>NC_052645.1:4355364-6755364 GCF_016161935.1 Mauremys reevesii | reverse complement strand
TCTGATGTGGGCGGGGTTGATCAGGATGGGGCGGGGACAGACGAGGTGGTGGGTACGGAAGGACGGGAGTGGGGTCTGATGTGGGTGGGGGTAGAGCAGGGTGGGGGCGTGGTCTGATAAGGGTGGTGGGGGGGGGGTAGAGCAGGGCAGGGGGTGTGGTCTGATGAGGGTGGTGGGAGGCAGAGTCTGATGTGGGCGGGGGGGTTGATCAGGATGGAGGCGGGGACAGACGAGGGTGGTGGGTACGGAAGGGCGGGGAGTGGGGTCTGATGTGGGTGGGGGGCTTGAGCAGAGTGGGGTCTGATGTGGGCTGGGGTAGAGCAGGGTGGGGGTGTGGTCTGATGAGGGCGGGGGGCGGGGCAGGATGGTGGGGAGTGGCGGGATGGTGAGCATGTCTAAAAGGAGAACTCTTCCCAATCCCTTTCTGCAGAGGAAACCTCGGACTTTGCTGAATCCAGCCCCCACCTCTCCGACAACTAGCACGCCAGAGCCAGACACAAGCACTGTGCCCCAGGATGCTGCTACTATCCCCAACTCTGCCATGCAGGCCCCCACAGGTAAGCTGAGCTCGCCTCCTCAGGAAAGATGATGCAGTTAAGGAATCTGGGGGAACCCAGAAAATATCAAGTGAAGATATCATGATTTCCAGACATGGCAGCGAGTCTGGCCAGTGTGGAAATAAGAGCGGCCTAACGCAGAGAAGAATCAGGCTGGAAAGAGACCTAGAGGCTCCCCATGCCCTCCCTCATTTCCTCTGGGGTGATTGCACTGCATTTTCCTCTCATAAATTATTGCTTAGAGCAGGCCTGCAGAGCCTCACTGTGCAGCCTGCAAGGGGATTCTAAATCCCCCACACACGGCGCTCTGCGGGCACCCCAGAGCCCTTTGAATCCCGGCTGCTCTTCAGCTGGGAGCCCCTGGTTGATTTAAAATCAAGTATCCCCTCCCCACCCCCAACCTTCCTTTTTGGCCCACAGCTGTTTTGGTGGGGCGGCACTGGGGAAGGAGGGTTTGTTTCTGCAGGGCTGGACGGCCCTGGCGCAGGGTGTTTCTGCGGAGCCGGGAGGTTTCGGCCCTCAGCTGTTTTCTTTGGAGTAATGTGGCCCTCGCCGCTTTACGAGTTGTGCAGGCCTGGCTTAGAGGTACCTAGCGGCGTCCCCTGGGGGTTGAAGAGAGGGATGTCTGCATGGACACGCGAGACCTTTCACTCTGGGCTGAGGCTAACCTTGGAACTAGGTGCAGAGTGCTCTCGTGGAGCCTTTTGGTTGGACACACACATGCTAGCAACTCCGCCGCTCCAGGAGGGGCATTTCTCCAGGCCCATGCTGCTCTGAGGCAGGAACGGCTGCAGCACCCCAGTTCTCTCTGAAACTAGAGAGGGGGGCAGGCTCAGCTGTTGAGTCACCCCAGAACCCTGCATTAAAAGTCAGGGTGTCTGCTGCAGAGTCTTGCTGGGTCCATTGAGCTCCTAGTGGGGTGGAGAGGCAGCCAGAGTCCTTTGGGCACAAAGGAGCCAGGGTTGAGACCCTAGAAAAACCAAGCTAAGGTTTCTGTGGTGGTCTTGAGTCAGAACTAAAGCTGACGCCAGAAAGGGGAGTCTGATGCTAACTCTGCCCAGCACACGGTTTGGGGGACGCTCAGCACGCCCCTGTGCAAACCCGCCCACAGATGGGCATACTTGGAGCGCTAGGACAGAGCCCGTGGAGGAGATGCTAGCGTGGCTTGGAGGATGAGCCCAAGGGAAGCGAGGAATCAGCATTGTGGGCTTGTACCTCTTCTGAATATGCCTTGTGCTGGTAGGCAGCAGACCAGTGGCTATGCTGGACTGGCTTGGTTCACCCTGTTTGTGAGCATGTGACAGCAGGCAGGCCCCATGCTGGCAGGAGGGCAGGGCTGTGGGCAGGCGGCTCTTGTGGGGTAATGGTGAGCAGATGACAGGGCAGGCCCCGTGCTGGCAGGAGGGCAGGGCTCTGGGCAGGTGGCTCTCGTGGGGTAATGGTGAGCAGATGACAGGGCAGGCCCCATGCTGGCAGGAGGGCAGGGCTCTGGGCAGGCGGCTCTCGTGGGGTAATGGTGAGCAGATGACAGGGCAGGCCCCATGCTGGCAGGAGGGCAGGGCTGTGAGCAGGCGGCTCTTGTGGGGTAATGGTGAGCGGATGACAGGGCAGGCCCCGTGCTGGCAGGAGGGCAGGGCTGTGAGCAGGCGGCTCTCGTGGGGTAATGGTGAGCGGATGACAGGGCAGGCCCCGTGCTGGCAGGAGGGCAGGGCTGTGGGCAGGTGGCTCTCGTGGGGTAATGGTGAGCAGATGACAGGGCAGGCCCCATGCTGGCAGGAGGGCAGGGCTGTGGGCAGGCGGCTCTCGTGGGGTAATGGTGAGCGGATGACAGGGCAGGCCCCATGCTGGCAGGAGGGCAGGGCTGTGGGCAGGTGGCTCTCGTGGGGTTATGGTGAGCGGATGACAGGGCAGGCCCCGTGCTGGGAGGAGGGCAGGGCTGTGGGCAGGTGGCTCTCGTGGGGTTATGGTGAGCGGATGACAGGGCAGGCCCCGTGCTGGGAGGAGGGCAGGGCTGTGAGCAGGTGGCTCTCGCGGGGTAATGGTGAGCGGATGACAGGGCAGGCCCCGTGCTGGCAGGAGGGCAGGGCTGTGGGCAGGCGGCTCTCGTGGGGTAATGGTGAGCGGATGACAGGGCAGGCCCCATGCTGGCAGGAGGGCAGGGCTGTGGGCAGGTGGCTCTCGTGGGGTTATGGTGAGCGGATGACAGGGCAGGCCCCGTGCTGGGAGGAGGGCAGGGCTGTGCGCAGGCGGCTCTCGTGGGGTTATGGTGAGCGGATGACAGGGCAGGCCCCGTGCTGGGAGGAGGGCAGGGCTGTGGGCAGGTGGCTCTCGTGGGGTAATGGTGAGCGGATGACAGGGCAGGCCCCGTGCTGGCAGGAGGGCAGGGCTGTGGGCAGGCGGCTCTCGTGGGGTAATGGTGAGCGGATGACAGGGCAGGCCCCATGCTGGGAGGAGGGCAGGGCTGTGAGCAGGCGGCTCTCGCGGGGTAATGGTGAGCGGATGACAGGGCAGGCCCCGTGCTGGCAGGAGGGCAGGGCTGTGGGCAGGCGGCTCTCGTGGGGTAATGGTGAGCGGATGACAGGGCAGGCCCCGTGCTGGCAGGAGGGCAGGGCTGTGAGCAGGCGGCTCTCGTGGGGTAATGGTGAGCAGATGACAGGGCAGGCCCCGTGCTGGCAGGAGGGCAGGGCTGTGAGCAGGCGGCTCGTGGGGTAATGGTGAGCGGATGACAGGGCAGGCCCGTGCTGGCAGGAGGGCAGGGCTGTGAGCAGGCGGCTCGTGGGGTAATGGTGAGCGGATGACAGGGCAGGCCCCATGCTGGCAGGAGGGCAGGGCTGTGGGCAGGCGGCTCTCGTGGGGTAATGGTGAGCAGATGACAGGGCAGGCCCCATGCTGGCAGGAGGGCAGGGCTGTGAGCAGGCGGCTCTCGTGGGGTAATGGTGAGCGGATGACAGGGCAGGCCCCATGCTGGCAGGAAGGCCCAGCGCTGTGAGCAGGCGTCTCTAGTGGGTAAATGGTGAGCCGATGACAGGGCAGGCCCCATGCTGGCAGGAGGGCAGGGCTGTGAGCAGGCGGCTCTCGCGGGGTAATGGTGAGCGGATGACAGGGCAGGCCCCATGCTGGCAGGAGGGCAGGGCTGTGGGCAGGCGGCTCTCGTGGGGTAATGGTGAGCGGATGACAGCGCAGGCCCCATGCTGGGAGGAAGGGGCAGGGCTGTGAGCAGGCGGCTCTCGTGGGGTAATGGTGAGCAGATGACAGGGCAGGCCCCATGCTGGGAGGAAGGGGCAGGGCTGTGAGCAGGCGGCTCTCGTGGGGTAATGGTGAGCGGATGACAGGGCAGGCCCCATGCTGGCAGGAGGGCAGGGCTGTGGGCAGGTGGCTCTCGTGGGGTAATGGTGAGCGGATGACAGGGCAGGCCCCGTGCTGGGAGGAGGGCAGGGCTGTGGGCAGGTGGCTCTCGTGGGGTTATGGTGAGCAGATGACAGGGCAGGCCCCATGCTGGCAGGAGGGCAGGGCTGTGAGCAGGCGGCTCTCGTGGGGTTATGGTGAGCAGATGACAGGGCAGGCCCCGTGCTGGCAGGAGGGCAGGGCTGTGGGCAGGCGGCTCTCGTGGGGTAATGGTGAGCGGATGACAGGGCAGGTCCCATGCTGGCAGGAGGACAGGGCTGTGGGCAGGCGGCTCTCGTGGGGTAATGGTGAGCGGATGACAGTGCAGGCCCCGTGCTGGCAGGAGGGCAGGGCTGTGGGCAGGCGGCTCTCGTGGGGTAATGGTGAGCGGATGACGGCAGGCCCCATGCTGGGAGGAGGGCAGGGCTGTGGCAAAGCGGGGATGGTTGTGCTGGCAAGCAGCTCTGGCAGGATAACCTTGAACCTTCTCTCTCTCTGCAGTCTGCATTTACTTGAACAAGACCAGCAGCACCGGGCCTCACCTGGACAAAAAGAAAGTTCAGCAGCTGCCTGACCATTTTGGACCAGCTCGGGCCTCTGTGGTGCTGCAGCAGGCAGTACAGGCCTGTATTGACTGTGCTTACCATCAGAAAACTGTCTTTTCCTTCCTGAAGCAAGGCCATGGGGGAGAGGTCATTTCAGGTAAGAACCAAGCTTTCTCCCCCCTGCCCTGCTTTCTGAGAAGTCTTTGGTGAAACCATGTCCCTGGAGCACAGCACCATCCCCAGCTGGGGAAGTCTCTGAGCTCTGTACTGGGCGGCTGTATAAAGCCTGAACAAGCGAGGATCGTTTCTCCGGTCATAGGTGGGGTGTGTAACATGCTTGTGCATATAAGAATAAAACTCCCATGTGCCTTCCAGCCAAGAATCACAGTGCCATTCTCAGCCACTAATCAGTGCAGTCCTTAGCTCATGGGGTGCTGTGGGAAGTATCACTTTCTTTCCCCATTTTACAGATGAGAAAATTGAGCCACAGAGCGGTGACGTGACTATCCAAGGTCACACAGCTCGTTGGTGGCAGATCTGAGAACAGAATTCAGCCTCCTTGGTTCCCATTAGCCTGAAGCCCATCCTCCCCTGTTTCATCAGTGTTCTTTGTGCTACTTTATGTTTGTTTCTTTTCAATGATACCAGCTGCTTCCTAAACCCGTAAGAGAAAGGGTAACATTCAGCAGCTTCAAGCTGATCCATGGTAGATCATGTTAGTGGGGCCCTGCCACATTAACCATCAGTGTAGGGTGCCTGCAAATATACCCATCAGCACCAGGGAATTGTGCTCCGAGTCCTCCTGGAGGTGCAACAGAGAGAGTCCCTCAGGTCTGGTACAAGGGGCTGGGAAGTGTGAACCCTTCTCTCCTGGATTTTGCCTCCATCAGGTGGGTCAGAATGCTGCTGCTAGACTCATCTGCTTGGCTTGTCACTCTGAATAAGGGCTTGGGTACGCAGGGCTTTATTGCAGACTAACTGCTGTTGTTTCTAATTAAATGGGCTGTGTCCACACAGCATAGTTCTTCCAAATCAACTGTGTGAATTGGATAATCCACTTTGAAGTGGATTAGGTTAATTTCAGAATGAGTTAACGTGGAGAAATGTTCATATGGACGCATCTGTATTTTGGATCAACTTTTCAGTCTTCCCACTGATATCCCAGAGTGCATCGCTTCACACCAGGACTCACTTGTCTGTGTGTGTACGCTGTCTGCTGTGCTGAGCTCATGGTGACTGGATGTCCCCATGTTTAAATGGTGGCACACAGCCAGCAGCACCCCTTTTGTGATTCCACACTCCTGGAGTGTTACAGCAAACACCTGGAGATGTGCAGCAGAGGGGTTTCCTTGCAATCTGGGGAGAGGAGCCAGTGCAGTCATGCCTAAACAGCAGCCACCCTGAGGAGAAAATACACGTGTACAGCTAAGCAAATGGCCGAGAGGGTCCATCCTGGGACATGGCTTAGTCCTGCAACACAGGGAAGGAGTGCTGCTGGCAGGATGACCGAGAGGGGCTGTCCTGAGATGCGGCTCACTCCTGCAACACAGGGAAGAACAGCCAAGGACAGACATGGCCTGACAGTGCTACAATTACCTGCCCCTACTTTAAGGAGCTGGATTGGATTTTCCCTGGTACATTGCGGATAGTGCCAAAGGCACCGAGGAAAACCCCAGTCCCGACCAGGACTTGGAGGAGGAGGAGGTGTCCCCAGAAAGCCAGAATCTCTTCTCCAGGCTAGAGTCTGACCAGACCCCGAGGAACAGAGAGTCCCCAGGAGGACACAGCCTGATAGTCCTGGGCAGAGGGCCTCGGCCAGTAAGTATGATGTGCTGTATTACAATTAAACTGTGTCGATGGGGTTAAAGCTTTGTTCTGGGAGCCCATTAGATGCCACCATTTTGGGTGGATGTGAACTCTGCGTCTGTCCTCCTTCTCTCGTGCTCAAAATGGTGTCCATGCCTCAGAATTAGAGTTCTGCAGGGTTTACTTCCCTGATACTTTCATTTCCCACAGCTCCCCCCCTCTCCCCAGCCCCGGTCCTGTCCTCCCTGTGGGCCCTTCTCCCAGTCGTCCACTGTGGACTGCTCCCAGCTCTCCTGCCACAGTCAAGCTAATGGTACTATGGTGGTTGTAATGTAGACATGCTTATTGAAACATCACTTACAGGAAAATAATACAATATAAAAGATTTTGTTTCACAGTTTGATCAATGCCCTGAGATTCCAGCTCTGTTAGCATTTCATGAGGTATAGTGCCAGAGTTAAATGCAGAGAATTAAACTTCCATCGCCTTTCTGAACAAGTCCCTTCTGTGCTCTTGGTGATCTGTAGTAAGGTTACATCCTCCAACGTTAGGCCTGCCTGCAGAGGTGCACCTGCAGTTACTAACCTGGCCTCTGCAACTCCCCAGCCCCAGGCCAGGCAAACCTCCAAATCCTTCCACCTACCCATGCAAACCACTGGCTTAAGCTCCACTGCCTACTGCAGCCCCCCACCGCACCAACTGTCTAGAGTTAGAACAGGAGTCATGTGCAAAGACGGAGTAAGGTGAAACTCTTCTGCCACCTCTAAGCTTTCCCCAGGTTGAGAAGGGACCATTGCAATGGCATTCCGAAACTGAGGAAAAAACATTTTATCACTGTGATTCTGGTTCCTATGGCAATTATAATAACTACTTCTGTTTCTTGCTTCCCAGGTTCTGCACCTAACACCGTGGAAAGGACCGTTAGCAACTTCCAAATACCTGACTAATCTCCGGGCCAGGGAAAAGAAGGCCAAAGACAATGTTTGAGGACCTCAGGACAGCATTGCCGAAGAGGGATAAGAAGCCAGAGGAGTGGAGGAAGTTCTTGCAGAGAGAGGACAGAGAACATGGAGAGAGTGACTGAGAGAGGCAGAGGCAGCTCCTGGAATTCATGCAAGAACAGACTGTCTTGATCGAGAACATGATGGCGCCATATTCTGCCACAGCCCCACCACCTCAACTCCAGCCCTGCAATCCACGGAGAGCAATGTGTACTGGGAGCAGCAGTACCCTTCCCAAAACTCTGGCCACAGGCGTTTCCCACCCTACCCGCCAGACTGCAAACAGCTCCTTCACCTCATAATGGCAAACAATGGTTTCTTCCAGTGTCACTCCACACGCCAAGGAAAGACACTAGGCAGAAATCCTGCCTGTGACTTGTGCAGCACTAACATATGCACTCAGTACATTTGTCATGGGCTGCACTTCTGCACTGTCATGTTGTGTAAAGCTTGCACTGTTATGCACAGTGTGCACTGGTTTATGTTCTAGTTCATGTTACAATGGATACACAGGTTTGATCAATAAATGTTGTTTGCACTATTTGATGTTCAGTAAGTGACTTTTGACAAAAGTTCAATAAACTTTCACAAAATACCCCCTCTTCCATGCACATAATAAAATGCCCTTTCCCAAAACTATAGCACAAAGTATTTAAAAAGCAAAATAAACGTTTTTCACTAGTCCATACTACAGAGCAGTGAAACCCTGCCACAATGCACAATCAAATTACATTGCAACATTTCAGCTCCTAGCCTCAAAGTAGGAGCCCAAGGCATCCCCTGACTTTGTGGCCTTGACAATTTGCTGCAGTATGCAGTAGCCATTCATAACATTCCGAAAATCTCTGTACCTCTCTCTCCCACCCATCAGCAAGGCTCTCTCCCTGCTCTCTCAGATGTGCAAAGCACAGCAAGGCAGTGATCATGAGGCAGCTACTGCACAGCAGCCTCCCACTTCATCATGAGACAACGCCGTCTCCCTTTCAGCCTTCCACGTGCATACTCCAGTGTCATTCTGCAGCTACTCAGGCCAGAGCCAGACAGCTCCCTTTTCCTGTCCCAAGTCTCCTGTAAAAGGCTTCATAAGCCGGGGAAGCCCAGGTTGAGCTGGGTCTCCCACACTGATGGGGAATTGCAGCACCATTAATGGCCATAGCCATCCTGGAAGCAAAATTTCCACTTTTCATTAAATAAAGCTGTGCATTTCAAAAGATCCTGGTAACATGGACTCTCCAGACCAATCCACTTCATATTGGTGAACCTGCTGTGCAGGTCAGCCAGGCCTAGGAGCAGCAGGAAGAAATACTCCTTGCTTTTGATGAACTCTGAGGTCTGGGGAGAGGGGCAAAGTATAGGCATATGGCAAAGGCCCTGAAAAATTCAGAAACCCCAGCCATGCAAATCCATCAACAACCTCCTGTGCGTTGCCAGGCTCTGTGACCCCGGACAGCAGCCCAGACAGCTGATCTGCCAACACCAAACTGGTTAGCTACTGATCAGCAGTACTGAGGATGGTGAGCTTCCTGATAGTGATGGTCATGCCCTTCTCCACACTGAGGGCAGCTCTCATGTTGGTACGATGCCACTGCAGCTCGGGGGTTCCTCGCAGGATGAGAATGGGCCCTTCCCGAGACATCTGAAGTTCTGCCTCCAGTGCTGGGCACCTCAGGCCAGGATCATTACCCTTCCCCCCCAGCCAGAGCTGGCATCCCAAACCCAGAAACAGCATCCTGTAGGGCGAAACTACTCCAGAAAAACATTAGCCAAAATTAGCTGCTCAGTTTCATCCTGCTCTACCAAAAATAGCTCAGCAGCACGACAGCTTCCCAGATGTGTGATCACAAATACATGTGTGGCAGCCTGGACCGCAGTACACAACTGTGTTCCTTCCATGCTGGCTGACAGCAGTTTGAAAATGGCACTGACTTGCAAAAGACAGATGACTCCTGGGATGTGATGAGAGGAATCATGGGAATTTGCTGCTCTGACCCCAAGACTCAGAGTTCCAGTGCTTTATGGTAGATAACCCACAATGTACCATGAGAAGAATCCCAGAATGCACAGAGCCCAGCAGCGGGACAGCACCATGAAATACCCACTTAGAACACTGAGCACCTCTTGTGAAAAGAGTAAATGCCACGTGTACTCTTGGATTCAAAGAAAGTAAGTAAAAGCTGGCCATGTGCACACGATTACTTCAGAATAGTTATTCCGCAACTGGTAGTGCACACAAATCTGATCCACCAAACTCCACCATGCAGACAAGCCCGAAGTCATTTCCTTCTGACATCCTACCACTGGCTCCCCCTCTCACACACACAAAAGCTTCTTGTAAAAATTTACAAAGCTGCTACATTTCCCTCCTTGGGATCCTTGGACGGGGACCCCGAGCCATGGGCCAGAGAGTGCACAGAGAGAACCAGTTAGTCCTAAGGCCTCCCTTTTCTCTTTCTTGCCCAGTGTTTAGGTGGACAATGTGACACCACCCAACAGATGTCTTAAAAGAGAACGTTCCCCTTGGCAGCTCTCCTGGCCGCAGCTGAGGGGGCACAGCATTAGTGAACCAAAGCACAGGTTTCACCCTCCAGCTGTGAGGTTGCACTCCAGACTCTCCAAAGATTGCCAGAGTCCTCCAGGAGTGGGTGAGGGGTGGAGCTTTTGTTGTTTTTCTCTTTCTCTTTCACTCACTCACTCACACACACACAAGTCCCTTCCCTGACCCACTTTTTTTTTTTTGGAAGTACTTTGAGGTCATATTTATCCACCACTCAAGAGCAGGAAGCACAGACCCTGTGCTTGCATGCCCTTCAGTTCACCTATAAAGATAAGCTTTTCAGGCACAATAGCCACACCTGATGCTTGGTGCAGCAGGCTAGTTCTGGCCTGTCCCAAAGAGGAGAGTTCCCCAGCATTAAGCCAGGGGAAAGCAGTGGCTTTTGTTTGCTTTAGTTAGCCAGGTGAGGTGGAGGTACAGGAGCTGGCTGTGCAGCCTGGGAGTTTATGTGTTCGGCTCTGTTTGTTTCTCTCTCCAGCCGTGTTTGATCGGGAACAGCACACTCTGAATCTGCCGGCAGTAAACAGCATCACCTACGTCCTCCGCTTCTTGGAGAAACTCTGCCACAACCTGCGCAGCGACAACCTCTTTGGGAACCAGCCTTTCACTCTGAACCATATGCAACACTCCCACGCGTACAGCCACGACAGGTACCTACCAGGTAGGAGCTGGGGCTGGGGGTGGGCTTTCTGGTGTCCCTCGAAGCACCATGTCCTAACCAGACTTTACCCTTCAGCTAAGAGATGGCAGTGGTGCGGACGGCAGAGTCCTGTTTGGGGGTTCACTGCATGACGTCTACTGTCACTCACACCTGTAGGATCCCCGATGCTGCACTTTCTGCCTGTGCTACTTGATTTCCATTTGTGCCAACAGATCTCCACTCATCTGTCTCACCCTCTCTGCATCACTCATTCCCTGCGTGGCTAATCTGAGAAATGTAACCTGATCTAGGTTACTGATCCATTTAGGAATTAGGGTGAGAGACTTTGTGTAGAGAACAGAAAGGTGATCCCATGAAGTAGGTAAATGGAAAATTTAGCTAAGTCGTACCTAAGTAATTTCTGTCGTGGCTGTGACTCTTGTCCCAACAGAAAGAACACGCTTGGTGCCAGCAAGAAAGCTCAGTTTACACCTCAGGACAGGGAGCCACACTGCTGGCATATTGTGCATGGCTGGATTGTGGTTCTCTTGGCATGGCTGATGCTCTCACTGTCTGATGCCACACATCCTGGGCATGTTGGCTCATGCCACTGTGCAACAGAGACTAGGGGTACGTCTTCACTACCTGCCATATCGGCGGGTAGCAATCGATTTCTCGGAGTTCGATATATCGCGTCTCATCTAGACACGATATATCGAACTCCAAACGCGCTCCCGTCGACTCCGGAACTCCACCACCGCGAACGGCGGTGGCGGAGTCGACGGGGGAGCCGCGGACGTTGATCCCGCGCCGCGAGGACGGGTAAGTAATTCGAACTAAGGTACTTCGACTTTAGCTACACTATTCGCGTAGCTGAAGTTGCGTACCTTACATCGAACCCCCCCCCAGTGTAGACCAGGCCTAGGTTGCAATATAGCTCTGCAATTAAAGTGCTACAAGGTAGACTGCCAGGAGGACAAATCGTGTCCCAGCAAGGACTAAGTGGTGACACCCCACAATGCAGGAGGGACAGACTGCCATGCAAGAGCCCATGGCAGGCTGCTGGAATCCTGTAGAGGGGATGGGAGAGGAAATCCCTCTCAAGCTCTTTATCTCAAATTCGATAAAGGTTCCAGGGCTAATGGGTCATCCTGTCCCTTTGCTCCACCGCTCCAAAATGGGTGAGTGACTAGCTTAGCAAAAGTGAAGGTAGCCCAGGGTTCATGCTGGAAACCAGCTACTGTTGGCTAGTGGCTGGGAACTAGGAATCTCCAGTGTGCATACATCCTGGGGGGAAATACAACCCAAATCACAAGTAAGTGCAGGCTGGAAACACTTGGGAAGCAGCAGCTTTTCAGGAAACCAAGAGGTCGTTGTGGGCAGTAAAGTGGATCTGAGCTTGCCATGTGAAATGTTGCAAAAAATCAGATACAAATCTGGAGGCATCTCATCACAGATCATCCTGTTAGATGGCCCTCTGAGACTGTTCCTGGCAGGCTGCGTACAGTGCAAGGACCTTAGTATTCGAAAATTGGAGCCATGTTGGAGGGAAGGGCATTTGGAGAAGAGCAGCAGTGCTGATGAGAGAGCTGAAGGGATAGGTCTGCAGAACTCCGGGTATAACTGGGCCAAATAATGACTAAGAGATAGAGAATTTCCTAATTGTCTAAAGCCTGCATGTCTGTAAAGGCTGCACAGACTGGAGGGAAGGGATGGTTTGGGGTGAATTGAGATGTATAACTAGGAGAAACGGCATGAAATTAATTGAAGGAGATAGAATGGCTACAGCACCTAATAGTTTTGTGCCATCACCAATAGCTCTGATTTTCAAAATGTTGCAAAATGAAAATTAAATTCGAAGCCATCAAGATCCAGGTGGCTCCCAGAGGTTTGCCAGGCCAATGTGAGGTTGGACATGGGTCATAAATGATCCAGGCAGGACTGAATTTCCCAGGAAGTCTCCATTCCTAAGTAGGGCTTGTTCTCTTTTATAGACAGAAGCAGTTCATTAGACGGCACTCTGCAGGGACCAGGCCGAGGTACAAAGCGATACTCCCAAGATTCCCCTCCATACAGCGCTCCTCTCTCCCCCAAGTTACCAAAGAATGACCGTCACCCTTTGGAAGGTGAGCACAGCATCGCTTCCCAAACCTGGCTCTTTATAGTTACTCTTAACCAGTGTAGCATGATTGGATTTACAATGCCAAATCAACCCTGGGTCCAGCAAGTCTGGTTTTCAGACTCTAGCAGGGGCCAGTGCCTAAGGCTTCATAGGAAGATGAAGAAAATACAGTACCCCAAGCCAGTTGCATGGAGCAACTCTTTATGACCCCGGCTTTGATCATCTTGTGCCATGAAGCACAAGACTTGACTATCCTTATTTTAGTCTCTATTATTATTATATGTTGTTAATGGTCATAACATTATCCAGGCATTCTTAATCAATCCAGCCACCGTATTGTACTCCATGACCACCTGCTGTAGTGAGTGCCACAGGTCGACTCTGTGCTAGAGGGAACCTGCTTCCCTTTTCCAGCCATTTTCCCCCCAATATCCTATCCGGTCCCTCAGTCAGCACCAATTAGTGCATGAGAGCTCTACCAGGATTTACCTGAAAGAGCAGCATCCATGAAACCAGCTAAGTAAACCCACCTGCCCAAACCTCTTGGCTCTCGGAGATTTTCTTTCAACTTCTAAACTGCCAGTCACATGAATACTGGGGAGGATGTGCTCGGCCACATGACCAAATGTAGCTGGATGAAAGCCCTTTCTGGCATTTGGTCCATCAGCCTGTGTGCACACGGGAGATATTTCCAGAGGGCTGATGTAGTTGGAAGCTTTCTCTGCCTAAGGATTTGAGCTGAAAGATCCAGGACTGTAGAGCTTTCTCTGGCAGTCTTTGTGTAATGGAGTAAATATGTTTTAAGCATCCTGTAGCCTTTAGACTAATAGATATGCAGTGCGAATGGCCTTGATGTAAGGATGCAGACTACATTAGCCAGGAATAAGTGTGAGCATCAGTTGCTCTGTTTAAATCCCTGTGTTCAGTAAACATTAGGAATAAAATCCGTGTCTTGGATCACAGTGAGAATCTGTGCAGGCCATTTTCAGAGGCGAATGGGATTTTCTTGCACAGTTCACTGGTCTGTAAGATTGCCTCTGCCCAACAGGTTTCCCAGGGAATAGAAATGAAAGTCACTTTCCTTTCACTCGCTTAACCCTAGACCAGCTCAAGGCTATTGCTGCATCCAAAGCCTCAGCGCTCAGACTGCTGTGCAGTGTGGGGTCCAGAAACGCCCCAGTGATGGGAACGGTTAGGATGTAAGGCATCAGGGGGTTCAGTCAGCAGAGTAACAGTCTAGAAATAACTAGCAGCTAATCTGCCCTTCCAGCAGTGGGTTCTCCAGCTACAAGAGGGGAAACCCTTGCCTGCGCTGCCAAGAGAATGCTTGCTGGGGAGGGTTTCCAGTGCTGAATGCAGTTTGGCCCTAACCTCAGTGCTTAAGTGGTGCTAATGCAGTTTGATTTGGGGCTAGGCTTGCAGCTGAACTGCCATCAGCCCTAGCTCGGTTTGTAGTGTCGACAAGGCCTCAGACAAGCCTGCAGTGTCACTGTTCGAATGGCTCCTCTTTGTTCATTGCACAGGAAATTTGTTTTTCCAACTTTCTTCTTTAAAAAACGGTTCATTTAATTCATTCAGAGAGAAAACAGCCTTCGTAATAGGTTTACATTAAAAGACATTAGCATTTGTCATGTATGGTGCAAGATGCAGCACAGTCCAGGTGTTCCACTTTACCTACATGGGGGTCACGTTTGTCATGCGTTGGCAGGTTTGAAAGCTGGGAATTGTGACTGAATGCTGTGCTCCCAGTGTCACTTGAGCACCTCCTGCCTATCAGGGTGGAGGCTTTGGCATGCTTGGAGAATTTGCGATCCTTCTTCAAAGAGCAGCTTGAATTCTGTGCCGGGACAAATGCATTTGATTCCCCTATGCCAGCATTTTTTTTGTTTGTTTTGTTTTGTTTGGAGGGGGGTGGAGGGTTGAGTAGCCACTCAAATAACTCAGAACTGTTGTAAGAGTCTCTTTGCTGGCCCTGGGAAAAGTTGCTCTTGTGGCCAGTATGGGAAGAGTGTCTTGTGATGGCTGCATAGCATAACCTGTGGTACAAAAGCAATGCACCTTGGTCCATTAACCGCTTTCTTCTCTTGCAGTTAGACTTAGCAGGTCCTTCACAAAGAGTTGTCTGGAATGGTTCCCTAGGGCTCTGGGCTAGCGGAGCTGACTTTGTCGTGTAGCGGCCATGCATTCATTAACAGAATCTATCCTGACGGTTCAAGACTCTTGCACAAAACATGCACAGTAACGTGCACAGCAGAGGAGAGTATCCCAGGGCATTAGATGCACTTGCTTAAGCTGTAAATCATCCCTACGAACATCATATAAACCATCCAGATCATAGAGCCCAGCTTCCCCACATCTCGTCCCCAGCCTTCCCCCATCGCCTGGGGAAAAGGGGAACCTAGCAGGTGCCCCAGAGGTCAGTAAATCCTGGCTCAAGTCGAGCTGGAGAGAAAGTGAATTCCAATCCTGTGGGCCTGCATTGAGAGTACCCTGCTGCCCGCTGCCTCCCTCTCACTGGCACCAGGGGAGCGGTAGTGTGAGGGCGTCCATTGATCACAGCTGCAAAGGCCTCGCTGAAGCTCAGCAGCCATGTTACTAGCTGCAGTAACGTTCCATCCCTGCTAAGGCCCCAGCTGCATGGCAGGGCCTCCCCGCCTCTATTTGCTAGACCCTTGGGGAAGTCTTATTTTCAGTGGGGAGAACTTCAGCCTGTTGGGCACGTTACTGAGCCCAGTTTTGTATATGCATAGAGCCCTCCTGGCAGGTGGGAAGGGACAGTGGCTGATAGTTAATGGCATCTTGGTGCTGGAGCCAGCCTGACAGCGGCAGTGACAACGGCGCGTGTCGTTATTAGAACGAACCCTGGTGGTTGATGAAGAGAGCTGGGTGCTGCCTGTGTCTGGGGAAAGCCTGTGCCAGTGTCCATAAAAGGCCTGTGTCAACAATTAGAAAACCCGAGCAAAGCCAGTCAGCTGGGCCCGTCCCTTGAGGGTTAGTGCCTGCAGCAAGGGAATGACCCAGAATGGGCTCAGCCCAGTCCTGTGGTTCTGGGTCCCAAGCCAACACCTCCCTCCACTCAGAGAGCTGTTCTTAGAACAAGGGCTTAGGGGCCAGCAGTAAGGATAAGCACAGCAGGCAAGGCTTATGTCCCATATGGGCTCTGCAAGCCACCGCCAGTTCTGTCTTCCTCTCAAGCAGTAGAACGTGTGTGTGTGTGTGTGTGTGTGTGTGTGTGTGTGTGTGTGTGTGTGTGTGTGTGTGTGTGTGTGTGTGTGTGTGTGTGTGTGTGTGTGTGTGTGTGTGTGTGTGTGTGTGTGTGTGTGTGTGTGTGTGTGTGTGTGTGTAGAACGGGGGAGGGAGGGGTGTCAATTCACTCCCTGGCCCAATTCCCCCACCCAACAGGGGGCTGAGATGGTGCTCGGTTCGGGAGGGAGGGTTCACATTAGTGGATGATAGCAAGGTATGGGGGAGGGCAGGAAAGAACAAATGCCTTTAACCCAGATTGTCCCAGAGCTCCTGTTCTCACTGGTGGAATTGTGAGCCAGAGAAGGAATTCCCCTTCTGCGTGGATTTAGGGAACATTTCCAAATCTTACTCAGAACAGGCGACTTTCCACCCTTGTCTGCCACTGGCAGTCAAAGGAAGGAGCTCATGGAAGCAGCAGGAGGATGAGTGTGCAGGGTGGGACTGGTGTTGTTGCTACAAAAGGAACAGGTAGTGCACATCTTTGTATGGACCATAACTGCAGCTAACTGACGCTCAGGAGCAGCAGGACTGAAACTTGCTAGACAAACACCCCGTTGCAGCACTTGGTAAATGACCCCTTTCTGTCTGATTTCTCCAGCACACTGTACAAGGAATGCTGCTGTCACTGTATAGAATTGTAACTGTGTACTGCATACCCCGTATTGGTTCTGACTGCAGCTCGGTGTCTTACAGGTGAAACCTTTGTTCTGGGAGACGGCCTCCCAGGTCCCCTGGAACCTCGCCTGGACCCAATGGACTCTGCCTTGAACTCTGTCAACTCATCCAGCCCCAGCAGGAACTGCAGAGACTATCGCTTGCAGGGATACAGGCATCTGCACCAGCCCTCTAGCCTCACTCAGGGCAATGCTTCTGCCTTGCGTAGGCTTAGCTCTGGGGGTAAGTCGTCCGTCCAAGGCTCTTCGTTTGGCAATATGGAGCTTGGCTGGCTCCGGTTACAGCTTTCTAATGCCAGCCAAGACTGACCTCTCCATTGTCAGTTAAACAGACAGTTTGTTAGACATACGTTCTAGAGATGGATGGTACGTTGGTGGGTGGAGTTGTGGGTGGACAGTCAGGGAACGGCTTGGTGGCTGAATAGGGATGTGGAGATCAGTGGCTGAATGGGTAGAAATGATGAGCTAGGTGTTGATGAATAGGTTGGGGTGTGTAAGTTGAAGCAGTTGAGATGGTGAATCGATTGCTGAATGGATGGGGATTTGAGAGGTGATAGCTGAATGGATTGGAAGCAGCTAGAGTGAGGAGAACTGACTAGCTGAGTTATGAATGAGGACATGCGGGGTGGATGTGTGGGCAGATGGGGTGCATATTGGCCAGCTGATGAATGGATGAGGTGAACCTAGTTGGGTGGGTGCTTGCCGATCACTAGTGACACATCAGTTATATTGTGATATATATAAAATAACCGGTGTGTAGGACAGGTGCAGCGAAGCTGCTAAATGCAGTAAATCCGCATGTGTGCCAAATCCATCTGTTCGTAATAAAATGATGTGTGATTGTGTGCACAACATCACCAAGGCTGTGAGGGTTAAAACCAGCAACAATACTGCACACTTAGGAGTTGGGTCCCCTTCTCCATGGCGCTGTGCACAACTAACACCGACACCCGAGAGTCGAGATGCTGCGGGTCTCTGTGGATGACAGCTCCTCGTGAGACAGGCATGGCAGATGAAGCACTAGAAGGGAGCAGAGCGCACAGAGGGGCTGCAGCTCAGTGGAGAATTGGGTGCAGCATGTACAAACAGAGACTCTGTTAACGGCATGTTACGGTTGCACAATTCAGTGCTCAGGAGACAGGAAATGAGAGCTGGACATTCAGCCTTCAGTCTGCCTGTGTGTATGTTATAACACAGGCTTTACTTATAGGGAAACATTTTTTTAATTAGCTTCATATGTGCCATTAAGATAAGCAGTGATCATATTTAACAGCTGCATTGTAATGCATATGCTCAAGAGGATAGAGCTACAGTATCGCGTTTACCCTTTTCTTGGCATGTCCTGACCCTTGAGTGCTTACCCATGGAAGCTTTAGTTGCTTTAACATATTTTTTGTATTTCTTTGATTATTTTTAATAAATGAAAAGACCCCAGTTCTCTAATGGGTGCCAGTTGGCAAAGGCCAGCTTGACAAACCGTGGGCTTCGTGGGCATTTGAAGGGTCACTAGTGTCTGTAGGTGTTGCATTGCCAGACCTGGGCACGTAGTTTCTCTTAGAAATGTGCGGTTCAAGGGCTCCTTTACAATCAGGGCCGGCTCCAGGCACTGGCATTCCAAGCTGGTGCTTGGGGCGGCATTCTGCAAGGGGCGGCAGTCCCTGTTGTTTTGCCCCCAAGCAGCGCGCCGAATTGCCGCCACAGACGCTGGGGGCAGTCCATGTGCCCTTAGGGCGGCAGGCACGTTTCCGCGGTGGCGGCAATTCGGGGACAGCTTCTATGTTTAGCTGTCTGGGGCGGCTTCAGCTAAACATAGAAGCTGCAGCCGAATTGCCGCCGCCGCGGAAACGCGCCTGCCGCCCTAAGGGCACACGGACTGCCCCCGCCGCCCGGGGCGGCAATTCGGTGCGCTGCTTGGGGCAACGAAAACTCTAGAGCCGGTCCTGTTTACAATGCACAAACTCCTCCCCCCTGCCTGCTGTGCCGCTCCCTTCTTGTCCCTCAAAACTGGAACTTTTCTCTCCATTTAATTGAAAACATTGTCAGTTTAAATTTGGCAAAAATAATGTCTGCACATTCCAAATAACTCCTCAATGTAGTGGGAGAAACAAGGAGGCTGAATTGCTGGAGCAGAGCGTAGTAAGAGGCAGCAATGAGGCAGGCTCCAACGGCTGATGCTTTGCCAGTCCTCCCTATGGCGGACAGGTGCACATTGTCTCTCTCAGTGCCCACCTCCTAGTGGGGTGAAAAATCTGCTTTACTTGCCCAGGGAACCACTTTCAAACATTTGTTAGTCTGTAAAACCAAACCAAAGTTTTCTGACTTAGCAAGTGCAGTCAGTGAGCAACAGGGCCAGGCCAAGGGTCAGACCTCTCCTCTTTTTGCCACAGCTCTGTTCAGCTCTTTAGAGAAAAGCTATTCCCTTCACTCACCCATAGCTCAGAAACAGCACAAGGGATCCTGGGGAGCTGTGCAGAACTCTTTACCTACCAAGGAGGAGCTGAGTGCTCCCTGCAAAGGCTGGTGGTGGTTAGCTTACAGCAGCACACTATGGTAATGAGGATATGGAAGTAGATATTACCACATCCGAGGTAGAAGCCAAACTCAAACAGCTTAATGGTATGAAATCGGGGGACCCAGATAATCTTCATCCAAGAATATTAAAGGAACTGGCACATGAAATTGCAAGCCCATTAGCAAGAATTTTTAATGAATCAGTAAACTCAGGGGTTGTACCGTACGACTGGAGAATTGCTAACGTAGTTCCTATTTTTAAGAAAGGGAAAAAAGGTGATCCAAGTAACTATAGGCCTGTTAGTTTGACATCTGTAGTATGCAAGGTCTTGGAAAAAATTTTGAAGGAGAAAGTAGTTAAGGACATTGAGGTCAATGGTAAATGAGACAAAATACGACATGGTTTTTACAAAAGGTAGATCGTGCCAAACCAACCTGATCTCCTTCTTTGAGAAGGTAACAAATTTTTTAGAGAAAGGAAACGCAGTGGTTCTAATTTACCTCGATTTCAGTAAGGCATTTGATACAGTTCTACATGGGGAATTATTAGTTAAATTAGAAAAGATGGGGATCAATATGAAAATTGAAAGATGGATAAGGAACTGGTTAAAGGGGAGACTACAACGGGTCGTACTGAAAGGTGAACTGTCAGGCTGGAAGGAGGTTACTAGTGGAGTTCCTCAGGGATCGGTTTTGGGTCCAATCTTATTTAATATTTTTATTACTGACCTTGGCACAAAAAGTGGGAATGTGTTAATAAAGTTTGCGGATGACACAAAGCTGGGAGGTATCGCTAACACAGAGAAGGACCAGGATATCATACAGGAAGATCTGGATGACCTTGTAAACTGGAGTAATAGTAATAGGATGAAATTTAATAGTGAAAAGTGCAAGGTCATGCATTTAGGGATTAATAACAAGAATTTTGGTTATAAATTGGGGACACATCAGTTGGAAGTAACAGAGGAGGAGAAGGACCTTGGAGTATTGGTTGTTCACAGGATGACTATGAGCCACCAATGTGATATGGCCGTTAAAAAAGCTAATGCGGTTTTAAGATGCATCAGGCCAGGTATTTCCAGTAGAGCTAAGGAGGTGTTAGTACCGTTATACAAGGCACTGGTGAGACCTCATCTGGAATACTGTGTGCAGTTCTGGTCTCCCATGTTTAAGAAGGATGAATTCAAACTGGAACAGATACAGAGAAGGGCTACTAGGATGATCTGAGGAATGGAAAACCTGTCTTATGAAAGGAGACTGAAAGAGCTTGGCTTGTTTAGCCTAACCAAAAGAAGGCTGAGGGGAGATATGATTGCTCTCTATAAATATATCGGAGAGGAATTATTTAAGCTTAGTACCAGTGTGGACACAAGAACAAATGGATATAAACTGGACACTAGGAAGTTTAGACTTGAAATTAGACGAAGGTTTCTAACCATTAGAGGAGTGAAGTTCTGGACCAGCCTTCCAAGGGGAGCAGTGGGGCCAAAAGACATATCTGGCTTCAAGACTAAGCTTGATAAGTTTATGGAGGGGACGGTATGATGGGATAGCCTAATTTTGGCAATTAATTGATCTTTGATTATCAGCAGGTAAATATGCCCAATGGTCTGTGATAGGATGTTAGATGGGATGGGGTCTGAGTTACTACAGAGAATTCTTTCCTGGGTGCTGGCTGGTGAGTCTTGCCCACATGCTCAGGGTTTAACTGATCGCCATATTTGGGGTCGGGAAGGAATTTTCCTCCAGGGCAGATTGGCAGAGGCCTTGAAGGTTTTTCGCCTTCCTCTGCAGCGTGGGGCACGGGTCACTTGCTGGAGGATTCTCTGCACGTTGAGGTCTTTAAACCACGATTTGAGGACTTCAATAACTCAGACATAAGTTAAGGGTTTGTTACAGGCGTGGGTGGGTGAGATTCTGTGGCCTGCATTGTGCAGGAGTCAGACTACATGACCATAATGGTTCCTTCTGATCTTAAGTCTATGAGTCTATGAGACAGAGGTCCCCAAACTATGGTGTGCGCACCCCCGGGGGGGTGCGGAGGAACTTTTGAGGGGCATGGCTGGGCCCATGGTGAGCAGGAAGGGAGTGCCACCCAGCTCTGCTGGCCCCAGCTGCCAGGGTCCAGGCTGCCGGTGTCTCAGCTGCCGACCCCACCCTCAGCTATGGCCCCAGTCTTGACCTCCTTACCCCATCTGTCTCCTCTCCCCCCCCCCCGAGCTGCAGCCTCAGCTTGGGGAGTGGAGGGGGTGTGGGTGTGGTAAGGGGGGCAAAAGGTATAAAGTTTGGGGATCACTGTGGTAGGAGCTTCCCAAACACCCAGAAAGTCCCTGCCCCAAAGAGCTCAAAGGACAAAGGAAGATGCTGGGTGCGGGAAGTGAGTATAACACAGGATTAGAGTGATCAGGCTAATGTTCACTGTCCTTGTTCTGCTTTTGTTTAACAAATGTGATACATTTGCCATCCTCCCTCTGTAATTCAGCCCCCTTTCCACCCCATCCCAGCAGTTCCCAGGGGCCTGGACTTGATAAGAAACGAGTGGATAAGTAAGCAGGGACAGAGTTTTGTGAGACCCTGAAAGTAATTGCACAAGCTCTGAAGCTTATCCAGTCTAGAAGGGAGGCAGTCTCGGCGTTCAGGCTGGGGGTCAGAACGGTAGGCAAGGAGGGTGACCTCACCAGCTGGGCTGGATGAAGCAGAGTGAAGGTGTCTCTGATGACATGATGTCAGCAAAGAGGAAGTGCTCAGCAGTGTGATGAGCAGCAGAGCAGGCGAATGGGATGAGGGTGGAGCCGGGCCAACGGGAGGCTGTCGGAGCCCTTGGCAAGGACGGAATCCAGATTCCAGAATGGAGCTGCAAACAGCGGCTGTGAATGATGCACTGAATGAATTGGGAAGAGGAAGAAGAGGAGGGAGATGGGGTAGTAGTTGGAAACGCAGCTGGGCGCAAGGGACACCATGCTGAGCAGGGACTGTTGGGGCCGTGAGGGGAGGGCAGAAGAATCAGACGAGAGGCAGGAGGCGATATGGTCACAGGCACCTGGAGGGGGTTGGAGGAGGGGAGCCTGCAGCTCTAGGGAGAACTGGAGGGTGCTGTCTTGACCCTGCAAGAGAAAAGGGACAGCTCAGGCCCTGGCAGGTGCGTTCTTAACATGGTGTCTGGCAATGGTTCAGAAAGGATGAGACACAAACCAGGGAGGGGGTAAATCAACCTTAACTCCCACCCCCGTCCGCCCCCACGCCGTGCTGTCCTCAGCCCTAATTCCCCCCCCACGCCCTGCTGCCCTCAGCCTTCATCACACCCCCATCCACGCCAGCGCCCTGCTGCCATCAGCCCTAATTCAACACCCCCGTCTGCCTCAGCACCCTGCTGCCCTCAGCCCTAATTCCCCGCCCCCGTCCGCCCCAGCGCCCTGCTGCCCTCAGCCCTAATTCCCCGCCCTCATCCGCCCCAGCGCCCTGCTGCCCTCAGCCTTCATCCCGCCCCCATCCACGCCAGCGCCCTGCTGCCCTCAGCCTTCATCCCACCCCCGTCCGCTGCAGCGCCCTGCCGCCCTCAGCCTTCATCCCGCCCCCGTCCGGGCCAGCGCCCTGCTGCCCTCAGTCTTCATCCTGCCCCCGTCCGCCCCAGGGCCCTGCTGCCCTCAGCCCTAATTCCCCGCCCCCGTCCGCCCCAGTGCCCTGCTGCCCTCAGCCTTCATCCCGCCCCCGTCCGCCCCAGCGCCCTGCTGCCCTCAGCCCTAATTCCCCGCCCCCGTCCGCCCCAGCGCCCTGCTGCCCTCAGCCTTCATCCCGCCCCCGTCCGCCCCAGCGCCCTGCTGCCCTCAGCCTTCATCCCGCCCCCGTCCGCGCCAGCACCATGCTGTTCTCAGCCCTAATTCGCCACCCCGTCCGCCCCAGTGCCCTGCCGCCCTCAGCCTTCATCCCACCCCCGTCCGCCCCCGCGCCCTGCTGCCCCCCGCCCTCCTCCCGCCCCCGTCCGCCCCAGCGCCCTGCTGCCCTCCGCCCTAATGCCCCGCCCCCGTCCACCCCAGCGCCCTGCTGCCCTCAGCCTTCATCCTGCCCCCTGCTGCCCTCAGCCTCCATCCCGTCCCCGTCCGCCGCAGCGCCCTGCTGCCCTCAGCCTTCATCCCGCCCCGTCCGCGCCAGCACCATGCCATTCTCAGCCCTAATTCCCCACCCGTCCGCCCCAGTGCCCTGCTGCTCTCAGCCTTCATCCGCCCCGTCCGCCCCAGCGCCCTGCTGCCCTCAGCCTTCATCCCGCCCCGTCCGCCCAGCGCCCTGCTGCCCTCAGCCCTAATTCCCTGCCCCCGTCCGCCCCAGCGCCCTGCTGCCCTCAGCCTTCATCCCGCCCCCACGCCCTGCTGCCCTCAGCCTTCATCCTGCCCCCGACCGCCCCAGCGCCCTGCTGCCCTCAGCCTTCATCCCGCCCCCGACCGCCCCAGCGCCCTGCTGCCCTCAGCCTTCATCCCGCCCGCGTCCGCGCCAGCGCCCTGCTGCCCTCAGCACTAATTCCCTGCCCCCGTACGCCCCAGCGCCCTGCTGCCCTCAGCCCTAATTCCCCGCCCCCGTCCGCTCCAGTGCCCGGCTGCCCTCAGCCTAATTCCCGCCCCGACCGCCCCCGCGCCCTGCTGCCCTCAGCCTTCATCCCGCCCCCGTCCGCCCCAGCGCCCTGCTGCCCTCAGCCTTCATCCCCCGTCCCCGTCCGGTCCAGCGCCCTGCTGCCCTCAGCCCTAATTCCCCGCCCCCGTCCGCTCCAGCGCCCTGCTGCCCTCAGCCCTAATTCCCCGCCCCCGTCCGCTCCAGCGCCCTGCTGCCCTCAGCCTTCATCCCACCCCCGTCTACCCCAGTGCCCTGCCGCCCTCAGCCTTCATCCCGCCCCCGTCCGGGCCAGCGCCCTGCTGCCCTCAGCCTAATTCCCGCCCCGTCCGCCCCCGCGCCCTGCTGCCCTCAGTCTTCATCCTGCCCCCGTCCGCCCCAGGGCCCTGCTGCCCTCAGCCTTCATCCCGCCCACATCCGCCCCAGCGCCCTGCTGCCCTCAGCCTTCATCCCGCCCCGTCCGCCCCAGCACCCTGCCATTCTCAGCCTAATTCCCCACCCGTCCGCCCCAGTGCCCTGCTGCCTCAGCCTTCATCCCGCCCCGTCCGCACCCGCGCCCTGCCGCCCTCCGCCCTCATTCCCCGCCCCCGTCCGCCCCCGCGCCCTGCTGCCCTCAGCCCTAATTCCCTGCCCGTCCGCCCCAGCGCCCTGCTGCCCTCAGCCTTCATCCCGCCCCAGCGCCCTGCTGCCTCAGCCTTCATCCTGCCCCGTCCGCCCCAGCGCCCTGCTGCCTCAGCCTTCATCCGCCCCCGTCCGCCCCTGCGCCCTGCTGCCCTCAGCCTTCATCCCGTCCCCGTCCGCCCCAGCGCCCTGCTGCCCTCAGCCCTAATTCAACACCCCCATCCGCCCCAGCGCCCTGCTGCCATCAGCCCTAATTCAACACCCCCGTCCGCCCCAGCGCCCTGCTGCCCTCAGCCCTAATTCCCCGCCCCCGTCCGCCCCAGTGCCCTGCTGCCCTCAGCCCTAATTTCCCGCCCCCGTCCGCGCCAGCGCCCGGCTGCCCTCAGCCGTCATCCCCCGTCCCCGTCCGGTCCAGCGCCCTGCTGCCCTCAGCCCTAATTCCCCGCCCCCGTCCGCCCCAGTGCCCTGCTGCCCTCAGCCCTAATTCCCCGCCCCCGTCCGCTCCAGCGCCCTGCTGCCCTCAGCCTTCATCCCGCCCGCGTCCGCGCCAGCGCCCTGCTGCCCTCAGCCTTCATCCCGCCCCTTCTGCCTCAGCGCGCTGCTGCCCTCAGCCCTATTTACCCTCCCCCGTCCGCTCCAGCGCCCTGCTGCCCTCAGTCTTCATCCTGCCCCCGTCCGCCCCAGCCCCCCGCTGCCCTCAGCCTTCATCCCCCGTCCCCGTCCGCTCCAGCGCCCTGCTGCCCTCAGCCTTTATCCCCCCCCCGTCCGCCCCAGCGCCCTGCTGCCCTCAGCCTTCATCCCGCCCCCGTCCGGGCCAGCGCCCTGCTGCCCTCAGCCTAATTCCCCACCCGTCCGCCCCAGTGCCCTGCTGCCCTCAGCCTTCATCCCGCCCCGTCCGCCCCAGCGCCTGCTGCCCTCAGCCTTCATCCGCCCCGTCCGCCAGCACCCTGCTGCCTCAGCCTAATTCGCCACCCGTCCGCCCCAGCGCCCTGCTGCCTCAGCCTTCATCCCGCCCCGCCCGCCCCAGCGCCCTGCTGCCCTCAGCCTTCATCCCGCCCCGTCCGCCCCAGCACCCTGCTGCCCTCAGCCCTAATTCCCGCCCCGTCCGCCCCAGCGCCCTGCTGCCTCAGCCTTCATCCCGCCCCGTCCGCCCCAGCACCCTGCTGCCCTCAGCCTTCATCCCGCCCCCATCTGCCCCAGTGCCCAGCTGCCCTCAGCCTTCATCCCGCCCCCATCCGCCCCAGCGCCCTGCTGCCCTCAGCCTTCATCCCACCCCCGTCCATGCTACCACACTGCTGTCCTCAGCCCTAGCTCCCAGCCCATGTCTATTTCAGCACTGTGCTGATCTCCACCCTTGCACCCCAGCACTATCCTCACCAGCACCTTGCTGACATCGGCCAGAATGCTGATGCTCTAACTGTTTCTCTCTCATTGTCTCACTCTTCAGGGTCTGATAGATACCTAGGACTTAGAGACACCTCCCGGCTGAACAGCCGAGACCCCTCTTCCTGGACAGTGGAGGACGTGATGCATTTCGTACGAGAAGCTGACCCACAGCTGGGACCCCATGCTGATCTCTTTCGAAAACACGTAAATATATCTGTGTGTATGTCCAGCTGGAGGGCCGGATACTCCCGGTGTAAATCAGGGTGCTCCAGTGACGCTAACTCTCACAGTCATAGAGATGGAGGCAGAAAAGCCCAGTTAGATGCTGATGTCCAGCTCTCTGGCCAGTGCAGGGTCACCTCCAATATACCTTTACTAGGGCTGTGTTTGGAGAGATCTAACCTAGCCTTGCCCCGGTGAGAGGTGGCATCATTTCCTCAAGTGATGTAAACATCTGTGTGTATCTCCTGAGAGACAGGGCAGAGCATTGACAAGCTCTCCAAGGCTGTGAACCTGGGCAGGCATTCCAGCTCTCAGCTGGGATCGGACCCAGAGTCTTCAGCACCGAAAAAGCCTGTGCCACTTATTATTTACTCCCTTTACTGAAATAATGGTCACTCCTGGAACCTTGAAATGCACCTCCCCTGCAGGGAAATGTCTCCTTCATGGTGAATCCCATTGAATGACAGCAAATTGCTGGTCAAAAGACCCTTCCTCCCCCACAGGACAGGTTTGTGTGTCTTTGTGTAGCTCTGTTAAATGTAAAACCCTGCAGTAATTCAGTAATATGGTTAAAATTACAACAAGGGTGGAAACCCCAGCCCTAAGGTTCCAGCAGGCACTTTGTTACTTTCTACTATCCTTTCACATCCTAAATGGTAATGCAGGTGCAGCCAGAAAAACAAGACAAGACCGTGCTGCGTGCACCTGAACCTGGGAGGTGCTGAGCACCTGGCCGTGTTCCAGCAGAGCATTTAAGCACATGCTGAATTCCAAGTGGTGCTACTCAGATGCTTACGTGCTCTCCGGGAATGGGGCTGGAATCCCCAGCAGGCCTTACGCTCCCTGAGGGCAGGTTGCAGCTGCAGGTTGAAAGTTGCATGTCCTGACTGCTGGTGACTTTCTTAAATTTCGTGATCTCGTCCGTTTGAGGAGGCACGTTGGCAGCTGCTGCTGCTTGGTGGGAGACACTTCTATCAGTTGACAGTACAGATGGCTCTGAAATGGGAAGATACTTCTCAAATTATATGAGAAGAGTGCCTGGTGCTTTACCAAGAGTTAACGCCACAGGCGCTGGGTCTACAGTTCTGAGAAATGTTTTCATGACAAAAAAAAGTGACTATTTGCAGGATAGTGCAGATTGGACCGAAAGTTTCAGAGCCCTCAAATCACAGTAGCTGTTGGTTGGGTTTAGGTTGAGTGGTTGTTTGTTAGAGGATTTTTGTGTGTGTGTTTCAGTGAGGCATCTAAAATCTGCCCCCTGGAAACTGTCCCATTGGCAGCCTCTTGTCCCTTCAGAGCTCGTGGCCTAGCCAGGCACAGAGAATGATGAGTGATGATGTCACAAGGTGGGGGCCAGTAATAAGTTGCTAAATTTAGCAGATGCCCACTGAGCGTGCTCAGAAGTGATTCTTCAGTCACTTGGAACTGGGTGTTCCCACCCTCTCGCGCTGAGGGAGGGTTTTGTCCAGCTCAGGTTTCACGCCTCAGGCACGTTTGACATACATGGTGTGGGACTGGCTGACAATGTGGACTGTAGCCGGACTCTGCCTCCAGCGGGGGGAATCACAGGAAGTGAAGCTTGCTCAGCCTTTCCAGAAACCTGCCCCTGCCAGGCAGAGACCTGCTGCTGAGGGGGTTGAATGTTTGTTCCCTTAGGCTACAGCCTGAAATTAAAGGGGGGGACATTGATGTTTGTGTCTGGCCACCCTGGGGTGAGCTGACAGTTGTATCAGCTCACCCATGCTCAGCATTCAATGCAGGCAGCCCCTCAGCAGTGCTTTGAGCCTTAGGTCTCGTGGAAGCAAGTAGTGATTCCGGTCAGCTCCTCTTCCCACTGGGAGAGCTTTGCCTGCTGCCCAGGAAGGGCTAGATCGGGGGAGGTGGGGGATAGTAAATAAACCCGAAACAAAGGAGAACAATTGTGGGGTTAAGGCACTGGACTGGGAGTCAGGAGGCCAAGGTTCAATTCCTGGCTGTGCCACAGATCCGCTGTGTGGCCTTAGGCAACTCCCCTGATCAGTCCATGCCTCTGTTTGCTCACTGCTGAACGGGGAGGGCAGCCTTTGGCTCCCGTGCATGGGGTGCAGGGAGGCTAAAGTGAGTGATGCTTGTAAGTGTGTGAAATGCTTGGGTGAAAGGCGCTACAAAAGTGCAGGTTAATGCAGTTAATAACCATGGGAAGTAAAGAACTCCAGCAGCATTGCACCCTGGCTGGCTCTGGCCTGTCTCTTGGACAGACCCACCTCAGAAGAACCAGGATTTTAAATCCCGTCTTTGGACAGACTTCTCTCCGAGTGAGGGACAGAGGGGGAATCTGAAGATGAAAACATCATTAGACAAAGCCCATAAAGTAATTCATTCTACTCCTCAAAATAGCACAAGCCCAAAGTGCTTGTGGGATGGAATTTGGTGTTGACACAAGCCAACATCCCTGTTCGGCTGTCTTGTGGGAGTCCTCAGAGTAGCTGTTTAATCAGTTTCATGATCACATTCACCTTTGTACTTTCAGAGTTCATTGGGGGGGCATGTCGGCTTTCCCTGCTAACCCCCACTGCACGCTGCCAGCCCTTCCTCAGGAGTGAAGGGAAAAGGCAGAAACTTGGGGTTTAGCAGCCACTGCCCAGACCTGACAAGGCCCCAAGCATCCAGCATGTTACTTCCCTTTCCCCTGGCAGTCACCCACCTGCGCGTGGCACCACAGCAATGGCTGACATGGAAGCGGGGTTCCGCCTGGGCGTGGCAGGAGGCACATTCTCTTTCCTGACTTCCTCCTACGCAGTAGTGGCTACAAGAGCCTTGTTTCTCGCTGGTTTCACAGAGACGTGAGGCTGCTCTTTGCAGGGACAAACCTGGGTATCTTTAGGAACAGCTGGAAACAAAGGGTGGGGGGGGGAGTCAGTATCATGTGGGCAGCCAGGTGGGTCTTTAACAGCCCCCATGGGCCACAGACCACAGCTTCGAGCTGCTTTAGTGCATGCCCCGAGAGCCCTCAAATACCCCCGGTCCCCCCTTATGAATGGAGCAAACCATCCCTGTTGTCTAACAGCCCCAGCCATGGCATGCATTGAGTGTCCTTGATCAGCCCCCGGGGGAGAGCTGAGAGGCAGCAGACAGAGGAAGATTTAGCAGCTGTGATTTCCTTGTGGGGCTGAGGATGAGGGGGGGAGACGGAGGGTGTCACTGCAAGGAATGTCCTGCTCTCTTGGACCCTGTCGTTCTCCTTCTAAACGGCAGCCCCTCCCCACCAGGCAGTGCCACCGGAGCCAGCCTCACAGTAGGAATTACCTGCCCCCCGGTATGTCGGGTCATTCTCGCTGGGCCCAGGGCGGGCAGGTGGGAAGGATTCCTGCCCGTCGGAGTGGCTGGGCTGGGTTGGTGGGAGCTGCAGGGCAGTGAGTAGGGAGGGAAAGCCTTGGGAATGGCTGACACAGACGCTTGCTGGGCTGGCGTCAGTCGAGTGTTCCCATGGGGTTTATAAGAACCTAGTGAATTGTAGGGAAGGAAAACCTGCCCAGCCCTGGCGCCAGCGTCCTTTAGTGCCGCCCCCACGGTACTCTTGGGAGAGTGAGTTCCAGGGGTGCCCTGGCTAAGCCTGGCAGTGATTTGGGGCTAGTGATGGCGCCAGGCAGTGCCAGGTTTGCAGGGCAGAGCAGGCCTCGCTAACGCTGACCTTCTCTTGCTCCCTGGTGCCAGGAGATTGACGGCAAAGCCATGCTCCTGCTGCGGAGCGACATGATGATGAAGTACATGGGGCTGAAGCTGGGTCCGGCGCTGAAGCTCACCTACCACATCGACAAACTTAAGCAAGGCAAGTTCTGAGAGGACTGTTTGCGGGACAGCCCATGAGAATGCCGGGCTCCTGGCCACAGCCAGTCGCGCCCCCCTGCAGACTGGTACGCATGCATACACCGCCGGCAGACACGGCCCAGAAACGCCTGCAGATCACTACATGGATCCACCAACCCCCCCCCTCCACTGTCAGGAGCACAGTGGGCACGTGAAGGGAGACAGACAATTTGTTGGCTCCCCAGGGACCAAACAGAGCTTGACTCATGGACTTCCTGACGCAAACAGACGAACCCTTTCCGTGCTCCTGCGCTGACGCTCGACTGCAGAGCCCAGTCCCTCTGCACCCAAGGGGACGAAGACACGCTGTGTTTCGCAGAGTTCTTCAGCGCCCTGGGCTTCTGTGGTGCTGGATCCTTTCTCCTTTGTTCCCCTGCAGGAGTGCGACTCTCTCATGTCTTTCCTCTGCCCCGGTTCCCTTGTCTCTCCTGGCTGTCTGGTCCGGCCTAGCCTTGTTTCCTCGCTCTATATCAGATGGACAGCTCTGCTGCAGATGCTACGCTGCTGGCATTTTCCATGCCGCCATGCCAGGCTGGGCAGGACAGGCTGTGAGAACCCAACTCCTGGAGTAACACTATGGCAAGCTTAAAAGACTGTGCACCCTGTTCCCAGCCTTCTGTGAAGGGCTGTGTGCCGGGGACTGCAGCCCAGAGCATGGTCACACAAGCCTGCTAGTCCTGCTGTCTTGACAGAGCAGCCTTTCCTCCTGCCCCGGGGGCCCGTAGCTGGTGGACTTCCTCATGCTGGCGATGCCAAGGTGGCAATTCCTTTGTATTTATTTCTGACAAGGAGGGAAGCTCAGCTGGGGCAGACACAGACTGATGCCTTCCCAGTTAGCATGGGCTGTGGGCTAGGAGGGCTGGGCGCCCTGTTGAATTCTCTCTTTTTAAGGTGTCATCTGTTTAGGAAACAACAATGAAATGTTTTTGTATCTATTATGAAATCGCAACCCTCAGAGCTCTTTACCCAGCAATGTAAAGGTTCGTCTGTCCAGATGGTACTGTTAGAATGGCCTTACCTCTCCATTTCATTCTGTCAACCATCAGCAGGTTCCAGGGGTGTGTGACCAGGGCTGGCTGTGTGACAGCAGGATCACAAGTTCGGGGAAGGCGTCCCTCTCTCTGCCCTTCCTGGGCCTGTCCCAGCTCCCGCCCGGCACAGCTTGTTTCAAGCTGTTTAATGTATTTATTTGTGATGGCACTTGAGCAGTGACCCACTGTCCCATGTCTGAGTTGCTGCAGCTGTAGAGAAATGAGGTGGAGAAGAACCTAGCCAGGTGCCCTGCACCTGCCATGGGGCAGGAACCTGCTCCCTAGGAAGCCAACGGAACTTTTTCATGAACTCCGATGGGAGCAGGCTCTTCATCACAGCTGTTAGAGCCCTGCAATGGAAAACAAGGGCTGGGTAATACCCCGCACAATCTCACTGCCTGGTATGTGACAAGCAGAGGGAAGAGCTGCCATGCCTCTTGGTGTGCCCATGAGTCAGCTCCGAGGGCAGGGTGGGGCTTGAGCACTGGCCTGCTAGCCATACGCTGAGAACATGGCCCAAAGGGACAGGCTGTAGGGAAATGTCCATCACAAGCACTTCTTTCCTCTCCTGCCTTTCCCTCTTGCCGTCTGTCCTCCCCCCGCCAGGGGCTCCCTGGGTCAGAGTGCCACGGGAGCTCTTATGTGGCTCTGCTTTACCCCTAAGGGGAAATTGGAAAGAAAACCCAAACGTAATAAAAGGCTATTTGTAAAACAAGGTCTCTGCTAAATCCTAGCGGCTGTCCCCAGCACAGCATGACGAACCGGGCGAGGGGCTCGGCCTCGTCGCTGTCCCATGGCCAGCGGCAGCACAGAAACCTCCTCCTTGGTTTTCACGTTTCCTTTGCTGCTGTCCGGCTGCAGACGGGCCTCTCTCAGGCAGGTCCCAATGCAGTGCAGCCAGCGCTCTCCTCTGCACTTACTTTATGTTGAGTTGTTTATAAATAAAAGAATAACCACGTTCCTTGGCTGGCTTTGTCAGGTGGTTAGAGAGGCCCATTCTACAGGGCTGTCAGCCCCCCATGCAACCAGGGAGCTCCGCACCCAAGGCGAGCAGGGGTCTGCCCCTGCACAGTTGCTTCTCCACGAGGGAGGGCGCTCTCTGCTGCTGGAAGCATGTTCTGCCGGAGGCTGCAGGCACATACAGATAGGAATGAGCCATTGGCAGGCTCCAGCCCAGTCCTGCTCCTCCATGATTTGTACATCCGGCTCCTGAGTATTTACACCTTTGAAACTACTGCAGCCAATGCAACCCAAGGAAGCTGCCCGGCCAGTCTGGGAGAGCTGTCTGCCTGCAGCAGCAGCTCGCCTGACTTGGGATCACAGAACTGAAGTTCCCAGTAGTAGATTGTGATTAATCCCTGAATCCTTTTATACTCTGTCATTGTCTTTTCTGCCCCTCTCATCACCTCCTTCTGCACCTGGGGGAGCCCCAGGCATCTCAGGTAATTGACAGGCAGCAGGCCAGTCATTCCCAGGCCTGAGCTGTGAGGTGGGGAATGAGCTGGGGTACTTGCTGCGTTGCCTGGCCCCTGCTTCCCTCCTCTGTGTGCTGCTGTTGCAACGCTGGGCCCGGTGAGAGTGTTGGCCAAGCTGGGCTGCACAGGGAGCTCTAATCCCAGACCTGCTCTGGTAAGTGCAGTCGATTTACAGGGGGCTCTTTCCACCAGAATGTCTGGCCACACATCCTGCGCATCCCAGCACGCCAGCCATGCACCTTCCCTGCCCAGAGCTCCTTTCCCTGGCTGTTCGGCTGCAGAGCCTCCCACGGCGGCTGCCCAGTGCCCCAACTGCCTTGTCCAGGGCAACTCCCTGTTGGGATTTCATCACCAAAGCCATGTGGTGAGGGGCACAGAACAGGCAGGGTCCAAGTGCCCTGCATTGCTCACGCTTGGGGACTTGTGACGTCACAGAATCTCAGGGTTGGAAGGGACCTCAGGAGGTATCTAGTCCAGCCCCTGCTCAAAGCAGGACCAACCCCAGCTAAATCCCCAAGTGGCCCCCTCAAGGACTGAACTCACAACCCTGGGCTTAGCAGGCCAATGCTCAAACCACTGAGCTATTCCTCCCCTGTGCTGCTATCACCTCGCCTCTGGGCGGGGCGAGCTTCCCGCCCCACCGCTGTGTGAGCCGCTGAGGCGTTCTGCACGTGGCGTCGCGGTGCCAGGAAGGGGTTGCTCAGTCTCAGGAGCTGGGCCGAGAACTGATTTTGCCACAGACCAGCAGGAGGTGACAGCCAGTAATGGGGCAGCCTTTCCTCTGGCCTCGCCCGCCCCGCCCCCTCCCAGGGCGTGATCCTCCTGGCGTGGTGACAGGAGGGGAGACCCTCGCAGAGCTCGAGGCAGCGCCAGTCCCAGGACTAGGCTCAGCAGCGCTGGCAGCTGGTGCTGTGATTGCAGAGCTGGTTCCCCTCGGCGGCGGGGGATGTGCTCTGAGGCACCCACCCTGGGGAGCTTTGCTGGTCGCCCCTGGGTTAGCCGCAGCAACCCCCGCCCCCGGCCCTGAAACCCTCGTCCTCCCGCGCGGCTCGGCTCCTTCCGCCGACCTGACCCTCTCTCCGCTGCTTCCACGACTACAGATGATCGCTGCGCTGCTCTGCCCCCGCTCGCCCCGGGACCCCCCCTCGCCCCGGGACCCCCGCCTCCCCCTGCACCCACTCGTCTGCCTCGCCCGGCACCCCGTGTCCCCTCTCGCCCGGGACTCCCTTGCCCCGGCACCCCGTGTCCCCCTCGCCCGGCACCCCCACCTCCCCTGCACCGCTCGTCCCCTCGCCCGGGACCCCGCCTCCCCGCACCCACTCGTCCGCCTCGCCCGGCACCCCGTGTCCCCCTCGCCCTGGGACCCCGCCTCCCTCCTGTGTCCCCCCTGCCCGGCACCCCGTGTCCCCTCGCCCCAGGACCCCGCCTCCCCGCACCCGCTCGTCCCCCTCGCCCGGGACCCCTGCCTCCCCGCACCCACTCGTCCCCCTCGCCCCAGGACCCCGCCTCCCCGCACCCACTCGTCCGCCCTTGCCCCGACACCCCGTGTCCCCCTCGCCCGGGACCCCGCCTCCCCTGCACCCGCTTGACCGCCTCGCCCGGCACACCCGCCTCCCCTGTGTCCCCCTCGCCCGGGACCCCGCCTCCCCTGTGTCCCCTCGCCCGGCACCCCGTGTCCCCCTCGCTCTGGCACCCCGCCTCCCCGCACCCGCTCGTCCGCCTCGCCCGGCACCCCGTGTCCCCCTCGCCCCAGGACCCCGCCTCCCCGCACCCGCTCGTCCACCCCCACCTCCCTCCTGCACCTTCTCGTCCGCCCTCGCCCCAGCACCCCCACCTCACCCCCTAGTCCCCCTTCGCCCCGGGACCCCCGCCTCCCCCCTGCACCCCCTTGTCCGCCCTCTCCCCGGCACCCCCGCCTCACCCCCATGTCCCTCCTCGTCCCGGGACCCCGCCTCCCCTGCACCCCTCATCCGCCTCACCCCAGCACCCCTCCTCGCCCCGCCTCCCCTGCACCTTCTCGTCCATCCTCGCCCAACACCCCGCCTCCCCTGCACCTCCTCGTCCGCCTCGCCCTGACATCCCCATCTCGCCCGCCTCCCCTGCACCCCTTGTCCACCCTCGCCCGACACCCCAACCTCCCCACCTCCCCTGCATCTCCTCGTCGGCCCTTGCCCCGACACCCCAACCTCACCCCACCTCTCCCCTGCATCTCCTCGCGTCGGCCTCGCCCGGCACCCCACCTCACCCCTGCCTCCCCTGCACCCCGTCGTCCGCCCTCGCCCCAGCTCCCCACCTTGCCCCTGCCTCCCCTGCACCCCATCGTCCGCCTCGCCCGAGCTCCCCACCTTGCCCCGCCTCCCCGTGTCCCTCCTCGCCCCAGGACCCCACCTCACCCCTTATCCCACCTCACCCCAGGACCCCGTGTCCCCTGCACCCCTCATCTGCCCTCGCCTGGCACCCCACCTCGCCCGGCACCCCTGCCTCCCCTGCACCCCCTCATCTGCCCTCACCACAGCACCCCACCTGCCCCGGCCTACCCCTGCACCCACTCGTCCGCCTCACCCCAACACCCCACCTCACCCCCATGTCCCCTCGTCCCGGGACCCCTGCCTCCCCTGCACCCTGCACCCCTCGTCCACCTCGCCCGAACATCCCCACCTCGCCCCGCCTCCCCCCTGCACCCCCTTGTCCACCTCGCCCGGCACCCCAACCTCACCCCACCTCCCCTGCATCTCCTCATCCACCCTTGCCCGACATCGCCCACCTCCCCCGCCTCCACCCTGCACCCTTGTCCACCTCGCCCGGCACCCCAACCTCACCCCACCTCCCCTGCATCTCCTTGTCGGCCCTCACCCTGGCACCCCACCTCGCCCCTGCCTCCCCTGCACCCGTCATCCGCCCTCGCCCCAGCTCTCCCACCTTGCCCCTGCCTCCCACCCGTGTCCCTCCTCGCCCCAGGACCCCACCTCATCCCCTTATCCCACCTCGCCCCAGGACCCCGTGTCCCCTGCACCCCTCATCTGCCTCGCCCTGGCACCCCACCTCGCCCTGGGACCCCGCACCCGCTCGTCCACCCTCGCCCTGACACCCCACCTCACCCCCATGTCCCCTCGTCCCGGGACCCCTGCCTTCCCCTGCACCCCTCATCTGCCCTCACCCCAACAGCCCCACCTCGCCCCTGCTTCCTCCTGCACCCCTCATCCACCCTTGCCCCAGCTCCCTCACCTTGCCCCGCCTCCCCCGTGTCCCCTCGTCCCGGGACCCCTGCCTTCCCCTGCACCCCTCATCTGCCCTCGCCCCGACAGCCCCACCTCAGCCATTTGTCCCCTCACCCCAGGACCCCATCTCCCCACCTCCCCGCACTCCCTCGCAGCACCCCACCTCACCCACGTGTCTCTCCCTCGCCCGGGACCCCGCCTCCCCTTGCACCCCTCGTCCGCCTCACCCTGGCACCCCCACCTCGCCCCACCTCCCCTGCACCCCTCGTCCACCTGGCCCCAGCACCCCACCTCACCCTTTTGTCCCCTCACCCCAGCACCCCACCTCACCCCCGTGCCTACTGTAGCCCTGGCACCCGCACCTCACCCCACGTTCCCCTCGCCCCAGCACCCCTGCCCCGCCTTGCCCTAGCACCCCACATCTGCCTTGACCCCACATCCGCCCTTACCTGGCACCCCACCTCATCCCCGCATAAGCCCTCACCCTAGTGCCCCCACTTCCACCTCGCCCCAGCACCCACCTCACTCCCTGCACCCCGGCACCCCTCATCCGCCTCACCCGGCACCTCCACCTTGCCCCACGTCCCCTCCCCTGGCACCTCGCATCCCCTTGCCCGGCACCCTCATCTGCCCTGGCACCCCACCTCACCCACGCATCCCACCTCACCCCATGTCCACCCTTGTCCGGCATCCCCATGTCACCCCCGCATCCGCCTCCTCATCCCACTCCAGATCCCTGCATGCACCCGTTCCTCCTTGCCCCTCGCCTATCACCCCTGCCTCCGCCCTGTCCCTATCGTCAGCCCTCCCCGTGAACCCCACACCATCCCCTGCATCTCCCCTCCTCCCCACTCTTCACCCCTGCACCCATTCCTGCCCCTTCTCGTATCTCCCCAGCACCCCTGCAACCATCCTCGTCCCCTCAGCCCTCCATCTCCCCTCCCCTCCTCTCTTCACCCCTGCACCCATTCCTGCCCCTCCTCGTATCTCCCCAGCACCCCTGCAGCCATCTCGTCCCCTCAGCCCTCCATCTCCCCTCCCCTCCTCCCGCTCTTCACCCCCTGCACCCATTCCTGCCCCCGCCTCAGATCTGCCCAGCACCCCTGCAGCCATCCTCGTCCCCTAGGCCCTCCATCTCCCCCTCCTCACTCTTCACCACCTGCACCCATTCCTGCCCCCTCCACATATCTCCCCAGCACCCCAGCAGCCATCCTCGTCCCCTCGGCCCTCCATCTCCCCCTCCTCCTCGCTCTTCACCCCTGCACCCATTCCTGCCCCTCCTCATATCTTCCCAGCACCCCTGCATCCATCCTCGTCCCCTCAGCCCTCCATCTCCTCCTCCTCCCCTCCTCGCTCTTCACCTCCTGCACCCATTCCTGCCCCTCCTCGTATCTCCCCAGCACCCCTGCAGCCATCCTTGTCCCCTCAGCCCTCCATCTCCTCCTCCCCTCCCCTCCTCGCTCTTCACCTCCTGCACCCATTCCTGCCCCCTCCTCATATCTCCCCAGCACCCCTGCAGCCATCCTCGTCCCCTTGGCCCTCCATCTCCCCCCTCCCCTGCTCTCTCTTCACCCGCTGCACCCATTCCTGCCCCCTCCTCATATCTCCCCAGCACCCCCTGCATCCATCCTCGTCCCCTCCGCCCTCCATCTCCTCCTCCCCTCCCACCCTGCTCTGCACCACCGGCACCCAGTCCTGCCCCCTCCTCGTATCTCCCCAGCACCCCCTGCATCCATCCTCGTCCCCTCGGCCCTCCATCTCCCCCCTCCCCTCTCTTCACCCCCTGCACCCATTCCTGCCCCCTCCTCGTATCTCCCCAGCACCCCCTGCAGCCATCCTCGTCCCCTCAGCCCTCCATCTCCCCCCTCCCTTCCTCTCTGGATCTGCCTCCTGCCCACCTCGGTGCCAGTTCTCGTATGGCTCTAGTCTAGGTGATTTGCTGCAGCCGCTCCTCCTGTACTCACCCTGCTCCGGGGCGGGGGTGACTGGTTATTTGGGCAGTGAACCAGGTCTTTGAAAAATCTCTGGCGTGCGGGGTGTGGCTCTGGCTTCGCTGCACCCCATGGCCTTCGGAGATGGGAGCCCTGCCCACGTTCACAGCCACAGGTGCTGGAAATAGGGCTGCTGTAGCACCCCGACGTGAAGCGGTTTCTATCCTATCCAGGGTTGACAGTTTGGTTCAATGACTCTCAGCCCCACTGTACAAATTGTGGCAGCGCCCTACTCACAGCTGAGATCCACTGTCTCTCCACATACCCAGCATGGGCTAATGGACCCGCTGCTGCGATGGAGGGTGTTCCTGTCTGTTTGAGCTCCAGGCAGTCAGTGACCTCGCAGACACTGGGGGCCATGATAGCCACACTTCATTCCGGCGTCCTTGGGGAGCAGTTCAATGGCCCTGGTTTAAAAGGTGTTGAAGCAATAGAAGCAATAGAAGGCATGAGCAAGAACTAATCCAGGTAGAATGAGAGGGCTCCTGGGACCAACTGCAAATGCAGATATTGGGGCACTGGTTGGCAGGGCTGTGCGTGTCTGGATGTGTGAGAAGCAGCCAGGACCAGAAGGCCAGAGGGGAAAGCAAGGGAAGCAGTAGGAGTGTGGCCCTAGGAGGAAGCCATGAGAGAGAGTTTCTTTTGGGCACAGGACTAGCTGGAAAGCAGGCTTGGATTTCTGAACAGGAAACTGCCTGCTGCTGTTTGTTCCTCCTATGTTCAGGGAAACTAAACTACGTCTGTTCTGACTCCATTATCCATTTCTCCTCCAATCCAGGAACGCCCTGAACATTGGCTAACCACTGAGGCCGGCAACAATCCTTTTGGGCCATTTCTGCCAGGTGCATGGAGCATTAGTCTGCCCCATTCCTGCTGGCATGCAGTTCCCTGCACAGTGACATCTCACCTTACATCAGGCACCTCACTGATGATGCTCAATGACCTCACAATCCAGACACCTGGTTTAAAGCCATCTCCTCGCTCACAGCAGAAACAGGCAGGGCAAGGAAAGCCCTGGGTTGGCTTGTTCCTGGGTTGAGACGCCAGGAGTTTTGGAAGGGTGACCAGCGCTGGAGTCTTTCTGTGCTGACTGATGTGACCACCAGCCCTTTGATGGTAACCCAGCTCCTGACTTCTTGCTTTTCTGAGATCCCTGGGAACTAGGAAGGGGCAGGAGCTTCCCCCAAGCCCCCAGACCATGGAGACTACTCTGGGGCAAAGATTCAAGCCTCAGGATTGTGCTCTCGTGTGCTTTGCCTGGGGCCCCAGCTATCATTCTGGTTATAACTTGGGATCAGCCCACTGGACTGAGCGCTGGGCTGGTGGGAGTGGGACTCAATCTTCAGGGGCGACCAGAAGCACAGTCTTTGAAAGTGATTCTCTTTCCAAGGGTGGTGGCTGGCCCTGTCTATGCACCAGTTGTGCTTTGCTGGGGCTGTGATTTTTGACCAGTCAGCCCCCAGTCTGGCCACAGTGAGATCAATATAAATGCACTTCCGCTCTAGCTAGCCCTGTACAGGAAGGGGAGGAAGCTGGATAGGTAGAAGTGGGGGGCGGGGGCTGCCCTGCTCACCCCTCTCCCATAGTGCTACCGGCCCCAACCCCGTGAGTAGCACAGGCCTCGCCGTGTTTAGTGGCTGTACTAGTGCAGGATTTGCCACGGGAGGTTATTTCCCAGTGACCAGCGTCGCCTTCTGTCTGCTCTCCCAATAGCTCAAAGTGCAACAACATCCGCACATTAATTTGTAGCTGGTTTGTGTCCAACACATTTTTATCCAGCCTGTGCACAAGCCATGCGACGTTTGAGCAGAAGGCCTTAGTTCTTCAAGTGCTTGCTCGTGTCCATTCCATAGTAGGTGTGTGCTCCCCACATGCACCAGTGCTGGAAGTTTTTCCCTCCGCAGCAGTATCCGTAGGGGACTGGCTCTGGCGCCCTCTGGAGTGGGGCCCATATGGCACGGTATAAAGGGTGCCAGCTCCCCCCACCCTCAGTTCCTTCTCACCGCCAGTGACGGTGCTGGAACATCATCTTGCTTCAGCAAGCCTCCTCTGTCTCAATCCGTTGATATGAACCTTCCCTGTAAATCATTAAAGTGTTATTAGTTTCCCTTAGTTAGTTCATTAGTCCTGGACAGGACTCAGCCTAGGGATGGGGCAAGCCCCGATCCCCAGGCTTCAAACCCTGCAATCGTGGTAAAAAAACGATGCCCATCAGCGATCCTCATAGTAGCTGTCTGAGGTGCCTGGGCGAGATCCAAAGCAGAGACAAATGTCGGATCTGTAAAGGGTTCATACCTTGGACAACGAAGGAGGCGAGACATACGTCTCCAGGTGCTCCTGATGGAATCAGCGCTAGCACCGGGCCGTCCCAGTCTCACTCTGCTCGCAGTACCGCTGTGTTGGTACGGAGGGCTCTGCCAGTGCCGTCCTTGGGCCGACGCCAATCCTCCTCCTGGCGCCAGCCAGGAGGCAAAGAAAGGGCGGGAAGGGATGATCTCTGACATCCCATAAAGGGAAGGAGAGGGCCAGAGGGGAGCAAGGACCCAAGAAGGCAGCTCCTCACTTCTGTGTGGTAGTTGGGCCCAGACTCAGGTCGAGTGGCTTAGCCCATCCCGAGGCGCTCCTGCCACCCCTGACAGTGACACGGTCCTCCGGCACCTGGACATGCCATTGACACCCAAGGCCCTGCAGGCTGTGCAGGACATCTTAGTGTTACTGGCGTTTCCCACACCGGCCACGGCAGTGCCCCGTTCTTAGGGCAAACCCACCCTGGGACCTTTCCAGCTGTCCCCATGTGTGCGCAGGGCCATCCCTACCCATACGCAAACTATGCAGCTGCATAGGACACCAGGAAATTTGGGGCACAAAATTGTCCCAAATTTCCTGGTGCCCTACGCAGCTGCATGCTGCAGCCAGCTCCAGTGGCCAGCCCGATTCCCCGGACGACTGAGCCGGCTCCTCCTGGGCTGCTCACAGCAGGGCCCAGGAAAGCTGCTTCTGCCCCTGCCCGACCTTTCCCCTCAGCCCCCACCCCACCACGCCTCTTCCCACTCCTGCTCCACCCCACTCCGACTCTGCCCCTTCCCCCACAAACCCCGTCTCCTGAGCGATGCGTCCCAGAGGACTGCAGCAGGGGTTGGCGTCGGGTCCGCCCTGCACTGGGAAGTGGAGCAACCCGGCCCCAGCCCGCTCCGCTCCGCTGGTGGTGAGTGCTGGGAGGCGGTTCCCTCCCTTCCCCCAAGCCTGGGAGCTGCGGGAGCAGAGCGGAGCAGGCTGGGGCCAGGCACCACAATCTCTGTCTGTCTGGCACCGCTCCCCACCTCAGGAAGTGTCCTGCCAGCACTCACCCACGCTGAGCTGCTAGACCTTGGTCATGGGGAGGCAGGCCTGTCGGAGCCCCCACCAGTCTCTGGATTCAGGGCACCGCTCTTCAGGCTCGAGAGGCAGATCGTCGGTGACTTGGTGCAGGGCCATGGAGGTGCACCTGTCCCTGCAGCCCCGATATCGGGACTGGCCTAGCCGCTCCCGTAGCATGTGGTACTGTTCCAGGGACACAAGGCAATGGTCCCGGGAGCCTCACTACCAGTATGGGTCGCCACTGGGGCGACGCTCCTCATCTCGCTGGTCGACTCGCTCCAGCACCGCTTGAGAAGCGTGAGGTGACGATCACCAGCCCGCCATCACAGATCTGCCAAATGCCATCAATCTCCGGGAGCTCAGCACAGGGACTCATCACCCTCAGAGAGATCCCCGTCACAGCGCCAGGATCAACATGGTCACGACTGGGACAAGCAGTCAGCACCATCCTGGTTTCCCAGACACAGTCCCTCTTCTTCAAACTCCGGTACCAAGCAGGAGTCCATACCAGCGGGCCAGGGCCCTGCACCGGGAGTACCTACGCTACCGGCAGCACCACCTGTTGCATCGTGGCCCCAGGGCCACGCAAGAGCTCAGGTCAGCCTCAGGGGCCTAGGACAAGCCACCAGGCTCTGTCTCCCACCTGTTCTCTGACGTGGAGGATTCCGGGAAGAAGACCCCTCAGCTCCACCTGGCTCCCACGGAGGAACCAGCTGAGCAGCCTTTGGAGACAGCAGGGCCTCCGGTGCTCGCTTCCTTATTCTCACCTGACGAGGCCATTACGGGGCCCCCTCATCTCTTCCAGTCCCGCAGGGTGGTGCTAAGGCCCACAGGAGCTTCTAAGAAGGGTCACCTCAAACTTGGGGCTTCATGCTGAGGAGCTGAAGGAACCCGCAGACTCCCTATTCAATGTCCTCAGCTTGGCAGCCCCAGCCCAGGTGGCGTTGCCCTTACACAAGGGGGTGGCAAAGATCACCAAGTCCCTATGGCAGACTCCCTCATTGCTGCCCCCCATCTCCAAAAGAGTTGAGCAAAAGTACTATGTGCCTGCTAAAGGATATGAATACCTTTCTACACACCCTGCCCCAAGCACCCTGGTGGTCTGAGCCGTTAATGAACGGGAAAGGCAGGGCCAACCAGCAGTGACCCCCAAGAATAAAGACTCGAAGAGACTCTATTTATTTGGAAGGAAAATGTATTCTTCCCAGAGCTTCCAGCTGCGAGTGGCCAATCACTAGGCCCTGCTTGGCCGCTATGATTTCAGCAGGTGGCTGTCCATGGCCAAGTTTGAGGATTCGCTGCCTGAGGACCCAAGAAGGAGTTCCACGTGATCCTCAAAGATCCAGGCGGCCTCAGACGTGGTGGTCTCTGTGGCCAGAACAATGGCCTCAGCCATCTCAATGAGGAGGGCATCCTGGCTTCACTCGTCGGGTCTGTCGATGGAGGTCCAAGAGTCGATACAGGATCTCCCGTTCGATGGCCAAGCTCTGTCTGCAGAACAAACAGACCTAAAGCTACATGGGCTAAAGGACTCCTGGGTGATGCTGAGGACCCTGGGCCTCTGCACCTCAGGCCTGGCCAGAAAGCAGTTTAAACCGCAGCAACCCCAGGTCGGAGCCTGCCTGTAAAAAGGGCAGAGGCTACAGACGCCAGCGCCCTCTGCCCAGCTGAGCTCCACCTGACACCAACAGGGTGGTAAGCGGGCATTTTGAGGGTGCGCCCGAGGGCGACCTACCAGCCTGTTCCCCGGATCCTGCTTCCCCACGCTTCTCCAACTGCCTGTCCCCTTTCCTCCCTGCATGGGCCTCTATAACTTCGGATTATTGGGTCCTCCACACAGTGGTGCAGGGTTATACCCTCCAGTTTATTTCCACCTCCCTTCCCCGTCCCTCTTCAGGGACCCTTCTCACGAGCAGCTGCTCGCCCGGGAGGTTCAGAGCCTTCTGCAAGTGGGGGCTGTGGAGAAAGTCCCTCAGGAGTACAGGGGCAAGGGATTCTACTCCCAGTACTTTCTGATCCCCAAAGCCAAAGGGGGTCTGAGACCCTTCTGGACCTGCAAGACCTCAACAAGTATCTCAAGAAGTTGAAGTTCCTCATGGTCTCCCTGGTCTCCATCATTCCCGCCCTGGAAAGCTGAAAGACACATACTTCCCTGTGTCGATATGCCCAGGACACAGGCGAGTCCTGCGCTTCAAGGCGGGTCCCACCCACTACGGTTCAGCCAGGCTACAGCCCCGAGGGTGTTTACCAAATGCATGGCAGTGGTGGCAGCCTCCCTCAGGCAGCGAGACATCCAGGTTTACCCGCACCTCAGCGACTGGCTTATCAAGGGCCACTCCATGTCTCAAGTCCAGCCAGACATCTCAGTGCTGCAGCTCACGGGCCGTGCCCTGAGCCTGTTGATAAACGAGGGAAAATCAACGTTAGTCCCAGTACAAAGGATAGAATTCATTGGAGCAGTTCTCGACTCCACCCTTGCCAGAGCATTTCTGCCGCAGGACAGATTTGAGACAATGGCGAGTCTCATTGCCAGCATCTTGGCATAACCATGGCCTGGATCTGCCTCAGGTTGTTGGGCCACATGGCGGCCACCATGTCCACCATGCAAGGCTCAGGCTGCAGCCCCTCCAGCGGTGACTGTCCACAGTTTACACCCTGTCCAGAGATCATCTGAACAAGGTTGTCATAATTGCACCGAAGGTACTTACCTCCCTGCAGTGGTGGACAGATCTGAGGATGTTCCCGGAAGGAGTTCTGTTCGAGAGTCCTCGACCCTCAGTATCTCTGATATCGGATGCCTCTGACCTTGGCTGGGGAAGCTCATCTCAGCATGTTGCGAACGCAAGGGAAGTGGTCCCCAGAGGAGCTGACATTGCACATAAATGTCAGGGAGCTGAGGGCAGGTCCGCCTAGCCTGCGGAGTCTTCCTGCCGCACCTTTCCGGCTGAAGTGTGCAGGTACTCACGGACAACATAGCCTTGATGTTTTACCTCAACGGGCGGGGGGCTCACTTGTCCGCCCTCTGTCGGGAAGCACTCCAATTGTGGGACTTTTGCACCCAGCACGACATTCACCTGGAGGCATTACACCTCCCCGGTCTCCAGAATGCACCTGCGGATCACCTCAGCAGGTCCTTCTTTTGTCCCTACAAGTGGGTCCCTCCACCGGAGGCTGTGCAGGTGCTCTTCCGGAGGTGGGGGGCTCCCCGGGTGGACCTGTTTGCTACCAGACAGAACAGAAAGTGCCAGCATGGACCTGGCCATGGCTCCCCCATGGCCACTGCCCAGCCGTCCGAATCTCCTTTCACAAGACCACGGCTCCTGCACCCGAACCTTCCTTCCCTCCACCTCATGGCTTGGTGCTGAGAGGCAGAACCCAGAGGAAAGGGCCTGCTCCAGCCAGGTACAGCAGGGCCTCTTGGAAAGCAGAAAGCCCTCCACCAGAGCGACTTACCTGGCAAAGTGGAAGCAGTTTTCCTGCTGGGTGGAGGAGCGTGGCATCTCCCCAACATGGTTGCCTGTGCAGTCCGTGCTCGATTACCTGCTCCACCTTAAGCTGCAAGGCCTCGCGCTTTCCTCCATCAAGGTGCACTTAGCAGCCATATCTGCTTTCCACCAGCAGGTCCAGTGCAAATCGGTGTTCTCACATGACCTGTCTGTCCAGTTCCTGGAAGGACTAGGGCAGCTCTTCCCACCAGTCCAGGAACCGATTCCGCAATGGGACCTCAAGCTTGTCCTCTCGAGGCTCATGGGGCCTCCCTTTGAGCCTCTGGCCTCCTGCCCCTTGTCACATCTCTAGGAAGGCAGCTTTTCTTGTAGACATTACCTCGGCGAGGCAAGTCTCCGAGATTAAAGCCCTCACCTCAGAGCCCCCGTACACAGTTTTCTACAAGGACAAGGTCCAGCTGCGACCCCACCCGGTGTTCCGGCCTGAGGTGGTGTCTCACTTCCACATTAACCAGGATATCGTTCTCCTAGTTCTCTGTCCAAAACCACACTCGACTGCATTAGAGAGGCGGCTGCACACCAGCTCAGTGGTTTGAGCATTGGCCTGCTAAACCCAGGGTTGTGAGTTCAATCCTTGAGGGGGCCACTTAGGGACCTGGGGCAAAAATCAGTACTTGGTCCTGCTAGTGAAGCCAGGGGGCTGGACTCTATGACCTTTCAGGGTCCCTTCCAGCTCTATGAGATAGGAATATCTCCATATATATATATATACACCGTATTTTCTGGCGTATAAGATGACTTTTTATACTAAAAAACAACCCCCAAAAATTGGGGGTCGTCTTATACGCCAGGTATAAACATACTGTAGCTTCGGCTACATACAGAACGTCCCTGTGCTGATACTGTATGTACCGCGCTGAGCCAATCCCGGCAAGCGGTGTCATCTATTAATTCATACAAACCCTGCTCGGATTGGCAAAGGATGTAATAGCCCGCCTCTCTGACTCAGCCAATCCGAGCAGGCTTTGTATGCATTAATAGATGACACCGCTTGCCGTGATTGGCTCAGCACGGTACATACAGTATCAGCACAGGGACGTTCTGTTTTGATTTTGCAGTTCGGTGGAGCTGGCCCTGCATCCCTAGGTATGGGGGGGGGAGTGGGATTCAAAGGGCTCTGGGCTGCTGGCAGCCGTGGGGAGTTCTGAGCCCTTTAAATCCCAGCCGCGGCCGGGAATCAGAAGGCTCTGAGCTGCCCGCTGTGGCGGGGCGCCCAGAGCCTTTTAAATCCCAGCCGCAGCGGGCAGCCCAGAGCCCTCTGATTCCCGGCCGCGGCTGGGATTTAAAAGGCTCTGTGCTCCCCGCCGCAGCGGGCAGCCCAGAGCCCTCTGACTCCCGGTAAGTACCGGTAAGTCAAAACCATTTTAATTAAAATTATTTAAATCAAATCTGATGTTATTAAATGGTGTTGCCTCGGAAGGGGGGGTAGTCTTATACGGCGAGTATAGGCCAAAACCTATGTTTTAACTGGAAAATTAGGGGGTCGTCTTATATGCCCAGTCACCTTATACGCCGGAAAATACGGTATGTCCAGTGCGCTCTGGCCTTCCACCTGGAGCGCTCCAAGGCCTTCCTCTATCGCGACCGCGGGCAGGATGAAAGGCCTACCGGTGTCCTCACAGAGGATCTCTAATTGGATCACATTGTGCATCCGGACCTGTTATGAGTTGGCATGGACTGAGCCACCACCTATACTAAAGGCCCACTCAAGCAGGGCACAGCGGCCTTCCTAGCGCATGTCCCCATCCAAGACATCTGCAAGGCTGCCACGTGGTCATCAGTACACACGTTCACGAAGCATTATGCCATTACCCAGCAGGCCAGAGATGGCACTGGGTTTGGCAGAAATGTGTTGCAATCGACATGTCTGTGAACTCCTACCCACCTCCGGTGGCACTGCTTGGGCGTCACCTACAATGGAATGGACATGAGGAAGCACTCGAAGAAAAAAACAAACAGTTTCATAACTGGTGTCCTTCGAGATGTGTTGCTCATGTCCATTCCACAACCCGCCCTCCTTCCCCACTGTCGGAGTTTCTGGCAAGAAGGAACTGAGAGTGGGGGGAGCCAGTGGTGCCCCTTATGCCGCGCCATACGGGGGCCACTCCAGAGAGCGCCAGAGCCGATCCCCTACAGATACCACTGAGGGAAAAACTTCCAGCACCAGTGTATGTGGCGAGCACACACACCTACAATGGAATGGACATGAGCAAGACATGAGCAAACACCCGGGCTTCAAACCGTGTTGCAAGAAACCTGTGCCAGTCAGTGATCCCCAGAGAAGCTGTTTGAAGTGCTTAGGGGAAACTCACATTAGCCACAAGTATCACATTTGCAAGAGCTTCTGATTGCGGACCAAAAAGGAGCAGGACATTCATCTCCGAGTGCTCCTTATGGAGTCGGCCTTTACACTGGCCTCAGAGCCAACCAGATCGGACTTTACTCCCAGCCCTGCGACCTGGGTGCAGAGTGTGCCGCCGGCACCAATCCCCATCCCTGGTACCTGCCAAAAAGCAAAGAGAAGCTGGGAGGGGACGTTCTCTTATACCCCGTAAAGGGTAGGAGAGCAAAGATCCATGAGGGACAGCTCTTCCCCTCTGGATGGAGGTCAGGCTCTAACTTCGGAGCGGCAGAGGCACTCAGCACCTGGTGGTGCTGTCCACGCTCGAGGCTTTTCAGCCTGCAAAGGACATTCTGTCCCTTACGGTGCCTCCCATGCCAGCCACTGAGGTGCCCCGAGGGGTAAACTTGCCTTGGGACCCTTTCAGCGGTCCCCATCAGTGCAGCACTGCTCCTCGCCGCAGGGGGTGCCCCGTCACGCTTACCTGGGCAGTGCCACCAGACGCAGGTCGGCTTGCCTGCCAGAGTTCCCGGGGTCTGTCCCCGGACTCCAGGCAGTGTTCCTCGGGCTCAAGGCGGTGGGCTAGCACAGACCTGCAGAGGTGCAGCACCAGTCCCCAGAGCCCTGGTGTTGCGAGCGCCCGAGCCTGTCTCCCAGCTCACAGCACTGCTCCGGAGAGTCGAGACACGCTGGTCCCGGGAGCCCCGTCACCAATTGCCGGTACGGTTCACTGCGGGCATGTCAACTGTCTCCAACACGCCCATTACCAATTTGCAGTGCTCCCTTTTGGCCTAGCAACTGTGCCAAGGGTGTTTACAAAATGCATGTTGGTGGTGATGGCCTACCTCAGGCATCAGGGTATCCAGATTTACCCATATCTCGATGACTGGCTCATCCAGGGCTGCTTCACGGTCCAGGTCCAGCGCAGCGTTGAGATGCTGCAAGGCACTTGTCGAGCCCTGGGCCTGCTGATAAATGAACAAAAATCAACGTTAATCCCGGTCCAAGGGATAGAGTTTATCGGAGCAGTGCTCCACTCTACCAGAGCCAGAGCATTCCTGCCAGAGGCCAGGTTCAGGGCAATGTCAGAGCTGATTGCCAGCATCACCACTGTGACAGAGTCAGGCCAGATGGCTACAGGAGAGTGATAGAAGGCAGATATATTAGCCCCAGGTAAAGTAGGTCCCCTTTCCCTGGGTAAGGTAACAGGGAAGTTTCCAGAAGAATCAGGAGCTTTCTGGAAACAATTAAGGCAGACAGGCTGATTAGAACACCTGCAGCCAATCAAGAAGCTGCTAGAGTCAATTAAGGCAGGCTAATCAGGGCACCTGGGTTTAAAAAGGAGCTCACTTCAGTTTGTGGTGGGCGTGTGAGGAACTGGGAGCAAGAGGCGCAAGGAGCTGAGAGTGAGAGGCTGTACTGCTGCTGGAGGACTGAGGAGCACAAGTGTTATCAGACACCAGGAGGAAGGTCCTGTGGTGAGGATAAAGAAGGTGTTTGGAGGAGGCCATGGGGAAGTAGCCCAGGGAGGTGTAGCTGTCATGCAGCTGTTACATGAGGCACTATAGACAGCTGCAATCCACAGGGCCCTGGGCTGGAACCCGGAGTAGAGGGCGGGCCTGGGTTCCCCCCAAACCTCCCAGCTCCTGATCAGACACAGGAGGAGTTGACCCGGACTGTAGGTTCCACCAGAGGGGAAGATCTCTGAGGTGAGCAAATCCGCCAATAAGCGAACTTTGTCACAACGCACATCCACTCACCATGGCCTGGGTCTAGCTCAGACTATTGGGTCACATGGCAGCATGCACATATGTTGTCTGCCATGCGAGACTCAGGCTGCGTCCCCTTCAGATGTGGATGGTGTCAGTCTGCTCCCTGGCCAGACATCACCTTGACAAAGTCATCACAACCTCTCCAAGGGTACTTACCTCTCTGCAGTAGTGGTCTGACCCCAGGTTAGTGTTGGAAGGAGTGCCGTTCGCGAGCCTGCAACCCACGGTCTCCCTGATTTTGGATGCGTCTGACCTCAGTTGGTGAGCACGGCTCAGTACGCTGCAGATTCAAGGGTTATGGTCTTGAGAGGAGCTCGCATTATATATAAACGCAGGGGAGCTCAGGGCCATCCGTGGACCTGTTTGCCATCAGACTGAACAGAAAGTGTCACCAGTTCTGCTCTCTCCAGGGCCTTGGCAGAGGCTCCCTTTCCGATGCTTTTCTCCTGTCATGGCTGGGAGACCTGATGTATCCCTTCCCGCCAAATCCACTTATCAGCAAAGTCCTCTCAAAAACCAAGAGGGGCAAGGCACGAGTCGTCATGATCACCCTGGTGTGGCCTTGCCAGCTTTGGTTTGGCATGCTCATGGACCTCACTGTGGCAGCCCTGTGGCTACAGCCCAGCCACCTGGACCTACTCTCGCAGAATAACAGCTCCTGAACCCAAACCTCACCTCTCTCCACCTCACAGCTTGGATGCTGCATGGCTGAATCCGGAGGAACAGGCCTGCTCCAGTCAGGTACAGCAGGTTCTCTTGGAAAGCAGAAAGCTCTCCACCAGAGCGACTTACCTGGCAAAGTGGAAGCGTTTTTTTTCCTGCTGTGTGTCTGACTGCAACATCTCCCCTACCCAGTCGTCTGTGTAGTCCGCCCTGAATTATCTGCTTCACTTAAAGCACCAGGGCCTTGCCTTCTCTTCAATCCAGGTGCACTTGGCAGCCATATCGGCCTTCTATCCTCATGTCCAGGGTAAAGTGGTATTCTTGCATGAGATGTCAATCAGGTTCCTGAAGGGCCTTGAACGTCTTTTTCTGCCGATCTGGGATCCGGTTCCCCACTGGGACCTCAACCTTGTACTCTCCAGGCTCACGGGTTCCCTCTTTGAGCCCATGGCTTCTTGTTCCCTTTCCCATCTGTCGTGGAAGGTTGCATTCCTTGTAGCGACTACCTCAGCAAGGCGTGTATCTGAGAGCAAAGCCCTCACTTCGGAGCCTCCGTATTCTACAAGGACAAGATCCAGCTGCAGCCCCATCTGGCTTTCCTACCTGAGATGGTGTCGCATTTCCCTGTCAACCAGGATATCTTCCTCCCGGTGTTCTGTCCAAAGCCGCACTCTACCAATGAGGAGAGGCGGCTGCACGCTCTGGATGTCCGGCACACCCTGGCGTTGTACCTGGAGCACACCAAGCCCTTCTGCAGATCAACCCGGCTCTTTATCACGACAGCTGACAGGATGAAGGGCCTTCTGGTGTCCCCTGAGAGGATTTCGAATTGGATCACCACTTGCATCTGAACTTATGAGCTAGCACAGGCTGTGCCTCCTCCGATGGTGAAGGCTTAATCGACTAGGGCTCAGGTGTCTTCGGCTGCCTTCTGGCGCATGTTCCTGTCCTCCGACAGAGCGACAGGAGGGCAGGTCATGGAATGGACATGAGCAACACATCTCAAAGAACAACAGTTCTTCTTCGAGTGATTGCTCCTATCCATTCCATGTAGGTGTGCGCGCCGCGCGTGCACGGCTCTTCGGAACATTTTTAGCCTAGCAACTCCGGCGGGCCGGCTGGCGCCCCCTGGAGTGGCGCCGCCATGGCGGCGTATATATACCCCAGCCGGCCCGTCCGCTCCTCAGTTCCTTCTTTCCGCCCGTGACGGCTAGTAGGAACAGTGGAGTGCTCTCCTGTCCTCCACAGCTTAGCGTTCTCCCTTAGTTAGTGTATATAGTTATCATAGTTGTTAAAGTTTCTTAATAGTTCTATAGTTAGTGGTATAATTCATTAGGGAGTTAGAGGGGTTAGCCCTCTTCTTCCGCCCCGGTGCGGGCTTATGCCCGGACCGGCGGGTTTCAAGCCCTGCGCGGCTTGCCAGCGGTCTATGCCGGTGAGTGACCCGCACGACGCCTGCCTCCGCTGTCTCGGAGAGGCTCACCGGTCGGACAAGTGCCCCATTTGCGTCGCTTTTAAGCCTCGCACGAGGAAGGAGCGGGACTCGCGATTGAAGCAACTCCTCATGGAGTCGGCCCTCCAACCTCCGGCACCAGCACCGGCGGCGCCAAAGACTGCCTTGACTAGCGGCGCGCCGACCGCACCCAGCCGCCCCGGTGCCGAGGAGGCAGCTCGGCACCCGGCACCGAAGACCCGGCACCGCTCCGTCTCACCGGGAAAGAAGCGCAGTGCGAAGACGGTCTCGGACAAGCAAAAGGGCCGTTAGCCCAGCCGCCTCCGACTGTAACGGTGCAGGCTGAGGCTGTGCACAAAAGCGTGCACCGTGTCGTCGACTCGGCGCCGCCAAGGCCGTCGAGTCCGACACGCCCAGCTCCCGGTGCCCACCGGCGAGCTGAGGCTGCCGTCCACGCCCGAAGCGTTCGCGACGGCAAGACATTTAATCGAACTTACCGCTGATGCAAGCGCTCAGCGGCCGGTGCTACCGGTGCGGACTCTCAAGTCTATTGGGAAGCCACTTCCAATGCGACCCCCGTCCCCGGGCGCCCGAGCCGATCGCAGCACCGCCGCCAGGTCGCGGTCCCGTTCTCGCTCACGGCACCGCTCTCCGCAACACCGGGCACGGCGATCCACGCCACGGCGTTCCCGTCTCTCGCGGTCGCAGTCGGTACCGCTCCCAGTCGCGGTACGGTCGCACTCCAGCGACGTTCCAAGTCGGTCGCCGATCGCGGCACCGTAACAGGTCGGCTCCAGGCACCACGAGGCGTCGAGACTCGCGTGGTCGCTCAGGCGCCGCCACACGGTCCAGATCTGCATCCGGCACCATCGGTCGAGCTCCGGCACCGTCGTTCCACGATCCCGACGCCGCCCGGTCGAGCTCCCGGGGCGCGGTCGAGCTCCCGGGGCGAAGGTCGAGCTCGGCGCCGCCGGTCGAGCTCGGCACGCGGCGACCGGCACCGTCCGCCCGGCACCGCGGGGGCCTTTACCGGCACCGGATGCCCGCCCGGCCACCACTTCGGCTCCTCCTGGCCATCAAGAGAGCCCTCCGCCGCCTCCTGGGGGCAGCGCAGTTGACTTCGGGCGGGGTCCTCCGCCAGAACATGGACCGCAGCAATGGGGATTCTGGGTCCCTTGGGCGAACATGAACAGGGGCCCCCTCCGCCGCGTCAACCAGGCTCGGTGCGGTCGGTACCGGTAGCCACTGTAAGCAGGCCACCTCCGTCCCCACTCCTCGGCCCGCCCGATCACGGCGCACTTGGGCATGGCGGTTCCCGCAGACACGGTGCAGGCACCGGAGGAGGTGCTACCGGGTCCTTCCTCATCCTCCTCCCCCGATGAGGCGGTGGCAGGGGCAGCACCGTCGGAGCCCCCGCCGATTGACCTCAAGACTCACCAGGACCTTCTTAGAAGGGTAGCTAAGGCCATCAACTTACCCGTGGAAGAAGTCCAGGAGGTCGAGGACCCCATCACGGACATGGTGGGGGAGGACGCCCCCGTCAGGGTAGCGCTCCCCTTCATTCGAACAATACAGAAAAACAATGCCGCTATCTGGCAGTCCCCCTCCTCCGTCCCGCCTACAGCGCGCGGAGTCGAGAGAAAGTACTCGGTCCCCGAGGGCTACGAATACCTGTATGTTCACCCGGCTCCGGACTCTCTAGTTGTCCAATCTGTCAATGACCGGGAGCGACACGGCCAGCCCGCTGCAGCGCCAAAAGCGAGGGAGTCCAAGCGCATGGACCTGTTAGGCCGCAAAATTTACTCAGCGGGCGGCCTACAACTTCATATCGCCAACCAAATGGCTTTGCTCTCCAGATATACATTCAACATCTTGGGCTGCCTAGCCAAATTCGCAGAGCTTACCCCGCAGGATTCCCGCCGGGAGTTCTCGGCACTGCTGGAGGAAGGAAAGCTGGCTTCCCGTACCTTAATTAAGGCAGCGGTAGACGCAGCGGACTCGGGGGCCAGGACCATAGCGTCAGGGGTAACCATGCGACGCATTGCATGGCTCCAGTCCTCTACTCTGCCGCCGGAAGTCCAGTACACGCTCCAGGACCTTCCTTTCGAGACGCAGGGTCTATTTTCAGAAAAGACTGATACCCGCATTCAAACCCTGAAGGACGGCAGAGTGGCGATCCGCACATTAGGGATGCACACGCCGGCCACCCAAAGGCGTCCTTTCCGACAGCAACCTTATCGCCCCTTCCAATACAATAGACCTCGCCCGCCTAACAATAGGCGCTCGGCCCCCTTCCGCCGCAGACCATCGGGCGGACGGCGGAACCAAAGCCAGGGATCGTCCAAGGCCCCTCAGGGCCCAAAGTCGGCCTTTTGACGGGACGCCCGAGGGCCGCTCACCTCTCTCCAATCAGGATCCACCCCTTCTGTTTTCCGATCGCCTTTCCCGCTTCCTTCAGGCGTGGTCATCTGTAACATCAGACAGCTGGGTCCTCAGCACGGTCCAGTACGGCTACCGCCTACAGTTCATTTCGCCCCCTCCCTCCCACCCACCCTCCCTGTCCCTCCTCAGGGACCCCTCTCACGAGCAAGTCCTCTTGCAGGAGGTCCAGTCTCTGTTGAGCGTGGGTGCCATCGAGGAGGTGCCTCCCAGCAGGCGAGGCAGGGGATTCTATTCCAGATACTTCCTCATCCCCAAGGCGAAAGGAGGCCTTCGTCCCATCTTAGACCTCCGCGAGCTCAACAGATACCTGTGCAAGCTCAAGTTTCGGATGGTGACCTTGGGGTCCATTATCCCTTCCCTGGATCCTGGAGACTGGTTTGCTGCCCTCGACATGAGGGATGCCTACTTTCATGTGGCAATCTACCCCCCCCACAGACGCTTCCTGCGCTTCCTGGTCAACGGAGCTCATTACCAGTTCGCAGTGCTCCCCTTCGGCCTCTCCACCGCGCCGAGGGTATTCACCAAGTGCATGGCGGTCGTCGCCGCAGCCCTCCGCCGTCGCCGCATCCACGTCTACCCATATCTCGACGACTGGCTGATTCGGGGCCGCTCCCAAGCACTGGTGGCGAATCAAGTAACCGAGATTCTACATCTGTTCCGGTCTCTCGGCCTCCTTGTCAACACCGAGAAGTCCCTCCTAGTTCCAGCGCAAAGAGTGGAGTTCATAGGAGCGGTCCTAGACTCCAATCTGGCCAGAGCGTGCCTACCTCGCACTCGGCACGAGACGTTGGCCTCCCTCATTCGGGCACTGCAGGCTTTTCCGACAACAACGGTGCGATCCTGCCTCCGCCTCCTCGGTCACATGGCAGCGTCCACATTCGTGACTGCGCACGCCAGGCTCCGACTTTGCCCGTTCCAAATGTGGCTGGCGTCGGTGTACCGCCCTCATCGCGATCCCCTAGACATGGTAGTGACGGTGGCAGAGCCCGCTCTCCAGAGTCTCACCTGGTGGCTGGACTCAGAAACGGTCTGCGAGGGAGTTCCGTTCCGCCCGCCTCGCCCATCAATCACCCTGACGACGGACGCCTCGGCGCTCGGCTGGGGGGCTCACGTAGGAGACCAACACACCCAGGGTCTCTGGTCACCCCAGGAGCTCTCCCTCCATATCAACGTCCGAGAGCTGAGAGCAATCCGCTTAGCTTGTCTCGCCTTTCGGGCTCACCTGCAGAACCGCTGTGTAGCGGTCTACACGGACAACACCACAGCCATGTTTTATGTCAACAGGCAGGGCGGAGCGCGGTCCTCTCCACTTTGCAACGAGGCGTTGCTCCTCTGGGATTTCTGTGTAGCCCATTCGATTCGCCTCGAAGCGTTTTTTCTGCCGGGAGCGCAGAACACGTTGGCCGACCGCCTCAGCAGGTCCTTCGCCTCTCACGAGTGGTCCCTTCGCCCAGATGTGGCTTATTCCATCTTCCAGAGGTGGGGCTTTCCCCAGATAGACCTCTTTGCTTCCCGGACCAACCGCAAATGCCACAGGTTCTGCTCCTTCCAAGGCCAAGCTCCAGGATCCCTCTCAGATGCGTTTCTCCTGTCATGGACGGAGCCTCTTCTCTACGCGTTTCCTCCGTTTCCGCTCGTCCACCGAGTGTTGCTCAAGATCCGGAGAGACAGAGCCCGCATCATACTCGTCGCTCCGGCCTGGCCGAGACAGCATTGGTATACCCTGCTGCTCGAGTTGTCGGCTCGGGAACCCATTCCCCTCCCGCTGTGGCCGGACCTCATAACCCAGGACCTCGGCAGGCTTCGTCACCCGAACCTGCAATCGTTGCATCTCACAGCTTGGTTCCTGAGTGGTTGACCGACGCAGAGAGACATTGCTCCGCAGCGGTGCAGCAAGTGCTGCTCGAAAGCAGAAAACCTTCAACGCGAACTACTTACCTCACCAAATGGAAGCGCTTTGCTCTCTGGTGCGACCAGAGAGATATCAACCCTTTCTCGGCCCCCATCCAGACTGTCCTCGACTACCTTTGGTACCTCAAAGGTCAAGGTCTTGCCATCTCGTCCCTCAGAGTGCACCTCGCAGCGCTGTCAGCATTTCGACCAGCTATAGGAGGTCGCTCGATCTTCTCCAACCCGATGGTGTCACGATTCCTTAAGGGGTTAGACCGTCTATACCCGCAGGTGCGGCCTCCTGCTCCGACATGGGATCTTAACCTGGTCCTCGCCCAGCTCATGGGCCCACCCTTCGAGCCCCTTGCTACTTGCTCTCTCCTCCATCTTACCTGTAAGACGGCCTTCCTCGTGGCGATCACATCCGCCAGACGGGTCTCAGAGCTCCGTGCCCTGACGGCGGGCCCCCCATATACCGTCTTTCACAGGGACAAAGTGCAGCTTCGCCCACACCCGGCCTTCCTCCCCAAGGTGGTGTCGCCCTTCCATCTCAACCAGGAGATCTTCCTCCCGGTCTTCTTCCCAAAGCCGCATGCCTCACCTCGGGAACAGCAGCTGCATACCCTCGACGTCCGCCGAGCGCTCGCGTTCTACATCGACCGCACGAAGCCCTTTCGGCGTTCGTCCCAGCTCTTTGTGGCGATAGCTGACCGCATGAAAGGCGAGCCAGTCTCCTCACAGAGGATTTCTTCCTGGGTGACGTCCTGCATCAGAACGTGTTACGAGCTTGCTCGCGTTCCCCCGTGCCGACTCACTGCCCACTCCACGAGGGCACATGCCTCATCGGCCGCTTTCCTGGCTCATGTCCCCATCCAGGACATCTGTAGAGCGCCACCTGGTCTTCAGTCCATACCTTCGCTTCCCACTACGCGTTGGTGCAGCAGTCTAGAGACGACGCAGCCTTCGGCTCTGCGGTATTACACTCCGCCACGTCTCATTCCGACCCCACCGCCTAGGTAAGGCTTGGGAATCACCTACATGGAATGGATAGGAGCAATCACTCGAAGAAGAAAAGACGGTTACTCACCTGTAGTAACTGGTGTTCTTCGAGATGTGTTGCTCCTATCCATTCCAAACCCGCCCTCCTTCCCCACTGTCGGAATAGCCGGCAAGAAGGAACTGAGGAGCGGACGGGCCGGCTGGGGTATATATACGCCGCCATGGCGGCGCCACTCCAGGGGGCGCCAGCCGGCCCGCCGGAGTTGCTAGGCTAAAAATGTTCCGAAGAGCCGTGCACGCGCGGCGCGCACACCTACATGGAATGGATAGGAGCAACACATCTCGAAGAACACCAGTTACTACAGGTGAGTAACCGTCTTTTACGAAAGGTAACAGTCTTTTGTGACTGGTCGGATAAGTCACATGCTGACCTTCCATTGTGGGGAACTTTCCTGGTTCATACACGACCCCAGTGAAATGGGCTTGCGAAAGGATCTGAGTCCTCGCTCCCACTTCCTTTACCCACAGGCCTGCCTGCCCTCGAGGGCTCCCCTTCCACTCTCCTGTGTGGCAGAGTCCTCGTAACCCCAACAAGGCTGGGCCCAGGATTCCTGGGGGGTTCGACCCCCAGCCTTGTCGTGGTCACTCAGGGCAGGGGCTAGGGTGTCCCCACTCCAGGGTGCTCTCTGCACTGGATGCTTCCCTGACCCACTGATCATTACATACAGCTCAAAGCAAATACAATTCCTTTCACAGCAATCAATTTAAAAAATAAGGAAAAAATGGGAAAGGTGAAAGGAAAACCCGTCACCCCCTCTGTGGCACAGGGACGTCACAACCAGCGTCTCTGGAACGTCAGGGCAGTTCAGTCTGTTCCTCACACGTCCCAGGCCCCTGCCCAGGCCCTGGCTGTGCTGCAGGGACACTGCGGGTCGGACACTTGCCTGGTGGTGGCCACACGCCCTCAGGCTCTAGGTGGCAGGACCCTTCTTCCCAGCATCACCCCCGCCCCGTCGGGGTTACGATCCCCCCCCAGTCTGGCCTGAAGGGCCTCTTGGCTGAGACGTCTCCCAGCGCTGGGCCCTCTGCCCAGGGTCCCCCTCGCTCTCCCCAGCTGCTCACCGCACCCGGCTCTGGACAGCTCCAGCCCCAGCTCCAGCTCCACCCTGACCCTGCCTCAGCGCTGCTGCTGCTGCTCTGCCTCCAGCCCCCTGGGCTGCTTCTCTGGCCGGCCCGGCCCTGCTCTGCCCTCAGCTCGGCCCCACTCTGACCCAGGCAATTCCAGCTCACAGGAGGATGGGACCCCCCGGCCTCCTGACTCCCTCCCTGACCTGGAGCATTGGCCTCTGCCCATTGTTCCTGGGGACTGTCAGTCTCAGGTCCTGATCGCCCATCGACCCTCCCCCTTCCTTTTGGTACTGGGAGCTAGCAGCCAACCCCCCCACTGAGTTCCAGTGAGAGGCCGACAGTCCCCTTACAGTAGTGATTTAACTATCATTAATTTGCATTTTGGGAGTGCTGGGCGTTGTGCGACCTTGCGCTCTGCCCTGAAGAGCTCGCAGCCTAAGACAACAAGCATGAGCCGAAGAGAGAAACAGAGCTAATGAACCTTTCAGACTAGATCTGCGGTGTCCCCGCCAGCCAGCCGGACCGTCAGGGCCCGGCTGATTCCTTGTAGGTGCTGCGGCATGGCTGGCGCTGACAGGGGGAAGGTCCGTGGCCTCAAAGCAGCAGTTCCCAAACTGTGTGTCGCGACCCCAAGTGGAGTTGTTCCATCAGCAGGTGGGGGCGTGGCAATCCCAAGTGTGGGGAGGTCGCCATTTCACACAATGAAGCTATTTTGCTCTACAAAATGGTGGCTGCCATGCAGCGTGAGCTTGTGCACACTGTGCGCCTGGGGCCATGGGAAGCAACACATCCGAAAATGGGGTCGTGCAGGGAAAATGTTTGGGAGCCGCTGCACTAGGGGCTAGTGGTTCGGGTAAGTAGCCTGTGATCAGGGTACGAGCCTGGCACTGGGTAGGCCTGGATTCAAGTGTCTGCTCTGCCACTGATTCCCTGTGTGGCCTTAGGCAAGTCACTTGGACCCAGACCTAAAGGTATTTAGATTTCTAGCTCCCACAGAAATCGACAGAGGTTGGGAGTCTAAATACCTTTTGTCGATCTGGCCAAGGGAGACCAATGGGAGTAATGCCCCTGCCCCCCTGCCCCAGGGCTGCGTGAGGTAAATCCATTACAGACTGCATGGTGCACAGTGCTGCGCTGAGGGGGGCCAGGTGCATGCCTGAGCTAAGCTACATAGGAGTCAATTGTGATAGGTGGCGTGACATTGGCAGAGCCCAGGGTGCTTCCAAGAATCAGCCCAATGGGTGGCCATGGCTGGCAGCACTGTTGGAATGGGGACGAGGCCAACCCAGTGAGCCAGGAGAGGTTGGAGCTGGGAAGGCTTAGAAAGTGAGGCCAAGAGGAGGAGCTGGAAGGCAGGGACCTGGCAAAGGGATCAAGAGGTTGGCCTGGTCCTTGCAGCTCTCAGCTGCACCTGGTGGGCTGGAGGGATACGCTGGCAGTGGGTGCACACAAGCTCCTGGCTCCAGCACTCGTGTGTGGAAGTTTTAACAGTCAGTTCCCATGGAAACGCCTGTGTGTGACTTGAATATTTGTGTTCCATGAGCGTTGGTGCTGATCAAACCCCCTCAATGCAAGGGAAGCGCGGCTGGAGCCACTTCAGCCAATATCCCCAGCAAGTCTTTGGCAGCATTTTCAGCGTCCTGGCTGTTCTCTGTCAAAGTGCACTGGAAAGTGGGGAGACGCCTCCTGGTCTGTTCTGAATCAGCACAAACATTGCTGGCCCTGGGCATCACGCTAAGCAGCGCAGGTGTCACCCAGCACACCCAGCCGGCAGCTCCAGTGTGTTGCAAACACACATTAGGATGCTAGTCTTGCAGTCAGGGATCCTGGTGCCCTTCCAGCTCCACTATTCGTTCCTTGGTGCCCTTGGTTAAGTCACTTCCCCCATCACGGGGCTACCACTGCCCTCCTTTGCCAAGTGCACTGTCTGGGCTGGCTGGTTACTGGTGTCAGGGTGACAGACCGGATGCCAAGACCTGAGGCTGCAATGGACTGGCCGAGTCAATCTTGCCAGAGTCAGTGTGCGCACCTGGCAGGGAGCCAGGGGCAAGGGCCTGTCTCCTGAGGCTGTCCTCTGCTCCAGTGGCACCCAGCCCAGGGCACAGGGGAGGGTTGTGCCGACACACACTGGCCGCAGCTCCTCTGGGGAGCCCATCAGCCAGTGCTGTGGCGCCATGGCCCTCGCCCCAACCCAGGGACGTCGTACACTGGGGATAGGAAAAAGGGCTGCTGGGACCCATAAGGACCCCCAGGGTGTCATCCTGAGAGAGGGGAGCCAGGCAAACTGCTCCTCCCCTGCCTCAGCTGGGCCCTCCAGCTCCACAACCCGCAGCTTCCCCTAGGCCCTGGCACTGCCCTGCGCCAGCCTCACACCTCTGCCCTCCCATCAGGAATCAGGCTGGCCCTGAGCCCGGCCTGCTCAGCCTGTGAGGTCTTCACCACATGGAAGTTGGGGGTCACGCTCCTGAGGGCACTGCTGAGGGGTTTTAGCCTGTGAAAGTGGCAGGGCCAGCAGGGCATGGGGGGCTGGGGTCACGCTCCCTGAGGTACCTAGTATCACAGAGCCCCTCCCGCAGTGGGACTCCTGCCCCAGGGTGAGGGGTCAGTGAGGGCAGCAGCAGGGCTGGGCTGGCCCAGGAGCAGGGTAGGGACTGGATGTTGAGTGGAGCGGGGGACAGGAGAGGGGACCCAGCGTCAGGGGCGTGAGGAGGAGTGTGGGCGGCATTATGGGGGGGAGAGCAGTTGGGAAGGAGGAGATGGGAGGCCTAAACCTGGGGGGCAGAGGGGAGCCCAGGGACCAGCAAAGGGGAGTGGGTGGGGGGAGGCACAGGGGATACACTAAGCTGCATTTGGTCTCCATCCCAAGCACTAGCTGCTCGACACAGGCCAGGACACGTGGTGCCCAGGGCAGCGGCTGCGCCCATCACTGCTGTGCTCCTGCCATACCAGGCTCAGGGAGCCAGTCCCCTGGGCACACTCAGGGTGGCGCGTGGCAGGATCTTGTGATGAGGCATTTGGGCAGCCTCCTGGCAGGAGCAGGGAGCTGCCAGGCTCCTGGGGAGCACGGCGCAGCTCTGGGCTCTTTGCCACACTGCCTCTGCCCCTGCCCATGGCACTCCCAGGGGCAGGGAAGAGGGTGCTATGCTGCCAGGGCAACTGGACAGGCAGGAGCCCCGCCTGCCATCCCAGCCTCCACCTAGCAGCCCTGGATTCCTCCCCATCGCCTCAGTGCACTGACCGGTTAGGAGTGAAACACCTGGGCACTGCATGTTCTCCTGGGCGCTGTTGCATGACAGAGGCCTGGGCACTGGGCTTTCTCCCTTCGGTGAGACTGTCGCTGCACAGATCAGTGCCGGCCCGTTTGTCAGCAGCTCTGTACTGACTTGCTCCTATTTTGCAGGTTTGCAGGCAGCACCCCCAGCGATTGTCCGGACCCTGCTGCTAAAGCCGTGTGTGACACTCCCTCACCCCGCACTGGCTCTGGGCCTGGGCCTGCAACAAGGAATCTCTGGGCCTAGCTATGCAGTCGAGGGCTGAATTGAAGGACCTGCTCTCTCCCTGGCTCCTTCCTTGCAGAATATAACATTGTGCAGGGGCTGCAGCCACAACAGGTTCCTTTGGGAAAGGTGCCTTTGGGTTTACCATGGCGCTCCACAGACCAGCAGCCCTGCCAGCAGCAGAGCACAGAGGCAGCACGATGGAAAAGAGCCACTGAAGCATTGGAACTGGAGCACCGTTACTACTGGAGACAGGGTCCGGGAGCTATTGGCAGTGGGAGCTGGACGGGGTTCTGAGCAATGGACGACTCACCAGAGTCATCAGCAGAGGAGCCTATGGAAGAGACAGCAGGGGAGCCAATCGCAGGGCCCGTGGAGGAGGCGCTCCCTTGCCTGACTCACGTCTACACACTGTATATTGGAAACCTGAACCCCAAGTACTGCGGAGGTTCTCTGCAGCATGCTGAAGGACATTCTGGGCACCGCCAGCCTCCCCCTGCAGCGGCACGACATAGAAGTGGTGAAGAAACCGAGACGGGCCTACGCCTTGGTGCAGGTGGCCACTGAGCTGAGCCTGGAGAGCGTCCTGAAGCAGCTCCAGGTTGCCTCAGACATGGAGCAACATCTCCTCAGGGAGCTAGTGATGAAAGGGAAAACCCTGGTGGTGGGGGAAGGCAGGAGAGCCTCGCCCAGTGCTAAGGAGTGCCAAGAGGTAGGCCCAGGCATTGAGCTGGGACAGGCACAATGCACTACACTAGCGGAGTGACAGCGAAGGCCCAGTGGGGCGGGCTGGACATGCTGCCTTTTGGTACTGAGATCACCAGGGCAGCAGGACAAGGGGGAACTCTCACCCAGGAGAACTAAGCCCCAGCAGCACTTCCATCCGAAGGCTGGGCGCTTCGTTACTCCCTCCTTCCAAGAGATGAGCCACCTCATCCCATGGGCTGGAGCAGTAGTGTGAGCTGCTAAGAAGCGGAATTTCACTGCCTGCAAGACTCCTGGCCCCCACGGTTTGCACTGCAGCAATGCCGCCTTCCTGGCTTGGCCCTGGAATGGGGAAGAGCTTCCCTGTTGACTCCAGCGCTGGGTTCCCTGGCCTCCCTCCTAACCACCATGTCCAGGAGATGCTCTGAGAGAGGACGTGCTGAGATACAGTGCAGGCAAGACAAAGAGTCCTTGTGGCACCTTAGAGACTAACATTTATTTGGGCAGAAGCTTTCGTGGGCTACATGAGGCCAATGTAATCAAGGTGGCCCATTTCAAACAGTTAACAAGAAGGTGTGAGTATCAGCAGGGGGAAATTGTCCAGCGACATTGAAGTGTCTCCCACTGGTTTTTGAATGTTATGATTCCTGATGTCAGATTTGTGTCAATTTATTCTTTTGCGTAGAGACTGTCCAGTTTGGCCAATGTACATGGCAGAGGGGCATTGCTGGCACATGATGGCATATAGCACATTGGTAGATGTGCAGGTGAATAAGCCCCGGATGGTGTGGCTGATGTGGTTAGGTCCTATGATGGTGTCCCTTGAATAGATATGCGGACAGAGTTGGTACTGGGGTTTGGTTGCAGGGTTTGGTTCCTGGGTTAGTGTTTTTGTTCTGTGGTGTATAGTTGCTGGTGAGTATTTGCTTCAGATTGGGGGCCAGTAGGAGAACACTTCAATCTCCCTGGACACTCAATAACAGACTTAAAAGTGGCAATTCTTCAACAACAAAACTTCAAAAACAGACTCCAAGAGAAACTGCAGAACTGGAATTAATTTGCAAACTGGACACCATCAAATTAGGCCTAAATAAAGACTGGGAGTGGATGGGTCACTACAAAAACTAATTCCCCCTGCTGATACTCCCACTTTCTTGTTAACTCTTTGAAATGGGTCACCTTGATTACACCGGCCTCATTAGTGCTACAAAAGTGATTTCCACCCCTTCTTGTCAACTGTTGAGAATTGCCTACTTCCACCTTAATTGAATTGGCTCGTTAGCTCTGATCCCCCACTTGGTAAGGCAACTCCCATCTCTTCATATGCTGTGTATTTATACCTCCCTACTGTATGTTCCACTGCATGCATCTGATGAAGTGGGTTTTAGCCCACGAAAGCTTATGCCCAAATAAATTTGTTAGTCTCTAAGGTGCCACAAGGACTCCTCGTTGTTTTTGCTGATACAGACTAACACGGCTACCACTCTGAAAGCAGCGCTCGAGGTCCTTGTGCCACATAATCCCTCTTAACCCCTGTTTGACGGCTTCAAAGGGACTGTGCTGGCCAGGGCTTGTGCTGCCCCCTGCCGGAGGGAGGGGGGTTCACCCCCTGTGCATAGACAGAGCCAGAGCTGCTGAGCTTTTTTTAATCACTAAGTTGTTACTACGTTAGCCTTGAGGAGCCAGCACAGCTAAGAGAGCAGCTGGAGTCCGTTCCGTCTTGTGCACCATCAACAGAACTTACAGATCTAGACTAACACGGCTACCCCTCTGACACTTGATCAACAGAACTGTTTGCCATGTTCCAGTCCGTTCGGCCTGGGCAAGTCCAGCCCAGGCCAGGGGCTGTGTGTCTCCTGGGGCTGGATTAGGAGACAATGAGGGTTGCCCCTGGGCTACCAAGGGTATAATTTGGCCCTGTGGAACCTTTCATACAGACGATAATGTGCAGGAAGGAAAGAGTCCAGCTCAGGGCCGGCTCCAGGTACCAGCCCAGCAAGTAGGTGCTTGGGGTGGCCAACGGTGAGGGGCGGCACATCCGGCTCTTTGGCGGCGGGTCTCTCGCTCCCTCTCGGAGCGAAGGACCAGCTGCCGAATTGCCGCCGAAGGCTGAAGCGGCGGCGGTAGAACTGCCACCGCAGATCACAATTGCGGCTTTTTTTTTTTTCCACTTGGGGCAGCAAAAACCCTGGAGCCAGCCCTGGTCCAGCTTGACTCTCAGATCCCAGGGGAATTGGCAAGAGCAGTTAAGTAACCAATGCATTAGAAAATGTGCTACCGGGAAGGACCCAGCAGTGTCCAGGGAGACAGGACTGTGTGATGTGGACTGACTGACACAACGGGCATCCCCCTTGATTTCAGGGCAGAATTTCATTGATTTTAAGGCGAGCAGGTACTAGTATGCTCATCCAGCCTGACTCCCTGCAGAACACAGGCCAGAGAATTTCACCCAGTGATTCCTGCATCCAGGACAGTAATTTGTAGTTCTGCTCTGAAGTGTGACTGAAAATGGCATCACGGGCTCCGTATTTGTTTTTCCTCCGTGACTCCAGCTCAGGCATGCTCAATCTACTGCTAAAAAGACGAGCTGTGTAACTGCCAGCGCTGCCAGGTCCCCCAGGACCTGGGAGTCAGGCTGGGCTCTTCCTTCTCACACATCAGCACCAGTTACAAAGACGCTGTATGGACCCCCCAGGCCTTCAATGGGTTTGCCCAGGGACAAGGGGGAGAATGAAGTAAACCGTTCTGTGGATGCTGCACAAGAAGGCATAGGCTCCAGCGCCCTCGTCTGTCACTGGGCTGCTCTGACAGGAGGAAAAGGCGCAGTAAGAAGTCGACAGCTCTGCTGGTGATTCTCACGGGGCAGATCTGAGTGTAGTCACTTGTTGCGGCAGGATTGCAATTAAATAAAAGGGCCCATGTGCTTTAAAGCCTGAATACTATTACGACTAGGGCCCTTGTGCTGTTGTTGGACTGGCTGCAGTCGTCCATGTCGCCCCCACTCTGCGCTGTCTGCCCCTGCGTACACGTGACCTTTAATCTTTCTGGCTCTGCACAGAGTGACACACAGATGAATGGTGCCAGCGCCCCAGACTCTCCCGTGCTGGAGCATTTGCAGTCTGGCAAGAGCAGGCTGTGGGGGTCCGAGGAAGCCCAGCCCAGCCCTTGTTGGAAGGGCCCCCCTCGAGCCCGGAAGCTGGTGGAGTGGCCGGCAGTGTTTCTTAGCGGCACCAGGTCAGACAGCGCCATCGTTCGGAGGGAGATCGTGGGCCAGGAGCGCTTGTTCTATGGCGCTTTCATGGGGAGCGAGACCAGGAACGTGGAGTTCAAGCGGGGTGGAGGGGAATATCTGAGTGGGACCCTCAAACACCACGTCCGGAAGTATGTGTGCGCCTTCCTCAACAGCGAAGGGGGCAGCCTCTTCGTGGGGGTGGAGGACAGCGGCTTCGTGCATGGGGTCAGGTGTGGGCACAAAGAGGAGGACCGCATCCGCCTGCTCATCGACTCCATTCTGAAAGGGTTCAAGCCGCAGGTGTTCCCCGATGCCTACACCCTGACCTTCATCCCTGTGGTCAAAGCAGAAGACACTGGCATCTTCCTGAAGGTGATCCGGCTAAGCGTTCATCTGCCCAGGCAGCAGGGGGAGCTGCTGCTTTATGAAACGGACCAGGGGGAAGTGTACCTGCGCCGGGACGGCAGCATCCAGGGACCACTCTCTGGGAGCGCCATCCAGGAGTGGTGCAGGCAGGTAACTGGCATGCAAGGGCCGCTAATACAGCAAGGCAGCAAACTGCTGCTAAATACAGGGTGAGCCTGAGCTGCAACCCGTGATGCTATTGCAGCCTGCCCTGCAGGGGGAACTGCAGCCCCCGTGCTGAAGGGCTCCGAGGTGAAATTCACCCCTGAACAGTGTCAGTGCAAGGCTGAATTTCACCCATCTGTGGCTCTGCTCTCAGCAACGGGCCCTAGGCAAAGCCATGGGGAGATGGTTTGATCCCCAGGCCCTGTCTGTCTGTCTGTCTACATACACGCCTTCCCTCCCTTGCTCTCTCTGTCAGTAGACTAGGTTATGTGGCTGGAAACATTTAATCACAGTGCCATCCAATACCCACTTTGTCCGTTCCTTGGATTTGTCCATGTTTGTTGTGTCTTTGGCCCTCACAGCACATATGTCATGTAAAGGACCTGCCTGGGCACAACCGTGGTTATTAACTAGCCCCAGCTAGGGTGAGCAGATAGCAACTATGAAAAATCGGGACAGAGTGTGGGGGGTAATAGGCACGTATATAAGAGAAATCCCCAAATATCGGGACTGTCCTTATAAAATCGGGACATTTGGTCACCCTAGCCCCAGCCAGCTAGCCCAGCTACATACACACATTGCTGATCTTCAAGGTCCTGGTGGTTTCTGAGACTGGAGACAGTGAGCTCTGCTAGAGGGCTCACAAACTATTTAAAGGGATGTCACCCAATTCCTAAACACCACAATTTCACAGAAGGGTTAGGAGCAAAAATACACACAGTGGAAAGTAATGTTGAGAATCCAAGAAACCAATGTTTAATGTAGCTCCAGAAAATGTAGCCATCTACCGAAGTGCCTAACACATTTTGCTTAGAAGTAATAATAAAATGATCACTCTTCATTTGGCAAAGTTGTCCATCAGTGAGTTCTGGTCTGGTGCCATTAATTGTGAGTGATAATGATCTTGAATTATTATAGTACAGTATTATTAATTTAACCTGTAAAATGTAACTATATATTCTAGTCTTTACTTGCCTATAGTACAGTTGCTTCCCTCACCGCTGAAATCCAGCCACCTCTGAGGTGAAATACGGCAGATTCGCTAAGGCCTAGGGTTGGATTATGGTTAGGGATCGGGCTGGTGTTAGGTTGACTGTAACTTTATGGTTAAGGCTCAGACTCAGTTTAGGTTTTGGCCTAAATTGCAGTTAGGGTTGGGGATATTTTACAGTAGGTGAGGTTACTGCTCTGCCTAGGCCTAGGGTTCAAGTTAGGCCCAATGTAGGGTTATTTCTCAGGTTAGGGCTAGGGCTAGCGCGTTACTGCTCTGTTATGGTAAACGTTAGGTTAGGGTTACTTCTCGGTCTAGATTTAGGATTAGGAGTATCTTTAGGGTTACTGCTTGGCCTACACCTGAGCCTGGTTTAAGAGTAGGCACAGATTAAGGTTAGGTTTAAGGTTATTGCTCGGCCTACGGCTATGCCTATGGCTAGGTTTGGGATTAGGATTTCTTTCCAGCCTATGTCTAGTTTTAGGGTTAGATTAGGGTGACTGCTCAGGGTAGAGGGAGCGGTACTGCTTGGCCTAGGTCTTGTGTTAGAGTTAGGTGTTGGTTTAGGTTAAAGTTAGGACTCGGTTAGGTTTAGAGTTAGGAATAGTGGTCACCCTACACCCAGCATTGGCATTAGGGTTAAATTTAAACCTAAATTAAAGTTATTGTTAGATTCAGCCTAAGCACTGGGTTAGGGTTACCTCAGCCTAGGTTTAGGGTTAGCATTAGGCCTAGTGCTAGGTTTAGGGTTACTGCTTGGTCTACCCCTAGGTGAGAGCAGGGGTTGGGGTTAGGGCTACTGCTGGCCCATATGCAGGAGGAGGGTTATTGCTGATTACAGGGAGGCACTAGCCCCCATTAAGTGGGCAGTCTGATATTTTGCTTTGGGTCCATGCCCTCCCTCTGCCTTTCTTTTTGTGCTGTCATGTTTAGTTGAAGGCTAGTATTTTTATCACATAGGGACTAATAAAACCAGTCACAGATGCACTGTTTGCACCCATACAGAAGGGAGGGCTGCCAGCTCTGCAAAAAGCAGTCCCTATCCTAGGCAGAAGTGGCTGGGTTTGTTTGTTTTTTCCTTCTTTCCTCAAAAGCTCTTGTAGGCTTGCTCCCTGCTTTTATAAGCGCTGGGGTAGAGGTTGGTTAACACTAACCCAAACCCAGCAAGTCACCTGCTAGAACTTCAGCTGTAATGAGCCTGCAGGGTAGCAGCTTCGCTCGCAGGTGTTCACCATGCAGTGACTGAGGCAAGGGCGTTAGGGCCAGATTCACAAGGGGGATGAGGCATTGCAATACTGTGCGTGACAGGGTTAACTTCTGGGTGCCCTGCCATCCAGTGGCATTCACAGCCCCCCCCGCCCCTCCCCTCCCCCCCATGCAGTGCATAGGAAGTGTCGGGCCTGAGAGGGCTTCGCAAAAGCCAGCACAGGATCTGCCTACGCTAGCCAGGAACGAAATGCTGAGGAAAGGGGCAAGGCTTAGGGCTCAGCTCCACAAATGTACTTAGGTGCCTAACTCCCCTTGGTCTGGGTCTGAGGCACCTGACAGGTGGGAGAGGGGGCGCCTGTCTCTGCAGAGGGTTCTCAGCCATAAACCCTCTCCTGGAGGTAGGTGCCTGAGCCAGGTCAGCCCTTTCTTGGGAAAAACAAGTGACCCCCCTCACAGCCACTAGCCCCATGGGTTGGGCACTGAGGTGGGAGAGTCAGGTTCATGTCCTCGCTCCAATGATCATTTATGAAGTTATACACAATCGAACAGCCTCAGTAGGGGAGAGAGACCCACCCCCCAATAGCCTAGTAATGAGGACTCTCACCTGGGTCCCAGGCAGCACAGGGATTCAAAGCTGACTCTCCCACGGCCCAGGTAGCCTGGGGGCCAGATGGATAGAGACACACACCTTTTGTGCAGGCTAGCCATGCTCACAGCAAACACCCAGAGCAGGCCCTGCATGCAAGCTAGGTGAGAAGTGCCCTGGGGATTAGGCATGACCTAGGGCTCAGAACAGCTCATCAGCTCGCTACCAGGAGAAACTGAAGGGTTAGATGGCAGCTGAATGGTAACTTTGGGAATGGCAGAGGTACCCAAATGCTGGACTTCAGCACCTAAAGAAGCAGTTAGGGACTTGAGTCCCTTTCTGAATCTAGCCTGTAAGTGCTGTGCCAGTGCCTCTCTCAGACAAATAGCGACTGTGCTCTTGTACATCCTCAGAAATGGACAGGAGAAGTGAGGAAGCTGGAAGAGCGGATAGAGAGTTTGATGAAGGAGAAGGAGAGCCTGCAGCAACAAATCAACCAGCAGCGGAGCCAGAATCCCAACTCTAGATTCTGCACCATCCTGTGAGTCACAACAGAGCAGGAGCAGCGCTACCGGAGCCAGGGGGAAAAGTAGTAAGGAAAAGAAGTCAGTTTGTGTATATTTGTATAGATTTTGAAAGTAAATTCATTCCAATACAGAGCACTGGACTCAAGGGTAAGGCCTGCCTTGTTCACCTCTTGGCAGCATGCCGCCCTGCAGCTGATGGCTGTAACACAGCGTATTTGTTGGGAGTTTGACTCCAGCTCTGACTAGTTGGAGTTCATGCCACTTGGGAACCTGTGCATCACTGATCACTCTGACCATGAAGTTACAAAACCCCCAAGACTATGAACAGTATTTCCCTTGTGAATTCAGGTGGAAACTGAGACAGTCTAAGTCCAGGGGAGAAATGTTTTCAAATCTGGCTACTTAATTCAGCCAACTAAGGAAGCCTTGAGCACCCAGAGATAGTGAGTTGGCACGTGTGCGTTTCTCATCCAAACTGGCAACTGCATGCAGATGTGGTTGCCCCATCTCAAGAAAGATGTATTGGAAAAGGTTCAGAAAAAGGCAACAAATATTATTAGGGGTATGGAACCGCTTTCATATGAGGAGCAATGAATAAGACTGGGACTTTTCAGCTTGGAAAAGAGATGACGGGGGTGGATATGATAGAGGTCTATAAAATCATGACTGGTGTGGAGAAAGTAAATAAGGAAGTGTTATTTACTCCTTCTCATAACACATGAAGTAGGGGTCACCAAATGAAATTAATAGGCAGCAGGTTTAAACCAAGCAAAAGGAAGTATTTCTTCACACAGTGCACAATCAACCTGTGGAACTCCTTGCCAGAGGCTGTTGTGAAGGCCAAGACTAGGGTCAAACAAGAACTAGATAAATTCATGGAGGATAGGTCCATCAGTGGCTATTGGCCAGGATGGGTAGGGATGGTGTCCCTAGCCTGTTTCCCAGAAGCTGAGAATGGGTGGCAGGGGATGGATCACTTGATGATTCCCTGTTCTGTTCATTCCCTCTGGGGCTCCTGGCCCTGACCTCTGTCAAAAGACAGAATACTGGGCTAGATGGACCTTTGGTCTGATCCAGCATGGCTATACTTACTGTGCAGCCACTCCAGCATAAGTAATGATTTTGTGTAGGAAGTAAGGCCAGGCTGGTTTTGAGTCTGGTGGGAGCTAGGTCGAGCTTTTCCTTCTATTTGTAATTTAAATAAGAAAGGTAGTGCTTTTCTTGCAGCACCCTCTACTCCCTTCCTAAGCATCTTGTGAAGGGCATCAATTATCCATGCCCTGCCGGGCAAATCTCATTGCCTCCCAGGTGGCTTTACACTGGAAGAGGGCAGGACATTTAAGGGGGGGCACATGGTAATGGGTATTATCATAAAGCAGGTCTATGATTAGTATTTAGAAGTACCCCTGCTTTCTGAATATTTATTCTAGCGCCTTGGGAGCTCAGCGATGCTCAGTGGCTTAACCCAACCTTCGCACTGCCACTGTAGCCTTGGACATATTTAGGTTTGGGAACTGAGCCTTCTGGAATGCTCCATAAACAGGGGGCCTTGGCCTAAAAATCAGTCAGAGCAACTATCATAGTTCCCTGCCCAACTGAAGGGAATTAGAGACATGCCATGCTGAAGGGCACGTCAACCTACAAACTTTTGCCCATGCAAGTTATGTTGGCATAAAGTCCTAGGTGTATACTTGGTGCCTTGCACGAGTGCTGTGCATACTCCCCAGGAGCACTTGTGTCAAAGCACAGTGCAATGGGTAGGTATGCCAGGGTGCAACATGCTCGTATCCGTCTTTTGGGAAGTGTTGGCCACGTATGGTGGGACAGAAACAAATCACACGGGGACACAAGCAGACAGCACAGCTGCTTCTGGCGGCCTGATCGTTTACTGCAATGGTGCCTGCTGCGGTTATCGCTGAGGGGCGTGGGAAAACCTCCTGCTGCGGAGGAAGCAATAAGGCTGCCATCCCTAGAAACCTCCGGGAGAGGATTGCTAAGTACCTCCATGAATGTTTTATTGAACTCTCTCAGGAGGAATCAAGGGACAGCTCTATGTACCTAAAGAATCTAATCTGCATGGCTTCCCCTGCCTAACTGTACAGGGGAACGAAAAGCAGATAATGCTACTTCTCTGCATACTGCTACACTTTTTGGTACAAGTAAATTAGTGAAAAGGCAACAGCTGTGTCCTGCTAAGTTGGCGGCATAGTCACTATAATGGACAATAAATTTACATACTTATCTGAGGAAGGAAGCTTGCCCATGCTCAACTGCTAGGACTGCAGTAGAGTCTCCAACAAGCCATGACTCTCAGCATAGCTGGAGCCCCTGCTTTCATGTCCCTCATCCTCCTCCTCTTCTCTCCTCGCTGTTCACACAAGGGGCATGTGACTCAGGCTCCTTGGAGGTATCCACAGTGGTGTACAGGCTGACAGAGGTCTCTGCCAAGTATGGCACACAAGTCTGCTGCTTGGCACTGGACTGACTGCTGGCCTCCTGATATGCCTGTTGTATTTCCTTTGTTTTCATGTGACACTGCTGCTAATCTATGTCACACCCCTTCTCCTGCATCACCCATGCAACCTGTCCAGATGTCTATTGCTGGTCTGGAGCTTTCCCCAAAGAGCCTCTTCTCCCCACAGGCCCAGGAGATCCAACAGCTCCTGCCTACTCCAAGCTGGAGTGCATTTGGAGCGTGTAGTTGGCTGAGAGCCAACACCAGAGAGCTGCTAAGTGTGCTCACCAAGCTAGATAATCAGGAAAAAACATTTCAAAAATGTGTGGGGCTTTAAAGGATTGGAGTTTTCTGGTCTCCCTGCCCCTTGTGACTAGAAAGGTCAGCATAAGGCATTCTAGGACAGTTGTTGGAGGACTGTTAGGGTTGACATTGTTAATGCAGTGTTTACTTTGATGCTGCATCAACCTCAGTACAGCAATCAGGGTTCAATGGCGCTCAGGGACGTGGTATCATTACATCTGCAGAAAGGGGTGCTTACATCAGTGGAAGACTAATTTAAGCATATGCAAGACAGTTTATGTCAATCTAACTTTGTAGGCCTAAGAGAAGGGAAAGTACAAATAGGTTGAAGGTCATGCTGACAAGGAAAATAACAGCTGGTAGCTACATGGAGGACAGCAGTTTCACACTGTCATCAGTCAAGTACTGAAGCTTTGCATATTAGTATGTGAAAGGAGAAAAGATTGAGGTCATATGATCAATGCTGTCCCCAAAGTGCTAGGCACCCACAAGTCCCTCCCCCAAATCTGCCGCTGTGATCTCATGCAGTGAGCAGGAAGCCCAGGCCAGAGAGAAGCAGGGTGGATGGTCCAGGGCAGTACCCTTCCCTCTGACACAACTCCAGCAGGGGGCTAAGTAGTACATTGTCCAATGTTCATGAGACAAAACAAAACTGGTCCACTTCACAACTGGGAGATCAGAGGTGCTCTTTGTAACTGGTGAAGTTAAACAACATGGCGTTTTGCTGCACTACAAAAGCTGAATGATACGGTTATCACTAGCTACTTTCAGCCCAGCTGCAGCTATGGAGAAAGCAAGAGCGTTCCAGTATTGGAGCATCTTATGCATGGAGTCTACTAAAAAGGGAAACTGACCAGAAAAGTCCAACCCTCATCAGGAAAACTCATTGCCCTGAGAACCAGGCCCTAGTCCCTGATTCCAGTGACAACTCCTGTTGATTTGAACTGGGACCAGAGTTAGGTTCTCAGCACTCAAGGGGTGCAGCACAAAGATAAGCCAGGCTGAGGTAGATGAGACTGGCCATGCAATGGGAAGAAGAATAAAGGCAAAGATAGGGGAAATCCAAAACAAAAAGAATCATGAGGGCAGAGAAGTGTTGATTCCAGTATTTGGGACCTGCTGATAACGATGGTGCACTTGAACTGAAGTTCTGCACCATGGTATCAGTAAGGCTGCACTAGGTGCATTTTAGTACCACATACATACAGCATAAAAAAAGGTGCTTACCCTTGCTAACTAATCCAACATATCTGAGGCTATGTGGAGAAGGAGTTACTTAAATATTACACCTCACACTGCGTTGGGCCTTTATCCTGAACTCCAGGGAAAAAAACATGGTAGGCTCTGAGGTATCTATTAGACATTTTATGACCAAAAGTTTAATTTTTCAACCAATAATAATAATAGAAAAGGAGTACAACACACAAAGTAAGATCACAATACTAAAGAATTAGTCACTTTATAGCACGTGTCTATTTCAATATATAGATACCAGATTTTGTGTGTGTGTGTGTGTGTGTGTGTCTTGTGCATACACCCCCTCCCAACTGTCCTATAATAGTAATGGCATATACAAACCACTCCAGAAATTCTTACCAAAATTCCTCCTAATAAGATGAAACCTTACAATGGAGATTTCTTAAAATGTTTATTTAGGAACAAAGCCTGGAGGGCTGCGAGTGTCATGGGGACCCAGTATTAAGAAGAGTTTTCACACTGTTAGAATGGAGTTTTGAATAAGTTTGAGAGTCAGACAATGTAAGGGTTCATACTCAATCAGGCAAGACACAGGCACAGCTTTGCCCAAACTTTAATAAACTGAAGAGGGTTTAGGACATATGACAATACAATAAAGAAACTAGCTTCCTTTCTTCTAACTTGCTGAAGACCAAACTTTCTCACAGTGTGGCAAAAAGGCAGAACAAAAAGGAATCACCCCATTTCACCCACCCCATCCTCATCTCTGGCAATTTTGAGAATATCATTAGTGGGCAGTACAGATTTAAGGACTAAGCCAAATAATACTGTAGGCAAGTTGCTAAGCCCAACTTTTAGGACAATGGCACTTTTTATTGCATTCAGGAAGATGGACATGACAAAGAGGCAAGGGAAAGTTTCCCTTTAAAGTGTTAATAAAAATATAGCACCTTGAACTTTTCAATCCAAGGTGAATAGCAATGAGAGCTTTTAAAGGCAGCATCTGAAAACAGTTCATCGTGTTCTTTTCTATACCACCCCCTTGATGCAAGGAGTTAAGATTTCCCAGCCCAAGAAGCAGCACCAGAAAATGCTGGCATTAAAGGGCTAAAAGTTATGCCTCATTCAGGCAAAGATGGGGCTTCCTGACATTGTGGCATTTTTACATGATCTCAAGTTAATTACATCCCTGCAGAGTGACATGTCACAGTTAGGATCAGAGTTGATCCTGTTCATGAACAGATTAACTCTTCTGTTCCAGGAATCAGTTTTTCCTGGTCATAAGTTCATTGCTAGCACTGAAAGCACAAAAACCACCAGTGCCAAAAAGAGTTTTAAATAGTAGTTTTAAAAAGATAGGCTGCATAAAGCACAATAAACTGACATCCCACCTTTCCTAGCTCAGCTCTTGAGCTGAGTGAAGAAAGCCCCAAAAATTTGACCTTCTGCAAAAAGTTCAACTCTATGACAAAATGTGGTGCTTGGAGAAAGCAGCCCAAATACCAAGCGTCTGAGACACAAACTCATGTTAGTATTACCATGCATTAAGAAGCATGTGCGACTGGATTCTCCAGTGAAATTAGAGCCTGTTCCAGCATCTTGCCTCCTGACTTTCTGCTTTGATTCTCAGAGATGGTCATAGCTGCAGAGAAGGCCCAGAGCGGCATGCGCCGTGGCGAATGCTCCTCGGGGAGTTACAAGGATCGACAGAGGGGAACATTCAACAAAAGACAGCGAAAATTCAGAAAATAAAAAGGGACAAGATTTTGTCATAAAATTATAAAAACATAACTTAAAGCCCATAGCTGACAGCGTTCAGGCTATTGCTGTAAGAAGTCTAGAAAGTCTAACAGACTCTGCTCCTCTTCTAGTGAAGATCCACCTGGACAAATAGAGAAAGGGCAAGAGTAGGAATTATTGAAGAACAAGAGCACCAGATCTGAAGTGCACAGTGGATTCCGCTCCACCTGCAGTCATGTGACGGTCAGTGTACTTGCACCTCTCACCCCTATAGGAGTTCAACATGTAGTACCTACCTCACTAGGCTCCTCGTCCCCAGAATAATGATGCCTGCTAGCTTATAGGGGGCATTACGACACTTTAAAAAAAGAAATGCATCATCTACCCCTTTGAAAGCCAGCTCGTTATATAAGACAGCACTAAAGTAAACTAGAAAACAAACACTGCAGAGATGAAAAATAAAATCAGGATATCTGCTCCCTTTGGCTAAGCAGTATCACATCTTATCCCAAGAAGCAAAATCCTGATTCCTTGGGCCAGTTATTAAAGCAAAAAATGACAACTGAGTTTAACACATAAATCTGGGTTTATGTCCCCACTAAACAGGCTGTGAGGGAAATAAGTACAACGGCCTCTGGGAAGTCTTTGTATTTCCATTGATGATCTCCTAGAACGTGGCATCACAAGCACCAGATGTCTCAATGCGATCCACAGTATCTGTAATATCACAGGCTTTTTAAGATTCTTTAGTGACTCAAGGTACCAAGAAAACTTTATGGAGGGAGAAGTGTTTTAAAGAGTATTTGTTCCAAGTGCCATCAACAACCTTTTTAGGGAGACCTACGCACATTAGTCTGGTAATTTTCTGACACTCTTCACTTTTACATTGCAGTACCTTTGAAACGATAGCTGCTATGAGGAAAATAACTATCCTGATCCTATGGCTTTAAACAAAAATCCTCTCTCATTCTTGCAAATACTACATGCAAATTCTGCTTAATTTATTAGAAAAATACCAAGTACATCTACAGGATAGATAGAAAGTCATAGCTGGGAGCAATGAAGAAACTAACTACACCATGTTCAGACACCAACTCCAGGAAGAAAAAGTGACTTCACAAAACCAGTTACAACAATTTTGTTTTCCTGCAGAAGCTTGAATTTTAGGACTTTTTAAATGAGAAAAAACGGAGGTTTTAGTAATAACAATAAACCCGATTTCACAGGTGCCTAACATCTGCAGCTATCTGAGTTGTGAGAGCTCAGCACCTCTGAAATTCTGGTTCATTGTTTTGACACAGGAACCTGTAGTCAGAACAACAGCTGAAAGAGTGATAGACACCTTATCTGTCTTTAAATAAGAGGCAAACAGGCAGATGAGCCTATAGATAAATACATGTGAGCGCAGCCTAAGCAAGCTAATTACAGGGCTTTTTTTCCTTCCTTGTGAAATGTTTCTATACCACTTTTTTCCCTAAGGTAAAGGTTTCCTTATCAAAACAACATCTTTTTAAATCCTCAGCTTCTCTCTCTACTTGGTATAATGTCTCAGATAATGGTTCTATAGAATTAAATCTAGTAATTGATTAAGAGTCTCTTATTTCAAGAGAGTGCATAGTACATTTGTTATTTAAAGAAAAAACCAAACTCCTACACACCTTTTTGTACTTTGCTGCGTGCCCACTTTGCTAAGAAAGGGGATCAGAACTAGCAACAGCATTTCCAGACACAAAAATACCATGCATCACTCAGAATGCAGCTGGCATATATGCATGAGCCATGCAAGCTGACTCATGTCATGCCAGTATTTTCCAGACTGATTTGAAGAATTGAGATGTCAGGAGGGAAGGAATGAACAGATAAAGGAGGAAAGAGACTGACGTCATGTTTTAACATTACCAGGAATTAGTCATGATTTACTGATGGGAACTTCAGTTCTGTGATCTCTGAGTCAGGCGAGCTGCTGCCACTTCTATCGCTGTAGGTGTCCCTGTAGAAGTCAGACAGCTTTAGGAAAGGGAAGCTCTAGCAGAGATTACACCACAGGACTTTGTTGTTTTATAGTGAGCACAGACCCTTTAGAGGTCAGTCTGCACATCATGAGTTAGAGGGAGCTGGCTGTAAGCGTAGCAGGTTGCAGGTTCTAGATGACTCTGCTGCTCTTGTCTCTAAAGGCAGGTATTCTATTTAATGGTTTTTCTTGCTTAATTTTGTGGAACAGCCATCAGTAGCCTGGCTGGCCTCCAGGAGCCACCACAGCCTCTCCCCAGGCACTACACAACCAGAATGTCAGGGAGCTTGGCCTTTATTTACTTCTGAACAGAGTTTTTTGAAACCTGAAACCCTGCATGAAAAAAGTTAAGACTTTCTCCCGAGAGAGACATGCAAAACCCAGTAGGACACGTGTCAAACAAAGCATGTTAAGACTAAAGTCTGCAGTTTCTATGGGAATGAGGCTAAATCACAATGACATGGTTTAAATTTAGGGGTCTATGCATACCCCTTGTTCTTTGCAAGGGTCTGATCCCCCTTAAAAGGTAAAACCTTCCCAAGGTTGTGTTGGGCAGAATGACTCCACAGCCCCCCATGTAGGCCAGAGTCTTCAAAGCACAGATTAGCCCAAGATGAAGGAGATGAAAGAAGGAACGTTGGAAGTACACACTTGATGCCTTTGTGCCAGACATGCTGGGATCCCCATTCCTGTCAGGTCATGGAGTCCCCAGCCCTAGTGTTACAGAGTCAGCCATGGCCCATTAGAGTACTCTGCACTATGGAAAGTTGAGCACTGAACTAGGATACTATTTCAAACCTACCTTGGTGAGAGCCTGCAGCCCTTCTGTAGATAATGTGTGAGCCTCCCTGCAGAGGCCAGCAGGAGGCCAAAGTACGGGGGAGACGGCTTTATGGGTCTGGATAGGAACTCTGGGTGATACTGAACACCAACAAAAAATGGGTGCTCTAAGAGAAGAGAGAAAAGCGGACAGCATGTTAGGTTAATTCTGAATAATGAGTCTGAGAAGATCACCGAGCTGCCACATCTCATGTTGGAGGGCCTTTCTGGATAACCTCCTCACATCTTACAGCTGGCATCTGCTGCTGACAGACAGTCTAGAGCAGATGTTCTCAACCTTTCTCCTTCTGAGGCTCCCCCAACATGCTATAAAAATTTCACAGCCCACCCATGCCACAACAGTTTTTCAGTAGATTAAAAGCCAGGACCAGTATTAGGGAGTAGCAAGCAGAATAATTGCCCAGGGTCCCACGCCACAGGGGGTCCCATGAAGCTAAGTTGCTCAGGCTTCAGCTTCAGCCTGGGGTGGAAGGGCTTGGACTTCATCTTCAGTCCTAGGCAGCAGGGCTTGGGATTCGGCTTTCTGCCCCCGGCCCCAATGAGTCTAACGCTAGCCCTGCTCTCTGGTTTATTTGGGCAGATCCCCTGAAATCTGTTTGTGGCCCCAGGCCCCTGGTTGAGAACCGCTGGTCTAGAGAACATCATTAGGATCTGAGCTGCACGGCCAAGCTGACAAACTCAGGACCTCTGAGTTCCAACCCCAGCTTTGGTTCCTTCTGCGCTCTGGGAAGTCACCTCTCTGCTCTGTCTTTCGTATTTCTCTGTCCTTTAACTCCTAACAGTCATCACTACTTTTCACTTCAATAGCTCTGTTTGGGGAACAGACTTGAGATACTGAGATCTTGCCCTGAGCCCATAGAGAAGCTGCCATGTCAGACAAAAAAACTCTCTCCCTGACACACACACACACACACACACACCAACTCCCAACACCCAACACCAACTCAAGTGCTCACCTTCCAACTCAACCACTTCCATTCGCTCTCCTTCCACATCCTGGCCTACGAATTTCAGGCCCTTCTCTTCAAAGCAGCATTTCAGTTCTGGATTCACCTGAGGAAAAGCAGCAAAGTACACATGATCCGTCATGCTCTTCAGTGAGAAAGCTTACAAAGCCCAGAACACACCAACTGATACCTCAAATCTGTGTCTGTGTCTCTCTTCCAAGAAGTCATGATCTCCATACAGTTTTCCTGCCCAGAAAGAGAGGACCTTTTACCTTCTCCTTAATTACATCCAAAGTCATGGTAAACTCCACTTAATGATATTTCTACTTCTCTTTAACCAATTAATTTATAACCCCAGCCTATTTCCCCACCATCTTCCTCCTATGTATCCATAAGTCATGCAATCTTCACTGCAGCATTGCAATTGAGCATTAGCCAGCATTAACTCCTAGGCATCCTGCCACCCAGCGGAATTTACAGACCTGAATTAGGTACCTAACTCTGCGGAGCCTAGGCACCCACGAAAGGGACTCTGAGACCAGCAAGCTGAACAGAGAGCTGCCTAAATTAGCCAACAGAAAACTCTGAGGAGGAGCAGGGTCTAAGCCCCACCTTCAGAGGTAGTCAGTCACCTGTCTTCACTCAGCACTCAAATCCTGGAGTCAGGCACTTGGCCAGGTCAGACCCCCCATTGCTGCCAATAGCTGAGGGATTAGCACACTCACCTGTGATCTGGGAGACCTGTTTTCAAATCCCCACTCTGCTGGTTTTGGAGCAAGGACTTGAACCCAGGTCTCTCATATTCCAGGTGACTGTCCTAGCCACCAGGCTATTCGGTGAGAGTCTCTCTCAGTCTCCCCTGCTGAAGTTGTTCCATTTTGTATAAATAATTAAATATACATCCGGCCTGAGAGAGAAAAGGTGAGAAATGGATTCTATAGTCTGGTGGTTACAGCACCTCCCGGGGATGTGGGAGAGTCAGGTTGCAGTCCCTGCTGCAAATCAGGCAAAGTAGGAATTCAAACCTGGGTCTTCCACATCCTAGGTGAGCCACTGGGCGATTTCGGTACCGTGGGACAGAAACATGTGATCCTCCCCCCCCAAATGTGTTCTGAGCACTCCTACTGGATCAGGTCCCACAGGCGAAATAGGCGAGGAGTGCCTTGCCTGAGAATGGTGGTAGGGCTCAGGTGTGAGCTAAGGTCCCAACCAGCAGAAACGTAGGCATATACGGAATTCAGGCATCTACAGCATAAGGCAGCAGCTGAGTATCTCGGGGGCACCTGAAGTGACAGTTATGGCTTAAGGACCTTTGTGGATCTAGCCCAGAGTGACTGGTTTCCACCAGAACCTACTTCTTCCACAGTACAAGGGCTGATGTTTCACTTCCACCACAGAATGTCTAAGGAATGCCTAGCAGACAACAGCCTTAGCCATTTTTTTTAAAAGCATTAAACAATCTGGCTAATTTTCTATATCTCACTTCTGTCCCACTCGACACACTGCGTTCTCATGAATCATTTCAGACACCAGAAGGACCGAGAAGATATAGCAGTAAAAAAAATCCCATACTCATGATCGAGTTCTTGGTTTGGAAGAGGGTTCTTCTCTTGCCAAGCCTCATGGTCCCGCCCATTTGCCCAGGATTATGTTCTGGCATGTCTATGACCTAGGGGAGATTATTAAAACAGTGAACTGTGACTGAAACAGGAAGAAGAAAAAAAACAAACAAACCTCAAACAGGATTCAAATGCAAACATCCATAGGACAACGTAAGAAAGACAAACAGAAATCTGTCTTAAGCAGCCACTCCTGGGGCCCAGCACCATCAGACATTTAATTGAGGTGTTCTTTTAATGAAGACGCAGAATTGTATTTGGTAGGTTTGGTGATATTTTGGGGCAGTCTCAGTATAGGAGATAACCAGGAGTCCGGTGGCACCTTAAAGACTAAACAGATTTATTTGGGCATAAGCTTTCGTGGGTAAAAAACTTCACTTCTTCAGGAGATAGTCTCATAATAGTTGCATCTGTGCAGATCCCAGTGTAATCAGGGTAACTGGATTCTAACTGCAGGGCTCTAACTGCAAAATCAGAGTCACCATCAGCATGTGGTGGCTAAACTTATAAACTTGATATTTTAAACATACTCCTTTCCAGAGTCTGAGAGAAAGGAGCACTGTAACTTATTGTAGCTGAGGTCACAAACAATCCCAATACTTCAGGTTATTGACTGGCTTACCTAGCTGAGATTTTTATGGACTTGCAGCCCTAGTTCTGAGTGGACAGAGATTCAGTTGACTCAAGAAGAAAATGTTAATGTTTGGGTAGGTTAATATTTGGCACTGTCACCACTAACTTTCTCTCTGTTTGATCATATCCACCATTCCACTATACATTTTGTTGATTGCTCTGTAGAAGTCATCCATGCTGAAAACTGCCCTTTAAACTCTCAGGAGTAAGTTCTTTGTTTAATAAAAATGCATAGATGGAAAACCCCTCAGTGTCTGTACATTCCACAGCATGTGAACCCGCTGTCAAAATGACAAACTGACTTAAGGTAAACCAAGCAAGGACATTTACTTCCAAAATAAAAGTGCCCATACACAGACTAGCACCAAGATATCAAGAGATGCAAATTCCAATTTCAGATATTTCAGTACAAGTTTGTTTGGCTTTATCTACGCACAGAGAACACTTCCAGCTTTGAAGCGGGGTCAGAACAAGCCACACTTGAATCACACCATACTCACCACTGGATGAGTAGTTTTGGGGTCAAATTCTGTAGAATTGGCATCTGTAAAATGACATTCTTAGATTAGAAGCAAGAAGTCACACACTGAACATGAGGAAGATAGAAATGAATCCCACTCCCATACTCGTGAGCAGTACCAACTTATGCAGGGACCACTTGTGAGAGCAGAATCTGTCCCAGACACCAAACAAGCCCAGATGTATTTATTAGACTTCTTAGATAAGTACTTCTGAGTCTAGGCAGAAGCTGCCATCTTCCTGAGGACAGCAAAATCATTTGTGACAGAAGCAGTGTGGGAGACCATTATGAAATACTGTAAACCAGTTTCCAATTTGCCTTAAGCATCAGGAAAAGAAATGCTTATTTTCTGGAAATTGAACCTTTTGTTTCACATTTTAATTCTAATTAGCAAGCAGACTTGAAACTGGATTACAGTATTTTCTAGTATATTTATATCTATGGTGACAAGTATCTCCTACCTGGCTAGCTTCCAGCTTGATGGACTGAGCAAAGTGGGTACAGTTTTCCTTTAAGACTGGTTCTTGGAGATGGTTTTTGGGGAAAAATCTATCTCCTACCCACCAAGAATGGGGAGTAGCTACAGCCATCCTCCCAATTAATCCATTAATAACAGAATTCAGAAAGTTAGTTATCACTGCAATTACCTTCCCAGCCGAGAACACTGCGCGCAAACTCCACAACTGCAAGCTGCATCCCCAAGCAAACTCCTGTAGAAAGAGCAGAGAGTATGAAAATGACACCGGGTAGTGAACTGTGAGGGTCTCCCAGATCATGCAGTAATGCAAAGCTCTGCACTTTGGCACCTGCATAGAAGTCTACAACACACAGAAATATACTGATTTATAGAGGAAGCATGTCTTGTGGCTACGGCACTGACGGACTCAGACCTGGGATCCATTCCCTCCTCTGTCTCAGACTACCTGAGAGACTTTGGACAATTCAATTGCTCCCTGGGTCTCAGCTGCCCATCTGTAAAATGGGGATAATATGTCCTCTCTCAAACTACTTGTCCATATGGTCTAATTCAATTGTAAGTAAGAGTCTCTGTAAGTAAGGAGTAAGTAAGACAGCTAAGTGTAAAGCCCAGCACAATGGGGTCCCCATCTCATTTTGGGCCCTATGTGCTACTTTAATACAGATATTAACAACTTCTTGATAGACACTGGCAGCAGTCATTTATATGCCAGGGCTGCACTGGAGAGTAAGGTATCTTTCTTTAGTATATGGAGTCAGAACACAGTAGTTTTAAAAAAAAATTAATATATATCATTTTCACACACAGTTGTGAATCAAGAACAATGTTGAGTGCCATACTGGTGTCTCTGTTAGTTTCTCTTATCTTTTCTCATTACATGCATGCATTCCAAGAATAAAATCATGGGGGAAATTATTACTATCAACCACACCCAGAAGAAATTCAAGTTTCCTTGGGAATATTAAACATTTTAAATGCTGCCGTGGTGCTCTGTTAGTTTTAAGTGTTAGTCATTAGCTATAGTATAATATACCGAACACCTGCATCAAGAGAACGCTATGGGGTTAAGAAAGCATTAGCACATAACAGTCTAAAGCTTGATTGATCCACAATAGAGATGTCTCTGATCAGAGGGCTAGGGTGGGATTCAAATTTTGGATGTACACCTGTTGGTTCCTTGCTTCATATTATCGGATACGTTCTATTTCTCACCTAACAAGGGCTTTTTCTGTTTTCTTGCCCAGGAAATAGCTTGAATTTTCCCTTCTGTTCCTCGAACGCCAAACCCACCTGGAACCAGGACTCCACTGTACAAGGGAAGGGGAAAAAAAAAAATCCAGCTATACGAGACTTGCAGTTTTCTATACCCTCCAAACAAGTATTGCAGCTCTTCTGCTTTAAGACTTTGGAGTTACAAGACCTGACCAATTCATTTTACTACCAAGATTTCTTTGAATATAACTGCATGCACAGTAGTGAAAAGCCTTAAGGTGCTTATAAATGACAAGGAATATCTGTACTAAAATAATCTGATGAATGGGATTAAATGACAAGATTACCTAGGATAGCAGGGGACTGGACTTGTTGACCCAAGAGGTCCCTTCCAGTCCTGTCTCCCAATTTTAAGATGTCTCTGTGAGAGCTGAAGGATTTTGTAGGCAAAACACTTGTCAGAGCAACATTTAAAAAAAAAAGTCTAGTTTCTATGTAATAAATCTCTTTGGACAGACAAATATAATATGGGCTGTAACAACAAGAGGCAGTGTGGCCTAGTAGACTGAGCACTGGACTGGGACTTAAAAAATCTAGGTTCTGTTTCCAGCTCTGCTACTGGCCTAGTAGGTGCTGTTGGGAAAGTCACTTCCCTGCTCAATACCTCAGTTTCCCCATCTGTAAAATGGGGACAGCGACCTCATTTAAGAGCTACAGATGAAGTGTGCAGTATAAGTGCTAGGTGTTGTTATTACTGCTGCTCTTCACATGATCAGAAAGAGCAGGACCATGTATGTAGAATAGCATACGTGCTCCGCAACAAATATCTGTTAATCAGTCTATTGCTTAGAGACAAGTCAACTAAACTGTAGCACAACATGTCCCAACTGCAATCGCAAAAAATACAAGGATTCTGCAGGTGATTCTTTGTATTACTGACCAATGGCAGGAAGTGGATATCTGCTTCCCTAAATAACTGATCACTAGTCATGACCTGCCACTGCTCACGTGGCTCACCCCTTCCCTGCAACCTAGTCTCTCCCTTCCTCCCCCAACATCCCTCTTTCCTACAAAAAAAGAAAAAACTCTGATCCCACATTTGTACCCTCCTCTCTCTCTCTCTCAGCTTTGGCCATCCCTTCAATCTCCACCCTTCCTCATCCCACTTTTTCCCCAGTGGCCCTTCCCATACCTCATGCTGCCCCACACCCTTTCTCCTTCTCCTCCTCAAAACTAGCCAGTTGTACACATAGCTAGTCTGTGTAATCACATTGCTATTGCTGTCCCTCCCTCCCCGGTTTGTTTGTTACAATTATGCAAAATTATATTGTAAACTCTGCAGGACAGGGGCTCTCTCAGTGCACAGCACAATGCGAGGAGGGTCCCTGAGTACAACTGTGAACAATCACTTCGAAAATGTCAGTAATACCAAAGGAAGTCAGATCCTCTTTGAGGAAAGGCCTATGGTTATGAACTGCTTACTCAGCACTACAGAGTTTCTGCCAGGCCTCGTGGTATCGGACTGGTTCTTCTTGTAGAGTAGCTGGTTCCAAGTCTGCAGAATCGATATACTAGGAAGAAATCCAGGAATAAAACACAATGAGAGAGACTGGCACAAGACCCTTCCCCCCGATACCAAACCCTGCTGTTTAGTTTTCATTGACTCTAGATGTATGAGACTCCCTCCCTGCCAACACAGGCTTGTTTCTTATTGTACATTTACTAGTGGTTTGCTTGCTCTGATTTTCCACCTGCTAGGCAATATAGCTTCTTGTTCATAATCACTACAGTCTTTAGTTACATGTACAGACACCCCGCTTTCAGGAGGTCTCTCTACCTCACTGAGCAGGTTGGATGGTGACTGATCAGGCCTGAGTGGCTAAGTAAGGCTGAGGTCCATAGATTTTAGATTGCATGCAGCATATGGGCCACAGAGCCACACTTACAATAATGAGGATAAAAAATTCAAACAAACAGTCTCCTTAACAGCATGTTCAATTTGCACACTGAACGTGGCAGGCATCCAGGAGAACAATTAGACTGTATTATGATGGCACATATGAAAAAGAGGTACAGTTCTGCAGGCACTCTTATCCTTAGCATCTCCTGACTTCGGGGAGTTGCACTTTTCTCTTCTCTTTCTTAAATAGTTCTTTAAGCCCCTGTGTAATGCCTACGCGCAGGGGTTCCCTGGAGCACTTAGAATCCTGTGCCCATAAGCCGGAGAGTCCTCAATGACAGACTATTGATAGGATTTGCTTGTAACAGTAATCAGAGAAGAGAAATGATGGAAGGTAGCCCAGCCTCTGTACAATACGGCATTAAGTGCCAGTGCACAAGACATACTTCACTAGTGCTATTACAAACAGTGGTGCTACACACCTCTTGGGTACTACTACATATTTAGAGGCAACATGGTTTAAAGAATTTTTTCTTTAAAGTTTCAGATGAAAGATGGCAGACATTTCAGTACTCCAAGACTGTTCACGAAGTTCAGATATGTTCCAAGAGGCTTACAGAGACAGTCAGTTTCCAGCTGGTGTCAAGATCACAGTGGAATACTAGGGCAGAGTACCATCAAGCTTGACAGTGCCACCAAGTTAAGTCAGACTGCCCTACAAAGAACTGGTTATAGTAATGGCTAGAGGAAATTCAAAATGAACGCTGGCCTTCCCAACACCACCACTCAGGCTCAACACTGAACACCTAAAAAAACCAGACAGTGCACATGTATTATATAGATCCTGTTCTGAAAGCGGGAGGTTGGTTTGCTATTAAGTTGTATGCATGTAACATATGTTTGGACGCTGTAATCCAAGGGGAATGAGTTATAATATTCCCGGCTGCTGAATCATTCTGAAAACTGTGAGGTGTATCCTAGATGTGTGCAAAACTGTAAGCAAGAACAATCTGGTTAAGACACAAATACTACTCCAGCTGGGAAGGGGGGGAAAAAAAGAGCATACCTTTATCTCAAGTTTGTGGTTGATGGCCAGTGCAGAGTGTTCTAAAGCTTTAATGACAGAAGCATAGGAATCTGAGAACTTGGTGTATTTGCCAACAAGTGCAATGGAGCACGTCTCTAGCAAACGGTCATATCTAGAAACACAAAACCAAAATACAGGGCTTGTTCATTGTTAATGGGAATTGACGGGTACTGAGCACTTTTTAAAATCTGTCCTAATGGGAGCTGGCCACTTGAAAGCCTGGCCGCTGACTACTTTTAAAAGTCTGGCCTTTAAACAGTTATCCTGAATGAATGACAGTAGTCTGGGGACTTCCACTATTTGATAAAGGAAAGAAAAATTCTGCTAAGTAGCCACAGAGAAGAATGGTTTGGGAGAACAAATAATTTCTTACCTTTATTTCCAATTATTTTGGTAGGTTTTAGTTTTGTTTTGCTTTGTTTTTGATGAGCTTAGTTGTACTACATCCAAAACAGGTATCACATTTATTAAATACAAGTTAGAGGGAGGCATAGTCAGTTTTGTTTATCTTGCACAGTACTGTCCTCTGTGAATTTTAACTCAGTCCATTCCAATGGCTGAGGGAAAAGAAAGACTTCTAAATCCCATAGGAGCGCAGATTTCAAGAGCCTGGCAGTGCAAGATGTTACATTCTTGTTTGCAGGATCTGGAAAGCCACAGGACTCTCTGGGCCTGATCCTGATCATTCACACTCACAGTGAAGTCAAAGAAAGACGCAGGTACTCAGCACTTCTGAAATTGGGCCACTTACTGAGGTTCCAAAATATGCCTGTAAGTGCCTAACTTCAGGCACCCTGCTTTGAAAATACTGACCCAAGTTATTGTAAACTTGGAGAGCACAACTCTTGTCAATCTGAATCCCTCCAATCCTTCCATTCTGGACACTCAGACGCCTTTTTGTTTCGCCTTTAACAGCAACGCCCATAAATAGTAAAGGGAATATTGAAAGGCAGCCCAACTTTGGTACAATGCTGCAATAAACTGTCAGTGCACTAAATATACATCACTAGTCACATTAGTATCCATAACACCACTATGTATACTTTGCTTTGCCTTTGTAAGCATATTTATATTGTACAGTCATATTTAATTTAGTTTTCACCATCCAGGTGATTAGAACATATTAGAATTCTAGAGCATCAGAATACTAAAGGAGCCGAAGAGATCTGAGTCATTAGCAATTATCTTTGAGAACCCAAGGAGGACAGGAAAGATCCCAGAGGACTGGAAAAGGGCAAATATAGTACTGATCTCTGAAAATGGGAACCCTGACAACCCAAGGAATTAGACACGGTTCGCTTAAATTCGGTACCCAGAAAGATAACGGAGCAAATAATCAAATGATCAATTTGAAACCACCTAGAAGACATTAAGGTGATAAATAACTGTCAACATGGATTTGTCAAGAATAAAACATTAGGTTGATTTGATATGCAATTCTTTGACAGGGTAGCAAGCCATTTGGACAGGAAGCAGCAGCAGATGTGACATACCTTGACTTTAAGGCTTTTGATATTCTTTCACATGGCTTTTTCATAAGCAAACTAGGGGAATATAGCCTAGATGAACCTACTATAAGGTGTGTGCACCACTGTTGGCAAACCATATTGAGAGAGTAGTTATCAGTGGTTCACATCAAACTAGAAGGGCACATGGAGTGAAGTCCCACAGGGGTCTGTCCTGGGTCCAGTTCTATTCAGTATCTTCATCAGTGATTTAGATAATGGCATAGAGAGTGTACTTATAAAGTCTGCAGATGATACCAAGCGGGAGGGGACTGCAAGCGCTTTGGAAGATAGTAGAATTCAATACGATATTGACAAACTGCAGAAATGGTCTGAAATAAATCAGATGAAATTCAGTATGGACAAATGAAGGAAGGAATACTCAATTGCACAACTACAAAATGGGAAATGACTATATAGGAAGGAGTAATGCAGAAAAGGATCTGGCGGTTATAGTGGATCCCAAACTAAATATGAGTCAACAATGTAATACTGTTGCAAAAAAAGAAAACATCATTCTGGGATGTATTAGCAGGAGTGTTGTAAGCAACACACAAATAGTAATTTTTCCACTCTACTCAGCATTGATATGATCTCAAGTGGAGCACTGTGTCCAGTTCTGGGCACCACACTTTGGGAATGATATGAACAAATTGGAAAAAGTTCAGAGGAGAGCAACAAAAGTGACTAAAGGTCTAGAAAACATGACCTATGAAGAAATACTGAAAAAAACTGGGTTTGTTTAGTCTGGAGAAGAGAAGACTGGGGGAGGACATACTAACAGTCTTCAAGTACTTCAAAGGTTGCTATAAAGAGGAGGGTGAAAAATTGTTCTCCTTATCCTGTGAGGACAGGACAACAAGTAACAAGCTTAAATTGCAGCAAGAGAGATTTAAGTTAGGAAAAAGCTTCCTAACTGTCAGGGTAGTTAAGCACTAGACTAGATTACCTAGGAAGGTTGAGGAGTCTCTGTCACTCGAGGTTTTAAAGAACAAAGTAAGAGAAACACCTGTCAGGTTGGTTTAGATGATACTTAGCCCTGCCTCAGTGCTGGGGACTGGACTAGATGACCTCTCGAGGTTCCTTCCAGTCCTACATTTTTATGATTACCCTCAACCACCGTACTAGAAGCTGCTGAATCTTAAATACACCCGTGAAAATTTGAGTTCGTTTAGCTGTTTTTCTCCACTAGCTTTACAAAGTAGTTCTGCAAGGTCACTCATTTCTCAGCCAGACACATGCAAAACGGATTGCATCAGTGGCCTCTATTAGCTGCAGTGAAGCAGGGATGAGTCTGTATGGTAAAGGTAAATCAAGGTTTGTTCATTTAGAAGTTTCTGAAACATACCATTTTCTTATACCTAGGCCCTACCAAATTCATGGCCATGAAAAATGCGTCACACACCGTAAAAATCTGGTCTCCCCCTGTGAAGTCTGGTCTTTTATGTGCTTTTACCCTATACTATATAGATTTCACAGGGGAGACCAGCGTTTTTCAAATTGTGGGTCCTGACCCAAAAGGGAGTTGCAGGGGGTCAAAATTATTTTGGGGGGGGGGGGGGTCGCAGTATTGCCACCCTTACTTCTGTGCTGCCTTCAGAGCTGGGCGTCTGGAGAGCAGCGGCTGTTGGCCAGGTACCCAGCTCTGAAGGCAGCGTCCCGCCAGCAGCAGCGCAGAAGTAAAGGTGGGAATACCATCCCATGTCATCCTTACTGCTGCGCTGCTGCTGGCGGCAGCTCTGCCTTCAGAGCTGGTCTCCTGGCCAGCAGCCGCTGCTCTCCAGGTGCCCAGCTACGAAGGCAGTGCCACCACCAGCAGCAGCACAGAAGTAAGGACAGAAGTACCCCAACTTCCCCTACAATGACCTTGCGACCCCCCCCCCCGTAACTCCTTTATGGGTCAGGACCCCTAAAATTACAACACCGTGAAATTTCAGATTTAAATAGTTGAAATCATGAAATTTATGATTTTTAAAATCCTACGACCATGAAATTGACCAAAATGGACCGTGAATTTGGTAGGGCCCTACTTATACCCCATGGAACATACAATGTTGAAAGCTTCAGTACATGCCTGAATGTTGACTAAACCCTGATTTCATCGTTTCCCTAATGGCGGGATGTGTGTTACCCTGCTCTCCACAGGGGTACCAATATGTGCCAGGGAGTTCAAGGCAGAAGACACATCAAGAGACAGCTGCTTTGCTGGATTAGAAGTGAAATAAAGAAATAATGATGATGATGTTGTTGAAATGCCTCCGATGACTCCTAACCATGCATCAGTAAGTTCTAGTAAGGCTGGCCTGTTCAGAATAAAAAGGAAAAATCCTAAAGCACACATTCCTGTTCCCCTTTACATTATTTTAGACATGTTTTGAAGTAGTACCAGATTACAGGCAGAGGATACAGCTCTAAGGAACTCAGTAAATAAACTGCCCAACAGTATCTTAGTTCTCTGTGTTGTTGTTGTTTTTAATAGTTAACTATCGAAAAATAAAATGTATTGTTGTGAAAACAGACATGGAGTTTTGGGGGAATTTGAAACAACACAGGCCTTCTGGGGAACCATTCCCCAGCTGACCAGTGAAAGCCAGGGCACGATCCAATTCCAAACTATTCTCGATGGAGGAGCCCACCTGTCAGCCATCTCCTTCCACTTCATGAGCATCCTCCTGGGCTGCTTCTCGATGGGAAGGTCAAGCCTGTGGCGGAAGTAATCAACAACTCCCTGCTCCTCTAGTAGTAGAGGAACCCGGTAGATGGAGGAGACATCATGAACACAAATGACCTGTTCATAAAAAGTGAGGGTCATTAAAACATATCCATATGTATCTACAAATGATCCTAGCAGAACATCAGATGACAACTGGATACTACTACTTCCTTCTGCCTCCAGAAGACAACTGCATGATCATTTAACACACAGTTACTCAAAATGAACAAAAACTGATTTTGAATTCAAACAGCTTATAAGAACATTCTTCCTAAATGAATGGTCTAGCCACGGCAGCTACTGTTTGCTGATGGCGCCTCATGAAATGTGCAACTAATGGTATGAAGTAGGAATGAGCAAATCCTGCTCCCACTTGAATGCACAGGGAAACAGAAATCTCAAGACTATCATAAGGTAAGATCTACTCTTTAAAATAATACATGACATTGTAAGCCAGTTCCCAGTGACTAAGCGTGCACTTTACAGAACACCCAACAACTTGGCTGTCCTCATCCTTGGCTGTTTCAGTAGAGAGACCACTGACTGAATGGGCCATAGAGGTTGAACTCCTCCCATGCTCCCTGTTTGTTTTGCACAATTGCATCTGGTCTTGAACTGATATCACAAGCTCTTTGGGGTAGGGACTTATTTTAGGATTGTGCAGTACCCAGTACAATTGAGCCATTTTCTGACTGTTGCCTCTAGGTACTACTGTAATATAAACCAGTAATAACTGATCTCTCCAGACCAAGACTGAGGCATGTATGCAGGGCTCAGAGAAGCTTGTACTGTTGTCGAGAGAATTTGACAAATTTCACCACCACTAAATTTACAAAAATGTTTTAAAAATAGTTAATTTAAGATTAGCCAAACCATTCTGTAGAGCTGAGAAGGGGGGTTATTTCAATATCTCTAGTCCATTCAACTCTCTGTGTTTCCAGTGAAGGGATTTGACTTGTGACACCTGTCCACTGGGAATAAGACTGCACTTAAAATCTCACAAAACATGCCATTCCAACTTTAAAAGTCCTGCTTCCTCCTGGATTCAAAGGAAGCTGAATTCAGTTCTCCACAGAAAGAATTAAGCCGCAATTATTTCTCCTTATATAGTAAATAGCATTTAGCATTAAAGTGTGATTATGGTTCAAAAGGAGAGTATAAAAAAAATGGCACCTAGTCACTTTACTGAAAATTCAATACATTTTACTTCTATCTGCCCTGCAGCTAGATTTTATTCTAGTTTACACAGCAACAGAATTTTTAGCCAAGATCCAAATGCAGAACTGGGGACAATGCATGAACCAGTAAGACTCTGCTTGACTTTGCAGTGCTAGAATTTAGAAAACTATTTTTAAAAGTGAGCTATCTTAATCTGGAACAATTGAGAGACAAATACGGTTCCCCATGAGGATTTCATAAAGTGATACTTTAAAGTGCTATCCCCTTTAGTCTACAAAACACTTACTGGTCTAGCTTCATCTTTTGTTCATACTCAATGATTTATCTATTGACAAATGATTTAGTTGGGTTTGGTCCTGCTTTGAGCAGGGGGTTGGACTAGATGACCTCCTGAGGTCCCTTCCAACCCTGAGATTCTATGAAATAATGATTGCCTATCATTTAACAAGGATTTTCTTGTATATGAAAGACATCACACTCTGGAGTGACAAATAAATGTGTTGCAGATAGCATTAAATTTCCCTGGATAATCTCTTCTTGTGCAATCTGTCACTAATGTGAACAGGCAGATAGGAGCCATGCCCAAGTATGACCATTAGACAGCATATTTGTACAAGGAGCAGTGTGCAAAACACACTCACAAATCCCATTACTCAAGGTACTGCATAGTCTTTCCTAAATGCAGAAGGAATTTGGAAGGTTAACAGGTCTTAAGAATAGCCATTGGGAAATAAGAGAAATCTGTGCAATCCGATTTAACAATTGTAAGAGGTTTATTGTACCTAGCCTGGTCAGCCAGGTATCAGGCTTACACAGAGAGGAATTGACAAATGAGAGAGACACACGTATTTAAGAACTGGAGAGAAGACAAACATATAGATTTTTAGGCTATAAAAAATGCACAGCTAACACAGAGGAGCTCTAGGCACCAAACAAAATGTTGCCCTCAGCATCTGACAAATGGCAGAAATACTGGTTATAGGGAAAGGGAGAAAGTACAGCATTTTTTTTTACCTGTTCTGGTTCTACATGACAGAACATAGAGATCTTCTCCTTTACGGAGGTGTCCAGCGGAGTGGAGCATCTGCACACAATCTAGCAGAAAAAGCAGCGATATCAAGGTTGTGAAGCAGAACAGCAGCACTCAGGCATTAATCTGACTGGTCACTAAAAACAGTTTCTATACCAAGTTCCTATCATGGATTATTTGTTACTGTAGTTTATTACTTCTATACCACCACTGGTATAAAGCAGCATCCTATCATCCCAAGTCCAATTTAAATCAGGAAAGGTTGCTGAAGGATGCTAGCCCCACACTTTCCAAATGAATGCAATACAGCAAAACTTACCAAGTCTGGTGAGAGACCAAGTCCTCTGAGTTCACGAACACTATTCTGGGTAGGTTTTGTTTTCTGCTCTCCTGTAGAACTTGGCTAGTAGTCAAAGAAGACCAAAATATATTATTGAACTAATGTCTAGATGTGCATATGAGGAGTTCAATAGTCATTCAAGCCTTCAGGCTCTATGCATCATATTGTTTTAATTATGGGTCAGGAACCCTGAATTTATGATAGTCTTTCCCTCATTTCACTGCCAATTTAATCACACACAGACCCAGAGGGACTGCAGGGTATTGGGGAAGGGAGAGGGAAAATATGAAGACTTTGGCTGGATAGAAGCTCAAGGTACCTGTACCTGTGCATGCTCCCTGTACGTGAATAACATTTTACTCTTTGAGTGCATGGAGTGGGGAAAAGTGAGAGAAGGGGGCCTGAGTTAGTTGTTCCCCACCCCCAGGAACATTTAGCAGATTAGTTGGCCTGCTGTACATCTACATCCAATAGTGTTGGATAATCACATCAGGTAGATGTTTCTGCTAAAATGATCACCAGTGGTATTGTAGCAGTGTTGATCCCAGGATATGAGAGAGACAAGGTGGGTGAGGTAAATCTCTTTTACTGGACCAACTTCTGTTGGTGAGAGAGAGACAAGCTTTTGAGGTTACACAGAGCTTCTTCTGCGTAAGCTCGAAAGTTTGTTTCTCTCACCAATAGAAGTTGGTCCAGTAAAAGATCTCACCCACCTTGTCTCACCAGTGAAATAGTTAGCGTCAACATTAACTGTCACTGTTGAGCTTCAGAGTTAAGAGGATTGTACAGCAACTTCAAAACAGGGGAATTTGTGCAGATATTTGCACCACCAACTTGCTTTGGGATTATGCTGTGGAGATTATAAAATAATTACTAGTGACTACGACTAGGTTTTAATTTAGCTTTTAATCTTCATTTGTAGCACCCACAATTTCTTTCCTTATCCATTTGGCATACATTGATTTAGCTTTTCTTTTGTACGGAGTCTATCAACAACATTTTGCCTTGTATATTTGATTCTCATCTGCATCAATGATTTCAGTTTCTGCACAGTCTCAGAATAGCGTTTCTTAGCTAACTTTAGATTCCTTTTTAAAGCTGCTATGGTCCCCAGGAAACTTCTCTGTCAGATCATCATGAATTAAAGGACACTCAAATCTGAGAGTCTACGCAAGGTTACAGTGTTAATTAAAACCCTCTTACTGAGGGAGACAGTTTAATCAAATTTAAAATGTACATTACATCAGAACTATTCAACTTTGTAACTAAAACCACTCAAAACACAAAAAACAAACAAACAAAAAAACCCACACACTTCAGGGACTGCCTGAGAGAATATCCTGGAAATTACTGTTTTAAAGTTTGAGAAGTTATCTGATTTATTTTGTAAGTCTGAGATAACACAGAATCTATAAGAAGACATGTAAAGAGAGGCTGTTAAAAGGGTACTAACAAACATAGAACTCAATTCTCTGTTCTGTTGTACCTTATGTAGTCTATACCAGCACAAATTGGGTGAAAATGGTATCTACGCTGATTGATAGCATTTTACAATCACTTTACGGAAGTGTAAACGGCTGCTCAACATGCAGGAAATGGGACACTAGGCTCCCAGAGTGCACTCAGTTATGAAAGACAACAGAAATAAATATTCCAAAATTGTGCAATATAAAAGAAATACAGAACTTTACATTTGCTGAAATTCCCAACTATTTGCTAGGCACACAACAGTACCTTTGGGAGGATATAGGTATTGTAGGCTAGTTGTGAAGAGCTATGTCTCTACATGTTCTGAATTCTTTCCTTACATACACACTTATGGTTTGCACGACAAACACACACTACACAGATATCTTTCAGTATATGTGTATCTATACAACATCTCTAAACACATTTATAAAATAAACCCTAATTATAAAAAATCCCTGGCCATCACAGCTTTCCATGGACTTACCTGGGGAACTAGACTGACATGAATATTACAGAAGTTCTCTCTTTAGCTTTGAACTGGAACTGGCGGAAAGCCTCGATGAAGGGCATACTTTCTATATCTCCCACTGTTCCACCAAGCTAAACAAAAGAAGACCATTTAGAATAGCACCAAACTTCTCATAACTAATACTCATAACTAAGACCAGTATATTTCTGGTCTCGTCACTTGATTTAAGAAAAAAAGGAAAACAGCCTACTGCACAGCCAATATCATTGTCATTGTGTGGACTCTCTGAAGAAACAGCAGCAGGATTTTTGCTGGGCATATGGTTTCCTTCAATGAGATGATGGGTATTGGATTATGTGTTCCATGGCATTTTTCTGTTCCTCTCAGACAACTGTACGTGGCCACATGCAGTGTAAGCAAAGCTGGCCAAGAGAGGGTCCTTGGGACTCCACACTCTTCCTTCTATCTAACCATTATTTTAACCCCTTAACACCCTCTTCTTATGACAGTTTGGATTGCAGAAGAAAAGCAGCTTCTCACAAGGCCAATGTTGCTCTAGGGCAGGGGTAGACAACCTATAGCACGCGTGCCGAAGGCGGCACGCGAGCTGATTTTCAGTGGCACTAACGCTGCCCAGGTCCTGGCCACCAGTACGAGGGGCTCTGCATTTTAATTTAAAATATTTAAGAAGCTTCATTTAAAATTTAAAACCTTATTTACTTTATATACAATAGTTTAGTTATATATTATACACTTATAGAAAGAGACCTCCTAAAAACATTAATGTATTACTGGCACGCAAAACCTTAAATTAGAGTGATTAAAGAAAGACTCGGCACACCACTTCTGAAAGGTTGCCGACCCCTGCTCTAGGGACTGATATGCAAGGACATTTGGTTCACATGCCTTATTACCCTGGAGTCCAGGCATATTAAATCTGTGCTGAAATTGAGCTCCAAAGCCCTAGGCAACAAGAAATCCAAAGTACCACCCTGCTAGAACGCCACATTGACATGCACACAAAATGGGGGTTTGTTCTTTTTGAATTGTCCCAATTAATAAGATGAAAAAAATTTTAACAAAAAAAACCCCATTCTCTACAAGGTTTAACTGCCAGTGCACAGTTCAATTTACTCTGCATGAGAATCAAGACTAAGGAGGGAAATGCTACAAACCTCAATCACACACACTTGGGGTTCCATGCCATCTTCATCCACAGGAATTCGTGCCTGCCTCATTACCCACTCCTGGATAGCATCTGTGATGTGGGGGACAACTAGAAGAGAAATAGAGACAAAGGTTAAAACCACAGTCTACATAAATTGCAGTCTAAAATTCATCGTGTAGCAAATTGAGATTAACTGGCCATTGCTTCTCATTCACATCTAATGTTATGTCATGTCTTTTTAATCAAAGCATTCCTTTTAATAAGTGGTAATTCCTAGCCATGACCTTTCAGATGAGGAGATGTAGTCCCACTCCACATCTCAGACAACTGAGAGTGATGTTTTTCAGTTGAAAGCCTCTAATACAAACTATATTATATGCAGAGCCTGGAGTGTTTCGTTATTTTAAAATTGTCTGTGAAAGGAGTTTTATGCAAGCAGACAAAGATGACGTGTTTAAAAAAAAAAAAGTGCAACTCAGTCCACAGAGAATGCAGCTTCCATTCTGAATCACAAGAGCAGGAAGGCAGCTTTAAATGTTACTAGACTGTGTCCTACCGTATTATTTAATGAGTTATAAAAAAGCAGTGGCCCACCTTAAATCAGCCACGAGATGTACATGATCCACAAGATACTGGCCTGAAAATGAGATTATTTGTATGCTGTGCAGTTGTAGCCACGATGGTCCCAGAATATTAGATTGACACTTTGGGTTTGTTTACACTAGAAAGTTGTCCCGCTTTAACTACAGTGATACAGTTAAAGCAACACCACTAATGTGGGCAGTTATATCAGTATAACGGTGTTTCATTTTGGTATAGCTATTTCCATATTGGCACAGACCAATACTATGCTAGTATAAGGCACCGCTATACCAGTGTAACTGCACCCACACTAGGACTTGTACCAGTATAACTATATTGGTTAAAATGTCACACCACTGACTGATATAGGTATTGCAGTACAACTTTCAAGTGTAGACCAGTCCAAAGAACTATTCAGTGTCCTCTCTGTAACTCAAATGAGACGAGAGAGATGTAGAAATACTCAAGAAAGGGGCAGATTTAGGTTTATATCTACAGAAGGTAAAGCGAAGCATTGCATCACCTTGGACAGTTTTGCCCAGGTAATCTCCCTTCCTCTCCTTGTTGATGACGTATTGATAGATTTTCCCAGTGGTCAGATTATTGTCCTTGGTGAGACGGATATCAAGGAAGCGTTCATAATTGCCCAAATCCAGGTCTACCTCCCCTCCATCATCCAGCACAAACACCTCTCCTGCAGCAAATGGTAAGATGCAAAAACAGAGTCAGCTAGACAAAGTACATGCAAGCAAGTTGTTTTTCTGAGACAACTGAAAGAGTCCAGTGTAACAAGACAGCTTCTTGATGAAATAATTTATTTTATACAATTAAATATTTTTAAAAGAATAGCTAATAAAAATAAATACCTCATAGATTAGAAAGTGGAATAGGATTAACATGTTAAAGAATAAATCACTGCACAGCCTGTGTATAACAGACAAGATTCTGAGCTTATTTATGAGGACATAAAACTGAAGTAAAGCCCCTGAGATCAGACTTTCATTGAAATGTATTCTAACCCTTAACAACAATCCAATAAATCTGTAAGGAAATATTTACAAGTTCAGCATAGTCATTTTTTAATGGAAATTACTAGTATCAATATTTGTTCTATATACTCTCAAGGTGAATCTGCACATTACAAAGGCTTTAAAGAAAATATAGAAGAGGATTCCCTTTAGAGGCAAACAGTCCTCAGTACACCTTTCTAAGAGATGTTTGTTTAAAGATCACAAATCCTCACCAACATTGTCTTATCCACTTTCTCTAGCTATTCATCTCTCTCTTTTCCCTCTCACTCAAAAACAGTTTTTTATGTCCTTCTTATGCACATAAAAAGGTTTGGGCCCCCATTAGGCAAGTAGTCAGGTCCTACAACTGCAACAAAAAGGAGCTAACTGACAATACACAACTTTCACCTGAAATCACTGATGGGCTTGTCACTGATGCATGGGAATGAGCCTTTGCTAATTTCAAACCTTCATCCTGGAGAAGGTGTAAGAGTGTACAGAATAAGTTGTTTATATCAAAATATTTCCCCACTCCCCACAAAAGCCTTAGGACCATAAAAAATTAAATTAGAGGATTTTTATGAATGCAGAGTTCAGCTTACCGTGCTCATAAGGAGAGAAGGTCCCTGCATCAATGTTAATATATGGGTCAATTTTAATGGAAGTGACATGTAACCCACATGATTTCAGGATTGTCCCAATGCTGCTTGCAATGATCCCTTTCCCAATCCCTGAGATGACACCGCCTGTGACTAGAATGTACTTCATTTGTCTAAGGACCTAGAAAAGAAAATATTCTTTGTTAGACAGCAAGATCTCTGTCAATTTAAGTGGACAAAAACATATGGCCAAACCAAAAGAAGAATGTTCTCTGAAAATATTTGTGGAAAAATAAGAAAAGTATAGGAAGATTAAAATCTCTGCTCTGCGAATATGTTCAAAGCAAGTATTCACAAACAGAAGAGGTGCACTGATGTCTACTGGACTATCAATAAACTATGTCCAGTCCTTTTCAAACTGTATGCTTCACTACCAGATGCTGTGTGTCATGGAAGTCTTGCTGCTCCAGTTAAGTGAAGTCCCCCCCATACTACAGGAGCAGAGTAAAAGAGCAACAGAGTCCATATTTAAATGGCTGAGGAAATTAGGCAGAGCCTGATATCTACACTGCATCTGGGAAGGAGCTTGCCAGCCGGGGGTTGCAGGGCTCAGGCTAGCGCACCTAATCTTGCTGTGTAGACACTGCAGCTGGGGCTGGAACAGAGGCTCTTATGCCTGGGAGGAGTAAGGGGACTGCAGATCCTGGGGCGCTGCAATGTCTAGCCCTCTGGCACATGCCCTGCTGCATTGCCACGGGCAGAGCCCATTGTGCTAGGCGCTGTACAGTGACTCCCCTGCCCCCGGGAGCTGGCAATCCAGAGACCCAGGCACTCTGCTGAGGGGGCCGGGGCTAGCACCCAGCGGGCTGGGGGGGGGCACGGCCACGGGGCTTTGGGGCAACGAGACAACCCTCCTCCCCGCGACCCCAGCCCGTGCCACGCCGCCAACACACCTTAGGGCGGGCCCTGTCTTAGCCCCGCCCCCAGCTGGGCCGCAGCCCGCCCTTCCCCGGCCCGGAGCTGTCAGTGCCTGCGGGGTCCCCCTGCCGCGGGCGGGCCCTGCAAGAGACACCCCATCGCCCGGGGCCGCACCCCGCCCGGCCCGGCCTCCTCAGCCCCGCGGCTGCCCGGCCCCGTCCGCACCCCCGCCCGCCCGCCCGCCTAGCCGCATGGTTCCGCCCGCCCGTTTTCCCAGCCCGCTGTCGCCATGGTCCCGTCCTGCCCCTCGCTCTCACCGTGCCCGCTGGGCCCAGTGGCGGCGGCGCGAGGCAGGTGTGCGCGCGGGCTCGAGCCGGCTTGGCAGTGAAGTGAGCGCATGAGGCCGGCGTGCCGCGAGCGCACGCGCGTCGCTGAGCAGACGCGCCTGCGCGGTGAGCTCCACGGATTCAGAATCAGCCGCGCTCCTCACTGTAGGGGAAGCTCGGCGAGGGGCGGGGCCAGTCACGGTCGGGGAGCCCGGGCTGGGCCCTGGGGTGGGCAGTGAGAGCTGGGGCTGGCTGCCAGCTGGGGCCGTGCCAAGCTGCCTGCCCTGCTGCAGAGCCCGTGCCTGCCCTCTGCCCCTTGCCTGCGCCCAGCCTGAGCCCCGCTCTGCCTGTGGTGCCCCCACCAGGCCGGGAGAATGGCCCCTTCGGTTCCCTCAGGGCCCGGGCTCTGGGCCGCTTGCCATGGGCTTCAGTCAGCATTGTCCCCGGAGCCCAGCGCCCCTGTGTTCAGGGCACGGCTGTGAGCCGTGCAGTGCCCGAGCTCAGTGCCCGAGCTCAGTGGCCTAGCCAGGCTCTATCATCAGGGGGAGCGAACACATAAAAAAAGACACCACCCGACCTATCAAATTACTAATTACATACTTTTAAATGCATTATACATATTTATTTGTGCTTAAAATGAAAACACAAGAATGATCCAGCCACGGAAGGGTTTGCACAGGTGGCATTTCACAGGAGAACTTTAGATTATACTTAGATATACTTTAGATTCAAGAAAGTAAATGACAGAATACAGTAGTTTATAATTGTCACAGGTTTAAAAAAAATACTGGCCATTTTTTCCAGTTACTAATTTAATTTTAAAATCAGTCAATGAAATGCACTTTATTTATAATAGATCGTAATACTAAAGTCACCAAAAAGGCATGACAAATACAAGTTTTATGAGGATTGGTGAGCAAAGATCTCATAGCTCTCCAGGGTTGGACAAAGCAGTAATTTCCCTTAAAGTAGCTTTATTCATGGGGTCTTTTTTTTTTTTTTAAACAAAAGACATCTCTACGACACAGGTTGGCAGTCTAACATTTTTGAAACACTGAGTACTGAGTCCCTCTAGATGCCTTAGACGGAAGGCTCATACACCAAGCATGGGGGGGGGGGGACAGTTGTTCCCCTTTTAAGAAACAGCAAGAAAAGGACAGAGAGAGACCCCAATGGGACGGGTTTGTGCCAAGCCAGAGAGAGTGGGGCTGTTTTACTAGCTTTAGCAGGGGCTCCTAACAAGAAGGCCTCTGTGGGGGGGAAGTTCAGGGGGATTAGATTGTTTACTAGATCTGTAAACAACTCATTATTTAGTCACTAAAGTGACACCACACCCTCCTGCCAGAGATGCTAAGACCAACAGGCAGAGCCAGAGAATCTGAGACTTGCCTGTCTCCAGCCACACGCATCGTGCAGCGCTTTAATGAGGGCTGCTCGAAAATGGGTGCCAGGCTACTACGAGTCCGTGTTATAAACCCCAAAGCAAAGGGACTCACTTCATATTTGTAGTTTTCAAACCACAGGGCTGTAGGAAATTCCCCACCACCCCAGATTCCTGAATTCACTCCTCACCTCCTTTCCCAGCACCCCAGCCCGACCCGGGAGGCTGGGGATGACCTTTGTGTGGAAACCTTGTGCTGTGGTTGTTGCATGCCAACAAGTAGAGAACACGTTTGGGCCGCAGCTTGTGCTACCTGACGAGCCCCAAGTCCAGGCGTGTAAATCAGAAGAGAAATCGGCCCTTGATTATTTCCGCTTAGAAGTGCGGAGGAAAAAACAACAACAAAAAGTCATTGGGTGCCCAAGATTTATCTGCTGTTCCCGAGCTCTGCTGCCTGATGAACTCAAATGAAGGCCACATCTCTCAATCTCTGTACAAACCCTTGTGATAACACAGGCCACAAAGAGCCAGGGAGATGGGCTGCCTCTTGCACTATGACAGGGGAGCATACAAGGAAGGTTTCATTTTTTTGTTACCAAATATTCTTTGACTTCCTAGGAACTACCAACCGAAGCAGATTTCCCCCCTTAAAACGTGCTTCAGAAACGTCAACACTAAAACTTCTTGTCCACAGGTTTAAAAGTGAAGTATCTCGGCGAAATGGGAACGCACATTTATTTCTCCCAATAGATAAGCAAGTTGAAAGGCGCAGCTTCTTCCTTGTGCTTATAGTACAGCGAGTGTACCCAGCAGAAGTATGCATTCCTGTGCATAATGCTATTCTGCCCCTGCCTTGCTGTGGGGAGAGGAGGGAATAGATGCCTAGATCTACTTTGCAGAAGACTGGAAAGAATTTGATCTATTTAGATTGGTCTCTGAAATATGTTTATTTAAATATTTGGGGCTTAACAGATCGCGTAGATGGTCAAACAGCTAATACTGCGCATGGAATAAATCACTGGGTTTGGGGGAAAGTTTTTGGGGGGCTGATCGGTTTAGGGCTTGCGATGGTAAGAGCGAGTGCTGGGACAAAAAGCTGTTTCTTCCTCCAGCAAGACGAGCAGAGAGGGCAAGAGACCAGCGAGGGTCCTAACAGTGGAGAGACACTCCGCCGGGAACCCGGGGCAGAGGGAGAGTGCTGTAGCTTTAAGAAATGTGCAGCAAGTATTCCAGGGCGCCTTAGAGTCAGCTCACATCTATGAGGAGTTTGCAGGAGGTTCCTCCAACTAGATTAGGCTGAATAAGCGCTAGATGGGGTGATATATTAGCGAGACTGGCTGCTCAAGAGGTGTTTGCCTTCCCCGCCGCACAGCTGCCTCACTCTGCATGGGCTTGCCGGGGGACAACGGGGCTGCTGCTCCTCAGCCTCCCTCCCCCGCCGCGCTAGGGGTCTCCTTCCCCTCCCGGCAGAGCCCACCCCTGCCTGGGTGGCGTGTGCCAAGCGGGGCTTGGCTTAGTGAGCCGGGCAGCTGCGGGTGGGCAGGAGCCTCCTCTTCTCATTGCCAGGGAGCCAGGCAGCCAGCCGCCGCCTGCAGCCTGGAAGCAAGCGAGATGGGCCGGGGATGCGGGAAGGCAGTGCAGAGCCGAGAGTCAGCTGGCAGCCGCACGCAAAACCTGGCTGCCCGGTGCTGACTGCGCTGAAAGCAGGGCTGGTGCTACCATTAAGGCAAACTAAGCGGTTGCCTAGGGCGCCAAGATTTGGGGGCGCCAAAAAACGGTGCCCCCAATTTTTGTTTACAGCGTTGCTGGGCTGCCGGCGGCACTCTGACAGGTGCGGCTCAGACTCCCTCTCCTCGGGTGCGGGGTTGCCGCTCCATTCTCCCGCCTCCCAGGCTTGCAGCGCGAATCAGCTGTTTGGCGCCACAAGCCTGGGAGGGGAGGAGAATTAGAGCTGGGGCAGCGTGCTCAGGGAGGAGGCAGAGCAGAGGTGAGCTGGGGTGGGGAGCCGCCGCACAGCTTCTTTGGGGGAGGGAGCTGCTGCGGGGGAGGGTGCCTCTGGGCCGGAGGGGGGCGGGGAACTGCCGCAGGGCGGGTGGGGGGGCGCAAGGTGGCAGTTTTGCCTAGGGCAAGTATCAGAGGGGTAGCCGTGTTAGTCTGGTTCTGTAAAAGCAGCAAAGAATCCTGTGGCACCTTATAGACTAACAGACGTTTTTGCAGCATGAGCTTTCGTGGGTGAATACCCACTTCTTCGGATGCAAGTGGTGGAAATTTCCTGGGGCAGGTATATATAAGCAAGCAAGAAGCAAGCTAGAGATAACGAGGTCAGATCAATCAGGGAGGATGAGGCCCTGTTCTAGCAGTTGAAGTGTGAAAACCAAGGGAGGAGAAACTGGTTCTGTAATTGGCAAGCCATTCACAGTCTTTGTTTAGTCCTGAGCTGATGGTGTCAAATTTGCAGATGAACTGGAGCTCAGCAGTTTCTCTTTGAAGTCTGGTCTTAACGTTTTTTTGCTGTAGGATGGCCACCTTAAGATCTGCTATAGTGTGGCCAGGGAGGTTGAAGTGTTCTCCTACAGGTTTTTGTATATTGCCATTCCTAATGTCTGATTTGTGTCCATTTATCCTTTTCCTTAGAGACTGTCCAGTTTGACCGATGTACATAGCAGAGGGGCATTGCTGGCATATGATGGCATATATTACATTGGTGGAAGTGCAGGTGAATGAAGCGGTGATGTTGTGGCTGATCTGGTTTGGTCCTGTGATGGTGTTGCTGGTGTAGATATGTGGGCAGAGTTGGCATTGAGGTTTGTTGCATGGATTGGTTCCTGAGCTAGAGTTCCTATGGTGCGGTGTGCAGTTGCTGGTGAGAATATGTTTCAGGTTGGCAGGTTGTCTGTGGGCGAGGACTGGTCTGCCACCCAAGGCCTGTGAAAGTGTGGGATCATTGTCCAGGATGGGTTGTAGATCCCTGATGATGCGTTGGAGGGGTTTTAGCTGGGGACTGTATGTGATGGCCAGTGGAGTCCTGTTGGTTTCTTTCTTGGGTTTGTCTTCCAGTAGGAGGCTTCTGGGTACACGCCTGGCTCTGTTGATCTGTTTCCTAATTTCCTCGTGTGGGTACTGTAGTCTTGAGAATGCTTGGTGGAGATTTTCTAGGTGTTGGTCTCTGTCTGCGGGTTAGAGCAGATACGGTTGTACCTCAGTGCGTGGCTGTAGACAATGGATCTTGTGGTGTGTCCGGGATGGAAGCTGGAGGCATGAAGGTAGGCATAGCGGTCGGTAGGTTTTCGGTATAGGGTGGTGTTGATGTGACCATCACTTATTTGCACCGTGGTGTCTAGGAAGTGGACCTCCGTGTAGATTGGTCCAGGCTGAGGTTGATGGAGGTGGAAGCTGTTGATGGAGGGGTGGAAGCCTAGGGCACGAAACTTCCTTGCACCGGCCCTGGCTGCAAGGTGCCACTTTTGTAAAATGTGCTCAGGGGGAGCGGCTGCTCCCCCCTGCTCCCCCCTAGCTACGCTACTGTGAGCTATACTTTTCTCCAGTGATCCTGCAGGCAGGATTGCCTCCTCCTGGAGCCTGTGCCTCTAGCAGGCAACCATCATGCAGGGTTCTCCTCTAGCTCAGCAGTTCTCATACTGTGGGTAGGGACCCCAAAGTGGGTCATGGGGTTGCCAGAGCCAGCATGGGACTTGCTGGGACCCGGGGCCAGGGCCGGCTTTAGGACGTGCGGGGCCCGATTTGAAAGCACAGCCGCCGAAATGCCGCCAAAGACAGCGGCAGTGATTGAGCTGCCGCTGAAGATAGTGGCGGCAATTCGGCAGCAGCTCAATCATTTGCTGCTGTTTCCGGCAGCACTTCGGTGGAGGGTCCTTCCTCGGCAGCAGTTGTCTTCCGGGGCCTTACCTTGCAGGGCCCCTCTTCCGGGCGCTGCGGGGCCCGATTCACAGGAATCGGGGGAATTGGCCTAAAGCCGTCCGTGCCCGGGGCAAAAGCTGAAGCCCAAGCTTCACCCCCACCCGGGGCGGTGGGGCTCGCAGGGCTGGCCTTGCCATGAGGTGAACTGAGGCGGCTGCCTCAGGTTCCAGACTGGGGGGTGCCACTAGGACCCAAAGTGTAGAAAATTGTGTCTGCTGCTGGTGCATATGTATTCTCTCTGCTCTAGATGCACAGAGATGGTGGAGTGCTGTGCTGGAGGAAGGAAGGCACAAGACACATAACAGGCAGGCAGGAGAATTGGTGAGAGGGAATAACAGAAAGCAGCAGGAGCTACAGGGAGAGAGAGGAGGAGGAGCCTCTTATGTACCTCTCTAGAACCCCAGAAGCCTGGACTGATTAATACCAGCTTCTCTGGGAGCTTCCTGTTTCCTGCTGCTTCCCTGAACCCACTTGAGGAGAACAGACAGTCAACTGAAGTAGTAGGAGCTGGTTAGGTCCTTAAGACACTGATATATTCTCTCACTCAGGCCCGGCTACCAACCTGCTTATTTGTCCCCTTCAATTGAGTGTTGAGAGCCACTCTAGCTGGCACAGAACAGCAGTCATGAGTGAAAGAAGAAAGTGCCCCCCTGGGGCAACATTCAGAAAAAGAAAGAAAGCAAAGGAAGCTTCTCTATGTAAGCAGGAAGGAGCTCTCCTGAGACACATAGACACAAATGTTCACGGTGATCCTTCCAGCCCCAGTGAGGATGGGAGTGGTGAGGAGATGCCTGATCTTCCAGTTAGTCAGAGTGCAGGTTACCTGGCAGCTACTGCAGCATCCATATCTCCATCTCAAATGAATGTAACCATACACATTCCTGAAGAAAAGTGTAGATCAGAGAAGAGTGTGGTGGAGGTGCAAGAAACAGCTGCTGCTGAGTTTAGTTCCTTAAGTCTAGATGATCCAGGACTGTGGACCCTCTTGAGCAGTAGCCTGAGGGACTTCTTTGTACCGCATGGGTCACAGCAAGTGAAAAACTTCATATTCCCCAAAGACAATGAAAATAGAAATTTCCATCCAACACATTACTGGCATGAAATCCCCAATGGTAAGAAAGTGGAGAGGCCATGGTTTATGTACTCAAAAACCCAGAATACTGCATACTGTTTTTGTTACAAACCAGTCTAATGTTCCAGCCACATTGGGTTCTACAGGAACAAAGGGCTGGAAAAATCTGGCTAGAAATCTGGCATGCTATGAGAAGGCAGCAAATCACCAGAAAGCATTCCATAGGTGGAAAGAGCTTGAGATGAGACTAAGGTTAAAGGCCGCCATAGGCGATCAGCATCAAGAGAAGATTGCATCAGAGTCTCTTTACTGGCAAAATGTTCTGAAAAGGCTCATTGCCATTGTGAGAACGCTTGCTACCCAAAACCTAGCACTGCGTGGCACTTCAGATCAGCTGTATGTGCCAAACAATGGAAACGTCCTTAAAATTGTGGAGCTGATGGCTGAGTTTGATGATGTTCTCCAGGAGCATCTAAGAAGAGTTACCACCCAAGAAATGTACACACACCACTACCTTGGAAAAACAATTCAAAATGAAATCATATGGTTACTGGGAACAAAAGTCAAACAGAAGATTGTGGCAGATCTGAAGTCAGCAAGATATTACTCTGGCAAAGAGTTCTGTGACACCTTATAGACTAACAAATGTATTGGAGCATGAGCTTTCGTGGGTGAATACCCACTTCATCGGATGCATGTAGTGGAAATTTCCAGCACTTGTCCTTGTTGAACCTCATCAGGTTTCTTTTGACCCAATCCTCTAATTTGTCTAGGTCCCTCTGTATGTTGTCCCTACCCTCCAGCGTATCTACCACTCCTCCCAGTTTAGTGTCATCTGCAAACTTGCTGAGGGTGCAGTCCAGTGATTTCCCTACACCTCCCCCCCTGAATTTCCCCAACACCCTCCCCAGTTTTGTGAACTACTTACATGCCAATTTAGTGACTGTTTGGAAATTTGAATTGAAATTGAAACATTAATACACAGTTTAAAAGCATATACAGTGTATGATAAAATACGTGTATCTGAAAAAGTATAATAGATTTGAGAAGTATGAACATAGACTAGCTTCCTTATACAGCTGTTTATGACAATGTCAGTGCATTCATTTCGGTGATGTTGGCCAACTTAATAATTTCAAATGATGATTTGTAAGCAAAGTTTAAATGAGCTCTCCCTGACAGCTAGTGATGAGCTGAGGCTGGGGGGAAAGGCTTCAGGACCAGGTTGTATTTACATTCACACCTAATCTACCTAGGTATCCAGCAAACAAAACTGTGTTGCCAAAGTGATTTTGGCTGGGGTTGGGTTACAAACATAGGAGTGTGCACTGGGTCTGCCCAGGCACACCCTAATGCCTGTGGGTCAGATCTGGCCTGCGGGATTTCCCCCCCCGTGGTGCCGCAAGCCCCGTGCCGCTCTCAGAAGCGGCCGGTACGGCACCACGTCCCTGGGGTCCCGGGAGGGGGGAGCAGAGGGCGCCGTGTGTTGCTCCAGGCACCGTCCCCTGCAGCTCCCATTGGCTGGGAACGGGGAACCGTGGCCAATGGGAGCTTTGGGGGAGCTACCTGGAGGCGTGGCAAGGGCAGCATGCGGAGCCCTGTGTCCCCCCACAGGGGCCACGCAGGGACGTAGTGAGCGGTGCGGCGTGGGGCCAGGGCAGGCAGGCAGGGAGAGCGCCGCTGCAGGTAAGCGATGCCAGGCCAGAGCCCGAACCCCTCCTGCACCCCCCCCAACTCCCTGCCCTGAGGCCCCTGCCTGAACCCCGTACCTCTCCTGCACCCCAACTCCCTGCCCCCTGCCTGCACCCTGCACCCCTCCTGTACCCCAAATCCCCTGCCCTAAGCCCCCTGCCTGCACCTCGCACCCCAACCCCTGCCCTGAGCCCCCTGCTGCACCCTGCACCCCCATGCACTCCCACACCCAGCCCTGAGCCCCCTCCAGCACTCCGCAACCCTCCTGCACCCCAACCCCCGGCCCTGAGCCCCCTCCTGCACTTCACACCCCCTCCCACACCCTGCACTCCCTCTCGCACCCCAACCTTTATGATGTTTGCCTTTAAAAAAAAAATTCCCTGGGTGAACACCCTAATGAAATGTGCTGCACACACCTATGGTTACAAATCACTTGAATGTGTGTGTGTGTGTCGGGGGGAATGAAATGTTGTTCTTATTGTATGAGTAAAGGGCAGTAGAACTGTACTTAACCTGTGCTGATTGAGGGCATCAAGAGAGAGGGTGGAGACCTGTCCCTCTCCACTGTTTAAAGACAGAGCTGATTAGGCTCCATAGATAGTCTTTTGTTCTGTTAAGTGACCACTGCAGCTGAAATCACTGATAATCAGGTCTAAGTGCTTAGTCCTGCTGTGAGGACAGTGTTCCTGTGGAAGAGACGGCCCAGACTGCACTAGCAATCAGGTTCCCCCACTGAGAGCTGAGCTGAAATCACTGAGAGCTGGGTGGAACCTCAAGAGACCAATTTGCAGAAGTCACAGTGGCGGGTGGCAGCAGAAGGTGAGTGGAGTGAACGGTGGCACAACGAACAGTAGTGGCAGAGCGAACAGTGAGCAGCTGGAGGAATGAGCAAGGTGTCTTCTTGCCCCCCACCTGGGAGGTGTACTCACGTGAAAGCACCTCTGAACTCTGAGTCTCCACTGACCAAGGACAACATCGGTGACTGGGGTGCGGTGGAGGGAAAAGTGAGGGGCACATTAAATAAACATTTGTTTGTTGGACTATATTTTAGTGACTTTGCTCCAGAATGCTAGATTTATGACTGGGAATGGAAACTTATATAAATATCTTTCCCAGTAGGCCAAGATTTTTAAAATGCATCATTTGTCAAGGTTGTTATCTCACATCATTGCTATCTTCAGAGGTCATTATGTTGGGGAGTTTCTGTACTAAACATTTTTATTATTATAATTAATTTTTACATAAGAATGGTGATACTGAGTCAGACCAATGGCCCAGTATCCTGTCTTCTGACAGTGGTCAAGGCCAGGTGCTTCAGAGGGAATGAACAGAACAGGTAATCATCAAGTGATCCATCCCCTGTTGCCCATTCCCAGCTTCTGGCAAACAGGCTCGGGACACTCAGAGCATGGTGTTGCATCCCTCCCCATCCTGGCTAATAGCCACTGATGGACCTATTCTCCGGGAATTTATCTAGTTCTTTTTTTTAATCCTGTTATTGTTTTGGTCTTCACAGCATCCCCTGGCAAAGAGTTCCACAGGTTGACTTTATGTTGTGTGAAGAAGTACTTCTGTTTGTTTTTTTAAAATCTGCTGCCTATTAATTTCATTGGGTGACTGCTAGTTCTTGTGTTATGTGTAGGATTAAATAACATTTCCTTATTCACTTTCTTCACATCAGTCAAGATTTTATAGACCTCTATCATATCCCCCCTTAGTCGTCTTTTTTCTAAGCTGAAAATTCCCAGTCATTTTAATCTCTCCTCCTGTTTCATACCCCTAATCATTTTAGTTGCCCATCTCTGTACCTTTTCCCATTCCAATATATCTTTTTTGGGATGCGCTGACCAGATCTGCACATAGTATTCAAGGTGTGCACGTACCATGGATTTATATAGAGGCAATATGATATTTTCTGTCTTATTATCTATCCCTTTCTTAATGATTCCCAACATTCTGTTTTTTTTTTTGCTGCTGCTGCATTGCAGTGATGTTTTCAACTATCCACAATGACTCCAAGATCTCTTTCTTGAGTGTTAACAGCTAATTCAGACTCCATCATTTTGTATGTATAGTTGAGATTGTTTTCCAATGTGCATTACTTTGCATTTATCAACACTGAATTTCATCTGCCATTTTTGTGTTTCACCCAGTGCATTATCCTTATGTTAAATTTGCAGTCTGCCTGGGACTTTACTATCTTGAATAGTTTTGTATCATCTGCAGGTCAAATTTTGCCAACTACTTACCCATTTTTCCAGATCATTTATGAATATGTTGAACAGTAATGGTCCCAGTACCATCCCTCAGGGATACCACTGTAGATCTCTCTCCATATCAAACTGATAATTTATTCCTGCCCTTTGTTTCCCATCTTTTAACCAGTTACTCATCCATGAGAGGACTTCCTCTGAAGAATCCCATGATCCAAAACTTTTCAAAAGTCAATTCCTAAATTAAATACATTTTTCCATTTATTGAAGTTTTAGAGAAATCTATGACCTGTTATGGTGTTTCCTCTTGCAAAAAGCTGACAAGAAGGAAAGCTTCCATTATGCTATAATTGGTAAAATTTATTCATAGCTCTTTTTGTCAAAGCAATCAGCAAAGCCAATGCTGACAAACACAAAAAAAAGCTGCAACAAACACCAGGCCTCTGAGGCATCAACATGCTAAATTCAAGGTGAAGAAATACATCAAGCCAATTTTAGAAGTACTTAATGAAGCTTTAAGAATGAATGCTGACACAACACAGTTCATGCGAACAAACATGGCTGTGGCATCCTACTTTCTATTTAAGCAAGAGATACCACACGCTACAAACTGGAGGCCAATGTTAAATGCATTGTCACTTGTTCATCCTGAAGTTGAACACTGGTTCTGAACAAGACCAGCAAATGCTCACTGTCTTTCTGCAAGAAACTCAACTGACTGGCTAGAAGCATGCGGTGCAACAGCGAAAGATTCAACAGTTGAAAAAGTGAAGAACTCTTACCACGTTCAAAAATTTGCATACATGGCTGATGAATTCACTGATGCAAATGGGCATCAAGTATTAAGTCACTGTGTACGTTATCTTGATGTCAGGGGTAGGCCAGTAGATGCATTTCTAGATGTTCAAGTTATAGAAGACACATCGGCTGCATCTGTGACAACTCACATCTTAAAATAATTAAATTCTTGTCAATTGGACCCCAAACAGATGGCTGCTTGTGCATTTGATGGAGCTGCAAACTTCTCTGGAAGACATGGTGGAGTACAAGCTTTGCTCAGAGAAAAGTGTAATCCTATTCTCTCCTATACACACTACAGAAGCCATCTAGCACTAGTACGAGCTGCAGAATCTTCAAAAGATATTAAAAAAGCTATACATTTAATGTCTTCATTATATTCTTTTTTCACCAAGAGTCCAAAAAGACTGAGTATCTTGGAAAATATAGAAGATACACTGGGACTGAAGTTCAAATTAGTCCAACCTGGGAAAACCCACTGGCTTTCTCATGAACCATCCTTGACTGTTGTCTTAACATTACTCCAGCTGTTATTACTGGCTTTGGAAGGTATCTACCAAGATGGGATGGATCTAAGTAGCGAGGCTGGTGGATTACTTTTGCTACTATGTTCAGCGAAGACTATTGCCGTTCTCTCTCTCGTAAGTCTACTGTTGAAACTGCTTGGGTCATTAATCAATGCCATTCAGGCATCTGCTACCACAGTAGTAGGTCTTTGTCCAGCAATAGAAGCTACATTTGGATCAATCAGAGAGCTATCCATTGAAAAAGTACTGGAAGAAGCAAAGACTTCAGTCAAGAAATTGACTAATGAAGGCATTTATATTGAATCTTTAAGTGAAGACAAGAAGTGTTTGTTAAGACAACTGAAAAAGTACATAGACTTGATTCTTAAAAATCTACAACAGCAACTTCTAGATTCTACTCAACCTCTACGTAGCTTTTACAAATCCCTGTCCTATAAAACACCAACAGTTGAGTGGAGTGAGGCACTACCAGCAATGGGGCCTCCATGTGATCAGGACAGAATAGAGAATTTGAACACAGAGTGGAATATCATACGACGAATGAATGAAGATTTGACTTCAACTTCTTTTTTAGCATCACTAGTGGCTCGACCCGATCTTTGTGTTCTGTTTCCTGGGATGAAAGAAGTAGGAATTCATCTCTTGCTACTCCAGTCACAACAGCCACAGTTGAGCGTTCTTTTTCATCATTGAATAGACTTTTGTGTTCTGAAAGAAGTCGCCTTCTGCTGTTCATGTGGATGAACTAATGAGCATATCAATTGAAGGAATGGAAGTACCGGAGACATGAGAAGCCACCGAAGATGAACACATTGCATTCAAGAAGTTCATTAACAGAGTTGTGCAAAATAATAGCAAGAAACCAAGAAGTATGTAGACGTAGTGCTTCATAGAAGGCTTGAGTAGCCAACGTTAATTTATGTGATGATTTTAAAACATGAGTTAAATGTAATAAAATGGTCATGAAACATTTTTCAGTTTTTACTATGGTGCCATACAGCTCACCTTCACCCTCACAGTCTCACCCTTCATCGGCCCAGACACCCCCCCAGTAAATTCGAACACCCTTGCCCCCCTAATTTCAATTCCTGGGGAAATCACTGGTGCAGTCCACGCCATCCTCCAGATCACTAATGAAGATATTGAACAAAACCGGCCCCAGGACCGACCCTTGGGGCACTCTGCTTGATACTGGCTGCCAACTAGACATGAGGCCATTGATGTTGAGCACATGACTTATGAGGAGAGGCTGAGGGAACTGGGATTGTTTAGTCTGCAGAAGAGAAGAATGAGGGGGGATTTGATAGCTGCTTTCAACTACCTGAAAGGGTGTTCCAAAGAGGATGCATCTAGACTGTTCTCAGTGGTAGAAGATGACAGAACAAGGAGTAATGGTCTCAAGTTGCAGAGGGGGAGGTTTAGGTTGGACATTAGGAAAAACTTTTTCACTAGTAGGGTGGTGAAGAACTGGAATGGGTTACCTAGGGAGGTGGTGGAATCTCCTTCCTTAGAGGTTTTTAAGGTCAGGCTTGACAAAGCCCTGGCTGGGATGATTTAGTTGGGTTTGGTCCTGCTTTGAGCAGGGGGTTGGACTAGATGACCTCCTGAGGTCCCTTCCAACCCTGAGATTCTATGATTCTATTCTATGATTCTATGATCTAGCTGGCTTTCTGTCCACCTTAGAGTCCATTCATCCAGCCCATATTTCTTTAACTTGCCAGCAAGAATACTGTGGGAGACCGTATCAAAAGCTTTGCTAAAGTCAAGGAATAACACATTCACTGCTTTCCCCTCATCCACAGAGCCAGTTATCTCCTCATAGAAGGCAATTAGGTTAGTCAGACATGACTTACCCTTGGTGAATCCATGCTGATTGTTCCTGATCACTTTCCTTTCCTCTAAATGCTTCAGAATTGATTCCTTGAGGACCTGCTCCATGATTTTTCCAGGCACTGAGGTGAGGCTGACTGGCCTGTAGTTCCCCGGATCCTCCTTCCCTTTTTTAAAGATGGGCACTACAGTAGCCTTTTTCCAGTCATCCAGGACCTCCCCCAATCACCATGAGTTTTCAAAAATAATGGCCAATGGCTCTGCAATCACATCCGCCAAGTCTTTTAGCACCCTCAGATGCAGTGCATCTGGCCCCATGGACTTGTGCTCTTCCAGCTTTTCTAAATAGTCCTGAACCACTTCTTTCTCCACAGAGGGCTGGTCACCTCCTCCCCATGCTGTGCTGCCCAGTGCAGCAGTCTGGGAGCTGACCTTGTTTGTGAAGACAGAGGCAAAAAAAGCATTGAGTACATTAGCTTTTTCCACATCCTCTGTCACTAGGTTGCCTCGCTCTTTCAGCAAGGGGCCCACACTTTCCTTGACTTTCTTCTTGTTGCTAACATACCCAAAGAAACCCTTCTTGTTACTCTTAACATCTCTTGCCAGCTGCAACTCCAAGTGTGATTTGGCCTTCCTGATTTCACTCTGGCATGGCTGAGCAATATTTTTATACTCCTCCCTGGTCATTTGTCCAAGCTTCCGCTTCTTGTAAGCTTCTTTTTTGAGTTTAAGATCAGCAAGGATTTCACTGTTAAGCCAAGCTGGCCGCCTGCCATATTTACTAATTTTTCTACACATCGGGATGGCTTTTTCCTGCAACCTCAATAAGGATTCTTTAAAATACAGCCAGGTCTCCTGGACTCCTTTCCCCCTCATGTTATTCTCCCAGGGGATCCTGCCCATCAGATCCCTGAGGGAGTCAAAGTCTGCTTTTCTGAAGTCCAGGATCCATATTCTGCTGCTCTCCTTTCTTCTTTGTGTCAGGATCCTGAACTCAACCATCTCATGGTCACTGCCTGCCAGTTTCCCATCCACTTTTGCTTCCTCTACTAATTCTTCCTGGTTTGTGAGCAGCAGGTCAAGAAGAGCTTTGCCCCTATTTGGTTCCTCCAGCACTTGCACCAGGAAATTGTCTCCTACACTTTCCAAAAACTTCCTGGATTGTCTGTGCACCACTATATTGCTCTCCCAGCAGATATGAGGATAATTGAAGTCTCCCATGAGAACAAGGCCTGCGATCTATTAATTTCTGCTAGTTGCCAGAAGAAAGCCTCATCCACCTGGTCTATAGCAGACTCCCACCATGACATCATCCTTGTTGCTCACACTTCTAAACTTAATCCAGAGACTCTCAGGTTTTTCTGCAGTTTCATACTGGAGCTCTGAGCAGTCATAGAATATCACAGGGTTGGAAAGGACCTCAGGAAATCATCTAGTCTAACCCCCTACTCAAAGCAGGGCTAATCCCCAGACAGATTTTTACCCCAGTTCCCTAAATGGCCCCCTCAAGGATTGAACTCACAACTCTGGGTTTAGCAAGCCACTCAAACCACTGAGCTAGCCCACCCCCCATACTGCTCTCTTACATATAATGTGACTCCCCCACCTTTTCTGCCCTGCCTGTCCTTCCTGAACAGTTTATATCCATCCATGACAGTACTCCAGTCATGCGAGTTATCCCACCAAGTCTCTATTATTCCAATCACATCATAGTTCCTTGACTGTGCCAGGACTTCCAGTTCTCCCTGCTTCTTTCCCAGGCTTCTTGTATTTGTGTATAGGCATGTAAGATAACTCGCTGATTGTCCCGCTTTCTCAGTCTGAGACAGGAGTCCTTCCCTCTTGCGCTCTCCTGCTTGTGCTTCCTCCTGGTATCCCATTTCCCCACTTACCTCAGGGCTTTGGTCTCCTTCCCCAGTGAACCTAGTTAGCAACAGTTTTCAAAAGTGCCTTCTTTCACCTCCAACTTCCTAGGAAATTTCATCCCTTCCTCCTGGACAAGGTCCTGTCACAGTGATCAATGAGGCTACATGACTGAAATTAGATTGTATTAGAAGCTGAATGTGAAGATGATGCAGAGGCTCCAGCTGGCACAGAATATGGCTCAGGCTGCCGTGAGTACAGAAAATCCCTCCACTGTGCTCCCAGTGCTCAAATCCCTCCACTGGCTCCCAGTCAGCTTCTGAAGCCAGTTTAAGGGCTAGGTCCTAATTTTAAAAGACATTTACGGATCAAGCCCTAGCTATGTCAAAACCCAAATTTTGATGTATGATCCACTGCAACAGCTGCCCTCCTCTGGGACAATGTAGTTCACACAGGTCAGAATGAAACATATGAAAACTGGAGACAAGGCATTATTTGTTGAGGTGATCCTGTTCAGAGGCGGCTCCAGGCACCAGCATGCCAAGCGCGTGCCTGGGGCGACAAGCCACGTGGGGCGCTCTGCCGGTCGCCACGAGGGCGGCAGGCAGGTTGCCTTCGGTGGCTTGCCTGCGGAGTGTCTGCTGGTCCCGCGGCTTCGGCAGTGTCTGCCCTCCCGCAGGCACGCCGCCAAATCTGCGGGACCGGGGACCTCCCGCAGGCAAGCCGCCGAAGGCAGCCTGCCTGTCATGCGTGGGGTGGCAAAATACCTAGAGCCGCCCCGATCCTGTTATACCAATAAAATAAAAACCAGCAGTATCTTATTAAAGGGGATAAGGCAAAATGCCATGTTTATTGTGAATACAAAAAGAATCATAGTAAGCAGTCACTTATAGTTATAACATTCCATTCAATTTCACATTCATTCACACATCCATTCATACATACACAGGTTCTGCAAGGTTGTTATCATAGTTACTAGCCTTAGAGTTGCTCGTGCTAAGCCACTGGCCAGGTGGCCTGGACACGAGGATGGAGCCGAGTCTTGTCAGATGCACATCCGATGGTCCTGGAGGATGGTTGGAGAACCAGACTCAAAGTTCTCAGTCTTCAGAGTCTGTCTTTATAGGGATTCATCCTCATTCAAATCTATAGGGTTTGCTTTGTCATGCTGCTCTCACATTTGAAGTGATAGTTCATCATGCAGATGGCCCAACAGTGACGGCTTGTTGTTATCTTGTTCTTCAGTTCTTCGGCCCCTTCGTCCTTAGGGCAGTTGGGGGTGGATTCCAGTTTGCCCTACGGGGTCATCCGGTTATCTCCATCCTGCGCATTCTTCGGCCGAATGTTCCTGGGTAGTTATTATTTATTAGGCTGGCACTTCAACCTTTTATTACTAATTCAAACATATATTTACAATCACACCCTATTTCACTTAACATAACTATTCTCTAATCATTAGGGCGTGACAGACTCCAATGAATCTATTCATGCCACTTGCCACACATGAAAAGAAAACAAGCAAGATAGGAATGTAAAAGTGGAGGAACAACTAATCTTGTTCCTGAGTTTAGAAAAAACATTTGTAACATGTTGTTATCTTATCACTTCTAGGACAAACTCTTTGTCTCTGAATGTTTTTCTACAATTAGCACAGTCGTGCAAACTGGCAGGCCTGTTTCAATTAGCACACGCTCAGCAGGTTTAGAGAGAGCTGAGAGACATATTTCTTTCTAGTGATCAGGCCAAATCTGGGGTCTGGTCTGGAATCATTCTTTTTTACAATCCAGCTATGGAACAATCTTCTAGAGAAGATCAAGGCAAATCCAGAGTCTGGCCATCTTTAGGAAATGTTGTAAAGACTTCCCCTGAGAAAGCCTTTCCACCATAAGTGAGAGGCACAATTCAAACATCGGTTGTATTCCCAAATCCTTCACAATTGCACCCAAAAATACAAAAACAGAAAAAGCCTACCCCAAGCAGAGTTTTGACCCTGTAAAGGGAGAAGTGTCAGAGACTCCATGAAGTCCACTGGGGACTTGGCTATTATTATTGATTTTACATGGAAAACACTTAGATAAACGCTTGCTTTTTGGACAGTAAGTAGCTTGGGATATATCCCAACATGGTGAAATAAAAAAAACCCCACTGTAACAGACAGTGAATAGGACCAAATCCAATAAGTGATCAGTTTGTGACTAGGAAAACAAGCTCCTCAATCTGGCCCATAGTTAAGAATGAATATCCCAAAATGGAGTTTGGGATCCCGGTCCTCTAAGGAGAGAGTCTGAAATGGCTCCATTGAGGTCATGTCTGAACAACAGTGCTTGAAAACATATGAAGTAAGTATTATGTGGCTGCATTACATATATCCAGGAATGAGACATCCCTAAGGGATTGATGGGTGCTCTCCTATTTTGGGGAAGATCCATGGCCTGTGTTATACAGGAGGTCAGACTAGATCATCCCAGTGGTTCCTTCTGGCCTCGGAATCTATGAATCCTGCTTAGGAAAGGTTAAACTTTGACATTATCCTTACCCCAGACCAGCTAGATCATGACTTTAAGAAATCACCACAGTCAATTTAGAAATAGTCCTATAGTGCCTCATCCACAGGATGGGTGGATAGTACTGTTCAGACCAATGTAGGATAGGTGAGTAGACTGAAGAGGCCAGTATGGAAGCAGTACAGACTTCCTCATCTTCTCATTCTGCTCCCATTGGTAGATAATTGTTGAAAGTTGAATATGCTATTTATAATCTTCTGCTAAATACACAGGCTGAGGAGCATCATGATAACCAGGCTGGCAATGTTCTGTGACATCCATTGAGAATAATACAAAGGGAGTGCAGAAAATTGGGGTATTCTACTCCTTTCACAGAGAGAAGGGAATCTTCTGGCTCCTCTTGGAGATTAACTGCTGTTCCTGGTTTGCAAAAGAAGCAGAACAGAAGGAAAAACTAGTTAGGAACAATTGTATCAGCTAAAGAAAAGAAAAGTAGCAAACAGAGCAAGGGCTGTCAGTTGGCCATACTGTAGCTGAAGTTCACAGTGGAGCCAGCTCCTATGGAAGTCAGTGAGTGTTTTGCAATTGACTTCTATAGAAGCAGGATTGGGCCCTTTAAATGTACAGTAATGATCTAGTGCAGGGGTTCTCAAACTTCATTGTGCTGCATCCCCCTTCTGACAACAAAAATTACTACATGACCCGGGGTGGGGAGGGGCGGGGGGGCAAAGCCCAAGCCCGAACCCGACCAACCCTGGTGGGGGGTGTGGCATTATAAGTGTAATAAAATATTTCATTAGAAGGTGACAGGGCCAGAAAGAGTTAATTAACTCACAGACGGGGCAGCTCCAGGCCCCAGCACGCCAAGTGCGTGCTCAGGGCGGCATGCCGCGGGGGGACGCTCTGCCGGTCGCCGGGAGGGCGGCAGGCAGGCAGCCTTTGGTGGCATGCCTGCGGAGGGTCCGCTGGTCTCACGGCTTCGGTGGAGCCGCGGGACCAGCGGACCCTCCACAGGCATGCCTGCGGGAGGTCCACCGGAGCTGCAGGACTGGCAGAGCGCCCCCTGAGGCATGCTGCTGTGCTTGGGGCGGTGAAATGTCTAGAGCCGCCCCTGCTCACAGCCTGACCTGACCCATGGCCGAACTTTAGAAACTGGTTAGGAAGATATGTAAATGAATAGAGCTTTGAAATGCAAATCTGCATTGTTAGAGGTAGAAGGGTAGGTGTTTGCTTAGGTCTTGTGATGTAAGCAAACAAGTCTTGTCTATTGCTATAGCTTTGATTCAAAGATCGAAAAAGGAATATTAACATTTAGGAAGATATTTAAGTGAAATCGTATTATTGTCTCTGTGTCTCTTTGAAGGTTGTGGTAACCTGTATCTGAACTGTTTAATGGATAAATTACCCTGTGCTAATGGCCAGGATGTTTGGGAGAGGGAGAGTTAAGCCTATTGCTTTCTCAGGCCAAAAGGCTGCTGGAAATATATAAGAACCCTGGGACACAATCCTGCTTCATCTCAGATCTGCTTTGGGGTTCAAGAGGGGGAAACCTTAAGCCATAAGGATTGAGCTCCCCAGTCACTGACTGGAGTCACCCTGGGCATGGACATCGGACTATAACCTATGCACTATTTCTAAAAGGACTTTTGGCAACTACAAGCTAATCTCTGCTATGTATCTGGACCTCAAGAGTTGAATTCAAGTCTGTCTGCATACTGAGCTTTTAACCAACACTCGCTCTCTTTTCTTTTTAAATACATTTTAGTTTAGTTAATAAGAATTGGGTTTGTCTGCCCCGTTTTGTTTGCAGTTCACCCTAACTGAGTGACCTCAGCTGGCTCCCATGGGCAGCCCCGTCACAGGGGGACAAAGCTGAAGCCCAAGGGCTTCAGCCCCAGGCAGGGGGCCTTACCTGAGTCCTGCTGCCAAGGGCTGAAGCTCTCGGGCTTTGGCCCCAGGCATTGCGGCTCAGGCTTTGGCTTCAGCCCCAGGTCTCGAAAAGTCTAAGCCAGCTCTGGTGACCCTACTAAAATGGGGTCGTGACCCATGTTAGGGTCCCGACTCAAAGTTTGAGAACTGTTGATCTAGTGTGAAATCCTGGCCCCACTGAAGTCAGTGGCAGCTTTGCCATTTCACACCTAGTATTTATGTCTAGTTTCATTTTAATATGTCCCAGGTTGATGGGATTTCTTCCACTTCCTTTGCTGACAATTCCACAGTCTGATCCATTTTGTTATCCAGAAGTTTTTTCTTGATAGTCATCACAAATTTTCCCTTTTTAAATTTCACCTCATTATTTCTTGTTCTTGAATGATCCTAAATCAGGAGTTCTCAGACATTTTCATAGAGGTGAGGATTACATCTTAATAGAGAGATGCTTTATGTACACTTCAGTCACAGAACTTCCCTGTAGCAACTACAATTGTTGACATGAAAAAGTAATATTGGGAAATAAATAATTTGAACCCTCGATTTTATATTGCTACATATTATTACCCCAGGCTGCTTTTTTGTATTATTTTTTTTTCCTTTTCTCTTTTTTCAGGCACACATCTCCTTCTCCTAATTGGATTTCTGCAAGTGAAGAACATAACTTTTTATTTTTGAATGCTAAACTCCACTTGCCACTGTCTGTCCCATCTCTTCAGTGCTGTGCAGTCCTCAGATGTGTTCTCTGTTTCTCCAGTTTTAGTTTTTCTATCATAGCTTCAAGTCCTTTACATTTTTGGTTTGTTTTATGGATTGTCACTTATACTTCACTTGAATTATGTATCAAACTTTAGTGTCCTCAACAGGAGTTTTCTAATTGTATGAGGAAATGTTATGATGGTTTCAGAAGTTACATTTTTTAGTCCCTGATAACTGAGGGCTTTGAGCAATGATCGATCCAGTGGGGGTCGATTTATTTCGTCTAGTATAGACGCGACAAATTGACCACTGAGGGCTCTCCTGTCGACTCCAGTACTCCACCAGAACGAGAAGCGCAAGCGGAGTCAACAGGAGAGCGTCAGCTGTTGACTTACTGCAGTGAAGACACCGCGGTAAGTAGATCTAAGTACGTCGACTTCAGCTATGCTATTCACGTAGCTGAAGTTGCATATCTTAGATCGACCCCGCACGGTAGTGTAGACAAGCCCTGAGTGTAGTTTTTTCTAGAGAGAGTTTCCTGACTTTGTGCTGTGTGTTATTCACTCCAAAGCTGAAGCACTTACATATTCTCAAACAAAAGGGTTAAGATTGAAACTGCATTACAACTAAGTCCAGTAGCATCCAAAACTTGTATACTTTCCCTACAAAACTTCTACATCTAAAAATACCAACCACAAATGATAGAAAACCAGGAAATGAACAGTGAAAGGAATCCAGCTAGTTCCTCAGTTCTTTACAATACTGGAGTGCTCATTGGCACATACTACTTTTTCCACAGGATAGCTGCCTCATTTAATGCACATGATTGTCAGTGCTCGGGAGATGAATCAGACAGATTATGTAGTGAAGGCAGCTGTAGTCTGTAGGGCCCCTGCCTCATTTGTTGCAGAATTTGGAAGGAGGCAAGGCAGGAAGAGAAGGGATGGCCTTGTGGTTAGGCAGTTGCACGACATCCTGGAGAATTGGATTCTGTCGCTGCCTCTGCCATGGAGTTCCTGTGTAATGCTGGAGAGGTCACTTAAATTAAAATGTTCACTGTTGCCATGAACAGTGTGCTCCTCGTTCTCTGGATACCTAACTTGAGGCACCGGGAACCAGATTTGTGAAAGGGTTGAGCAATGGGAGCTAGGTTTGAAACATACTGTTGCCCCTTTTTGACCCGAGAGAACAGAATTGATGCAGAATTATGATTATTAGGCCTATACATTTACCCTAACTGTAGTCTTAAATGTAAAAGTATCTAAACATTCGTAAGATGTAACAATAACCTATAAGTTTTTACTTGCTTGGGAATTAACCAAGGAAAATAGGTCAATTTGTTTTCAATAATGAATATTATGAAAAAGTGCAAGAAAACGAGACAGAGAGACCAAATTCAAACAAAAAAGGGCCTATGGATATGATTCAAGTACTGTGCTGAGGTTGGACTTATTAAACAAGAAGATACGGGTCCGGAAATTAATGGGCCAGAATCAGTGTTGTGGATATTAGGCCTAATTGGTGGACAAAATAATAAGGGTGTGAACTATGCTGCCCACTTTCCCCCTTTTTTGGAATTCTTAAAAAGAGGCTCAGCCCAATGAATCCCAGCTCATGTCAACTCATCTCATTTTCCCTGACCCCAAGACAGAAGGAGAAAATCAGATTAAAGGATTTTCTTCCTGAGAGGAAGGGCATCAGGCCTGGCTCTTGTTTAAATATCTGGGGCCACACACTGAATGAAGATTAAGAGAAATATTTAATAACTACCTATTAAGTGAGCACTTTCCACTCTGTGTATTGAATGAGGCAGGGATCCTGTGGAAAAAATAGTATGTGATCACAAAATTAAAAACTGTTTCATAATACATACCATACGTTCTGCACATTTCATGACAGCAGCTGGATTGGTCATTCCCATTTTATTCATAAAAATATTCTTCCACTCTGCCATGCCATTCCACTCTGAGAAAACTTCTTCTGCTACTGCTCTAACATAACTTAGTGCACCCTGGGAACACAATTCTTTCAAAAGCTTTACTACACATTGTGGCCAGATGTTTGACTTCACATGTGTTCTTTCAGCGTGCTCATCTCAGCTCTATGCAGAGAACAGAGATAGCAGACTTTGACTGAACTGCCCAATAAACACAGACTCGGTTCGTAGCGAAGGAACTTGGTCAGGTTTATTGTTGATGAAGCATAGGTATTGGTGCACAAGGTATGGAAAAAGTCCTATCCCCAGAGATGATGCATGTCCAGCCAGAGATGCACAATGTAATAAATGCACAACATATGGACATTTTGAAACTGTTTGCCTCATCAAAGCAGTCAGATAATTGACTCATAAATTGCAGACAATCAAGAGCCATTGTTTCTGGGATCTATCACATGTGATGACAGAGCCTGCCTGGAGAGTGAAACTTAATATTTATGGAATGACTATGGACTTTAAAATTGACTCAGGAGCAGATGTCACAGTCATCTCAGAAGGGACTTCCAATCACCTTTAACCCCGCCCAGAGCTGAAGTCACTTGACAGAACTTTGACTAGCCCTGGAGGTATTCTGAACTGCAGGGGCCAGTTCAGCACAGAAACAACTTACAAAGACAAGAGCTTTGCATTCAGAGTGCATGTGATCAAAGCCCAACAACATGGCAGCCGGGATGGGTCCAGTGAGAAAGGTGGAAGAACTTGGCAGAGGATTTGATGAAAGGAGATCCTGGCCCCGCACCATTCTCGGAAGTGGCTGGCACGTCCCTGCAGCCTCGGGGGTGTGGGGGGTGTGGCAGGGGTCTCTGTGTGCTGCCCATGCCCCAAGCGCTGATTCCACAGCTCCCATTGGCTGGGAACTGCAGCCAATGGGAGCTATGGGGGCGGTGCCTGCAGACAGGAGCAGTGCGCGGAGCTCCCTGACCCCCCCAGGGGCTGCAGGGACTCAAAGACTCATAGACTTTAAGGTCAGAAGGGACCATTATGATCATCTAGTCTGACCTCTTGCACAACGCAGGCCACAGAATCCCACCCACCCACGCCTGTAACAAACCCCTAACCTATGTCTGAGTTATTGAAGTCCTCAAATCGTGGTTTAAAGACCTCAAGGTGCAGAGAATCCTCCAGCAAGTGACCTGTGCCCCATGCTGCAGAGGAAGGTGAAAATCCTCCAGGGCCTCTGCCAATCTGCCCCGGAGGAAAATTCCTTCCCGACCCCAAATATGGCGATCAGTTAAACTCTGAGCATGTGGGCAAGACTCACCAGCCAGCACCCAGGAAAGAATTCGCTGTAGTAACTCAGATCCCACCCCATCTAACACCCCATCACAGACCACTGGGCATGCTTACCTGCTAATAATCAAAGATCAATTGCCAAATTAATTGCCAAAGTTAGGTTATCCCATCATACCATCCCCTCCATAAACTTATCAAGCTTAGTCTTGAAGCCAGATTTTTTTTTCCCCACTACTCCCCTTGGAAGGCTGTTCCAGAACTTCACTCCTCTAATGGTTAGAAACCTTCGTCTAATTTCAAGTCTAAACTTCCTAGCGTCCAGTTTATATCCATTTGTTCTTGTGTCCACATTAGTACTGAGCTTAAATAATTCATCTCCCTCCCCGATATTTATCCCTTGGATATATTTATAGAGAGCAATCATATCTCCCCTCAGCCTTCTTTTGGTTAGGCCAAACAAGCCAAGCTCTTTGAGTCTCCTTTCATAAGACAGGTTTTCCGTTCCTCGGATCATCCTAGTAGCCCTTCTCTGTATCTGTTCCAGTTTGAATTAATCCTTCTTAAACATGGGAGTCCAGAACTGCACACAGTATTCCAGATGAGGTCTCACAGTTCCTTGTATAATGGTACTAACACCTCCTTATCTTTACTGGAAATACCTCGCCTGATGGATCCTAAAACTGCATTCACTTTTTTAACGGCCATATCACATTGGCGGCTCATAGTCATCCTGTGATCAATCAATATTCCAAGGTCCTTCTCCTCCTCTGTTACTTCCAACTGATGCATCCCCAATTTATAACCAAAATTATTGTTATTAATGACCTTGCACTTTTCACTATTAGGGCATGGCTACACTTACAGATGTGCAGCGCTGGGAGTTAAAGCTGTCTTTGTACAGCTGTGTAGGGAAAGTGCTGGTGTGTGGCCACACTCACAGCTACCAGCGCTGGTGTGTGGCCACATTTGCAGCATTTGCAGCGCTGTTGTGAGTGGTGCATTATGGGCAGCTATCCCAGCATTCAAGTGGCAGCAACGTGCTTTTCAAAAGAAGGGGGTGGGGTGGAATGTGACAGAGAGCGGGGGAGAGAGAGAGAGTGGATTTTTGGAGCCGACACTGTGTGTCAGCTCCCTGCCTTGCAAAATCTGAACATTTCCTCAACCCCTCATTCACTCTTAACTGCAAATAGCCTGCAGACCAGATAAGCAGCTGCTCCAACGGACTCCCTTTCTCCCCCTTCCCCCACCCCCTGTTTCTCTCCTCAAGCAAACAGCATTCATCCCCCTGCCTGCCTCATTCACAGCAAGGTACTGGGTTATCTCAATTGGTTGTTTACAGTCAGTTACAGATTGATCACAGCAAACAAGAGCTGTGTTTGTTTTTTAGATAAGCAGCTCCCGGAGCCCCGAGTTCACAACAAAACAAAGAGATTAATTTAGTTAAAAGCATTCTGGGATATCTCCTAATACCCTGGAGGCCAATAACAGTGCTGGTGTGTGGCCACACTTGACGAGCAGTGCTGCATCACCAGAGCTGCACTCGTTGTACCCCAAGCAGGCCATCCTATTACTATTACTCCAGTTTACAAGGTCATCCAGATCTTCCTGTATGATATCCTGGTCCTTCTCTGTGTTAGCGATACCTCCCAGCTTTGTGTCATCCGCAAACTTTATTAGCACATTCCCACTTTTTGTGCCAAGGTCAGTAATAAAAAGATTAAATAAGATTGGTCCCAAAACCGATCCCTCAGGAACTCCACTAGTAACCTTCTTCCAGCCTGACAGTTCACCTTTCAGTATGACCCGTTGTAGTCTCCCCTTTAACCAGTTCCTTATCCATCTTTCAATTTTCATATTGATCCCCATCTTTTCCAATTTAACTAATAATTCCCTATGTGGAACTGTATCAAATGCCTTACTGAAATCGAGGTAAATTAGATCCACTGTGTTTCCTTTGTATAAAAAATCTGTTACCTTCTCAAAGAAGGAGATCAGGTTGGTTTGGCACGATCTACCTTTTGTAAAACCATGTTGTATTTTGTCCCAATTACCATTGACCTCAATGTCCTTAACTACTTTCTCCTTCAAAATTTTTTTCCAAGACCTTGCATACTACAGATGTCAAACTAACAGGCCTATAGTTACTCGGATCACCTTTTTCCCTTTCTTAAAAATAGGAACTATGTTAGCAATTCTCCAGTCGTATGGTACAACCCCCGAGTTTACTGATTCATTAAAAATTCTTGCTAATGGGCTTGCAATTTCATGTGCCAGTTCCTTTAATATTCTTGTATGAAGATTATCTGGGCCCCCCGATTTTGTCCCATTAAGTTGTTTGAGTTTGGCTTCTACCTTGGATGTGGTAATATCTACCGCCATATCCTCATTCCCATTTGTCATCCTACCATTATCCCTAGCTCCTCATTAGCCTAATTAAAGACTGAGGCAAAGTATTTGTTTAGATATTGGGCCATGCCTAGATTATCCTTAACCTCCACTCCAGCCTCAGTGTTTAGCAGTCCCACTTTTTCTTTCTTTGTTTTCTTCTTATTTATATGGCTATAGAACCTTTTACTATTGGTTTTAATTCCCTTTGCAAGGTCCAACTCTACATGGCTTTTGGCCTTTCTCACTTTATCCCTAAATGTTCTGACCTCAATGAGGCAGCTTTCCTTTCTGATCTCTCCCATCTTCCACTCCTTGTAGGCTTTCTGGTTTTTCTTAATCACCTCTCTGAGATGCTTGCTCATCCAGCTTGGTCTACAATTCCTATGAATTTTTTCTCCTTTCTTGGGATGCAGGCTTCTGATAGTTTCTGCAACTTTGACTTGAAGTAATTCCAGGCCTCCTCCACCTTTAGATCCACAAGTTCTCCAGTCCAATCCACTTCCCTAACTAATTTCCTTAATTCTTTAAAGTTAGCCCTTTTGAAATCAAAAAGCCTAGTCACAGATCTATTTTTGTTTATCCTTCCATCTAGTTTAAACTGAATTAGCTCATGATCGCTCGAACCAGGGTTGTCCCCTACAACCATTTCTTCTATGAGGTCCTCACTACTCACCAAAACCAAATCTAAAATGGCATCTCCTCTTGTTGGTTCTTCAACTACTTGGTGAAGGAATCCATCAGCTATCGCATCCAGAAAAATCTGAGCCCTATTATTATTACGCCCATGATCACACAATTCCCATTAGTATTTACTTCATTAAAAACATTAAAGAGGTCTCTATCCATATCCAAATCAGATCCCGGCGGTCTGTAGCACACCCCAAGCACTATCTCAGGGGAGGCTCTAGCAGCTTTCTTCCCCAATGTGATTTTTGCCCAGACAGACTCTGTCTTATCCATTCCATCCCTTCTTATTTCTTTACAGTTAACCTCATCATTGATATACAGTGCTACTCCACCACCTTTGCCTTTATTTCTGTCTTTCCCAAACAGCACATACCCTTCATTACCTGTACTCCAGTCATGACTACTATTCCACCAAGTTTCTGTTATCCCCAGGGCTGGCTCTAGGTTTTTTGCCGCCCCAAGCAAAAATTTTGTTGGCTGCCCCCAACCCCAGCCCTGGGCTCTCCCCCACCCACCCGCACCCCCTACTGCCCCAGCCCTGGGCTCTCCCCCCCTCACCAGTGCCCTCCCCAACCCGTACTCCCTGCTGTCCCAGCCCTGGGCTCTCTCTTCCCCACCCCTGCACTCCTGCCGCCCCAGCCCTGGGCTCTCCCCCCACACCAGTGCCCTCCTCGACCCCTGCACCCCTGCTGCCTCAGCCCTTGGCTCTCTCTTCCCCGACCGCACTCCCTGCCACCCCAGCCCTGGGCTCTCTCCACCACACCTGCACCCACTGCTGCCCCAGCCCTGGGCTCTCTCCACCACACCTGCACCCCCTGCTGCCCCAGCCCTGGGCTCTCTCCACCACACCTGCACCCCCTGCTGCCCCAGCCCTGGGCTCTCTCCACCACACCTGCACCCCCTGCTGCCCCAGCCCTGGGCTCCCCCCTGCAAAGTGACCTCCTTGTTCACCACAGCAATCCCCGTTTACACTTGCAGTGTGGATCAAACCGTCTCTCCTATTTTTATTTCACTTTAGTATAAATCTCGCCCCCCCATCCCCTGCAACCCCGTCTTTAGTGCTCCAAATGCACATGGAAAGCATAGGGACTAACCCTCAAACCTTGAAAGGGATGGGGATCTAGGAAAGAGGGTTCGGGCAGAGAAGCGGGTGTGGGGGTGCTTGGGGGCTCTACACTGGCAGAGAAGCAGGGTGTGATGTGCTCACGGGGGAGGATGGAGGAGGAGAGGGGGGATCAGGAGAAGAGGGGCAGGGGAAGGGGGAGGTGCAGGAGCAGAGGACTGGGGGAGGGTACGAGGGGAGAGGTGCAGGGGAAGGGGGTGGTGCGGGAGCAGAGGGCTGGGGGAGGGTACGAGGGGAGAGGTGCAGGGAAGGGGAGGTGCGGGAGCAGAGGGCTGGGGAGGGTACGAGGGGAGAGGTGCGGGGAAGGGGGAGGTGTGGGAGGAGAGGGCTGGGGAGGGTACAAGGGGAGAGGTGCGGGGAAGGGGAGGTGCGGGAGCAGAGGGCTGGGGAGGGTACAAGGGAGAGGTGCGGGGAAGGGGAGGTGCGGGAGCAGAGGGCTGGGGAGGGTACAAGGAGAGGTGCGGGGGAAGGGAGGGTACAAGGGGAGAGGTGCGGGGGAAGGGAGGGTACAAGGGGAAGGGGTGTGGGGGACGGGAGAGTACAAGGGGAAGGGGTGCAGTGAAGGAGCGATGGGGGGAGGTACAAATGAAGAGGCTGCGAGCAGGATGGGGGGGTGCAAGTGCTGAGAGGGGCAGGTGCTGACAGCTGCTTCCCCAGCCCTGTGCAGGCAGAGCCGGGAGGATGGACACTGACCCCCAGGTGCCCGAGCCGCGGGGGTTCCCCGGCGGGGCAGTATCCCCAGCTGCCCTGCTCAGAGCCGGGCTCTGCCTCTCCCCACCCCTGGTGCTGTGGGGGCCTGGGGCAAGCAGCGTGGGGCTGAGGTGGGGGAGGTGCGCAGCAGGCTGGGTCTGGGGGCAGGAGGGGGCAGCTCCCTGGCAGCTTGGACTGCCCAGCCACTTGCCCTGTCAGTGCGCGAGCCGGGATCCGTGCCCCCTGCACAGCCCGGCAGCGCCCTGCACAGCCCACTCGGGTGGGGAAACGCTGTGCCGCCCTGGGGAGACAGCTGTGGTGGCAGCAGGACCCCTCCTCCGTCCCTGCATCCCAGGTCCTGCTTCCCTCCCTCTCAGGCTCCTCCCACACTCCGGGAGCCCCTCTTGCCGCCGCAGAATGCCTCCCAGTGGCCATACATACCAAAGCCCTCCTTATAGCACCACTGCCTGAGCCATCTGTTGATTGTCATAATCTTGTCACACCTTTGTTGCCCTTCTCTAGGAAGAGGCAGAATCCCACTAAAGATCACCTGAGCCTCGATTTCCTTAAGCATCTTCCCCAGCCTGGCATAGTCTCCCTTGATAGGTTCCAGCGAGAGTCTAGCCGTATCATTTGTTCCTACATGAAGAACAATCAGCAGATTCCTTCCCTCTCCTGTTAGGATCTTCTTCAGTCTCAGGTCCACATCCTGTATCTTAGCACCTGGCAGACAGCTCACCCTTCTGTTCTCTGGATCAGCTCTGGTTACAGGCCTGTCTGTTCTTCTCAGTAAGGAGTCCCCAGTCACGTAGACCTGCCTTTTCCTGGTGATGGTGCGATTCTCTGGTCTATCCTCTGTTCCCTCTGGCTGCAAGTCCTCTCGATTCCTATTCTCCCTTGCAATCCTCCACAACCCATCCTGTATCCTCCTGGGGCTCATATTTGGTGTTATCTCCATTGACTCTTCCTCTCTTCCTATAGGACTAGCAGCTCTTCTCTTTTTCCTTGCCCTCTCACCTTCAGCGACCACCTGCTGTGCCCCTTCTTCATTTTCCAACTCTGCAAACCTGTTCCTGAGCTCTATTTCTCCTTCACTGGCCCGTCTTTTCCTCTGCCTGGTTCTCTTAGGCCTGGTCTACACTAAAAAGGGGGTTCGAATTAGGGTACGTAAATTCAGCTACGTGAATAGCGTAGCTGAATTCGAAGTACCCTAATTCGAACTACTCACCCGTCCAGACGCGGCGGGGTCGAACTCCGCGGCTCTTCCGTCGACTCCACCACCACCGTTTGCAGTGGTGGAGTATCGGAGTCGAACGCGGTGCTTCCGGAGTTTGAACTATCGCGTCTAGATCAGACGCGATAGTTCGAACTCCAAGAAGTCGAACTCACCGCGTCGACCGAGACGGTAAGTGTAGACTAGCCCTTAGTCACATGCCTCCACCGTCCACTTTCCTCACCCAGCAGTCTCCCCTCAGAATTCTTTGGTCCTGCTTCCATCTGCAAGTCTGAGCTTTTCCCTTCAGACTCCTCATGTCTTTGCTCCATCAACCACTGGAACCCCCTTCTAAACTCGACCAGAGTTTCCACCTGCATCTCCAATCCTCGGATCTTTTCTTCCATCAGCTCTATCAGGCGGCACTTCATGCAGATGAAACTCTTTTCAGGTACCCCCTCCAGGATCATGTACATGCCGCAGCTTCCACATCCAGTCATCCTCATTGTGTCTTCCACTGCTTGGGTCACTACCACTGCTGCCTCTGTATCTGTCATAGGCTCCCCACCTAAATCCTGTAAATCTGGGAAACACAAACCAAACCACACCACCACCCCCCACAGCAAAAGAAACCCCCAACAAGCACCAAAACACTGACAGAACACCACACACTCCCTTCAGTAGCCTGTCTGTTCCTCTGCCTACCTCTTAGTCTTCCCCCCAAACGCCCCTTGCAAACTCCCTGTTTACAGCTCTGTTTGCTGGCTCCTGTGCCGCTGCAGCTGTCTGTGCCGCTGCCTGACTGGCTGGCTACCACAGGAGTCTGTAAATCACTTGTATTATGGGAAGCCAGTTGCACATTTAATTATGGAGCAGCTAATGATGTTCCATGATACTTTAAAACATGTCAGTACATTAGCACATTTGAGCAGAGCACTTTTGGTGCATTACATTGGCTTTGCAGGCCACAAACTCCATGGGCTTTTTCTTTGACAAGTTCCTGCAGCACTTCATAAGTAGGCTACAGGTTCATCTTGTGTCAGAACACATGTGCTCCCATCTATGTATATGTGTGTGTGTCTGTGGGGGTGCTTTCATGCTCTATGGCAATGGTTCTCAACCTATTTACCATTGTGGGCAGCATACCTGTATGGCCCCAAGAATGTCACACGGGCCACAGCTGTGTGCTGATTGGGCCGCAAGCGCAGGTTGAGAACCACTGCTCTGTGGGATACTCTGCAATCTCTGTTTATGTGTCCAGTAGTAAAGAGAACTGGAGTCCCAGCAGTTTCATGGCTTCAGAGCTAAGCTAGTGACCCACTATTCTCAGGACACTCAGTCACTTCACAGTTTTATGGTTGAGAGGCTCATCTTTGACCAGCCGTGTGCTTTTGCTACATTTCTTCTCAAACAGAACTATCTCCGCCCTCTCAGGAGAGAGCACTACACAGCAAGTCTGGCACATCCGTGATGGTGCCAGTTCAGTGCTTTCCACTCAACAGATGTGCTATTTGTACACGCGTGAAATCTGCTGACTTTTATGACAACATGAATTTGTACAGCTATTAGCCCTGCAGAGCCACCTCAGGTAAGAAGGAAGGATCTGGGTTCTATTGCTTCTTGTGCATCATCAGTACAGTTGTTTCCTAAATTCTAGTCACACGCTGGGGTTACACAGGTGTCACTGAGGGCATAATCTAAACGCTGGGGTTGCACAGGTGTCACTAAGAGCCTGATTTGACCAACTGAACTCTTATTCTTGGCTATGATGCATGGAGAAAAAGGGACCAAACTTGACTCTCAGATCTGAAGGGCAGTTGGCAGGCCAGGCAGTTAGAGAAAATGAGTGATATCCTCACCCCATTTCCAGCCCTTTTACACCACGTAATAGGCCAGAGATGCATAAAGGATCCTTAAAAGACCTGTTCCAGTTGCGAGAGGATTCCCTTGCTACAGGAACTGCAGAGATAGACAGAGGTGGCCCCCACTGCAAGTCCTAGTCTAGGGCTTGTGTCAGGGACAGTTGATATGGAGCTGCAGCATGTAGCAGTGCTGAGATTTGGGATTGTGCTGGAACTGGACAATCTAGGTGGGCTACCATAACTTAGGGTGCAGAAGTGGTTTAAAGTCTCCCTAGCCATGGGCTGTAGTGTGGCCTCCACACTGAATCTCATCCAACATCATTTTAGCTCTGAACTCAGCACAGTTGATCTGAAGTAATTGCCAAATGATAGTCATGGGACTCCACAATGCCATGTTTGCAGATCCACCTTTAAACAACTATCAGTTATGTACTTTGGCTTTGTGGTGTTGCCTCGAATTTTGCTAGCAGGATACTCCCTTGGAGCCTTCTCCACCACTTCTTTAAACTAGAGCCAGTTTTTATCTACGGGCCAAATACAGGCCTGGAGTAAGCTGGTGCAACTCTGTTGATGTCCGTGGCTTTGTGCATTCTTACACCATTCTGAGTCTGGGTGTGTGTTTGCTATCACATGCTATCTACACCTATCTGTTTTCCACCAGTGGGACAGAGGTTTGGCAACTCTCTGGAGAAGGGCGTAGGCAAGCTTTAAAGCTGCAATAGAACTCAAGAGCAATTTGATGCTGTTAACCCAGTGTCAGATTATCCAGTTCAGTAATAACTCTGGTCCTAATCAAGCCATACGTGACTAAGGCCTGGTCTACACTAGGACTTTAATTCGAATTTATCAGCGTTAATTCGAACTAACCGCTCAACCGTCCACACCAGGAAGCCATTTAATTCGAACTAGAGGGCTCTTTAGTTCGAATTTGGTACTCCACCCCGGCAGGTGGAGTAACGCTAAATTCGACATGGCTAGCTCGAATTAGGCTTGGTGTGGATGCTAATCGAACTTAGCAGCTCCGGGAGCTATCCCACAGTGCACCACTCTGTTGACGCTCTGGACAGCAGTCCGAGCTTGGATTCTCTGGCCAGCCACACAGGAAATGACCCGCGAAAATTTGAATTCATTTTCCTGTCTGGGTGGTTTGAATCTGACGTTCTGGTTGCACATCGGGGCGAGCTCCGCAGCACCTGCAACGATGCAGAGCTCTCCAGCAGAGGAGTCCGGGCAATCCCAGAATAGAAAGAGGTCCCCAGCATGGACTGACAGGGAAGTCATGGATCTGATCGCTGTGTGGGGCGAGGAGTCTGTGCTCTCGGAGCTGCGCTCCAGCAAGCGGAACGCGAAGACCTTCGAGAAGGTCTCTAAAGCCATGAAAGAGAAAGGATACAGCCGGGATGCGATGCAGTGCCGCGTGAAAGTCAAGGACCTAAGACAAGGGTATCAAAAAGTCAGAGCGGCAAACGGACGCTCCGGAGCCCAGCCCCAGACATGCCGCTTCTACGAGGCACTGCATGCCATTCTAGGTGGGTCTGCCACCACTGCCCCACCAGTGACGGTGGACTCCGAGGACGGAATAGTGTACCGGGACAGTTCCTCCTCCATGTTCGCCGATGGGGAAGATGAGGAAGGGTCTTTTGAGGACAGCGCAGGCGACATCGAACCCACTCCCTCTTTCCCTGACAGCCAGGATCTCTTCATCACCCTCACAGAGTTCCCCTACCAACCGTCCCCGCCCGTTAACCCGGACTCGGAATCAGGGGAAGGATCAGGCGGTAAGTGCTACAAACAGGGAAACATTTATTTTTTAAGAAACAGGTATATATATAAAACAGGTATAAAACAGGTATATATATAAAAAATAGAAATACTATATAAATAGAAATACTATATAAACATTTTTAAATATCAAACTATACAAAAAGTAGGTCTACACATATAGGAATCGAGCAATAATCCTCTGGGGACAGTTCAAAAAAGCTCTCAGAGAGCAGCTGGAAAAGCCTCAGCAGGAGGTTCCTTGGGAGAGGTGCCTTATTGGGTGCTCCGTGGAAGCACACTCTTCCGCGCCAGGCCATCCTAAGGTAAAGGGGAAGCATCGCCTCTACGAGCATGGCAGCGTATGGTCCTGGTCTGTGCAGGGCTTCTGTTAGCATCCGCTCTCTCTGAGTCCGCCTGACACGCCTCAGGGTAATGTCGTTCTGGAAGTGCTGCATCTAATTAGGGGAATTAGTGTACTGTTACTATTGTGAATGGTAGACTTTTACTTTGCATAAGAATGACCCTCGCTTAACAGACTTTTACTTTGCATAAGAATGACCCTCGCTTAACAGACTTTTACTTTGCATAAGAATGACCCTCGCTTAACAGACTTTTACTTTGCATAAGAATGACCCTCGCTTAACAGCCACGTGTTGGAGGCCACAGAGGAAAAGCATACAGTGATCTTTCCCGTGCACTGGCGGGAGGGGCTGCAAAAGGGTCATCTTTTCTGCTTTGCACATTGCCTTTAGCAGGAGAGCACAGCTAACCACTAACTGATAAGCAGTATGTACTGTAAGGCTTACCAGGACTTTGTGCAAGAGGGATGCAGCTGTCTCTCCTCGCTTGTGCGCTATCCAGTGCAATGGCGCCGCCAATGAGCGTATTCCGAAATCTCGGACTAGTTCTGAGATCTCCTGAGACTTGGTTCCCTCTTTGGTCTTGTTAACTGAAACTGACTAGACTGTGTTTACTGTTGGCAAACATGTATGTGTTCAAGGAAATCACCTACTTTTTCGCATCACACAGCTTCGGCTCCTTCCCGGACTGCCCCGGCATCCCCCTCGCAGAGGCTGGCTCAGATTAGACGCCGAAAGAAAAAGACTAGGGACGACATGTTCCAGGAACTGATGGCCTGCTCCAGAGCGGAGGCGGCAGAGCAGAGACAGTGGAGGGAGACCCTGTGTCAGCAGCATCGCACACACCTGGAACGGGAGGATAGGTGGCGGCAGGAAGACCAGCAGGCGACTCAAACGCTGCTTGGTCTAATGAGGGAGCAAACGGACACGCTCCGGCGCCTTGTAGATGTTCTGCAAGACCGCAGGCAGGAGGAGAGAGCCCCCCTGCAGTGCATCTGCAACCGCCCTCCAACGCCAAGAAGTCCTGTCCCCCCCTCACCCAAAGTTACAAGAAGGAGGGGCGGTAGGGGCCGTGAGAACTGTCCCTGCACCGCAGCAGACCGATAATGTTCGAGACAACTCTCGCGCTGTAAATTTGTACAAGCTCTTTCCTTACAGCATCAACCAGTCCCAACTCCAAGTTTAAACCCCCCACTGTGTACTACATTATTAAAAGCGGTTTGGTGTTACTCACTGTTTCCGTCACGTTTCTGGTGTCAGAAGACTTTCTGTGGGTGTGTGTGTGGGGGGGGAATTGTAATTTCAGTGCATAGCCCACAGTGCCATGGTACAGACTTGGGTGCAGGGTCAACTGCAGGGCACACACAGACTGCAGTCACTAGGCACCAGGGACAGTCTGTGTGGTGTATGCTGCCCCGGGTCTTTCCTTGATGTGTATGCTTGTCCAGGGTCCTGGTGCCTGCCATCCCCGAATGTAAAGGCAGGCTTCCCTTCACATGCACTTGGACCGTAGCCACGATCCTCCCCGGTGCCCTGAGCCCCAAAGAGCCCTCATCCAGGGGCAGATACTCACCCTTTCCCCACACCCTTCACCCCTTCCAACGCCCAAACCCACAGCCGTCATGTTAACCCCTATCCAAAGACAGCACCCCTCGCCCCTTCCTGCAAACCCACCCATTCCTGCAACCCTCCCCCTACATGCACAACCACCGTAAACCGTCCCCCACCCCGCAGACCTATGTAGGAGCAGGAGGCTGTCCGTCCTCTTTTGGACAAGCGGTCTGTACATCAGTGCACACCTTACCCAGCACAGAATGCTTCCATGTTTCAACCAAGAAACAGAAATGCAAAGTCAACGAAAGATTTATTATTAATTACTGAAACATGTCCTTAGTTTTAAAACGTCCTTTGGAAGTGGGGGAAACTTGGTTTGTGATCAGGCTCTCTTAAAATCAAGTGGACAGTCACAGGTTACCCTGCTCTGCGAGGAAACTCGCTTTCAAAGCCTCCCTGATGCACATCGCTTCCACTGGGATATTCTCTCGGCACGGGTGTCTGGCTGATCGTAAACAGCAGCCAGGCGATTTGCCTCAACCTCCCAAGCGGCCAAAAAGGTCTCGCCCTTGCTCTCACAGAGATTGTGGAGCACACAGCAAGCAGCAATAACTACGGGGATATTCTTTTCGCTGATGTCCGAGCAAGTCAGTAAGCTCCGCCATCTCCCCTTGAGACGTCCGAAAGCACACTCCACCACCATTCTGCACTTGCTCAGCCGGTAGTTGAAGAGTTCCTTCTCACTGTCCAAGGCGCCTGTATAGGGCTTCATGAGCCAGGGCATTAGCGGGTAGGCCGGGTCCCCGAGGATCACTGTAGGCATCTGCACATCCCCAACCGTTATTTTGTGGTCCGGGAAGAAAGTACCTGCCTGGAGGCGTCTAAACAGACCAGAGTTCCTGAACACACGCGCGTCATGAACCTTGCCCACCCACCCGACGTTGATGTTGGTAAAACGTCCCCTATGGTCCACCACAGCTTGCAGCACCATTTAAAAGTAGCCCTTTCGGTTAATGTACTCGCTGGCCTGGTGGGCTGGTGCCAGGATAGGGATGTGAGTCCCATCTATAGCCCCACCGCAGTTTGGGAATCCCATCGCGGCGAAGCCATCTATGATGACCTGGACATTTCCGAGAGTCACTACCTTTGAGAGCAGTTGCTCAACGATTGCGTGGGCTACTTGAATGACAGCAATCCCCACGGTAGATTTGCCCACGCCAAAGTGGTTCGCTACTGACCGGTAGCTGTCTGGCGTGGCAAGTTTCCAGAGGGCTATGGCCACTCGCTTCTGCACACTCAGGGCTGCTCGCATCCTTGTGTCCTGGCGCTTCAGGGCAGGGGACAGCAAGTCACACAGTTCAAGGAAAGTGCCCTTACGCATCCTGAAGTTTCGCAGCCACTCTGTGTCATCCCAGACCTGCAGCACTATGCAGTCCCACCAGTCTGTGCTTGTTTCCCGGGCCCAGAATCGCCGTTCCACACCATGAACGTGACCCATTGCCACCATGATCTCCACTGCCCGGCGTACCCTGGTTTCTGAGAGGTCTGTGCCACTCTCCTCACCGCACTGCCGGAGCCTCCTCGCCCGGTTTCTCAGTAGCTGACTGTGGAAGAGGTGGACGATAAGATGCGAGGAGTTGACAACGGCCATAAGTGCAGCGATGATCGCAGCGGGCTCCATGCTCGCAGTGCTGTGGCGTCCGCGCTGTAACCGACCAGACAAGGGCGCAAACAGATTTCCCGCCGGCGCTTTCAAGGAAGAGAGGGAGGCCGTGATTGACGGTTCAATGACGACACTAACCCAAAACCACCCTCGACACATTTTTTCCCCCCAGCATGCATTGGAAATTCCAATGGGCAGCGGGGAGTGCGGGAACTGTGATAGCTTCCCACAGTGCACCGCTTCCAAAGTCGAAGCTGGCCCCGTGAATGTGGACTCAGAAGTTCGAATTTGTGTATTTAGTATGGATACACAAATTCGACTTATTAAGGTCGAATCCACAAATTCGACTTAAGTAGATTCGAAATAGTCCTGTAGTGTAGACAAGGCCTAAGGCAAAAATCCTGTGTCTCTTTTACCAGAACTGTCCACTAGATGGTAGCGTTGATCAGTAAAAGAGCAATGGGGAGTGGAAAAAGCTAAAGCAACAAGCAGGTCACCATGTGATAGTGCCATCTAGGCAGATCTTTCTGATTGGTTTCCAGCAAGGAGAAGTGCCGTGACACACCCCCTACAAATGTTAGATGGGATTTGCAGATAGTGCCCTTCTAAATGTGGATCTGATATTGCACAGTAGAGACCATCAGAGGTTTCCATCTGTATTGTAGAGGCTGTGAAGCTGTGACCCTTCCTTGCAGGTCCTGTTCCTTTCAGTGGGATCTCTTCATCTGCAAGGCTCCTCCTACCTATTTTTTTTCTTTCTCCATGGAGAGAAAGAATCTGCTCTCTCTCGTTGCTGGTGCAGTCAAGAAGGAGGCAGGGAATGAGGCTGCCAGAGAGTGCCAGAGAGACCAAAAGTGGTAGCAGATAGGAGGTAGGAGAACATCTATAACCCGATGGGAGGGTAAGATGAGGGGGCTGGGAACAGAGCAGAGTAGTACAATACAAAGGGAGGGATAGGAGGAAAAATTGCTGTTATAGTTCTGAAGGCAGCATGGGCCAGTGACTAGTCCTCAGGAGGGCTGGGTTCTAGACCTAGACAAATTAGAGGACTGGGCCAAAAGAAATCTGATGAGGTTCAACAAGGACAAGTGCAAAGTCTTGCACTTAGGACGGAAGAATCCCATGCACCACTACAGGCTGGGGACTGACTGGCTAAGCAGCAGTTCTGCAGAAAAGGACCTGGGGATTACAGTGGATGAGAACCTGGATATGAGTCAGCAGTGTGCCCTAGTTGCCAAGAAGGCTAACAGCATACTGGGCTACATTAGTCAGAGCATTGCCAGCAGATCGAGGGATGTGATGCAAAGGAAAGATAGGAACAATAGTAAAGGCCAATATGGCTCCATCAAGAGCTCTTTAATGATCTGCAAATAAAAAATGGAACCCTACAAAAAGTGGAGAAAAAGGACAGATTGTTAAAGATGAATAGCACAAGCAGGCAGGGACAAAATCAGAAAGGCTGAGGGATAAAATGAGTTACACCTAGCAAGGGATAGAAAAAGGCAATATGAAGAGGCTTTATAAATGCATAAGGAGCAAGAGAAAGACAAAGGCAAGTGTAGGTCCACTGCTTAGTGGTCAAGGAGAGCTAATAATGGACCACATCTAGAAGGCTGAGGTGTTTAATGTCTATTTTGTGTACAACTTCACTCAAATGGTAAATGGTGAGCAGACACCTAACACAATTAATGTTAACAAAAAGGGGGGAAGGAGCACCAGCCAAAATAGGGTTAAAGAATATTTAGATAAATTAGAGAGATGAGGTGGGGGAAGGAATATCTTTTATTGGACCAACTTCTGTTGGTGAGAGAGGCAAGCTTTCGGCCACACACATCTCTTCATCAGGTCTGGGAAAGGAACTCCCAGCTTCAGAGCAAAATGCAATGTGGGACAGATTGTTTAGCAATCTCTCACCAACAGAAGTTGGTCCAATAAAAGATATTACCTCACCCACCTTGTCTCTCTAATATCCTAGGACCAACACGGCTACAACTGCACTGCATGGATAACTTGGACATATTCAAGTCAATAAGGCTAGGGTATTTAAGGAACTAGCTGAAGCAATCTCAGAACCATTAGTGATTATCTTTGAGAATTCATGGAGGACGGTGAGGTCCCAAAGAACTGGAGAAGGGCAAACATAGTATCTATCATTAAAAGGGGGAACAAAGAGGACCCAGGAACTATAGACCAGTTAGCCTAACTTTGCTTTCTGGAAAGATACTGGAACAAATTATTAAACAATCAATTTGTAAGCACCTAGAGGATAACAGGCTTATTAGGAATAGCTGACATGGATTTTTCAAGAACAAATCATGCCAAATCAACCTAATTTCCTTTTTTGACAGGGTTACTGGCCTAATGAATAGGAGGGAAGCAATAGATGTGATAGATGTTGATTTTAGTAAGGCTCTTGACACAGTCCTACATGACATTCTCATAAGCAAACTAGGGAAATGTGATCTAAATGAAATTACAATAAAGTGGGTACAAAATTGGTTGAAAGACCGTACTGATAGAGTAGTTATCAATGGTTCACTGTCAGACTGGGAGGGCACATCTAGTGGTTTCCCACAAGCATATGGCCTGGGTCTAGTACCATTCAATATTTTCATTAATGATTTGGATAATGGAGTGCTTATAAAAGCACATCAGTCTTCTTGATGTCGTCCATTATTAGCTTTCTTTCCCCACATATGCTTATAAAATGTGTGGGTGACACCAAGCTGGGAGGGGTTGCAGGCACTTTGCAGGACAGGATTAACATTGAAAATGCCCTTCACAAATTGGAGAAATGGTCTGAACTCAACAAGATGAAATTCAATAAAGACAAGCACAAAGTACTACACTTATGAAGGCAAAATCAAATGCACAATTACAAAATGGGAAATAACTGGCTAGGTGTTAGTAGTGCTGAAAAGGATCTGGGGGTTATAGTGGATCACAAATATGAGTCCAAAAAGTGAGGAGTTACAAAAAAGGCTGATATTCAGGGGTGTATTAACAGGAGTGCCCTATGAAAGACACCGGAGGCAATTGTCCCACTCTACTTGACAACGCCAAGGCCTCATAGAATCATAGAATCTAAGGGTTGGAAGGGACCTCAGGAGGTCATCTAGTCCAACCCCCTGCTCAAAGCAGGACCAATTCCCAACTAAATCATCCCAGCCAGGGCTATGTCAAGCTGGGCCTTAAAAACCTCTAAGGATGGAGATTCCACCACCTCCCTAGGTAACCCATTCCAGTGCTTCACCACCCTACTAGTGAAAAAGTTTTTCCTAAACCTCCCCCTAAACCTCCCCCTCTGCAACTTGAGACCATTACTCCTTGTTCTGTCATCTTCTACCACTGAGAACAGTCTAGATCCATCCTCTTTGGAACCCCCTTTCAGGTAGTTGAAAGCAGCTATCAAATCCCCACTCATTCTTCTCTTCTCTTCTTCAGGCTAAACAATCTCAGTTGTAGTATTGTGCCCAGTCAGGGTGACAGACTCTAAGGAAGATGCGAACAAATTGGAAAAAGTCCACAGATAATCTACAAAAATTAGAAAGGGTTTAGAAAAGCTGACTTCTGAGGAAAGTTTTAAAAAACTGGGCAGGTTTAGTCTTGAGAAAATTTGCCTGGGATGGACAGATAAGATGTCTCCAGATATGTTAAGGGCTCTTATAAAGAGAATGGTGATCAATTGTTCTCCATTTCCACTAAAGGGAGCACAAGAAGTAATGGGCTTAATCTGAAGCGAGGGAGATTTAGGTTAGAGATTAGAAAAGACTTTCTGATGTAAGGGTAGTCAAAATCTGGAACAGGCTTCCAAGGGGGGTTGTGGAATCCCCATCACTGGACATTTTTAAGAACAGGTTGGACAAATGCCTGCCAGGGATGGTCTAGGTTTACTAGAGCCTGCCTCAGTGCAGGGGGTTGGACTAGGTGACCTCTCGAGGTCCCTTCCAGCCCCACATTTCTATGACGTACAGACAAAAAGTGTTATAGAAGAGCTAGATATTGTTGTTATGATTAGTGGCTCTGCCACCATCTCGTGTGTAACCTCCAGCAAGTAACCTCATCTCTTTGTGCTCTTGTTTCCTCAGCAGTACAGTGAGGATAATAACACTTACCTTTCAGTGAACCGCTTCGAGATCTACAGCTAGAATGCGCTCTGTAAGAGTCGGCCATTGCTATTGAGTGTGATTTCCTGACCACTGACTGTGCGGCATGGTGCAGGTCATTGAGGAGGATCTGGTCCTTTCCCCAAAGTGCTTACGGTCTGTGCAACACAGCTCGGGCACATCTAACAACCACGAGACGTGCCAAGGGCAGACAACATGCTGGTCTCTTCCCTCTTTTAACGAAACATCATTTCCTTCATTGGTGGGTCACTGCTGAGGGGCTTAGCAAGGGACATGTGATTTGAGACACTGGAAAGAAGGTTGGATGTTTTAGGGGAGGCTACAGCCCACCCCTCCCTGTTCCCTTTCAGGCAATGTGTTTCTCATGGGAAGCGGGGGGTGAGCTGGCTCTGCACCCCAAAGGTGAAGCGACTGCTCTCGGGAGGCCCTAGCACAGTTGTGCAAGGGGAGAAAGAAGGCTTTGTGTGCCCCTCCCTGTCTGGATGACTGTGTGAGATCCACCACAGTCTGACCCAGCCAGGGTAGCATGGTCCAATTAGTGTTTGTATGAGAACCATTAGGATTTCATTCCCTATGAACATAGAGTTCCAGAGTGGATAAGCCCAGCGTCCCTCCACCCCAGGAAGCTGACTCTGACAGACAATAGCCAGTACCATCTGCTCCATGGGAAGGTGCAAGAACGCTGTAGTGAGCAATTCTGAAACAACCAACCTGTGGGGTAAGCACCTTCCTAAGCTCAGGTAATAAGTGGCTGGCTTTTGCCCTGAATTGTAAGTAGGGTGACCAGATGTCCGATTTTATAGGGACAGTCCCGATTTTTGGGTCTTTTTCTTATATAGGCTCCTATTACCCCCCACCCCTGTCCTGATTTTTCACACTTGCTGTCTCATCACCCTAATTGTAAGGTCCCTTATATTTTATCCTATCCTATTGAGGAATGCCATCATTTGGAACATTTATATTGGTCTCTTTAATGCTGTCTATTGATCATAGGCATTTCTCTGGTGCCTGGCAGTCAGGTGTCTAAGCACCGTTAAACTAGCATACGTTTTTGTGTTTTTATGTTTAACTTAAATTTTCCCTACTGTTGGGCAAAGTCCATTAACTTCTTCTCTTCTCATTGACCAATGAGAATAATTGCTCCCTGTCCTCTTTATTGTAATGAAATGCAATCATTGTAAAAATATCTCATAGAACGGCTTAGCAGATACTACGGATGCCACCACTGATTTTTGAATGGGGCTTGGTTCACAGAGGACAAAGGGCAAGGTGAATAGCTGTGTAGGTGACATAGCATGAGGATTTCACCCTGGGCATATTAGCAGGTTCTGCCAGCAAACACCAACCATCTGTCATTATCTGTCTGTAATGTGTTGGTTGGTGTTATTATGTATTTGTATTGCAGTAGCAGCCGGAGACCCAATCCAGATCAAGGCCCACTGAGCTAGTTGCCAGGTGTCTGGTTTTCGACCAGAAAATCCGGTTCAAAAGGGAATCTGGCAGCATCCGGTCAGATCTACTGACTGGACACTAAAAGTCTGGTTACTGTGGGCAGAGGGGGAAGTGGCAGCCTATTGCCCAGCCCTGATGCAGCGGCGCCCGTGGAAGCATGCATGCACCGCTGTGGGCCACCCCTTTGAGGAGCACGGTTTGCAAGGCTGCAGTGGAGGGCAGCGTGTGAGGGACCATGGCGAGTGGGGTAAGGGGCTCCCAGCGGGCATGGGATGTTCCCTGGGGAAGGAACGCAAGCTGCCCTGCCAGCCAGCACTTCGCCCTGCTGCGCTCTCAGGCAGTGCCACTTCTGGGGCAGGGAGTTCTCAAGTGGACAGAGAATGGGGCTGCTGGCAGACAGCTCAGAGGGAGATGGGAGGCTGCTGTGCAGGAGGGCTGCATCCTAGCTCACCAGCAGGGCTGCCTCGCTGCTCCCGTGCAGCCGCAGCGCTCTTCTGACCTGCACTGCCAGGCAGCCTGCTGGAGCTGGGGTTTGCAAGTCCCTTAGGGCTGCTCGGGCTGGAGTTGAGTGGGGAGAGCAGCGAACGACAGGGGGTGGAGGGGAGAGGAGTGAGTTAGGGGCAGGGCCTTGAGGGAAGAGGCAGGGCAGGAGGGGTCCATTTTACAGACATTAGAAAGTTCACCACCCTTTGGCCACAGGAGTAAGGACAGTCCCTGCCCAAACCAGCTTATGTTCTAAACAGACAAGACAGACAAAGGCTGGGAGAAACAGAGACTTCTTACCCCATTTTACGGATGGGGACTGAGTCACAGAGATACAAGTAATTCGCCAAAGGTTGTTGCACAAGAACTGTGGCAGAGGCAGAAAGTGAATTCAGATCTCCTGAGTCCTTGTGAGTGGCATAAACCACACATAAGAGCATCATTGCTCTGCCAAGAACAGGTGCCTCCATGTATCAGGCTCCCCAGAGGCCCCTGTCCCCAGGTGTCTTCTGATTTTAAAAAAATGTAACATTCCTTTCTGCACTGCAGAAACTAAGCATGTGCCTCAATCAGCCAGCAGCATGCACAGCAGTGAGAACCCTGGACTGCAGGTGCACTTGGCTAAGGAATGAAGGGCATAGCATGGCACTGGTAAGAGGAGCTTGGCACAGACATATACAGATCTCACTGACAATGCAGAGTGGGTGAGTGTGACGGGTTGAATCACAGAAACCCCCTTGGGGCTGCCAACTGATGTGCCAAGACTACTTCTGCCCCTGCTTTCCCTGCCAGCTTGCAACCCCTGCACCCTGTCTTGCTGGGCCAGACACTCCTGTCTGCTCCAACAAAGACCCAGGATCTGAACCACGAGCCCCAAAGCTGCAGACTTAACTGAAAGCAGCTTAAGAAGTGTTCCTGTCTTTAACACTCATATGCCCAACTCCCAATGGGGTCCAAACCCCAAATAAATCCGTTTTACCCTGTATAAAGCTTATGCAGGGTAAACTCATAAAGTGTCCGCCCTCTATAACACTGATAGAGAGATATGCACAGCTGTTTGACCCCCCCAGGTATTAATACACACTCTGGGTTAATTAATAAGTAAAAAGTGATTTTATTACATACAGAATGTAGGATTTAAGTGGTTCCAAGTAGTAATAGACAGAACAAAGTGAATTACCAAGTAAAATAAAATAAAACATGCAAGTCTAAGCCTAATACAGTAATAAAACTGAATACAGATAAAATCTCACCATCAGAGATGTTTCAATAAGCTTCTATGATAGACTGGACGCTTTCCTAGTCTGGGCACAATCCTCTCCCCTGGTCCAGCCCTTGTTCCAGCTCAGGTGGTAGCTTGGGGATTTCTCATGACTGCAGCCTCCTTTGTTCTGTTCCACCCCCTTATATAGCTTTGGCACAAGGCGGGAATCTTTTGTCTCTCTGGGTCCCCTCCCCCTTTCTCAATGGAAAGACATCAGGTTAAAGATGGATTCCAGTTCAGGTGACATGATCACTTGTCACTGCAGGACTTCATTGCCCACTTGCCTGCACACACGTATACAGGAAGACTTACAGGTAAAACAGACCTAACTGCAGACAATTGTCCTGGTTAATGGGAGCCATCAAGATTCCAAACCACCATTAATGGCCCACACTTTGCACAATAACAATAGGCCCTCAGAGTTATATTTCATATTTCTAGTTTCAGATACAAGAATGATACATTCATACAAATAGGGTGAACACACTCAGTAGATTATAAGTTTTGTCCTTCACTCTCTCCGGGTCTTTGGCGGCACTTCGGCAACAGGACCTTCAGTGCCAGCGAAGACCCGGAGCAAGTGAAGGACCCACCGCCGAAGTGCTGCCGAAGACTCAGAGCGCCGCCCGGTGAGTACAAGCCCCATGTGGTTTTTTACGTGTTTTTTTTTTAGTCATCCCTGCCAGGGCCCCGTCAAAACTGTTCGAATTGGGCCCCGCACTTCCGAAAGCCGGCCCTGCCTGTACCATCACTCCCTGCAGCTCCACTGGTGCTGTATCTGGCCGTGGCAAGCAGTACAGCTCACTGGACATGTACCCCACGATTCGTAGCACCACCACTCGCTGCGTTGCTCAGTGCTTGGTAGCAGAGATTGTTCTGCTGCTTCAAACCCTACAGGTGGGTGAAGTGGGCGAAACTGCAATCGGGACACTGAGCAGACTCCTTAGTGGGCCATCAAGCAGGCTAGGCAGAACTGACACCAACTTGTCTGGGGTGTTCCCCGGTAGCATAACACAAGTTTGAAATACAGACAGTATAAAGCCAATATTCATAACATCAATGACAAAAATGATACACATAGCGTAATTATAATCAGCTAATCATAACCTCTCCATAGACCCCTTCCACAACAACCTTTCTACAATATTGGCTGCAAATATAGAATAGTGGTCACAACGGTGATCTATACAGTTACAGTTTATGTCAATAACGTCAGAGGAGGTAACACGGCATCAGTGAGACTGATATTGGAATACAGCCTCCAGTTTTAGTGTCCTCGTTTGAAAAAGATGTTGTGAAATTGGAGCTGGGGCAGCAAAGAGCCACCAAATGTTCTGAGGGCTGGAGAAAAATGCCTTCTAGTGAGTTATTGAAAGAGCTCAACTTGTTTAACTTATCAAAAGAAGATTGAAAGGTGACTTCATTGAAGTGTTGAAGTGCTTTAATGGAGAGAAAATATTGGGTATTAAAGGGCTCTTTAATCTAGCAGAGAAAGGCATAACAAGACTCAATGGCTGGAAGGTGAAAAGAGAAAAATTCATATTACAAATAAGGCACAAATATTCAACAGCGAGGATGATTCACCACAGGAACAAGCTACCAAGGAAAGTGGTGGATTCGCCATCTCCTGATGTTATTTCATGAAGACTAGATGCCTTTCTGGAATGTGTTTGCCCCAAAAGAAGCTATTGTGTCATACAGGAGGCCTGTGATATGCAGGGGGTCAGATTAGATGCTCTAATGGTCTCTTCTGGCCATCAAGTTGACTAATTTCTGAAAAACTGAGTGGAGCATTGGGAGCAGCGTCTGATGTTTTCCTGTCTAGCCGGCTTGCTGCCTAGAATGAACACTCCTTGAGTGGGGTGATCCACAGGGAGTAGCTCAAACCTCCAAAGTGCCTGGCCAGGGGCAGGACATTAGCACAGCAAGGGAGGGGTGTGGCAGTGACATCACAAAGGCCTTTGCAGGACCTCGGGCTATTGGTCAAAGGTGGTGGGGAGGTGGTGACCTCACAGAGAGATGCTGACATCAGCCAGGCAGGACAGGGGCGAGGGGCCAGGGAAACCTCAGAGACTCCCGTGGCTTTGTTTCAGCGAGTCTCCTTCTCCAGGTCTCTCTTTGAGGACTGAAAGAGCATTCGGGTTCACGTACAGGAGCGCCAGGAGGAACCTCTTTCGAGTTTTCTCCTTCCCCGTAGTGATTTTACTAGAAAACAGACGTCCCTGTTTAGAAGGTAAGAGCCTCCTTGAGGTCTGAAACCTGTTCAGTCTGATCCATCTGGTGACAGTTGAATTCTAGGCAAGGAAAACACGAGCTTAAGGAGGCAGAATTTTATTCCGCACCTGAGATTTTGTCCCTTAGAATCACTGGGGACATTAGGGTTTGTCCTTTTTGTTTCACCTTTTCCTCTGTCCATCCCTCCCTCCCTCCTTTCTCTTTGTCTCTTGCTTCGTTTGTCCTTTCTCCTGTTCCCCTCCCAACACCAGGAGAGTGGTGTGCGTGTGTGTGTGTGTGTTGCGGGGGAGTGCCCTGCAGCTCCCACTGTGGGAGGTCCACCCAAAAATGTGGGGCTGAAATTGTGCTCGGGCAATGATCCCACCAGTGACCTGGGCCATCCTTTGGGCTCTCTGGGGAGAACCCTCAGCCCCCCGTCCTCAGTCTCTACCCTGATTGGCTGAGCAGGGGGTTATTGACAGGGAGGAGACTCAGATCCTTGTTGTTCTCTTTTAAGACCAAGTAAATAAGTCATAACCAGTCATATGTTTGACAAATTTTGCTGCTTTGCTGCATTAATGGTCTCTGAGCAGTTCATGATTCTCTCTAATGTTGCAATTCTCCTAAAATACTTGCTGAATAATTACTGTGCACTGTTGTTGGTCTGGAGCTCATCCGAGAGCACTTTATTCAGGTCATTCAATGTATGAAATTCAAGATCCAATGATTACTTTGAAAATCAGGGCTCTTGGGTCCTCTTCCCAACTCTGCCACTGACTGGCAGTGTGACCTAAGACAAGTCAATTCTCCTTTCTCAGCCTTAACTTCTCCCTCTTTCAAGTAGAGATAATAATGATCCGCTCCTACCTACCTCACGGTGGGTGGAGGATGGGAATCCATTGGAGAGTGTCACTAGGAGCAGTGCATAACATGAGGTGTCCTATCACATTTACTCAGAGCAGATTATGACATAATAGAATAGCTGAAATAGTCTATTTTCTTTGTATTTTTTTATTTTGAAATTAAGAGCAGCAACTACTTAGCTCAGACTGAAGCATCTTATCTAATTTTTGAGATCTAAGTGTCTCCTCTTTGTGTGCAACGAGACAATTTAACACAATGTGACAAATTTGGTTCTTAGGACTAGTGAGCATGGATTTGTCAAGAACAAATCATTCCAAACCAATCCTCTTTCCTTCTTTGGCAGGGTTCTGGGCCTAGTGCAGGTGGGTAAACAGTAGATGGGATCTATCTTGGGGTTGCTAAGGCTTTTGACACAGCCCCATAGGACATTCTCACAAGCAAACGAGGGAAATGCGGGCTAGATGCAATCAGTGTGATGTGGGTGCAGAGCTGGTTGAAAGCCCAGACTCCAAGAGCCCTTCTCCATGTCTGGCTGTCCAATGGAGAAGGTGCACCTGGTGTGTCCGGCAGGGATCAGTCCGGGGTCTGGTGTATTCAATATTTTCATGAATGATTTGGAAGATGGAGTGGAGAGCATGCTGCTAAAATGTGCAAATGACACCAAGCACTCTGGAGCACAGGACTGGAATTCAAAACGCCCTTAACGAATTGGAGGTGGTCTTCTTGAGCCACACTCCATGGCTGGGCCCCTCTCTCTAGACTGGGCTGAAGTGAAACCCCAGAGCCAAACACTCCTCCTGGGCAGTGCGCCCCGACCTCGAATGCTCAGATGCTGCTTAGCACTGTCAGAGCAGCTTTTGCTGGGGGATTCTCCCAGCACTTTCCAATAGCAGGAAAGTATTAAATCCCCCTTTGACTGCTGGGGACAGAGCCCTAGAGGGGGGAGCAACTTGCCCAGAGTCCCCAGGAAAAGGAAAACAACCAGCTGTGGAACCAATAGGAAACCCAGCAATGGAACTCAGGAGTCCTGACTCCCAATCCCCTGGCCCGGTCACTCCAGCGGAGCACACTCCCTCTCAAAGGCAGGGGGAGCAGCCATGAGGGCTGCTTGTAACTGCCAGCTGTGGGAGGGAGTGTGCAGCAGTGGTTAGCGAAGGGGCCTGGAGAGAAGGACTGCTGGGTCCCATCCCTACTTCTGACCCTTGGTGTGACCCTGAGCCAGTAGCTTCCCCTCCCCAGGCCTGTTTCTCATCAGTAAGGTTGGGGGCGCAGTCCCGACAGCCCAGGGGGGTTGGGAGGCTTCAGGAAGGTGTGTAAAGTGCTGGGATGTCAGGATCCCGGAGCGCTGTCACCCCCGCACTAGGGTGATGTTCTGCACCCCCTGCTGCTGGCCGAGTTTCTCCGTCCCTTGGCAATAAGACAGACTCTTGTTTTCACAGCCAGCCGATCGCCCAGTGCCATCACCCTGCCTGCTGGCTGGGCAGGGTAACTCCTCAGGTCACCACCCCCGTCATCCAGCCTGCCTTGGGCTTGGGGAGTGAGGAGAAGGGCGAGGGACGACCCTGAACATCCTCCATCCATCGCTCCGTCACCAGAGCAAGTGAGTGGCATTAGGGTTCTCTGGTGGTGTCCCCTGTCTGTCTGGGGAGAGGCAGAAAGAGGGGGAGAGAATCTCTCCCAAAGGAGATTGGATTTGCAAACATCCCCCAGGAGCCCCTCGCTCTCAGACTGGGGAGGGGCTTCTCCAGAGCCGTCTCCACTGTGCTTGGAAAGGTCCCAGCAATGGGGCTCCCAGCCCTTCCCTTGTGGGAGACTGTTGCCCAGGCTGAGAGTCTCTGAGCTGGGCCAGACCCGGTGAGCTGCTGAGCATGGAAATCAATGGGAACCGAGGGGGCCCTGGCCTTGCTATGCCGAGGGACTTTGAAGGGGGGGGATTGTTTCCCAGGAGAAGTCCGGACTCCTGGGTTCTCTTCCTTCTCTAGCCTGGGCGGGGGAGTGTGGCCTGGGCTGGCAGGAGGAAGCTGCTTGTCCAAAGTGACTGATGGTCTTTGTGACTGACCCCAGTGCTCGAAAAGGACGAGACTCCCCGGTTCTTGCAGCCCCAGGGATGAGGAGGGGGAGCGTTGAGGGGGAGCAGATCATGCAATGAACTCCTGCCAGTGTGTGTAGCCTGCACTCCCTGCACCCCCGTGGGGGAAGGAGGAGCTGCTCTGGCTGGGGCAGGGATGGAGAGGGACCAAACAGGCTGGTTAGTGAGAGGCTGCCCTGACCCCAGACTCACGCCTGCTCCCCGCTTGGTTCCAGGATGGCTGGGCTCCTGAGGATGTTCAGGAAGAAGGCTCTGAAGGTGGCCCCAGAGCCTGAGGGGAGCAGCTGCCATCTTCCCCAGGAGCAGAGCGGCCCCTCTGTCCCTGCTGGCGGGGAAGGAGCTCCCGGCCGGACCAGAAGGTGGAAGTTCCCAGCCTTCTGGAAGAGGAAACCTGTTCCCGGCGCAGGCGCCGAGGTGGGAGAGGCACCGGCCAGGCCGAAATGGAACTGGGCCAGGATGCGGCAGGGCAGGCGGGACCCAGCCCAGGAGCGCAACCGGGCAGGGTGGCTCCGGGGCTTGTTATGTGGGCAGCAGCGGCCCCAGGAGCCCAGCCCCGATTTCCATCAGGAGGCATCGCCCTGCCTGGTCAGTGGGGACCTTCCAGCCTTCCCAGGGCAGGAGGTGGAGGATCCCTCTCCCAGCCCCAGCAGCTCGGCCCGCTCCCCATGGGACAGCAGCAGCAGCGCCTGCGACTCGGACAGCAGCTTGGCCCGCTCCCGATGGGACAGCAGCAGCGCCTGCGACTCGGACAGCAGCTCGGCCCGCTCCCCATGGGACAGCAGCAGCGCCTGCGACTCGGACGGCAGCTTGGCCGATGGACGCTTCTGCTTCGTTCAAGGTGAGGAGCCAGGCTGGGCTCAGGGAGGGGCGAGGAGGGGGCTGTGAACACCCTGGGCCCAGGCCCTCGAGCAATGCTCTGGGGGCGGGTCCCCAGCCCAGGGGTCTGGCCTGAGCCACGTGAACCCCACTGACACTAGATGCTGCCACATTGGTCCTTGGTGCCATTGGGTGGGGGGGAGGCACCTCCCAGGGAGTCCAGGACTGAGGGGGTGTCGCTTTGCTCTGGGCTCCTGCAGGAGTCGCGGGCTGATGCCCTCACTGCGGGGGGGAGTGTGGGGCCTGAGCTGCCCTATGTCCCGGAGGTGGGAAGGGGGCACATTGTCCCGCCATGCCCCTGTCCTTCCCCCGAGTGGCAGCAGGAGTCACCCTGTCCCCTTCTCTCCCTGGTGCAGGGTCCGCCAGGGCCTCTGAGGATGAGCAGGAGCAGGAGGAGGAGGAGGAGGAGGAGGAATGGGTCGACGTGGTAACAGAGGAGGCTGCTCTCAAAAACATCCGAGAGCAGCTCCAGGGCCGAGAAAAGGTACAAACATTCCCCAGCTGTGCTGGAACCGAGATTGTCCTGCTCCTTCCCAGCATCCCGACCCGCTGCAGAGGGTCTTGGCCCTCATGAGCCACCACCCATAATGGGGACCTTTCTCCTCCATGATCCGGGACCCCCAAGCTGGGGGTGTTTGTCACACACCGGCCGGGGTCTCCTCCCCCCACAGGCACTGTCCTAGTTCCTGACCCTGCTTGTGTAGGAGTCGTGGGTGATTTGGACACTAGGCGGGTCCCCGCTATCCCCCATTCGGGCCTATCCTGCAGCTGGTGTGGCTGGGGCAGGGAGGTCCCTGGCTAACTGGCTCTCTCTCCCCTAACCCCACTCCTGGTGGGCGCAGGACGAGGCGCAGCAGCTCGTGTTCCTGCACGCCATCCACCCCGCGTGTCTCGCTGCACAGCAGAGAGGGCAGGACACATTGGAGCCGCACTGCTTCAAGGCAGCCGTGGTGGAGAGGATTGTGGTGAGCGAGACACGGTGCCCGGCAGCTGGAGGGTGGACAGAGACACGGGAGGGGCAGGGGTCTCCCCAGGCCGATGGTTGGGGAATGGCTGGTGGTGGAGGGGCAGCTGAGGGCAGGGATTGCTGGGGCTGCAGATTGGGGAGAAGAGACGGGAGAACTAGTGGGCAGGAATCGGAAGAGCGGGAGGCAGCTGGGGGGATCCTGCTGGTTGTGTGGGGCCCTGGCTGTGTAATCTCCTCCTTGGGAAGTGTCAGTGAGGCCCAAATCTCACCTGCTCCTTTGTCTCCTTTGTCTCTCCCAGGAGCTCATTGAGGAGCTTCCTGATGACTCTCCGCCCGGCGCCGTCCTGGCCAACTGCCTGATCGCTGTGGCCAACCTGAGGTACCGAGACCCTCTTGCCCGGTTCCCCTAACCCTGGTGCTGCTCAGGCCCATGGCTGGGAGTCACTGCCCCTCCCACTCCCAGGTCACCTCCCAAGGGTGGCTCCTCTGGCAGAGGTGGCAGGAAGGGTCACTCCCTCTCCTGGCTGCTCTGTTCTTTTCACTCCAGTAACATTGCAATGGCTTTGGGGAGAGGCTGACTCCCAGGATCAGATACAGGAGGGGCAGCAGGGTTCAGGGAACAGGCACCATTCCTGCCTTGCCATTGCCTGTCTGGGAAACCTTGGCCTTATCGTTCCCTGGTTCGGTGCCTCAGTTTCCGTTCTCGCCAGCCTCTGCCTATTTCCCTGAAGTTTCACGTCCATGTCGGTGCCAGTCCCACCCCCGCACTGCACAGTCTAATACCGGCTCCTCTCTCTTGCCAGCACCATGACACCTGCCTTGGAGCCGGAGCTGGAGACCCACCTCCTCCGAGCTGCCCTGCATGCCGTTTTCACCCTGGACACGCGGACGGACACCACCCAAGTCCAGGTAGATCAGCTAAATCATGGATTGAGGAGCCAGCTCTTATCCTGCCACGAATCCTTGCTAATTGCCTGCAGTGGGATGAGAATGAGAGAGGCCAGGATATGTGTTTGGGGGTCTCACCAGTGCTTCCCAGAGACCCCTCTTCCCATCCTGCATCATGTGTAGCCCCACTTTCCCTAAGTCTGACCCATGGCTCTCCCTTGCTTTGCAGGATCTGCATAGGGTCATGCCAGACCTCCTGGACGCCATGCTGGGGAACCTGCTGGCAAAGTCCCCAGATACCAACAAGCTCCACTACATCTTGGAGGTGAGCCTGATGAGAGGGGTGGGGGCAATTTTACCTTAACTCTTCCATCCATTTTGCAGTCTGTCCTCCTAGCTGCGCCCCCAGTGGGGCGTCTTTGCTCAAAAATGTGTGTGTTCATAGCATGGTGCAAACAAACAATGCCAGGTTCAGCACACTACAGCAACACACATTACTGCAGGGCAGTCAGTGCAGTGCGGTGTCAGGCCCTTCCTCCTTGAAGGACAGAGGAAGGAGCTGGGACTTCAAGCCAGAGCTCTGCCTGGCTCTGTTGAGCACTAACCAGGGGGCCCCTGGCTGGCTTGGGGAGTGAGAGTCTGAACCCCTCCTGTGAGATCCAGAAGATGGTCCTCAGAGAAGAGTCACAGGCTCGTTCCTAGAGAAACAGGAGGGCCCCAGAGAATCAGCCCTTGTCTCTGTCTGACAGGCCCCGAGATTCCTGGGGGGATTGTGCTCCCACTCAGTCCCTTCACCCAACCAAGGACTTGAGAGCCAGGGAGGGGTGAGGGGTCTGTCTCCTTCCTGGTGAGCTGTTCAGGAATCAGGAGTTCAGGGAGGATGGGACCAGCCCCGCCACTGAGCATTGTCCCAATCTAGAGAGACAATGACAAGTTGTGACCTGCAGGATACAAGCATCGTCCTGAGGGCAACAATCCCCTTCTAAAGCTCTGCGATCAATGAATCAGATATTCCACCCGCATACAATGTCTCAGCCCCCGGGGATGGGGAGGGGCTCATTAGCACAACACATGCACCCGCCCATTCATGCTGAGCTGCCTCCTTTCCCCACAGCACATTAACTACTGGATGGTGTCCAGGGTGTCGCGCGAGAGAGCCAGGGCCATTAGGAGCAGCGCAACCCTGCTCACCTCCATCATCACCCTCCCTGACTTCGACGTAAGTGGCCTCTGACCCCAGCTTCCTGACTCCAGGCGGGGGTGGGCTGGCTCCAAGGGGCTGTAGGATCTGCTGCTGCAGGGGCTGTGGGTTAGGAGTGATCCTCTTGGGGAGGCAGAGTCAGAGCAGAGAATGAGCCTGGCTTGAGTCAAGTTCTGGTCACCCTATGGCGAAGTGGCGACTCTCGCTTTTAAGGGGAGCCTGCTTCAGGTTCATGCCTTCCTGTCATCCTGGAGCAGCTGGGGAAGCAAATCCTCATGGAGGGCCCTGCCCACATCCCTGTGCTCCAGGCTTGCTTGCAGGCAGAGAAAATTAAGAGTCTAGCTCTAGCTCCTATCCTCTAGCATCTCCTGCCGAGGGGCTGAGGGGAAGGAGTCCTGGCCCAGGCGGGGACTGGGAGCTGACAGGAAAATGCTGATGGAGTCCCCTCTCTCTCTTCTGTCCATTAGAACTCAGCCGAATTCCCCGAGATGGGTCACCACGTGGCACAGCTGGCTCTGTCCATCGGTGACCCAGACAAGGACATCAGCCGGCAGGCCAGGGAGGTTTTCCGGCTCTACCAACTGTTGCTGCACCAGAGGGGTAAGGAACCCAGCTGGGAAATGGCCCCCGCTAGATGAGTGAGACCCCCGCAGTCAATTTGTCTCCAAGTGACCCCGGCTGGAGGACGAGTCTCTCTCTCTCTTTCTGTGTTCTACACCAGCCCCTGCAATTCTGTTGGGCCGGGCACACAGCGAGGACTCTGCCCACTGTGCAGCCACCAATGGGATTGGAAGGACACAAGCCCTGCAACCAGAATGACAAATGTGTGTGTGTCTCTTTCCCAGACCTGACCATCCACGAGGCCGAAGAGCTGTGGCTCCGAGACTGGCATGAGGACAGCAGGCTCCTCGGCTATAAAAACACAGCCAGGGTCGGGGAGGTAAGGCTGCTGTGCCAGGGCATGGCACAGCTCGGGCAGTGCGGGTGGCTGCCTCCTGGAGCCACTAGACCGAGTTGCCGTTCTAGTCCAGGATTTGGAGCCTGCTTCTGGGCAATTTGCTGAAGCCTCACGTCCGTTTGGTTTCAGGTCTTTGGAAAGTTATTCTCGGAGGGCAGAGGCGCTTCTTCCTGCGGACGGCAGTGCTGGCCATGCACAACCCCCGGCTGCGTGTCAGCCAGGCTGGGCTGCTCCTCACTTACTCCCTGCTGGGGCAAGCCCAGCAGCTGCTGGGGGACAAGGTGAGCAGCTGCATTAGTCTCCGGAGATTGGGGCGGGGCCCAGGCCTCATTCCCATCCTCCGGCCATTGGCCGGCATGGCAGCAAGGCGACTGGTGGGGAATGAAAGCGAGCAGGTGCTACTGGGAAGGGAGATGAATTCACCTCTATGGGCAGGAGGAGCAAGCTTGTCCCCGGAGCAGCTCCAGCCCAGCTCGTTACCAAGTATTGCCTCATCATGGACTTATGTTCTTGGGAAGGGCAGCAGAGTCCTCTAAGTGCCCTCTGCCAGCCTCTCCTGTCACCCGAGCCACCACCTGCGGCTTCAGCATTAGTGGCTGGGATGACTTGGGGAATGATCTCAACCTCCCCACATCCCACTTCACTGCTGCCAGAATCCCTCCTCCCGGCCGCGCTAGAGCCCTTCCCTGCCCAACCGGGGTGGGAGTGGAGGAGAGGGGTCTGAGAACTTGAGCCGTGGATTGGAGGTGGAACAGCTGTCAGGGGCACTGGGGGGAAGGTGGCAGGAGCTCATCCTACAAGCAGGGGAGTTGGCACTGGAGGTCACTAGAAAGGACAACAAGACTCCATTCTGGGGGTCAGGAGTGGGACTCCATCCCTCAGAGGTGGGCGGGTGCTGGGTGGAAATGCTGCTGGTCCCAGATGCCCTTAATCCCCGGATTCCGCAGCGGTGTCTGAGTCTCTGACGGGTCCTCGTTCCCTTGCAGCAGGAGGAGGTCACCTATAAGGTGACGCAACAACTGCACATCATCCACAACTTGCACCAAGTGCCTGAGGCGGTGCAGGAGCTCTGCCTTCGAGGCCACCAGCTACTCCCACTCCCTGTAAACGGGGAGTGTAGTGAGACTGAGTGGTCTCCCTCCGACTGGGAGAGCGAGAGACCCCCTACACGCCTCTTGGAGGCTGGGGCCTATATTGCCCCGCCCCCCTCGCCCTAAGAACTGGAGCGTGGCCGGAAGTATAAAAGGCCTGCCGTGCTGCACAGTTGGGGGAGAGCCTGCAAGAGAGGAGGACGCTCGGCCTGTTCTCCAGAGGCCCAGAGAGGATCCCGCTCCTGGCTGTTCCCGATCCCCAGGCGTGGACGAGGACTGGCCCGGAGTCCCCGCTGCGGTTTACCCCAAGGAGCCGGAAGAGGCCTGGAGGCCGCAGGTACCAAACCCTGGGGAGGCAGGAAGTAGCCCAGGGGCAGCCCTGGAGCAGCCGGCTGCAGAGCCCAGCACAGCTCAGTCGGCATGTTGCGGCCGGATCCCCGCCGACGCAGGGGCAGCCAAGGGCCCGCTTCCCCCTGCCACCCCATCCCAGGTGGCTGACCCCCTACGTGGTGCAAGGAGGCTCTAGCCCAGGACAGGAGCTCCCTTATCACTGACCTGGAGGGTGTTTGTTGGCTGGCCACCGGGGCCCCACCCAGGCTAGAGCCAGCCCTGTCAAGACTGTTTGCTCGCTGGCTGCTTGGTTCCACCCAGGCCGGAGCCACTCTGGCAGACTGTGCTGGGGGCTGACCACTTGAGCGACCCCAGCCCGGCAGGGCCGGCTCTACCATTTTTACCACCACAAGGAAAAACAAAAAGGCGGCTCGGACTGCTGCTGCCCAAACTGCTGAAGCTGCCCGGACTCTGCTGCCCCAGGAATGGCCGGATTGCCGCCCCTTAGCATGTGCCGCCCCAGGCACGTGCTGGCTCCGCTGGTGCCTGGAGCCGGCCCTGCAGCCCAGGCCGCAGCCTGGTAACGACAGTTGATGACTGTGGTGGGGTGACTGCCCCATGCCCATGCAAGAGGGCGCTTGAGTAGGCCAGAGCGGCTGTGAAGGCCGGCAGCCAATCAGAGAAGGGCCTACTGAAAGCTAATCAGGGCCGAGATTAGAGCCAGCCAATCAGGGCTAGGATAGGCCCTATATAAAGGCTGCCCAGGAGCACAGTAGGCAGTCTGTCCCAGAACTTCATGGAGGAAGGTGTGTCTCCAGAGCAGGAGACCAGCACCTCAGACTGAGCAGTACTGCACCTGGGCATGTGGTGGCCGAGACAAATTGCAACCAGCTCTTGAGACAAGGGGCTAGACTTTGGGGTTGTGGTTGGCCACTGAGGCAGGTGCAAGGACTGTTGCTAACCGCCCCCGCCGCCGCCCTTCACCCTCAAAAGGGGATGAGGATGAAGGACGCTGTCAAGCAGGGAGCAACACGGGTCCAGCCACCAACGGAGGACAAGAGATGGACAGGACACTGCCAGCAGAGGGCGCTCCCCATGGACTTGGACAGAGCAGTGCTGGGCAGACTCATGGGGAGCATAGTAGGGCTCCGGCCCAAGACCTGCCAGACTCCGGGCCCTGATAGAAAGGGCCTAGAGAGTGCGAGGGGCCGGAGGGGAAGTGGCCCAGGGACAGTTGGACAAAGGGAGAGCAGGGGGGCTGCCACTAGATGGTCCCTGGGTTGGGACCCAGAGTACTGGGCAGGCGTGGGTCCCCCCCTTCCCTCTTGTACTGCACCTGGCCATGTGGTGGCTGAGACAACTTCCAACGAGCCCTTGAGACAATGGGTTAGACTTTGGGGGCTGTGGTTGGCCACTGAGGCAGGTGCAAGGACTGTTGGTAATCCCTCCGGAAGGGGGTGAGCATGGACTAAGGGGCACTGCCAGAGAGCAGTGGCCTGTAGAAGGACACCGTCAAGTGGGGAGCAATGCGGGTCCAGACGCCAAGGGAGGACAAGAGACGGACAGGACACCGCCAGCAGAGCGCGCTTCCCATAGACTGAGCTAATTACCAGAGCGCCCAGTGGGAGGCGCCATGGTGATGAGCTCCAACCCCGTCACATGTGGTGGAGAATGCAGTCACGGGCGGACCGCCCTGATACTAGGGGCAAGAGCGAGGACTAAACAGATTGTGTCACATTGAGAGACTGAGACAAAATGGTGGAGAAAAGAGACTTCTATTGGAGGGCCTGGGTGGCTCAGCTCGCCGAGCAGCAGAGGGAGTTGTTCTGGCTGCTGCGGGGGTCGGCACCCAGGCCAAACGAGATCCGGCCCCATGGGCGAGAGGCCAGGGCTGGGAACTCTGAACTGCTTCGCCTGTAGGTGACGGGGACGCTACAGGAGGGAGTGTCCCTACTGGGAGGGGGCAGAGAGGCCCCACCCAGAAAAGGCACCCTCTGCTTGTTGGGTCTGAGGGGAGCCAGGGCACCTGAAGAGAGAGTGCCCCTACAGGACTGCCAAGGCCCGGGCCAGCCCAGAAGGAAGGGCCAGGGCCCAAACAAGCAGGAGTAGGGACGTGGCAGGTGGAAGACCCAGAAAGTGCTTCCACTGCCACAAAGAGGGACATTTAAAGAGGCACTGCCCCCTGAGGCAGAAAGGGGGAGTGTCTGAGACAAGGGCTCGGTCTGAGACCCCACCCAGGGAAGGGGTGGTGAAGACCGAGGCCCCTAGAGAGAAAGGGGCTGGGTAGAGAGGCCCCACCGAAATGAGGGAACCCACATAGGAGCCAGGAGGGCCAATGTGGGAACCCAAACAGAAGTAGGAACCGCGTAGGACCAGGGCGGTCCACAATGGGAACCCAGACCCTAGAGGTGCGGAGCAGGTTGCTCCAGACTGTGGAGGGTCTGCGAGAGGAAAGGGATGCCCTGCGGGCCCAGCTGTGAGGGAAGCTGGGGCGATAGGGACGCCCTTCCTTCCCCCCGTGAGCATTCTTAAGGGGGGGGGTGGTGGGGTGGCTGCCCCACCCCCATGTGAGAGGGGGCTAGAGTAGCCCAGAACGGCTGCATAGGCCGGCAGCCAATCAAGGAAGGGCCTACTGAGAGCCAATCAGGGCCGAGATTAGAGCCAGCCAATCAGGGTTAGGCTAGGTACTATATAATGGCTGCCCAGGAGCACAGCAGTCAGTCTGTCCCAGAACTTCATGGAGGAAGGTGTGTCTCCAGAGCAGGAGACCAGCACCTCAGACTGAGCAGTACTGCACCTGGGCATGTGGTGGCCGAGACAAATTGCAACCAGCTCTTGAGACAAGGGGCTAGACTTTGGGGTTGTGGTTGGCCACTGAGGCAGGTGCAAGGACTGTTGCTAACCGCCCCCGCCGCCGCCCTTCACCCTCAAAAGGGGATGAGGATGAAGGACGCTGTCAAGCAGGGAGCAACACGGGTCCAGCCACCAACGGAGGACAAGAGATGGACAGGACACTGCCAGCAGAGGGCGCTCCCCATGGACTGAGCTAATTCCCGGAGCGACCAGCGGGAGGTGCTGTGGTGGTGAGTTCCAACCCGGTCACAACCGTCCAGCCCTATTGTGGGCCCCTGGCTACCCTGCAGACTCTAGTCTGGACCGGAGTGGCCTCCCTCTGAGCGGGAGTGCGAGGGACCCCTACAGGGAACTAGTGGAAGGGGAAATGGAGCCCCCTGGCACTTACAGAAACTCGCTCCCCTCTCTGTGGAGCCGGGTCCTTCCCTCTGCTCCCCAAATTCCTTCATCTGAGGCTGGAGCTCTTTCCCTCACACCCACTCCCCACCCCCCTTTCCTTGGTCTACACCCCCTCCCATTCCCCCTGTGCCCAGGCAGAGCTCTCCCAGCCCCATATGATGCAGAAAGGCCCCTGTGTCAGGGCCACAGCCCCAGCCCCACTGGAGCCTGGAAAGCTCCACTTTTGAGGAGGTGGGAGTGGGACAGAGGCTCAGGGCTAGCTTCACCTCCTGCCCTTTATTGTCCCCTTGGCCCTTCTATGGGGTCTCTGGGTGTGAAAGGAATAGGAACCTCCTTCCCAACTATCTTCCAGGCCCTGGGATCTGGCACAGCTTCCCAGATGGGCGCATCCTGTACCGGAGCCACGTCAGGGGGCAGTGGGGACAGGTCACCTGGTCCTAGCAAAGCAAGCAATGCTGGCTCTCAAAGAGGCTTAGATGGAAGACCCCATTCCCTCATGGAGGTAAGAGCCATTTACTCCTTGGAGCCTGTGGGTCTCTTGGGGGAGAAATGGCATCCCCAGTGCATAGCCTGGCTGGGAGCTTCCCCCTTCTCTGGCTCCCAGCTCTGGGACAGAGACTTGTCCATCATCGTACCACCCTGGTTTTGTTCCTAGGAAGGGGCTCCCCAGAGACTTCCTTGAACCTGGACTCCTGAGAGCATTTCTGGCAGGAGACTCCAGCCCCTCGGGCACGAAGAGAGCATCGGGTAGTCTCGGTCGCCAGTTCCACTTCCCACAGCAGGGAAAACGAACCCATCAGCTCCCAGAATCCCAACTCTTTGACTTCCTTCCACTCAGCAGTGAGGTTTCTCCAGCCCCCTCACCACACCTGTCAGCCTCTGAATGTCAGAGTCACCAGAACGAGCAAACTCCAGTTCCAGGCAGTGGGGCCTGTGTGTATTCAGCCCCTCTGGAAACCAGGTCTGAAATGAGGAGCAAGGACCCCAGGCCAATAACAGTAGGAGTGGGCAGAGCAGGCCTGTAAGAGGGTGCTTTCCCCTGGGCTGCACAGCTTGGGACCTAGCCAAGTTGAGGATAGAACGAGCCCTAACTGAGAGGCAAAAGAGAGGCCAGGCCCTCCCCCTCGAGCGTCGCTTATTATAAATTTTCAAAACTGAATACAGTGGAGTCACATCTTACGCAGGGGTTAGGTTATAAGGTCAGGGGGTGTCAGGGTTGAATAGTTCTCCCATGGTCTCTCAGGAAGGGGACATACAAGGCCATAGAAAAGGCTACCAAGGCCAGCAAGGGCAAGGCCGAGCCAAAGTCAGGCTGAGGAAAAGCCCCGAAGGGACGGAGGAGCTTGTTTCGGTTAAAGACATTTTTGGACTTTTCGTTTGGGGTGATCGCGACCCAGGAAGGAGTGGAATAAAAGACGGTCACCTGGCTGAAGGGCTGAGTTCCCAGGCAAAAAGCTGCCAGAGTACCCTAGCGACTCTCAGCGGGGGCGCTAGCCCAGCAAGAAAGCTGTGAGACCAGCCTTGCCAGGAAGGGGCACCTCTCGGTGAGTGAACTCTGTTACAAGCCTGTTTCCATTATGGAAACAGCCTGGTATTGGAGAGTGCTGGGGATGGCCTATGGGAGAGGATGGCTGGAGGGGTCATACAGAAGGGGCAGCAGGGTGCAGTGATGAGAGCAGGGAACAGGTTATACAGCAGCACTGCCACTGAGTGGTAACGTGATCCTGGCCAGGTCACTCTCCCATCTGGTGCCTCACTTTCTCTATCTTTGAAATGAGGATCATCCTGTCCCACATGGAGAAAGTGTTTGATCCTCTGCTCTTGATTCCCAAATTCCTGCCCTCCTTTCCCCACACAGGCCTCTGCCCATGTTAGTGCCTGGGTCACCCTGCAACTGCAGGGTCTCATGTACAGTCTCCTGCCAGCAAACTGAAACCGCCCCTAGCTCCAGAATAGGAATTGCAGTTCCTGTGCGCTGCCCTGAATGGAGTCTAGACCATGGGCATGGGGAAGGCCAACGCTCACCTCCAGTTAGATCATCAACCTGCTCCTCTGTCCCAGGAGCAGGAAGGCCTCTGGTTCTTGCTCTCTTGGTAGCTGGAGCTGCTAAGTTAGGGGTGCGGTGGGCCATTGGGCCACCAGTGGTCAGGGCGGAGCAGTGTTTAACCAGTTACCAATCCATGAGAGGACCTTATGATGGACCTTATGATTGTACAGTTGATTCAATTGCTTATTCTTTGGGATTCAGAACCTCTGTTCTCCCTCAGAGGTGCCAGAACCCTGACTGTCAAATCTGTCTTTCAGGCTCTGTCCCAGCCTCTCACACAGATCCTGCAGCCAGCCCAGCTCATCCTGTCAAACCAAGCAACATGGGTCCCATTGAAGCTCAGGTAGAAGATCCCAGGCACCTCCTGGAGGTCAGAACCGTTCACTCGTCCTGCCACTTGGGGCTCTTGCAACAAACAGGGGATTCCTGCTACATATCCTGGTTGTAACCTCCCTGGCCACACAATAGCAGATCTTAAGGTGGCCATCCTGCAGCAAAAAAACTTCAGGACCAGACTTCAAAGAGAAACTGCTGAGCTCCAGTTCATCTGCAAATTTGACACCATCAGCTCAGGATTAAACAAAGACTGTGAATGGCTTGCCAACTACAGAAACAGTTTCTCCTCTCTTGGTTTTCACTCAACTGCTAGAACAGGGCCTCATCCTCCCTGATTGAACTAACCTCGTTATCTCTAGCTTGCTTCTTGCTTGCATATATAAACCTGCCCCTGGAAATTTCCACTACTTGCATCCGAAGAAGTGGGTATTCACCCAAAGCTCATGCTGCAAAACGTCTGTTAGTCTATAAGGTGCCACAGGATTCTTTGCTGCTTCTACAGAACCAGACTAACACGGCTACCCCTCTGACACTTAATATCCTGGTTGGGAGCTTTCCCTGTCCCCAGATCCCAGCCCTGGTACAGAGACCTCTTTCTCATCATGAAATCCTCATTTTATTCTCAGAGGAGGTGTCCAGGATCCTAGAGACTGTTTTCCGCTGCAGGAGGTTTGAGCGGGGAGAGATCACTCACTGTCAAGACCCAGGGGTCTTCAGCCCGGGTCTGCAGGGTTCATGGGAGCAGCCACACTCCAACCCTCCACCTGGAAACCTGTTGACAATTGCTTACCTAGGACCCATGAGGTTCAGCCCCAGTTTGAGGCTCCACTCCTGAGGTCCTATTGGAGGAGTCCCAGGAAAGCTCATTGGCCCCCGGCCCTGCTTAAGACAGCAGCAGGAACTGGAAGCTGACTGAACGCCAGGGCTGCTCCCTGTTCTGGACCATGTGCTGCCTGGTTCTGCTGCTGCTCCCCTGGCTTGATTTCCTGGCATCTGATTTGTGGTTGTGATCGCAAGTTTCTTTTGCTGATGATCTTTCAGTATCCTGACTCAGCTGACTCTCGACTCCTGTCATGTGAGTGTGGACTCTGGCTCTGACCAGTAGGTCTGGCTGCCCTTGACCCAGCCGTGACATTGACTTTTTTGTACAATTTCTCCAATGCCCTTTTCTGCTCTCCAGCAAGATGCACCAGTCCCTTGGCTCCCAAAGTCCTAGTTGCTGCTCAAGGGCTGAGGGGTAGTGCTTGCAGGAGTCTTAATAAAATGAGAGAAAAGTCTCCCCGACACAGTTTAATTGTGTTCTTATTTTCATGTTTGCAGAAGGTTACCAGATAGCAATTGTGAAAAAACAGGATGGGGTGAGGGTAATAGGCACCTATATAAGAAAAAGTCCCCACCCCAGCTGCTTTTCCGATGGGAATCTCCCTAGAGCAGAGGAGAAATCTGCTCTTCTCTTAGGATCAGTCTCCGCAGTAATTCCACCCACCCTGGCCGCAGCCCAGCTACTTTGTTCACCTAGGGTCAGGGACCACTTTGGAAGCCCTTAGCGTGTGGGTGGAGGTGGGAGCAGAGGCTGAAGCTGTAGCATTTTCCACCAAAGAACACCACCGTGTCTTTCTATGGTCCGGCTAGGGCTCGCCATCCGTCTTGGAGCTGAACCCCAGATGGGAGCTGATAGATTGTCCTTGGTGAGCCATGTTCTTGTGTGGGATGGAGCTGAGGGCCAGAGAGGGCCAGGAGCAGATGCATCACGCCTGGCCAGGACCGGGATAAACAGCCTGTAACACTAGGTGAGTCAAACTATGGCCACAATACAGCACCCTGGATATCCATGGGGACTTAATTTGGGCCCTTCACTACCAAGAGCACAACTCATTCCAACTTGAGTCATGATGGTGGTTACCCCTGCCAACCCTTCTGAGGTGGGTCAGTTTTATCCCTGTTAGCTGGGGCATCGCGATAGAAAGCAACTGGCTGTGAGGTCACACACAATGTCACTGACAGAGGCAGGAAGGAAGCGTGGTACTGATCCCAGTCCAGCTCCAACCACTAGACTCCACCCACTTCCAAAGTCAGAGAACCCAGGAGCCCTGACTCTGACAGCTCGGCCTTAAATGACATGACCAACCTCCCTCCCACTCAGGAAGCCATAGAAGGGACCATCTGCTGAGCTCCCCTTTGCAATGCCGCTGTCAGAGACTATCGCTGGTGGGTGCCAAGTGACTGAGCAGGGAACTCCTTGAGAGCCTCCTAGAGACTCACAGGTGTTTGACTGTGACCCTCAGGGAGCCGTGGGAAGAGACTCTCCTGCTCTAACAAAGGGTTTCTGTTCTCCTAGACAGGCAGCCCGTGAGTCCAGTTTGCAGAATGTGGAAGAGCCCTTTGGTGATGTTTTGGAGGATTCCCCACGTAGGTGGCAGCAGCTGCAGTGCCTGGGGTCCCCATGGGCCAAGCCTCCACTCCTGACACTCCAGGCTAATCTCCCCTGCTCTCAGCGGGGCTTGGCTTTAGCTGCTGGGCCTGCGTGCCTAGACAGAGGACTCAGGTATTTCCATCAGGCTGCTCAATGGCAAATGCAGCCACCCAAAGAGGTGAAGAAGAATGGAAGCGAAAGCACAAAGCTGGACCATCCGCTGAGCTGTTGCAATCAAGTGAGCAGAGCCGGGGAGAGAAGAGGGAGAACTCGAAGGTGGCTGGCGGCAGTAGGGAGGAGAAGCAGTTTGGGAGCCAAGAGAGTAGAAATAAATAGCTCATGACAAATACTGTGGCTTTGTCTTGTGTGGTGAAGGGTTGGAAAGGGGTCTCTTTACTGTCACGCTAAACTTTACAATAGCTGGATTCAGAGTAGCAGCCGTGTTAGTCTGTATCCACAAAAAGAACAGGAATCCTTGTGGCACCTTAGAGACTAACACATTTATTTGAGCATAAGTGCATTAGGGTTCACATACGTGAGCACGAGGAGGAACCTTTTGAGTTTTCTCCTTTCCTTACACTGATTTTACTAGAAAACAGACATCCTCACACCTTGTCAAACTGTCTATATAGGGCTATCTTGAGTATCACTACAAACATTTTTTCTCCTAATTAATTAGCCTCTTGGAGTTGGTAGGACAAGTGTGTGTGTGTGTGTGTGTGTACAAAAGCTTATGCTCAAATAAATGTTAGTCTCTCTAAGGTGCCGCAAGTTCGCCTGTTCTTTTTACTTCTTGTCCCCTTCACTTAAGGTGTGAGCATAAGTGCCTTAGTTGGTCAACTCCTGAACTGAAGTCTCTGCTTCTTCCCAGGGGTGGCTCTAGGCACCAGCAAAGCAAGCAGCTGCTTGGGGCAGCCCATTTGCAGGGGCGGCAGCTAGCAGGGATCGAGCCTGGGAGCTGAGAACCAACAGGGGGCCCTGGGAGCTGTAGTTCCTTGGTTAGCTCCCTGCCTATAGAACCAGCCCTGGAGCAGGGAAAGAACTACATTTCCCAGGATTCCCTTAGCCACTACCAACAGGAAAGCAGGGGAGGGAGTATGGTAGCTGAAACCTCATGCTGCAGCTTGAACTCACTGCTAGAGCGGGGTGGCACTGTGAATGGGGAACAAGTGTGCCCAAGAGGTAGAAGGCTTTGGCCCAGATATCCCCTTCAGAAGACATCCCCAGACTGGCTTAGGGATACTGGTGTGACCCCACCTTGCAGCCCCCAAAGAAGGAATTGGGGGATTAAATGGACAGTGCCCCCCTCTATCTGAAGCCTAGCAAGGGAGGTACGTGGATCCCACCAGAATTTAAAATGAAAAGTAAGGGAGGGGAGGCTCTACTGGACCTGGGCAGCTTCAGATACAGTACCAGGCACGTAGGAGGATTTCCACTTCTGAACCTTGGAAGCAGAAATTGACTTTTCCTTTCCAGTTTTAGCTAATATTCAGAAAAGGAATCTAGCACCTGCCTTCCAGATTTGAACATCTCAAAAGTCAGGAGTGCTCAAGCTCAGTTTGGGCAGCTGTTACTTCATTTCTCCCAAATCAAATATACTGACCCACTGTAACTTGCTGTAGATAAAATTGAGCAAGAAATGCTTCCCAGTGGTTTTTAGGACTGGAATTGCTATTTTCAACAGCCATTGCTTTTTTTTTTTTTAGTTGTTTAAAAGGAAGACAGTGATATTGCATTGGCAAATTCCCCATAGAAACAAAGAGTGGAACAAAAGAATAATAAAGGCACCTTGACTTTTCCTCATTTATGGAGGACAGTCTTATAATATGCATCCAGATATCCTGCAATCACACAAGCTGAAAATTGTTGCACTTTACAGAGGTTCTGTAACCATATGGGAACCAATCCTGTCTGTGTTCTGTGCACATCCAAAATTCCTGCTGAATGACCCGCCCTGGGGACAAGTCACCAGTGACCCAGGGCTGGGGCAGAAGGAGGGTGCCGGTGGGGGAGGGGGAGGAAGAGCCCAGGGCTGGTGTGGCAGGGGGTGCGGGTAGAGGGGGCAGAGCCCAGGGCTGGGGTGGCAGGGGGTGGGGGGGCACTGGTGGGTGGGAAGGGGGGTGCCCAGAGCTGGTGCAGCACAGGGTGTGTGTGAGCCCAGGGCTGGGGTGACAGGGGGGTGCGGAAAGGGGGAGGCCCAGAGCTGGGGCAGCAGGGGGTGCAGGTGTGTGGGGGGGAGAGCCCAGGGCTGGGGCAGCAAGGGGGTGCAGGGGGGGGAGCCCAGGGCTGGGGTGAGGGCAGCCAAATTTTATTTTGCTTGGGGCGGCAAAAAACCTAGAGCCGGCCCTGCTTCTTCCAGTATGTTTCAATGGATCTCTCTCCGATTGATCCAAGTGATAATCAGGTCTATGTTCTTAGACCTGCTACAGGACAGCATTTCTGTGGAAGACGCTGCTGGCCCAGCCTGCACTCAGTGTGAGGTTCCCCCACTGAGAGCTGAAATCACTGAGAGCTGGTGAAACCTCAGGAGACCAACTGAGAGGTCACAGGGGCTGGTGGCAGCAGAAGGTGATGGCACAAGGCCATCGGCCATGGAGTGGTGGAGTGAATGGTGGCACGACAAACAGCGGCCAGAGTGAGCAGCCGGAGAGCAGCCGCCAGTGGTGAACAGCTGGAGGAATGAGCGAGGTACCTTCTCCCCCACAGGCTGGGAGGTCATTTCAGCTCCAGTGGTCACTTAACAAACCAAAAGATTCTCTCTGGAGCCTAATCAGCTCTATCTGTAAACAGGATCTAAAGGCGGAAGACGCCTGGGGTTATTTCAGGTTGAAGTTGCAGGAGCTGTCAGAGTCATGTATCCCGAGAAAGGGAAAACGGTTCGTAGGTAGCAGTTTTAGACCGAGCTGGATGAGCAAGCGTTTTAGAGGAGTGATTAAGAAAAAACAGAAAGCGTACAAGGAGTGGAAAATGGGAGGGATCAGCAAAGAAACCTACCTTATTGAGGTCAGAGGGTGTAGGGAAGCAGTGAGAAAGGCAAAGAGCCGGGTGGAGATGGACCTAGCGAAGGGGATTAAAACCAATAGCAAAAGGTTTTTTAGCCATATAAATAGGAAGAAAACCAAGAAGGAAGAAGTGGGACCGCTTAAAACTTTGAACGGAGTGGAGATTAGGGATAATCTTGGCATGGCACAATATCTGAACAAATATTTTGCCTCGGTCTTTAATGAAGCTAATGAAGGGCTAAGGAATAGTGATAGAGGGACTGATGGGAATGAAGATATGGGGGTAGACATTACGGTATCTGAGGTGGAAGCCAAACTTGAACAGCTTAACGGAAGTAAATCGGGGGGCCCGGATAATCTTCATCCTAGAATATTAAGGGAATTGGCGAGTGAAATTGCAAGCCTGTTAGCGATGATTTTTAATAAATCTGTAAACTCGGGGGTTGTACCGTTTGACTGGAGATTAGCTAATATAGTTCCTATATTCAAGAAGGGGAAAAAAAGTGACCCGGGTAACTACAGGCCTGTTAGTTTAACATCTGTAGTATGCAAAGTCATGGAAAAAATTTTAAAGGAGAGAGTGGTTACGGACCTTGAGGCCGATGGCAACTTGGACAAATTACAGCATGGTTTTACGAAAGGTAGATCGTGCCAAACCAACCTGATCTCCTTCTTTGAGAAAGTAACAGATTTTTTTAGACAAGGGAAATGCGGTGGATCTAATGTATCTTGATTTCAGTAAGGCGTTTGATACGGTACCGCATGAGGAATTACTGGTTAAATTGGAAAAGATGGGGATCGAAATGAAAATCCAGAGGTGGATAAGGAGCTGGTTAAAGGGGAGACTGCAGAGGGTCATATTGAAGGGTGATCTGTCGGGTTGGAGGAGGGTTACCAGTGGAGTTCCTCAAGGTTCGGTTTTGGGTCCGATTTTATTCAATCTATTTATCGCTGACCTCGGAACCAAAAGTAGGAGTGGGCTGATAAAGTTTGCGGATGACACAAAGTTGAGAGGTATTGCCAATTCGGAAAAGGATCGGGATATCCTCCAGGGAGATTTGGATGACCTTGTAAACTGGAGTATTAGTAACAGGATGAAATACAATAGTGAAAAGTGTAAGGTTATGCATTTAGGGATGACTAACAAGAATTTTAGTTATAAGCTGGGGACGCACCAGTTGGAAGTAACGGAGGAGGAGAAGGATCTAGGAGTCCTGGTTGATCGTAGGATGACTATGAGTAGGCAATGTGATGTGGCCGCTAAAAAAGCTAATGCGGTCTTGGGATGCATTAGGCGAGGTATTTCCAGTAGAGATAAGGAGGTGCTAGTCCCGTTATATAAGGCGTTGGTGAGACCTCATTTGGAGTATTGTGTGCAGTTTTGGTCTCCCATGTTTAAGAAGGATGAATTCAAACTGGAACGGGTACAAAGAAGGGCCACTAGAATGATCCGAGGAATGGAAAGCCTGTCGTATGAAAGGAGACTTGAGGAGCTCGGTTTGTTTTCCTTAACCAAAAGAAGGATAAGAGGAGATATGATTGCACTCTTTAAATATATCAGAGGGATAAATACCAGGGAAGGAGAGGAATTATTTCAGCTCAGTGCTAATGTGGACATGAGGACAAATGGATATAAATTGTCAGTCAGGAAATTTAGGCTTGAAATTAGACGAAGGTTTCTAACCATCAGAGGAGTGCAATTCTGGAACAGCCTAACGAGGGAAACAGTGGGGGTGAAGGACCTCCATGACTTTAAGATTAAGCTAGATAAGTTTATGGAGGGGATGGTATGATAGGATAACGGGTTTAGTCAATAGGTCAATAACATGCCACAATGGTAATTAGTACAAAGGGTCAATGATAGGATATTGTTAGCCTTTTTCCAGAGGGTCTGGCTGGAGAGTCTTGCCCGCATGCTCGGGGTTCAGCTGATCGCCATATTTGGGGTCGGGAAGGAATTTTCCTCCAGGGTAGATTGGCAGTGGCCCTGGAGGTTTTTCACCTTCCTCCGAAGCATGGGGCAGGGGTCGCTTGCTGGTGGATTATCTGCTACTAGAAGTCTTTAAATCATGATTTCGAGCATTCAACAGCAGAGTCAAGGGAGAGAATTATTTCAGAAGTGGGTGGATTGGCTTATGTGGCTGCATCTTGCAGGAGGTCAGACTAGATGATCATAATGGTCCCTTCTGATCTTGAATTCTATGATTCTAGGAGAGAGGGGCAGGTCAAATAGTGCCTGTGACTTTTAGGCAGAGCCCACAGCACCAAGCAAACCCCCTGTCTCCCCCCTCCCTCTCCACCGGGATCTGCCATTCAAACCTCTTGCTTAGCCAGCACAGTCCAGTTGAGGGTGACCAGTGCTTAATTCTAATGAAAGAGGTGCCGGGGCTCAAGGACGTTTTTTACTTTCATAACTAATGGGGCAAACCCGGAGGTCCTGAGGCTATGAACTGCCAAGCCTAGATGTGCCAGGGCTCAGGCCTGGCACAAAATTAAGCCCTGAGGGTGACCCCCTCACTCAGGACAGGCTCAGGACAGTTCTTCTGCCCTTTACTCATACAACAGGAATAACAACATTTCATTCCCCCTCATTCAAACCTCTGGGCATCTCTGCCCTCGGCTTTGCACCTCCTTTCACACCACTTCCCATGGGCTAAGCCTTCCCTTCCCTTCAAAGCCAGGCCAGGTCTACCCAGCTAGACAGACACAGGGTTATACGGCAACAGCTCTGCCTGCGGTGCCTCCTAGTGGAGATGCAGCGTGTAGGGGCAAGAGAGCGCTTTGGCCAGTGTAACTGCCTACACTAGGCTTTTGCTGGAATAAAAGTGTCATGAGAACTCCCACCCCTAGGCAACATTATTATACCGACCCGAGGTTTTAGTGGTGGCCAGGCACAACTGTTCTCGGAAGCCGCCTCTGCCCATCTGCTCACACTGCCTCACCCCACATGTTGGAGGTCCCTGGCAATGCTGCGGGGCAGGGCTCTTTCCTCATCCCAAGCCTGGGAAAGCATCGCTCTGTAGTTAAATGCAGACTCAGCAGAGAGGCCCATGTAGGGTTGGCAACTTTCTAATCACACAAAACCAAACACCCTCCCTTGCCCTGCCCCTGCCCTGAGGCCCCACCCCCTGCTCACTCCATCCCCCCTCTCTTGGTCGCTCACTCTCTCTCATCCTCACTCACTTGCTCATTTTCACAGCGCTAGGGGGGCGTTGGGGTGCAGGAGGGGGTGAGGGCTCCAGCTCGGGGTACAGGCTCTGGCATGGGGCCATAAGTGATGGGTTCAGGGTGCAGGAGGGGGCTCCAGGCCAGGGCAGGGGTTTGAAGTGTGGGGAGTTGTGGGGGCTGTGAGTGCAGGCTCTGATGTGGGGCTGGGGATGAGGAGTTTGGGATGCAGGAGGGGGCTCTGGGCTGGAGCCGAGGGGTTTAGACTGTGGGAGGGGGTTCCAGACTGCGGCAGGGGGTTGGGGTGTGGGAGCAGGTTTTGGGTGTGGGCTCCAGGAGGGAGTTTGGCTATGGAAGGGGGCTTGGGGATGGGGCAGGAGGCTGAGGTACAGGAGGGGATGAGGGGTGCAGGCTCCAGGCAGTGCTTGGACAGCTCCATGGAAGCGGCGGCATGTCCTTTGGTTCCTAGGTGCAGGGGTGGCCAAGCAGCTCTGTGGCAGTGGCTCCCCGGAGCTCCTATTGGGGCAGAGCTCTTCCTGACCTGCTGCTCACAACCAGGGAAGAATTAGTAGGGGAAGCAAAAGTGGATGGGAACCTGGGAGGCAGTGACCATGAGATGGTCGAGTTCAGGATCCTGACACAAGGAAGAAAGGAGAGCAGCAGAATACAGACCCTGGACTTCAGAAAAGCAGACTTTGACTCCCTCAGGGAACTGATGGGCAGGATCCCCTTGGAGAATAACATGAGGGGGAAAGGAGTCCAGGAGACCTGGCTGTATTTTAAAGGATCTTTAGTGAGGTTGCAGGAAAAAACCATCCCAATGTGTGGAAAGAATAGTAAATATGGCAGGCAATCAGCTTGGCTTAACAGTGAAATCCTTGCTGATCTTAAACACAAAAAAGAAGCTTACAAGAAGTGGAAGCTTGGACAAATGACCAGGGAGGAGTATAAAAATATTGCTCAGGCACGCAGGAGTGAAATCAGGAAGGCCAAATCACACTTGGAGTTGCAGCTAGCAAGGGATGTTAAGAGTAATAAGAAGGGTTTCTACAGGTATGTTAGCAACAAGAAGGAGGTCAAGGAAAGTGCGGGCCCCTTACTGAATGAGGGAGGTAACTTAGGCCTGGTCTACACTAGGACTTTAAATCGAATTTAGCAGCGTTAATTCGAATTAACCGCTCAACCGTCCACACCAGGAAGCCGTTTAATTCGACCTAGAGGGCCCTTTAGTTCGAATTCGGTACTCCACCCCGACGAGGGGAGTAGCGCTAAATTCGACATGGCTATCTCGAATTAGGCTAGGTGTGGATGCAAATCGAACTTAGTAGCTCCGGGAGCTATCCCACAGTGCACCACTCTGTTGACGCTCTGAACAGCAGTCCAAGCTTGGATTCTCTGACCAGCCACACAGGAAACGACCCGGGAAAATTTGAATTCCTTTTCCTGTCTGGGCACTTTGAATCTGATGTCCTGGTTGGACATCGGGGCTAGCTCAGCAGCACCTGCAACGATGCAGAGCTCTCCAGCAGAGGAGTCCATGCAATCCCAAAATAGAAAGAGGTCCCCAGCATGGACAGACCGGGAAGTCCTGGATCTGATCACTGTGTGGGGCGATGAGTCTGTGGTTTCGGAGCTGCGCTCCAACAAACGGAATGCAAAGACCTACGAGAAGGTCTCCAAAGCCATGGCACTCAGAGGATACAGCCGGGATACAACACAGTGCCACGTGAAAATCAAGGACCTGAGACAAGGCTACCAAAAAGTCAGAGCGGCAAACGGACGCTCCGGAGCCCAGCCCCAGACATGCCGCTTCTACGAGGCACTGCATGCCATTCTAGGTGGGTCTGCCACCACTGCCCCACCAGTGACCGTGGACTCTGAGGATGGCATAGTGTCGACGGGCAGTTCCTCGGCGATGTTCGCCGATGGGGAAGATGAGGAAGGGTTTGTGAAGGACGACGCAGGCGACAGCGCTTACAATACCGCTTTCCCCGACAGCCAGGATCTCTTCTTCACCCTCACAGAGATCCCCTACCAACCCTCCCCGGCTGTTAACACGGACTCAGAATCAGGGGAAGGATCAGTCGGTAAGTGCTATAAACATGGAAACTTTTATTTCTTAAATTACAGGAATAAAAAATATATATAACTATATAAATTGTTTTCCATATAAAACTATATAAAAAGAAGGTCCACACATATAGGGATGGAACAGAAATCCTCTTGGGACACTTCCACGAAACTCTCGTAGAGGTGCTCGAAAAGCCTCCGCAGGAGGTTCCTGGGAGAGGTGCCTTATTTGGTGCTCCGTGGAAGCACACTCTTCCGCGCCAGGCCATCCGAACGTACAGCGGAATCATTGCCTCGACCAGCATGGCAGCATACGGTCCTGGTCTGTGCAGGGATTCTCACAGCATCCTCTCTCTCTCCGAGTGACCCGCCTCAGGGTAATGTCGTTCGGCGACTGCTGCATCTAATTAGGGCAATTAGTGTACTGTTACTATTGTGAATGCTTGACTTTTACTTTGCATAGCAATGACCTTCGTTTAACAGCCACGTGTTGGAGGCCGCAGAGGAAAAGCATACAGTGATCTTTCCCGGGCACAGCCGCGAGGGGCTGGAACAGGGTCAGACTTTATGCTTTCCAGATTGCCTTCAGCGGGAGGGCACAGCTATCCATTAACTGTTAAGCAGCCTATAGTGTAGGGCTTACCAGGCCTGGCTGATAAACGGATTCAGCTGTACCGCCCCACTTGTCCGATCTCCGGTGCAAGACCGCAGCCACTGAAAGCGTATTCCGAAATCTCGAACTTGTCCTGAGAGCTCGTGAGACTAGGTGCCCCGTATGGTCTTGTTCACAGAAACTGAGTAGACTGTGTTCAGTGTTCGCAAACATGTATCTTTTCAAGGAAATCACTTCCTTTTTCCCATCACACAGCTGCGGCACTTTCACGAACTGCCCCGCCATCCCCCTCACAGAGGCTGGCGCAGATTAGGCGGCGAAAGAAAAAGACTAGGGACGACATGTTCTCGGAACTGATGGCATGCTCCAGAGCCGAGGCGGCCGAGCAGAGACAGTGGAGGGAGACCCTATGTCAGCACCAGCGCTCACACATCGAACGGGAGGACAGGTGGCGGCAGGAAGACCAGCAGGCGACTCAAACGCTGCTTGGTCTAATGAGGAGCAACGGACACGCCCGGCGCCTTGTAGATGTTCTGCAGGACCGCAGGCAGGAGGAGAGAGCCCCCCTGCACTGTATCTGCAACCGCCATCCCCCGCCACAAAGTCCTGTCCCCCCCTCACCCAAAATAACAAGAAGGAGGGGCGCTAGGGGCCGTGAAAACTGTCACTGCACCCCAGCAGAGCGCTCATGTACCACACAGCTCTCATGCCATAAATTTTGAGAAGTGCTTCCCTTCCTGGATCACCCAGTCCCAAATCCAAGTTTCATCCCCCCACTGTGTAGTTGAGTATTAAAAGTAGTTTGTTGTTATTCACTGTTTCCGTCATGTTTTTCTTGTCAGAAGACTGTGTGAAGGGGGGGGAGGGGTTTTTTAATTGCATAGGACAGCCTCCATTACCAGGGTACAGACTTGGGGGCAGGATCAACAGCAGGACACACACAGACTGCAGTCACTAGGCACCAGGGTCAGTCTGGGAGGTGTATGCTGCCCCGGGTCAGTCTGTGAGCTGTATGCTGCCCCAGGGTCCTAGCGCCTGCCATCCACAAATGGCAAGGCAGGCTGCCCTTACCATGCCCTTCCACCCTAGCCACGAGCCTCTCCGATGCCCTGAGCCCCAGCAAGAGCCCTCATCCACGGACACATACTCACCCTTCCCACACACCCCTCACCCCTTCCTATGCCCCAACCCCCAGCCCAGAGCCTGCATCCAAACTCCGTCCCAAAGAAGGCACCCCTCACCCCTTCCTGCAAACCCACCCCTTCCTGCACACCCACCCGCAACCGTCCTCCCCCCAGAGACCGCTGTAGGAGCAGGAGCCTGTCATTCCTCTAGTGTAGAAGCGGTCTGTACATCAGTGCACACCATACCCACCACAGTCTGCGTCCATGTTTCAACCCTAGAACAGGAATTCATAATTAAAGAAAACTTTGTTAATAATCAGTGTTCCATTAAATTTATTTTAAAACGTGTGTTGGAAGGGGGGAAACCTGGAGAACGGGGTATGTAACCGCAGATCGAAGTCAACAGTCACTGAAACAGGCTCAGGTTCAGCTTCTCTGTAAATCAAGTGGACAGTCATAGGTTACCCTGCTCTCCGAGGAACCTAGCTTTCAAAGCCTCCCGGATGCACAGCGCTTCCCGCTGTGATCTTCTATCGGCACGGCTGTCTGGCTGAGCGTAATCAGCAGCCAGGCGATTTGCCTCAACCTCCCATCCCGCCATAAAGGTCTCCCCCTTGCTCTCACAGAGATTGTGGAGCACACAGCAAGCAGCAATAACAACGGGGATATTTTTTTCGCTGAGGTCCGAGCGAGTGAGTAAGCTCCGCCATCTCCCCTTGAGACGTCCGAAAGCGCACTCCACCACCATTCTGCACTTGCTCAGCCGGTAGTTGAAGAGTTCCTTCTCACTGTCCAAGGCGCCTGTATAGGGCTTCATGAGCCAGGGCATTAGCGGGTAGGCTGGGTCCCCGAGGATCACTGTAGGCATCTGCACATCCCCAACCGTTATTTTGTGGTCCGGGAAGAAACTACCTGCCTGGAGGCGTTTAAACAGACCAGAGTTCCTGAACACACGTGCGTCATGAACCTTGCCCGGCCACCCGATGTAGATGTTGGTAAAACGTCCCCTATGGTCCACCAGTGCTTGCAGCACCATAGAAAAGTAGCCCTTTCGGTTAATGTATTGGCTGGCCTGGTGGGCTGGTCCCAGGAAAGGGATGTGAGTCCCATCTATAGCCCCACTGCAGTTTGGGAATCCCATTGTGGCGAAGCCATCTCTGACGACCTGGACGTTTCCTAGAGTCACTACCTTTGAGAGCAGTTGCTCAACGATTGCGTGGGCTACTTGAATCACAGCAAGCCCTACGGTAGATTTGCCCACGCCAAAGTGGTTCGCTACTGACCGGTAGCTGTCTGGCGTGGCAAGTTTCCAGAGGGCTATGGCCACTCGCTTCTGCACAGTCAGGGCTGCTCGCATCCGGGTGTCCTGGCGCTTCAGGGCAGGGGACAGCAAGTCACAGAGTTCAAGGAAAGTGCCCTTACGCATCCTGAAGTTTCGCAGCCACTGTGATTCATCCCAGACCTGCAGCACTATGCGGTCCCACCACTCCGTGCTTGTTTCCCGGGCCCAGAATCGCCGTTCCACACCATGAACTTGACCCATTGCCACCATGATCTCCACTGCGCGGCGTACCCTGCTTTGTGAGAGGTCTGCGCCACTCTGTGACTTCCTGTCCTCACCGCGCTGACGGAGCCCCCTCGCCCGATTTCTCAGCAGCTGACTGTGGAAGAGGTGGATGATAAGGTGCGAGGAGTTGACAACGGCCATAAGTGCAGCGATGATCGCAGCGGGCTCTATGCTCGCAGTGCTGTGGCGTCCGCGCTGTAACCGACCAGAGAAGGGCGCGAACAGATTTCCTGCCGGCGCTTTCAGGGAGGGAGGGCGTGATTGACGGCTCAATGACGACAGTTACCCAAAACCGCCCTCGACACATTTTTTCCCCCAGCAGGCATTGGGGGCTCTACCCAGTATTCCAATGGGCAGCGGGGACTGCGGGAACTGTGGGATAGCTTCCCACAGTGCACCGCTTCCAAAGTCGACGCTGGCCCCGTTACTGTGGACTCAGACAGTCGAATTAGTGTATTTAGTGTGGAGACACAAATTCGACTTCATAAGGTCGATTCCACAAATTCGAGTTAAGTAGATTCGAAATAGTCTTGTAGTGTAGACGTACCCTTAGTGACAGAGGATGTGAAAAAAGCTAATATACTCAATGCTTTTTTTGCCTCTGTCTTCACAAACAAGGTCAGCTTCTCAGACTGCTGCACTGGGCAGCACAGCATGGGGAGAAGGTGTCCAGCTCTCTGTGGAGAAAGAAGTGGTTCAGGACTATTTAGAAAAGCTGGATGAGCACAAGTCCATGGAGCCAGATGCCCTGCATCCAAAGATGCTAAAGGAGTTGGCAGATGTGATTGCAGAGCCATTGGCCATTATCTTTGAAAACTCATGGCGAACGGGGGAGGTCCCGGATGACTGGAAAAAGGCTACTGTAGTGCCCGTCCTTAAAAAAGAGGAGGAGGATGATCTGGGGAACTACAGACCAGGCAGCCTCACCTCAGTGCCTGGAAAAATCATGGAGCAGGTCCTCAAGGAATCAATTTTGAAGCACTTTGAGGAGAGGAAAGTGATCAGGAAAAGTCAGCATGGATTCACCAAGGGCAAGTCATGCCTGACTAAACTAATTGCCTTCTATGAGGAGATAACGGGGTCTGTGGATGAGGGGAAAGCAGTGGATGTGTTATTCCTTGACTTTAGCAAAGCTTTTGATATTGTCTCCCACAGTATTCTTGCCAGCAAGTTAAAGAGGCATGGCTGGATGAATGGACTATAACATGGATAGAAAGCTGGCTAGATCATCAGGATCAACGGGTAGTGATCAACGGCTCCATGTCTAGTTGGCAGCCGGTTTCAAGTGGAGTATCCCAAGGGTCGGTCCTGGGGCCAGTTTTGTTCAATATCTTCATTAATGATCTGGAGGATGGCATGGACTGCACCCTCAGCAAGTTTGCAGATGACACTAAACTGGGAGGAGTGGTAGATACGCTGGAGGGTAGGGATAGGATACAGAGGGACCTAGACAAATTAGAGAATTGGGCCAAAAGAAACCTGATGAGGTTCAACAAGGAGAAGTGCAGAGTCCTGCCTTTAGAATGGAAGAATCTCATTCACTCTTACAGACTAGGGACCGAATGGCTAGGCTACAGAAGCAGCAAAGAGTCCTGTGGCACCTTATAGACTAACAGACTTATTGGAGCATGAGCTTTTGTGGGTGAATACCCACTTCATCAGATGCATGTAGTGGAAATTTCCAGAGGCAGGTATATATATGCAAGCAAGAAGCATGCTGGAGATAACGAGGTTAGTTCCAGGGGTGAGCTGCAGACGGTTCGCAATGGTTCGCGCGAACCGTTTGCTAAAATTAGACGCCGGACAGCGAACCGGATGCTAAAGTTCTCTGTCCGTTCTAATTTTAGCAAACGGTTCGCGCGAACCGTTGCGAATTCTGCCTCCACCTCCTGCCATGAAGCTCCTCCTTGCTTCTCCTCCCCCACGGCTTCCCGCGAATCAGCTGTTCGCGCGGGAAGCCTGGGAGGGCTGAGAAGCAAGCAGGCTTCCCCGGCCCAGGAAGAGGACGCTGAGGTAGGAAACTAGGGGAGGGGGCGTGTGCCCCGGCCGGTCCCTGGCCGCGGCCCGTCCCCGCCTCCCCAGCCGCGACCCTGCCCGGCCACCCGGCCCCCCCCGTCCCCGGGTCCCCGCTCGACCCTCCTGGCGCGCCCCCGCGTTCGGCCCCGTGTTCCCGGCCGCGACCCTGCCCGCCCCGTCCCGGGTCCCCGCCCGACCCTCACCGGCTGCGGCACTGCCCGCGTCCCGACCCCACCCGAACCCCTCCCGGCCGCCCGGCTCCGCCGCACCTCCCGGGTCCCCGCCCGACCCTCCTGGCCGCGCCCCGCATTCCCGGCCGCGACCCTGCCCGGCCCCCGCCCGGCCCGGGTCCCCGCCCGACCCTCACCGGCTGCGGCACGGCGCATCGCATCCCCAACCCCTCCCGGCTGCCCGACTCCGGCCGCACCGCCCGGCCCTGCCGTGCCCCACCTACCGGGATGCTCGGCTCTGACACGGCCCCACCTCCAGCCCGGCCTGGCCCGTGGCTCCAGCCGCCCCTGCTGTTTTGCCAGGGGCCGGGCCCGGCAGCGGGTCTGGGTGTGGCGGCGGCCCGGCTGCCCGGCTCCAGCTCTGGCCGCAGCCCTCCCTGGCTCCACCCGGCCAGCCACCTGGCTCCGGCCGCTGGGCTCCCGCCGCATCCTCCGGCTCCGGCCGCGCGACTCCTGTCCCGGCCCAGCCACGTCCAGGCAGCGCGGTAAGGGGGCAGGGAGGGGGTGTTGGAGAGAGGGTAGGGGAGTTTGGGGTGGGGGGTCAGAGGGCAGGGACCAGGGGGATTTAACGGGGGCCTGGGTCCTGGTGGGGCAGACAGAATGGATCTGGGGTGGGTTGGGGGGGTGGGAGGCTGTCTGGGGCATGGGTTCCTGGGGCAGTCAGGGGACAGAGAGAAGGGGTGGTTGGATGGGGCAGGGGTCCTGGGGGTCCATCAGGAATGAGAGGAGGGGTTGGATGGGGCGGCGGAGGGTACTCAGGGTACAGGGAAGGGGGTGGATGGGGCAGGGGTCCCTGGGGGCGGCTGGGCCCGGTGCCGGCCCGGGGAGTCGGGCCGAGCGGCTGCCGCCGAGCGGTGCCTGCTCTGGTCCGGCCAGGCTCAGGGAGTTGGGCCCCGGGGTGCCGGTCGTGGTCCTGGCAGAGTGGACCCAGTCCCCAGGCAGTGTGGTAAGGGGGCAGGGAGGGGTGGGTTGTGGGGGGGTGGATAGGGGTCAGGGCAGTCAGAGGGCAGGGAAGAGGGGGATTGAATGGGGGCAAGGGTCCTGGGGAGCAGTCAGGAAAGAGCAGGGTTGGATGAGGTGGTGGGGGCACTCAGGGACAGAGAGAAGGGGTAGTTGTATGGGGTAGGGGTTCTGGGGGGCCATTGAGAATGAGAGGAGGGGTTGGGTGGGGCAGCAAGGGGCAGTCAGGGGACAGGGAAGGGGGGGATGGGTCAGGGGTCTCGGAGTGTGTGTGTCAAGGAACATGAGGGGTTGGATGGGGCACGACCCCCCCCCCCAGGAGGGGGGGGGAAGGAGGGAACCCGTTGTTAAAATTTTGGAGGGAGGAGGGAACCCCTTGTTAAAAATTTGGCAGCTCATCACTGGTTAGTTCAATCAGGGAGGATGAGGCCCTCTTCTAGCAGTTGAGGTGTGAAAACCAAGGGCTTTCACCCACGAAAGCTCATGCTCCAATACGTCTGTTAGTCTATAAGGTGCCACAGGACTCTTTGCTGCTTTTACAGATCCAGACTAACACGGCTACCCCTCTGATATTTGACACCATGCAAGTTCTGTAGACAAGGACCTAGGGGTTACAGTGGACGAGAAGCTGGATATGAGTCAGCACTGTGCCCTTGTTGCCAAGACGGCTAACGGCATTTTGGGCTGTATAAGTAGGAGCATTGCCAGCAGATCGAGCAGCGCCGTAACAAGGGCGAGGCGAGTGAGGCACTGTCCTCAGGCACACAAAGCCAGGGGGTGCAGAAAGCGGTGGAGAGAAAAGGGGAAAAAAAGCTGCTAACACAGAGCTATTTATAACCCAGGTGATCTCCCCCCCCGGCCCCACCTACTTCCCCCCCACATGCCTCCCCGAGTGTCTCCCGGCCCCGAATTGCTCCCCGCAGCCCCCTTCCCCAGCCCCGGAGCAGAGTCTCTCTTTCCCCTGCAGCAACTGCTGCCACAGGGTCCTAGTGCTCCCTATGCGACTGCCAGGGCAGACTGACTCTGACCCTGTCCTTCCCCTTCAGACCCTTTCATTTTCCAATGGGACCCTCCAGCAGCACAACCCCTTCCCCTCCCCCCCCCCGCAGTCACCGCTCCTGCCCCACGCTGGGCAAGGAGGCAGCCCCATCCCTCACTCCCAGTGAAGCTACAGTCAGGGGCAACAGCAGGGAAGGCGGCGCATGCAGCACCCCCGGCACCCACCACGGGGGAGGCGAGGGAGATTCCTGGGCCTGAGAGGGGCCCTAGGAGCACATGCAGTGACAGTGGTTGGGGTGAGTGTGCTGCTGGGGGGGGCAGGAAACGGGGGGTCCTCCCCCAGAGCTTGCTGCTGCCGGCAGGGAAAGGGCTGGGGGAGTCCTCCTCTCTGGCCCCTGTCCCGGAGCAGCCTGCCTGCACCCCAAACTCATCCCCAGCCCTGCCCCACCCCAGAGCCCGCACCCCCAATCAGAGCTTTCACCCCCCCACACCGCACCTTCAAACCTCTGCCCCGAGTCCTGAGCCCCTCCCACACCCCAAACCTCCCATTCCCAGCCCCAGCCAGAGCCCTCACCCCCACACTCCTACTCTCGCCCTGAGCCCCTCCCACACCACAAACCTCCCATTCCCAGCCCCAGACAGAGCCCTCACCCCTATTCTCGCCCTGAGCCCCTCCCACACTCCAAACCCCTCATCTGCAGCCACAACCCACGGCCCTCACCCCTGCAGCCCATCCCTCTGCACCCCTCCCATCCCCAAACTCCCTCCCAGAGTCTGCACCCCAATCCCCTGCCCCAGCCTAGGGCCTGCACCCCAGACCTCCTCCCTCACCCAAACTCCCTCCCAGAGCCTTGGGAAGGTGGGGGGGGGGGGCAGAGTTTGGGCAGGGGCGGGTTCTGGGCACAACCAAAATTTCTACAAACCTGCTACCCCTGATCCTGCCCTGCAAACCTGAACTCCCAGCATTCTCAGGACACATGCTGATCCCTAGTGGCCACTGCTGATATCCAGCACCATCCTCCTCTCTTAACCTGTGAGTCCCTCTCTGGACTGGAACTGGACTGGAACCAAAGACCATCTTCGAAGCAACATTACCAGCCCAAGCAGTCAAAAATCATGAGTTAGACCCCCCCCGCCCAATCACAGGCTCTACCGCCACCTCTTCATTCATTCTTCAGCGGCAATTTGGCGGCAGGCCCTTCCCTCCAAGAGGAACCGAATGGCCGCCATTGAATTGCCACCAAAGAGAGGGCCCTGGGAGAGGGTGCAATTTTATATTCTTGCCACGGGTGCAAAAATACCTAGTTACGGCTCTGAGATCAAGGGAAGTGATCATTCCCCTGTATTCGGCATTGATGAGGCCTCATCTGGAGTACTGTGTCCAGTTTTGGGCTCCACACTACAAGAAGGATGTGGAAAAATTGGAAAGAGTCCAGTGGAAGGCAACAAAAATGGTTAGGGGGCTGGAGCACATGACTTATGAGGAGAAACTGAGGGAACTGGGATTATTTAGTGTGCAGAAGAAAAGAATAAGGGGTGATTTGATAGCTGCTTTCAACTACCTGAAGCGGGGTTCCAAAGAGGATGGATCTAGACTGTTCTCAGAGGTGAAGATGACAGAACAAGAAGCAATGGTCTCAAGTTGCAGTGGGGGAGGTTTAAGTTGGATATTAGGAAACACTATTTCACTAGGAGGGTGATGAAGCATTGGAATGGGTTCCCTAGGGAGGTGGTGGAATCTCCATCCTTAGAGGTTTTTAAGGCCCAGCTTGACAAAGCCCTGGCTGGGATGATTTAGTTGGTGTTGGTCCTGCTTTGAGCAGGGGGTTGGACTAGCAGTGGCATAGCCAGGTTTAGCAAACAGGGGGAGCGATCACAAAAAAAGGCGCCACCCACTGCGGTGCTTTTACTAACGGGGCAGCGTGCCGGGTCTTCGGTGGCATTTCAGCGGCAGCTCCTATGGTGCCACCAAACACACCTGGAGCGAGTGAAGGACCCGCTGCTGAACTGCCGCCGAAGACCCGGAGCGCCACCCCGTCAGTAAAAGCACTGCCGGGTGAGTAAAAGTTAAAAAGGCGCCAAGAAATTGAAAAGGCGCCGCTTGTGCTTGGCGAGAGAGTGGCCGCTGCCCCGGTCCCACTCTAGCTACGCTACTGTGGACTGATGACCTCCTGAGGTCCCTCCCAACCCTGCGAGTCTATGATTGGCTGCTGTTCCTGGGCAATGGGAGCTGCGGAGTTGGTACTTGGGGTGGAGCAGCACATGGGAGCTCCTGGCCGTGCCTCCGCCTAGGAGCGAGGGGATGTGTCTCCGCATCCAGGAGCTGCACAGAATCCGGGCTGGCACAGAGCCTGCCTTAGTCCCACTACGCCATCAGCTGGAATTTTAACGGCCCAGTCAGTGGTGCTGACCGAAGCCACCAGGGTCCCTTTTCGACCGGGTGTTCCCTAGCCTGTCACCCTAGCAGGAATCCCTATGGGTCCGGTGTGAGGCATGGACACAGCGTGTACTGTACCTGCTTTGTGCACCCTCGGGGCTGTTGATCCGGCACCTTTCACCAGCACTGAATTCACTCAGATGAAAAACTAGCCCAGAAGCACAGCGCCCAGGTCCCCAGAAAAGCAGCTTGGCCCAGGACGAGGCCTCACACACCAGGAGCTCCGGTGTCCGCAGAGCTGCATCTGCTCCACTGGGTGCCCCTCTGGCTCGTGACTTGTTGCGAATGCTGCTTTCACCTGGGCAATGTCTGGCTGACCTTGCCTCCGCGAGCTCCGTTCCAGCGCTCCCCTGACTGCCAGCCTTTCAGAGACTAGCACAGGGCTCCTGCAGCTGAGCCGCCGCTGCCGCTGGGCTGTCCCCGACTGTGTGATTTCATGAGGAAGAGGCGCATTGTTCACATTTATTGGGGAGCTGCTGTGGGCTTCTCCCCGTTCCCAGGCTAATAAAACTCCATGGTGCTGCAACCCGCCCTTAGATTTCACCAGGATTAAATTCCCACCCAGGAGTGTGTAAAGGGGGGTGCAGCGTGACCATTCCTAAGGATACATTTGCTCTAGAAAATGGCCTCTCTTCCCCCTGCCTCCCTACCCCAATGATCACAGAGCAACTCCAGAAACAAACCCTGCCCTGAGAGCAGCATAGGGCTGAGCCTGGGCTAGTGCGGGGGTGGGGAGCGCCTGTGCAGTCCCTCTGTGTACCAGCCGCCCTATGGCGATAATACAGCCGCCTTTGGCTGGCTTGGCCAGCCAGACTTTAAGCTCTTGGGGGCAGGGACTGTCTCTCACGGTCTGTCCAGCACCTAGCACAGTGCTCCCGTAATGACCAACACATCGGAGTGAAGTTAGCACAGGGGCCTGTCTCCTCCCCACCCCCGGAGGTTACTTGTACCCTGCAAGGCACAGAATAAGGAGGCTTGAGATGGGTGATAGCTACAACTTGTGTCCATCATTCACAAGAGGAGGCCTGGCTTTGTCCACTCATGAATGTTTCACTGGTGCAAGAAACCACTGCTAGCCTGTGGATGGTGGGGAGCTGGCTGTGCACTCACAGCTTGGAGGCGGGCACCTGACTGCTAGGGGTTGGCATGAGACTCGCTACCTCTGCCAGTGACGGACCAGGACAGGGTTTGAACCTGGTTCCTTGAGGTGGAAGCCCCCATTTGCCCTGTGGCAGTTCTCAAGGGGGCAAGGGCAGTGAGAACAGCACAGCAGCTCATGCAGCTGGGTGCCCCTGTCACCCCAATTCCCTCCCCATGGCACCGCCTGCTCCCCCAGCAGAGATGCAGCAGTTGGACACATCTAGCAGAGGCCGTCGCTGCTGCTAAACTTCTCCCGGCATTCCTCTCTCGCAGCAGGGCTCGCCGTTCCCTCTGACAACCAGCTGGGGTGCGGTAGCTGTCTGCAGCGCAGGTACTGCTCCCATCAACCAGGACAGATCCACCCTAGACACGGCCAGTGAATCCCTCCCATTCCCCCCCACCCCCGCACGCAAAGCTTTCCCTAGTTTTAAAAGCCCAGAATCAAGGGAAGGACCAGAGGCTATAGAATAATTGCAAATACACAGTCCCTCCCAACAAGGAGCTCGTGGCATATAGCAAACATCCATGAAATTGCTCGAGGAAAGATTACTAGTTTCCCCACCTACAAATGGGGAAACGGAGGCAGGGAGACTTTAATTCCCCTGGCAGAGCTGGGAACAGGAGATGAGTGTGCCAGCTCCTACCCCCTAGACAGATGTGATAGCAGCAGCCCCATACTCAATCTGAGGTGGGTGCACACTGAGAGGGGCGATTCATTGCCAGGATAATAGAATGCAACTGCAGCGGTGGGGATCTGCGAGGGAGGCAGACGTCTCCCCTCGCCCCTGGCTCGCTGCGGCCCTGGGTGGCCCAGCCTTCTCTGTGGGGTTTATTCTTCTGCACTCACACATCCTGCTAAAGCATCCACAGTGGGTGGAGAAGAATGATAACGCCTGCTCTCTGCTCCCCCAGCACCTGCCCCAGGGACCTCTCCGCTCTGCAGCCTGGTTCACTGCAGTTGCAGGCTCTACCTTGCGCTCCTTAGCCCCAGCCCTTGCTGGGAAGCAGAGCCCCTGCGAGCTGACAGTCGCCTCTCCCAGAGCCGCAGGCGCGGGGAGCGGCAGGATTGCAGCGGGGGCTGAGCTCCAAGCTGGGCCAGCAATGCACAGGGGGGCGCGAGGACTCGACTCCTGTGTTGGACACAGACCTGATCATGAGGCACCTGGAGGCCTCAGTCCCTTCAGCGACTGTAATAGGCTCTGCCACAGTCAGCTTAGGCAGAGGTGGACTCTGTTCTAGGCAAGGGGCTTTTGGACAGAGCCTCAGATGTAGTTAGGTGCCTAACTCCCCGTTAAACCAATAGGAGTTAGGTGCCTAAATACCTTGGAGGATGGGGCCTACGTGCCCCGCAGAGGAGAGCAGAGGCAGAGGTGGCAGGGGCCTGGTTTAATGGAAGGGGGCTGCTCTCAGCAGTGGCTCCTTGCCTCTGGAAGTTCCTGGACTGGCTCCCAGCCTCTGTGGGTTTGTTGCCCTTGTGACCTGCAGATTCTCACAGCCCTGTGGGGTGCCCAAGGAACCCAGCACACACGGCAGGGCCCAGATCCCGGAGCCTCCCTCCAAGGGGACTGGGCCCCAGACATCGGGGTTGCAAAATTGTATCAGGGGCTGCGTAGGGAAGGCTGTGCCTCCCAAAACAGCCTGTCCCCCCCATACGACCCCCACCCATGTCCTGCCCCCAACTGCCCCCCTCAGAACCCCCAACCCATCAACCCCCCCTGCTCCTTGTCCCCTGACCACCCCTCCTGAGACTCCTCACCCTAAAGGCCCCCAGAACCCCACCCCTACCCAACTAACCTTGCTCCCTGTCCCCTGACTGCCCCGACCCCATCCACCCCCACCCTGACAGACCCCCGGAACTCCCAAGCCGACCCCACCCCTCTGTTCCCCATCCCCTGACCGTCCCCCCAGAACCTCCGCCCCCTCCAACCGCTCTCTGCCCCTTATCCAACCCCTCCTCCCAGACCTGGCCTGGACCCCTTACCATGCTGCTCAGGGCAGCGCATATGGACGCCATGCGGCCCGCTGGAGCTCGCAGCCCCACCCCCTTACCATGCCGCTCAAAGTGGCAGCAGCTGCTGAGCTGCCCAGGAGCGGTCCAGAGCACTGGCGCCGGTGGCATGACACGCTGAGGCTCTGCGAGAGGGAGGAAGGTGAGGGAGGTGCTGGGGGAGCCTCCCCAGCTGGGAGCTCAGGCCGGCCGGACAGGACGGTCCTGCAGGCCAGAGTTTGCCCACCCCTTCAACAACCGGTTCTAAACCGGCTTCTAAATTTAACAACCGGTTCACGTGAACCGGTGCGAACCAGCTCCAGCTCACCACTGGTTAAACTGGAAAAGATGGGGATTAATATGGGAACTGAAAGGTGGGCAAGGAACTGGTTAATGGGGAGACTACAACAGGTCATACTGAAAGGTGAAGCATCAGGCTGGAGGGAGGTTACTAGTGGAGTTCCTCAGGGATCAGTCTTGGGATCAATCTTATTTAACATTTTCATTAATGACCTTGGCACAAAAAGTGGGAGTGTGCTAATACAATTTGTGGATGACACAAAATTGGTATTTATTGTTGATACGGAGGAGGACTGGAATATTTTAGTGAAAATCCAGATGACCTTGAAAACTGGAGTAATAAAAACAGGATGAAATTTAGCAGTGCAAAGTGCAAGGTCATGCACTTAGGAACAAACAAGAAGAATTTTTGCTATTCCCTGGGACGTATCAGTTGGTAGTGACAGAGGAGGAGAAAGACCTGGATGTATTGATCACAAGATGACTCTGAGTCGCCGATGTTATATGGCCGTGAAAAAGGCTAATGCAGTCCTAGGATGCATCAGGTGAGGTATTTCCAGTAGAGACAGGGAAATGTTTTTGCCATTATACCAGGCACTAGCGTGACCTCATCTGGAATACTGTGTGCAATTCTCATCTCCCATGTTTAAGAAAGATGAATTCAGACTGGAACAGGTGCAGAGAAGGGCAACCAGGATGATCAGAAGAATGGAAAACCTACCTTATGAGAGGAGACTTAACAAGCTTGGCTTGTTTAGCCTAACCAAAAAAAGGCTGAGGGGAGATATGATTGCTCTCTATAAATACATCAGAGAGATAAAGACAAGGGAGGCAGAGGAGTTATTTAAATTAAGGGCCAATGTTGACACGAGAATAAATGGACATAAATTGTCCATCAACAAGTTTAGCTTGATATTAGACGAAGGTTTCTAACCATCAGAGGAGTGAAGTGCTGGAACAGCCTTCCAGGGGGAGTAATGGAGGCAAAAAATCCTAACTGGCTTCAAGACTGATCTTGATAAGTTTATGGAGGCGATAAAATTGTTGGTGTCCCTAGGCCTAAATAAACCAAAGTGGTAACCAAAGGTCTTCCATGCTGTGAACTTTAACCAGCCTAAGATGCTAACAGACAGCAAGCAAAATGTGTAACTGTCAGCTTTCTTAGATTGCAGCTGTAGGACAGTTTGAAACAGCAAAAAGCGGTGGGGAGGAGGGGGAGGAAAATCTGCATGCGTTTGTGCTGTGAAGGCCATAGATAAATATGTGAATGGGAACTTTTCTAACAGGCTGAAATGTAATGTTTAAAGTAACTGCTGTTGGGAAGGGAGGGGTGAGGGGGAAAACCTAACAAAAGGCTTACACAAACAAGGGGGGTATAAATGCTGGGACCCCGCCTGCACGCAGGTGTGCAGGATTTGAGAATGCTTTTTCTCCCTGGCACCTTATTTGGGCTCAAATAAACTTGGTTTGCTTCTCCACCCTGGTGTGTTAATTAGTGCGACGCACACCGGGCAATGAACCCTGCTGTTGCTCCTCCTTGGGTCTTGTGAGCCGGCAACAATATGATGAGACTGCCTACAATGGCATGTGGCCCATCTGTGACTACTAGCAGCAGATATCCCCAATTGCTAGAGATGGGGAAGTAAATTGGGAGGGCTCTGAGTTACTACAGAGAATTCTTTCTCAAGTGTCTGGCTGGTGGGTCTTGCTGACATGCTCAGGGTTCAACTGATTGCCATATTTGGGGTTGGGAAGGAATTCCCTCCCGATTTAGATTGCGACAGAGACCCTGGGGGTGGGGGTCGCCTTCCTTTGCAGCATGGGGCACAAGTCACTTGCAAGTTTAAACAAGTGTAAATGGTGGATTCTCTGTAACTTGAAGTCTTTAAAGCATTAATTGAACTCAGCCAGAGGTTATGGGTGTATTACGGGAGTGGGTGGGAGAGGTTCTGTGGCCTGCAATGTGCAAGAGGTCAGACTAGAAGATCATGATGGTCCCTTCCAGCCTTAATGTCTATGAGTCTATACATCTAAATACAAAGGTGGTTCCCAGAGCTGAAGAAAAGTTCTTAGTAAGATCAAAAGCTTGTCTCTCTCTCACCAACTGAAGTTGGTCCAATAAAAGATATTACTTCACCCACCTTGTCTCTCTGATTATGTTATGGTAACCAACAGAGTGTCCCAATTAAGTCCTTCTGGCCTATTATTTTGACTGCCTTGCCTTAGCAGATGTAGGATACGATCTACTGGACAAGGGCAGTTGATGCCACAACAGACTCCTTTGCTGTTTTTGAAGGAATGTGGAGATTATTCAGGATTAAAATTCCTTTGGTCCATTTGAATTGTTCTTGTGTAAACACAGTCAGGTTTGTAGCCCTGGGGTGATGGCAGAGAGAAAAGCGTCTCTTTAAGGTCTGCTACAGTGGTAGCTCTCGAACTTGTCTCTTACAACCATGCTTAGGCTTGTGCTGGAGAGTTCAAGAGAGTGAAATCAAGTCAAAAATTCAAACTGCTTCACTGCAGAGATAACAGGGCCAGAAATTTGTTTACAGAAAACACATGGATCACCGCACCTGAGCACCTGTGATTTGCAGAACTAGTCAGCACCCTATTCTTGCTAAAACAAGTACCAGCACAACATGAATGGAGCTCATTAGAGCGGAGTACAACCCATGTGTGCTGATGCAAGACATGCCACCTATCCTGCTCAAGTCTCTTCCTAGCACCTTGATTGAAATAAGCAGCTGATCTAACTATCCCTGTGAACTCAGGGTGTACATCACAGCTTGTATGGCGCATGATAGTTCTTCTAGTATCAATAAGGAGTCTCAGTAACATAGGATGTAGGTATTGTCCATGTTTTTATATCCTAGGTCTACTTTGAGCCCTTTATTCGTCTGTCTCCTGCACAGTTTATTAAGGGATTGATTTTTCTAACCTGCCCGTATGCAACTGTCTGCCTAATGGCACATGTTGGGTGGGATTTTCAAAAATGCCTGAGGGAGTGAGTTACAAGAAGCAATCCAATTGCAAGTCAATGGAACTGGTGCTCCTAAATCCCTTAGATATTCCTGAAAATCTTGCCCATAGTTACCCAATTTGTACAGGCAAGTGTGGCAAATTCATGCACAAATTAGTAGCACATTTTTTCACATGCAGTTGCCCACAGGCCTAAATGGCCAGTGAGTGAATTATCCATTAATAATACTCACCTAAATGTATGAGATTGTAAAGCAAGTAGTTTAGTTCCAAGAGTTTTGATCAAATTAAGCAGAAGATCAAATTAACCAGTGGTTGAATTAACTGGAAGGCCCTGTATTTTTCATATATTTCATAAAGATGAATAATCCAATCAGTTAAGATTTCAAAGTGTCCCTTGAGAAGCATTTTTGCAGCAGACAAGTGTATGTGAGCTATATGTGATATGTACTTTTATATGCATTTGGTTCTTTGAATTCCATGTTTGTGAATATATCAGTTTATCTGATCTTCTTAATTACCAACAGGTACTGGAAAATATTTAGCTGCCATATATTCAGAAAGCCACTGAAATCCCTTGATTTTCTGAATCTTCAAAATAGGGAAACTGAGGCACAGAGGAATGACAAGAGTCACTTAAGGTCACCCAGTGAGTCAGCAATAGAACCCCAAGAGTCCTAAGTCCCAGTCCATCTGCTCTAACCGGTTAATAACCGAGCCTCCTAACCAGGAAACTGACTGAAAATCAATTCAGATATAAATATATAAAAAGACTGTTTAGCTTCTTGTGTTGTTTAAACAAGTTTGCATTATGCAGCTGAACTCTGCATCCCAAAGGAAGAAGGAAGGGATAAGACAGTTACTCACCTTTGTAACTGTTGTTCTTCGAGATGTGTTGCTCATATCCATTCCAATTAGGTGTGCGCGCGCCGCGTGCACGTTCGTCGGAAGATTTTTACCCTAGCAACACTTGGTGGGTCGGCTGGGCGCCCCCTGGAGTGGCATCGATATGGCATCAGATATATATCCCTGCCGACCCATCCGCCCCTCAGTTCCTTCTTGCCGGCTACTCTGACAGTGGGGAAGGAGGGCGGGTTTGGAATGGATATGAGCAACACATCTCGAAGAACAACACTTACAAAGGTGAGTAACCGTCTTTTCTTCTTCGAGTGCTTGCTCATATCGATTCCAATTAGGTGATTCCCAAGCCTTACCTAGGCGGTGGGGTTGGAGTGAGATGTCACAGAATGCAAAACTGCTGAGCCAAAGGCTGCATCATCTCTGGACAGTTGGACCAGAGCATAATGTGAAGCAAAGGTGTGGACCGAAGACCAGGTAGCCGCACGACATATCTCCTGGATAGGTACACGAGCCAGGAAGGCGGCAGATGAAGCCTGAGCCCTGGTAGAATGTGCGGTGAGGTGACTCGAGGGTACATGAGCCAAGTCGTAAGAAGTACGGATACATGCCATTACCCACGATGAGATCCTCTGGGATGAGACAGGTAGACCCTTCATTTGGTCTGCCACTGCGACGAAGAGCTGGGGCATTTTACAAAATGATTTTGTCCGCTCAATATAAAATGCAAGCGTTCTATGGACGTCCAGGGAGTGCAATTGTTGCTCCCGTCGTGATGAGTGCGGCTTCGGAAGGAAGATATCCTGGTTGACATGGAATGCCGATACCACTTTAGGGAGGAATGCTGGGTGTGGACGTAACTGCACCTTTTCCTTGTGGAACACAGTATACGGTGGGTCCACCGTGAGAGCCCGAAGCTCGGAGACTCGCCTGGCCGATGTAATGGCTACGAGAAAAGCTGTCTTCCAGGACAGGTATAGCAACGAGCATGTTGCCAACGGCTCAAATGGGGGAGACATAAGTCTGGTTAGAACCAGGTTGAGGTCCCATGTTGGGGTGGGGCATCGTACTTGTGGGTATAGGCACTCCAGGCCCTTAAGAAATCTAGAGACCATAGGGTATGAGAACACGGAGAGGCCACTCCCCCATGGATGGAAGGTAGAGATGGCCGCCAAGTGTACCCGCAATGAAGATACCGCCAGGCCCTCCTGTTTGATAGACCAGAGGTAATCCAAAATGATTGGGATCGAGGCCTCAGTGGGGGTAACACTGTGTGACCTGCACCAGCAGGAGAAACGCTTCCATTTGGCCAGATACATTGACCGGGTGGAAGGCTTCCTGCTACCCAGGAGTACTTGTTGTACGCAAATCTGACTGCTTCAGCCATGCAGCAGCCACGCCTTGAGGTGGAGTGCCTGCAGGTCTGGGTGGCGAAGTCTGCCATGGTCCTGCGTTATGAGGTCTGGGTGGAGTGGCAGGGTAATTGGGTTGGCTAGTGACAGATCGAGTAGCGTGGTGTACCAGTGCTGCCTGGGCCACGCTGGAGCGATCAAGATTAGGTGCGCTCTGTCCCTGCGGAGTTTCAGCAGGACCTTGTGAACCAGCGGGAACGGCGGGAAGGCATAAAGCAGCCGGTTTGTCCATGGCATCAGGAATGCGTCCGAGATCGACCCCGGTGAGAGGCCTTGGAAGGAGCAGAACATCTGGCATTTCCTGTTCTCGTGGGAAGCAAACAGGTCTATGTGGGGAAATCCCCACCTCTGGAAAACTGAATGAATAACATCCGGGCGTATCGACCACTCGTGGCAGAGGAATGACCTGCTCAGTCGATCCGCCAGAATGTTCTGAACCCCCGGGAGAAAGGACGCTACCAGGTCTATCGAGTGGGCTATGCAAAAGTCCCAGAGTCTGATGGTCTCCTGACAAAGAGGGGAAGATCGAGTCCCTCCCTGTTTGTTTATATAGTACATGGCCGTTGTGTTGTCCGTAAACACTGAGACACTGCAGCCTTGTAAATGTTGCAGGAACGCCTGGCACGCTAGGCGGACTGCTCTCAGTTTTCAGACATTTATGTGAAGTGTCAGCTCCTGAGATGACCAGAGGCCTTGCGTACGAAGGCTCCCGAGGTGCGCGCCCCAGCCGAGAGAAGACGTGTCCGTCGTCAGGGACACTGAGGGCTGAGGCGGATGGAACAGTAGCCCTGCACACACCAGGGAGGGAGTCAGCCACCAGTCTAAAGAGCCTAGAGTGCTCGGGGGAATGGTGACTATTGTGTCTATTGAGTCCCTGCTCGGGCGGTACACCGAGTTGAGCCAAGTTTGTAACGGACCCAGGCGGAGCCTGGTGTGCTTGGTTACGAACGTCCATGCCGCCATGTGGCCCAAGAGACCGAGACAAGTGCGAACTGAGGTTGTTGGGAAATTCTGCAGACCGCGGATGATTGTTGCCATTGCTTGAAACCGTGGCTGTGGTAAGCAGGCCCTGGCGAGATTGGAGTCTAGGGTCGCTCCTATGAAGTCTAACCTCTGTGTGGGAACTAGAGAGGACGTCTCTATATTGATCACCAGGCCTATACGAGTGAATAGGTCCCTGACAACGCCCACATGCTGGGCGACTTGTGTCTCGGAGGTCCCCCGGAGGAGCCAATCGTCCAGATACGGAAACATGTGTATCCGACGTAGGCGGAAATACGCAGCGACCACGGCCATGCACTTCGTGAATACCCTTGGGGCTGTGGAAAGGCCAAAGGGCAGGACTGTGAACTGGAAGTGCTGATGGTCGGCTACGAAACGGAGGTACCTCCTGTGCAGAGGAAAAATGGCAATATGAAAATATGCGTCCTTCATATCGAGGGCGGCATACCAATCTCCAGGATCCACGGACGGGATAATGGTCCCCAGGGATACCATATGGAACTTCAACTTTACCATAAACTGGTTGAGTCCTCGCAGGTCTAGGATGGGTCTGAGACCACTCTTTTACTTGGGGATTAGGAAATAACGGGAGTAAAACCCCTTGCCCTTTTCGTTCTTTGGCACCTCCTCTATAGCCCCCATGGCGAGGAGCGACTGCACCTCTTGCAAGAGGAATTGCTCGTGAGAGGGGTCCCTGAAGAGGGATGGGGTGGGAGGGCAGGGTTGAAACAAATTGGAGGTGGTATCCATATTCCACCGTGCATAGGACCCAGAGATCCGAGGTTAACTGGGACCACGCCGGGAGGAAGTAGAAGAGACGGTTGGAGAAGGGAGGAGAAAGATCCTGGCCTGTACTTGGTACGCCGTCCTCGGGTGCACCTTCAAAAGTTAGATTTTGGTCCCACTGGTGGTTTCGAGGGACTTTGATTTTGGCCCCTTTGGGGTCCTGATTGGCGTCTACGCCCACCTCGGCCACGCCGCCTGTCAAAGTCCTGACTGTTTCTAGGCACAAAATACGGACGGGGAGGTTGGGGGCGGAAGGGTCTGCGTTGGGTCACTGGTGTGTGCATGCCTAGCGAACGCATTATGACCCTATTGTCTTTCAGGCTTTGCAGCCTAGGGTCAGTCTTCTCCGAGAAGAGGCCTTTACCATCGAACGGCAAGTCCTGGATGGTGTACTGCAACTCAGGAAACCTGAAGCCATGAGATACGCCCCATGGCAACACCTGAGGCCAGAGTCCTGGCTGCTGAGTCAGCTGCATCGAGCGAGGCTTGGAGGGAAGTTCTGGCCACCTTTTTTCCTTCCTCCAAGAAGGCCGCGAACTCCTGGCGGGAATCCTGAGGGAGTAGTTCCGTAAATCTCCCCACCTCTGCCCATGTGTTGTAATTATAGCGGCTGAGGAGGGCTTGTTGATTCGCCACCCGGAGCTGTAAGGCGCCCGCCGAGTACACCTTACGGCCGAGCAGGTCCATTCGCCTAGCCTCCTTAGATTTTGGGGCTGCCGCCTGCTGGCCATGGCGTTCCCTCTCATTACTGATTGAACGACCAGTGAGCAGGGAGGAGGACGGACATATAAATACTCGTACCCCTTAGAGGGTACCATATATTTACGCTCGACTCCCCTGGCCGAAGGTGGGATGGAGGCCGGCGATTGCCATATAGTGTCTGCATGGATGGTACGAATAAACGGTAGGGCCACTCTGGTGGGAGCATCAGCCGACAGAATGCTCACCACTGGGTCCTCCACCTCTGGGACCTCCTCTACCTGGAGGTTTATGTTGAGTGCTACCCTCCTGAGGAGGTCCTGGTGGGCCCTCAGGTCGATTGGAGGAGGGCCCAAGGAAGATGTCCCTGCCACCGCCTCGTCTGGAGATGAGGAAGAGGAGACACCTGGGACGAGAGGGTCCTGCGTGGCCTCTTGCTCCTGAGCAACCTCCTGCTCCAGTGGGACTGGGGAGTCCGGTGGGTGGACTGGAGCTTCCTCCATACCAGAGGGAGGTGGACGGCTGATTGTCGCCTCTGGCACCCGGAGCTCTGATGGGGCCGAGCGGGACGGGACTACTGGTGCCCCTTGGGCCTGGTGGTATGCCCAAGGCGTCCAGAAGGACCACTGGCGTGGGCCTAGGTCCTGGGCCTGTACCTCTTGGAAGACCCCGGTGGGCACATCAGACTCGCGGTCCTGCGCATAATAGCTGTCCACGCGGGACGACTCTGAAGCATGCCTGGAAGGCCATGGAGGAGCGGAGAGGCCCTGAGCAGAGTCCATGTCTCTAGCAGGCCTAGCTCTACTCGGCACCGGATACCAGTACCGAAAGGCATACCGGTACCGGGAACGAGATCGGGACCTGCGACCGGAACGGTGCCGGGAGGTCGACCGCGATCTCGAGGCTTGGCGTCGGGAGCAGCTACGGGAGTCACGGTGCCTGGAGCGGTGCCGGGAGCTGGAGCAGTGCCGAGAATATCTGGCCGGCGACCGGGATGCCGACCGGAGCTGCGAGTGCGACAGGTACCGCAGAGGAGAACGGTGCCAGGACTGCAAGCGGTGACAGGAGCGGGAGCGCCGTCGGGACCTGGAACGTCTGCAGGACCGTGATCTAGAACGGTTCTGGTCTGCTGTGCTGACAGAGGGTGGCCGAATCAAGACCGGCTTGCCTATAGACTGTGTTGCCCGCACCGGCGGTGCCAGGGGCGGAGGCAGCGTCGACTCTGTCATCAAAATCAGATCCCTCGCTGTTGAAAACGTCTCCGGCGTGGATGGGATATTAAGCTCTACCACGGGGAGCTGACAGGCACCGGACTCGATGGCCCTTGTGGGTCCGGAATCGACGCTGCAGATGTCGTCGGTGCTGCGGCGGGTGTCGGCGCCAGGCGGTCCAACTTGGACAAGCTCTCTGGCTGCGGTGCAGGTGGCACGGAAGCAGCAGGAGTCTTAGTCTTTCTCGACCTTGGGGAGAGGGAGCGGCGTCGAGCTGGCCTCGGTGCCGGCGATGGGTGGTGCCGAGAAGCCTTGGCCGTACCGGCTTGGTCCGGTGCCGAGGAGGTGCTTCTGTGCGACTCCCCAAGGCACTTCAGACAGGAGTCGTGCGGGTCTCCTGTCGGCATCGGCCTGCAGCAGGCCGAGCAGGGTTTGAAACCCGGTGAACCGGGCATGGGCACCGGGTGCGGGGAAGGGGCTATTCCCCAAACCCCTCTCAACTATTATTATACTAAATATACTATAAAGTAATAAACTAAAGTGAACTATATAAAAAGTTTTTAACTATATACACAACAAGGAACGAGAGAACTACGAGTAGCTAGGGAAGTGGAGGTCAGCTAAGCCGCGCTCCACTGTTCCAACGACAGACACGGGCGGTAAGAAGGAACTGAGGGGCGGATGGGTCGGCAGGGGTATATATCCGGTGCCATAGCGGTGCCACTCCAGGGGGCGCCCAGCCGACCCACCGAGTGTTGCTAGGGTAAAAATCTTCCGATGAACGTGCACGCGGCGCGCGCACACCTAACTGGAATGGCTATGAGCAAGCACTCGAAGAAGAACATTCTTTGCCAGCTACCCTAAGTGAGCTGGATGTGTGACTTTGCTCAGTTACGGTTCATTGTCCCTGTGCTGCATTCAGGAGGAACTAGCACTCATACAAGTGGTGGTTTAGTGCTTCTTCACTATTCCTCCTCATATTCCTCCCTGCATCTAGCAATGGTGGTTCCGAATACACACTGCCCGTGGGGTTGTGTACCTGGAGACCTGTTTCAGTTCAGTACTAGGGCCTGCTCGCTAGCCGTTAATTTGGACAGCTCCTGAGGGGGACAGGATTCTCCGAGACGGTAACACCAGTCTGGTGCGCTCACACTGCCCTAGTTGATGAGGCAGACGTGTCAGTGCTGCTAACAGCTGGAGATGGGTTTAATATGGAAGCGAGCTCTTTTCAGACCTCCCTGTAACCCCTACCACACAGCGGGCCAGGGATGAGGCAGCCGTGGTAGGCCTGGCCCATTCCCTTTATGGGGGTTTCTTTGGACATGGTGTCTCTGACTCCAAACAGCGCCTAATGCTGACTGACGTGAGCAGGGCTGAAACGGGAGGGTGCTGGGGACGGGGTGTCTCAAGGGTGTTTGGTTTTGTGTGATTAGAAAGTTGCCAATCCTACATGGGCCTCTCTGCTGAGTCTGCTTTTAAATACAGAGCGATGCTTTCCCAGGCTTGGGATGAGGAAAGAGCCCTGCCCCGCAGCATTGCCAGGGACCTCCAACATGTGGGGCGAGGCAGTGTGAGCAGATGGGCAGAGGCGGCTTCCGAGAACAGCTGTGCCTGGCCACCACTAAAACCTCGGGTCGGTATAATAATGTTGCCTAGGGGTGGGAGTTCTCATGACACTTTTATTCCGGCAAAAGCCTAGTGTAGGCAGTTACACTGGCCAAAGCGCTCTCTTGCCCCTACACGCTGCATCTCCACTAGGAGGCACCGCAGGCAGAGCTGTTGCCGTATAACCCTGTGTCTGTCTAGCTGGGTAGACCTGGCCTGGCTGTGAAGGGAAGGGAAGGCTTAGCCCATGGGAAGTGGTGTGAAAGGAGGTGCAAAGCCGAGGGCAGAGATGCCCAGAGGTTTGAATGAGGGGGAATGAAATGTTGTTATTCCTGTTGTATGAGTAAAGGGCAGAAGAACTGTCCTGAGCCTGTCCTGAGTGAGGGGGTCACCCTCAGGGCTTAATTTTTTGCCAGGCCTGAGCCCTGGCACATCTAGGCTTGGCAGTTCATAGCCTCAGGACCTCCGGGTTTGCCCCATTAGTTATGAAAGTAAAAAACTTCCTTGAGCCCCGGCACCTCTTTCATTAGAATTAAGCACTGGTCACCCTCAACTGGACTGCGCTGGCTAAGCAAGAGGTTTGAATGGCAGATCCCAGTGGAGAGGGAGTGGGGAGACAGGGGGTTTGCTTGGTGCTGTGGGCTCTGCCTAAAACTCACAGGCACTATTTGACCTGCCCCTCTCTCCTGTTTACAGATAGAGCTGATTAGGCCCCAGAGAGAGTCTTTTGGTTTGTTAAGTGACCACTGGAGCTGAAATGACCTCCCAGCCTGTGGGGGAGAAGGTACCTCGCTCATTCCTCCAGCTGCTCACCACTGGCGGCTGCTCTCCGGCTGCTCACTCTGGCCGCTGTTTGTCGTGCCACCATTCACTCCACCACTCCATGGCCGATGGCCTTGTGCCATCACCTTCTGCTGCCACCAGCCCCTGTGACCTCTCAGTTGGTCTCCTGAGGTTTCACCAGCTCTCAGTGTTTTCAGCTCTCAGTGGGGGAACCTCACACTGAGTGCAGGCTGGGCCAGCAGCGTCTTCCACAGAAATGCTGTCCTGTAGCAGGTCTACGAACATAGACCTGATTATCACTTGGATCAATCGGAGAGAGATCCATTGAAACATACTGGAAGAAGCAGGGCCGGCTCTAGGTTTTTTGCCGCCCCAAGCAAAATAAAATTTGGCTGCCCTCACCCCAGCCCTGGGCTCCCCCCCCTGCACCCCCTTGCTGCCCCAGCCCTGGGCTCTCCCACACACACACCTGCACCCCCTACTGCCCCAGCTCTGGGCCTACGCCTTTCCGCACCCCCCTGTCACCCCAGCCCTGGGCTCACACACACCCTGTGCTGCACCAGCTCTGGGCACCCCCCTTCCCACCCACCAGTGCCCCCACCCCTGCCACCCCAGCCCTGGGCTCTGCCCCCTCTACCCGCCCCCCCAGCCACACCACCCCGGGGCTCTTCCTCCCCCTCCCCCACCTGCACCCTCCTTCTGCCCCAGCCCTGGGTCACTGGTGACTTGCTCCCAGGGCGGGTCATTCAGCAGGAATTTTGGATGTGCACAGAACACAGACAGGATTGGTTCCCATATGGTTACAGAACTGCAGGAAAGTGCAACAATTTTCAGCTTGTGTGATTGGAGGATATCTGGATGCATATTATAAGACTGTCCTCCATAAATGAGGAAAAGTCAAGCTGCCTTTATTATTCTTTTGTTCCACTCTTTGTTTCTATGGGGAATTTGCCAATGCAATATCACTGTCTTCCTTTTAAACAACTAAAAAAAAAAAGCAATGTCTGTTGAAAATAGCAATTCCAGTCCTAAAAACCACTGGGAAGCATTTCTTGCTCAATTTTATCTACAGCAAGTTACAGTGGATCAGTATATTTGATTTGGGAGAAATGAAGTAACAGCTGCCCAAACTGAGCTTGAGCACTCCTGACTTTTGAGGTGTTCAAATCTGGAAGGCAGGTGCTAGATTCCTTTTCTGAATATTAGCTAAATCTGGAAAGGAAAAGTCAATTTCTGCTTCCAAGGCTCAGAAGTGGAAATCCTCCTACGTGCCTGGTACTGTATCTGAAGCTGCCCAGGTCCAGTAGAGCCTCCCCTCCCTTACTTTTCATTTTAAATTCTGGTGGGATCCACGTACCTCCCTTGCTAGGCTTCAGATAGAGGGGGGCACTGTCCATTTAATCCCCCCAATTCCTTCTTTGGGGGCTGCAAGGTGGGGTCACACCAGTATCCCTAAGCCAGTCTGGGGATGTCTTCTGAAGGGGATATCTGGGCCAAAGCCTTCTACCTCTTGGGCACACTTGTTCCCCATTCACAGTGCCACCCCCCTCTAGCAGTGAGTTCAAGCTGCAGCATGAGGTTTCAGCTACCATACTCCCTCCCCTGCTTTCCCATTGGTAGTGGCTAAGGGAATGCTGGGAAATGTAGTTCTTTCCCTGCTCCAGGGCTGGTTCTATAGGCAGGGAGCTAACCAAGGAACTACAGCTCCCAGGGCCCCCTGTTGGTTCTCAGCTCCCAGGCTCGATCCCTGCTAGCTGCCGCCCCTGAAAATGGGTTGGCCCAAGCAGCTGCTTGCTTTGCTGGTGCCTAGAGCCACCCCTGGGAAGAAGCAGAGACTTCAGTTCAGGAGTTGACCAACTAAGGCACTTATGCTCACACCTTAAGTGAAGGGGACAAGAAGTAAAAAGAACAGGCGAACTTGCAGCACCTTAGAGAGACTAACATTTATTTGAGCATAAGCTTTTGTACACACACACAACTCTAAGAGGCTAATTAATTAGGAGAAAAAATGTTTGTAGTGATACTCAAGATAGCCCTATATAGACAGTTTGACAAGGTGTGAGGATGTCTGTTTTCTCGTAAAATCAGTGTAAGGAAAGGAGAAAACTCAAAAGGTTCCTCCTCGTGCTCACGTATGTGAACCCTAATGCACTTATGCTCAAATAAATGTGTTAGTCTCTAAGGTGCCACAAGGATTCCTGTTCTTTTTGTGGATACAGACTAACACGGCTGCTACTCTGAATCCAGCTATTGTAAAGTTTAGCGTGACAGTAAAGAGACCCCTTTCCAACCCTTCACCACACAAGACAAAGCCACAGTATTTGTCATGAGCTATTTATTTCTACTCTCTTGGCTCCCAAACTGCTTCTCCTCCCTACTGCCGCCAGCCACCTTCGAGTTCTCCCTCTTCTCTCCCCGGCTCTGCTCACTTGATTGCAACAGCTCAGCGGATGGTCCAGCTTTGTGCTTTCGCTTCCATTCTTCTTCACCTCTTTGGGTGGCTGCATTTGCCATTGAGCAGCCTGATGGAAATACCTGAGTCCTCTGTCTAGGCACGCAGGCCCAGCAGCTAAAGCCAAGCCCCGCTGAGAGCAGGGAGATTAGCCTGGAGTGTCAGGAGTGGAGGCTTGGCCCATGGGGACCCCAGGCACTGCAGCTGCTGCCACCTACGTGGGGAATCCTCCAAAACATCACCAAAGGGCTCTTCCACATTCTGCAAACTGGACTCACGGGCTGCCTGTCTAGGAGAACAGAAACCCTTTGTTAGAGCAGGAGAGTCTCTTCCCACGGCTCCCTGAGGGTCACAGTCAAACACCTGTGAGTCTCTAGGAGGCTCTCAAGGAGTTCCCTGCTCAGTCACTTGGCACCCACCAGCAATGGTCTCTGACAGCGGCATTGCAAAGGGGAGCTCAGCAGATGGTCCCTTCTATGGCTTCCTGAGTGGGAGGGAGGTTGGTCATGTCATTTAAGGCCGAGCTGTCAGAGTCAGGGCTCCTGGGTTCTCTGACTTTGGAAGTGGGTGGAGTCTAGTGGTTGGAGCTGGACTGGGTTCAGTACCACGCTTCCTTCCTGCCTCTGTCAGTGACATTGTGTGTCACCTCACAGCCAGTTGCTTTCTATCGCGATGCCCCAGCTAACAGGGATAAAACTGACCCACCTCAAAAGGGTTGGCAGGGGTAACCACCATCATGACTCAAGTTGGAATGAGTTGTGCTCTTGGTAGTGAAGGGCCCAAATTAAGTCCCCATGGATATCCAGGGTGCCTGTATTGTGGCCATAGTTTGACTCACCTAGTGTTACAGGCTGTTTAGCCCGGTCCTGGCCAGGCGTGATGCATCTGCTCCTGGCCCTCTCTGGCCCTCAGCTCCATCCCACACAAGAACATGGCTCACCAAGGACAATCTATCAGCTCCCATCTGGGGTTCAGCTCCAAGACGGATGGCGAGCCCTAGCCGGACCATAGAAAGACACGGTGGTGTTCTTTGGTGGAAAATGCTACAGCTTCAGCCTCTGCTCCCACCTCCACCCACACGCTAAGGCTTCCAAAGTGGTCCCTGACCCTAGGTGAACAAAGTAGCTGGGCTGCGGCCAGGGTGGGTGGAATTACTGCTGAGACTGATCCTAAGAGAAGAGCAGATTTCTCCTCTGCTCTAGGGAGATTCCCATCGGAAAAGCAGCTGGGGTGGGGGCGGGGGCAATACAAGCACTACCCCTCAGCCCTTGAGCAGCAACTAGGACTTTGGGAGCCAAGGGACTGGTGCATCTTGCTGGAGAGCAGAAAAGGGCATTGGAGAAATTGTACAAAAAAGTCAATGTCACGGCTGGGTCAAGGGCAGCCAGACCTACTGGTCAGAGCCAGAGTCCACACTCACATGACAGGAGTCGAGAGTCAGCTGAGTCAGGATACTGGAAGATCAGCAGCAAAAGAAACTTGCTATCACAACCACAAATCAGATGCCAGGAAATCAAGCCAGGGGAGCAGCAGCAGAACCAGGCAGCACATGGTCCAGAACAGGGAGCAGCCCTGGCGTTCAGTCAGCTTCCAGTTCCTGCTGCTGTCTTAAGCAGGGCCAGGGGGCCAATGAGCTTTCCTGGGACTCCTCCAATAGGACCTCAGGAGTGAAGTCTCAAACTGGGGCTGAACCTCATGGGTCCTAGGTAAGCAATTGTCAACAGGTTTCCAGGTGGAGGGTTGGAGTGTGGCTGCTCCCATGAACCCTGCAGACCCGGGCTGAAGACCCCTGGGTCTTGACAGTGAGTGATCTCTCCCCGTTCAAGCCTCCTGCAGCGGAAAACAGTCTCTAGGATCCTGGACACCTCCTCTGAGAATAAAATGAGGATTTCATGATGAGAAATAGGTCTCTGTACCAGGGCTGGGATCTGGGGACAGGGAAAGCTCCCAACCAGGATATTAAGTGTCAGAGGGGTAGCCGTGTTAGTCTGGTTCTGTAGAAGCAGCAAAGAATCCTGTGGCACCTTATAGACTAACAGACGTTTTGCAGCATGAGCTTTCGTGGGTGAATACCCACTTCTTCGGATGCAAGTAGTGGAAATTTCCAGGGGCAGGTTTATATATGCAAGCAAGAAGCAAGCTAGAGATAACGAGGTTAGTTCAATCAGGGAGGATGAGGCCCTGTTCTAGCTGTTGAGTGAAAACCAAGAGAGGAGAAACTTGTTCTGTAGTTGGCAAGCCATTCACAGTCTTTGTTTAATCCTGAGCTGATGGTGTCAAATTTGCAGATGAACTGGAGCTCAGCAGTTTCTTTTTGAAGTCTGGTCCTGAAGTTTTTTTGCTGCAGGATGGCCACCTTAAGATCTGCTATTGTGTGGCCAGGGAGGTTACAACCAGGATATGTAGCAGGAATCCCCTGTTTGTTGCAAGAGCCCCAAGTGGCAGGACGAGTGAACGGTTCTGACCTCCAGGAGGTGCCTGGGATCTTCTACCTGAGCTTCAATGGGACCCATGTTGCTTGGTTTGACAGGATGAGCTAGGCTGGCTGCACGATCTGTGTGAGAGGCTGGGACAGAGCCTGAAAGACAGATTTGACAGTCAGGGTTCTAGCACCTCTGAGGGAGAACAGAGGTTCTGAATCCCAAAGAATAAGCAATTGAATCAACTGTACAATCATAAGGTCCATCATAAGGTCCTCTCATGGATTGGTAACTGGTTAAACACTGCTCCGCCCTGACCACTGGTGGCCCAATGGCCCACCGCACCCCTAACTTAGCAGCTCCAGCTACCAAGAGAGCAAGAACCAGAGGCCTTCCTGCTCCTGGGACAGAGGAGCAGGTTGATGATCTACCTGTAGGTGAGCGTTGGCCTTCCCCATGCCCATGGTCTAGACTCCATTCAGGGCAGCGCACAGGAACTGCAATTCCTATTCTGGAGCTAGGGGCGGTTTCAGTTTGCTGGCAGGAGACTGTACATGAGACCTTGCAGTTGCAGGGTGACCCAGGCACTAACATGGGCAGAGGCCTGTGTGGGGCAAGGAGGGCAGGGATTTGGGAATCAAGAGCAGAGGATCAAACACTTTCTCCATGTGGGACAGGATGATCCTCATTTCAAAGATAGAGAAAGTGAGGCACCAGATGGGAGAGTGACCTGGCCAGGATCACGTTACCACTCAGTGGCAGTGCTGCTGTATAACCTGTTCCCTGCTCTCATCACTGCACCCTGCTGCCCCTTCTGTATGACCCCTCCAGCCATCCTCTCCCATAGGCTATGCCCAGCACTCTCCAATACCAGGCTGTTTCCATAATGGAAACAGGCTTGTAACAGAGTTCACTCACCGAGAGGCGCCCCTTCCTGGCAAGGCTGGTCTCACAGCTTTCTTGCTGGGCTAGCGCCCCCGCTGAGAGTCGCTAGGGCACTCTGGCAGCTTTTTGCCCCTGCGTAAGATGTGACTCCACTGTATTCATTTTTGAAAATTTATAATAAGCGACGCTCGAGGGGGAGGGCCTGGCCTCTCTTTTGCCTCTCAGTTAGGGCTCGTTCTATCCTCAACTTGGCTAGGTCCCAGGCTGTGCAGCCCAGGGGAAAGCACCCTCTTACAGGCCTGCTCTGCCCACTCCTACTGTTATTGGCCTGGGGTCCTTGCTCCTCATTTCAGACCTGGTTTCCAGAGGGGCTGAATACACACAGGCCCCACTGCCTGGAACTGGAGTTTGCTCATTCTGGTGACTCTGACATTCAGAGGCTGACAGGTGTGGTGAGGGGGCTGGAGAAACCTCACTGCTGAGCGGAAGGAAGTCAAAGAGTTGGGATTCTGGGAGCTGATGGGTTCGTTTTCCCTGCTGTGGGAAGTGGAACTGGGGACCGAGACTACCGGATGCTCTCTTCATGCTCGAGGGGCTGGAGTCTCCTGCCAGAAATGCTCTCAGGAGTCCAGGTTCAAGGACGTCTCTGGGGAGCCCCTTCCTAGGGACAAAACCAGGGTGGTATGATGATGGAGAAGTCTCTGTCCCAGAGCTGGGAGCCAGAGAAGGGGGAAGCTCCCAGCCAGGCTATGCTCTGGGGAAGCCATTTCTCCCCCAAGAGACCCACAGGCTCCAAGGAGTAAATGGCTCTTACCTCCATGAGGGAATGGGGTCTTCCATCTAAGTCTCTTTGAGAGCCAGCATTGCTTGCTTTGCTGGGACGAGGTGACCTGTCCCCACTGCCCCCTGACATGGCTCCGGTACAGGATGCGCCCATCTGGGAAGCTGTGCCAGATCCCAGGGCCTGGAAGATAGTTGGTAAGGAGGTTCCTATTCCTTTCACACCCAGAGACCCCATAGAAGGGCCAAGGGGACAATAAAGGGCAGGAGGTGAAGCTAGCCCTGAGCCTCTGTCCCACCCCCACCTCCTCAAAAGTGGAGCTTTCCAGGCTCCAGTGGGGCTGGGGCTGTGGCCATGACACAGGGGCCTTTCTGCATCATATGGGGCTGGGAGAGCTCTGCCTGGGCACAGGGGGAATGGGAGGGGGTGTAAACCAAGGAAAGGGGGGTGGGGAGTGGGTGTGAGGGAAAGAGCTCCAGCCTCAGATGAAGGAATTTGGGGAGCAGAGGGAAGGACCCGGCTCCACAGAGAGGGGAGCAAGTTTCTGTAAGTGCCAGGGGGCTCCATTTCCCCTTCCACTAGTTCCCTGTAGGGGTCCCTTGCTCTCCCGCTCAGAGGGAGGCCACTCCGGTCCAGACTAGAGTCTGCAGGGTAGCCAGGGGCCCACAATAGGGCTGGGCGGTTGTGACCGGGTTGGGACTCACCACCACAGCACCTCCCGCTGGTCGCTCCGGGAATTAGCTCAGTCCATGGGGAGCGCCCTCTGCTGGCAGTGTCCTGTCCATCTCTTGTCCTCCGTTGGTGGCTGGACCCGTGTTGCTCCCTGCTTGACAGTGTCCTTCATCCTCATCCCCTTTTGAGGGTGAAGGGCGGCGGCGGGGGAGGTTAGCAACAATCCTTGCACCTGCCTCAGTGGACAACCACAACCCCCAAAGTCTAGCCCCTTGTCTCAAGAGCTGGTTGCAATTTGTCTCGGCCACCACATGGCCAAGTGCAGCACTGCTCAGTCTGAGGTGCTGGTCTCCTGCTCTGGAGACAAACCTTCCTCCATGAAGTTCTGGGACAGACTGACTGCTGTGCTCCTGGGCAGCCATTATATAGTACCTAGCCTAGCCCTGATTGGCTGGCTCTAATCTCGGCCCTGATTGGCTCTCAGTAGGCCCTTCCTTGATTGGCTGCCGGCCTATGCAGCCATTCTGGCCTACTCTAGCCCCCTCTCACATGGGGGTGGGGCAGCCACCCCACCACCCCCTCCCCCTTAAGAATGCTCACGGGGGTGAAGGAAGGGGGTCCCTATCGCCCCAGCTTCCCTCACAGCTGGGCCCACAGGGCATCCCTTTCCTCTCGCAGACCCTCCACAGTCTGGAGCAACCTGCTCCGCACTTCTAGGTTCTGGGTTCCCATTGTGGACCGCCCTGGTCCTACGGGGTTCCTCCTTCTATTTGGGTTTCCACATTGGCCCTCCTGGCTCCTATGTGGGTTCCCTCATTTCGGTGGGGCCTCTCTGCCCAGCCCCTTTCTCTCTAGGGGCCTCGGTCTTCACCACCCCTTCCCTGGGTGGGGTCTCAGACCGAGCCCTTGTCTCAGACACTCCCCCTTTCAGCCTCAGGGGGCAGTGCCTCTTTAAATGTCCCCCTTTGTGGCAGTGGAAGCACTTTCTGGGTCTTCCACCTGCCACGTCCCTACTCCTGCTTGTTTGGGCCCTGGTCCTTCCTTCTGGGCTGGCCCGGGCCTTGGGAGTCCTGTAGGGGCACTCTCTCTTCAGGTGCCCCGGCTCCCCTCAGACCCAACAAGCAGAGGGTGCCTTTTCTGGGTGGGGCCTCTCTGCCCCCTCCCAGTAGGGACACTCCCTCCTGTAGCGTCCCCGTCACCTACAGGCGAAGCAGTTCAGAGTTCCCAGCCCTGGCCTCTCGCCCATGGGGCCGGATCTCATTTGGCCTGGGTGCCGACCCCAGCAGCAGCCAGAACAACTCCCTCTGCTGCTCGGCGAGCTGAGCCACCCAGGCCCTCCAATAGAAGTCTCTTTTCTCCACCATTTTGTCTCAGTCTCTCAATGTGGCACAATCTGTCTAGTCCTCGCTCTTGCCCCTAGTATCAGGGCGGACCGCCTGTGCCTGCATTCTCCACCATGTGTGACGGGGTTGGAGCTCATCACCACGGCGCCTCCCGCTGGGCGCTCTGGTAATTAGCTCAGTCTATGGGAAGCGCGCTCTGCTGGCGGTGTCCTGTCCGTCTCTTGTCCTCCCTTGGCGTCTGGACCCGCGTTGCTCCCCACTTGACGGTGTCCTTCTTCAGGCCACTGCTCTCTGGCAGTGCCCCTTAGTCCATGCTCACCCCCTTCCGGAGGGATTACCAACAGTCCTTGCACCTGCCTCAGTGGCCAACCACAGCCCCCAAAGTCTAACCCATTGTCTCAAGGGCTCGTTGGAAGTTGTCTCAGCCACCACATGGCCAGGTGCAGTACAAGAGGGAAGGGGGGAACCCACGCCTGCCCACTACTCTGGGTCCCAACCCAGGGACCATCTAGTGGCAGCCCCCCTGCTCTCCCTTTGTCCAACTGTCCCTGGGCCACTTCCCCTCCGGCCCCTCGCACTCTCTAGGCCCTTTCTATCAGGGCCCGCAGTCTGGCAGGTCTTGGGCCGGAGCCCTACTATGCTCCCCATGAGTCTGCCCAGCACTGCTCTGTCCAAGGACTCCTGCTCTGGAGACAAACCTTCCTACTGTGCTCCTGGGCAGCCTTTATATAGGGCCTATCCTAGCCCTGATTGGCTGGCTCTAATCTCGGCCCTGATTAGCTTTCAGTAGGCCCTTCTCTGATTGGCTGCCGGCCTGCACAGCAGCTCTGGCCTCCTCAAGCGCCCTCTTGCATGGGCATGGGGCAGTCACCCCACCACAGTCATCAACTGTCGTTACCAGGCTGCGGCCTGGGCTGCAGGGCCGGCTCCAGGCACCAGCGGAGCCAGCACGTGCCTGGGGCGGCACATGCTAAGGGGCGGCAATCCGGCCATTCCTGGGGCAGCAGAGTCCGGGCAGCTTCAGCAGTTTGGGCAGCAGCAGTCCGAGCCGCCTTTTTGTTTTTCCTTGTGGTGGTAAAAATGGTAGAGCCGGCCCTGCTGGGCTGGGGTCGCTCAAGTGGTCAGCCCCCCAGCACAGTCTGCCAGAGTGGCTCCGGCCTGGGTGGAACCAGGCAGCCAGCGAGCAAACAGTCTTGACAGGGCTGGCTCTAGCCTGGGTGGGGCCCCAGTGGCCAGCCAACAAACACCCTCCAGGTCAGTGATAAGGGAGCTCCTGTCCTGGGCTAGAGCCTCCTTGCACCACGTAGGGGGTCAGCCACCTGGGATGGGGTGGCAGGGGGAAGCGGGCCCTTGGCTGCCCCTGCGTCGGCGGGGATCCGGCCGCAACATGCCGACTGAGCTGTGCTGGGCTCTGCAGCCGGCTGCTCCAGGGCTGCCCCTGGGCTACTTCCTGCCTCCCCAGGGTTTGGTACCTGCGGCCTCCAGGCCTCTTCCGGCTCCTTGGGGTAAACCGCAGCGGGGACTCCGGGCCAGTCCTCGTCCACGCCTGGGGATCGGGAACAGCCAGGAGCGGGATCCTCTCTGGGCCTCTGGAGAACAGGCCGAGCGTCCTCCTCTCTTGCAGGCTCTCCCCCAACTGTGCAGCACGGCAGGCCTTTTATAATTCCGGCCACGCCCCAGTTCTTAGGGCGAGGGGGGCGGGGCAATATAGGCCCCAGCCTCCAAGAGGCGTGTAGGGGGTCTCTCGCTCTCCCAGTCGGAGGGAGACCACTCAGTCTCACTACACTCCACGTTTACAGGGAGTGGGAGTAGCTGGTGGCCTCTAAGGCAGAGCTCCTGCACTGCCTCAGGCACTTGGTGCAAGTTGTGGATGATGTGCAGTTGTTGCGTCACCTTATAGGTGACCTCCTCCTGCTGCAAGGGAACGAGGACCCGTCAGAGACTCAGACACCACTGCGGAATCGGGGGATTAAGGGCACCTGGGACCAGCAGCATTTCCACCCAGCACCCGCCCACCTCTGAGGGATGGAGTCCCACTCCTGACCCCCAGAATGGAGTCTTGTTGTCCTTTCTAGTGACCTCCAGTGCCAACTCCCCTGCTTGTAGGATGAGCTCCTGCCACCTTCCCCCCAGTGCCCCTGACAGCTGTTCCACCTCCAATCCACGGCTCAAGTTCTCAGACCCCTCTCCTCCACTCCCACCCAGGTTGGGCAGGGAAGGGGCTCTAGCGGCGGCCGGTGGGGGGGGCGGGGGAGGAGGGATTCTGGCAGCAGTGAAGTGGGATGTGGGGAGGTTGAGATCATTCCCCAAGTCATCCCAGCCACTAATGCTGAAGCCGCAGGTGGTGGCTCGGGTGACAGGAGAGGCTGGCAGAGGGCACTTAGAGGACTCTGCTGCCCTTCCCAAGAACATAAGTCCGTGATGAGGCAATACTTGGTAACGAGCTGGGCTGGAGCTGCTCCGGGGACAAGCTTGCTCCCTCCTGCCCATAGAGGTGAATTCATCTCCCTTCCCAGTAGCACCTGCTCTCGCTTTCATTCCCCACCAGTCGCCTTGCTGCCATGCCGGCCAATGGCCGGAGGATGGGAATGAGGCCTGGGCCCCGCCCCAATCTCCGGACACTAATGCAGCTGCTCACCTTGTCCCCCAGCAGCTGCTGGGCTTGCCCCAGCAGGGAGTAAGTGAGGAGCAGCCCAGCCTGGCTGACACGCAGCCGGGGGTTGTGCATGGCCAGCACTGCCGTCCGCAGGAAGAAGCGTCTCTGCCCCTCCGAGAATAACTTTCCAAAGACCTGAAACCAAACGGACGTGAGGCTTCAGCAAATTGCCCAGAAGCAGGCTCCAAATCCTGGACTAGAACGGCAACTCGGTCTAGTGGCTCCAGGAGGCAGCCACCCGCACTGCCCGAGCTGTGCCATGCCCTGGCACAGCAGCCTTACCTCCCCGACCCTGGCTGTGTTTTTATAGCCGAGGAGCCTGCTGTCCTCATGCCAGTCTCGGAGCCACAGCTCTTCGGCCTCGTGGATGGTCAGGTCTGGGAAAGAGACACACACACGTTTGTCATTCTGGTTGCAGGGCTTGTGTCCTTCCAATCCCATTGGTGGCTGCACAGTGGGCAGAGTCCTCGCTGTGTGCCCGGCCCAACAGAATTGCAGGGGCTGGTGTAGAACACAGAAAGAGAGAGAGAGACTCGTCCTCCAGCTGGGGTCACTTGGAGACAAATTGGCTGCGGGGGTCCCAGTCTCACTCATCTAGTGGGGGCCATTTCCCAGCTGGGTTCCTTACCCCTCTGGTGCAGCAACAGTTGGTAGAGCCGGAAAACCCCCTCCCTGGCCTGCCGGCTGATGTCCTTGTCTGGGTCACCGATGGACAGAGCCAGCTGTGCCACGTGGTGACCCATCTCGGGGAATTCGGCTGAGTTCTAATGGACAGAAGAGAGAGAGGGGACTCCATCAGCATTTTCCTGTCAGCTTCCAGTCCCCGCCTGGGCCAGGACTCCTTCCCCTCAGCCCCTCGGCAGGAGATGCTAGAGGATAGGAGCTAGAGCTAGACTCTTAATTTTCTCTGCCTGCAAGCAAGCCTGGAGCACAGGGATGTGGGCAGGGCCCTCCATGAGGATTTGCTTCCCCAGCTGCTCCAGGATGACAGGAAGGCATGAACCTGAAGCAGGCTCCCCTTAAAAGCGAGAGTCGCCACTTCACCATAGGGTGATCAGAACTTGACTCAAGCCAGGCTCATTCTCTGCTCTGACTCTGCCTCCCCAAGAGGATCACTCCTAACCCACAGCCCCTGCAGCAGCAGATCCTACAGCCCCTTGCAGCCAGCCCACCCCCGCCTGGAGTCAGGAAGCTGGGGTCAGAGGCCACTTACGTCGAAGTCAGGGAGGGTGATGATGGAGGTGAGCAGGGTTGCGCTGCTCCTAATGGCCCTGGCTCTCTCACGCGACACCCTGGACACCATCCAGTAGTTAATGTGCTGTGGGGAAAGGAGGCAGCTCAGGATGAATGGGCGGGTGCATGTGTTGTGCTAATGAGCCCCTCCCCATCCCCGGGGGGCTGAGACATTGTATGCGGGTGGAATATCTGATTCATTGATCGCAGAGCTTTAGAAGGGGATTGTTGCCCTCAGGACGATGCTTGTATCCTGCAGGTCACAACTTGTCATTGTCTCTCTAGATTGGGACAATGCTCAGTGGCGGGGCTGGTCCAATACTCCCTGAACTGCTGATTCCTGAACAGCTCACCAGGAAGGAGACAGACCCCTCACCCCTCCCTGGCTCTCAAGTCCTTGGTTGGGTGAAGGGACTGAGTGGGAGCACAATCCCCCCAGGAATCTCGGGGCCTGTCAGACAGAGACAAGGGCTGATTCTCTGGGGTCCTCCTGTTTCTCTAGGAACGAGCCTGTGACTCTTCTCTGAGGACCATCTTCTGGATCTCACAGGAGGGGTTCAGACTCTCACTCCCCAAGCCAGCCAGGGGCCCCCTGGTTAGTGCTCAACAGAACCAGGCAGAGCTCTGGCTTGAAGTCCCAGCTCTTTCCTCTGTCCTTCAAGGAGGAAGGGCCTGACACCGCACTGCACTGACTGCCCTGCAGTAATGTGTGTTGCTGTAGTGTGCTGAACCTGGCATTGTTTGTTTGCACCATGCTATGAACACACACATTTTTGAGCAAAGACGCCCCACTGGGGGCGCAGCTAGGAGGACAGACTGCAAAATGGATGGAAGAGTTAAGGTAAAATTGCCCCCACCCCTCTCATCAGGCTCACCTCCAAGATGTAGTGGAGCTTGTTGGTATCTGGGGACTTTGCCAGCAGGTTCCCCAGCATGGCGTCCAGGAGGTCTGGCATGACCCTATGCAGATCCTGCAAAGCAAGGGAGAGCCATGGGTCAGACTTAGGGAAAGTGGGGCTACACATGATGCAGGATGGGAAGAGGGGTCTCTGGGAAGCACTGGTGAGACCCCCAAACACATATCCTGGCCTCTCTCATTTTCATCCCACTGCAGGCAATTAGCAAGGATTCGTGGCAGGATGAGAGCTGGCTCCTCAATCCATGATTTAGCTGATCTACCTGGACTTGGGTGGTGTCCGTCCGCGTGTCCAGGGTGAAAACGGCATGCAGGGCAGTTCGGAGGAGGTGGGTCTCCAGCTCCGGCTCCAAGGCAGGTGTCATGGTGCTGGCAAGAGAGAGGAGCCGGTATTAGACTGTGCAGTGCGGGGGTGGGATTGGCACTGATCCTGGGAGTCAGCCTCTCCCCAAAGCCATTGCAATGTTACTGGAGTGAAAAGAACAGAGCAGCCAGGAGAGGGAGTGACCCTTCCTGCCACCTCTGCCAGAGGAGCCACCCTTGGGAGGTGACCTGGGAGTGGGAGGGGCAGTGACTCCCAGCCATGGGCCTGAGCAGCACCAGGGTTAGGGGAACCGGGCAAGAGGGTCTCGGTACCTGAGGTTGGCCACAGCGATCAGGCAGTTGGCCAGGACGACGCCGGGCGGAGAGTCATCAGGAAGCTCCTCAATGAGCTCCTGGGAGATACAAAGGAGACAAAGGAGCAGGTGAGATTTGGGCCTCACTGACACTTCCCAAGGAGGACATTACACAGCCAGGGCCCCACACAACCAGCAGGATCCCCCCAGCTGCCTCCCGCTCCTCCGATTCCTGCCCACTAGTTCTCCCGTCTCTTCTCCCCAATCTGCAGCCCCAGCAATCCCTGCCCTCAGCTGCCCCTCCACCACCAGCCATTCCCCAACCATCGGCCTGGGGAGACCTCTGCCCCTCCCGTGTCTCTGTCCACCCTCCAGCTGCCGGGTGCCGTGTCTCGCTCACCACAATCCTCTCCGCCGCAGCCGCCTTGCAGCAGTGCGGCTCCAGTGTGTCCTGCCCTCTCTGCTGTGCAGCGAGACACGCGGGGTCATGCCGTGCAGGAACACGAGCTGCTGGGCCTCATCCTGCGCCCACCAGGAGTGGGGTTAGGGGAGAGAGAGCCAGTTAGCCAGGGACCTCCCTGCCCCAGCCACACCAGCTGCAGGACTTAGGCCTGAATGGGGGATAGTGGGGACCCGCCTAGTGTCCAAATCATCCATGACTCGTACACAAGCAGGGTCAGGAACTGCGACAGTGCCTATGGGAGGAGGAGACCCTGACTGGTGTGTGGCAAACACCCCCAACTTGGGGGTCCCAGATCATTGAAGAGAAAGGTCCCCATTAGGGGTGGTTGCTCATGAGGGCCAAGACCCTCTGCAGGGGGTCAGGGTGCTGGGAAAGGGCCGGACAATCTCGGTTCCAGCACAGCTGGGGAACGTTTGTACCTTTTCTCAGCCCGGGAGCTGTTCTCGGATGTTTTTGAGAGCAGCCTCCTCTGTTACCATGTCCTCCCATTCCTCCTCCTCCTCCTTCTCATCCTCGGAGTCCCTGGCAGTCCCTGCACCAGGGAGAGAAGGGGACAGGGTGACTCCTGCTGCCACTTGGCGGAAGGATAGGGGCATGGTGGGGCAATGTGCTCCCTTCCCACCTCCGAGACCTAGGGCAGATCGGGCTTCACACTCCCCCCTCTCAGTGATGTCATCAGCCCCCAACTCCTTCAGGAGCCCATAGCAAAGAGACCCCCCCCTCAGTCCTGGACTCCCTGGGAGGTGCCTCCCCCCCGCCCAATGGCACCAAGGACCAATGTGGCAGCATCTAGTGTCAGTGGGGTTCACGTGGCTCAGGCCAGACCCCTGGGCTGGGGACACACCCCCAGAGCACTGCTCGAGGGCCTGGGCCCAGGGTGTTCACAGCCCCCTCCTCGCCCCTCCCTGAGCCCAGCCTGGCTCCTCACCTTGAACGAAGCAGAAGCGTCCATCAGCCAAGCTGCCGTCCGAGTCGCAGGCGCTGCTGCTGTCCCATGGGGAGCGGGCCGAGCTGCTGTCCGAGTCGCAGGCGCTGCTGCTGTCCCATCGGGAGCGGGCCAAGCTGCTGTCTGAGTCGCAGGCGCTGCTGCTGCTGTCCCATGGGGAGCGGGCCGAGCTGCTGGGGCTGGGAGAGGGATCCTCCACCTCCTGCCCTGGGAAGGCTGGAAGGTCCCCACTGCCCAGGCAGGGCGATGCCTCCTGATGGAAATCGGGGCTGGGCTCCTGGGGCCGCTGCTGCCCACATAAGAAGCCCCGGAGCCACCCTGCCCGGTTGCGCTCCTGGGCTGGGTCCCGCCTGCCCTGCCGCATCCTGGCCCAGTTCCATTTTGGCCTGGCCGGTGCCTCTCCCACCTCGGCGCCTGCGCCGGGAACAGGTTTCCTCTTCCAGAAGGCTGGGAACTTCCACCTTCTGGTCCGGCCGGGAGCTCCTTCCCTGCCAGCGGGGACGGAGGGGCCGCTCTGCTCCTGGGGAAGATGGCAGCTGCTCCCCTCAGGCTCTGGGGCCACCTTCAGAGCCTTCTTCCTGAACATCCTCAGGAGCCCAGCCATCCTGGAACCAAGCGGGGAGCAGGCGTGAGTCTGGGGTCAAGGCAGCCTCTCACTAACCAGCCTGTTTGGTCCCTCTCCATCCCTGCCCCAGCCAGAGCAGCTCCTCCTTCCCCCACGGGGGTGCAGGGAGTGCAGGCTACACACACTGGCAGGAGTTCATTGCATGATCTGCTCCCCCTCAACGCTCCCCCTCCTCATCCCTGGGGCTGCAAGAACCGGGGAGTCTCGTCCTTTTCGAGCACTGGGGTCAGTCACAAAGACCATCAGTCACTTTGGACAAGCAGCTTCCTCCTGCCAGCCCAGGCCACACTCCCCCACCCCCACCCCCCGCCCAGGCTAGAGAAGGAAGAGAACCCAGGAGTCCGGACTTCTCCTGGGAAACCATCCCCCCCCCCTTGAAAGTCCCTTGGCATAGCAAGGCCAGGGCCCCCTCGGTTCCCATTGATTTCCATGCTCAGCAGCTCACCGGGTCTGGCCCAGCTCAGAGACTCTCAGCCTGGGCAACAGTCTCCCAGAAGGGAAGGGCTGGGAGCCCCATTGCTGGGACCTTTCCAAGCACAGTGGAGATGGCTCTGGAGAAGCCCCTCCCCAGTCTGAGAGCGAGGGGCTCCTGGGGGATGTTTGCAAATCCAATCTCCTTTGGGAGAGATTCTCTCCCCCTCTTTCTGCCTCTCCCCAGACAGACAGGGGACACCACCAGAGAACCCTAATGCCACTCACTTGCTCTGGTGACGGAGCGATGGATGGAGGATGTTCAGGGTCGTCCCTCGCCCTTCTCCTCACTCCCCAAGCCCAAGGCAGGCTGGAGACGGGGGTGGTGACCTGAGGAGTTACCCTGCCCAGCCAGCAGGCAGGGTGATGGCACTGGGCGATCGGCTGGCTGTGAAAACAAGAGTCTATCTTATTGCCAAGGGACGGAGAAACTCGGCCAGCAGCAGGGGGTGCAGAACATCACCCTAGTGCGGGGGTGACAGCGCTCCGGGATCCTGACATCCCAGCACTTTACACACCTTCCTGAAGCCTCCCAACCCCCCTGGGCTGTCGGGACTGCGCCCCCAACCCTACTGATGAGAAACAGGCCTGGGGAGGGGAAGCTACTGGCTCAGGGTCACACCAAGGGTCAGAAGTAGGGATGGGACCCAGCAGTCCTTCTCTCCAGGCCCCTTTGCTAACCACTGCTGCACACTCCCTCCCACAGCTGGCAGTTACAAGCAGCCCTCATGGCCGCTCCCCCTGCCTTTGAGAGGGAGTGTGCTCCGCTGGAGTGACCGGGCCAGGGGATTGGGAGTCAGGACTCCTGGGTTCCATTGCTGGGTTTCCTATTGGTTCCTCAGCTGGTTGCATCTGAGCATTGGAGGTCGGGGCGCACTGCCCAGGAGGAGTGTTTGGCTCTGGGGTTTCACTTCAGCCCAGTCTAGAGAGAGGGGCCCAGCCATGGAGTGTGGCTCAAGAAGACCAATTCTCCAATTCGTTAAGGGCGTTTTGAATTCCAATCCTGTGCTCCAGAGTGCTTGGTGTCATTTGCACATTTTAGCAGCATGCTCTCCACTCCATCTTCCAAATCATTCATGAAAATATTGAATACACCAGACCCCGGACTGATCCCTGCCGGACCCACCAGGTGCACCTTCTCCATTGGACAGCCAGACATGGAGAAGGGCTCTTGGAGCTTTCAACCAGCTCTGCACCCACATTACCCTGATGGCATCTAGCCCGCATTTCCCTCATTTGCTTGTGAGAATGTCCTATGGGGCTGTGTCAAAAGCCTTAGTAACCCCAAGATAGATCCCATCTACTGTTTACCCACCTGCACTAGGCCCGGAACCCTGCCAAAGAAGGAAAGAGGATTGGTTTGGAATGATTTGTTCTTGACAAATCCATGCTCACTAGTCCTAAGAACCAAATTTGTCACATTGTGTTAAATTGTCTCGTTGCACACAAAGAGGAGACACTTAGATCTCAAAAATTAGATAAGATGCTTCAGTCTGAGCTAAGTAGTTGCTGCTCTTAATTTCAAAATAAAAAAATACAAAGAAAATAGACTATTTCAGCTATTCTATTATGTCATAATCTGCTCTGAGTAAATGTGATAGGACACTTCATGTTATGCACTGCTCCTAGTGACACTCTCCAATGGATTCCCATCCTCCACCCACCGTGAGGTAGGTAGGAGCGGATCATTATTATCTCTACTTGAAAGAGGGAGAAGTTAAGGCTGAGAAAGGAGAATTGACTTGTCTTAGGTCACACTGCCAGTCAGTGGCAGAGTTGGGAAGAGGACCCAAGAGCCCTGATTTTCAAACTAATCATTGGATCTTGAATTTCATACATTGAATGACCTGAATAAAGTGCTCTCGGATGAGCTCCAGACCAACAACAGTGCACAGTAATTATTCAGCAAGTATTTTAGGAGAATTGCAACATTAGAGAGAATCATGAACTGCTCAGAGACCATTAATGCAGCAAAGCAGCAAAATTTGTCAAACATATGACTGGTTATGACTTATTTCCTTGGTCTTAAAAGAGAACAACAAGGATCTGAGTCTCCTCCCTGTCAATAACCCCCTGATCAGCCAATCAGGGTAGAGACTGAGGACGGGGGGCTGAGGGTTCTCCCCAGAGAGCCCAAAGGATGGCCCAGGTCACTGGTGGGATCATTGCCCGAGCACAATTTCAGCCCCACATTTTTGGGTGGACCTCCCACAGTGGGAGCTGCAGGGCACTCCCCCGCAACACACACACACACACACACACCACTCTCCTGGTGTTGGGAGGGGAACAGGAGAAAGGACAAACGAAGCAAGAGACAAAGAGAAAGGAGGGAGGGAGGGATGGACAGAGGAAAAGGTGAAACAAAAAGGACAAACCCTAATGTCCCCAGTGATTCTAAGGGACAAAATCTCAGGTGCGGAATAAAAGTCTGCCTCCTTAAGCTCGTGTTTTCCTTGCCTAGAATTCAACTGTCACCAGATGGATCAGACTGAACAGGTTTCAGACCTCAAGGAGGCTCCTACCTTCTAAACAGGGACGTCTGTTTTCTAGTAAAATCACTACGGGGAAGGAGAAAACTCGAAAGAGGTTCCTCCTGGCGCTCCTGTACGTGAACCCGAATGCTCTTTCAGTCCTCAAAGAGAGACCTCGAGAAGGAGACTCGCTGAAGCAAAGCCACGGGAGTCTCTGAGGTTTCCCTGGCCCCTTGCCCCTGTCCTGCCTGGCTGATGTCAGCATCTCTCTGTGAGGTCACCACCTCCCCACCACCTTTGACCAATAGCCTGAGATCCTGCAAAAGGCCTTTGTGATGTCACTGCCACACCCCTCCCTTGCTGTGCTAATGTCCTGCCCCTGGCCAGGCACTTTGGAGGTTTGAGCTACTCCCTGTGGATCACCCCACTCAAGGAGTGTTCATTCTAGGCAGCAAGCCGGCTAGACAGGAAAACATCAGACACTGCTCCCAATGCTCCACTCAGTTTTTCAGAAATTAGTCAACTTGATGGCCAGAAGAGACCATTAGAGCATCTAATCTGACCCCCTGCATATCACAGGCCTCCTGTATGACACAATAGCTTCTTTTGGGGCAAACACATTCCAGAAAGGCATCTAGTCTTCATGAAATAACATCAGGAGATGGCGAATCCACCACTTTCCTTGGTAGCTTGTTCCTGTGGTGAATCATCCTCGCTGTTGAATATTTGTGCCTTATTTGTAATATGAATTTTTCTCTTTTCACCTTCCAGCCATTGAGTCTTGTTATGCCTTTCTCTGCTAGATTAAAGAGCCCTTTAATACCCAATATTTTCTCTCCATTAAAGCACTTCAACACTTCAATGAAGTCACCTTTCAATCTTCTTTTGATAAGTTAAACAAGTTGAGCTCTTTCAATAACTCACTAGAAGGCATTTTTCTCCAGCCCTCAGAACATTTGGTGGCTCTTTGCTGCCCCAGCTCCAATTTCACATCTTTTTCAAACGAGGACCCTAAAACTGGAGGCTGTATTCCAATATCAGTCTCACTGATGCCGTGTTACCTCCTCTGACGTTATTGACATAAACTGTAACTGTATAGATCACCGTTGTGACCACTATTCTATATTTGCAGCCAATATTGTAGAAAGGTTGTTGTGGAAGGGGTCTATGGAGAGGTTATGATTAGCTGATTATAATTACGCTATGTGTATCATTTTTGTCATTGATGTTATGAATATTGGCTTTATACTGTCTGTATTTCAAACTTGTGTTATGCTACCGGGGAACATCCCAGACAAGTTGGTGTCAGTTCTGCCTAGCCTGCTTGATGGCCCATTAAGGAGTCTGCTCAGTGTCCCGATTGCAGTTTCGCCCACTTCACCCACCTGTAGGGTTTGAAGCAGCAGAACAATGTCTGCTACCAAGCATTGAGCAACGCAGCGAGTGGTGGCGCTACGAATCGTGGGGTACATGTCCAGTGAGCTGTACTGCTTGCCACGGCCAGATACAGCACCAGTGGAGCTGCAGGGAGTGATGGTACAGGCAGGGTCGGCTTTCGGAAGTGCGGGGCCCAATTCGAACAGTTTCGACGGGGCCCTGGCAGGGATGACTAAAAAAAAAACACGTAAAAAACCACATGGGGCTTGTACTCACCGGGCGGCGCTCCGAGTCTTCGGCAGCACTTCGGCGGTGGGTCCTTCACTTGCTCCGGGTCTTCGCTGGCACTGAAGGACCTGTTGCCGAAGTGCCGCCAAAGACCCGGAGAGAGTGAAGGACCCGCCGCCGAAGTGCTGCCGAAGACCCGGTAGGGAACCGGTTGTTAAGATTTTGGAAGCTCATCACTGAATTTAACTAATAATTTCCCATGTGGAACTGTATAAAATGCTTTACTGAAATCCAGGTAAATTAGATCTGCTGCATTTCCTATGTCTAAAAAATCAATTATCTTCTCAAAGAAAGAGATCAGGTTGGTCTGGCACAATCTACCTTTTGTAAAACCCTATTGTATTTTATCCCAATTACCATTAACCTCTGTGTCCTTAACTACTTTCTCTTTCAAAATTTGTTCCAAGGCCTTGCATAGATTGAGATCAAACTAATAGGCCTGTAGTTTCCTGCAGCACCTTTCCCCCCATTTCTTAAAAATAGGAACTATATTAGCAATTCTCCAGTCATAGGGTGCTACCCCCGAGTTTATGGATTCATTAAAAATTCTGTGCTATTGGGCTTGCAATTTCATATGCAAGTTCCTTTAATATTCTTGGATGAAGATTATCTGGGTTCCCTGATTTAGTCCCATTAAGCTGCTTGAGTTTGACTTCCACATTGGATGTGGTAATTTCTACTTAGAATCATAGAATCATAGAAGATTAGGGTTGAAAGAGTCCTCAGGAGGTCATCTAGTCCACCCCCTGCTCAAGTAGGACCAACCCCAACTAAATCATCGCAGCTGGGACTTAAAAACCTCTAAGGATGGAGATTCCACCACCTCTCTAGTGAAAAAGATTCCACCACACTCCCAGTGAAAAAGTTTTTCCTACTATCCAACCTAGACCTCCCCCACTGCAACTTGAGACCATTGCTCCTTGTTCTGTCATCTGGTACCACTCAGAACAGCCTAGATTCATCCTCTTTGGAACCTCCTTTCAGGTAGTTGAAAGCAGCTATCAAATCCCCCCATATTCTTCTCTTCTGCAGACTAAACAATCCCAGTTCTCTCAGCCTCTCCTCATAAGTCATGTGCTCCAGCCCCCTAATCATTTTTGTTGCCCTCCGCTGGACTCTTTCCAATTTTTTCACATCCCTCGATCTGCTGGCAATGCCCCTACTTATACAGCCCAAAATGCCATTAGCCTTGGCAACAAGGTTCACACTGTTGACTCATATCCAGCTTCTTGTCCGCTGTAACCCCTAGGTGCTTTTCTGCAGAACTGCTCCCCAGCCATTCGGTCCCTAGTCTGTAGCAATGCATGGCATTATTCTGTCCTAAGTGCAGGACTCTGCACTTGTCCTTGTTGAACCTCATCAGGTTTCTTTTGGCCCAATCCTCCAATTTGTCTAGGTCCCTCTGTATCCTATCCCTACTCTCCAGTGTATCTACCACTCCTCCCAGTTTAGTGTCATCTTCAAACTTGCTGAGGGTGCAGTCCACGCCATCCTCCAGATCATTAATGAAGATATTGAACTAAACCGGCCCCAGGACCGACCCCTGGGGCACTCCGCTTGATACCGGCTGCCAATTAGTCATGGAGCCATTGATCACTACCCGTTGAGCCTGATAATCTAGACAGCTTTCTACCCACCTTATAGTCCATTTATCCAGCCCATACTTCTTTAACTTGCTGGCAAGAATACTGTGGGAGACTGTATCAAAAGCTTTGCTAAAGTCAAGGAATAACATGTCCACTGCTTTCCCCTCATCCAAAGATCTTGTCGTCCACCTGGTTCTCATAGTCACATGCTTCCATGGGCCACTTTCCTCACCCAGCAGTATCCCCTCAGAGTTCTCCAGTCTGGCTTGTATCTGCGAGTCTTCATTTTTCCCTTCAGCCTCCTCTCTCCTTCCCACCATCCATCTGCTCAAATCCCCTTCAAACCTCAACTATAGTTTCCACCTGCATCTCCAAACCTTGGATCTTCCATCAGCCTTATCAGGTGGCACTTCATACAAATGAAGCTCTTTTCAGGTACATTCCACAGCTTCCACATCCAATCAGCTTCATTGTTGCTTTCCTTCCTGGGGTCTCTACCACTGCTGCCTCTGTAGCTGTCACAGCCTCCCACCTAAATGCCTGTCAAGGAGAAAAAGGGAAAACACACACACAAAACAAAACCAGAACACCACATACTCCCTTCCCCACACTCCCCTGACAAACTCCCACTCAAACTCCCCTGTGCCCACCTATGTTTGTGACTCCTGGACTCCTGTCCTGCTGGCTGACTCCTCGTCTGCCTTTATAGGCCCCATAATCAGGGCTCTGCTGTGATCAAAGGCTCGGCTATTCTCAGAGCACACTGCCCCCTACCAGTCCCTGCAAACTACACACACACACACACACACACACACACACACACACACACACACACACACACACACAGTAAGCAAGCAAACTGGAGAACTCACTGTGAAAGAATGCACCCCTGTGTCCACACCTTACAAAAAACTTGTAATAATCTTTGTACAATGTATGTCTTGCAAAGTATCATTTGAAAACTCATAATTTGCTGGTCTCTATTGTCCTGATAAAATATGTGTGACAACACTGCATGTGAGGTTATAAGATTTCTCTGTATAGCGTTATTAACACAGGTTCCAAATGGAGGTTGGCAAACAGGTCAGTCTCAAACAAAAGAATTTGCACTCTGCTTAATTTGCATTTAAGCAGTAAACAGAGTCATCAAGCAGGAAGGGAGACAAAGGGAGTTCAAACAGGTGGAAACTAGCAGGGAATAGCCTTACATAGAGACAGTCTGTCTCCTGAATCTCAGCTAGCGATGTTTTCCAAAAGGGGGGCTGACACTATGAAAAGGAGGAATAAACTCCCCAAGGCACCCCCTCCTTTCTCTCTCTCTCTCTCTCTCTCTGTGTCCATTGATTCACTGACTGAGACAGGACATAGAAAGCAGCCATTCAGTTTGGCCAGTACGACTGCTGAGAACATGTGGTGAGAAAATGTTGCTTTGAATTGAACATAGTTTGTTAAGTTAGGCACCAGATGTGTTTTATCTTTATTTTCCGTGTAACCATTTCTGACTTTTGTGCCTCATTACTTGTATGCTCTGAAAATCTCTCTTTGTCGTTAATAACTTGTTTTATTGTTTTATCTAATCCAGTGTGTTTAAATTGAAGTGTCTGAAGAACTATTTGAAATAATAAACTGGCATATTATCATCTTACAGAAATAACTGATTTACATACTTGTGTTGTCCAGGGGAGGGCCGGGCGGTACAGGACGTACATTTCTGGGGGAAATGCTAAGACTGGAAATGTGCTAGGGTCACCCTGCATGATACCCACAGCTGAGGAGAGCTGGGTGTGGCTGTCTGCCTGCAGCACACACACATACCTGGGAGTGATGTACATGCTAGAGGCTGTTTGGGAGCAGTCCAGACTGGAAGCTACAGCAGCAAGGCATTGCAAAGAGCACCCCTGGCTGGAGGGGAGGGATAACTCATTGGTCTGGGTTGTACCCTGGGTGTCACACTCACTCCCTGCCCCTGTGGAACTGGGGCTTGTTTCCCTTCTCCTCCAACAGCTCTCTGCTCAAACTCCCCTGACTCCGGCTCTGTTTGCTGGCTCCTGTGACACTCTGGGTGTGGCTACACAGCCTGGGTTCCAGGACTGCAAGAGTGGGAGGAGGCCAAGCTCTGCCCACAACAGCCCAACTCTCCCCTGCCCCCCTTTCTTCCCTTACTCTCCCTTCTGACCAGCCCGAAGTTCTCGGGTGATGGGTCCTTTCTGCTTCCCAGACCCGGCGGGTCACCCACACCCAGGGGAGCCTCCGCTGTAGTTTTGGTAGCTGACAGGTGAGGCCCAGCTGCTGGCATGTGGATCAATGCAGAGCAGGCCACGGGTGCTGGCCTGTCCAGCCAGATCACAGCGTGCTCCCTCCCCTAGCCGGGGCGGGGGGGAGGAGACAATGGCCCTATGGGCATCGAAATCTGTTGTAGAAGTGGGGATGGGGGGCAAGGTCAAAGTGGCAGAGGAATTAATGCTTAACTATCCCGCAGAGAGCACATATGTTTAGTTTGTTAAAAGGTGGGTGGCCCCCAGCCCCCTGGCCTCCCCTGGTTCTGGCGCTGGTGCTACATAGTAAAGAAAAACGCATGGCTGGCCCAGGCCAGCTGACTTGGGCTTGCAGGGCTTGGTCTGCAGGGCTGTTTCATTGCTCTGTTGATTTCTGGGCTTGGGCTGGAGCCCAGACTCTATTACCCTGAGGGGTGGGAAGTCAACACAGCAATGAAACAGCCTGAGCCCCATGTGCCCGAGTTGGTGGGCTCGGCCAACCGTGGGTTTTTCTTTGCTGTTTAGTCATATCCTCAGAGTACCTTTCCCAGACCAGAAGCATTCTGTGTAAGCTTGAAAGCGTGTCTCTCTCACCAGCAGAAGTTGGTCCAATAACAGATATTACCTCTCCCACCTTGTCTCGCTAATATCCTGGGACCAACACGGCTACAACAGCAGCAAACAACCTTATAGACTAACAGATGTATTAGAGCATGAGCTTTCGTGGGTGCATCCGACGAAGTGGGTATTCACCCATGAAAGCTCCTGCGCCAATAGGTCTATTAGTCGATAAGGTGCCACAGGACTCTTTGCTGCTTTTACAGATCCAGACTAACATGGCTACCCCTCTGATACACGGCTACAACAACACTGCAAATAACATAATCAGTTAGTGTCCAAGACAGAGCGTTCCAGCTGTCTAAGGGCTCACGCATTGCAAGGAGCTGAGTTCCCTTGGCTCCTACTGAAGTGGTTCTGCACACTTGCTATTGCTGCTTTCCTTATGGCTTTACCATGGTGTGCTGCATGTGGCACTTCGGAGTGATTTCATTTAGGAAGTAGAACTGCTGAGAAGTCTTTTTTCCTTTTATGTGCTCGTGCTGCAGCTGCATCCGATTTTGCTTGTGATTAGATCCGATTCTGGCCTTTTTATAGCATCCAAATGAAGATGTTTAGCTTTTGTTCTCTAAATGTGTCATAATAACCAGAGGGATTTCATTTGTCATTCTGTGCGTTTGTGCAAATTACAAATGCACCATGTAATGCAGCTGCAGGGTGATACGTGCATGCTTGTTCCTCTTGAGATTCTGAGCTGTCTTCTGTAACCAAGTAACTTAAAGGGACAATATCAGCCATAGGCGCCGACTTCCTGATTTCCTGGGGGTGCTCAACCGCTGCTCTGTCCCACTCCACCTTCTCCCAAGGCCCCATCCCCCCCCCGTTCCCACCCCCCATTCCGCCCCCTCTCCGCCTCTTCCCACCCCATTCTGCCCCCTCCCCCGAGGGCACTCTATAGATGACTGGTTCCTCCCCATATTGGGGGTGGCGGGCACAATCTAAAGGGGAGATCACGTGTCCTCCCTGGCCAACTCCACCCCTGTGCCCAGCCCGGGCCCACCACACTCTCCCCGCCCCACGTTACCTGCTGGGGGGATGCTCTGTCCTCCCACTCCGCCTGCCCCCCCGGCACATTCCGCCGCTCTCCCTGGCGGGAGGGAGCCGCTTCTCATGCCAGCCCCTCCTGGTCACTGCTCTGCAGCCTGGCAGCCGGGGACTGTGGCTGAGTGAGCCAGAAATGGGCCGGGGGAGGGGGCTCTGGCTCACTCGCCCCTGGTCTCTGGCACCTGAGCCCAGGCAGGGAGCAGAAGCTGCCTCCCCAGCCAGGCTCTGTCAGGCAGCTGCCCTGTCCACTCTTGGCCCCCCCGCCCCTTCCACTCCCCAGCATCTAGGGAAGCCCCCCAGAGACGTCACCCAGCCCCACCCAGTCCTGCCTCTTCCTCTCCCGACTCCTCCCCTTCCCCTCAACGCCTCCCGCACGCTGCTGAACAGCTGATCAAGGCGGGTGAGAGGCATTGGGGGGAGGGGGAGAAGTGTAGAGCTGAAGAATGAAATTGTTTCTTTTCTTTAATTACTATTATTATTAAGACTTTATTAATATGCCTTTATTTTGTATCAAATCAACAAACAGAACTTCACTGTTCTAACATTGTAACTCCTGTTTACCGTTTGCCTCCCAACATTGTAAATTGTTCATTACACTTGTTTTGATCAGACTCCATATTGTAACTAAAACTCCATTTTGAAATGCTCACTCCATTTTGCAAAACCCTGCTGTCACCTTATTAACTTATTCAGATGTGTGAATGAGGGATGCATGGATAATGGAATCAGCCTCCAGCCCCAGCCTGTCCTGATAAAGGGAAGTGCAAACACCTCTGGCTGAAGATGCAGACAACAGCCCTGACAAAGTGAGAAGAGCCCACCCCAAAGGAAAAGAACAAAGGTGCAATTGAAACAAGATCGAAGTCAGGTCCCAGGCTGACAGTCACGTCTGCAATTGACAGGTGATCAACCACACAGTACCCAGGGGCAACATGACACAGCAAGACCCAGAGACTCTTGTTCAGACTAAAGCCTACAAAAAGGATGGGTGAGATGGGAGACTTTGGGTAACGTTCTGCTGCCAACATCAAAGGGCATCGGTGCGCGCCCGACAGATACCCTGCTCTTCCTTGTGCCCGGCTTTCCTGGCCAGTTAGCTGCCACGAGCTGTGACCCCAAGCTGCGAAATTAAGCTACGTTCAGGAGTGGTAACTATACAGCAGCTGCAGAACATTTGACTGTGCGGCCTGTGGACAAGTGGTGGGGTGGGGCTGCTGGGTTCGCCCCCTGCCTCACAGCCCCGTGCGTGCGCGTGCCGCACTCCAACCGCCCTAACGGCCAGAACCGCACATGGCTCTGTCTCCCGCTCCCCCGCCTGGCGTACAGCACGTGCGTCACTTCCGGGGCCCGCTGAGGTGGGACGCGCTGGGCACGAGGCAGAGCCGGTAAGTGCCAAGCGAGGGGCGGGGTGCCCGGCCTGGGCTCGAGCCTCAGCTCGGGGGGACTGGGCCGAGACACCTCCTAAGCCCTCCCTTTGGTTGGGGGTGGGGCGGCTACTGCGCTGGTTGGTCCCAGGGTGGCCTCCATAGTGATCGTGGGGTGGGGGGGTGTTGAACTGTCTGTGGGCAGCCAGGAAATCCCCAGGGGAGACGTGTGTGTGTGTGTGTTGCACCTGCCCTGCCCTGACTGCTGCCCCCTTTCCTGGACCAGGGACCTTCCCCCTCCCCGGCCCCTATCACACTGCCCCCCCTTTCCCCCCCGGGCTCCCTGCGGCCCCTGTGTTTGTGTGTTGGACAGTCACATCCAATTCCTTCACACGCCCCCCTTTCCCCTCCCCTTAGTTCATAGCCCCAGAAAATCCCTTCAAACTGTCCCTTTTCCCCCTCCCCTTATTTCATGGGGGGATGACGAGCCGAGTGGGCAGTGGAGGCGAGGCTTTATACTTGAGGGGAGGGGTTGTTTCCGCCGGGCTGGGGGGCATTGGGGGGCACTGGGGTGGGGGATGTGTTTCGCGGGGCTGGGTGGCACTGGGGGGAGAGGGTGTTTTGGCAGGGCCGGGGGGGTTCGGCCCTCAGCTATTTTCTGTGGAGTAATATGGCCCTTGCCGCTTTACAAGGTGTGCAGGCCTGTATTAGATATTAGCTATTGGTTATAAATCAAATTGTGTTATCATAATAAACGTGGCATATTGCCTTGTCCCCTGAAAAGATCCTGTGTGGTTTTATCTGCAGAACAGGAGCTGATCGGCAGGGCCTGCCGCTGACGGGAGGTGCTGAGGGGAGGGAAAGGAAGGGTCTGCCAGTGGGTGCTAAACATCCAGCCCTGGAGCACCCATGGAGTTGGCACCTATGATATCAGCCTTAAAATGATGGTCCCTCATTCTACTCTTATTCACACAGGTGTAGATCAGAAGTATGCCAATGCACCTGGCACAAGAGAACAGAATCAGGCCCATAATGTATTAACTTTTAACATAGGTTTGTAGTGTAACATAACAATGTCGACATTTTGAAATGTATTTTTTCAACTATTTTTCTTTCTACAGGTTGGAAACATTCCCCCCTCATCTCCAAATTACACTAATAAACATCACCCTCCAGGGCTGTTGAACTGGACAGACCTTGATTGAAGAGCAGTCACTTGGAACTTCCTAGGTCTCTCGTGACATGATTACATGGTAACTTGCCTGTTTGATTTCAAATGAAAATTCCTGTGAGCTGACACTTTCGGTGTTATATTGCCATTAATGAAACATGCTAATCCCCTTGTAGCTCTGCGAATGTTCAAGCCTGTCATGCTAGCAAGAGTCATGTCATCTCACGAGCAGCACAAAGGTTTTAGCTGATCTTGGAATGGGTTCATGTGTCACTTTCGGCCTGCAGAAGCCAGGGTGTCTGAAATGGAAGAATCCAGGGGCACACCCACATTTTGTGCAGCTGGCAAGTTGTAACTGAGGCCCTGAGATAAGCAAGGTTTGGGTGTCCCTGTAGTTAGTCTGACCTCACCCCTTGTTACTGTAGGACATATCAACACCATGGCTGGCCCGTGCCAGCTGACTTGGGCTCACAGGGCTTGGGCTGAGGGGCTGTTTAATTGTGGGGTGGAGGTTTGGGCTGGGGCTGCAGCCTGAGTTCTAGGACCCTCCCTCCTTGCGAGGTCCCTGAGCCTGAATGTCAACACTGCAGTTAAACAGCTCCTGAGCCAGCGGACAAAGGCCAGCGGTGGGTGTGTATTGCATTGTAGACGTCTCCATAGTGTCCTAACAATATTACAAAACAATTGTTTCTACCTCACGTACCATAGTGATGTTCTAAAACCAAAGTCTCAAGCTTTTTGTATCTGGGACACAAAAACCCACCTGCATTTTTTTTCTGCTAGCTGAAAATTCCACTTTGTGACCATGACGACTGTGGGATCTGAGATAGAGAGAGGAACCGTCTTCTGTGTTAAGTGGCGTTACAGATGTTAGTGCAATGGGGCCCTGAACCTCAACTGGAGTCTCTTGGAACGACAACACTATAAATAATAATGTGTCTAAATCTATCTATCAGTCCTGAAACAAAACCAAAGCCCCTTCGTCTAAAAATATCAGTTCAGATGTCTAATTAATAATGACATACGATTCCATTATTTACAAACCCAAACATTTACCAGCAAGGCAGTGAATAGCTAAGAACATAATTCTTACACCACAAAATAACAAGCAAACATATTATTCTTCTAAAGACTAAAGAAGTATATACTTCATCACAGCCACCTTAGTGCTGACCCTTGGGTTGCTGGGTTTTAAGCATATTATTTTTTCATGTTCAATTCAAGGGATAGGGTTAAGTGAGAATTATATCAGTTATTAGGACAGAGCCTGGCCTCCATGCAGGCTGCTTTGTCATGTTCTAGTGACACAGAGCAGCCTCAAACCTACTGTAACAGGGCAGCTGGGGAATCCATGTTTCATGTCATGATGAAAAATGTTTGACAACTACAATGTGTTTATTATGTGAGCAGTCTAAGATTGACGATGCCCTTAACTATTAATTTCCTTGCTTTTAAGTACTTGGGTTCTGCATATGATGTGTTAAATAATTATACTGTTGTCGCAGAGCAACCCTAGTGGAATTTTGAAACAAGGATTATTGCTTGTGGATCTTCCAAGGTTTGCTTATTTTTAAACACCGGTTTTAAATAAATCTGAGGACCATGACTAGATTATTACATTAAAGCAGTGAGTGGCACTAGCCAAGCAATTCATTTCTCAGTACACTCCTGATAAGATGCACACTGGCAATTTGTAATGTTAGTCAGACATGCACAACCCAGCCCAGCCAGCCTTCCATTTCACACTTAGCAATAAGCATGAACGGAGTCAGACCAGAGGCTAGAGCCAGGTTTTCTAAACTCCAGCATGTTGTGGCAAGTGCAGGGTTCTGTAACCCAGATACTGTACATGGTGTAGGCCTGAGTGACAGAGGAGAGCGGTAACAGGGTCATCCCGAAAGAGAAGCTGAGGAAAAAGCCAAGTGAACTCAGTAGAACAGAATCTCTGAGTCAGCCACAGCTCTCCGAACCCAATAGTGCAGTGGATGTGTCCAAGGAGTTTCCTAATTCATTTCACCCTTGGGAATCCATTCACAACCACAACCTGGAATCAGAGTCATAACAACATCATCTCCCTGTGCCCTCCAAAGAAGCTGTGAGAACAAGCAGCCCGTAGGCACCTGAACTATTGAGAATAAATTGATCTCTGACGCAAAAGCCGAACCTGTTCCAATCATCTGGCCTGGGCGGTAGTGACGAGAATGCAGAGTCACAGTGGCTGTTATTCCCAGGGGCACTCTTCCCATTGCTCCGATTAAGCAGATGGTTCATTAGATTGGGTAGCTATGGCTTCCCTTCCTCCAACAGCACCTAAACTAATGTAACATATAATTGGAAGAGACAGGCAGGCACCTGTGTGATGAATGCTGCAACCACCATGAAAACCTTTCAAGTAAACATTGGCTTTTTCTTCACAGCCCATAACAGTAAGAGCCATGACACTGTGCCTCATGTTTAACTGAGGCTAGTGCCTTTCGTCTGATAGCAGAGTGATCATTTAAATGCTGGGGCATCCTGTAGATTCCAAGGCCAGAAGGGACCATTGTGATCATCTAGTCTCGCGTCCTGTATCACTTCCCTGAATTAAATCCTGTTTGAACGAGAGTGTATCTTTTAGAAGAACACCCAGGAACGGAGACTCCACCTGAGTAATTGGTCCAATGGCTAATTGCCCTAGTGTCAAAAATTTGTGCCTTATTTCCAGTCTGCACTTGCAGCAAAGAATCCTGTGGCACCTTATAGACTAACAGAAGTTTTGCAGCATGAGCTTTCGTGGGTGAATACCCACTTCTTCGGATGCAAGCAGTGGAAATTTCCAGGGACAGGTGTGTATATATAAGCAAGCAAGAAGCAAGCTAGAGATAACGAGGTTAGATCAATCAGGGAGGATGGGGCCCTGTTCCAGCAGCTGAGGTGTGAAAGCCAAGGGAGGAGAAACTGGTTCTGTAGTTGGCAAGCCATTCACAGTCTTTGTTTAGTCCTAAGCTGATGGTGTTAAATTTTTAAGTCTGGTCCTAAAGTTTTTTTGTTGTAAGATGGCCACCTTAACATCTTAGCTCATGCTGCAAAACTTCTGTTAGTCTATAAGGTGCCACAGGATTCTTTGCTGCTTCTACAGAACCAGACTAACACGGCTACCCCTCTGATACTAGTCTGCACTTGTCTAGCTTCAGCTGCCAGCTATTGGGTCTTACTGTACCTTTCTCTGCTAGAATAAAGAGACCTCTATTATAATAACTTTGTTCCCCATTTAGGAACTTATAAACTGTGATCAAGTCACCCCTTAACCTTCTCTTTGTTAAGCCAAACAAACTGAGCTCCTTGAGTCTATCACTGCAAGGCAGGTTTTCCAATCCTTTAATCATTCTCATGGCTCTTCACTGAATCCTCTCCAATTTATCAAAAGCCTTGAACTGTGGGCATCAGAATCGGACACAATATTCCAGCCACAGCCACACCAGCATCAAATACAAAGATAAAATAACCTCTCAGTTTCAGGGCATTTGGACAGTTCTAACATCAGTAACAAATGGGGCAATGGGTCGTATGCTCAAGTGGTGTAAATTGCTATCGCTCCATTGAAGTCCACTGTCTTACAATTCACACCAGCTGAGCATCTGTCCCAGAGTGTTTCTAGCAATTCTTCTGCGTCTGGAATTGTTGCTGAATTGAATTTTCATGACACACAGGAGGCAGGATTTCTAGATTCACAGGTTCCTAGATTTTTAAATCCAGAAGGGACCATTCGAATAATCTATGTGCCAAATGCAGAGATAATATAACCTCTCTACTCCTGTTAGATATTCCCGTTTATACATCTAAAGATCGCATATAGCCCTGTTGGCCTGTGCAGGGCCGGCTTTATGACCCGCAGGGCCCAATTGGAATACTCGGCGGTGGTCCGGGGCTTCGGCGGCACTTTGGTGGCGGGGGGTCTGTTCCGGGTCTTCCGCGGCACCGAAAGACCCCCCCGCTGCTGAAATGCCACTGAAGACCCCTGGAGCAGACCCCCCCACCGCTGAAATGCCGCCGGACCCCCCGCCACCGAAATGCCACCGAAGACCCTTGGAGCAGGGTCCCCTTAGGCGCGGGCCTGGGGCCTTCTTCAGCGCAGGGCCTGATTCCGGGGAATCGGAAGAATCAGCGTAAAGCCGGCCCTGGGCCTGTGTCACACTGAGAACTTGTGTTCAGCTGATTATTTACCACGACTCTGAGTCCCTATTTCCCTGGCTAGAGTCCCCTATCCTGCAATCCTGGCCTGCATCCTTTGTTCCCAGCTATAGACATTTACATTTAGCTGGATTAAAGCACACATTGGTTGCTTGCACTCAATTTATCAGATGATCCAGATCACTCTGTACCAGTGACCTGGCCTCTTCATTATTTACGACTCCACCAGTCTTTGTGTCATCTGCCAGCTTTATCAATGATGATTTTATATTATCTTCCACGTCATTGATTAAAATGTTAAATAGAGCAGGGCTAAGAATCGCTCCCCGCTGGACTCTACTAGAAACACACCTGCTCGACAATGATTCTCCATTCATAATTACATTATGAGACTTATCAATTAGCCAGTTTTTAGTCCACTTAACATTTGCCTGTTAATTTTGTATTGTTCTATTTTTTTTAATCTAAATGCCATGTAGTACCAAGTAAAATGCCTTAGAGAAGCCTAAGTATATTCCATCAAACTGTTACTTTTTATCAGCCAAACTTGAAAACTCATCAAAAAAGATATCAAGTTAGTTTGACAGGATCTCTTTTTGCTAAGGCACCTAACATCGTAGTATCTGAAAGCTGCTATCTCAGGTGCTGTCCTGAGAGACAGCAGCATTACAATTGGATGGTAAACCCCGAATTGCTGTGAATGCCTCTTTTTGTGCTTTCCCCTTGGTGTCCCCTTGTCTGACCATTCCTAAAGGCTGGTGATTAATAGACCAAGCCAAAGTGCACAAGTCAATCAGCAGCAAATGTCAGATTGAATAGAAGGCATAAATGTCTCCTTTTAAATGCAGTCCGTGTATAATCAATACCCTCTTATTATTCCCCAGTGCTCATGATTTGTCTGCACAAGGACTTTTAATTGGGAAGCCTGGAATTATTGAGAGAAGGTAAACAACAAGCTAGAGACAATTGATTTGAACACAGCAAGTCAAAGACAAGGGTGATACTGAACAAACTAGACCGTATCAGAACAGAGACCCTCCCGCAGAATGGAAATTCTGAGATTTGACTAGCTCTAGTGAGGTCCCAAGACACTGGCTCAGGAAAATAGCTGCTGGTGTCATGCAGTTATCAGTAGCTGAATGCCCAGAGCAATGTAGCACAGAGGCAAGAGATGGCAAAGGCCTTTCTGTTTCCTCCCATCCATCTCTGCCAGTGCAGAGTTGTTCCCTACAGACATCTCTGTAATGCTTTGTCCAATCTAATTTTAAATCTCAAAGGCAATGATGTTTCTCACAAACCCGAATACATCTCGGTTTAGGTAACTACTGTTGGGAACACCCTGGAGCAGAACTGCAGGTAGCAGAGGAGGGAAAGCCTAGGAGAAAAAGCTAGTCACCATATTTCACGGCAAACCATGGAGTGGACTTAAAGGAAGTGGTGGAACTGCACAAGTGTATTCTGTTGCTGACTCTGCATGGTACAGAAGTATTCTGCATGGTATAGTAGTATTGGGCTACTTTTGCACTGATTGAGTCACCACTGGAATAGATTGACCACAAGTATAAGCAAGGGAGGGATAGCTCAGTGGTTTGAGCATTGGTCTGCTAACCCCAGAGTTGTGAGTTCCCTCCTTGAGGGGGCCACTTAGGGATCTGGACCAAAAATTGGTCCTGCTAGTGACGGCAGGGGGCTGGACTCAATGACCTTTTAAGGTCCCTTCCAGTTCTAGGAGATTGGTATATCTCCAATTATTTATTATTAACTTTCCCTGGTAAACATGACACCATCACTCACCCAACATGGAGGATAAACTAAGGGGTGGAGTGTCTCCTCTGTAAGGTAAAAGGCAGTTTAAGAGTCTTTTCTGTCATCATTCCAGCCTAAGGTTTTGTCTACACTGCACAGTTTTGTTGATGCAAGTTATGCTGACGATCAAAAACCGGTAATAATAACTGGTAAATAATAACATCCTTTGTGCATGTTCACACAATGCTCCTTCTGTCAGCAAAATGCATCCTCACTTGGTGCTCTGGCATTGACAGTGAAAGCAGTGCACTGTCCAGAGCTATCCCATTGTGCTACTCACCACCTTCTGCAGCAATGACCTATGGGAAAGTGGAGTGGATCGCAGTGCATCATGGGTGCGGGCTCAATGTCCCATGATGCAGTATTTTCTGTTCCATCATTCCATGGGCTTCCGACTGTGTTTTGTGGCATTTCTTAATGGCCCCTGTTTACTGTGCACCTGCCATATCTTCTGATATGATGGATCCCTCGCTGCTCTCTACTGTTGTGGTCAGTGTTATGAATATATCGTGGATGGTCATGCAGTATATCATGAACTCCCAATCTAAACAGGAATCACAGCTGCCTGGCCCCAGGGCCACCCAGAGGATTCAGGGGACCTAGGGTCTTTGGCAGCAGGGGGCCCCCGCCGCCGAATTGCCACCTAAGATCTGGCACTTCGGTGGCAGGTCCCGGGGCGGAAAGACCCCCTCGCCACGGAGTCTTCAGGACACTTTGGCGGCGGGTCCCGGGGCGGAAGGACCCCCTCGCCATGGAGTCTTCGGGGCAGTTCGGTGGCGGGTCCTGGAGCGGAAGGAGCCCCCGCCGCCGAATTGCCGCTGAAGCCCTGGAGTGGAGGAAGCTCCAGGGGCCCGGGCCCCGTGAGAGTGTTCCGGGGCCCGGGCCCCGTGAGAGTGTTCCAGAGCCCCCAGAGCGAGTTAAAGACCCCGCTCCAGGGGCCCCAAAAAACTCTCGTGGGGGCCCCTACGGGGCCCGGTGCCTGGGGCAAATTGCCCCACTTGCCCCCACCTCTGGGCGGCCCTGCCTGGCCTGCTATGGAAAGAACCAACACCAGATTACTTCTGGCACAGAGCAGCTGCACACAGCGCACTATTGCTCTGGGGCTTGTTGAACGAGCATTGAGCGGTGGGATCGCATCTTTAGGCAGGTCTGGGATGATGAGCGGTGACTGCAGAACTTTCAGATGCCAAAAGACCCTTCCTGGCACTGTGTGTGGAGCTCGCCCCAGCCCTGCGTCACAAGGCCAGCAAAATGAAAGCGTTCAGAGTGGGAGCTGTGTTAGTCTGTGTCAGCAAAAAGAATGAGCAAAAAGGGGCCACACGTACGCCTCGTTCTTTTTTTCAGAACGAGAGCGGCTCCCTTGGTCAGGGGGACGCAGACCTATGGGCCTGGCTGGAGGCCGCGTAGCTGGCCCGCCAGAAGGCAGAGGCACACTCCCGGGAGATGGCCCAAGGCTGGGAAGCATCAGAGAGGGGAGGCCCTGGAGGAGTAGCTCTGGGGAGCCCAGGCCAAGAGTCTCCCCTACCCCCAGGGGTGGGGATTTTGAGAGGGGGCTTGTAGTGGGGTGGTCACCCGCTCCGGCCCTGAAGGGATTAAAACAGCCCTGGGAAAGGGCTGCCCCAGGGAGCCAGAAGACGAGGCTGATTGGGGAAGCAGCCACAGCTGGCCTATAAAAGGGCTGTTGGGCCAGAAGCTCAGGGAGTCTCTCTCTCGCTGGGCTGCCTGGGAGCTGAACAGGGTGTCTGAGGCTGAGCAGGGCTGGGGAAGGGCAAAGGAGTGGGGGAGCTCCAGCCTGGCAACTCCCCAGGCTGCAGGGTTGCTAAAGGCTGGGAAGGTCCTGGGGTTGCAGAGGTGCAGCCCAGGGTATGCAAAGGCAGCAGGTCCAAACCCTCCTTGCCAATGATGAGTGGTACAGACTGCAGTCTTCCCCAGCAAACAGGGGGCTGGATGATGACTGGCAGTAGCCACTGAGGCAAGGTGGGGACAGAGGGGTGGAGGTTCCCTGGGGAGGGGAGACTCGGAGACTGCGGGGGGACTGCCGAGGGCAGAACCCTGAGGTAAGGGGCACTGGGGTCTGGGAGGGACATGGGCGCCAGTGGCAAGTGGGACAATGGCCAGCAGAGGGTGCTCCGGAGCTGGAGAGCTAATTCCCAAGACATCCAGCAGGTGGCACCATGCCGGTGAGTCATCACTTTGCTAGAGTCATGAATCAGTTTCAATTTGGGAAGTCCAACGTTGGGGCTGCATTAATGCAGTGTGCAGGGCCCTTAATCGCATCCTGCTATGAAGGATCATGAGTCTTGCCAATGTGCGTTAAATAGTGGATGGCTTTGCAGAAATGGGATTCCCTAACTGCGATGGGGCAATAGATTGCACGCATAGTCTAATTTCGGCCCCGGACCATCTTGCGATGGAATGCATCAATACAAAGGGATACTTCTCTATGGTATTGCAGGTGCTTGTGAATCACCGGAGACATTTCACTCACATCGAAGCAGAGTGTGTCCAGGAAGGTGCATTATGCACTCATCTTCAGGAAAACTGGCCTATACAAAAAGCTTGAAGCAGGGACTTTCTTTCCAGACCAGAAGATTCCAATGGAGGATATTGAAATGCCCATAGTCATCCTGGGAGACCCAGCATACCCCTTACTCCCATGGCTCATGAAGCCTTACACAGGAAACCTGGACAGTAACAAGGAGTGCTTCAACAATAGGCTGAGCAGGAGCAGAATGACCATAGCATGTGTCTTTGGCAGATTAAAAACACGTGGGCACTGTCTTTATGTCAGGTCAGATCTAAATGAGGAAAATATTTCCATGGTCATAGCAGCCAGCTGTGCACTCCAGAATATTTGTGAGGCTAAGGGTGAAAAGTTTTCCCCTGGGTGGAGCGCAGAAGCAGATCGCCTGGTGACTGATTTTGAGCAGCCAGTTACCAGGGCTATTAAAGGGGCACAATGGGGGGCTAGTTGAATCAGGGAGGCTTTGAGAAAACATTTTGACAATAAGCACCAGTAATACGTCCTTTTATATGGCACTCTGCCATGCTTTGTTAACTTGCCACCTTGCATGACAATTTTGATGATTCCTGACCATGATTTGTTGTCAGCAAATGATGAAATTGCCGCTGTGTATTAATTCCAGCAGCAACCACCGAGTTTTGGAGACAAATAAAGATTGGTTATCTTTCAGGGAGTTTGTTTTTATTAAATACCAATTAACAACACACACAAAAGTCTTGGTGGGAAGGGAAATAACAATGAAGCCCAGTGTAGGCTCCCATAGCTGTGTGTAAGTCCAGCTATCATTTTGGAAGCTGTCTGAAGAGGTGGAGTGAACGGGGTATCAAGCTGGGCAGGGCAGTTGCAAGGAACGTGTGGGAGGAGTTTGGAGAGAGCATGGAAAGCAGTTCTGTATTGGCTTGTGGGGGGGGAGACGGGGGGGAGGGACGCATGCATGCGTGTATTCTGCCTGCAGCGTGATTAGGGGTTTCGACATCTGTTTGCTCCTCCATCATTTTTGTCATCCACTTCTGGCCCATTACAATTCGCTCCTGGCTCTCCTTTCTGTCTTGCCAGTCTATTTTAAATTTTTCCTTTAAAGTCTCTCTCCACTCCCTGCATTCTTGTTTTCAGACCTCTGAGCATCTCTCTGAACATGTCTTCTTGCTTCTCCTTGGTCACTTCCTTATCTGGCAGAGGCGCTCTGCCGGTGTGTAGGGGGTTCCCTACAAGACCAGCTCTTCAGAAGCACAAGAAACAATAAACAGAAGCATGATTGTTAGTTCATTAGAGTAAAATCATTATAGTAAAATACACCTCTCTTTAAATACAAATCAATTTCTCACTGTCCCTTGGCAAGCACACAGCTCGGCGACCACCCTAAACAAGATGAGTTCAGCCTGGCGGTGGGGGGCGCTCAAGATGGAGCACACGGTTTAGGGTTTTTTAACGGGCTCACTGCAGGCAACTAGGGACAACATTGTAGATGCTGACACCATTTTCCACAGGCAGGGGGTCACTGAAACTGATATCTCACTCCTGGGCATAAGCAAGGATGCAGGGGTGCATCTCCTGTATGTGTGCAGCTTCAGGCCTGATCCCTATGCTGTTCGCCTGTGTGCCACTTTGGTCCCTGCCCAAGTGATTGCTGATTGGCGTGGGAAAGTTTCCTACAAAGGGGGAAGGAACAAAGCAGCTCTGCCAAGGAACCTTCAGCAGAGGATTGGCAAGTACTTCCAGGAAAGTTTCCTAGGAGAGGATTTCCGGGAAATCTCGGTGTGCATTAACACACTGTTCCACTGCACTGCTTAGCGAAACACAGTCAAACACAGCTAGTCTTCTACATTTCTATACTTTCACTCAGTTCTAGAATATACAGAGCAAAGACAGCTGGACCTCAGCATCCACTCAAAAAGATCACTTACTAGAGCTCTCTTCTCCTGCATCATGCACACCAGAGACAGACTGCTGGGACTGGCTAGATCTCTCCGGAGTGGAAAAGAGGTCCTGACTCACTGCACGACCCTGCCGTGTGCTCCACATTGTCCTCCAACATGATCTCCTCATCCATGACTTTGTTCTCAGAGTTGAGTTCACTGTCTGCCGCCTCCAGTCTTACTGAAGTATCCACAGAGCAACAGTTTGACTCCCTTGCCTTCTGGCATGCCTGCCACAGCTCCTTTATCTTCGCACAGCACTAAGGTGTGTCCTGTTCAGAGCCTTCTCCAACATGCCACGAGAAATCTGACCATAGGTATTGAAGTTCCTACGGCTGGAGTGGAGCTGGGATTGCACAGCCTCCTCTCCCCACAGACCCAGCAGATCCAACAGCTCAGGTGTGGAGCCACCAGGGTCAGCTGGGAAGATACGATGTGAACTCTCCATGCTGAGCAAACAGGAAGTGGAATTTCAAAAATTTCCAGGCCTTTAAAGTGGTTAGGGTGGATGCCTGTGTAGCTGGGGGCAGGGCAGCGGCGTTTGAACTGCTGACCAGAGTGGTCACGATGGGCATTGTGGGATATCTCCTGGAGGCCATTTACAGCAATAAAACTAAGCATGGTGTCTACACTGACACTTTGCCACTAAAACTTTGTGGCAAAAAGTCTGTCTCTCATTGAGGTGGTTTTATTTTGTCACCAAAAGTGGCATTCCAGTATGCAGGACACCTCTACTGTTTTGCTGCCAAAAGCTGCATTTTGTTGACAAAACTCAGTAGTTTAGACAAGGCTTCAGAAGACCCAGATGTTGAAACAAATTAGATTCAAGTTAAGTTAATTCCAGGCTGCATTACTGCCTCCTACTTCTCTGCATTACATGAGATCATGCAAGCTAAGCAGCTTTGGGCCTGGTCAATACTAAAGCTCCAAGGAAATTCCAGGGTGCTGCATGGAATGGTGCTGGGGTGCTGTTCCTCTTGCACCATCACAGCGTGTTGTTAGGAGTTGCTGAGCAGCTGTCAGAGCATTTTCCAGACATGCTATGAGGCTGAGCTCTTAAATACTGTTTGCACTCAAGATCCCATGCCATTTTATTTTTTTAAACACAGGGGATGCTAATCCTAGTGTCTTGGCAAAATTCCAACAATTGACTGCAGAAAACCACTGAGGTTTCAGCTGGATGAGGTTTTATATTCTTCCTTATTTATTGTTGTATGCTGTGTCTGTGTGTAAACAGCTGCCATATTCCACTCCATCAGTGGCTGCATTTAGATGGTGACTGAAGTTATTCCTACATATCCTGATATTGGGTCACTATAAGACCCAAATTCAGTACGGCACTTAAGCGAAGGTCTAACTTTGTGCACATGGTCAGTTCTATTGACTTTGGTTTCTAAACTGGGATCTAAATCCAAAGAAATTCCACTGGACTCAATGACATCAGAATCTGGCCCATAGTTTGCACAGCACTGTGGCATCCTAGGTGCTGTAGAAATGGAAGGTTCTATTATTAGTCTCTAGCTGTCGCTTTACCACTGCAGCTGCTTCTGCTGTGCTCATTCCAGACACTGGCATGATATGAATTCTCTGCCTATTGAGGATGGTTTCATTTCAGTTGTCAAGGACAATGCATTAAAACACTGCAACAGAGACTGAAATTAACATTTGTAAAGGAGAAAAGGGACAAAAGAAATGGTTGTGAGACTTGTGACAAAGAAGAAAGTGAAATGAAAACGAAATCATCCTCAGCATTATTGGGCTGCACTAGGGGAAGGATGCTAGCTGTCACCCTGTTCAGGATAGGAGGAATCGGCACACTGGCCTGTAGCCTGTGATCTGCCCTAGATGGGAAGACCGAAGCAGTGTGTAACATTATACTGAAAATGTGGTACAGCTGAGAACTGAAATTGAAAGTTGCATAGAGCCTTCTCCCATCATCATGACATGGATGAGGGAAAGGTGTCTGCTGATGGGGCTGACTCAGGTGGTGCCTAGTCCTCTGGTCTCTGACATTGTAAACCCAGGGTCAAGATCCATGTGGACACTCAGGCACGGGCTTAGAAACACTGAGCCTGCAGGCTTGAGACTCTGGGATTACCCTGCAGTGTAGACAGACCAGTAGTGCCTAGTGCACACGCTGCAATGAGTGGGACATTGTGGTGAGAGATGGACGTGTTCTCACTGGAGGATGGGGTGAAATGGGCTGATCTGCTCTTTGACACAGCATTTATGTGCCACAGAGGTATGTGCTTTAGAAATACCTGAGAGAGACATGCTTGTGCTTTCTCCCACACCTTTAATGACTCTCTGCTGCCAGCAATCCCATACAGGGTGCAGCATGGAGAATCCCAGCAGAAGAACAGGAACAAAGACAAGGTGTTTTTAGAAGTGACACGCTCCCTAAGTAGGGTGAGCCAGACCATCACCAGAAGGAGAAGATTCAGTAGGAGGAGTGGAAGTAGAAGGGACCTGGCCTCCCTTCTGGACCTGAAACAAAGCCAGAGACTTACAGTGGAAGGTGATGGGAACTGCATTCAGTGAATGTTGTTGTTCTGCCTAGATCTGTCTCTCTCCTGTGCTCTCTAGGAGTAAACTGTGTGTGTGTGTGTGTGTGTGTTTAAAAAATTCCTGTGTGAGGTCTGTGTTCTGAGCTTTAGCTATCATGTGGTCCCTGAAAGTTAAACTATAAGCAATTATGGAGGTGTGGGAGGTTCTGTACTGGCCTTGCACCCTAGGCCAGTGGGCCTGCAGGGTCCCACCTCTCAAAGAGGGAGCCAGACAGGGAGTCTTTCCCCAGGAATGTACCCTAGAGGCCAGAGGTAGAGACAGTAACCAGACTATGTCCAGACCCAGTTGGCTTGAAAAGCATGTGGGATCCAAAGGTTGGGTTCAGTACAGCAGACTGGAGACCATCCACTTGGAGGACTCAGCCAGGGCTGTAGCTGTGGCCTCCTTCATTATAGAATCATAGAAGATTAGGGTTGGAAGAGACCTCAGGAGGTCATCTAGTCCAACCCCCTGCTCAAAGTAAGGCTGTCTGGAAAAATTCCCTTGAAATATTTTTTCACAAGTGTTTGGTAATTTGTCAAAATCCAAATGTTCCACCAAGATGATTCAGTTTCAATGAAGTCCCTCCAGAATTCTGCTTGGTTTCCTGTCAGCTCACCTGCAGGCTCCTCAGCAGCCTGTCTGGTGGGCTGCCCTGAGGTCAGGGCTCCATTCACGTTCATGGAGAATTTCAAAATTTACGGGGTTTTGTTCCAAAGTGGAATGAAAACAAAACCCCTCCCTGCCCAGATGTAATTATCTCCAAGTATCACTCTCTTTGGCTGGTGTTGCTTGGGGCACCATAAATGACTGTTGCTCTCTCCAAGGCGGCCAGCTACTAACCAGCTCCCTTGGATCAAGATGGAACAATCGAAGCAGAGACCTGCCCTTTCCATGGGTCAAACACTGAAATGCAGTGGGCGCACGCTGCAGTGGAGAACTCTGAATCGCACGTGGCACTTTAACTTCCTTCATCTATGGGTCTTCCATGGTTTCTCAGTAATTCCATGCCTGGAGAGGAAGATGAAAGTGTCTCTGAGGACACCTGCCCCAGAGCTAATGGAAGTTTGGCAGCTGTGGAGCTCACTTCATGGCTACAAATTCAATATAAACTTTGGGAGATGTCAGGAAAAGTCTCTGGTGCATCAAGATGAAATTGTTCTTAAAATCACAACTACCGCTCATGACCCAAATGGCAATCTCCCAGCTAGCCAGTGTGCAGGATACCAGCAGGAACAGCTCAGCCAAAGGACAACCTGGGAGCATCCTTTGCATAGCTGAGAATCAGCTTTGCCCAGAGAGTCAGGGAGTCGTTTGTTTACAAGTAATGAATCATGAAACAGCAGGAATCTAGCTAGCCAAGGAAAACTGGGAGCTCAGCAGTTAACAACGGATGTGCTCAGGTGAATAACAATTGAGTCTGACAACAATACAAAGCAGACGACAGAGCAGCTGGAGCCAGAAGTGTTGCAAGACTCATTTTTATAAACCACAATTTTTCCAAACGACATTTAGTCCAAGGCCACGTTTTTTAACTTTCAATTCTAGAGGAAGAGGCAACAAACTCCATTTAACACACAATTAACATGCCAAACACCGGGCACTGTGTAACTAGTGCTAAGCTTATGACTGACGCAAAGCAGCAAAAGGCAGGAATTCCCTCTCATGAATGGATCTGTTCTCATCTCACCTCTTGGGCTGAGGATGCAGCATATGCTGCATGTGGCTACTGGGCTGAGCTATGACATCTTCTTTTTCCCCCTTGGAATTACACTAGGGATGAAATCTCCAAAAGTGCCAAAGAGATTTAGGGAACTAAGGGATACTGGAAAATGCTGGTTTCAATTGAAGAAGTGGCTGTCCTCAACCCTCCAGTTCTCCCTCTGTCCATCCCCAGCCCTCAGCTCTGTGCTGCTCCTTGCTCTTGCATGCAGGACCAAGACTGGAAGAATAAAGTGCAGAGAAATGTTGTCTCACAGCACTGAAGAAAGTGGCTAAAATTGCTCCCCAAAGTCCAGCCAAATCTGGCTTGGGACAAAAACCTTTTAGGAAAAAAATAACAAGAAATGTTGCAGAACTTGAGTCAAGTTAGACAAAAAGGCCTGAACAATATAAACTCACCTGAGCAAAATAAACTCACCTGAGCAGTATAAACTTGTCTGAGCAGTATAAACCCATCTGAAACTAAGTTAAACAAGCTGGGCGCTAGCGAACAATATACGTTTTGATACATCTAAATGTAAATGTCTACATCTAGGAACAAAGAATGTCGGCTAAACTTACAGGATGGGGGACTGTATCCTGGGAAACAGGGACTTGGAAAAGGATTTGGGGGTTGTGCTGGATAATCAGCTGAACATGAGCTTCCAGTGTGATGCTGTGGCCAAAAGGACTAATGCAATCCTGGGATGCATAAACATGGGAATCTTGAGTGGAAATGGAGAGGTTACTTTACCTCTGTAGGTGGCACCAGTGTGACCACTGCTGGAACACCGTGTCCAGTTCTGGTGCTCTCAATTCAAGAAGGATGTTGATAAATTGGAGAGGGGTCAAAGAGCCACAACGATGATTAAAGGATTAGAAACCATGCCTTATAGGCTATGTCTACACTAGCACTTTTGTGAGTATAACTTATGTTGCTCAGAGGTGTGAAAAGACTCACTCCCTGAGTGACATAAGTTACACCAACAGAAGCGCTGGTGTGGACAGTCTATGTCAGTGGGAGATGCTCTCCTACCAACATAGCTACTGCCGCTCATTGGGGGTGGTTTAATTATGTCAACGCGAGAGCCCTCCCTGCTGGCATAAAGCGGTTACATGGCAGATCTTACAGTGAATCAGCTGCATTGCTAGAGGTGTGCTTCTGTAAGGTCTCTAGTGTAGACAAGGCCATAGAGACAGACTGAAGGAACTCAGTCTATTTAGCTTAACAAACAGAAGGTTAAGGGGTGGCTTGATTACATTCTATAGGTACCGACATGGGAACAAATATTTAACAATGGGCTCTTCAGTCTAGCAGGGAGGGGTATAGCATGATCCAATGGCTTGAAGATGAATTTAGACAAATTCAAACTGGAAATAAGATTAAAATTTTTAAGTGAGAGTAATTAACCATTGGAACGATTTCCTTAGGGTTGCGATGGATTCTCCATCACTGACCATTTTTAAATCAAGACGGGACAGACCTGCTCTAGGAATTACATTGGGGAAGTCCCTTCTCCTCTTAGAATCTATGAACCTATGAATGCAGGGCCCATTTGTCTCCAAGGCCCTTTCCCATTGGTTTATGTACGGTGAAGTGGAGCATTCTAAACCCCAAATTTGCATGCCTCCTAATGACAAGCACCTGAAAACCTCATTCCTTTCATCTGTGAATGTAAAATAGAAAAGCCTGGAGCTGAAATGGGAAGGGGAAAAAATTCTTTCTCCTCTAACCCAGGAGGGGCCACACAGCTGTGGGGCGGACATTCTTGTTTGCATTGTTAAATGGCCTTTTACCTTCACCTGCAGTATTTGCAAGGTGCATCTGTTTACATGACAAAATCCTGCATTTGCATGTTCAACCTGTGTAGCTCTGAACACAATGCCACTCTGCATAAATAATTTTCTTCTGAGCACACAGCCAGATGCACCAGGAATGTTGCTGGTGCACGTACGAAAGTCAGTTGAAAATTTAGCTCTCTGCATCTTTTATAATAAGCCAAACTAGTAACTGAAGCAAACGGAGCAAGAGTCTTTCTTAGACATCCAGAGCAATGTCTGTGCTGGTGGCCTTTTTTGTCATGAGCTGAATGCAAAAGAAACACACTGAATTCTATGTGTGATCACACCATGTTCAGCTGCACTTTTGCCCTTTAGTTGAGCTTAAGGGAACCGTGACTGCTAAACTAGTGCCAATCCTGGAAGTAGAGGCAGAGGTCATGGTGGGTGAAGTCTTTGTTCCCCGTTGTTTCAAATGTGGTATTTGCAGGAGAGAGAAGATGCCATTTGATGCCTGGCATAGGAAAGATCCCCAAACCGTTGCTCATTTGTTCTAATTTGGCTTTATTTCAGCCCCTTCGGAGCCTTCTTCTTTACAGCCTCTCACTGGTCGCTCATGCCCATGTGTTGAGCAGAAAGAAGGGCACTAAGAAACATTAGACACTGTGGCTGATACAAAGCTAACCTGAGTGATTTGTCCGAAGAGAAAGTTAAACTTTGCCACTAAGGGGGGCCGTTCATTGTGCCCCCCAGCAGGGCAGTAATGCCCCAGGGGAAGGGGGTGGGGAGCTGAGCACAGTGTGAGATGCAGGGGCCAGAGCAGTTTTGGGGAGGCAAGTGGGGACTTTCCCCTTAGGGGATAAGCTGCTGGGTAGTCAGCAAAGCAAAGGTGATTCAGGACAGATCAGGGCTGGACAGAGCCCTGTGCAGAGGGGAGAGCGCTGCCCAGCAGGGAAGGACCCAGCCAGGGGAGCAGTGGTTAAGATGGCATCAGGCTCCACTATCCATCCAAAACCTGACAAGCAGGAAAAACAGAAGTTCCTTGCCACCTTCGCATTCCTGACAATGCTGCCAGTAATGCTCCTCCCTGGAGGCTACCTTGAGTGATAAATACCTTCTCTTCACCTAGCGCGCACACCTTACCAGCAGCCTGAGCCACGTTCTGGCCGAGTAACTCCCTACATATGGGATGTGTGACGGTCAGATGTACCCATCTGTGCTACAGGCCGATCTGAGGTTCAACATGAGCCGGAGAGCCTGATGCTGATGTTGTGTCAGTCCCCCGAAGGGCGTGGGAGGCAGCGAGGTGCCTCAGGAAGGTGTTTGTCTCTAAAGCAAAGACACTCATGTAAGTACAGCAAGAGCCACTCGCCATAGTGATGACATAACCTGGCAGCTAGAGGGACCCTCCATGAAGGAACCTGCCTCATCGCTCACTTCCTGAACTACTCTGCAGCCTCCCCATGCTCCTGGAAAGTGGATACAGCCAGGGTAGCTGCAGCAGCAGGGTGCATGCCCACACTGCAGCCGCAGGTCTGCCTGCTGTGCTCCCTGTTCCCTGCTAGTGGGAAGCATTTCTCTCCCTTTGAGCTCCCCAGAGTGTGACAGCAGACACTTGAGAGACAGAGTGACAAATGGCTGAACCGTGAAACATGCGGGTTCGGTGCATCACAACATACTTTACAGAGTGGAATGGGGTTTAAGTTCACGTGTGTGAAATAAACAAACAATTTTTAAAACACTGAAAAATAAAGGGTATGATCTGCAGCCATAGCATCCTCCAGCTGGGTCCCAGGCATGTTACACCAGCTGCAGGAGCAATCATACATGGCTAGTCAGGGCAGCCACAAGAGAAGGACTTGACTTTGTTTTTTCCTGTGGGTCAGATCAGGACTCCTTGGCTCTGGAAGAAGGTGCTGCTCAGTGGTTGAGATGGGATCACCAAAGCATCAACAAAATAAAGGCAGCATGAATGAGTGGATAATATTGTATCTCCCAGGTTAGGGTCTGGGGTTCTGGGTTTGCAGTGGCCCTGTGTAATTACTCTGGCACCATATCTATACAATGGCATGAGTCATTACCAGTCACAACTGCCTGCCTGCTAGGGCTGGCATGTCAGTTGTGGTCAGTAATAAGGGCGGCAAAGTGCCTGTGTGATGGCTGACACCCTGGTGACTGAATTGTGGATCACCAGAAGTAGAAGCATGAGCTGCTACAGCTGGTTTAAAGCTCACTAGCCAGGCTGTAATAGCCTCATATGGATCAGGCACAGAGAGGGACCTGTACCACACGGCCCAGTGGATTACAGGCAGCAGAGGAGAGATTGGAGCTCCTGGATGGCAGTATGGGGGCAGCTCTTCTTTCCCCCCATGCCCTCAGTGACAGTAGGGGGTTACGTTATGTTGTTACTACAACATATGGCAGATTAGGCTTGGCCTGGTTCCATTCAGTTATGAAGAAATAGGGACAGATGATGAGACAAACAAACCCCATGTACCTGTATTTAGTATTGTGCTAATCAGCCCGCCAGGAGCAGCATGAGACGCCAAGCCCAGAGTGTGGGAGATTTCTTGCAAAAGGGTCTGAGACAGTCCAGTGACAAATTCCAGGAAGGGCTGATTTTGGAACTCTTGTTATTCTCTCTCTCTCTCTCTGGCAAACAACCCTGGACAATTCAAATCAGACGTTTGCTGTTTATGTTTCAGTGGGTCTGACATTTTTACAAAATAAAATTGAAATTGAAACCTCTGCCCCAGCCTTAGCTGCAGTGTCACTCTGAGCTGCAGCAGCACAATGTGCTGTTCAGCTTCCCAAACAAACATAGCTGGGTCTGGCTCTTCATCCCAGCCCCCCACTCTGCTCTGAGGGCTGCACTCACCCACACCGGTAATGCTCGAATGTGTGCCCGCTGAACTCGTTGGAAGAAACGCCCACTGAGCTCTACGGGAGTCGGTAGGGATCCAAACTATCCACAGACAAACCACCATGAATAACTAGCTAATGACAATGGATTCTCCACATGTGCTGACTCGTAACATTCCAAGGTGATTTCACTCTACGTACAGGGCAGTAAAAACTCGTTTTTGACCTAGAGAAAGACTAAGAAATAGACCAAAGTCGAACTTTCAAACACGGGTTAATTTCTGATAACCTGGAACTCAGAAATGGTTGGCTGAATTTTCTTCAAGCTTTGCAGAAACTTTCCCCTTTAGCATCAAACTAAATCTGGTCCTTTTCAGGCCAAACGTATTTGTTAAACCAAAGTCACAGAGTGGCTAAAATAGAAGTTTATAAAAGAAGGTGTTGCAATCTTATCTCTGGCGAGACTACTGACTCTTCAGGCTATAACCCCAATGACAGGTATTAACTTGTACTGCAATGCATCTCATGGAGACAAGACTATTCCCCTCCAGAAACTATCATGGCGAGAATGGCATGGTACTTCCTGCCATGATAAAGGGGAATTTTGTGCTCCTTCTTTGTGGAGTCTTGTATGAATCATTACTTTTATTAGGTGCTTTATGTTGACAATGTGCTGAATATTAGAAACAAACTACAGGTGTCCTGTTGTCCTGAAGAGTATACAGCCAGAACTAGTTCTTTATTCTTAACCCTTTTCTCCACCCCAGTTTGGAAAATCACCCCTTCTTATTCAGCAGAGCTGCTTCCTGTGTCACACCTCCTCGGTCCAGGGAGGACAGCAAGTTGTGCTTCCTGTGAGCCTTGCAGAGACACAAAGGTTGAGGAAGCAACTAAGAGTCCTGTGGCACCTTATAGACTAACAGACGTATTGGAGCATGAGCTTTCGTGGGTGAATACCCACTTCGTCAGACGCATGTGGTGGAAATTTCCAGAGGCAGGTATAAATATGCAGGCAAGAATCAGTCTAGAGAAACAAGGTTAGTTCAATCAGGGAGGATGAGGCCCTCTTCTAGCAGTTGAGGTGGAAAAGCTGCATCTGAAACTGGCACAAAGTAGAGATGACAGAGATGGTGTTGCATTACTGAGCCACCTACCACCCCCCTCCTCCAGTGCGAGACAGTGGTGACACCTGGACACAGATCCACCCCCAAACAGTGTGTGCTCCTAACATGGACAGACCTTATTCTCCTGGGACAGGTATGTGAGAGGGCTGTCTTGTCCTCTTAATACTTTGGTAGCACTTATAGAGCTTGTCATGCCAATACAGTCTCTGAACTGAGCTGCAATGAATGAGCTGTGAACATAGTCGTCTTTTGACTTCTAAAACGAGCACCTTTGAGCTGGAAAAGTCACTGGGAGATGATAAATGTGGATCCCTAGAACGTGTTCTGTGCAGACTCGCTCTGACTGCACGTTGCAGACCTGACAGCGATAAAGGAATTAGCCTCTTGCAGAAGTAGACCTCCATTAGTCCCAAAATGTTAGATGTAACAGATTGCCCTGATAAAGGAAGAGACAAGAAGCAGACAACTCTAACGTAGCATCCGAAATAGCGGAGCCTTTGAAATGCTGCCACAAGAATAGATGCGACACAGGAATAGTGTTCTGGTGCCACAAGGTGACCCACTTACCAGGCTTCCGTGGTCATTGAAAGCTAGAACTGGAATGGGGGAAATGACTACAATCAATTCGCTTTGGTGAGGACGTGGTACAGACAGCCCAGTACCTGCCTAGTCTGTACTGGTGTCTCATTTCTTTCACATTCCTTTTTCCTACAATAATTGGGGCCATGCTGTACTTTCCCTGTAGAACACGGCCTTTTACAGCTTTGTAGGATGGATTGAATGGAGCGGTCTCTTTGTCCTACACATAACTGAATTGTCTCTGGCACAGACCACTTGGGGGACCCTTAGCAGGTTTCACTGGCATATTAGAAAAATAGGACTCGCCAGATCAAAGCCGAGTTCCATCTAGTTCAGAATTGGGGCTCTGAGGATAGTCAGTAGCAACTGCTTCAGAGTGAGGTACAAGATACTCCATAGTGGACAATAGTGGAATAACCTGTGCACGAGGGTATTTTCTTCCTACCCCCATTAGTTAGAGGTTAGTTTATACACTCAGCAGAAGAGTTTATGTCCCTTATACGTTTTTATTCTATCACGGGTAACTGTGGATGGTCTCTGTGACACTGCACCCCATATTCTTCATAGTGATATTATTATGATATGATTATGGCATAAATATGATGTATTTTGTACGAGATGGATCATGTGAGGTGTCATTGGAAAAGTTATGACTTGCCTAATATGATTATCCTATTTGTATGCATGTATCATTTTTGTATCTGAAGTTATGAATATTGACTATGTATCTGTATTTCACACGTTAGTCACACCTGGGTGACACACACTAGGCAAGATGCTTCCAGTCTAAATAGCTGGTTGTGAAGGGCACATTCAGGGCAATGGGCCATAGAGAAACAATAGGCCCCAGGAGGAGTTTATCTCCCCACGGCGAGCTTTCCTGTGAACGTTTCGGCCTGTAAGTAATGGCTGCTATAATGCAGCAAGGGCATGTGACCAGCCCACATGACTCTGGACTCCATTTGCGGGCCTGTATTTTTCCAGAAACTGGGCTGGAAACTGTTTTTGAAACAAAAGGTTCCTGCCATATGCTAAAGCTATATAAGGCCGGGAGTGACTTCATAAGAACATAAGAACATAAGAAAGGCCGTACCGGGTCAGACCAAAGGTCCATCTAGCCCAGTATCTGTCTACCGACAGTGGCCAATGCCAGCTGCCCCGAGGGAGTGAACCTAACAGGCAATGATCAAGTGATCTCTCTCCTGCCATCCATCTCCATCCTCTGACGAACAGAGGCTAGGGACACCATTCTTACCCATCCTGGCTAATAGCCATTTATGGACTTAGCCACCATGAATTTATCCAGTCCCCTTTTAAACATTGTTATAGTCCTAGCCTTCACAACCTCCTCAGGTAAGGAGTTCCACAAGTTGACTGTGCGCTGCGTGAAGAAGAACTTCCTTTTATTTGTTTTAAACCTGCTGCCTATTAATTTCATTTGGTGACCCCTAGTTCTTGTATTATGGGAATAAGTAAATAACTTTTCCTTATCCACTTTCTCAACATCACTCATGATTTTATATACCTCTATCATGTCCCCCCTTAGTCTTCTCTTTTCCAAACTGAAGAGTCCTAGCCTCTTTAATCTTTCCTCATATGGGATCCTCTCTAAACCCCTAATCATTTTAGTTGCTCTTTTCTGAACCTTTTCTAGTGCTAGAATATCTTTTTTGAGGTGAGGAGACCACATCTGTACACAGTATTCAAGATGTGGGCGTACCATGGATTTATATAAGGGCAATAATATATTCTCCGTCTTATTCTCTATCCCCTTTTTAATGATTAATGTTGACTATTGCTCAAGAGTTTATGTTTTTCTATGTGTCTGACAGTTTTATTCTTTACTACTGTTTCAACTAATTTGCCCGGTACCGACGTTAGACTTACCGGTCTGTAATTGCCGGGATCACCCCTAGAGCCCTTTTTAAATATTGGCGTTACATTAGCTAACTTCCAGTCATTGGGTACCGAAGCCGATTTAAAGGACAGGTTACAAACCTTAGTTAATAGTTCCGCAACTTCACATTTGAGTTCTTTCAGAACTCTTGGGTGAATGCCATCTGGTCCCGGTGACTTGTTAATGTTGAGTTTATCAATTAATTCCAAAACCTCCTCTAGTGACACTTCAATCTGTGACAGTACCTCAGATTTGTCACCTACAAAAGCCAGCTCAGGTTTGGGAATCTCCCTAACATCCTCAGCCGTGAAGACTGAAGCAAAGAATCCATTTAGTTTCTCCGCAATGACTTTATCATCTTTAAGCGCTCCTTTTGTATTTTCATCGTCAAGGGGCCCCACTGGTTGTTTAGCAGGCTTCCTGCTTCTGATGTACTTAAAAAACATTTTGTTATTACCTTTGGAGTTTTTGGCTAGCCGTTCTTCAAACTCCTCTTTGGCTTTTCTTATTACACTCTTGCACTTAAGTTGGCAGTGTTTGTGCTCCTTTCTATTTGCCTCACTAGGATTTGACTTCCACTTTTTAAAGGAAGTCTTTTTATCTGTCACTGCTTCTTTTACATGGTTGTTAAGCCACGGTGGCTCTTTTTTAGTTCTTTTACTGTTTTTCTTAATTTGGGGTATACATTGAAGTTGTTCATACTTCATCTGTTGTTCTTCACTCCCCACAACTCAGCACCTGAGAGAAGCTCTGAAAGAAAAAGATTTGGAACAGGGGAGGGGATCCCAAGCTGCAATGCAAATGCAACTTGTCCCTTAAGAATCTGCAAGCCTGCTTGTAACATCAGCCAGGATGAGAATTTGCTAATTTATTTCCTATCTTTCTAGTAATTTAGGCTTAGTTTGCGCTTTTGTTTATTTACTAGGTAATCTGCTGTGATCTGTTTGCTATCACTTATAATCACTTAAAATCTATCTTTTTGTTGTTAATAAACTTGTTTTATATTTTAACCTAAACCAGTGTGCCTTTAAGTGAAGTGTCTGGGGGAAAATCTCAGCTTGGTTACCACAAGTATGCATATTCCTCTCCACACTGAGGGAGGGCTGGACATATTAATGAGCTTACACTGTACGGATCACTGTGCAATGCAAGACAATATAATTTTAGATTTATACTCCAGAGGGGGGTGCTTGCCTGGGGAGCTGGGAAACTGTCTGGGGTCTGCTGTTTGCACTCAGGTAGCCCAGTTTGGGGGGGGTGGCGCCACCTGCTCTCGTGCTGGGTGATAACAGGGCCGGGGTGAGGCTGGCTGTGTCGCCAACCCCATTGTGTCTTAGAGAGGTGCAGCAGTTCCCACAGCTCCCAGACTGCACCCAAGGGGTGACAACCTGTCACATTCTCATGTTTGGTGTAAATGTCCAGTCATTTTTTCTAATCCTGCCAAACTCTGGGCCTCTAGAATATCTCATGGCAGTGAGTGCCACAGGCTAATTGTGCAGTGTGAAAAAATGTTTCTTTTAATTGGTTTTTAATTTGCTGCCTTTCATTTAATTGAGTGTCACCTTGTTCTAAGTATGAACAGGAGCATGTGGCTGATCTTCCCACACTGTTTGGCCATGCTTGCAATGCCATACGCTCCATGTGATAATAAGAGATACACCTATCTCCTAGAACTGGAAGGGACCTTGAAAGGTCATCGAGTCCAGCCCCCTGCCTTCACTAACAGGACCAAGTACTGATTTTTGCGCCAGAACCCTAAGTGGCCCCCTCAAGGATTGAACTCACAACCCTGGGTTTATCATCTGTCTGTAATGCAATAACTTTTGAACACTGCATCTGACCAACTCAGAGATTTAAGGGAATGTTCTAGGCATCAGCTGGCAGAACTCTGTTGATTGGGAGGAAAATCAGAACACTGACATGGTGCCTGGTGGAGAGAAGCTGAGCCTGTGGTGTGGGAGGAGAGGGGAAGGGGGGCACACACAACCCCTAGCATGAGGAAAGGAGTAGCAGGAGTCCTTGAAATAGAGGGGGGTGGGAAGATGGCCCACAGGGAGCTTATGGGGTATGAAGAGATGCAAGGAGCCCCTGGTGTGTGCAATGAGCTCAAATGACACAAAGTGTGTGACCCCCCCTGGCTTGTCTACCTTCTGAGTGGTCTCCTCTCTGAACTATTTAGTCCTAGCCTTTCCAACCTCTACCCATGGGGATGGCTTTCCAGCCTCTGCTAATTACAGGTGCTCTTCTCTGCAAACCACCTTTTATTTTCTTATTTCTCTTTTGAAACAAAGTGGCCAGAACTGAACTCAGGTTTCAGTCCGAGGGGGGAAGTAAATACTCTACATGATGATCATTCACATGCAGTTCAGAGGGAATTACTGGAGGACTTTTTTCATGACTAGTCAGAGTTACTCTTTTCAAACCCCCTTCCGTATTCGCTTTGTGGGATAATACTTAATACTGCTTGTGCAGTAACTGGGTATTAGCAGATGATTTTCTGATAGCTTCAACTGAGCTAATGGTGATTTTACTCTCTGCTTATTATAGCACGAGTCGAAGTCATGCAAATCATATAGTTCTAATGAATTACAAATATGCATCATTTCATTGGAGTAATTGAATCAGGGGATTTGCATGGCAGTAACACAAGGAACCCATCCTATACACATCTCCAGGTATGGCATCCTGGCAGGGCTTCTGTTTGCAGCACTGGGTGACACAGCAAAGATGAAATGCCTGGGAAGCTTATGGATTCTATCACAGGGGCGGCCTGTTCATGAAACCCTGTAGTGCAAACTAGGGTTGCTAACTTTGTAAACCCTGAAAACTGAACACCCCTGCCCCGCCTCTTCCTCCAAGGCCCCACCTCCTGCCCCACCTGTCCTCCCCTCCCTCCCTCCCTCGCTCCCCACCCCCGCCCCCCTCGCATGCTCCCCCATCCCCCGGGAGGGACTCACCTGCCGTCTGCAGAGCTGGGCTGGCAGGAGCTGCTGCGGAGCCTGCCCAGTTGGGGCACAGCGAGGCACGCCAGGGGTCAGTCCCCGGAGCGAGGGGCTGGGCTGGGGAAATCGGGGCACAGCAGCGGGAGGGCAGACAGGTTACCCCCTGCAGGACAGCGCTGGTACATACTTTGTAGCCAGGTCCAGGAGCCACCTCTCTCCATCAGGCTTGGGGGTGGGAAGAGCAGCCCCTGCTAAGCAGAGCCGATCCTCCAGGCTCCAGCAGCTGCTGCTCTTCCCAGCCCCTGGTGGCAGAGGCCGGTTACTGCAGGTAACCAGACTTTTAGCATTGGCACTGCCAGTTTCCCTTTTTGACCGGATGTTCTGGTTGAAAACAGGACACCTGGCAACCCTAGTTCCAACAGAGGGCTCAGACAGCCTTCCTTGCTCACACAAACCTCACTGACCTCGAGGGGAGCTCGGGGAGCCAGCTGAGCTGTCCCCATGGCACCATGTAAAGCAGGTCCTGAGCAGCTCAGAATCTGGGTTTGGCCAACAGAAGCCCTCGCTGGTTTGGTGGCTTCTCTGAACTGTCCCCTTATCTCCTGAGTCAAGAGTCTGAGACTGGACGGTGTGAGAACAGGAGGCCTGGACAGATTTCCCACACAGATATACTCAGTCCTGGCTGCAAAGTGGAAGTAAAAAACTCTTCCCCAGACATTTCAGAACTTCAGAAAAGGTTCAGCCGAAGCTCTCGTCCAGCCCATTGAAGTCAATGGAGTCTTTCCTACTGGGCCTGCATGGACAAAGGTTTAGGGAAATGGCCAGCCACTCCTATTCTAAGCACGGGATAGGAAATGTAAGCGGTATCACCGACCCAGGTCATTGCCCTACATGGCAAATGGAAGTGAGAGGCACATAGCTATGTAACCGGTGTGTATGGGAATCACCCACTGCTTGAATGAAGAGTCATTTCCTATTGCTCCTCTCTCTCCGTGAACCCCCGTTATTACTTATAGACAGGGATCCTTTTTTCCGTGATAGAAAAACTCCAAATTCTCTGATTAACGCCCCCCCCCCGCCCATAGAAATCTGTGGTTTTACAGGATTAAAATTAAATGCTGAACGTTAGCTTCCCGAGCCATGGTATACAGTGGAACCCTGTTAGCTGATCTAATTGGGATCGGGGTCAGGTCGACTAAGCAAGATGCAGATAATCTGGAAAATGGGTGTAGAGCTTCAGCCCTGGGTGGCGGCCAGGGCTGGCTCTAGGCACCAGCGCTCCAAGCATGTGCTCGGGGTGGCACTTTCCAAGGGGTGGCACTCTGGCTCCTTTTTTTTTTTTTTTGGTTGCTTGGGGCGCAAAAAGCCGGGAGCCCTGAGCAGAGGTGAGCTGCGGTGGTGGGGGGTGCGGGGAGGGCCGCAGGAAGTAACCCTGGCGGGGGTGCAGAGGAACTACTCCCCCCCAGCTCACCTCCACTCCACTGCCGCCTGCTCCCCCAAGTGCTCCGCCGCTCCGCTTCTCCCCCCTCCCTCCCAGGCTTGCCACGCGAATCAGCTGTTTTGCGGCAAGCCTGGGAGGGAGGGGGGAGAAGTGGAGTGGCGGCGGCGCACTCAGGGGAACAGGCAGAGGGTAGGTGAGCTTTGGCGGTGGGTGGCGCAGGGAGGGCCACAGGAAGTAACCCTGGGGGGGGCAGAGGAACCGCTCTCTCCCCCGCAGCTCACCTCCGCCTCCTCCCCCGAGTGCGCCGCCGCTTGCCTGGGAAGGAGGGGTAGGAGGGGAAATGTGGTGCGCCCGGGGGAGGAGGCAGGTCCAGGGATTTGGGGAAGGGGCTGCAATGGGGTGGGGAAGGGCTGGGGCCAGGGGCCATGGGAAAATTTTTTTGCTTGGGCGGCAAAAAACTTGGAGCCGGCCCTGGTGGCGGCGCTTCCAGCTGGAGCTGACAGCGGGAGCCCCACCGCCAGGGCTGAAGCTCTGTGCCCATTCTCCGGATTATCCAAATTGTTGCTTATCCAATTTGGCCCTAATCCCAATTAGATCAGATAAATGGGATTCCACTGTCTTAATAAATGTTTTCATTTTTTCACAGAATGTAAAATCTAAAGATTCTCTGTAAAAACCCAAATTCCACATTTTTCCATGGCAAACAAATTTCTAGGATCCCTGCTTATAACACATTTTAAACGGAAGCCCCCCAATGAAGTAAAACACTAAACTATTCTCTGTTTTATTAAAAGCATTTCCTCCTGCCTTCAAAGGTGCCAGCCCAGATGTTACAATGGGACGTGTTTGTCAAGGACAGGGATGGAGAAAGCCCAGCAGTCAGGCTGAATGTAAGGGATACCAGAGCCCAGGGCCGGCTCTAGGTATTTTTGCCGCTCCAAGCAAAAAAATGTTTGGCTGCCCCCCACCCCAGCCCTGGGCTCTCCCCCACCCACCCGCACCCCCTGCCGCCCCAGCCCTGGGCTCTCCCCCCACACCAGTGCCCTTCCCCCCTGCACCCCCTGCTGCCCCAGCCCTGGACTCCCACCTGCAAAGTGACCTCCTTGTTCACCACAGCAATCCCCGTTTACACTTGCAGTGTGTATCAAACTGTCTCTCCTATTTTTATTTCACTTTAGTATAAATCTCGCCCCCCCATCCCCTGCAACCCCGTCTTTAGTGCTCCAAATGCACATGGAAGGCATAGGGACTAACCCTCAAACCTTGAAAGGGATGGGGATCTAGGAAAGAGGGTTCGGGCAGAGGAGCGGGTGTGGGGGTGCTTGGGGGCTCTACACTGGCAGAGAAGCAGGGTGTGATGTACTCGCGGGGGAGGGTGGAGGAGGAGAGGGGGTATCAGGAGGGTTGCAGGAGAAGAGGTGCAGGGGAAGGGGAGGTGCGGGAGGAGAGGGCTGGGGGACGGTGCAAGGGGAGAGGTGTGGGTGAAGGGGAGGTGCGGAGCAGAGGGCTGGGGAGGGTACGAGGGGAGAGGTGCAGGGGGAAGGGGGAGGTGCGGGAGCAGAGGGCTGGGGGAGGGTACGAGGGGAGAGGTGCAGGGGAAGGGGGAGGTGCAGGAGCAGAGGGCTGGGGGAGGGTACGAGGGGAGAGGTGCAGGGGAAGGGGAGGTGCAGGAGCAGAGGGCTGGGGAGGTACGAGGGGAGAGGTGCAGGGAAGGAGGGTACAAGGGGAGAGGTGTGGGGGAAGGGAGGGTACAAGGGGAAGGGGTGCGGGGGAAGGGAGGGTACAAGGGGAGAGGTGTGGGGGAAGGGAGGGTACAAGGGGAAGGGGTGCAGTGAAGGAGCGATGGGGGGAGGTACAAATGAAGAGGCTGCGAGCGGGATGGAGGGGTGCAAGGGCTGAGAGGGGCAGGTGCTGACAGCTACTTCCCCAGCCCCGTGCAGGCAGAGCCAAGAGGATGGACACTGACCCCCAGGTGCCCGAGCCGCGGGGGTTCCCAGGCGGGGCAGTATCCCCAGCTGCCCTGCTCAGAGCCGGGCTCTGCCTCTCCCCACCCCTGGCGCTGTGGGGGCCTGGGGCAAGCAGCGTGGGGCTGAGGTGGGGGAGGTGCGCAGCAGGCTGGGTCTGGGGGCAGGAGGGGGCAGCTCCCTGGCAGCTCGGGCTGCCCAGCCACTTGCCCTGTCAGTGCGCGAGCCGGGATCCGTGCCCCCTGCACGGCCCGGCAGCGCCCTGCACAGCCCACTCGGGTGGGGAAACGCTGTGCCGCCCTGGGGAGACAGCAGTGGCGGCAGCAGGACCCCTCCTCCGTCCCTGCATCCCAGGTCCTGCTTCCCTCCCTCCCCGGCTCCTCCCACACTCCAGGAGCCCCTCTCATCACCACAGCCCGGGCTCGGCTCCAGGGGACGATGCTCTGGCTCTCCAGTGGCAGGGCTCTGGCCAGGGCCGGTTCCCGGCTTTTTCCCGCCCCAAGCAAAAAAAAAAAAAAAAAAAAAAAGGAGGCCAGAGTGCTGCCCCTTGGAACGTGCCGCCCCAAGCACATGCTTGGAGCGCTGGTGCCTGGAGCCGGCCCTGCTGAGCCCATTAGGATGACATGATGCATTCTGCCAGGACTTCTAACCGCCCTCAGGCTCCACCCTAGGCAAAGAGCCTAGCTGCCAGGTAGCTAGAGACAGAACAGAAGGAAGGTTGTAGGTAGGGTCACAGAAGGAAAGGGCACTAACTTAGGACTGGACTATTTAGGGCTAACTGCTGGAGTCAATGGATACTGACCCATACCCTGTGACGGGGCTACTGACTTCTGTCACCCTGACCCAGGTCATGTGACCAAGGCCACATCTAGAGGTCAGCTTTTGGCTGGCACTTCTGCGTTCCCCTCACTTATTACAGTCACCTGCACAACGAATTCCCTCCATTCACAGTCAAGCTTTAATTGTCCTTGTTTTGTGGACTCAGTACAACATAAATGTTCATAGGAAATGGCAATTAATGATATAAGTGTTGCTGCCAAAGGGACGGCTATACAACAGAATTTGGCCCTATTCAACAGCCCTGAATATTTCAGAAGTTAGGTACTTCTGTGCAAATACAGTTTCCCAGAACTCTCCCAACACTTCTGCCAATTCTGAATCCTTCTGTATGTCCCTGACCCATTATCTGAAGCCCAAGAACCGTACCCAGATGATCATTGAAAGGATGCAGTGGAAAAATCCATATGCCAAGTGACTCATCTGAGCAGATGATAAATAAAAGCAAGTGCAGGAGGAATATTTATAAGGCTTTGAGATACTGAGGGTTAAAGAACTGACTTGTTCTGATGTTACGTTGATAAATCATGCATAAAAGTATCTTCTGGAGCAGAAAGCTGGATTCAGGGGCTGATCTGTAGGCATCAGCTTTGAAGGTTTTAAAACTGACCAAAATAATTCCCCTTTTTATACAACGGATAATTATTCTGTGGAACTCACTGCTACTAGATCTCACTGAAAGCAAGAAGACAAAAGCATTCAAACTGGAGTGGAGACTGGTGGGAATAATGGGAATGTGCTCAGTTACACCGGATAGAGCAGACACATGTAGAAGGGATATAAACCTCCTGTTGAAGACAAGACAAGCACTAACTGATGGCGCTTAGAAAGGACGAGGACAGGGATGGGCAAGGGCTGGCGGTTCCACAGCTGCTCACCCTGGGTATCTTGGACCTTCCTTTGAAGCAACTGGTGCTGGTCACTGTCAGGGTTGTGATCCAGGACAAGATAGACTACTAGTCTCATCCAATCTGTCCAAGGGCGGATTGTCCACTGGACCCACGGGGCCCATGCCCAAGGGCTGCAGCCAATTGGAGGGCCCCAGAAAAATGGGTGCCCTGGGCGGCCAGTGGAAATCTGCTGTGGGATGGCAGGGGAAGCCCCAGCAGCAGCCCCGCCCTAGCCCTGGTCCCACCCTTCTCTCACAGGCTGTCTCTAGCTCACACTTTTACACACATGCATATTCACCCACACAGATGTGTCATGGTCACGCCTACCCAGCCCCACACACCCTTTCACACCCGTACATGCCAAGTGGAAAAAATAACTAAAACCTCAACCACCATGCTCCTGGCCTCTGTATGTTTAAAATCCCAAACTCTGCCCCTTTCTCCCATCCTCCCACCCACCAAACAAATATAAAAACCCTGGAAGGCAACAGTACAAGGTGCGCTGTTCCCTCGCCCAGCCTCTCCTGGAGCAGTTGAGGAGCCTGGAGACCTAAACGCCTGTCTCCCCCTCTAACTTCTCTCATGCTCCAGCCGCTGAGCCATGTCATCTTGGTGAAGGCCTGAACTCAACCAGCCTGTTATTGCAACAGCTCCTCAACAAGCCTAGATGGCTGCAAGGTGACACCCAGCCGGCTGGCTATGAACAGGATTGGATTGCATCTATTTTACTGACGTGGCTGAGCGACATAAAAGGGAGGACTGTCTCCAAAAGGGTCCTGTTACCTGATCCCCACATTCAGGTCCTCGACAATCAGCCCCAGCGGAAGGTGGGAGATCAATGACCTCCCAGAATCTTGGCCACTGGAATCTTCCTGGGTCCCTAGAGACACCTGTAGTTGTATTAACATGTGACTGGAATCCCAGGGGAGCCAGCTGAGGTCATTCAATTCGAGTGAACTGCAAAGAATGGGGCAGGCAATACCCAAAGCTGGTGGATATTCCAATACTTAGATTTACCAAACCAGCACAAAGCAGCTTCTATGATACCTCACTGGTTACTCAGAAGTCAATAACACAATTCCCGAGCCTCAGGTCTCCACCTAGACAACCAAGTCAGGTATGATGAGGATTTCTGAAAATCTTATTCATCATATAAAAAAGGTTCTACCAATCCCAAAGGATCGGACACATTACCTCCCAGGTTAATTAATATTAAAGATCTTACCCAAATACACACTTACAGCCAATTCTTATTAACTAAACTAAAATTTATTAAAAAAGAAAAGAGAGTATAGGTTAAAATGTCAGTATACACAAAGACATAAGTACAATCTTGAGCTTCAGATTCATAGCAGAGATGGTGAGCTTTGTAGTTACAAAGTGTTCTTTTAGAATTTAGACCATAAGTTATAGTCCAATGTCCAAATATCATATTCAGGGTGTTCCAGTTTAGGACTGGGATCTTAAACTTATGACTCAAACTTTCCCTGATGAAGCTTAAGCAGATCTGAGATAAAAAGGATTGGGATCCCCGGGTCTTTTATATAGTTTTCTAGCTTCTACTTGACCAGGGTTTCTCAAACAGGGGTCGCTGCTTGTGTAGGGAAAGCCCCTGGCGGGCTGGGCCGGTGTGTTTACCTGCCCCATCCACAGGTCCGGCCGACCGCAGCCCCCACTGGCTGCGGATCGCTAGTCCGGGCCAATGGGAGCTGCTGGAAGCGGCGGCCAGTAAGTTCCTCAGCCCGCGCCGCTTCCAGCAGCTCCCATTGGCCCGGACTAGCGATCCGCGGCCAGTAGGGGCTGCGGTCGGCCGGACCTGTGGACAGGGCAGCTAAACACACCAGCCTGGCCCGCCAGGGGCTTTCCCTACACAAGCAGCGACCCCAGTTTGAGAAACCCTGCACTTGAACATACAGTCCTGGGTAAACAATAGGCTTTTGATGTAACCTTCTGTTTCCTAAAACTCACCGGTAATTAACTACATGGATTAACATAAGATCATTCATCCATTAAGCAGTTTATCACAAACTTTAAAGAGACATATAGACAATGACATTATTGCATCCAAGATTCATCAAAATGTTAATATTCCCTTTTGATCTCTGAATCCATAGCTATAGTGACAGACAGGAACTGTCTGTTTACATGGCTAGCGTCTAAGATACACACAATTAGTATCATCTCTAATTCTCTAACAATACAGGTTTGCACTTCAAAGTTCTAGCCCTATTTACCACGGAATGGCCCTAATTACCATTTGCATATTTTCCTAACACGACTTTAAAGCTTGGCTCCGGGTCATTCGGCCTGCAAACTGCTTCACCCTTTCTGGCCGTGAGTTATATTTTGTATAAGATTTGTTGCAATTATATAACAGTGGTAGCAATAATGATTTGCATGATTATATTTTAATTAGACAATGTCACATAACACAAATAAGAAATGACCAAATATCCGTCATGCGTTAGAGTCAGAGCGATTGTTGGGGCGAAAGGCGGCCAAGTGTCTCATCTCTGTGTGCTGAGAGTTTGTGGTGAGATCAACTAGTCCTGTGATCTTAGCATCACCTTCAACTCCTGCCCTCCCTAGCAAAATCAGAGGCATTTTTCCTTGTGATTACACCTACACCTAGCTCCCTCCCTGCTGATGGGAGATTGGCCCGGGCCCTGGCAATGTCATCGGCCAGATTCTGCTCTCATTTACACTGATATCACAGAATCATAGAATCATAGTGGATTAGGATTGGAAGGGACCTCAGGAGGTCAGCTAGTCCAACCCCCTGCTCAAAGCAGGACCAAACCCAACTAAATCTGTAGTGGCTCCCACATTGGCATTACCACAAACAGACCAGTGGTGGATTAGCCACTGGGCTGATGGGGCCAGTTGGGGGGCCCTGGAAAACTGTTCCCCAGCAGAGGTGGCTGGGGAAACCTCAGCGCCCAGACCCTGGGTGTGGCCCCAAGACTAGAGGAGTCCTAGCCCCATGCTGCGGCCTTGGGGTGGGGGAGCTCTCCCCATGGCTGGGTGGAGGGACAGAGCTTCTCCGGTCCTGCGGCTGCAGTGGTGGGACAGGAAGGAGAAAATGGGTTGTGGTCTGCAGTGGGCGGTGGAATGGACGGGACTGTGAGTGGAATGGGGGAGGGCCAAGGGGGAAGAGGCAGAACAGAGTGAGACCATGGGTGGGGCCACAGGCAGAAGGGGCAGAATGAGGGTGGGGCCACAGGCAGAAGGGATGGGGAGGGACTGCCCATTTGCTCCGGCCCAGGGCCCCACAAAACCTTAATCCACCTCTGAGTCTGGTGCTTCCTACATTCCTAGCACCTGGCTGACCTGGGGCATATCTGGTAGGACTGGTTGGAACATTTTAATCAAAACCAATTTGATGGAAAATTGGATTTTTGACTGAACAAATGTTTTTGCAGAAAGTGTCTGCTTTCTGCAGGAGATTTAGAGTTTGAGTCAAAATATTTTCATCCAAACCCTGAAAAGTGTTGGCTGAAAATTCAGTTTTTGATCTTTTGATAGGGGTTGGGGGGGGACGGGACTCATCTTCACAGATATTATCCATGGGTTGGGGAACCCCATTTTACAACCGTTCTGGTATCAGACTACTCACGTCTGATGGTCAGTGGAAAGACTCACATGGACTCCAATGGGCCTCTTGTCCCCACAAGCCCATATTGCTAGAGAGGGTCCCAAGCAGGGCTGGCTCCAGGCACCAGCCCAGCAAGCAGGTGCTTGGGGCAGCCAACGGTGAGGGGTGGCACGTCCGGGTCTTCATCGGCAATTTGGCGGCAGGTCCATCACTCCCTCTTGGAGCAAAGGACTAGCCGCCGAATTGCCGCTGAAGACTGAAGCGGCGGCGGTAGAGCTGCAGATTGCGATCGCGGCTTTTTTTTTTTTGCTGCTTGGGGTGGCAAAAACCCTGGAGCCGGCCCTGGTCCCAAGGAGCTTTCCCAGGACATTTTGACCCTAGGAAATTAAAGAACCACATTTTGAGTGAGAAATGTATTTCAGGGACGGCTTGGTGAAAACACTTCCTTCCTAAGCAAACTTCCAAATCCCAGAATAGGAACTGGCAAGTGATTTTATGCTAAATCTCATGCAAAAAAAACTGTTCCCATTTGCCCAGCTGTAGCTAATGCTGTTTGTAAACAGCTGGAGTCTTTTTCCTAAAATGCCTCTCTTATGCCTGGCTGTTAATTTGACAGTGCTGAGTAAATGTAGTTAATGATGAGACGGCATCATCCTGCCATCAGGTTGTGGCTGCAAAGTCATTTAATCACATGAATGGGGGAGGAGCAGAAAGAGCTGGAAGCTGTGTACAAAGGCTGCGAACCAGCCCTGTGAATCTTCCTGCAGCGCAAACCTCCCTCCCATCCCCTGCCATCTGCCAAGATCCCAGTAAATAGAGCACAGGCACTATCATGTTTCAAGGCTTCATCTACAAGGGTTACATTGACCTAATTAGTCTCTCAAACAAATGGGGGGTGGAAAGAACCTAAAGTCTTCTGCTTCTGCACTGAATTCTCTCCACCGCCCTTTGCTTTGCTGGCCCCAGGGACACATTCCATGCAGGTGAGTCTGATTGCAGCAATATTTGAATTCTCTCCTCATACTCTCATTCCAGGGATGCCACATGCTGTCTTCTGATCTCATTAGCTTCCCCTCCTGTTTCTCTTTCCTGCTTCACACTCTTTAGCCCCATTGATGTGCTAATTACTCTACAAAGTTCTCTGCAGGAATTTGCTCTGCTCCTCTGAGCTGCGGGTGAGGGGAACTGGGGACCTGGAGTCAAGAGGGGTGGCTGGGGTTTCCTCAGAGAGATGCATGCTGGAAGTTGTCAAAATACCATCAGAGACTCCGGGGGGGACACCTTTGTCTACAAACAGTTGCTGTTTGAGCCCACATGCTGGGTCCTTGCCACCTACTCTCACCTTGGGGCTTGGCAGCAGGTCAGTATGCTAGTGCACAGTGGGGATTGGAAACAACTTTGGCTCTCGCTCCTGGGACAGTGAAGCTCAGCTGTATTATGAGGCTCTTGGCCTCCAAGTAGGAGGGTTAATTAATTAATTAGTTTAATAGAATCATAGAAGATTAGGTAGGATCAGGAGGTCATCTAGTCCAACCCCCTGCTCAAAGCAGGACCAACCCCAACTAAATCATCCCAGCCAGGCCTTTGTCAAGCTGGGCCTTAAAAACCTCTAAGGAAGGAGATTCCAACACCTCCCTAGGTAACCCATTCCAGTGCTTCATCAACTTCCTAGTGAAATAATGTTTCCTAATATCTAACCTAGACCTCCCCCACTGCAACTTCAGACCATTACTCCTTGTTCTGTCATCTGCCACCACTGAGAACAGTTGAGTGCCATCCTCTTTGGAACCCCCGTTCAGGTAGTTGAAGGCTGCTATCAAATCCCCCCGTCACTCTTCTCTTCTGCAGACTAAATAAGCCCAGTTCCCTCAGCCTCTCCTCATAAGTCATGTACCTCAGGCCCCTAATCATTTTCAGTGCCCTCTGCTGGACTCTCTCCAATTTGTCCACATCCTTCCTGTAGTGGAGGGACCAAAACTGGACACAATACTCCAGGTGTGGCCTCACCGCTGTGGAATAGAGGGGAATAATCACTTCCCTCGATCTGCTGGCAATGCTCCTACTAATAAAGCCCAATATGCCGTTAGTCTTCTCGGCAACAAGGCCACACTGCTGACTCACATCCAGCTTCTTGTTCACTGTAATCCCCAGGTCCTTTTCTGCAGAACTGCTGCTTAGCCTTCGGTCCCCAGCCTGTAGCAGTACATGGGATTCTTCCGTCCTAAGTTCAGGACTCTACACTTGTCCTTGTTGAACCTCATCAGATTTCTTTTGGCTCAGTCCTCCCATTGCCTTGTGCAGGGCAGAGCTTTCTACACCATCCAGCGCTCTTCTGGCATTGAGCAAAATCAAGGAGGCCAGATAATCTGGAGATTTTCATTCGTTTGCTCCCAGTTGGAATCTGCAGGGTTTCCCTCTGGCTCTCTAGTCCCCAAGACAAACCTGACTCTGTCTCCGTCAGCCTGGGGAAATCTTTGCCCAGGCTTTGCGCTGAGCAGTTTGGGAGATTTTTCTGGGTTGAACCCAGAGGGGAAAGATCGGGTCACCCTGACTGCAGTATTGCACTGAGCTGGACACACCTCAACATCAGGAGGATATTGAGAAATCGGAGGGAGTTCAGATAAGGGCAATAAAAATGAGCAGCTTTCTCTGGGGTGGCAGAATGAGGACAGGGCAGGCAGGAAGGAAGGATTGATGTTTAAGAAAAAATAACAGGAAAGAGCCATATCCTGCTGTCCTTTACTTTGTTGTGAAGCTGGAGTAACTCCCTTAAAGCCAGTGGCGTTAGAATGGTGCAGAACTGGTGGGAGTGAGGTTAGGGTTAAGGCCAATCAGTATCACTTGGCGAGAGGTGAGAGGAGAACTAGGCTCCATAACCAGGGAGAACTGGGTGGAATTAAAAACAGGAACAATCAGGGTGACTCTCAGGGGAAATGTCCTGTCTGTGTTTTTATAAACTCAAGAGACATTATGGCCAGAAAGGAGCATCATGATCATCCAGTCTGACTTTCTGCACCTCACAGGCCACAGAACCTGTGCACTGAGGGGGTCCAGACCCTCTTGGGGGACTCAGTGAGTTGCTTGAGACAGTTAAACTGGACTGGACAAAGTGCTGAGCAGTTTGCTGTAGGGGAAAGTCCTGTGAGGATGCTGGGATGGACAAATCACCAAATAGGCCTGCCTCGTGACCATGTGTTTTCAGAGTTGTTGATAGAGGATCCTTTCCCCCTTCTGTCAGCCACTGGCTCCGTTCAGTGATTTTTGCAAGCAAGACTTCTATTTCAGCTTTCCTCAGGGCTCTAGTTCAGAGAGGGGCTTAAAGTATTTGTTAAACAGCCTGACAGACTCAGTAGGGGACCCCCCATCTTCTCTGGATGCTTTTCTTGAATTTAATACTTGTGTTGTGTTTTACACTTCCACTGCGTAATCAATGCTGTCAATTTCTCTGCAGTTTTTTCCCTTACTTTTATTTCGATGGTGTGTTGTGCTGTGTCGTCTCATTTCAAGGGGGCCTTTGTCTGCCTTTCAGAAGTGGATCAGCTTTTAACCGTATTTGAAGAAATGTCCTTTCCCCTGCTGTTCTCCAGTAAGGATTCCTCATGTGTTTAAACTCCACGCAGTTACCTTTTTGTGCATTCCCTGTAGCTTAATTCCTGGGCTAATAGGCCTCCTGCCACTTTCGCTTCTTGAGAGAATTTTTTTTTCTTTTTTACTATGTCTCGCGTAAAAGCGAAAAGCAAATGTTACTCTTCTGGCTGCACCTTCTCCCATTCATGTCTCACCTCTCGTCTTTTGTGCCCTCCTTTTCGTTTATATTCTCTTCTGGGACAAAAACTGGATCAGCCCCTCAGCTGGCATAAGCTAATGGTGCTTCACTGGTTTACACTGGCAGAGGAGCTGGCTGTGTGTGTTAGTTCTGGGCCTTTCCTTTTCTTGCATCATTTCTATTCTGCAGAATTGTCTGTCCCTTCCTGTTCTGCTGTTGCTTTCAGTGCATCCCATAGTGCATCCCCTGTCTGAAATGATCCCATTGGCATGGACACTGCAGTATGCATCAATTATGTCATCTCTTTGTTGTTTACTGACAGGGATGCAAGCACGGGCAAAATCCAACCAGGGAGCAGAAACAGACAATGTGACCTGGATTGTGAATTTCAGAGATCCAGTGCTTGCACCAAACTGCTCACATGCGACCTACATACTAATATCACTGGCAGCAATTAATGGCAAATGGCTTAGAGCAGTGGTTTCCAAACTTGTTCCACCACTTGTGCAGGGAAAGCCCCTGGCGGGCCGGGCCAGTTTGTTTACCTGCCACGTCTGCAGGTTCGGCCGATCGCGGCTCCTAGTACGCCCGCGCCACTTCCAGCAGCTCCCATTGGCCTGCAGCAGTGAACCGCGGCCACTGGGAGCCGTGATCGGCTGAACCTGCGGACGTGGCAGGTAAACAAACCGTCCCGTCCCGTCAGGGGCTTTCCCTGCACAAGTGGTGGAACAAGTTTGGGAACCACTGGCTTAGAGTGAACAATGCCTGTACCAAGTGTTCTGTCCTTCTGGAACCTCGGCTCCTTCTTCCATCTCCCCACATCTTATTCTCATCGTCTCTCACCAGCTCCTCGCATAGGCTTCCCTGCCACTTGGTCTCCTTCTCCCTTGAACACTTTGCCCAGTCTCCTGGCTCTTCTCTCCCCTTGTAGCCCACACATGCAGATCACCTGCCTTGTTCAATTCCCCACTTCCCTGGCAGGTCTGATCCCATTGACCGTTTCTGGTCCTCCCCCTCTGACAGCTTTGGTCTCCTCTGCTTCTCCTCCTGCATAGCCATAGTCATTCAGGGAGGCACACAGATGTGCTCTGTGATCTACCAGCTCTCTGCTCATCTGCAAGTGCTCCAGCGTGGTAGCATCTCCACTACATATTAAGAAATGAATTCTGAGTGAGCAGCGAGAGTTAGACTCAAGGCCAGGAAGAGCTTCCTCACTGAAATAGCTCCTAGCACATGGAATAGGTGTCAAAGCAAAGAGCTGAACCTAAGAGCATCACAGTATTCAAGCCTATATAACCCTTCTGCCAGTCAGAGTTGGCAGCAACAAGGGGCCAGGTTCAATATCCAGGGGTTCCTTTTCAACAATACAGCACAGAATCAGCTAGATTCCCCATCCAGTAACCTGGGACAATTACACACCACCCCCTGGGAGCCTCAATGAGGAATACTTCCCTTCTCACAAGCAGAGTCTGAGTGTAGCAAAGAAACTTTTAATAAAAGGCGGGAAGTAACCCAGCACTAATTTTGGAAAATGCTGCAAGCAGGATTCATAAACATAGAATCATAGAATATCAGGGTTGGAAGGGACCTCAAGAGGTCGTCTAGTCCAACCCCCTACTTAAAGCAGGACCAACCCCAACTAAATCATCCCAGCCAAGGCTTTGTCAAGCTGGGCCTTAAAAACCTCTAAGGATGGAGATTCCACCACCTCCCTAGGGAACCCATTCCAGTGCTTCACTATCCTCCTAGTGAAATAGTGTTTCCTAATATCCAACGTAAACCTCCCACACTGCAACTTGAGACCATTGCTTCTTGTTCTGGTCATTTGCCACCACTGAGAACAGCCGAGCTCCATCCTCTTTGGAACCTCCCTTCCGGTAGTTGAAGGCTGCTATCAAATCCCCCCTCATTCTTCTCTTCTGCAGACCAAATAACCCCAGTTTCCTCAGCCTGTTCTCGTAAGTCATGTGCTCCAGCCCCATGATCATTTTTGTTGCCCTCCACTGGACTCTCTCCAATTTGTCCACATCCCTCCTGTAGTGGGGGGACAAAAACTGGACACAATACTCCAGGTATGGCCTCACCGCTGTGGAATAGAGGGGAATAATCACTTCCCTCGATCTGCTGGCAATGCTCCTACTAATGCAGCCCAATATGCCACTGGGCTTCTTGGCAACAAGGGCACACTGCTGACTCACATCCAGCTTCTCGTCCACTGTAATCCCCAGGTCCTTTTCTGCAGAACTGCTGCTTAGCCAGTGGGTCCTCAGCCTGTAGCGGTGCATGGGATTCTTTCTTCCTAAATGCAGGACTCTGCACTTGTCCTTGTTGAACCTCATCAGATTTCTTTTGGCCCAATCCTCCAATTTGTCTAAGTCACTCTGGACCCTATCCCTACCCTCCAGCCTATCTACCTCTCCCCTCAACTTAGTGTCATCTGCGAACTTTCTGAGGATATCAGAGGGGTAGCCGTGTTAGTCTGGATCTGTAAAAGCATCCGACGAAGTGGGTATTCACCCATGAAAGCTCATGCTCCAATACTTCTGTTAGTCTATAAGGTGCCACGGGACTCTTTGCTGCTTTCTGAGGGTGCAATTCGTCCCATCATCCAGATCATTAATAAAGATGTTGAAGAAAACCGGCCCCAGGAACAACCTTTGGGGCACTCCGCTTGATACCGGCTGCCAACTAGACATGGAGCCGTTGATCACTACTCGTTGAGCCCAACAATCTAGCCAGATTTCTATCCACCTTATAGTCCATTCATCCAATCTATACTTTTTTAACTTGCTGGCAAGAATACTGTGGGAGACCGTATCAAAAGCTTTGCTAAAGTCAGGATATATCACATCCACCGTAAGCAAAAGACTGACCCCAGAGTAAGTTGGGCAGCATCCTTTTGCCTCAGGTTCTTAAGTCTGGCAACTAAAAGTTCCTTTAAAGCGCCCATCTCTGCTCCCTCTGCACACCCCACTCACAGTGATTGTCCTTGGTAAGTGAGGACCCAGGCTTCAGAGGTGCATCTGTGTGAGTTTGCCTCCCACCTGAGGGTGGGGGGAGAGAAAGAAAGGACCTTGCTCATTCTGCCATTGAGTACATGCTTTGGCTGGCTGCCCTGTCGGTTGCCGCTCCGCGGGCCACCCTGCCAGCCACTGTGCTGCATGCAGTCACCTTCTGCTGCCACCTGCTTCTCTACTGTGACCCCCAGCTCCCAGTGATTGTCAGCACTCAGTGGGGAAACTTCATTGCTGAAACAGGCTGGGCAGAAACACTGTCCTACAAGGAGTGATTTCCGCTCTAGTGAGCACTTAAAACAAAAGACTCCTAATGGAGCCATACTTAGCTCTATCTTTGAACAGTGGGAAGGTGCAGATTTAAACTGTGCCTGGGGCTCTGAGATAGCACCCACATCTCCTGGCAGGGACACCTGTCCCCACCCTCTCTTAGGCCTGGTCTACACTACGGGGGGGGGGGTGTCGAACTAAGGTACGCGACTTCAGCTACGCGAATAGCATAGCTGAAGTCGAACTACCTTAGTTCGAATTTCCTACCTGTCCAGACGCCACGGGATCGAACTCCACAGCTCCCCCGTTGACTCCGCCACCGCCGTTCGCGGTGGTGGAGTTCCGGAATTGATGGGAGCGCGTTCGGAGTTTGAACTATCGCGTCTAGATTAGATGCGATAGTTCGAACTCCGAGAAGTCGAACTCTCCGCGTCGACCCGGCGGGTAAGTATGGACCTACCCTTACTTTCACAGCGGTCTGCATCCAAGCCCCTGGCTTAGTGAGTTCATTTCAGTTGAAGGTGACCTCCTCGATCAGGACAGGTTAAGCACAGTTCTGCTCCCCTTTACTCATACAAAAAATATTAACAACACTGTTAACATTTCACTACCTCTGCATTCAGTACTAAAGTGAATTGTAACCCAACACCAGCCAAAGTTGATCACTTTGAGCAATACCACCCTATCTGCTGGATACCTAGAGAGAGTAGGTGTGTTCATGTAACTACAGTCTGCTCCTGAAGTCTTTCCCCCTCTCTAGCTAGCTGTCAGTGGAGAACTCATTCAGACCCTGCTTACACCTAGAATGGCGGAGTCTGTGAGGACTTCTGTCTGTTCCCACTAGAAGGCAAGTTCGTGCTGCTGGAAAAGCAAGATATGAATTAAATGTATGAATGGTTCTATCCATCTGGTGCCTCTACTGAGGATCCAAGGAAAAGTGTTACACACGTTGAAGTGCAAATTTTCCAACCATGTTTCTTCCAAAGTGACACTGTTTGTTCTGTATCCTTTCCAGTTTTATTATAAGATGGTGGGTCTCTATGGAGTTCATGAGGGCAGCTGAGAGCAGAATGTGCCTCCATGTGAAGCAGATGTCCACACTCAGCACATGTCCTGCCGAGTGTCCAAAGGACACCTTGCCTTGCTAAAAGGCTCTGAAATGGACCCCAGCTTGTACCACTTCTTTCTAAATAGTAGACGACATCACTGTCTGGATTTATTGTGATGATGGTTTGTGCAGCTCTAGTAACTCAAAGCAGCTATAAACTTGGCTTAACCAGCCAGTCAAGACAAATTTATAGCTACTTTGCATCATCAGAGTGGCCCAGAGTAGTGCAATACAGGCAGTGCCTACTCATGAATCTGGTCTCAAGAGCAGGGGATCCCAGTGATAGCAGGGGCCATTTTCAGACATTCATCAGAACACAGGAATTGTCACTCCAGAACACAGCAGGAGTCCACCTAGCCCAGGACCCTGTCTCTGAGGATGGACAGATCCTGCTGCTCCAGAGCACAGAAAAGAAAATCCTTAATGCACAGTAAGCTGCTCAGAGGAGAAGCTTCCGTTAGTTAGTTGTTGGCTCATGCCTTGATGCATGGGGATTCTTGCTCCATAGGTAGGTGTTTTATCCCATCAAAAGTAAAGCTTTCAGTCTTATGCACTGGAACATCCCCATCGAATGATGCTAAAGAAATGGCAGTGTAATGAGATTGCACTCAGCATTTCAGTGTTCTTCAAAGCTTAGTGAGTGGGCATAAAACATGATCACGTCACAGAGGCATGATCTGTATTAGCACCAGGCTGGAAATGCAGGATTGTCAAGATACTTTACACAGAGGAAATATCAAACCTCCAGCATAACACAGTCTCAGTCCCGACCTAAGAGGCTGTAAATTACAGATCTTCTGTTTATTAAAATGTTGCCAGGACCCAGCCATCACTCACAAATAATGTAGAGAGAAGCTCTGTAACACATGCCCAGAAAGCATGCATCTTCTCCTGCAGACATTTGTCAGCCCCGCTGCGTGAATGCAATGGGCGGAACAGCTGACAAGACATACGTCATGGAATATTTGGGTCTCTTCCTCACTGTGCTGGGTGTCCCTGTCTAGAGGAATGCAAGAAAACAACCAAGAAAGTACTCAGAAAAAGGGAAAAACGGAGAGGATTTTCTTCCTGTAAATGCACCATGGTCTGCAAGCTCCAGATGCCCAGGAACTGGCCTAAAAGTCAAATGGAAATAAGTTCACTAAGAACCTGATCCATAGCCCATTGGAAAGACGCCCCTTGATTGTTTAAAGAAACAAGCTTTGCGAACAGGGGCTGCTAACAGGGAGTTTTGCAAGGGAGTTTAGAAGGGGAGTGGGAAGGGAGTGGGAACCCCTCGCCGGCCATAACCCCTTCCCTGTAGCCCCCCCTAAAATCCTAAAACCTATAAACCAAACTACATTCCAAAACTACTTTCTGTAAACCAGCCTTTCACTAACTAGGAGACAATGCAGGCAGAAGCCCAGCAGCAGAGTGGGGGCTATCCAGTTTATTGCACTGAGTGTAGCATGTATGATTACCTGCCCTGTGGGTGGGTTGCGTATGTGTGCAGTCGGTGCAAGGAGCTCCTGGCCCTCAGAGACCATGTACAGACTTTGGAGGCCAGGGTGGCGGAACTGGAGGAGCTGAGAGAGGCAGAGAGGTATGTTGATGAGGCTTTCCGGGACACTGTAGAATTGTCCCACCTCACCTGTGCTGTTGAGGAGGAAGAAGGGCCCAGGGAAGTAGAGCAGTCAATGGGAGCAGAGGGAAACCTTCCCGTAGTTGGGACCCTCCTTCCAGATGGTGCTGGGGTTGCCTCTCGCACTGAGGTTGCCTCTCCGGGGGAGGGAACTCCAGTTTCTAGGAAAAGGCAGGTGTTAGTAATGGGAGATTCGATTATTAGAAATGTAGATAGCTGGGTCTGTGATGACCGGGAGAACCGTATGGTGACTTGCCTGCCTGGTGCGAAGGTTGCGGATCTCTCGAGGCATCTAGATAGACTTATGTGTAGTGCTGGGGAGGAGCTGGTGGTCGTGGTACATGTAGGTACCAATGACATAGGGAAGGGTAGGAGAGATGTCCTGGAAGCCAAATTTAGGCTGCTAGGGAAGAGATTGAAATCCAGGACCTCTATGGTGGCATTTTCAGAAATGCTCCCAGTTCCACGCGCAGGGCCAGGTAGGCAGGCAGAGCTTCAGAGTCTCAATGCGTGGATGAGACGATGGTGTAGAGAGGAGGGTTCACGTTCATTAGGAACTGGGGAAACTTCTGGGATGGGAGGAGCCTATACAGGAGAGATGGGCTCCACCTAAACCAAGGTGGAACCAGACTGCTGGCGCTAAACATTAAAAAGGTTGTAGAGCAGTTTTTAAACTAGGTGATGGGGGAAAGCCGACTGCTGCAGAGAAGCGTGTGGATCGGACACAGACTTCTCTTAGGGAGAGTCTGATGATAGAGAATCTCCAGGTTATAGTCAGGAGCAGAGGAATGAGAAATATAATGTAAGGGCCGGATCAGATGATGAACAGTCACATAAAGAATCTGGCACATCAGAAAAAGGCAGGCTAATAAACAGGGACAAGTTTTTAAAGTGCTTGTACACAAATGCCAGAAGTCTAAATAATAAGATGGGTGAACTAGAGTGCCTTGTGATAAAGGAGGATATTGATATAATAGGCATCACAGAAACCTGGTGGACTGAGAGCAATCAATGGGACACAATCATTCCGGGGTACAAAATATATCGGAAGGACAGAACAGGCCGTGCAGGGGGAGGAGTGGCACTATATGTTAAAGAAAGTGTAGATTCAAATGAAGTAAAAATCTTAAGCGAATCCACAGGTTCCATAGAGTCTCTATGGATAGAAATTTCATGCTCTAGTAAAAATATAACATTAGGGATCTATTATCGACCACCTGACCAGGACAGTAATAGTGATGATGAAATGCTAAGGGAAATTAGAGAGGCTATCAAAATTAAGAACCCAATAATAGTGGGGGATTTCAATTATCCCCATATTGACTGGGAACATTTCACTTCAGGACGAAATGCAGAGATAAAATTTCTCGATACTTTAAATGACTGCTTCATGGAGCAGCTGGTACAGGAACCCACAAGGGGCGAGGCGACTCTAGATTTAATCCTGAGTGGAGCGCAGGAGCTGGTCCAAGAGGTAACTATAGCAGGACCGCTTGGAAATAGTGACCATAATACAATAGCATTCAACATCCCTGTGGTGGGAAGAACATCCCAACTGCCCAACACTGTGGCCTTTAATTTCAAAAGGGGGAACTATACAAAAATGAGGGGGTTAGTTAGACAAAAGTTAAAAGGTACATTGACTAAAGTGAAATCCCTGCAAGTTGCGTGGGCCCTTTTTAAAGACACCATAATAGAGGCCCAACTTCAATGTATACCCCAAATTAAGAAAAACTGTAAAAGAACTAAAAAAGAGCCACCGTGGCTTAACCACCATGTAAAAGAAGCAGTGAAAGATAAAAAGACTTCCTTTAAAAAGTGGAAGTCAAATCCTAGTGAGGCAAATAGAAAGGAGCACAAACGCTGCCAACTTAAGTGCAAGAGTGTAATAAGAAAAGCCAAAGAGGAGTTTGAAGAACGGCTAGCCAAAAACTCCAAAGGTAATAACAAAATGTTTTTTAAGTACATCAGAAGCAGGAAGCCTGCTAAACAACCAGTGGGGCCCCTTGATGATGAAAATACAAAAGGAGCGCTTAAAGATGATAAAGTCATTGCGGAGAAACTAAATGGATTCTTTGCCTCAGTCTTCACGGCTGAGGATGTTAGGGAGATTCCCAAACCTGAGCTGGCGTTTGTAGGTGACAAATCTGAGGAACTGTCACAGATTGAAGTATCAGTAGAGGAGGTTTTGGAATTAATTGATAAACTCAACATTAACAAGTCACTGACCAGATGGCATTCACCCAAGAGTTCTGAAAGAACTCAAATGTGAAGTTATGAACTATTAACTAAGGTTTGTAACCTGTCCTTTAAATCGCTTCGTACCCAATGACTGGAAGTTAGCTAATGTAACGCCAATATTTAAAAAGGGCTCTAGGGGTGATCCCGGCAATTACAGACCGGTAAGTCTAACGTCGGTACCGGGCAAATTAGTTGAAACAATAGTAAAGAATAAAATTGTCAGACACATAGAAAAACATAAACTCTTGAGCAATAGTCAACATGGTTTCTGTAAAGGGAAATCGTGTCTTACTAATCTATTAGAGTTCTTTGAAGGGGTCAACAAACATGTGGACAAGGGGGATCCGTGGACATAGTGTACTTAGATTTCCAGAAAGCCTTTGACAAGGTCCAACACCAAAGGCTCTTACGTAAATTAAGCTGTCATGGGATAAAAGGAAAGGTCCTTTCATGGATTGAGAACTGGTTAAAGGACAGGGAACAAAGGGTAGGAATTAATGGTAAATTCTCAGAATGGAGAGGGGTAACTAGTGGTGTTCCCCAAGGGTCAGTCCTCGGACCAATCCTATTCAATTTATTCATAAATGATCTGGAGAAAGGGGTAAACAGTGAGGTGGCAAAGTTTGCAGATGATACTAAACTGCTCAAGATAGTTAAGACTAAAGCAGATTGTGAAGAACTTCAAAAAGATCTCACAAAACTAAGTGATTGGGCAACAAAATGGCAAATGAAATTTAATGTGGATAAATGTAAAGTAATGCACATTGGAAAAAATAACCCCAACTATACATACAACATGATGGGGGCTAATTTAGCTACAACGAGTCAGGAAAAAGATCTTGGAGTTATCGTGGATAGTTCTCTGAAGATGTCCACGCAGTGTGCAGAGGCGGTCAAAAAAGCAAACAGGATGTTAGGAATCATTAAAAAGGGGATAGAGAATAAGACTGAGAATATATTATTGCCCTTATATAAATCCATGGTACGCCCACATCTCGAATACTGTGTACAGATGTGGTCTCCTCACCTCAAAAAAAGATATTCTAGCACTAGAAAAGGTTCAGAAAAGAGCAACTAAAATGATTAGGGGTTTAGAGAAGGTCCCATATGAGGAAAGATTAAAGAGACTAGGACTCTTCAGTTTGGAAAAGAGAAGACTAAGGGGGGACATGATAGAGGTATATAAAATCATGAGTGATGTTGAGAAAGTGGATAAGGAAAAGTTATTTACTTATTCACATAATACAAGAACTAGGGGTCACCAAATGAAATTAATAGGCAGCAGGTTTAAAACAAATAAAAGGAAGTTCTTCTTCACGCAGCGCACAGTCAACTTGTGGAACTCCTTACCTGAGGAGGTTGTGAAGGCTAGGACTATAACAATGTTTAAAAGGGGACTGGATAAATTCATGGTGGCTAAGTCCATAAATGGCTATTAGCCAGGATGGGTAAGAATGGTGTCCCTAGCCTCTGTTCGTCAGAGGATGGAGATGGATGGCAGGAGAGAGATCATTTGATCATTGCCTGTTAGGTTCACTCCCTCAGGGGCACCTGGCATTGGCCACTGTCGGTAGACAGATACTGGGCTAGATGGACCTTTGGTCTGACCCGGTACGGCCTTTCTTATGTTCTTATGTTCTTAATAAAAAAATTCTGCTTAAAAAAAATCCAAAACTTTGAACCACCTCAGCTTGTGACCAAACGCCTGAGCCTTTCAGAGATTTTTCCAGGTTTCTGATACTCTGCTGGCTTTGTTGACTCATATCTGTCTCCATAACTTTGGGTTCATTTAGGTTAGAACATAAGAACAGCCGTACTGGGTCAAACCAAAGGTCCATCCAGCCCAGTATCCTGTCTACCGACAATGGCCAATGCCAAGTGCCCCAGAGGGAGTGAACCTAACAGGTAATGATCAAGTGATTTCTCTCCTGCCATCCATCTCCACCCTCTGACAAACAGAGGCTAGGGACACCATTCGTTACCCATCCTGGCTAATAGCTATTAATGGACTTAACCTCCATGCATTTATCTGTTTCCTAGAGACTGGCTCCATGGGGTCCCTCACAAACTGGAGATGGTTACTGTGGATTTGTCTTTAGTATAGCTTATGTACATACTCCATGAACTGAGCATTTGAGCTTGTTCCAGAATCTGGGATGAGCCTATATTGTGAAAACTGAAATGCTCAAAATAGCACATGCATGTGAATGGACACAGGGTGCTAAAATTAAATTAACCCAGGGGTTCTCAAACTGGGGGGTCGGGACCCCTCAAGGGGTCACGAGGTTATTACTGGGGGTCGCGAGCTGTCAGCCTCCACCTCAAACCCTGCTTTGCCGCCAGCATTTATAATAGTGTTAAATATATAAAAAAATGTTTTCAATTTATAAAGGGTGTGGGGGGGGGGTCACATTCAGAGGTTTGCTATGTGAAAGGGGTCACCAGGACAAAAGTTTGAGAACCACTGAATTAACCCCTCTGAAGCCTCAGGGAATGCAGGGGAGAGGGGTCTCCCTTGGTAGGGTTGGGAAGGATATTGCCCTTCTCATGTTATCCCTCCCCCAGTGGCTAATTTTAAATGAAACTACCCTCCCCTGACATGAATCTCCCTATGGCACTGAAATTAAATATAGACTATAATTTGGCATTTGAGAACTGAAAGGGACGGTAGCCCTAATGGAAAAGCTAACAGCTTGGCTCTTCTGCAAGCCTCAAACTGCGTCACATCCAGGACCATCCCTGAACAGCGCTGCAGCGTGGGTTCAGCCGGGCCTGAGCTCCGCCCCGCTCAGAGCCGCGTAGTAAGGGGATGGGGCTGCGAGCTCCAGTGGGGCGTGAGCTCCCTCTGCTCGGCGTGGAGCTCGCAGCCCTGCCCCTTATCACGCAGCTCTGAGCAGGGCGGAGGTCAGGGGCCCTGCTGGAGCCATGCTGCAGCTGTTCAGGGACGCTCCTGGATGCTCTGAGGCTCCGGGTGAGGGGGCGGAGGTGGGGTCAGGCTGGGGCAGGAGCCTCAGCCATTCTCTTGGGGGCCCCTGCGGAGCCCGGGGCCTGGGGCAAATTGCCCCACTTGTCCTCCTCCCCCGGGCGGCCCTGGTAAAGGAAATGGGAGCGAGGACTCAGATCCTTTCGCTAGCCCGTTTTACCGGGGTCGTGTATAAGCCCGGAAAGTTCCCCACAATAGTGGGACCATTCCCCTGCTTACACTTAGGAGACTGGTTACCAACTAGCTGAGAAGGGAAACGTGTAGTGCCGCAGCTACTGCAGACTTGCAGACGTGCCCAGAGGGAATTTGGGAGCAGCTAAAACCTCCCATTTCTACGCAGAGCTGGAGCTCAGCACACGTTAAGAAAGCCAGATAAGAATATCTGCTACACAACTCTGGACAGGTGCCCTAGGTGTTTCTGAGCCTGTGCTTCCCCCCCCCCCCCCACTGTTTGTCTGTCTTCTCCTATATCTGCTATAGGGGATTGGTTTCTGGATGCCAGACTTCACAGCGCCTAATGCTCCTAGGCTAGGGTAATGCAGATAATTAGTCATCATCCCAGGACCTGGATTCCAGCAGCACATTCCAGAGCAGGACGTTCATCTTGAGGTTTTAATCTTTTTAAATTTTGAATATTCAGCATTCATATTCATTGGGCATCATTTTTTTCCCCCCTGACCAACCCTTTTCCACCACTCGAATCCCTGCTAGCTGTGTAGCCCAGCCCTGTCTCCCTACTGTGAGAAAGGCAGGCCCACTATAGCCAATGCACCCTGCCTTGGTATGGAAAGGCAAAGGTTTCTCTCTCCATACCCCTTTCAGTGGCCATCTGTGAATGTGCTGTTTGTGACATGAAGACATTTTTGGCCTGGGCTATAACATCTCATCCTCTAACCTACAGGCATCGCTAGATTTTGATTTTTGTTTTTTAATTTAAGGAAGGCAAGAAAATTGTCCTTTAAATTTTTTCTTTCATTCCATATAAACCACAATAAGTTCAAAGAGGTCAACGCCAAACTAGGTGAAGCATCATGAGTTACAGCCGTCAATCTCCTCAGCTATATAGAGAATATATACAGCTTCTGAGGGATCTTGATGGCTTCTCAGAAGCGGGAGAAAAGTGCCCTTGCTGCACGATAGGGGCCAGACTGCAGCTAGTGCTAGCCCAGGTCTGTGCGATAGCACTGGGGAAAGAACTCTAGAGACAGACACTGTGCTCGGAGAAGCTCAGGAATTGCTCCTTCCTACCATGCTCAGGTATTGAAGACACACCAAGCTCCTTCCAGTGGATGGTTCTTCAGTCTATCAGCTGCTGCATACATAGGGGTACACTGCCATTAGGCTGAAGCCCCATCTCCTACTTTGCAGCCACAGTCTGTGTCTTCAGGAGACACAGTTGTAAGCTAGCTGCACCCTAGGCCTCCCACCCCCTGGATTTGTGGCCTGCAGTTTGAGGTGCAGCAACTCATGTTTTCAACTACAATTGAACAGAAGCTGCAAAAATGAGGGTGCACATTTTGCTGATGCAGGCTGCACCTACAAGAGAGAGGCCACCAGAGGAAATGGGAGGCCAGGCAATAGGTTTTCAGGAGACCAAAATGCCTGGCTATGGGAGAGTTGTGGCACAGACTCATCACCTCTCTCCAGGGAAGTCCTAGTGGGACATATATGTGTCCAGTCATGTATATTGTCCTGCCCTGTATGAAGTGTGCCTTGGCCCCTGCCCTTAGCTCTTCAGGAAAGATCCCCTTCCCTGAGACTGAAGAGATTAAGGGGATTAGATCTGGGTTTGAGAAATTATTGGGCTTGAGGATGCACAGTGGCTCCTGGCTAGGCTTTTCTTGGCATACTTAGATTGGCAAATAAACCCTTTCCTTGATGGACAGATGCCAGACTTGCCTGGGCTCAGGGGTCTGGCCTGACGAGGATGGGGGAGGGATGTCGTGAGTAGGGCAACTGCAACATCCCCTTTTCTCCTCTCCTCACTTGCATAGCCAGTTATCAATACAAATAGCTAAGTTGATGAAGGTGTTTAACGTTGCCAGTTTCTGCATGGGCTACCTTGTCCTAGACCTCTTCCTGGAGCCCCCATCGAAACTGATAAAGCTGAGTCGCCTCATTCCATTCTGTGTCAGTGGAAAGCCATTGAGAACACATAGCATGTAAGATAGCTGGGCCCTGTCCCTGTCCAAGCATCCACAGGGCAGTTTCAGCCAACTGGGTGCGGGGGGAGGTGTCATCAAAGATCATCAAGAAAGCTTGGAGGAAAGTGTTCCAGTCTGACAACACCAGACTGTTTTGATCTAACAAGGGGGATGCCCAGTTGAACACGTCTCCAGTCAAGACACTGATTACCAGACCCACCTTGGCTAGGGCCATGGAATGGGTCCAGGGGCAGAGCGAAAAGAGGAGTCGGCACTTACTAAGGAAGCTTCTGAATTTTTGTTGGCTTCCATCAAAGCGCTCAGGCAGGGGTACTATGGGTCTTGTTCAGGAGGTGGGACCACAATCTTTTCTTCACATGAGCAGCCCACGTGTTCCCAAAGGACTTGACTATTAGCCAACCTGAGCCACCTGAGCCTGCAGCATGTGGTTTTCAGCTGGAAGATGGGCAACCCACTCTTGCAATTTTGGTGTCCCTTGTAATGCACTGGGTAGTGGTAAGCCTGCCGCTTCCTTTCCCCCCCTGGGCTGTTTCCACAGTGATGTTAGGTGTGTGGTCTGTGAAAATAGTCACAAACGGGGCTTGGGCACTCAGGCCTCATAGTCAGAGCAGTGATGGTCAGAGGCCAGGAACAGCACCAAAGAGCAGAGCCAGAGTCAGGAGCCAAGGGTCAGAGCTGGATTCAGGAACCTGGAGTCACAGCCGGGATCAGGAGTCCATCTGCAAGCCAAGAGGTCTGTCACTAAAATGGGAGGGGAGTCCACCTTGTTGCACGGACACTTCCTATTGGACTTAAATAAGGTGCCTGAACCAACTGGGGCTATGAGGGAAGCTGTCAGTCTGCAGTTTTGAGGTGGTACTTCCCGTGGTATTTATCTTCACAGGGCCTACGCAGTAATGCATGCAACCCTGCCATGGCTGCCAGGTAGTAGCACAGAGGCATCAGCCATCCACAGGCATGGGGTCCAGTCCTGTCTCCTCAGAAGCTCCCATTGGGTCTCTGTGTCTCAGCTGCAGCGTATGCAGTACTTCCTCATGTGCTAGGTCCGGGAAGGTCCCAGAGTGCAGATCAAAGCAGCAGACTGCTAGCATCACTCGTGCTAACAAAGAACCTGTGCTCTGTCTTGGGAGGGGAACAGAGATTTGTGGTTATGTCATAGCCCCACTTCTTGTGTCTACCTGCTAAAAGTGATGTATATTATGTGCCCCCCTAATAGGGCCTGATCCAAAGACCATTGAACTCAATGGAAAGATACTCATTGACTTTCATGGGGTTTGGATCACACCTATGTTGTCGGTACTCTCTATAGCCACCACCTGGTGTGAGCCGTATGTTCCCACACTGAGTAGCTGACTCTGCCAGATCTGGGATATGATATTGCAGCCACAGAGCATGCTTGCTAGCAGCACACTGGGTACTTTATCATTTGCCTGGCCTTTATTAAATATGCAGAGTTTAAGTACACTCAACTAGACCAACAAGTTTATTGTCCTTGGTTCCATATGGACAGAAAACATTAATCCCATAATATGATTGGATTTGCTGTTCTTTAAGACCTTAGACTGTATCTGCTGACTTGCCCCATGGTGATTATCGAGTGGTGACAGGCACTCTGTACAGGTTTATGTGCTAGTTCATTTATTTGTTTAGTTTGCTGACTGCAAAACATTGCAATTTAGTGGCTGGGAAAGTCACAGACAGCGTATGCTCCTGTACAGCACAGCGGGTTTTAATGTCTTTTTCTTTTTGTTTTGCTCATTTACCTTCTAATATGTTTTTCTTCTTTTTTAAACTTCCACTTACTCTTCCTTTCCCCTCCAGCTGCTGATGCGCTAGCCCAGGACATGAGCAGTTCTGCAGCTTCCCCATGGGGCAGTGCTCTATGGATAGGCGCATGCTTCTTCTCCTGATCTTAGCCCTGGGCTCCAAAGATCCTGTGCTAGTGGCAGTGACTATTATTTATTAGAGATCCATCTAAAATAAATGGCTAGTGCAGATTTCCCTGGGAGATCAGGATGCTTCCTGATAAAAGATACCCCAAGCCTGCCCTGCCACTGATCAAAAAGCAGTGAGGGATAGCTTGGTGGTTTGAGCATTGGCTTGCTAAACCCAAGGTTGTGAGCTCAATCCTTGAGGAGGCCACTTAGGGATCTGGGGCAAAAATTGGTCCTGCTAGTGGAGGCAGGGGGCTGGACTCAATGACCTTTCAAGGTCCCTTCTAGTTCTGGGAGATTGGTATATCTCCAATTGAATGAGAAGCTCAGCTAAAGAATCCTTGGGTGATGGGTTGCCATGGAGACAGAGCAAGATTGGCAATGGAAGAGCCCATGAACATTTTAATGTTAGGAGCTGGAGTCTAGGTCTCATTGAAAGCCAATGAGGCTTAAACAACTAAGTCACTGAGGCACTTTTGACAGCTTTACCCTATATCTGCAGGTCCTGCCAAAGACAATAGTGATTCCTGAAGGACTCTCAAAATTCTACTCAACAGGGAAACTAACATTCCCAGAAATCTGTCTAGGTTCTGATACTACCCCCATTACCATGGTATCTGAGAGGTCCTTGGTAAAAGACGGTATCTCCCAGAATCTGTCTGCCTACGTCATAGTTTTAGAACACTCATCACCATAGTATTTAAGAATAATCTAAACTCAGATCATTGTGTCTCCTGGGCAGACACATGGTTTATAAACTGGGACCCACATATGGGGTCTAGCCAGCTCGATCCCTGCCACCTGTGATGACTGGTGGATACACACAAATTTACTTAGGGATGAATGGGTTAGTCTTGATTGGACCTTGGAAGGAATCTTCCAAACTTCAACTAAATACACTGGCAGCTGGTATCCAATGCCCTCTGGGTTCCCCAGGTGAAGGTTGGGGCTGAGCAGGAGAGGATTGCTCTGTATCTGTTATACAGCTTTTCCTTCACTGCCATGCAAACTGCCTGGCTGAGATAGCCTGTTTAGATCAATGATAGATCACTGATTTATGGCAACAAAAGGCACTGGACCTAGGCACTGAACACCTAACTAAAAACTTCACTAGCAACTCTTAGGCTGGGTTCTTCTTGCAAAACTGGTGCATTCATGGTAGCTATGGGTAGCCCATGGGGAGAAGTTGGCAGCGTGCAATTCATTACCTGCAAATCTCTTGCCACTCTTCCATTTTGTATTTCATCTCAGCTTGTAGCTTTGCCAGATGGTGGAATTAAATATTTGGTCTCCCCTCAGACTCTCTTCATTGCTGTTTGGCTCCCAGACAAATGAAACTGCTCCCTTTTTTGAGACACATTAGTTTTTTCAAGATTACAAACTTTAATGACTTCCAATTCAGGAGTATTGATGTAGAAGCCAATTCAGCTAACAACTTTTCTTTGGAGAATCTGCGAGTCTCTGTAACTTGTCCAAGTTAATTACCGGGAATGCTACACTACTCACAACAGAGCTGCACACTGCTGCACCACTGCAAAGCTATGAAAGGATGAAGTAGAGTCCTTTTGGGTGTGTATGCATGTTCTCAGGCAGCCCTTTAATGGCTGGGCCCAGTGAAAGACCAGGAGCACCAAACACAGCTTCCTAAGCAGCAGAAGAGGCCATTGCAGAGGGATGTGTTTAGAGAACAATCCGTGGCCATGTGATCAGCAAGCCATTGAGGTTGAGAAATAGTGGCTATTGACAGCTGTTCAATAAGAGACAGAACAACCCTCTTATCTGTGACAAGGGGTTCATGGCACCGCTCCTAACCTCCACCCTACACATCTCCAATTCTGTCTTTTACGCACTGGCGGCGTGTCATTGTCACTGCTGGTTCAATGTATTTAACAGTCATTGATTTACGGTAGCCTATGGCCCCTCTCAGATGCCAAGGGCCATCAAAAGAAACAATCTCTTTGGACAGGGACCATCTTTTTTGTCCTGGTTTGCACAGAACCTGGCACCATGGGCTCTTGACACAGGACTGGGATTCCTAGGTGCGATTATAACAGAGGTAACAAATAATAATAATGAATCAAAGTCTCTTAGCAGTGCACTAACTGGCAGCACATCATTGCCGTTCTCCCATGTGGGTGTTCCCCAAATGAAGAACTTTTCCTTTCCATGTTAACTCTCTCCTGCCAGCCGTCTGGCCAGCTCCTAGCTTCCTTCCCTTGATCCATGGCATAAAGGGCTTTCGCTTGAAGGATTGGACTCGCTGTACATTTCAGTACCGGCACTGAAGTTTGGAAATGAATAGCAGGTGTCTTCATGATGACAGGTGAGTCATTTGGAAGCTGGGGCATGCTGGGGAGAGCTATTCAGGGTCCTTTATTCAGAAAGGTTCTGGAGGCTGCCAGGAAAATGAGCGAAGAGATAGCAGTTCATTGGCTTAGCCAGAGGCCACAGCATCATGGCATAGATGCTGTAGCAAACAGGAACTCACCCGTCACGCTCCATGAAATCCAATAAATACTGGCCACAATTCCAATAACCCTCCTCAAAATAGGACAAACTTCCTGTCCTTAGGCCACAGCTTATTGGCTTAGTGCATTGCTGCACTTGTCTTCAATGGCCTGTGAAATAAGGATGAAACAGCTCAGGCATTTGGAGCCCTTTGGAATGTCAGGGGTTCTGGGAGGCAGATGCTGTAGAGCTCTTTGCTGTGGCTCGCATAGCAATGGGGGAAGAAGCAGGGACGGTGAGAAAGCCAAGTGACTAAAAAGTGGGTGCAGATGGGCAGGGGACATGGATGAGAGGGAGAGCTGAGTACTGGGATGGACCAGGGTCTCTTTCCTGGATGTGGATCAGATTCTGATTATTTCAGAAGACTCCAGGAATAGTCAGAAAAGCCCAGTGGCAGCAATAGAGGTAAGGGGTTGTCAGGGCCAGACCATGGGCAGCCAAGTGGGGTATAAATGCCAAGCTGTATTCATTAGAGTTGGATTAGACAGATATGTCAGCAATGTGGGGAAAGAGCCAGGTTAGTGCAGGGATGCGTGTGCAAAGGCCTCCCATCTGGGGTCAGTTAGCTAACGCCTCCTCTTGAAATGACACTGGTGCAACCACTCCTGAAATACTGACTCTATTCCTGGGCTTGTTTACCAGGCAGATACTGACAAACTCAAGGGAGTTCAGAGAGGAGGCGAGAATCGGTGGGATTGATTTATGAAGATAGATTATGTCCAGGCACTGGCCTTGTGCATCAGGCTGTGCAGACTGTGTGGAAGGACCTTTCAGCTACTGGTCTCCCTCATAATGGCCCAGCATCATTGCAGCCATTGCATCCTAGGGGGCATAGGAACTACTTTGTCCTATATCAGAGGGGTAGCCATGTTAGTCTGGATCTGTAAAAGTGGCAAAGAGTCCTGTGGCACCTTATAGACTATCAAACGTATTGGAGCATGAGCTTTGCATCCGACGAAGTGGGTATTCACCCACGAAAGCTCATGCTCCAATATGTCTGTTAGTCTATAAGGTGCCACAGGACTCTTTGCCGCTTTTACTCTGTCCTAGCATCTCTGGGGGCTCGAGACATTGCACAAGAGCTGAGGGCAAGGCAGGGCCACAAACTCACTGCATGATATGGGCCAGCACACTTAACTAGGCATGAGGATGGAAGCATGTTGCATCATCCTGTGGAATAGTGCACACTTCCCCTGTGCTCTTGGCTAGGCTGTACCCAACACCTCCCTGTGACAGAATATACCCCTGTGTTCACACCCTGCACGCTGTTGTAATAGTATTGGTACAAGGTACGCCATGTGAGCGAGCATTTAAAAACTCACAATTTGTGCATCAATGTTATCATGACCAAACGCACATAGCAGCGTTATATGTGAAGTTATAAACGGAGGTCATGACTAAAAGTAAATCTGGGGTGCTGCCGAACCAGTTCCTCGGACAAAGGACAAGCTGACCCCTCAGCCAGGTGTAAATAAGGCTGATGAGCCATTACCTGCTAAGTGGCGGTTCTTTGGCAGGAAAGGGGGCAGGGGCAAAACTCTACACTTTAGCAAAGAAACAACATGGAGCTTCCTTCCAGACAGACGGCCTGTTGCCATGTTCCCAGCTGGAAATGCTTCTCAAAGGGGGACAGAACTATAAAAAGAAGGGACAGACATGCCCCCCTCTCTGCCCATTGCATTCTCTGCATCTGAAAAGACAAAGGAAGCAGCCAATGGACTCTGGGGGAGGGGTCAGAAAGACTGCTGGAGCATGTGGTGAGAAAACTTTGTTTTGAATCTAATGTTTGTAATAGGTTTGTTATGTTAGGCACCAGTCAGCATTTAATCATGATTTCTCTTGTAACCATTTGTCAAGGTTCCCTCCCCACTCAGAACTTTAGGGTACAGATGTGGGGACCTGCATGAAAGACTCCCTAAGCTTATTTACCAGCTTAGGTTAACAGTAAGCTGCCACCACCAAGCGTGTTTCAAATCTTAGGGGAGAGTCACTTGGAACACTGCCTTTCCCCCAATTTTTCCCAAGTCCCTAACCCCCCATTTCCTGGGCAGATTTGAGACTAATTCCTCCCTCCCCCAAGTCCTTACACCCCTTTTTCTGGGTAGGCTTAAGAGTATACCCTCACCAATTAGTCCTGGTGAACACAGATCCAAACCCCTTGGATCTTAAAACAATGAAAAATCAATCAGGTTCTTAAAAGGAGAATTTTAATGAAAGAAAAAGGTAAAAATCATCTTTGTAAAATCAGGATGGAAGATAACTTTACAGGGTAATCAGATTCATAGAGCCCAGAGGAACCCCCTCTAGCCTTAGGTTCAAAGTTACAGCAAACAGAGGTAAATCCTCTTAGCCAAAAGGAACATTTACAAGTTGAGAAAACAAAGATAAAACTAACACGCCTTGCCTGGCTGTTACTTACAAGTTTGAAATATGAGAGACTTGTGCAGAAAGATTTGGAGAACATGGATTGATGTCCTGTCCCTCTTAGTCCCAAGAGCGAACAACACCAAAACAAAGAGCACAACCAAAAGCCTTCCCCCCACCCGCAAGACTTGAAAGTATCTTGTCCCCTTATTGGTCCTTTGGGTCAGGTGTCAGCCAGGTTACCTGAGCTTCTTAACTCTTTACAGGTAAAAGGATTTTGGTGCCTCTGGCCAGGAGGGATTTTATACACAGGAGGGCTGTTCCCTTCCCTTTATAGTCATGACACCATTTCTGATATTTATGCATCATTACTTGTACTCACTTAGAACATCTATCTTTGTCATTAATAAACTTGTTTTATTGTTTTATCTAATCCAGTATATTCAGGACGATTTGAAATAAGAAGCTGCCATATTATTAACTTACAGAAATAACAGACTTAATGTACATGAGTTGTCTGGGAGGGGGCTGGGCAGTACGGGACATGCATTTCTGGGGGGAAATCTAAGAATAGGGGGTATGCTGGGATCACCCTGCAGTATAACCCAGGCTGGTGAGAACGGGTGTGACTGGCTGGCTGCAGCACACACAGACATAGCTGGGAGTGACACGCATGCTGGAGGCTGTTTGTGAGCAGTCCAGACTGGAGACTACAGCAGCAAAGCAGAGTAAAGGGCTCCCCAGGTTGGAGGGCCAGGATGACACAGCTACTCATTGGTCTGGATTGTGCCCTGGTATGTCATACTCCCGATGCTCGCCCAGGATGTTGGTGTGGTTCTTCCCCATCCACCCTGTACTGCAGCCCCTGCTAGGCAACAAGAACTAAAGGGCACGGAAAAAAATCTATATCCAGAGAGACTGAAAAGATGAGGAGATGAATAAGAGGGGCCAGGCTGAAGCTATGCAGAATGGTGCATGGGGCAGAGAAGTTAAGTCAGCGGCTGATAATGCAGGAACAAGGGCACATTCACTGGAAAGGTGGTAAAATCTGATCTAAGGAAATAAACACTTTTTCACATATGCACAATTAGCTTGTGGAATTCACCACCCCAAGACTGCCTGGAGGGCAGATGCTTAGCGGGCTTCAAAAAAGCAATCAGGCGTTTCTATGAACATCAAGAATATCCTGGATTAGAATTGTAAATACTACAAATAATGACAACAGAACCCCAAGTACAGTGGAAGGGACCCCCTCCCCGGACCCGATTCAGGCAAACCCAAGGTCTAACTAAAGGAGGAAACATCCATGGGGCAGGTTATCTCATAACTGCCTACTGCAGGCTTCCTGCACCTTCCTCTGAGGTAACTGTTGCTGGTCAGACCCAGGATACAGGCCAGGTTGGATCCCTGCTCTCCTCTAGTCTGGGATCTCCTGTGTTCTAGAAATATCTGAGGGATGTAAATGGCAAGGAAGAGGGAAGGTATCCAGAGAGATGCAGGGGATGTAACTAGGAAGACTGGGATGAGGAGAACAACAGGAGCACTGATGCTGATTGGGCCAAATCCATCCATCCCTTCTCGCTGCTGCTACTGAGCCACTGCTGCTCTGGGTGAATATTGGCTACTGAGCACTGTAGGGCCCATTTTCAACACTTTACTGCACCTGAAAATGGTGAGTGCAGCCGTAGGTAGCAACAATGGGCTGAGAAGTGTCAGGCAGTCTCAAGGACTCTCTACAGGAGGCCATTCATGTCTTAACAGGCAGTGATGTCTCTTTTGGGCACTGATGAAAATCTTTGAAATGAAATATAACAATGAATCCAAACGACAGAAATAATCCCTGTCTTACCTGCTGAATGAATGAGACTCTCCACCCAAACTTTCAGGGTTTCTCTCCTCTAATGAATGTTAGACATCAACTTGCTTGTTCCTTGCCGTTCTGAAATGCAAACAGTGGTGACCTAAGCACGTCTCATGTGGTTTTGTTCTCTTCAGGGGTCAAGCTTCATTATTGTCGGGTCGCAGGGTCTGTCTTTTCATGAAACCGTCATTGAATTCAAATAAGGCAGCTGTGTGTGTTATCATTAAGTGATCAGCAACTATGTAGGGGGGTTGAGAAAATAATGTCCATTTCAATTAGGTTTGCTCAAATCCATTGAAATGGGGGAAGGCCCATAATGCTTTCAATTATTCCTAGCAACCAAATGAAATTTATACTCGCCATCAAAAAGTCAGCATTTGCCAACAGCTGCCAAACATTGATATCTGTGATTACCACAGTTGTTATCATTGTATGTGGAGTGAATTAATTCACATGCATCCTTTAATCTGCAGTTGGTTTTTATGAATGTCATTTGCTCATTTTTTAAAAAGCTCCTTTCTAGATGCAGGATTTGGAAAATATGCCCCGATTCAATGTATTATGGTGCAGGGAAATCCTATAGAAGAGCTTTGGGCTACAGGGGAAAATCAAAGCATTCTCACATTGTTTTCTTTTAAAGGCAGCAGCAGCAGCTTCAAGTAGTGGGAACTGTCTGAGCAGAATGTAAACAGGGGACATTACTTCACAAACTCACAAGAGCTCAGGTGCAGATTTTCAGGCGCTCAGCACCCATGGTTGGGGCCATATTTTCAATAAGCTCAGGACCCAGCAGATTCCCATTGTGACGCTTTAGGCCAGATTTTCAGAACAGCTCAGCACTGACATGTACTGAAATGCAGAACATTTTTGAAAATCTGGCCCTCAGTACAGAAGAAGAATCAGTACATGCAGAATCCTCATCAATCTCAGAGGAAGATGAAATCACACGCTTGGCTTCTGGTAGCCTTCCTGCTGTTATATCCTTGGGGGCAGCCGGTTTAGGAAGAAATCACTTGAGGCCAGACAGCAGACAGCTAACAAAACTACCATTTTATTTACAGACACAGAGCTCACCCAACTGGCCGAAGCTGGCTGGGCTATCCCCTAATAATCTAACTCAGTTGCCATAGGAACAAAAACCATGACAACCAAATACACAACATATTCCTCCCCCCAATAAGAACATCCCCTAAATAAAACACACACTAGACTAGAGAAGGAGGGTAGACTGCCTCCATTCCCGGCTAAACCCTGGGGATTATTTTGCCCCATAACCGTGGGTTCGCCCTAGCTAAAGATCCAGCCGATGAGGAGGCCTTCTGTCTCTAGGTGGATTACGGCAAACTTCTGGTGTTGTTGCACCCGAAAGTACCATGGGCTCAGGGTCCGCAGCACGAACAGGTGAGGAGGTGGTATCAGCTCATGCTGGGCAAAGGGGTATCTCAGCCGCCGGCAGTAATGGAGGAGAACAGTCAGGAACAGGTGATTCATGATTCGGTGTCTCACCAGAAGAGGTGAAGTCAGACCGCTCAACTGCAGATGTGTCCTAAGGACTGGCATGACCTGGCAACAGCTGATCTACATGTCGCCGCCAGGTAAGATTCTCTGCAGTCCGGACTGTGTAGGAAACAGGTCCTGTTTGAGTGATGATTGTGGCAGGGACCCATTTAGCTCTGGAAGTATAATTCTGAGCCAAAACTGGCTGTCCCGGGCTAAAGGTTCAGTCTTTTGCTCTGGGTGCCCGTCTGATGACTTGATATTGCTGCTGATGTTGCACAATTTGTCGGGGTTCAGAAGGTTTCAGCAGATCAAAGCAAGTGCGCAGCTGTCATCCTATCATTAGAAAGGCCGGGGATGTCTGGGTCGTAGCATGAGTTGTGTTTCTGTAGGAAAGTAGGAAGGTATCCAGACGCTTTTGAATGGAGTGTTGTCCCCTTGCTGATTTCAAAGCGTGTTTCATTGTCTGCACAAATCTTTCAGCTAATCCGTTGGTGGATGGATGATATGGTGCTGACGTGATGTGGTGTATCCCATTTGCCTTCATAAAAATTTGAAACTCCTGAGAGACGAACTGCGGTCCGTTGTCGCTCACAAGTTGTTCTGGCAGACCAAAACGACTAAAGAGTCCTTGTAGTTTTTGGATAGTACTCTCTGCAGTAGTGGACTGCATTATAGAGACTTCTGGCCATTTAGAATGGGCATCTACTGCCACCAAGAACATGCTTCCTTCAAGGGGGCCAGCGAAGTCAATGTGAATACGTTGCCATGGGTTTTCAGGCCAGTCCCATGGGTGTAGGGGTGCCCACTGGGGTGCATTCCTCACACCCTGACATGACATACAAGCTTTTGCCTTCTCTTCAATAGCACTGTCCAATCCAGGTCACCAAAAATAGCTTTGTGCAATTTCCTTCATGCGCACTATTCCACAGTGACCGGAATGTAGCTGTTCTAACATCTGTGATCTCAGTGGTGGTGGAATAATGACACGTCTCCCCGACAACAAACAACCAGATTGGACCGATAACTCCGTCCTCCTGGACATGTAGGTAACAAGGTCGGGTGAGATCGGAGAGGTTTGTCGAGATTTTCCATGCATCACTAGGTCCATAACTTGGGACAATACTGGGTCAACGTGAGTTGCCTTCTTTATCTGAGTAGCAGTGATGGGTGTATTCTCTACCTGTTCAAAGTAGAAGATTTCCTTTTGGGCACTATCTTCATGTTTGACCGGCAAAGGCAACCTTGAGAGGCCATCTGCATTGCCGTGCAGAGTGGATTCCCGATATTTGATTTCATATGTGTGTGCTGAATGTAACAATGCCCAACGTTGCATACGACTAGCAGCTAATGGGGGAATGCCTGTGTAGGGTCCAAAAATTGACATCAGAGGTCGATGGTCTGTGAGAAGAGTAAACTTTCGCCCAAACAGGTACTGATGAAACTTCCGAATTCCAAAAACAATTCCTAATGCCTCACGTTCGATTTGGGCGTAGTTAGTTTCTGCTTTGCTTAGAGTGCATGAAGCAAAAGCAATAGGTCTCTCTTCTCCCGAAGGCATAATGTGTGACACGACTGCTCCCACTCCATAAGAGGAGGCATCACAGGCCAATTGTAGGGGTAAGGATGGATCAAAGTGCGTTAGAACTTCAGAATTTAGCAATGCATCCTTAGCTTTGTTAAATGCAACATCACAGGCTTCAGTCCACTTCCAGGCCTTGTTCTGCCCAAGGAGCTCATGAAGTGGTTTTAGTAGTGTGGCTAACTGTGAGATGAACTTTCCATAATAGTTCAGTAGTCCTAGAAATGAGCGCAGCTGGCTTACATTTCGAGGTGGGGGAGCCTCCACAATAGCTTTAACTTTTGCAGGGGCCTTATGAAGACCTGCAGAATCAATGATGTGTCCCAAATATTCAACAGAGGGCTTGAAGAATTCACACTTGTCTTTGCGAACTCGTAGGCCATACTCTTCCAGTCTTTGTAGGGTAGCCTCTAAATTCTTTAAGTGATCCTCTTCATTTCTTCCAGTGACCAGGATATCATCCAGATAGCACTGAACTCCTGACAAGCCACACAAGATCTGGTCCATAGCCCTCTGGAACAGGGCGGGAGCAGACGTTATTCCGAAGGGTAGGCGACAGTATCGATAAAGCCCCTTATGAGTCACAATAGTCAACAGCTCTTGGGACTTTTCATCGACGTGCATCTGTAAATATGCTTGACTCAGATCAATCTTACTGAACTTTTGTCCCCCAGCCAGGCCTGCGAAGAGGTCATCGATGCGGGGAAGCAGGTATTGCTCTGCACACAACACTGGGTTGACAGTGACTTTAAAATCACCGCAAATCCAGAGAGAGCCATCTTTCTTCACTATTGGAATGATAGGAGTGGCCCATGAGCTATGGGTAACTGGTATTAGGACTCCATTGGTGACCAGGCACTCCAGGTCTGCTTCAACTTTTGGCCTGATGGCATATGGCACAGTTCGGGCTTTCAGATATTTTGGTGGACTGTCAGGTTTAATGTTCAATGTCACAGTGATTCCCTTCATACTTCCCAAATCATCTCCAAAAACAGCAGCATGTTTCCTTAGTATAGGGATTAGACTGGTTTCTTCTTTAGTCATCTGGTGCACTTCTGCCCAGTTCAGTTGAATCTTCCCAAGCCAAGACCTACCAATTAAGGCTGGGTAGTTACCTCTCACCACAAACAGTGGCAATTTACAAGCCTGTCCATTGAGCTCCACCTTAACATCAATAGTGCCCAACATGGGCACAGCTTCTCCCGTATACGTCTTCAGAACAGTTTTTGTTGCCTTAAGCGGAAGATGCTGTAGCTTTTCTTTATACACAGTCTCGGAGACCAGCGAGACGGCTGCACCGGTGTCCAGTTCCATGCGTATAGGTTAGCCATCCAACAATGGGGTTACCCAGTATTCATGTGAGCCCACTGTCAAAGACAAAACATGCAGTGGCACTTCCTCTTGTGATGAGGTGTCACTTTGATCATCCTGGGTCTGCTCTAGGGTATGCAGGGTTCCTCTTTTTGTCGGCCAGACCACAGGCCTCTTTTTCTTTTGTTTACAGGCACACTCAATGTGTCCCTTTTTGCCACAGTGTCGACACACCAGGTCCTTACACCAGCATTCTGGTGCCTGGTGACCCGGCTTACCACAGCGGTAACATTCTTCACTCTGCACAGTTTTGTGGGTCGGTTCCTGTGACACTTTTTGCACCCTAGGGGATGCACCGATGTATTGCGCTTCCCTTGTAGCCAGTTCCATGGAGACAGCAATATCAACAGCCTTCTGTAATGTAAGCTGAGCCTCTGTCAGTAGGCGCTTCCATATAGCTTCACTGTAGAGGCCACACACTAACCTGTCATGCAGGGCATCATTTAACATCTCTTTAAATTCACAGTGTTCTGCTAGCTTTTTTAAAATTGCTACAAATTGTACAAGTGTTTCATCTTCCTTTTGGTCTCTTTTGTGGAACCTATATCTTTCAGCAATTACCAGTGGTTTTGGGGAAAAATGGGACCCCAGGATTTTCACAATATCACTGTAAGATTTAGTCTCAGGCTTAACAGGGTGTAGTAAGCTGCGTAGCAGGGAGTAGGTTTTAGTCTCTACAACACTTAAGAATATTGGCACCTTCTTCGCTTCTGTAATGTCATTTGCAATAACAAAAAGCTCAAAACGTTCAGTATACACATGCCACTGCTCTGTATTCTCATCAAAAGGTTCCAGTGGCCTGGTCAGAGTAGCCATGATTTTTAGTTTCACTTTCACAGTCAGTGCAAACAAGCAGGTTTTTTTTGTTTGTTTGTTTTTTACCTTGACTTCTACTTCCTTCTGTTACTGGAGCAGCACCGGAATCCCATTCTCGTCACCACTTGTTATATCCTTGGGGGCAGCCGGTTTAGGAAGAAATCACTTGAGGCCAGACAGCAGACAGCTAACAAAACTACCATTTTATTTACAGACACAGAGCTCACCCAACCGGCCAAAGCTGGCTGGGCTATCCCCTAATAATCTAACTCAGTTGCCATAGGAACAAAAACCATGACAACCAAATACACAACACCTGCAGCAAATGAAAAGCATGAATAACTCATGACCACCACTTGCAGGGAAATCACAGCTGATTCTCCTATGCTACATAAGTGCAGAGTATGAGTATTGTTCCTAGAGCTTCATCCACACCTTTCAAATGACAGGCTTTGTGCACAAAGCTCCCAGAGCCAGCAGCAGTTACTTGGTGTCATCTCGAAAGAAGATTTCCAATCCTGCCACAAGTGAGATGGTGAAGTGACGCACAACCCAGTCTGGAGGTCTGTGGTCAGGGTGTAGTGAAGAGAAACAGCCTAGCAAGCTCAACCAAGGAAGCAGCATTTGCTCCACCAGACAAACAGATCCTTAGAGCCAATGCAAAGCCGGCATGTAAAGAAGGGCAACTGCTAATGCTGGGGTTACATGTACAGACATCAAATGCTGCATTCTTGGAGTTCCCCTTCCAGGCTAGCTGGAGCATGCAGAGCCAGACAGCTTGAACCAGTGTTCAGATAGACCAGGTACATATGTCATTCACTGCTAAACCTGTTGGTAATCAACTAAGCAACAAGATGGTTCTTGCTCCTTGGGCTGGGCGTCACCTCCTTCCTGAGGGTTATACCTGTGGATATTCCTGATCCCAGATCTGTTTCCCTGCATCACAACACTGGGATCTTGCAGATCCCTGATGAGGCAGGAGCTCTGGAAGTTTTCACGACCATAAAGCAAACAGGCCACACATTCTAGGGTTGGATGCAGGCTCTCTGGGACAGGGACCAGCTCTCTGTCCTGTGTTTGCACAGCACCTCACACCATGGGGTCCCGGTTCACAACTGGCTCTCCTAGGGGGCTACCACTTCACAAATAACCAGTAATGATCATAGTAGATGCAGACAAAGCAAAGGTCACCGATGAGGTCAGGATGAGCAGCAGGAAGAAAATGGTTTGTGAGCTTTGTGTAACGCAGGCTGACGTCATGAACACGCCAGGCAATTTCCACAGCTGAGTTGTGCCGTTCATTGGCCTGGTTTCATGTGAGACTTCAGCTGCAAAAACACTGAGCGTAGGTTCAGTCGTGGATGAGCCTAGAGATTTTTTTTTTCATTTATTGAGGGATTAAAAAATTATTTTTCACCTCAACTTTGCATTAGGTGTTGAGTTTTTCATACTTAATTTCCTTGTAGTTATTAATTATTTTTTTGCCTTTTTTTCAACTACATTTCCTGTGTTTAATCAAGTCAGCACTGAAATGATGGTAGTAGTGCTGTGAAGGTCACATGACCTAGGGGTAACTGAGATGCGGGAGGGGTTAGCGTCTCCATTCATTGGTGTTTTTGTTTGGCTGGAGGAGGTTATTATCTGTAAGGCTGGGTTAACCCCCTTAATGCTGGCCTAATCTTGTTAACCTGGTACTGCAGATGTTTAAACTGTGAGAGCTGTAAACTCAACATGGGAAATGAGAAAAACTTAAAATATGTTTTTAAAATGAAAGCTTAGAAGCTGAAGGAAAGTGCAGGAGAAATGTCTGAAGCCCTCGGTTCAACTGTGCTTCTTAGAATGTTTCTGTTTCTTTGTTCACACAATGGTGTAGCCCTTGTCAGCCATGCACTCTTCGAAAATGGATTTATTCAATTCATTCATTTATCTGGGTTTTTACAAATGCTAAAAATATTGGCCATTAATATCTGAAAATGGAGCCAAATTTAATTAATTAATTTAATTTAATTAAAATAATGAGAAAGTATTTGTATTTCATTCAGGCAAAAATGGAGCCCTGCTGTTGTTATCATTAATTTACACATAGCAGTCCCAGCTGAGATCAGGATTCCATTGTGCAGGGTGCTGCACAAACACATAGAAGAGAGATTTGCTGCTCAGAAGAGTTTACAGTCTCAACAGAGGAAGGAAGGATTATTATTCACAGGTGAGAACTGAGGCACAGGGCAGATTAAGTGACTTGTCCAAGGCCACACAGAAAGTCTGTGACACAAACAGGAAGTAAACCCAGATCTTCAGCCTAGTGTCTTAACCTCAAGGCCACCCTTCCTCTGTTAGAATTCAAATGTTTCAGTGTTCCTGAGTAATAAAGCAAAGCAAAGTCACCCCCAGCAGCATGTACCTGCCCATACGGTCTGGAGCAGGCTTCTGGCCAGTCTATTACTTGCAAAGTGTCTCTCAGCACCTCTGTAGATTTTACAGCCTGCCCCAAACTGCCATACCATGACACTGGGGTCAGTCGTCACCCTGGAGAGGAGTCTGTGCCCATGGAAGGGGGAGTTCTGCCTTTGGAGAATAATCCCCCTCCCCACGGAAGCCCTTTTGTGAGGCTGGCAGGGGAACAGGCCAGGAGAGCCAGCCGTGCCCCCAGATTCTCTTCCGAAGCACCCAGCTCTGTGGTAGGAAGAGCTGGAATGTAATGCAGGCCAAGGGGCATCAATTGGCAGTGCTCTCCCCTCCGTACTGCGCAGGGGATATCGGAGCTTGTGGAGGCAGCCTTGCAGGAGCCGTGCTGTCAGGGGTTGGCAGAAGCTGGTGGGGGCAGGCAGCGGCAAGGGGCACTTTCGCTCTCCACATGCATTCTCGCCAGCAGAACTCCGTAGCCCAGCTGTACATGACTGAAGGGACAAGGTTGGGGAGGTAATGTCTTTTATTGGACCCAAGTATCAGAGGGGGAGCCGTGTTAGTCTGGACCTGTGAAAGCAGCAAAGAGTCCTGTGGCACCTTACAGACTAACAGACGTATTGGAGCATGAGCTTTCGTGGGTGAATACCCACTTCGTCGGATGCACCCACGAAAGCTTATGCTCCAATACGTCTGTTAGTCTGTAAGGTGCCACAGGACTCTCTGCTGCTTTTACTGGACCAACTTCTATTGGTGAGAGAGAAACGCCTTCAAGCCTACGCGGAGCTCTTCCTCAGGGCTGTGTAAGCTCAAAAGCTTGTGTGTCTGATATCCTGGGCCCAAGGCATGAGGCTGAGTTGCTTGTGCCCTGTTCTCAGGATGATGCCATTGATTCCAGAGTCATTCTACCACTGAGTTCCCTCGTTTATGCTTTTGAGACCATATGCTTAACACTGGGTGTATTCTGCTGTGTTGATTCTACTCTGCTTAAGGCCCGGGAGCTAGATAGAGTCCAGGGCTCTGCTTCTGGTATGCTTTTCTCCGTATCAGAGAGAAACAGAGAGAAAGAGAAAGAATGAGGGACTTTTGTTTAAACATGAGAATCAGGACACCTGGGTTCTAATTCTGTGTCCGCACCAGACTGTCCTTGGCCAGTCACTTAGGCTTGTATTTTTAAAGCAAAGTAAGGAATGGAGGTGTCCAAATCCCACTGAATTTCAATCAGGTGCTTCATTCCCTTAGGCGTCATTGAAAATCTCAGCCTAAAGTCAGGATTTTCTAACGTAGGTGTATTAAGTTTGGCACCTAAACTCTTAGTTGCACAGCAGAGGCCACAATTTCCAGTGCTCATCACCCAGCAGCTCCCCCAAGAACAAGTGAGCATCTTCTGTGGCACTAGTTTTTATTTCTTGTCTCTGCACTAACTGCTGAGAGTAACGCACCTACTGCCCTTCCCTCTCATTAACTCCTCCTCACCGGTAGCATCAGCCCATTATCCTCACAGCCTGAGTTATCTTTCCCCCAGGTACAGTCAGGCACATTTCTGAGCCCCCTCCCGCTTCAGACCCCCTCTGTTCATCTGGCATTCCTTTGCCGCTCCTGGGGGAAATGCTTTTTGAATCAGTTCAGCTCTTGTGCCGAGGCAGATCACAGCACATCTCCCTTTAGCATCTATCTAGGGCAGGGCAGGAGTCCCTGAGAGGTGTGTTGAGAGCACTTAGCATTTCAATTAAAGCTACTGAATTTCAGTCTAGCAACAGGAGATTACTCCAATTACCAGCTATTAAGTGCTATTAATGGCTGGTGCTAGGACAGGGGTTTTGAGCTGATCTTGTGCATAGAAATGGAGTTTAGCATTCATGCAAATGAAACGAAATGTGGCAGGGCCAGTGTCAGGGAAGACTTGGAAGCAAATTTGTGTTAACGTGATTTTCTCATAGACTCTCAGTAAGCATGTCTGGCATCGAGGGGAATGGGGTGGCAGTTGGCTACAAGGAAGTTTGGAAGCCAGGCGGTTTGAGCAGGGGTATTTGTCATTAAATGGAGTTCTGGCAGCTGTGGGGCTAGGTGGTGGGGATGGGAGGGAGCTGCCAGTGTGTGCATGAGATGGTGACATTGCTTGAGACCTGGTACATTTAATGTCTTGTGCCAGGCAGCCTGAGTTGGGGTCTGTAATGGGGCTCCACTTACCACGCTGGTGCCTCCTGATGGCAGTCTGGGGATTAGCTCTGCAGGTCAGTACGCCATCTCCCACTGTCTCGTCTGCTCTCTGACCCGCGTCACGCCAGGGATTAGGGTGACCAGACAGCAAGGGTGGAAAATCGGGACAGGGTGAGGGGTAATAGGTGCCTATATAAGACACAGCCCCAAATATGGTGACCTTACCAGGGACAGAGAAGTCCTTTTCATGCTCCAGCCCTTTGGCTGTGCCACTCTTTTTGGTCCCCCCTTCTGGGGTTTCGTATGGCCATCCAACTGTCCAGCCACTTCCCCAGTGGCGATCGGGGAGGACCCAGGCCCACCTACTATTACAGGTCCCAACCTAGGGACATCTCCACCGCAGTCACTTACTGCGTTTCTTTACTTTGACTATTGCTGCATTTCCCTGGGCCACTTCCTCGTGGCCACAGTACCTTACTCAGTGCCCGCTAAATAAGGAAGTGTTATTTACTCCTTCTCATAACACAAGAACTAGGGGGTCACCAAATGAAATTAATAGGCAGCAGGTTTAAAACAAACAAAAGGAAGTATTTCTTCACACAACACAGTCAACCAGTGGAACTCCTTGACAGAGGATGTTGTGAAGGCCAAGACTATAACAGGGTTCAAAAAAGAACTAGGTAAGTTCCTGGAGGATAGGTCCATCAATGGCTATTAGCCAGGATGGGCAGGGATGGTGTCCCTAGCCACTGTTTGCCAGAAGTTGGGAATGGGCGACAGTCAGGGGATGGATCACTTGATGATTACCTGTTCTGTTCATTCCCTCTGGGGCACCTGGCATTGGTCACTATCAGAAGACTGAGCTAGATGGACCTTTGGTCTGATCCAGTATGGTCATTCTTATGTTCTTATGTCCCAGCTTCTGGAAGTGGATATCTACTTAAGCTCAACCAGAAGTTATAGGGTTGCTTTAGGAATTACTGGGTGAAATTCTCTGCCCTGTGTTATGCAAGAGATCAGAATCTAGATTATCATAATGGTCCCTTCTGGCTTTACAATCTAGGAATCTGTGAATCTAGAAATCCTGCTTCTGTGTGAGTGTCACGAAAATTCAAATCAGCAACAATTCCAGACACAAAAGAATTGCTAGAAACACTCTGGGACAGATGCACAGCTGGTGTGAATTGTAAGACAATGGACTTGAATGCTGCTATGGTAACTTACACCATGTGAGCATATGACCCATTGAAAATAAAACAAATATACCCTCTGCCCCATTGTTACTGACGTTGGAACTGTCCGAAGGCCCTGGAACAGGGAAATTATCTTACCGCTGTGTTTGGCACTGGTGCTATTGCTGCTGAAATCCTGTATCCAGTTCATTCAGAGAAGAGCCACAAGAATGGCTAAAAGGTTAAAAACCTGCCTTATAGTGACAAACTCAAGTAGCTCAATCTATTTAGCTTCAAAAAGACAAAATTAAGAGGTGACTTAATTACCATCTATAAGTATCTACATGGGGAACAGATATTCACTAATGGGCTCTTCAGTCTAGCAGGAAAAAGTCTAACATGATCCACTGGCTGGAAGTTGAAGCCGCACAAATTCAGACTGGAAATAAGGTGTAAATTGTTAACAGTGAGAGTGATTAACTGTTGGAACAACTTACCCAGGGTCATTGTGGATTCTCCATCACTGGCAATTTTTAAATGAAGATGGGATGTTTTTCTAACAGATCTGCTATAGGGATGATTTGGGGGAACTTCTATACACAGTGTGTGTTACACAGGAGGCCAGACCAGATGATCACAGTAGTTCTGTGATGACTGCCTTTTTATAACAGTCAGGCCCAGCTGGAACAAAGCACTCCCAAATCAAACTGGTCAAACAAGCAATCAAACAATCAAGCATACAGTCAAACTGCCAAACTGCCCCCCCAACAGACACTCAGATACTCACCAGCGCAGTCCCCCTACTGCAGCACTTAGCGTACCTCTGCTCAGAGGGATCCCAGGCAAACTCCTTCTGTTTGCCTCTCTGCTGTTCGCTGATTGGAAGGCATGAGATGCGCCGTCCTAGGGATGGGGGTTCCACGACCACCACTCCCAGAAGGAGGAGGAGGGTGGTGGTGTTCGGGGACTCTCTCCTCAGGGGGACTGAGTCATCTATCTGCCGCCCTGACCGGGAAAACCGAGAGGTGTGCTGCTTGCCAGGGGCTAGGATTTACGATGTGACGGAGAGACTGACGAGACTCATCAAGCCCTCGGATCGCTACCCCTTCCTGCTTCTCCACGTGGGCACCAATGATACTGCCAAGAATGACCTTGAGCGTATCACTGCAGACTACGTGGCTCTGGGAAGAAGGATAAAGGAGTTTGAGGCGCAAGTGGTGTTCTCGTCTATCCTCCCTGTGGCAGGAAAAGGCCAGGGTAGAGACCGTCGAATCGTGGAAATCAACGAATGGCTACGCAGATGGTGTCGGAGAGAAGGGTTTGGATTCTTTGACAATGGGATGGTCTTCCAAGAAGAAGGATTGCTAGGCAGAGACGGGCTCCACCTCACGAAGAGAGGGAAGAGCATCTTTGCAAGCAGGCTGGCTAACCTAGTGAGGAGGGCTTTAAACTAGGTTCACCGGGGGAAGGAGACCAAAGCCCCGAGGTAAGTGGGGAAGTGGGATACCGGGAGGAAGCACAAGCAGGAGAGTGCAAGAGGGGAGGACTCCTGTCTCAGACTGAGAAAGCGGGACAATCAGCGAGTTATCTTAAGTGCCTATACACAAATGCAAGAAGCCTGGGGAACAAGCAGGGAGAACTAGAAGTCCTGGCACAGTCAGGGAATTATGATGTAATTGGAATAACAGAGACTTGGTGGGATAACTCACATGATTGGAGTACTGTCATGGATGGATATAAACTGTTCAGGAAGGACAGGCAGGGCAGAAAAGGTGGGGGAGTTGCGTTGTATGTAAGAGAGCAGTATGACTGCTCAGAGCTCCGATATGAAACTGCAGAAAAACCTGAGAGTCTCTGGATTAAATTTAGAAGTATGAACAACAAGGGTAATGTCGTGGTGGGAGTCTGCTACAGACCACCAGACCAGGGGGATGAGGTGGACGAGGCTTTCTTCCAGCAACTAACAGAAGTTGCTAGATCACAGGCCCTGGTTCTCATGGGTGACTTTAATCACCCTGATATCTGCTGGGAGAGCACTACAGCAGTGCACAGACAATCCAGGAAGTTTCTGGAAAGGGTAGGGGACAATTTCCTGGTGCAAGTGCTGGAGGAACCAACTAGGGGAAAAGCTCTTCTTGACCTGCTGCTCACAAACAGGGAAGAAATAGTAGAGGAAGCAATAGTGGATGGGAACCTGGGAGGCAGTGACCATGAGATGGTCGAGTTCAGGATCCTGACACAAGGAAAAAAGGAGAGCAGTAGAACAGAGACCCTGGACTTCAGAAAAGCAGACTTTGACTCCCTCAGGGAACTGATGGGCAAGGTCCCCTGGGAGAATAACATGACGGGGAAAGGAGTCGAGGAAAGCTGGCTGTATTTTAAAGAAACCTTATTGAGGTTGCAGGAACAAACCATCCCGATGTGTAGGAAGAAAAGTAAATATGGCAGGCGACCAGCTTGGCTTAACAGTGAAATCCTTGCTCGTCTTAAACACAAAAAAACAGCTTACAAGAAGTGGAAGATTGGACAAATAACCAGGGAGGAGTATAAAAGTATTGCTCAGGCATGCAGGTGTGAAACTAGGAAGGCCAAATCACACTTGGAGTTGCAGCTAGCCGGAGATGTTAGGAGTAACAAGAAGGGTTTCTTTAGGTATGTTAGCAACAGGAAGAAAGTCAAGGAAAGTGTGGGCCCCTTGCTGAATGAGGGAGGGAACCTAGTGACAGAGGATGTGGAGAAAGCTAGTGTACTCAATGCTTTTTTTGCCTCTGTCTTCATAGACAAGGTCAGCTCCCAGACAGCTGCACTCTGCAGCACGGTATGGGGAGGAGGTGACCAGCTCTCTGTGGAGAAAGAAGTAGTTCGGGACTATTTAGGAAAGCTGGACGAGAACAAGTCCATGGGGCCGGATGCGCTGCATCCGAGGGTGCTAAAGGAGTTGGCCGATGAGATTGCAGAGCCATTGGCCATTATCTTTGAAAAATCATGGCGATCGGGGGAGGTCCCGGACGACTGGAAAAAAGCTAATGTAGTGCCCATCTTTAAAAAAGGGAAGAAGGAAGATCCAGGGAACTACAGGCCAGTCAGTCTCACCTCAGTCCCTGGAAAAACCATGGAACAGGTCCTCAAAGAATCAATCCTGAACCACTTAAAGGAGGGGAAAGTGATCAGGAACAGTCAGCATGGATTCACCAAGGGCAAGTCATGCCTGACTAACCTAATTGCCTTCTATGATGAGATAACCGGCTCTGTGGATGAGGGGAAAGCAGTGGATGTGCTATTTCTGGACTTTAGCAAAGCTTTTGATACAGTCTCCCACAGTATTCTTGCCAGCAAGTTAAAGAAGTATGGGCTGGATGAATGGACGGTAAGGTGGATAGAAAACTGGCTAGATGGTCGGGCTCAATGGTTCCATGTCTAGTTGGCAGCCGGTATCAAGTGGAGTGCCCCAAGGGTCGGTCCTGGGGCCGGTTTTATTCAATATCTTTATTAACGATCTGGAGGATGGTGTGGACTGCACCCTTAGCAAGTTTGCAGATGACACTAAACTGGGAGGAGTGGTTGATACGCTGGAGGGTAGGGATAGGACACAGAGGGACCTAGACAAATTAGAGGATTGGGCCAAAAGAAATATGATGAGATTCAACAAGAACAAGTGCAGAGTCCTGCACTTAGGACGGAAGAATTCCATGCACTGCTACAGACTAGGGACCGAATGGCTGGGCAGCAGTTCTGCAGAAAAGGACCTAGGGGTTACGGTGGACGAAAAGCTGAATATGAGTCAACAGTGTGCCCTTGTTGCCAAGAAGGCTAATGGCATTTTGGGTTGTATAAGTAGGGGCATTTCCTGCAGATCGAGGGACGTGATCATTCCCCTCTATTCAACATTGGTGAGGCCTCATCTGGAGTACTGTGTCCAGTTTTGGGCCCCACACTACAAGAAGGATGTGGATAAATTGGAGAGAGTCCAGCGGAGGGCAACAAAAATGATTAGGGGGCTGGAGCACATGACTTATGAGGAGAGGCTGAGGGAACTGGGATTGTTTAGTCTGCAGAAGAGAGGAATGAGGGGGGATTTGATAGCTGCTTTCAACTACCTGAAAGGGGGTTCCAAAGAGGATGGATCTAGACTGTTCTCAGTGGTCGAAGATGACAGAACAAGGAGTAATGGTCTCAAGTTGCAGAGGGGGAGGTTTAGGTTGGACATTAGGAAAACCTTTTTCACTAGTAGGGTGGTGAAGAACTGGAATGGGTTACCTAGGGAGGTAGTGGAATCTTCTTCCTTAGGGGTTTTTAAGGTCAGGCTTGACAAAGCCCTGGCTGGGATGATTTAGTTGGGTTTGGTCCTGCTTTGAGCAGGGGGTTGGACTAGATGATCTCCTGAGGTCCCTTCCAACCCTGAGATTCTATGATTCTATGATTCCTTCTGGCCTGGGAATCTATGACTCTATGAAACATCCTGCACAGGAGAACGAGGTGCATGGCTGCCCGCTGCTGGCTGTTCCATCCCCCTCTGCCCAGCTTTACTAGTCTCCTTTAACAGACAAAAGACTTGCTCCGCTCTGCAGCCAGAGGTCACTGGCTGACTAGAGTCATTTCAGAGGCGCTAACTCCCTTGACTTGTTACCACTCACTAAAAATAAACCTCATTTGCACAACAGGAAATTGTAGCTTTTGGCCTGCGATTGTTTTTAGGAATTGAAAATATTCTCTGCTGATGCTATTAACAACATACAGCTCAGCCTCAAGCTGCTCAGGGAAAATGATTTTAGCTCAGTCAGGGCGAACTGAAGCCCTGTGCCCTACTTAGCTGGCGTGCATATTCTTGTCAATAACTGGGACACTCAATAACCTGCGATCTGACAGCCTTCAGATCCTGTATGGAGAGACATCAATCAGCTCGGCTTACATTAAACACCTTCCTGAGCATCTGGGCCAAATTCCAGTATCCTAGCAGCACCAAGTTATAGCCAATGCCACACACACTAATCCCCTGATCCTGTCTCGTTCTCCTTTGAATGGTCCCTGAAGAAAGAGAATCTCTTCTCTGAGCATAAGAAAAATGTAAGCTGAGGAGTGGGGGGAATGGCAAAGAGTCTCTTCCTGCTGCATTTCGAACACATTGTGGATTGTTGCAATTGATTGGAGTGTATGTTGTATCGCAATGTTTAGTGTCAAATATGATAATATGACAATATACGTATTAGCTATCAAACATAACTGGAGCTGTGTGGAATTTTTTCTGGTGAGACCTTTTCACCAAAAAAATGCAGATTTGGGTAAAAAAAATTTGTTAATTCATGTCAATTTCTCCCAATTGTTTAGACTGAAACACACAAAAATGCTGAAAAATTTTTTTTTCAACATTTTGATTTTTCCATTCAAAAGTGATTTTTCACTTTGAATTTCACCTCCATTTTGTTTTTTAAAAAGGTTTCCAAAAGTTGAAAACAAAGAGAAACATTTTTTTATTGTTTCAGTTTGCAAAATTTTTTTTTAACAAATTCATTTCAGGCTGACCTAAAATGTTTGGGTTTCCCCCCAGTTTTTTGGTTTGGCCAGCAAACAGAAAATCAGTTATTTGCACAGCTCTAACTATAACCATCAGTCTCCACTGAAGTTTTGCTTATTGATTCGTTTGCATTTCCATATTCTCCCTGACCAGAGGCAAATTAAGATTTTTTGGGGCTCTGGGCACAAAGAATATTTGGGCCACACTCACAGTGGGGTCTCACCCCCTGCTCCTCTCCCCCTGCTCCTCTTCCCCCCCCCGCCACCGCCGTCGCCCCCTGGCCAGGCCAGAAGCCAGAGCCAGGCAGTAGTAAGAGCCAACCAGGGAGCCCCAGCCACTGCTCCTGCCCTGGGCAGCGCGCCTCAGGGAGCAGAGACACGGGGCAGTGGATGCTCTCAGGCACCCCTGCCCCCTGCCCACAGCTCCTCCCTGCATGGTATCTAAGCTGCACATTCTAGTCGTCTTTTCTTTCCTCTTTCTGTGGAGATGGGCCTGCCAAGTCCGGTTCCTGGGCTGGGGTCTGGTTCTGATGTCGGCTATACTTCGCTTTGGATTGGGCATGAAAGGTCAATGTCAGTCCTGTTAAAAGCAATGGCAGAGCCTCTGTTAAGCTCATAGGGAGCAGGATAGGACATTGCTTTTGTGCCTTTGTTCAGACCTGACCGCTGGGACAACACCCTCTTCTCAGACCTCACCAGCTGAGTCTTGGGAGATCCCTCCTCCTATGCATCTTGACATTGTCTGGCCAGTACTGGCCTCTGCTTGATTGCGGGGTTACACGCCTCTCAATTACAATCTCCACAGTCTGTCTTGGAATAAGCAAAGGGGTTTGCTCTGGGCCACGGGTCGCATTGCATTAGAGCTAGTCACAAATATTCCATCAAAACTTTTTTTTAGACAAAAAAAGGCCATTTTAATGTTCTGTTTTTTTTTTTTTAAATAGAATCTTTTTTTTAAAAAAACCTAAAACTGGAAAACGTTCTGCTTTGGGTAATTTTTTTCAGTTTTTAAAAATCAAAAAATGTTTCTGAAAACCAAAATGTTTTCACTTTTACAATCAAAACCTGGAAAGTTTTTGAAAAAAAAATTTTGAATTTTTTTTTTCATTTCTTTCACAAATTTTCCTGGAAAATATTTACCATTTTCTGGCCAGCTCTGTACTCCAGGCTCTTCTGTCTGCCCCAGCTAGTGGGGTAGACAAAATCATTCAGGCTATGTCTTCATTACAAAAAGATGTGTTTTACATCGAGATTGCTAACCTGACATAGCGTTCTTGGTATAAAACCCTAGTGGAGACAAAGCGCTGTAGCTTTTACTTCCAGGGACCTGTAGTTAGTTGAGGTCAGCCCCCTGGGTGTGGGGCATTGTGTTGACTTTGACTAGCTACATCAAGGTAAAAACTATCTGTGCCTTGTCTCCACTAGGATTTCCCATCAAGATAGAGATCTCAATATATTTATTATTATTTATTGTTTATATTCTTATAGCAGCCAGGAGCCCTAGTCATGGTTTAAGATGCCACTGTGCTGGGCACTGTACAAGCAGAACAAAAAAATAGTTCCTGCCCCCACGAGCTTATAACATAAGTATAAGACAAGAGACAACAGACAAATACAGACTGAGAGGGAAGCACAAAGGCAGTAAAAACAACTGTTTTGGCATTGCAGACATAGCCTGTGGCAGGGACTCTCTTTGGGTGCTGTATCTCTGGGAGACACTGCTACTGTCTGTGTACATGGGAAAGTTGTGCCACTTTAACTCAAATCGATTGTTAAACCAGTTTAGTTAAACTGGTACAAACCCCTCTCTGTGGTCAGTCTGATTCAGTCTGAGCAGCCTATTTTGGTTTAATTTCAACTTGTTCCCAGGCAACATAAACTAAACTGAAAACGATGCGCTCAGATTGTGTTTTCACTGCAAAAAAAGTCGTGGCTTGACACAGAGGCCATGGCTACACTAGCAAATTTGCAGCGCTGCAGCAGGGTGTGAAAACACACCCTCTCCAGCGCTGCAAATTGCGGCGCTGCAAAGCGCCAGTGTGGTCAAATCCCCAGTGCTGGGAGCGCAGCTCCCAGCGCTGTACGTTATTCCCCACAGGGAGGTGGAGTACGGACAGCGCTGGGAGAGTTTTCTCCCAGCGCTGGCGCTTTGACTACACTTAGCGCTTCAAAGCGCTGCCGCGGCAGCGGTTTGAAGTGCAAGTATAGCCATAGCCAGAGGTGGTGAATTGGAGATTGTTTGCTCAGTGTAAAATCCTAGTGGGAACAAGGCCTCAGTTTAATTAGTTGATGTCACTGCTAGCCCCAGCTGGGGTTTAGCCCTACTAGCTACAGCAAGGTCAGAACTACCTAAGCCTTCTCCTCACCCAATAGAAAGTGACTCTGATACCAGAACACACCGGCTTTGCAGTGAACACGTCGCCTGAAACCGAAAGAAGAGCAGCAATGCTGGAGTTTGCTCTGGTTTAATGAAATCCGTTTAAATTCCTCCAATTAGGGCAACTTCTACCTGTGGACAGCCCCAGGATTATTATATTGCCTTACATTTGATGCCATCAAAGAATTAATCAAGCCCAGCAATTGACTGACAAGGGTTAGGGTTACTGCAAGGCCAAGGGCTATGGTTAGGACATATTAAAAAAGCCATGAGTTAGGCAAATGGAGACCATCAGCTCTTCCATAGGCTGTGGCTTAATAAACTGATGATCTAGCCTCTCCATCAAAGGGCATCTCCTGTTCTCTTATCCTCTCACACCTCTTTTATAGTGGTGTAAACCCTTTGACTAGCAGTGGACTTAGGCTGGGGGGCCATGGGCAGTGGGTAACCTAGGCTGGGGGAGGCTGAGCCTTCCCAAACAGCCAAGCGTGGCCCCATCCACACTCTGCCCCCGATACCGCTATTGTCTCAGCTCTGTGCCACCTGCCCTCCAGGCGCTCCGGGGCTGGGGCTGCGCTGCCTGCCTTCCTGGCGCTCCAGGGCTGCAGGGAGGAAGGGGGTGGGCTGGGGGCCATGGAAGTGGGGGGGCTCTGGGCTCCGGCATGGCCTCGGGCTTAAGGGGCAGGGCTGGGGGCGAGCCTCTCCAAGCCAGCAGTACACACTCTGCCCAGGCCCGCAGCCGGATCCCATGGCCCAAGTCTGAACCCCCCAGGTGGGGACTGAGCACATGCCCGAAGCCCAAGCTAAAGGAGGCAGATGGGACCAGGAGTGATGAGGGAGGGGAGGAGGGGTTGGGGCCTGCACCTGCCGCCACATGGCTGGGGGCCAGATGCTGAAGTCACATAGCAGATTCCAGGGCTGGATCCCACAGCCAGATCCTGGAGCCCGAAGCCCTGTGGCCAGGGGGATGCAGCATGTGACTGAAGCCCAGTGCTGGAAGAGGTAGCAGGGATCAGAAGGAGGAGCTATGTGGGGGGTGAGCCTGGGGCTGGAGTCGACATCTGGAGATGGCAGCAGGGGCCAGGGGCAATGGCGGAGTGGGGGGCGGGTGAGTCTGGGATGGAGCCTGTTGCTCCGTGCAGCCAGATCCTGGTGCCAGATCCCAAAGCCCTGCAGCTGGAATCTGGATCTCACAGCCAAAGCCGGAGGCCTGTGCATTAATCTGCCACTCTCCATGGCACTAGAGGAAGTGGAGTGACATGAAGCTGCCATGTAGGGTGGTGCTGGGGGTCTGTAAATCATAGTATCAGTGAAGACAGAGATAGAAAAGACCCATGTTTTATGTCACCTCATAGACTCATAGACTTTAAGGTCAGAAGGGACCATTATGATCATCTAGTCTGATCTCCTGCACAATGCAGGCCACAGAATCCCACCCATCCACTTCTATAACAAACCCCTAGCCTATGTCTGAGTTATCGAAGTCCCCAAATTGCGGTTTGAAGACCTCAAGCTGCAGAGAATCCTCCACTCCTTGACATAGTGTCCCACCACATGCTCAACTTGCATCATCTTGCCATTTGCTGCTCAGTTCCCACCAGCCTACTTGGTCACCACCCACTCATCCATTCTTCCCTCTTGCACCTCAGCAGTCATCAGTTCTGACCTACTAAATCTCTCTCTCAGCAACGTTTCAAAGCCCCTCATTTTGGCCACTTTGATTAGATCTCTAGTGTTGGCTTGATGGCATGCACCTCTTCTCCTGCCTGCTGCTCTTGCAGTTCAAGAGCCTGTGGCAGGACTAAGGTTCTGCTTCAGCTGCTCCCTTGTGTAGAGAGGGCTATGGCTAAGGAACTGGGCATGCTTGGCCCAGGGGAGGAGACATATGGAGACGGGTAACAGCAGGCTACAGTGCAGTAGAGAAGCAGTGGTCTGATCCTGGCTTCAGCTGTGAGGAAGGAAAAGGGCCCATGCTAGTGGTGGTAGCTGTTCCTCTGCTTGCTCTCGACTGGAACTAAGGTGTTGGAGCTCCCACTCCATTCCCGAGGGCCCAGGGCAGGACTGGTCCCAACAGGCGTTTCCCAGGATACTGACTGGTTCAGTCACTGACTGGTTCAGTCCATTGAAAGGTTGAATTTTATCTGACTTGGAATTTTACCTGTTTTATTTTCCTTCTTAAAAGGTGAATTTGGTGCTAGTGAAAGTGACTTTCCTGACAGTGGTGGAGACAGAGCCTTTTGCCTGCCAAATCTGTTGGTATGTCTCAGGCAGAGGCTGTGAAAGCTTTTCCCATGTAAGTACAGTACCTCAGCCTTGCACGGGAGAGCCTGGGCCATCTCTGAGGTGAGAGCCCATCCAGCCCTGGGTCCCTGCTCAGACTGTTGAGAAGGGGCCAGCTGGGCATGTGCTGGTGACAAGGAAGTGGCCTGAGACCTGGCCAGTCCATTTCACAGAGGTCTCCAAGCAACCATCTCCCATGTGTTACCTGCCCACACAGGGTTGTGTGTCCCCACTGGTGCCTCTGATTACAGCTTTAGTGCAGGAGAACCCTGTGCATGGCACTACCCGGGATGAGCAAAAGCTGAACGTGTTCCATGAGTGAAAATCAAGCCCACTGGATCATGTGACGGCATCTCAGTGGGGATGTATTGCTCCAAGACTAGCCTAGAGCTAGAAAACTAAGACAGGGCTGAGAGCCCCAGACATAGTCACGTGACACAAAGTGAAACTCCTGCTCAGTCCCTTTGCTTCAAATTGCCTCTCCATCGCATGGTCTCGCCTCACCATCACCATCACCATCCACTGGTCGGCAGAACCAGACTCAAGGGAGGAGCACATATGAGAAGCAATGTAACAGGGTGTGTTTGCCACCTTAGCTCCCCTCTGCACCTCTCCATCTTACTGTGAGCAGGACCCTTGGGGATCCAAAGAGCAGGTCCAGCATAGCACAGCAGGCAGCCCTGTTGGCTTCCCTGCACCCCTCAAGGCCTCTGACATGTGAGCACTTGCTGGAAAGAGGCCTGGGGTGGCTGCAGAGCTGCTGCTTGTCCACTCCTCCAGCCTCAGAACTGGCAGCCCAGCTTGAGTCTGATCAGTTAGCTTCTCAACCAGCCTGCTCTGCCTCTGGAAAACCTGCTCCACCACACAGTGACAGGAGGAAATGGGTTTGAGGGAGGCAAGCATTCTCTGTTATCCCCTAGGATGGAGGGGTTTTTTCTGGGTCCCCGAGGATCTCCAGGCAAAGAGAAAAGCTAGGATGTCTGATAGGGACACTTAACCTCTAAGAAGGGGAGTCCTTCCAACTCAGGACATGTAGACTCTCCACTGAGCCAGAGCCCCGAACAGATGCACCAGCCAGAAGTCACTATACGGTATCTGCCTTGAGGTTCTCTCCATCTGGAAAGGAAAGTAAGGGGAGGGGTTGAAATGGCAGAGAGCAGGAAATGCTCGTTCCTCTCAGAATCTAAATTAAGTAACACACGTTTGAGTGCCGCTACATCCCACTGACCACAGTGACCTTCTGGCAACCTTGCTTCCCAGTGTGAGCGAAGCAGCAGAAGTGGTTTCACTCCACTGCTAGTGGAATGGGTACGGCAGCTTGCCAAATGAGGATCTGCTGGGTTAATCACTGTGTAAATCTAAATTGACTGGAATGTGCCAGGCTCATTACTGAAATTAAATTCACCTCCACTTAAAGAGAAAGCCAAGAGCTTCCACCATGCAAAGGTGCTCCAGGCTGCTCTTCCCACTGGCTTTCCAAAAACAACAACTCCAGACCTGCTGCACTCCAGGGTTTGCTAAGTGCTGTCGGATCTCAAGAAAGTGAATTGAATCCTCTCTCTCTCCTCACAGGCTGCTTGAGAAGTGTGCTGATTTTACCCCCAACAAGACACCTTGCAATCAGTGAAAACCTTAACAACAGCATTTTCAAGGAGCACGAGTCCTTAAAAGCCAGTGGGGGAGACAGTCACCTAAATGGTATTTGTGGCTTTGAAAATCTTCCACTGAGGGACTCATGCTCCTAAGTGACTTAAGCAATGTTGATAAATGCACAGTAATGCATATTGGAAAACATAAGCCCACCTATACATACAAAGTGATGGAGTCTACATTAGTTGTTACCACTCAAGAAAGAGATCTTGGAGTCATTGTGGATAGTTCTCTGAAAACATCCACTCAATGTACAGTGGCAGTCAAAAAAGCGAACATAATGTTGGGAAGCATTAGGAAAGGGATAGAAAATATCATAATGCCACTATATAAATCCATGGTATGCCCGCACCTCAAATACTGTGTTCAATTCTGATCGCTCTGTCTCAAAAAAAGATATATTTGAATTGGAAAAGATACAGAGAAGGGCAACAAAAATGATTAACACAAGAACATAAGAACAGCCATACTGGGTCAGACCAAAGGACCATCTAACCCAGTATCCTGTCTTCCAACAGTGGCCAATGCCAGGTGTCCCAGAGGGAATGAACGGAACAGGTAATCTCAAGTGATCCATCCCATCAGCCATCCCCAGCTTCTGGCATACAGAGGCTAGGGACACCATCCCTGCCAATCCTAGCTAATAGTCATTGATGGACCTATCCTCCATGAACTTATCTAGTTATTTTTTGAACCCTGTTAATAGTCCTGGCCTTCACAACATCCTCTGGCAAGGAATTCCACAGGTTGACTGTGCGTTGTGTGAAAAAATACTTCCTTTTGTTTGTTTTAAACCCGCTGCCTATTAATTTCATTAGTTGACCTCTAGTGTACGAGAAGGAGTAAATAACACTTCCTTATTTACTTTCTCCACATCAGTCATGATTTTATAGACCTCATTCAGATCCCCCCTTAGTCGTCTCTTTTCCAAGCTGAAAAGTCCCAGTTTTATTAATCTCTCCCCATTAGGTGTATGGAACAGCTTCCGTATGAGAAGAGAGCTAGTAATAATAATAGGGCTCAGATTTTTCTGGACGCAATAGCTGATGGATTCCTTCACCGAGTAGTTGCTGAACCAACAAGAGGATATGCCATTTTAGATTTGGTTTTGGTGAGTAGTGAGGACCTCATACAAGAAATGGTTGTAGGGGACAACCTTGGTTCAAGCGATCATGAGCTAATTCAGTTCAAACTAAATGGAAGGATAAACAAAAATAGATCTGTGACTAAGGTTTTTTATTTCAAAAGGGCTAACTTTAAAAAATTAAGGAAATTAGTTAGGGAAGAGGATTGGACTGAAGAACTTGTGGATCTAAAGGCGGAGGAGGCCTGGAATTACTTCAAGTCGAAGTTGCAGAAACTATCATAAGCCTGCATCCCAAGAACAGGGAAAAAAGACATAGGCAGGAAATGTAGACCAAGCTGGATGAGCAAGCATCTCAGAGAGGTGATTAAGAAAAAGCAGAAAGCCTACAAGGAGTGGAAGATGGGAGTGATCAGGAAAGAAAGCTGCCTTATTGAGGTCAGAACATGTAGGGATAAAGTGAGAAAGGCCAAAAGCCATGTCGAGTTGGACCTTGCAAAGGGAATTAAAACCAATAGTAAAAGGTTCTATAGCCATATAAATAAGAAGAAAACAAAGAAAGAAGAAGTGGGACCCTAAACACTGAGGCTGGAGTGGAGGTTAAGGATAATCTAGGCATGGCCCAATATCTAAACAAATACTTTGCCTCAGTCTTTAATAAGGCTAATGAGGATCTTAGGGATGATGGAAGGATGACAAATGGGAATGAGGATATGGAGGTAGATATTACCACATCTGAGGTAGAAGCCAAACTCAACCAGTTTAATAGGGTGGAGGGATAGGTCAGTGGTTTGAGCAGTGGCCTGCTAAACCCAGGGTTGTGAGTTCAATCCTTGAGGGGGGCCATTTAGGCATATGGGGCAAAAATCTGTCTGGGAATTGGTCTTGCTTTGAACAGAGGGTTGGATTAAGCAACCTCTTGAGGTCTGTTCCAGCCCCAATGTTCTATGACTCAATCCAGGTGGCCCAGATACTTTTCATCCAGGAATATGAAAAGGAACTGGTGCATGACATTGCAAGACTATTAAGAAGAATCTTTAATGAATCTGTAAACTTAGGGGTTGTACCCTATGACTGGAGAATTGCTAACATAGTTCTTATTTTTAAGAAAGGAAAAAAAAGTGATCCGGGTAACTACAGGCCTGTTAGTTTGACATCTGTAGTATACAAGGTCTTGGAAAAAATTTTTGAAGGCAAAAGTATTTAAGGACATTGAGGTCAATGGTAATTGGGACAAAATATAACATGGTTTTACAAAAGGTAGATTGTGCCAGACCAACCTGATCTCCTTCTTTGAAAAGGTAACAGATTTTTTAGACAAAGGAAACCTCTATTTCAGTAAGGCACTTGATACGGTCCCACATGGGGAATTATTAGCTAAATTGGAAAAGATGGGGATCAATATGAAAATTGAAAGCTGGATAAGGAACTGGTTAAAGGGGAGACTACAACGGGTCATACTGAAAGGCTAACTGTCAGGCTGGAAGGAGGTTACTAGTGGAGTTCCTGAGGGATCAGTTTTGGGACCAATCTTATTTAATCTTTTTATTACTGACCTTGGCACAAAAAGTGGGAATGTGCTAATAAAGTTTGTGGATGACACAAATGGGAGGTATTGCCAATACAGAGAAGGACCAGGGTATCATACATTTTTATTTATCTTACACATACATTTAATTCTGTGAGTAGTGAGTTCTAAAATGCCTAACCTGTCCTGGATGGAGTAATTATCCCTATTTAACTTTTTAAAACTATATATTATATCTAGGTTTTTTGTTTCTACTGGTGGCGCATATCCCCACATACCTCGGTGCACATAACAAAATGTATGCTGCACATGGATGGAAAAAATTAGAGGGAACATTGCTTGTGAGGTATCATTTGCTGGTCATTACTGTCCTGGTAAAATACATGTGACAACATCGTTAGAGTTATAAGATTCCACTGTGTGGTGTAACTAAAGCATGTTCCAGGTCTGGGGAGTGGCCAGATCAGTTCCTCAGAGACAAAGGGCAAGCTGATGCCTCAGCCAGGTGTAAATGGCTAAGTGGCCATTTTTGGCAGTAAAAGGGGTGTGGGCAAAAAATCTACATTTTAGGAAAGAAACATCATGGGCCTCCCGTCCACAGGGTCTGCCTGTCGCCATGATCCCAGAGGAGATGCTTCTCAAAGAGGGGAGAGGACTATAAAAAGAAAAGGAAAACACCCCAAGGCACCCTCCTCTCCTCCTCACTTTCTCTGTCCGTCGAGTCACTGCACCAGAAGGAACAAAGGAAGCAGCCATTACACAGAAGAAGGAGTTTGGCCAGTTAAACTAGTGAGAAAAACTTTGCTTTGGATTTGACGTAGATTGTTAAAGTTAGGCACTGGTGTTTTATCATTCTCTTTCTTGTAGCCATTTCTGACTTTTATACCTCATTTCTTGTATTCATTTAAAATCTCTCTCGTTGTAGTTAATGAACTTGTTTTATTGTTTTATCTAAATCAGTGTGTTTGAATTGAAGTGTTTGAGAAACTCTAGTTGGGTTAACAGGATTAGTGCATATCATTTCTATTAACAAAGCAATGGACTTTATATGAGCTTTAGGTTCTTTAGGTTCACTCCCTGTGGGGCACGTGGCATTGGCCACTGTCGGTAGACAGATACTGGGCTAGATGGACCTTTGGTCTGACCCGGTACGGCCGTTCTTATGAGCTTGTATTGTCCAGGAGGGGGCTGGGCAGTGCAAAATGTACGTTTCTGGGGACAGGCTGACACTGCGAGCATGCGGGGGTCACCCTGCCATACAATTCAGGCTGGTAAAAGCCTGGGCAGGACTGGCAGGCTGCAAGTGCACACAGACATAGCTGGAAGTGACTTACATGAACCCAAGAACTCTCTGTAGTTTTTCCCAGGGTCACACTGTGCTTACAGGCTGCTGCTTGTCTCTCTGTCTCTCTCAGTTCTTGCTAGTTTCTGTGTGTCCTGCCTTCCCTCACACACAGTCACACACAGTCACACAATATGCAGCAAAATCTTTCGTCCACTCAATCCAAACTCCTGGGTGGGTTCACATTACCCTATTGATTTAGGTCAGGCATCGGGGGAGGCTTCTGATTAACTTATCTTAACAGTTATGTTAACTGAAGGATGTGTTCACATCTAGTCTCAAAGAGGTTTGTGATCCAAGCACCAGAACCTCTCACCATAACCATTCTTTGCTTTTTATCCTGCAGATAGAAAGGCCTGGTCTACACATACAAATTATTTGTTTAATCCTGAGCAGATGGTGTCAAATTTGCAAATGAACTGAAGCTCAGCAGTTTCTCTTTGAAGTCTGGTCCTGAAGTCTTTTTGCTGCAGGATGACTACCTTTAAATGTGCTATTGTGTGTCCAGGGAGGCTGAAGTGTTCTCCTACAGGTTTCTGTATATTGCCATTCCTAATATCTAACTTGTATCCATTTATCTTTTTCCGTAGGAACTGTCCAGTTTGGCCGATGTACATAGCAGAGGGGCATTGCTGGCATATGATGGAGTATATTACATTGGTGGACGTGCAGGTGAATGAACCGGTGATGTTGTGCCTGATCTGGTTAGATCCTGTGATGGTGTCACTTGTGTAGATATGTGGCCAGAGCTGGCATTGAGGTTTGTTGCATGGATTGGTTCAAATTAGATTGACTTAGCTACATCATGCAGGGCTGTGAAACATTTTGCTCCCAACCTGCCATGGCTAGCTTGACCTAGCAACTGGTGTAGATGTGGCTACATCTATGGAAAAATTCTTCCATCAATCTTCCACCAGTCTGCCTATATCAATGGGAAAACCCCTTTTGTCAGAGTGGGAAGCACCTACACTCCAGTGCTACAAAGGCCCAGCTGCAGTGCCATAGTGTCTGGTTGTAGCTGCTGTAGTGTAGACATACCATTAATGTGATGCTCTGTACCTCGGGGGAACACCCAGCACCCCCATGTTCATCCTTGTAAAATGATTGTGAGGCATCCAATGCAAAGTTTTTCATGTCTGGTGTCTTCAGAAGCCTCATGATGCACTGAGCATTGTTGTTGCAGTGATGTTATAGTAAGGTTATAGGTTATAATTTCATGTATGTAGTTATGAGGCTGAAGATGTGTCCTCGTAGCTTAAAATAAGCCCAGGCAAAAACTCTCCAGAAGCTGAGAGGCAGGTCACACCTCATCAGGGCACGTAGGGGACAAATCCAGCCCAGCCTCATAGGAACAAAGGACACTGGCCTAGACAGCAACAAAAGAATCTGTTGGACTCTTGAGGGAGTCACCCCCCTTCCCTTGGTCAGTTTGGGGCTGCGATGAGGTAATGCTCACCTGACTCTGAAGCGGGGGAGGGAAAGCCAAGAGGGAAGAAAGAACATGATGAAAGGGAGAGACGTTTGCCAGGCTCTTCCTCTCTCTTCCACCTCCATCTACAGACACCACCAGCAAGGGATTGAAGCGCGGATCAAAGGGCAGAGCCTGGCTGAAGAGCAACCAGCCAGCCTGTGGTGAGAAGCATCTAAGTTTGTAAGGGGACTGAAAGTGTTAAGATCAGCTTAGAATTCATTTTGCTTTTATTTCATTTGACCAAATCTGACTTGTTATGCTTTGACTTATAATCACTTAAAATGTATCTTTCATAGTTAATAAATTTGTTTTTTTTTTATTCTACCTGAAGCAGTGTGTTTGGTTTGAAGCATGTCAGAGACTCCCCTTGGGATAATAATCCTGGTACATATCAATTTCTTTGTTAAATTGATGAACTCCTATAAGCTTGCAGCATCCAGCGGGCATAACTGGACACTGAAGATGGAGGTTCCTAAGGTTGTGTCTGGGACCAGAGATATTAGCTAGTGTCATTCGGGTGCACAATCCAAGGAGCGGCTTACATGCCAGAGGCTGTGCGTGAACAGCCCAGGAGTGGGGGTTCTCTCAGAGTAAGGCTGGCTCCCAGAGTCAAAGATTGGAGTGACCTAGCAGATCACCGGTCCAGATAACCCCAGATGGGAACATCATAATTAGTTTCTTTAGTAACCACTTAGAAGGAATTTTTTCAAAAGTCTTTGGAAAGTCCAAATAACCATGTCAACTGGTTCTCCTTTATCCATTACTTTACCCACACAAAAAATTCACTTTTTATTATTGTATAAATCTAGATAAATGAATTAAATAACAGATTAATGAGATATGCTTTTACTTTGCAGAGCCATGCTCACTAGACCATATCATATCATAATCTTCTAGGTTTTTCATGATTCTATTTTTAATTGTTTTTCAATTCATTTACCAGGTACAGAAATATACCTCACTGGTCTGTAACTCCAGATATTTTGGCATCAGTTGATTTCTAAATGATCTTTGGTTCAAATGGCCTCTTGAATCTTGTAATCTATACAGATTAGCTCTCTTGCCTTCCTGCTTCCCTTAGCATTGAGAGGCTTGCCTGAATCCTGAGACTCCACTGGTGCTGCCTTCGGGCCCTTACACATGTTGAACATTACAAGTAATCCCATTGAAGTCCATGGGACTAATGGTGGAACAAAGTGCTACAAAGCCAGAATCCGGGAATCAGAATCTGGCCCGTAGGCAGCCTCCATGCCAAATCTAAGGCCTGGTCTCCCGAGCGGCGTGGAGTCAGGGTCAGGGTCAGAGTTAGGTTGGTGCGGTGATAGTGTAACACTGCGTTACTTATGTCGACTGTTACTGGCCTCCAGGATCTGTCCCACAATGCCCCACACTGACTGCTCTGGTTACCATTGTGAACTCTGCTGCCCAGCGGCCAGGAGGACAGGAAGCCGCCCCTCCCTTTTAAAGCCCCACAAATTTTTGAAATTCCTTTTCCTGGTTGCCCAGCTTGGCGAGCACAGCTAGCAGCTCTCCACTGTTGTGTGCAGCTGCCCAGCTGACCATGCCAGCTACACACTGCAGACACGTTCTGGCTTGGAGTAGACAGGAGATATCAGATCTCCTGAGCCTGGGGAAGAAGAGGCTATGCAGGTACAGCTATGAACCAGCCATCGAAATGTGGACATCTATGAGCAGATTGCTCGGGGGATGCAGGAAAAGGGTACAACAGGGCCCAGCAGCAGTGCCACATGGAAGCCAAGGAGATGTGGAAGGTGTACCAGAAGGCCAGGGAGGCCAACAATTGACCCGGTGCTGAGCCACAGACATACAGCTTTTGCAAAGAGCTGCAGGCCATAGTTGGCAGAGATCCTAACACCATTCCCAAGAGCTCTGTGGCTTCTTCAGAGGAGCCTGAGTCACAGGCCCCTGCCATGAACAGCAAGGAGGAGGAGGTGGACAAGGAAGAGGAGAAGGAGTATGGGGGAGAGGTGACCGGGGGATGCAGCTGTTCAGTAAGCCAGGACATGTTTTTGACTCCACTGCAGACCTGACAGTCGACCACGGGTGAGCCTGATGCAGGGGAAGGAACCTCTGGTAAGCATGATGTTTGCTTTTACATTACAGGGATGGAACCCCCAACGTAGCAGGATACCTCTGTTGATTTACTTTTTTTACTTGTGCTGGAAGAGATAATGGAACAACCAAGCGAGGCAGAATTGCTATCTGCTTTTCATTCCCCTTTAGAGTTAGGTGGTGGGGGGACGTGAAGCAGTTTGTTTATATGCAGTGGGATATCCTGGGAATCCTCCATAGAGATTTCAATGAAACTTACTCTGCTAAAGGTTTCTGGGCAGGGCTGCTTTATTTCCTCTTCTGTGATGGGCCCTTTTCCCGTGCAGCTCAGCAATTACTTCAGCAGGCACCACTGCAGTGCACAGGCCAGCAGCATACGGGCCTGAGCATGATCGGGATGCCAGCAGCTGTGCTCTCTCTGCCTCTGTCTCCCTCAGGAGTGAGAGATCAGCTGACATCACCACCGCTCGTAGAAAACGGTGGCAGGATTCAGTGCCATTGGCCTATACAAATATACTCATGTGAGCTATTGCACCCTCGTTTCCCCAGCCTGTGCTGTGACTGATGCCATGCTGTACCAGGCCCACGGAGAGGTGAGAATGTAGTGCTTTGCTTACAACTTTTGTGAATCAAGGGGAGTGAGTTCAGTAGCCTACATTTTGATTTCCTTCATGAATGCACTGACAATGGTACCTCTGTGTGTTGTATCTGCAGTTGCTGCCATTGTGGCCTTCAGGGTCTCCCCTTTCACAGCTACAGAACACCTGAGCCTGATAAGGAGGAGAAAGAAGAGTACTCGGGATGACATGTTCCAGGAGATCCGGCAAGCCAGTGCTGCATCAGAACGAGTCTGGGGCCTGGAGGATCACTCTTGCAGACAGCATGGAGAAGTAAAGAGTGGAGAGGAGAAAGGCACAGGAGAAGGACAGGGACATGCAGCAGGAGGTGCTTGCACTTCTCAGACAGTAAACTGAGATGCAGCAGACTCTGGTAGAGCTGCAGGTTCAACATCCCATGCTTGGCTTCTTGTGCAGTCCATAGAGAACTCAATATTGGGACTTCCCTAACTCCCTCTCAACATTCCATGTGGCATCAGGGGTCACTGCACCACCCCACCACTGCACCCAGGGGGACATTAAAGACAATCGCAGCTTCACATACACTGACCTGTGAAAGTTATGGGTGGTGTATGTGTACCTGGAATGGAATAATTGTTCTTTCCCCTCCATAAGTTCTGTTCCCTTAATTTATAAAGTTGAAATGATTTTTTAAATTGCCTGGTTCTTGTTACATAATAAAATTATATTTTTGGAATAAAATTCATCTTTATTAATTCACAACATATAGTGTCCAGTGCTGAGCAGGTCTGACACCCACAAATTTCCTGTTTTTCCACTGTGTCACAGAACACATAACATCATTCACCAACAATATTAATAGGTGCCTTGCCAATGGGATGTTCCTACATACACAGCAATCACTACAAGATTCATACCGGGCTGCAAAAGAGCAAGGCCAGGGAGAGCACACTCTGGCTCCATATTAAAATGTTCTTTCAAAGCCTCTCTGAGCTGTATAGCTCTGTATTGAGCTCTTCTAACAGCTGTGGTATCTGGCTGTTCAAATTCAGCAGACTGCTGCTCCACCTCCGCTCTTTGCCCCAGCAGAAACTTTTCCCCCTTTGCTTCTCACAAATATGATGTAGGACACAGCAGGCAGCTATAACCATTGGGATTTTTTTTCACTGAGGTCCAATATTGTAAGTAAACAACAGCAGTGACCCTTCAAATGACCAAAGGTTCATTCAACTGTCATTCTGCACTTGCTGAGCCTGTAGTTGAAGTGCTCCTGGGTGCTGTCGAGGTGGCTGGTGTACAGCTTCATGAGTCGTGGGAGCAAGGGGTAGGCTGGGTCTCCCAGGATGACTACTGGCATTTCAACATTCCCAATAGTAACCGGATAGCGGAGAAGAAAGTCCCTGCTTTCAGCTTTCTGAACAGTCCTGTGTTTTTAAAGATGTATGCATCATGCACCTTCCCTGACCAGCCCACACTGATGTTGGTAAAGTGTCCCCAGTGATACACCAGTGCTTGCATTGCCATTGAAAAGTACCCCTTTCTGTTGATGTACACTACGGCCAGGTGGTCTGGTGCTAACAAGGGGATTTCATGCCATCTATCACCCACTGCAGTTTGGGAACCCCATTGCTGCAAACTATCCACCAGGTCCTGCACATTGCCCAGAGTCACAGTCCTGCTTAGAAGGCAGCAAGTAATGGCCCCACACTGCACAATTATCTGACAATGGCCCCCTGTGGTAGATTTCCCAATTCCAAAATGATTCATGACTGACAGGTACAATCCTGCCTGGCAAGTTTCTACAGTGCGATTGCCACTCACTTCTCCACTGTCAGTGCAGATCTTATTGTGGTGGTCCTGTGCTGGAGGACAAGTTCAGCACACAGATCCTGGACTGTGGCCTTGCACATCTGAAAGTTCTGCAGCCGCTGCTCATCATCCCAACCCTGCATAACAATGCGATCCCACCTTGTGTCCAGAATCGACACTCCACTATCTCCAGCTGCTCCATGAATGCTGCCAACAACCTTGAATTGTTTCTTTCTATGTCCCACAGCAATCTAGCCTCCAAGGAATCATCATGTTCCCTAGGGCTCCTCTTGGGGCTCTGCAAATATTGCAGAGTCATGCACCCTGTCCTTGCAACACTCATGACAATAGTGCAGAGATGTGCAGGGTCCTAGCGTCTGTCACAGAGAGTGAACAGCAAGGAGAGACACACAGGTTTGTGGAGATTTTGAAAAGGTGTGAAATATTATGGGATGCAGATGAAATCATGGGATGAGATCACTGCATTATGGGAAGTTTACCCCATGCTCCCAATCACCCCCATGCAAATCATTCTGGCCCCATTGGGCATTGCAAAAACTTCCTAAAACACCCTGCATTGGATGGTGGAAAGTTGCCCAGTGGGATATTACCCATGGCAAACTGTATTGATGCAAGCACTGTTGGTGAGGATGCCTGCTGCCGACACAAGGACTGTAGTGCGCACACGCACAGGTGATGTGATAACTGCGGTGGCTGTACGCCGCTGTAATTTAGCTTGACGTAATTGTGTAGTGTAGACATGGCCTAAGAGTTTTAATCTCTTTTTGTGCCCTAGGGCTGGTTTGACAAGATTCCTTGGTTTTGTTTGAACCCATCTTTTCTAAAGTTTAATGTCACTGTGCTGGATTTTGGCACCTTTCCTACCCAAAGGATGTTCTGTCTAATTAGACTATGGTCACCAGAATTCAGTGCCTCCATGGAGGATACCTCTGGGACTGATTCCTGTGTATTATTTAATCCTAAACTGAGATAAGCTTGTTTCCATGTATGCTCTGGAGTTCGCTCTTCCAAGGATCAAGGATGTGAAGTGTTGAGAAACTAGTTCCACATGATCTAGGGATAGCTGGCATCTCCCATTCTAATTGCTTGTTACACCAGCCTCTTTGATTCCACCCTTCATTTACTCCTCATTCAATCCCACCTCCCTACCGCCACAGCCCCCCACGATTATTTGTGACTCCTCAGATAACAGTGTTGGAGTCAGGACACGGAAGGTCTAGCTGAGAAACGTTTAATGCCTGTGCTGTGCGATATACATGCTAAGGAGGATTTTGTTATTCTCATGCTTCTGAGGTACGATTTGTCAAATAAGCCCCACAGTGTTGCTCCTGCTCCCAGACTGGGTAATGAGCAGGCGTCGCTGGCTGGCCTGCTCACCCAGGCACATTTAAAATTAACACCCATGCACATTTAAAATTGACATTCACTTGTGGTGAGCAGTGTGAGGGCAGGAGGGGAACATGTGGGGCTCCACTGAATCGGTTTGCTGCCCTTTGCCAGCTCTGTTCCTCCTGCTGTGAGGAGAATCCTGAATGCAGGCACCAGGGAAAAGATGAGAAGAACTTTCATGGTCTGGGCTGCTAATAATGCATGAGACCTTGTTGGTATCAAGCACAGACCCTGGCACTGCCCCAAGGGTTAATTAGCAACACAGCTTACAACCCTTTGCCTCTGGACATGTTCAACGCAAGTTTCCTTTTTGGAGCAGCAGCGGCCTTTGTTGCCTAGATACAGCATAATGGGGGTTTGGAGGATGGTACCTGGAGCTTCGTTAGCAGAAGATTTTGAGTGGGCTTTCTGGACTGAGCTACACTAGGTGAATGCTCACTCAGGGCAGCCCTGAGGCAAAGTGGCTCCTTGTAATTATCAACCAGGCCCTGGATCTGAACAGCGACAAGACAAATGAGGGTAATTGTCTCTCTCCCCTTAATCAGGGGCTTATGGTTAGCTGATGAACCTGCTGGATGCATTGGCTGTGTGTGCAGAGAACACACCACGGAGAAGGAGCGCTTTGGGGGGCATGAGGCGAGGAGGGTGCAGGACCGGCCAGAGAGGGCTGGGACCTAAGGACCCCTTGATGCCAACTGGCAGAGTGCACAGGGGTGCACAGGGGTGACAGAGACCCCTTGGGTCTGGTATCTACATACTTGTCTGCCAAGGAGAAATTCTAGGTCACACCAGTCATCGTAATCCTTGTGTGGTGTATGTATAGAAAAGGTGAAGACTTCAGTGCATCCACTAAACAATGTGTCCTGTAGGTCTCTGCGTGACGGCAGGCCACCAGAAGGTGCTCCGCATGCTCCTGTCCGGCAGGGGAGAAGGGACACATCTCTCACTCCGAGTGGCCATCTGCAAACTGAGTACTGTGTGTTTCACAATGGACACTCATTTACAGTCTGACCAACATACTAATCAGCACATTGTGGGGACTGTGGGAAAACACAAAACCAGCAGGAGCTAGACTGTTTAGGAGTCAGACAATGAACTTAAGGAACTCTATCTGGGGTGCAGATGAACCCCCAGGTATTCCTTCAGTCTGTGAGGACAAGCCACCACGGGGCTTGGTGTTAGGAGAAGGGGTTTCAATTAAAGTGGTTGAAAATGCTAGGAAAAGGACTGGGATAAGCTATCTTGGAGGAGACCAGGGGAATGGCTTGCAAGTTATGTTTAGACTTTAGAAAGCATGTTATGAGTTTGTTTTATCTGTAACCATGTATATCTAATGTTCTTACTTTCCATCACAGACAAGACTTCTTCACACTTAGGGCAAGTGGTAGAGAGACCCTGGGTACCCTGGGGCAGTATCACAATGGTACATTGTAGGCAAAGTACCAGTACCCTGAAAGATGCTGTCACCCTGCATCCCACGCCTACTTCCTACTCTTTCCTGGCAAGGAGGAATTACATGTGAGCTGCAAAGGGGAAGGCCTGAAAGGATGTTATCATGAAGAAAAAAAAAAGACAGTGTGTGTGTATACGAGTGAGTGTGTGTGTTCCATGTTAGAAGCACAGGTCCTTTCTAGGCTCAAAGACTCTATCATGAGAGCAGAACTAATAACATTTGATACTGTAAAAGCAGCAAAGAGTCCTGTGGCACCTTATAGACTAACAGAAGTTTTGGAGCATGCATCCGACAAAGTGGGTATTCACCCACGAAAGCTCATGCTCCAAAACATCTGTTAGTCTATAAGGTGCCACAGGACTCTTTGCTGTTTTTACAGATCCAGACTAACACGGCTACCCCTCTGATATTTGATACTGTGAAAGTCAAGGAAGTGGGAGGGGAGGTTTAATCAGCCTGTTTAACCCTGTTTTCTGATTACACCTATTTAACTCTGATGCATTACAAACATTTGGTGGAGAGGACATTTTTACTAAAGGGCCAACATCCTCATCCTTTAGCAGAGGCATGGGAGCGATTCCCACTAAACATCTTCTGCGTCTTCACAGTGTCTGCCCGCAAAACCAGGGCAGACCAGAGGTGACAGTCCCGATATTTGTAAAATGAAAGACAAGCAGGAAAAAACCCTTGGAGGCCTTCCCTATCCCTGGGGTTGCGGGGAGGGGAAGAGGCCAAACATTCATTGTTTATAAAATCCTTTGCAACTCCTCTTTAAAGTACTTCGTTAACTCCAGCCTGTGCACACATGATGGTAGCTCTCTCAGTGAGGCTGGTAGCACACTTCTCTCTCACACACTCTGCCCCTTTACTATATGGGTGTCAGAGCCATGGACAGACATCTCCAGCCATGGATGAACCACTGTGAGAAACTGCTCCCCTCTCCAGACTTTAGGCAGCAGGGCTTCCTCCCGGTTCTAAGACAAGGAAGCGTTCCCCAACTGCTGTGAAGATCACTAATTTACAGCAGCCAATCCCAGTTGCTGCTGATTACATCACCATTAATCAAACACAATTTAATTAAGTTTTGAGTTATCAGTAAAGCAAACAACAAGCCACCCTTTGTCCCCTCTCTGCTCCTTCCTTGTTTCAGACAGGAAATTGCATGCTGAGGTCTGACTTTTTTTTGCCACTAGGTTTTGGAGCGGGAGGGGCCGGAAACAGCAACAGATAAAGCAGCAGCCTGTTAGTTAAAAGGCAGTGTGGATAAATGTTGTCCTTTGGCTGAAGGATGTTGTGCAGAGCCCATATTGACTCTGCTGGATGCCCTTCCTTGGAAGAGTTGGGTTGAGAGAGCTGAGGAATTACTGATTCTGCTTTGGGTCCCTTGGAAAAACAATTTAATAAAATGTTCTCTCTACTGTAATATTTGCATGGAGATACCCATGAAATGCAGAATGGCTTGCTGTAGGGATAGGGGCAAAACTAGCTCTGAAGAATGAACCAAAAGTAAAAGGCTCAGCTCAATTTTCCGTACAGGTCGGTGTGTAGTACCATGTAAATGGCATGTCACTTTGCTTTCTCTCTAGTACGCTGTAAATCCATAAAGCATCCACCCAGCAGTAAGGAGCGTACTGAGGTGCCCCCCACCCCACGGCAGCTCCCCACCCCCACCCTCCGCCCTGAGGCAGCTCCCCCTGCCCCAGCTCCCCCCTGCTCTGCCTCCACCCCGAGCACGCCGTCGCTGCGTCACTTCTCCCACCTCCCAGGCTTGCGGCGCCTAAGCTGATTGGCGCCACAAGCCTGGGAGGTGGGAGAAATGAAGCAGCCAGGGTGTGCTCGGGGAGGAGGCGGGGCAGGGGAGAGCTGGGGCAGGGAGTTCCCCTGCGTGCCGGCCCCCACCCCTTACTTGCTGCAGGTGGCCCTCCCCGCGCTCCCCTGCCCCAACTCCCTCCACCTAAATGCTGCCAGCGACCGGGGCAGCCGAAGATCCGGCCGCCGCAGTCGCTGCCGAAGAAAATGCCGCCCCCCAAATCCTAGCACCCTAGGCGACTGCCTAGGTCGCCTAAATGGTTGCACCGGCCCTGGATGAGTGGTACCTTTGTAAATATAAAACATGGTTTAAAAGCAAGCGTTTTTTAATGATTAATTTGCCCTGAGGACTTGGGATGCATTCGCGGCCAGTACAGCTACTGGAAAAGTCTGTTAACATGTCTGGGGATGGAGCGGAAATCCTCCAGGGACATCTCCATGAAGCTCTCCTGGAGGTACTCCAAAAGCCTTTGCAGAAGGTTTCTGGGCAGGTATCATTGCATGACAAAGCATGGCAGCGTATGGTCCCGGTGTTTGCTGGCATTCAAACATTCGTTCTTTATCTCGCTGTGTTATCCTCAGGAGAGTGATATTGTCCATGGTAACCTGGTTGAAATACGGGAATTTTAATTAAGGGGACAGCGGTGGCGATTCCTATGGGGCTGTTTGCCTGTGGCTGAAAAGAAATCCTTCCCTGCAGTTAGCCAAGCAGTTGGGTGTGGGGGGGAGGCATTGGCGCTGAGCTGTTCGCGTTTGGCTAGCAGGGATCTTCCATGATACCAGCCTTGCGTGGGGGGAGGGGTAAAGCGATCATCCCAGAAAATTGGATGTGGGGGGGTAGTTTGGTTTCTGCTGCTGCACGTTAACACAAAACCGCAGCACTCAATGGGCTTTGCTTGGTATGGGAAAGGAGGGCGCTGCTTTTATGAAGGTTGCAGAAGCCGAAAGACAATGGCTTACTATGGCCACATGCAAGCTGAATTCTCTTTTCCGGCCCTGCATCTGTGAGCTCTAACACCAAAGCCGCAGGCACTCAATATTAAGATGCAAAATGAGACCTTGTACCGAAATCACATGTGCTATATAATGTGAATAGTGTTGTTCACCATGAAAGAGTACACACATTGTTCTGCAACATGTATCTTTTTAAATACTTCTCTCCCTTTTTTCCCGCAGCTGCAAATTTTTCAAGCATCCCTCCTCTGTCCCAAAGGCTATCTCAGTTAAGGTGGCAAAAAAAAACTCACGCGAGATGAAATGTTCTCTGAAATCATGCAATCGACCCGCAGTGAAAGAGCTCATTTGAATGAGTGGAAGGACACAGTATCACAGTACAGGAAAGTGGCCAACGAACATGAGGACAGGAGGGATGAACGTGAGGACAGGAGGGATGCTCGAGATGAGAGGCAGGATGCAACGCTGCAGCTACTGCGGGATCAAACGGACATGCTCTGGCATCTGGTGGAGCTTCAGGAACGGCAGCATGATCACAGAGTGCCACTGCAGCCCCTGTATAACCGCCCTCCCCCTCCCCATGTCCCATAGCCTCCTCACCCAGATGCCTAAGAACGGGGGCGGGGGGGAGACTCCATGCACCCTGCCACTCCACCCCAGTGGACAGCCCAAGCAAAAGGCTGTCATTCAACAAGTTTTGAAGTGGCCTTTTCCTTCCTTCCCTCCTCCCACACCCCACCTGGGCTATCTCATCAGTTCTCTCCCTATTTTTATAATCAATTAATAAAGAATACATGGTTTTTAAACGATAGTGACTTTATTTCCTTTGAAAGCAAGCTGTGATCAAAGGGGGGAGGGTGGGTAGCTTACAGGGGGCAGGTTTTCATCAAGGAGAAACAAACAGAACTTTCACACCAGTCATGAAACTGGTTTTCAAAGCTTCTCTGATGCGCACCGCTTCCTGGTGTGCTCTTCTAATCGCCCTGGTGTCTGGCTGTGCATAATCAGCGGCCAGGCAATTTGCCTCGACCTCTCACCCCGCCATAAATGTCTCCCCCTTACTCTCACAGAGAATGTGGAGCACACCGCAAGCAGCAATAACAATGGGGACATTGGTTTGGCTGAGGTCTGAGTGAGTCAGTAATGTGCCCCAGCATCCCTTTAAATGTCCAAATGCACATTCTACCACCATTCTGCACTTGCTCAGCCTGTAGTTGAACAGCTCCTGACTACTGTCCAGGCTGCCTGTGTATGGCTTCATGAGCCATGGCATCAAGGGGTAGGCTGGGTCCCCCAGGATAACTACAGGCATTTCAACATCCCCAACTGTTATTTTCTGGTCTGGGAAGTAAATCCCTTGCTGCAGCTATTTAAACAGATTAGTGTTCCTGAAGACGCGAGCGTCATGAACCCTTCCCGGCCATCCCACGTTGATGTTGGTGAAACGTCCCTTGTGATCCACCAGTGCTTGCAGCACCATTGAAAAGTACCCCTTGCGGTTTATGTACTGGCTGCCCTGGTGCTCCGGTGCCAAGATAGGGATATGGGTTCCATCTACCGCCCCCCCCCCCAGTTAGGGAACCCCATTGCAGTAAGGCCATTCACTATGACCTGCACATGTCCCAGAGTCACTACTTTTGGTAGCAGCAGCTCTGTGATTGCTTTGGCTACTTGCATCACAGAAGCCCCCACAGTAGATTTGCCCACTCCAAATTGATTCTTGACTGACCGGTAGCTGTCTGGCGTTGCAAGCTTCCAGAGGGCTATCGCCACTCGCTTCTAAACTGTGAAGGCTGCTCTCATCTTTGTATTCTGGCATTTCAGGGCAGGGGAAAGCAAGTCACAAAGTTCCATGAAAGTGCCCTTACGCATGCGAAAGTTTCGTAGCCACTGGGAATTGTCCCACACCTACAACACTATGCGGTCCCACCAGTCTGTGCTTGTTTCCTGGGCTCAGAATCGGCGTTCCACAGCATGAACCTGCCCCATTAACACCATGATCTCCAAAGCGCCGGGGCCAGCGGTTTGAGAGAATTCTGTGTCCATGTCCTCATCACTCTCGTCGCCGTGCTGCCACCTCCTCCTCGCTTGGTTTTGCAGGTTCTGGTTCAGCATAAACTGCACGATAATGCGCGAGGTGTTTTCAATGTTTGTGGCTGCTGTGTTGAGCTGAGCGAGCTCCATGCTTGCTGTGGTATGGCGTCTGCACAGGGAACCCAAGAAAAAAGGCGTGAAACGGTTGTCTGCCATTGCTTTCACGGAGGGAGGGAGGGGGAGGGGGCCTGACGACATGTACCCAGAACCACCCGCGACAATGCTTTTTGCCCCATCAGGCATTGGGATCTCAACCCAGAATTCCAATGGGTGGGGGAGACTGCAGGAACTATGGGATAGCTACCCACAGTGCAACGCTCCAGAAGTCGACGCTAGCCTTGGTACATGGACGCACACAACCGAATTAATGTGCTTAGTGTGGCTGCATGCACTCGACTATATACAATCTGTTTCCAAAAATCAATTTCTGTAAAATCAGAGTAATCCCGTAGTGTAGACATACCCCCCCAGTCTGAAATAAGGAGTTTTGGAATCTGGTTGTTCTTTGTGTTCAACCCAAACCGCAGGACAGAACAGCCGTGAACCAGGGGGAATTCCAGATACAGACTTCACACCTCTCCCTCACCACCAGATTTTAAAGGGCAGATTACTTGTGCATATCAATGGGAAAACCTCCATTGGAGTCAGTGTCAATGTGACCATTTACACCAGCTGAGAATTTGGCCCGTTGTGTTTGCACCTTGTTTAATTCCATCCCAAAGTCACTGAGTCTCCCAGACTAGAAAGTACAGCTGGCAGCCGCTTTGCAGACTAGCCTAGCACTTCCATGGGGAGCTACAAGGCATGCAGGGATCTTGGAGGAAGGGTAAGTTGCAGGCTATTGGCAGAACCTTGTGAACAGTCAACACCAAGCAAAGTGCCCGTGGCTGCTCTCTGGGCACTGAGAAGCAATTTCTAGCCCCCTCTGTGCATTTGCTCCCTGCTGGCTGCATGGCAGTGGGGTTGTGTAAGCCAGGTCAGACCCTGCACTCTGCAGAAGGGAGTTCCTACAGCACAATGTCACCACTAGCTCTAGCTTTTCTACATGCCAGTTGGACATGGTATATTAAACCTTATTCTTCCTATCTGAATGCTTATTTTTCAATGGGAGTTGAAGAATAATGTTCTTCTATGGAGAATTCCATGAAGAACGCCCTTCTTTCAAAATGGCTGCCATCTCCTATTATTCTCAATGGCCGCAGGATGCCCTAAGTGTAGATGGCTAGTGCCTCCACTAGCCTCCACCTCACAGTGCTCTTCTCCATCTACTGACAGCACAAGGGGCTGCCATCTTCCCTGGAGGCACTTTGACTTCTCACCCTAAATCCACACACAATGTTTTGTTTTTAAATATAAGTGTGACAGACTGTGAATGGATCTGTGTCAAATTATGAACCACATGCTATTTGGGGAACTCTGTTTTGTTTCAGGGCCTCTACTTTGCATTGTAACCTTCATTTTAGAGTGTGACCTTCGTGCTGTTCTGCAACCTCCTTTGTCGATTTTAGAGTATCTGTTTTGTAGCAGGGGTTTGACACCTGGTGGAATGACTGTGTCTGAGAAGCAATCAGTATATCTTAAGTATTTATACGGCCTCATCATCCAAAGTATCTGAGTCCCTCATAATATTTAATATTATTAATGTCTTTTTCTTCAACACCCTGAATTTTTGTTCTGTATTGTAGTAAGACTTTGGCTTGAGCCTGGAAAACTACTCTTTTCTTGTGAAACAAACAGGACACAGACTGCAGAGATCCCAAGCAATTACTTCCACCCATAGTCTTGATGGATACACAAGTTCCCAGTTGCATGAGCGTACTGTTACATCTCACCAGCATTTGTCTGACGTCTAATAGGAAGCCCCTCTGATTCTTCCTGGCTGAGATAACGTGCAGGGATAAGTTTTAGCAGCCAAACCAAAAACACAGCCTGGAGGAAGTGTAGCTAGTTAATTGGGCACCCACAGCTTGTCTTCAGGACAAAATTGGGCCCTTCAAATAAGTGTCCTTTGATTTCTGTAGCCCAGCATAACCTCCCAGTGTGTGTGATGCAGCCAGATTGCATCAAGGGAACAAAAGGCTTTTGAGCATCTGCTGGAAATGGCCATGAATAGCTGCCAAAGAAAAGTAGCAGCTTTCCAAGGCAGTGCTAGTACTGAAGAGCAGTACTGGGAGCAGCTGGGCAGTGTGGAGGGAAACAAGGCAGGGATCAGAGCAGGCTGGAAAATAGAATTTACATTCTGGGGGAAATGCCAGCATTTTAAAATTTGTTTTTATTCTGAATCAGAGGAAAAGTCAGAATTCCCCGCAGAACTGAATTTCCAAAAAAATTAAATTTGGAAACATTTCATTTTGATAATGTTGAGATATAATATCATGTCATATTTTGATATACTTTCCTATACTAATCTATGTTAATATAATATAAAACAAACAAATTGAATCAATAATATAAAAATTAAACCTTTTTATCTTATCAAAACAAAATCTTTTGACATTATCAAAAGGGGGTAGGCAGGGGTAGCTCAGTGGTTTGAGCATTGGCCCCCTAAATCCAGGGTTATGAGCTCAATCCTTGAGGGGGCCATTTAGGCATCTGGGGCAAAAATCTGTTTGGGAATGGTCCTGCTTTGAGCAGGGGGTTGGACTAGATACCTCCCAAGGTCCCTTCCAACCCTGGTAGTCTATGAAACAAGCAAGTCAAAATGATTCATTTTGACATTTTTCCATCCAAAGGGTAGGAATGTAATGGTAAATTCTCACAATGGAGAGGGGTAACTAGTGGTGTTCCCCAAGGGTCAGTCCTCGGACCAATCCTATTCAATTTATTCATAAATGATCTGGAGAAAGGGGTAAACAGTGAGGTGGCAAAGTTTGCAGATGATACTAAACTACTCAAGATAGTTAAGACCAAAGCAGACTGTGAAGAACTTCAAAAAGATCTCACAAAACTAAGTGATTGGGCAACAAAATGACAAATGAAATTTAATGTGGATAAATGTAAAGTAATGCACATTGGAAAAAATAACCCCAACTATACATACAACATGATGGGGGGCTAATTTAGCTACAACGAGTCAGGAAAAAGATCTTGGAGTTATCGTGGATAGTTCTCTGAAGATGTCCACGCAGTGTGCAGAGGCGGTCAAAAAAGCAAACAGGATGTTAGGAATCATTAAAAAGGGGATAGAGAATAAGACTGAGAATATATTATTGCCCTTATATAAATCCATGGTACGCCCACATCTCGAATACTGTGTACAGATGTGGTCTCCTCACCTCAAAAAAGATATTCTAGCACTAGAAAAGGTTCAGAAAAGAGCAACTAAAATGATTAGGGGTTTAGAGAGGGTCCCATATGAGGAAAGATTAAAGAGGCTAGGACTCTTCAGTTTGGAAAAGAGAAGACTAAGGGGGGACATGATAGAGGTATATAAAATCATGAGTGATGTTGAGAAAGTGGATAAGGAAAAGTGATTTACTTATTCCCATAATACAAGAACTAGGGGTCACCAAATGAAATTAATAGACAGCAGGTTTAAAACAAATAAAAGGAAGTTCTTCTTCACGCAGCGCACAGTCAACTTGTGGAACTCCTTACCTGAGGAGGTTGTGAAGGCTAGGACTATAACAATGTTTAAAAGGGGACTGGATAAATTCATGGTGGTTAAGTCCATAAATGGCTATTAGCCAGGATGGGTAAGAATGGTGTCCCTAGCCTCTGTTCGTCGGAGGATGGGGATGGATGGCAGGGGAGAGATCACTTGATCGTTGCCTGTTGGGTTCACTCCCTCGGGGGCACCTGGCGTTGGCCACTGTCGGTAGACAGATACTGGGCTGGATGGACCTTTGGTCTGACCCGGTACGGCCATTCTTATGTTCTTATGTTCACTATTTCATCAAAATCAACATCTTTCTGCAAAACTACTTTTCCTGACAGGACAATGTTCAGATGATTTTTTTTGGCCATTTCTAGAAGTGAGAATGTGTGGGTTAGTGATGCGATGAGCCACTAAGTTCATAGCCAGAACCAAACATCACAGTACAGAGGCATTTTGATCTAGGATTTGTGGTCGAACTCATTCCCTAGTGTTGACTAAATGTCATATAGACCTTGGTGTTGTCTCATGGCCATAGAGACTTTCAGCTCTAGATAGCCAGTTCAAATGCAGCGTAGGCTGGCAATGAATAAAATACAGCTCCAGCTAATAGCTTTCTGGTTGTCTTTCCAATTGTCATCTCTTCAGGGCAAGGGCTGTGTTTACGCTTCTCTTATGTTCATACGGCACCTATCACAATGGGGCCTGGTTCTCAGAAAAGCAGACTTTGAGTCCCTCAGGGAACTGATGGGCAGGATCCCCTGGGAGGCTAATATGAGGGTGGAAGGAGTTCAGGAGACATGTATTTTCAAGAAGCTTTATTGAGGGCACAGGAACAAACCATCCTGATGTGCAGAAAGAATAGCAAATGTGGCAGGGGACCAGCTTAGCTTAACAGTGAAATCTTCGGTGAGCTTAAACACAAAAAGGAATCTTACAAGAAGTGGAACCTTGGACAGATGACTAGGGAGGAGTATAAAAATATTGCTCAAGCATGCAGGGATGTAATTAGGAAGGCCAAAGCACAACTGGAGTTGCAGCTAGCAAGAGATGTTGAGAGTAACAAGAAGGGTTTCTACAGGTATGTTAGCAACAAGAAGAAGGTCAGGAAAAGTGTGGGCCCCTTACTGAATGGCAACCTAGTGACAGAGGATATGGAAAAAGCTGAAATACTCAATGCTTTTTTTGCCTTGATCTTTACAGACTTGCACAAGTCCATGGGGCCGGATGTGCTGCATCCGACGGTGCTGAGGGAGTTGGCGGATGTGATTGCAGAGCCATTGGCCATTCTCTTTGAAAACTCATGGTGACTGGGGGAGGTCCTGGACGATTGGAAAAAGGTAAATCTAGTGCCCATCTTTAAAAAAGGGGAAAAGGAGAATCTGGGGATCCACAGCCTCACACCAGTCCCTGGAAAAATCATGGGCCGGTCCTCAAGGAATCCATTTTGAAGCAGTTGGAGGAGAGGAAGGTGATCAGGAATAGTCAGCATGGATTCACCAAGGGCAAGTCATGCCTGACTAACCTAATTGCCTTCTATGAGGAAATAACTGGGTCTGTGGATATGGGGAAAGTGGTGGAAGTGATATATCTTGACTTTAGCAAAGCTTTTGATACGGTCTCCCACAGTTTTCTTGCCAGCAAGTTAAAGAAGTATGGGCTGGATGAATGGACTCTAAGGGGATAGAAAGCTGGCTAGATCGTCGGGCTCAACGGGCAGTGATCAATGGCTCAAAGTTTAGTTGGCAGCCGGTATCACTGGTCTACAATTTTTGAGAAGTCGTCTGCTTCAGAGATAAAATGTGCTATTTATTATGTATTTTGATGTGCTGAATTCAAATATGACAATTAAAACAACTGATTGGCTACTGTTTCTAAGATATTTAAGTTTTTACATTTTATGTCTATGTATATTGTGTAGATAGTAGAGTTTTAATCATAAATTGTAAACCTAGGTCTTTTCATGTGTTTATGGTTGCTTTACATGATAATATTTCACCTGTCCTGTTTATGTAACTCTTTAAAAATCAGCAAAAGGGTTATATAAATAAAATTTATTATGAAACTATAGGCAAAAAACTATGTACATAGTTTAGTCCTATTCAGTGTCTACTCGGCGCTTCTTGGCTTGTCTCTTGTATTCATTAAATGGAGCATCTCCTGTCACTGTCCAGCAATAGTCTGCAAGCATTGATGGGCTCCATTTGCCCTGATAGCGTTTCTCCATTGTTGCAATGTCCTGGTGAAATCGCTCGCCGTGCTCGTCGCTCACTGCTCCGCAGTTTGGTGGAAAAAAATCTAGATGAGAGTGCAAAAAATGTATCTTTAGTGACATGTTGCAACCAAGGCTTTTGTATGCCTTGAGGAGGTTTTCCACCAACAACCTGTAGTTGTCTGCCTTGTTGTTTCCGAGAAAATTTATTGCCACTAACTGGAAGGCTTTCCATGCCGTCTTTTCCTTGCCACGCAGTGCATGGTCAAATGCATCATCTCGAAGAAGTTCACGAATCTGAGGACCAACAAAGACATCTTCCTTTATCTTAGCTTCACTTAACCTTGGAAATTTTCCACGGAGGTACTTGAAAGCTGCTTGTGTTTTGTTAATGGCCTTGACAAAGTTCTTCATCAGACCCAGCTTGATGTGTAAGGGTGGTAACAAAATCTTCCTTGATTCAACAAGTGGTGGATGCTGAACACTTTTCCTCCCAGGCTCCAATGACTGTCGGAGTGGCCAATCTTTCTTGATGTAGTGGGAATCTCTTGCACGACTATCCCATTCGCAGAGGAAACAGCAGTACTTTGTGTATCCAGTCTGCAGACCAAGCAAGAGAGCAACAACCTTCAAATCGCCATAAAGCTGCCACTGATGTTGGTCATAGTTTATGCACCTCAAAAGTTGTTTCATGTTGTCATAGGTTTCCTTCATATGGACTGCATGACCAACTGGAATTGATGGCAAAACATTGCCATTATGCACTAAAACAGCTTTAAGACTCGTCTTCGATGAATCAATGAACAGTCTCCACTCATCTGGATCGTGAACGATGTTGAGGGCTGCCATCACACCATCGATGTTGTTGCAGGCTACAAGATCACCTTCCATGAAGAAGAATGGGACAAGATCCTTTTGACGGTCACAGAACATGGAAACCCTAACATCACCTGCCAGGAGATTCCACTGCTGTAGTCTGGAGCCCAACAGCTCTGCCTTACTCTTGGGTAGTTCCAAATCCCTGACAAGGTCATTCAGTTCACCTTGTGTTATGAGGTGTGGTTCAGAGGAGGAGGATGGGAGAAAATGTGGGTCCTGTGTCATTGATGGTTCAGGACCAGAAGTTTCATCCTCTTCCTCTTCCTCATCTGACTCAAGTGAGAATAATTCTGGTGCATCAGGAACCGGCAGTCCTTCTCCGTGGGGTACTGGGCGTATAGCTGATGGAATGTTTGGATAATGCACAGTCCACTTTTTCTTCCTTGACACACCTTTCCCAACTGGAGGCACCATGCAGAAGTAACAATTGCTGGTATGATCTGTTGGCTCTCTCCAAATCATTGGCACTGCAAAAGGCATAGATTTCCTTTTCCTGTTCAACCACTGGCGAAGATTTGTTGCATAAGTGTTGCAGCATATGTGTGGGGCCCACCTCTTGTCCTGATTTCCAATTTTGCAGCCAAAATAAAGGTGATAGGCTTTCTTAACCATAGTGGTTATACTGCGCTTTTGTGATGCAAAAGTCACTTCACCACAAACATAGCAGAAGTTATCTGCACTGTTCACACAAGTACGAGGCATCTCTGCTCACTTTGGCTAAACAGAAATGTGTCCCTTTGCAAAATCAAACACTGACCAATAAGAGAGCACGACACTGTATGATTTCTAGAGCTGATATACGGCAATGTGTTCAGCAGAGTGATGTAAGCTTCGTTATGATTGCATCATCCATGACTTCTAGGAATAACATGATGCAATTCATATCATGTATGACGCAATACCAGCTTCAGATTGCATCATTCATTGTTTTGCCTAAAAAGCAAGTACTGTCCAAACCCAGTCATAGATTTATTCATAGATCCAGTCAAAGATGTATTTTAGTCATTTCTGGTTTAAATTGAGATCCCTTCCCTTTATAACTCACTTATCCTCCGCTATTCCCAAGTCAAGGGTCGTATATACTGACCCAATAGCATATCTTGAAAACTAGAGCCAATCAACAATTTTAAGCATCATTTTCGTTCTCAGTGACCCAGAATTAGTAAAGTTGGACTACATTTATTTCAGAAGCATTTTGCCTGTAGAGCAGTGTATCAAGCGAAATGCCACAGGGTTCAGTCCTAGGGTCAGTTTTGTTCAACATCTTCTTTAATGATCTGGATGATGGGATGGATCGCAGCCTCAGCAAGTTCGCAGATGACACTAATCTGGGAGGAGACATAGATACGCTGGAGGGTAGGGATAGGGTCCAGAGTGACCTAGACAAATTGGAGGATTGGGCCAAAAGAAATCTGATGAGGTTCAACAAGGACAAGTGCAGAGTCCTGCACTTAGGATGGAAGAATCCCAGGCACGGCTACAGGCTGTTCTGCAGAAAAGGACCTGGGGATTACAGTGGATAAGAAGCTGGATATGAGTCAGTAGTGTCCCCTTGTTGCCAAGAAGGCCAACGACATATTGGGCTGCATTAGTAGGAGCACTGCCAGCAGGTTGAGGGAAGTGATTATTCCCCTCTATTCGGCACTGGTGAGGCCACATCTGGATTATTGCATCCAGTTTTGGGCCCTCCACTACAGAAAGGATATGGACAAATTGGAGAGAGTCCAACAGAGGGTAACAAAAATGATCAGGGGGCTGGGTCACATGACTTACAAAGAGAGGCTGAGGGAACGGGGCTTATTTAGTCTGCAGAAGAGAAGAAGGGGGGTTCCAAAGCAGATGGAGCTCGGCTGTTCTCAGTGGTGGCAGATGACAAAACAAGGAGCAATGGTCTCACATTGCAGTGGGGAAGGTCTAGATTGGATATTAGAAAAAACTATTTCACTAGGAGGGTGGTGAAGCACTGGAATGGGTTCCCTAGGGAGGTGGTAGAATCTCCTTCCTTAGAGGTTTTTAAGGTCAGGCTTGACAAAGCCCTGGCTGGGATGATTTAATTGGGATTGATCCTGCTTTGAGCAGGGGGTTGGACTAGATGACCTCCTGAGGTCTCTTCCTATGGTAATCTTCTATGATTCTATGATTCAGATGGAGAATCTGGGTACTAATCTAATGTAAATGTTGAATAAAAAATAGCTATATGTAATGGGTTAGAGGTTTATGTAATAATTAGCACAAAGTACCAGCCCATGATTTTAGTAGAAGACTTCCCTAGTGGTGACAATGTTACTTTACTTGGTACATGATAAAATGCTTCATAACAAAGGAACTCCTGAATGAAAATAACATGGTGCTCTGAGGAAGAGCCCGGTGCCCCTTTGAAGGTGAACTTCACAGGAGATGTTGCTGTTGAATAATGGAAGGAATTCAGACAATGATTCTGATTTATCTGGAGAGTCCGAGGGAAAGCCACAGAAACTTAGCTTCACTGTTCCTGCATGTGTAGGGAGGTGCAGCACATCAGAGAACATTCAGCCCTGGAGCAAGCCTTTGAAAGGAATCATCTGGATGTGGCTTTAAAGAAATCCAGTGAATCCCAAACTCCAAGGCAGAACAGAGCTAGTTCTTTGTTGTGTCCAATGGCCAGGTGAAAAAACAGACCACTATGTAACAGAGTTTGAAACAAAGAGTTCAAAGGAGGCATTGGTAAGAGATTCAGGCTGAACATCAATGAAAGCGGTAGATATCGGCAGAGCTAAATGACAAATAAACTCCAGATAAGCCAAGAGAAAAATAAAGATGCAAAGCTGACATGGATGGCATTACAAACTGTTCATGGTAAGACAAAGTCGGTATTCACCCACGAAAGCTCATGCTCCAATACGTCTGTTAGTCTATAAGGTGCCACAGGACTCTTTGCTGCTTGTTCATGGTAAGAGTATACTTCAAAAGGAATTAGCAGAATGAGTCAGCAAAAATAGGAATATTTTGGCAAAAACTAAGGCAAAAGCTGGGATGTGGAAAATGTGCACCTGCATGTCCTTGAATTAAGTGTGCTGCATATTGGGAAGATGGCAGAAACTGCAACAGAAAGAAGCACTATGCAAAAATATGCAAAGCAAGTCATGTGCATGCAGTCCCAGAAACTGGGGATAAAAGTGAAGTAGTAGTTGAACTTCTCATTGGAACGATGTATCAAACAAAGGATGGAAAAGAACTGTGGGATTAAATTGAGACCCTCACACTGTTAAACATGAGATAGGAACTGAAGCTGACATCCTGCCAGAAAAGATTTACCAGGAAATTAGAATTAAATTTTAGATTTAAAAAAAAAGTCAAATTAGCAACCTAGTGTGGTACTGGGGACTATATCTTTAAGGGCTAAGCTTCCCAGAGAGAGAGAGAGAGAGAGAGAGAGAGAGAACTGAACACCACACATGGAGTGGAGAGAATTACCAATAATTAGGGTATAGCCTGTGGAATGTACATATAACGAGGTTGAAAGATCAATCAGTGAAGTGATTTGTGAGTGTGAAGAATTAAGAGGGATCTAATGTAAAATAGAGGCCTCTTGTGATTGAAATGAAAACAACAGACTAGAAAATAAGGACTGATTAAATCAGTTTGATTAAGGGTGCACATGAGATTTGTTTAAACCCTGCAGTAACCTTCTTTTCTGCTCCACCCAAGAAAATTCCTTTTGCACTGAGAGACCAGGTTCTACAGGAACTAACACGCCTGGTGATTGAGTTATAGAGAATGTCTGTGTACCTGCTGACTCGGTAAATGGAATGATGGCTCCAGAATTCCAAGGAAGCTTTTGAGAGCACACCTAGCTCCAGAGGAATTTACTAAGGATATTAAAAGAGCTCCCTGTTTGGGAGTGGCCGCTGATAAGCACTTCATGTACCCTTCCTCTGGGAGATGATTTCTCACTTTATCATTAGATCTAACTGCCAGGAAAGTGTTTCAGCCTATATTTGCCCCTTCTAAATTGCCTCCACTCACTCTGAGTTATACCATATGTATCCCCATAATGGATTCCTCACTATTCTCGGTGCATCCTTCAAAAGCTTTCAGTGCTGCCTCTTAAGAACATAAAAGAACGGACATACTGGGTCAGACCAATGGTCCATCTAGCCCAGTATCCTGTCTTCCTACAGTGGCCAATGCCAGGTGCTTCAGAGGGAATGAACAGAACAGGGAATCATTGAGTGATCCATCCTCTGTCGTCCACTCCCAGCTTCTGGCAAATAGAGGCTGGGGACACACAGCATGGGGTTGCATTCCTGTCCATCCTGGCTAATAGCCATGGATGTACCTATCCTCTGGGAACTTATCTAGTTCTTCTCTGAACCCTGTTATAGTTTTGGCTTTCACAACATCCCCTAGCAAGGAGTTCCACAGGTTACCCTCAGTCCTTGTGTTATGTGAAGGGGTAAATAACACTTCCCTATTCACTTTCTCCACACCAGTCATGATTTTATAGACCTCTTTCATATCCCTCTTGCTCTTAGTTTTTGTCTTTTGCTAGTTGTTCTTCAAATTATTTCTTCACCTACCTTTTCCACCTGCCTTCCCAGAGTTTATGCTCCTTCCTATTTTCCCCACTAGGATTTGGCTTCTAATTTTAAAAGATGCCTTTTTGCCTCTGACCACCTTGTTTTCTCTGCTGTTCAGTCAGGATAGCTGACATCCCCCCTTATTATTACATTTTCTGCCTTTGCAGCCTCTCTAATCAATCTGAGCATTTCACAGTCACCGTCACTATCCTGGTCAGGTGGTCGGTAATAGATCCCTACTGCTGTGTTCTTATTGTTCAAGCATGGAATTTCTATCCATAGAGATTCTATGGTACAGTTTGATTCATTTAAGATTTTTACTTTATTTAAATCTATGTTTTCTTTCACACATAGTGCCACACCCTCATCAGTGCAACCTACTTTGTCATTCCTATATATTTTGTACCCTGGGGTCACCATTTTCCATTGATTAGCCTAATTCCACCAAGTTTCTGTGATGCCTATTATGTCAATATCCTCATTTAATGCCAGACATTCTAGTTTACCCATCTTTATATTTAGACTTCCAGTATTTGTTACATAGGCACCTGTATATTTTGTCACTATTCAGTTGCTTGGCTCATGCGTTATATTTAAATGTTAGTGTTTAATGCAAAAAGAGACTGCCAGATCATCTAGTCTGACCTCCTGTATATCACAGGTTACAGCCCCACCCAGCACCTGCACACTAAACCCAACAACTGAACTGAGGCCAAAGTATTGCAGCCCACAGGAGCCTAGGCAGGCAGCGAATAACAGGGACTGAGGTGCACCAATGCCCCAGGTCCCTGCAGTGAGAGGGAAATGATTAAGTAAGATATACCCAGATAATCCTGACAAATGACCCATGCCAACACACTGCAGAGAAAGGTGAAAAACCCCAGAGGTCATTGCCAATATAGCCTGGGGGGGAATTCCTTCCTGACCCCCCAATATGGTGATCAGTTAGACCCTGAGTATATGAGCAAGAACCAGCCAGCCAAGCACCTGAGAGAGAGCCCTGGCCCTCCCCACCCAATGTCAGACCTCCAGCCAAGGCCATCCCTCTCCCACCCCTCCCCCCAAACCAAAACTGAATACAGTGGAGGTTGGGGGGAGGGGTGGGAGAGGGAGAATCCCTTCCTGACCCCCATGGACAGGGGGCTGCAGACGGGAGTTTGAGAGGGAAAGCAAGAGATCCCGCTGCCGGACAGGCTACCAGGTGAGAGTGAGAGCACTAGCTGTTGGTGTGAGTGAGTTTGCTCGACTGTTTGAATTTTAATTTTGATTGTGATTTCAGGTGACTTCAGCTTCAGTTACAGCTGCTGTGGCAGTTGGGACTGAGTGCCTGACCTTGTTCCCTTGATTGTTCCCTGACTGATCTGAGCCTCTAGCTATTATCTTCGGAGAATCATGGGAGACAGGAGAGATTCCAGAAGACTGGCAGAGGTAAATATAGTGCCCATCTATAAAAAGGGAAATAAAAACAACCCAGGAAACTACAGACCAGTTAGATTAACTTCTGTGCCAGGGAAGATAATGGAGCAAGTAATTAAGGAAATCATCTGCAAACACTTGGAAGGTGGTAAGGTGATAGGGAATAGCCAGCCTGGATTTGTAAAGAACAAACCATGTCAAACCAATCTGATAGCTTTCTTTGATAGGATAATGAGTCTTGGGATAAGGGAGAAGCGGTGGATGTGGTATACCTAGACTTTAGTAAGGCATTTGATACGGTCTCACATGATATTCTTATCAATAAACTAGGCAAATACAACTTAGATGGGGCTACTATAAGGTGGGTGCCTAACTGGCTGGATAACCGCACTCAGAGAGTAGTTATTAATGGTTCCCAATCCTGCTGGAAAAGTATATCAAGACGGGTTCTGCAGGGGTCTGTTTTGGGACCAGCTCTGTTCAATATCTTCATCAACGACTTAGATATTGGCATAGAAAATACGCTTATTAAGTTTGCAGATGATACCAAACTGGGAGGGATTGCAACTGCTTTGAAGGACAGGGTCATAATTCAAAATGATCTGGACAAATTGGAGAAATGGTCTGAGGTAAAAAGGATGAAGTTTAACAAAGACAAATGCAAAGTGCTCCACTTAGGAAGGAACAATCAGTGTCAGCCATACAGAATGGGAAGAGACTATCTAGGAAGGAGAATGGCAGAAAGGGATCTAGGGGTTACAGTGGACCACAAGCTAAATATGAGTCAACAGTGTGATGCTGTTGCAAAAAAAAGCAAACATGATTCTGAGATGCATTAACAGGTGTGTTGTGAGCAAGACACGAGAAGTCATTCTTCCGCTCTACTCTGTGCTGGTTAGGCCTCAACTGGAGTATTGTGTCCAGTTCTGGGCACCGCATTTCAAGAAAGATGTGAAGAAATTGGAGAGAGTCCAGAGAAGAGCAACAAGGATGATTAAAGGTCTAGAGAACATGACCTATGAAGGAAGGCTGAAAGAATTGGGTTTGTTTAGTTTGGAAAAGAGAAGACTGAGAGGGGACATGATAGCAGTTTTCAGGTATCTAAAAGGGTGTCATCAGGAGGAGGGAGAACAAGGATAGAACAAGAAGCAATGGGCTTAAACTGCAGCAAGGGAGGTTTAAGTTGGACATTAGGAAAAAGTTCCTAACTGTCAGGGTGGTTAAACACTGGAATAAATTGCCTAGAGAGGTTGTGGAATCTCCATCTCTGGAGATATTTAAGAGTAGGTTAGATAAATGTCTATCAGAGATCGTGTAGACAGTATTTGGTCCTGCCATGAGGGCAGGGGACTGGACTCGATGACCTCTCGAGGTCCCTTCCAGTCCTAGAATCTATGAATGAATCTATGAATCTCTGCTGCTGCTGGCCACTTGCTGCTGCCATTGTCTGCTGCTGCTTGTCACCCACTGCTACTTCTGCCAGGCCACATTCTGAGGTTCCTCCACTTAGCCCAGCTCTTAGTGATTTCACTGGGTAGCCAGGAGCCTTTATGCTGCTGCCTCTTCATTGTCTTTCACTGAAACACTGTCCCCATTCTAAGATTCTCCATTGAGCCCAATCAGTTCTGTCTTTAAACACCAGAAAAGCAAGGGCCAAAGAGTGCCTAGGACTCTCCATGCCATCAGGTAAAAACACCTCTTCCCTGCCCCCTCTCATCTTCAGTGCGAGATGGCATCCCTGCTCCTTGCTTAGCAAATGAGGTTCAGTTTAGGGATTTCAGTACCGGGCAACCTGGTTGAAACTATAGTAAAGAACAGAATTATCAGACACATAGATGAATATAATTTGTTGGGGAAGAGTCAACATGGTTTCTGTAAAGGGAAATCATGTCTCATCAATCTACTAGCATTCTTTGAGGTCATCAACAAGCATGTGGACAAGGGGGATCCAGTGGATATAGTGTACTTAGATTTTCAGAAAGCCTTTGACAAGGTCTGTCACCAAAGGCTCTTAGACAAAGTGAGCTGTCATGGGATAAGAGGGAAGGTCCTCTCATGGATTGGTAACTGGTTAAAAGATAGGAAACAAAGGATAGGAATAAATTGTCAGTTTTCAGAATGGAGAGAGGTAAAAAGTGGTGTCCCCAGAGGTCTGTACTGGGACCAATCCTGTTCAATATATTCATAAATGAACTGGAAAAAAGGGGTAAACAGTGAGGTGGCAAAATCTGCAGATGATACAAAACCACTCAAGATAGTTACGTTCAAAGCAGACTGTGAAGAGTCACAAAGAACTCTCTCAAAACTGGGTGACTGGGCAACAAAATGACAGATGAAATTCAAAGTAATGCACGTTGGAAAACATAATCCCAACAGAAGTGGTTTCACTCCACTGCCAGTGGAATGGGTACGGCAGCTTGCCAAATGAGGATCTGCTGGGTTAATCACTGTGTAAATCTAAATCGACTGGAATGTGCCAGGCTCATTACTGAAATTAAATTCACCTCCACTTAAAGAGAAAGCCAGGAGCTTCCACCATGCAAAGGTGCCCCAGGCTGTTCCTCCCACTGGCTTTCCAAAAACAACAACTCCAGACCTGCTGCACTCCAGGGTTTGCTAAGTGCTGTCGGATCTCAAGAGAGTGAATTGAATCCTCTCTCTCTCCTCACAGGCTGCTTGAGAAGTGTGCTGATTTTACTTATACCCCCAATAAGACACCTTGCAATGAATGAAAACCTTTAACAACAGCATTTTCAAGGAGCACGAGTCCTTAAAAGCCAGTGGAGGAGACAGTCACCTAAACGGTATTTGTGGCTTTGAAAATCTCCCACTGTGGGACTCGTGCTCCTAAGTGTCTTAAGCAATGTTGATAACTGCAAAGCAATGCATATTGGAAAACATAAGCCCACCTATACATAGAAAATGATGGGGTGAAAATTAGTTGTTACCACTCAAGAAAGAGATCTTGGAGTCATTATGGATTGTTCTCTAAAAACATCCACTCAATGTGCAGCAGCAGTCAAAAAACCAAACAGGATGTTGGGAATCATTAAGCAAGGGATAGATAATAACAAAGAAAATATCATATTGCCTCTATATAAGTCCATGGTATGCTCACATCTTGAAGACTGTGTGAAGATGCGGTCACCTCATTTCAAAAAAGATATATTGGAATTGGAAAAGGTTCAGGAAAGTGCAACAAAAATGAGTAGGGGTATGGAACAGCTTCCGTATGAGGAGAGATTAAGAAGATTGGCACTTTTCACTTGGAAAAGAGAAGACTAAGGGGGGATATGATAGAGGTCTATAAAATCATCACTGGTGTGGAGAAAGTGAATGAGGAAGTGTTATTTACTCCTTCTCATAACACAAGAACTAGGGGCCACCAAATGAAATTAATAGGCAGCAGGTTTAAAACAAACAAAAAGAAGTATTTCTTCACATGATGCATAGTAAACCTGTGGAACTCTTTGCCAGAGGATGTTGTGATGGCCAAGACTATAACAGGGTTCAAAGAAGAACTAGATAAGTTCATGGAGAATAGGTCTATCAATGGCTATTAGCCAGGATGGGCTGGGATGGTGTCCATAGCCTCTGTTTGCTAGAAGCTGGGAATGGGCAACAAGGAATGGATCACTTGATGATTACCCATTCTGTTCATTCCCTCTGGGGCACCTGGCATTGGCCACTGTCATAAGACAGGATACTGGACTAGATGGCCCTTTAGTCTGGCCAAGTATGGCCGTTCTCATGTTCTTATGAACCCCTCTCCCAGGGCAGGCTAAGCACCATTCTGCTGCCCTCTACTCGTACAATAAGGAGAACAACACATCATTACCCCTGCACTCAATACTAGAAATTTTATTAAATTAATATTAAAAAATTATATAATACACAAGTTGAGAAAAGAGTGTTTGTACATCTGGGTATAGTGATTAGATTATTCACAAATACAAGGTTTGTTTTAAAAGTCATAAGATTCGTATAGTGCATAATCAACAGTAACCCAAATTTAGGTGAATAAATTTAACAATACAATTTTAGATATTAGCATCCAAGTATTTGGGTACATCACTCATGAAAAGTTGTATGGTGAGTTGGTTGTAGAAAGCAAATATAGGAATGAGTGTAGATTGTCCCTCAGTAATTGGGCATTTAGGGAAGGTTGTCCATTTACAAAATACAATCCATCAGGGAAGTATTTCAGTTATTTTCCCGACTGCGCTTCTCATCGGCACTCCAGCTCATCCCTCCTGGTATTGCGGCTGTCCGCTGATGTGTTCTATGTAGATGTCCCTCGACCACTCGATGGCGTCCGACACCATGAGTTGCCACATCAGCTGAGCGTAGCGCTGACTGATTCCACATTCTCTTAACACTCATTCATTACTGGGGTCCCATGAGTCCAGGACTCCAACAATCAGCATGTGTGTCTGAAACAGGTAACCCTTAGATCTCAAGGTTTTGGCCAAAGGGGGATATTTCTCTACTTTTCGAGCTCAGGCGTTGTGCAAGGCCAGAATCCTGTTCTCAAAGGGCACTGTGACATCCACCATCATGATCTTCTGGTCCTCATTGGTGATTACAACGCCCAGTTGCAGATGATGAATCTCCAGTCAGAAAATCGGTTGAAGCTGCCCCCAGGGAGGAAGTGGTTGCTGGCGTCCCACTTGCACATCACCTTAAATGCCTTCCTCTGGTCCGGCTTCTGTTTCAGGTTTTCCACGTATTGGCAGCGGATGGCATTCTTCAGGGTCTGCTCCAGCATGGTTCTAGTTCTCAGAGTGACGATTGTGTGCTCTATATTCATCACATGTGGCACCAGGACTCCTAGTGCCTGCTGTTCCTCACACCATGTCCAGCGGCAGCTGATACGCTTCTTCAGTCATCACGTAGCATTGCGGCCACAAGTCCAGAGTGAAGCAAAGTCTCTCCTATTTCCTCCAAATTCACCTTCCAGTGAGCCGCACAGGTAGGTGGCGACATCTTGGTTGGAGGGGGTCCTGGTGCTTCTTGATGACATCCCGCATGGCACTTTCTGCAATGTTCCTCACCATGGTGTCCAGGCACATCAGAAGGTGGAAGGTGTGAGTGATCACTGCAACATTGCACAGATCACCCATACGAGACACACTGGGACCGCCCTGCCCATGTAAGATGTAAACCAGTTCACTGCTGGCTCTCTGGGGAAGAAACATCCACTTCTTTGCTAACTGCATGATGGTGTTGTCTGCCTTGTTCAGAGGTACCTTCACCACGGCAGATCCCCTCAGGACTGAAATATGGGGGATCCGGAGGGTGTTTCAGGTGTTGATCTTCTTCCACGGTGCCAGTAGGAAGGAGTCAATCTCGTAGGATCTCCACGATGGTATCCTCAGGTGTCTGCTGGATGCAGAAACCTGTGGGCGTGCCGAGATGTTAGTATGCTTGCCCGTCCTCGAGGACGATCATACGTTCACTCTGGATCTGAAAAGACATCCCCTGGACTGAGTCCCTTCTACTGCCATCAATATGCAGTGATGCACATTTCCTAGCATTTAAGCGGAGTCCTGTCCAGTTGGAAGCCTGGCTGGTGATGTCTAGCATTTGTTGGAGACACTTGGGGCTGTCTGTGATCAGGACCAGATCGTCTGCGTAGGCCAGGATATTCATGCTGTTGCCGTACGGTTTAAACTGCCTGCACTGGTGGAGATAGCTCAAATGAGTGGCTCCATGGCTAAGTTGAAAACGATGGGGCTGAGGGGACAACCTTGCTTCACACTGCTACAGATAGGAATTTCAGGCTTCTCTCCTTCCATGGAGCTGATGGTGGTGGTACAGCCATCATAAAGTCCCCAGATCAGTTGGAGAAAGTTTTCAAGCATCCCAAATTCTCACAGCGTGGCAAAAATGTGCTGGTGGGGCATCACTCCAAAAGCATTAGCTAGGTCAAGCCACGCTATGGCACACTGCCTCCGTGCCCTCCTGGCCCTGTGAATGGCAGACTGAAGGACAAAGTTGTGTTCATAGCAGCCTTTGCATGACACGAAGCCTTTCTGGATAGAGCTGATGGCTCGTCTGTTCATCAATCAGTCTGTGATCCTAGTTGCGAGGCAGCTGGCATACAGTTTGTACATGCTGGAACAGAGAGAAATGGGTCTCCAGTTTCTGGGGTCATCTCACTGGCCTTCCTTGTAGACCAGCACCATCACAGACTTCTTCCAGGAGCTGGGGGTATGGCAGAATTGTTTACATTTGTTGAAAATGGCAGTTAATATCAGGCAGCTGGGGTCTCATTTTTTCAGGAAGTTATAGCAAATGCATCTGTTCCTGGGGCTGTGGTTTTGGTCCTAGCTGTAACCCAACATCAGACAATATTGATCATTTTGGAAAAGCAATTCTGTCATCTGAACACCTATGTAGAGCAGGTGTATCTATGTCAATACGATCTGCTCCTGAAGTCTTTTCCCTCAGTGCATCACCAGTTGTCAGGGGAGAGCTTGTTCAGACTCTGCTTACACTTCAGTTCCTGTGTTTCAGTCACAAGTGTTATTCCACCATGTTTCTGTATCCTCAGTAATATCTGGTTTGACCTGCACTAGTACTTCCAGTTCCTCCATTTTATTGCCCAGACTCCTTGCATTTATGTACAAGCATTTCATTTGTTTCCTTCAGTTTTCATCCAGTTTTCTAGTTGGATTAGATATAGTCCTTTCACTAACTGTATCACCTACTTGACTACTACTTCAGTCAATATTTGTACTTTCTTCTTGCTGTCCATACTTTTACCATGTGGAGTTCCAGTATCTCTTACTAGATCTTTAGTTAGCTATTTTCCTGCTCCTGTATATTGAAGCCAGGTGTGGAGATTTCACAAGTCTCTCCCAACTTTCTCCCCTCATTTCCTAGTTTAAAACCTGTTCTTACCAATGGTGCCAGCCTTAGAGTCATAGAATCATAGAACATCAGGGTTGGAAGGGACCTCAGGAGGTCATCTAGTCCAAGTCCCTTCTCAAAGCAGGACCAACACCAACTAAATCATCCCAGCCAAGGCTTCATCAAGCCTGACCTTAAAAATCTCTAAGGAAGGAGATTCCACCACCTCCTTAGGTAACCCTCCTTAGTGCTTCACCACCCTCCTAGTGAAATAGTGTTTCCTAATATTCAACCTAGACCTCCCCCACTGCAACTTGAGACCATTGCTCCTTGTTCTGTCATCTGCCACCACTGAGAACAGCTGAGCTCCATCCTCTTTGGAACCCCCCTTCAGGTAGTTGAAGGTTGCGATCAAATCCCCCCTCACTCTTCTCTTCTGCAGATTACATAACCCCAGTTCCCTCAGCCTCTCCTGGTAAGTCATGTGTCCCAGCCCCCTAATAATTTTTGTTGCCCTCTGATGGACTCTCTCCAATTTTTCCACATACCTTCTGTAGTGGGGGGACCAAAACTGGACACAATACTCTGGGTGTGGCCTCACCAGTGCCATATAGAGGGGAATAATCATTTCCCTCAATCTGTTGGCAATGCTCCTACTAATACAGCCCAATATGCTGTTGGCCTCCTTGGCAACAGGGGCACACTGCTGACTCATATCCAGCTTCTCATTCACTGTAATCCCCAGGTCCTTTTCTGCAGAACTGCTGCCTAGCCATTCGGTCCCTAGTCTGTAGCAATGCATGGCATTATTCTGTTCTAAGTGCATATCCATAGAGACAGTTATCTCATCATAGAAGGCAATAAGGTTAGTCAGGAAAAACTTGCCCTTGGTGAATCCATGTTGACTGTTCCTGATCACTTTCCTCTCCCACAAGTGCTTCAAAATGGATTCCTTAAGGACCTACTCCATGATTTTGACAGGGACTGATGTAAGGTCTGTAGTTCCCCGGGTTTGCTTTCTTCCCTTTTTAAAATATGGGCACTATATTTACCTTTTTCCAATTGTCCGGGACCTCCCCCAATCACCATGAATGGTCAGTACCTCAGGTACTCAAGTGGAGTCCATCAATCAAGAAGAGTTGTCTTTCTGTGATGCCTTCCAATGGTTGATATCCCTAAACCTTCCTCATACCATCTGTCTTTGAGCCCTCTGTTGATCTTTGGTACCTTGTCATGCCTTCAACCTCATTCTCTAGGGACCAGAAATATTCCACTGAAAATTACCTGACCTTCCACTTCCTTAAGTGTATTATCCAGCCACGTGTAGTCTCCTTTGATCCATTCCAATGGGAATCTAGCAGTGTCATTTGTCCCAACATGCAGAACAATCAGTGGATTTTACCAGCTCCCATCAGGATCCTCTTCAGCCTCACATTCACATCTCTTATCCTGGCTCCTGGCAGATGGCACACTCCACTCTTCCCTGGATCTCGGCTGGTGACAGGCCTGTTGATTCTTCTGAGAATAGAGACCCAGATCACACAGACCTGTCTCTTCTCAATGTTGGTACGAATCTGTTTTATGTTCTCTCTAGATGTTCCCTGTACACCACCCTCATGTTTCCTTAGGCTCTGGTCTCTGGCGCTCTCCATTGTCTCATCCCTTCTTCTGCTGGCACAGGCTTCCCTTCTTTTCTTTCTTGCCACTCCATCTTCTGCCTGTTTCTTCTCCTCATTCTCCAGTGCAGAAATCCCGTTACTCCACCCGATTTCACCACCACTAGTTGGTCTCTTCCTTTGCCTTAGTTCTATGCCTCTGCCAGCATGGTTTTTTGGATCAGTCTGCTGCTAGTTTATAATTTAATGGGACTTAAAATAACTCTCTCTGCCCACCAAGGAAACACCAGTCCATAGTTTATGAGAGGATTTGCAATAGCAGTGCAGTCCTGCATGTGACAACTGCTGTTCTCCACAATCAGCTCCTGCTCGTGGGACAGGGGTACACCTCATGTTTTGCAGGTGATCCAGTAGAAATTAAATCACTGCCCAGTGAACAGGTGGTGGCTGATCAGAGTAAAGGCCTGATCTAGCTCCCGGGGAGTCTTTCCACTGACTGGATGCTTTGGTGAGGGGCAGTAGTATAAAAGTCCTGAGATAGATTGACTTTAATGGGATTGGCTCAGGTCCTACACCAGGAAGTCCACAGACTGGCTTTCATTCAGATGTGATGCTCCCCCATCAGACTGACTTGTGACAGCAAGCAAACCCATGGATTCCTCCATCTTCAGCTGAGAACAGGAAATGGCCTTGTGCAAATCACAGAGGTAAGGCCTGTCAGCCAAGATTCTCCAAAACAGGAGCCAAAAGCAAAATCCATATACGGGTGCCTAAACAGGGACCGAGGAACCTAACTGTATATCTCCCTTTTAAAAACCCTGGCCACAGCCCATGATACAGTGCTAGGGAGAAGTCTGCATGGCCCTGGAGTATCTCCACTGCAAGGGGTTTCTGGTGCTATAAACTAGACTAGAGCGCTCTGCATTCCTGGCTTTGTCACAGTAGGAAGGAACATTATCATTTCTGGCAACGCAGCAGGTTAGCAGATGATGCTGTGCATTGCCTACACACCCAAAATTAATAGTTTAATTATTTTCTCTGGCTTGAGATACACAAGTTCTTGATGCAAATCCTGCATGCCACGCCTTCTGTATGACGCTTTTCCAGATGGGCATGCTCTGATTGGAACAGATCCAAGATCAGAACAAGAGTTTAATCTGCCACAGTCAGCCCATGCTGACTTGAACGGACAAGCCCAGAGAGCGGATAGTACCAGGAGCATGCGAAAGCTCAGACTCGCTGTGTGAGTGAACAAAGAGAGGCAAAGCCTCCTCCCTTATGCCCCACACAGGAGGTGAAACACAAGCCCAATCCCCAGGATGCCCAAGGCTAGCGCTGCAAAGGGGATTAGCCACCCCAAATAGGGCTGGAGAAGGCAGGGTCGTGTCCCTTCCTTCACACTGGCCATGGAGGGGCGGATATGCTGCAACTTGCTCAGGGGAGGTTCATCCATGGACCTGTGGGAGGCATCATGGAGCCTCTGCTGGAGGGATGCAGTTCCACCCCATCCCCAGGCCAGTCCCTATGGCTACATCTACACCACCCACAGTGGCGAGTCTCAGAGCCCAGCTCGACACACTCGGGCTCCTGGGGCTTGTGCTACCACACTGACTAGCTGCGTAGGCACTGCGGTTCAGGCTGGAGCACAGGCTCGGATCCTAGGGAGGGGGATGGGCCTCGGTGCCCAAGCAGCAATGCCTACAGGACTGCTTTAGCGTGATGTGTGAGCCCTGCCAGCCCAAGTCCCTTGCTCAGAGCCTCACTGCTTGGGCTGCTGCTCATAATGTAGATGGATCCCTGATGACACAGTACAGCCCTGAAAGAGTTACTGGCACCAGATAAATGGCAAGAGCCCTGAGTGCTGGTGGAGAATATCCCCTGCCAGGGGGCTGCAAAAAGGAAGATCCTCCCAAGGAGATTGGTTGCTGTCTGTTTGCTCCCCCTCCCACAGTTACCCAGGGGCCATCTCTGTTTGCTGTCTGGCCCCTGCATGGATGTGGTCAACAGCCTCTGAGAGTTTCCTGTTTCCATTCCAGTATCTGCAATGCTAACATGCGGCATTCTCAGGATCCCAGTCCTGACGCACCAGGAAGAGGGTCCCAAGGGCAGATCCATGGGAACCCTGGAGCCCTCCGTGCCCTTTCCCCCGTTAGACTGAGTGCTAGCGATAACACTCAGATTCCTTTCTTCTCTTTTCCATCCCTCCCCCACTTCCGAAGTTTTCTTGCAATCTCCCCATATAATTGTAAGCAGACTTGAGCCAGCTGGAGCATTTCTTGGACAGAGAAGGGGCCTGATTCTGTTCTCCGCAACTGTTGTAAATCAGGAATGACCCTCTTTGAGACATGACCGAGATCAGACTGACACCCAGGAGATTTTTCAAAACATAGGCTAGCAAGCATAATGTAAGCTCCCTATTTTATATACAACAGGCCTGATTCCCTTGTCACACTGGTGCAAATCACGAGAAAGTCCATTGGCAGCAATGAGAGAAGACTTAGGACAAATATTTCTTAGTAATGACTAAGAATGACTAACTACTGGGCCAAATTCATCCCTGGATGTTGGACAGTGAAGATGAATGATGCCCATTATGCACTATGTTCATCTTGCAGGTATTTCTTTGGACATCCCATGGACTCTAGGTTTGTGATGACAGGCCGTGCATGACAGACCAGGGCTCCAGAACCAGCTGCTCTTAGGAGGGCAGCCCCAGCATGCAGCAATGTGACAAAGAAAAATAAAATAAAAGAGAAATGCAATTGGCTTCCCAGCTGCACGAGCTATGGGACAGAACAAGGCAAAGCAGCCTTGAGGCATGCAGGCCTCACTCTCTCTGGGCTTGGGCTGCAAGGTTCCCTTCTGTGAAACTGTAAATAATCTCTGCAGTCCAGATCCCCACAGGTGTTTAGGCACCTAGCTCCCATTGGAATCCCCCACAGGTGGCGAGTTATGATCGGTGTATCTGTGATTCCCACCCCGCGAGGCTTTTCCAGAGTTTTTCTGAGCAGACTCAGAAGCCACTTTACCTACAACTGCTCCCTCCCCTTGGTTAAATACAATGGGTTCCCCTGACCCCTCAGATGCAGAAAGTTCAGCCAATCAATACCCCAGCTGTATGGCTTCAGCCATTCCTTGTCAATCCAGTTTGAACCTCAAATAGTGCACTGCAGTCAGCTGCAGCGAAATTTCCACCACCCCCAGGTCAAAGGAGAAGATCTGTGCCCACCCACCATGAAACAGTCATTTGATCCCACCCAAACCTCAGAAGATTTGCAGATGTTCTGCTGAACCGAGAGGGGATAATTCAGAGTAGTCCCAGAAGAGCTGCTCAAATCCAGTCTCTCCCCACTCCACCCCATTTTTCTTTCTGCCCTCCCCCCCATGATTTTTTTAAAATAATACAAATATTTCACTTCTGTTCTGTGTGTGTGTGTGTGCGTGTGTGTACTTTTGGTTTTGGAATTTTTTCTCCATTTTTAGGGAAAAATACAATATTTTTAAAATCTTACTTTTAAAAATGTTTCCCTTTTTCCAACAGAATAAGAGTGGAGAGGTAAAGAAGTGACACAAATTTTGGAAAAAACCCTACATTTTCTCTCACTAATTATTTTCTACTAGGAAAAAAAATTCAAAGTGTTACTTTGTGTTACTTTCTCTCACTTAAAGAGACAAAGTTAAAAAGTGAGAGAAAGTGTGACTTTCAAAAGTGAAAGTGTTACTTTTTCTGAAAGTGTTATTTTTTACATGTTACTTTCTCTCACTATCTCCTCTTTTTTTACTACCTTCTCTCCACACCTTTCTTGTGAAAAAGGAGGAAAAAAAGAAAAGCAGGGGGAGGGGGAAAGGGGGATGTAAAAGACAAAAAGGTGGAATTTCCCTACAATTCCAATATTTTTTGAAAATACTGAAAAGTGGTGAGGGAGGGGGGATTGACAGAATTTTCATTTGGAATTTTTTTCAAAATGTTTTTCACAAAAAAGTTCATTTTTGAAGAAACCCCATTTTTGGGGGAAGAAGAATCTAGTTAAAGCTGTTGACCATCTTGTCTCAGTTTGCAGTTCCAGAAGTGACTGGAGTCACTACAGTCTCCTAGCTCTTGGGACACGTGCACAGGAGCTCAGTTGTGAAAACTCTACCAAGCTCTCTCCACAAAGACAGCTCTGCCCATGTGAGCTGCCAGAATGGAACAGATATTGGTATTCAGATATTAACAGATATTCACAATATATTCGTGTTGGCACTTGCCACTACCAGGCTGCCTGTGCTTGGTTTCCCCTTGGTGGGGCTTGGACATGGCCATGGGCTCTGCCAGGTTGGCCTCCTTCCTTGGGCATCTCCTAAGCACCACCAACGTGTGGCCCTATCCTGAGCCATCACTCACAGTGAACTGTGGAGGTCTGTGACCAGCCCCCTCTGCTTTCTCACATGGGGGTTGAAATAGGAACAGTGCTGATATTTATATAATTGTCACTGGGACTCCTAGCTAACACCTCACTGACAGGGATGGGCAATTCCCATTTCTCAGAGCTGTTGTTCCAGGCCCTCTGCAGACTCAGCTCTGTGTTAACTATGCTCAGTTCACATTTCTGAGGTTCTCTTTGCAATCAGACCAACTATAGCCCAACCTTGTTTTAAATGAAAGTTAAGATTCTGGAGAATAGCACAGTCACTTGTGAGGGAAGCTGGTATGGCATATGAGTGGGGCCAGTTGTTTCTGAGCCCTGCATGGATGAAATAAGCTGAGATCACAGTGCACGTCCTAGCTGACCCACTGGCCAGCATTCTCAGAGAAGAAGCCAAGGCGTGAATAGGGCATTCAGATGAACTCCCTCTCCCTAGTGGATGCCACTCCAGTCAGGGTTGAGACACATTTCCAGAGAGTGATCTGTGATAAGTCTACAGGTGTTCTTGGGTACCTGTGTTGGGGAGGAGCCATCAGTTTGGAGGGCTGCCAAAATCTGGTTCCTTCTACATATGTATAATGTCTTCAGAAGCTGCGACCGGGGGCACTGATCCCACACAGAGAATGAGCATGGGGTATTTTGTCTCCCTCCTTGCTGGGTTCACTTCAAACTCCACCAAGGCAGAACAGCCCATTGCCCAGTAGACGGTCCACAGGCCAGGAATTGTTCGCTGAGCACAGGGTGGCAACGAGGTCACAAAAAATGAGCAAAAACCAGATCCCACAATGTGCTGGCTGCATGTACCACTTCTAAGCGATCTTTGCCTGCTATGTTTTTTCAGCAAAAACAACGAGACACCTTAAAGACTAACAGATTTATTTGGGCATAAGCTTTCATGGGTAAAAAAATTCACTTCTTCAGATGCATCAGTAAGTTACTATTGGGGTAGGTCAGGCTGCCTTTTCTCTGTGTTTATCATGGCAAAGAGCCTCCTCCTGCAAGGTGCTGCCATTAATTATGAACATTCTGGATAGTCTTAAATTCCCTCCAGATAGAATCATGTTATGCTCTTTAGCCTCAATGGCTTAACAGGATTGAGAAAGATTGACCAGTTATTCAGAATACCCAGTTATCATAATTAATGACAATAAACATTTTGGAAGGGACATTAAACCTTGTGCTTCAGGACATAAGCTGCTCTCTTAACTATTTGAGATCTAATGTGGGAGGGGAGCAGATTATCCCATATCTGCTTCTGCAGGATCCTTACATCTGCCTCTGAAGTATCTGGTGCTGGCCACTTTCAGAGATGGTACCTTGGGTCTGATCCAATCTGGCATGTCCTGCATTCCTCAAGGGAGGGGATCAGCAATCAGAACCCTTGCTGGGCACTTTGCAGAATGTGGAGTCACTCCTGAATGTGGAGGATCCTGCCTTCCAGGATGTAGTCTAGCCTTTGGAGGTGAGTCAGGAGACCTGGGCTCTGTTGCTAACTCTGCCACTGACCTTAGTTATGTCTCTGACCTTCTCTGTACCTCAGTTTGCCAATCTGCAAAGAATGAATAATAATAATATAATATGGAAAACATCGTACACTTGTACAGCCAAGTGATAGGATTTACCTGCCAGTGGCCCATTCAGGTAACAGTGAGGATGATTTTATAGGGACAGTCCTGATATTCGGGGCTTTTTCTTATACGGGGCCTATGACCCCACACCCCTGTCCAGATTTTTCACCCTTGCTCCCTGGTCACCCTCGTGACAGTGCACAGAACTTCTGCCTGCCCCAGGGGAGGTCACCTGCTGAAATCCAGGCCCATTGGGTGCCTTTACTGAGGATTTTCAATAATGCAGGCACAGGTGTATGCAAATGACAGGCAAACGTGTTCCTGGAAAGCTGCCACTGCACTCCTCCGTCTATGAAACGTCCTCCCCGTGCCAACCTTCAACTCACTCTGCTCTGTCTCTCTTCTGGCAGCACATCTTCCCCCCGGCCAACACAGCATCCTGGATGGAAAGGTGAGCAGCACTGAGATTTGTAAGCAAAATAATACAGGGAGCTTTGAGGTCCGAGGCCATCTGGCCATCCCTGAGCACTAAGCAAAGCAGGTACCCAACTGTCCAATCAGCCCTTTTCACAGCTCTGCTGCTGGCAGTACTCCAAGTTCCTTCAGCTTGAAACCAACCATCTTGCCCTTCATTTCTTCTCTCCGTCACCATTTGATGCAATTTGGAGTACAAATTTCAGAATCGCATCCATATAAAAGCATCTGCTCCTGTCTCTGTTCCTTTGTCAGCCGGAGAAGAGACCACAGGCAGGTTTTCACAGGGGCCTTGGGAATGGCCATTTACCACCATTTCAGACCTGTCAGACAAAAAAGAAGACATTTTTCACTAAGCAGAAGTATGTCAGCAAGAGGGTAACCCCTCTTCTCTGTTCTGCTTCTGGGGCTAAAAATCCTATCCTGCGTCTGGATTCCCCAGTGACTCAACAACAGAGCTGGGCTCAGAACCTGTCCTCTGCTACACTTGTTCCAATTATTAAACTGGTGTGCTTCACGCGTGCCCAGGCCCTTTCCACAAGCATCCTAGCAAATGACTTACCTGGCAGGAACTTTGTGCAGAAGATATCCAAAGCAAATATTTTGGGAATATCCACAGAGTAAATCTGTGAGTCCTTGCACCAGAATACAGCATGTTGAAAAATCTGTAGTTTTACTTCAAAGTATTTCACACAAAAAAATGAATCCCACATTTTTAATTTGAAATGTTTTCATTATTTGCACATGTATTCATTACTTTTGCTTCAATTCAAATTAAAGTTTTTTTGTTTTGAAAATCAAATTTCCAAATTTTTGTTTTTCCCTTTCGTTCTTCTCCCTACTACCCCCACATTCCCGTCCCCCCAACTTCCACTGAAGGAATAAGGGCCAGGGTTGTTTGTTTTGTCTCCCCAAACCCTTGCCCAATTTTTCATTTATGTATTCATTTAGTAACTTTCCAAAACTTCTTCAACTTTGGAAAAGTTACAGAGCAGCAAAGAAGAAAATGAAACAAAGTTGCTGAGTGGCAGAGTGACACTTATAATGAACACGTGAGCCCTGCAGCTGCCCCTCCCCTGGGGCAGCAGGGCATTTTGGCTACAATGAACCAATGGCTTGGGTCCCAATTGGCTTGTTATAGCAACAGTGTACTGTATGACTGCTGGTTTATTATTATTATTATTTGGTGTATACATTTAGTCTGAGCCTCTGTTATGGTGTTTATAAATAATTTTCATGCAGCTTTCAGGCATTTTACTCTTATGACTGTTCCTTTTCATTTCCACGGTCTTCATAGTTTTTGTGCAGTTCCTCTGTTTGAAGTGAAATGCTACTGTTGTGGATTTCTTTGGCACGCTCCTCTGCAAGGATGCGACATTTAATTACTTTATTGTTGCTTATAAGGGAGTGGACTCACCCCTGCGGCGCCTCCTGCTGGTCATCTCAGGGAATTAGCTCTTCCAGCATCCTGGAGTGCCCCCTGCAGGCTGGTGATCCGCCTTACCGCTGGCCCTCACATCCCTCCCGGACCCGGTGCTCTGTTATCTGGGGCGCTGCCCCCTGGCAGTAACCCCTCAGTCTCAGGGTCTCCCCTCCCCAGGGAACCCCCACCCACTATCCCCACCTCGCCTCAGTATACAGCTACTGCCAGTCATTGTCTAGCCCCCGCGCCCTGGGGCAGACTGCAGTATCACTGGCAAGGCATGTAGAGCGCTCTGACTCCACAGCTACAGCGCTGCTGGTACTCCACCTCGGTGAGTGGAATAACATTTGCTGCGCCCCGGCGCCGGAGTGAACAAGGTATTACATTACTGCACTGTCATCAGCCTCTGGAAACATCCCATAATCCCCTTAAATCAAGTGGCCACTCTTGCCATTGTTGTGAAATCGGCTGCAGGAATGCGGAAATGCCCTTTCAAAGCTCCTCTTCGGAGACGCCATCTGCTAATCAGCTCCGAGAAAAGCAAACATTTACTGTTTGCTTTGAGTGAGTGAGAGAGAGGCAGGGGTGGGGGGAGAGGCGTCTGAACTTACAAGACAGCATGCTGAGACACTCTCAGCACCCAAAAACCCACTCTCTCTCCCCACATACACACAACACACTCGCTGTCACACTCCACTCCACCCTCCCCATGTTGCATGCTGGGATAGCTGCCCATAATGCACCACTCCCAATGCCGCTGCAAGTGCCGCAAATGTGGCCATGCCAGTGCGCTTGAAGCTGTCAGTGTGGACAGATGACAGCGCTTTCCCTACTGCGCTCTATGAAGGCGGGTTTAACTCACAGCACTCAACATCTGCAAGTATAGCCATGCCCTCAGTCAAGAATTGCGGGGTTAGGACTAGCTGCTCCAAGAAGCAATCAGTGGTGTCTAGAAACGCTATCTCTGCGTCCCATCCTGAGGTGACTTGTACCCAGTCACTATGGGGATTGGCAGTCTGGGAGCTATTCTTAGCTCTGGGTGTCACCTTCTCTGTGCCAGTCTCCCCCTCTGCAAAATAACATTTATCTTCCCATTGTGAAACACTGCGAGAGCCCTGGATGGCAGGGGCTATAGAAATGCAAAGTATTCTTTGCTCCCCCATAGTCCCTGGGGTGTTCAGAGGGAGACCCAGGGAAAACATCTGGCTCCACCATCTGCTGCAGGCTCAGGATTATATTCAGTATCTTCAATACTCAACATCAACCACTGAGCAGGTTCAGGGCTGGCTCTGTAAAATGGGGTGTTTTGCTGTCAGTGAAGGAAACGACGGTGAAATCTCTCCTAGGGTGATGCAGGGGATGGCACTCATCCCTGTCAATATAAACATCTTCATCTCTGAGAACAAGGGCCAGGGAGGCTTCTCAGGCAGGGGAAACAGCTGTTCTAAGAAGCCATCTAAACCCATCCCTAAACCTCCCAGCTCTCTGCGTGTGAGGGATGCACCGGCAGCTGGGAAGAGAAGGGTGGCAGGAGACTCAGTAATGTATTCTCCTTCCTCAGGTACAGCTCAGGCAGAGGGATTTACTCAGTGGTGACCTGATTTTGAGTTAACTCTAACCTGACTGCGTGGACTCCTGCAGCCCAGCTGCTCCCCATTCTCACTCGTTGCCTTATGGTTATTGATGGGAACAGCTCCTGAGCCAGCATTAGCAGGCCTATGGCTGGGAGGGACAGATTGAGGGAGCAGGAATTTTCAAATATCCATGGATTACATTCCCAGTGGGGTCACTCTCTGGTTGGTGCCTCAGAATTTCACTGTTTAACCCTTTCACTGAAGGAGCTGTGATTTCCAGGTGAGGGCCATTACCGCATTTTGCAGTAGTCACAGCTGTTTCATACCCTCAGCATAGAGGGCTGGGACATGAATAGCTCTTGCTTTTCATTAGGCTTTATCAAATCAGTACCAGTCTCCCCCACCCTCTTCCCCCAGTCAAATTCAGTTAACACAGCAAAAAGCAAAATCAGGCATGGTTCCAAAACCCACCTCCAAGGGCACTGTCTGTTTAAAAGTCAAGAGACCTCTGTTTTAACTTGCAGAAACACAAATCAGGACACCTATCCCCTCAGAGTGACAGATCTACCAAAACTGAGCTGCCAACACCCACATCAGGCACAACTGCCCTTTAAATCCTGACTCAAATCGGCAACGCTTGCTGGGTAGGATCTGGCTCACTCACTTGCTTCGCAGTCAGAAAGGCTGATCGTTCAAGGGTGGCAGAACAGCGATTCACTGAGCAAGGAAAGGCCTTTGGAAGTGAGGGAGCAGGAGTCATTTCCAGCCTGGAAATGCCCTTCCATTATTATCCTCTTGAAATATTTAAGATATTAATAGGTTACTATAGTTGAAAGTGAGATAATGGGAGATTTTAGGGATCAAGAACTATAATTGTTTGCATAGCGAGAGCGGGCTCAGGAGAGGAAATTGAAAGGGATTCATTATAAATTTAGCCTCACTTACACATTTTCCCCCAGGTTAGGACCTTATGGTGTTAATAATTAACCAGAAACTCAAATAGCTGCACTGCACAGGAATATCATCCTTTCAGTATTCAGCATGTGGACAAGCCTCGCCTGCCAGTCGCCGTGGTTACTGTGGCAACAGTACATCTGCTTTCCACAATATCCTTCATTAATCATTTACACCCAGTAAAAAAACCATTAGAGAAGCGACACCACATGCGCTATTTTTACTGGCCTACCACCAGTGCCCAGGATGATAGAATCATAGAATCTCAGGGTTGGAAGGGACCTCAGGAGGTATCTAGTCCAACCCCCTGCTCAAAGCAGGCCCAACCCCAACTAAATCATCCCAGCCAGGGCTTTGTCAAGCCTGACCTTAAAAACCTCTAAGGAAGGAGATTCCACCACCTCCCTAGGGAACCCATTCCAGTGCTTCACTCTCTCCTGCACACACGCAGGCGAGTGAGGGAGCCCTTTGCTGCTGGGCCACTCAATATCCCTTATTTTATTAAAGGCTTCACAGATTTTTTTTTCAGTTATTTATTTACTTGGGCAAAGCTTGGCCTGTGCCTCCAATGTCAGCCTGGGAGCAGGGTCGTGAGGGAGATGCTGGGGTCTTTGGAAGAGTGGCCTGCCTCCCTAATTGCATTGGAATAGGATGCTGTCTCCAAAAAGTACATGGTTCTGGGGGGGTTTAGTGCTGGGGGCACGTGGGAATGGGGCATTTAGTGGGGCTGGTAAGACAGAGCCGAGTGGCCTAGACATTTGGATCCAGCATGAATGAGCTCTCCTAACAGAACAGGATGAGACACATTCCTGTCACAGGTTCCCCAAGATGGGCACCTTCCCAAAACAACAAAGCATGTGACCTTGTCCTCCCTCACTCTCCCTTCTTCACCATGGCCTATTGCTTTCAGCTGCTGCCTCATGTCCCATCTAGAAGCTTGAGGATCTATCCCTGGGGTTCTGGTCACTGACCGGGACTGAGTCCGGTCTTTTCACCTGCTCTCTGCAGTGACTCACCCGTTCAGAGCACTGTATGGAGATGGCCTCTGGCTCCAGAGTTTGCTCTGGATTTGGGACGTCCCAACGTTTGGGTTTGGGTCTCAGCCCATCTCTGCCTGACAAGGCATCAGCCTCCCGTGTGCATTGATTGTTCATGGAGACCAAAGCTCCTTCCTGCCTTGTGCAAGACTTTCAGGCCAGGGTCCTTGTAGACTTGACTAGAACAATGAGCATCTCTGAGCCATGCCAGATTGGAGTCTGTTCCAGCTGCCACTCATGCCATCTGGAGAGGGATGCATACACAGCAGTGCTGAGACAGGGAACGGGGCCTGCACTCCCTCCCCCTTGCTCACCCTGCCAGATCATTCATCTCAAAGCATTTTCTCTGTGTCCTGCCCTTGGGAAAACCGCTTCTCTGCAGGCTGAAGCAGTTATTTGAATAGTGCAAATAGGCTCAGCTTTAAAGTAATTACTGTTAAAATATTTCCTCAGCTGCCCAGGCTAAGAGGAAATGTGTATTTAAAATGTAGCTGTGATATCTGACCCTTCTGTCGTGCTCTCCCTCCTAGGATCTCACAGCGCTTTACTAGCATTGGCCGATAAACTTTCCCAGCAAGCTGGGGGCTAGGAGATGGGGACTCTAAGCCACAGAGATATGAAGTAGTTATTCCAGGACCATTGATTCATAGACTTGTGTCAATTTTAAAACCAAACAGGACCATTAGATCATCTAGTCTCACCTCCTGTGCAGCACAGACAAAAATGGCACCTGTATTGAGCCCAATAACTTGTGTTTGGCTAAAGAATCTCTTGCAGAAAGGCATCGAGTTGGGGTGATAGATTCTTCCTAAAATTGGTGGGGCCTCTCTCCAGGTCCCTGCCCCGTCCCTCCTCTTCCCTCCAAGACCCCGTCCCCTAGCCAAGCTGGAAGCTGGAGGCAGGAGCACCGCCAGCTTTTTTGGCGCCCTAAGCGGCGGAAGGTCCCGCCCCCGAAATGGTGCCCCCGACAGAGGCGGCGGACAGTCCCGCCACCAAAATACCACTGACGACAGGGGCAGCCACCGCCCCCCCAAATGTTAGCGCCCTGGGTGACCACCTAGGTCGCCTAATGGGTTGCCCCAGCCCTGGCTGGATCCAGACCGGGAAGCCTGGACACCTGCACCTGCCTGGGGAGGTGGGGCACGAGAGCAGCCCCCTGCTCATGTCCATCTGACCCCCCGCCCAGGACAGGTGGAGAGTCCACAGCTCCCCACAGCTGCCCACGCGGATCTTACCCCGACCCAGCTCTGGCTTCTGTGCTCTGGATAATGCCAAGCACATTCCTGGTGCTGAATAACAAATACTAACAGACTCTCCCTGTGCTGCTCTCTTTGCTGCCCCAGCCCTGGTGTTCCTCCAAGCCATTGGATGCATCTGAGCTAGATTGCAAGGCCAGCATCTTCAAAGTTTAAAATCATCTGCATCTCACGCTGGTGCGCAGATATAAATTTAGGGCCTAGTTTTAGACACCCAAGTTTGCAAACTCTGCTGCAAGCTCATTGGTGCGGGGCCATTGATTCTGATACTTTCAAAGCTCCATGTACATTTCTGACACTATAAATAAGGAATAGTTGAAATAACAGGAGCCATTTCAGGGCGTTGTCTGGCCTGTGCTATACAGGAGCTCAGTCTGTCACATCTGGCCTTGGAATCTGTGAAAACACCTGCATGACACAGCCATTAACAATGCAGATCAATTAAACATGGAGTCCCCTGGATTTACACTGAAAATTACCAGGATTAGAATGGCTCTAATTGAGACCTTCACTCTGCTTTGAATTCACCTGTTTCCCTGCCCCTGGGCCCACTGAGCTGTCATTCTGAGGAATTCTAGGAGGGGGCTTCTTCTGGTGTAGAGCCCCCAACCCCATCCCAGCAAACATCACTGAGCCCAGTCCAAACAAGAGCTTTTTTCACAATACAACCAGGTATCAGCAGTGTTTGTGCATCCACACCTACTACTCTACCTAACTGTGTTAGTATCAGTGCCTACTGGGGAAATCTGGCAGGTGTCCCATACGGCCTCAGCATGGGATAGAGTACTCAGACACATGCACACAATGGTTCCAGGAGCATGCAGGGCAATGCATTCTGGAACGTCTACCAGACAGAAAGCTGGGAGGGAGCAGGATTGGTCAACCCAATTATACAGACACAGCTAAGGGGTCGTACTGACCCTATCAAACTAAGGGATTGTACGTCATAGCGTCTGTCAGCTGAGCTCATTGCACACACCAGGGGTTTCTTGTACCCCTCCTTTCTCCCTCCACCTCACGTTCCCTGTGTGCCATCCTCCCCCTGTGTTTCAGGGACTCTCCAAATCTCTCCTGCCCCAGGCATTGGTTCTCTATGCTCCCCATGGACCTCCTTTTCTCCCCACACCAGAGTCCCCCATTTTCCCAGTATGCCAAGAGCTCTGAGTGGCTCCCCACACCTGACCCCCAAGTACCTATCTTCTCCCCAGCCTGGAAGGGAGAGGTGGGCAGTTGGCTTTGGGGAGGCAGGATGTTAGGAAGGCGGAGGAAGGAAGGAATCAAGCCTTCTTGCCTCAGTCCCTGTTGCCACCATGGTGGCCATACTCCTGCTCTACAGTTCCCAGCAGGGAGAGCAATTAGTTTTCCTCTGTCATTCAGCACGAGGCATTATTCACGGGTGCCACCAGCAGCGACAGCAGCTCCATGTGTCCCCATTTCCCCACTTGTGATGTTCTGATTCTCTCCAGAGTCAATAGGGTTCTGGCCCTTGATGCCTGGACCATTCCCTGGCATTTTGGAATTGATTGGACGTGGAATTCAGAAGCTCCCAAAGACAGAGTAATGCCATCGAGTTAAGTGCAAGGCCTCGCAAGCTCAGCCAATTACAATAGTGTGACCTGGCTATAGAAAAACAACCCCAGGCTGGCAGAGGCAGGCAGTGTCAGCTGCTGTTGTTAGCTACCAAGTGTTAACCATGCTGAGCATAGTCACAGACCATGGCCACAGCCAACCTTGCTAGTAACTCGCTACAAACGGGGTTAAAAGACGCAGCATGAAGGACGCAGTGCAGAATCCCTCCGCCCCCTTCCCCAGACCTTACCCATCAAGCCTCTTTGGAACTGTTTTCAAGTCTGATTTGCTATTTGAAGCTCTATTCAAGAAAGCTGGTGGGAATTTTATTTTAAAGCATGTGAATTTTTAAAAAAAGAAACAATTTTTGTTTTAAATTCACAAAAAATGATTTTGACAAAAAATGTAATACAAAATTAATTTTTTAATTTTCAAAAAATTTCAATTAAAAATGTCATTTTGTTTTGGTAGGGAAAATCTTATTTTCTCTTTTTAACCCCCCCCCTTTTAATACTGGGAAAAAGTCAAAGTGTTTCCCCACACCCTACCCCCAAGTACCTGTCTTCTCCACAGCCTTTCTCTCACTTAAAGACCCAGAAAGTTAAAAAGAGAGAAAAATGTTACTTTTAAAAGGGAAAGTCTTATTTTGTCTTGCTTTTTCACTTTTTAACCCCGCCCCCCCCACCCGCCTGCCCTTCTACTAGAAAAGGGGTTAGGGGAGAGAAAAATTGAAATTTTCCAAAAAAATTAAGATGACAAATTTTGAAAATACAAAAGAACTATTTCTTCCAAAAAACCTTTTTGTTTCACTTTTATTTTTGAAAAAATAAACATTTCACCCAAAATTATTTTTATGAAGAATTTCATTTTTGACTAAAACCCATTTATTGATGGAAAAACTTTTAATTAAAAAGAAAAAATATGACTAGTGCTAATTAGAATCATGGACTATTAGGGTTGGAAGGGACCTCAGGAGGTCATCTAGTCCAACCCCCTGCTCAAAGCAGGACCAATCCCCAAATGGCCTCTTCAAGGATTGAGCTTACAGCCCTGGGTTTAGCAGGCCAATGCTCAAACCACTGAGCTATCCCTCCCTCCCTCCCTTCTATAATAAGGCATCATTCAAGATAGAGTGGACAACAAAAATCATGGACCAAACAGCAACACTAGATTTATGGCTATTACAACACTATGTAACTCACTAACCCCCTCTTTGCATCCTATGACTGCAGAGCTGTTAAAGGACCACTGTTGAATGGTCCTGTGATGGGTTGGATCACAGAAACCCCCCTGGGACCTGCCACCTGATGTGCCAAGACTACCTCTGCTGCTGTTTTCCCTGCCAGCTCAGGACCCCAGCACCCTGTCTTGCTGAGCCAGACGCTCTTGTCTGCTCCAACACAGACCCAGGGTCTGAATTACTTGCCCCAAAGCTGCAGACTTAACTGAAAGCAGCTCACAGAAGTGTTCCTGTCTTTAACACTCAGATGCCCAATTCCCAATGGTGTCTAAACCCAAATAAATCCGTTTTACCCTGTATAAAGCTTATACAGGGTAAACTCATAAAGTGTCCACCCTCTATAACACTGAGAGAGAGATATGCACAGCTGTTTGACCCCCCAGGTATTAATACATACTCTGGGTTAATTAATAAGTAAAAGTGATTTTATTAAATACAGAAAGTAGGATTTAAGTGGTTCCAAGTAGTAACAGATAGAACAAAATAAGTCACCAAGCACAATAAAATAAAACACGCAAATCTATGTCTAATCAAACTGAATACAGATAATCTCACCCTCAGAGATGCTTCAGTAAGTTTTTTCTTAGACTGGACCCCTTCCAGGCCTGGGCACAATTCTTTCCCCGGTACAGCTCTTGTTCCAGCTCAGGTGGTAGCTAGGGGATTCTTCATGATGGCTCATCTCCACTCTTTCTTTTGTTCCACCCCTTTATATATCTTTTGCATAAGGTGGGAATCCTTTGTCCCTCTGGATTCCCCCCTCCACCACCTGGGGGAAAGCACCAGGTTAAAGGTGGATTCCAGTTCAGATGACATGATCACATGTCACTGCAGGACTTCATTGCCCACTTGCCAGCACACACGTATACAGGAAGACTCACAGGTAAAACAGACCTAACTGCAGACAATTGTCCTGGTTGATGGGAGTCACCAAGATTCCAAACCACCATTAATGGCCCACACTTTGCATAATTACAATAGGCCTCAGAGTTATGTTTCATATTTCTAGTTTCAGGTACAAGAGTGGTACATTTATACAAATAGGATGATCACACTCAGTAGATTATAAGCTTTGTAATGATACCTTACAAGAGACCTTTTGCATGAAGCATATCCCAGTTACATTATATTCACACTCATTAGCATATTTTTATAAAACCATATAGACAGCACAGTGTCACCGATCCCTTCCAATATGTGCTAACTCCTTACGCTAAACACTCTGCACCTTGCATTTTGCTGGGAGCCTGGGAGTTCCTTTCCCAGACCTGAGAAGAGCTCTGTGTGGCTCCAGAGCTTATCTCCTCTGGCGATGGCAGTACAATTGCCCATAGAAGATGTCTCAGATAGCAAAGCTGGGCAACATTTTTCAGACAAATAATTTATTTGCTAAAAATGCAGTTTTGGTTGATCTGAAACTATTTGCAAATTTGGCCCAAATTTTCTGAATAGTTTCAACAAAATAAAATAAATACCAGATTCATGCGAGGACTGCGCTGCTGTTCCAGCCATGCTCTCCCCACTTAGCCCATTAACCTAGTGCTTAAAGACAGAGGTAGGAGACCTCTTCAGGAAGTGGGCCTTGTGGCCAGGGGAGGGCCCTGGCCACAAGCCATTGAGGAGTGGAGAGTGCTAGCTGCTGAAGCTGGCCACTTTAGTGGTGGGCCTCTCACTTTCTCACGCTCTTTCTCTGGCCCAGTCACTACGTAGGCCTTTTATGCTCAGCAGAACAGAGTGGACAGGACAGATCCCCACCGCCCCCCAATGCCCTATAGCCTGGAGGTTAGGGCACCGACCTGGGTTTAAGTCTCTACTTCAGTGTGGGAATCTGAATCTGGCTCTTCTACTCTGAGGTCACTGGGGCTGAGGGTCTGTCTAAGCACAGGGCTAAAGGGCATAAGGCATTAATCTAGTTCCAAGTTCACATCCCCCTGCAGCACCCCGAGCTTCCTAGATGGGTGCAGAGTTGTCAGAACCTGAGCAGCCCACTCCGCATCTTTCACCATTTGACACCAGTTCAGTTTCTGACACAGGCCAAAAAATCTCATATGAGCATCTGTGCTCAAATCCCTGAACTCTCCCAGCAGAGCACTGGCTGTGGTAAATCCATCCCAAAGACCCTTTTAGCTGGGATGACTCTTTGGATTCATCTTTGCCTGTGCAGAGTGAATCACTTGGCTGCTGCCCAAGGAAGTTTGCCCAGAAATATTGAGCTATTTATTTGCCTGAAGTCCTTGCTCACAGGAGGTGAAAAGAGACACTATTTGTACTCAGGGAGACCCAAGGATGGCAGGACCATTACACATTCAGGGGATATTTCCAGGTGAATTTCCTTTTCATAGGAGCAATTTACATGCACAGTTTATGCTCATAATGTAGTGCCTAGTGTGAAATAGTTGTTTGCATTCCAAAGGGCCCAGATCCCCTTGTTCTCTCTGAGCTCCCACCTCCCCACACTGTCCACCCTCTTGTAGCCCCTCCCAGGCACCTCCATGGACCAGAGCAGCAAACTGAAGCTTGGAATTTGCTCAGACTGCATCCCAGACAAAACCCGTCCAAAGCACTAGAAGTCCTGGCCTCACCCCCACTTCCCCTCAGCCTAGTGATGTTCTACAAGAGGATCCCAGACAGTTGTCCTGACGGGGCCTTGTATGATTTCTGCCAGCCTTAACCTGGACTTTATGACAGGGCAAGGCCGGATGGCTATAGAAAAGTAGTGGGAGATCGATATATTAGCCCCAGGTTAAAAAAATCCCTGGCAGCTGCTCCAGAACAGTTAACACACCTGGGGCCAATTAAGAGCTTTCCAGAAGCCAGGGAGGATGCTAGGTTGATTGGGACACCTGAAGCCAATCAGGGGCTGGCTGAAACTAGAGAAAAGCCTCCCAGTTAGTCAGGTGGGTGTGCATGCCAGGAGCTGTGAGAAGTTGGGCTGTTGGAGAGACTGAGCTGTACACACCATATCAGGCCCAAGGAAAGAGGCCCTGAGTTAAGGGTGAAGTGGAGCTTGAGGAAGTGGGGGCTGCTGTGGGGAAGTAGCCCAGGGAATTGTATGTGTCCTGTTCCTAAAAGGTCAGCTACCAGAGCTGATACTATTAGGGTCCCTGGGCTGGAGCCCGGAGTAGAGGGTGGGCCTGGGCTCCCCCCTACCCCTTTTGCACCCTGATTAATCACTGAGACTGGGAGACAACAGAGACTGTGCGAGGGAGGGTTGCTTCTCCTCACCTCCCTCCCTGGCTTATGATGAAAATGGCTCAGTAGACTGAGACCCTTGTCTCTAGAGGGAGAAGGGTTAAGTGGAGGGTCACAGTGAGCCTCTGAGGCTAGTGAAATCCGTCAGGAAACGCAGGACCCACAGAGACAAGGACAGAGCTTTGTCACAGTTTGTCTCCTGCCGGTGTGTTTGTGCCACAGCAGTGTTTGCTAGGGAATGCCAGATGGAAAAAGAATGGCTGGTGTGTGCCTCACTGCTGGCCCCAGAGGTGTGTCACTGAATGGCCAAGCCCCAGTATATGTCACAGGAGTGCAGCTGCAGTCCGCTGAGTGCAGCGCATGCTCTGCACTGTGCCAGCCACACCTTGGGGAAGGAGGATGTTTCGTTAGGCTTCCTTAAATAAACACGATCTTCTCAGTAAAGAGTGTGAAATTTCAGCCTGCCAATCCCTGCAAACAACCCCTCCGATCAGGGAGACTGGTCTCTTCTGCAGAGGCGTAGGGGAAGCTGGCTTTGCCTGGCAGCAGGACAATACTGACGCTGGTGCTGTCTGCCCAAAGGTGGTGAGCCTCTGACTTCCGTTCCAAACTCAATTGCCAGGCCTCTCGCGTCTCCTGTTCTCCCCTCCCTTACCATCCCCACCCCTGCTTATCAGCATCTGATTCAGAAACCCCAGGGTTAACCTTCCTGGGGATCCTGCCCAGCCTCCGCCCCAGTGAACCCCAAGGTAACACAGCCACACAAGGGCTGGATAGTGGGAGGCCGGAGGGGACAAACCTGGTGCAGACACCCCTAAGGAATGGCTGCAAAGGCTCATTTGGCTCCATGAGATATGCGTGTGCTGTGCAAAGCCAGTGCGTTACTGACACTGATTAAGGAAGCCAGGTCATTGACAGCGAGGTCCTGGTTAATGAGCAGGGACACTAACGAAGCCGTGTGTCCTCTCGATGTTCCCTCTGCCTCTGGGACGGCCCCAGGGCCTTTCAGCAAACAGATGAGGAAACATGTCCGTTCGGTCCCTGCCACGCATCTGGGCCAATCCAGCAAGCGCAGAGTCCACAATAATTATTCCCCCCTCCCCCCATGAAAAATGGAGACAAGAACAAACTCATCATTTTACTGACATTTTTCTTTGCGGTGTTTAGGCTTTTGTCAAACATGGACAATCTGATTTGGGGATTTCAGAGTCTCGATGACGACCTGAACATTTTGGCCAAAAGCCGACACTCTCCATTTGGACAAAAAAGTCAGTTCTGGTCAAAACAAGGTTTGGATGGAAAGTTTCAAGCCAGCCCTTTAGCAGCATGCGGCCCTGCTGGGGGCTCGGACCTCCAGAGGTGCTGGCCTCTGTCTTGTCCTCAAGGGACAAGCATCAATGGCCTCCTGCTCAGTGGCCTCTGGAAGCCTGGGATGGGAGTCTTCAGAGCAGCATCCCACCCAAATCTTTTACAGGCACGGCCTGATTTGAAAAGAGTCTCAGCCCAGAGCCCCATTTTGCTCCCATAATATTGTGTAAGCAAATAGCTGGAGGCCCCATTCATGGCATTTGGCTCCATGCTTTGCCAGTGCAGTCGGACAGTTGCACATTGAAATGAGTCCAGTTGCGCCTGAAATATCAGTCCCTGCACCACGGGTGGCTGGTCCCTAAACAAACGAAGGCTTCCATGGGTCTCTAGCCACTAGATAAAGGGAGAGGGGGCAGTTGTGTTACTAGTTTCACACAGAGCCTGGCTTTGGCATGTCTCAAGGGAACAGTGGTGGCTGGTAGATAAACCGGTGCTGGGCTTTCTCCACAGTGTAACTTGAAGTGCAGGGAGCTGGCAGGACAGCCTCACTCATGTTCCCCACTGAGCCATTCTGTGAGTCACTACGGATGTGTTGGGCGCCTCCTTGACTGGGTGTTCCCAGTTAAAGCTGGGACGTCAAAGTCTGTCCCAGTCCCACAGCTATGCAGATAAGATAATGCACCTCCCTGAGCAAACATGGCTCAGTCACATCCCTTTGCACAAGTCGCAACAGATGGCTCAGGCAGATGCATTAAATGCAACATGTACTCCACTCCCCTCTGCCTTGAACCAAAGCCCAAATGGAAGGTGACAAAATATTTGCACTGAGCAAGTGTGGACGCATCCTTACCCAATAGCCTTCACTCATCACTAGCACCATAAAACTAAAAGCATCCCTGGGGCTGCCAAGGTTGGTGCCAGTTTGCAGAGGTAGCTTTGCAGCCAGAAAGAACAGGAGGAAACCCGGAGAATCACACCAACACCTGGAAGAGGCCGGTCTACATGATTAGTGACTCCCTACTAGCAAGAGTGGACAGGCCTGTCATCAGAGCTGATCCGGAGAACAGAAGGGTGAGCCGTCTGCCGGGAGCAAAGAGATGGGATGTGGACTTGAGGCTGAAGAGGATTCTAATGGGAGCAGGAAAGATTCCACTGATTGTCTTTCACATGATACAGCTAGATTCTCGCTGGAACGCATCAAGGGAGACTCTGCCAGCATAGGCGGCAGGTTATATACGTTTGTGGTGCTCGGGCACCAGGAATATTCCGGGGGCCTTGCTCCAGCAATATTTGGAGCTGAGTCTCCCCCCCCCCCCCGGCCCTGCCTGGATCGGGCCCCAGCCCCTCTGGGCCCCCCGCGTCCCTGCCTGAAAGAAAGCGGCACCTCTCCCGTGCCTGCTTGTGCTGCCGGTGTAGCACATTCCTAGGCAGAGCAGCTCCCGGCAGAACTGCTGTCTGCTGCCCCAGGGTCCTAGTGCCTGCCATTCACTAATGGCAAGACAAGCTGCCCTTACCCTGCCCTTCCGCCCTAGTCCTGGGCCTCTCCAATGCTCCAAACCCCTCATCCCCAGCCAGAGCCCTCATCCCCCTGCACCCTAATCCTCTGCCTGAGCCCCCTCCTGCATCATGAACCCCTCATCCTCACCCCACAGCCCTCACCCCTGCACCCCCTCCTATTCCCAAACTCCCTCCCAGAGCCTGCACCCCTTCCTACGCCCCCAGCCCAGAGCCTGCACCCAAACTCTGTCCCAAAGCCTGCACCCCTCACCCCCTCCTGCACACCCACCCCTGCCCCAGCCTGGAGCCTGCACCCAGCACCCAAACTCCATCTCAAAATCTGCACCCCTCCTGCATCCGAATCCTCAGCCCAGGACCTGCACCCCAGACCTCCCCACCCAAAACCCCTTCCCAGAGCCTTAGGCAGGTGGAGGCAGAGTTTGCGGGGGCAGAGTTGGGGGGGGGGGTTCTGGGCACCACCAACATTTCTACAAACTTGCCACCCATGTCTGCCAGGCTGGGGAAGACACTTAAAGAAATGGAGACTCAGGTGATCTTGGGTGGGATTCTGCCTGTTCCTAGAGGAGGAGACTGAAGGAAGACAAGATTCTGATGATCAACAGATGGCTCAGGCAGTGATGCTATGAGGGCAGCTTGGGAGTCCCCCAGGATTCATTCACCGACAGAGGACTGTTATGATGGTATGGACTCCAGCTGAATATGGAAGGAAATAGAGTCTGGGATGGAGGCTGCACAACTGATTAAAAGAGCTTTAAACTAGGAATTCAGGGGAGACAGGCAGTAGATTGACTGGACCCAGTTGGGCGAGGAGTCTGGGCGAAGCCAAGCAGAAACAACTAAAATGATAGCACTGCAAGAATCCTAGATATTAAAATGGAGGAACTAGAGCTACTGGTGCAGGAAGTGAAACCAGATATTAGAGGGATAACAGAAAATGGTGGAATAGTAGTTGTGATTGGAGTACAGGGATTGAAGGGTATGTGCTATTCAGGAAAGACAGAAATCAAGGTAAAGCTGGTGGAGTAGCAATGTGTATTTATGATGAGGCAGACTATAAGGAAATTAGACGTGATGGAATGGAGAAAACAGAGTTTGTTTGGGTCAAAATCACTTTGGGGAAGAATGTTACCAGAGGCTCCTCTGGGATAGTTCTTGGGGTCTGCTACAGGCCTCTGGATCCGATTTGGATATGGATAGAGACCCATTTAATGATTTTTAATTAAATAAATACTACTGGGAATTGTGTGGTTATGGGAGACTTTAACTTCCTAGATATAGATTGGTGGATAAGTGCTACTAATAATGGTAGTCCCGGATTTTCCTGGATGTGATAGCAGACAGATTTCTTCACCCAACGGTTGCCAAACGAACAAGAGGGGATGCCATTTTAGATTTGGTATTGGTGAGTAATGAGGCGCTCATAGAAGAACTGGTTGTAGGGGACAACCTTGGTTCGAGTGATTATGAGCTAATTCAGTTTAAACTAAATGGAAGGCTAAACAAAAATAGCATGCCCCACTGTTGCTCTGCCCCCTCTTCCCTAGAGCCTCCTGCATGCCACTGAACAGCTGATCTGTGGCGGGCGGGAGGTGCTGGGGGGGGAGAGGGAGGAGTTGATCAGGGGGGCTGCTGGTGGGTGCTAAACACCCACTATTATTTTTTCCATGGGTGCTCCAGCTCTGGAGCATCCTCAGAGTTGGTGCCTATGACCCTGTGGGGGTTTCACCTTCCTCTGCAGCATGGGGCATGGGTCACCAGCAGGTTTACATTAGTGTAAATGGTAGATTTTTCTGTAACTTGACGTCTGAAAACCATATTTGGAGGACTTCAGTAACTCAGCCAGAGGTTAGGGGTATCTTACAGGTGGGCGAGGTTCTGTGGCCTGCGATGTGCAGGAGTTCAGACTAGATGACTACAATGGTCCCTTCTGGCCTAAAAGTCTGAGTCTAAATGGAACCATCCCGGTCTCCCCAAGAGGTCTGGGTCTGGCCGAGAGCTGCAGTTCCTCTGAGGAAGGAGTCAGTCACTGACCTACCTGCAGATACTGTTGTGCAGTGTTACTGGAGCTGAGTGGCTACTGTCTTCCAGCTCAGAGGCAGCTGTTTTTCAGGCCTGGCTGATGTGCTCCCAGTACACAAAGTGTTTTAGGATCCATGGTGATGAAAGGAGTGAGGGAAATCTCAGGGATCGTCCCGTGATTCTTCCTATTTCATCAGCAGAATGTTTAGCAGTGTTTATGCTTCTCTGGATCTCTGATAGTCTCTCCCCACTGCCCATTAAACCTGGGTCTATTCTGACACCCTCTGAGTAGAAAAGAGGCATCTGCTCTGTCCACCCTTATCTAGAATGCTACAGGTAACACGATTAATGGATTTTGGAGACTGGGAATCCCAAGATGTGGCATATTTTATTTTACATTACCCAGCTATTTTGCTTCAGGACAACAACTCTGTGCATATAAGAGAGTATAATGTAAGTGAGCCAGTTCAGTCAGAGCTACCATTCTCATGGAGTGTGGAGAGGTATCATGGTGGCACAACCATTCATCTCCTTGCTCGGGTGAACACGACAAGAGATATTATAAAGACAATTATATGTATCACCTTGAGCTTAGCCACAAACTGCTCCAGATTCGAGCTGGCTGAAAATGATTTTTTTCATTGGAAAATGCCACTTCATCAAAACGGAAATGTTTCTGAATGCACACCACTTTCCACAAATCGTCACTGGGCAGCTTCCTCAGGGGAGAGAGAGACACATGCCTCACCCCAAGCTACCCAATAGCCTGGCAGGCAGGGCAGCCATGAGGAAGATGAAGCTTCAGAGACCTCTTTTGGAGCGGTGATTTGAACGTGGGTCTCTCATCTCTGAAGCTGATACCCTAACCACTGGGAAAATAACTACCCTGGGGTGAGAACCCTCTGGCTTGCTGGGCCGATGAGTATTTAAGGATTTATACAAAGCAGTGGGACTGTAGCACCAGAGTTTGACTTTGCAGCCTTGTGGTCACGCTGCTCCCCTGGGTGACCCAGTGTCAAATCCTTGTTCTGTAGCAGGCAGAGCTGTGACTTGACCTTGCTGTTTACCCTGGGCTATTAGCTGCATGGGGGTCTCGTTCACTCTGCCTTCTGTGAAAAATTTCAAAAGGTCTCAGGTTCATTCTTCATCAGAACAAAAACAAATTCCAAAAACTCAAAGTTTTTTGTGAAATGGCATTTTTTCAAGCCAACCCTTCTCCAGCCCTGAGCCAGCCATGGGAAGCACGGGAGAAGAGCTGGTCTTGTTTAGATATATTAAAATGTAAATCAAAGTGTTTGGGAGTAGTAGAGCAGGGACGGGTGCTTTCCCTCAGTATGGCTGGACTCTTATCAACACAACACTCCTCTGCTCACAGGCCATTGCTGGTCACCCACTCAACTCCAGCTGTTGTAACAAGACCCCAGTGGAAAGTATCATAAGCCAGATCAAGACTGAAAATGTCCCCAAAGGCCAGGTCTCTGGGTTTGATTAAGGGCCAGCTCTGATGGCTTGGCTGAGTGAGTGGGAAACGGTGACCTCTAGTGATCTGGCCCATAGAGACTCAAAAGGAGCTGTTTGGGGGTTTCTCCTTTAGCACAAGTGGTTGAAGACTGCCTCATTGGTTGCTAAAGGTCAAGGGTTCTAGTCCTGCTCCCCACCTGTGTGTAATTAATTTGGTAAATGGGGTTTTTATTTGCAGCTCATGAATTCTCTGCAGAGTTATGGAAAGGGCCTATTAGTTAATTAATCTAACTCCCTGGAGAGCACAGGGTTCCCAGATGTGAGACTTGTTTAGTTTTAAATATGGGGGGTGAAATCCTGGTCCAATGGCAAAACTCCCATTGACTGCAGTGGGTCCAAGAAATGACCAAAAGCTCAAAGCTAGCACTCCACAGCGAGCTGGGACGAGTGATCTACTTGTGGACACTGCCTTCTGGTTTAGTCAAAAACACGAGGTGAACATGCAAATCCTTTTTGCTTTCCCTCAATGCAGTCAAACCCAGGCTTTATCCCTGGGCAAGCATGTGGAATCTGGGTTTTGCCTAACCTGACCCAGCCTCCTGCTGACTTGCTCTGCACAGAGGATTTGCCTTCTGTTGGCATTGCAGCCATTTCCACAGCAAGGTGCCCTCAGGCCAGGAGAAATGGGAGGATCCAAAGGTCAAGGCACAGGGGAAACTGCAGATTTTACACCATAACCTTTTGGGATGGAAAATAGCTTTGAGCACCAAAGAAGGGAATTTTAATGATGCATTTCTTATGTCTGAATGAGCATCTCAAAGCACAAGATCATTTAAGACCATGTGATTAAGTCCAGCCAGTTAGAAAGCCCATATTATCTCATTCTACATTAATACACATATTTACATTTTGGAGCTTGAATATCACTGTTACGCTCTTGGAACGAGAAATTAACCTTCTATTCTCTCTACTCCCCAACCACCCATGAATATTAAAGGAAGTGGTCAGAAACAGATCCCATTTGTGGAGAAACTATGAATTAATTAAATGTAGTTTCCCTTCCCTGCAGCTTCATTCAACCTTTGTATCAAAAATGACATGAAATGCATCTGTATTAATTTATTTTAAAAAATCCTTTGAATGTTTTCCCCTCTTCTTTTAACTTAAAAAATGACTTGCAAAGAAGATAACAAAAAACCTTCTGTACATGAATACAATGAATAATGAACTTCTAATCAGATCTGCATGAAGATTGTCAAGTTAGATATTGGTTTTCCATATGACCTGTTTTTTCTAATTATTGTATTTTTCCTGGCTCTGATTTTATAAATAGTGGCACCTCTCCCCTTCGCTTGCTCAAAAAGAGGTTTGTTTAATCTTTGACATTTCTGATTTCACAGGCTTTCTTGCAAGTATCACACAATAGGGCTTTGTTGGTTTCAGTTTAATTAAACACAATCACTGTGCTTTAAGTATTTGAGGAGCTAGCATTTTAAAAAGTTCTGACTCAAACAGTTCCTGTTCTACTTGAGAAATAATACAGTGTCAGGGAATAATTAAGAAATATAAGTAATCAGAATTAATTAACATCTTGCTGCTTTTAATTTTCTCAAGTTTCTTTACTTCTGAACTTTTCTTTTTGGCGACTGCTTTGTCTATGACATCATACATAGTCATGGATAGAGACCCTCTGTCATACCTTTCCAAGCAACGGTGATATGTTTTTAAGCTATAAAATAATGTTTCAAAGCCACATGTACTATCAAAGGTTGGGTTCCCTATGCATGTGGAGAACGTGGGTTCTTAGCATCTTCAACTCCCATTAAAGTCAGAGTGAGCAGAGGCAGAGCTATTCTAAGGCCCCATCTACACTGGCAAGTTTCTGAGTAGTAAAGCAGCTCTGAGCACTGTAACTCCCGGGGTGTACACACTGCCAAGCCACTTAGTGCGCAGATCCAGTGCTCTAAAAAACCCACCTTGACGAGAGGTGTACAGCTTTCTGCGCCATGGCTACAGCACTGTGTAGCCGGTGTAGACACCGTGGCGATTACAGTGCTGCGATTGGCCTCCGGGAGGTGTTCCACAATGCCTGTTCTTGCCCAGTGTTTTCCCCAGGAATTGAAATTGGGGTGGGGGGGGATTTGAATTTACAGGGGGGTGTCTGGGCCAATGAGGGGTGAGACTGTGATGGTGAAGGTGGGCTGAATGGCACCATAGTAAAAACTGAAAAATGTTTCATGACCCATTTTATTAGATTTAACTCATGATTTTTAAAATCATCACACAAATTAAAGTTGGCTACTCAAGCCTTCTATGAAGCACTACATCTACATCCTTCTTGGTTTCTTGTTATAATTTTGAACAACTCTGATAATGAACTTCTTGAATACAATGCAGTCATCTTTGGTGGCTACTCATGTGTCTGGTACTTCCATTCCTTCAATTAGTTCATTCGCATGATCAGGCAGAAGACTTCTTTCGGAACACAAAATTCTATTCAATGATGAAAAAGAACGCTCAACTGTAGCTGTGACTGGGAGTAGCAAGAGATGAATTCCTACTTCTTTCATCCCAGAAAACAGAACACAAAGATCGGGTCGAGCCACTAGTGATGATAAAAAAGAAGTTGAAGGCAAATCTTCATTCATTTGTTGTATGATATTCCACTCTGTGTTCAAATTCTCTATTCTGTCCTGAGCACGTGGCAGCCCCATTGCTGGTAGTGCCTCACTCCACTCAACTGTTGTTGGTGTTTTATAGGACAGGGATTTGTAAAAGCGATGTAGAGGTTGAGTAGAATCTAGAAGAAGTCGCTGTTGTAGATTTTTAAGAATCAAGTCTGTGTACTTTTTCAGTTGTCCTAACAAACACTTCTTGTCGTCTTCACTTAAGGATTAATATAAATGCCTTCATTAGTTAACTTCTTGATTGAAGTCTTTGCTTCTTCCAGTACTTTTTCAATGGATAGCTCTCTGATCCAAATGTAGCTTCTACTGTTGTAGCAGATGCCTAGATGGCATTGTGTAATGACCCAACTGGTTTCAACAATGGACGTACAAGAGAGAAAATGGCAATAGTCTTCTCTGAATGTAGTAGCAAAAGTAATCCACCAGCCTCACTACTTAGGTCCATCCCATCTTGGTAGATACTTTCCAAAACCAGTAATAACAGCTGGAGTAATTTTAAGACAACAGCCAAGGATCCCATGAGAAAGCCAGCAGGTTTTTCCAGGTTGGACTAATTTGAACTTCAGTCCCAATGTATCGTCTATATTTTCCAAGATATTCAGTCTTTTTAGACTCTTACTGAAAAAAGAATATAATGAAGACATTAAGTTTATAGCTTTTTAAATGTCTTTTGAACAGTCTGCAGCTCGAACTAGTGCTAGTTGGAGTAGATGGCCTCTGCAGTGTGTATAGGAGAGATTAGGGTTACACTTTTCTCTGAGCAAAGCTTGTACTCCACCATGTCTTCCAGAGAAGTTTTCAGCTCCATCAAATGCACAAGCAGCCATCTGTTTGGGATCCAACTGATAAGCATTTAACTCTTTTAAGATGTGGGTTGTCACAGATGCAGCCAATGTGTCTTCTATAACTTGATCATCTACAAATGCATCTACTGGCCTACCCCTGACATCAAGATAATGTACACAATGACTTAATACTTGTTGCCCATTTGCAGTGGTGCATTCATCAGCCATGTATGGAAATTTTCTGAAAGCAAAGAGAGAGTTCTTCACTTTTTCAACTGTTGAATCTTTCGCTGTTGCACCGCATGCTTCTAGCCAGTCAGTTGAGTTTCTTGCAGAAAGACAGTGAGCATTTGCTGGTCTTGTTCAGAACCAGTGTTCAACTTCAGGATGAACAAGTGACAATGCACTTAACATTGGCCTCCAGTTTGTAGCGTGCGGTATCCCTTGTTTAAATAGAAAGTAGGATGCCACAGCAATGTTTGTTCACATGAACTGTGTTGTGTCTCCAGCATTCTTAACAGTCTCATTAACACTCACCGGTATTGTCCTTGGTAAGAGGAGACTCAGTGTTCAGAGGTGCTTTCACATGAGTTCATCTCCCAGGTGGCGTCAAGAAGGCACCTTGCTCATTCCTCCAGTTGCTCACTGTTTGCTCTGGCCACTGTTGTTTGTTGTGCCACTGTTCACTCCATTGCTCTGTTGCCAATGGTCCTGGCACCATCACTTTCTGCTGTCATCTGCCACTGTGAGCTCTGCGAGTTGGTCTCTTGAGGTTCCACCCAGCTCTCAGTGATTTCAGCTCAGCTCTCAGTGGGGGAACCTCTCTGCTAGTGCAGTCTGGGCTGTCTCTTCCACAGGAACACTGGCCTCACAGCAGGACTAAGCACTTAGACCTGCTTATCAGTGATTTCAGCTGTAGCGGTCACTTAACAAAACAAAAGACTATCTATGGAGCCTAATCAGCTCTGTCTTTAAACAGTGGAGAGGGACAGGTCCCCACCTTCTCTCTTGATGCCTTCAAATCATCACAGGCTAAGTACAGTTCTACTGCCCTTTACTCATACAATAAGAACAACAACATTTCATTCTCTCCCCCCACCCCTAACCCCATTCAAGTGGTTTGTAACCCAACCCCAGCCAAAATCTATCACTTCGGCAACACAGCTCTGTTTGCTGGATCCCTAGGTAGATTAGGTGTGACTGTAAATACAATCTGGTCCTGAAGCCTTTCCCCCCAGCTCATCACTAGCTGTCAGGGAGAGCTCATTTAGACTTTGCTTACAAATCATCATTTGAAATTATTAGGTTGGCCAACATCACTGAAATGAATGCACTGACATTGCCATAAAAAACAGCTGTATAAGGAAGCTAGTCCGTGTTCATACTTTTCACATCTATTATAATTTTTCAGATACATGTATTTTATCATACACTGTATATGCTTTTAAAGTGTGTATTAATGTTTCTATTTCAATTCAAATTTCCAAACAGTCACTAAATTGGCAACACTACATATAACTAGTTCACAAAACTGCAAAGTCCCCTGTGGATACTTCGTTGGCTTTGTGGCCAGTCGAGAGTGGACTGAGCCAGGAGGAGGCAATGAAGAAGGGCATGGGGAACCAGAGGCAGAGGATGACTTGAAGGCCAGAGATGCATGCAGTCAGGAGCTCTTTTCTATCCCAGAGGAGACTAGCCAGTCACAGCAGTCAGATATTGGCAAAGTGCAAACAGGAGAGGAGGCCCCTGGTAAGTGGATTTGATTTTGGGAATTGCTGAAGCGAGTTGTTGGGGGCAGGAGGGTTGCAGAAAGCAGGCTTGTCTCTCACCTCATGCCTAGCTTGAGCAGAGGACCAGGCTGTTGATTGACTCCCTCACTTCACGTGAATCTCCCTCAGAGATCTCTGGGAAACTCTCGTGGAGGTACTGGGCAATCCGCTCCCGCAGGTTCCTTTGCAGAGCTGCTTTGTTTCTTGCCCCATTAACGGTAACTTTCCTGCACCGCTGTGCCATCATGGGGGGGGGGAGGGGGGAAGTGAGAGGGGGAGACAGATCATAGCTGCACACAGGCTAGCCGCATAGGGTCCAGGGTGGAAGCTGCAGGCTTGAAGAAGACCCTCCCTTGATTCCCTGCTCACCCTCAGCAGTGAGATCTTCCATAATGATCACCTCCTGTGGAAAGTGTGGGGACAGGAATGGATTATCACCCCCCCCTTCCCCAGTGCTGGCTCTCCCCAAGAGCCACATGCCCAGTGTACAGCAGGGTCCGGGAACAGTGATTTCCCTTGCCCCTGCGGCTACTCACCATTTTGGGGGTCTTGTGGCTCATGTGTGCTTGCCTGGGGGCAGCCAGTTAGTGTCAGGTGTGTGACTACTAGCTGTGTTTTAAAGCACTGAAACAGCGTTGTCTGTGTTGCAAACAATCCTGCTTCTGTAAATGTTGCATTTAAAGCTCCCAGAGATGACCTTGGGAGGCCAGCCTCCCTTATCAGCAACAGAACAGTTGTGAAGAATTTGAAAATGGCCAAGAAGAACTAAGGAGGACTTTCTCTGTGAGGTTATGACGCACTCAGCCGCCAAGAAACAGAATTTGAAGGAGTGGTGGGACAGCGAGAAGAGGGAATGAAAGGAGAACGCAGCACACCAGAGAAAAGCCACGGAGCGGCTCTTAACAGTTATGAAGCACTAAGCGGACACGCTCCAGGCGATACTAACTCTTCAAACCAAGCAGCTCCGTGCCTGCCCTCCCCTGCAGCCGCTGTTGCAAAACTCTTTCCCATACTCCCCCCACCACATACACACACTGTCATCAACCTCCTGGCTGCAGTCTCTACCTGCCGCATTCCACTTCTCCCTCCTCAGTCTAGCAGTGTGGACTCCCAATACTCACTGCACTCAACACCCATCCCTCTGCAGTTTGGCCCTGCTGAAGTACAGCACCCGCTGCATCATACTCCAAAGGAGGAGGTTGGGTATGATCCCTGGACATACACAAATTTGTAGCCATCCCGGGAACCCTCCTCCTCTTGAGACCTTCCATTCCCCCATCCCTGCTGATGAATTTTTTCGTTTGACTCTCTCCTCTGGTGGTTGTCTTTCAATAAAAGAATTGTGTTGGTTTGAAAGCAATCGTTATTCTATTAAGTGAAAGCAAAAAGAGCACTGCAAAGCAACATACATACAGCTATGTTAAGACTCCTTTTTGCATCATGTGCACCAATCACCTCCTAGCATTACAAGCACTGCAATCCTGAGAACAGCAACAAATATTAATGTCTTTCAGCTTCAAATTGCTGCCTCAAAGCATCCCTGATCCTTATGGCCCTATGCTGTCCCCCTCTAATAGCCCTGGTCTCCGGCTCTTCAAACTCAGCCTCCAGGCGCTGAGCCTCTGTGGTCCAGCCTTGAGTGAAGCTTTCACCCTTCCCTTCACAAATATCATGGAGCGCACAGCACGTGGCTATAAGCATAGAAATATCATCATCGGCCATGTCCAGCTTCCCATACAGGCATCACCAGCGGGCTTTTAAACGGGCCAAATGCACACTCCACAGCCATTCTGCACTTGCTCAGCCTGTTGTTGAACCACTCCTTGCTGCTGTCACGTTGCCCCATGTATGGCTTCATGAGCCACGGCATTAAGGGGTAGGCAGGGTCTCCCAGGATCACAATGGACATGTCGACTTCCCCTGCAGTGATCTTCTGGTCTGGGAAGAAAGTCCCTGCTTGCAGCTTCTTGAACAGGCCAGTGTTAATGTCTGTGAAATGCCCACGGTGATCCACAAGCACCTGAAGAACCATTGAGAAATACCCCTTGTGATGAATGTACTCGGTGGCTAAGTGGTCTGGTGCCAGAATTGGAATGTGCATGCCATCTATCGTCCCTCTGGAGTTAGGGAAGCCCATTTGTGCAAAGCCATCCACAATGTCACGCACATTGCCCAAAGTCACAGTCTTTCGTAGCAGGATGTGATTAATGGCCCTGCACACTTGCATCAACATGAGTCTAATGGTCGACTTTCCCACTCCCAACTGGTTAGCGACCGATCAGTAGCAGCCTGAAGTAGCCAGCTTCCACCATGCAATCACCACACACTTCTCCAATGGCAGGGCAGCTCTCATTCTCGTGTCCTTGTGCCCAAGGCCGGCTCCAGACCCCAGCGCACCAAGTGCGTGCTTGGGGCAACATGCCGGGAGGGTGGCAGGCGGCTCCAGTGGACCTCCCGTAGGCGTGCCTGCGGAGGGTCTGGAGGTCCGCGGCTCCGGTGGACCTGCCGCAGGCGTGCCTGCGGAGGGTCCGGAGGTCCGCGGCTCCGGTGGACCTGCCCCAGGCGTGCCTGCGGATGCTCCACCGGAGCCAGCGGGACCAGCGGACCCTCCGCAGGCACATCTGCAGGAGGTCCACTGGAGCCGCAGGACTGGCGACCGCCAGAGCGCCCCCCGCGGCGTGCCACCGTGCTTGGGGCGGCCAAATTACTAGAGCTGCCCCTGCTTGTGCCGCAAGGTGAATGTGGCTTTCCTCATGCAAAAGTTCTGCAGCCAGTGCTCGTCATCCCAGATGTGCATCACAATGTGATGCCACCACTCAGTGCTTGTTTCCCGAGCCCCAAAGTGGCATTCCACAGTGGTCAGCACCTCCAGGAATGCCAGAAGCAATCTCGTGTCATAGTTACTATGCATGGCGAGATCAATGTCACACTCCTCTTGCCTTTGTAGTTTAAGGAATAACTCCACTGCCACTTGTGACATGTTGGTCAGTGTGAACAGCATTCTTGTCAACAGCCTGGGATCCATTCTGCAGCCAGAAAGAGGCATGGCTGGACGTTCAGTACACAAACCATTGAAGGATGGAGTCTAATGTGGATGGAAGCACAGAGATTGCTGGGATGCGAAGCAATGCATCACGGGGCATTGGGACAGGACCCAAGATGCCCCGTGACCCCTTCCATCTTCCCACAAGTCTTAGTGGCAAAAGAGAAAAAGGTGCCCTGTGGGATAGCTGCCCAGAGTGCACCACTCCGAATAGCGTCGCAAGTGCCACAAGTGTGAACACGCTATTGCGCAGGCAGCTGTCAATGTGAACACACAACAGCGGTTTTCCTTCCATGCTCCCTGGGAAGCACTGTAACTGCTGGTGCTGTAACTTTGCTAGTATAGACGCGCCCTTAGTCCATCTAAGATACCAAGCAGGTCTCCTACTATTTCACCAAGGCCTAGTCTACACTGCTACTTTACAGAGCTGAAACTTTCTCGCTCAGGGATGTGAAAAAACACCCCCCTGAGCAATGCAAGTTTCAGCGCTGTAAAGTGCCAGTGTAGACAGTGCCCCAGCACTGGTAGCTACGCCCCTCATGGGGGTGTTTTTTTACAGCACCGGGAGAGCTCTCTCCCCTCACTGGTGCTGCACCATGTTAAAGTGCTGCCGCAAAGACATACCATAATAAGAAAGCAAGGCATCAATTTCCGTGCACTGATCTATCTATCTAACTATCAGTCTCCATAGATTCATAGCTGACAAGGCCAGAAGGGACCATTATCTACCCTGACCTTCCACATAACACAGCCCAAAGAACGTCACCCAGTAAATTAGCTCCAATATCAGATCCATTCCTCTCTGTATATCAAGATTCTTATCTATTCTTTTTATGCAACCCATAGATTCTTATACACTGATCTGTCAACATTCTGTCCGTTTGTTTGTAGTGCTATTGTAGCTGTGTTGGTACCAGGATATGAGAGAGACAAGGACCAGATGGAGGAGGTAATATCTTTTATAGGACCAATATCTGTTATGGAAGAGACAAACTTTTGAACTTCACAGAACTATTCTTCTGGTCTGGCGAAGGTAACCAGAGAATACAGTATTCTCAGGGTTAGCCTGATGGCTCAAATGTTGGGGAGTGGAATTGCATCAGGAATGTCAGCATGCAAGTGAACAAGATTCAGCCCTAAAAAGGACTTTGAATGCAGTGTGCTGATTGGATCATCAGTTTTCCCAGTCTGAACTGAGTAATCCCAGAGTGCATGACAAGAGAGCTGATCCTAGTGTGTAGAAAAGACAAACCAACAGTCTATTCCAAGGCCTTATGCTGGCACCAACACTTTTCAACCTGTACACAAACAACTTTCTGCTTACTGAATCCCACAAGCTCACATACTCAGATGACATTTGCTCAGGCTTCCAAACCCAGTCATTCCCAGAACTTGAAGAACCCTCAACTTGATTAAGATGGCCAAATACTGTAGTCAGAGACATTTACAACCAAGTGTGATCAAAATTTTGAGTGTGCTCCATCTTTACAATGCCTGAACAGCCAAAGAACTGACTGTTTTTCTCAATGGACATCACTTGAAACATGAATCCCACTCAGTCTACCTTGAAGTAGCCCTAGACAGATCTCTCCCATATTTTTACCACCTGAGGAAACTGTACGTAGGTGAGGACATGTAACAACCTTGTAAATAGATTGGCTGGCACTTCATGTGGAGCAAACACTCAGACTCTCTGACTATCCGGTTTAGCCCTCTGTTATGCTGCAGCAGCATACTGTGCTCCGATCTGGCTCATTCGTTGCGTGTCAAGTTAATTGATACACAACAACACTCAGCCATGTACATTGTACCTGGGACAATGAGACAAACACCAGCAGCATGTCTCCCCATCACTCCTCCACATGTCCATTGCAAGGACACTACAGCCAGAATGCTTGAGAAGATCAGGACAAACCCAAGCCCAGACTAACCCAGAGCTCAGAGCAGTTGCCTGAAAGGGGTAAGACCCTGTACAAATCCTTTCCCCCCCACAGGCATAGAGGAAACTGAACCTGTTGTGATACTGTATGATTAAAATATGACCATATTATATAATTGCAACAAATCTTGTACAAAGTGTGTCCTGTAAGGTGTCAATGGGAAAGTTATGGTTAGCTGAATATGATTATCCTATTTGTATGTATGTATCATTTTAGTATCGGAAGTTATGAATATTGACTATGTAACAATATTTCAAATGTGTTTGCTCCTGGTTAGCACCCACAAGGTAGGTCTAGTCAGCACATTGTGAATGGACTATTCAAGTTAATGGTCCGTCATCGAACACAATGGCCATGCAAGAAGCTTATCCCCACCTGATGGACTTTCCTGTGGACATTCCAGCCAGAATATGGGTAATGGCTATGACTCATCAAAGACTGCAAGGGCACGTGACCAGCTCATGTGACACTGGACTCCATCTTGTGCCTGTACTTTCCCACAAACTGTGCTGGGGGCTTTGCTTGGAACAATGAGATTCCCTCCACATCTCAGAAGCTATAAAAGGCCCTGGAACATCTCTATTTTGCCTCTTTCCTGCTCTGATCTTTGGACTATGGACTTATACTAATAGGAGCATTCTAACCAATCATGAGCACCTTCCAATCATTTGAAGCATCCAGAGACTTGATTTAAGCCAGCAGTTTATGCCATCACTGCTTCAAGCCTGATCCAAGAATTTTGCCATTGTTGTATGTATTCGATTCCTTTAACCAATTTTAACTCTCATCTCTTTCTTTTTTCATATAAATAAACCATCAGATATTAGATACTAAAATATTGGCAACAGCATGATTATTGGGTAAAATCTGATGTATATATTGACCTGGGTATGTGGCTGGTTCTTTGGGATCAGAAGAAGCTTTGGTTGATGAAGCAGGGGTCTACTACAGACCACCAAACCAAGAAGAAGTGGATGAGGCTTTTTTTAAACAACTAACAAAATCAACCAAAGCGCAGGATTGGTGGTGAGGGGGAACTTCAACTACCCAAATAACACAGCAAGGCACAGATTATCGAACAAGTTCCTGGAATGTATTGGAGACAATTTTTTATTTCAGAAGGTGGAGAAAGCTACTGCGGGGAGGCTGTTCTAGATTTGATTTTGACAAATAGGGAGGAACTGGTTGAGAATATGAAAGTGGAAGGCAACTTGGAGTAAAGTGATCATGAAATGGAGTTCATGATTCTAAGGAATGGTAGGAGGGAGAACAGCACACTTAAGACAATGGATTTCAAGAAGGCGACTTTAGAAAACTCAGGGAGTTGGTAAGTAAAATCCCATGGGAAGCCAGTCTAAGGGGAAAAACAACTGAAGACAGTTGGCAGTTTTTCAAAGAGACATTATTAAGGGCACAAGAGCAAACTATACCACTGTGTAGGAAAGATAGGAACAGGGCCGTCCTTACCCATACGCAAAGCACGCAGCTGCGTAGGGCACCAGGACATTTGGGGCACCACATTTCTTTGTGCCCTGCGTAGCTGCATGCTGCTCCAGCCCCTGCTCCAGCTCTGCCCCATGATCCCCACCCCTGCTCTGCACCATCCCGCTCCTGCTGTGCCTCTTCCTGCTCCTGCCCAACCCTGCCCCCACTCCTCTGAGCTCTGCAGCAGCCAGCATGGCCGGGTCTGCACTCCCAGCGGCTGGTGAGTGTGCTGGGGGGTGGTTCCCCTCTGTCCCCCAAGCCCGCCTCCCCCGCGGAGGCCTGGGGCCCACTCATCACCCTCCCACGGAGGCCTGGGGCCCACTTCTCCCCCTCCCCTCCCCCCGCAGAGGCCTGGGACCCGCCCCCCCCATGGAAGCCTGGGGCCCGCTCCTAACCCACCCCCCACAGAGGCCTGGGGCCTCACCCCCACATGGTGTGGGGGGCTGCATAATAGCTAGGGACGGCCCTGGAGAGGAAGTATGGCAAGAGACTAGGGGTTTGTCATAGAAGTGGATGGGTGAGATTCTGTGGCCTGCATTGTGCAGGAGGTCAGACTAGATGATCATAATGGTCCCTTCTGACCTTAAAGTCTATGAGACTATGAGACCACCCTGGCTTAACCAGGAGATCTTCAATGATCTAAAACTGAAAAAAAAGAGTCCTACAAAAAATGGAAACTCGGTCAAATTACAAAGGATGAATATAAACAAATAACACAAGTATGCAGGGATAAAATTAGAAAGGCCAAGGCATAAAACGAGATCAAACTAGTTAGGGACATAAAGGGTAACAAGAAAACATTCTACAAATACATTAGGAGCAAGATGAAGACCAAGGACAGAGTAGGCCCGTTATTCAATGAGGGGGAATGGAAAATGTGGAAATGGCAGAGGTGCTTAATGACTTCTTTGTTTCAGTTTTCACCATGAAGGTTGGTGGCGATTGGACGTCTAAAATAGTGAATGCCAATGAAAATGAGGTAGAATCAGAGTCTAAAATAGGGAAAGAACAAGTCAAAAATTACTTAGATAAGTTAGATCTCGTCAAATCACCAGGGCCTGATGGAATACATCATAGAATACTCAAGGACCTGACTGAGGAGATATCTGAGTCATTAGCAATTATCTTTGAAAAGTCATGGAAGACGAGAGACATTCCAGAAGACTGGAAAAGGGAAAATATAGTGTCCATCTATAAAAAGGGAAATAAGGACAACCCGGGGAATTACAGACCAGTCAGCTTAACTTCTGTACCCGGAAAGATAATGGAGCAAATAATTAAGCAATCAATTTGCAAACACCTAGAAGATAATAAGGTGATAAATAACAGTCAGCATGGATTTGTCAAGAACAAATCGTGTCAAACCAACCTGATAGCTTTTCTTTGACAGGGTAACAAGCCTTGTGGATAGGGGGGAAATGGTAGATGTGGTATATCTTGACTTTAGTAAAGCTTTTGATACTATCTCTCATGACCTTCTCATAAACAAACTCGGAAATACAACCTAGATGGAGCTACTATAAGGTGGGTGCATAACTGGTTGGAAAATAGTTCCCAGAGAGTAGTTATCAGTGGTTCACAGTCATGCTGGAAGGGCATAACAAGTGGGGTTCTGCAGAGATCACTTCTGGGTCCGGTTCTGTTCAATATCTTCATCAATGATTTAGATAATGACATTGAGAGTACACTTATAAAGTTTGCGGACAATACCAAGCTGGAAGGGGTTGCAAGTGCTTTGGGGGATAGGATTAAAATTCAAAATGATCTGGACAAACTGGAGAAATGGTCTGAAGTAAATAGGAAGAAATTCAATAAGGACAAATACAAAATACTCCACTTAGGAAGGAGCAATCAGTTGCACACATACAAAATGGGAAATGACTGCCTAGGAAGGAGTCCTGCAGAAAGGGATCTGGGGGTCAGTGGATCACAAGCTAAATATGAGTCAACAGTGTAACGCTGTTGCAAAAAAAGCGAACATCATTCTGGGATGTATTAGCAGGAGTGTTGTAAGCAAGACACGAGAAGTAATTCTTCCGCTCTACTCCGCGCTGATTAGGCCTCAACTGGAGAATTGTGTCCAGTTTGGGCGCCACATTTCAGGAAAGATGTGGACAAATTGGAGAAAGTCCAGAGAAGAGCAACAAGAATGATTAAAGGTCTAGAAAACATCACCTATGAGGGAAGTTTGAAAAAACTGGCTTTGTTTAGTCTGGAGAAGAGAAGACTGAGAGGGGACATAGAATCATAGAACTGGAAGGGACCTTAAGAGGTCATCTAGTCCAGTCCCTTGCACTCAAGGCAGGACTAAGTATTATCTAGACCATCCCTGATGGGTGTTTGTCCAACCTGCTCTTAAAAATCCCCGATGATGGAGATTCCTCAACCTCCCTAGGCAATTTATTCCAATGCTCAACCACTCTGACAGGAAGTTTTTCCTAATGTGCAACCTAAACCACCCTTGCTGCAGTTTAAGCCCATTGCTTCTTGTCCTATCCTCAGAGGTTAAGAACAATTTTTCTCCTTCCTCCTTGTAACAACCTTTTATGTACTTGAAAACTGTTATCATGTCCCCTCTCAGTCATAACTCCATTGTCACTGGTGTGCAGTGATGGGGACTTGACAGGACCTCTGCTGCAGACATGCTGTAATTTCACATGCTACCTCAGCCTTGCGAGATGTGGAAAGGCTAAGCCATCTGGGAGGATGGATGGTCTTATGGCAGAAAGCCCAGACCAGGTGTGATGGGTTGTCACCCCTGGGGTGCAGTCTGGGAACTGTGGGAACTGCTGTGCCCCTCTAACCACCCAACTGGTCTGACCCTGCTCACAGTGCTTTGTTGGAGATACAGCCAGTCTCCCCCATCTCCCTTATCACCCAACGTGACAGCAGGTGGCACCACACACCCAAATTGAGCTACCTGAGTGCTTTACCTAAGTCACTGAAAGACAGGCAGGAGACAACAGCCAATTTCCCAACTCCTCCGCCTTGCACCCTTGCTGGAGTGTAAACCCAAAATTATACTGTCTTGCACTGCACAGGGATCTGTATGATGTAAGCACAATGATAAAGTTTGCCTTCCCCTCAATGTGGGAAGGACATGCAAAAGCTCACAGAGCTGAGATTTTACCCAGACACTTCATTCAAAACACACTGGTTAGGATAAAGCATAAAACAAGGGTATTAACTAGAGAAAGATAGATTTTAACTGATTATAAGTGATAGCAAACAGATCAAAGCAGATTACATAGAAAATAAACAAAACCACAAACTAAGCTTAACATACTAGATAGATTGGATATGAATTAGCAACTTCTCACCCTGACTGATGATACAAGCAGTCCAGCAAGTTTCCATACACAGGCTAGAAATCCCTTTAGCCTGGGACCAGCACTTCCCCCAGTTCAGTCTTTGTTCCTCAGGTGTTTCCAGGAGTTCTCTTGTGTGGGGAGTGAGGCCCCAAGGTGATGTCACACCCCACCTTATATAGCTTCTCCGTACAGTGAGAACCCTTTGTTTCAAACTCAGTTCCCAGTCCAGCTTGTGGAAAAATATAGGTACCAAAATGGAGTTCAGTGTCATGTGGTCTGGTCACATGCCCTTGCACGCCCTGCTGAGTCATGGCAGCCATTACTTACAGGCTGGCTGGAGTGTTCTCAGGAAGGCTAAGCGCTTCCATGGTCCATTGTCTTTGCTGATGGGCCATCAGCACTGTCTAGCTTCTTCATTGTTGTACCTGAAAGGCTGGCTGTGGGTGTTTTCCAGAGTGAGCACATTTGAAATATAGATACATAGTCAATATTCATAACTTCAGATACAAAATTATACATGCATACAAATAGGATAATCATATTCAGCAAATCATAACTTTTTCAGGGACACCTCACAAGACATATCTTGTACAGGATGCATTGTAATTATGTCATAGTCATATCATAATACTACTACTATGATGAATATGGGGTGTAGTGTCACAGTGGGGACTCCGGAGACCTCGTTTCTGTTTCCTGCCGTATCAGATTCATTGTGTGTCTGTGGCCAAGTCACTTCCCCTCCCTCGGCCTTGTGTTCCTCACCTCCCTGGTCACAAGGCGTTGGAAGGCTTTATTCATTGCTGGCTCTGGGCCAAGCCCCCTGCATTGCTCACATGAAGCTTAGTTTGGGCTGACCTTAAATGTTACAGAGATTTCTGTGCAATAGCTTTGACCAAAGCGGCAGAATTCTGCAAACTAAGTTATCCAGGCCTGAATCTATTCTGGGGCAGTGCTCTGATGGCCCAGTGCCCCCTGGGCCAGCCTAGCCCTTGTGCAGATTCCATTAGCTCTTGTCACCTGTACTGGGGAATACTGACTCCTTTCCTTATTGTCCCTTGTGATGGTCACAGGTAAATTACAGTCTGCTCCTCAAGTGTATTCCAAGCAGCACCCCACAGATACTCAGTAACCAGCAACTAAACTAGTTCACATGCATTACAGATGTACAACACGCTGTGACTGCAACGCCAATTTCAGGACATTGCATTAGATGGAGACCTTGAAATTATCTTAACTGAAGCCTTCCACCTCCATGCCACACTGTTAAATACCTGTATAAACTGCAACACAAACCCTGCACCAGCGTTGCCTATATGTGTCCATTGTAGTCATCCCTTGAAGCAAAGCGCTACATTTCTGGCTAGTAAACGGAGCAACTCCTGGCCCAGGTGGTGTGATCAGTGAGCACCCCTTGTGCCTTTTCTGGGGCACTCTCTGGTACTGTAGTCTCTTCTGAGAAGATCCCTGCTCACCTGAATGGCGGAGAAGGACATTGGCATGTTAGTTTCTCTCCGATCCCCTTGGCATTTAACTGTGATTCACGCTCTCTCACCTTATGTCACAGCATATTGGTACCTGGGACACCATGTAACACAATGTGGCTACAGTTTCAACAGGACCAATTTCCATTTGGGAAAGTCACTGTCCCCAGTAAGTGATGCTCTGTGCAGTTTAGGACTTCTCTGAACCCTCCCTTGGCTGTTTGTGAGATCACTGCTCAGAGTGGGGGGCACCAATGTATCAGCAGTCATACAGCACTCACACACATACACTCCCTTGTACATGCACACACAAACACACCCATACAAACTTAAACACACACATGCTGCACATGCATACACACCCATATATGCAACGTGCATGTACATACTCACACACACACACACAATGATCTTGAATTGCCCTAAAGTAGCAGAAAATGTGAGCAGTCAGAATTTCACCTCATTTTACATCAATTAGGCTTCCTAAAATGAGAGGCCAAACAATTTCTTAGAGCCAAACAATGTGGGTGATTGGTTCACTGAACAGGTAGCTTATCCCAGCTGGTTGGGCTGCATTCCCAAAAACCTGACTCCCAGAGTCACTTTGACTCCATGCGCTAAAATGAGCAGCCAGGCTAGCCTTGGCTGAGGACTGCAGATGCTGTCAAGTTTGGGTGGTCCCACTCTCAGATTTCAGAGTAGCAGCCGTGTTAGTCTGTATCCGCAAAAAAAAAAAAAAAAAAAAACAGGAGTACTTGTGGCACCTTAAAGACTAACAAATTTATTTAAGCATGAGCTTTCGTGAGCTAAAGCTCACTTCTTCGGATGCATAGAATGGAACACACAGACAGGAGATATTTATACATACAGAGAACATGAAAAGGTGGAAGTATGCATACCAACAGGCAGAGTCTAATCAATTGAGATGAGCTATCGTTAGCAGGAGGAAAAAAACTTTTAGAAGTGATAATTAAGATGGCCCATAGAAGGTGTGAGGAGAACTTAACATAGGGAAATAGATTCAATTGGTGTAATGACCCAACCATTCCCAGTCTTTGTTTAAACCACAGTTAATTGTATCTAGTTTGCACATTAATTCAAGTTCAGCAGTCTCTCTTTGGAGTCTGTTTTTGAAGTTTTTTTGTTGCAAAATTGCCACCTTCAAGTCTGTCACTGAGTGGTTAGAAAGGTTGAAGTGTTCTCCCACTGGTTTTTGAATGTTATGATTCCTGATGTCAGATTTGTGTCCATTTATTCTTTTGCGTAGAGACTGTCCGGTTTGGCCAATGTACATGGCAGAGGGGCATTGCTGGCACATGATGGCATATATCACGTTGGTAGATGTGCAGGTGTACGAGCCCCTGATGGTGTGTCTGATGTGATTAGGTCCTGTGATGGTGTCACTTGAATGGATATGTGGACAGAGCTGGCATCGGGCTTTATTGCAAGGATAGGTTCCTGGGTTAGTGTTTATGTTGTATGGTGTGCGGTTGCTGGTGAGTATTTGCTTCAGGTTGGGAGGCTGTCTATAAGCGAGGACTGGCCTGTCTCCCAAGATCTGTGAGAGTGAGGGATCATCTTTAAGGATAGGTTGTAAATCTTTGATGATGCGCTGGAGAGGTTTTAGTTGGGGGCTGTAGGTAATGGCTAGTGGTGTTCTGTTATTTTCTTTTTTAGGCCTGTCCTGTAGTAGGTGGCTTCTGGGTACTCTTCTGGCTCTGTCAATCTGTTTTTTCACTTCAGCAGGTGGGTATTGTAGGTTTAAGAATGCTTGATAGAGATCTTGTAGGTGTTTATCTCTGTCCGAGGGATTGGAGCAAATACGGTTGTATCTTAGAGCTTGGCTGTAGACAATGGATCGTGTGGTAATCTTACCACAGTGAGGCTTCCAGCTCTCTGGATTTTATCGTATGTGTGGGGCAATCTCAGCCTTGCAGATATAAGAAGTAGATGTTAAAGTGTCAGTCATCGTTCTAGGGTAAAGTTAGTGATATAGAACCAACAATAAACTTCTTGTCTGCTGTGGACTCTGACAAAGAGCTTTGAAAAGAAGGCAAGGTTTTCCTTAGATAACTGATAATAGTCCTGGCATAATGTGCAGACAATTTAATACTTAGCAGCTTTACCCCTCTAGCAGGTGTTTGTTTAAGAGAGACTTCACAGTGCAGAGAAGGAAATAGCAGATTTCCTCAGGCTCATTAGGCGACGTTTCACTTTCTAATGCACAAGGTTTTATTCGTTAAATGGCTTGACTTGATTTCCAAGTTCTTTTCTCCCTTATCAAGGATTCACTTAATACACTGGAAGTTTCACATCTGCAGGGAAGAACAGTGGGTACATTTCTCCTCCTAACAGGTATATCTTCTAAATCCAGAAAAGACCCCTTTCACACACTTCATCAGAAGCTTCATGTTCCCTGGGCAAATTGATTTTTATCTGAAAGAAAAAGGGAATGTCTGAAATGTTGCACTTTTTGGCTTGAAAGTAAGAATATTGATAGCGCTAAGAAAGGAAACATCATGGAGTTTGCCTTTGTTTTTTTTCTAAGCTACCCCAGTTTAGGAAATTCAGCAGAGAATGCAAAGTGCTTGGGGTTGTGGTTAGAACCTTTCCCAGATTTATTTATACATAATGTATAAATGTGTCCTATCAAGGCCTTGATCGTACAAATGCTTGTGCACAGAACTTTATGCCGTGACGCTTCACTGAAATCTGTAGGACAACTCGCATGTGCAAACTGCACGTACACAAGCGGTTGCAGGATGGGTCTGACTGCTCAGAGCCAGCACAACCCCTGATTAAAAAGCAGATACAAACACAAAGCAAACAGGAAGAGCTAGGCAAACCCATTGGGCTTCAGATACATTAGCTGCGAAGTTTTGAAGACAACTTGTTTCTTGGGGGATCGTTCTTGCCAGGATTTGGCCCGTTCTGTTCTCGGTCAGGCCCTGAGCCTGCATGTGCTCCTCCAGTTGTTTGGCTTTACACACGTGAGAAGGGCATCGGAGCCAACAGGATACTGTCGCACGTAAGGCTATGCAGCTGCATCAGGGCCTTAGTGTGTAAGGTGCTCCCCGCAGGTCCTGATCTGTATGTTCCGTAAGGAGTCCCATGCATTTACAGGCTCCATACAGGATCATAATCAGATTCTAGTGGTTATCACCTCTCACCCTCTATAGGTTGGAGACCTACAAAAATACATGGCCAGATACTCAGCCCCCATTCAGGACCCTTTGACCAACTGAGTGTCACAGAGGGGCTGAAATCACCACTGCCACAGCCAACAGCTGGAGGGTTCCCCCAGCAGAGAGGAATTCTTCGGTCTTGTGCCAATGGCTACCCACCCTCCCTCCTTCCTTGGCCATATTGGGAGGTGGAGGGGGCAGAAATCTCTGCTCTGCCAGTTCAAAGCTACTGAGCTTCCCTTAGGGATCACAGCCAGTTGTCATAAATTAGAGCAGCCCCCAGGCTGTTCTAACCTATATTGGAATCAGGACAATCTGAAAACCCAGGAGCTGTAATCAGCTCCCAGAAGCCCCCTTACTTCTCTCCTGCACTGAGTGGATCTGGGTGCAGGAGAAAATGTGACCCTTATGTATTAATGCCACTGAATGGAGATTCATCTTTAAGGGGGAGCCTGTGGAATTCACATTGTATTTCCCATCCTGAGGCAGAGTGCAACATCTATTGCCATGCCAAAAGGCCATGGGGACTTGGGGCACTGCCCTGGCCATACACGTTCCTGGTGCCCTGATCTCTACAGGGTAATTGTTCCATCTTTCCCACTCAGAGAGAGGAAAGGTTGGCCCCTGCCCTCCTGTTCTCTTCGGGCTCTCGAGTCCTGCTGGGATTGGCTGAACTGAAAGACAGCTGTAAGACAAGAATGAAAAGAAACTGGAGAGAGCAGCTCATCCTGTCTGGGAATACAGGAACTCCTCACTTAACGTTGTTATGTTCCTGAAAAATCTGACTTTAAGCGAAATGATGTTAAGCGAATCCAATTTCCCCATAAGAATTAATGTAAATGAGGAGGGTAGGTTTCAGGGAAATTTTTTTCACCAGACAAAAGACTATATTATATATATACACACACAGAGAGAGTATAAGTTTTAAACAAACAATTTAATATTGGTCACAGTGATGATGATTGTGAAGCTTGGTTGAGATGGAGGAGTCAGAGGGTGGGATATTTCCCAGGAAATGCCTTACTGCTAAATGAACTAGCAATTGACTGAGCCCTCAAAGGTTAACTCTCACACTCTACAAGGCAGCAGGAAAGGAGGGAGGGCAGACAGAGACAGAGACAGAGACACACACCCTGTATGAGAGAGAAGAAATGTGCATTTCCCCGTTAAGTAGCTGACCCCAGGCTTAGGTACACTGACTTGTTAATTACATCAGCTTGCTGAGACCTGAGCCCACAGCTACTGCCTAGAACAGGGATCTCAAACTCAAATGACCACAAGGGCCACATGAGGACTAGTACATTGGCCCGAGGGCCGCATCACTGACACCTCCCCCCCACTGCCCTCGGCCCCGCCCCCACTTCACCCCTTCCATGAAGCCCCCCCGCCCCGCCTCTTCCCACCCCTTCCCTGCCCCCATTCCAACCCCGTCCCTGAAATCCCCACCCCAACTCTACCCCCTCCCTGCCCCCAGGAGGCTCAGGGCAGGGGTTGGGGAGCAGGAGGGGTGCAGCAGGGGGCTCAGCGCAGGGGGTTGGGGTGCAGGAGGGGTGCGGTGGGGGCTCAGGGCAGGGGGTTGGGGTGCAGGAGGGTGCAGCAGGGGTTCGGCAGGGGTTGGGGTGCAGGAGGGGTGCAGCAGGGGCTCGGCAGGGGTTGGGGTGCAGGAGGGGTGCAGCAGGGGCTCGGCAGGGGTTGGGGTGCAGGAGGGGTGCGGCAGGGGCTCAGGGCAGGGGTCAGGGTTCAGGAGGAGTGGCAGGGGCTCGGCAGGGGTTGGGGTGCAGGAGGTGCAGCAGGGGCTCGGCAGGGGTTGGGGTGCAGGAGGGTGCAGCATGGGGCTCGGCAGGGGTTGGGGTGCAGGAGGGTGCGGCAGGGGCTCAGGGCAGGGGTCGGGTGCAGGAGGGGTGTGGCAGGGGCTCGGCAGGGGTTGGGGTGCAGGAGGGGCTTGGCAGGGGTTGGTGTGCAGGAGGGGTGCGGCAGGGGCTCAGGGCAGGGGTCGGGGTGCAGGAGGGTGTGGCAGGGGGCTCGGCAGGGGTTGGGGTGCAGGAGGGTGCAGCAGGGGCTCGGCAGGGGTTGGGGTGCAGGAGGGTGCAGCAGGGGCTCGGCAGGGGTTGGGGTGCAGGAGGGGTGTGGCGGGGGCTCGGCAGGGGGTCGGGTGCAGGAGGGGTGCGGCAGGGGTTCAGGGCAGGGGTCGGGTGCAGGAGGGGTGCAGGGGTTCAGGGCAGGGGTCGGGTGCAGGAGGGGTGCAGCAGGGGCTCGGCAGGGGTTGGGGTGCAGGAGGGGTGCAGGAGGGTGCGGCAGGGGCTCAGGGCAGGGGTTGGGGTGCAGGAGGGGTGCAGCAGGGGCTCGGCAGGGGTTGGGGTGCAGGAGGGGTGCAGGAGGTGTGGTAGGGGCTCGGCAGGGGTTGGGGTGCAGGAGGGGTGCAGGAGGGTGTGGTAGGGGCTCAGGGCAGGGGTCGGGGTGCAGGAGGGGTGTGGCAGGGGCTCGGCAGGGGTTGGGGTGCAGGAGGGTGCAGCAGGGGCTCAGCAGGGGTCGGGGTGCAGGAGGGTGCAGCAGGGGCTCAGCAGGGGTCGGGTGCAGGAGGGTGCAGCAGGGGTTCAGGGCAGGGGTCGGGGTGCAGGAGGGGTGTGGGGTGCAGCAGGGGGCTCGGCAGGGGGTTGGGGTGCAGGAGGGGTGTGGCAGGGGGCTCGGCAGGGGGTTGGGGTGCAGGAGGGGTGTGGCAGGGGGCTCGGCAGGGGGTTGGGGTGCAGGAGGGGTGCAGGAGGGGTGCGGCAGGGGGTCGGGGTGCAGGAGGGGTGTGGCAGGGGACTCAGGGCAGGGGGGTTGGCTGCAGGAGGGGTTCGGGGGGGGGGCTCTGGGCCAGCGCGCACCGGGGACAGGCCGGGCTCCCTGCCTGCCTGCCCTGCCTACCTTGCCCCCGCACCACTCTGGGAAGCTTCTGGAACATTGGGGGGTGGGGGGGCAGCACAGGGGTCTGTGTGTTGCTGTTGCTTCAGGGACCACCCCCAGCAGCTCCCATTGGCCAGGAATGGGGGACCGCGGCCAGTGGGAGCTGCTGGGGGGGCTGCCTGAAGCAAGAGCAACACACAGACCCCTGCCCCCCCCACGTTCCAGCCGCTTCCAGGAGCGGTGCGGGGGCAGAAGAGGCAGGCAGGGAGCCTGTCCTTCCCCCGGTGCACGTCGGGCTGGAGCCGCTCTAGGTAAACGCTGGAGGGGGCCGGGGGGCCACAAGGAGATTGGGGGCCGCAGAAAATAACCCCGTGGGCCCTGTGTTTGAGACCCTTGGGCCTAGAAGCTCCCTCCATCGTGTGTCCCCCTGCTCTACGGAAGATGGGGTAAGTGGGGTGCAGGAGCGGGGGGGAGAGACACCCTGACATTAGCTCCCCTCTCCCCGTCCAGCAAGCAGGAGTCTCTGGGAGCAGCTCGAAGGCAGAGGCAGGAGCAGCACATGGCAGTGGGGGGAGGGACAGCTGCTGCACAGGGAATTTAGGAGATGGGGGAGCTGATAGGAGGGCTGCTGGTCCACCCTGGTTCCAACCAACCACTAGCTAGCTGCAAGGGGCTGCTCTTCTTGCAAGTAGTGGACAAAACAGGCGGCTGCCAAAGGACGTTAGAAGGGAGCATTTCACAACTTTAAATGAGCATGTTCCCTAATTGATCAGCAACTTAACATCAAAACATCGCTAACCAGGATGACTTTATGCGAGGAGTTCCTGCACATGGGGTTATCTCTGCCTATCTCATACAGCCACGAGCAAGGGCGTTCATTGTGCCTCTAATCCGCACACTCAGTCACAGGGCGCTTGGTACAGAAAGGGGAATGTAGGTGTTTACCTTTCTGGTGCTTCTCTGAGCACAGGAGGCACCCTGTCCATCTGAGCCCATTAACCATCTGCCCACAGCTGAGAATAATGGTAACACAAACAGAAGAAGTTGTGGGTTTCACATGCTTTATTGCTACTCAGAAATAGTTTTCTAGATGAAGGTTGAGCTCATTACTTTATGCCCTCATGAATTGTATCCTGATTTTAATATGCAAATGTAGTGCTCACATGCACCAACCAAAAAGACTTGATACACCAGAATAGCTCTGGAAATATTACTCTGGTCTATGCACGACTGATCCACCAGCTAAGAAGAATTTGCACCCATTAGGGTTCAAAGGAATCGTTACTGCCCCTTGAGCCAGTAATCTGCGTTTAAAAATACATAGTTACTGCTCAGAAGCTGAATTTGCAAAGGTCTCTACAGTCACAGTTAAATGACAGATCAGTCATAATGGTTCTACTGTGTCATCTAGCCTGCACTTCCGTGGGATAATTATATTTCCTCTGAGAGCAGAGGAGTGAATGCGTGATACAGCTTTGAATTGACAACCATATTATGTGGCAATAGCATATTAAAATTCCTGATCAAAGAAAGATTAATGGCCCAGATGCACAAAAGCAGCAAACAAACAGATGCTTCCTGTTTGTACACTCAGCATTTCTATGAACCAGTGAAGTGATGGTAACCAGCGCCAGGATGAGACCCCTGAGTCACAACACAGAGGAAGCTGCAGTAAAGCCCTCATCTTCAGTACAACATATTAATAAACAGTGCTAATAGCTAACAATATCAATAACACCACTTCCATCATGTTCTTTACTCTAGGATGGCCCAAATGTATTGTATTTGGATTACATTGGAGGCAAATAAATGAAGCCTCCAGTGGCCCTCTTAGAGATAGGTAAGCTTATTAGAGCATTAATCTCATCCTGGCTGTTGTTTTTTGTTGCTGTATTTCAGTATCACCCACCAAGTGCCGGGTGTCAGCAGACCCCCAAGAAGACTCACTTCCTGAATTAGAAACACCTGTAAAAGTTTGCCAGGTTTTCAGTTCCCAGACTGGAACAATTTTATAAAAATACAAAAAATGTTCAAGAAATGCAGGAATCACTGAGTCATCCGTTTTCAATAAAAAATGGCGAATTCATTCCTTTTCTTTTAAACCTGTAACTTTTGCAAATCCTGGAAGAGGGGGCTGGTGCCAGGCAGTCTCCCCACCACCCTGAATAACGCTTGCACTCATGCAACCCCCAGCTTAACAACTCACTTAAGCACATGCTTAACTTTAGGCCCTTGCTTAAGTCACTGACTTGTGGAATTGGGGCCTTCACACTTTCCAAGTATTAGCCCAGCTACTCAGCTGGTGTAAATTGGCCCAGGAGGGTGAAATTCCATGAGACACAGAAGAGAACTTCTAGCTGAGAGGGGGAGCGGCACTAAGGTGGATTTAACTTTCTCTGGGCTGCTCCTAAGTCATGGAAGCCTCCCTGGGCTCTCCTATGGGTGTTGTTGCGGCCTGGAGTCTCCATAGCACGGCATGCTCTGGCCCCACCTCCTGACAACCTTCTACCCCTAGCCAGGAGCGCTGGAAGCTCTTTAGAAGTGGGGGGCCCACCCAGTCCATGGCCCCGCCCCTGCTCTGCCCTCCCCCTCCCCCTCGGCCCTGCTCCAGTCCCCCTCCACCTGATGAGGAGACTGGATTTGAACAGGGCTCTACTACTGCTCAGGAACTGCCGTAACCACTGGGCTAAGGGCTGCTCTGATGCAGGGCCCGGCTCCACTGTGGATCAATTGTGAATAGCCATTGGGAGAAAGAAAGAACACGCGCCGTTAATTGTATGGCCCAGCGGTTAGCGCACTCACGCAGGACATGGGACTTCAGTGTTCAGTACTCCCACTCCAATGACTCTTCTATTATTTATCTCAACAGGAGCAATGGAGGGAGCTCCCCTAGCAGAGGACTCCATAGCACAGTAGTTATAGGGTGACCAGATCACCAAGGTCAAAAATCGGGATGCGGGGGGGCGGGGCGGGGGCAGAGGGGGAAAAAATGGCGGCAGAGCAAAAAAAAAAAAAAACCCACCCCCGATTCCTCCTCCCTCCGCAGGCGCTGGAGGGAGGCCCGGGAGACTCAAGGGAGCACGGGGCCGGGGTGAGTGTGAGTCCAGCCTGGCCCAGAGCAGGCAGGACTCAGGCGCGGTATCTGGAGGGAGAGTACGGGGTGGCCTGCGGGGCCAGGCAGCGGCTGTTCTCCCCACCTGGGCAGCAGGACTCGGGAGCAGCCGCTGCTGCAGCTCCCACTGCCGCGGGGGGGAGGAAGCGGCCGCTGGCCAAGCTCGGCAGCTGCGGCTCTGGCGCCCACGAACCCCCCGAGCCCGGGCCTGCTGCGGGGACCCAGCGCGCACGCTGCACATACCCAGCCCCTGGCCACTCGCGTCTGGGCTGGCTGCCCAGCTGGTGCTTGGCCACTTCCTCCCCCCGCAGCAGTGGGAGCTGCAGCAGCGGCTGCTCCCGAGTCCTCTGCCCAGGTGGGGAGAACAGCCGCCACCTAGCCCCACGGGCCGCCCCCCTACTCTCCCTCCAGGTACCGCACCCGAGTCCTGCCTGCTCGGGGCCAGGCCATACTCACACTCACCCCGGCCCGCACTCCCCTGAGTCTCCTGGGCATGGCATGCTTGGAAAGAGGCGGGGATTTGGGGAGGGAGACAATGGGGCAGTGAGGGGGCGGGGATGGGGGCGAGGATTTGGGGAAGGATCCAATGGGGGAAGGAGGGGGCGGAGTCAGGGCAGGGGAGGGCGCGAGCCCTTCGGGCTCCAGAGCCTTTGCTTGTTTGTCCAGTGTCCCGACCTAACATTGGTCGGGACGCGGGACAAACAAGCAAATATCGGGACAGTCCCGATAAAATCGGGACGTCTGGTCACCCTAAGTAGTTAGGACTCTCCTCTGAGAGGTGGCAGCTCTCAGTTTAATCCCATTTTCTCCCCCAAGGGAGAGGGGGGACTTGAGCTGGGGGCCTCCCTCACCCCATGCAAGTGCCCTAACCAGTGGGCTGAATGTCCTGAGGGAGGCCTCTGTCCTCCTCCCCAGCTTCTTGCACAAACTGACCCCAGGAGATGGTTTGAAGCTGAGAATCACAAGCAGAACTAGAGCCCTCCCGGCAGCCTGGACTTAAGCACCTGCCTTTGTGAGGGGGCGGGGCCCAGGACACACCTCCCATTGGCTAGCATGTTGCTTTTTGTGAATCGCAAGTCGAAGGTGCCCAGCTCCCCCATTCATGGGCTAGGAGCCTGGCGCCTCACTTCGGCTTTGTGGATCGTAGTGTGTAACATAGTGTGATTATCTAGGCACCTTCTTGGGCAATGCAATGCTCAGTGTTCCAGCATCTAAGTCTCTTTGCAAACCTCGCTGGCATTTCTAAGGCTCTTAGTCCATAATGTGGACACTAAACCCCTTCTGCTTTTTTAAAAATTTAGAAATGGCTGTGTTCATATTTTTGTGAATCAGCTCTGATCATGCAGGTGACTCCTTCCGAGTGGTGTGTAATAGGCAGACCTGTATTAGCCAAATGGCAGCTCTATGACAGGAACTGACAGGATACAGCAGCCTGTACACAGCATCTGTCGACTGGGTAATGTGCATTTTATAAATTGTCTGTTTATTTATGTGCATTATAGGCCAGACTTGCGTATCCCTGGTTTGTTTCATTTTCTGTAACATTACTAGAAAAAAAATCAAAGGAGATTAAACTGCTAACACTGCAGTAACCCAAAGAACAAAGTGATGCCTGCACCCTGAGATGGAGAATTGCCAACTTCAGCTCTCCACTCTGTTCCAGGATTTTGCAGATCACCCCAAGCCCAGCTGCAATAACCTGAGGGGGAGGAGAAATTTCACCCAGAGGGCACCATGTGAGAGGGGATGGATGGCCTAGCGCATGCAATGGAGTCCTAAAGCATGGGCCTTAACATCCTGTCACACGCAGCCTGCCACTATGGGGCTGTGAACGCACGGATTCCCATGGGAGCAGGGTCAGATATTTACCCGTGTGTGTGACATGGTGCCTCACGGCTCAGCTGACCATGCCGGTGATTAGCTGAGTCCAGCAACTGTTGATATTTGTCTTATTTCCTGTACTTCATTCCCCCACCTTTTTCTTTCCTTGTTTACACTGGGCTAGATCCATTCTCATTAGTGCGAGGGCCTAGAAATCACAGCTTCTCTGTGCTCCAGGAAAGGACAGCCAATCTCTGCACTTGCCCTCAGGATTTACAATGGAGGTAGGAGCTTTAGCTTCCCGTCCAAGGAAGCTGCATCAAGGATGTGTTGAATCAGCACTTCCCCTGGCCAGCGCAGGCAAATGGTTAGGCAATGCTGAGCATCCTACAGGCCTCTGGCTAAGGACTGTGAAAACTCTCTCTGCTGTGCTCCCGCTCCAGGTGGCTCCAAACACACCACTGAAGTCAGCAGAGGGACACCAGGATGAATCTGGCCCTGAGTCTTTGGCTCCAAAAACACATGCTGCTGCTTAGTAAGTTACAGACGAGCTATCTCTAACCGTACCATGAATGGTTCCATGTGTGCAGGTCTGCCAGTGCAAGTAGAGGTCACTGCTGCACACACACACAAGCCAACACGTCCCAACATGTGCACAGTGAGCCTGGAAATGGTGGATTAACTAATTTCCAGGACAATTAAACATTCCTTTCCTCTGCCACTCAATCCCAACAGTTAAGAACAACAGCTTTCCAAACACAGAGTGAAACTCAGCAACAAACAACCCAGGAAATGGATTCCCTCTAGCAGGGACACTGCAAGATTCCCTGTAACAATCCATCCAATTCCTCATCAGTACATCCAGGGGGACGTAGAGTGACCAGATGTCCTGATTTTATAGAGACAGTCCCAATTTTTGGGTCTTTTTCTTATATAGGCTCCTATTACCCCCCACCCCCATCCCAATTTTTCACATTTGCTGTCTGGTCACCCTAGGGGGACGTGAAGTGTGTCTATTACAATCACCAGGATACAAGCACCCAGAAGGACTTACAACCCTCATCTCTGTGCACACCTTATAGTCCTTATCTTCAAAGCGCTCTGAGGCCTGGACCCACAACACCCAAAAGATCATCTAAAGCTCTGTGCCTAAGACTGGCCCAATGGAGCACTTCCCTGTAAGACAGGTTTCAGAGTAGCAGCCGTGTTAGTCTGGAGCCGCAAAAAGAACAGGAGCACTTGTGGCACCTTAGAGCAGGGGTGGGCAAACCACGGCCCACGGGCCGGATCCGGCCCCTCAGGGCTTTGGATCCGGCCCGTGGGATTGTCCCCCGTGGTGCTGCAGGCCCCACACCGGTCTCAGAAGCGGACGGCACCACTTCTCTGCAGCCCCCCAGGGGCGGGGGGGCAGAGGGCTCCATGTGTTGCCCTTGCCGCCAGGCACTGCCTCCTGCAGCTCCCATTGGTTGGGAACGGGGAACCATGGCCAATGGGAGCTTTGGAGGAGGTACCTGGAGGCGCGGCAAGGGCAGCGCATGCGGAGCCCTCCAGCCCCCTTCCCCCAGGGGCCACAGCGCTTTCCAGAACGGCGCAGCGTGGGGCCAGGGCAGGCGTGCAGGGAGCCTGCCCTGGCCCCGGTTCGCACCACTGCCACCCCAGAGCCACTTTAGGTAAGTGGCACGGGCCGGAGCCCGAACCCCTCCTGCACCCCGCCCCCCAACTCCCTGTCCTAAGCCCTCTGCCTGCACCTCCTGCACCCCTACCCCCTGCCCTGAGCCCCCTCTCGCACTCGGCACCCCTCCTGCACACCAACCCCCTTCCGAGCTCCCTCATATACCCTGCACCCCTCCTCTGCCCCAATCCCTTGCCCTGAGCCCCTTCCTGTACACCACACCCCCTCCCACATCCCATACTCCCTCTTGCACCCCAACCCCCGCCCCGGCCCTGCATACAATTTCCCCACCCAGATGTGGCCCTCGGCCCAAAAAGTTTGCCCACCCCTGCCTTAGAGACTAACAAATGTATTTGAGCATAAGCTTTCGTGGGCCCACTTCATCGGATGCATAGAATGGAACTTACAGTGAGGAGATTATATATACATACAGAGAACATGAAAAGGTGAGAGTTGCCCAACCAACTTTAAGAGGCTAATCCCTGCCCCAAAAGGTTTACAGTCTAAAATGACCAGACAAACACAAGTGACTTGACTAAGGTCATGGATTAGAATCCAGATCTCCAAACTAGCTGGCCAGGGCCCTTCCCACTAGGGGAGGCTGCTGCTCACTGTGTAGAATTTTGTCCATTAGAAGATGAATTCAGCTAGATGATTTGGCACAAAAAGCAAAGCTCATCTCCATGCTGAGCTTAGGAGGTAAATATCTTATTTAACAGCAACAAGAGAGAGCGAGAGAGTGCACTGGAGATAACTGTGCGGCCGAGATCTTAGAAAACAAGCTGGTGAGTGGGAGCTGAGGAGGGGTGGGAACTGGCTGTTCAGCTCACTAGGAGCTTTCTAGCCATTCCTGATTTTTTTCTTCTTTGATTACAGAAAGTCACCACAGATACAAACACCAGACTTGTGATTCTTGCTATTCTTTGCCGAGTTTGGTGGTGGGTGTTTGATAGCAACTATTTTTGTGACTGATTCTCAGGTTCTCTCCCAGGGTTTGCAGGGTGGATGCTGTGGGACTGAAAGTCATGTTGCTTTTGTTGGGTTGAGCCTTCCTGGCCCTGGCCTGCGGAGCAGCTGTCTCTCATCTGGGTCACACATAACCAGGGACTGTAACAGGCAGGGTGGATGAGCTGTTATTTATGTCAAGCCTGCCTGATTAACTGATTAGTGGGAATCCCGAGGGGTTAAGATAGCTGAGGTTGAGGTCTCTGCGCCGGGAGGTGATACGGAGCTCCAGGCTCCCCTTTCAGCACCACAGGCTGCTTTAGGAGGGATTATCCCAAACCTTGGTTAGGGCAGCACATGCCCTATGTGGGTCAGTGCACTGTAGCCAGGCTGCCAGGAGCTCTGCATGGAGACAAAGCAGCAGGCTGATGCTGACGACTTTCCCCTCCTCCTCCCGTCAAGAACAAACATGAGTTTGAAGAGCCCAGCGGCTCTTCTCTGTGCCTGTATAAACAATGGAGCCGGGAAACCTGCCAGTGAGGAACAGAGTCGAGGGCTGACTGAGAGTCTCAGCAGCAAGGCTGAATGGGAAATGTCTTGGGCCTTATCCCCACCCACGCCCGCACTTCCCCCTGCTGCTCTGTTAGCTCCAGCCATCACCCCCCTGGTTTGGCTTGTCAGCTGGCTGGGGCTCCATGGAGCCCGCACTCTCCCTTGGGACAGCGGGGTGGGGGGGGGCAGGCTAGCCCTAGACTCGGGGGGCAGACAACCTGCATGCAATTCCCATCTGCATGTCCTCAGTGACCTGGGGCGAGTGACTTTTCCTACCTTGTGCCTCTGTTCCCTGCATGCGAGGCACGGCTAATACGTCCTGCCTCCCAGGGCTCTGGCAAGGATGAAATCTGGGAGTGATTGCAAGGTGCTCAGACTGCTGGTAATGAGGGGCATATGAATAACTGCATAGCTAGGGGCGGGCCCCTTCTCGTTTATTGCTCTCTCTCACCAGCTGCATGAGTCTGTGTTTGCTTCCAGCCATTCCCTGCTCAGCCTTTAGTTCACTGTGAACTGCAATATGGCCAGTGTCTTGGACTCCGTGAGCCCAGAGAGCCGCCCTGGGATCTCCCCCGGGGTCTCTGGCTGGTGTGTAGTGTGGCCCATGTTTTAGCAGAGCACCCCTCTTCTCCTCCCATTCACAATCATGTGACATCTCTGGGGTCACTACAACAATTGCTGCTGTGATAAAGGACTATGAGGAAAGTAATGGTGAATCTGAGATTCCTTCAGGGGGACGACGTAGCAGGAAACACAGAGAAGCCAGCACCCTGTGAACAGCAGGTCTTGTTCGCCCAAGAGCAAGTGAACTGTGGAGATCATTTTGAGAAGCTCTGTTCTCATCTAGAGATTTACCCTTTCCCCAGTGTTCTTCCTATCTGTTCTCCCCCACAAATCCCCTCTCATCCACCCACCCTCCCACCCCTTCACTACAAATTCCCATCCATCCATCTGTCCATCCATCCATTCTTTTCCACAAATCCTCTCTCTTCAATCCAACCATCCCTTCCCCACACATCCCCCATCTCTCCTTCAGCATTTGATTTAGTTGGTGTTGGTCCTGCTTTGAGCAGGAGGTTGGACTAGATGACCTCCTGAGGCCTCTTCCAATCCTAATCTTCTATGATTCTATGATCACCACTACTACCACCCTACTTGTAGGCCCCTCATGTCTCTTTTTCTACTTCATCCATTCTCCTTTCCTTTCTCAAGATTTTCGTGTTCTCCCACTCTGCCACTGGGTTCTGAGGACTGGGGTACGGGAAGGCTGACACTGCTTAATGCAGAATTCCTCAGTTTGTTGCAGACAAGCTGTTGTTCAGCCCATAGGATCCATCTAGTCATGACAGACTAAGACTTTGTGACACAGGAAGTAGAACTGTAGAAAACTGATAAGGGGAGCAAAAGGACGCAAGGAGAAATCTATGGTCAGCAGAGTTAGGGAGAATATGAAGAAGTTTTCAAAGTACATTAGAAACAAAAAGAATCCCAACAATGATATTAGAATCATAGAATCATAGAAGATTAGGGTTGGAAGAGGCCTCAGGAGGTCATCTAGTCCAACCCCCTGCTCAAACAGGACCAACACCAACTAAATCATCCCAGCCAGGGCTTTGTCATAGAATCATAGAATCATAGAATATCAGGGTTGGAAGGGACCTCAGGAGGTCATCTAGTCCAACCCCCTGCTCAAAGCAGGACCAATTCCCAACTAAATCATCCCAGTCAGGGCTTTGTCAAGCCTGACCTTAAAAACCTCTAAGGAAGGAGATTCCACCACCTCCCTAGGTAACCCATTCCAGTGCTTCACCACTCTCCGAGTGAAAAAGTTTTTCCTAATATCAAACCTAAACCTCCCCCACTGCAACTTGAGACCATTACTCCTTGTTCTGTCATCTGCTACCACTGAGAACAGTCTAGATCCATCCTCTTTTAACCCCCCTTTCAGGTAGTTGAAAGCAGCTATCAAATCCCCCCTCATTCTTCTCTTCTGCACACTAAACAATCCCAGTTCCCTCAGCCCCTCCTCATAAGTCAGGTGCTCCAGCCCCCTAATCATGTTTGTTGCCCTCTGCTGGACTCTTTCCAATTTTTCCACATCCTTCTTGTAGTGTGGGGCCCAAAACTGGACACACTACTCCAAATGAGGCCTCACCAATGTGGAATAGAGGGGAATGATCACATCCCTCGATCTGCTGGAAATGCCCCTACTTATACAGCCCAAAATGCCGTTAGCCTTCTTGGCAACAAGGGCACACTGTTGACTCATATCCAGCTTCTCATCCACTGTAACCCCTAGGTCCTTTTCTGCCGAACTGCTGCCTATCCATTCGGTCCCTAGTCTGTAGCAGTGCATGGGATTCTTCCGTCCTAAGTGCAGGACTCTGCACTTGTCCTTGTCCTTGTTGAACTCATCAGATTTCTTTTGGCCCAGTCAAGCTGGGCCGTAAAAACCTCTAAGGAAGGAGATTCCACCACCTCCCTAGGGAACCCATTCCAGTGCTTCACCACCCTCCTAGTGAAATAGTGTTTCCTAATATCCAACCTAGACCTCCCCCACTGTAACTTGAGACCATTGCTCCTTGTTCTGTCATCTGCTACCACTGAGAACAGTTTAGATCCATCCTCTTTGGAACCCCCTTTCAGGTAGATGAAAGCAGCTATCAAATCCCCCCTCACTCTTCTCTTCTGCAGACTAAACAAGCCCAATTCCCTCTGCCTCTCCTTGTAAGTCATGTGCCCCAACCCCCTAATAATTTTTGTTGCAATTATTGGTCCATTGCTAGATGGAAATGCTAGAATTATCAACAATAATGTAGAAAAGGCAGAAGTGTTCAATAAGTATTTGTTTTGTATTTGAGAAAAAACAGATGATGTAGCCATGTGATAACACTCTTTCCATTCCACTGGCATCTCAGGAGGATGTTAAACAGTAGCTACTAAAGACTGACATTTTTAAAATCAGTACATTCAGATAACTAACATTCAAGAGTTTTAAAAGATCTGGCTAAGGAGCTCACTTAACCAATAATGTTGATTTTCAATAAGTATTGGAATACTGGGGAAGTTCCAGAAGACTGGAAGAAAGCTAGTATTGTGCCACTATTTAAAAAGGGTAAATGGGATGACCTGGGTAATTATAGACTGTCAGTCTAACATTGATCCTGGGCAAAATAATGGAGTGACTGATGCAGGACTTGAGTAATAAAGAATTAAAGGAGGGTAATATAATTAATATGAATCAACATGTGTTTATGGAAAATGGATCATGTCAAACTAACTTGCTACCTATTTTTGAGCAGATTACAAGTTTAATTTTAAAGGTAATCATGTTGATATAAAATACTTAGACTTCTGTAAGGCATTTAATGTGGTACCACATAAATTTTTTATTAAAAAACAGGAAAGATATAAAATAAACATAGCACACAATAAATGGGTTAAAAACTGGCTAACTGATAGATCTCAAAATGTGACTGTAAAGGGGGACTCATCATTGTACAAGTATATTTTCAGTGGCATCCGGCAAGGATTGGTTCTTGGCCCTATGATCTTTAACATTTTTATTAATGACTTGGAAGAAAACATAAAATCATCACTGATGAAGTCTGCAGATGACACAGAAATTAGGGAAGTGGCAATAATGAAAAGGACAGATCATTGATGCAAAGCAATCTGGACCAGTTAGTAAGCTGGGTGCAAGCAAACAATATGTGTTTTAATATGGCTAAATGTAAATATACAGATCAGGGAAAAAGAATGTCATCCATAGTTACAGGATGGGGGATTCTGTCCTGGGAAGCAGGGACTCTGAAAAAGATTTGGGAGCCATGGTGAATAATCTGCTGAACATGAGCTCGCAGTGCAAAGCTGTGGCCAAATGGATTAATGTGATCCTTGCTGTTCCGAGATCCATCCTGGCTCCGATCTCCTGTGTTCAAAGCAATAACCTTTAAAGCCTGTCTGTTCACACCTGTCTTTTGTCTCTCACTGTAACCATGCTAAGTTCACTTGTTCAGCCTTCCCAGGCATTATGCGTTAATGTTCAGACACTGGGGCACCTGTTGTCTCTTCTGGATTGTCCATTCCGACATGTTCATTTCAGCCAGTTCATGTTAAAGTACCTGATTTCAACCCAGACAGCATAAGTGACACTTGGCCAAACCTTATTCCCTTTTAGACTCAGTGCATAGAAGTAAACAGTGAGAAGAGTAAGGCACGCATAGAAATCAGAAAGATATTACTGAAATTCCCACATTTATTACACATACAAAACCATTATAGCGTATATGAAGTGGATTAGAAACTGGCTAACTGATATATTTCAAAAGGTAGATGTTAATGCAGAATCATCAAAATGTGTGTGTGTTTTAGTGAGGTCCCAAAGGGATCAGTTCTCAGCCCGACTCTATTTAATATTTTTATTAACAATCTGAAAGAAAATATATAATAATGGCTGATGAAGTTTGCTTGTGACACTGGTGGAGTGGTAAATAATTACAGGTCAGTTATAAAGAGAGCTGGATTGCTTGAGGAGCTGAGTGCAACCAAACAACCTGCATTTTAACAGACTCAAATGCAAGATCGTATATCGCGGATCAAGGAATGTAGGTCATACTTATAAGCTGGGGGACTGTATGCTGAAAAGCAGTGATTCTGAAAAGGAATTAGGGGTTACAGTAGATTACCAAATGAACATGAAATCCCAGTGCAAGGCCTGGATGTATAAATAGGTGATATTGAGTAGGGAATTGGTATGACTTCAGTAAACTGCATTGCTAGAATATTGTGTCTAGTTCTTGTGTCCGCACCTTTAAAAGGATGCTGAAAATTATTAATCATTCACAAAAGATTCACAGGAATTGTTCTGGTTCTAGAAAACCTGTCTTATAGTTAGAGATTAAAGAAACTCAACCTGTTTAAAAAAAACAGGAGTACTTGTGGCACCTTAAAGACTAACAAATTTATTTAAACATGAGCTTTCGTGAGCTACAGCTCACTTCTTCGGATGCATAGAATGGAACACACAGACAGGGGATATTTATATATACAGAGAACATGAAAAGGTGGAAGTATGCATACCAACAGGCAGAGTCTAATCAATTGAGATGAGCTATCATTAGCAGGAGGAAAAAAACTTTTTGAAGTGATAATTAAGATGGCCCATAGAAGGTGTGAGGAGAACTTAACATAGGGAAATAGATTCAATTGGTGTAATGACCCAACCATTCCCAGTCTTTGTTTAATCCACAGTTAATAGTATCTAGTTTGCATATTAATTCAAGTTCAGCAGTTTCTCTTTGGAGTCTGTTTTTGAAGTTTTTTTGTTGCAAAATTGCCACCTTCAAGTCTGTCACTGAGTGGTTAGAGAGGTTGAAGTGTTCTCCCACTGGTTTTTGAATGTTATGATTCCTGATGTCAGATTTGTGTCCATTTATTCTTTTGCGTAGAGACTGTCCGGTTTGGCCAATGTACATGGCAGAGGGGCATTGCTGGCACATGATGGCATATATCACGTTGGTAGATGTGCAGGTGTATGAGCCCCTGATGGCGTGTCTGATGTGATTAGGTCCTATGATGGTGTCACTTGAATAGATATGTGGACAGAGCTGGCATCGGGCTTTGTTGCAAGGATAGGTTCCTGGGTTAGTGTTTATGTTGTATGGTGTGCGGTTGCTGGTGAGTATTTGCTTCAGGTTGGGAGGAAAAGAAGCCCTCGAGGAATTCCACCAAGATTTTAACAATTTCCATCCCACCATCAACCTCAGCCTAGACCAATCCACACAAGCGGTCCATTTCCTAGACACTACTGTGCTAATAAACGATGGTCACATAAATACCACCCTATACCGGAAACCCACTGACCGCTATACTTACTTACATGCCTCCAGCTTCCATCCCGGACACACCACACGATCCATTGTCTACAGCCAAGCTCTAAGATACAACCGTATTTGCTCCAATCCCTCAGACAGAGATAAACACCTACAAGATCTCTATCAAACATTCTTAAACCTACAATACCCACCTGCTGAAGTGAAAAAACAGATTGACAGAGCCAGAAGAGTACCCAGAAGCCACCTACTACAGGACAGGCCTAAAAAAGAAAATAACAGAACACCACTAGCCATCACCTACAGCCCCCAACTAAAACCTCTCAGCGCATCATCAAAGATTTACAAACTATCCTTAGAGATGATCACTCACTCTCACAGATCTTGGGAGACAAGCCAGTCCTCGCTTATAGACAGCCTCCCAACCTGAAGCAAATACTCACCAGCAACCGCACACCATACAACATAAACACTAACCCAGGAACCTATCCTTGCAACAAAGCCCGATGCCAGCTCTGTCCACATATCCATTCAATTGACACCATCATAGGACCTAATCACATCAGACACGCCATCAGGGGCTCATACACCTGCACATCTACCAACGTGATATATGCCATCATGTGCCAGCAATGCCCTCTGCCATGTACATTGGCCAAACCGGACAGTCTCTACGCAAAAGAATAAATGGACACAAATCTGACATCAGGAATCATAACATTCAAAAACCAGTGGGAGAACACTTCAACCTCTCTAACCACTCAGTGACAGACTTGAAGGTGGCAATTTTGCAACAAAAAAACTTCAAAAACAGACTCCAAAGAGAAACTGCTGAACTTGAATTAATATGCAAACTAGATACTATTAACTGTGGGTTAAACAAAGACTGGGAATGGTTGGGTCATTACACCAATTGAATCTATTTCCCTATGTTAAGTTCTCTTCACACCTTCTATGGGCCATCTTAATTATCACTTCTGTTGTGTATTTGGTTGTCATGGTTTTTGTTGCTATGGCAACTGAGTTAGATTATTATGGGTTAGCTCAACCGGTTTCAACTGGCTGAGTGAGCTCTCTGTATATCTGTAAATAAAATGGAGGTTTTGGTTAGCTGCCTGCTCTCTGGCCTCAAGTGATTGCTTCCTACACCGGCTGCCCCAAGGATTTAACACTGGCGACGAGGATGGGATCCTGGTGCTGTTCCAGTAACAGAAGGAAGTAGAAGTCAAGGTAAAGAACAAACAAACAAAAAAAGCTGCTTGTTTGCACTGACTGTGAAAGTGAAACTAAAAATCATGGCTACTCTGACCAGGCCCCTGGAGCCTTTTGATGAGAATACAGAGCAGTGGCATGTGTATACTGAGCGTTTTGAGCTTTTTGGTATTGCAAATGACATTACAGAAGCGAAGAAGGTGCCAATATTCTTAACTGTTGTAGGGGCTAAAACCTACTCTCTGCTACTCAGATAAAGAAGGCAACTCGCGTTGACCCAGTATTGTCCCACGTTATGGACCTGGTGATGCATGGAAAATCTCGACAAACCTCTCCGGTCTCATCCGACCTTGTTCCCTACATGTCCAAGTGGACGGAGTTATCGGTCCAATCTGGTTGTTTGTTGTGGGGGAGACGTGTCATTATTCCACCACCACTGAGATCACAGATGTTAGAACAGTTACATTCCGGTCACTGTGGAATAGTGCGCATGAAGGAAATTGCACGAAGCTATTTTTGGTGGCCTGGACTGGACAGCGCTATTGAAGAGAAGGCAAAAGCTTGTATGTCATGTCAGGGTGTGAGGAATGCACCTCAGTGGGCACCCCTACACCCATGGGACTGGCCTGAAAACCCGTGGCAACGTATTCACGTTGACTTTGCTGGCCCCCTTGAAGGAAGCATGTTCTTGGTGGCAATAGATGCCCATTCTAAATGGCCAGAAGTCTCTATAATGCAGTCCACTTCTGCAGAGAGTACTATCCAAAAACTACGAGGACTCTTTAGTCGTTTTGGTCTGCCAGAACAACTTGTGAGCGACAACGGACCGCAGTTCGTCTCTCAGGAGTTTCAAAATTTTATGAAGGCAAATGGGATACACCACATCACGTCAGCACCATATCATCCATCCACCAACGGATTAGCTGAAAGATTTGTGCAGACAATGAAAAACGCTTTGAAATCAGCAAGGGGACAACACTCCATTCAAAAGCGTCTGGATACCTTTTTACTTTCCTACAGAAACACACCTCATGCTACGACCCACGCATCTCCGGCCTTTCTAATGATGGGACGACAGCTGCGCACTTGCTTTGATCTGCTGAAACCTTCTGAACCCCGACAAATTGTGCAACATCAGCAGCAATATCAAGTCATCAGACGGGCACCCAGAGCAAAAGACCGAACCTTTAGCCCGGGACAGCCAGTTTTGGCTCGGAATTATACTTCCAGAGCTAAATGGGTCCCGGCCACAGTCATCTCTCAAACAGGACCTGTTTCCTATACAGTCCGGACTGCAGAGAATCTTACCTGGCGGCGACATGTAGATCAGCTGTTGCCAGGTTATGCCAGTCCTCAGGACCCATCTGCAGTTGAGGGGTCTGACTTCACCTCTTCTGGTGAGGGACCAAATCACGAGTCACCTGTTTCTGACTGTTCTCCTCCATTACTGCCGGCGTCTGAGATACCCCTTTGCCCAGCACGAGCTGATACCACCTCCTCACCTATTCGTGCTGCGGACCCTGAGCCCCTAGTGCTTTCGGGTGCAATAACACCAGAAGTTCGCCATAATCCACCTAGAGACAGAAGGCCTCCTCATCGGCTGGATCTTTAGCTAGGGCGAACCCACGGTTATGGGGCAAAATAATCCCCAGGGTTTAGCCGGGAATGGAGGCAGTCTACCCTCCTTCTCTAGTCTAGTGTGTGTTTTATTTAGGGGATGTTCTTATTAGGGGGGGAGGAATATGTTGTGTATTTGGTTGTCATGGTTTTTGTTGCTATGGCAACTGAGTTAGATTATTATGGGTTAGCTCAACCGGTTTCAACTGGCTGAGTGAGCTCTCTGTATATCTGTAAATAAAATGGAGGTTTTGGTTAGCTGCCTGCTCTCTGGCCTCAAGTGATTGCTTCCTACACCGGCTGCCCCAAGGATTTAACAACTTCAAAAAGTTTTTTTCCTCCTGCTAACGATAGCTCATCTCAATTGATTAGACTCTGCCTGTTGGTATGCATACTTCCACCTTTTCATGTTCTCTGTATGTATAAATATCCCCTGTCTGTGTGTTCCATTCTATGCATCCGAAGAAGTGAGCTGTAGCTCACGAAAGCTCATGCTTAAATAAATTTGTTAGTCTTTAAGGTGCCACAAGTACTCCTGTTTTTTTTGCGGATACAGACTAACACGGCTGCTACTCTGAAACCTGTCAACCTGTTTAGTTTGTCCAAGAGAAGGTTAAGAGGTGACTTGATCATGGTCTGTAAGTACCTACATGAGCAGAAAATTTCTGAGAATAGAGGTATCTGTAATTTAACAGACAAAACGATAACAAGATCTAGAAGATGGACGCTAAAGCTAAAAAAATTAAAACTGAAAAAATTGCACCTTATTTCAACAGTAAAGGTAACTAATGAATGGAACATCTTATCTGGGGAGGCAGTGACCATAAGATGGTCGAGTTCAGGATCCTGACACAAGGAAGAAAGGAGAGCAGCAGAATACAGACCCTGGACTTCAGAAAGGCAGACTTTGACTCCCTCAGGATCCCCTGGGAGAATAACATGAGGGGGAAAGGAGTCCAGGAGAGCTGGCTGTATTTTAAAGAATCTTTATTGAGGTTGCAGGAACAAACCATCCCGATGTGTAGAAAGAATAGTAAATATGGCAGGCGACCAGCCTGGCTTAACAGTGAAATCCTTGCTGATCTTAAACGCAAAAAAGAAGCTTTACAAGAAGCGGAAGATTGGACAAATGACCAGGGAGGACTATAAAAATATTGTTCAGACATGCAGGAGTGAAATCAGGAAGGCCAAATCACACTTGGAGTTGCAGCTAGCAAGAGATGTTAAGAGTAACAAGAAGGGTTTCTTCAGGTATGTTAGCAACAAGAAGAAAGTCAAGGAAAGTGTGGGCCTCTTACTGAATGAGGGAAGCAACCTAGTGACAGAGGATGTGGAAAAAGTTAATGTACTCAATGCTTTTTTTTCCTTTGTCTTCACAAACAAGGTCAGCTCCCACACTGCTGCACTGGGCAGCACAGCATGGGGAGGAGGTGACCAGCCCTCTGTGGAGAAAGAAGTGCTTCAGGACTATTTAGAAAAGCTGGATGAGCACAAATCATAGAATCATAGAATCTCAGGGTTGGAAGGGACCTCATGAGGTCATCTAGTCCAACCCCCTGCTCAAAGCAGGACCAAACCCAACTAAATCATCCCAGCCAGGGCTTTGTCAAGCCTGACCTTAAAAACCTCTAAGGAAGGAGATTCCACCACCTCCCTAGGTAACCCATTCCAGTTCTTCACCACCCTACTAGTGAAAAAGTTTTTCCTAATATCCAACCTAAACCTTCCCCTCTGCAACTTGAGACCATTACTCCTTGTTCTGTCATCTTCTACCACTGAGAACAGTCTAGATCCATCCTCTTTGGAACCCCCTTTCAGGTAGTTGAAAGCAGCTATCAAATCCCCCCTCATTCTTCTCTTCTGCAGGCTAAACAATCCCAGTTCCCTCAGCCTCTCCTCAGAAGTCATGTGTTCCAGCCCCCTAATCATTTTTGTTGCCCTCCGCTGGACTCTCTCCAATTTATCCACATCCTTCTTGTAGTGTGGGGCCCAAAACTGGACACAGTACTCCAGATGAGGCTTCACCAGTGCTGAATAGAGGGGAATGATCACATCCCTCGATCTGCTGGAAATGCCCCTACTTATACAACCCAAAATGCCATTAGCCTTCTTGGCAACAAGGACACACTGTTGACTCATATTCAGCTTTTCGTCCACCGTAACCCCTAGGTCCTTTTCTGCAGAACTGCTGCCCAGCCATTCGGTCCCTAGTCTGTAGCAGTGCATGGGATTCTTCCGTCCTAAGTGCAGGACTCTGCACTTGTCCTTGTTGAACCTCATCATATCCATGGGGCTGGATGCACTGCATCCGAGGGTGCTAAAGGAGTTGGCGGATGTGATTGCAGAGCCATTGGCCATTATCTTTGAAAATTCATGGCACTCGGGTGAGGTGCCAGATGACTGGAAAAAGGCTACTGTAGTGCCCATCTTTAAAAAAGGGAAGAAGGAGGATCTGGGGAGCTACAGGCCAGTCAGCCTCACCTCAGTGCCTGGAAAAATCATGGAGCAGGTCCTCAAGGAATCAATTCTGAAGCACTTAGAGGAGAGGAAAGTGATCAGGAACAGTCAGCATGGATTCACCAAGGGCAAGTCATGCCTGACTAACCTAATTGCCTTCTATGATGAGATAACTTGGTCTGTGGATAAGAGGAAAGCAGTGGATATGTTATTCCTTGACTTTAGCAAAGCTTTTGATACGGTCTCCCACAGTATTCTTGCCAGCAAGTTAAAGAGGCATGGCTGGATGAATGGACTATAACGTGGATAGAAAGCTGGCTAGATCGTTGGGTTCAACAGGTAGTGATCAATGGCTCCATGTCTAGTTGGCAGCCGGTTTTAAGCGGAGTGCCCCAAGGGTCGGTCCTGGGGCCGGTTTTGTTCAATATCTTCATTAATGATCTGGAGGATGGCGTGGACTGCACCCTCAGCAAGTTTGCAGATGATACTAAACTGGGAGGAGTGGTAGATACGCTGGAGGGTAGGGTTAGGATACAGAGGGACCTAGACAAATTAGAGGATTGGGCCAAAAGAAACCTGATGAGATTCAACAAGGACAAGTGCAGAGTCCTACACTTAGGACGGAAGAATCCCATGTACTGCTACAGACTAGGGACATGGGTGGCAGGTTTGTAGAAATTTTGGTGGTGCCCAGAACCTGCCCCCACCAACTCCACCTGCCCCAAACTCTGCCCCCCCCCACCTGCCTAAGGCTCTGGGAGGTGGGTTGGGTGGGGAGAGGAGGTCTGGGGTGCAGGTTCTGGGCTGGGGATTAGGGTGCAAGAGGGGTACAGGGTGCAGGCTCCGGGCTGGAGCAGGGGGTGGGTGTGCAGGAGGGGGTGAGGGGTGCAGGCTCTGGGATGGTTTTGGGGGGTGGGAGGCAGTGCAAAGGGAGGGGGTGCAGGCTTTGGGAGGGAGTTTGAGGGCAGGAGGGGGTGTGTGGGAAGGGGAGGGGGTGCACACTCTGGGAGGGAGTTTGGGGATGGGGGGGTGCAGAGGTGAGGGCTGTGGGGCTGAGGATGAGGGGTTCATGATGCTGGAGAGGGCTCAGAGCTGGAGCAGAGGATCAGGGTGCAGGGGGATGAGGGCTCTGGCTGGGGCTGAGGGGTTTGGGGTGTTGGAGAGAGGCAGGGCTAGGGCAGAAGGGCAGGGTAAGGGCAGCCTGCCTTGCCATTAGTGGATGGGGGGCACTAGGACCCTGGGGCAGCAGACAGCAGGTGCTGCCGGGAGCAGGGCTCTGCCTAGGAATGTGCTGCTCTGGCAGCACAAGCAGGCACGGGAGAGGCGCGTGCTGCTTTCTTTCGGGCAGGGACGCGGGGGCGGGGGGAGACCCCCAGGAGGGGGACGCATGGTGGGTGGTGGCAGGCGGAGGCCGGGGCCCGCTCCAGGCAGGGACGGGGCAGAGACCCAGCTCCAAATATTGCTGGAGCAGGGCCCCCGGACCTGAATATTGCTGGAGCCCGGGCACCACAAAAGAATATAACCCGCCGCCTATGCGTGACTGGGAGCCTTGAGGGGATGGCCCTAGGCCAGCTGTGTGCTCCTCAGGGAAGTCACTGTAGCTTTCTACCGCTGCCAAATCACACTGCAAGCTCATCTCTCAGTCATGGTGATGGTAGCTGAGCTGCTGCCTGGCAGCTTTCAGAGGTTGCAATGGCCAGAACCAACAGAGGGCCTGATTCTCCCCTGGTCTGTCATCGAGTCATTTAACCAGTGCCAAGTGCATGCAAAATACCATCAACTCCCAATGCTTCCCTCCCTCACAGCCCTGGTAGCATTTCACCCTTACTTGGTCTTGGCCCTGTTGTAAAGGGCTGGTAGCACCTCGAGGGAGAAAGGGGGACTGAATGGAACTCTTCCTCATTTGAGTATGCACCACACTGCAGAGGCTACTGGCTATAAATCAGTGTTGCTACTTCTAACAGTGAATGTTTTAAACAGATTCGTCTTTGTTCCCCCTTCCCTGGAGCATGTGTTTGGGATGGGCTTGGTGTTACCCCCACTAACTGCCCTCCCGTGAGGCTGCCAGACGATGGGGACCTTCAGCTGGGGTGAACCTCGGAAACCAGGCTTCAGTTGGCCTCTTCTCTGAAATGCTGGGTGGACTCTCAGTTTAGCAAGAGTGGGCAACTGGAGCTGGAGGGGCTGATATCTGACATGTGTGTGATCCTGACATGAGTCATGGTCCCTGAGTAACATACTCCATGGGGAAGTATTTGATTTAAGCCCATGTACCCCTCACTGGGTTGTATGGCTGTTTAATGAGTACGATGGTGTGACGCAGCAGGGAGTGGGGTAGATTGACCTGGGAATGTCATCTAGTTTTACTGGGACTGTCTGCATTGGGGATGGGAGAGCAGGGGATGATTTTACTTGAGCGTTACCTGAGCTTGTAACCTAAGCCAGGAGGGGGGGGTGGTGCCAGGTGACACCTTTGCCCGGGAAACTGGGCAAAGGGAGGGGAGGAGCTGGGGGAAGGGGGAGAGAGACGGCTAGAGGGGGGTTTGCTTTCAGTTTTGGGCTGGGTGGTGAAACGCAGGGAACCCCAAAGCTGGGATCTAAGCTCCCTAACCCCCCCCCAGAAGGACTTGACTGAGGGGTCCTGTTGTACCTACAGGCTCTGCTTGGGACTGCGTTCCTGTCATCTAATAAACCTTCTGTTCTCCTGGCTGGTTGAGAGTCACGGTGATTCACAGGAAGAGGGGTGCAGGGCCCTGACTCCCCCCACTCCGTGACAGATAGATTGAGGGATCGTTATTAACCCTACAGAGTGGACAGTGTTAGGCAGATTTCAGAATGTTCTGCTCTGTCAGGGCTTAGAGTCCACTGGTTAAAGCCAGTCCCTTCCCCATATGATAAAACTGTCTGTAAACAGTGAGCCATTCTTGGCTATTACCTCTCCCCAGTGGATCACAAAACCATGCCGGCTTCGTAGGAACCGTAACATATTTAAATGGAAGCCTTCACCACCTGTTCTGTCCCGAATTATGATTGGGAAAATAATATAGTTAAAATATTATATAAGTAAAAAGGTCGCAGTTATTTAAATTCATGGCAATTCACCAAGCCCCTCTGCTATGGCAGGGGCTGGTTAGTGTCGTTATTTATGGGCATCTCTGTGCTGCTCCCGCCCCACTCCAGCATGCTGTCTGGCAGGGTGTGGGAGTGTAGGATGGCACAAGCATGGCGTGCAGAAAGGTGCTCAGCTGAACGGGTGCACCATAGCTGCTGAAACTAGCAGTGCTGGAGGTGCTGCTGTACCCCCTGGCTTGAAGTAGTTCCCATCACATACAGGGTTTACAGTTTGGTCAATGGCTCTCAGCACCCCCACTCTACAGACTGTTCCTGCACCCCTGGAGTGCACTGAATTACCTGTGTCAGCAACCCAATAGCACCAGCATTGGGAATAAAGATGTTTCCAGCAGGACAGCATGCTCAGCAGCCACAAGGGGGTGCTGTGAGACCTGTATCATTGCACCCATGGGGAGATGGGGCTCATGGACAATGACAGTGCAGGTGCCACTATGTTCACAGGCAGCCACAGGATTGAACACTGACTGCACCAAGGAACTGAATACAGGAAGGATGGCAGAGGCTCAGAGGCAGGGAAAGTGCAGCTATCCCGTCTGCAGGTATCATAGAATCATAGAATATCAGGGTTGGAAGGGAGCTCAGGAGGTATCTAGTCCAACCCCCTGCTCAAAGCAGGACAAATCCCCAACTAAATCATCCCAGCCAGGGCTTTGTCAAGCCTGACCTTAAAAACCTCTAAGGAAGGAGATTCCACCACCTCCCTAGGGAACCCATTCCAGTGCTTCACCATCCTCCCAGTGAAAAAGTTTTTCCTATTATCAAACCTAAACCTCCCCCACTGCAACTTGAGACCATTACTCCTTGTTCTGTCATCTGCCACCACTGAGAACAGTCTAGATCCATCCTCTTGGGAACCCCCTTTCAGGTAGTTGAAAGCAGCTATCAAATCCCCCCTCATTCTTCTCTTCTGCAGGCTAAACAATCCCAGTTCCCTCAGCCTCTTCTCATAAGTCAGGTGCTCCAGCCCCCTAATCATGTTTGTTGGAGTCCTCTGCTGGACTCTCTCCAATTTATCCACATCCTTCTTGTAGTGTAGGGCCCAAAACTGGACACAGTACTCCAGATGAGGTCTCACCAATGTTGAATAGAGGGGAATATTCACGTCCCTCGATCTGCTGGCAATGCTCCTACTTATATAGCCCAAAATGCTGTTAGCCTTCTTGGCAACAAGGGCACACTGTTGACTCAGGGGAAATTCATAATGCCCGACGTCTTGCAAACCAAGCAAAACATTGGCAGGGTGGCAGGAGGAGCTGTTGTGATGACACAAGAAGCTCCTTTGAACCCATGATTTTCAGGGTTGGGCACGTGGGCAGAGCTCTGTGAGAGAACCTCCAGGCTGAGGACACAGGTATGCCCTGCCACTGGGCCCTGCCTACGTGTATGGCCCTAGAGCAGAGAGAGCGTCTTGAGGCAGCGGTAGGCAGGGGAGTGTGGAGTTGTGGGGAAGTGGTGCTGCTGGGACTCGGCAAAGGAGAATCACTGGGGCTGCGGGAAGGGGGGAGCTGGAGGAGTGGTGCCATGGGCCCCAGGGAAAGACGTTCTGGGGCAGCAGGAGGCAAAGGAGTGTTGCTGCTGGTCAAGAAAGTAGTAAGACGTGGATGTACGTCGCATTGGTGGAGCCAGACCTGGTGATAAGGGTTGAGGCCTGTGAAAAGAGGCGTCAAAGAGACAGGGTTGCTCGATGTCCGGTTTTCAGCTGGACACCCGCTCAAACGGGGAGCCTGGTGGGCCGTTAAAAGTCTGGTTGGTGGCACAGCGGAGCTAAGGCAGGCTCCCTGTCTGCCCAGCTCCACGCAGCTCCTGGGAGCAGCCGGCATGTTCGGCTCCTAGGTGTAGGGATGGTTAGGGGGGCTCTGTGTGCTGCTCCCACCCCGAGTGCCGGCTCTGCAGTTCCCATTGGCTGGGAACCGAGGCCAATGGGTGCTGCAGGGGCAGTGCCAGTGGGTGAGGGCAGCATGCAGAGCCCCCTGCCCCTCCTCCCAGGAGCCGAGTGACATGTCACCACTTCTGGGAGCCACCTGCACCAAACCCCTGCCTAAGCCCTGAGCCCCCTCCCACACCCAAACTCCCTCCCGGAGCCCCCTCACACACCTTGAACCCCTCATTTCCTGCCCCACCCTGGAGCCTGCACACCCAGCCCAGAGCCCATATCCCTTCCCACACCAAAACCCTCTGACTCAGCCCGGAGACCCCTCCCACACTCCAAACCCCTCAGCCCCATTCCCCAGCCTGGAGCCGCCTCCTGCACCCCAAACCCCTCATCCCCAGCCACACCCCAGCGCCCGCACCCCCAGCCAGAGCCCTCACCCCCTCCTCCACCCCAACCCCCTGCTTCAGCCCGGTGAAAATGAGGAGGGGGGATGGAGTGAGTGGATTGGGGGCCTTGGAAAGGGGCCGGGGCAGGGGCAGTGCAATGGTGTTTGATTTTCTGTTGGATTTAAAGTTGGCAACCCTAAAAAGAGCCAGTTTTAGTCAGTCCCGATCTCAGCAAACCCGCTGTGCTGTGCACTGATGCATCTAACACTGGACTAGGTGCAGTGCTAATGCAGGGTGGCTAATGCAGTCCCTCATCACCTTCTGAGGTAAAAAATCTGACCCTCACTGAACAGAACTATGCTGTCTTTGGAAGGGACTGTTCTGCCCTAGTTACGCAACTTAAGACTTATCTGTATAATAGAAAATATAAAGTGCTAACAGACAATTCCCTGCTCAGATGGTTGTGCCAAGCCAAAGGGACCAATTCCAGACTATTATGCTGGAGCCTAGATCTACAGGAATATGACATAGAAACAGCCCAGATCAAAGGAAATGGAAATATCAGGGCAGTGCCTTGTCAAGAGTAGGGGGACCCTGGGGCATGCTCAGGGGTGTCAGGGACACCCCTTCCTACCCCATTTTTGTGTTGGGGATGTGACACTAGCAGACCAGGTGCCAGATCATGCCAAAGTCCCCATGTCTCCACTGAACACTGACAAATACATGGCTGGAGCCAGGCTGGCTCACCTGTGTGTTAGTGGTGTTCAAAATGGCATTAAAATGACAAGAAATTGTTTCATGTTTAGCCTGTATGGAATGCTTGTGAGTTGCTGCCGGCATTCATCTACTTACAGCAGCTGCAGCCCACCTTGGTAATATTTGAGCATTTACACTGTGAGTCTCTGTGACTGTGTAAGTCATCGGACAGGAGAGAGACATTACCTGGTGTGAAATGCTGCTCTCCAGCAGAAGGTGTTATGTCCTGCCCCACTAGGAAGGCCCAGCGACACCAGACAGATTAGAGTGGAACATTAAAGAGGACAAAAGATTTTGTTGTTCACGCTCTCCTCCTGCTGCATGAAGAGGAGTCTTGCAAGTGAACTCCTCCCATCAGCTGATACAGCTCAAAGCAGAAGGAAGGAAGGAAGGAAGGGATAAAAACCCCTATCAAGGAGGAACTAAATCTTTATGCTGCTTGGACTGAGGGGCCAGGATTACTAGGCATAAGCAAAAGATCCCCAGTGCGTAGCCTGGGTTAGCCCTAAAGGACATATAGAGATTGCTTATCATAGATGCCTTCTACTACTTTTTTAAACTTAAGAGTGGAACTCATTTATGTGTATCTATGTTCATAGGTGCCAACTTCTCCTCTACCTGGGGGTGCTCGACCTCCCCCCCCACACTCCACCCCCGACCCGGCCCCCATTCCCCCCCGTCCCCCCAGCCCCCCCAACCCACCTCTTTCCCCCCCTCCCCTGAGCACGTTGTGTCCCCACTCCCCTCCCTCCCTCCTGGAGCCGACCTGCATGCCGCAAAACAGCTGATCGCGGTGGGTGGGAGGTGCTGGGAGGAGTGATCAGCGGGGCAGGCGAGAGGTGCTGGGGGGATGGGGAGGGAGAGTGGGGAGCTTGGCTGCCAGTGGGCGCTAATTTTTCTCTGTGGGTGCTCCAGCCCTGGAGCCTATGTCCATGTTTGTAAATAATTCTCGTTTCCTTTTCCTAGTTAATAAAACTTCAGATGGTTTATTATAAGATTGGAATAAGCGTTGTCTTTAGTGTGAGATCTAAAGGGCAACTACCCTGGGATAGGTGACTGGTCCTTTGGGACGGAGAGTAACCTGAATATTTGTGTGATCCTCAGTGTATGGGACCATCTATCACAAAGGCTCACCTGGGTGGTGAGACAGATCGGGGTCTCCAAGGGGACTCCATGGTCTGGCTGTCACCCAGCTTGAGGAGTTTACACTTAATAGTGGGTTGGTGAAATCCAAGTAGAGAACTCACAGCCAGTCTGGGGTTTTGCATGTTTCCGAACAGTGGGCCCCGAGTCTGCCTTGCTACTCATGCTCTTGAGTCACTGCCGGACAGCCTGACGTAGCTGTGTTGGTCCCAGGATATTAGGAAGACAAGATGGGTGAGGTGATAGCTTTTAGAAGCTGGTCCAGGAGGGGGCATTTGGATGGGGTGGAGGTTCTGGGGCGGTCAGGGGATGGGGAACAGGGAGGGTTGGGAGTGGGAGTCCCGGGGGGCCTGTCAGGGGGCTGGGATGTGGATAGGGGTTGGGGCAGTCAGGGGACAGGGAGCAAGGGGTTGGATAAGAGGGTGGGATCCCGGGGGCAGTTGGGGTGGGGTCCCGGGAAGGGGTGGTCAGGGATGAGGAGCAGAGGGCGGTTGGATAGGGAGTGGTAGTCCCGGGGGGGCTGTCAGGGGGCGGGGGTATGGATAGGGGTCGGGGCAGTCAGGGGACAGGGAGCAGGGGAGATGGTTAGGGGGTCGGGATCCCAGGAGGGGGCGGTCAGGGGACAAGGAGCGGGGGGGTTGGATGGGTTGGGAGTTCTGAGGGCAGTCAGGGGTGGAAAGGGGAGGGGGCAGAGAGGGGGCGGGGCCAGGCTGTTTGGGGGGCACAGCCTTCCGTACCCGGTCCTCCATACAGTTGCACAACCCCGATGTGGCCCTCAGGCCAAAAAGCTTGCCCACCCCTGCTCTTGCATCTGGCACTCCCACCTAGTGGTGGACGAATTAAAAGAATCCCGGCAACCATTGTTCTTGCAGAAAACTCCCCTCCAATAGAAGTTCTCTTGAAACCCTAATGGGCATGTGGGATGGCTCTGGACAGCTGCAGGCAACTGCTATTAGCTGTGACCCTCTCTACTGGGTCAATTTAACCTGTTGTCTTATTAGGGAGACAAAGGTGCAATTTCCAGAAAGGTCTGTTAGGTTTTGAACTGCCCTGACCATCCAGCAGATGAGAGGGGATCTCGCTTTGATTTGGCTTTCTGTATCTTTCATGACTGAAATGCAAGTAGCCCTAGGAATTTATTATCCCATTCATTAGATGTGCTTTGTAAGCCAGGACTTGAGGTTAGTATCTCTGACTCCCAGGGTAAGCAGTCATGCCTGCTCTTGTTTACCAGGGATACTTAAGGGGCTTGTAGCTGAGACGAGCCATTACGATGAGTGGATCCCCGCCAGCATGGGGCTGCAAAGGCATTTTGCCCACCTTCAGCAAAAACTGAACAGTTCACTGGGGTTTGCAATGGGAATTAGCTGTCAAGGCTGAGTTATATCTCTTGCCCTGAAGGGAGTGGGAAGAGGAAAGGTGGGGAATAACCTATCTAAACAAGTTTATACACGCATATGATTTCATAATGCCCTGCCTGACAGAGACACGCAGCTACATTGTGGAAAAGCATGAAGATTGTATTATAAAGTTCCTTGCAGCCTGTGGATAAATAATGCATGGGTCTTTCCTCCCAGCATAATACTTGTACTTGGTTCCACATCTGCATCCCTCTTGTTAGATGTGAATGTAGTTGGATAGATAGCACAGTCTCACAGAAACAGCCAAGACCCAAAAAATGAGGTACTGCCTTCCTCACTTCCGCTGCAGAAATTCCATGGGGGTGAGGAAGGTGGGGCAGGGAGGGATAGTAAGGTAATTCCTTCTTGCTGCTATTTTCTGATGTAGGTAAATCACAGCACAGGAGGGGATTTCAGCACAGGGCATGCTCTCTTTTGGGGAGAGTCCAGATGGAGAGCAGTGATTAGGGCTCTCCCACTAGGAGTAGGGAAGGGGATCAGCCTGCCAACTGGAATACATAAAATAACAATAATGATTGAGACTGGGTAGAGGGGGTAGTAGGGTCCTGGGTTCTAATCCCAGCTGAGTGACTGGCTCCCTGGAAAATCCTGAGGGAAGTTCTCAGATGGGGAATGAGGTAAGTGCCAGGCACCACCCTGAAAACCAGACTCAGCAGTGGAGATGACCTTTCCTGGGGAATCCCACCTCTCCCCCCACACATGACACATGGATAGTCACCAGATAGGCAGGCAGTTTATAAATACCACAGCTAGAAGATTTGGTTGGAGACTGTATGTCCTGAGACCAGATGCTGATTCACAACTGAATTTTCTCAGGAAATGTATTGTGTTTTCAAACCCATTTCACTGCTAAATTATCTCATTTGCAAATTGCTTTGCCCAAATTCAGGTCCCATTGGTTAGCACAAGGTGAGTATTGGTCCCTCGGTACCAAGGGGATCCTCTGGGGCATGAAACGGGATGCTCTGGTATCTCTGATGCCTGGCCACCTGCATGACCTCCCATTACCAGAGCATCTGGGTGTCTTGCAATCTCTAACGTATGTATTCTTCCTCACAACTGTCCTGGGGGAGGGGGAGGGCAGTGCGATGAGCCCCACTTTACAGGTGGGGACCTGAGGCCAGAGATGAGGTGACTTGTGCTAAGGTCAGATAAGACAGATGTGCAGGAGCAGGGAACTGAACCCAGGCCAGTATCTTAAACCATGGTGACACCCTGTGCTTCCTTCACAGGAAGGTTCCACGTGTGCCAGCCCAGATATTGAACTGTATCATATAAGGTCAAGTGAGATCCTGCTCTCAACCCTGACCTTCCTCCCACCTTGCAGGACCAGCTGGCACAGGTGGGAGCATGCACACACTAGGGCTGAGCTGAGGGGAAGGGATGGGGAGCTGCCTTGCTTTGAAGCTAACTAACTTTGGGCATAGATGAAACTCACAGCCAGAGGGACCCTACAGGATTCCAGCTCTGCACCCCAGCACCCAACCCAGGTAGGAACACACAAGAGCTGCCCAAACCTTTCCCCATTCTTAGAATGACACTGGAACCACCCCCACTGCCCTGTCACCACATTCTGAGCGACTCGGATATGTTTCTGGCCACAGCCAGCACCATCTGGAAGAGTTTAAGTCCCATTATGAAGGCTTTTTGGCAATGTCTCTATGGGACTACCTGGTTACACCTGGCACCCCCACATGCTCCAAAGGGGAGCAGGGGAGGCAGCCACTTGCAGATGGTGAATGTTGGGGAAGAAACCTACTACCAGCCCCCAGAAAGTTCCAAGATGTCCTGTCCCTCTTGCCTTCCCTGTCTCTGTCTTACCTATATAGGGTGTAAGCTCTCAGGGCAGGGACTCTGCTACTTTGTGTTTGTGCAGCAGTGAGCACATCGGGGGCTGGTCCCTACCACCACCCTCGGAGACATGTTTTTATGAATTACAACAGTAACAAGAGGGGAGCAGACCAGAGAGTCGCCCAAAATGGGTGTTGGAGGCAGAGGGCCTTCTGGCTGGCACCAGAGGCTGCTAGATGGGAAGCAGTGACCTGATCACCCCCAGACAAGGGAGAAGAGGCCACAGCAGGAGGGGAGCTGGAGCCTGTTGTGGGAGAAGGGCTATGGAGGTTTCCTTAGCTTGTGCTTCTTCACCCAGAGTTCCAGTCATTCAGCAAAATGCTTACCTGAACCAAACCCAAACTCCAAGCCTGGCAGGAATCACTGGTCCCTGAGCAGCACAAACATGTGGTACCAAGCGATGATCCTTTGAAGGCCAGAGAGAAACCTGAAGGAGGAATGCCTCACAGAGAGAGTCAGAAGCTCAGGGCAGTCTCATTTCATCAGCAGCCCCTTGTGGAGAGACAACCAGTCTATGGCAGGTGCAACTCTAACACCTAATTGGCCTTAGCTTAGAATCACTCTGTGGAAGCCTGTGGGATGAGTGGAAGCTTGGTTGTTTTTTGATGCAAATAGCATTGGCCCAGGTTGTGTGAACTCTGATTTGGGACCAAGTGTTCCAGTGAAACCCACTCCACTTGACTTGGAGCTAGTGAACCAGGCAGATAGGTAGATCTGTCCAACAGCCACTTGCTCCACCTCCTGCTGCTGCTCCTGGATCCTTCATGTCAACATCTCCATCTTATTAATGATCCCAGCTGCAAATGGGAATCCAGGTGCCATTCGTGACAAAGGTGGGACCGTGTCCTCCACATCCTGAGGCCTGAGGAAGAAAAGAGAAGCCAATGAAGGAAACTGCTGGTGATGGCAGTAGCATCTCGCCTCTGCTGATGTGATGCAACTGCAACTCCAGCAAGAGGTTAAGAGAAGAAAGTGACAGGTCATGTCACCAGTATAATGAAGGCAGGGGTCTAGGGAGCTGGAGCAGTGGTACTGGGGATGTCAGGCAGAGAGAAGTGGGATAATGCCCAGAACACTTAGTGGGTCTTGCCGATGCTTGACAGGAGATCCTGGAACCCCCAGGAAGACTGTGTTACAGTTTTTTCCTGGAGACCTGTGTTGGGGAAGGGCTGCCAGCTTATTTTGTACACTACCTGGGATGTGCCCCAAGTTCACATCAGCCGGAGGAGATTTCAGCTGAGAAGGTGGCATTGCCTCATCCCCAGTGAGGAGAGGTCTCTCCAGGGGCCTGGGGTCTTACCATGAGTCAGTTTTACAAATGGCCTTGCCTTCAACTCCACCTGCTTCATCAGTGCTGGCCCCTGAACTCCCATTCCCTTCAGAAGTGCAGTTTAAGACTAGGAAGTGTGCTGCACCTGCTCCCACTCCAGGTCTTTGGCAGCACCTTCCATGGCTATTTAGTCAGCATCAGAGTCAGCTTCCAGTACTGCAGATGCTGGTAACTCTAATGACCTTGGACAAGCAGGCTTGGGACATGCCTGGAGTTGTGGGCTGCTGGTGGTGGCACCCCAGAGGAAGTGTTCCAAAAGGCAGGCTTGCTCATTGCTAACCAATGCTACTAACCAATCTGGGAGCTTGTTGGGCTGTGGATGTACCAGTCAGACGCTCCCTGTGGGAGCTATCACATCTCTGCAGTGCGCAGGCATGTGTGATTGCATTGAGAACATGCAGACTCTAGTGGTACCTGTATGTTTCATGCTTGTAAATGACCGTCTAATAGTCGTGTCCTTGCTAAAAGTGAACGGTGAATGCCTGGCTCATCTGTCCTGCAATCAGTGTGCATGAGTCTGCATTTCTCAGTAGTCGGCAGGGTCCATCCTCTGGCTGCTGTGACTTCCACTCAGGAAGGGTTAATTTTTCTACTGAGCACTGGTAGACTGTGCTAGGACTCTGCCATACCACACTTCAGCCACCTAAATGCAGGATCTGATTCACTAAGGGGTCAGCTTGGCCATTCCTGGGTGACACACAAACCCTTTAAGCCGCCACCTGCCACTGCATGGGCCTCTGGTTACAGTTAAGTTCCTGGTGTGATTCAGCATCATTCTCAGCCCTGTGAGTCCAGTTCTCGGGAAGAATCCAAGTAATCAGAAGTTTTTCCCATCTGCCTCTGCTCCCTTGGGCTTGGCTTTGGCACAAACGGCTGCTGCCAATTTAATTTCATTCTGTTTCCATGAGTCTAATGAGTTGCTGAGAAGACAGTTTGTTTTGCAATGGGTTGTTTGGTAACAGCCTCTGGCCCAGCCAGCACAGCTCAAAGTGCACAGATTCAATCCCGTCTCGCACTAGTGACATCACGAGCAATGCCACTTGAGGCCAATGCAAATCAGGAATAAGAGAGAGGAGAATCAGGCCCTTCCACCTCATTCTCCTTGGCCCAGACAGACTTGTAATCTTCATCAGCACCACTTTCTGCTTGAAATGCTTTTCATTAGCTGCTCATTCAGTGATCACAACCATTTCTGCTGCCTCAGCAAAACACACACCGCACTTCTTGCTCCACAGCAAAAGGCAAACAGCTTCATTTAATCATAATCACTGGCATTTTCTGCAATGGTTCCCTGGTCTGCAGTCTCTTCTGACTGCCTCACTGTTACTCGACTGGTGGAGATGTGTGACTGACTCGTGTCTAGTCTACTGCTCCGGTATCTCCTGACCCAGTTACAGTGGGCCTTCCCCAGCACCCAGGGGAGTCAATGGATAGAGCCCCTTTGACCTCAGTGGTCTTTTGGATCAGAAGTGAGACAAGCTGAGCACGGATCCTTGCAGGTTAGCTTGAAGACATGACCCTCAGCTGAGACCTGCTCAGCACTCCCCAGTGAACATGTCATTGGATTCCACCCAGGGGAGAGCATGGTGCAGTGAGTTGCTTTACTGCCCTTACTCACAGGGATGTGGGTTCAAATTCTGATTGCTCTCATGAGAGAAATGAGTCTGGAGTGGGAGGCTTGCATTGTGCTCACAGTGAGAACAATGGGGCTGTAGTGAGTCGGTGTGGCTCCCCTCCTGCCCAGCAGAGGGAGCGCCCCTGCTGACACCCAAGTGGGCGGAGCCACCGCCGCCTGTTCCTGCCCCCTGGAAGTCAAGGGGCGGGACAGGAAGTATAAAGGCCGGCCGCCAGAGCTCAGTCAGGGCCCAGCCGCCGCAGGGAGCAGACGTGCTGCCGGGAGCTCGCGACCGGGAACCCTCCAGGACTCGAGGCAGTTGCCCTGACTGGCTGGAGCTTCCCCGCACCTGCTATGAGGAGGAGCCGCCGGAGCCTCCCTGCGCCTGTTACTGGGAGGAGCCGCTGGAAGTCCCCCGCACCCGCTACGAGGAGGAGCCGCCGGAGCCTCCCTGCGCCTGTTACTGGGAGGAGCCGCTGGAACTCCCCCGCACCCGCTACGAGGAGGAGCCGCCGGAGCCTCCCTGCGCCTGTTACTGGGAGGAGCCGCTAGGAGGAGCCGCCGGAGCCTCCCTGCGCCTGTTACTGGGAGGAGCCGCTGGAACTCCCCCGCACCCGCTACGAGGAGGAGCCGTCGGAGCCTCCCCGTCCCTGCTGTTACCCGGAGGAGCCGCCCGAGCACACCTGGCCGGACTTCCCCGAGGAGCTGCCGGACCTGCCGCCAAGCCCGGGTCGAGAGGAGCCCATGCTGGTGGACTGGCCTGGAGTGGGTGCCCCGGACGAGGTAGGCCCTGAGGGGGAAACTGGAAGTAGCCCGGGGGTAGCTGACCCCAGTCAGGCTGCAGACACAGACGTGCCGATGTCAGTGTGTTGCGGTCAGGACTCCACTGACCAGCGGCGGTGATAGCCGCTGCCAGGGCCCCGGGCCGGGACGCAGTGGAGTGGATGGGCCTGCGTCCCCCCTGCCACCCCACTCACGAGTGGCAGTTTTCCCCCTCACCCAATGCTCAGGTGCAAGGACCTGGGCCTATATACCGACCAATTGCTGCTCAGCCCCTGCACCCTAGGGCCTGAGTTCCCTTGAACTATTTGTGGTTGCTCAGCCCCTGCACCAGAGGGCCGGAGCTCCTTGTACTGTTTGTTACTGCTCAGCCCCTGCACCCGAGGGCCTGAGCCACTTTGTACTGTTGTTGCTGCTCAGCCCCTGCCCCAGAGGGTCTGAGCCTCCTCGAGCCGTGTTCAGCTGAAGAGGTGTAGTGAGTCGGTGTGGCTCCCCTCCTGCCCTCAGGAGGGTCGAGCCCCGGCGCAAACGATTACATGGGCACTTAGTCTTTTCAGGCCAGAAGTTTTGAGCACCTGGAAAAGGACAATTACAATGGAAACGCTTAGGCAAACAGGCTCCAGGTGTCACTATGTGCTACAGCTATAATGGGCCTGATCCTCAGGCACCTAAACCTTTTTCACACTAGTGCAACTCATTTGATTTTGATGGAGTCATTCCTGATTTATTTACCCCAGTGGAAGGGACAGGGGAGTCAGCCCCACTGTGTTTATAAAAGAACCGAACTGTCTGGGGGATTGACTGGGATTTATTATGCAGTTTCCAAAAGAAGTGCCAGGCACTGAAACTCCACAGAAACCAAGAACAAAGGATCATCCCTCCAGGGTTCTGCTGCTTCCTTTAATGTTATGTGGAGTAGATCGCTGCCTAACGTAACCTAATCCTCCTCACTGCCAGCATAACATGTGCCCCTCCATGCAAAGCCATGCTCCGGCTTATTTGCTGCAAGGTAACATTGAGTTAATTCATATGAAGCTCTGGTGGGATTTCCCAGGCAATTCTCTCCTGCAGAGGAATTTTGCTGAATTTGCAGAAGAGTTTAGCGTGGGGGAGGGGGTGTTCGTATTCCCCCAAGTTTCCTAACTATCTCCTCTCCCTATTGACCCGTATGTCAATCAAGTGTGGGAGCTGACAAAGGACAGTGATACAGCCAGACTGTTTGCATTTAGGAACTTCTGAGCCACATCAATTATTCAGTGTTTTTCCCCAGGCTTCCTTCAAGGTCACATTGGTAGATTGTGTGATCTGATGAAAGGGAACAAGAAAAACCTACAACCTGAAAACTGATCCAAAGCTTTCACTGCAGCCAGCAATGTAAGCCTGCTCCCTTCTGTTCTGATTGGCTCACTCATTGCACTTAGGAAGGACACGCTTTCAAGATGATTATGAAAGAAATTATGTATTCAGGTATTCAAATACCTGGCTGACTCCTTCCTCCAGTGGAATCATATGGCCGGGTGCATGCTACTTATGTAAAGCATTGTGTAACCCTGGCCAGCTGCAGTGCTTCTGCTTCTGTCAGCTAGAGAAAAAGGCAGTCCCAAGAACATCCGATCGGGGAGGGCAGTGCCCTGCTTGGGAGCTCTGAGGTACCAAAGTCCTGGAGCTGCACCCTGAGCCTTTATAACCAGTGATCAGAGGTGAACTCCTGCCTCCCCTGCCAGAATGCAGATGTCCCAGGAGTCAGGGCTGACAAGGGAGTTCTGCAAGGCAGCCTATGGATGGAGGTGCCCCCTGAGGAAAGTACGGACTCCAGCATGCACTCCCCACCTCCATCCAAAGAGCCTGGCTTCTGGGAACAAGATGGAGCATGGCGCAGTGTGCTGGGACTGCTGCAGCTGGGGCCTGTGAGCTGCACAAATCCTACTGTGTAATATAAGGTGGCTGCAGCCTGCTCAGGGCCAGCTCCAGACCCCAGCACGCCAAGCGCGCGCTTGGGGCGGCATTTTACCGGCAGGGCGGCAGGCGGCTCCGGCGGACCTTCCTCAGTCATGCCTGCGGATGCTCCACCGGAGCCGCGGGACCAGCGCACCCTCCGCAGGCACGTCTGCAAGAGGACCCCCGGAGCCGCGGGACTGGCGACCGGCAGCGCGCCCCCTGTGGCGCGTCGCCCTGCTTGGGGCGGCGGAATTCCTAGAGCCGCCCCTGAACCTGCTCCAGTTAGTGGGAATTCGATGTGGCCTTTGAGCTCCTAGCAGGGCAAATCTGGGGCATCCCTATCCCAAGGGCAGAGACCTGCTAACTTTACTGCACTGTTGCCGTAATAGTCTCTTTCCCCTGCAGTGAAGTGCTGGTGTACAGAAGTCACTGCTAGAAGCTCTGTACCCATGCTCAGCTCTGACCAGCTCTCCCCTGGCTAACAAGGAACGGGGGCTGCAGGGGCTCATTTCATGGTTACACCTCCACACCCTGATGCTTATAAGATAAGAAACTAGTTGTGTAAATGAGTGTGAAAAAAGCTGGAGCTGAGAGGGGGAGTGATAATGTCTGTAATAACGACAGGGCGAAGGAGTATGAAATTGCACCAGGGTGCACGTGCTTAATAAAAGCTGACAGCAAGAGAGGCCACTTTTGCCCAGCCAGGCAGCAGCACGAGAAAGCACTTGGGGCCCCGCCACGCACACGGCTGCTCTCACATCCCACATCTCCTTGCAGAGCATGCACGCCGAAGCCTAGGGAGCGGGAAAGGGACAGCAATGCTCTGCATCCCCTTCAGCATGGCTTGGCCTTTCTGGGCCAAAGGAGGCATGGGCTTGGTTTAGCTCCAGCACTTTGTGAGGAAGTCCCAACAGATTTACGGGAGGCGGGGGGAGGAATCGTGTTATAACCTGCAGCACAGGAGTCACTGCCAAGGGTGTAAATAGCTCCCAAGATCCCTGCTATTGCCCAGGATTCAAAGCTGCCCCCTGCAGAGATTGGGTAAATGGGCTTGGGCCAGAGGGTGCTGCATGGAAGATCGAATCCTCCCCCAGCCCTGCACAGCTGTTACTGTAGTGTGTGGGCTGTGGCCATCTCCAAAATACTTATGCTCCCCAACGGGATCCATGCTGGCCCAGATCATATGCCATCCGTATTCCAGTACCCTCCCTGCACCACCCCTGCCCGAGTTGAGAGGCAGCCTCGTCTGCAGCCAGGGTGCACAAACCTCCTGTGCCTGTCTGCACTGGGGTGAATTTGCTAACTCCCCTGCATGGAGCTCAGTGGACTGGAGCTGCAGCCTTTCCTGCACAGCCTCCCCCAAGGTGATGCATCCAGAACAGCTCCGAGCAGCATGTCAGCAACGTCTCCAAGGGCTTGTCTTCATTACAGAGACAAACAGGAGAAAGGGCCAAGAACACAGGAGGAAACAACTGAGATGCAATAGAAACACTCGTAGGAGCTCTGCACTGTGAGGGGCTGGGAAAGCCAGACAAGGGAAGGGTTTCTTTGTGCCCTGGTCACACTCTTAATGGGCACATTGTCTAGCCATTTGCCCCAGTATGAAGCTGAGACTAGATGAACACAGTGGTCCCTTATGGCATTAGAATAGATAAAAGTGAGTGTAAAGAGTTGCCACTCTGATTCTGTAGCAACTTACACGGTAGGACAAGGGAGAACGGACGCCACAGTCTAACTGTGTGCCCAGCCCTGTGTCTACCATGGTCCAACACGTTTTATTGCGTGTGCAGACAGGACAACACAGTGGTGTAGCCCGATGCAGCCATGGTTGTAGATCATTCATTCATGCAAGTGTGATGCTCAGCACTTCTCACGTCCTCTGATTAATTCATCCTTCACATTTATTATTATTTATTTTTTATTTATTGATCACAGATATTCTATATTTACACTGTACTCCTCAGTCCTGATTAGTCAGATGAACTACATGCTACAGTCCGTCGCTGGATGGATGCCAATGCGCTTCCAGCAAGGATACTGAAACTCGCTTACAGCAAACATCTGTGCCAGTAAACTGCATTGTTGCAGTATTCCTGGGAAGTGAACTCAGGAGAGTTAAACTCATCCATTTAAAGATTCCAATGAATGCTTTCAGGAAGTTGTTTTTGATTATTCACCCAGATCTTTAAAAAAACCTCTGTTTTAAAATCTATAACAAACCCACTGCAAACACCACGAGTGAATGTCACTCTCTATCCAGGCAATCTGACCATTCCTGCATTTAAGGAATCTCCAAGGAGATTCTTTACCACAGCAAACAGGATTAATAGTTGCATTTTCAAAACAATGCTTAAAGGGACACTGTCGTCTTCAAAATCACATTTCTTTCTGAATGTGTTTTATGCGGTTTTGTTAAATGTAATAATGCCTGAAATACAAGAGCTGCAAGAGATTAGGAAGGAAAACCATGTCTGTCTATTTTCCAGTTTCTTTGCATTCTGTATTTGAGGGCATTCTGTGTATAATACCAGTTACCCTGTGTCCCAAGTATAGAGACTCAATTAGTCAGTTTCCACTGTTGTTTGTGTGGGTTTTTCACACAGCAACAAAGGAAAGAAAAACGTTTTCAAAATCAAGAACATGTGATTGTAAAACCACAAAAACTGGTAGGAGACTCCAGGCCAGGTGTGGGATCTGAGTCTGCTTTTAATTCTTTTCTTTGATATTGACTAGATTTCACATTGACAGTGCATGAATAGAACTGGCAAAGAACTATGGAATTGCCAAGCCCAGCCATTGAAAAATCCTGAGCTGGGCCCAAAATCCTGAGGTTGGTTTAAAAATCGCGACATTTTAAAATATAAGAATAAACGTGAGTTCTTTTTCTTTGCCTTCTGGTTTTTCAGCCTACAGGGCAGGCTTGGGCCATGTTTTCAAGCTTTTCTGTACAACTATAAGGGCTAGAAACTTAGGCCTTGTCTACACTACAAGACTATTTCGAATCTACTTAAGTCGAATTTGTGGATTCGACCTTATGAAGTCGAATTTGTGTATCCACAGTAAATACACTAATTCGAATTTCTGAGTCCACATTAATGGGGCCGGCATCGACTTTCGAAGCGGTGCACTGTGGGAAGCTATCCCACAGTTCCCGCAGTCCCCGCTGCCCATTGGAATGCTGGGTAGAGCTCCCAATGCCTGCTGGGGGAAAAAATGTGTCGAGGGTGGTTTTGGGTAACTGTCGTCATCGAACCGTCAATCACGCCCTCCCTCCATGAAAGCGCCGGCGGGAAATCTGTTCGCTCCCTTCTCTGGTCGGTTACAGCGCGGACGCCACAGCACTGCGAGCATGGAGCCCGCTGCGATCATCGCTGCACTTATGGCCGTTGTCAACTCCTCACACCTTATCGTCCACCTCTTCCACAGTCAGCTGCTGAGAAATCGGGCGAGGAGGCTCCGGCAGCGCGGTGAGGAGAGTGGCGCAGACCTCTCACAAAGCAGGGTACGCCGCGCAGTGGAGATCATGGTGGCAATGGGTCAAGTTCATGGTGTGGAACGGCGATTCTGGGCCCGGAACCAAGCACGGACTGGTGGGACCGCATAGTGCTGCAGGTCTGGGATGAAACAGAGTGGCTGCGAAACTTCAGGATGCGTAAGGGCACTTTCCTTGAACTCTGTGACTTGCTGGCCCCTGCCCTGAAGCGCCAGGACACACGGATGCGAGCAGCCCTGAGTGTGCAGAAGCGAGTGACCATAGCCCTCTGGAAACTTGCAACGCCAGACAGCTACCGGTCAGTAGCGAACCACTTTGGCGTGGGCAAATCTACCGTGGGGGTTGCTGTGATTCAAGTAGCCCACGCAATCGTTGAGCAACTGCTCTCAAAGGTAGTGACTCTCGGAAACGTCCAGGTCGTCATAGATGGCTTCGCCGCGATGGGATTCCCAAACTGCGGTGGGGCTATAGATGGGACTCACATCCCTATCCTGGCACCAGCCCACCAGGCCAGCCAGTATATTAACCGAAAGGGCTACTTTTCAATGGTGCTGCAAGCACTGGTGGACCATAGGGGACGTTTTACCAACATCTTCGTCGGGTGGGCGGGAAAGGTTCATGACGCGCGTGTGTTCAGGAACTCTGGTCTGTTTAGATGCCTCCAGGCAGGAACTTTCTTCCCGGACCACAAAATAACGGTTGGGGATGTGCAGATGCCTACAGTGATCCTCGGGGACCCAGCCTACCCGCTAATGCCCTGGCTCATGAAGCCCTATACAGGCGCCTTGGACAGTGAGAAGGAACTCTTCAACTACTGGCTGAGCAAGTGCAGAATGGTGGTGGAGTGTGCTTTCGGACATCTCAAGGGGAGATGGCGGAGCTTACTGACTTGCTCGGACATCAGCGAAAAGAATATCCCCGTAGTTATTGCTGCTTGCTGTGTGCTCCACAATCTCTGTGAGAGCAAGGGCGAGACCTTTTTGGCCGGATGGGAGGTTGAGGCAAATCGCCTGGCTGCTGTTTACGCTCAGCCAGACACCCGTGCCGAAAGAATATCCCAGCGGGAAGCGCTGTGTATCCGGGAGGCTTTGAAAGCAAGTTTCCTCGGAGAGCAGGGTAACCTATGACTCTCCACTTGATTTTAAGAGAAGCTGATCCTGGGCCTGTGTCTCTATGTGTTGAGTGAGATCTGCGGTTACATACCCCGTTCTCCAAGTTTCCCCCACTTCCAAAACACATTTTAAAACAAATTAAACGGAACAGTAATTGTTAATAAATCTTTCTTTTACTTTGCATTTCTGTTCAGGGGTTGAAACATGGACGCATACTGTGCTGGGTACGGTGTGCACTGATGTACAGACCGCTTGTACAATAGAGGAATGACAGCCTCCTGCTCCTACATAGGTCTCTGGGGTGGGGGACGGTTGCAGGTGGTTGTGCATGAAGGGGTGGGTTTGCAGGAAGGGGTGGGTTTGCAGGAAGGGGCGAGGGGTGCCGTCTTTGGATAGGGGTTTGGATGACGGCTGTGGGCTGTGGGTTTGGGCGTAGGAAGGGGTGAGGGGTGTGGGGGAAGGGTGAGTATCTGTCCGTGGATGAGGGCTCTTGTTGGGGCTCAGGGCAGTGGAGAGGCTCGTGGCTACGGTGGAAGTGCATGGTAAGGGCAGCCTGCCTTAACATTCGGGGATGGCAGGCGCTAGGACCCTGGACAAGCGTACACATCACCGAATGAACCGGGGCAGCATACACCACACAGACTGACCCTGGTGCCTAGTGACTGCAGTCTGTGTGTGCCCTGCAGTTGACCCTGCCCCCAAGTCTGTACCCTGGTAATGTAGGCTATCCAGTGCAATTAAAAATCCCCCCCCACACACACACAAAGTCTTCTTACACGAAAAACGTGAAGGAAACAGTGAATAACAGCAAACTGCTTTTAATAATCTACTACACAGTGGGGGGATGAAACTTGGATTTGGGACTGGGTGATCCTGTAAGGGAAGCGCTTCTACAAATGTATAGCGTGAGAGGTGTCTGGTACATTAGTGCTCTGCTGTGGTGCAGTGACAGTTCTCACGGCCCCTACCGCCCCTCCTTCTTGTAATTTTGGGTGAGGGGGGGACAGGACTTCTTGGCGTTGGAGGGCGGTTGCAGATACAGTGCAGGGGGCTCTCTCCTCCTGCCTTTGGTCCTGCATAACATCTACAAGGCGCCGGAGCGTGTCCGTTTGCTCCCTCATTAGCCCAAGCAGCGTTTGAGTAGCCTGCTGGTCTTCCTGCCGCCACCTATCCTCCCGTTCGATGTGTGTGCGATGCTGCTGACATAGGGTCTCCCTCCACTGTCTCTGCTCTGCCGCCTCGGCTGTGGAGCAGGCCATCAGTTCCGCGAACATCTCGTCCCTAGTCTTTTTTTTTCGCCGCCTAATGTTAGCCAGCCTCTGCGAGGTGGATGACGGGGCAGTCCGGGAAAGAGCCGAAGCTGTGTGATGGGAAAAAGTAAGTGATTTCCTTGAACAGATACATGTTTGCGAACAGTGAACACAGTCTAGTCAGTTTCTGTGAACAAGACCATACAGGGCACCTAGTCTCACGAGATCTCAGGACAAGTTCAAGATTTCGGAATACGCTTTCAGTGGTTGCGGTCTTGCACAGGAGAGATGCCAAGCGGGAAGGGACAGCTGAATCCGTCTAGCAGCCAGTCCTGGTAAGCCTTACAATAGAGTCTGCTTAACAGTTAATGGATAGCTGTGCCCTCCCGCTAAAGGCAATCTGGAAAGCATAAAGTCTGAGCCTTTTCCAGCCCCTCCCGGCAGTGCACGGGAAAGATCACTGTATGCTTTTCCTCTGTGGCCTCCAACACGTGGCTGTTAAGCGAGGGTCATTCTTATGCAAAGTAAAAGTCTACCATTCACAATAGTAACAGTACACTAATTGCCCTAATTAGATGCAGCACTTCCAGAATGACATTACCCTGAGGCGGGTCACTCGGAGTCAGAGAGAGCGGATGCTAAGAGAAACCCTGCAGAGACCAGGACCATATGCTGCCATGCTTGTGGAGGCGATGATTCCCCTTTACATTAGGATGGCCTGGCGCGGAAGAGTGTGCTTCCACGGAGCACCAAATAAGGCACCTCTCCCCAGGAACCTCCTGCGGAGGCTTTTTGAGCACCTCTCTGAGAGCTTTGTTGAACTGTCCCAAGAGGATTATTGTTCAATCCCTATATGTGTGGACCTACTTTTTATATAGTTTGACATTGAAAATTTTTTATATAGTATTTCTATTTTTTCTATACCTGTTTTTTAAAAAATAAATGTTTCCATGTTTATAGCACTTACCGCCTGATCCTTCCCCTGATTCTGAGTCCGGGTTAACGGGCGGGGACGGTTGGTAGGGGATCTCTGTGAGGGTGATGAAGAGATCCTGGCTGTCAGGGCAAGCGGTATTGTCTTCGCTGTCGCCTGCGCCGTCCTCCACAAACCCTTCCTCATCTTCCCCATCGGCGAACATCCAGGTACACTATGCCATCCTCAGAGTCCACGCACACTGGTGGGGCAGTGGTGGCAGACCCACCGAGAATGGCATGCAGTGCCTCGTAGAAGCGGCATGTCTGGGGCTGTGCTCCGGAGCGTCTGTTTGCCGCTCTGACTTTTTGGTAACCTTGTCTCAGGTCCTTGACTTTCACGCGGCACTGCATCGCATCCCGGCTGTATCCTTTGTCTATCATGGCTTTGGAGACCTTAAGAACATAAGAACATAAGAACATAAGAAAGGCCGTACCGGGTCAGACCAAAGGTCCATCTAGCCCAGTATCTGTCTACCGACAGTGGCCAATGCCAGGTGACAGGCAATGATCAAATGATCTCTCTCCTGCCATCCATCTCCATCCTCGGACACCATTCTTACCCATCCTGGCTAATAGCCATTTATGGACTTAGCCACCATGAATTTATCCAGTCTTTTAAACATTGTTATAGTCCTAGCCTTCACAACCTCCTCAGGTATTTATTTGTTTTAAACCTGCTGCCTATTAATTTCATTTGGTGACCCCTAGTTCTTGTATTATGGGAATAAGTAAATAACTTTTCCTTATCCACTTTCTCAACATCACTCATGATTTTATATACCTCTATCATGTGTCTTCTCTTTTCCAAACTGAAGAGTCCTAGCCTCTTTAATCTTTCCTCATATGGGACCTTCTCTAAACCCCTAATCATTTTAGTTGCTCTTTTCTGAACCTTTTCTAGTGCTAGAATATCTTTTTGAGGTGAGGAGACCACATCTGTACACAGTATTCGAGATATAATATATTCTCAGTCTTATTCTCTATCCCCTTTTAATGATTCCTAACATCCTGTTTGCTTTTTGACCGCCTCTGCACACTGCATGGACATCTTCAGAGAACTATTTTTCCAATGTGCATTACTGTACATTTATCCACATTAAATTTCATTTGCCATTTTGTTGCCCAATCACTTAGTTTTGTGAGATCTTGTTGAAGTTCTTCACAATCTGCTTTGGTCTTAACTATCTTGAGTAGTTTAGTATCATCTGCAAACTTTGCCACCTCACTGTTTACCCTTTCTCCAGATCATTTATGAATAAATTGAATAGGATTGGTCCTAGGACTGACCCTTGGGAACACCACTAGTTACCCTCTCCATTCTGAGAATTTACCATTAATTCCTACCCTTTGTTCCCTGTCCTTTAACCAGTTCTCAATCCATGAAAGGACCTTTCCTTTTATCCCATGACAGCTTAATTTACGTAAGAGCCTTTGGTGAGGACCTTGTCAAAGGCTTTCTGGAAATCTAAGTACACTATGTCCACTGGATAAACTCTAATAGATTAGTAAGACACGATTTCCCTTTACAGAAACCATGTTGACTATTGCTCAAGAGTTTATGTTTTTCTATGTGTCTGACAATTTTATTCTTTACTATTGTTTCAACTAATTTGAAGGACAGGTTACAAACCTTAGTTAATAGTTATTTGAGTTCTTTCAGAACTCTTGGGTGAATGCCATCTGACTTGTTAATGTTGAGTTTATCAATTAATTCCAAAACCTCCTCTACTGACACTTCAATCTGTGACAGTTCCTCAGATTTGTCACCTACAAAAGCCAGCTCAGGTTTGGGAATCTCCTAACATCCTCAGCCGTGAAGACTGAGGCAAAGAATCCATTTAGTTTCTATGACTTTATCATCTTTTTGTATTTTCATCAAAACATTTTGTTATTACCTTTCTTCAAACTCCTCTTTGGCTTGTGCTCCTTTCTATTTGCCTCACTAGGGATGACTTCCACTTTTTAAAGGAAGTCTTTTATCTCTCACTGCTTCTTTTACATGGTTGTTAAGCCACGGTGGCTCTTTTTAGTTCTTTTACAGTTTTTCTTAATTTGGGGTATACATTGAAGTTGGGCCTCTATTATGGTGTCTTTAAAAGCGATTTCACTTTAGTCACTGTACCTTTTAACTTTTGTCTAACTAACCCCTCATTTTTGTATAGTTCCCTTTTGAAATTAAAGGCCACAGTGTTGGGCAGTTGGGATGTTCTTCCCACCACAGGGATGATGAATGCTATTGTATTATGTTCACTATTTCCAAGCGGTCCTGCTATAGTTACCTCTTGGACCAGCTCCTGCACTCCACTCAGGATTAAATCTCCATGAAGCAGTCATTTAAAGTATCGAGAAATTTTATCTCTGCATTTCGTCCTGAAGTGCAATGTTCCCAGTCAATATGGGGATAATTGAAATCCCCCACTATTATTGGGTTCTTAATTTTGATAGCCTCTCTAATTTCCTTAGCATTTCATCATCACTATTACTGTCCTGGTCAGGTGGTCGATAATAGATTCCTAATGTTATATTTTTACTAGAGCATGAAATTTCTATCCATAGAGTCTCTATGGAACCTGTGGAGATTTTTACTTCATTTGAATCTACACTTTCTTTAACATATAGTGCCACTCCTCCCCTGCACGGCCTGTTCTGTCCTTCCGATATATTTTGTACCCGGAATGATTGTGTCCCATTGATTGCTCTCAGTCCACCAGGTTTCTGTGATGCCTATTATATCAATATCCTCCTTTATCACAAGGCACTCTAGTTCACCCATCTTATTATTTAGACTTCTGGCATTTGTGTACAAGCACTTTAAAAACTTGTCCCTGTTTATTAGCCTGCCTTTTTCTGATGTGCCAGATTCTTTTTTATGTGACTGTTCATCATCTGATCCGGCCCTTACATTATATTTCTCATTCCTCGGCTCCTGACTATAACCTGGAGATTCTCTATCATCAGACTCTCCCCTAAGAGAAGTCTGTGTCCGATCCACACGCTTCTCTGCAGCAGTCGGCTTTCCCCCATCACCTAGTTTAAAAACTGCTCTACAACCTTTTTAATGTTTAGCGCCAGCAGTCTGGTTCCACTTTGGTTTAGGTGGAGCCCATCTCTCCTGTATAGGCTCCTCCCATCCCAGAAGTTTCCCCAGTTCCTAATGAACGTGAACCCCTCCTCTACACCATCGTCTCATCCACGCATTGAGACTCTGAAGCTCTGCCTGCCTACCTGGCCCTGGAACTGGGAGCATTTCTGAAAATGCCACCATAGAGGTCCTGGATTTCAGTCTCTTCCCTAGCAGCCTAAATTTGGCTTCCAGGACATCTCTCCTACCCTTCCCTATGTCATTGGTACCTACATGTACCACGACCACCGGCTCTTCCCAGCACGACACATAAGTCTATCTAGATGCCTCGAGAGATCCGCAACCTTCGCACCAGGCAGGCAAGTCACCATACGGTTCTCCCGGTCATCACAGACCCAGCTATCTACATTTCTAATAATCGAATCTCCCATTACTAACACCTGCCTTTTCCTAGAAACTGGAGTTCCCTCCCCCGGAGAGGCAACCTCAGTGCGAGAGGCAACCCCAGCACCATCTGGAAGGAGGGTCCCAACTACGGGAAGGTTTCCCTCTGCTCCCATTGACTGCTCTACTTCCTGAGCCCTTCTTCCTCCTCAACAGCACAGGTGCTGTCTGTGGGACAATTCTACAGTGTCCCGGAAGGCCTCATCAACATACCTCTCTGCCTCTCTCAGCTCCTCCAGTTCTGCCACCCTGGCCTCCAAAATCCGTACATGGTCTCTGAGGGCCAGGAGCTCCTTGCACCGACTGCACACATACGCAACCCGCCCACAGGGCAGGTAATCATACATGCTACACTCAGTGCAATAAACTGGATAGCCCCCACTCTGCTGCTGGGCTTCTGCCTGCATTGTCTCCTAGTTAGTGAAAGGCTGGTTTACAGAAAGTAGTTTTGGAATGTAGTTTGGTTTATAGGTTTTAGGATTTTAGGGGCTACAGGGAAGGGGTTATGGCCGGAGGGTTCCCACTCCTTCCCACTCCTTCCAAACTAACTCCCTGTTAGCAGCCCCTGGTCGCAAAGCTCCTGGTCGCGCTTTATAAAGCCCTGGCCTGGCCTGAGTGAATGCCCCGCCCACTGATTAAGGCTCAGCCAATTACCAGAGGCTTCGAGCTTTCAAACCTGCCTCCAACTGCCAGCCAGAGCACACGGTCCCTCAAACAACCAAACAAACAAACAGACTGACAAACACAAGCTCAGCACACAGCAAGTAACCCCCAAACACAAACAAACACACACTACAGACAGTCACTTACCCCACAGATGCTGTATTAGCTCCTCCTTCACCTGGAGAACTCCCTTGTGAAACTCCCTGTTAGCAGCCCCTGTTCTTTATAAAGCCCTGGCCTGGCCTGAGTGAATGCCCCGCCCACTGATTAAGGCTCAGCCAATTACCAGAGGCTTCGAGCTTTCAAACCTGCCTCCAACTGCCAGCCAGAGCACACGGTCCCTCAAACAACCAAACAAACAAACAGACTGACAAACACAAGCTCAGCACACAGCAAGTAACCCCCAAACACAAACAAACACACACTACCTTCTCAAAGGTCTTTGCATTCCGCTTGTTGGAGCGCAGCTCCAAGAGGACAGACTCCTCGCCCCACACAGCGATCAGATCCATGACTTCCCGGTCAGTCCATGCTGGGGACCTCTTTCTATTCTTGGATTGCCCGGACTCCTCTGCTGGAGAGCTCTGCATCGTTGCAGGTGCTGCGGAGCTCGCCCCGATGTCCAACCAGGACATCAGATTCAAAGTGCCCAGACAGGAAAAGGAATTCAAATTTTCCCGGGTCGTTTCCTGTGTGGCTGGTCAGAGCATCCAAGCTCGGACTGCTGTCCAGAGCGTCAACAGAGTGATGCAGTGTGGGATAGCTCCCGGAGCTACTAAGTTCGATTAGCATCCACACCTAGCCTAATTCGAGCTAGCCATGTTGAATTTAGCGCTACTCCACCTGTCGGGGTGGAGTACCAAATTCGAACTAAAGAGCCCTCTAGTTCGAATTAAATGGCTTCCTGGTGTGGACGGTTGAGCGGTTAGTTCGAATTAACGCTGCTAAATTCGACTTAAAGTCCTAGTGTAGACCAGGCCTTATTAATTTAAAACAATGGAACCTGAGATTCTTCGCCAGGGCCGGCTCCAGGCACCAGCGAAGGTGCTTGGGGCGGCCAATGGAAAGGGGCGGCATGTCCAGGTCTTCAGCGGCAATTCAGTGGCGGTTCCCTCAGTCCCTCTCTTTCTCTTTGAGCTGCCGCCGAAGTGCCCCGAAAAGGAAGAGAGAGAGCAAAGGACCTGCCGCCGAATTGCCGCCGAAGAATGAAGCGGCGCGATTGAGCTGCCGTCGAAGTGCTGCCAATTGGCTTTATCTTTTTTTTTTTTCCGCTTCGCTGCTTGGGGTGGCAAAAAAGCTGGAGCCAGCCCTGTTCTTACCGAATCATCAGACTTGAGGAGCTGGGGCTTTAAGAAGAACACCAAATATCATGAGACCTGTGAAAAAATCTCAAAAACTTGCAACACTGAAACTCTGTGCTGAGACCTGAAAGTCCAGGAAAGTCTTTTATGAACTTACAAACCTCTGCGGAATCCCATGGGATCTATTAGACCTGGCAAGTACCATATTTACTGGAGTATGCTGTCCTCATGTTGACATGATATTTGTGACCTTTATTATTTACTTTCCATGAACAGTTTGTGACTGTGATTTTCTGTTCAGAATAGTGCTCAGAGAAGGAGAAAACCTTGCAAATACAAGACAATCTTGACATGTCCATGAGAACTCAGCCACACAGATGGGATATTGAATTGTGACTATCACAGTCAGTAAGCTGGTCACAAGCAACCTAAAGGCTGCAGCCAGACTAGGGTATAATCGTCCCCCCCACCCTTTGTCTGTCTTGTCTGTTAGATTGCCAGCTCTTTGAAACAAGGTATAATTTTGTGTCTGTGCAGTGCCTAGCACAATGGGGCCCCTGATCTCATTGGAGACCTCTAGTTGCTACTGTAAAATATATAATAATAATTTATAAAAAGTGTGTTCCATTTGCAGACAATTCTTAAATAGGGAAATGGGCTAAATTTGCTGTGTTGCCAACTCCTGTAATTTTATTGTGAGTCTTGCCATATTTGGTGTTTTTCTTAAAGCCCCAGCTCCTGGAAGCCTGAGATTATGTGAAAATCTCAGCTGTTATTTTAAAAAAGGAAGTTCCTACTTCTCATGGCTGTGAAGAAAACCGTGAAGACATGCACCATAAATATTCCGAAAGCAGAAGGCAAATAACAAGAACCCAAAATGTATTATTTAAAAAAAAATCCTATGATTTTGAAGCCAATGTCCTTACATTTTGGGCCTGACTCAGGATATTTGAACACTTGGGCTGGCAATATTGGAATGAGCTCACCAAGCTCTCGTAGCTTTCAGCCATCCTGCCCGTCAAGGGCTCATGAGCTTAAAGACAAGCATGTGAGTAAGTGCTCAGCTGGGGCTGATGGGAGTGCTCAGCAGGGAAGCCGCTTACAGGGCTGAACGCAACAGGACTACTCCCTGCGTAAGGGCCTGCTTGGATGAGTAAGGCTGGCATTATCTGGCCCTGTGTGATTTCCAGGGAGCTATAACATCGGGGCAGTTGTAGTTCAGAACTGAAAGAAAGTGCAATGGTCTCACTAGGGTGACCAGATGTCCCGATTTTATAGGGACAGTTCTGATTTTGGGGTCTTTTTCTTATATAGGCTCCTATTACCCCTGACCCCTGTCCCAATTTTTCACATTTGCTGTCTGGTCACCCTAGGTCTCACCTTTCTAAAGGCTACAAGTTGGAGAGAGGCTGCCAGGGCAGCTGCTGCTGACGGTTCCTGGGGAGTCTCCTACAGCTCAGTTGCCTTCAGAAACCCTTCAGAAGTCCTACCAAGTTCTGGGACCCCCACGTGGGCCTGCTCCTGTCATTGGCTAGGGTGCCCATGTATAATTCCAGGTGGCAGAATGTTACAAAGGAAGGCTTCTCAGGCCATGGGGCTGACGTGCACAGCACTGCACAGAGCATGCTCCAGCATGGAGTTCCACCAGGTGACGCTTGCCCCCTGCTTGGCGTCACGTCGGGCTCACTAGCTCGCAGCTCTGAGTGCTGAGCTCTTAGGTCAGATCTGGCCATAGACAAACATACTGAGAAGTGGCCAGTGACTTTAGCACCCAACGTGAAGCACCAGGGTCATTTCTCAGCAATGCTGAGCCCCCACAGCCTCTGTTGAAGTCAATCAGAGCTGCAGGTGTTGGGCACCTCTGACAACCAGGCCCCTATAGCACCCAGAATTACAGGCCACTTTGACCTCAGGGTCAGTCTCCATTGGTGGAAGAGAGGAGGCAGCCAGAGACTCCAGCTGCAGGAGTAGCCAAAGCATGGACTGGACACTCATGCACTTTTGACCAGGCATTCTCTGCCCTGTGTGATTGGCTGTTTGCTCCAGCCCTCCTGCTCCCTGCCCCTTCACCTCGCTTCACTCCACACCTGCCTCTTCTGCCTGCCCTGTCCCCCTGCCCTTCTCCCCTCCCTAGTCTTTCCATTTGGCTGATCCCCTCCTCCCCCATTACCTTAGCCTATCGCTACACCCCACCCCCACCCCTCAACCACGGCGACACTAGCAGGCCATTCACTGCCATCACAGTATTCACTCTGCTGGGATGTTTTCCCCCTTCCCCCACGCTCTGTCTGGCTTGTCTATTAGACTGGAAGCTTATTGGGGCAGGGACTGGAAGGTGCCCAGATACCAGGTGATAGATATGATATGAGAACTGTCACTCTTCTGCGCTTCTGTTACATGGATGCAGCTCCCCGCAGGATTTGGCTCTTAGCAGACCCTGGTGTACAAGTGCAGTCTGGGCCAATAGATATATATATAGGCAGTCTGGGCCTAGGGTGACCAGATGTCCCAATTTCATAGTGATAGTCCTGATATTTGGAGCTTTTTTTTTATATGGGCTCCTATTACTCCCCACCCCCGCTCCTGATTTTTCACACTTGCTATCTGGTCACCCTATTTGCACCTGAAAACTTTGGATGCAGAAAATGAGTTGCAGATGCTGATCTGAGGATCTGCACCCCTACGTGCATGATTTGCCCCTGCAACTGAAGGGCAGCTAGGAAGCTCTGGCAATGAATTTTGCAAGTATAAATTATGCCAAAAGAAGGCTGAGGGGGGATATGATTGCTCTTTATAAATATATCAGAGGGATAAATACCAGGGAGGGAGAGGAATTATTTAAGCTTAGTACCAATGTGGACACAAGAACAAATGGATATAAACTGGACACTAGGAAGTTTAGACTTGAAATTAGACAAAGGTTTCTAACCATCAGAGGAGTGAAGTTCTGGAACAGCCTTCCAAGGGGAGTAGTGGGGGCAAAAGACATTTCTGGCTTCAAGACTAAGCTTGATAAGTTTATGGAGGGGACGGTATGATGGGATAGCCTAATTTTGGCAATTGATCTTTGATTATCAGCAGGTAAGCATGCCCAGTGGTCTGTGATGAGATGTTAGATGGGATGGGATCTGAGTTACTACAGAGAATTCTTTCCTGGGTGCTGGCTGGTGAGTCTTGCCCACATGCTCAGGGTTTAACTGATCGCCATATTTGGGGTCGGGAAGGAATTTTCCTCCAGGGCAGATTGGCAGAGGCCCTGGAGGTTTTTCGCCTTCCTCTGCAGCGTAGGGCACGGGTCACTTGCTGGAGGATTCTCTGCAGCTTGAGGTCTTCAAACCACAATTTGAGGACTTCAATAACTCAGACATAGGTTAGGAGTTTGTTCCAGGAGTGGGTGAGTGAGATTCTGTGGCCTGCATTGTGCAGGAGGTCAGACTAGATGATCATAATGGTCCCTTCTGACCTTCAAGTCTATGAGTCTATGCCAAGTAAAAGGAAGCTGCCCATCTGAAAATGTGCCCCTAAACGGGATCTCTGCTTGGTGACCTCACACAGAATGATCCTCCTGCTAATCCCAGAACATCTTTCCATCATCAAATGTTCCCTGTGCATTTTACACCCCTTCCTAGCTAAGAACATACATTCTATTGCAATTCCCAATTGTACCAGATGAGGTGACTCCTGTAGATCCCAGACTCTTCTGGGAAAGGGAAACTGGTCTTTTTTCCTGGTTCTTTTTTTTTTTTTTCAACCTTGCAAGAAAATTCACTTTTGCCCTGGGCAGTTTGGTGCATTTCACCAGAGGAGACTGCCCTTTGTGTCCCCAAAGCCCTTTCATGTGTCAATGCTGAAATCAAGCTTCTTGCACCAGCAGCTGCTGATCTAGATGTCACATACTGAAAAATCACTCTCCCAAAGGGAAAGCCTGAAAGGCATCAGGGAGAGCAGAGAATATAATGGATTTGGCCTCACCTTGCCCCTCTGTGACACAGAGCTCCATTGGTGCCACCTGGCAAAGAGTTCACCATTCATTACAAGCCACTCCTGTCTCAGACCTGACAAACTCAGATGTGTGTAGGGACAGTATTTGCAGGTTTGTATAATTTTTAGTGGTGCCCAGAACAGGTCCAAGTCCCGCCCCCCCTCCCCCATACACACCTGCCTTGTAAGCCAATATACAGTAACTCCTCACTTAAAGTAATCCAGTTAGTATTGTTTTGTTGTTACGTTGCTGATCAATTAGAGCAGTGGCTCTCAAACTTTTTTTTCCGCAGACCTTGTGAAAATTGCTGAGGATCTTGGCAGACCACTTAATGATCTTTCCAAATGTTGTATGTACCATTAGATAACTATTGTAAAGTGCTTTGGGTAAAAGTGCTATATAAAAAAACCCTAAATAATAATTAGCTTTTTTTGTTCTACACATAAAAGCACACAACTCATATTTTAATATCAGTCGGCTGAACCTTTCGAATGCGATGGATGTGCCCTCTCTCCCCTGCCGCAGCAGCCCCTGAGTTCAGGCTGGAAAGGCGCAGGGTCTCTCCCCTGCCACAGCAGCCACAGAGCTGAAGTGGGGAAGGAAGAGGGTCTCTCCCCAGCAGCTGCAGCCCTGAGCCTCTTTCTCTGGCTGCTGTAGCCCTGCACGTCCCAAATTCCCCGCAGCCCCTCTTCTCACACCACTGCCCCCTACTCCCCGTCCCCCCAAGGCCACCACCTCACCTTACATGTGCATCTTCTCCAGGGTCCAGGCACCTAATTAGAGGAGCCACACCTGCACGGCTCCACTAATTAGGTGGGTGGCCCTTCATTCTCTCATGTGCGGCCACCCAGGAGTGCACCTTAGCGGGAGCCACTCACGGACCACCTGAATGGAGCTCGCGGATCACTGGTGGTCCATGGACCACAGTTTGAGAACCTCCGACTTAGAGAACATGCTCGTTTAAAGTTGCCCAGTGTTCCCTTATAGTGTTGTTTGACAGCCACCTGCTTTGTCCACTGCTTGCAGAAAGAGCAGCCTGTTGGAGCTAGCTGGTGGGGGGTAGGGGGACAGCCCCCCTATCAGCTCCCCTAAGTTCCCTGTGTGGCTGCTGTCCAGCTATCAATTGCTGGGCAGTTCAGGTGACCCTCCCACCCACTGCCGTGTGCTGTTCCTGCCTTCTGCCTTGGAGCTGCTCCGGGATCCTCTTGCCTGCTGTGCAGGTAGGGTGACCAGATGTCCCGATTTTATAGGGACAGTCCTGATTTTGGGGTCTTTTTCTTATATAGGCTTCTATTCCCCCCCCACCCCCATCCTGATTTTTCACATTTGCTGTCTGGTCACCCTATGTGCAGGAGGGGGAGGGGGAAGAGGGGTGCTGTTGTCAGGGTGTTCTCCTCTCCCCTTCCTGACCCCCATCTCCACAGACCAAGGGAGGACACGACAGGGCTCAGAATGGAGGGAGCTTGCTGACAGCAGCTGCTCTCTCAAAGTCTCTGTCTCACACACAGGGTGTGTGTCCATGTCTCTGTCTCTGTCATGCTGTCTTCCTCCCTCCCCGCTCCATTCCTGCTGCCTTACAGAGTGTGAGGCTGCACTAACAACAACGTGTTAACCCTGGAGGGCTCAGCCAAGTGCTAGTTCATCATTTAGCAGTAAGGCATTTCCTGGGAAATATCCCACCCTCTGACTCCTCCACCTCAACAAGCTTCACAATCATCATTGCTATGTACAGTATTCAATTGTTTGTTTAAAACATATACTGTGTATATATATATATAAAATATAGTCTTTTGTCTGGCAAAAAAAAAAAAAATCCCTGGAACCTAACCTACCATTTACATTAATTCTTATGGGGAAACTGGATTCGCTTAACATCATTTCACTTAAAGTAGCATTTTTCAGAAACATAGCTACAACATTAAGTGAGGAGTTACTGTATATTTTTTAAAATAATGTAAAAACGTGAGGGCTCTGGCAGGGCCGGCTCCAGCCACCAGCTTATCAAGCAGGTGCTTGGGGCAGCCACTCCGGAGCGGGGCGGCACTTTCGAGTATTCCGCGGCAATTCGGCAGAGGGTCCCTCACTCCCGCTCGGAGAGAAGGACCTCCCGCTGAATTGCCGCAGATCGCGATCGTGGCTTTTTTTGGGGAGGGGGGCTGCTTGGGGCGGCAAAACCCCTGGAGCTGGCCCTGGGCTCTGGGGTGGGGCTGGTGATGAGATGTTTGGGGTGTGGGAGGGGGCTCAGGGCTAGGGCAGAGGGTTGGAGTACAGGCGGTGAGGGCTCTGGGGTGGGGCTGGTGATGAGATGTTTGGGGTGTGGGAGGGGGCTCAGGGCTAGGGCAGAGGGTTGGGGTACAGGGGGTGAGGGGTTTGGGGTGTGGGAGGGCTCAGGGCTAGGGCAGAGGGTTGGGGTACAGGGATGAGGGCTCTGGGGTGGGGCTGGTGATGAGCTGTTTGGGGTGTGGGAGGGGGCTCAGGGCTAGGGCAGACGGTTGGGGTACCGGGGGTGCGGGCGGGGGGGTGGGGCTGGTGATGAGATGTTTGGGGTGTGGGAGGGGGCTCAGGGCTAGGGCAGAGGTTGGGGTACAGGGGTGTGGGCTGTGGGGTGGGGCTGGTGATGAGATGTTTGGGGTGTGGGAGGGGCTCAGGGCTAGCGCAGAGGGTTGGGGTACAGGGGGTGAGGGCTCTGGGGTGGGGCTGGTGATGAGATGTTTGGGGTGTGGGAGGGCTCAGGGCTAGGGCAGAGGTTGGGGTACAGGGGTGAGGGCTCTGGGGTGGGGCTGGTGATGAGATGTTTGGGGTGTGGGAGGGGCTCAGGGCTAGCGCAGAGGTTGGGGTACAGGGGTGAGGGCTCTGGGGTGGGGCTGGGGATGAGAGGTTTGGGGTGTGGGAGGGCTCAGGGCTAGGGCAGAGGGTTGGGGTACAGGGGGTGAGGGCTCTGGGGTGGGGCTGGTGATGAGAGGTTTGGGGTGTGGGAGGGGCTCAGGGCTAGGGCAGAGGTTGGGGTACAGGGGTGAGGGCTCTGGGGTGGGGCTGGTGATGAGGGATTGGGGTGTGGGAGGGGCTCAGGGCTAGGGCAGAGGTTGGGGTACAGGGGTGAGGGCTCTGGGGTGGGGCTGGTGATGAGGGGATTGGGGTGTGGGAGGGGCTCAGGGCTAGGGCAGAGGGTTGGGGTACAGGGGGTGAGGGCTCTGGGGTGGGGCTGGGGAGGAGAGGTTGGGGGTGTGGGAGGGGCTCAGGGCTAGGGCAGAGGGTTGGGGTACAGGGGGTGAGGGGTTTGGGGTGTGGGAGGGGCTCAGGGCTGGGGTAGAGGGTTGAGGTGCAGGGGGTGAGGGCTCTGGGGTGGGACAGGGCTGGGAATGAGGAGTTTGGGGTGCAGACAGGCTGCTCTGGGGCAAGGGCCAGAGAGGAGGATTCCCCCCATCCCTCTCCCAACAGGCAGCGGTGAGCTCTGGGGGAGGGCCTCCCCCACTTCCCCCCTGCACCACATTCACCTTGCACCACTGTCACTGCATGTACTCCTAGGGCCCCCCTCAGGTCCAGGAAGCCCCCTTGTCTCCCCTGCAGTGGGTGCCGGGGGGCGGGGGCTGCCATCACATGTGTGCATCCTCCCCTGCTGCTGCCTCTCACTGTAGGCTCACTGGGGGTGGGGGGGTGGGGCTGTCCCGTGTCCAGCATGGGGCAGCAGTGGTGACTGAGGACGGGGGGCGCCCTGTGCTGGTGGAGGATCCCATTCGAAAATGAAAGGGTCTGAGGGGGAAGGGCAGACTCAGAGTCACTCTGCCCTGGCAGTAGTGCAGGGGGGACACTAGGACCCTGCAGTGGCAGTTGATGCAAGGAGGCAGCATGGAGCTGCAGGGGAGAGACAGGGACGCTCTCCTCCGGGGACCCGGGCAGGCGAGTGGGGGCAGCAAGTGGGGGCTGGGGGACACTTGAGGGAGGCGTGAGGGGGCGGCAGGTGGGCTGGGGCAGAGACCCGGACCCGAACATTGCCCTGAATATTGCTGGAGCCTGGGCACCGTGAGCCTATATAACTCGCCACCTATGAGTATTTGAGGACTAATATAACTATTGAAAATTATGTCCTTGTGATGCTGGAGTGAAGGAGTCTTCAGGGTGATGACCCATTCAAGCAGGAGAGAATTTTCACCCCTCTCTGGCTATCAGTTATGTAATGTGTCACTCAATCGTCCACCACTACTACAACCCAGAAAACTCAATGAAAACCCATCAGAGACAAACTATAAACACCCAAAGCACTTGGCAGTGACAAGGAATGACATGACAGCAAGGGGGTGGCCCTGTCTGTGAATAAAGACAAAGGCCTGCTTCTGTATATCAGAGGGTGGAGAAAGACACTCTGCATCCCTCCATGGATGGGTACCTTAATGAGCAGGGTTGCTTCATGAAAAACTGGGTCCTGTCTCCTTGGGACTGGCAAATGCTGCAAAAGACTGCACTTTGGAATGAGAAATCCATTCTTAGCTAGGAAAGGGAACTGTTTATAAGCAGAGGCCCTAGTTTGCGTTTTACAATTTTGTTTTGTATGTAACCATCTGTTTCCATCACTCGTACTTGTTCCTGTTTGAATCTCTTAAATAAATGTCCTTTTCTGTTACTGTACTTGAACTCACGTGCTGTGTGTGGTCCAGGAGCGATGGGCTAAGGTAAAGTGGTGAGGTGGCGTTCGCTGTACCTGTGGGAATGGAGGAGCTGGGATTTCTGGTGTAGCCCAGAGGAGGATGCGTGAGTGGCTGACAGGCTGGGGGTGCAGGGAGTGGGAGCTGGTGTGCTAACGCGACAGCACGCCCTTTGGCCAGGCGGAACACTGCTCAGAGTCCGCTTGCTCTGGTGGGGTGGCCAGCAGCTCCTCTGGGCCAGGCTCGGAAGGGCCTTAGTTTCACTCCCGCTGGGGTGTGCAGGTTTCCTCTTATACCTGGCGGGGTCAGCTGGTCCTGGTCCTCAGGGGGTCTGGAAATCCCTTTGGTTTTAAGTCTCTGAGCAGTCGGTAGGGCAGTCCAGGCCAGCCCACTCCACTGGGTTCCAGCTCAAGGCTCTTACACCAGGCAAGTGAAATAAGCCTCAGCATCTCCTCCTGCAGGACCCTGAGCTCCTTTCTATCTGTCTTGGTTCTGTGGCCTCTCCAGCCCATGGAGCTGGTCATCCCTGCTCTGGGGGTAGCTTCTCACCAGCCTTCAGGCAGGACTTTCCTTCTCCAGCCGGCCAGCTCCTGGACTTTCCTTCTCCAGCCGGCCGGCTCCTGTGGCAGCCACTGGCCCTCTGCTTCCCAGCACTTGTACTCTCCCAGCTGCTGTGGGGTTCCCAATCAGTGCTGGTTGGTGTTTGCTTCATTAACTCCTTGGTTGCCAAGTCAGCATGGAATCGATACACCCCATGCCAGGGAGCTGACACCCAGCTGGCACAGACAAGACTCCCTCCCATTCACAGGCGCCGACTTTCCCAAGGCCCCACCCCCACTCTACCCCTTCTCCCAAGGGCCCCTTGCTCCACCTCTTCCCACCCCCACTCTGCCCACCCCCTCCTTTGTGCACTGACATGGAGTTCAGCCACCATCTATCCCTGATTATGGCCCAAACACAAGGTATCAGGAGCTATTTCACCAGGCAGGCAGAAAGCACATAGCGCTGTGGTAGGTCACAGCGTGTTGACATATGAGGAAGCGATTTAGGTCTTGATGAGAAATTCGCTGGGCTCACTCAGAATTGAGAAGCAGAGAGCCACAGGCTTCACCAGACCTCCAAAGTCTTCTAACACTCCCGCTGGGGTGTGCAGGTTTCCCCTTATGCCTGGTGGAGTCTCCTCCTAGTGCAGTGTGGTGCTGTGCAACCAGAGGCAGTTCAGCCCACCAGTGGTGCCTGGCCTCTCCAGAACACAGCAGTAGGGAATTAGTCACCATTAGAGCAGGACTTGCCCTGTACAATAGCCAGCATTGGGTTGTGAAATGGGCTGTGTAGAGAGATGCTGCTTGTGATGATCTGTCTTTGTGCTGCAATCCAGCGAAGTCATAGACCAAGAGAAGTATTGTTTTCAAAGATGCTGAGGTGGTTGGCAGCCAAGTTCTAAGTGTCTCCATCGCTTCTGAGAATGGTACATAGGCTCCTAAGTCACTACGGCATTTATGAAAATGTTGTCCCAGGGCCGCATCGTGCTGGGTGCTGTACCAAAACATAACCAAGTATGTCCCTGCCCCAAAGAGCTTCCAGCCTAGTGATAAATAAGAGCTAACAGGTGGATACAACAAAGAGAGCACAAGGAACCAATGAGACAAATCTGCTCGGTGTGACATGGTTGCAGCTATGCTCATAGATTATGCAATGGTATTCTATAGAGGGGAAAGAGTGAAGTCGTGTTTCCAATGGAGGAGTGTGAGGAGACGCTTGGAACTAGACAAAAAGTCATAGAATCATAGAATATCAGGATTGGAAGGGGATATCAGGATGATCAGGAGGTCATCTAGTCCAACTCCCTGCTCAAAGCAGGACCAGGCCCCAACTAAATTACCCCAGCCAGGACTTTGTCAAGCCAGGCTTTAAAAACCTCTAAGGACGGAGATTCCACCACCTCCCTAGGGAACCCATTCCAGTGCTTCACCACCCTACTAGTGAAAAAGTTTTTCCTAATATCCAATCTAAACCTCCCCCACTGCCACTTGAGACCATTACTCCTTGTTCTGTCATCTGGTACTACTGAGACCAGTCTAGAGCCATCCTCTTTGGAACCCCCTTTCAGGTAGTTGAAAGCAGCTATCAAATCCCCCCTCATTCTTCTCTTCTGCAGATTAAACAATCCCAGTTCTCTCAGCCTCTCCTCATAAGTCATGTGCTCCAGCCCACAAATCATTATTGTTGCCCTTCGCTGGACTCTTTCCAATTTTTCCACATCCTTCTTGTAGTGTGGGGCCCAAAACTGGACACAGTACTCCAGATGAGGCCTCACCAGTGCCGAATAGTGGGGAATGATCACGTCCCTCGATCTGCTGGAAATGCCCCTACTTATACAGCCCAAAATGCCGTTAGCTTTCTTGGCAACAAGGGCACACTGTTGACTCATATCCAGCTTCTCATCCACTGTAACCCCTAGGTCCTTTTCTGCAGAACTGCTGCCTAGCCATTTGGTCCCTAGTCTGTAGCAGTGAATGGGATTCTTCTGTCCTAAGTGCAGGACTCTGCACTTGTCCTTGTTGAACCTCATCATATTTCTTTTGGCCCCATCCTCTAATTTGTCTAGGTCCCTCTGAATCCTATCCCTACTCTCCAGCGTATCTACCACTCCTCCCGGGTTAGTGGTGTGACAGTACCTCCCATAAGGCTTTATGGAAATATGCTTAGAATGTGTTTTATGCTACATATGCCATGTAATATATTGCTGTTAAGGTTATGATCTACTGAATCTATTCATTCCTTTTGTATGAATGTATCATTTTTGTATTTGAAGTTATGAATATTGGCTGTATACTGGCTTGATTTCTAAATAACCTTAGCATAGCATTTGGTCAGTTCCTGGAGAAAGGAATGTTGAAGTTAAGTACCTAATCAAGAAACACTTAAAGGACAGTGAATCTTGGAAGGCTCCAATCCACATAAGAAGTCCACTTGAGGACGTTCAAGGTAGCATGTGACCCATGGCTGCTACCTGGTAAGAAACTGAGTCTTGCATGGACATGTGACTTGCCCAGGTGACTCCTAAACTCCATCTTGGAGCTGGACTTTGCATAGGAGTGAGGAGGGGGTCTCCATCCACAAGAGAAAGTCTATTTAAACCCCTGGGAGACCCCTCCATTTTGTCTTCAGCTGGCTAAAGAGAGAGCCTCTCCGCACCCCAGGATACCTGAAAGAAACTGGAACAAAGGGCAGTCACCCTGGGTCTGTGTTGGAGCAGAGGGGTGTGTCTGACTCAGCAAGACAGGGTGCTGGGGTCCTGAGCTGGCAGGGAAAGCAGGGGTAGACGTAGTCTTGGCACATCAGGTGGCAGCTCCCAAGAGGGTTTCTGTGATCCAACCCATCACAAGTGTCATCTGCAAACTTGCTGAGGGTGCAGTCCATGCCATCCTCCAGAACATTAATAGGGCACTCCGCTTGATACCAGCTAGACATGGAGCCATTGAACACTACCCATTGAGCCCGACGATCTAGCCAGCTTTCTATCCACCTTAGAGTCCATTCATCCAGCCCATACTTCTTTAACTTGCTGGCAAGAATACTGTGAGAGACCGTATCAAAAGCTTTGCTAAAGTCAAGGAATAACACGTCCACTGCTTTCCTCTCATCCACAGAGCCAGTTATCTCCTCATAGAAGGCAGTTAGGTTAGTCAGGCATGACTTGCCCTTGGTGAATCCATGCTGACTGTTCCCGATCACTTTCCTCTCCTCTGAGTGCTTCAGAATTGATTCCTTGAGGACCTGCTCCATGATTTTTCCAGTATCAGGGGGTAGCCGTGTTAGTCTGTATCCACAAAAACAACAAGGAGTCCGGTGGCACCTTAACAGATTTATTTGGGCATAAGCTTTCGTGGGTAAAAAGCCCACTTCTTCAGATGCATGAAGTGAAAGTTACAGATGCAGGCATTATATAATGACACATGAAGAGAAGGGAGTTACCTCACAAGTGGAGAACCAGTGCTGACAGGGCCAATTCAATCAGGGTGGATGTGGTCCACTCCCAATAATTGATGAGGAGGTGTCAATTCCAGGAGAGGCAAAGCTGCTTCTGTAATCAGCCAGCCAATCCCAGTCCCTATTCAAGCCCAAATTAATGGTGTTAAATTTGCAAATGAATTTTAGTTTTGCTGTTTCTCTTTGAAGTCTGTTTCTGAAGTTTTTTTGTTCAAGACTGAGGTGAGGCTGACTGGCCTGTAGTTCCCCAGATCCTCCTTCTTCCCTTTTTTAAAGTCAGCTGTAGAAGTCACGCAGGCCGATTGTGGCAGTTGAATAGCTGATCCCAATGCCAGTAAACAGCCCCAATCACTTCTTATATTGCAGCTGACTCTAAAAAGCTCTGTTTGCAGCATTGGTAAGCAATGTAGGGCCTGATGTGGAAAGGAAACTGAGCTACAGTCCAACACTTTGTCTCTGAACAGATCAAACAGAAGTGGAAATGAAGCTAACCTCAAGGAATGCTGAGCAAGAACCTGGGCCTATGCACTACAAGGATGCTGTCTTTTCATGTTGTAACTTGTAGCAAATTCTTCTAGCTCTGCCTTTAACTCCTTGCATTTATTTGCAGTAGCAATCTCCTAATACTGAATCCAACTGTCTGCTCACTGCAACCCTCAGCTTTTCTTACACTCTGAAAGATACAGTATGGAGAACAAGCCAGCACTGGCTCATGGGGCCATGGGTTGGGCTGTGATTGAAGAGGCCTTTTCCAGTTCCACTGTTTGATCATTCTCAGCAGGATTCACTGCGATGCTGAGGCAATGCCATGCCAATCGCCATAACAATGACAGAGATTTTGTCTTGGCTCAATTCAAGTGAATTTAGCTCTGAGGGTTTTTCATATTTTTGAGAGCATTTTAAAAAAAGAAATCAAAATGATGGCACTAGAGTGAGACTGCACAGTGTCCATTGGGCAGGAGGGGAAGGCTGTCTCAGAAGGATCTTTACCCTGTTCATTCAGGATGAGAAGGCAGGAACAGGCAAATCATGCTATTAATTGCCATTCATTGCATACACTGTGCCAGTGTATCCCCCAGAGCCAATGTGATGGAGTTGCTGCATGCATAAGAAGACTAATCCACAAATTCAGCTATATCTCATCGGGGCCATTGCCTTGAGTCTGGGCTGGCAGGAATCTCAGATTCCAAGTCAAACAAATGGCACATTTGTTTTCTTCTTCTTTTAATATTAGGGTTAAAAAAAAGGGGGGGGGGGATTTTAAAAAGTCTCTTTGCTTAAGTGACTGTCAGGTTCTGACTCAACAACTCGAAATGCAGGAATTCTGAGTAATGGCAGGACCTCCCTCCTTAGGGGCTCCATTATCCTAAGCACAATGGAGTGGCCAATGGGCTGGGCCTTTGAGGGCTGAATCAGAGCCAGATGCTATTGCAGCCACTAATATTGGTTTTGTACAGACTCATTCCAAGAGCCTTCACACACTGCAGTAATGGAGAAGGAACCAGCTAAGGTGACAGGCAGGTCACTCCAATGGAATGGAGCAGGAGCAGAGAAGAGCCCTTTCAAACTGCAGCAGCTCCCTGCACTGACACTAGTGCTAGCGACAGGCAGTTTGCAAAGAGAAGCCTGGTGCTTGCAGGTGGGATGAGGACTAGAGAGAGAACAGTTCCACTCCATGTCAGCTGGGGGTAGTAGAGGCTCCCCTTCCATACAATGATTGAGGAGGGGAGTTCTGAATGTAAGCGTCACAAGGGGAGAAGATTGCAGTTTCCTGAGCTACAAAGCCAGGGCAACTCTATGTATCCCTTTAACCAGCAGCCTCTGGCCCATGTAATGTGCAGTACAGCTAAGTGGTTCCTGTGGGGCCCTGTGTTCTGGGCCAGCGCAAACCAAGGGCTTCACTGTACAGGTTGGCATGTCTTTCACAGGGAGCATCCAGCTCTTGCCCAGCTGAGAGCCATTAGCAGCAGCTTTCCAGGAGCCCGAGGGCCACACCTCCTGGGCATAAAGGAAGCAAATTGTGCTGCTCCTCATCTTAAAAATGATTGTGCAGGACACAGACAATAGGTCCCTTGTGCAACTCTCAGAGCACTTGGAACAAGAGGAACTGGTGCATGCTGGGAATCTCTCATCTTCGAAAGCAGAATTTCCATGTCAAAGATGAGAGTGGTTGCGGGGCCCATAGTTTGACTCCCTGGGCTCTGTTTTGCAACCAGCAGCCTTTTGCCATTCCTGTTTTAGCATTTAATTAATAGCCTACCAGCCTGGGAATGAACATGTGGTGCATTCTCCATCACGTGGAGGTTTTACAACAAGGTCTTTCTAAAAGATACACGCCAGCTCAACCAGGCATGTTGGGCTTGATTCAGAAATCAGTCAATGAAATTCTCTGTTGTGCAGAAGTGTAAACTGGATAATCAAAATGGTCCCTTCTGGCTTTGAACTCTGTGGGTCGCTAATAATATATTCAGCTTCCCTGCCCATTGCTTAAGGGAATGACCTGACTGGTGCCTCTCAGCTCACTGTGTTACACTATCCTGTGGGTCAGATTCTGGTGAAGCTCCCCTTTCACTCAGGCCATTCCAGACCTGAAGTTTGGCATTTCCATTCCTCATATTTATGTGAGTGAGCACTGAGAGGCTGTTTTGCGTGCGTGCAAGGGGAACAGTTTATAGTGAGCACTGGGGGAATTATTTTAGCATGAGTGCCGGGATGGTGGAGTGGGATGAGCACTGAGGTGCTGTTTTGCATGAGTGCAAAGGGAAGTGTTTGGATGAGAAATAGGGGAGCTAGTCTCCATGAGCGAACACAGGAGCAGATAAGAACATAACAAAATAAGAATGGCCCTACTGGTCAGACCAAAGGGCCATCTAGCCCAGTATCCTGTCTTACAACAATGGCCAGTGCCAGGTGCCCCAGAGGGAATGAACAGAACAGGGAATCATCAAGGGATCGATCATGTCACCCATTCTCAGCTTCTGGCAAACAGAGGCTAGGGACACCATCCCTGCCCATCCTGACTAATAGCCATTGAGGGACCTATCCTCTATGAATGTATCTAGTTCTTTTTTTAACCCTATTATAGTCTTGGCCTTCACAACCTCCTCTGGCAAAGAGTACCACAGACTGACTGTGTTACGTGTAGAAATACTTCCTTCTGTTTGTTTAAACCTGCTGCCTTTTAATTTCATTTGGTGACCCCTAGTTCTTAGAATCATAGAATATCAGGGTTGGAAGAAACCTCAGGAGGTCATCTAGTCCAACCCCCTGCTCAAAGCAGGACCAAACCCAACTAAATCATCCCAGCCAGGGCTTTGTCAAGCCTGACCTTAAAAACCTCTAAGGAAGGAGATTCCACCACCTCCCTAGAAAGCCCATTCCAGTGCTTCACCACCCTCCTAGTGAAATAGTTTTTCCTAATATCCAACCTAAACCTCCCCCACTGCAACTTGAGACCATTACTCCTTGTTCTGTCATGTCATTACTCTTGTGTTATGAGAAGGAGTAAATAACATTTCCTCATTTACTTTCTCCATACCAGTCATGATTTGATAGACCTCAGTCATATTCCCCCTTAGTCATCTCTTTTCCAAGCTGAAAAGTCCCAGTCTTATTAATCTCTCCTCATATGAAATCCATTTCATACCCCTAATAATTTTTGTTGCCCTTTTCTGAACTTTTTCCAATTCCAATATAGATGTTTAGCCTGGGCATGGGGGTAGAGTTTTCAGTGAGTGAGGATGGGGAGCAGTTTGGGGTTCACACTGGAGAGTGGTTTTGCATGAGTCCCGTATAGCGGTTTGGTTTGAATGCCAACTCATAGTGGAGTCAATGGCCAAATTCCCATTTACTTCAGTGGGAGCTGGTTCTGGAGCCTGGTTACAACCCACTGTGATAGCACAGACATGACAGCTTGGTAACGAAGCTGGATCCTCCATTAGGTCTTGCTGCTGGTCATGCTGGAGATACTCTGAGAAGAGTTTTTCTCCTGGTGCTTCTGCACATTGCTTCCCTCTGAAACCCACCAGTGCAGACAATCATCCGGAAGGGGTGGGAGCAGTTAGATGATAAGACGGATCCAATCTGGTTTGAAGTTGGAAGGAAGTTTCACGGAGAGATCAGGGGTCTGATTTTACTGGCCAGCTTCACTTATCCTTAGTTGAAAGCAGATTATTTCGGTCTTAATTCTTCAATTCTTCTTGGCTTTGTTTTACTTTTGAAGGGCCATTGAAGAAGGCCCTGGGCCTATTTCCCAGGTAACATTGTAAAAAAAAAATAATAATGTTGTGAAAAAGAAAGAGTAAAAAGTCATTGTTAAATGCAGATCAGCACACAAACAAACCCACACTGTGTATATATCGCTATTCTAGTATGAACACTGCAGCGGCTCACGCCTCCATTGTATCCAAATGAGCAACTTTTAGCCCCTGCGCATAACCTGAAATTATACAGGCTGCATCAGAAGTGTATTAAAATTCTCAATAATGCTTTCCATTTACTCTCTCAGATATGTATCTAATTATGATTTAAGACAGCAGCTGTGTGGTAAATATGGAACAAATTGATCATTAAAAACATATTTGTTGAATTTTACAAAATGCCTCCCAGATTAGTATATAAACCAGACTGTGTTTATGAGAAAGAAGAAACGCCAGGGTGGTTTTGAGTTTCTGGAAGATGCAGGTAGAGAGGCCCCTAGGTCAGTGCTTAATGCAAAAGGCAAACACTGTTCCCAAGCGGGTAGAGTATCACGGAGATAACACTTTGTATGCTAAAGGCTGCAAAATCTCATCAGAGTCACTACATCCCAAAGTCACTGCTCAATAAGTTCTGTCATCCTCAAAGAGTCTCGAAAGCGAGATCCTGCCGTCGGTTTGGAATCTCTCTGGGCTCCTTACAGACATTTCACTTTTACTGAAGATGATATTCTGTTTTTCCTTGGTAAAATGTCTTTTGTGTGAGAGGCAGATGCTCAGTTCTGCCACCAACCCCTGGAGGCAGAATAGGAACTGCTGGTAAAATGAGTGTTCCTTTCCGGTGTCTATCCCCATTGCTCACCAACTCACTCCAGTCCCTGCATACACATTCCCAGGGTCATTTGAGAAGGGGAAATGAGTAGAGTCAACTACAAGCACACAAAGGTCCTGATGGCTCCAAACATTATTAAACATTCTCAGTCACACCAGCTCAAATGAGCTGCAGACTGCACAGATCCAGCTTGGGCACACATAGAAAACGCAGCCTTTCCTGCCACACCACTGAAACCAATGCCTCTACTGATACCATCAAGAGACAAACTTAATGCAGACTGACATACAGGCCAAGAAAACTGTAGGGCTGGATTGTGCTAGTTGCACACAGCCCACAGTCGGGATCAATTCATAAGCCCACTGCCCAGGAGGCCTAGAGCCCCAGAGAGGCTGTGGCAGCAGAGATAGGAATATTGGCTTGTAGTCAGCCTGGTTTTCACCAAGCCTGATGGTCACTGCTGGGGAAGTGATGGTGTCTGTGCAGGAAACTCTGGTTCAACCCAAGCACTCCCAGGAGGGCTCTGGTACAACCAGAGATGGTGCTTACACTGCTCCCAGTGCCCTCATTGGCAGGCCCTCTTGAGTGCAAGCAGGTTGAGGGGGCGGTGGCAGTGGGATAAGGAGCTGACACGCAGGAGTGAGAATCCTGCCCACATGCTGATTTTAGAAAAGTGTAATTACCTCAGTTCTTATACAAAGTGACATGGGATCCTTAATTCCACAAATGTGAACATAGCGATACCCAGAGATTTGCTTTTACATCACAACAACACAGCACCTCCTGGCACCCTGCTGGGTCATTGGTCTGGGGCTGACTGGGAGGGAAGTGCACCAGCTACTGGGTCTCTAGCACCATCCAACACCCTGTAGTTACAGCACAAGGTTAGTGGAGAGTGTGGAAACAGAAACAGTGAATGGAAAGAAAAGGAGAAAGAGCAGCACCAGACAGACACAGAGCTGAGCCCACACTGCTCTGCTACTGGGCCAGGACTCTAGCAACAGAGCTCTGCTTTCAGGAATTGACCTCTGGTCAGTGCCTCTCTCAGGTCCTGTCTTGTAGCAGCTCTAATCTGGGACGTGTTGGGGAAGTGGGCAGGGGCGCATTATGCTTCTCCCAAAGAGAGAAGAGTGAATTGCTTCCAGAAACATTTCAGTGATTCTCCAGGCATTATGGCCTGTGATCACTTCTTTTCTCCTGGCTTCACAAACCTTTGGTTGGGAAGGAGAGCTCATTACCAGGCTACCTTCATGTATAACAAAAACAAATTGCCTTTTAAATCCATTAAGCTGTCTAAGACTCTTATAACAACCCTACTTAAATCTAATGATGTGCCAAAGTTTGCAAAATGTTTGAACAATGACCTGGTATGTCTGCCAGCTTATGAGCAGAGCAAATAGTTTACCGGCTAAGATAACACAGAGGAAATCCACTGAATAACTCAAGTAATTAAGATGTTTGTATTCCAGGAAGCAGGTGCTAGATGAGGCTGGAGAAAATTAGATGAGTGCTAATAATGCAGGGCACCATCAGAATGTGCCATATATTTCATTTTTGGTGCTCTCCTGATCTACAATCTACAGTGTCACACCCCCAAGCACCGTAGTTATGCCAATCCAAACCCCAGTGTAGACATGGATAGGCTGATGGAAGGATGATTCTGTTGACCTAGCTACCACTGCTCGGGGTGGTGGATTCTCTACAGCAATGGAAAAACCCATCACGGTAGGAAGTGCAGTGCAGCTACAGCACCATAGCTGTGCTGCTGTAGAGCCTGTAATGTAGATATGGCCTTAGACTTCATTCCTTTCCTTGACAGCTGTAAGCAGGGTCTGAATGAGCTCTCCCCTGACATCTAGTGATGAGCTGGGGGGGGATTTTTTAGGAACAGACTGTGTTTGCATAGACACGACTACTCTGCCTAGGTGCGCAGCATGATGGATCTGCTTTGCCAAAATGATCACTTTTGGTTGGTGTTGGGCTACAAATCACTTTAATATTGAGTGCAGGGGTAATGACATGTTGTTCTCCTTAATGTATGAGTAAAGGAGAGCAGAACTGTACTGAGCCTGCCCTGACTGAAGAGGTCACCCTAAACTGAACCTCATTCACTCAGCAGGGGATAAGACAGAAATAAAGGCAAAGGTGGTGGAGTAGTATTGTATATCAAGGGTGAGGCAGACTGCAAAGAAATAAGAAGGGAAGGGAAGACAGAGTCTGTCTGGGTAAAAATCACATTGGGAAAGAAAGCTACTAAAGCCTTCCCTGAGATAGTGCTTGGGGTGTGTTACAGACTGCTGGGATCTGATTTGAATATGGATAGAGACCTCTTTAATGTTTTTAATGAAGTAAACACTAATGGGAATTGTGTGATCATGGGAGACTTTAACTTCCCAGATATAGACTGGAGAACAAGTGTTAGCAATAATCATAGGGCTCAGCTTTTCCTGGATGTGATAGCTGATGGATTCCTTCACCAAGTAGTTGCTGAACCAACAAGAGGAGATGTTATTTTAGATTTGGTTTTGGTGAGTAGTGAGGACCTCACAGAAGAAATGGTTGTAGGGGACAACCTTGGTTTGAGTGATCATGAGCTAATTCAGTTCAAACTAGATGGAAGGATAAACAAAAATATATCTGTGAATAGGGTTTTTTATTTCAAAAGGGCTAAATTTAAAGAATTAAGGAAATTAGTTAGGGAAGTGGATTGGACTGAAGAACTTGTGGATCTAAAGGCAGAAGAGGCCTGGAATTACTTCAAGTCAAAGTTGCAGAAACTATCAGAAGCCTGCATCCCAAGAAAGGGGGAAAAATTCATAGGCAGGAGTTGTAGACCAAGCTGGATGAGCAAGCATCTCAGACAGGTGATTAAGAAAAAGCAGAAAGCCTACAAGGAGTGGAAGATGGGAGGGATTAGCAAGGAAAGCTACCTTATTGAGGTCAGAGCGGAAAAGAGTTCTGTGACACCTTATAGTCTAACAAACGTATTGGAGCATGAGCTTTTGTGGGTGAATACCCACTTCGTCAGATGCAACGGACGCAACGGATGCAAGTGGGTATTCACCCATGAAAGCTCATGCTCCAATATGTTTGTTAGTCTATACGGTGCCACAGAACTCTTTGCCACTTTTACAGATCCAGACTAACATGGCTACCACTCTGATTATTGAGGTCAGAACATGTAGGGATAAAGTGAGAAAGGCCAAAAGCCATCTAGAGTTGGACCTTGCAAAGGGAATTAAAACCAATAGTAAACGGTTCTATAGCCATATAAATAAGAAGAAACAAAGAAAGAAGAAGTGGGACCGCTAAACACTGAGGATGGAGTGGAGGTTAAGGATAATCTAGGCATGGCCCAATATCTAAACAAATACTTTGCCTCAGTCTTTAATGAGGCTAATGAGGAGCTTAGGGATAATGGTAGGATGACAAATGGGAATGAGGATATGGAGGTAAATATTATCACATCTGAGGCAGAAGCCAAACTCGAACAGCTTAATGGGACTAAATCAGGGGACCCAGATAATCTTCATCCAAGAATATTAAAGGAACTGGCACATGAAATTGCAAGCCCATTAGCAAGAATTTTTAATGAATCAGTAAACTCAGGGGTTGTACTGTATGACTGGAAACTTGCTAACATAGTTCCTATTTTTAAGAAAGGGAAAAAAAGTGATCCGAGTAACTATAGGCCTGTTAGTTTGACATCTGTAGTATGCAAGGTCAAGGAAAAAATTTAAAGGAGAAAGTAGTTAAGGACACTGAGGTCAGTGGTAATTGGGACAAAATACAACATGGTTTTACAAAAGGTAGATCGTGCCAAACCAACCTGATCTCCTTCTTTGAGAAGGTAACAGATTTTTTAGACAAAGGAAACACAGTGGATCTAATTTACCTCGATCTCAGTAAGGTATTTGATACGGTTCCACTTGGGGAATTATTAGCTAAATTGGAAAAGATGGGGATCAATATGAAAATTGAAAGGTGGATAAAGAACTGCACCTTGAGGTCTTTAAACCACGATTTGAGGACTTCAATAACTTAGACATAGGTTAGGGGTTTGCAAGGCCACCTGAGGGGGCAAGTGGGGCAATTTGCCCCACGAGAATGCTCCGGCCCCGGCTCCGCCTTCCTCCATCCGCCGGCGCCTCAGCGTGCCGCGTCCAGGAGTGGTCCTGGACAGAGCTAAAGCGGCGTGGCTCAGGCTGGGCCTGAGGTCCTCCCCGCTCAGAGCCGCGTGGTAAGGGAGCAGGGCTGCGAGCTCCGGTCCCGCCAGAGCCATGCCGCTGCCGCGCTGTCCAGGGGCCAGGGCAGCTCCTGGACGCGGCGCGCTGAGGCTCCAAGAGAGGGGAGAGGTGGTGGTAACCCAGGAGCGGCCCTGAACAGAGCTAAAGTGGCTTGGCACGGGTGGGGCCTGAGCTCCTCCCTGTTCGGAGCTGCATGGTAAGAGGGCGGGGCTGCAAGCTCTGGGCCTCCCGCCGGAGCCAGGCCCCTGCGGTGCTGTCCAGAGCTGCTCCTGGATGCGATATGCTGAGGCTATGAGAGAGGGGGGAGGAGGGGGTAAGCAGCATGGCAGGGGGCCAGGGTCAGGGGGGTTGGATAAGGGGCAAGGAGTCCCGGGGACAGTCGGGGGACAGGGAGGGGGCAGAGGTTTGGGGGCAGTGGTCAGGGGATGGAGAAAGGGGGGTTGGATCGTGGGCATTCCGGGGTCTGTCAGGACTCAGGGGCGGGGGGTAGATAGGTGTCGGGGCAATCAGGGGACAGGGAACAGGGGAGTTGGGGAGGGTACCGGGGTGGTGGTTGGGGAGGGAGTCTCGGGGGAGCAGTGAGGGGACAAGGAGCAGGATGGGTTGGGGATTCTGAGGGGGACAGTCGGGGAGCAGGAAGTGGATGGGGGTCGGATAGGGGGCAGGGCCAGGCTGTTTGGGGAGGCACAGCCTTCTGTACCCTAAAGCTCATTCAGCGGTTTGTGCAGCTGTCTGCAAGCCTCGAAGAGCCAAGCTGTTACCTTTTCCATGGGGGAAGGATCACATGAGAAGAGCAATATCCTACACCACTTACCTCCTTCCCAACCCTACCAAGGGAGACCCCCCCCCCCTGCATTCCCTGAGGCTCCAGAGGGGTTAATTCAGTGGTTCTCAAACTTTTGTACTGGTGACCCCTTTCACATAACAAACCTCTGAGTGTGACACACACCCTCCCCCGCTATAAATTATAAACACTTTTAAAATATATTTAACACTATTATAAATGCTGGAGGCAAAGCAGGGTTTGAGGTGGAGGCTGACAGCTCGCAACCCCCAGTAATAACCTCGTGACCCACTAAGGGGTCCCAACCCCCAGTTTGAGAACCCCTGGGTTCAGGGCCGGCTCCAGACCCCAGCGCGCCAAGTGCGCGCTTGGGGCGGCAGGCGGGTCTGGCGGACCTTCCGCAGTCATGCCTGCAGGAGGTCCACCGGAGCCGCGGGACCAGCACACCTCCCGCGCATGAGACTGGGCGGGGAGCGGCTCTGGCGGACCTTCCGCAGTCATGCCTGCAGGAGGTCCACCGGAGCCGCGGGACCAGCGAACCCTCTGCAGCTGCGGGAGGTCCACTGGAGCCGCGGGACCAGCAGTCATGCCTGCGGGAGGTCCGCTGGTCCCACGGCTCCGGTGCACCTCCCGCAGGCATGACTGCTTGGGGCAGCCAAATTCCTAGAGCCTCCCCTGCCTGGGTTAATTTAATTTTAGCACCCTGTGTCCATTCACATGCATGTACTATTTTGAGCATTTCAGTTTTCACAACATAAGCTCATCCCAGATTCTGGAACAAGCTCAAATGCTCAGTTTGTGGAGTATGTACATAAGCTATACTAAAGACAAACCCACAATAACCGTCTCCAGTTTGTTAGGGACTCCATGGAACCAGTCTCTAGGAAACAGATACATTCATGGAGGTTAAGTCCATTAATGGCTATTAGGGTAAGGAATGGTGTCCCTAGCCTCTGTTTGTCAGAGGGTGGAGATGGATGGCAGGAGAGAGATCACTTGATCATTACCTGTTAGGTTCACTCCCTCTGGGACACTCGGTAGACAGGATACTGGGCTGGATGGACCTTTGGTTTGACCCAGTATGGCTGTTCTTATGTTCTAACCTAAATGAACCCAAAGTTATGGAGACAGCTATGAGTCAAGGAAGCCAGCAGAGTATCAGAAACCTGGAAAAATCTCTGACTGGATGGGCTCAGGCCTTTGGTCACAAGCTGAGGTGGTTCAAAAGTTTTGGATTTTTTTTAAGCAGAATTTTTGTATTGTTTCTTTAAACAAACACAGCAAGCAGCAAATATTTGGCCACACACTTCTGAAACCCCAAACCATGTTCAGGTTTTGGCAGACTAATTGCAGCTTTTCAATTAAAAAAAACACAACAATTTTTAAAGGAAAGCAGACATTGTCTGTGATTTTTTTCTGCTTTTTAAAAACCCTTAGTTTTTGATCCAAAAAAAGTTTTGACAAAAATATTTGTCCAACCCTTTTACTGAGCTTTAGTGCCTTTTAGCACTAGCTGATGCTGAGTACCAGTGATACCTTGTAAAGGTGACTTCAAAAGAAGTTTTATCAAAACTGGGTTTGTGCCGAGATGCGGAAGGTTTTTAAATGTTTATTTTTCCCAGGGCTGCCAGTGTGAATCTGGAGTAGCTCCACTCTTATGCTGTTTTGTCTCTGGATTTACATTAGTGAGCCTAAGAACAGAACTTGCCCTTCAGATGGGGGAGCGCCATCGTCTAGGGTGCCTGTCCCAGCACCTGGAAGGGTAGTGGACAGTGCACGTCCTTCTAGCGGAGCTCTAAAGTCACATGTTATTGCTTTCATTATGTGCTGTCTCCAGTCATGTCATTTCAGCAGCTTGGAATCCCCTGCGGGAGCCCAATGACTTTAGAGCATCTTATTTTGCAGTGTTATGTACAGTCCTTCCCCAAGCCTCATTTTATTCCACAGAAGCAACAACAATGCTGCTCTCCAGCCGCCTTCCTCAGGTGCCATTTTATTGCCAGATCAATCCTATGCCAGCAGCACTTGGTTGTAGTAAAGGGATCCCAGGACAGATTAGATGAATTGCAGGTACAGTGCTGAAGTCTTCCAAATTCAACCCCCCTCTCAGATTGACACCAAGCCAGTTCTGAAGTTACCCCCGGCGTACAGCTCTGGACTTGATTGTTTGAACCATTGCTAATCACCTCTCTCACCACAAGAAAGAAGAAGAGCCAACCCTCCCACTCCCCACACACACCCCAGCAAAGGGAGGCTGTGTCCTGTGTGACTCCATTGTGAAAACAGACTCCTCCTTCACAATAGGTGGGCTTTAGGGCTTCAGAATGGTAGGTGTTCCCCAAGGAAATCCAATGAGTGAGATCTTCTCCTAACACCTGCCCTGTGCTTTCCTTCTGCAGAACGAAGTCAACAGCCAAATGAAGCAAAGAGTCCTGTGGCACCTTATAGACTAACAGACGTATTGGAGCATGAGCTTTCGTGGGTGAATACCCACTTCGTCAGATGAACATGCATCCGATGAAGTGAGTATTCACCCACGAAAGCTCATGCTCCAATACGTCTGTTAGTCTATAAGGTGCCACAGGACTCTTTGCTGCTTTTACAGATCCAGACTGACACGGCTCCCCCTCTGATACTTGACATCCAAATGAAATACCAACCAGCCACCTGCTGGGTTTAATGCATGGCTGGCTTTCAGTTTCAATGACAGGTGAATGTGATTGCATGAAAATACATTCACAGCTCTTCATCCTGTGACTGTGACATCTTATCTACCTTTCCCCTCCAGGAGAGACCATGAAATTATCAGATTATGCAGCACAGACAGCCTGAGATTTCATAGCAGGATCCTATCTGCCAGGCACAGTTAGCTGCAAATTCAATGTGAAGGCTCAATCAACACTAATAGCGACATTTGCCTGCTAACTCTCTGCAGAAGCAATAATGGTGAAATTAGCTCCTTGGAGAAAGGTTTCACTCCTGGTGCCAGGAGCCCTGCATTTCACAGGCCACCTGCACTAGCAACACCCACTCGCAGTAAGCCAATTCCTCTTGCTCCAGGGTCAAAGGGGACAGGTCAAAGGGAAGGAAACAGCAGAGCATCAACAAGAAAGAGTCCCCTTTATCCATGCTCCTGACCATGAGCTCCTAAGGATTGAACTAATGACTGGTATCCACACAGACTGTGATGCCTACTCTTGCTTCTGGACCAGACTACAAATGCTTCAATGACATAAACACTCTTCTCCTCCAGTCAGGGGTGAAGGATGTGACCCAGCATCCATGGAGATATCCAGTCTTATTCTATAAATAATGTAGAGCTGGCAAGTGTAGACAGAGGCTTCCTGGTCAAAGCACCATATTATCCTGATCCTGGAAGGGGGTTTCTAAGGGCTTCTGTGACACAAATACTACTGTAATAACAATAATTAATATCAGGACTCATTTTCCCTGGGAAGGAGTGGTGGCCTTGTGGCTTGGGACATGTCACATACTGTGATAAATGAAAGGGGGGTGGGGAGTGGCTCCCTTTTGTGGACACCCAGCCAGCCAGTTGACTGTGGAGTCCCTCTTGGTGGGTGTTCTCTGCTTGCTTTGCCTCTAAAGGGTTAAAAAGTAAAAGGAAGGGAGTGGGCACCTGACCAAAAGAGCCAATGGGAAGGCTAGAATTTTTTAAAATTGGGGAAAAAACTAATATATGGAGATATACCTGTCTCCTAGAACTGGAAGGTACCCTGAAAGTCCAGTCCAGTCCCCTGCCTTCACTAGCAGGACCAAGTGCTCATTTTGCTCTGGATCCTTAGGTGGCCTCCTAAAGGATTGAACTCACAACCCTGGGTTTAGCATGTCAAGGCTCAAACCACTGAGCTATCCCTCCTCCCCCTTGTTTCCTGCCTCTGGCTGTGTTGCTCTTCCAGAGAGAAGGGCCAGGGCAGAGTGATGCTGTAAAAAGCTTGGGCCAGGTATGAAAAATCATCAGGTCATACTTAGAAACTACTCATTTGAAACCCCAGACACGTAAGTAGATTAAGAAATGTCTAGGAAGATGCAATTAGGTTTATCTCTTTTTATTTCTTTATGGCTTGTGGATTCCTCTGTGCTAACTCCAAATGCTTTTGTTTTGTTTGTAACTTGTAAGCTGGACCTCAAGAAAGCTATTCTTGATTCTTAATATTTGTATTTTTTTTAAATCTAGCAATAGTCTGAGTTTCCAGATGTATTTTCTTTCTTTTTGTTTTTTAATAAATTTTACCTTTTTGAAGAACAGGATTGCATTTTTGGGTCCTAAGAGGTTTGTGCATATGTTGTTTAATTAGCTGGTGGCAACAGCTGATTTCCTTTGTTTTCTTTCTCAGCTCTTCCCCGGAGGGGGAGTGAAAGGGCTTGAGGGTACCCCACAGGATGGAATTCTGGGTTGTCAAAGGGGTTTTGCACTTGGGTGGTGGCAGCATCTACCCATCCAAGGTCAGAGAAAAGCTGTAACCTTGTGAGTTTAATACAAGCCAATATTCAGTTTTAGAATCCTTGCAGCCCTCCACCTTCTGCACTCAAAGTGCCAGAGTGGGGAATCGGCCTTGACACATGCTCTGGGCACAGCAATCACAGTGAGATGAGGATGGACTGAATAACCTGCTAGAGGCAACGTCAGCTCCTTCCAGGAAACGTGCTGTTTCCCAGCCATCCCCCAACCACACTGCGCCCTGCTGTACTCTGGCCCCAGGCAGCATGGCTTACTCAGGACAGTCAGGCTAAATGGCTGAAGAAGCCAAAGGACTGCACATGGCCCAGAGTTTCCTCACGAAACTCCACCCCAGAAGGGAAGGGCATTGTTTTCTGTCATTGGAGAATCAGGGGAAGCCTCTCAGCCTGGTTTTACTTTTTCCAGCATTTACAAACGGGAGACGTGGACAGAATGAGTCAGAGTGCAGGGTGCAGGGAAAGGGGAATGTGAACTGTGGTGTTTGGACAAGCCCCATTTCAGGGGGCGATAGCTGTGGCAGGTGTGATGCTGCAGGAGCAGGGTTCATGAGCAGGGCAGTTTTCTGGCCTGGGCTATCCAGGAGTCAGATGGGGTGGTCACAGTGGTCCCTTCTGGCCTTGGAATCATGAAATCTCTGACAAGTGGGGTTTCACTCCCATGAATGTTTGGGGAGTAGCTGTTCTTAATGGATCTGATCCAAGGCCCATTGAACTCAGTAGAAATATTTCTATTGACTTCAACGGGATTTGGATCGGTCCATTTGAACACTCATGTGTGAATGCAGCAGTTTGTAAACAAATATGAGCTCTCACTGTTCATTATTTACTATTTGTCATTCATCCCTTATGATTTGTTTATAAAATTTAAGTGATCCAATCAGAAAGCAAAACAAACCCACGTGACTAAAATGAGCAGCTACCCACCGTAACTAGTGGATGGTTTCAGTGAACAGCTCCCCGATACACCATGGGTTGAATATGGTTCATAGAAACTATCTGGTGAATGCTTGTGAATAACAAACACATTCCTCAAAATCAGGATGAGGATGCAAATTATTCATGAATAGGAAAAACATCCATGTTCATCCATAGCTTATTCATAATGCATAGCCTGAGCAGCTGTAGTGTTCTGTAATAGTCCGAGGTTGGGGCCGTGCCCTCTCAGGGGCCGTCGGGAGCCAGGCCGCCTCACTACACGGCCCCTATCAGTCTCCGGGTTCTGAAGGTTTTTGGGGTTCTGCCCCTCAAGCAGGGGCGGAACAGAAGGCACACAGTTCCTACAATGAGTCCCAGCCCTCAGTCAGGGCGGGACAGCAGACACTAGGTCTAGGCTCCGGTCCTGGCAGCCGGAGCTGAGCAGTTACCGAGGCAGTAAGCCCCAAGCCCTAGCTCAGGGCGGGGCAGCACCCAAGAATCCAGGGAGCTCAGGTCCCCTGCAAGCTGAGTAGTAACACAAAGTTAACAAGCTAAGCCCCGGCCCTTAATCAGGGCGGGGCACCAAACACAGCCGTTCTAGGCTCAGCTCCTTACAGCAGGAGCTGAGCAACAATAATAGCTCAGGGCTCAGGTCCTTGCATCAGGAGCTGAGCAATAACAGTTCAGGGCTCAGGTCCTTGCGTCAGGAGCTGAGTATCAATAACAGTTCAGGGCTCAGGTCCTTGCATCAGGGGCTGAGTATCAATAACAGTTCAGTAATCCCCAGCCCTAGGTCAGGGTGGGGCAACAAACAATAGTCCCAGGGGCTCAGGTCCTTGTAGCAGGAACTAAGCAACAATAGTCAGTAAGCCCCAGGGTGGGGCAATAAACTATAGTTCAAGGCTCAGGTCCTTGTAGCAGGAACTAAGCAACAATAGTCAGTAAGCCCCAGGGTGGGGCAATAAACTATAGTTCAAGGCTCAGGTCCTTGTAGCAGGAGCTAAGCAGCGGCATCAGTCTCAGGAGGCCCAGGCCCTCAGTCAGGGCGGGGCAACAAACAATAGCTCAAGGCTCAGGTCCTTGTAGCAGGAACTGAGCTGTGACAGCAGTTCAGGAAGCCCAGGTAAGTGCAGGCTTCTCTGCCTGAACGCTGGTAGGAGGGGGAGGCTGCCACCCGTGAGTGGGGTGGCAGGGGGGACACAGGCCCACCCACTCCACTGTGTCCCAGCCCGGGGCCCTAACAGCGGCGTGGATCCGCTGCAGTCAGTGGGGATCCTGGCCGCAACACACTGACATGGGCACGTCAGTGCCCTCAGCCGGACAGGGTTCGGCTACCCCCGGGCTGCATTCCATCTCCCCGTCCTCGGGTACCTGCTCGTCGCTGGGTTCGGCAGCGGGGTCCCATACCATGGGCTCCTCGGTGTGCTGAAAGCGGTCTAAGTCGGGCTGCTCCTCTGGACTCGGGTCACAGGAAAGCTCGGGCAGCTCCTCGGCAGGCTCGGCCAGTCCACCTCGGGGTACCTGGCTCGAGGAGGCTTGGTCCGTCCGGGTACCTGGCTCGAGGAGGCTTGGTCCGTCCGCGTCCGGGTACCTGGCTCTGGGCAGGCTCGGCCAGTCAGGAGCCTGAACAGGAGCGTCCGTCCTCTCTGGCCGCTGGGCTCTAACTGAGGTTGAGGCCGGGCTTTATACTTCCTGTCCCGCCCCTTGACTTCCGGGGCGGGAACAGTGGCTCCGCCCACTGAGGCGGCTCCGCCCACTGAGGTGGCTGTTCTGGTTCCTCTCTGGGGCGGTCGGGAGCCAGGCCGCCTCACTACAGCCCCCTCAAGGCTGGTTCCCGAGCAGCGGGCCAGCCCATTCCACACCCCAGCCGAGAGGAAGTCCGCTTCGCATGGTCCTACCGGCTCTATGGTGGACCGTAAAGGCAAATGGCTGGAGGGCCAGGTACCAGCGCTGCACCCGCATGTTGTGGTCCTTCATCCGGCCAACCACTGAAGGGCGGAATGGTCGGTGACCAAGGTGAAGGGGACTCCCAGGATGTAGTATCGAGCGCTTCACAAGCCCACTTCACGGCGAGGGCTTCTCGACCACCGCATAGTTTTTTCGCGGGGAACAGCTTCCGGCTAATGTACAGAACCGGATGCTCCTCACCCCTACGTCTTGGGACAAGACAGCCCCGGCGTCGGTCTGTAAGATAAACGGCTGGTTAAAGTCGGGCTATACAAGACCGCTCGTTGCAGAGGCACGTCTTAAGAGTCCGAAGGCCCTGTCACACTCAGTAGTCCAGTTCACCTGCCGTGGGCTGTCCTGTTAGGAGCCCGTTAAGGGGCTGTAATCGTCGCAAATTGGGGATGAACCGCCTATAATAACCGGCCAAGCCTAGAAACTGCCGCACCTGGCGCTTCGTGGTCGGCAGGGGGCAGTTTGCGATGGCCTGGACCTTGCCGATCAGGGGTTTTACCTGCCCATGCCCGATAGCATACCCCAAGTACTTAGTCTCTTGCCAACCGATGCGACATTTTTTTGGGTTGGCGGTTCCTTCCTCAGGGACCTCAGGACAGCGGCGACTCTCTCCAGGTGATGCTCCCATTGTGGACTGTAGAGATAGGCGGCGGCATAGTCCTGATGGGGCTGGAGGAGGCGGTCCATTAGGCGCTGAAAGGTGGCCGGGGCCCCGTGGAGGCCGAAGGGCATCCTGGTGAAGTGGTAGAGACCGGAGGGAGTGGCAAAGGCAGTTTTCTCGCGGGAGGCGGGCTCCAGAGGGATTTGCCAATATCCCTTACTTAGGTCTAGGGTGGTGATGTAGTGGGCCCTCCCCAGGCGGGCCAACAGCTCATCTATCCGGGGCATGGGATAGGCGTCGAATTTGGAGATGGCGTTAGTCGATACAGAAGCGCTGCGAGCCGTCAGGTTTGGGTACCAACACTACCGGGCTGCGCCACTCACTCTGCGACGGCTCTATCACCCCCAAATCCAGCATTGCTCGTACCTCCTTCTCTACGACCTGCTTCCTATGGTAGGGCAGGGGCCGGGTCGTCCCCCGGATCACCACCCCCGGCTCTGTCTGGATCCGATGGTATACCAGGGAGGTGTGTCCCGGTTGGTCCGTAAAGGTGCGTGAGAAAGCTCGCAGGAGGCACCTGGTCTGTTGGAGCTGTTCCTCGGTTAAGGTCTCCCCGAGCTGGGGTTCCTCGGCGTCTCCGGGTTGGGGGACCTGGGGCCCCAGTTCCGGTTCTGGCGGGTAGGGGTTAATCAACAGCCCTTCTCGCTCCTTCCAGGGTTTGAGGAGGTTGACGTGGTAGCGTTGGATCTTCTTCTTCCGGTCCGGTTGATTGATTTCATACGTGACCGGGCCCACCCTTCTGACCACCTCATAGGGCCCTTGCCACCGGGCCAGGATTTTTGATTCACTGGACGGGAGGAGGAGTAATACCCAGTCCCCGGGTTGGAAGTCCCGAGTCTGGGCGCCTCGGTTATAGGTCTGGGCTTGCGTGTCCTGGGCGGCTTTCAAGTTTTCCCGCGCCAGATCCCCCGCCTGCTTTAGGCGCTCCTGAAGTTGAAGCACATACTGTAAGAGACCCTGGGCAGGGAGCCTGTTCCCAGGTTTCTCTCATGAGATCCAAGAGGCCCCGGGTCTCCGCCCATACAATGGAGAACCGCCTGGGGACTTCTCGTATGGCGAGGAGCAGGGGCGGAAGGAGCTGGTCCCACCGGCGAAGGTCCTCTTGGGGAAACCGACGCAGCATCCCCTTCAGCGTCCGGTTAAACCTCTCCACTAATCCATCGGTCTGGGGATGATAGACGGAGGTGCGGAGTTGCTTGACCCCCATGATTTCGCAAACTTGCTTGAGCAGCCGGGACGTGAAATTGGTCCCTTGGTCCGTGAGGAGCTGCGAAGACTTTCACCAGTTCCATGGCAATGGTGCGGGCTGAGATGTTCCGAAGAGGAATGGCTTCGGGAACCTGGTGGCATAGTCCATCATGACTAAAATATACTGGAACCCGCTGCTCTTCGGGAGGCCCCACCAGGTCCACCGCCACGCGTTCAAAGGGGTTTCGATTATAGGCATCGGCACCAACGGTGCCTTCGAGTCTGGGCGGCGCGCCAACTGGCATCCTGGACACGAATTGCAGTAGTCCTTTACTTCTTGGTACACCCGGGCCAGAAGAAGCGCCCCAGGATCCGGGCCAGCGGTGCCCGCCGCTGGGGCGTCATGGGCCAGTTTCGTGACATTGCGGCACGAGGAGCTGTGTCCGGACGTCCCCGGTGCGGGGGTCTTTCTCCACGCGGTAAAGGCGCTCTTGCCGCAGCTCAAAGTGTGGCCACTGAGCCGCTCGCTGGGGGTCGAGAATAGTCCCATCCACCGAGGCCAGCTGCTCATAGGTCGGTGGGATCAGCCCGTTGGTCCCGGCAAAACTCTGTGGGTGCCGAGGATCCTCGTCCCTCTCGGGAGGGTCTTCCCGTTCTCTCGTGGGACTGGTAGGGACGGGGGTTTCCCTCTCATCCTCCCCGGTCTCTGGTGCCTCACCTCCCCATGCCGGCGTGGCCTGCGGGCTACCCTCGAGGTGGCGGCATAAGACGGTGGTGAAATCGGGCCAATCCCGCCCCAGGATCACCAGGTAGGCCAGCCGGGGTGCAAGCCCCACTGTCATCCGTCGGGTGACCCCATCAATAGTCAGTTGGGTCTGGGCGCTGGGGTAGGGTCGTATATCCCCGTGGATACACTGCAGTGGGATCTTCTCAAGGTGGTGCCTGGCAGACCAGCGGAGGGCCACCGCCTGGCGTCCCTCAATGATGACGGGCACGGTGATCTTGGCCCCTTGCGGGCGGGGCACGCCTTCCCGAGTAGACTTGGCGAATGCACACTCCCGGTCCGGGCAAGCTCGCTGCAAATGGCCGTACTTCCCGCAGGAGAAACAGGGTCCCAGGGTGGCTCGCTCCGTCCGCGACTGAGCTCCGGGGTCACCACCGGGGGGGTTCCGGCTGGGACCTCTGACTGTGGGCATCGGGGTCCGTGGGGGTCTCCCGGAGCCTGGGTCTCTACACTGCGGGAGGAGCACTTACGGCTGCCCCTCTTCTCTGGGTTAGGCGCGGCCTCAGCCGCGAGGAAGTCCTCCATTAAGGCAATGGCTGCAGACACCGTCGTCGGCCTGTGGCGTGACCCAGGATCTTCCTCGGCGAAGTACTTGCAAATAGTTCCAATACAATTTGTTCCATCAGCTCTTCTGATGTCCGGCGTTCGGGCTGTAGCCACTTTTTGCAGGTCTCCCGTAGTTCCTGAGCCACCATCCGCGGCCGGGCCCCCGGGGGATAGGACAGGCTCCTAAACCGTTGTCGGTAGGTCTCGGGGCTCACGTCCAATGCGTCCAGAATAGCAGCCTTCACTGCGTTGTAGTCCTGGGCCGCTTCCACCGACAGACCTCGGTAGACCGTCTGGGCAGTCCCCGTTAAATATGGGGCCAAGATGGTGGCCCACTGTTCCTGGTTCCAGCCCGCGACGACAGCCACCCTTTCAAAGGTGACGAGAAAAGCCTCCGGATCATCCTCGGGCCCCATCTTCGTCAACCGAATTGGGGGGCTGGGTCCTGGTCGGGCTAGGGCCGCTGCAAGCTGCTGGACACATTTCTGCTGGAAGTCCTGGTGTTGGGTAACCAGGTCCGCAATCAGCTGCCGTTGCTGGACCCCCAGCTGCTCTACGAGCTGCTGCTGCTGTAGCTGGTGGGCGGCCTGGTGCTCCTGTTGGTGTCGCGCCTGGGCCGCCTGCTGTCGTTCCTGGCTCTCAGTGATGAGGGTCAGGAGCTGGGATAGATCCATCTCTCTTGCGGGAGATCTCTCCCGTCCCCCGGTGTCTAGAGTTCGTGCCCACATTCTGGGCAAAAAGGGCCTCAGAGAAGGCACCACGTGTAATAGTCCGAGGTTGGGGCCGTGCCCTCTCAGGGGCCGTCGGGAGCCAGGCCGCCTCACTACACGGCCCCTATCAGTCTCCGGGTTCTGAAGGTTTTTGGGGTTCTGCCCCTCAAGCAGGGGCGGAACAGAAGGCACACAGTTCCTACAATGAGTCCCAGCCCTCAGTCAGGGCGGGACAGCAGACACTAGGTCTAGGCTCCGGTCCTGGCAGCCGGAGCTGAGCAGTTACCGAGGCAGTAAGCCCCAAGCCCTAGCTCAGGGCGGGGCAGCACCCAAGAATCCAGGGAGCTCAGGTCCCCTGCAAGCTGAGTAGTAACACAAAGTTAACAAGCTAAGCCCCGGCCCTTAATGAGGGCGGGGCACCACAGCCGTTCTAGGCTCAGCTCCTTACAGCAGGAGCTGAGCAACAATAATAGCTCAGGGCTCAGGTCCTTGCATCAGGAGCTGAGCAATAACAGTTCAGGGCTCAGGTCCTTGCGTCAGGAGCTGAGTATCAATAACAGTTCAGGGCTCAGGTCCTTGCATCAGGGGCTGAGTATCAATAACAGTTCAGTAATCCCCAGCCCTAGGTCAGGGTGGGGCAACAAACAATAGTCCCAGGGGCTCAGGTCCTTGTAGCAGGAACTAAGCAACAATAGTCAGTAAGCCCCAGGGTGGGGCAATAAACTATAGTTCAAGGCTCAGGTCCTTGTAGCAGGAACTAAGCAACAATAGTCAGTAAGCCCCAGGGTGGGGCAATAAACTATAGTTCAAGGCTCAGGTCCTTGTAGCAGGAGCTAAGCAGCGGCATCAGTCTCAGGAGGCCCAGGCCCTCAGTCAGGGCGGGGCAACAAACAATAGCTCAAGGCTCAGGTCCTTGTAGCAGGAACTGAGCTGTGACAGCAGTTCAGGAAGCCCAGGTAAGTGCAGGCTTCTCTGCCTGAACGCTGGTAGGAGGGGGAGGCTGCCACCCGTGAGTGGGGTGGCAGGGGGGACACAGGCCCACCCACTCCACTGTGTCCCAGCCCGGGGCCCTAACAGCGGCGTGGATCCGCTGCAGTCAGTGGGGATCCTGGCCGCAACACACTGACATGGGCACGTCAGTGCCCTCAGCCGGACAGGGTTCGGCTACCCCCGGGCTGCATTCCATCTCCCCGTCCTCGGGTACCTGCTCGTCGCTGGGTTCGGCAGCGGGGTCCCATACCATGGGCTCCTCGGTGTGCTGAAAGCGGTCTAAGTCGGGCTGCTCCTCTGGACTCGGGTCACAGGAACGCTCGGGCAGCTCCTCGGGGTACCGGGCTCGGGGCAGGCTCGGCCAGTCCACCTCGGGGTACCTGGCTCGAGGGAGGCTTGGTCCGTCCACGTCCGGGTACCTGGCTCTGGGCAGGCTCGGCCAGTCAGGAGCCTGAACAGGAGCGTCCGTCCTCTCCGGCCGCTGGGCTCTAACTGAGGGTTGAGGCCGGGCTTTTATACTTCCTGTCCCGCCCCTTGACTTCCGGGGGGCGGGAACAGGCGGCAGTGGCTCCGCCCACTGAGGCGGCTCCGCCCACTGAGGTGGCTGTTCTGGTTCCTCTCTCTCTGGGGCGGTCGGGAGCCAGGCCGCCTCACTACATGTTCCTTTGGGGTAACAATCTGCGGCTCTACATGGGAGCTACAGGGAAGAAATGCAATTTCATGAGAGAACAGGAGGAAATGGGGCATCAGGGGCTCCTGAGAAGCATGGGGCAGGGATTTGGAAACAGGCCTGACATCTCCATTTCAGGGCAAACAGAAAGCAGGTCCAGCAGTGATACCTGACCCTGAGCAAGGTAAAAACAGCTCAACAATGGATCCACTGAGATGCTGAAGTCAGGTAGCGTGCAGGGGAAAAGGGGCTGCACATGCATTCAACGGCCCTGTCACCTGGCTCATCGCTTTGGAAGTCTAAGAAGTGGGAAATGAGATGATTCCTGAGTTGCTACCTCCTCTTTTGCCCTGCAGAGATTTGGCTGACCCACAAGCTGGTTTCGCGGATCTCAGAAGGTGTCAGACACGTGGCTAGGGCTTGTGGCTATCAGGGAAAGTCAGCTGCCTCAGCAATCCTGGTGTGAGATAAGGGGACTGCCACAGGAGAAATAAGAGGCAAGACAATCAATTTGGAAACATAGTTGCCCTTTATTCATTGCACAGGGCATGATCCAACTCCTACTGAATTCTGCGGAAAGGCTCCCATTGGCTTCAGTGGTAGTTGGGTTGAGGCAAAACTCAGATGCTCAGTAGCTAGCCAGACTGTAAATCATTTCCCTTTATTAAACCATGCAGGTACACTAATGCACACTGCCTCTCCCATGCAGTTTGGGGAAAGCAACAGAAGATCCCAGCCCAGTGATAGTGTCACGCTGGTGTAGGAGCTCTGGGCTGGAGAAAGTGCATTAATTGTGTTCCTTCTCTGGCTAAGCAAGATATGTACCTCATGGGCCAGGTCCTAAGCTGCTTGCAAGGCACTACCCCCACTTAACACCGGCCCGTGCACGTTCTCTGTACTTGCATGAAAACTGTCCACTGTCTCCCATATACTTGCTATGCCAATTCAGTATGTTAAATACATAGCTACTTTTGTAAAAGAAAAAGGAATCCACTTTAGTTATAGGTGTTAAGGGTTGTAAAGTCTTTAATAAATATATGATCAGCTTAAAAAGTCCTGTGCACTAATAAATGAGGAGGAATGATGACTCTGACATAGAATCATAGAATATCAGGGTTGGAAGGGACCTCAGGAGGTCATCTAGTCCAACATCATACCGTCACGGAGTGTGGGGGAGTCCAGCTCTGCACCCCTCTTCCTGGGATTCACAGTGACTCTCAGCCAGCCAGTAAAACAGAAGGTTTATTGGACAACAGGAACGCAGGATACAGCAGAGCTTGGAAATACAGCCAGGACCCCTCAAACTGGTCCTTCTGGGGGTGCAGGGAGCTTAATTCCCAGCTTGGGATTCCCTGCACTGCACCCCCCAGCCCCAAACCGAAACTGACCCAACCCTCTCCACTCGGCTCTCCGCCTTTGTCTAGCTTCACGGGCAAAGGTGTTGACCTCCCCTCCTCCCTGCCTAGCTCAGGTTACAGGCTCAGGTCCTGTCCCTCACCTAAAATCCTCCCCGGCTCTCCCATCCCCCACACAGACAGTCCCTACTCCATCACATATACTCAAAGCAGGACCAACACCAACTAAATCATCCCAGCCAGGGCTTTGTCAAGCCGAACCTTAAAAACCTCTAAGGAAGGAGATTCCACCACCTCCTTAGGTAACTCATTCCAGTGCTTCACCACCCTCCTAGTGAAACAGTTTTTCCTAATATCCAACCTAAACCTCCCCTACTGCAACTTGAGACCATTACTCCTTGTTCTGTCATCTGCCACCACTGAGAACAGTCTAGATCCATCTTCTTTGGAACCCCCTTTTAGGTAGTTGAAAGCAGCTATCAAATCCCCCCTCATTCTTCTCTTCTGCAGACTAAACAATCCCAGTTCCCTCAGCCTCTCCTCAGAAGTCATGTCTTCCAGCCCCCTAATCATTTTTGTTGCCCCCTGCTGGACTCTTTCCTATTTTTCCACAGCCTTCTTGTAGTGTGGGGCCCAAAACTGGACACAGTACTCCAGATGAGGCCTCACCAGTGCCGAATAGAAGGGAATGATCACATCCCTCGATCTGCTGGCAATGCTCCTACTTATACAGCCCAAAATGCCATTAGCCTTCTTGGCAGCAATAGCACGCTGTTGACTCATATCCAGTTTCTCGTCCACTGTAACCCCTAGGTCCTTTTCTGTAGAATTGCTGCCCAGCCATTCGGTCCCTAGTCTGTAGCAGTGCATGGGATTCTTCTGTCTTAAGTGCAGGACTCTGCACTTGTCCTTGTTGAACCTCATCAGGTTTCTTTTGGCCCAATCCTCTAATTTGTCTAGGTCCCTCTGTATCCTATCCCTACCCTCCAGCGTATCTACCACTCCTCCCAGTTTAGTGTCACCTGCAAACTTGCTGAGAGTGCAGTCCACGCCATCCTCCAGATCATTAATGAAGATATTGAACAAAACCGGCCCCAGGACACTCTGCTTGGGGTTTGGGGCACTCCGCTTGATAGCGGCTGCCAACTAGATATGGATCCATTGCTCATTACCCATTGAGCCCGACAATCTAGCCAGCTTTCTATCTACCTTAGAGTCCATTCATCCAGCCCATACTACTTTAACTTGCTGGCAAGAATACTGTGGGAGACTGTATCAAAAGCTTTGCTAAAGTCAAAGAATAACACGTCCACTGCTTTCCCGTCATCCACAGAGCCAGTTATCTCCTCATAGAAGGCAATTAGGTTAGTCAGGCATGACTTGCCCTTGGTGAATCCATGTTGACTGTTCCTGATCACTTTCCTCTCCTCTAAGTGCTTCAGAATTGATTCCTTGAGGACCTGCTCCATGATTTTTCCAGGCACTGAGGTGAGGCTGACTGGCCTGTAGTTCCCCAGATCCTCCTCCTTCCCTTTTTTAAAGATGGGCACTACAGTAGCCTTTTTTCAGGACCTCCCCCGATCATCATGAGTTTTCAAAGATAATGGCCAATGGCTCTGCAATCACATTTGCCAACATGGCTGAGCTCATAACTGCTAGACCAGTCAGTTACAAATCAGATCGTGACTTAAGAGGAAGGTCAAAAGAACTAAATATGAGTAACAGGGTTAAGTGATGAAAAGGATAATTTGGATGATCTAAACACAAGGAGGGAAAGGAATTACTTAACATAATAAAAGAGGGTCTGGCTGGAAGTAATGGATGAAATTAAGAGGAGGAAAAATTAGGCTGAATCTCAGGAAAACCTTCCTGACAGGCAGATGTATGAGCCTGCGGAAACATCTCCCCAGGGAAGTGTTGAGAGAGCCATTGTCTGGCACATTTAAAACAGGAACAATCCTCCACTGACAGGCTGATGGACTAGCTGCCTAACAGGTCTGTTTAATCTCTTAACTGAGTGATGTCTATAAATAATGGGTATCAAAAGGACGTCCTCTGCAAAGGCACCAGAAGCTGGGTCCGGCACAAGCATGTGGCTATAGGCAATGAATCTCCACTCCAAAATATCTGACTGATAAGGGCTGCCTCAGAGTAACCTCGTCAAACAAAAACAAATTCCAAGTTGTTTAATTATTCGTGAGTGCCCCGACGGGGCTCTCTGTAAGAGGGCTGATTGGAGCCCTTACTCTGGGCAATCTTGTATCTCATTTGTGGTGCTCAATATGCAGCAAACATAAAAAAAAACATTTTTGAACCAAATGGGGACACCTGCATCAGCCAATGCAGGAAGGCAGGAAACTGCACAGAACCTGCTGCATCTTGTCTCCTCCTTCTGGCTCTCAGATCTCCTTTGAGAAAAGCATGTGCTAGTGGTGCTGGGTGAAGTGTTTGAGGCTAGTTTGGGGTTCTAACAGAACCAAAAGCAACTAAGTTTCCTGGGCAACATTCTGTGACCCCAGGAATCTTTCCTAGAAACGTAAAGGAGACGTTGTGCTGCCTCTGGACAGGCAGTCATTTCTCTAAGCTGACTTTTGTGATTTCAGGTTTTTGTACTGAACCAGCTGGTTGCTTGGCAGCTCTCTGGGTCCAGTGGCCCTCTCAAATGCATCTGCCAAGCTTAGAGCTTCACAAAGCTCATGGCTTTCATTTTGAGCTTTGCCTTCATCATAGACTAATCCCAAAATTAGCACGTAATGGCTGTTAAACACCATGAACTGAACTGAGAGAACCCACAGGAGCACGCCTTGCACAGCTCTCGTCCTTCATTTCAGCTACCTTCTTAAGGGCTCAATCCTATTCCCATTCACTGGAAGTCTTGCTTTTAGCTTCCATGGGAGCAGGATTGGACCCTACAGTTGCCAACCCTGGATTCAGAAAAGGCCCAGACCAGCCTTGGGATCTGACTGAGCAGACTGTGGTCCTCATTACAGAGTGGATGGACAGAGCTAGAGAGTTACTGGTACCCTGTGTACAAAACTACCTTTTACAGCAAACCTACCAGAATGCGCTACCAGCTCTTAGTACGAGTCCAGACAAATGACTGATGAACCCAGGGAGCTGAATAGCACATACCACCTCCTCAGCTGCCCTGGAACCTGCATGGGGCATAATAATAAGCAAAAGCTTCCTCCGTGCAAACCGCCAAAACCCACAACCAGGAGTCTGGCAGCGGCGGCTGCACCTGGGGAGGCTTAGCCTCCCCTGGCTTATTATACCCACTGCCCATGCTGAACCTTGGGCAGGGTTTGTGCCCCGCTGATGCCCAGGAGTCTACTTCCGTTCTCCCCTGCGACTGTATGAGCCATTCACATCATCCTGGGGAAGCTGCAGGCTGTGCTGGTGCCATTCCTATACTAGATCCCAGTGGGGCGAGTGAGCTCTCCAACCACCAATGCACCTTGCTTAACTTTCACTGCACAGCTCAGGAGCACACACAGGAAATGAATGGTGCCAGAGCCCACCATGGCAGAGCCTCTGCAATTCACAGATGAGCTCTCCTCACACGATGGTAGATAACACTGGATGACTGGGACTTCCTTCCTTCTTGCAGTTATGTTCTGTGTGGTATCCCACTGGAGACATACTTCAGCAGTAGCTTTTCGTCAGAGAGAGTTGCATGGTGGCAGTGCCCTATCAAGATGATCTGGAACATTTACTTAACCCAGAGAACACAAGATGCTCAAGGTTTCCCGGGCAGTCTGTTTGCAGGCTTAGCAGTCCACACACTTCCCATAATATGTGTCATCAAAGGCCACTGTACAGAATGTGCAGTCACCTGGTCTTGAGAGACAAGACATTCCTCTAAGGTTTGGATCCCAGCCTTAGAGTTGCTCTAATTTGAGCCTAGCTGTGACCTCTTTCCAGTAGCCAGAGATACCCACCTTTGACACCAGGCACTGTCAAGGGGTGTGGCACAGCCCTATGTGGAGAATCCACAACTGGCCTCTTAAACTAGCTTTAAATCTCTTTGATGCATTGGAGCAGCATAAACCAGGCTAAGTGGAGACCAGAATCTGGCCCATTACTGCTATCCAGGCCCTGTCTAGATTAGGAAAATAGGTCATGTTTAAAACTGTGCTACCTAACAGTGAACTGGTAGAGCAGCTCCAGGAAACCAAGATTAGCCCTCAGTGCATTCTGTGGGAAGAGTCAGCCTTCTAATTTCTTCAACCCAAATCAGTCAGATTCATTTTGAACTGACTCAAAAAATGTTCATTTTGTTTAATTTTGTATCAACATTTCGAAATGAAAATCACCCTGGCAGTTCAAACATGACATTTTTTTATTCATTTTGACTTTTTTCCCATGTTTGTTACTTATTTTTGTTTATTTGTTTGAGGGGGTTATGCTTTTTCCTCTTTAAAAATTGTTTTTTCTTCCTCTTTTTTTTCCAGCTGGAAAAAGGCGGGAGAGGTGAAGTTGGGAAACCATCTTGTTCACACCTCTGTACTGCTTTCCCCCCCCCAAAAAAGAAACAAAAGTACATGGGAAAATAGTTTTTTCCACTGTTGTGGAAATATTTCAAAATGAAAAAAATTGTTTAAACTTTCCTGATCAAGTAAATTGAAAAAATAATCAAAGTTGACATTTTCCTATGGGAAGTTTTGAATTTGACAAAAATCATATTTTCCAGTTGAAGAATTCTCAAGGTGCAGCATTTCACTCAGCTCTACCTAGACTGTGTTAAAAAACTAGGGTAGAGAGCGTTTGATAACTTTAAAAAACTATTAGCTGGTCCAGGTGCCAGCTCTTGCCAAGGCCCGGGGTCTTACTGAACTCTGACAAATGAATGGCTGGAAACCAGTCTGGCTCACCTGTGTGTTAGTGTTGTTGAAACAGATATTAGATTTATAACGTGTTTAGTGTTTAGACTTTATGGAATGCTTGTAGCACAGGTGCCAACTTTTCAAACTGCCGGGGGATGCCCCGCCCCCACGCCATCCCTTCCCCCAAGATCCCACCCCCGCTCCGCCTCTTCCCGCTCCCACTCCACCTCTGCCCCACCTCTTCCTGCCCAGTTCCACCCCCTCCCTTGAGCATGCCATGTCTCCCCTCCTCCCTCCCATGCTCCCTGCATGCTGAAAAACAGCTGTTCGTGGCAGGCAGGAGGCACGTGGAGAGAAAAGGGAGGCGCTGATCTGCACGGCCGCCAGTGGGCAGGAGGCACCAGGGGCGTGGGCCGGAGCTGATGGGGGGACTGCTGGTGGGTGCTCTGCACCCACCATTTTTTCCCCGTGGGTACTCCAGCCCCGGAGCACCCACGGAGTCGGTGCCTATGGCATGTGGGATGCTGCATGTATTAATTCTATTTATAATATCTGTATGCCATGTTATAAAGTAATGTTTAAATATTTGCTCTGTAACTGTAAAAATGTTTGCCCACATGGTAAATTCCCCACAGTCAGGGGAGAAGCATTACTAAGTGTGAAATGCTAGTTTCACAAGAGGTGTTATCTTCTCCCCAACAAAAGAAGGTCTACAGATACCCAGCAAGCCATTGTGGAGAAAAGACTTTGTTGATTGCTACCTGCCATACCCCTGAAGAAGGTACGTGCACAAAACTGCATTCCATCACAGCTTGAATGCGGGAAGAAGAAAATGTAAATGCCTGTTACGGAGAAATTGGTACTGGACTTGGAGGGGCAAGGATCTAAACATAAGCAAGAGATCCCCCAGCTGTTTGGCTTGAGTTAGCCCTAAAGAGCATAAAAGCTTGCTTGTTACAGACGCTTCTATTGCCTTTTAAACTTAAGATTGCACCTCATTTGTGTGTGTATATTACCTGCTTTAACCTTATAAATAACTCTCATTTCTTTTTCCTAGTTAATAAACCTTTAGCTAGTTTGTTACAGGATTGGCTACAAGCATTGTCTGTGGTCTGAGATCTGAATACAACTGACCTGGAGTAAGTGACTGGTCCTTTGGGATTGGGGGTAACTTGAATATTGTTGTGATTTTTGGTGTAAATGACTATCACTAAGTCCAGCTTGTCTGAGACGTAAGTACGGTTGCCAATTTTGGTTGGATGTATTCCTGGAGATTTCATCACATGACATAATTAATCTTTAATTAATCTTTTGATTAATCTTTAATTCCTGGAGACTCCAGGCCAATCCTAGAGGATTGGCAACCTAGTGCTAAGATAGCCTGGCGAGCCCAAGGGGATTGTCTGGGACTCTGGGGTCAGGTTGTTATAGTGTTTTAGGAGTTCTCACATCTAATTACAGAACATACACCAGTTTGGGGTATTTTGCCCTGATTCTTGACAGTCCCACTGTTGGCACTCACACTCACGGGCCACTGCAGCCAGCGTGACAGCCCCTACATCCTCCTCTAGGGACGACTAGGAGAAAGCGCGTCAGGGTCCACTCTGCAGTGGGACGTGAGATTTCCAGCTCAAGCAGACTCCCCACGCTAGCTCGCACTGAGTTACTGTGCTAAAATTGAAGCATAGCATGGTGGCATGAGCACCCCGAGTATGAGCCCAGCTGACACCCAAAGTTAGCCTCTCCCGCCACCAAAGCTACACTGCTATTGTTAGCTGGAAATTACCCCTCCAGGCCCGGGGGGGCAGTCCCGACAGAAATCACATTCCAAACAGACACCCTGCCATAGTACAATGCATCACAGAAGGCACATCACAATCACCAGTGAATACCACACTCAGAGTCATTGGCCAGCAATCTTCTTCCACATTTCGCAGCCCTTGCACAGCCTTTAGGAGCGCTCCATACGGCATCCTGTCCAGCCAGCCATATCGCAGTGGGGGCTCCCTGCCACTGGCACCCAGCACCAGTCCCTGCAAAACTTCCTTCGGCATCTTCCTCTGCTCACCTTACAAACTTAGCTTTTCTTCATCTGATTGTCTTGATGATTTCAGTTTCTTTCCAGTTAAGCTGTAAATGGGCAGTTACCTCCGTGTTAGTCATGTGTGAGGTATCGCTAGTGCACAGCAATTGCCTGTAGCATTTCAAGTCTAAGCCTTCCTTAGTCTGCCTCTCGCATGCAGACAGCGAGATGCTGAAGACAAGAGACTGTAGCAATTTCATTTTATGCTCCATGGTACTTCATGGTACCTAGGGAGGTGGTGGAATCTCCTTCCTTAGAGGTTTTTAAGGTCAGGTTTGACAAAGCCTTGGCTGGGATGATTTAGTTGGGGATTTGTTCTGCTTTGAGCAGGGGGTTGGACTAGATACCTCCTGAGGTCCCTTCCAATCCTGATGTTCTATGATTCTACGGTACTACCTTTGCTTCTCCAATCATGGCTCAGTGTTGTTAGAGCAGCAGTTGCAAGTCCAGTTCTATGTTAGATCTCTAAGTGATGTTTAGTGTCCTTTGTAGTCATACTTCCCAGGGAGCTGAACTGCTCCACACACATGAATGCCTCCCAGTCACCACTGGCTTTTGCAATGTTGTTGTGGGGTGTTGGTCCCAGGATATTAGAGAGACAAGGTGGGTGAGTAATATCTTTTATTGCACCATCTCCTGTTGGTGAAAGAGAGGAGCTTTCAAGCTACGCAAAGCTTTTTTTTTGTAGCTCGAAAGTTTGTCTCTTTCACCACTGTCTTTGTCTTTTCATGTGACATCTTTAGACCTAACTTGTCTGCTTCCACCACTACTCTTTCTGGCACCTCTTCTTGTGACAATCCAATCAGGTCAATATCAGCAGCAAAGCAAAGGTGACTCATTTTTTAGTCCATGGAGGGGTAGGCCTTCCTGTAGGTTTCCGTCCATGGTTCTTCTTAACATTTCTTCAGGCTAACAGTTGAGGAGGGGCAGTGATAGCAAGGAGCCCTGTCAGACTCCTATCCTCAAGTCAAACCAGCTACTTTGCTCACACCCTGCAAATGTCATGTTTCCATAGAAATTTTTGTGTCAGCTTTATTGCATTTTCACCATCTCCAACCAGCTGCAAGATTGCCCAAACATGGCATTTGACATGTACTGTCAGATGCCGTAGCAAAATCCACAAAGACCTTGGCCACCTTCCTCTCGTTCTCCAGCACTTTCTCACATAGTACATGCAGATTGAACATTTGCTCCACTATAGCTCTTTTGGGTCTAGACCTACTTGTTCTTCGTCAGAAAGTTCTCGATCTTGGGCACAATTCTCTTCAGGATGCGTGCAGCAGTATTTTGCTAGGGTCTGTCAATAACCAGGTTGTGCAGTAATTTCCACAAACAGCCAGGTCCCTCTTTTCACACACAGGAACAGCATCCAACTTTTGAGCCATCTTCCAGTCTCCCAAATCACACTGACAAGATTATGGGATACTTGGATGTGTGCCTCTCTGCTTGAATTAGTTCTACTTGTATGTTATTCACTCCAGAGCATAGGTGCTAGAACTAGGGGTGCTGGAGGGGGGGGAACTGCCACACTCCCTGGCTTGAAGTGGTTTCCATCATATCCAGGGTTTAAAGTTTGGTTCAGTGGCTCTCAGCCCCGCACTATACAAATTGTTCCAGCGCCCCTGTTCCAGGGGCTTTATTGCTTTTCATGTCCACAGCACATCTTCAACTTATTTGATCGTAGGAGGAGGTTTATTGGAGTAAGTCAGGCTTCCCACATAGACCTCCTCTGCCTCTTTCACTTCCAATTTAGAACTTGTTTTGCTCATATTATACAGGTCTCAGCAATACCCACCCCAAGTGTTGTGTGAAACAGTATTTTTCCTGCCAGAGAAACCTTGCAAAAGAATCTTGGTGGTGGCCTTCCTAGTGGCATTTGCTGCAGAAGAGTTCTGTATATTGATGTACTGTTGTTCAAGCCAATCTTCTTTCGCCACTCTAATCGGTGTATCTATTTTCTTGTGTCATATAGGAATATTGCTCTCTTGCAGTTTCATGCATTTTCCCTTATGCTCTTTGTTTCCTTCACTGATCATACAACTTGATCATCTTTACTGTGATCCAAGGTTTCTTCTTTAGATCCGTTTCCCCAGGTATTCATCCATGGTCTCTCTAATGCAGCAGGAGATGTTGTACCATAGGTGATCTACACAACCTATGCAGAGGTCAGCAGCTTGTAGTTTTTGTTGAATTATCTTCGTGATTTCCACTTGTGTTTTATGACTTTTCAGTTTGTTGGTGTTTTAACAGACACTGCAGGTGCTTGTTGTTGTTTATTGCTTCACAATTTGATCTTTATTTTCCCCATTATTAAGTTATGATTGGATCCTGTGTCAGTCTCCTGGAAGTGTCAACTCCCCATGACACCAGAACAACACGCACCTCTTTGAGATCATGATGCAGTCGATCTCATTCTGAGTCTGCAAATCCAGCAAAATCCAAGTTCATTGCCTTGAAAGTTTATAAGAACATAAGAACATAAGAAAGGCCGTACCGGGTCAGACCAAAGGTCCATCTAGCCCAGTATCTGTCTACCGACAGTGGCCAATGCCAGGTGCCCCTGAGTGAGTGAATCTAACAGGCAATGATCAAGTGATCTCTCTCCTGCCATCCATCTCCATCCTCTGACGAACAGAGGCTAGGGACACCATTCTTACCCATCCTGGCTAATAGCCATTTATGGACTTAGCCACCATGAATTTATCCAGTCCCCTTTTAAACATTGTTATAGTCCTAGCCTTCACAACCTCCTCAGGTAAGGAGTTCCACAAGTTGACTGTGCGCTGCGTGAAGAAGAACTTCCTTTTATTTGTTTTAAACCTGCTGCCTATTAATTTCATTTGGTGACCCCTAGTTCTTGTATTATGGGAATAAGTAAATAACTTTTCCTTATCCACTTTCTCAACATCACTCATGATTTTATATACCTCTATCATGTCCCCCCTTAGTCTTCTCTTTTCCAAACTGAAGAGTCCTAGCCTCTTTAATCTTTCCTCATATGGGACCCTCTCTAAACCCCTAATCATTTTAGTTGCTCTTTTCTGAACCTTTTCTAGTGCTAGAATATCTTTTTTGAGGTGAGGAGACCACATCTGTACACAGTATTCGAGGTGTGGGCGTACCATGGATTTATATAAGGGCAATAATATATTCTCAGTCTTATTCTCTATCCCCTTTTTAATGATTCCTAACATCCTGTTTGCTTTTTTGACCGCCTCTGCACACTGCGTGGACATCTTCAGAGAACTATCCACGATAACTCCAAGATCTTTTTCCTGACTCGTTGTAGCTAAATTAACCCCCATCATGTTGTATGTATAGTTGGGGTTATTTTTTCCAATGTTTGTGCTTAAACATGTTAGTGGACACATTTTTAAACACTGCCTCTCTTCCTCATCTAGACAGAGCTTAAGGAACGAAGGACTTGACTTCGCTAGGATAAAGGTGTGTTCTCACTGTGGGTTAGCTAAGACCTGGTGGTAGCTAACAATGTAAAGCCCTAATGAAGACAGCCCTTGCAATTTAACATCTGAGCAGGTGGAGTAGTCCCTTCATTCTGGTGTGAATGATGACATGTGGTGAGAATCAGGGCCGATATCCCTATAAAGTGAGTGAATAATGGATAAAACCTTTGTTCCTTTGAGAAGTATCACAACATTTCTAGCCTGCTTTATTCACTGACTGGACTGATCAGGCTTCTTGGGGTCTCGTTATTTCCCTGCTTGCTACTCTCTTGTCCTGGGGCTCTGGGATAAGAAGGTGACATGTGCTGCATGGTCCTTCCCTGGGATGCTGGGGAGGCTCCATGTGCATCAGGGTGTTCCACACTATGAAAGTTCAGAGCTGAGGAAATCATTGTGATTATATTAGTCCCATAGCAAAGTGGGAGGAAGGGGAGTGGGAACGGAATTCTAGGAGAGCCAGTGAAATTCTCAGAGAAATGTTGAGTGCGTATGAGCCACTTCACTCAGGCAGTCCTGGACAATTGAGACCCGTGACCAGAAGGAATCAGATACAGTACTCCAAAAATAATAAAATACAGCAGGAATGATGCAATTCAGCCAGATTAATTGTAAAGGAGTTGGATTAGTGGAGGAGCCCTTGCAAGGCTCAGGTGAGATACTGACCAGGGAGCAAATTCACTTCTAGGGCTTGATTCTTATTTCAGTTGCACTGGTGTAAATTGGAGTAACACCAAGGAAATCCAGACATGGAGAGACACCAGAGCCACATGGTGCACCAGGCCAATTGCTTCTGCACTTCTTCGGACCTAGCAGAGAAGCAAGTAATTGTACATGAATGGCACAGAGAGCTTTAGGATCTCAGCAAGCAGCCCAGAGGGACCATACTTCACTTTTCCTAGGAGAAATCACATCTCATACCCAGAGCCTTTCAGAGCATGACTGTGCTCCCTTCCAGTCAGCATTTGGGGCTGTGCAGGACATTTAACTGAAGTATTAAGAGCTCTGCCCACCAGGCGAAAATGAGCGGGTTAGAACTGTAGCTCAGCCAGTACAACTGCCATAGCCCTGCAAGGGGCAGTAGAATATCTATAGGCCTCCCCTTTACAGATTATCCAGCTCTCTGTCTAGCTGGTGGATTGTGGGAGTGGCTTCCCCTGCCCATATGATTCCAGTGGACACGCTCCTCAGTTCCACTAGGCAAGCCCTTCTTTCTACTCTGCAGCTTTAAAATGGGTCAGATGCTCAAGAAACAGCCAAGATTTCTGAGCTCCCATAAACCCTGTGTCTCTTTTTGTGCCTCAGTGTCTCTTACTGAGACTGCAGGAGCAACATATCAGCTGCAACACACCAGCCTAGCTGTACTGAAGTATGTGCTTCTCTCTGACCAGCCATCTAACTGCCTACACATCTGTGTGGCTGCCCCACTGCCTGTACTTGACCTGTTCCCCCTCTGCCTTCATACACATCCGTACCAAAGGGAAGAGATGGTCAAAAAATTGCAGGGGAGGGATTCCAATGACAAATTCCGCAGAAACAAGACATAAATTATGTTGTTCTAAATTTTCCATAGAAAATTTCAGGTTTTTTCACAGAAATTTGAAAGTAATTTCCATTTTAAAAAACACGAGTTTGAGCTGGAAATTCCACAGTGTCTCATGGGAGTTGTAGTTCAGGTGTCTCATGCTCCCATTCTCTTCTATAGACTAGGCTGCCAGGTCAGACTATATCTCCCATGAAGCACCATACTTCTGCCCCCCCACCCCCAGAAAGAGGAGGTGGTGAATCCTGAGAGACCTGGGGCATGGGGCATCATGGGGGTTGTAGTCCCACCAGGGAGCTCAGCCCATAGAAGAGAATGGGGAAATGAAGCAAATGAACTACAACTGTCGCAAGGCACTGCAGCAGCATTTCCAAATCAAAACATTTTGGTTTTCAGCCAAAATATTTTAGGGTTTGAGTGTTTGTTTTTTTGACTAAAAATTTAAATGTTTAATGGAAAGCAGATGCTTTTCACAAATAAAATTCATTTAATTGGAAAAGTGTTTTGATTGACAATTGTCAACCCGCCCTCTGTAAAATCGAGTCCTCCCTGGCCCAGCCTTCCCCTGCCAACTGACAGCTGCTGCTGCAGCCTGGGGAGTGACTATTTGTCTGTTGCAGGACTATTGTGATTTGCTGGCCCAAGCCTTGCCAAGGGGGGAGGGAAGGGCCTGCTTTCCCAGTCAGCAGGCTGATGTCTGATGACTGGGACCCTCCACTAGTGTCTGAGGGTGCACTGCTGTGGCTCAGCAGCAGCCTCCCTGACAGGGCCTGGTGTTTGCTATTTGCCATGTTGTGTACCAGTAACCTGTTGCTTTCAGTAAGATGGCTTTGTAACTGGTAGCAGTTACTGTTTGCAAGGGCTAAAAATAAAGACCCTTGATTCTCACAATGACTCAGACATGCACACGGGAAACCCACAAACTCTTTGCTTGGCTGCCACTACAGCACATTGAAAAATTTTCATCTACACTTTTTTTTTTGACCAAAAAAAAAAAAAAAAGGCTTTTTTTGGGGGGACGAACAAAAAACAAACAAACCCCCTCAAATATTTCCACCAAAATTTCTTGTGAAAATTTCTGCTTTTATCTAACTATGGGAAGGGGGTTATCCAGAACAAAAAACATTTCCAGTTTCAACAATTGAAAACTTTTTTCAGTTGTCAAACAGAAAAGAATTGTGTTTCAGATTTTTGGTGTTTTGATGAAAGCCCAGACAATTCTGATAAAAAAAGAAAAAAAAATGTATTCTTTGAAATGTTTATGGAAAATAAAATAAATTTCTCAACAGTCGAGCTGTCCTGCAGTATGATGATGAGGTCTAACCTCAGGGCACAAATCCCAAACTGAGTTCTATACTTAGATTTCACCAACTAATTATCAAGTGTAAATTCCACAGGCACTATTATCAGTGATAATATTCAGTCACAGACAGTCTGCTTGGGTACTTTAATCTGTCTTGCCACCCAAGTAAGCTTGCCTTTGTGATAGATGTTCCCTTACACCAAGCATCACACAATATTCAGGTTACTCCCCATCCCAAAGGACCAGTCACTTACCCCAGGTCAGTTGCACCTTAGATCTCACACCAAAGACAATGCTTGTAGCCAATCCTATAATAAACTATATAAAGATTTAATAATAGAAAAAAGAAACAAGGGTGTTATTTACCAGGTTAAAGCAGGTAAACATAGATACACAGATGAGTTCCAATCTTAAGTTTCAAAAGCTTCTATAATAAGCAAGCTCTAGCTGACCTTTAGGGCTAAGCAGCTGGGGATCCCTTGCTTATACCTAGAAACCTTGGCCCCCAAGAGTCCAAGCAGCACAGAGATCCAGTTCCTTCTTGTTAGGGGTTTTATCCCCTTCCTCATTTGTTCTCGCAGCTGCAAACTCAGCTGGCAGGAGGAATTCACTTGCACGACTCATCTTCACTAACAGGCCCTTTTTAACTGCACAGCCCCACCCAGAAGCCCGAAATCTGCTACCAGAGCTGATACTATTAGATACAATTTTGGGAAATGCTTGGTCAATTTTTTTTACTTCACCCCCACCCCCAGCTGGCTTGAGAGCCCAAGTGGCCCCCTGCAGACAGCGCATCTAAGCATTCTGGCACATGGGAGGGGTGTTGCATAAAGGGGAGGGAAGGGGAAAGAGTTACATGTACACTCACCAACCCGCTCAGTGCCTCAGTTTACCCAGCTCCACAATTGCTCTTCTACTACTTAGCTCAATTCTTCTTTAGGTGTGTCCTAAACTTCTGTCAGTGTTTAGCACAGCGCTGGCCCCACATGGTCCCCAGCATACAAAACACAGGACTTGGGGGAGGCTGTAGAGAGGTAAATCGTGGTGTCCCTCACAGGGTCTGTATTGGGCCCAGTTCTATTCAACATATTCATAAATGATCTGGAAAAAGGGGTAAACAGTGAGATGGCAAAATTTGCCGATGGTACAAAATTATTCAAGACAGTTAAGTCCCAGGCAGACAGTGAAGAGCTGCAAAAAGAGCTCTCAAAACTGGGTGACTGGGCAACAAAATGGCAGATGAAATTCAATCTTGATAAATGCAAAGTAATGCACTTTGGAAAACATAATCCCAACTATACATATAAAATGATGGGGTCTAAATTAGCTGTTACCACTCAAGAAAGAGATCTTGGAGTCATTGTGGATAGTTCTCTAAAAACATCCACTCAATGTGCAGCGGCAGTCAAAAAAGTGAACAGAATGTTGGGAATCATTAAGAAAGGGAGAGATAACAAGACAGAAAATATCATATTGCCTCTATATAAATCCATGGTACCGCCACATCTCGAAAAAGATATATTGGAATTGGAAAAGGCTCCAGGAGGGAGTTTGGGTGCGGGAGGGGACTCCAGGCTGGGGTAGGAGGTTGGGGTGCAGGAGAGGGTTTGGGGTGCCGGCAGCACTTACCACGGCTCCCAGGAGGCAGCTGCCAGGTCCCTTCAGCCCCTAGAGGCATGGGCGACCAGGGAGGCTCCACGCGCTGGCCTTGCACCCAAGGCGCCACAGCCACAGCTCCCATTGCTTGCGGTTCCCAACCAATGGGAGCTGCGGAACTGGAACTGGAACTGGGGGTGGGGGCAGGTCACGGAGCTCCATGGCTGCCCACGTGCCTAGGGGCTGCAAGGATCTGGAGGCCGCTTCTGGGAGCCACACGGAGCTAGAGCAGGCAGGGAGCCTGCCTTAGCCCCAAGTCCCCATTGCGCCACCAACTGGACTTTTAATGGCCCAGTCAGCAGTGCCGTCCGGAGCCGCCGGGGTCCCTTTTTGACAAGGCGTTCTGGTTGAAAATCGGACATCTGACAACCCTACTTCACCAGCTGGAGAAGAGTGGAAGGTAGCCTGGTCACAGGCCTGAGAACTAGGGCTGGTGAGGTCTCCAGTTGGCAATGGTTCTATGGAGCCTCTGATGTCTCACTCTGGCTCCAGCCCAGGTGAGCAGTGGCAGGTAAAGCCATGTTGATTTACATTAATTACATTATCCCTTTTGTTCTTTATTCATCAAGTCCTGTATCAGCCACTCCATTATCTTGCCCAGGATTGATGTCAGGCTGACAGCCTTACCTAAGTCATCCCATTTACCCTTTTTAAAAACTGGCACAATACTAGCTTTCTTTCAGTCTTCTGAAACTTCCCTATTGCTGTAAGGCTTATTGAAAATCAACATTAATGTCCCAGTGAACTCCTCAGCCAGATCTTTTAAAACACTTGGATGCAAATTATCTGGACCTGCTGATTTAAAAAATGCCTAACTTTAGTAGCTTCTTTTTAACATCCTACAGTGAGACTAATGGAATGGAAAGAGAGTTATCATCGCCATATGATGAAACTATATAATCTGTTTTATTGAACACTTCTGCCATTTCTGCATTATTATTGGCAATTACAGTATTTCCATCTAATAATGGACTAATGCCATTGTCAGGATTCTTTTTGTTCCTAGTATATGTAAAAAACTCCTTTTTATTGTCCTTAACTCTCCTGGCCATAGATTTCTCCTTGTGTCATAGAATCATAGACCCTAAAGTCAGAAGGGACCATTATGATAATCTAGTCTGACCTCCTGCACAATGCAGGCCAAAGAATCTCACTCACTCACTCCTGTATCAAACCTGTGTCTGAGCCATTGAAGTCATCAAATCATGGTTTAAAGACTTCATGGTGCAGAGAATCTTCCAGCAAGTGACCCGTGCCCCACGCTGCAGAGGAAGGCGAAAAACCCCTAGGGCCTCTGTCAATATGCCCTGGAGGAAAATTCCTTCCAGACCCCAAATATGGCGATCAGTTAAACCCTGAGCATGTGGGCAAGACTCACCAGCCAGCACCCAGGAAAGAATTCTCTGTAGTAACTCAGATCCCAGCCCATCTAACATCCCATCACAAGCCATTGGGCATATTTACCGCTAATAGTCAAAGACCAATCTCATTATACCATCCCCTCCATAAGCTTATCAAGCTTCTGTCTTTTGCCCCCACTACTCCCCTTGGAAGGCTGTTCCAGAACTTCACTCCTCTAATGGTTAGAAACCTTCGTCTAATTTCAAATCTAAACTTCCTGATGCCAGTTTATATCCATTTGTTCTTGTGTCCACATTGGTACTAAGCTTAAATAAGTCCTCTCCCTCCCCGATATTTATCCCTCTGATATATTTGTAGAGAGCAATCATCTCTCCCCTCAGCCTTCTTTTGGTTAGGCCAAACAAGCCAAGCTCTTTCAGTCTCCTTTCATAAGACAGGTTTTCCATTCCTCGGATCATCCTAGTAGCTCTTCTCTGTACCTGTTCCAGTTTGAATTCATCCTTATTAAACATGGGAGATCAGAACTGCACACAGTATTCCAGATGAGGTCTCACCAGTGCCTTGTATAACGGTACTAACACCTCCTTATCTTTACTGGAAATACCTCGTCTGATGCATCCCAAGACCGCATTAGCTTTTTTCACAGTCATATCACATTGGCGACTCAGAGTCATCCTGTGATCAACCAATACTCCGAGGTCCTTCTCCTCCTCTGTACTTCCAACTGATGTGTCCCCAATTTATAACCAAAATTATTGTTATTAATCCCTAAATGCATGACCTTGCACTTTTCACTATTAAATTTCATCCTATTACTATTACTCCAGTTTACGATATCCTGGTCCCACTCCGTATTGGCAATACCTCTCAGCTTCATGTCATCCACAAACTTTATTAGCACATTTCCACTTTTTGTACGAAGGTCAGTAATAAAAATATTAAATAAGATTGGTCCCAAAACCAATCCCTGAGGAACTCCACTAGTAACCTCCTTCCAGCCTGACAGTTCACCTTTCAGTATGACTCATTGTAGTCTCCCCTTTAACCAGTTCCTTATCCACCTTTCAATTTTCATATTGATCTCCATCTTTTCCAATTTAGCTAATAATTCCCCATGTGGAACTGTATCAAATCCCTTACTGAAATCGAGGTAAATTAGATCCACTGCGTTTCCTTTGTCTAAAATATCCGTTACCTTCTCAAAGAAGGAGATCAGGTTGGTTTGGCACAATCTACCTTTTGTAAAACCATGTTGTATTTTGTCCCAATTACCTTGACCTCAATGTCCTTAACTACTTTCTCCCTCAATTTTTTTTCCAAGACCTTGCATACTACAGATGTCAAACTAACAGGCCTGTAGTTGCCCAGATCACTTTTACAACCCCTGAGTTTACAGTTTCATTAAAAATTCTTGCTAATGGGCTTGCAATTTCATGTGCCAGTTCCTTTAATATTCTTGGATGAAGATTATCTGGGCCCCCTGATTTAGTCCCATTAAGCTGTTTGAGTTTGGCTTCTACCTCAGATGTGATAATATCTACCTCCATACCCTCATTCCCATTTGTCATCCTACCATTATCCCTAAGCTCCTCATTAGCCTCATTAAAGACTGAGGCAAAGTATTTGTTTAGATATTGGGCCATGCCTAGATTATCCTTAACCTCCACTCCAGCCTCAGTTTTTAGCGGTCCCACTTCTTCTTTCTTTGTTTTCTTCTTATTTATATGGCTATAGAACCTTTTACTATTGGTTTTAATTCCCTTTGCAAGGTCCAACTCTAGATGGCTTTTGGCCTTTCTCACTTTATCCCTACATGTTCTGAACTCAATAAGGTAGCTTTCCTTGCTGATCACTCCCATCTTCCATTCCTTGTAGGCTTTCTGCTTTTTCTTAATCACCTCTCTGAGATGCTTGCTCATCCAGCTTGGTCTACAACTCCTGCCTATGATTTTTTCCCCTTTCTTGGGATGCAGGCTTCAGATAGTTTCTGCAACTTTGACTTGAAGTAATTCCAGGCCTCCTCCACCTTTAAATCCCCAAATTCTTCAGTCCAATCCACTTCCCTAACTAATTTCCTTAATTCTTTAAAGTTAGCCCTTTTGAAATAAAAAAACCCTAGTCACAGATCTATTTTTGTTTATCCTTCCATTTAGTTTAAACTGAATTAGTTCATGATCGCTCGAACAAAGATTGTCCCCTACAACCATTTCTTGTATGAGGTCCTCACTACTCACCAAAACCAAATCTAAAATGGCATCTCCTCTTGTTGGTTCAGCAACTACTTGGTGAAGGAATCCATCAGCTATCGCGTCCAGGAAAATCTGAGCCCTATTATTATTACTAGCACTTGTCCTCCAGTCTATATCCGGGAAGTTAAAGTCTCCCATGATCACACAATTCCCATGAGTATTTACTTCATTAAAAACATTAAAAAGGTCTCTATCCATATCCAAATCAGATCCCGGTGGTCTGTAGCACACCCCAAGCACTATCTCAGGGGAGGCTCTAGTAGCTTTCTTCCCCAGTGTGATTTTTGCCCAGACAGACTCTGTCTTATCCATTCCATCCCTTCTTATTTCTTTACAGTTTACCTCATCATTGATATACAATGCTACTCCACCACCTTTGCCTTTACTTCTGTCTTTCCTAAACAGCACATACCCTTCAATACCTGTACTCCAGTCATGACTACTATTCAACCATGTTTCTGTTATCCCTATAACATCCGGTTTCACTTCCTGCACCAGTAACTCTAGTTCCTCCATTTTGTTACCTAGGCTCCTCGCATTGGTGTACAAACACCTTAATTCTTGCTGTTTGGCTTCATTCACATTCTTTACCCGATGTGACAAAGTTCCTCCTCTTCCTTGGTGGGTCCTGCGCTTATTGGCGGATTTTGCTAGCCTCAGAGATCTTCCTGTGGTGGATCAGGAGTTGGGAGGAACCCGGGCCCGCCCTCTACCCCGGGTTCCAGCTCAGGGCCCTGTGGACTGCAGCTGTCTAGAGTGCCTTCCGGAACAGCTACACAACAGCTACAATTCCCTGGGCTACTTCCCCATGGCCTCCTCTCAACACCTTCTTTGCCCTCACCACAGGACCTTCCTCCTGATGTCTGTTAATGCTTGTACTTCTCAGTCCTCCAGCAGTATGCCTACTCACTCTCAGGCCTGGTCTACACTAGGACTTTAATTCGAATTTATCAGCGTTAATTCGAACTAACCGCTCAACCGTCCACACCAGGAAGCCATTTAATTCGAACTAGAGGGCTCTTTAGTTCGAATTTGGTACTCCACCCCGGCAGGTGGAGTAACGCTAAATTCGCACTTGCTAGCTCGAATTAGGCTTGGTGTGGATGCTAATCGAACTTAGCAGCTCCGGGAGCTATCCCACAGTGCACCACTCTGTTGACGCTCTGGACAGCAGTCCGAGCTTGGATTCTCTGGCCAGCCACACAGGAAATGACCCGCGAAAATTTGAATTCATTTTCCTGTCTGGGCGGTTTGAATCTGACGTTCTGGTTGCACATCGGGGCGAGCTCCGCAGCACCTGCAACGATGCAGAGCTCTCCAGCAGAGGAGTCCGGGCAATCCCAGAATAGAAAGAGGTCCCCAGCATGGAGTGACCGGGAAGTCCAGGATCTGATCGCTGTGTGGGGCGAGGAGTCTGTGCTCTCGGAGCTGCGCTCCAACAAGCGGAACGCGAAGACCTTCGAGAAGGTCTCTAAAGCCATGAAAGACAAAGGATACAGCCGGGATGCGATGCAGTGCCGCGTGAAAGTGAAGGACCTAAGACAAGGGTATCAAAAGTCAGAGCGGCAAGCGGACGCTCCGAGCCCAGCCCCAGACATGCCGCTTCTACGAGGCACTGCATGCCATTCTAGGTGGGTCTGCCACCAGTGCCCCACCAGTGACGGTGGACTCCGAGGACGGAATAGTGTACCGGGACAGTTCCCCCTCCCTGTTCGCCGATGGGGACGATGAGGAAGGGTCTTTAGAGGACGGCGCAGGCGACATCGAACCCACTCCCGCTTTCCCTGCCAGCCAGGATCTCTTCATCACCCTCACAGAGATCCCTACCAACCGCCCGTTAACCAGGACTCGGAATCAGGGGAAGGATCAGGCGGTAAGTGCTACAAACAGGGAAACATTTATTATTTTAAGAAACAGGGATTTATATAAAAAATAGAAATACTATATAAACATTTTTAAATATGAAACTAAACAAACAGCAGGTCTACACAAACAGCAATGGAGCAATAGTCCTCTGGGGATATTTCAAAAAAGCTCTCAGAGAGCAGCTGGAAAAGCCTCAGCAAGAGGTTTCTTGGGAGAGGTGCTTTATTGGGTGCTCCGTTGAAGCACACTCTTCCGCGCCATGCCATCCTCAGGTAGAGGGGGACCATCGCCTCTACGAGCATGGCAGCGTAGGGTCCTGGTCTGTGCAGGGCTTCTATTAACATCCGCTCTCTCTGTGTGCGCCTGACACGCCTCAGGGTGATGTCGTTGTGGAAGTGCTGCATCTAATTAGTGGAATTAGTGTACTGTTACTATTGTGCATGGTAGACTTTTACTTTGCATAAGAAAGACCTCGCTTAACAGAGTTTTACTTTGCATAAGAATGACCTCGCTTAACAGAGTTTTACTTTGCATAAGAATGACCCTCGCTTAACAGAGTTTTACTTTGCATAAGAATGACCCTCGCTTAACAGCCACTTGTGGCAGGCCTCAGAGGAAAAGCATACAGGGGTCTTTCCTGTTCACTGGCGGGAGATGCCGCATAACGCTCATCTTTTCTGCTTTGCACATTGCCTCCAGCAGGAGAGCACAGCTAAGCACTAACTGATAAGCACTCTGTACTGTAAGGCTTACCAGGACTTTGTGCAAGAGGGATGCAGCTATCTTTCTCGCTTGTGCGCTCTCCAGTGCAATGGCGCGCCAATGAGAGCGTATTCAAATCTCGGACTAGTTCTGAGATCTCCTGAGACTTGGTTCCCTCTTTGGTCTTGTTCACTGAAACTGACTAGACTGTGTTTACTGTTGGCAAACATGTATGTGTTCAAGGAAATCACCTACTTTTTCACATCACACAGCTTCGGCTCCTTCCCGGACTGCCCGCCATCCCCTGCAGAGGCTGGCTCGGATTAGACGCCGAAAGAAAAGACAAGGGACGACATGTTCCAGGAACTGATGGCCAGCTCCAGAGCGGAGGCGGCAGAGCAGAGACAGTCGAGGAGAGCCTGTGTCAGCAGCATCGCACACACCTGGAACGGGAGGATAGGTGGCGGCAGGAAGACCAGCAGGCGACTCAAACGCTGCTTGGTCTAATGAGGAGCAAACGGAGACGCTCCGGCGCCTTGTAGATGTTCTTCAAGACCGCAGTCAGGAGGAGAGAGCCCCCCTGCAGTGCATCTGCAACCGCCCTCCAACGCCAAGAAGTCCTGTCCCCCCCTCACCCAAAGTGACAAGACGGAGGGGCGGTAGGGGCCGTGAGAACTGTCCCTGCACCGCAGCACACCGATAATGTTAGAGACAACTGTCGCGCTGTAAATTTGTACAAGCTCTTTCTTTACAGCATCAACCAGTCCCAACTCCAAGTTCAAACCCCCCACTGTGTATTACATTATGAAAAGCGGTTTGGTGTTACTGACTGTTTCCGTCACGTTTCTGGTGTCAGAAGACTTTCTGTTGTTCTGTGGGGGGGGGGGGTGATTGTAATGTCACTGCATAGCCCACAGTGCCATGCTACAGACTTGGCTGCAGGGTCAACTGCAGGGCACACACAGACTGCAGTCACTAGGCACCAGGGACAGTCTGTGTGGTGTATGCTGCCCCGGTCTTTCCTTGAGGTGTATGCTTGTGCAGGGTCCTGGTGCCTGACATCCCCGAATGTAAAGGCAGGCTTCCTTCACATGCATTTGGACCGTAGTCACGATCCTCCCCGGTGCCCCGAGCCCCAAAAATAGACCTCATCCAGGGGCAGATACACACCCTTCCCCACACCCTCACCTTCCAACGCCCAAACCCACAGCCGTCATGGTAACCCCTATCCAAGGACGGCACCCTCGCCTTCCTGCAAACCCACCCATCAGTGCACACCTTAACCAGCACAGAATGCTTCCATGTTTCAACGAATAAACAGAAATGCAAAGTCAACGAAAGATTTATTATTAATTACTAAAACATGTCCTTAGTTTTAAAACGTCCTTGGGAAGTGGGGAAAACTTGGTTTATGATCAGGCTCTCTTAAAATCAAGTGGACAGTCACAGGTTACCCTGCTCTGCGAGGAAACTCGCTTTCAAAGCCTCCCTGATGCATATCGCTTCCCGCTGGGATATTCTCTCAGCACGGGTGTCTGGCTGATCGTAAACAGCAGCCAGGCGATTTGCCTCAACCTCCCAAGCGGCCAAAAGGTCTCGCCTTGCTCTCACAGAGATTGTGGAGCACACAGCAAGCAGCAATAACTACGGGATATTCTTTTCGCTGATGTCCGAGCGAGTCAGTAAGGTCCGCCATCTCCCTTGAGACGTCCGGCACACTCCACCACCATTCTGCACTTGCTCAGCCGGTAGTTGAAGAGTTCCTTTTCAGTGTCCAAGGCGCCTGTATAGGGCTTCATGAGCCAGGGCATTAGCGGGTAGGCCGGGTCCCCGAGGATCACTGTAGGCATCTGCACATCCCCAACCGTTATTTTCTGGTCCGGGAAGAAAGTGCCTGCCTGGAAGCGTCTAAACAGACCAGAGTTCCTGAACACACGCGCGTCATGAACCTTGCCCGCCCACCCGACGTTGATGTTGGTAAAACGTCCCCTATGGTCCACCACAGCTTACAGCACCATTGAAAAGTAGCCCTTTCGGTTAATGTACTCGCTGGCCTGGTGGGCTGGTGCCAGGATAGGGATGTGAGTCCCATCTATAGCCCCACCGCAGTTTGGGAATCCCATCGCGGCGAAGCCATCTATGATGACCTGGACATTTCCGACAGTCACTACCTTTGAGAGCAGTTGCTCAACGATTGCGTGGGCTACTTGAATGACAGCAATCCCCACGGTAGATTTGCCCATGCCAAAGTGGTTCGCTACTGACCGGTAGCTGTCTGGCGTGGCAAGTTTCCAGAGGGCTATGGCCACTCGCTTCTGCACAGTCAGGGCTGCTCGCATCCTTGTGTACTGGCGCCTCAGGGCAGGGGACAGCAAGTCACACAGTTCAAGGAAAGTGTCCTTACGCATCCTGAAGTTTCGCAGCCACTCTGTGTCATCCCAGACCTGCAGCACTATGCGGTCCCACCAGTCTGTGCTTGTTTCCCGGGCCCAGAATCGCCGTTCCACACCATGAACTTGACCCATTGCCACCATGATCTCCACTGCCCGGCGTACCCTGCTTTGTGAGAGGTCTGCGCCACTCTCCTCACCGTGCTGCCGGAGCCTCCTCGCCCGGTTTCTCAGCATCTGACTGTGGAAGAGGTGGACGATAACGTGCGAGGAGTTGACAACGGCCATAAGTGCAGCGATGATCGCAGCGGGCTCCATGCTCGCAGTGCTGTGGCGTCCGCGCTGTAACCGACCAGAGAAGGGCGCGAACAGATTTCCCGCCGGCGCTTTCAAGGAAGAGAGGAGGCGGGATTGACGGTTCAATGACGACACATTTTCCCCAGCATGCATTGGGGAAATCCCTAATTCAATGGGCAGCGGGGAGTGCGGGAACTGTGGGATAGCTTCCCACAGTGCACCGCTTCCAAAGTCGAAGCTGGCCCCGTGAATGTGGACTCAGAAGTTCGAATTTGTGTATTTAGTATGGATACACAAATTCGACTTATTAAGGTCGAATCCACAAATTCGACTTAAGTAGATTCGAAATAGTCCTGTAGTGTAGACAAGCCCTCAGCTTCTTGCATGCCTCTTGCTCCCAGTTCCTCGCGCGCACTTCCTCTCCTCTGGCTCCCTGGCTTCCTCTGGCCTGACTGGAGTGAGCCCTTTTATAGCATCAGAGGGACCTTAATTAGAGTCAGGTGCTTAACAGCCTCACCTGACTCTTAGCAGGTTAATTGGAGTCAAGTGTTCTCATTAGCCTGGAGCAGCCCCTGCTCTGGTCACTCAGAGAACAGAAAACTGCTTATCCAGTGGTCAGTATATCTCCCTTCTACTACTCTACTGTTCCCAACTGGCTTGGGTCTATCACACCAATTAGGCCCAGACATTCTACCACCAGTATCACCTATTAGACTGGTATCTACACTACCCTTTCTCCTTATATCCGTTTTCCTACCCACAGCTGTATCCTTTCTTACTTCGTATTCTTCCCTCTCAATGTTAAAATCTGGTGTGGAGATTGCCTGGACATCTCCCAACCATCTCCCCCCAATTCCTAGTTTAAAGCTCTCTTAATCAGTTGTGCCAGCCTCCATCCTAGAAGTCTATTTCCCTCCTGACTCAGGCGAAGTCCATCCTAAGAGAACAGTCCTCTGTCCATGAATGCCTCCCAGTGGCCATACATCCCAAAGCCCTCCTTATAGCACCACTGCCTGAGCCATCTGTTGATCATCATAATCTTGTCACACCTTTGTTGCCCTTCTCTAGTAATAGGCAGAATCCCACTGAAGATCACCTGAGCCTCGATTTCCTTAAGCATCTTCCCCAGCCTGGCATAGTCTCCCTTGATACGTTCCAGCGAGAATTTAGCCATATCATTCGTTCCCACCTGAAGGACAATCAGTTGATTCTTTCCCGCTCCTATTAGGATCTTCTTCAGCCTCAGATCCACATCCTGTATCTTAGCACCCGGCAGACAGCACACCCTTCTGTTCTCTGGATCAGCTCTGGTTACCGGCCTGTCTATTCTTCTCATTAAGGAGTCTCCAATCACGTAGACCTGCCTTTTCCTGGTGACAGTGCGATTCTCTGGTCTATCCACTGTTCCCTCTGGCTGCAAGTCCTCTTGATTCCTGTTGTCCCTTGCAATCCTCCACAACCCATCCCGTATCCTCCTGGGGCTCATGTTTGGGGTTATCTCCATTGACTCTTCTCCTCTTCTTACAGGACTAGCTGTGCCCCTTCTTCATTTTCCAACTCCGCAAACCTGTTCCTGAGCTCTATTTCTCCTTCACTGGCCCGTCTTTTCCTCGGCCTGGTCCCTCAGATTCCCTTATCAGTTTTCTTCAATTCCTAACTTCTGCTTTATATTCATTACTATCAACTTCCCCTTTCTTCCATTTGTGTATATATGTGTATATACACACACAGAGCTACCTTTACTTCTCCTCTAAGCCAGGTAATTGTTTTAACCAGCACAGCCTTCTTCCTTGACTGTTGGATTGTGGCTTTTGGGGCATCTAGTAAGGTGTTCTGAAATGATTCCCAATTACATTCACATTTTTCTGATTAAACTCTTCCCAGATGATTTGGCTCATAATTGTTTTCAGCTTTGTGAAATTGGTCCTATTAAAGCATCAGGCATATATATTACTCGTTGAAACTTTACAATGTGCAAGCAGAATAAATGTGATTAAATCATGATCATTTGTATCCAACGTGCCATTTATTTTTAGTTCTGTGAGTAGTTCCTCTTTTTCTGTTAGGACAAGATCTAATAAAGAATTCCCTCTTGTTGGCTGCAACACTTTTTGAGTTAGGAAATTGTCATCTATAATGTTTAGAAATTCCAAGGATGTTTTACTCCTGGCAGCATGAGATCTCCAGCATACGTCATTCAAGATGAAATCCTGCACAATCACGCAGCTTTTTCCCCAATATATTATAGATAGGTGTGTAAGGAGGTGGTCATCCTGTCCCCTAGTGTGATTTGGGGATCTGTAACAGACACTACCTAACAGCCTATCTGTTAGGACATTGATCCATAAGCTAGGGTGACCAGACAGCAAATGTGAAAAATCGAGATAGGGTGGGGGGTAATAGGAGCCTATATAAGAAAAAGACCCAAAAATCGGGACTGTCCCTATAAAATCGGGACATCTGGTCACCCTGCCATAAGCATTCAAGAACATTTTCTTCCAATTTGTCAGTGCCTCAGAACAGGCAATGCCATTTTTGACCTAGAGTGCCACTCCCCCTCACCTTCTGCCCACTTGATCCTTCATTGATTTTAACATTCCAATCATGTGAATCAAACCACCATGTTTCAGTCATATCAACTAGATCAAATTTATGCTAAAAACTGAGCAATTCCAATTCCTCTTGTTTATTAACCAGGCTCCTAGCAGTGTGTATAAACAATACAAGAATTTATTTTCTTCATGTCCTTGATTCATTTTGTTCTCAACATCTCAGTTTTGTGCTCAGTGCTCATATCTTCCCTCTTTTTACTCTCTCTTTTTTCCATAAACTTAACCTCCTCCTGATTACTCTAGTCAGCCTGTCCCCCAGGAGATTGGTCCCTGTAATGGGTTGGACTCACCCCTGCGGCACCTCCTGCTGGTCGTCCTTGGGAATTAGCTCAGTCCAGCGTTCGGAGCGCCCTCTGCAGGCCGGTGATCCACCTGTCTTCTCCTGGCCCCCCGTGTCCCTCCCAGGACCCCGGTGCCCCTTTAACTGGGTCTCCCCCTCCCAGGGGAACCCCCACCCTACTATCCCCACTTTGCCTCAGAATTGGCCACTGCCAGTCATTCTCTAGCCCCTGCTCCCTGGGGCAGACTGCAGTATCAGCCCGTTCATCACTGGCAAAGAGGGTTTGGACCTGCTGCCTTGGCCTACCCCTGGGCTGCCCCCTGCAACCCCCGGTACCCCTTTGGCCTTGTGCTAGGCTGCAGCCTGGGGCTTTCCAGGCCAGAGCTCCCCAGCTCCTCAGCCTTTCCCCAGCCCTGCTCCACTCAGGTACTCTATCTCTAGCTCCCTGCAGCCAGGCCCATCTCCTTCTGAATACAGAGAGAGACTGTTTTCCTTCTGGCTTCCCTGGCCTTCTTCTAAGGCGCTGCAGCTCTGTTTGGGGCGTGGCCCCAGCTGCAGCCACTCCTCCAATCAGCCCAGTCTAAAGCCCCTTCCCAGGGCTGTTTTAAAGCCCCAAAAGGGCAGGAGCGGGTAGCCACCCCGCTACAGTCCCCTTTCTACTTAGCTGGAGGCCATCCAAACTATACAGCCCCTTCTCCCCATGAAAGGTGGAGCAATGTTTCACAGAACCAAAGCCCTTCTCCACCCTACACCATTTACCTAGCCAGCAGTTGACTTCCTGAATCTTCTGCCTTCTGTCTTCCTTTGCTCATGGAATAGAAAGTATGTCAGAGAAGATTGCATAGACATTCTTCTTCAGTACACTTCTGAGTTCCCTGAAGTCAACTACTATCTGCAAGATATCCTGCAATGCAGTGTCATTAGTGCCAGATGAACCAAACCAATGGATCCTCTCATGTTGACTTCAGAAACCTATCCAATCTTACAGTGATGTCTTGTGTCTCGGCTCTGGGAAGGCAACACACTGTCCCATTGTCTGCTTCTCCCTTGCAGAATGTTCTTTTGAGTCTTCTGAGTAGTTAACCTCAAGCAAGGATTGTCTGTCTTCCTTGGATGGTTGGAGAACTCTTTGCAGGCAAGTCTTATTTTCATACAGTTTGAGTCAAGCTGCCATCCACACATGTATCCCATACATCTCTCCAGTCCCTTAGAATTGCTGGACCTTGAGATGTATCTTCCATAGTTTCCACATTGAGAACCAGGTATCAGTTTAAGCTTCTAGCTGTGTGGAATTACTCCTGGTCCTCTTCTGTCTGGGGCCTGCAGCCTGCCCTGCCTCATCTGTCTGCAGCTGTGTGGAATGCTGCCATGACCTCTTGTCTCTGTTGTTATGAACCACCAGGTCTCATCTTTGACTTCCTCTCTGTCTGATTTCTTGGTGGTCAGCTCCTTTCTTCTGAAACCAGGGGACTGGTGTTCCCCAACCCTGGTTGTCTAGGAACTCGTCAGCTTTTCTGATTCTCAATAGCATCTCTGCTTGCCTCTCCAATCTGCACATCTTTTCCTGCAGTACAGCTACCCCCACGCAGTCTGCAGCTGAGTCTATGGGGCTAACAGGAGGGTTTGTTTCCCTGAGAATTGGCAGCTCTGACTGTTACCTCCAAGAGGCTTTCTGTGCAGCACAAAGGGGCTGTTCTGCCAGAGTACTTCTTGCTGCTAACTGCAACTGGTAATGGAGATGACCTCTGTCCCCTCCTTTCTGTGATGCCAGGCTTTTGGGAGCACATGGCCCTGGTAGCCCCATCTCCCGTCTCGGCAGCTCTACATGGAAGTTCCTTTTAGTGTCATGTTTCAGCATTTCCAGACTCTGCGAGTGCTTTTGTAGGGTTGGGAGATTGACTCCTGGGTGGGGGAGATGTCTGGATCTCTGGGTTTTGTCCTGCTGTCCATCACTGCAGTATCTGAGCCCCTTCCACATAAGGACAATAGCAATAAGGAAGTCCCTAGTGACGGGGAGCCTAAGTAAGGAATTAGGTAACAAGCAGGCCCGGCTGGTACCCTCACAGGTGGGGACAGCAAGACAGACATTCCATAACTGATCAGTGGACTCCCAATGCTTCCAGAACCCATCCTGGCCCCCTGCCTAGCAGCAAAGAGACAGGGCGTGCACAGCCCTGGGGGACTGGCCCACGGCTGGAGGGGACTGAAGAGATAGGAACTAATGGGCTCTGTTGAGGAGTGTCTGTACAGAAGGGGAAAATAAATAAAATGCTCTAAAAATAATGGGGAGAAAGCCCAGGGTCACTTGTTCCTGGGGTGGGGCCTTGAGGGGATCCCAGGGATCTGGTTTGATAGGGAATTCTACAATGCTGTTTTTAAAAAAATACCTGATTTGGGACCTGCCTGCTGTCAGGCTCGGTAACTTCAAGAGTTCTTCATTGCTACCCTCCTAGCATTCATCACGTTCACTTGTTGTGTTGGCTTTTAACAATGATTGAACTCTTTGGTGTAGGGGCCATCTGTTATTCTGTGTTTGGGAGGTCCGTGTGTTCTCATGAAATGGAGCCCTGATCCTGATTTAAGCAAGGGAACCACAGGGTTAATGCCCTGCAGAGGCAGAGAAGGAGAGATGCTGAGATTGTGGACCACTTAAGAGCTGCCCAAGGAGCCCGAGCCACTGTGGGGAATCCTGGACCCTCCACCTGCCTTGCGGGGGGGCCAGGGTGCCCAAGAGCAGCACCCGGCCTGTGAGCCACAGCGGCCCCAGGCTCCCTGGGCAGCTCTTACTACGTTCCGGCTCCAGCTTCTGGCCAGGCCAGGGGATGGGGCTTGGGGAAGGGAGGAGCGGGGGGGGGCCTGCGGCTGGGAATGTGAGGGGCCCAAATGTTCCTTGTGCCCATGGCCCCAATAAATCTTAATCCGCCTCTGCGTGTGTGTGCGTGTGCGTGTGCATGCATGTGCGCGTGTGTGTGTGTGTGCGTGTGTGTGTGTGTGTGCGTGTGCATGTGCATGCGCGTGCGTGTGTGTGCGTGTGCGTGTGCGTGTGCGTGTGTGTGTGTGTGTGGCATTCAGCACAAAAATAGCTAGGAACCTGTCATTTTAAAATTCTATTTTGCCCTCTGGTAATTCCTCTCAGCATGGCCTGGGCCACAGAGGAGCCCCCAGAACGCCTCACTCGGCGAGATACCAAGGGCACTGCATAGAGAGAAGGTGGATTTTAAAATGCTCTGAAGTGTTTCCATGAGAAAGCCCCCGGCACTGGTTAGAGGGCACCCTCAGCTCATACCTCTGGGCTGCTCTCCATTAGCACTGTGCATTGTGCAGCTCACTTCACACGGAGGGTAGGTGTATCCAGGGCAGAGACACGCGTGGCAATGACAGCAGTCACAGAATAATAGCAATTAGGTTTGCCAACCCTCCAGGACTGGCCTGGAGTCTCCTGGAATCAGCATTGATCTCCCAATGACTACTGAAAGCAATCTGGGAGATTTTAATAGGATATTTAAAGAAAATGACATTACGTCATGTTGGGGGAAAAAATCTCCCGGAATAGCTTCAGTCAGCGTTGGCAACCCTAATAGTGGTGTGGGGCTGGAAGGGATCTCGAGAGGTCAGCTAGGTTGGCTCCCCTGCACCGTGACAGGACCAAGTAAACCTAGACCATCCCTGACAGGGGTTTGTCCAGCCTGTTCTTAAACACCTCCAATGATGGTGATTCCACAGCCTCCCTTGGAAGCCTATTCCAGAGCTGAACTACCCTTATAGATAGAAACAGTGGTGAGCTGGAGCTGGTTCGCACCGGTTCGTGCAAACCGGTTGTTAAATTTAGAAGCTGGTTTAGAACCGGTTGTTAAAGGGGTGGGCAATTGGGAGAGGGAGGTTTTTCTGTCGTTACGCCAGCCCACGGAACCGTCCTGTCCGGCCCGCCTGGGGAGGCTCCCCCAGCCCCTCTCCCACTTCCCCCCTCTTGCAGAGACCAGTGTGCCATGCCATCGGTGCAGCGCTCTGGACCGCTCCTGAGCAGCTCTGCAGCTCCTGCTGCTTTGAGCGGCATGGTAAGGGGGTGGGGCTGCGAGCTCCAGCGGGCCGCGTGGCGTCCATATGCGCTGCCCTGAGCAGCATGGTAAGGGGTCCAGGCCGGGGCTGGGAGGAGGGGTTGGATAAGAGGCAGAGAGCGGTTGGAGGGGGCAGAGGTTCTGGGGAAGGTCAGGGGTGGGGAACAGAGGGGTTGGGTAGGCGTGGGAGTTCCAGGGGTCTGTCAGGGTGGTGGTGGATGGGGCCGGGGCAGTCAGGGGACAGGGAGCAGGGTGAGTTGGGTAGGGGGTGGGGTCCTGGGGGCAGTTAGGGTGGGGGATCTCAGGAGGGGGTGGTCAGGGGACAAGGAGCAGGGGGGGTTGATGGGTTGTGGGTTCTGAGGGGACAGTCGGGGGCAGGACGTGGGTGGGGGTCGGATGGGGGGGACAGGCCGTTTTGGGAGGCACAGCCTTCCCTACCTAGCCCCCAATACAATTTTGCAACCCTGATGTGCAGGGCCGGCTTTAGGAAGTGCAGGGCCCGATTCGAACAGTTTCAACGGGGCCCCGGCAGGGATGACTGAAAAAAACCACATAAAAAACCACATGGGGCTTGTACTCACCGGGCGGCGCTCCGGGTCTTCGGCGGCACTGAAGGACCCGCTGCCGAAGTGCCACCAAAGACCCGGTAGGGAACCGGTTGTTAAGTTTTTGGCAGCTCCTCACTGGATAGAAAGTTTTCCTAACACAGCCGCCAGCTTCTTGCGGGCCCCAGGCCTCGCCCCCATCCCACCCCTTCTCCCAAGTCACCACCCCCACCCCGCCTCTTCCCGCCCAGTTCCGCCCCCTCCCCCAAGCACGCCCTGTCCCTACTCCTTCCCCCTCCCCACTTTCCCCTTCTCACCTACTCCCCCAGCGTGTCCTGCACACCACAGAACAGCTGATCGTGGTGGGCAGGAGGCACTGAGAGGGAGTGGGAGGAGGTGATCAGCAGAGCCACCAGCGGACGGAAGGCACTGGGTGGGGGAGGGAAGGAGCTGGCTGCCAGAGGGTGCTAAGCTAGTCCTAATATCAAACCTAAATCTCCCTCGCTGTTGCTGCAGATTAAGCCCATTACTTCTCATCCTCCCTTCAGTGGAACTGGAGAACAATTGGTCACTGTCATCCTTCCAGCAGTCCTCACTGTTTTTTAAGATTCTTATCAGGTCCTCACTCCATCTTCTTTTCTCAAGTCTAAACACGTCCAGTTTTTTTAACCTTTCTTCAGAGGTCAGGCTTTCTAAGCCCGTTATCATTTTTGTTACTCTCCTCTGGCCTCTCTCCAATTTGTCCACATCTTTCTTAAAGTGTGGCACCCAGAATTGGACACAGCACTCCAGCTGAGGCATCACCAATGCCAGAGAGCGACAGGTACCTCCCATCTCTTATATATGATACTCCTGTTAATACACCCCAGAATATTAGCCTTTTTTGCAGCTGCATCACATTGGTGACACATATTTAATTTGGGATCCACTCTAATCCCCAGATCTTTTTCAGCAGTACTAAAACCTAGCTAGTTATTCCCCATTATATAATTGTGTATTTGATTTCCCCTTTCTAATTGAAGTACTTTGTACTTGTCCTTATTGAATTTCAGCTTGTTGAAGTCAGACCACTTCTCCCGTTTGTCAAGGTTGTTTTTAATTCTAATCCTGTCCTCCAGAGTTCTTGTAAACCCTCCCATCTTGGTGTCATCTGCAAATGTTATAAGTGTACTCTCTACTCCATTACCCAAATCATTAAAGAAATATTGAGTAGTGCTGGACCTAGAACTGATCCCTGCAGGATCCCACCAGATATGCCTTCCCAGTCTGACAGTGAACCATTGATAACTATTCTCTGAGTATGGTCTTTCAATTAGTTGTGCAGGAGTAATTTCAGCTAGACCACATTTCCCTAGTTTCCTTATGAGAATGTCATGTGTCAAAATTCTTAGTAAAATCAAGATATATAATGTCTACCACTTCTCCAAATCCACTAGGCCAGCAACCTTGTCAAAGAAGGACATTAGATTGGTTTGGCATGATTTGTTCTTCACAATTCCATGCTGGCAGTTCCTTATAATCCTATCGTCCTCTAGGTTTTTGGAAAAATTGATTGTTTAACCATTTGTTCCAGTATCTTTTCAGGTATGGAAGTTAGGCTGACTGGGCTGTAATTCCCTGGGTCCTCTTTGTTCCCCTTTTTAAACATAGATACTATGTTTGCCCTTCTCTGGTCTCTGGAACATCACCCCTCCTCCCTGTGTTCTCAAAGATAATCACTAACGGTTCCAAGATTGCTTCAGCTAGTTTTTTAAGTAGTCTAGGATTAATTTCATCAAGCTCTGCCAACTCGAATATATCTAATTTATCTAAATATGCTTTAACCTGTTCTTTCCCTTTTTTGGCTTGTAGTCCTTCCCCCTTGTTCTTAATATTAATTGTGTGGACTATCTGGTCACCGTTGACCTTTTTAGTGAAGACTGAAGCAAAATAGGCATTAAACCCCTCAGCTTTCTTTTGATGCCATCCATGATTAGCTCTCCCTCCCCACTAAGCAGAGGGCCTGCACTTTCCTTATCTTTCTCTTGCTCCTAATTTTCTTATTGGCTTTTATGTCCCTTGCTAGGTTTTACTCATTTTGTACCTTAGCCTTTCTGATTTTGTTCCTATGTGCTCATGCCATTCTTTTGTACTCCTCCTCCACTTTTTGTAGGATTCCTTTTTGATTTTACCATCATTAAAGAGTTCCTGATGGAGCCATGTTCTTCCCATCTTTTCTTCACATTGGTTCCTTTAATACTGTGTCCTTGAGAAACTACCAACTCTCCTGAACTCCTTTTTCCCTCAGATTTTCTTCCCATGGGATCTTACCTACCAGTTCTCTGAATTTGTTAAAATTCCATTGTCCTTATTCTGCTGCTTTCACTCCTTCCTGTCCTTAGGATTATGAAATCTCTCATTTCATGATGACTTTCACCCAAATTGCCTTCAACCTTCAGATTCACTACCAATTCTTCCCTGTTGGTCAGAATCAAGTCTAGAATGGCTATCCCCCTGATTACTTCCTACGCTTTCTGTAACAAAAAATTATCCCCAATACATCCACAAACTTACTGGAAATGTTATGTTTTGCTGTATTCGGATAATTTTAATTGGGTGTTTAAAGTCCCCCATTACTACCAGGCCCTGTATTTTGGAAATTTCTCTTATTTGTTCTAGTAATGACTCATCCACCTCCTCTGTCTGATTTGTAGGTCTACATTAGACCCGTGCAATCATGTCACCCCTATTTTTACCCCTGTTATCTTTACCCTGAGATTCTCAAATGGTCTGCCTCTCACTTCCTACTGGCCCTCAGAACAAGTGTACATATTCTTGATGTATAATGCAACCCCTCCTCCAATTTTATCCTACCTGTGCTTCCTGAACCAGCTATACCCCTCTATTCCAATATTCTAGTCATGAGACTTATCCTACCAAATGTCTGTGATGCCAATAAGTTATAATTTAGCTTATGTGCTAAGACGTCCTGTTCTTCCTGTTTATTCCCTTTATTCCTTGCATTCATGTACAGACATCTAAAGTGTTGTGCAGATTCCCCCACTGATTTTCCTCTTGTTGCTCCTGTGACCCGTTGTAATTTTCCATGTCGCCCCCCCCCTTCCCCATAGCTAACCCTTGCATGACTTGTCACATGGCCAGGTCTGGAGCTGAAATGAGATGGGACCTGTCACCTCTCATCCTCAGCACACTTCTGAGCCAGCCATACACAGAGAGCCTGTTTTACAGGCCAGCCAGCCCTGTCCAATTATCAGACCCCATTAGAAAGGCATCAGGTGCCCCCTACAAAGTACCGGGAGAGCTCAGCTGGAAGGGAACTGCAGGATGGAGATGGGTTCCTGCAGGAGGCCCTGAAGCAGGGAGATTGAAGGGAAGGGCGTATCCTCCTTAGGAACCTCTGAGAGTCAGTGTGATGTTATTGACATGAACTGTGACCGTATAGATCATTGTTGCAACCAAGGTCCTATAGTTGCGTCAAATCTTGTACAAAGGAGGTCAAGTAAGGTTTATATGGAAAGTTTGTAATTTGCTAGTTATGATTATGCTGTCAGTACACGTGTATAATTTTTGTATTTGAAGTATGACTACTGGCTATGTACTTGTATCTCAATGTGTTTGATTCCAAGTAGCATCAGTGAAGCATTTGGTCAGTTTCTTGAGAAAAGACTATTCTGAGTAAGTGCCCAATCAAGAAACACTTAACTGACAATGGACTTTGGGAGATGCCAATCCACATCTGAGCTTTCTTGGGAACGTTCAAACTAACATGTAAACAGTGGCATCGGCCTGCAAAAAGCTGAATCATTCATGGACATGTGACTTGCCCAGATGGCTACAAACTCCATCTCGTTGCTGTGATTATGCACAGAAAAACAAAGGGGTTTCTGTCTACAAGAAAGAGAATATAAAAGACCTTGGAAGCCCCTCCATTTTGTCTTCAGCTGGCTCAAGAGACGGCCTCTCCACCCCAAAGAGATGCCTAAAAGCAACTGAAACAAAGGACAGTAACTATGGGGGTGTGAGTCATTGCTGTACCTAGGCCACAAACTACAATATCGGTCTGAAAAGGATTGGGCCCAGACTAGGAAGGAGTCTAGTCTGTGAAAGAAGCCTATTGGGACATCTCTGAGGATGAGATTTATCTGTATTCAGTTTCCTACTGTATTAGGCTTAGACTTGCATGTTTTGTTTTATTTTGCTTGGCCACTTACTTTGTTCTGGCTGTTATTACTTGGAACCACTTAAATCCTAATTTTTATACTTAATAAAATCACTTTTGTTTATTGATAAACCCAGAGTAGGTGATTAATACCTGCAAGGCCAGCTCCAGGGGTTTGGCCGCCCCAAGCAGCCAAAAAAATAAAAAAAAAAGAAGCCGTGATCGCGATCTGCAGCAATTCAGTGGGAGGTCCTTCGCTCCGAGCGGGAGTGAGGGACCCTCCGCCGAATTGCCGCCGAATACGTGAAAGTGCCGCCCCTCCCTGGAGTTGCTGCCCCAAGCACCTGCTTGATAAGCTGGTGCCTGGAGCCGGCAATGAATACCTGGGTGGGCAAACAGCTGTGCATATCTCTCTATCAGTGTTATAGAGGATGAACAATTTATGTGTTTACCCTGCATAAGCTTTATACAGAGTAAAACGGATTTATTTGGGGTTTGGATCCCATTGGGAGCTAGAGACAGGAGCACTTGCTAAGCTATTTTCAGTTAAGTCTGCAGCTTTGTGGGTGTGGGTCAGACCCTGGGTCTGTGTTTCAGCAGATTAGCATATCTGGCTCAACAAGACAGGGTTCTGGAGGCCCAAACAGGCAGAGAAAATGGGCTCAGGGATAATCTCAGCACATCAGATGACAGTCCCAAGGGGGTCTCTGTGACCGAACCCGTCACAGTCTGAACCAAGGATGGCTCCAAAAACTGCTTTTGTTTTGGTGTTTTGCTTAAGTTTTATGTTTGAAGAATAAAATTGTGCCCAGAAAAAGACTTAGGCATGACAGCAAGTCCTTCCTCGGCAGGGCAGAAGATCCTACATGAGTGAGGGGAAACTGAGGCAGCAATTACCTTGAAGCCAGAATGGGAGGTGGCAATGGGACACCCTGGCTCTCCCCTGCCTGGCTTATTATGCCATTCTTTGCACATGTGCAAAGCAGGTGTAAAACATGACCAGATGGGAACAGAAGCATTTGCACATGTGCAGATGGTGCCCCAAGGTGCAGGGAGTGGAGAACTGAACCAGGCCTGGAGTGAATGAGGAACTTTCTGCCTTCTCCTCTCCAGAATCCCGCCTGAATTCATCCAAGGAGGCCTGTGTAGTACGAGCCTCATAACTCCTAGCTCATTGTGGCACCTTACAGTGGCAGGAGCCATGGTCCTTCTTGCCCTGCAGTGGATCCGAGACTGACCCAAGCCTCCCGGATTTGTAATATCCCAGCAGGAGAACTGGCACTGAGGCCCGAGTCCCTGATCTGGTCCCTGCTGCAGTGACACTGGAGCTTCCTCGGCATGTAGCTGCCCTAATATCCCCTTTGACAGTTTACTTCAGCATGACAGAATGAGCTGGGGATGCTCAGCAGCTACACGGACAAGGCTGCTCCCCAGCACCAGCGGCATCCCCCTCCAGTCACCCCCTTTCCAGCCCTGTTCACCCCTGAGAAAGGGGAAGGATCCAACCCCTCAGGACAGAGAGCCTAGAGCCAGGCAGCCAGGGACGCCGTCCAGCACAGACCCTGTGAGCAGCTGTAGGGCTGGGCCCATATGGCCAAGGGGCTGGGGGAACAAGCTCCCTGACTCAGGTGATGTCACTTTGTCGAGTGGGGCTGTTAAATGCCACATCCAGGATCCGCAGCTTGAGCTGGGCTCCTGCCCGAAGCTTCAATCCTGCAGAAAGTGCTGTATTTGGTAATGGCAATGGTGGGGAAGGCCCAGCCGCAGGATGTTGATTCAGCAGCCCAGATACTCAGCCACTTCCTGTTTGGCTGCACTAACATGACTTGCCTGCTTTACAGAAGGCTGTTCGTTCAGAGAAGTGAAGTGCTGTTGACAAAGAGGAGGCTGACAGAGCTGAGCCGGAACAGCTGGGCTGCCTCCCCAAGTGTAACGGAAAGAAAGCAGAGCAGACTGCCTCCCCCGCCGTGTCTCAAGCAGCGTCGCTCGCAGCGCAGCATGGGTCTCGCTTGCACTCTCCCTTTCCCGACACCTCCTGGGAGCCTATGGCCAAACTACTGAGAATACAGCTAAGCCCAGCAACACCCCGTACAAAGTTTCACCCATGGAGCTGTTGTGCCTGCCCTGGATGCCCTGATATTAGTTCTGGCTGCAGATCACAAAGAGAACAGGCTGTCTCTGTTACTTTGAGAGGAAGCGTAGTCTAGTGGTTGGAGCAACGGCCAAGGAATCAGGGCTTGGACACCTGGATTCTACTTCCTTTTCCGCTGCTCTGGTTTATCACCTTTGACACCTCACTTAGGAACAATGGATGGCCTGCCATTTGTACCCACAATCTTTGCAAGTAAACTGTGGCCCAAATGGCCACTTGGGAGTCTAGCTACCACTGAAGGGTGTGATACACCAGGTGGCTGCAAGGCAGGTGCTTAGGTTTCCACCCTCCATGTATTTTGTGTAACCCAAATTTTGTCTGCAAAGGGAAGCCAGTGCTCATCCCATCTGCTCTCTATGCCTACAGCCACTGCCCCTAAAATGGGGGGACAATTAGAGCTGGTTGGCCAATTTGTGACTATAGTTGAGAATAGAGGAGGGGAGTTGGAGTCCCTGCTCCTGGCGGTGTATGAGGACTTGTTATGGAGGATGTTCATACAGCTGCCAGGTATTCAGGGCAGTGCTTAAAAGTCACCAACATCTCATGAATTTGCTAACTCTGAGCCCAGTTGTGCCTCCAAGATCTTCTGCTTATGGGCCACACCTGCCTGTGCTGAAGGAGTCATGCTTCTGGAACCCAGAAGGCAGCACCAGAGAACCACCAGCAGCATGGAGCCTCCATGCAGGTGTCCTTGACCTTTCATTGGTCCACACTGGTCAGTGTCAAGCCCTGTGCCCCATGGGTGTTCAAACACCCCTCCCCACCCACACACACTGGAGTGATCAAGAGAATCTTGCTGGGAATTGCTGCAGGATTCATCCAGCTCTATATTCTGACTGCAAGATCACTTTTGTTGGTGATGCATGGGCCACTATGTGCCCAGCTTGACCCTCAGATCCCAGACACTAAAATGGGTCCCTCACACCATCCTCACTGAGCAGGCTTTCAGAGCAAGGCCCCTCTCCAAAACATGAAGCATTTAGCCCTTCTTGTGATTTCCAGGTCACTAGCCAGGCTGTCCTGATCTCTGAGACTGGGTTAGTTATTGGCAGCTATCCACCAAATAGTCTGGCCAAGTTGTTTGCAGACAAGGGCGGAGGCAACTCATGGGGGTGCATGTCAGTTGCTGCTTGGTTTGTACTGAACGTCTGCTGAAGCCACTGCCCTCATACTGCACCTCCTCACCCCCCACTATCAGCAGGCCTGGGTCATCTCTGGACAAGGGGATTGCATGAGCTTTTTGCTAATGAATTTGCTTGAGCTATTCGCTGTTTGCTAGCTGAGGTGTGCAAGTTGGCACATGGACCCGGCACTTCAGAAGTGACAAGAGATTTGGGTGCCTGCATTGGGGGCCAGGCCCAACTTGAGACCCCTGATTTTCAGAAAGGGCCCAGCATGTGCCTGCTGAAATAGTCCCCTTTAAAGTGTCTCAAATGCAGGGGCGGCTCCAGGCCCCAGCACAGCAAGCGCGTGCTTGGGGCGGCAAGCTGCGGGGGGCGCTCTGCCGGTCCCCGAGAGGGCGGCAGGTAGGCCGCCTTTGGTGGCATGCCTGCAGAGGGTCCTCTGGTCCCGCAGCTCCGGTGGACCTCCCGCAGGCGTGCCTGCAGAGGGTCCTCTGGTCCCGCAGCTCCGGTGGACCTCCCGCAGGCGTGCCTGCAGAGGGTCCTCTGGTCCCGCAGCTCCGGTGGACCTCCCGCAGGCGTGCCTGCAGAGGGTCCTCTGGTCCCGCAGCTCCGGTGGACCTCCCGCAGGCGTGCCTGCAGAGGGTCCTCTGGTCCCGCAGCTCCGGTGGACCTCCCGCAGGCGTGCCTGCAGAGGGTCCTCTGGTCCCGCGGCTTCGGCACGCCTGCGGGAGGTCCACCGGAGCTGCGGGACCGGCGACCGGCAGAGCGCCCCTGCGGCATGCTGCCGTGCTTGGGGCGGCGAAATATCTAGAGCCGCCCCTGCTCAAATGGGGTCTGTAAAATTGAGGGACCCAGAATCATTTGTGACTTTGGGAAACCAGCCAGGTATATTTTCTGTTCCCTGGTTAGGTGGGTGAAATGCTTACGCAGGAGAGTAACAAATGACAAACAACAACTAAGCACCAGCTGGGTTCTGTGGGACTCGTCCTAGCTCAGCAGCAGAGGCTCTGCAGTGAGACCTTGGGTCACAATTGTGTGCCTGTCGTGTGAGCAAGAACCGACTCCTGCCCCGCTCCTGCAGCTGGGCTGGCTCCACAGGGTGAAGAGTCAAAAGGGAGAAGCATTTTAGTTTCTATGTGAGCAGGGAGCAGAGCAGGCCTGTGACGTGAGAAAGGGCCATTGTGACCCAGTGACATGGCATTCCAGAGTACATGCGTCTGACGAAGCGGGTATTCACCCACGAAAGCTCATGCTCCAATACGTCTGTTAGTCTACAAGGTGCCACAGGACTCTGTTGCTTTTTACAGATCCAGACTAACACGGCTACCCCCTGATACTTGATTCCAAAGTAGAGCTGCACTCTGAGCCCAGCAGTGTGCTGTGAGCCTAGAGCGTAAGGTGCCCTTCATGGTCCATGTCAAAGACACACCTCACTTGTGCATGGTTTTAAATATTCTCTGATTTTAATTTCAAATGGCAGCTGGTCAGGTCAGCAAGGATGGTAAATAAAAATGACAGACCTGTGAACAAACGGTGTAACTGTACCAAGACAGTCTAATGACAGTGCGTGCAGTGTGTGCTGTTAGCTAATCCCAGCTCCTCGAACGTGACTGAAGGCTGCCGGGGAGCAACCAGAAATGTTATCTGGAAATCTCAACCAAGTCCCACAGTGTGATACAGCCACTGAGCGGTGGCAAGCACACACTGCGTAGGGCTTGGCTGAGAGGCGAGTCTCTGCAGAGAAATGCCAGCGCCCCACATGAATCAGAGATATTTGCAGCTCACCCCAGAGTCACAGCGGGGTGCTGGACAGCGAGCGTTTCCCAGCTGAGAGGGGCCCTGTGGCTTAGCAGAGACCAGAGACAGAGCCCGCAATGCAGAATGCCATGCTGGCTGAAGTGGCTCATGACCGTGAGCGCCAACCTCAAGGCAGAGTGTCAAAAGTAGAGCAGACACCCCAAACTGGGGGTGGGTTCTATAATTAGATTTCACCAAGCAAGTGACAAATATGAACTCCTGGATCACTGTGACAGTCTCACCATGGAGTCACAGATAGTCTCCTTAGACTCTCCAGTCTAGCTTGCCACACAGGCAAACTGGACTTCATTATAAAGGGTCACTTAAACCAAAAATCACCCCCACCAGGTTGCTCCTAGTCCCAAGAGACAAGTCTCTTACCCCTGATCATCTGGTGCCCTAGATCTTACCCCAAAGACAACGCTGGCAGCCAGTCCTGTAATGAACTATCTAAAGGTTTCTTAATTAGGAAAAAGAAATGAGTTATTTACAGGTTAAAGCAAGCAAACAGATACACACAAATCAGTTACCAGCTAGCTCCTAAGAGTGACAGAGTTGTTGTGAGCTGGCAATTCAAAGTGTCTTTCAGGGCAGACCCAGGGGGTAACCCTTGGGGATCTCTGACTTCAGTTTAGAGTCTCTGGCCCTGTGAGAGTTCAAACACCAAAGAAATGAAAAATCTTCACATCAATTATTTTGATTTCCCTCTTCCAGCATTCAAAACAAAGGGACAAGGTTTTTGCATGTACTTCTCCATGGGTGGATGAGACAATTAGCAAAGCTTTTGTCTTATGATGGCCCACTTAAATGTTAATAGTCCTGGGGGGCGGGGGATTCCTGAGCCTGGGTTCATAAGTTCAGAGCAAACATTTTCAAAGTTATAAAGCAAAATTTACGTATTTCCTTATAGCCTGGAATACATACATTACCAGTGAGATTAATGCATGCAGCATCTTACAAGCATTTCACAGAGTCAAAAGACTAAATACATTCTTATAAGACTAATACCTATTTTGACTGAAACTGACACACAGGTGCTCTGGTCTGGTCTCCAGATATGTGTTTGTCAGTTCTTAGCTAATGCCTGCAGCCTGGGCAAGAACTCACACCTGATCTGCCAGCATCACAGAGAATGTCTTATTATTACTGACAGGTTTCAGAGTAGTAGCCATGTTAGTCTGTATCCGCAAAAAGAACAGGAGTACTTGTGGCATCTTAGAGACTAACAAATGTATTGTAGCATGAAGTGAGCTGTGGCCCACGAAAGCTTGTGCTACAATACATTTGTTAGTCTCTAAGGTGCCACAAGTGCTCCTATTATTATTACTGATTATTATTGCCCACAAATGTTAGCATGGGTGCAAATGGTGACCCATGATACAAGGCAGTGGCAGACCTGGCCTAGCATGAGCAGTTTACAAATGGCCTGTTTGAAAGCTGTTCACTGACAAACTTTAAAATGCTGTTTTTACCTAATGCACAATTAGCCCGTGGAGCTCACTGCAACTAGCTTTTGAGAGCAAAAGCTTGGCAGGATACCAAAAAGGCCATGTATATAGACCATAGAAATGCTCACAGCCACAGCCTACAGATCTGGAATTCTTTGCTGAAGGAATGTACAAGTAGTTTTGAATAATGAGCAAATGTAATTCCACAATCTGTTGTGAACAGAAAAAAAGTGAAATTCGTCCAGTAAATTGCCCCACCAGTCTGTGGGGAATTTCCCATCCTGGGGGAAAGGAGCCGATTCAGAATCTGCTGCTCCAGAGATGGGACGGCAGCAGAACTAAACAGCGTGTGTGGGCACGCAGTGAGTACCATGATGAGGGAGCAATGGCTCTCGCTTGCAGCCTAGGACTCCGGAGGTCTGACCCAAGAGTTCATCCCTTAACCAGCCTGTGACTCATTCTTCCACTGCTCAGTGCCACAGCACAATGCTAATGAGCCTCTGTGAGCTCAGGGAGCCAAGGTCACCAAACCTGATTGTGACACTCAGGTGAATGAACTGGATGTGAGTCAACTCCGGATGTCCCCACCTGGTGAAATAAGCTAAATAGAGAGTCTCACATTGAAGTCTCACAAATAGGGAGTTCCATCCTATTCCAACCAGTGCCCCACTCCCTGGTGCTGGGTGGGTGCTATGCTGTCCACCACCCCACATATCTTGGGCATAGGCCATAATTGACAATAAGCCTATAGGACCCAAACCTGCTCCCACTGAAATCCATAGCAAAACTCCTATTGCCTGCACAGGGCTTAGGATCAGGCCCTAAATGTCTATTTATTGGAAATTCTGAACATTCCCCTAACAAACCTCTTTTAGTAATTTTATGATCTCCATTGCTGTAGCAGCAGTAACTCATCTCCTCTCACAGCAGCCCTGTAGGGTGAGAAAATATCAGCATCCCTCTGTTACAGGCAGGAAAGTGAGGCAAAGACTCATTAGGTGACATGCCCTAGGTTACATGGGGAAACCTGTGGCAGAGGTGGGACGTGAATGCTGATCTCCTGATTGCCCAGCCACTGCCTTAACCACAAGGCCACCAGCCCATGGTTGCCTTACTTCCTCTGTGGGCTCTCAGGAGAGTCTCTGCATCTTTGGTGGCAAAGAGCAAAACGTGCTGCCAAAGGAACATGCAGTGCAGCCGAGATCCCTGGCAAGTGACAAAACAGAGGCTGCTGGCCAAGGGCTCTCCCCTGATTGGCTGGAGTGGTGCAGTCCACTCAGCATGGCAGAGTCCCTGGCAGTGATTTCCCTACACCCCCCTGAATTTCCCCAACACCCCCCCACAGTTTTGTGAGCTAGTTACATACCAATTTAGTAACTGTTTGGAAATCTGAATTTAAACTGAAACATTAATACACACTTTAAAAGCTTATACAGTGTATGATAAAATATGTGTATCTGAAAAAGTCTAATAGGTTTGAAAAGTATGAACATAGACTAGCTTCCTTGCTTCCTTATACAGCTGTTGTTTTTTATGGCAATGTCAGTGCATTCATTTCAGTGATGTTGGCCAACCTAATAATTTCAAATGATGATTTGTAAGCAAAGGCTAAATGAGCTCTCCCTGACAGCTAGTGATGAGCTGGGGGCTGGGGGGGAAGGCTTCAGGGCCAGACTGTATTTACATTCACACCTAATCTACCTAGGGATCCAGCAAACAGAGCTGTGTTGCCCAAGTGATAGATTTTGGCTGGGGCTGGGTTACAAACCACTTGAATGTCGGGGGAAAGGGGGATGAAATGTTGTTCTTATTGTATGAGGCGCTGCAAAGCGCCAGTGTGGTCAAAGCCCCAGCGCTGGGAGCGTTATTCCCCACAGGGAGGTGGAGTACGGACAGCGCTGGGAGAGCTGGCGCTTTGAAGTGCAAGTGTAGCCAAAGCCTGTGTGAAGAAGTACTTCCTTTTGTTTTTTTAAAACCTGCTGCCTATTAATTTCATTGGGTGACTGCTAGTTCTTGTGTTATGTGAAGGATTATATAATATTTCCTTATTCACTTTCTTCGCACCAGTCAAGATTTTATAGACCTCTATCATATCCCCCTTAGTCATCTCTTTTCTAAGCTGAAAATTCCCAGTCACTTTAATCTCTCCTCCTGTTTCATACCCCTGATCATTTTAGTTGCCCATCTCTGTACCTTTTCCAATTCCAATATATATTTTTTAGGATGGGTGACCAGATCTGCACATAGTATTCAAGGTGTGCACGTACCATAGATTTATATAGAGGCAATATGATATTTTCTGTCTTATTATCTATCCCTTTCTTAATGATTCCCAACATTCTGTTTGCTTTTGTGACTGCTGCTGCACATTGAGTGGATGTTTTCAGAGAACTATCCACAATGACTCCAAGATCTCTTTCTTGACTGGTAACAGCTAATTCAGATGCCATCATTTTGTATGTACAGTTGAGATTGTTTTCCAGTGTGCATTACTTTGCATTTATCAACTTTGAATTTCATTTGCCATTTTGTTGCCCAGTCACCCAGTTTTGTGAGATCCCTTTGTAGCTCTTCGCAGTCTGCCTGGGACTTAACTATCTTGAATAGTTTTGTATCATCTGCAAATTTTGCCACCTCACTGTTTACCCATTTTTCCAGATGAATATGTTGAACAGTACTGGTCCCAGTACTGACCCCTCAAGGATACCACTGTTTATCTCTAATTTACTCCTACTCTTTGTTTCCGATCTTTTAACCAGTTACTGATCCATGAGAAGACTTCCCTCTTATCCCATGATGGCTTACATTTCAAAAGTCAATTTAAATTATTTTTTTTTAATTTATATTTTTTTAGAAATCTAGACCTGTTATGCATTTTGGTGTAACTTGCATTATTCTTATGTTAAATTTGCATCATCCTAACAAAACATTTACTTTATTCATATCTCTTTGGTCCTGACACCCCACCTGTAAATTCGAACACCCCCCCTAATTTCAATTCCTGGGGAAACCACTGGTCCCTGGCTCCGTACCTGTTGGCTTGTCTGCACTCAGTTTCTTTAGCCTGTCTGCCTAGCGCCAGCCTGGCCAGTGGTCACACAGCAGCAGCCAGCTCGGAGTGTGCACAGAATGGGGATATCTTTGCCAGTGAAGTCTGATGAGTGCAAGGTTCGAGGAGTGTGAGCCGGCAAGCCCAGAATCCAGGAGATGGGCTCCCACTGTAAGAGCCAATGATAGCCCAGCGCCACCTCTGGCTTTGCTATTTTAAGTAAAACCCAAACAAAGCTCCCCCCACGTGTCCTCACCTTGCCCTAAGAATGGACCATCCCCTCCTCCTGGCTGTGGATAGCTGAGCCAGTGGGGTGTTTGCTGCAGGGACAGCCATTCTGGGCTCTCCATTTCAGAGCATTCTGACACTAGGGCAGGAGATAAGAGAACATGTTTCAGCCCCTTAGGGCAGCAAGGGGTCTGACTGGCTTTTGGGTGCCAGCGTCTCCTCTGCTTCTAATAGGGCCACCTTATTCGAAGTTCAAAGAAATCAAAATCAACAAGCAATTTGCTTCTTTACTAACAGATTTATGTGTAGTGTCCAGCACTGGGGTAGCTGGGGGGCAGGGGCTGCAGGTCAGTAGTGAGGGGCATTGGCAGAGCTGTGCGTGGGGAGCCCAGCACTGGGAGAGCCGGGGGGGGCTGCAGGTCAGTAGTGAGGGGCATTGGCAGAGCTGTGCATGGGGAGCCCAGCACTGGGGGAGCCGGGCGGGGGGGCAGGCGCTGCAGGTCAGTAGTGAGGGGCATTGGCAGAGCTGTGCGTGGGGAGCCCAGCACTGGGGGAGCCGGAGAGGGTGGGGGGACAGAGGCTGCAGGTCAGTAGTGAGGGGCATTGGCAGAGCTGTGCATGGGGAGCCCAGCACTGGGAGAGCCGGGGGGGGCAGGCGCTGCAGGTCAGTAGTGAGGGGCATTGGCAGAGCTGTGCGTGGGGAGCCCAGCACTGGGGGAGCCGGGAGGCGCTGCAGGTCAGTAGTGAGGGGCATTGGCAGAGCTGTGCGTGGGGAGCCCAGCACTGCGGGAGCCGGGGGCAGGCGCTGCAGGTCAGTAGTGAGGGCATTGGCAGAGCTGTGCGTGGGAGCCCAGCACTGGTGGCGCGGGGGGGGTGGGGGCAGGCACTGCAGGTCAGTAGTGAGGGGCATTGGCAGAGCTGTGCGTGGGGAGCCCAGCACTGGGGGAGCCGGGAGGGGGGCAGGCGCTGCAGGTCAGTAGTGAGGGGCATTGGCAGAGCTGTGCGTGGGGAGCCCAGCACTGGGAGAGCCGGGGGGGGGCAGGTCAGTAGTGAGGGGCATTGGCAGAGCTGTGCGTGGGGAGCCCAGCACTGCGGGAGCCGGGAGGGGGGGCGGGGGCTGCAGGTCAGTAGTGAGGGGCATTGGCAGAGCTGTGCGTGGGGAGCCCAGCACTGGGGGAGCCGGGGTGGGGGAGCTGCAGGTCAGTAGTGAGGGGCATTGGCAGAGCTGTGCGTGGGGAGCCCAGCACTGGGGGAGCCAGGGGGGGCTGCAGGTCAGTAGTGAGAGGCATTGGCAGAGCTGTGCATGGGGAGCCCAGCACTGGGGGAGCCGGGGGGGGCTGCAGGTCAGTAGTGAGGGGCATTGGCAGAGCTGTGCATGGGGAGCCCAGCACTGGGGGAGCCGGGAGGGGGGGCAGGCGCTGCAGGTCAGTAGTGAGGGGCATTGGCAGAGCTGTGCGTGTGGAGCCCAGCACTGGGGGAGCCGGGGGGGGGGGCTGCAGGTCAGTAGTGAGAGGCATTGACAGTGTCACAGGGAAGCAGTTTGGCTTATGCCTGTATGTACTTTGCTTGTTACAGAGCCATTTGTCTCCATTTCACATGCACAGAGCTCAGCATGTGCACCCCAAACGGAGCATGCCATGGACCCGGCTGATCCCTGGAATTTGCTGAGGCTAATGAGAGAGGGGCAGAGAGGAGTTCTTGGCCAGGAGTGGCTCTGATCATGGCCAAACAGGTGGGGGCTCTGATCTTGGGGTTCCCTTCAGAAAGAGCAGAGATTCAGAAAGCTGAAGGAGGCTAAATGCTTCCCTTTGTGCCAGCTCTCAGCCAAGTTGGTATTTTAGGAAATTCCTCTTCAGCTTCCTTGGCGTGTGCTGCATATTTGAATATTGATTTAGCTCATTTGCATGTGCTCTGTACCTGCACTTGGGCTGCTCGTTTGTCGGCTGTCTCTGATTGAGCTGAGATGATATGCTAATACTGCACAGCTACATTTGCTTAAAAAAAGAAACACGATGTCATTTCCTCCAGACTTGCCACTCTGTCCCAGGAGTGCTCAGCAAGCGAATGCAAAGCAGCTGCCCCTCCCCCAGGCTCAGGAGGCGGCCTGCACAATAGCACCTTGCGCGCTGGAGGCCTTTTCAGCAATCACAGCACCCACCTCTGCTAGTGCGGCCAGACCTCAGGGGAGTATGTGAGGCACCCAGTGAGGACCAGGTTCCCATTTACAACAGGGCACCGGAAGATGCTTAAACCAAGAAGGGAGCCGGCCGGCCACCGGGGCTGTCTGTCGCTGCAAGCCAAACACCCGTCTCAGGCCTCAGTTTTACATCTCTCAGCTGTGACTGTGCAGCACAATGCCAGAGTGCTGGCTCACCACAGGGCCCAGACCCTGAGCTCCTCATTCAGGGCTGGCTGAGTGACCCCATCGAGTTCTCACCTCCATAGCACCTGGTGAACATTAAATCTGAATTGTTTGTCAATGGAAAACTACGATTTTATTAAACACATTTTTTTCAGGAAAACTGCTTTCCAGGCAAAAAATCAACTTTTTGTTGAAAAACTGATCATATAGAAATAGGAAACAGTGGTCTGAAAATAAAAAAAGTCTCTTCAGAAATGCCACCGCGGTGCCTCATGGGAGTTGTAGTTTAGGTCCCTTATGCCCTTGTTCTCTTATATGAACTGGGTTGTACTGCAAGACTACATTACCCATGATGCACCATGTCCATAGGATTCCTAGGATGCATTGTGGCAGCTTAGCAAAAAAAAAAGAGAAGTATAAAAAAGGTGGGGGACCATATAGCAGGGCACAGATTATCCAACAAGTTCTTGGAATGCATTAGAGACAACGTTTTATTACTGACGGTGGAGCCAGCGGTTAGGGGAGAGGCTGTTCTAGATTTAATTCTGATGAATAGGAAGGAACTGGTCGAGAACTGGAAGGTGGAAGGCAGCATGGGTGAAAGTGATCATGAAATAGAGTTCATGATTCAAAGGAATGGTAGGAGGGAAACCAGCTGAATAAAGACAATGGATTTCAAGAAGGCAGACTTTAGCAAACTCAGAGAATTGATAGGTACAATCCCATGGGAAGCAGTCTAAGGGCTTGGCTACACTTGCAGATGTACAGCGCTGTGAGTTAAACCCACCTTCGTACAGCTGAGTAGGGAAAGCGCTGCAGTCAGGGGCGGCTCCAGGCCCCAGCACGCCAAGCGCGTGCTTGGGGCAGCAAGCCGCGGGGGGCGCTCTGCCGGCGCCATGAGGTCCTCCGAATCCACCGGAGCAGTGGACCCTCTGCAGGCACACCGCGGAAGGCAACCTGCCTGCCGTGCTTGGGGCGGCAAAATTCCTAGAGCCACCCCGGCTGCAGTCTGTCCACACTGACAGCTGCTAGTGCATTGTCGTGGCCACATTTGCAGCATTTGCAGCTGCACTGGGAGCAGTGCATTAGGGGCAGCTATCCCAGCATTCAAATGGTTGCAACGTGCTTTTCACATGGTGTGTGTGTGGAGGGGGGAGTGTGACAGGGAGGTGGGGGGAGACAGAGTGGGTTTTTGGAGTGCTGAGAGTATGTCAGCACGCTGTCTTGTAAGTTCAGACCCCCCCTCCCTCCCCTGCCCCATCTCATAGACCAGATAAGCAGCCACTCGCCGAAATGGACCCCAACCCCTCTCCCCACGCCACCTCTCTCTTCAAGCAAACATTAACTGTCGTCACTCCAAACTGAGCCCCCCTGCCTGCCTCTCACTCATTCAAAGCAAACAGTAGCCGTGTTTGGTTTTTTGATAAGCAGCCCCCAAAACGGAGCTTTGAAAGGGCAATTCCTCGTCCGGAATTCACAACAAAACAAGAGAGGACGCTTCAGTTAAAAGGATTATGAGGAGTTTCTGGAGATCAATCAGTGCGTAATAACGTTACTCCCCATTTACACTGGAACAGCAGCGTCTCAGCCAATACGCAACAGCTGTTATTCCTCTCGGGGAGGTGGAGTACCAGCAGCGCTGTAGCCGCAGAGACACAGCACTGTACGTGCCTTGCCAGTGTAGACGGAGAGTGAGGTAAAGCTCTGGGAGGCTTTACTGCACTGTAACTCACAAGTGTAGCCAAGGCCTAAGAGAAAAAAGAGTTCAGGAGAATTGGCAGTTTTTTAAAAGAGACATTAAGAGCACAAGCATGGGTGGCAGGCTAGCCCCTGGCCCCTCCCCTTCTGCCCAAGACCCCGGCCCTCCCTCTCCCCTTTCTCCTCTCTTCCCCCACCCAGAGTACCCCCACCGAGGCTGCCGTCCCCCCTGCCCCAGCCCCCTCCGACCCCAGCCCTGGAGCACAGGGCAGACGGTGCCATGGCAGCACCCCTGACCCCAGCCCCAGAGCACAGGGTGAGTGGCATGACTACAGTGCCCCCAACCCCAGCCTCAGAGCATGCAGCCACAGCCCCCCACAACGCCAGCCCCAGAGCGTGCCATTGCAGTGGCCCCAGCCCCAGAGTGCAGAGTGGGCACCAACCAGCCACAGCCTCCCCCAGTCCCATCTGGCCCCAGCCCCAGCCTTGACCATGATGGGAACTCACTTCTAGGGGCGGAGGATGGGTACGGCCAGGGCAGGCCGTTTGGGGAGGCACAGCCTCTCCCAGCTTATGGTACCCACCACCCATGAGCACAAGGGCAAACTGTCCCAAAGTGTAGGAAAGATAGAAAACGTGGTAAGAAACCTGGCTTAACCAGGAGATCTGCAACAACCTGAAACTCAAAAAACAGTCTGTAGCACAGTGGTCACCCGGCTCTGACCCTGAAGGGGTCAAAGCAGCCCTGGAGAGGGCTGCAGGTGGGAAAAGGTAGGCTGATGGGGGAAGCAGCCTCAGCTGGGGCTAGCTTAATCAGGGCCCAGCTGGCCCTTATAAGAGGGCTGTGGGCCAGAAGCTAACACACACTCTCTATCTCTCCCCTCTCTTGAGAGAGAAGGACCTGGCTGCCTGGGAGTTGAGAAGGGTACCTGAGGGAGAGCAGTGCTGGGGAAGGGCAGCAGGTCCTAACCCCCTTGCTGATGATGAGTGCACTCTCCTGCTCATGCTGCCTCCCGGCATCCCATTTCCCCACTTACCTCAGGGCTTTGGTCTCCTTCCCCCGGTGAACCTAGTTCAAAGCCCTCCTCACTAGGTTAGCCAGCCTGCTTGTGAAGATGCTCTTCCCTCTCTTCGTTAGGTGGAGCCCGTCTCTGCCTAGCACTCCTCCTCGGAACACCATCCCATGGTTGAAGAATCCAAAGTCTTCTCTCTGACACCACCTGTGTAGCCATTCGTTGACTTCGACGATCTCTACCTGGGGCTTTTCCTTCCATAGGGAGGATGGACGAGAACACCACTTGCACCTCAAACTCCTTTATCCTTCTTCCCAGAGCCACGTAGTCTGCAGTGATCCACTCAAGGTCATTCTTGGCAGTATCACTGGTGCCCATGTGGAGAAGCAGGAAGGGGTAGCGATCTGAGGGCTTGATGAGTCTCGGCAGTCTCTCCATCACATCGTGAATCCTAGCTCCTGGCAAGCAGCACACCTCTCGGTTTTCTCGGTTGGGGCGGCAGATAGATGACTCAGTCCCCCTGAGGAGGGAGTCACCAACCACCACCACCACCACCTGCTTCCTTTTCTTGGGAGTGGTGGTCGTGGAACCCCCATCCCTCCACTGTGGGGAGGGATAGCTCAGTGGTTTGAGCATTGGCCTGCTAAACCCAGGGTTGTGAGCTCAATCCTTGAGGGGGCCATTTGGGGCAAAAATCTGTTTGGGGGTTGGTCCTGCTTTGAGCAGGGGGTTGGACTAGATGATCTTCTGAGATCACTTCCAGCCCTGCTATTCTATGATTCCCTAGGACAGTGCATCTCATGCCTTCCAATCAGTGGAGTCCTGCAGACTATTCACTCTCTCCCAAGGCACAGGAAGGCCTGCTTTGGGGAGAGTGTCTCTGCTTGAACAGCAGATACCCAGGACTTTTATGTTTAAGGGCAGCTACTTTGGGGAATGAGAAGGGTCCCAAATAATCTGAAGGGAGCTTTCAGAACTCTCAGAGGATGGACAAAGGGGTCCCCACTCTGGTGAGGGGATCCCAGAGCAGGCAGCCAAGAGCGAACCAGGAGAGCAGGAATACCCAGGGCTTCTACAAAACTGAGCGATCCCTGCAATGGGGAAGCAAATGCAAAGCACAGTGATTTGCTAGGAAGAATGATGAATAATACCTGGCATTTCTATGTGCTGAGATGCCCTGTAGAGACCAGTCTGGAGCGCTAGGCAGAGTGGAGAGCTGCCCCCACAGGGCAGTGTGTGCTGACTGCCAGTAGCCTGTTGCTGTCCTCTCCCAGCCACAATTCCGAGTTGGGGGAAACGTTCCAGAACACCTCAGGAAAGGCTGCCTTGTACCCCTGAAGGCTGGAGGGGGCATCCATTCCCTGGAGAGTTTCTGCCTGATTTCTCAGACAGAGGGCATTGGCTGGATTCAAAGCTCATAAAGCCAGAAGGTACCATTAGTGTTATTTTGTGTGGCCTAGTCATCACCCAGGCCAAGAAATCTGACCCAATGATTCCTGTATCCAGCCCATAACTTCTGGCTGAGCTAGAGCAAAACTTTTGGAATGGATCACCCAGTCTTGGCTGACAGAATCCACCCTCACTCTTGGTAAACTGGTTGGATTAATGATGGACATAAGCCAGTGTTTAAATATCATGATGACAAGCACCTCCCAGAAACCTGAGCAAGAGCGAGAGAGAACTCCCGTATCCCTCAAACTTTCAGGAAGCTCCAATCTCCAGTTTGGGGAAACTGCAATCACCATCTGTGTGGCTCCTCCCCCAGACCTTTCCAGGTGGTCCCATCTCATGTGCTCCTGCAATATAGTCTTTGCGCCACATGGTGGAGCTATGAGAATTCCCCGGCATAGGAGGGAGAGCCCAGAAGTGGACTATGGAGGGTGGAGTGCACTCCTGGGTTGCAACATGCCAGCTGGGGCTCTGGATATCTCCTGCTGTGGGCGTTACTTCTGCTTTGTCGATGCAATGGAAAATGGAGTGTGTATGTTGCATGGCGGAACCAGGCAGTTTCCGTTGATTCCTAGAACTCTGTTTCAGTACAGAGAGGAAGCAGTGCCCAGCTGCCCACAACAGAAGGCAGCATGGCAGTGTCACGTAACTGAAAACAGGGAGAGGCATTGCAACAGCCAGAGGCCCGAACGGCTCATTAAGTCACGTGGCTTCCCGTTGGGCTGGGCAGCTGTTTCCCCATCACTGGCACCGTGGCTGAGCCACTGAGGGCAGGATGCTGTAGTCCTGTCTCCTATCAAGGCAGAGGGGATCGTGGGAAGAGAGACGGCAGGGAGCCCAGAAGGCGACAGGCTTCAGTCACTCTCCTAGAGAGAGAAGGGTGCCCAGCTAACCCAATGCATGCAGGCTAGAACTCCCAGCCTCTGAGTCTCAAAATACAGGCTGGCTTCACCTGAGCTGATGAAGACTCCCCATCAGCTGCTGCTGGGGCTATAGCCTCTTTGAAGGCCCCAGTCACTAGAAGGCACAGCCGTTCTTGTAATGTCAATTGTGGTAGCTCCTGGAGGCCTCTGCCAGGTGGGGCCCCTGGGTGCTAGGTGCTGCACATACATTTAGGGAATGATAACCCCTACCCTGAAGAGCTTGGAGGCCTCATTGTGTAGTTGTGGCTTGTGGGGAAGAATAAGTTCCCCATTCAGATACCAGGCCTGGCCCTGCTCTGCACCTTGCTTGTATTTATGCCAGTGCAAAGGGTGGTGTTTGCACTCACTTTGCACAGGGTGCAGGGCGGAGAGAACAAGGTCTTTTGTTCAGCATTCCTTTAAGAAAGCATCTGTGATGCATGGGTGACAGGAACGGGGTGAATGGCCAGGCCAGTGCAAGTGCAGCGGAGGAGAGTAGGGAGAGCAGCAGGGCAGGGTTTCTCCACACTGCCCAGCAGTGCACCTCGCCCCTTCACCGGGGACCTCTCCCTCTGTCACTCAGAGGGGAGCCTAACTAAGCCATAACATTCAGTGCTGAGATTGTTCACAAGGGGAAAAGGCCAGAGGAGGGGAAAAGGAGCTGGTGGTTTCTTGGGATGTGGTCACCTGTCCCTGCCCTCTAGGCACTGGGCTGGCACCTCCAACACATTTCACTTCAACCACCAAGCAGGCACTCTCTGTCGCTAGTACCCTGAGCTATAACTGACCAAGTGGATGCCAACTCCCATTGCTTTACTAGTCCCTGATCCAGGACAGCTCAGATCCTCTTTTGCCAACACAGACGCATACATTTAAAGGCTAGAAGGGACCATCATCATCATCTAGTCTGAGCTCCTGCAGATCTCAGGCCAAAGAACCTCGCCCACCTACTCCAGTAATAGATCACAGAATCATAGAATCATAGAGATTAGGGTGGAAGGGACCTCAGGAGGTCATCTAGTCCAACCCCCTGCTCAAAGCAGGACCAATTCCCAACTAAATCATCCCAGCCAGGGCTTTGTCAAGCTGGGCCTTAAAAACCTCTAAGGATGGAGATTCCACCACCTCCCTAGGTAACCCATCCCAGTGCTTCATCACCCTCCTAGTGAAATAGTTTTTCCTAATATCCAACCTAGACCTCCCCCCTGCAATTTGAAACCTTTGCTCCTTGTTCTGTCATCTGCAACCACTGAGAAGAGCCAAGCTCCATCCTCTTTGGAACCACCCTTCAGGTAGTTGAAAGCTGCTATCAAATCCACGCTCACTCTTCTCTTCTGCAGACTAAATAACCCCAGTTCCCTCAGCCTCTCCTCATAAGTCATGTGCCCCAGCCCCATGATCATTTTTGTTGCCCTCTGCTGGACTCTCTCCAATTTGTCCACATTCTTTCTGTAGTGGGGCCCCCAAAACTGAACGCAATAATCCAGATGTGGCCTCACCAGTGCCAAATAGAGGGGAATAATCACTTCCCTCGATCTACTAGCAATGCTCCTAGTAATGCAGCCCAATATGCCATTAGCCTTCTTGGCAACAAGGGCACACTGTTGACTCATATTGAGCTTCTCATCCACTGTAATTCCCAGGTCTTTTTCTGCTGAACTGCCTCTTAGCCAGTCAGTCCTCAGCCTGTCACCGTGCATGGGATTCTTCTGACCTAAGTGCAGGACTCTGCACTTGTCCTTGTTGAACCTCATCAGATTTCTTTTGGCCCAATCCTCCAGTTTGTCTAGGTCACTCTGGACCCTATCCCTACCCTCCAGCGTGTCTACCACTCCTCCCAGATTAGTGTCATCTGCAAACTTGCTAAGGGTGCAATTCATCCCATCATCCAGATCATTAATGAAGATGTTGAACAAAACCCGCCCCAGGACTGACCCCTGGTGCACTTCGCCTGATATCGGCTATCAACTAGACATCGAGCCGTTGTTCACTACCCATTGAGCCTGACGATCTAGCCAGCTTTCTATCCATCTTATAGTCCATTCAGCCAATCCATACTTCTTTAACTTGCTGGCAAGAATACTGTGGGAGACTGTATCAAAAGCTTTGCTAAAGTCAAGGAATAACACATCCACTGCTTTCCCCATATCCACAGACCCAGTTATCTCCTCATAGAAGGCAATCAGGTTGGTCAGGCATGACTTGCCCTTGGTGAGTCCATGTTGACTGTTCCTGATCACCTTCCTCTCCTCCAAGTGCTTCAAAATGGATTCCTTGAGGACCTGCTGCATGATTTTTCCAGGGACAGAGGAGAGGCTGTAGTTCCCCAGATTCTCTTTCTTCACTTTTTTAAAGATGGGCACTAGATTTGCCCTTTTCCAATGGCATTGCATCATGCTGCATGGACTGGTGCATGTCCAGCTTTTCTAAATAGTCCTTAACGTATTCTTCCACCACTGAAAGCTGCTCACCTCCTCCCTGTACTGTGTTGCCCAGTGCAGCAGTCTGGGAACTGACCTTGTCTGTGAAGACCAAGGCAAAAAAAGCATTGAGTATTTCAGCTTTTTCCACATCCTCTGTCACTAGGTTGCCTCCCTCATTCAGTAAGGGGCCCACACTTTCCCTGACCTTTTCTTGTTGCTAACATACTTGTAGAAACCCTTCTTATCCTTTGCTAGCTGCAACTCCAATTGTTCTTTGGCCTTCCTGATTGCACCCTAGCATACTTGAACAATATTTTTATATCCCTCCCTAGTCATCTGTCCAAGTACCCACTTCTTATAAGCTTCCTTTTTGTGTTTAAGCTCACTGAGGATTTTTCTGTTAAGCTAAACTGGTCACCTACCATATTTGCTATTTTTATGTACATTGGAATGGTTTGTTCCTGCACCCTCAAGAAGGTTTCCCCTAACCTTTTTTATTATCTGGAGATATACCTATCTCATAAAGCTGGAAGAGAGCTTGAAAGGTCATCAAGTCTAGTCCCTTGCCTTCACAGCAGGACCAAATACTGTCCCTGATAGATTTGCACCCCAGATCCCTAAATGGCCCCCTCAAGGATTGAACTCACAACCCTGGGTTTGGGGAGGGCAATGCTCAAACCCCTGAGCTATCCCTCCCCACTCTGGCTGAGTTACTCCACTTCTCAAATCAGGATTTAAAGAATTCAAGTTACAGCGACTCCACCATTTACACTAGTTTAAACAGGCAGGTGATCCATGCTGCAGAGGAAGGTAAAAAGCTCCTAGGGGTCTGTCAATCTGACCCAGGGGCAAATTCTTTCCCAAACCCAAATATGGTGATCAGCTGGACCTTGAGCATTTCAGCAAGACCCACCAGCTAGGCACCTGGGAAAGAATTCCCTGTAGTAACTCAGAGCCCTCCCCATCTAGTGTCCCATCACCGGCTGTTGGGGATTTTTGCTACAAGCCGTCGCAGATGAGCCACATGATATTGTAAGCAGTCCCATCATACCATCCCCTCCATAATCTTAGCAAGCTCAGTCTTGAAGCCAGTTGCCTCCACTTGGAAGGCTGTCCCAGAACTTCATTCCTCTGATGGTTAGAAACCTTCATCTAATTGCAAGCCTAAACTTGTTGCTAGCCATTTTTGTCCATTTGTTTTTGTGTCCACATTGGTGCTTAACTTAAATAACTCCTCTCCCTCCCTGGTAATTATTCCCTCAGCCTTCTTTTGGTTAGGTTAAATAAGCCAAGCTCTTTGAGTCTCCTCTCATAAAGCAGGTTTTCCACTCCTTGGATCAACCTAGTTGCCCTTCTTTGTACCTGTTCCAGTGTGAATTCATCTTTCTTAAACATGGGAGACCAGAACTGCACACAGTATTCCAGATGAGGTCTCACCAGTGCCTTGTATAACGGTACTAACACTTCCCAGTATCTACTGGAAATACCTTGCCTGATGCATCCTGAAACCGCATCCCTTTTTCAGGGCTGCATCACACTGGTGGTTCATGGTCAACCAATACACACAAAGTCTTTCTCCTCTTCTGGCACTTCCAACTGATACTAAGCCCGTCTTATAACAAAAATTCTTTTTGTTTAATCCCTCAGTTCATGACCTTGCACTTTGGACTATTAAATTTCATCCATTTCTATTACTTCAGTTTTCAAGGTTGTCCAGATCTTCTGGTCCTCCTCCATACTGGCAATATCTCCCAACTTTGTGTCATCCACAAATTTTGTTAGCACACTCCCACTTTTTTTTTTTGCCAAGGTCATTAATAAAAATGTCCCAAGATTGTTCCCTGAGGAGCTCCACTAGTAACCTCCCTCCCACCTGATAGTTCACCTTTCAGCATGATCCACTGTAGTCTCCCCTTTAACCAGTTCCTTACCCTCCTTTCAGTTCCAATATTAATCCCCATCTTCTCCAATTTACACTGCTCTACATGCAAAATGCTTCTGAAATAAATGTAGTCAAACTTTACTAATTCTGGGTCACTGAGAACAAAAATGATGCTTAAAATTGTTGATTGGCTCTAGTTTTCAAGGTATGCTATTGGGTAGTATATACGACCTTTTGGACTGAAATAGCGGAGGAGGAAGGAGGAAAGGATCTCCATAAAAAAACCAGAAATGACTAATACATCTTCTATGAATAAATCTGACTCTCTTTGGACAGTTTGGATTTTACTTGCTTTTTAGGCAAAACAATGAATGATGCAATCTAAGAGCTACATTGCATGATACATATATGATGCATTTGCAATATGTATTCCTAGAATGGATGGATGATGCATATAACTTACATCACTCTGCTGGCAAATCAAATATATCATCTCTAGAAATCATAATCATACGTGCTGCCTGTCTGTCAGTGTTTGATTTTTTTTGATTTTTGATTTCTGACACATTAGCCAGCCAAGAGATGCAGAGATGCCCTCTGACAGTGCAGAACACTTCTGCTATGTTGCTATGTTTAAGTGAAGTTGCTTCACAGTGTGCAATATAACCACTATGGGTTAAGAAAGCTATCATCTTTATTTTGGTGCAAAATTGGAGATCAGGCAGATCAGGACAACCCACACATATGGTGCACACTGCACAACAATTTGAGGCACCAATCTGGCCAGTGGTTGAAAAGGAAAAGGATGCAGTTGCCTTGAATGATTTGGAGCCAGCAGAAGATACCACAGAGAATTGTTACTTCTGCATGGTGCCTGCAGTTGGGAAGGTGGTCAAAGAAAAAAAAAAAAAGTGGACTGCATTATCCAAAAACATTCCCTATACATACGCCCAGTACCCCACAAGGACTGCTGGTTCCTTCCTGATCCAATCATTCTCACTTGATCAGACGAGGAAGAGGAGGAAACTTCCAGAACTGAACCATCCCTGTCACAGGACCAGGACCATCATTCTCCTCCTCCTCCTCTCTCTGAACTACACACACTAACACAAGGTGATGACGAATGACTTTTGGGGGATTTGGAACTAGTAGGCAGGAGCTGAGGGGCTCCAGACTACAGCAGTAGCAGAATCTCCTGGCAGGTGATGGTGATCCATCTTCCATCCATGATGACCAAAAGGATCTTGTCCATTCTTCCTTCATGGAAGGTGATCTTGTGATCTGCAACAACATCGACAGATGAATGGCAGCCCTCAACATCGCACACGATCCACGATGAGTGAGACTGTTCATTGATTCATCAAGACGAAGTCTTAAAGCTGTTTTATGCATAAATGCAAATGTTTTGCCATCAATTCCAGTTAGTCATGCAGTCCCAGATGAAAAAAACCACCACCAACACAACAACAACTTTTGAGCATATGACCAACATCAGTGGCAGCTTTGCTTTTATGGCGTTTGAAGGTTGTTCTCTGCTTTTGCTTGGTCTGCAGACTACACAAAGTAGCTGTTTTTCTCTGCGGGATGGGATATGTGCAAGAAGAGATCCAACAGTCATCAAGAGAGATTGGCCACTCCAACAGTCATTGGAGGGAGGGAAAGTGTTCAGCATCCACCATTTGTTGAATCAAGGAAGATTTTGTTACCATGAAGAACACACATCAAGCTGAGTGATGAAAGAACTTTGTCACAAGACCAAACAAAAAACAAGCAGCTTTCATTTGGAAAAGTTCCAAGGTTAAGGTGCTAAGAAGAATAAAGGTGTCTTTGTGTCTTTGTTCCTCAGATTCAGATTGAGATGATGAGAACATGCAGTGACCATGACTGCGTGGCAAGGAAAGACGACCAAGAAAGCCTTCCAGTTAGTGGCAATCAATTCTTTACACAAACAACACAGACAACAACAGGCTACAGGTGGAAAACCTCCCAGGCATACAAAGAAAAAGTGTTGCATGTCACTAAAGAGACATGTTTTTTTTGCACTTTCATGATTTTTTTTTTCACCATCTGCGGAGCAGTGAGCGACGAGCATTTCACCAGGTTTTTGCAAAGACATTGCAACAATGGAGAAAACAATGGAGCTCGCAAATGGGAGCTTCAAGACTATTGCTGGACAGTATTGGACATACAGAAGACAACAAGAGAAGAGACAAGAATAGAAGAGACAGTAGAAGCTAGACAGTAGATAACTGACACTAACTTTCTTTTTTTTGTTTGTTTTTTTTTTTAACTTATTTATAATATTTTTAAAGTTTTACCCTTTTTAAACAGGTGAAATTTTATCATGTAAAGCAACCATAAGCAAATAAGCACATGTAAAGACACCATAAGCACAAAGTTTGATTAAAACTATTATTAATATGATTAAAACTCTACTATATACACAATAACTTAAAACATAAAATAAAAAATAAAAAATTACAGTTTTAATTGTTTTTATTTGAATTCAGCACATCATATTACATATCAAAATACATAATAAATCTCTGAAGCATCTCTGAAGCACGTAATGTCCCATGTGGCACTGTATCAAAAACCATAATGACATCCAGGTAAATTAGATGTACAGCATTTCCTTGGTCTAAAATATCAATTATCCTCTCAAAGAAAAAGTTCAAGCTGGCCTGGCACAATCTACCTTTTGTAAAACAATGTTGGGCTTTATCCTAATTACCGTTTATCTCTCTGTCCTTAACTACTTTCTCTTCCAAAATTTGTTCTAAGATCTTGTATACAACTGAGGTCAAATTAACAGGCCTGTAATTTCCTGGATCACTTTTTCCCCTTCCTTAAAAATAAGTACTTGTCATAAACATACAGCTAAGGGTATCATAAAATACCTCTTTACCCTGTAAAGGGTTAATTCCTCTTTTACCTGTAAAGGGTTAAGAAGCTCAGATAAGCTGGGTGGCACCTAACCAAAAGGACCAATAAGGGGAGATGATACTTTCAAATCTTTGGGGGAAGGTTTTTTGTCTGTGTCTCCCAGAGTCAACAAGGAAACAGGGCAGGGAAAATAAATCTCCTAAGCCATATCTGAACTAAGCATTTATTCTTGTGAAAATATTAAGTAATAGCAAAGAAATGCATTAGATTACCTTTTGTTTTAGCTTGTGAATTCTTCCTGTGCTAAGAGGGAGGTTTATCTCCGTTTTTGTAACTTTAAAGTTTTGCCTAGAGAGGAAATCCTCTGTGTTTTTGAATCTTTTGTTATTCTGTAAAGTACTTACCATCCTGATTTTACAGAGGTGATTCTTTTACCTTTTCTTTAATTAAAATTCTTCTTTTAAGAACCTGATTGATTTTATATTGTTCTTAAGATCCAAGGGTTTGGGTCTGTGTTCACCTGCACCAATTGGTGAGGATATTACTCCCAAGACTTCCCCAGGAAAGGGGAGTGGAGGGCTTAGGGGAATATTTTGGGGGGAATAGGACTCCAAGTGGTCCTTTCCCTGATTCTTTGTCTAAATCACTTGGTAGTGGCAGCATACTGTTCAAGGCAAGGTGGAATTTGTGCCTTGGGAAAGTTTTTAACCTAAGCTGGTAAAAATAAGCTGGGGGTGGGGGAGAGGCTTTCATGTGGGTCACCACATCTGTATCCCAGAGTTCAGCATGAGGAAGGGGAGGGATAGCTCAGTGGCTTGAGTATTGACCTACTAAACCCAGGGTTGTGAGTTCAATCCTTAAGGAGACCACTTAGGGATCTGGGGCAAAAATTGGTCCTGCTAGTTGAAGGTAGGGGGCTGGACTCAATGACCTATCAAGGTCCCTTCCAGTTCTAGGAGTTTGGTACATCTCCAATTGTTAATTAATTAACCATGACAGTACTATATTAGCAATTCTCCAGTCATAGGGTACAACTCCCAAGTTTATGGATTCATTAAAAATCCTTGCTCTTAGGCTTACAATTTTGTGTGCCAGTCCCTTTAACATTCTTGGATGGAGATTATCCAGTCCCTCATTCTGGTCCCACTAAGTAGTTTGAGTTTGACTTCCACCTTGGCTGTGATAATTTCTACTTCCAAATCCTCATTTCCATTAGGCACTAGCCCTAAACCTCTCATTCCCCTTATTAAAAACTGAGTCAAAGTATATGCTTGCCTAGATTATCTATAATCTCCACCCCATCCTCAGCGTTTAGTAGTTCCACTTCTTCTTCCCTTCTTTTCTTTTTATTTATGTGGCTATGAAACTTTTTACTATTGATTTTAATTTCCTTTGCAAGATCCGGATCTCCTTGGCTTTTGGCTGTGTTCGCTTTTTTGCTACACTTTCTGACCTCCCAGAGGTAGTTTTCCTTGCTGATACCTCCTATCTTCCATTCCTCGTAGGCTTTTTGCTTTCTCTTAACAACCCCTTTGAGAGGTTTGCTCATCCAGCTTGGTCTTCAACCCTTCCCTATGAATTTTTTCCTCTTGTTTGGGGTGCAGGCTTCAGATATTTTCTGCAACGTTGACTTAAAGTAATTCCAGGCCTCCTCCACATCCAGATCCTTGTTCTTCAGTCCAGTCACTGCCCTAACTACTTCCTTTAATTTTTTTTAAGTTTGTCCTTTTGAAATCAAGGACTTAGTTGCAGATCTATTTTTATTTCTATTTCCATTTAGTTTAAATTGCATTAGCTCATGATCACTCAAACCAAGGATCTCCTCTACAACCAATTCTTCTAAGAGGTCCTTGCTACTAAAATGGCATCACAAGAAATCTGTAAACTATCACATCGAGGAAAATCTGGGCCCTACCATTATTAGTAGCACTCATCCTCCAGTCTATATCTGGGAAGTTAAAGTCTCCCATAATCACACAATTCCCAGTAGTATTTATTTAATTAAAAACATTAAAGATGTCTTCATCCATATCCAAATCGCATCCAGGGGTCTGTAGCACACCCCAAGCACTATCCCAGGGGAACCTCTCGTAGCTTTCTTCCCCGAAGTGATTTTGACCCAAACACACTCTGTTTTATCCATTCCATCACTTCTAATTTCTTTACAATCTACCTCATCATTAATATACATTGCTACTGCACCATCTTTACCTTTATTTCTGTCTTTCCTGAACAGCACATATCCTTCAATACCTGTGCTCCAGTCACAATTAGTATTCCACCATGTTTCTGTTATCCTTATAGTATCTGGTTTCACTTCCTACACCAGTAGTTCTAGTTCCTCCATTTTGTTACCCAGGCTCCTTGCACTGATGTACAAACATCTTCATGGTTGCTGCTTGGCTTCACCCAGGTTCCCAACCTGATTGGGGACAGTCATTCTACTGACAGTATCACCTACCTGCCTGTTAGCATCACTGATATTGGCACTATCTTTCCTCTTAATGTCCATTCTCCTACCCACTGCTCTTCCTTTCTCCATTGCTGTATTCTCTATTTCTTGATTTTCCTTCTGGTCAATATTAGTACAGATGTGGAGACTACATGAGCATCTCCCAACCATGTCTCCTGAGGTCCTAGTTTAAAACTCTTTTAATCAGTTGCGCCAGCCTCCATCCCAGAAGTCTATTGCCCTCCCTACAGAGGTGGAGTCCATCCTATGAGAACAGTCCTCTGCCCATGAATGCCTCCTAGAGGTCAAACATCCTAACTCCCTTCCTATAGCACCACTGCCTGAGCCATCTGTTGGTCATTATAATTTTGTCTCACCTTCACTCTCCTCCTCAAGGGACAGGTAAAATCCCACCCAAGATCACCTGAGCCTCCATTCCTTTAAGCATCTTCCCCAGACTGGTAGAGTCTCCCTTGATGCATTCCAGCAAGAATCTATCTGTACCATATGTTCCCACATGAATTGGATTGAATGAAATGGATTCTTTCCTGCTCCCACTAGGATTCTCCTCAACCTCTAGTCCACATCCTGTATCTTAGCCCCCGGCAGACAGCACACCCTTCTGTTCTCCAGATCAGCTCTGGTGACAGGCCTGTCTGCCCTTCTTCATAGGGAGTCACCAATCACATAGACTTGCCTCTTCCTGGTATTGGTGCGATTCTCCAGCCCTCCTACTGTTCTTTCTGGCTGCAAGTCCTCTTGTCTTTTGTTCTCCCTTGCAATCTTCTGCAAGTCATCCTCTGTCCTCCTGGGGCTATGAACTCTGATTGTCTCCATTGAGTCTTCCCCTCTTCTTTTGGACTAGCCACTCTTCTCTTCTTCCTCCCACCTTCAGTTACTGACTGTTGTGCCCAGGGGCGGCTCCAGGCCCCAGCACGCCAAGCATGTGCTTGGGGCGGCATTCCACGGGGGGCGCTCTGCCGGTCGCTGGGAGGGCGGCAGGCAGGGCTCTGGTGGACCTCCCGCAGGCTTCGGTGGAGCATCCGCAGGCACGTCTGTGGGAGGTCCACTGGAGCCGCGGGACCAGCGATCAGCAGAGCGCCCCCCACGGCGTGCCGCCGAGCTTGGGGTGGCAAAATGGCTAGAGCCGCCCCCGGTTGTGCCCCTTCTTCATTATCCAACTCAGCAAACCTGTTCCTGAGCTTTATTTCCCCTTCACTAGCCGGTCTTGTCCTCCACCTGGTTCTCATAGTCACATGCTTCCACTGGCCTCTTTCCTCACCCAGCAGCCTCCCCTCAGAGTTCTCCAGTCCGGCTTGTATCTGCGAGTCTTCACTTTTCCCTTCAGCCTCCTCTCTCCTTCCCCCCATCCATCTGCTCAAATTCCCTTCAAACCTCAACCATAGTTTCCACCTGCATCTCCAAACCTTGGATCTTCTATCCGCTCTGTCATGCAGCACTTCATACAAAAGAAGTTCTTTTCAGGTACCAGCTCCAGGATAATGTACATCCCGCAGCTTCCACATGTGGTCATCTTCATTGTATCTTCCCTGCTAGTGGAATTACATCAGGGAGGCAAAATGAGCCTGGCAAGAGGTCAAGTGCAGTTGGTGACTCTGCCCTGCACCCTGTGTCATGGTCAGGGCTGATCATGGTGACTCAGCCTCTGTCCCTTCTTAAAAACACCATCCCTGTTTCTCTGGAAGCAGGAAAGACACACATGTTGCTGACCTATGAACAAGCACTGCATGGACATTAAGTAATGTGCATTGGCTAAATCTGGCTGGGAGTCAGCAGATGAGAAGAATTTATCCGATATGTGCCTCATGTCTTGGAATGGAACGATGAGTCAGTATTGCAAAACCTCCCACTAACTCCGGAGACCCAGGAAAGAAATTCAGATGGATAGCAGTATCTCTTCTAGGCCTGTTGCATAATCCAAATCAGCAGATAATCTTGTAATATTTGCATGATGCTGTGTCCCTTTACTGGCCTCACTACTGGTATCATTTTCCAGGGCTTAATTCCCAGGACACTCCCAGGTCACTAGATTCACTGTGAGGTGGCTATGATCCAGCTATGGCACCACGCTGCTGTGAAATCAATGGGAGCTAGGCACCTAACCTGCTTAGGAGCTGTTGAAAATCCCATGGGGCACCTACCTGCATCTTTAAGCCCCTCAGTCCCTTTGGAAATCTGGCTTTTAGGCATTTTTGAAAATGTCACCCAATATCATCTTTGTAAAGTACTTTGAGAGCCTCACATGGCAGGTGCTATACATGCAAGTGCAAAAGAATGATGATTATTGCAATGGGAGAAGAACCCTGCCATGTCCAAGCTCCTGATACCTTTGTGTAAACACCCAGTATCACCGAACAGGGTAAATTCCTGACCTGCAATTCACCTGAGCCTCAGTGTCTAATGATAAGGAGGCAATACAGGACTGATTGGACTGAGGTCCACCAGTGACCACCTGGAGTCACCACCACATACTTTCAGAGAAAAAAAATACAATTGTATAGGGTTTCTCCGCTCCTAAAGGAATATAAGAAACCAGTGTAGGAATCAGATCTGAAAAGCAATTGCTCTGCTGTGTTAATGTTCCCCATAAGTGGCTTCCTGCAGGCTTGTGGGGAGTTACTCTACCCCCAGCAGGTACCTCTGTGATCAGCTGGAGCTTTCCTATCCCTTTACAGGTGCCAGGCAGAACGACGAGGGCATCTCATGCCTTAAAATCATCTGCTCTGGGGACCAAGGCAGCATTTTTTTCCAGCCTTGTGCTAGGTAAATGTAGCTCACAGGGCTTTGTTCCCTTCCCCTCCCCCACTTATGGTTCACACAAGAAGATAAGGGATAAGGACCTACTATAGCTGCCTACTAATGGAGCTACTCTTTTAGCTCAAGTACATAGGAACATAAGACTGGAAGCGACCTCATGGGTCATCAAGTGCAGTCTCTGCCAGCTCAGGAAAACCTGTCAGATAATCTTGTTCATCAAGCTCCATTTTAACTGGTAGAAGCTGGTGCTTTCAGTGACAAAGTTTGTGTGACACTATGTACCTCGGGGGAACACCCTGCACCCCCATGTTCATCCTTGTAATATGAGTGTGTGGTATCCGATGCAAAGTTTGTCATGTCAGGTGTCTTCAGAAGGCTCATGATGCACTGAACATTGTTGTTACAGTGATGTTATAGGTTCTAATTTCCTATATGTAGTTATGAGGCTGAAAATGTGTCCTTGTGGCTTAAAACAAGCCCAGGCAAAACTCTCCAGGAGCAGAGGGCAGATCACACTTCATCAGGGCATGTATGGGACAAACCCAGCCCAGCCTCACAGGAACAAGGGACACTGGCCTAGGCAGCGATAAAGGATCTGTTGGACTCTCGAGTGAGTCACTCCCCTTCCCTTGGTCAGTTTGGGACTGCGATGAGGTGATGCTCACCTGACTCTGAAGGGGGGGGCAAAGCCAAGAGGGAAGAAAGAACATGATAAAAGGGAGAGACGTTTGCCAGGCTCTTCCTCTCTCTTCCACCTCCATCTACAGACACCACCAGCAAGGGATTGAAGCGCTGATCAAAGGGCAGAGCCTGGCTGAAGGGCAACCAGCCAGCCTGTGGTGAGAAGCATCTAAGTTTATAAGGGGACTGAAAGTGTTAAGATCAGCTTAGAATGAGTTTTGCTTTTATTTCATTTGACCAAATCTGACTTCTTGTGTTTTGACTTATAATCACTTAAAACTTATCTTTGTAGTTAATAAATTTGTTTGTTCTACCTGAAGTAGCGTGTTTGGTTTGAAGCGTGTCAGAGACTCTCCTTGGGATAACAAGCCTGGTTTCTTTGTTAAATTGGCAAACTCATATAAGCTTGCAGCGTCCAGCAGGCATAACTGGACACTGAAGACAGAGGTTCCTAGGGTTGTGTCTGGGACCAGAGATATTAGCTAGTGTCATTTGGTTGCATAATCCAAGCAATGGCTGGTCAAAAGTGCTCACTCATGTAGCTGGGAGCAGCTTACGTGCTAGAGGGTGTGAGTGAACAGCCCGGGACTGGGGATTCTCACAGCAGAGCAGGGTAAATCTGGCTTCCAGAGTTGAGGATTGGAGTGACCTAGCAGATCACCAGTCCACAGAACACCAGGGGAACATCACAATTCATCCCACACAGGCCGTTCCGTAAAGCTTCTCACAGTTGACTGGGGTGAGATATAGATAGCTGGGTATTAGTCCTTGGTAACATGAGATGAGCCTGAGGGAGGATCCTGAGGGAGTAGATAGCCTGGCAGTGGGATCCAGAACAGTAAGGCCTAGGGACATGCTTTGTGGATGAAAAAGAAGGGGATGTTTTGATGAGAACTGCCCTCTTCTCAGCAATGTACTTTTAACACTGGAGATACCACATGGGCCTGTGCCTCAGAAAATGGCAGGTCACCAGCCAGGCATCAGTCACCAAAGTGACAAACCTTTGGACACAGCAGCAGAGATGTTTCCTGCCTTCTGACGCCAGCAGCAGCAAAGCCAAGCCTCAGGGCTAGCAGGGAAAGCCCTACTGCGTGTCGCTATGGTGGGTCCCTACTGGCTTTTGCTGTTAACAGGTCTCATGCTTTGCCACAGTGACACCCAGCATGGCCATGGCAGGTGGGCCCATCCCCAGAAGCAGGCAGTCTGGGAATAGGTGGCTTTGGGTGTGGCTGGACTCGCACTCTGCCTGGTTGTGTCCTTTGCAGTGGGCTGATCAAACACTTGGCCATGGGGCTGCCAGGGGGTGGGATCCAAGCAGATTTTCCTAACACTCACCCCAGCATGGTCCTGGGGGATGCTTGGTTCTCCTCTTCCCTGCAGCCAGTTCCACTGTGAAAGGGGGGGCTGATTCTACCTTGCTTCTTCTCTTCATTCCGATCTCTGCTAGGCCCAGTGCAATCACACAAGTGCCTGAGGTCCCCAACCCCTTTTGGGATTGCAGCTCTGTCCCTGCGAGGACAGGATCGGGGGCATGGGAGGTGTCTTCCCATGGCCCATGGAGCTTTGTGGGGCTGCATGTGAACGGGGATGGGTCTGACCATCACTCACAGAACACCTGGGCTCTGGCTGAGAATTCACCCCTGGAGCCAGCTCACAAGCATCCCCAAATTCCCAGGATGTGCAGAGCAGTGGTTGTGCTGGAGCCGATTATAGGGAGCAGGCCCCTTGGAGTCAGATGTGAGTCCAGTGGGACATCCCACCCCACCCAGAGCTCTGGTCCCTGTGGAGACAGCATTTTGGCAAAGGTCCACTCATGGAAGGGGATATGTTCATCCTTGTTCTTTCTTTAAGCAAGCCCCTGGCCTCCCAGGAGAAGCGTGCGCTGGGGAAAGAGGCGCTAGTAATTGCTGAAGCACAGGCTTCCCTGGCACTGGGCACCTTTGGCGGATCATTTGCATGGCCCAAAGGCAGGGAATAGGCAAACCTGCCCCTCCTTGCCAAGCCCCATGGTCTGGAGTTTTGGGCACACTTGTGGACAGAGGGTTGGCGTGGATGGATATTAAAGAAAGATACAGAACCATCTTCCACAGCTACTTTGTGCAAATTCCTCCCCATGGCCCTTCAATGAACAATACTCATCTGGGTGAAAACCGGGCATGCAGCTCCTTCTCTACAGCAAGTGCAGGGTGCCCTGGGGAGAGGCAGCTCCATGTAAGTGCCGGACCCAGGACACTTGCTGGGCTGCCCTCTGGGAAAAGACCGAGGGCTCAGCCATGGTGAGATATCCATGGAACAGAGACAGAAGACACTCCCACTCCCAGCACTGGCTTTAGGGCCGGGGTGAACCCTCCCTCCTCCTGCTACCCCAGCCCAGCCAGGCTGGTTCCGCATGCTCCCTGCACCCTTCCTGCTAGTACTACCTCAACCACGCTTAGCCCACCCACACTGCACACGCAGCTCCTCAGGGCCGAGGCAGCCACAGGAACTCAGGGGTGGACGGGGAACATCTCTACCCAACATTCCCCCTGGCCTCAGGAAGCATCATCCACTCGTCCCTGCCTTTGGAGGAGGCACCAGCAGGAAAGGCCAAGGCTGTGGCCTTCAGCTTTGGCCTGCTATCAAGTCCTGAGCACTTGCTTTTCCCCAGAAGATAAAAACCAGGGATCCTCCACTGTCTAGCCCCTGGTGCTGCCATGTGTCCCCAGTCAAACCAGGAGCAATTCGTACCCACGTGGCCCAGGAGTGACTCACGCTGTCGGGTGCAAGCAGGGGCGAATCGCGCTCTGGCCCTGGCACCAAGCTGCAGGGAGATGCTCCCCACAGACATTTGATGGGGGGTTGTGACATGCTGAGCCAGCTCGTGTGGTCATGATACGCAAAGGGCAGCTCAGGGACATCAGTGCACTGGGAGCTCAGGACAGAAAGGCCAGTTATGGATGAAATAAGAGCGTTGTGGGACTGTTCCGTACCAGAAACGGGCCACTACTGCACTCCCTGGCACCCAGCCACCAGCACAGAGATGAGTCACTCCCATCGGAGGATCCCAAGGTACTTTACAAGCACCAATGAACCCAGCTGCACAGCACCCCAGGAGGTGTGTGAGTGCCACTATCCCCACTTTAGCTGATGGGAAAACTGAGGCACAGGCACCAGGTCCCACAGCAAGTCAGTGGCAGAGGTGGGACTGGAATGCAGAGACCCTGACTCGCAAGGCTAAATCATGCCATTACACTGCTGCACTCCAGGGGTAGCTCCTGACAGCAGTGGCCACAGGAGCAGAGGAAGAGCCCAGTGATCATGTCCTTATCAAACTGGGTGCAGTGTGAGCCCCGCCCCTCCCCAACACACACACACACACACACACACTCTCTCTCTCTCTCTCTCTCTCTCTCTCTCTCTGCAAGGCCTGTAGGAGAGGAGCACTAGCCTGAACCAGCCCATGGTCTCAGACAGACACCAGGGCCACAGTGTGAGGAGCCCAAAGGGGGAGCACTGGGGCAGCTTTCTAGGTATCTTAGGAACTCAAGAGACTTATGGTGTCCCTAGCCCAGTAGTCAGCCACTGGTCAATCACAATCGACTGGTCGATCCTGGAGACTCTCCCAGTCGATCACAATCTCTGGCCACTAAAAGTCCAGTGGGGTAGCGGGGCTGCCGCTAAGGCAGGTTCCCTGCCTGCCGCCCCCGTGCCACTCCCAGAAGCAGCCAGCACCCCCTCGCGGCCCCAGGGGGGGTGGCAGGGGTCTCTGTGTGCTGCTCCTGCCTGCAAGCACCGCCCCCGCAGCTTCCATTGGCCGAGAATGAGGAACTGTGGCCAATGGGAGCTGCGGAAGCACTGCCTGCAGAGAGCGGCAGCATGAGGAGCCACATGCCCCCCCCCCAGGGACCTCAGGAGCACGTTGGCCCCTTCCGGGAGCCGCATAGGCAGGCAGGGAGCCTGCCTCAGCCCCACTGTGCCACCGACTGGGAGCCACCTGAGGTAAGTGCAGCCCAGTGGGAGCCCACACCCCCTGCCCCCTCCCAGAACCAGCACCCCGTATCCTCTCCTGCACCCGACACTCGGCCCCCTCCCAGAGCCAGCACCCCGTATCCTCTCCTGCACCCCGACACTCGGCCCTAGCCCGGAGCCAGCACCCCGTATCCTCTCCTGCACCCCGACACTCGGCCCTCTCCCAGAGCCAGCACCCCGTATCCTCTCCTGCACCCCGACACTCGGCCCTAGCCCGGAGCCAGCACCCCGTATCCTCTCCTGCACCCCAACACTCGGCCCTAGCCTGGAGCCAGCACCCCGTATCCTCTCCTGCACCCCAACACTCGGCCCTAGCCCGGAGCCCCCTCCTACATCCACACTCCCTCCCAGAGCCCGCACCCCCCACACACACTAACCCCTGCCCCAGGCTCAGCCTAGAGCCCCCTCCCACACTGCGACTCCTCGGCCCCATCCCAAACGCCAACCCCCTGCCCCAGCCCGGTGAACGTGAATGAGGGTGGAGGAAAGCGAGTGACTGAGGGGGGGAATGGAGTGAGTGGGGCGGGGCCTCGGGGAAGGGGTGGGGTAGATCCTGGGTTGCCCTTCAATTCAAAAAGTGATCTTGTGTGGGAAAGTTTGGAGACCACTGCCCTAGCCTCTGTTTGCCAGCAGCTGGGAATGGGCGACAGGGATGGATCACTTGATGTTCCCTGTTCTGCTCATTCCCTCTGGGGCAGCTGGCACTGGCCACTGTCAGGGGACGGCATGCTGGGCTAGATGGACGTTTGGGCTGACCCACTATGGCTGTTCTTATATTCTCCTTAAGCACTTGAGAGACCCCACCCTGTGCCCCAGACCCTTGGCCATGTACCTCTGCAGCGGTCAGTCCCAGCCCTGCCCTCAGGCTGCAGGGAGACTCCCAGGGCCTGGCATGCCAGGGCCTGGCACTTGCTCTCTGTGCATCAGCAGTGGCCTTTCCCTGTCCCTGGCCGGGTCCCCACAAGGTTCCTCTGACTCACTCGCAGGGCACCGTGCTCCGGCACTGGCCATTCAGAAATTCTCCAGAGTGCTGCTGCACAACTCTGTGCAGGGTTTACAGAGGAAAACCCGGCCTCATCCAGCCCGGGGGTGAGCACAGTGGAAACAGAAAGCAGAGAGAATGGAGCCAGCCTTGTCCCCAGAATGAGTCACCAACCTGCTATTTATAGAGGGGCACTTTGGGGAGGGGCGGGCAGGAAGAGGTAGGCCCAGAGGTTCACTCACCACTCCCTGGGATTCTCCAGGGTCCCTTCCAGGGGTGGGAGCCAGTGACCCCCATGCATGGCCATCAATCCTGCATTCATTCATGCTTTGATCTTTCTCAGCCATCATGATACAAATATTGTCTCCTTCCTCAGCTCCCTGATCCATGTGGCGGGCCTGTCATGGGAGAGGTGCTGGGGAGCAGGCCCGGGGACATTCTGTAATTCTAAAAGCGAGGTGATGGGCACCCCTGGCTGTGGCACACTCCTATGGACAGCGCTCCTGGTGCTTCCTATGAGGTAACAGTGTGAGCTGGTGCCCCGTGGCACAAAGGCTCAGTTCCCCAGGAGAGGAGAGCACAGCTCATCACCTGCTGGTGTGGAGCAGCCAGCGAGCAGCCTCTGTAACCTTCCCCTGCCTTGGGGAAACCCTGGGCTGCTAGCGAGGCTGCAGTGGCTCATGCCCTGTGCCCAGATGCTGGGGCGTAGCAAGGAAGAAGGTGGATCAAAGTCACCTTTGCACCCCATGACCTGTTCCAGGCACGCTCGGCCTGGCTCTGTGTAAATAGCTCGTAGATAAGGTGCCAGTAGATGACGCTCTGGAACAAGGCACTGGGTTCCTGGGCCCAATCAATCTTGTTGTGCGCTTACAAACAGCCACATTGCCCAGCCCACAAGTTCAAAATGCAGGAATCCAAACTCCACCTCCCATGAGGCACTGCGGTGCCAGGCCAAGCTGGAAGCTGTTCTTCAATAGTTCAGTGAAAACTCAAAAGAGTCCATGGACACCCCCCTCCACTATTTACCTGCCAGCTCTGCAAAGAACATCCCTGCCCCATTCTCCCACCGTGTCAATGGGCGAAGTGGAGGGTGCTTCTGAAAACGGGCCAGGCTGAGCGTCTGAGCCCCAACCTGCCAGGCCCCTGTGGGCTTGACCCACAGCCTGCCTACCCTGCATCCCCCTGTGGGCCTAACCCCCTGCTTGGCACCCTGCAGCCTGGCTCCCTTGCTTGCACCTTGTGTCAACAGCTTGGGCAGAGTTCGTGTAAATGGTGGGAATTCCAGGGGAGGGGGTTGCATGTTCCTTTTGCCCAGGTGTAAATGACCCCACCAGGGAAGACTCAGGGCCTGGAGACTGCTCCCACGCAAGGGACACGGCCTGGCCCTGCACACTACGATCTTCCCTCACACATCACCATCTGACCTGGGGTAACCCCTTCCCCATGCCCCGCCAGTCCTTGGCCCTTTGGCAAGGGCACGTGTTGGTGCTGTGGAGACATGTGCCCAGGAGGGGGGTGAGGTGCCACCCTGCTTTTGTCACACAGGCCCCCAGAGGAAGCCATCGTAACCGAACCAGCTGTGGCAGGTGCCAGGCCCTAGATCCTGTTGCCAATGACCTCGGCAAGCCACCCCCCCCCATTCTGAGGGTCACATTCTGCCCACAGATTCTCCTGGGCTATGCCAGCTGCAGCCGGGGCAGGGCCTGGATTTATCTGCGGACAGGCTTTAGCCCTAATCGACACTCTGAACACACTGGGCTGGCCCTGGAGAGGCTGTGTGGGGCAACAGGAGGGCTCCAGCAGAAGGGCCAGCAGCAGCCTGAGTTCCTGCACTCCAGGGAGGGCTGGGGCTGCTCCTTTGGTGCACCCTCAGGGTCGCAATGCGCCCCAGAGCAGAGGGGAGGTTGGCCCATGACCCCACCTGTACACAGGCCCCTGGAGCCAGCCAGGCATCGTGTGAGGAGCATACTGCAGAGCTGGGAAGGGTCGGCGCTTCCCGGGGCACAGTCCCTCCCTCCTGGTGCAAGTCTGCACAGCCCTGGTGCAGGGCAAGGGGCCCTTGTGTGGTGCTTACTGTGAGCTCATACACTGACTAGGACCCATAAGGAATCCTGCTGAGCCCAGTGAGAGGGGTCAAGGAGCAGAGCACTGTCTGATGGAAAGGCTCAGGGAGTGTAAGGCACTATGCTATGGGAAAGGGCAAGGAGTCAGTACTATCTAATGGGAGGGTTCAAGGAATTGGGTATGGGGGATGGAGTCTGGCCCTTTAAAGACAATTACTGGGAATGAAAGTGAGCCTCCCCCAGCAATGTACCTTCCCACAAGCCTCTGGGAACTCAGCCCATTGCTTCATTGGCACAGAATCATAGAATATCAGGGTTGGAAGGGATCTCAGGAGGTATCTAGTTCAACCCCCTGCTCAAAGCAGGACCAATCCCCAGACAGATTTTTGCCCCTGATCTCTAAATGGCCCCCTCCAGGACTGAACTCACAACTCTGGGTTTAGCAGGTCAATGCTCAAACCACTGAGCTGTCCCTCCCACAGGACAGCTCCTATAGGAGCACCTGGCATGTTCTGGGGCTCAACAGCTTCTGTGCCAATGCAGAAGATTCTGCAGCACATCAGTTACTATGAGACTGTTTCCCAACAGGAGTATTAATCGTGGTTTATTTAAATACCATATCACGCTGTGACAGTCTGTATCCCTATGTTCATCCTTTTTACAAAACTAGAATGGATTTTGTACAAAGTATGCCTCTGAAAACTCATCATTTGCTGATCATTATTGTCCTGGTAAAATATGTGTGGCAACATTGTATGTAATGTATAAGATCCTACTGTATTACATTACTGAGACATGTTCCAAGTTCAGAAAAGCAGGCACAAGTCAGTTCCTCAAAGACAAAAGGCAAAGTGACACCTCAGCCAGGTGTCAACAAAATCAAATGGACTATTGCCAATTAAGCAGCCATTCTATGGCAGGAAAAAGGGTGTGAGTGAGAAATCTACATTTTGGCAAAGAGACAGCAGGAGGTTCCCATACCCCCAGACCTTTTGTCTTCTGAACCTCAGCTGGAGATAGGTTTCAAAGTGGTAGCCGTGTTAGTCTGTATCAGCAAAAACAACGAGGAGACCTTGTGGCACCTTAGAGACTAACAAATCTATTTGGGCATAAGCTTTTGTGGGCTACAGCCCACTTCTTCAGATGCAGAGAGTGGAACACACAGTAGGAAATTATAAATACAGAGCATATGAAAAGATGGGAGTTGCCTTCCCTCCGTCTTGGTAAGGCAACTCCCATCTTTTCATATGCTGTGTATTCATACCTCCCTACTGTATGTTCCACTCCATGTATCTGATGAGGTGGGTTTTAGCCCTCAAAAGCTTATGCCCAATAAATGTGTTAGTCTCTAAAGTGCCACAAGGACGCCTCGTTGTTTCAGCTGGAGATGACTTTCAAAGAAAGGAGATCAGATACCCCAAAATACTCCTCCCTTTCTCTCTGCTCACAGCATCAACAGTACTTGAAGGACAAGGAAATTAACCTTGAACTGGGGGAAGGGTCTTGGCTGAAAGGATTCCAGCCAGTAAGACTGCGAGAGCATGTGGTGAGAGAAACTTTTGCTTTGAATTCATTTAGCTTGTTAGCTATTGATTGCGGTTTACCGTCTATTTTCTTGTAACCAATTCTGACTCTTACGCCTCATTACTTGTAATCACCTAAAATCTGTCTGTCTGTAGTTAATAAACTAGTTTTAACTAAACCAGTGTGTGTTTGGACTGAAGTGTTTGGGAAACTCTATTTGGGATAACAAGATTTGTGCATATCATTTTCTGTTGATGAAATTATGGATTTTTTATGAGGTGCATTGGCACATTTCTGGGGGAAAGTCTGGGCCTGGGAGTTTGCTGATGTCACCCTGCAGTGTAATTCATGGGTGGCTGGCCATAGCACTCAGAATAGCTGGGAGTGATTCACATGCTGGAGGCTGGGTGCAGGCAGACTAGGAGTGGTGGCTCTCACAGTGAAGCCAGGTAAAAGGCAGCCCAAGCTGGAGAATCGAGGGGACACAGCTGTCCATCAGTCCAGACTGTACCCTGGGGGAATGTCACACATGCTCTCTAGGATAAACAGTCCCAAATGATCTGATGGAGCCATGAGGGAGACATGGCAGAACCTTGGAGTTAGGCCCAGGTCCTGCCAAACTCAGGCAGGCAAACCCCCTTTACCCGTCCCTGGGAGCTGTGCTTGACTAACGGCTGCAGGCTTTGGGCCTTGCTCTTAATTTGAGGGCATGTCTGAATCCACCCTAGTACCAGGGAATGCTGGTCACTAAATCAGAGAGCTCAGAGATGGGAAAGGCTTACAGAGTCAGGTCAGCATGCTTCCCTTCCCCGAGGGGCGAGGGCAGGGCTGGGCCTTTCGGGGCCCTTTCTGGTGCCTGGAGCAGGCTAATTTAAAGTCACCCAGCGAAGAGCCCAGTGTGCATTAACTCTGACCTGTCAGAATAACCATAGGATGGATCCTCATCTGATATAAATCAGGGAAGCCACATGGACTCCAACGAGGCCAACTTACACCCACTGAGGATTTGGCCTCAGTTGTGTCCACTGCAACTAGGGACAGCACAGCGTGGAAAAGCCCAGTGAGAGGGAGAGCAGCGGCCATCAGAGCAGCTGTGCAGAGAGCAGCTGAATAGCCCTAGAGCCACTCTTACCTTGAGCTCCCGAAAATAGCTCCATCATCCGCAGAGCACAAGTCTGGACTAAACCAGCTACTCTGACCCCTCACCAAGAGAAAAGAACCTGCTGGCCAGAGGCCGTTCCTTCCTCGCCTGTTGCAGGGTGACTTGGCATTGGCAGAGCCTGCACAGAGTAGGTTTTTGTGTTGGGAACAAACGGCTGCTCTTTGCCCAAACACCTGGGTTCCCATACAAGCAAGGGCATTTGTACAGAGAGTACTGCTGTTTGTTACTTATCATTCCTTATTCTCCTGTTTAAAAACTTTCAATCAACTTGAGAAGAGAAGCAATACCATGTGACTTGGGTGATCCACCACGTGCCACAAATGAATAATGGCAAACAGGGAAGAGTCCGAGAGAAGAGTCTATGAACACTAGAACTGGGCAGGAATTTTAAAAAATGGTTTTTTGGTTGGAAAATGGCAGTTTGTCAAAATCAGAACTGCCCGTGGGATAAGAATGATTTTGATGAATCTCCTGATTTGAAAAAATAAGTTTTGAAATTGTTGAAACAGCCCACTTTATTTTTAAATGAAATTCTTTAGGTTTTGGTTTGACATGACTTTTGTTTTGAAATTTTAGATAATTTATACTAAAGAAAGATGGTAAAGATCAAAATTGGAACAAAACATTTCAAAATTATCAAAAAAAAATTTGATTTACCTGATCTGAAATTTTATTTGATTTTATTTTTGGTTCACAAAAATTGTTGAGAATTCAACTTTTTGTCCCAATTCAGCACAGGAAAAATCTCAGGATGAGAAATCTTGTGGGATGGGGAAAATATTTCCAGTTCAGATCTAGTGAACACCCTATTGGCTGAAAATTGTCCATCCAAGAAGTACTCATGAATAACAAATCAGACCAAAGGAAATCAGGGTTGATGCATGTCTGGGAAAAGGGGTTAAATTTATTCACAATAAATACGTCAACCAGCTTTCCCCCTGAGTGACTGAATATAGTGCAGGGGTCAGGGGACTCCCCTGAGACGTGCAGTTTCTAGTCAGACCTGCTTTTCTTCCTTGCCTCCTTTTTTTGGTTCATGCAAATATGACGTGTGGGTTTTTTGTTTTTTTTGGTCTGTCTAGAAGTTGTTCAGTGGAAGTCCCAGCTATGCAAATAGCTGCAGTTCTGCTGTGTCAATTCTTGTGTGTGTCTCTCTCTGTCTCTCTCTCGCTCTCTCTCTCTCTCAGACATCTAGTAAACTGCAGTGACTAGAAAAGCCCTCAGATCAGGTGGTAATTGGCAACAAGAGCAGATAAAGTTTAAAAAGCGGAATCAAAGAATGAGGAGGAGGGGGTGGGGAATGTTCAGCTCTGTAGTTTCACACTCATGGTTCTCCTCTTGTGTTTCACAAGGTGGCACTGGGCTGGGAAGTGCCAGAGGGGCAGAAAGAGCCTTTGAAGTTTAATCTGAGCTAGTTCTGAGGAGTGGAGTGAACAGGCAGCTGATAGAGCCTTATTCCCCACAGGAGAGGGTCCCTGCGCTGATGCAGAGAGATATGGGGTAGGTAACGTATCAGCTCTGCTGAGGAACCCCTGGTGGGGTTTCCAGTATTGATTCAGCAATATCTGTCAGAGGCTCAACAACTTTATTTTCTTTTTGTTCTGCTTTTATTCCCCTCTCCCTTGCATTTCCCATTCGCAGACGTCATTTGCAATCTGGAGGCAGATTCGTCTCTCGTTTGCACCAGTGTGGATCAGAAGTGAAAAAAATGGTAGCCTCATTGGTGACCATCCTTGTGTTTTCACCATGGGGAAACTCAAGCAATCTGTGCTGGCAAATGCCTGAGTTCAGCAGCTTATGAGGGCAGAACCAGTGCCAATAAAACAAGGCTCGTTCTGAACTGTCATCCAAAAGAGGAACCAGGCACCAGCTTTTACAGCAGTTATGAAAAGCGAACTTTATGGTGTGATGTAGAGAGAAAGGATCTCCAGAACTGGGGGCCATCTAGGACTCTTGCTCTGAGAGTGGCTGGGACCAGCAAGGTGCAAGTAACTCAGAGCAGCTAGTTAGAGAAGACCCTGCCATGGAAAGTTTCCTAATGGAAGCCATGTAGAGTAGTATTGTCTAGAGGGCTCAGGACCAGCCTTTCAGAAGAGCTGAGCCCCCAGCGCACAGACAGCACACTGAGCTCTTGTAAATCCCTGCCCATTGATATGCGTTACTGGCCATGGACGTTTTTATCCCCTAAAACTAGGGTGACCAGACAGCAAGTGTGAAAAATCGGGACCAGGGGAGGGGGGTAATAGGAGCCTATATAAGAAAAAGACCCAAAAATCGGGACTGTCCCTATAAAATCGGGACATCTGGTCACCCTGCCTAAAACATAACTCTCCATATACAGTCTGATGTTCATTATGAACCTTCCGCAGCAGCTGGGCCACACATGACTCAGGCACTGCAGAGTTGCTGCTCAGGAGACCCAGGAGCAAACCTGCCACCGTACACTGCCCAGAGACAGCCCATAGCATCATGCATCAAACCAGAGACTTGGGACTAGGCTCCTGCCTCCCCCACGGGACAGTGCGAGTTTGGGGGTTTGCCCTGCAACCTTCTCCAGAAGCTCCAAGTAGCAATGCCTTCTCCAGTATTACAAGTGCAGTCTAAAGTATGTCTGTAGCCAGTGGGATGTGCCAAGCACATGCGTCTCCTCACTGGGTGCCCCTTACCCGGGACATTTCCTGCCGCACCTTTCCTGGCCTACTCCCTGAACACTGCAGTGGTATTTTCATGGCACCATTTCCTTCATGTTCACCTTTGCCTCCAAGCTAGACCTGCACCCAAGCAGCACAGCTTTCCTCTGTGGCTGCATTTTGATCGGTTCTGGAGCTGGGATCATGACTTGGCCCACTACAGAGAGGAGCCAGTTGATATATGAGTCTGGGTTTGGATTCCAACCTCCTGTCCAGGATTCTGGTGCAGCCTGTGCTCTGGACATAGGCCCTTCCCCAGGGGCAGGGCACTCCGTGCTCCAGCCAGGGGTGGAATGCTACTGTTTGGCCCTATGTGATACACCAGCAAAGCCCCGGCACAGCAGAATTTTGAAGAAAAAGTCTCCCACCAAAGCTTGTGTCTGCCTGAGAAATGATTTTGTGGTTCCTGCTCTTCGCAAATGCAGAAACGCCCTCAGGCAGTTACACAGGTAGAACAAGAACCCACAACCCCAGCCGCCTCCATGGTCCTGCCCTGGAACAGCAATGCGAGCAGCTCTCAAATCAAGACCGAACTGTGCGTGCTGCCCCCACGGTGGGAGGAAGGAGGGTGCAGAAAGGCTGATCTGTAGGGCCGTTTAGTGTTCCTGGGCACCAGGGTCTAACAGGCCCCTTCACCTGGTAATAGTGGGCACTCAGGGGCACTCATCAGAGCACTCCTGGTCTTCATCTCGTTCACTCACATAACCAGGATGTGGAATGCTCTTCCTCGCTACATGGATGGATTCTCTCCACTCCTGTAACCGGCCCTTTGAATCCTGCTCCCACCAACTTTGAAGCTGGCTGCACAAAAGAATAAGCAGCCCCAAGCTGGGCCACTCCCAGCTGAGAGAGATGATTAACAAGGATCAAATCTTTAACCATGCACTCTCACCAATGGATCTCACATGGATGCGTGCATGTGGTGTCACGTATCAGAGGGGTAGCCGTGTTAGTCTGGATCTGTAAAAGCAGCAAAAAGTGGCACCTTATAGCCACTACATGCATCCAACGAAGTGGGTATTCACCCACGAAAGCTCATGCTCCAAAACGTCTGTTAGTCTATAAGGTGCCACAGGACTCTTTGCTGCATGTGATGTGTTTGCATTTGTATGCGTATGTATGTGTGAGTACATGCTTACCTTTCTGCCTGCAAAACCTGTATTTCCACAGCCAAGCAGACATTTGTGTGAGCAAACCAGGTAATACCGTGCACAAACCATTGTCTAAGCATGCAATTAGCCAGCTTATATATGTGAAAGTGCATGTGCCAATGGGGACACTGATTCAGGGCCCTTGTTATTCATAGAGCACTGTGTGCTGTGTAGAAAGGCAGTTCACAAAACATGTAGAGAGATGATATGTTCACTTCCTGGAGGCTCTGACTGGCACTCTAACACAGACAAAAGTTACTCAAAGGCTAACACTGAAATCCAAGAAGGTGAGCATGTGCTTTTCGCTTCTTTCCCAGGCAGCCTCAGAAGCAAAACAAGAATTATTTAAAGGAGGAAAAGAGACAATCTCGTTACCTGAGAGTCACAAGCGAGAAGAGAGAATATGGGAATTTAAAGGCATTTCCTAAACACCTAGCCTAAGAATGCAAAGCTGGTGTCATTTTGTTCTTTGTCTTTCTAGTTCAAAGTGGTTCAGAAACAACAGCTGGTCTTGACTCATCTCTGTTATGCATGCAGCAGAGCAGAGCGGTCACACCAGCAGAGCAAGAGGAAAAATGTGGTGGAGAGACAGTGGAAATCCATTATACAAATCTCTGTGGAGCAGGGGCCATCCCTGACTATGCCCTGGTCTACATTAGAGTTAGGTCGAATTTAGCCACGTTAGGTCGATTTTATAATAAATGCATCTACACAAGCAACCCCATTGCATCGACCTAAAGGACTCTTAAAAATTGACTTCTGTACTCCTCCCTGGCAAGGGGAGTAGCGCTAAAATCGACCTTACTGGGTCAAATTTGGAGTAGTGTGGACACAAATCGACGTTATTGGCTTCCAGAAGCTATCCCAGAGTGCTCCAATGTGACCACTCTAGACAGCATTTTCAACTCCGATGCACTAGCCAGGTACACAGGAAAAGCCCCAGGAACAGGGCCGGCTCCAGACCCCAGCGCGCCAAGCGCATGCTTGGGGCGGCGTGCTGTGGGAGGGCGGCAGGCGGCTCCGGTGGACCTCCCGCAGGCATGCCTGCGGAGGGTCTGCTGGTCCCGCGGCTTTGGTGGAGCATCCGCAGGCGTGCCTGCAGGAGGTCCACCGGAGCCGCGGGACCAGCGGACCCTCCACAGGCACATCTGCAGGAGGTCCACCGGAGCCGCGGGACCGGCGACCGCCAGAGCGCCCCCCGTGGCGTGCCGCCCTGCTTGGGGCGGCGCAATTCCTAGAGCCACCCCTGCCCAGGAACTTTTGAAATTCATTTCCTGTTTGGTCAGCGTGGCGAGCTCAGCAGCACAGGTGACCATGCAGTCCCCCCAGAATCGCAAACGAGCTCCAGCATGGAGCGAACAGGAGACACTGGATCTGATTGCTCTGTGGGGAGAAGAATCTGTGCAGGCCGAACTCTGATCAAAAAGAAGAAATGCTAATTTACATGCCAAAATTGCACAGAGCATGATGGACAGAGACTACAACAGGGACACACAGCAGTGCCACGTGAAAGTCAAGGAGCTCAGGCAAGCCTACCAAAAGACAAAGGAGGCAAACGGTCGCTTTGGATCAGAACCCCATACATGCCGCTTCTATGATCGGCTGCATGGCATTCTGGGGGGGACCCTACCACTACCTCCATGGACACCTGCAAGGGGGGAGTCTCACGCAACAGGGAGGAGGATTGTGGGGATGAGGAAAAGGAGGAGGAGGAGGAGAATGCGCAGCAGGCAAGCAGTGAATCCGTTCTCCCCGGCAGCCAGGACCTTTTCATCACCATCCCAAGGTGGGATCCCCGACCTTGAAGGCGGAAAAGGCCCCTCTGGTGAGTGCACATTTGTAACTACAGTACAGGGTTTAAAAGCAAGAGTGTTTAATGTTTGATTTGCCCTGAAGACTTGGGATGCATTCACGGCCAGTACAGCTACTGGAAAAGTCTGCTAACGTGTCTGGGGATGGAGCAGGAATCCTCCAGGGACATCTCCATGAAGCTCTCCTGCAGGTACTCTGAAAGCCTTTGCAGAAGGTTTCTGGGGAAGGCTGCCTTCTTTCATCCTCCATAGTAGGACACTTTACCACGCCAAGCCAGTAGCAAGTAGTCTGGAATCATTGCAGCACAAAGCATGGCAGCGAATGGTCCTGGGCTTTGGTGCATTCAAGCAACATTTGGTCTATATCTTTCTGTGTTAGCCTCAGGAGAGTGATAACATTCATGGTCACCTGGTTGAAACAGTGGAATTTTTGTAAGGGAACAGTAAAAGACCCCCGTTCATGCTGGGCTGTTTGCGCTTGGCTAAAAGGGATTATCCCAGAGAATAGCCACGCGGCGGGGGGAGGGGTGAAGGGATCATCCCAAATAGCCACGTGGAGGGGTGGGGAGAGGTGTGTGCTGCTCATCGACCTGAAAACCGCAGCCTCTCCTTTTAAATGGCAAACCCAACCGGCATTGCTTGCAATGGGAAAGGGGGGCGCTGCAGTTTGAAAACATTCCCACATGTTATCAAGGTGTTAGAAGCCAAACCCGCGTACCCTTTGGCTTACCATGGCTGCCTGGAAACTGAATTCTGTTGCCCAGCCGTGTGTGATGTGTCACCATACCGGCAGGCGCTCAATATAAAAGGCAAAATGCGACCTTGTACCTAAAGCACATGTGCAGTCTGCTGTGAATTGCTTGATTCACCGTGAAAGAGTCTCCCTTTTGTTCTCAGAAATGTATCATCTTAAATTTTACTCTCCCCACAGGTGCAAATATTCCTATGCTTCCCCTATCATCGCTGTCCCTGAGGTTATTGCAGATTAGAAGGCGAAAAAAACACACTTGCAATGACATGTTTTCCGAGCTCATGCAGTTCTCCTGCCCTGACAGGGCACAGCTGAATGCATGGAGGCATTCAGTGGCGGAGTCCAGGAAAGCATTAAATGAGCACGATGAGAAGAGGCAGGATGCAATGCTGAGGCTAATGAGGAAGCAAACAGACATGCTCAGGCGTCTGGTGGAGCTGCAAGAAAGCCAACAAGAGCACAGACCCACCCTGCATCCACTGTATAACCGCCTGCCCTCCTCCCCAAGTTCCATATCCTCCTCACCCAGATGCCCAAGAATGCGGGGGGTGGTTAGGCTCCAGGCACCCAGCCACTGCACTCCAGAGGATGGCCCAAGCAACAGAAGGCTGCCATTCAAACAGTTTTGATTTATAGTGTGGCTACAATAAGCAATGTGGCATTGTCCTTCCCTCCTCCCCTACCCTACCCTACCCCACCCGGGATACCTTATCAGTTATCTCCCTTTTTTTAATTAATAAAGAAAGAATGCATTGTTTCAAAACAAACAATAGTGACTTTATTTCCTTTGCCATCTGTGATCAAAGCGGGGAGGGTGGTTGGCTTACAGGGAGTTAAAATCAACAAAGGGGGCGGGTTTGCATCAAGGAGAAACACACACAACTGTCACACCATAGTCTGATGAGTCATGAAACTGGTTTTCAAAGCCTCTCTGATGCGCAGCCCGCCTACCTGTGCTCTTCTAATCGTCCTGATGTCTGGCTGTTCAAAATTGGCAGCCAGGCAATTTGCCTCAACCTCCCACCCCGCCATAAACGTCTCCCCCTTACTCTCACAGATATTATGGAGCACACAGCAAAGCAGTAATAACAATGGAAATATTGGTTGCGCTGAGGTCTAACCTACTCAGCAAACAGTGCCAGCGAGCTTTTAAACGTCCAAAGGTGCATTCTACCACCATTCTGCACTTGCTCAGCCTATAGTTGAACAGCTCCTGACTACTGTCCAGGCTGCCCATGTACAGCTTCATGAGCCATGGGAGCAAAGGGTAGGCTGGAATCCTAGGAGTTCCAAAGAGGATGGATCTAGACTGTTGGGTCCCCAAGGATAACTATTGGCATTTCAACATCCCCAAAAGTAATTTTCTGGTCTGGGAAGTACGTCCCTTCTTGCAGCTGCTCAAACAGCCCGGAGTTCCTAATGATGCGAGCGTCATGCACCTTTTCCGGCCATCCCAAATTGATGTCAGTGAAACGTCCCTTGTGATCCACCAGTGCTTGCAGCACCACTGAGAAGTACTCCTTGCGGTTTATGTACTGGTTGGCAAGGTGGTCCAGTGCCAAGATAGGGGTATGGGTTCCATCTATCGTCCCACCACAGTTACAGAATCCCATTGCAGCAAAGCCATCCACTATGACCTGCACATTTCCCACAGTCACTACTCTTGAGAGCAGAACATCAGTGATTGCACTGGCTACTTGAATCACAGCAGTTCTCACAATAGATTTGCACACTCCAAATTGATTCTCGACTGACTAGTAGCAGTCAGGCGTTGCAAGCTTCCACAGGACTATCGCCACTCGCTTCTCAATTGTTAGAGCTGCTCTCATCTTGGTATTCCTGCGCTTCAGGGCAGGGGAAAGCAACTCACAGACTTCCAGGAAAGTGCCCTTACGCAGCCGAAAGTTTCGCAGCCACTGGGAATCATCCCATACCTGCAACACTATGCGGTCCCACCAGTCTGTGCTTGTTTGCCGGGCCCAGAATTGGCGTTCCACTATATCAACCAGCCTCACTGTCACCATGATGTCCCAATTGACACAGTCCGTGCTTTCAGGAACATCTGTGTCCATGTCCTCATCACAATCATTCTTGTGCTGCCGTCTCTTAGCCAGGTTCTGCACATACTGCAGTATAATGCGCAAGGTGTTTACAACGCTCGCAACAGCAGCGATGAGCTGAGCGGTCTCCATGATTGCCATGCTATGGCGTCTGCAATATGGTAAGCCAGGCAAAAAGGCGCAAAATCATAGAATCATAGAATCTCAGGGTTGGAAGAGACCTCAGGAGGTCATCTAGTCCAACCCCCTGCTCAAAGCAGGACCAACCCCAACTAAATCATCCCAGCCAGGGCTTTGTCAAGCCTGACCTTAAAAACCTCTAAGGAAGGAGATTCCAGCACCTCCCTAGGGAACCCATTCCAGTGCTTCACCACCCTACTAGTGAAAAAGTTTTTCCTAATATCCAACCTAAACCTCCCCCTCTGCAACTTGAGACCATTACTCCTTGTTCTGTCATCTTCTACCACTGAGAACAGTCTAGATCCATCCTCTTTGGAACCCCCTTTCAGGTAGTTGAAAGCAGCTATCAAATCAGGGGCGGCTCTAGGCACCAGCAAAGCAAGCAGCTGCTTGGGGCAGCCCATTTGCAGGGGCGGCAGCTAGCAGGGATCGAGCCTGGGAGCTGAGAACCAACAGGGGGCCCTGGGAGCTGTAGTTCTTTGGTTAGCTCCCTGCCTATAGAACCAACCCTGGAGCAGGGAAAGAACTACATTTCCCAGCATTCCTTTAGCCACTACCAACAGGAAAGTGGGGGAGGGACTATGGTAGCTGAAACCTCATGCTGCAGCTTGAACTCACTGCTAGAGCGGGGTGGCCCAGATATCCCCTTCAGAAGACATCCCCAGACTGGCTTAGGGGCTTAGGGATACTAGTGTGACCCCACCTTGCAGCCCCCAAAGAAGGAATTTGGGGGACTAAATGGACAGTGCCCCTCTCTATCTGAAGCCTAGCAAGGGAGGTACGTGGATCCCACCAGAATTTAAAATGAAAAGTAAGGGAGGGGAGGCTCTACTGGACCTGGGCAGCTTCAGATACAGTACCAGGCATGTAGGAGGATTTCCACTTCTGAGCCTTGGAAGCAGAAATTGACTTTTCCTTTCCAGATTTAGCTAATATTCAGAAAGGGAATCTAGCACCTGCCTTCCAGATCTGAACACCTCAAAAGTCAGGAGTGCTCAAGCTCAGTTTGGGCAGCTGTTACTTCATTTCTCCCAAATCAAATATACTGATCCACTGTAATTTGCTGTAGATAAAATTGAGCAAGAAATGCTTCCCAGTGGTTTTTAGGACTGGAATTGCTATTTTCAACAGCCATTGCTTTTTTTTTTTAGTTGTTTAAAAGGAAGACAGTGATATTGCATTGGCAAATTCCCCATAGAAAGAAAGAGTGGAACAAAAGAATAATAAAGGCACCTCAACTTTTCCTCATTTATGGAGGACAGTCTTATAATATGCATCCAGATATCCTCCAATCACACAAGCTGAAAATTGTTGAACTTTACTGCAGCTCTGTAACCATATGGGAACCAATCCTGTCTGTGTTTCGTGCACATCCAAAATTCCTGCTGAATGACCCGCCCTGGGAGCAAGTCACCAGTGACCCAGGGCTGGGGCAGAAGGAGGGTGCAGGTGTGGGAGGGGGAGGAAGAGCCCAGGGCTGGTGTGGCAGGGGTGGGGGTGGGGGCACTGGTGGGTGGGAAGGGGGATTCCCAGAGCTGGTGCAGCACTGGGTGTGTGTGAGCCCAGGCCTGGGGTGCCAGGGGGTGCGGGTGGGAGGGGGGAGAGCCCAGGGCCGGGGTGACAGGGGGTGGGCGGGGGGGGAGAGCCCAGGGCTGGGGTGACAGGGGGGTACAGGAAGGAGGAGGCCCAGAGCTGGGGCAGCAGAGGGTGCAGGTGTGGGGGGGAGAGCCCAGGGCTGGGGCAGCAAGGGGGTGTGGGGGGGAGCCCAGGGCTGGGGTGAGGGCAGCCAAATTTTATTTTGCTTGGGGTGGCAAAAAACCTGGAGCCGGCCCTGTATCAAATCCCCCCTCATTCTTCTCTTCTGCAGACTAAACTATCCCAGTTCCCTCAGCCTCTCCTCATAAGTCATGTGCTCCAGCCCCCTAATCATGTTTGTTGCCCTCCGTTGGACTCTTTCCAATTTTTCCGCATCCTTCTTGTAGTGTGGGGCCCAAAACTGGACACAGTACTCCAGATGAGCCCTCACCTATGTCGAATAGAGGGGAATGATCATGTCCCCTGATCTGCTGGCAATGCCCCTACTTATACAGCCCAAAATGCCATTAGCCTTCTTGGCAACAAGGGCACATTGTTGACTCATATCCAGCTTCTCGTCCACTGTAACCCCCAGGTCCTTTTCTGCAGCACTGCTTCCTAGCCATTCGGTCCCTAGTCTGTAACAGTGAATGGGATTCTTCCGTCCTAAGTGCAGGACTCTGCACTTGTCCTTGTTGAACCTCATCAGGTTTCTTCTGGCCCAATCCTCTAATTTGTCTAGGTCCTTCTGTATCCTATCCCTACCTGCCAACATATCTACCACTCCTCCCAGTTTAGTGTCATCTGCAAACTTGCTGAGAGTGCAGTCCACGCCATCCTCCAGATCATTAATGAAGATATTAAACAAAACCAGCCCCAGGACCGACCCTTGGGGCTCTCTGCTTGAAACTGGCTGCCAACTAGACATGGAACCATTGATCACTACCCGTTGAGCCCGACGATCTAGCCAGCTTTCTATCCACCTTAGAGTCCATTCATCCAGCCCATACTTCTTTAACTTGCCGGCAAGAATACTGTGGGAGACTGTATCAAAAGCTTTGCTAAAGTCAAGGAATAACACATCCACTGCTTTCCCCTCCTCCACAGACCCAGTTATCTCCTCATAGAAGGCAATTAGGTTAGTCAGGCATGACTTGCTCTTGGTGAATCCATGCTGACTGTTCCTGATCACTTTCCTCTCCTCTAAGTGCTTCAGAATTGATTCCTTGAGCTTCTGCTCCATGATTTTTCCAGGGACTGGGGTGAGGCTGACTGGCCTGTAGTTCCCCAGATCCTCCTTCTTCCCTTTTTTAAAGATGTGCACTACGTTAGGCTTTTTCCAGTCATCCAGGACCTCCCCCGATCGCCATGAGTTTTCAAAGATAATGGCCAATGGCTCTGCAATCACATCCGCCAACCCCTTTAGCACCCTCGGATGCAGCGCATCCAGCCTCATGGACTTGTCCTTGTCCAGTTTTTCTAAATAGTCCCAAACCACTTCTTTCTCCACAGAGGGCTGGTCACTTTCTCCCCATACTGTGCTGCCCAGTGCAGCAGTCTGGGAGCTGACCTTGTTCGTGAAGACAGAGGTTAAAAAAAGCTTTGAGTACATTAGCTTTTTCCACATCCTCTGTCACTAGGTTGCTTCCCTCATTCAGTAAGGGGCCACAGTTTCCTTGACTTTCTTCTTGTTGCTAACATACCTGAAGAAACCCTTCTTGATACTCTTAACATCTCTTGCTAGCTGCAACTCCAAGTGTGATTTGGCCTTCCTGATTTCACTCCTGCATGCCTGAGCAATATTTTTATACTCCACCCTGGTCATTTGTCCAATTGTCTGCAGTTGATTTCACGGAGGGAGGGAGGGGAGAGTGATGACATGTACCCAAAACCACCTGCAACAATGTTTTTGCCCCATCAGGCATTGGGAGCTTAACCCAAAATTCCAGTGGGCAGTGGAGACTGCTGGAACTGTGGGATAGCTTCCCACAGTGCACCACTCCGTGAGTTGATGCTAGCCACGGTAGTGAGGACACACTCCGCCGATTTAATGTGCTTAGTGGGGACATACACAATTGTCTGTATAATATTGATTTCTAAAAATTGACTTCTATAAAATCGACCTAATTTTGTAATGTAGACATACCCTATGTGTTTGTGCAGCACCTATTATGATGAGGTCCTGGGTACTACAATACATGCAACTCTGCTAATAACCCCAAAGGCTGTCATCCCAGGTGGTCTTTGGGATTCAGCGGGAGCTAACAGGGGTGCTGATTTCTTCTGGATCCCTCTCTCTGACCAGGTCAGGACGTGCCTCAGGATTAGAACAAAGAAGGTTCAGGGACTCCGGAAAGGCAGCAGCCATGGATGGTGAAGCTCGCTGCAGTGGCGTCTGTCCTTCCATCTGAGCTTCTTCTTGTTCTTTCATTCTTCCCCCATAAAATCTCTTACTTTAAGGATCCAAGAAGGGAATGAGGGGTGGAATAGCCCAACCCCTCACTATTTTGTGCTCCACGTAGTACTAGTATCCAACATACCAATTTTGGCTCATTAACTTCCAGCTCCACATCTGTTTTTAACAAGCATCATTTCAATCCAGTCTTTGAATCAGATCAGATGGTCTTTTTGTTTACACCTGTTCTTCTGTCTCCCTTTCGTACCTTTTCTCTTCAACCTTAGTTATAGTAGGTTATTGTAACATCTTATGAACTTTTACATACTTTTTACAGTTGAACTCACATTTGGGTAAATCATAGAATCACAGAAGATTAGGATTGGAAGAGACCTCAGGAGGTCATCTAGTCCAACCCCCTGCTCAAAGTAGGACCAACACCAACTAAATCATCCCAGCCAGGGCTTTGTCAAGCCAGGTCTTAAAAACCTCTAAGGATGGGGATTCCACCACCTCCCTAGATAACCCATTCCATTGCTTCACCAACCTCCTAGTGAAATAGTTTTTCCTAATATCCAACCTAGACCTCCCCCACTGCTACTTGAGACCATTGCTTCTTGTTCTGTCATCTGTCACCACTGAGAACAACCTAGCTCCATCGGCCCGGCTGTCACAATGGGCGCCCCCCGTCCCCGATACACATCAGGCAGGCTTTCATCTAGATTCCTTGTTACTAACAAATAATCAGGATGACATAGTGTCAAAACAGTATCATAGGTCCCCCTACAAGTTGTCATATGGGATCATATTTAAAAAAAATTAAATCATTATTCCTTATATCCTGGGATCCTGACTACATCAGCAGCCAAACTCTGATCCTTCAGTGTCTAGTCTAGCTCTGCCATGCTGCCCCAATTCATGGTATGATGCAGAATCTCAGTGAAGAGGCTCCATAAGACAATCAGCCTATGGACTGAGGCTTGGGTAATATCTTTACACATATCATTCATGGCTTGTTAATGTTGGATATGAATTCTTTCAGGCTTTCAGCTAGCAGGATGAGCCTTGCTGCCCGTATCTTCATCTCACATTGCCTCGGCTCTGATACAGCAGAACAGCTTGGGTAACTCTAACTCTTGATTATGAGCTCAGACACATTTGACACAAACATAACAATAAGACATGACATGCCCACACAATGTGGATGTGAGGTAACTCAAGCATGGAACAAAGGTCTAGCAGCCTCATTAGATCTCTCAGGCCAGCTTCCTCCATGAGTCATAGAAATGTTTTCTGCGCAAAGCCACTTAAGATCCCACATGACTGTTTCCATGCAAGACCAATGGTGTTTTCACAGAGATTTCCACAAACCCTCTAGATCTCAGGGCCCATTCACTTCTCAATCCCTGTCTGTGCATCTGGCATTATACAGAAGTGACTGTGATTCTACAGGATGAATCAAAGTAATTTAGAGTCGGTGACAGTCCACGAGTCCACCTGCAGTGGAAGGATTTCAGATCTGGCTGCATTACAACAAGTCCCAGCTGCAGAAATGAGCCATTAACAATTCACTCGCTAAAAGCTCTTGTTTTTTCCTTCCAGGAGAAGAGCCTCAGCTTTTGATATGTGCCATGCAGGTTCCAGGGTGGCTGAGGAGGCAGTATGTGTTACTTAGCTTCCTGGGTTTATCAGTAATCTCCCTGGACTCCAGGAAGAAAACCCAGGAAGCTGAATAGCAGATACTGCCTCCTCCACTGCCCCAGAACCTGCATGGGGCATAATAAGCAAAACTTCTCCTGCCAAACCTGCAGCCAGCATCCGGTGTCCACAGCTGTGCCAGAGCAGGCTTCGCCTCCCCTAGCCTATTATACCCACCACCCATGCTAGCTAATAAGTGTGCACAGACAGGGATGGTGAGCAACCAGCCTCCTCACACCAGGCACAGGGCAGGCAAGGCACTCATGGAATGGAAGGATGATGCTGAAGAATCCAAACCAAAGTCTCCCTTAGCAGCCCTTCCCTTGGAGATTAGGCTGCTAGACAACAAGCATTGCCTCTCAGGCCTCTCAGAGATTGCTGCTGCTGTCCAGTGGCACCCCATGACTCCAGCCTGGAAGGGTCTAACAGATTCCAGCTGTCAGAAGAACCCAGAGTTTTTGGGTGCAGGAGCCAAACCTGGACCAAGGAGAGGACAGGCAGGTTATGGCAAATGTATCTGATGCACTGAGAGTCTTTGGGGAGCTAAATCCTGGCCAGTAACAATGAAATTGTTGAGTTCTTTACTGTTTCTGAGGGATCAACACGGAAAGATTTGAGAGTACAGCCGAATATTATAGAACTGTGTACAAATATTTGTGCCAGTGAAAGCTCTATTCACCATTATTTGTGGAGCTCTGTTATTTGTTATTCACAAGTGCTGGGCTGATGAGTGTTCACAAACATTAGGGGAAATGTTCATGAATCCCAAAAGTATCACAAAAGAAGTCTAAAAATTCCCCCTGGCAGCATGTGCTCTGTTCATTATTCACTATTCATCATTCATTATTATCCAGATTTAGAAGGCTAGATAGTCAATCAGGGAGCAGAAATGCCATCACTTTCCACTAACAGTCGAGTGAGTTTTCCTGACATGAACACTCATGGAGAGTAAATTTTAAACTCACACACTTGGATAATCATGGGAAATTAGTTATAAACTGACACAGGATGTGCTGAGATCAGGATTTGACCTAAAAAGCACAATATAAGTGCTAAGTGTCATTACTTAAGGTAAGTGAGAGATCTATCTATCTAGTCTGTCTGTCTGTCTGTCTATCTGATTCATATGGCCCATATCACCATAATATTGGCACAGTTCTCAAGTATAAATTAAAATGGTAGTAATACACTCTCTTTTACCCAGTGGCAGTTGTTTTTGTTGCTGGTGTGCGTGCAGGCCTGTGTGTGGGTGGGTGTGTAATGAGCTAATTTCAGCGTGTGAGTTTTGCATTTAATTCTGAATGTGATGGATGGAGGTAAACCATGAGCTTTATCAGTGAGGGCCTGTCTGCTCTGCAATAAGAAATGTGGGCTGGCCCATGCAAACTGACAAGTTAACAGTGCTTGGGCTAAGGGGCTATTTTATTGTAGTGTAGACGTTTGGGCTCGGGCTGGAGCCTGGGCTCTGGGACCCTACAAGGTGAGAGGGTCCCAGAGCTCAGACTGCAGCCAAGGCCTAAACATATACACTGCAATTAAACAGCCCCTTAGCCCAGCTGGCCCGGGCCAGCCGCAGGTGTCTAAGTGCAGTATAGACATACACTAACAGTCCCATAAGTTGCAGTGTCACTACCGTAAGCTGCAGCAGTTTGGATCATTGCTGTGCAGTACTGTAGCTCTTTCTATGTAAGGGAAGGACCATTCACAGCCCTGGGGTCTAAAGCAAGCGGACCATAGCTTGTATCACCCTCACTGTGACTGATCCTCCAGGTTTGCCACAGCCAACATGACCACACTGTCTGGCAATGCCGATTTGGCTCAACCAGTGTTAATGAGGTTCCCAGGTTCCAGGGGCTCCTGCTGCCTTATGGTAGCTGCAGGAGGGGAGTGTTCCTGCTTCACTCAGGAGAGAGGAGTGTTGACATGTCACCTCCATGGACACCTGAGGACTGCATGTTGAGCAGCTGCAAGGGAGAGATTCAGGCCAGGCTCACAGCACGGGGGTATGCAATGACATGTCATTAGCATGACTCTCTAGCCATTCCCCTTCCCTGGCAGCTGGCCACTGATATGCAGAAGGAAGCAATATGGGTCCTACAGCAGCTAAAGACTTGATCCTGCACCAGAAATGACTTCATTCTGACAATGCTGTCTCTGGTGACGATCTGATGAAAAGCTTCCATCTCCTGGACAAATACACTTTTCTTTTCTCTAGCTGGGGAAAATAAGAGCAAACACAAGGTTTTAATGGGAGCTTCACACTGTGGGTCTGTTTAGATCCAGACTCAACCCTAGGGTGACCAGATAGCAAGGGTGAAAAATTGGGACAGGGGGTGGGACGTAATTGGCACCTATATAAGACAAAGCCCCAAATATTAGGACTGTCCCTATAAAATCAGGACATCTGGTCACCCTATTCAACCCATACCCCCCAACCACCACTATGAAAGCCTGAGAGGGGTTATGTTATAGGAACTCTGTCACGCTTATTTCCCACAGCAGAGAATGAACTAGATGACTCAGGGGACCAGCAATGGCCTAAAGGCCCCTCACCTTTAGAATCACAGAATCATAGAATATCAGGGTTGGAAGGGACCTCAGAAGGTATCTAGTCCAACCCCCTGCTCAAAGCAGGACCAAACCCAACTAAATCATCCCAGCCAGGACTCTCCCAACCTCTAAGGAAGGAGATTCCACCACCTCTCTAGGTAACCCATTCCAATGCTTCACCACTCTCCTGGTGAAATGTTTTTTCCTAATATCCAACCTAAATCTCCCCCACTGCAACTTGAGACCATTACTCCTTGTTCTGTCATCTGGTACCACTGAGAACAGTCTAGATCCATCCTCTTTGGAACCTCCCTTCAGGTAGTTGAAAGCAGCTATCAAATCCCGCCTCATTCTTCTCTTCTGCAAACTAAACAATCCCAGTTCTCTCAGCCTCTCCTCATAAGTCATGTGCTCCAGCCCCCTAATCATTTTTGTTGCCCTCTGCTGGACTCTTTCCAATTTTTCCACATCCTTCTTGTAGTGTGGGGCCCAAAACTGGACACAGTACTCCAGATGAGGCCTCACCAACGTTGAATAGAGGGGAATGATCACGTCCTCGATCTGCTGGCAATGCCCCTACTTATACAGCCCAAAATGCCATTAGCCTTCTTGGCAACAAGGGCACACTGTTGACTCGTATCCAGCTTCTTGTCCACTGTAACCCCTAGGTCCTTTTCTGCAGAACTGCTTCCTAGCCATTCAGTCCCTAGTCTGTAACAGTGAATGGGATTCTTCCGTCCTAAGTGCAGGACTCTGCACTTGTCCTTGTTGAACCTCATCAGATTTATTTTGGCCCAATCCTTTAATTTTTCTAGGTCCCTCTGTATCCTATCCCTACCCTCCAACATATCTACCGTTCCTCCCAGTTTAGTGTCATCTACAAACTTGCTGAGAGTGCAGTCCACGCCATCCTCCAGGTCATTAATGATAGGCCAGGCCCTATGAACAGTGCAATCATGCAGCCATGCCATCAGCTGTATACTTCTCCCTCTTCGTAGATTCACAGCTTTCATAGCCAGGCAGGACCATTCTGCTCACCCAGTCTGACCTCCGGCATAGCCCAGCCCAGAGAACCTCACCCAGTGATTCCTCAGTCAAGCACAGTAATTTATGGATGAGCTAGAGCGAATCTTTTAGAAAGCAACATCCAATCTTGATTTAAAGACTCCAAGGGATGGTAAATCCACCACATTCGTAGATAAATTGTTCCAACAGTTACAAATTTGCACCTTATTTATAATTTAAATTTGTTTTGCTTCAGCTTCCAGCCAATGGATCTTTTTCTGCATTTGTCTGCTGGATTAAAGAGCCCTCTACTATTGGAAATCTCTTTCCTCTGAAGGTACTCGTAGACTGTGATCAAGTCACTGTCTGGTGATAAGCTACATACATTGAGACCTATTTGTTTCTCACTGTAATGCAGGTTTACCAAATCTTCAATTGTTCTTTTGTAAAACAGCTGCATCAATCCCTTTTATACTGTGTGGTCCTTTGTTTTCCCATTTAAAGACAGAAGAATTCCATACACTGCTAAAGGCTGGGAACCGACTGGCTAAGCGGCAGTTTGGCAGAAAAGGACCTGGGGATTACAGTGGATGAGAAGCTGGATATGAGTCAGCAGTGTGCCCTTGTTGCCAAGAAGGCTTAATGGCATATTGGGCTGCATTAGTAGGAGCATTGCCAGCAGATCGAGGGAAGTGCTTATTCCCCTCTATTCGGCACTGGTGAGGCCACATCTGGAGTACTGCGTCCAGTTTTGGTCCCCCCCCACTACAGGAGGGATGTGGACAAATTGGAGAGAGTCCAGCGGAGGGCAACAAAAATGATTAGGGGGCTGGGGCACATGACTACGAGGAGAGGCTGAGGGAACTGGGGTTATTTAGTCTGCAGAAGAGAAGAGTGAGGGGGGATTTGTTAGCAGCCTTCAGCTACCTGAAGGGGGGTTCCAAAGCAGATGGAGCTCGGCTGTTCTCAGTGGTGGCAGATGACAGAAGAAGGAGCAATGGTCTCAAGTTGCAGTGTGGGAGGCATAGGTTGGATATTAAGAAAAAACATTTCACTAGGAGAGTGGTGAAGCATTGGAATGGGTTACACATGGAGATGGTGGAATCTCCATCCTTAGAGGTTGGGAAAGTCCTGGCTGGGATGATTTAGTTGGGAATTGGTCCTGCTTTGAGCAGGGGGTTGGACTAGATGACCTCCTGAGGTCTCTTCCAAGCCTAATCTTCTATGAGTCTATGAAGCAAACTCTTCCTTCAGCCACAAGCAAGGAAGGAAGAAAAACCAGTGGGCAAGCAGCAGGACCGGCTTTAGCAAGTGCGGGGCCTGATTTGTACTCACCTGGTGGCACTCCGGGTCTTCAGCGGCACTTCGGCAGCGGGTCTTTCACTCAAGGACCCGCTGCTGAAATGCCGCCGAAGACCCGGAGCGAGTGAAGGGCCCGCCGCCGAAATGCCGCCAAAGACCCCCCGGAGCACTGCCGGGTGAGTAAAAATTAAAAAGGCACCGGCGCAGGGCCCCCTTAGGCTCCGGCGCGGGGCCTGATTCGGGGAATCAAGCGAATCGACCTAAAGCCGGCCCTGGCAAGCAGATATGTGCTCATTGGCAGCAATTCTCTCTGGTGCCTCATCAGCATGCAGGGCCCTGTGACGATGTTCAGCATGGGCCACAGGAAGGGCAGGGAGTGGAGGCCTTGGGGGGGGGGGGGCAGCCAGCTACTTGCCTGGGGACACTGGTGCCATCTATTCCCCCCAAAGGCGGAAAAGTTGCTCCAGTGAAGTATTTCTATGTGTCCCAGTGATAGATCATCCCTGGCAGGGAACTTCAGACTGAGAACTGCTCCAGCAGACCTTCTGCTTGGGGGTGGCCTGTCAGACCACAGCTGGGCTAGGGGCCCTATGCAGCAGGGCCAGGGGAACACAGCTCTGGCACCTCCTCTCATCTTCACTGGTGAAGCTGTTCTCACAGCCCCGAAGAGATCTTGTAGGAAAACAAGGAGAGGTCCAACAGCAACAGGGAGACTGGGGGCAGTGGGGAAGTGAGTGCTTGGGCAGTGAGGAAATCACGAGCAGCAGAACAAACCCTGCAGGTCACAGAACTGTGAGCACTCAGGGGTGGCTCCAGCGCCTGCTGAAGTAAATGGTAAGGTTGCCACCAGCTTCCATGGAGGTTTGGTCAACTCCCTGCTGCACCTTGCTGCTTGCTGAGCCCCTTAAGCCTCTGGGCGAGTGAGACTAGAGGAGAGTCATCAGCCTCAGACCCTGTGAGCGGTGGCATGGAGGCTTGGCTTAGGCAGTGCCACGGAGGATATGTAAAGATCAGAGCCAGTGAGGAATGACTCATTCCTGCCGTTGCGACAGGGCACCATTAAACCGAGCGCATGTGTGGAAATGGGGGCTGATTTATGGAGCCAGGCAGCAGCCGGCATGAATTAAACATGGCGGCTGAGACATGGCTGCTCCATGCTACGGGCCGTAGATCAAGTCAGACTCCCCAGCACCCCAGCTGCATGTCCAATAATTCAATCAGTGAGAGCCAGGCTGGGGCAGGCGAGCGGCGAGTCGCTCGGGTGTTGCGGTATGATAGCTCGGCCTCTGGCAGTGTACCACGCAGGCCGCACACCATGCCTCAGAGCAGAGCAGCTGGCTGGGGGAAGATGCTGGGGAAAGCAGAGCTGTGTCCCATTATTATTATTACTCAAGTCATTTGTACTGCGTTAGCAGCCAGGGCCAGCAGTGAGACGGACGCTGACAGTGCTCTCCAGGGCAGCAGGGCAGGGGGCTTGGTGGGGAGCACAGGAATGGCGGTTCGGTGTGTGCGCTGGGCAGGTGCCTCGCGGTGCATGCTAGAACAGCTGCAGAGCCGGGGCTCAGCACTTGGGATGGATCGCAAGACGCTAGCAAGGAGCTAGGCAGTGTACTGCCCCCACTGGTCAGGACCTGCTATTGTGCATTGAGCTCCGTAGAGGGAAAGCTGGATATGCCACACAGGCCCAACTTGTTCTGGTCTCCCTGGTTTTGGCAGGCCAGCTCCTCCCTCCATGGCCCAACTGAAGCTAGAATCATCATCAGAGGGAAGCACAACACCTGGCACTGAAAAGTCCCATTCAGCTGGTTCACCAGCTTTGGAGGTTTACATCTCTCAGGCCATGGCCATGCCCCGCAGCCATGAAAGCAGTGGGAAGCCCACTGTGCCCAGCCAAATGATGGCCTCTGTGACCCCTAAACAACCCAGCTGCATGAGTCATCGTCTATCTGTTCTCAGGCTCAGGTGCTCAGTGCCAGCACTCTGCCTGGGAAGAGCACAAAGGGAGCATCGCCCACCAAGAGTCAGGGTCAGCAGGTTTAGTGGTCACAGTGTTCAAAAGATTCACAAATTTTAACACCCATGATTCTTCATGGAACCGAGCCCCAGCAGGTGCATTAGCCTCTGTTTGCCATTCATTAGGCTCCTGCTGGAAAAGTGTCAGTTGTCCAATAAGTCAGCAAGAACAATACCATGTGACTAAGGTTTGCCAATGCCATGAGAACACAAGAACTCCTGGACTGGATCAGATTCTAGTTCCATCTAGCCCAGTTTCCAACTGTGTGGTCATCAGTAGGCCCTTCCCAGGACAGTAAAGCACCCACAATAGCTATGTGGGAAAATCTGCCCCCCACATTAGGGCTCATCCTGGTCTCTAATAGTTAGAGATCAGCTAAAGCCCTGACACATGGGGTTTAAAATGAATGAGATAGATAGACAGATAGACAGATAGATAGATAGATAGATAGATAGATAGATAGAGGGGGTGGATGAGGATAGATAGATAGATAGATAGATAGATAGATAGATAGATAGATAGATAGAGGGGGTGGATGAGGATAGATAGATAGATAGATAGATAGATAGATAGATAGATAGATAGATAGATAGATAGATAGATAGATAGATGGGGTGGATGGGGATAGATAGATAGATAGATAGATAGATAGATAGATAGATAGATGACCAATCATAGATAGATAATGAATAGATAGATAGATAGAGATAGATAGATAGATAGATAGATAGATAGATAGATAGATAGATAGAGGGGGTGGATGGGGATAGATAGATAGATAGATAGATAGATAGATAGATAGATAGATAGATAGATAGATAGATAGATAGATAGATAGAGGGGTGGATGCGGATAGATAATAGATAGATAGATAGATAGATAGACAGATAGAGGGGGTGTGGTGGATAGATAGATAGATAGATAGATAGATGATAGATAGATAGATAGATAGATAGATAGATAGATAGATAGATAGATAGATAGATAGATAGATAGATAGATAGATAGATAGATAGATAGATAGATAGATAGATAGATGGGGTGGATGGGGATAGATAGATAGATAGATAGATGGGGTGGATGGGGATAGATAGATAGATAGATAGATAGATAGATAGATAGATAGATAGATAGATAGATAGATAGAGGGGGTGGATGGGGATAGATAGATAGATAGATAGATAGATAGATAGATAGATAGATAGAGGGGGTGGATGGGGATAGATAGATAGATAGATAGATAGATAGATAGATAGATAGATAGATAGATAGATAGATAGATAGATAGATAGATAGATAGATAGATAGATAGATAGATAGATAGATAGATAGATGACCAATCATACATCACAAATAATGAATAGGGAATAAATAAAGACTGCACATTGTTTACCTAAACTCTGGGATGAATATTTAAGAATAACTAAGACATGACAGGAATCAGCATCAGTTCCGGAATGATTCCTGCAGAGCAAAGGGTTCTATTTGGTGGATAAAGTAATTCACCCCAATAACGTGATCAGCCCTCACTTGTCCTAGTCAGACCAGGGATGGAGGCACAGCAAAAGGCAAGCCCTTCCTGTCCCTATGCCTCACAACACCCCTCTGAAAATCACGTCCAGCTGCAAAGTGCTCATGGTGAGCAGGTTGTGGGCACGGTGGGAGATGTTATTTACCAAACTGATTTCAGCATTTAATTATGGAGCATCAGCTTTTCCCCTTTGCTACTGCAATGCCCAGCCCAACTTTGGCAGGATGTGCGGTGCTGTCTGGATCCCTGCCCACAATCCACTTCATTGCTTTCCCCATCACAGCTCATCACACGGACAGGGATTTAGAAGGGAAAAGCAAGAGGCAGTGGAATCCCCAGATGGTGCTTTCCCAGCCACCAGAGCAGCAAAGTCCTGCTCCAAACAAACAGCGACCTCTGTGCGTCCTTTGGCTTCTGCTGCACCCTTACAGCTAAGAGATCCCTACCTGTGCAGAGCGAAGGCCCAGCAGGGCTGACTTCCAGCCTCAGAGACGAGAGCAGCAAAAGGCAGGGAACTCACCGGGAGGACTGGGCTGGCCCAGATTTAAAGGAGATGGAACTCAGACAAGCAGGAGTTTCTTCCCAAAGTCAGAAGAGGACAAACCATCCCCAGAGCAGCGAATTCTGCTGTTGCAAGCAGAGCAGTAATGCATGTTGGCAGCAGCCAGAAGGCGAAAGGGTAGGTTACAAGGGAGACTATTTCTGTTGATACCCACACAACAAGCACCAACACGCAATCCCCTTCCCCCCCGCCCCCCCACACAAGTCCACTGCTCAGCTCTCTAGCTCTCGTAAGGTTTCCTGAGGTGCTGACCAGCTGAGGTGTATTTTCAGAAGAAGTTGAGGGGTGGGGGGAAGGAAAGTTGTGTCAGCAAATAGAAATTCTCTGTCCCAAGCAGCATCACGAACGAGAAAAACTGGGCAACTATTGCTTTCCTAGTGACCGTGTCTGAAGTCAGGGGTGGGGGGAATGGAAGACATACTGAAGCACGTAAACCTATGAAAAGTTAGGGGCATGGGGCAAACCAAGGTATGGGGTGGGGGGCAACTGCCCCCTGTGCCCCATAGCAAACAATACCCCACTGTGTTCCCTAAATGCAGAGAGGTGCTCCCATTAATCTCAGTCACTGAGTAGGCAGGGGCTCTCCACAGCTCCCCTTCCTTGGCTGATGGAGCTCCCCCTTCTTGATTCAGTCTGCAGTAACCACTGCCTATGCCTACCCCAGCCCCCCACACTCAGAAACATGCCTGCATGCACCATTCACAGGCTCACCACTCACAAGTGCACTGATTGCTATGTGGCCATGCAAACGAGTGCTATCCAGGACAAATTGTCTTCTGCAAAAGACCCAGGGTTGATGCTCGCACCACAGTCTTTGGCCTCCCGCTGATGAGTCTATGAACCGATGATCCTAATAAAGCCCTGTGAGATGTCCTGGGACATTCCAACCTGCTGCATATGGGTCCACGGTGCTGGGCACTGTACATACGTGGGCAGGCTTGGTCCTGCCCCTAGGTGCTTGCAATCTAATCTAAGACACGGATCAGGACATGAGAACAGACGGGGAAGGGCTGTAATAGGATTGTGCAGTTACATTGTAGCCCTGGCCTATGTTCCTGGTTCCAAATGAGACAAAAGGTTTTTATGAAATGAATAAACATCTGCTCTCTCCAGCCAGCCCTGCCCAGCCAGCAGGGGGGAAGGGGCTGATGTTGGGAAGGTGGCCCTGCAGATGAGGGTGTTCAGCTAGGGACTGGAAGGAAGAGAGGTCAGTGGAGCAGCACAGGGTGCTGCGTAAGGGGCACCGGGAAGGAAGGTCAGGCATGTTTGGGGTGGAGCTGACACGCTTTGAGGAGAAAAGAGCATTCACCACTAAAGCAAACATTGGAGGTGGGGGGTGGAGTAGGGGCGGGAACAGAGACGCGGGCTGTGCTCCATGGCCCAGCCATGAGAAAGCACCTGCACGCAGCAGCCGGAGAACTGCTCCCACCTGAGCTGTTACTGGCAGGCACCCTACGGCTCCACCATTCCCTGCCCCGGAGGGCGGGACAACACGCTGACTCTGACTTCATCAGATTGCCGCGTAACTCACAAGAGGAGAGCTGAGCCCTCTAAGGGCTTTTGGCGTCAAGTAGCTTCTGCATGCGGCATCCCCTGACCCTCTGGAGCAGGCGTGCTCCACTCCCCGAGCCGCAAGGCCCCTCTGCCAGCAGAGGCAACAGGTTTGTATAATTTTTGGTGGTGCCTAGAACAGGTCCAATGCCCTCCCTCCCCCACCCCCGACCTGCCTTGTAAGCCGATATATATTTTTTAAAATAATGTAAAAATGGACTCGAAACAGTAAGTGTTTAACAGTTTCCCATATTGCACAATGTGGGAGTTGCGGGGGTGGGAATGAGGGCTCTGGCTGTGGGTTCGGGCTCTGGGGTGGGGCTAGGGATGAGGGGTTTGGGGTGTGGGCTCAGGGTTAGGACAGAGCATTGGGGTGCAGGGGTGAGGGCTGTGGGGTGGGGCCAGGGATGAGGGGTTCAGGAGCGGGCTCAGGGCTGACGCAGAGGGTTGGGATGCGGGGAAGTGAGGGCTCTGGCTGTGGGTGCGGGCTCTGGGGTGGGGCGGGGCTGGGGATGAGGAGTTAGGGGTCCAGGCAGGCTGCCCCAGGGCTGGGGCCAGAAAGGAGGCCACAGTCCCCCCAGCCCTCTCCCTGCCAGCAGCAGCGAGCTCTGGGGGAGGGGCCCCCTAGCAGCACACTCACCCGGCATCGGCACTGCACTTGCTCCTAGGGGCAGGCCCCTCTCAGGTCCAGGAAGCCCCCTTGCCTCCCCTGTGGTGGGTATCAGGGGGGAGGGGGCTGCCATCACATGTGGCCTCCTCCCCTGCTGCAGCCTGCTGCCCCTCACCGTAGCCCCACGGGGGATGGGGCTGCCCCTTGCCCAGCATGGGGACGGAGTGGTGGCTGCGGGTGGGGGCGCGGATCACGCTGTCGGACACTCACCCAAGCCCCAGCAGCTGCTCAGGTGAGGCCCAGACTCTGTCTCCCAGTGGGTCCTGGGACAGGGGAGGGCTGCCAATCATGTGTGCACCTCCTCCCCTCCTCTCTCCACAGGGGCAGCAGCCGCCTCAGCCTGCCGCCGGCGCCACTCTTGTGTTGTAGGCAGCAGCGGCCGGCGGTGGTGGTGAGGGAGCACAGTGCGGAGCAGCAGGGCAGCCGCCGCTTGAGGCAGAGACACTCCAGGGCACAGGGGGGCAGCAGCAGAGCCCTCCCTAGCTATTCTGGGGCCCTACGCAGTCCCCCCGTGAGGGGGCCCAGCCTCTGCAGGAGTGGGGGGGCTGGCTTGTGGGGCAGGGGGGAACCACCCCCCAGTACTCACTGGCGGCACAGGGGTGGGAAGAGGGGGGCAGGGGCTGGAACAGGATGCAGTTTCCTGGTGCCCTAGACAGCTGCGTACTTTGCGCATGGGTAAGGATGGCCCTGGGTGGCAGGCAGGTTCAGGTGAGAGACCCAGCTCCGAACACTAGTGGAGCTAGGCCCCCATGCCTTGAATATTCCTGAAGCCCAGGCGCCATGGGCCCATACAACTCGCCACCCCTGTCTGCCAGCCCTGCTGCTCCTGTGGGGAAGCCCAGAGCAGGGGTAGTTCATATTCCCAGACTACCGCACACGGAAGGTTTCCAGCCCAGGGGCAGTGGGGATCTTCAGAGGAGTGCTAGGGAAGGAGGAGTCAAGTCCTAGGGCCCTCAGTGGCAATTCGGGGCCAGACCTAAGGAGTGAGCGATGCGACTCCACAAGGAGCATTTTACGAGCAAGGGTATCTACACCTGAGCGGCCTCGTTCTCAGCGCCAGGGGAGCTGCAAACTGGTGAGTTAGTTTGCAGCCCCAGGGTTCCCACTTAAGTTTGGGGCAAAAACAGACCACAGGCGTCTCATGGTGACTCCCACCTTTACCCCAAGCAGTGCGGTTTTCCTGGTAAGAAGAAAACCACGAAATTTGGCCATCAGACATTGCTCAGTCCCAGCCACACTCTGAGATCCGGTGGACCTGGCCCAAGATTCCAGTTTGTAACTCCACAACCAGTGTGCCTGCTGTGGGGGATCCTCCAGAAATGGTGACACGAGGCCCAAAGCAAACTCACAGCTGGAAACCGTGAAGGGGACAGAAACCCTGATCCACAGTTTGCAGTTCGGATCCTTCTTGCCTACAGCCAAGGTAGGATTGCCAGGTGTCTGGTTTTTTTGCCAGAACTCCCAGTTGATTAAAAGTCCATTAAAAGTATGGTTGGTGCGGGGCTGGCAGGCTCCCTACCTAGCTCCCCGCGGCTCCCTGCCACTCCCAGCAAGCAATGACATGTCCCTCGGCTCCTAGGTGGAGGGACAGCCATGGCGGCTCTGTGAGCGACCCCAGCACTGCCCTGAGCACCAGCTCTGTAGCTCCCATTGGCCAGGAACCAATGGGAGCTGCAGGAGCAGTGCCTGCGGGCAAAGGCAGTACACAGAGCCCCCTGGCCTCTCTGCCTAGGAGCCGAGGGACATGTCATTGCTTGTGGGGAGCTGCCCGAGGTGAGTGCCACCTGGAGCCCCCTCCCATGCCCCAACCCCCTGCCCCAGCCTGAGCCCCCTCCTGCACCCTGAGCCCCTTGGCCCCAGCCTGGGGCCTGCTCCTGCATCCCAAATCCCTCATCCCCAGCCCAGAGCCCACACCCCCAGCCCAGAGTCCATACCCCCTCCCACACCCCAACCCTGTGCTTCAGCCCGGAGCCCCCTCCCACATGCTGAACCCCTCGGCCATACACTCCAGCCTGCGGCCTGCTCCTGCACCGTGAACCCCTCATCCCCGGCCCCACCCCAGAGCCCTCACCCCCCTGCCCCCTGCCCCAGCCAGGGGAAAATGAGCAAGTGAGTGAGGGTGGTGGAGAGCGAGTGACAGAGGGAGAGGGGATGGCATGACAAGGTGGCAGGGCCTTGGAGAAGGGGTGGAAAGTCGGTGACTGTGGCTGTAACTGTTGTCTGGGACTTTCTGTCGCAGGTGAATGTCCCATCTTGGGCTCTGAGAGCTATCTGGTGTCCTCGCTGCAAGAAGCTCTGGCTTTGGGGCTCACTCACTAACCACGGGAGCTTTGCTCTTTGTCTCATGCCATAAAATAAAGTGTTTGTCACCCCCTTTTCCAGAGGATCAGTGCCTAGGTTTGAAATCTGTCTCCCCTGCCAACAGAAAGTTCTCCTGCTCCCACGTATGTCAATGGAGTCAAAAGTCCCTGTTTTTATCACTGTCTATGATAGTGTTTGAGTGTTGGCAAGAGCTCAGGTCTGGCCTACACTAGAACTTTTCACCCAAAGAATTATTTGGGGGGGGGGGATTTTTACCAGAATAGTTATACTAGTAAGAGCCCTAGTGTGGACACAGTTATACTGGGATGAGCTGCCTTATAGCAGTATAGCTATTCCCCATCCCATGTGGGAGCAGCTAAACTGGGATAATGCAGCTTTATTACCAACGCAATTGCACCCACGCTACTGGTACAATTAAAGAGGTGCAACGTCCTAGCGTAGACAAGGTCTCAGAAAGCTGGTGTCGATATTTTCTTTAAACTCCTCAAATCAGAGACATTGGGCTGCATTCTTCCCCGCCTGGCGCTTGGTGCAGCTGTTCACACCTGTGCCAGGTCAGTGTGAAACACTAGTGTTGTGATCTAGTAGGGTTTGCACTCCCTTGCACTGGGGGATGTGAGCACACAAGGGCTGGAGAATCAGACCCACTGAGCTTCATGTCTCTGCAAAAGTAGAGCACCAAACAAATACATGCATGCATAAACGCTCCTCTGGGGAGGGAAGAGTTAATCCGCAGTTTCTCCTAATATGGCTAAACTCCAGCAGGCCGGGCTGGCTGGTTTCTGTGCAGCTGAAGTTAAAGCAGGATTGGTCTGTCTGATAGACCCTCCCCGCCAGAGGAGGAAGATGCCTTTGTGAGCAGTTTATGCATAATAGATCCCCTGCGCAAGGAGGCACTGGCTCTTTGCTCCAGATACGATTTACATGAGATGAATAGAGTGTAATCCTAGAGCAGCTCATCTGGAAACTGACCACGTGAGAGGCAAACGTTTTACTGGCAGCCCTTCCCCCACCACGGCCCCCTTGTATGCAGAAAGGGAAAGCCCCTCTCCCCTTCCACTGACCCTCCCCCTTCCTTCTAGGAATGTCTGGCCTGCAAAACTCCTCAGCTAGGGACCATCTGCTCCAAGGGCAGCCCCTCCCCCTCCAGCCCCAGCACAGCACAGCACAGCCTGCCAGTGGGTTTGCAAACAAAGGCAGCACTTCAAGGCTGCTGCTTTGAGCCCCCCGCAGTAAAAGAAGGGAGGAGTTGGGGGGGGGGATGGGTGAAGGAGCCCGAGGGGCTTTAGGGGCAGTTGGACCCAGCAGACTTCTCATTTGGGCAGCTGCTCCTAGCACTAGGTCCGAGGAGCATATTGCTGCCCCATGTGGTGCCACCAATGGGTCAATAAAGACACCAAGTCCTAGGACCAGACCCTGTGTGACTGGTGACTAGGGATGTATCTGAATGCTGGGGCGTCACAGCAGCCCTATGCCCATGGGGTTTCTAGCATGGCTAGGGCCGGGGGAGACATGACCACTGGGGTTCAAGAACTAAGGCGGGGGGCTGAGTTGGGGATCTCGCTGTGCAGTTCCTTATATAAGGACAGGGCAGCCCTGGGTGAGGGAAAGCTGAGACTGCTCTTGACCTCCAGCCCCCTAGTGGTTGGAGAGGGAATTCCCTCTTGCACCGAGGGACAGCTTTTAGGAAGTTTTAAGAAAGGCGGGTTGTGTGGTCAGGAATCCACTGAGTTTTCAGTCCTTGAGACAATTGATGAGACACTTCCTAGCACTCAGTGGGCTACCACAGAAACTCTGGTTTGTTCCCTGTCTAATGTGGTGTGTGCAGTGTGCAGCCTAAGGAAAGGGAGCTGGGGCTTAGCTTAAAGTGCATTTCTCAGTGTTGTCACATCTGAGAATATTTGGTACTTTTCTTCAAGTCAAGTTATTTTGTGACACTCAATTTTCCTTCTTTCTTTCTTGTTTCCTTCCTGGTTGCAGAGAAAGGCCTGGAAGTGTGACTGACCCACCCCCCTGCTCAGAAACAAGAAGACAAATTAATAGAATCCCACACTACTGTTTTTTAATCTAATTATTTTTAAGCCAATCTCATGATTTTGGGGGCCTGACTCAGAGTTCTTTAAATAATTTCTTTTTGAATGCAAAAATGGCAGCATGGGGCTCAGTGATTATTTTCTATTAAATGTTCCAAATTATACATGGCTGGCTATGAGGGGAAGAGGGGGCATTAAACTGCCAGACCCATAAGCTCCCCTTGGGATCTGAGAGTCAAGCTGATCTCTTTCCTTGTCACTCATTCTCAGCAGTAACTGAGTTCTTCAGGCCCAGTTAGGCCCTTGGTGGTATCTGTGCCACCCCATTAGGCCCTTAGTAAACAGTTCTGTTAATGATGCGTAAGAAGGAATAGACCCCAGCTTCCTCCCTGTTGGTTCGGCAGGGCTAGAAGGAGCACAAAGCAATAGAAATGTACTTTTCTCACTGAAGTCAACAGATCTGACTCTGAATACACCCAGCTGGGCATAAAGTGACCACAGTGCAGGGGTGAATTCCCCCAGGGAGCACCTCTGCTGAGTAAAAAGGGGCCATTGTTACACAGTCACTTTTTAGAAGAAGAACTGCACTTTAAAGACATTTGGCTTTGCATTATGAATCGTTAAAGGTCACACACTGAGCATGGGCAGTTTGTTATTTTCCAAACACCAAAGTGTGATGCAAATATTTCCAGGTGTGAATATTTGTCTGATCATTCAAACAGCTGCCAGCGAGTGTAGCTAACTTCACAATCAGATGACTCGGGAGGTCAGAGCTGGAGTCTTTAGGCACTGTATAATTCTGCAACATAGTCCCTATAAAGAGCTTTGATCATTCCCTCAGGTTGAGTGCTGCTCAACAACATCCTCTCCCAGTTACCAATAACCCTCCTTAGCTCGGCAGCTTGTCATTCATGCTGCAGTTTATAGAATGCTAAAGCCCAAGGCATAGTGAACACAGATAATGCAGCTGCAGATGGATGAATGCATTTTGAGGTGGATAATTGCTGGGCGGTTGGACTTGGGGGAGGCCCTGTCTTGCTCCAGCTGACTTCAATGATTGTTAGGCGGGTGAGTTAGTGCTGTAGCCAGAGGTGTGTGCTAACAGAACATTGTGTAATAACTTTGTGAGTGACATTGGACTGAAATTCTTCCTGCTCTCTCCAGCCTAGCATCCTGCAGTCCAACAACTTTACTGAAGTGCCCGGGAAAGGGGGCGAGTGGTAGCATATGAGTAGGACCCTCACAAAAAAATCAGGCATGTTATCCAGGGTGCTATCCCCATGAATGCAATTTCAATCTATACGTAAAGTGCTGTTCACCCACAAGGCAGAGGAAAAGCTTTGTCCATGTCTTACACCTGCTACCCACAGAAATAGCAAAGTAAAATCTATTTGCAAACAGGGCCGCCCGGGGCGGGCAAGTGGCGCAATTTGCCCCAGACCCCGGGCCCTTGGGGGGCCCCCATGAGAGTTTTTTGGGGTCCCTGGAGCGGGGTCCTTCACTTGCTCCGGGGGCCCTGGAAAACTCTTGCGGGGCCCAGGCCCCCGGAGCTTCTTCCGCTCTGGGTCTTCGGCGGCGTGGGTCCTTCTTCCGGGGCGGAAGGAGCCCCCGCCACTCAATTACCACCGAAGCGGGACCCACAGCCGAAGTGCTGGGTCTTCGGTGGTAATTCGGCGGCGGAGGGCCCCCGCCACAGGTCTTCGGGGCACTTTGGCGGTGGGTCCCGGAGCAGAAGGATCCCCCGCTGCCGAATTACCACCGAAGCAGGGGCCCCCCACCACCGAAGAGCCCAGGCCCCCTGAATCCTCTGGGCGGCCCTGTTTGCAAATCATTTAAAAGAAAACCTAGAATATATATAAACTAAACATTTTCCATTATAAGGAAATATCATTTGGAAAATGAAATAAACAAGGTATCTTTTTATCAGTAGTTAATGTATCAGTACAGAACCAGAAGGGCATATTACAGACACAAGCACCCTCACAGAACATGACTTTACACACAGCTTTATGTCTTTGAGGTCTTGTTTGCTCACTTGCAAACCAAAACAACTTGCTTTCTCATTAGCTCGGTCCTTTAGATCAACCCCAACTCTGGAAACCTCATTAATTCCTTTCCTCTCTGCTTTCTGTATCATTGCTACAAAACAGAGAGATAAACCATCCTAATTCCTTGTTATTTGTGAATGACACGGGATTAAGCAGATGGAAACAGAAACCCGATTTTGCAAAGCCAATTGATCTTTGAACTGTATGAGAAATAAACAATTTGGTTTGGCCAGTGCAGTGTTGTGTTTTTGGTGTGTTTGTGTGTGTGTGTAGTTATTCATATATTTGTGATGCTAAAGCTGGAGTTATAATTCTGGTCACAAAGATGGATAATTTTTCAAAGGAGAATACCTTTTAGGCTGAAAGTTCATGAAAGAAATGATCAGAGGCAGAAATAGGGTGAAAAGTCCAATGAATATAAGCCAGCTGGGTTTTGTAAAGAGAAATGGTATACATTAGAGCTTGCAAACATATCTTCATGCTTCTTTTGTATTCGCTTTCCACAAACATTCAAGTGATTGAGTTTTACCAGCACAAATGTTGGCGGAAAGTGAATTTCAAAGCTTCATGCATGAGTATCCATGGAAACTGAATTTTAAATTTGTACATGCAAGTATTTGTATCAGAAGTGCTTTGCATGGTCATCCAATCAGGGAACAGAAACAACACGATGGCCAACTGACCAATCACAATGAAGAAACACAGCTTGAATTTCACATATCACATACATACAGCAAACATCAATCCACAGAGCGAAAAAAAGAAATGTGAAAAAACTTGCATCAAATCACCATCTGCTTGTGAATATTCCACAATTAGCAAATGAGTCGGACTCACTGGATAAATGATTCATTGTGGATTATTCACTTGGTTCTAATGGAGAGCTAGCTCTAGAAATTTAGATAGCAGGATGATAGACAATTTCAGAAATAGGAGGTATCTGTCTAGGTGCCACGTGGGTGTCCATCGAAGACAGACACATTTCTGTATGGCAGCTGGACTCTGTGGTGATGATATCCATGTAATACATTCCTTTTCCTCTGCATCCATAAGAAAAACTGGGGAGTCCTGTGACACATTGCATTTATTTTGCCCCTTTCACTGTGTCATAGAATCATAGAATCTCAGGGTTGGAAGGGACCTCAGGAGGTATCTAGTCCAACCCCCTGCTCAAAGCAGGACCAAACCCAACTAAATCATCCCAGCCAGGGCTTTGTCAAGCCTGACCTTAAAAACCTCTAAGGAAGGAGATTCCACCACCTCCCTAGGTAACCCATTCCAGTGCTTCACCACCCTACTACTGAAAAAGTTTTTCCTAATATCCAACCTAAACCTCCCCCTCTGCAACTTGAGACCATTACTCCTTGTTCTGTCATCGGGTACCACTGAGAACAGTCTAGATCCATCCTCTTTGGAACCCCCTTTCAGGTAGTGTAAGCAGCTGTCAAATCCCCCCTCATTCTTCTCTTCTGCAGATTAAACAACCCCAGTTCCCTCAGCCTCTCTTCATAAGTCATGTGCTCCAGCCCCCTAATCATTTTTGTTGCCCTCCGCTGGACTCTTTCCAATTTTTCCACATCCTTCTTGTAGTGTGGGGCCCAAAACTGGACACAGTACTCCAGATGAGGCCTCACCAATGTTGAATAGAGGGGAATGATCACATCCCTCGATCTGCTGGCAATGCCCCTACTTATACAGCCCAAAATGCCATTAGCCTTCTTGGCAACAAGGGCACACTGTTGACTCATATCCAGCTTCTCGTCCGCTGTAACCCCTAGGTCCTTTTCTACAGAACTGCTTCCTAGCCATTCGGTCCCTAGTCTGTAAGAGTGAATGGGATTCTTCCGTCCTAAGTGCAGGACTCTGCACTTGTCCTTGTTGAACCTCATCAGGTTTCTTTTGGCCCAGTCCTCTAATTTGTCTAGGTCCCTCTGTATCCTATGCCTACCCTCCAGCATATCTACCACTCCTCCCAGTTTAGTGTCATCTGAAAACTTGCTGAGAGTGCAGTTCATGCCATCCTCCAGATCATTAATGAAGATATTGAACAAAACCAGCCCCAGGACCGACCCTTGGGGCACTCTGCTTGAAACCAGCTGCCAACTAGACATGGAGCGATTGATCACTACCCGTTGAGCCCGACGATCTAGCCAGCTTTCTATCCACCTTATAGTCCAATCATCCAGCCCATACTTCTTTAACTTGCTGGCAAGAATACTGTGGAAGACCGTGTCAAAAGCTTTGCTAAAGTCAAGGAATAACACATCCATTGCTTTCCCCTCATCCACAGACCCAGTTATCTCCTCATAGAAGGCAATTAGGTTAGTCAGGCATGACTTGCCCTTGATGAATCCATGCTGACTGTTCCGGATCACAATCCTCTTCAGAATTGATTCCTTGAGGACCTGCTCCATGATTTTTCCAGGGACTGAGGTGAGGCTGACTGGCCTGTAGTTCCCCGGATCCTCCTCCTTCCCTTTTTTAAAGATGGGCACTACATTAGCCTTTTTCCAGTCATCCGGGACCTCCCCCGATCGCCATGAGTTTTCAAAGATAATGGCCAATGGCTCTGCAATCACATCTGCCAACTCCTTTAGCACCCTTGGATGCAGCGCATCCGGCCCCATGGACTTGTGCTCGTCCAGTTTTTCTAAATAGTCCCAAACCACTTCTTTCTCCACAGAGGGCTGGTCACCTTCTCCGCATACTGTGCTGCCCAGTGCAGCAGTGTGGGAGCTGACCTTGTTTGTGAAGACAGAGGCAAAAAAATCATTGAGTACATTAGCTTTTTCCACATCCTCTGTCACTAGGTTGCCTCCCTCATTCAGTAAGGGGCCCACACTTTCCTTGACTTTCTTCTTGTTACTAACATACCTGAAGAAACCCTTCTTGTTACTCTTAACATCTCTTGCTAGCTGCAACTCCAAGTGTGATTTGGCCTTCCTGATTTCACTCCTGTATGCCTGAGCAATATTTTTATACTCCTCTCTGGTCATTCATCCCCTGCCCTAATCTATCTCCCTCTGGTCTAGTGTTAATGGTCCAACCTCAGAGCAGCTTCCTAATAGCTGCCATTATACTGATAAAGATAGCTCCTGTGTCTCTCCCCACACGAATGTGGCTCCGTGGATGGAAGGATTCAGTAATATGCTGAGGCCAGGGAAGGCTGGTGGGGCAGGATGCTCTCAGATTATCTTGATACTGTTCCCAGCTGGTCCCCAGGCCTCCTGGAGCTAGTAACTCACAGAGACCACATTTATCAGAAGAGGCTTGTGACTGTGAGTGACTCTGTGTTTGGGTGCCCAGCTTCGGTCTCAAAATGGCATTCCCCAAATTAGGGGAGAACTTGGCATTGAATTGGGGGCACCAGGAGTGGAGGAGGGAAGGATCTGTGTAGCCAGCTCTGAGGGAGCTCCCTCCTTTGGGCTATGCATGGCCCCCCTACTGCAATGGATTTGAGTGTAGTGGATGATGATTTGGCCATTCTGGGTTTTCTTAATGGGAAACAAAAGGAAGAGACAAAGCAGAGGAAAAACACGAAAAAGGAAAAGCTATCTAAGGCGAAGCACTAAGTAGTTCAGTACAGGGTTGTGCAACTGTGTTTTGCCCAGCTCTGTACCAATGTTACCTCTGTCCATACGCAAACCGCCCATCTCCAGCATTGCAGACTTGCACAAATGTGGGTTGTGCAATCCACACTGTGGCCAACCATTGCACAACTCAAACCTGAGTCAAAATTCTGTACTGCTCATAACAACGCAGGGTCTTATACACAGGCTGTACAGTCACCAGCAGAGATGGAAGCAGGGGCTTTCAGCCCCAAAATCACAGACCCCCACCAGCAGAGCTAGAGGGGAAGTACCTTGGCTGAGGATGTACAATCACTGAGATGAGCCACCAGAAGGAGACACGAGGTCTGCATAGGTCAGTGTTATTGCAAACTAATGGGGATTAGACAAACTGGCCTCAGCATCTGAGGGCTATAGGAATTCAAGCTCCATTTTGGAATGAGCCATGGCCACAGATACCTGGGACCAGCATGTCTACTGGGGGTGCATGTCACACACTGCCGAGTGTGTGCGATCACAGCACCTGCCCCCAGACTACACAGCCTGCTATGAGCTCATACGCTCAGAAACTTTCCTGTGGTGTAACTTGGAGAGCCCTGTGCTGCTGGGGCTAATAGCTCAGTCCTCAGTGACGGTCAGTGTGTGCATCTGGCCTCGGTGCATTACATGGGCAGGCAGAATTTCTAGTCACTTCTTTTATTTATAACTCCTACCTATTTAGCAAAGCGACTGTCCCTCGCTCAGCACTGCGGCGAACCAACTAGAATCACCCATAACTCCATCTGACTGCAGTTTTTGCCTTGGAATGGAGATCTGAGAATCGGGGCCAGGGGGAAAGAGATATTACTGGTTTACGTAGGCGTTTGCTCCCCAGGTAAATTTCCAGATGGTCAAAGCTCAGGGGGCAGAGGAGAAGCCCCTTAAACACAAGCGCCTGATTGGCCTCTCCCTTTCACTGGGGTAACTCAGGGTGTATGATGAGAAGTCAATGGAGTCACTCAGGGTACAGATTGGTTTGAGCAAGAAGGGAATCAGGCCTGAGGTTATTTTAAAAAAGCTGCCTAGGTATTAGCGATATTGGCATCATTTTTAGTTAACCAGTGGAACAGCCTGGGGTGGATTCTCCATCACCTGGAGTCTATAGGTCAAGACTGGGTGTCGCTGCTCTAGCTTAGCTGCAAGCTTTGGGATGGATGCAGGAAGCCCTAGCTGAGGTTTTTGGGCCTGTGACCTGCAGGAGGTCAGAGTGGGTGAGCCGAATTGTCCCTTCTAGTTTAGACTCGCAGGGCCTATGAAATCATTGTCTTTGGTCCCTGCAAAAGGAAGGCCGAAGCAACGTTCAAATCCCAGCAGCCCCTTAGTTCACACTCCAGCCTTTCCACTGATTGCACCCACCTGCCGGCTGTGTTCATGTGCGGGGACTCAGCGCACAGGGAACGAGACTCAGTATGAGGGAATCTGCAAGCAGGGACAGCTCCAGGTTTTTTGCTGCCCCAAGCGTGGCAGAACTGGCGCTCTGTTACCCAAGGGACAGAGCAGCAGGAAGCTCCCACATGATGCTGTGGGCTCCCCAACTGGTCCCTGGCATGTTTGCTGAACACACATTTTCCTAATGCAACAAATTACAGGGAAAGCATCTTGACACGGACTTTACCCTCGGCATGATGAGTAGGGGTAAGCAACACAGAGTGGCAATCACCTCGTAAAGGATCTGTGGGTGCCACACAAGCCAATACAGATCATTACCCTGGATTCGCCAGCTTCAGCCACAGCTCTGGAACCTACACTGGGTAACAGTGCAGGGAGCTGAGAGCATCCCTGCAAACAGGGCTGGCTTTATGAACTGCGGGGCCCAATTGAAATACCCGGCGGTGGTCCAGGGCTTCGGCGGCACTTCGGCAGCGGAGGGTCTGGTCTGGGTCTTCCGCGGCACCGAAGGACCCCCCGCCGCTGAAATGCCACTGAAGACCCAGAGTGGACCCACCCCCACTGCCAAAATGCCACCGAAGACTCGGAGCGGACCCCTCCCCCCACCCCCCACCGAAATGTCGCCGAAGACCTGGAGCGGACCAGATGAGTAAAACAAATTTACAAAATTAAAGAGGTGCCTAAGGCCCGGGGCCCTCTTAGGCGCAGGCGCAGGGCCTGATTCCAGGGAATCGGGGGAATAAACACTCATCCTCTCTATCAGCCACACCCCGAATACATACACACATACCCCTCCTGTCTGCACACATACAAACACCCGTCTCTGTGTGTACACGCATACACACCTCCTCTGTGTGCACATATACCCTCTCCTCTGTGCGCAGACATACACATCACTCCTCTGTGTGCACATACACACACACCCCACCTCTGTGTGCACATACAAACACCCCTCCTCTGTGTGCACACATACCCCCTTCTTCTGTGCATGCACACACACACACCTCCTCTGTGCGCAGACACACTCACCCCTCCTCTGTGTGCACACATACCCCCTTCTCTGTGTGCATGCTTACACACACCTCCTCTGTGTGCACGTACACACACACACCTCCTCTGTGCGCAGACATACACATCACTCCTCTGTGTGCACGTACACACACACCCCACCTCTGTGTGCACATACAAACACCCCTCCTCTGTGTGCACACATACCCCCTTCTTCTGTGCACGTACACACACACACCTCCTCTGTGCGCACGTACACACACCTCCTCTGTGTGCACACATACCCCCTTCTCTGTGTGCACGTACACACACCTCCTCTGTGTGCACACACACACATCTGCTCTGTGCACAGGCACACACACCCTCCTCTGTGCACACATACCCCGCTCCTCTGTGCCCACACACACCCCTCCTTTGTGCACACACACACACCTCCTCTGTGCCCGCACACACACACGTACACACCTCCTTTGTGCGCACACACACCTGAAATATCTTGTGAGATGAGTTTTATGGACAATTCTCCAGCTAATTTTAAGCCCTAAACAGACTAGCCAGCTGTTAAATTCTACCCAAGGCTAAGCCTGATTTCTCTTTCCATCACACAGATGTAACACAGATGTTGTTGGGAATTGGGCCTGCTTTGAGCAGAGGGTGGGATTAGATGACCTCCTGAGGTCCCTTCCAACCCTAATATTCTATGATTCTATGAAATCAGGAATCAGTCCCTCGAATCACTAGAGTGATACTGCTGTAAGCACAACTGGGATCAGGGCTCTGACTGCAGGGGCCAACCCCTCCATTGACGCAAGACCCTAGAGCAGTCAGAAGGATCAAACTGGCAAAACCCATCACTTTTGATGCCATCCCCAACCCTCATAATCCAGAAATAAAACTGCCTTTTATCAAACCAGAGAACGTGCAAAGGACCTGCAGCCCCACCTGCTCCCCGCCTCAGTGGAAGTCCATGAGTTCAGTGGAAGGTTCTCCATTAGGGCCATACAACAGAGCAGCAGTCAGCTTCCAGGAGCCCCGGCTTGGTCATTTCCTGGGGTGGATCTTGTCTCCATTCTCCGCATTCACTGCGATGCTTTAGCCCCGGGTGTTTGATTTCAGATGCCACCCCAGTGTCAGGATCAGCGCTGCCAACCCACATTCCACACCAAGGGTGCTGATAGCCCCTGTGTCCCAGCCCACTACCCCTCATCCAGTCATTTAGCACAGGGGAGTAGCAATGCCATGGATCCTTACTTGTGTGGCTGACTGTGTAGCACACCATGAACCCAGATACACAGAGCACCTAGCAAGGCCTGATAACGAGTCCTGAACATCAGCACACAGGCATACTAGGAACAGGAAATAGCCTCTAAGTCCTTAGGGTGAAGAGGGAAGCAAAGACATCCTGGCTGTGCCTTCTGTTGCCCGTTATGCCCAAGTAAATCTCTAGATTCAGAGATGATAAGGCCAGATGGGGAGACTGTGATCATCTAGTCCAATCCCCTGCATAATGCAGGCCAGGGGACTTCCCTGAATGAATTGCTGATTGAACTAGAGCATATCTTCAGAAAAATATCCAAACTCGAATCCTCCAAAGCTGTTCCTATCAAATACATTTCCTACAGCCCGTGAGCATCAGGCCCTGCCTTCCTGCCCTTCGCTGGAGGACCCAGGCAAGGCCACTAGTGATGTCACGCAAGGCTGAGCTGCAGCACCCCTCCCTGCAACTGGGCCAAAGACAGGATGCTGAGACTCCTGAGCTGTGTCTATGGTCCAGAAGTGACCCATTGCTGATAATGGGTGTAGGCAGCAGGAGCAGCATATTCCCCTGCAGGTACAGACCAGGAGAGAGCATGTTGTGTGTTGTTTCAGACACCAGGTTTCAACCTGGCTACTGCGGCGGTCCTGAACACTACAGCTGGTGGGAAAATAATGAGCTAGACCAGTTTTCCATAGGAAAATGTACTTTTATCTCAACGAAAATGTTTCATGGGAACATATCTATTCTAACAAAATTTTTGATGGGAAAGACAAAATTAATTCTTTTGACTGTATCATTTCAGTTCAGGTCATTCTGGTTTTTATATTATATTAAATATTAATTCTAATATATTTATATCTGCTATTTCATCTAATATATAATGTAATATCTTTAATGTTTCAATGTAATATACAAGAAAATGAAAGTATCAGAGGGGTAGCCTTGTTAGTCTGGAAGTCATCCGATGAGGCGGGTATTCACCCATGAAAGCTCATGCTCCAATACATCTATTAGTCTATAAGGTGCTACAGGACTCTTTGCTTTTACAAGTAAATGAAAGGAATCAATGTTATCAAAAAATCCATTTTTACCCTCTTGAAATGAAACATTTTGACATTTTCTAAACAAATCCAAATTTTTCAGAATTTTCCTTCGATGGGAAATTTCAGAATTGTGGTCTCCCATTCTGCTCTGGGACACTTCCCCAAAAAATGTCGTATTTCCCCCCAAACGGACATTCCGGTGTGTGGCTAGCTGTAAGACGCACACAGTTTGCTGGTGCAGCTACAGTGCATGCAGCACTTACTCCTGTGGTCAGGCACAAGTAGTTTGTGTTACATAGACACAGGTCAGTTCACCAGACGGGGGAATGCCAGACTGCTCACAGCCTGTATGACTCCACTCTCCAAAGAGTTTGCTCAGCTCCTTTAAAACAGCAAACCAAATGAGGCCTGAAAAGTCTTGTGAGGGCTGGAGGGAGCAGAGGGGCTGGGAGTTAAAAATTCTGAGACTGCCTTTAGATCTGTAGCTCACTCCTGGGGCCAGGCCGATTCATTCGAGCATTCCCCAGAGGGTGAGCTCCCTTCCTGACTGGAAGCTGTTCGGATCAGCAGGACATGCCATTCCTCAGGCCTGCAGGCACTTGCACTGATGACTAATTTTATGCACATCCCATTAACTTCACTTTAGCCTCTTTGACTTCCCTGGGAACTGCTCATGTAAGTCAGTATTTGCAGGCCCAAGGCCTAGGGCTGCACTGGAACAGCTCTTAATTAACCAAGGCCTGGTCTACACACAACATGTAGATGGACATAAATATGTTGCTGGAACACTTTATCCAGAGCTGTGGTGGATTCTCCACCCCTGACCATTTTAAATCAAGATGAGAGCTTTGTCTAACAGATCAGTGCTAGGAATTGCTTTGGATCAGTTCTAAGCCTGGGCTACACAGGAGGTCAGCCTAGATCAGGGGTAGGCAACCTATTGCACGTGTGCCAAAGGCGGCACGCGAGCTGATTTTCAGTGGCACTCACCCTGCCTGGGTCCTGGCCACCAGTCTGGGGGCTCTGCATTTTAATTTAATTTTTAAATGAAGTTTCTTAAACATTTGAAAACCCTTATTTACTTTACATACAACAATAGTTTCGTTCTATATTGTAGACTTGTAGAAAGAGACCTTCTAAAAACGTTAACATGTATTCCTGGCACTTGGAATCTAGCAATCTAGGAACGGGGCCCTGGTAATGGCTGGTACCATACTACACCGAATAGCCACATCGTTACAGCAGTGACCCAGCTTCCATCAGAATCTCCTGCAGAGTGTCCCCAAAGCTCTCCTCCGGGGCTGATGCTCTCTGGGTGGGGTCTGAGCTCTCAGGTTCTTTTTGTTTAAATGTGAAGGAAAATCCAGCCAAGTGAGCAAGAAAATAATTAACTTTTCTCATTTAAAAAAGCCCACAAGCATTAAGATGTGCAAATGAATGACTCAGAAATAGCTGAACTTTCAAACTCTGCAGACACTTAGACCTGAAAGAGTAAGTTTAGAATAAAGTTATTAATAGTTAAAAATTAGCTTGGCACCAGCACAGCCTGTCACCTGGAGAAGGCTTGGAGTTACATAATGGGCAGCACTCTGGACTTGTGGTTGCCAACCCTCCAGGATAGGCCTGGAGTCTCCAGGAATTGGCATTGATCTCCCAGTGACTATTGAATCTGGGAGATTTTAATAGGATGTTTTAAGGAAATGACATTAGGTCATTTTGGAATAAAAAATCTCTCAGAATAGCTTCAGTCAGATTTGGCAACCCTACTCCCACTCCTGGGGGCCAAGCAAAGGAATGAGCTGATAACTGCAGCTCAGAGTAAATCCCTATTTGTGTTTCTCTGCAGATTTCCTTTGGGGCCAAAACTTTCCCCTGCTGGATTGAACCCGACAGTGATTTCATGAGCAAGAGGAGTGTGGACAAAATACAATTTGCAGCTAAATCCAACCTAGCTGCCTGAGGTGTCAAAGAGCAAACGGGCACATGGCAAAACTCCCTGGGGAGCAGTCTTTGCAGGAAGACCGAGAAACTGGTGAACAACAATAACATTTACAGGCTCCATTTGGGGTGGGCACAATCCAGGTGCAACAGCAGAGTGACGTGTGGAGCCCCAGGATGGGGGGCCGGCGGGAGAGGACGGGAGGGCTGAGTATCAGGTGAGAGACATTGGCAGAGCTGTATGGGATAGCGGGAGGTGGCTGCACAGCAGGATGGGGCATTGGCAGAGCTGGGCTGGGGAGGGAAGATGAGATGCTGCATGTCTGGACTGAGGTGCATTGACAGAGGAAATCTGGGACAGCAGCAGCACAGGGGATGCGGCAGGATAAGGCCGACGTGTGTTGGCACAGCTGTGTGGACAGGAAGCCTGGCACCGTGTCCAGGAACAAGCAGGCAGGATCCTAGCAAGGGTAATGTGTTCCTATCCCACTGGCTGCTCTGAGACCTACCACATGGCTCAGCTCAGAGCAGAGCTCTCTGCAGCAGGGACAGACCAGAGCAGGCGTCTTGGAAGCTAATCCCAGGATCCTCAGATTAGCTCACTTGAACTTTGGCCCAAGTCAGAGAATCACCCCTCTCAGCAGAGGCTGCTGCCTGCTGCCCTGAATGAGCAGGCACTGGACACCAGTGAACTCAACTCAGGCTGGGAAGCCAGAGCTCCTGTCTCACCAGACACCTTCTATTCTGTGGCTGATGAATGAAGTTGAAAGGAAGGACCCCTTCCCCCAGCCCGGCGCAGCCCCCTCGCCAGCACCTCCTGCATGCACTCATATTATCTGTTTCAAGCACATTTTTATGCAAATGTTTTAAACATTCCTTTCAGAGGCACAATGCAGCCCAGACTAAGCCTCTGCATGGAAACGCACATTTCTCCTGCCTCAGCTGCTCCTCCAGACAAGCAGAAGTGTGGCTCCGACAAAGGGATATGGTAATTCTGCGCCATCTGAGGGTTGGGGGAGGGGACCAGCCAGGGGCCAGAGTGCTTTCAATAACAGAAGAAAAGCAGGGTTCCTGGCACAGCCAGGAGTCAAGGAGGAGAAAGGCCCCACAGCTGGATCAAGGGAAGTCATGACAAGCAGCCGGAGCACCCATCACAACAAAGCACTGGCTCTGGGCTCTGGGCTGAGATTCACTGCGGGGGGTGGGGATTTGGGGGGTTAAAGACGCTGCCTGAAATGTATTTACACTAAAAGAACATGAGCATGGCTGCAAAGCCAAGCGCTCCAAGGTTAAGCAATGCCAGCATGAAGGTCGTCTGTGCAACCTTAATCCTGACCCCTTGGGCGTGTGCACTGCAGCTCCCTGGGGCCACGAGCAGGTTTCAGGGTGTTGTATCCTTGGGGGCAACAGGTTTAAGAAGAAATCACCGGAGACACGGAGCTGTAAACCTTGAAACAGCCAATATTGCCCCACACAGAACTAACCAACAGCCAGCCAAAACTGGCTGGCCTATCCCCTAATAATCGAACTCAGTTGCCATAGCAACACAAGATTCTATTACCGCGACAACCAAATACACAACACAGGGGGTCCACCAAAACGAACCAGAGAGCAGGGCTGGTGTTAGACTCACTGAGTCCCAGAGCAGAAAGCTGAAGCCTGAGCAACTTAGCTTGGAAGGGTCCATGCTGCTTGGGGCCCCTGGCAATTGCCCTGCTTGCTCCCCCTAACGCCTGCCCTGGCTTTTCATCTACTGGCGACGCAGAAAACCAGTGGTGACACAGGTGGGCCGTGGAGTTTTTATAGCATGTTGGGGGGGGGGCTCAGAAGGAAGAAGGTTGAGAACCCCTGGTCCACTATATCCCCCTGCATTATGACACAGTCTTGAATTCATGGCCAGATGCCATTTTTTCCACGTTCTCCGAGTGCCCCTCCTTCAGGGACAGGCCTTGAGTCTGTGCCTCTCCTGGGGGGGGAGTTCACAATTCTCCCACTCTTAGACTGGGCCCTGGGCTACTGTACCCTGTAGATCAGGGGTAGGCAACCTATGGCACGCGTGCCAAAGGCGGCACGTGAGCTGATTTTCAGTGGCACTCGCACTGCCCGGGTCCTGGCCACCAGTCCGGGAGGCTCTGCATTTTAATTTAATTTTAAATGAAGCTTCTTAAACATTTTAAAAACTTTATTTACTTTACATACAACAATAGTTTAGTTATATATTATAAACTTATAGGAAGAGACCTTCTAAAAACATTAAAATGTCTGACTGGCACGTGAAACCTTAAATTAGAGTGAATAAATGAAGATTCAGCACAGCACTTCTGAAAGGTTGCTGATCCCTGATCTAGATCATCCCTGATAGGCAGGGGTGGCTCTAGGTATTTTGCCACCCCAAGCACGGCAGGCAGGCTGCCTTTGGCGGCTTGCCTGTGGGAGGTCTCCGGTCCCGCGGATTCAGCGGCACGCCTGCAGGAGGTCCGCCGAAGCCATGGGATCAGCAGACCCTCTGCAGGCATGCCGCCGAAGGCAACCTGCGTGCCTCCCTCGTGGCGACCAGCAGAGTGCCCCCTGTGGCTTGCCACCCCAGGCACACGCTTGGTGTGCTGGTGCCTGGAGCCACCTCTGCTGACAGGTGTTTGTCTAACTTGTTCTTATAAATCTCCAATGATGGAAAGTGAGGTTTTTTACCCGTGAAAGCTTATGCCCAAATAAATCTGTTAGTCTTTAAGGTGTCCCTGAACTCCTTATTGGTTTTGTGGATTCAGACTAACACGGCTATCCCCTGATATTTGACTCCAATGATGGAGATTCCACAACCTCCCTAGGCAATTTATTCCAGGGCTTAACCACCCTGACAGGAAGCTTTTCCTAATATCCAACCTAAACCGCCCTTGCTGCAATTTAAGCCCATTGCTTCTTGTCTTATCCTCAGAGGTTAAGAAGAACATTTTTTCTCCCTCTTTGTTAACAACCTTTTATGTACTTGAAAACTGTTATCATGTCCCCTCTCAATCTTCTCTTCTCCAGACGAAACAAACCCAATTTTTTCAATCTTCCCTCATAGGTCGTGTTTTCTAGACCTTTCATCATTTTTGTTGCTCTTCTCTAGACTTTCTCCAATCTGTCCACATCTTTCCTGAAATGTGGCACCCAGAACTGAACACAATATTCCAGTAGAGGCCTAATCAGCACGAAGTAGAGCGGAATAATTACGTCTTGTGTCTTGCTTACAACTGTTGCAAAAAAGACGAACATCATTCTGGGATGTATAAGCACTCCTGCTAATACATCCCAGAACGATGTTTGCTTTTTTTGCAACAGTGTTAATTGTTGCCTCATATTTATGACCTCGAGATCCTCTTCTGCAGTACTCCTTCCTACACAGTCATTTCCCATTTTGTATGTGTGCAACTGATTGTTCCTTCCTAAGTGGAGTACTTTGCATTTGTCCTTACTGAATTTCATCCTATTTACTTCAGACCATTTCTCCAGTTAGTCCTGATTATTTTGAATTATAATCCTATCCCCCAAAGCACTTGCAACCCCTCCCAGCTTGGTATAGTCCACAAACTTTAACAGTGTACTCTCGATGCCATTATCTAAATCAGGCCTGTACAACATGCGGCCCGCGGGCCTCATGCGGCCCACGGAGGGATTCTAAATCCCGTGCACACGGCGCTCTGCAGGCAGCCCAGAGCCCTTTGATTCCCGGCCGCGGCTGGGATTTAAAGGGCTCAGGGCTCCCCGCCACTGTGGGCAGCCCAGAGCCCTTTGAATCCCAGCCGCAGCTCCAGCGGCCGGGCTGGGCTTGGGTTTAAAGGGCTCGGGCTTCCCTCAGCGGCAGGAGCTCTGGGCCCTTTAAATCCCTGCCCCAGCCCCACAAAGCTCCGGGTTCCCCCAGCCGCCGGAGCCCCAGGCCCTTTAATTTGACCCTGAAGGCTCCCAGCCACCTCTTCAGCTGGGAGCCCCTGGTTGATTTAAAATCAACTATCACCTCCCCACCCCTAACCTTCCTTTTTGGCCCACAGCTGTTTTGGTGGGGCGGCGCTGGGGAAGGAGGGTTTGTTTCTGCAGGGCTGGGCGGCGCTGGGGCGGGGTGTTTCCGCGGGGCCAGGAGGTGCTGGGGGGGGTGTTTCCATGGGGCCGGGAGGTTTCGGCCCTCAGCTGTTTTCTTTGGAGTAATGTGGCCCTCGCCGCTTTACGAGTTGTGCAGGCCTGATCTAAATAATTGATGAAGATATTGAACAGAACCAGACTCAGGACTGATCCCTGCGGGACCCCACTCATTAGGCCCTTCCAGCATGTCTGTGAACCACTGATAACTACTCTCTGGGAACAGTTTTCCAACCAATTATGCACCCACCCACCATCTAGGTTGCATTTCCCTAGTTTGTTTATGAGAAGGTCATGCGAGACAGTATCAAAAGCTTTACTAAAGTCAAGATAGACCACAACTACCGCTTCCCCCCATCCACAAAGCTTGTTACCCTGTCAAAGAAAAGCTATCAGGTTGGTTTGACTCAATTTGTTCTTGACAAATCCATGCTGACTTATTATCTTCTAGATGTTTGCAAATTGATTGTTTTATTATTTGGTCCATTATCCGAAGTTAAGCTGACTGGTCTGTAATTCCCCAGGTTGTCCTTATTTCCCTTTTTATAGATGGGCACTAGATTTGCCCTTTTCCAGTCCTCTGGAATGTCTCTGGTCTTCCATGACTTTTCAAAGATAATTGCTAATGGCTCAGATATCTCCTCAGTCAGCTCCTTGAGTATTCAAGTAATAATAATAATACTAATAATGTTGACGGCTCTGAAAAACCTGGCATCTCAGACTGGATACCCACAATTAGTGGGTACTTTTGGCCTTACTCTCTGTGGCCCAGCTCCCCAGTTGTGCAATGGGGATGATGGTAGCCCCTCACCTCCCAGGGTTTTTGTGAAGATCAATTCATTAAGACTGAGGAAGCATTCAGACACTATAGCGCTGAGCACCACAGAGAAGCCCGGGGGCAGTTAAAGATTCTCTCCGGAGCAGGGTTCAAGTGGTGTGCGGTACATAAGGCCGTGAGCCACACATTGCATAGCAGCATGCAGCACTGTGTAGAAAAGTCCCAGAGCTACAGCTCTGCACCGAGGACTGGCCAGCTAAGCTGAGCACCCAGCTGAAGAGCTGTGTAAAGCGTCACATACCCAGGACCATGGGCTCGTGCTCTTTCTTCCTCCTCCAAACTAACCTGACTCAGATTCAGCAGGAGTCAAGCAGCAACCCCAGCTCCTGTTCCCCTGACTCGGGGCTGGTGTACACTACTGCTTAAATTGATGTAACTTACACCCCTCCCACCCAGCACAGCCAGAGTGTGCCTTGCATCACACCCCTCACAGCCAGCCACAGCCAGAGTGTGCCCCGCATCGCACCCCTCACACCCAGAGTGTGCCCTGCATCACACCCCTCACAGCCAGCCACACCCAGAGTGTGCCCTGCATCACACCCCTCACACCCAGAGTGTGCCCTGCATCACACCCCTCACACCCAGAGTGTGTCCCGCATCACACCCCTCCCACCCAGCACAGCCAGAGTGTGCCCTGCATCACACCCCTCACACCCAGAGTGTGCCCCGCATCACACCCCTCACACCCAGCACAGCCAGAGTGTGCCCTGCATCACACCCCTCCCACCCAGCACAGCCAGTGTGCCCTGCATCACACCCCTCAGACCCAGCATAACCAGAGTATGCCCTGCATCACACCCCTCACACCCAGAATGTGCCCTGCATCACACCCCTCACACCCAGATTGTGCCCTGCATCACACCCCTTCCACCCCTCACAGCCAGAGTGTGCCCCGCATCACACCCCTCACAGCCAGAGTGTGCCCCGCATCACACCCCTCCCACCCAGCACAGCCAGAGTGTGCCCTGCATCACACCCCTCACACCCAGCACAGCCAGAGTGTGCCCTGCATCACACTCCTCCCACCCAGACAGATCTGTAGAGTACTCTGCAGTGCACCCCCCAGCCCCACACCTTTCTGGTATGTCCACAGTGCAGCTGGGCATGAGCCGCGCAGCCTGGGTAGACAGACTGGCACAGCAGGGCTTGTGCTAGTGTGCTACCACTGCAGTGGGGACACGATGGCACCAGTGGAGCTTTGCTAGCCACTTGTGCTCGGAGCCAGGGGCGGGGTGGGTGTGAGCTCAGGTGCCTAGCTCCAGCCTGCACCCATGCTGCAACAGCCACACCGCAATTATAATGTGCCACTAGCACAGGTCTGTGAACCTGGGCTGGGAGACCTATTCCCAGCAGCAGTGTCGACATACCGCACCCTGCCCCACCCAGCACTCCACACACACACACACACACAGAGCGTTCTGAGCATATATGACACCCCAGTAGTTCCACTAGAGTCCGTGCTGCCGCATCGATGTGAGAGCAGCACTTGGTTTTCCCTACCCAGTGGTCTCATTTTTAATGGCATTATGGGTCTGAAATCCACGTCCAGCTTATCATTGCTTGAAAAGGTTGATTTCCACCTCCAAGGCAGGGGAGAGAATGTAGACCCCGTCCACTGCCAATCCCCACCCAAGCCTTGCACCCAGCACCCTCACTAGCTCCAAGCAAGCCAACAACCCCCTAATCCAACAGGAATCTGCAGTGGGGCAGGACCCTGCTCCCCTCACCTCCACCCAGGCCTCTCCTCCCTGCTAGTGCAGCCTGCTGGGACTCAACTCCCTGAAGTCCTGGTGCAGTTCAGAACAGCCTCCAGGGGGCACTGTGGCTGGGGGGGCTAGGGCAGTGAGTTGGGCCCCAGAGGGGGAGGTGCCATGGAGGGGCGAGGGGCAGTGTGGAGGTGCAGCAGGGTGGGATGGCTGCTTGCTCTGCTTTCTGGTACCCGGACTGGGTGTCAGAGCAGAGCGTGTTGCTGGGGCTCACAAATGATATGAACCCTGGATTCTAGCCTGGCAGCTCCAGACGCCGCTAGCTGAGCTGAGCTCTAAAAATAAGCTTCACGGTTGCAAATTACCCTTCTCCCTCATCCCCACTAAATGTTTTCCTTTCTGATGAGCCTGAGCCCAGGGTCCCAGCCTGCCCAGCATGCTGCCAACTGCGCACAGGCTAACCCCAAGTGAAGCTGAGCTGGGCTTTGGTTCAGTTCAGCTGCTCTGCCGTGGAATGTGGCTTTACAACAAACAGTTATGAGAATTGCCAGTGACAATAACAGACGGCAAATGTTTGAGTCATGGCAACATGGGAAGCAAATCCAACCAGAGATTTTTTTCAAGTCACATGGTCTTTCTAATGCCACTTGTCCTCTGCATCTCCAGGGCTGGACCTGCTAGACACAACCCATTTCGCAGTCTGAACACTGCACCCTCTGTCCTCAGCCACCCCGGGCCGCTCCAGCTGGAGCTGTGCCAGCATGTCTGTCCAGACGGCCAATTGGGCAGCGGTTATCTTGTCACCTAGTTTCATGAATCAGTGGAAGGAATGAAGCTGAGTGATTCCAGTGCTGCTCCCAGAAGATACTAGCTCAGCATGTTACCAGTGCAGGGTGACCACAACCACAGAAGCAAGAACACCAGAGCAGCTCTGCTGCAAGGGAGTGGGGCTGGATTCAGACATTCCCATGAGGGGTGCACCTCCTGCTCAGTGCAGCACCTGCTCCAAAGGGACATGCCACAGCCCCCATGGAGGAGACAGGTTGGGCAGCCTCTCCTCTCCTCTTCTCTCCATCTGGACATCTCCACAGTGCTCAGTCAGCTACCCAGCCTGGGCACTGGGGGTGGAATGTGTCCCTGAGTCAGGCCCCATCAGTGCTCAGTGCTACCAGCAGTCACTGTGCAAATCCACCCTGCTCTTACTTGGCATTCAGTTCTCTTTTGTCAGATGAGCAAAGGTTCCTGGTCGCTGCTGGACTCCAGCCACCTAGGAATCTTGCCTTCTTCATGCCAGTCAGTTCAGATCTATCCAGCTATGCATCACCCTACCATCTAGCGGGCCCTTTCCACAACTCAAACATGGCTGAAGGGATTTTGCTCCAACTTTCCAGAAAATTTAATCTCTGAGCTGAGGCCAAGAAAGGAAAATTTCAGCTCCAACAAAGGGAGGTTCAGCAATTTATAATCAGTGGTTTGAACTACAGATTTACTGAGGCTATATGGGTTGAATGGTCATGCCCACTATAATAGATGCCAAATCTATGTTAATGGAACCATAGGCACTGAGTTTTTCTTTTCCCTGGGGGTGTCCCATCCCCACTCTGCCCCAAGGCCCCATTCTCACTCCCCCTCATCCCGTCCCCACTCTGCTCCCTCCCCAAGGCCCCCACCCACTTGTTGCTCTCTGCCCTCCCCCAGGCATCTCCCCCATCCACCAAACAGCTGTTTGGCTGCACCGCCAACCAGTTAATCGGGGATGCCTCCAATCAGCTGATTAGGGTGCCACCCAAACAGCAATGGCTAGAGGGTGGTGAGCACCCACTATTTTTTTCCGTGGGTTCTCCAGCTCCCGAGCATCCATGGAGTCAGCACCTATGAATGGAACCTTCTGCCAGTTGGAGTCGACAGCAACAAGCACCAGCTTCAATATCAGAACCAGCTCAAGCCTCCACCCTGTAACCTGGGAAAATTACACACCAGTCTGGGCACCTCTAGGAGGCAATGCTTCCCCTCTCTCTAGCACTGAGTCTGTGTGTAGCAAAGAAAACTTCTGTTAAAAGTGAAAAGGAACCCAGCACCATGATTCAAAAGCATGTAACCATGAGCAAACACCCACCCCAGAGCACGCTGGGCAATGTCCTTTGCCTTGGTTTCTCATCTTGCGGTGTGAAAATCTCCTTTTCTTCTTTTTCCTTTATGCCACTTTTCCTGGTGAAGGTTGCGGTGGCAGCCTGGAGACGTCCCTTTCCTCCACAACAGTTTCAGCTCCTCCTGGGGAATCCCCAGAGTTCCCAGGCCAGCCAGGAGCCTCACATAGGGATAGCTCAGTGGTTTGAGCATTGGCCTGCTAAACCCAGGGTTGTGAGTTCAATCCTTGAGGAGGCCACTTAGGGATCTGGGGCAAAAATTGGTCCTGCTAGTGGAGGCAGGGGACTGGACTTGATGACCTTTCAAGGTCCCTTCCAGTTCTAGGAGATTGGTATATCTCCAATTATTATTTTTTTTAATTTAATCCCTCCAGTGTGTCCTGGGTCCTCCTCAGGGCCTCCTCCCAGTTATTTTTATTTAGCGTGTGCATAGTCGTCTAGCCAAGCATTGGCATCTTCAGTGGCATGATGCAGTTCTTCTAGGCCACCTCTGAACCTAGTCAGCAGGCATTCATCGACAACGTGTGTCGTCGTTTGTGTTGTGCCGCAGCTGCACAAAGGGCTGTCACGATGGCCCAGCGATACTTGCTGGCTGCGCAGAGACTTTGCCCGGTCCAGAACCTGTTCAGCAGGGCCCATTGGCGATGGGGCAGGTCAAAACCAGGCAGGCAGATTGTGGAGTCGGCGATGAGGGACTGGTTGGGGGTTATAACAGATCCATTCCTCTTGCCAGAGTGTTTCCGTCCTAACATCTTGGAGTGGCGGATGAGACCCTAATGGGTGACATGACGGCAAATGTGCAGCTGGTGATTTTAAAAGGTCATTGTGCAATGGCAGGCTGGAGTTGGCATGAACTTTCTCTAGTCACTTGCCAATGGCAACCTCTCATCTGATATGAGGAGGAGCAATATTGCTCAGAACTGGGAACCATGGGAGTGGAGTCGAACGCAGGGTACTGGAGATGATACGCATGGCAGCATGTAACTGCGTATCCACTGCTTTGGTGTGTGATGATCGACTCCAGACTGGTGTGCAGGACTCCGCCACCGAATACGAAGTGGCAAGAGCTGACATCTGCAAAGTTGGAGCACAAGCACCCATGACGAACCTGCCAGTTTGCTAAGCAGATTGTTGTGCGTGTTAACTTTAGCTGCTATCTTCTTCAGGTGGAATGTTCTGTCTAAGGTCACACCTAGATAGACCGGTTCTACTTCATGCTTCACCTTCTGACCATTCAGATAAACATTCAGTTCTCGGGTTGCGCTGGCGTGGTGAAGATGGAACAAACTGGACACTGTTTTTATGACGCTTGGCTGGAGGCGCCAAGTCTTACAGTAGTCAGCTAACTTTATCATGTCCTGGTTTAAGGTGGCATCAAGCTCATGAAACGTCCAAGCCTGGATACCGCAACAGATGGCATCTGCATAAATGAACTTTCATGACTCCATTGTTGGCAGGTCATTGATGTAAAGGTTGAACAGGGTTGAAGAAAGGACAGAGCCCTGGGGTAACCCATTGCTCTGTCGTCTCCAAGCACTCATCTTCTCCCCCATATGGACTCTGAACTGCCTATCGCAGAGGAACAGTTCAACAATGCCTGTGACCCAAGGTAGCAGGCCTTCACAAGCAGGCCAGTGTGCCATACCATATTGTACGCCACTGTTAGATCGATGAAACCAGAACCTGTTTTCAAGTTTCTCTGGAAGCCATTTTCAATATATGTGGTCAGCGCAAGTACTTGCTCGCATGTGCCACGGCCTCGGCGAAAGCCGGCTTGGTCAGGACTTAAAATTTTCTCCACGTCAGGTAATATGCGCTATAGGACCAAGCACTCCAGTACCTTGAAGCACACCAACAATAATGATATAGGATGATAGGTTGATGCTTGACTTGGGTCCTTTCCAGGCTTTAAGAGGCCAATGACTTTTGTGGTGTGCCATATCTTTGGTAGCCTCCCTTCACTGATGACCCTGATGAAGAATTTCACAAGCCAAAGCTGAGCCCAGGGGGGATGTAGACCAGGCAGCAACCGTGTGGGATGGCTCTGCAGACTGTTTTGTAGATAGCACCACAGAGGCGATGATAGATCTCATTTACTGTCACCATACTCTTCTGCAGCGCTTCCCTGTATATTTCCCAGTCGGCCTTTTGGAAGTTCCCCGCTTCTTTTTGGAAGTCTTAACAACTGGGAACTGTAGACCTCCCAATGGGATGTGCCCAGTAGAGTTTCAACAGAAGCCTCCCAGGGGGCATCCTTATCAGCTGCTGGAACCACCTCAACTGGCTCATCTCAATCCAGAGGAGGCTGTACTCCGAGGCCCTCCCGTATAGCCGAGCTCCTCACCCTATCTCGGAGAGTCGGCCCATTTTCCACCGCTTGTACCCGCCATCTCGTCCTTTCAGTCATTACCCAAAGTTCATGACCATAGGTGAGGAAGAGGATGTAGAGCGGCCTGTAAACTGAGAGCTTTGTCCGAGAACTCAGCTCCCGCTTCATCACCACAGATTGGTACAGTGCCCATATCACTGCTCTGCCACACCAATCCGCCAGTTGATCTCATGCTCCCACTTGCCATTGCTAGTGACCAAGACCCCTAGATACTTCAACTCATCCAATAAGGGCAGCTGCTCCCCCTTCACTTGGAGAGAGCAGTCCACTTTCTTCCAGGAGAGGATCCAGACTTCTGATTTGGAGGTGCTGATTCTCATCCCAGCCACTTCAAACTCAGCAGTGAAACGTTCAAGTGCACATTGGAGATTGCAGTCTGAAGAAGCAAGAAGGACATCATCTGCAAACAGCAGAGATCCCACCTCCAATCCCTGTACTGGATGCATTCCACAGCTTGGCTGCGCCTTGATAGCCTGTCCATGAAAATCACAACCAGCAGTGGGGACAAGACACACCATTGGTGGAGTCCAACGCCCACCTAGAATAAACTTGACTTAATGCTAAGAATACAAACACAACTCTTACTCCGAGAATAGAGAGACTGGATAGCATGCAAAAGCGGCATCACACCTCTTACTCCTGCAGCACTTCCCACAAGACATCTCAGGGAATGTGGTCATATGCCTTCTCCAGGTCTGCAAAACAAAGGTAGACTGGATTAGCAAACTCCCACAACCTCTCAAATATCTGTGAGAGAGCACAGAGCTGGTCCGTCATTCCATGGCCGGGACAGAATCCGCAGTGTTCCTCCTGAATCTGAGGTTCAACTAACGAGCACATCCTTCTTTCCAGAATCCTGGCATAAGCTTTGCCAGGGAAACTGAGGGGTGTGATCCCCCTATAGTTGAAACACACTCTCTGGTCTCCTTTCTTAAAGATTGGGACCACCACATCAGTTTGCCAGTCCAAAGGTGCTGCACTCGCCTTCCATGTAAATCACAACACCCCAACATTGTCCAGTGCTTTTAACATGAATCTCATCCACCCCTGCTGCCTGACCACTACGAAGGTACTTTACAGTCATAGCAATCTCAACAGCAGAAATAGAGCTGGTCTCACCGGAGGCTTCTGGCTCTGCCTTCTGAAAGGAGGGTGTGTCCACAGGGTTGAGGAGTTTCTCAAAGTGCTCATTCCACCTCTCAACAATCGCCTCAGTCAAGGTCAGTGTTTCACCACCCTTGCTGAGAACAGCCTGAGGAACGCTCTGCTGACCCCTCCTAAGATGACGAATAGTTTGCCAGGACATCCTTGTGGCCGTCTGGTAGACATTTTCCATAGTCTTTCCAAATTCCTCCCAAGCCCGGGCTTTAACTTCAACGACCACTACAGCCACAGCACTCTTATCCAGCCGGTACCTCTTAGCCTCCCTCTTTGCCTTGACAGCTTCTCTCACTACTGGAGTTCACTTGTGGGTCCTAGGGTTGCCATAATGACAGGAATCAACCACTTTCAAACCACAGCATTTCGTGGCTGCCTCAACGATTGTGGTTCTGAACATGGTCCACTCGGACTCAATGTCCAAGACCTCACCCAGAATGCAGAAGAAGTTCTTCCAGAGATGGGAATCGATGGCTTTCCTCACAGGGTCCTCCGCCAGATGTTCCCAGGTAACCCACACTGATCGTTTGGGCCTCCCATGTATATCCAGACAGCAACCCATGCATTGGATCCGACTCACCACCAAGTGGCGATTAGTTGACAGCTCTGCCCCTCTCTTCACCCGGGTATCCAGAACATACAGCCTTACGTCCGATGAGATGTCTATGAAGTCAATCATCAAGCTTCAGTCCAAGGTGCTCTGGTACCAAGTACAGTTATGAGCAACCTTCTATTTGAACATGGTGTTCATTATGAACAATCCATGACTAGCACAAAAGTCCAATAACAACTCAACTCTCAGGCAATGTTCCCTCTAATTTTTCCCACGCATGTGCAGAATGAATTTTGTTATGTGCTCCAATATGGAGATGATGTGTGACATACTGGTGCACATAACAAAATTCATGTGGTGGGGGTGAGGCCGAGGGGTTCGGAGTGTTGGAGGAGGCTCAGGGCTGAGACAGAGGGTTGAAGTGCAGGGGGTTGAGAGCTCCGGCTGGGGGGGTGGACTCTGGGGTGGGGCTGGGGATAAGGGGTTTGGGGTGCAGGCTGCCCAGGGGCTATGGCGGGGAGAGAGGACTCCCCCCAGCTCTCTGTCCCTGCAGCAGCATCTGGGCTGGGTGGAAAGAGGCTCATTTCCCACGGCTGCAGCAGGTCCGTGCCAGTGTTGAGTTGGGGCCCAGAGACAGATGCCTCTCCCTGTCATGGCAGATCCGTGCTAGGGGAGACACATCTCTCCCCACCGCAGCCCTGAGCCCCTGCGCAGGGCTTAATAGGCAGCTGCACGACCGCACAGCATAGAATAGACTCACAGAATATTCGTGTTGGAAGAGACATCAGGAGGTCATATAGTCCAATCCCCTGCTCCAGGCAGGACCAACATGAACTAAATCATCCCAGCCAAGGCTTTGTCAAGCCAGGCCTTAAAAACCTCTAAGGATGGAGATTCCACCACCTCCCTAGGGAACGCCTTCCAGTGCTTCACCATCCTCCTAATGAAATGGTTTTTCCTAATATACAATCTAGACTTCCCCAACTGCCACTTGAGACCATTGCTTCTTGTTCTGTCATCTGTCACCACTTAGAACAGCTGAGCTCCATCCTCTTTGGAACCCCCATTCAGGTAGTTGAAGGCTGCTATCAAATCCACCCTCACTCTTCTCTTCTTCAGACTAAATAACCCCAGTTCCCTCTGTCTCTTCTCATAAGTCATATGCCCAGCCTCCTAATCATTTTTGTTGCCCTCTGCTGGACTCTCTCCAATTTGTCCACATCCTTTCTGTAGTGGGGAGACCAAAACTGGATGCAATACTCCAGGTGTGGCCTCACCAGTGCCAAATAGAGGGGAATAATCACTTCCCTCGATCTGCTGGCAATGCTCCTACTAATACAGCCCAATATATCATTAGCCTTCTTGGCAACAAGGGCACCCTGCTGACTCATATCCAGCTTCTCATCCACTGTAAGCCAAAGGTCTTTTTCTGCAAAACTGCTGCATAGCCAGTTGGTCCCCAGCCTGTGGCGGTGCATGGGATTCTTCCTTCCTAAGTGCACTTGTCCTTGTTGAACCTCATCAGATTTCTTTTGGCCCAATCCAATTTGTCTAGGTCACTCTGGACCTTATCCCTACCCTCCAGTGTATCTACCTCTCCCCCCATCTTAGTGTCAACTGCAAACTTGCTGAGGGTACAGTTAATCCCATAATCCAGATCATTAATAAAGACGTTGAACAAAACCGGCTCCAGGACCGACCCCTGCAGCGCTCTGCTTGATACCGGCTGCCAACTAGACATGGAACCATTGATCACTACCCGTTGAGCCCGACAATCTAGCCAGCTTTCTATCCACCTTAGAGTCCATTCATCCAAGAATACTGTGGGAGACCATATCAAAAGCTTTGCTAAAGTCAAGGTATATCACGTCCACTGCTTTCCCCATATCCACAGACCCAGTTATCTCCTCATAGAAGGCAATCAGGTTGGTCAGGCATGACTTGCCCTTGGAGAATCCATGTTGACTGTTTCTGATCACCTTCCTCTCCTCCAAGTGCTTCTAAATGGATTCCTTAAGGACCTACTCCATGATTTTGCCAGGGACTGAAGTGAGGACTGTAGTTCCCCAGGTTCTCTTTCTTCCCTTTTTAAAATATGGGCACTATATTTGCCTTTATCCAATCATTCTCCCCCGATTGCCATGAATTTTCAAAGATAATAGCCAATGGCTCTGTAATTACATCAGCCAACTCCCTCAGCACCCTTGGATGCATTAGATCTGGACCTATGGACTTGTGCAAGTCCAGCTTTCCTAAATAGTCCATAACCTGTTATTTCACCACTGAGGGCTGCTCACCTCCTCCCCATGCTGTGCTGCCCAGTGCAGCAGTCTGTGACCTGACCTTTTCTGTGAAGACTGAGGCAAAAAAAGCATTGAGTACATTAGCTTTTTCCACATCATCTGTCACTAGGTTGCCACCCCCGTTCAGTAAGGGCCCACACTTTCCTTGGCCTTCTTGTTGCTAACATACCTGTAGGAACCCTTCTTCTTACCCTTCACATCCCTTGCTAGCTGCAATTCCAATTGTGCCTTGGCCTTCCTGATTACACCGCTGCATGCTCGAGCAATATTTTGATACTCCTCCCTAGTCATCTGTCCAAATTTCCACTTCTTGTAAGCTTCCTTTTTGAATTAAAGCTCACCGAAGATTTCACTGTTAAGCCAAGCTGGTCCCTGCCATATTTGCTATTCTTTCTGCACTTCAGGATGGTTTGTTCCTGCGCCCTCAATAAGGCTTCTTTAAAATATAATAATAATAATAATACAGCCAGCTTTCCTGGACTCTTTGCCCCCTCATATTAGCTTCCCAGGGGATCCTGCCCATCAGTTCCCTAAGGGAGTCAAAGTCTGCTTTTCTGAAGTCCAGGGTCTGTATTTTGCTACCCTCCTTTCTTCCTTTTGTCAGGATCCTGAACTCAACCATCTCATGGTCACTGCTGCCTAGGCTGCCCCCCACTTCTACTTCCCCTACCAATTCTTCCCTGTTTGTAAGCAGCAGGTCAAGAAGAGCACGGCCCCTAGTTGGTTCCTCCAGCACTTGGACCAGGAAGTTGTCCCCAACACTCTCCAAAAACTTCCTGGATTGTCTGTGCACTGCTGTATTGCTCTCCCAGCAGATGTCAGGGTGATTGGAGTCCCCCATTAGAACCAGGGCCTGTGATCTGGAAACTTCATTTAATTGTCCGAAGAAAGCCTCGTCTACCTCATCCTTCTGATCCATGCCCACCACAACATCACCCGTGTTGCTTTCACCTCTAAACTTAACCTAAAGACTCTCAACAGGCTTTTCCTCAGTTTCATATTGGAGCTCTGAGCAATCATACTGCTCTCTTACATACAATGCAACTCCTCCACCTTTCCTCCCATACCTGTCCTTCCTGAACAGTTTATACCCATACATGACAGTGCTTCAGTCATGTGAACTGCCCCACCAAGTTTCTGTTATTCCAGTCCTGTGCTAGTTCCTTGACTGTGCCAGGACTTCCAATTCTTCCTGCTTTTTTCCCAGGCTTCTTGTGTTCATTTACATGCACCTAAGATGACTAGCTGATTACCCAACTTTCTCAGCTTGAATCAGGAGGTTTGGAGGGAACTTAGTTCTTGGGTCCAGATCAGGGAGGCAGTTCCTCCCAATCACTGCCCTCCAGGTATCTCCATGGTTCCCCATGTAGGTGATGAAGTCCCCCAGTAGACCTGCAGAATTGGTAGCACCCATCCCACCGTCTCCAGAAAGGTCAAGTTCTCTGAACTGCTATTAGGTGCACAGGCACAAACAACAGTCAGGTTTTCCTCTCTGAGATCCAGAGTCTCATCGGGCGACCTTCTCATCTACTGGGAAAAACTCCAACTGCACAGCCCCCAGCCAGGGGCTTGTGAGTATACCCACACCCGCCCAGGGCCTCTCACGGGGGGAACTTCCTGGATAGGAAAGAGACCACCCTTGGTCGAGAAGTTTATTTCCAGAGCCAATGCTATGTGTGGGGGTGAGGCTGACCTTATCTAGTCAGTACCTTTCCACCTCTTCCACCAGCTCTGGCTCCTTCCCTGCCAGTGAAGTGACATTCCACATCCCTAAAGCCATTGGTCCGTCCCTCCTGCTGCCATTCCAGCATTGCACCTGATCCTCGCTCTTCGTTTTCCCAGTGGTGAGCCCATGAGGTGGGTCCACGACACCTTTTCGGGCTGGGCCTGGCTGGGTTACACGGGTGATCCGGCCACCAGACACTCTCCTAATACCACCCCCAGGCCTGGCTCCAGGGGTGGGTCCTGGTATCCTTAATCCGGGTGAGGTTCACGTAGTCATTCTGGGGCTTCATGAGAGTCGTGGGGTGGATCATTTTTAGTCTGGAACTTCCCCCTAGACCTGTTCACCTAGGGTGGCCCTACCAGGAGCACTGGGCTCCAGATGACATAGCCTTGGGGTCCACTGGAACACACAAGCCCGTCCATCACAACAAGGTAACGATCCTCGGCGGGGATCCTCGGAGTGTGAAAATCTGACAGACAGATGTTCCTTTATCACTCCACTCCCCTCTCCCTCCACTGCACCCCACTCACAGTTACTGTTCTTGGTCAGTGAAGACCCAGAGCTCATAGGTGCATTCACGTGAGTTCATCTCTCACCCTGGGGGGAACACTGAGCAACCCCTCCGCTGCTATGTCCACCACTTCGAATGCCTCACAGTTGCTGTCATTCACTCTGCCGCCACCCCCACTGTCTCTCTGCTGCAATATGATGTTCTGAGGTCCCATTTAACTCAGCTCCCAGCAATTTCAGCAGATAATAGGAAACCTCACTGCTAGTGAAGACTGTACAGCCTCTTTCATTACAGCACTGTCCCAGAGTGGATCACTTGGTAAACTGGGTGTAAGGAAACAAAATACTTTTCAAAATGATTATAAAGGATGCAGGCCGTACTTACATGATGGAGGACTCTATCCTGGGAAGCATTGCCTCTGAAAAGGAGTTGGGGGTCACGATGGCTAATCAGCTGACCATGAACAATGCTATGGCCAAAATGACTAATGTAATCCTTGGATTTATAAATAGGGGACTCCCAAGTAGGAGTAAGGAGTTTATTTTACCTCTGTATTTGGCATTGGTGCAACCACTACTGGAATATTGTGTCTAGTTCTGGCGTCTACAGTGCAAGAGGCTGTTGATAATTTGGAGAGGGTACAAAGAAAAGCCATGAGAATGATTAAAGTATTAGAAAACATCCCTTTTTGTGATAGACAAAGGAGCTCAATCTATTTATCTTATGACAGATAAGGTTAAGGGTTGGTTTGATTATAGTCAACAAGTACTTCATGGGGAACAAATACTAGATAACTGAGGGCTCTTCAGTCTAGCAGAGAAAGCTATAACAAGATCCAATGGAAATTGAAGCTAGGCAAATTCAGACTTGAAATACAGCACAAATGTTTAACAGTGAGGGCAATTAACCATTGGTTATGGTGGATTCTGTATCACTGGCAATTTTTAAATCAAGAGTCTATACTATTCTATATATGTTTTTATACCACAGTCATCATCATTGCCTTCCTGGGGTGCATTAAGCAAATGACTACCCATCTGTCATGTGTTGTTTGTTCTCTCATCCTATCCCCAGAGGGAGAAGCGTGTGCCATGGAGTGTCTTGGCTGATAGGGTGTTTTTTCTTTTTCTTTTTCTTTTTAAAATTAAATAAATATCCCCATCACACCGTGTTTATATGAGAGACGGCAGGTCAAAAAAATGTGCCTTGCACTTGCAGTGGAAAATGGTGGGATTTGTGCTGGTCCTTAGTTCCTCCAGGGGTTCATTCCAGTCTCAGACCAGCCCCTGGAGAAAAGTTCTATCTCCAGATGGATGAGCTTTACTGTTATTACTGAGTGTTGTACTGGGCCAGAGGAGCATAATTGTCGACCGGAGCTTTAGATGACCTTTTCGATACTCTGTGCATAGGCCATGGTGTCCTTTGAAGATAAGGACCGAGACCTTGAATTTGATTCAACATTCTATGGGAAGCCAGTGTAGAGAGCAAAGGATTGGTTTGATATGTTCACAGTAGCCTGTGTTGCTGAAGAGACACATTGCAGCATTCTCAACTAACCAGCATTTCCTAAGTGCTAAAGGCTTGATGCCCAGGTATATCTCATTGCTGTAATCCAGCTGAGAGGTGATGAAGGAATGAATAACTGAGGCCAGGTCTTGGACAAGCAGAGATGATAGAAAGCATTACTTACAGCTGTTGCTACATGAGAGCTTAACATCCACAAGGAATCAAAAAGTACACCTCGACTACAGATTGAATTGGCCAATTGCAGATGTGAACCTTCAGCAAATGGGTGGCTGCAGACTCTTCAAAGTACTTTTCTCTGTCCATCAACATCTTGCTGGGGTTCAGCTTCAGCCAGCTCTTCTTCATCCATGAGCTGATCTCATCCAAGCCCTGGGCCATCTTGGTGGTAATGGTGTGGTCATATGTGGTGAATGATAGTAGAGCTGCATGTCATCTGGCACATGAGTCTATGTCTCACCAGTTCACCTAGTCATTGTAGGTAAATATTGAAAAGGACTCAAGAGAGAACTGATCCTTTTGGGACCCCACAAATGTGGGGTCTAGTGGTGGAGGTGCAGTTCCCATCACTACTCACTGGGTGTATCCCACCAGGAAGGACTCAAACCATTGCAGTGCATTACCCTGGAACCCTGACACCTCTCTCAGTTGATACAGCAGAATCTCATGCTCAACAGTGTCAAATGCTACACAGAGGTCCAGGAGGATGAGAATGGATGTCTGTCCTCTGTCCATTGATAGGAGATTATCTGTCAGTGTCACTAAGTGTCAAGTTCTGTGTCCTGGCCTGAATCCAGATTTTTCTGGGTCTAGGAGGTTAGCTTCAGTTAGATGAGCTTACAGTTGGCCTTTTGCTAATTTCTCTGTGATCTTGCTCAGGAACAGGAGGTCTGACACTGGGTAGTAGTTGGCTAGGACTGAAGTATCCAGGGTGAGTTTCTGCAGTGTTGGTCAGACTATTGCGTGTTTGAAGGAGGAAGGGAGAATTCCTTCTCTAAATGAGGCATTGCTGTTTCAATCAAGAATGGCATTTAATCACTTATGTTACTGCCATGGGAGCTATAAGGCTGGCTGTGCTGCTACCTTGCTCTGCTTGGAGATCTGGGGCAGGAGCCACAGTACTCAGAGCAGGGCCATTAAAGGCCACACTGAAATAATTCAAGTTCAGCAAAGCTCCTGGGTACTGGCCAGAGTTGTTGGCCAAGAGCTCAGCTCCTGCAACCAAACACCTTCCAACTTGGCACGTTGCTCCCACTCCAAACCATCGGCAGTGACTTGGGCAATGCTTCATATTCACGGTCCCAGAGCTGTCAGAATCACTCCAACGTGATCAGCCAGATCCTGAGGGACTGGAGTGCCTGCCATCCCCACTGACTCCAGCAGAGCTCAGCACTTCTTGAGACTGACACTTCCATGCTAATTGCTGACACAGCCAATCATTGCCTCCTTCCTTCACTGCCCCATGCCTGGATCTGGCTGTGGCAGCATCGATGGTGCTTCTCTCCTGCTCTACTGTGCTCTCCCCTGCTTTGCTCCAGGCACTGGGTAAATTCTTGGAGAATGCCAACAAGAGAAACCTGGGAGCAGCTGGGGTGAGAAGTGATAAGAAACTCTGTGTACAGCTCTGGTCATATTATCACCTCCTCCTAGAAACACGGTGCCTGAACTCAGGCCGTGGCTGGCGAGCTACGGTGGAGCTGGCTGCCATGAGGAAATGCTTGGTTTGAAAATATAGTTATTTGTAGAGATAAGCCCATTCCTCAACAAGCCAGATCCAGATCTGGGCCATGAATTCCCCAAAGAGCTGGGATGATCAGATTAAAGGGTCTGGTTTAACCCACAAGATAGACAAGAGCCACCTGAGAGTTTCAGAGACGGGGGTCATAGTCTGAGGATGTTCAGATTTGGGGTTTGGTATGGGCCCTTCCCTGCTTGTTTGTAATGCTGAAGTTTATGTACAGATTCTCCCAGGGCATTAGGTTCCTCAGTTGTTTGGTTTAAAACAATCCTTGTAATTCACCCTTAAGACATAACACGGGCAGAACGCACAGAAGTGCGTGTGTGTGTGAGAAAGAGTGTGATTATGCATGTGTGTGCATTAGCGTGTGTGTGTGAGAGAGAGAATGCGTGTGTGTGTGCGCGCGAATGAATGAGCAGTTGTTCTCTAGAAGCCAGGCACTGAGTCTAGGGGAAAGCTGTGTGCAAGGATAATTCCCTCCTCTACTATGTTGGCCTGCCAGGTTGTACACCAGAAGAGCAAACGTGCTGAAGTTCTCATGCACTGAAGCAGCCTCCCCAGCATGGAACATCCTCTGCAGAGCATGAGGAGCAGGCAGGTCCATGGCGCCCGTAGTGAAGCTGGCCTGTTTTGTGCACAAGGCTGTGAAGTCATGGTTCCCAGAGGAAAATCTGCTCGAGAATGTTCGTGTGGAAGGGACCCTTACTGAATGGGGGAGGCAACCTAGTGGCAGATGATGTGGAAAAAGCTGAAGTACTCAATGATTTTTTTGCCTCGCTATTCACAGACAAGGTCAGCTCCCAGACTGCTGCACTGGGCAACACAGTACAAGGAGGAGGTGAGCAGCCCTCAGTGGTGAAATAACAGGTTAAGGACTATTTAGAAAAGCTGGACTTGCACAAGTCCATAGGTCCAGATCTAATGCATCCGAGGGTGCTGAGGGAGTTGGCTGATGTGATTACAGAGCCATTGGCCATTATCTTTGAAAATTCGTGGTGATCAGGGGAGGTGTGGACGATTGGATAAAGGCAAATATAGTGCCCATATTTTAAAAAGGGAAGAAAGAGAACCCGGGGAACTACAGACCCGTCAGCCTCACTTTAGTCCCCAGCAAAATCATGGAGCAGGTCCTCAAGGAATCAATTTTGAAGCACTTGGAGGAGAGGAAGGTGATCAGGAACAGTCAACATGGTTTCACCATGGGCAAGTCATGGCTGATTAACCTAATTGCTTTCTATGATGAGATAACTGGCTCTGTGGATGAGGGGAAAGCAGTAGATGTGATATATCTTGACTTTAGCAAAGCTTTTGATACGGCGTCCCACAGTATTCTTGCCAGCAAATTAAAGAAGTATGGATTGGATAAATGGATTATAACTTGGATAGAAAGCTGGAGCCTGCACACAGTCATTCTCTGTCCCACTGGGTATCCCCAGACCAGGGCAATGGTGGCAGGCCTGTTGGGTACCAGAAGAGAGACAGAGACAGCCAGGCCACCCTCTGATAGCACCAACAGGGGAAAGAGCTGCCAACATCCCCCAAATGGTGCCTGTGGTGACAGCAGCCTGAAGACCCTGAAAGAACCAGACCTTGCCTCTGGATAGAAATAGTATCCTCCCATCTCCATTCCCAGCCTGTCTAAGGCCTGGTCTACACTCTGAAGTTAGGCCAATGTAAGCTGCCTTGCTTCAACCTAGTTATGCATGTGTCTACGCTTAAATTTGACTCCCACCAATGCAAGTGCCCCTTTACACCGACATAGTAACACCACCTTCCTGAGCAGCACTGATCTATGGTCAATGGACTGAGACTGATGCAGCACAAGAGCAAACACTGTGTTACCTGAGAGTCCTCCAGCAGCTGTCCCACAGTGCCTGACAGAGACAGTTTCCATCACAATTGTGAACGCCGCTGCCCAGAAGTCATGGAGACTAGAAGTCCCCTCTCCCCACTTTAAAGCCCCATGAATTTTTGAAATGCCTTTTCCTGATTGTCCACTTGGCGAGCACACCTAGCAGCTCTCCATTGCTGTGTGCAACTGCCCAGCTGACCATGCCAGCCACATGTTCCAGACACAATCTGGCTTGGAGTAGACAGGAGATATCAGATCTCCTGGGCCTGGGGAGAGAAGAAGCTGTGCAGGCACAGCTACGGACCAGCCATAGGAACATGGACATCTATGAGCAGTCTGAATGGGGGATGCAGGAGAAGGGGTGTGACAGGGCCCAGCAGCAGTGCCATGTGAAAGTAAAGGAACTGCGGCAGGTGTATCAGAAGGCCCGGAAGGCCAACGGTTAATCTGGTGCCAAGCCACAGACTTGCCATTGTTACAAAGACTGACATGCCATACATGGGGAGGACCCAACCACCACCCTGCACACCACCATCCTGCACACCACCATGGCTACCTCCAAGGAGCCCAAGCCACAGGCCCCTGGCATGGACAGTTGAGGAGGAGGTGGAGGAGGAAGAGGAGGAGGATGGGGCATGAGACTGGAGGTGTCCAGCTATGGCGCAAGCCAGTATCTATTTGAGACTCCACCTCAATCCAGTCAGTCTCAGCAGTCTAGCACAGGTGATTCCAGTGCAGGGGAAGGTAAGTGTGTAAATGTATTTCTCATTATCTTTCAAAATTAGCAGGAAACAGCCATCTTTAATTTACTGCTACTAGAAGAGTAAACAAACAAAGAGAGGTAGAGTTGATTTCCATTCTCCCTGTAGAGTTAAGCATGGAGTGGGGACATGAGGAGCAGCTTGTTTGTATGCCCAGGGATGTCCCTTGAATCCTCCTGAGAGAGCTCGATAAAACTTCCATGGAGGCACACTGCAATCCTCTGCCAAAGGTTTCCAGGCATGGCAGTCTTATTGCTTCCTCCAAGGTAGGACACTTTCTCATGCCAGTCGGCAATAACTTCAGCAGGCACCATTGCAGTACACAGGCTAGCAGCATATAGGCCTGGGCGGCTTTGGGACGACAGCAGCAGCTGTGCTTTCTGTGCCTTTGTCACCCTCAGGAGTGAGATACCAGCTAAAGTCCTCACCCTTCATAGAAAATAGTGCCAGGATTCAGTGCTATTGCCCTATACTCATAGCTTCATGCAACTGAGCAATTCCCTCTTCATCTCCCTCACCACTGGCAAGCCGTACTCACCATGGCTGGAGCTCTGAGTGGTGCAGTGCACAAGAGCTCTGAGGCAGAAGTGTCAATCCACATGTCTTGTTTAAAACTTTAAGGGAGCAAGGGAAAGGAGTTCAGAATCTTAACTTTTGCTTTTTGTTGTACCTCTGTGTTATCTGTAGCTGCTGCTGCCATTGTGGCCTTGAGGCAGTCCCCCTCCACACCCATGGAACCAGATAAGGAGAATGACGAGGACTCGGGGTGACATGTTCAGCAAGATCCTGCAAGCCAGCGCTGCATCAAACCATGAACAGAGGGCTTGGAGGGTGAACACTGCAGACAGCCTGGAAAAAGAGAGTGGACAGGAGAAAGACCCAGGAGTCCCAGCAACAAAAGGAGAGGGAGATGCACCAGGACATCATGGAGCTTCTCTGGCCACAAACACAGTTGCTGCAGATTCTTGTGGACCTACAGGTTCAACAATTCCAGGCTCACCTCCCTGTGCAATCCATGGAGATCTCCATTGCAGCACCTCCCTCCTCCCCCACTTAATATTGCACATGGCATCAGAGGCTGAAGCCCAGCCACTGCCACTCCACCCTGGGGGACATTAAGGACAGCCACAGCTTCACATACACTGACCTGGGAAAGCCATGGTTCGTGTACGTGTAACTAAAATGGACATGAATGTTCTTTCCCCTTCAGACATTCTGTTCTATTAATTTATTAAGTTTTTCAGTGTATTTGCTTTAAAAGTGCACAGATTTTTCTTTTCACTGATTTTGTTACTGAATAAAATGCTACTATTTGGAATATAATTAATTTTATTAGTTCACAACATATGCTGCAGAGTGCCTTGCAGTTCTGAAAGCACCAACTTACTTGTTATTGTACAGTGTGACACATAGATTCAGTGACAAACACAGTGTAATACTCATAATGTACAGCAAGCAACACAAAATTAATAGATGCATTGGCTGTGTTATAGCATATATGTACACCACGCACCACACAATTCCTAACCAGCCTGAAATAGCAGGACCAGGTAAAATATAGTACATCACAATGATTAATGTTGCTCACTGTTAAAGTGCACTTTCAAAGCCAGCCTGAACTATATAACCCTTGTGTCTGGCTGTTCACAGTCAGCAGACAGCCCTTCCACACTAGTGGCAAGTTTTCTCCCATTGCTTCACAAATATTATGCAGGACACAGCAGGCAGGTATAACCACTGGGGTATTTTCCTCACTGAGAGCCAATCTTGTGAGTAAACAACACCAGCATCCCTTCAATCTACCAAAAACACATTCAACTGTCACTCTGCACCTGCAGATCTGGTAACTGAATCTTTCCTTGATGCTGTCTAGGGCCGGTGTATGGCTTCATGAGCCACGGGATCAAGGGGTAGGTTGGGTCCCCCAGGTATCTATGGGCATTTCAACAGTACCAATGGTAATCCACTGATCAGGAAAGAAAGTCCCTGTGTGCAGGGACTTTTTGAAAAGTCCTGTGTTCTTAAGGATGCAGATATCATGCATCTTCCCTGACCAGCCCACATGGATGTCGATGATGCATCCCCAGTGATCCACCAATGTTTGCATAACCATAGAAAAGTAGCTCTTTCTGTTGAGGTACTCTATAGCAAGGCGAGCTTGTGCCAAAATAAGGATGTGTGTGCCATCTATAGCTCCACCGCATTTTGGGAGCTCCATTGCTGCAAATCCATCCACTATGTCCTGTACATTGCCCAGAGTCATGGTCCTACAGGATGCAATTAATGGCCCTGCACAACTGCATGACAATGGCCCCACAATAGATTTTTGAACTCCAAAATGATTTCCCACTGATCAGTAGAAATCTGGCATTTCCACAGTGGAATCACCACTTGCTTCTCCACTGTCAGTGCAGATCTCATTCTAGTGTTACCGCACTGGAGAGCTGGGGAGAGCTCAGCACAGATCCAGGAATGTGTCCTGGTGCATCCAAAAGTTCTGCAGCCACTGTTCATCATCTCAAACTTGCATTGCAATGCGATCACACCAGTCAGTCCCCCTTTCCTGGGCCAAGAAGCAGCATTCCATCACCTGCAGCTTCTCTGTGAATGCTACCATCAACCTTGAATTGGTTCTCACCATGTCCCACAACAATCTGTCCTCCAAGAAATTATCATGTTCCCCGCTGATTCAGTTCTCCTCATGGCTCTACAAATACCAGAGGATCGTGCACCCTGTGCTTACAATGCTTGTGACATTAGTGCAGAGCTGTGCAGATGCCATGCTTCTATCTGAGGTGGCAGCTAGCAAGGAGGGACATGCACGTTCATGTGATTTTGGAAAAAAGGTTCAAAATTATGGGATATAGAAGACATTATGGGATGGGAAAAGTTGCACAGTGGGAAGCTGACCCTTTGCCAGTAACCCCTGCAGCCCCACAATCATTGCACACTGAGATACCTACTCATGGTGCACCACACTGTGCATTGACATAAGCACTCCTGGGGAGTATGTGCCACATTGACTCACGGAGCCAATTATGCACATGCACAAGTGATATCCTAACTGCGGTGGCTGCGTGCTGATGTAACTTACATTGAACAAAGTTTGTAGGCATGGGCTAAGACAGTTTGATTTGCACCCCATCAAGATGCAGGGCAAAACACACACCCCGTGGGAGGCTGACAGCCAGACTGGGAACTGTCCCAGGAGACTCCCTAGCCAAAGAGTGCAGGACCTGGCTCTCAATGTCAGGGAAGGAGAAAGCTCAGGGGTTCACACTTTGTCCTGCCCTGTTCACTCCTCCACACAAACTGTGAGGGTTAGAAGCAGTTCCTGTGTTGGAGTCAGACCTCTGGATTTTCCACTAGCATTTGTGTTTGCAGAGATGCTGCACCGGCAGAGGACAGCTGCCCTTTGAGCTAATGGAAAGTACAAACCAATGAATTTTTCAGAGGACACATGAAGGATTCATGTTGTTGTAGCAGAGCAGAAAGTGCTGGATAACGAGTGCAAGGCAAGACAGGACATCTCGGGAGAATCCCTCCAAAATCATTACATTTTTTAGGATAAAATACAGTTTTGTTCCTTGCATCTCCTGTTCTGGGCTGATCTTAGAGTATCCCTCAGCTGAGATGGAGTGATTCTTGGGGCACTCTCAGGTTTGACTTAGGGTAATATCTGAAGTGCTTTGAGCTGATCCAGGTTGCTATCTGGGTCTGATCCCTGGATGAGTCTGTTTGATTTCCATGGTGATATACAGTGATTTCCAAGTTTCAGAGTAGCAGCCGTGTTAGTCTGTATCCGCAAAAAAAACAGGAGTACTTGTGGCACCTTAAAGACTAACAAATTTATTTAAGCATGAGCTTTCGTGAGCTACAGCTCACTTCTTCGGATGTGATTTCCAAAGGGATCTATGGGTCTTTAGAGGGATCTGGGAGGTCTCCAAAGGGATCTTCAAAGGGTTCCAGGGGGATCCAATATTTTAATTTTAAATTTTTTTAATCAGAGTTGAAATCCCTGTAATAGCAGCTGACAGAGAGAATAAAGGAATTCTATACTCATAACATGTGTGAGCTGGGACAATGATTAATCAACTGACAAATTAGTCAGAAATGGAGCTGGTCAAGAATATCCAGCAAAAGAGGTCTTGTTGGAATATACCTTGCGATACATTGATGATATTTGCATCCTCTGGACAGGCAATCTAAACTCCCTCACAGACTTTCACCACAACTTTAACAACCACCTCTCAAGATACAACATCGACATCGCTGCTCTCAGCAAAACGAGACGTGCAGATGAAGGCACCTTGAGGGAAGAGGGCGCTTTCTTTTGAAAAGGAAAACCAGCAAGTGACAGGCGAATACACGGTGTTGGGCTTTGTAATAAAAAACCTTCTAGTCAACCGTCAGACTGAGCTCCCCATCAGCATCAAGGGGGCTTCCGGCCGGGAGACATCTGGAGTGGACCTCACTCACCTGAGCAGCTGTTGGGGCTTCGGCGAGTGTTTGACCCTGTGATCCATCCTCAGCCCTCACTCCTGCCCCACGCTGGGCAAGGGGCAGCCCCATCCCCCACCCCCAGTGAGGCTCTGGTGAGGGGCAGCAGCAGGGGAGGCCACACGTGATGGCAACCCATCCCCCCAACCCACCACAGGGAAGGTGAGGGGGCTTTCTGGACCAGAGAGGCGCCGTAGGAGCATGTGCAGTGACGGTGGTGCACAGTGAGTGTGCTGGGGGTGGGGGTGGGAAGAGGAGGGTGTTGGGGGAAGTGGAGAGTCCTCTCTGGCCCTAGCCCTGGGGCAGCCTGTCTGCAAGCCAAGCTCCTCATCCCCGGCCCTGCCCCACCCCAGAGCCTGCGCCCCCCGCACCCCAACCCTGATCCCCCTTCCACACTGTGAACCCCTCCTCCCCAGACCCACCCCAGAGCCCTCACCTGAGGGGGAAAACCCACAACTTAAATTTGGCGGTCAGTTTGGGGTATCATTGTGTTTAGCAAAATACTAGATTATTTTACACCCTTTAAAGTATATAATTGGTTGTATACAGGTGTTACGAAGTGGGAATGTTCTTAATGTTTTCTCTGAATACTGTGTGGGTGCCTCAGTTTCCCCTATGAATTTCTTAAGGATCTAGGTGGTGGGATACGGGCATGTGATTGTTGCAGCGCCCTAGAGGGCCAATGTGATGCTGTCTGCACAGAGAATGGCTGACACCCTGTCTCCTGGCAACTGATGGCCTGGGCCCCTCCCCTGCAAGGTGCCAACTGAAGGTGTTGGAGAACAAAGAGATCAGGTGGCCTCCTTGCCTGGAAAAGAGATAAAGGCCAGAGGAGGAGCTGGAGGGAGTGTCAGTGCCTGTGTGGACTTGTTGCAGGATGCACATGGTGTGGATGGGGATGCTGGGATGCTCTGGAACTACTCCATACAAAGCCAGCCAGGACTCTGGGGGAGCCTCCTCTCTCTGAGCAGACTGTCTCCAGGGCAAGAAGCTTACACCTTCCTGGGTCTGACCTCGGAGCATTCAGCATCCCCTTCCACACTGTGCACTTCCCACAGTGAGTCCACCCAGGCATGGCTCTTGGAGAAGCCAGAGTCCTGCACCCCAACTCCGTAGTCAGATGTGACTCTTAGACAGCCAGTAATACAGAAGGTTTATTAGACGACAGGATCACAGTCTAAAACAGAGCTTGTAGGTACAGAAAACAGGACCCCTCAGTCAGGTCCATCTTGGGGGGGTGGGGAGCCCAGAACCAAGTTTTGGGCCTCTCCCCATCTCCCTAGCCAGCTCCAAACTGACACTCCCTCCAGCCCCTCCTCTAGCCATTGTCTCTTTTCCAGGCAAGGAGGCCATCTGATCTCTTTGTTCTCCAACACCTTCAGTTGGCACCTTGCAGGGGAAACTGAGGCACTCACACAGTATTCAGAGAAAACATTAAGAACATTCCCACTTCATTACAACAGGTACAACAAAATATAATATATTGAAGCAGGTGAGTGCTGCTTCCGACTTTCCACTTTTAATTGACCCTTGTAATCTTGTGGCGCCAGCGTGTTGTAGCTTCATTTTATCCCAGCAACAAATTCTTGATCATTGTGAAAGAAGGGGCTATATTTGTTTTAATTTTAGAAAGTATTTGCTTTTGAGGGTTATTTATCAAAGAGTGCTTGGTTGTTTCCATATTCAAAAGAGTATTAAATATGTTGATATTCTTAGTTAAATATTTTTTTCTTACGATAGTGATATTGTGCAATAAGGGAAACTGTTAAATGCTTACTGTTTCCAGTCCATTGTTACATTATTTAATAAAATATATATCGGCTTACAAGGTGGGTGAACAGGGGAGGGACCCATTCTGGGCACCATCCAAAATTATACAAACCTGCCGCCCCTGGCCATATGCACACCTGGAAATGACAACACAAGTGTCAAAAAAGGCTGGGAAGCCCTAAAACAGACCATCCATGACATTTGCGAAGAATTCATTGGCCTTGCTATCCACCGCCATCAGGACTGGTTTGACAACAACAACATTGAGATTACAGCCCTTTTGTACCAGAAGAGAAAAGCTTTCTGCAACTGGCAAAACCAACCACCATCCAGTCAGAAGCAGAGCTCTCGCCGTGAGCTCAAAGCTGCAGTTCAAAGGAGGATCCAAGAAATCAAAAACAAATGGTGGGAGGACAAAGCAAAAGAAATCCAAACATTCACTGACAGACACGATATGCTGAGCTTTTTTCATGAGACAAAAGCCCTGTAAGGACCAAGCTCATGTGGCCTCACACCTCTGAGCTCCGAAGATGGTCCTGCCCTTCTTAAAGATAACGAATCCATCAAAGAGCACCGGAAGGAACACGACCAAAAGCTTCTAAGTTGAGACTCGAGTGTGACTGACAACACCATTGACTCCATCCCTCATCACCCAATCTGGGAAACTCTTGCCAACCCACCAACACTAGAGAAGGTCTGCAAAACCATTAAACAAATGAAGAACAAAAAAGCTCCAGGTCCTGATGGCATACTAGCTGAAGTACTGAAAGTTGGGGGAGAAACACTGACTAACAAGCTTCACTTGTTGCTCCTCAAAATCTGGCGCACCGAAGAAATCCCTGCTGACTTACATAATGCTACCATCGTCACCATTTTCAAAAAGAGAGACAGGGGCAACTATTGAGGCATTGCTTTCCTCTCCATCACTGGGAAGAGTCTTGCTAGAATCTTACTGAATTGCCTGCTCCCTCTTGCAGAGGATGTACTTCCAGAGTCCCAGTGCAGCTTCAGACCATCACGAGGCACAACTGACATGATTTTTGCAGCCAGGCAAATCTAGGGAAAATGTCAAGAACAACACCAGGAACTGAATATGGCCTTTATCAATGTGACCAAAGCCTTCAACTCTGTCAGCTGTGAGGCTCTGTGGAAAATCATGTCAAAGTTTGGCTGCCCAAGCAAATTTATCATCCTTGTAAGACTCCTCCATGAGCAGATGACTGCCTCCATCCTGGGCAGTGGCTCTACCTCTGAGCCCTTTGTCATGCAAACTCATGTAAAACAAGGTTGTGTACTGGCACCCACCCTTTTCTCCATTTTCTTAGCAGCTATGAAAACACTAACCCAAGACTGTCTACCACAGGGCATTGGCATCCAACATCGGATTGACGGCAACTTCTTCAACCTTTCTCGTCTCTGTGCCAGAACTAAAGTCATATTGGCAACAATAACCGAACTCCAGTACGCAGATGATTGTGCACTCAAAGGAGGATCTTCAAATAGCCCTTAATTGCTTTTCTGAAGCTTAAAAAAGCCTGAGGCTAACTTTGAACATTGGCAAAACAAAAATTCCCCACTAGCCAGTCCCTGGTTAATCATCAGACCCAACAAGGAAGATCTATATCGACAAAGAAGATCTGGAAAATGTTGAATACTTTGCTTATCTTGGCAGCCATCTCTCACAGAGAGCAGACATAGACGTCAAGATTCAGCACAGAATTCACTGTGCCAGCCTTGCCTTTGGCAGACTGTCTCGCCAGATGTTGAACAATCACATCAGAACACATACTAGACTTTTAGTTTATAAAGTGGTGCTAATCCCAACTCTCCTCTATGGCTTAGAGGCTTGGGTGACCTACAGAAAACACCTGAAAAAAATGGAATGCCAGCATCAGCACGTTCTTCGGAAGATCCTCAACATAAAGTGGGTGGATCGTCGCACTAGGCCAACATCTTCAGTGTTTAGGGCCTGATTATCCAGCACCAGCTGAGGTGTAGCGGGCACTGTGTGTGTATGCCTGATGTATGCTTACGAAAACTCACCAAAGGAGAAAGGAAATGGGGAGGCCAAAAGAAATGTTTTAAAGATACCCTCAAGATAAACTTCAAGAGATGTGGCATTGATACCACACACTGGGAGACAGCAACCCAGAACAGGGATAACTGGTGAAGACTTGTCAGAGAGGGAACGTCCACTTTTGAGGAAAATCGCCTTCCCCTGGTGTGATGTTATCTGATTAAAATATGACAATGTAGATCATTGTTGCTACCACTATTATATAATTGCAACAAATCTTATACAAAGTGTGTCAAGTAAGATGTCAATAGAAAAGTTATGATTAGCTGAATATGATGATGCTACCTGTATGCATGTATCATTTTTGTATTTGAAGTTATGAGTATTGGCTCTATACCTGTATTTCAAATATATTTGCTCCTGTGGTAACGCCTACAAGGTATTTAGCCTGCACATCCTGAAGGGACTATTCAAGTTAGGTGGCCCATCAAAAGAACACTTAACTCACAATGGAAGACACTCATCTACACTGAATGGACGTGCCTGTGAACGTTCCATCTGAAGTATAGGTAATGGCCTCTGCTATTACTAAGGGTATGGCTACACTTGAGAGTTGCAGCGCTGGGAGTTACAGCGCTGGTCATACAGCTGTGTAGGGAAAGCGCTGGTGTGTGGCCACACTCACAGCTACCAGCGCTGCAGTGTGGCCACATTTGCAGCATTTGCAGCGCTGTTGGGAGTGATGCATTATGGGCAGCTATCCCAGCATTCAAGTGGCAGCAACGTGCTTTTCAAAAGAGGGAGGTGGGGTGCAGTGTGACAGGGACCGGGGGAGAGAGAGAGAGTGGATTTTTGGAGCTGACACTGTGTATCAGCTCCCTGCCTTGCAAAATCAGAAAATTTTCCCAACCCCTTACTCTTAATTGCAAACAGCCTGCAGACCAGATAAGCAGCTGCTCCAATGGACTCCCTTTCTCTCCCTCCCCCCGCTGTTTCTCTCGTCAAGCAAACACTCTTCCCCGTGCCTGCCTCATTCACAGCAAGGTAGTGGGTTTATCTCATTTGATTGTTCAGTCAGTTACAGATTGATCATGGCAAGCAGGAGCTGTGTTTGTTTTTTAGATAAGCAGCTCCCGGAGCCCTGAGTTCACAACAAAACAAAGAGAGGCAGCATAACAAAACAAAGGGAGTAATTTAGTTAAAAGCATTCTGGGATATATCCTTATACCCTGGAGGCCAATAACAGCGCTGGTGTGTGGCCACACTTTACGACCAGCTCTGCAGCACCAGCGCTGCAATGCTTATACCCCAAGCAGACCCAGGTGTACGGCCAGCGTTGCAGCCAGGGAGTTGCAGCGCTGGATGTGCCCTGCAGGTGTGGACAGTTACTAATTGCAGCGCTGGAAAGCCTCCATCAGCGCTGCAAATCTCAACTGTAGCCATACCCTAAGCAAAATCATTCATGGACATGTGACTCCAGACATCTTGTTCCCTGTGATTTTCCACTAGCTGTGCTGAAGGCTTTGTTTGAAACAATGGGTTTCCCTCTACATGGCAGAAGCTATAAAAGGCCCTGGAAACATCTCCATTTTGCCTCTTTCCTGCTCAAACCTCTGGACTAATGGGAGCATCTAACCAAAGGACTGAGGACTTTCCAGTGATTGGAAGCAACCAGAGACTTAACAAGCCAGCAGTTTATTTCATCACTGCTACAAGCCTGATCCAAGAACTTTGCAATTCTTGTATCTATTCAATTCCTTTAACCAATTTTAACCCTCACATTTCTTTCTTTCTTTCTTTCTTTCTTTCTTTCTTTCTTTCTTTCTTTCTTTCTTTTTATAAATAAACCTTTAAATTGTAGATACTAAGGGATGGTGACAGTGTGATTATTGGGTAAGATCTGAGCTGTATATTGACCTGGGTGTGTGGTCAGAAGAACCTTTTATTTGATGAAATTTGTTTTAAAGAACCACTCATCATTAAGTCTACTGTTTCTGGTGGTGATACAGGGACTGGAATACCTAAGGAGGCTGCATGTCTGACTTCTTGTTAGCTGGTGCGGTGAGACAGAAGTTTACTTTCATTGCTGGTTTGGTATATCTTATGGGAGAATAACCACCAGTTTTGGGGGGGTGTCTGCCCTATTTCTCAGCAGTTTGTCCTGAATTTGGTATTCTCCGTTGTGATCCACGAAGGCACGGTGACACTTGGTCACAGAAAAAGGCCAGAAAAGAAAGGAAAGACAACTGTTATGCAGCAATTGTGACCCAAGCCTGTCTTCCAACACTGCCTGCAATGTCTGCCAACGAGCCTGTGGCTCAAGAATCACATTACTCAGTCACCAAAGGACCCATGAAAAATAAAACCTGTGAAAGATCATCCTCGACCTCGAGGGATCGCTAACGAACAACCACTCTCTCTTGAGCACTCCGACACCCGCATCAACTTCCTGGACACCATGATCAGTTTCAACAATGGAACCCTACGGACAACCCGATACAAGAAACCCACAGACCACCCCATTTACCTTCACAGATCCAGTAACCACCCCCAAAACAGCACAAAATCTGTTATCTACAGCCAGGCACTCAAACACCACAGAATATGCTCTGAGGAGAAAGTCCAAGATACACACCTTAACGCACTTAAAACTGCCTTCACCAAACAAGGACACTCCACCAAAGAAGTAGATTGTATCATGGAACAGGCCCCCCCAAACACCCTAAGAGAGCCTGCCTTCAATATGGAAAAATAAAACCAGCCCTCTGACTGTATACCAACCACCCCACATTGGAACCCACGCGGGGTATAATTACACAATTACAACCTATAGTTGACAAGGCCCACATCCTAAAAGAAATCTTTCCCTAACCCCCTCCTTGGCCTTCAAACAACCCCCCACCCTCACCAAGCTCACCATTGGAAGCCAGCTACCCACAGACCAGGACCCATGAACTGCCAGAACAACAGATGCTAAACCTCCAGACAAATCTAAACTGCTACAATGATCAACCCCCTTCCCCCCCCACACACACCTTTCAACATCTATGGGTCCTACACATACCTATCACAACATGTGGTATACCTCAGCCAGTGCAATGAATGCTCCAATCAGGGGCGGCTCTAGGCATTTTGCCGCCCCAAGCACGGCAGGCAGGCTGCCTTCGGCGGCTTGCCTGCGGGAGGTCCTTGGTCCCGCGAATTCGGCGGCAGCCTGCGGGAGGTCCACCGAAGCCGCAGGACCAGCGGACCCTCCGCAGGCGTGTCACCGAAGGCAACCTGCCTGCCACCCTCATGGTGACTGGCAGAGCGCCCCCAGCGGCTTGCCGCCCCAGGCACACGCTTGGCGTGCTGGTGCCTGGAGCCACCCCTGGCCCCAATACAAACTATCTAGGTGTGTAGTGGGAAGATCCAATGACAAGCTGGCCTAGGGGTCAGCTCCTAGCCTCACAGTTTCTGCCGGCCTAGTCATCCCAGAGGGGGGCCCCAGCTGTGGCCTCAGTCACCCCAGCATGCTTCAATTGCTCCCCCAGAGATTCTGTCCCTATGGAGGATCAGTTGGGGGAGGGAAGGTAGGGGGCCCAGGCCCACCCACTCCACCAGGTCCCAGCCCAGGACCCTAGGGGTTTATCAGTGTCCGACCCAGTTGAGTTACCCCAAATTAAATTTTCCCCTGGGTCACTTCCTACCAGTCTGGAGGTCCTCAGTCTGGGGTGTGTTTGTGGCCTTAGCAGACTGTCCTCAGTCTCTTAGGGTATGTCTGCACTGCAATACAACTCCAACAGCTGGTTTCCATGTGGCAATCAGTCCTTGGGCTGTCTGTCTCATCTGTCTTAGGGTTTTGTCCTGCTGCCCATCATTATGGTATCTGCACATCAACAGCACTAGTACAATCCCTCGTGGATGTCATGGAGTCTCTAGCCTCTGCTTAGACTAGCCATGAAGTGATAGTGGTTTGTGTGATGAGGGATCCTGCCCACTCAGAATGGCACTGAGACCCACCAATCTACTTCACACCAAACAGCAACTTTCAGTCCTTCAGGGGCCAGACCAGACCATTTTAAGTACAACTTAATCGAGCTGCAATTCAGAGAGTGGGGCCCTGTGCTGCATGCCACAGACATTAGCTAACTCAGCCTATGCCTAACAATACATTTCTGGAATCACTGACCTCTGCAAAACACCATGGACAGTCAACGATTGCAGCCTTCTACAGGCAGCAGGAACATGGCGAGCCAAGGGCTGATTTCACAGCAGGAGTCAGCCATCCCCTCCCCTGCAGAGAGAGCATAAAACATCAGGGGAGCTGTCAAATCCCCAGGCAGGAATATGTCCTAGAACTCACCCAGCACGAGGACTTTGGAGACATATGACTCCACCTTCCCTTCTGAGATGTGCTGCTTACCGACAACCCCATGGGAACAGTGTTTCATTGTGGCTTTCGCCTGTCTCTTTACCCAGTGGGTAGGAGCAGCTCACAGAGAAGGCAAAGCATCTTGGAGACACTGCCCAGACACTAGCCAGAGCTCTAACTTCCTGATCCCTGTGAGTTCTCCACAGTTTCCCATTCCAGTGCTCTGCACATGCATCCCTTTTTCCTGGGGCTTGGGGGTGGGGTGGTCAGATGCAGGCGGTCTCTCTCTTGTTGCAGGCTGTGAGGCCTGAGAGGGATCTCTTTGCATTGACTGGGGATGAGGTTCTTACACCACAGCTCTGTCATAGGTTCAGACTTTCGGACATGCTCTGCTCCCAGGATGATACTCATGGCTCAACACCCAAGGTGCCGAATTCATAGAATCATAGAATATCAGTGTTGGAAGAGACCTCAGGAGGTCATCTAGTCCAACCCCCTGCTCAAAGCAGGACCAACCCCAACTAAATCATCCCAGCCAGGGCTTTGTCAACCCGGGCCTTAAAAACCTCTAAGGAAGGAGAGTCCACCACCTCCCTAGGGAACCCATTCCAGTGCTTCACCACCCTCCTAGTGAAATAGTGTTTCCTAATATCCAACCTAGACCTCCCCCACTGCAACTTGAGACCATTGCTCCTTGTTCTGTCATCTGCTACCACTGAGACCAGCCGAGCTCCATCCTCTTTGGACCCCCCCCCTTCAGGTAGTTGAAGGCTGCTATCAAATCCCCCCCCCCCCCCCGCTTCTCTTCCGCAGACTAAACAAGCCCAGTTCCCTCAGCCTCTCCTCGTAAGTCATGTGCCTCAGCCCCCTGATCATTTTCGTTGTCCTCCACTGGACTCTCTCCAATTTGTCCACAGCCTTTCTGTAGTGGGGGACCCAAAACTGGACTCAATACTCCTGAAGGGGTCTATTTTTGAGAGGCCTGTTTCACACCTGCCACAGAAAAATACTCCTGTGCTTTGTCTCCTCCCGTGGAGCCAGTAACCAGACTGTCACTCACACGGCCCTCCAGGTACCTGAGGAGACAGGACAGGAGCATTTTTCTGTGGCAGGTGTGAAACAGGCCTCTCAAAAATAGACCCCTTCAGTCACTTCAGATTACAATAATAATGCTCAGCACTTGCATATGCATGGAGCTCTCTGTCCCCAAAGTGCCAGTCAGACATCAGCGTGTTAAACAAATCACCATTCAATACAAACTAGTCTGAGCAGATAGAGAAAGAGAGATATGGATGGCTGTGCAATTGGTATGAATCTGGCATGACCACAGATCACCAATGAGCATTTTCTCCCATATCACCCTGGCCTCTGTTCTGTATGTGCAATGCATGTTGCAGAAAGGCTTTTACAAGGGATATTTTATGGAGTTTTTGACTATTTTATTGGGATTGTTTTGTATCCTTCTATCTATAAAGCCAGGCATCTTAGGTTCTGTGAGTCCAGCTGCACAGGGCTTAGGTGGACAGGGAAATTATGATTCCAATTTAAAACATGAGAATGTCACCATTTTATAGCCAGAAAGCTGTGGCAATTCAAGGGCTGGGGACAAGTGCTGTGCTTCCCACTGGGAAGATGGGAATCTCCCCTCTGCTAAAGAATCAGGCTCCTATTTCTAGCTCCACACCATCAGGAGATATTGGCCCTTGAACCTGTCACTGGTGCAGGACCATCCATGCCCCAGAAATCTCTCTGCTCCACAGGAGTAGACAGCACCGGCCCAATTCAATCTCCTGGGATGAAAGATGGGTGTCACTTCAGTCCCGAGGAGCCAAAACCCCAAGGATGTGCCTATACTGCACACTAAGCCCGGGCCAGGTGGGAAGGTCCCAGAGCTCAGGCTGCAGCACAAGCCCGAACATCTACACTGCAGTTAAACTGCCCATTAACCCAAGCCCTGCAAGGCTGAGTGAGCTGACATGGGCCAGCCACAGGTGTCAATTGCAGACATGTACCCTTTGAGCCAAAGCCCTCCTCCATCCACACACCAATCAGATTGACTCAGGTCAGCAAACACCCAAGACTGGGCCCCCTGCTAAGGGGGTTGGTCAGAGCCTGAGTGCCTCTTTCACTCAGGTCCAACTGCCATTTTGCAGTGTGGACGCAGCTCAAGTTGCAGATACAAGTTAGAAGGTCTGTTTAGTGCAGTATGGATGCATTAGTACGGCTGTGAGACCCCGGTCCAGCAATTGTCAGCCAAGGTTTACCATGCAATGTGGATGTTCAAACATTGAGCCCACATGGCCAGGTCCCACAAACCTGGGTTTACAATGCAGTGTAGACACACCTTTTGATACCAAGATAGATTAGCCCTCAGCTATAAGCCGGCCAGCCTGACAATTCTGTCACAACTACAAACCCAAATGTCTGAGCAGTGACATTTTTGAAGTCTAATTTAACAAACAAAATTCACTGTAGGACTGAGACCTTGGTTGCAAGGACAGTCAAAGCAAATGAGAGGCAGGCCCCTGAAAGCAGTGATTTCTAGCAGAGGCACAGATGCGGCAGAAGAGCCATGCACTGGTGCAAACTGCACTGAGCTCTCCTGCCTTGCATGCTGCCTGTGCACCTAACTGGCTCAGCAGGAATCTCTCTGCCACTCTGAGATGGTGCAGAGACTAACTCAGTAGGAATAGGACGCAGCAGTAACTAGAAAAGTTTCAGCCCAAGGAAATATCTACAGCTGTTAAACAAAGGGTTGTGGAACCTGCCCCCCTCTCTGTGCAGCCATCCACAAAGTCCTCTCCTAGCATCTCTGCAAAGGGAGAGGAAAGGGAAGGCAGTTAACTCTTTGCTTCCTGGGACCTGGCATTGCCCCTGAACCCTGTCACAGACACGGCACTGCATGCCACCCATATGCAGAGCATTAGAAATGTTAGCATCAGAGAAAGACTTTTCAGTCCCAAAGTGCTCAGTGAAGACCCCAAACGCAGCCCAGAGCCCCAGCCCAGCCCATCCGGACACCCTCTTCCCAGCTGGACATGTCCAAATGAACAGCAGCAGCCAAGCACCAGAAATCAGAGGGGGAGACTAGTTACCAGAGCATCTGGTCCATTCCCCAGGGAAGGGGCAGGTTTATGCCAGGTATTAGCCTGGCCTACAGTGCTTTGTCCAGGAGCAAATAATGCAAGTCCAGGGACATTCTTCCATGGCAGCTTTGGCAATGATCTCCCGAGGAGCCCTGTGCAGTAAGCTTACATGAATGGGGCAGATACACCCTGCAAAATGGTGCCACCCAGCCTAGTATAGATCTGTGCTGTAGCATGCCTGGTTGTGCAGCCCCTACTGGGCCTGCAGTACCAGAAAGATTAACTGGAACTCTTCCATGACATGGGCCAGCCCCACCCCCATCCATTCCTTGTCCTGGTCCTTAGCTATCAAACGGTGCCATTTCAGGAAAGGAAGGTGATGGCTACTTCACAGAATCACTGACTCTTCCTGTTATTGTTATTGCCCAGGCTGCTGTGCATGCTGCCTGCTGCAGCTACTTACTGGTCAGCCCAAGGAGAGGAGGCAAAGGAAGCAGAGTGTGCAGGCTGTTTCCTCACCCACGCCCCATCTGTGCCTGGTTCATGCCAAGTGCCCAGGACAAGAGCAGGGAAAGGAGCTCCAGGCAGGGCCGGCTCGACAGTTTTCGCCGCCCCAAGCAGCGGCCGAATTGCCGCCGTGGACAGCGGGGGCCGTCCGTGCGCCGTTAGGGCAGCAGGTGCATTTTCGCGGCGGCAGCAATTCGGTGGCAGCTTCTGTCTTCAGCTGGAAGAAAGAAGCTGCGCTGCCGCGCACAGCTGAACATAGAAGCTGCTGCCAAATTGCCACCGCCGCGGAAACACGCGTGCCGCCCTAACAACCCACGGACTGCCCCCGCTGTCCGCAGTGGCAATTTGGCGCGCTGCTTGGGGGAAAAAACACCCGCACTGCCGCCCCTTGCAGGTTGCTGCCCCAGCACCTGCTTGGAATGCTGGTGCCTGGAGCCGGCCCTGGCTCCAGGGAGGCAGTATACAATCTGACCACTCTCTTCCTTTCCATCCTGAACTCAGCACCGTGGTTTTCCCCTCTGGAGGGGCAGAGGCCAGGCTAGCTGCATTCCCTGCATCATTACACACAAAGGGAGCTTCTGTGAAACAATTACTCATTTGTCTGAAGTCACTGACACACTTTGTGCTGGCTTCACGAACTGGCCCAGCCCAGAGCTGTAATTCCACACCCTGTCACGGTAGATGGAGAGACTCTCTGTAGTGGACATGCAACCCTATGGCCCCAGGGAGACCTTTAGTGTTCTTGGGCCCACATCCTCACAGGTATTTAGGTGCCCAACTCCCTCTCAAATCAATGGGAGTTAGGTGCCCAATGAGAGTCAGGAGCCTAAACCTTTGAAGATCTGGGCCTTGGTCTCTTGCTTCAGTAGATATGTGGAGAATCTTTAAACAAATATTGACCCAACAGACCCAAGTGCCAGTGAAGGGGCCCTATACCCTTGTGTGTGACTAAGGGATGAAGTCACTGAGGGGCTGAAATGCATCCATAGATGGAACTCAGCGCCTTGCCGGGGGCCTTGGGAAACTTCTCTTGGGCTCAGTCAGCGGGCAGGATCCTGACACACTTGACCAACTGAAATAACACCATTGGCTTCACATCCTGGGTTCCTGGGCTGCAAAATTCATATCCACAGAAAGGGAAGTGTTTGCGAATTACAGGGTTGCCATGAGCTTCCTAGATCACACACCCACCGTCCATCTCCTCACAGCTCCAATTCACCCACTCACCATCCATCTCCTCACTGCTCCCAAATCACCCACTCACCATCCATCTCCTCACGGCTCCAAATTCACCTGCTCACCGTCCATCTCCTCACTGCTCCCAAATCACCCACTCACCATCCATCTCCTCACGGCTCCAAATTCACCTGCTCACTGTCCATCTCCTCACTGCTCCCAAATCACCCACTCACCATCCATCTTCTCACGGCTCCAAATTCACCTGCTCACCGTCCATCTCCTCACAGCTCCCAAATCAGCCACACATCTTCTGAAAGTAGCATCTTGGAGATCCAGCCATCAACCAGAAGCTCGCAGTGCTAGACACCTGTAAGCAGCATGACTCATGGTTGAAGGGAACAGAAGGTAGAAGTACTAAGCCAGCGAGGGCCAGCTCCAGGGTTTTTGCCTCTCCAAGACACAAAAAAAAAAAGCCACAATCACGATCGGTGGCAATTCGGTAGCAGCTCCACCGTGTCACTTTCTTCTTCAGTGGCAATTCAGCGGCAGGTCCTTCCCTCCGAGAGGGACTGAGGGACCCGCCGCCGAATTGCTACCAAAGAGCCCGACGTGCCGCCCCTTCCCCTTGGCCGCCCCAAGCACCTGCTTGCTGAGCTGGTGCCTGGAGCCAGCCCTGGTCTGAGAGGTCCCTGCTCTCAGCCAACGTAAGCATGGTGTGGAAATAACTGAGGGCCAGCCCTATTCCGAGTCATTGCCCAGGGGAAACCTGCCCTCTTGCTGTCTTGTCAGCTCATCTCTCTGTAGCCCCCTACTCCATTTGTAACCTCTGATTGCACCAATGGTCTGTTTGCTGGAACTCCTCTGATTATTTTTCTCCAGCCTGTGGGAAAGTAGCCACTGCCGCCCAGGCCAGGGGGCCACAGCAGAAACCAGAGGTGGGGAGCTGAGCATGTCTGGGTAGAGCAAATTAACATTTCAAGGGCCCATTAACAAACACTAAATCAGAGTTGGGCCACTTCTGGAAGTGTGTGTGATTCTCACATGAATACAGAGCAATTCATTATCATCAGGGCTGCTGCAATGAATAACAAATAAACTAGTTCACTTCCCCTACTTGGCCAGGTGAGGAAGGGTTTGCAATAGAATCATAGAATCTCAGGGTTGGAAGGGACCTCAGGAGGTATCTAGTCCAACCCCCTGCTCAAAGCAGGACCAAACCCAACTAAATCATCCCAGCCAGGGCTTTGTCAAGCCTGACCTTAAAAACCTCTAAGGAAGGGGATTCCCTAGAAACTGTGGGGAGGGGTGTGTGTGTGTGTGTGTGTGTGTGTGTGTGTGTGTGTGTGTGTGTGTGTGTGTGTGTGTGTGTGAAGTTGGATAAGTGAGGAATAAGGTAGGTCCCTAGGCCAATGCATCAGAGATGGCAAGACACACACACACACACACACACACACACACACACCCCTATTTGCACCAGGAAAGAAAAAAAGCCAGCCATGCATTTACTAAATGAAATCCCAGAGAAATGAAGGTGCCCGTCCTTTCCCAGTTGCAGGGTTGTGTTGAGACTCAGAGAGTAACTTACAGCGCCTGCAACCAGACAGTACAGCTTTGAACTGGAAATGCAAATATACATGTAATTTATATTCAGTAATGCAGTTAATGTACCGTATGGCCAATAAAGCACCACCTGATTCTATAGTACATTTGTTGAGGATAAATACTAGGTGAGTGATAATGGAGCTATTTGGAGTGGTGTGTTAATAAAAACGCACACGTCTCTGAATGCAGAGCTCTCACAACTGGACATGGCAAGTGCTGTGTTTGCTTTGGGAACATGCCAGCAGTCAGGCCCCAGAGTATTTGGGAAATCTGATGTAATTCATATCAGCTCCAGTGACTCAATGAACCAGCTCTGCCAGTAGCCAAGAGTAAGGAACCTGACAGGACAGAGATTCGCTCAGTTCGAATCACTCACTCTGGGAATTAAACAGATGAGAAACACTGGCACTTTCCCCACACTTCATATGAGCAATGGGTACTGGATCATAGGTGGAGCTGGCAGTTTTCATGGCAACGGGGCACGAGGTTCTTTGAATTGAAATGGTTCGCGTGCTTTGAAACATGCAATGAATGGTGTCTGCACAGATTTTTCACACTCGAGCAAGAAAGTTTCAGCACTGTAAAGTGGCAGTGTAGACAAGGCCTAAGTGTGCCAGAGCTGTACAGAACAGCCACATTGACCGTCAAACAAACAAGCAGAACTTACTGTCTATCTATCAGTCTCTGTAGCACCCATCACTGTACCACGTATACACTGATAAGGATCTAAAAGATAGAGATCTACTCTGACATTACTCTGCTGTAATCACAGCAGAGAGCTTTCTCCAAGCACTGCAGTGCTGAATGGCAAACATCCCATAGAAGATCAATGACATGAATTAAGGATAAATAAAAGAAATATTTTATGCTGTGTTTGAACTCCAATGAGTCAACAACACAGATCTCAATCAATGGCGAGACACACTGCTGAATACGCACATGGTCACACACAGACATCAGCCCCTACCCAGACACTCCCCAGACACACACTAATTCACAAATAAACACATCTTCGCAGCAAACATTCAGCTCAAATACAGTTTTCCTCTCTGTGCACAAGGATCAAGGGCAACCCAGCATATGGCTGCAAAAGTCCATAAATCACTGACTGACTGATCCAGCTGTTGGGGTGGTGGGCTCTGGCCTCAGCTGGCTGGACAGCCTGAAGGAGAGGGTACAGGGGTCTTTGCAGGGAACTATGAATCTCCGCCGTGAGGCGGGCTGGGCGGCTCAGTATCCTTTGGTGCCTCGTCCCTCCCCCACTGGGCTGCAAGCCCAGGCTGCCAGAGCATCTGCTGCATACGAAGTTCAGTGTGTGTCAACATTGGGGGGGGGAATATTCGGGGGGTCCGTGGGTGGAGGTGGTGGCTGTGCCCCAGGTCGGGCATAGGGGCACCAGTTTAATAATACTGCGTATGGCCCCATAAATCCTAAGGATGGCCATGGTGGTGGGGCTGTGGGCAGGGGGGCGCTGGGCAAGGGTAGTGTTGTGCAGGGTGCTGTGCATTTGTGGTGGGGGGGTTGGGGGAGCTGCTGGGCATAGCGGGTCCAGGAGGGCTCTGGCCATAGGGAATTGGGGGGAGAGTTCTGGTGTTGGCCGGGGATGCTGTGTGACACAGCATGGGCCTGCCTCTGAGAGGAAGGAGCATGCTGGCAGCACAGGGCCAGGCGGGCCACTGCGTCTGGCAGCTGTTGGTTTATAAATAGTGCCCTGGCCATGCCATGCCATGCCATTCCCCATTGCCTCTGGCTGGCCCCTCGCTCTGGGGACTGACGTCCCCGTGCCATGCTCCATTGCCTCCATAGGGGCCCACAAATATGTTTGATGTTGGGCCCACAGAAGGTTAATCCAGCTCTGCTGGGGGTTACCATTCTCTGCCAGCAGAAAAGCAGAGCAGAGGCTGGGGTGTCCCATGCAATGTGCTCAGCACTCACTAGGGTTGAAAGGAGAGTTCATTCCCCTATGGTCATAGAATCATAGAATATCAGGGTTGGAAGGGACCTCAGGAGGTATCTAGTCCAACCCCCTGCTCAAAGAAGGATCAATTCCCAACTAAATCATCCCAGCCAGGGCTTTGTTAAGCCTGACCTTAAAAACCTCTAAGGAAGGAGATTCCATCACCTCCCTAGGTAACCCATTCCAGTGCTTCACCACCCTACTAGTGAAAAAGCTTTTTTCTAATATTCAACCTAAACCTCCCCCACTGCAACTTGAGACCATTACTCCTTGTTCTGTCATCTGCTACCACTGAGAACAATCTAGATCTTTGGAACCCCCTTTCAGGTAGTTGAAAGCAGCTATCAAATCCCCCCTCATTCTTCTCTTCTGCAGACTAAACAATCCCAGTTCCCTCCGCCTCTCCTCATAAGTCATGTGCTCCAGCCCCCTAATCATTTTTGTTGCCCTCCGCTGGACTCTTTCCAGTTTTTTCACATCCTTCTTGTAGTGTGGGGCCCAAAACTGGACACAGTACTCCAGATGAGGCCTCAGCAATGTCAAATAGAGGGGAATGATCACGTCCCTCGATCTGCTGGCAATGCCCCTACTTATACAGCCCAAAATGCCGTTAGCCTTCTTGGCAACAAGGACACACTGTTGACTCATATCCAGCTTCTCATTCACTTCTCATTCACTGTAACTCCTAGGTCCTTTTCTGCAGAACTGCTACCCAGCCATTCGGTCCCTAGTCTGTAGCAGTGCATGGGATTCTTCCGTCCTAAGTGCAGGACTCTGCACTTGTCCTTGTTGAACCTCATCATATTTCTTTTGGCCGAATCCTCTAATTTGTCTAGGTCCCTCTGTATCCTATCCCTACCCTCCAGCATATCTACCACTCCTCCCAGTTTAGTGTCATCTGCAAACTTGCTGAGAGTGCAGCCCATGCCATCCCTAAGCGCTTGGCCTCTTTGCCAACAAGGGGGCCAGTTTGTGCCAGGGAGGGTGACAGTTTGTGTGGTGTTGGCACTTGTCCCATTTGGAACTTAATGAAGGCCCCCAGCTCCTATCACTCTGGCTTGCAGGGCTAGCCCTGAGTTACAAGGGACCCACACGTCATCCAAACAGGGTCCTCTGCCCTCCACACTCCTGTGAACACTGTGCCTGCTCTGAACCCTGCTCTCATTACAGGACCTCTGCAAACTGTGAAAGCTCTGCACATGCCCTGCTGGACGTGCATCAGTTGGCACCAGCCTGGGCCAATTCACAGTGGTCCACAGCCGTTACCATGTCCTGGGATGCACATGCACATTCTTTTGGAAACTTGTCTAAATCTTCATTTTCATATATAAAAATTGTTAATTTCCTGCAGCTCCATCAGGACCCAGCCCAGATGGCACCTTTCCCAGCCCTGAACTAGAGGGAACCTCTCCTGCTACCAGTCAATAAACCCTCCTTGTAATGAGCGCATGAGGCTGAGCTAAATGAGGGGCAGTCCCAGCACCCCTCAGTGTTCAGATCAGCTGGAAACCAAACTGCCCTAATACAAACCCTTCTTGTGCCCTTGGCCGTGGCTCCTCTGCTGAGATCTCAATGTAAACTGCAGGTCACGTCAGGACTGCTCATGCACAGCGGGAGGGAGAAGCAAACCTGCTGGCCTTGGGGAGACCATGGCACACAGGGGAGGGAATGGACCAAGGGTCTGAATGCTACTTTCTAGGGCTGATTGTGTGTGAGCTGGCCATTGAATGTCGCCCTTTATTTTACCTCCTGATCCTAATTTCCATGAATGGATTCCTCAGTCATAAGCACACATCCAAGAGTCTGGAGCAGCTATTCTCAGCCTAAGGGGTAGCCATAAGCTATTCACTTGGGCTACTAACGCCTCAGGGTGTGTGACTGGTCACTGCAGTCTTATGTATGTATGACAGATACTGAACCCCAGGTAGCCTCTTTGGGGACCGGACTGTATGAAGTTTGCTGATGGTTTATGTACCACTGTGGGCCAGGGACTGTATGCAACTTCAGTGGGGAGAGTTACTACTGCTCTTCCGGGAACCAAAACTAGGGCGGGGAGGAGGAGGGTGATTATGGGGAATCACTTAGATTGCAAACACCTCCGGAGAGGTGCCACCTCCTGGAGTGGTTTGCGTAGATTGGTTCAAAGTCAGTTGTCCAGGGACCAACAGACAGATAAAGAGCTTCTGAGAGAAAACAGGTTTAAACTGACACAGAACCTTCTTTCTGTCCCAGCAAATGGGCAGGACCCAACCCTTGTGGATGGGTTGGAAAGACTTGGACCTGCTGGGGCCCCATAAGGCCGATGGGTGAGCTGTGGCGAGCTTTTAGCATGTGTGTAGGTACTTTGATTGGTCTCTGTTTTCTTTGTAATGCTTCTACCTTAAGAATAAATGTGCTTGCTTAGAAAATGCTGTCTGATGACTTGCAACTTCATGGCCCTTGGGTGCTGGCTTGCTGGGGACATCACAGTGTAAAGCAGGGAGCTGTGCGGCCTTTAAAGCCCTGATGGGAAGGGAGTGGGACAGAGATAGGTGCCTGCCCAGAGACAGGTGATGGCAGGAGACCTGGGACCTGGCTGGGCCTCCTGCAGTGGACCACAAGTAGAGACACAGGTGCAGTTACCCTGAAACCCTGACAGTATAGATTGGCTTCCCTGAGTGAATGGCTGAAACTTTTGAAACAAGCGAATAACAAGTGGTGAATAACAAATAACCAGTAGCAAATGCCCCGGCCTTTGTTCCCAGGCGAATACAGTTGTCCATGCAAAGAGAATCTCAAGTATTTATATGGCTGCAACCCTACATAAGAACATCCATATTGGGTCAGATCAATGGCCCATCGAGCCCAGTATCCTGTCTTCCAACTGTGCTTCAGATGCTTCTGAGGGAATGAACAGAACAGGGCAATTTATCGAGTGATCCATCCCCTGTCTGGCAAACAGATGCTGAGGGACACCCAGAGCAGTGGGTTATATCCCTGACCATCTTGGCTAATAGCCATTGATGGACCTGATGGATCTCATTCCTTTTAGAACTGAGTTATACTTTTGGCCTTCATGACATCCCCTGGCAATGAGTTCCACAGGTTGACTGTGTGTTGGGTGAAGAAATACTTCCTTGTGTTAGTTTTAAACCCGCTGCCTATTAATTTCATTGGGTGACCCTTGGTTTGTGTATTATGTGAAGGGGTAAATAACATTTCCCTATTCACTTTCTCTGCACCATTCACGATTTTATAGACCTCTCTCATATCCCTCCTCACTCATCTCTTTTCCAAAATGAACAGTCCAAGTCTTTTTAATCTCTCCACATATGGAAGCTGTTTCATAGCACTAATAATTTTTCTTGCCCTTTTTCCAGTTCTAATATATCTTTTTTGAGATGGGGTGACCAGAACTGAACGATGTATTCAAGGTGTGGGTGTACCATGGATTTATAGAGTGGCATTGTGATATTTTCTGTCTTATTAACTATCCCTATCCTAATGGTTCCTAACATTCGGTTAACTTTTTTGACTGCCACTGCATATTGAGCAGATGTTTTCAGAGAGCTATCCACGATGACTCCAAGATCTCTTTCTTAAGTGGTAATAGCTAATTTAGACCCCATCATTTTATATGTGTAGCTGCGATTATGTTTTACTTTACACTTCTGAAAATTAAATTTCATCTGACATTTCTTGCTCAGTCACCCATTTTTGTGAGAACTCTTTGTAACCCTTTGTAACTCAGTCTGCTTTGGACTTAACTATCTTAAGTAATTTTGTATCATCTGCAAATGTTGTCATGTCACTGTTTAACTCTTTTTCCAGATCATTTCTGAATATGTTGAACAGCTCTGCTCCTAATAGAGACTCCTGGGGGACCATGATAGTTACCCCTCTCCACTGTGAAAACTGACCATTTATTTCTACTCTTTGTTTCTTATCTTTTAACCAGTTACTGATCCAGGAGAGAACCTTCCCTCTTATCTCATGACAGCTTACTTTCCTTTGGTGAGGGACCTTGTCAAAGGCTTTCTGAAAGTTCAGGTACAATATATTAACCGCTGCCAAGTATCAGGGGGTAGCCGTGTTAGTCTGTATCCACAAAAACAACAAGGAGTCCGGTGGCACCTTAAAGACTAACAGATTTATTTGAGTATAAGCTTTTGTGCCTCTGAAGAAGTGGGTTTTTTACCCATGAAAGCTTATGCCCAAATAAATCTGTTATTCTTTAGGGTGTCATCGGACTCCTTGTTGTTTTTATATTAACTGGATCACCCTTGTCCACATGTTCATTGACACTCTCAGAGAATTCTAATAGATTGGTCAGGCATGATTTCCCTTTACAGTTGCCATGATGACTCTTCCTCCACATATCGTGTTCATCTATATATTCTGTACTTTACTATAGTTTCAGACAATTTGCCTGGTACTGAAGTTAGACTTACCGGCCTGTAATTGACAGGTTTTCCTCTGGAGATTTTTTTTAAAAATGGTGTTACATTAGCTATCCTCCAGTCATCTGATACAGAGGCTGATTTTAGTGATAGGTTACATACCACAGTTGGTAGTTCCGCAATTTCATATTTGAGTTCCTTCAGAACTCTTAGGTGATACCATCTGGTCCTGGTGACTTACTACTGTTTAATTTATCAGTTTGTTCCAAAACCTCCTCTACTGACACCTCAATCTAAGACAGTTCCTCAGATTTGTCGCCTAAAAAGAACAGCTCAGGTGTGGAAATCTCCCGCGCATCTTATGCAATGAAGACTGATGCAAAAAATTCATTTAGTTTCTCTGTAATGGCCTTATGGTCCTTGAGTGCTCCTTTAGCATCTCGACCGTCCAGTGGCCCCACTGGTTGTTTAGCAGCTTCCTGCTTCTTATGTACTTAAAAAAATATATTTGCTGTTCGTTTTTGTGTCTTTTGCTAGTTGCTCTTCAAATTCTTTTTTGAGCTGCCTAATTATAATTTTACACTTGCCTTGACAGCATTTATGTTCCTTTCTATTTTCCTCAGTAGGATTTGACTTCCAATTTTTAAAGGATGCCCTTTTGTCTCTAACCGCCTCTTTCATTCTGCTGTTTAGCCATTGTGGCAGTTTTTTGGTCCTCTTGCCATTTGTTTGTTTTTTATTTGGGGTATACAGTTTGTGAGCAGCAAATAAAAGAGGTACAAACACTGGTTTGCAGGATTCAAAACTCTGTTAGTTCTTTTGACATCACTGATGGCATCAGCGCCTGCTTTGCTGTTCAGTGTCCTAGAAGCAGACAGGGAACTGGCAACATAATTCCAGAGAGTGTGTTCTAAGCAGCCAATAGAGGAGTAGCAATACTGCTCAGGAGTGACCTTGGCAAAGCCTGTGGCTCCACAGGCAGCTCTGGCCCGCGAGGAACAAGGCTACAGGGATCCTATGCTTGAGCTTGTATCACCACTGTTGATACAAGCCCCACTGCATGACTCTACCTGCTGGGCCCAAGGTGACAGGGCTCTGCCCCTCCAGTTCTGTGCCACTGGGGCTTCCTAGCAAGGAATGAGAGATCTCTGAGGGACTTGAAGTTCCAGGGCCTGTGAATCATAGAATCTCAGGGTTGGAAGGGACCTCAGAAGGTCATCTAGTCCCACCCCCTGCTCAAAGCAGGACCAATCCCCAATTAAATCATCCAGCAGATTTTTGCCCCAGATCTCTAAATGGCCCCCTCAAGAATTGAGCTCACAGCCCTGGATTTAGCAAGCCAATGCTCAAACCACTGAGCTATCTCTATCTTCAGTGAATCTCACCCTAATACAACTGCATTGATTTCAGTGGGGTTGGTGTAACTGAGAGGACAATCACGTCTCTAATGCCTGTGAAGTTTGGATCAGTCCCAGTACCAGCTTTGCAGCTCATCTTTCTGCCTCCAGCTCTTTTCTTTTCCAGACACTTGAAGAAGACACATGACCTTCCCAGGAGAATCCATTCATGATTTCCCATCACAGCCCAAAGATGTCACCAAAGCCCTCACGCATGGAGTATCTAGCATGCTTGTCTTTAGTTCTTGGTCAGTTTATCTCCACACACACAGAGAACTTCTCAGCCTGGCTCGCAGAGTAAAGATGGAAAAAACAGTCTGGGAGAGTTAGGGCATGACCTTCAGATCCCACTGCAGGATCCAGACCAGCCTCCTGCATCGCCTTATCTGCATGAACCCATGGGAGGCCAGGGAGACTTTCAACTATGCAGTTTGCTTGCTGAAGGGAGCAAGGCTCTGTGCATGAATCTTCAGGAGTGCACAAGTTGTTACCATCTTCTAAAGGCTGTGTCCCCCTCTGCTCTGCTTCCTGGTAACACCCTAGATCTCTGGTACCCAGGGAACTGGCAGATCCTTGAATCAAGGTGTGCAGACTGGATACTAAAGTAAATTACTATCAGCCTTGTTGAACAGGGGTGCACACTGTGCTACCTATGGGTCTGATGCAGACAGCCAGGAATCACAGTGCTCAGTGTAAAGCCAGGGATGGAGTCTTTGTGGATATCACTTTCTCTCATTATTCCAAAGTTCTGGCCAGGAATTTGGAAGGGATTTTTTCCAGGACAGCTTTCATGCTGGTCCAGCCTAACCTGCCTGCACGCCAGAGAATTCTTCATGTATGAGTTGTTGTGCTCAGAACAGGAATTGCTGGGTGCAGATCTCTGGCCTGTGTTACACACAAGGTCAAACTTAATGGTCCCTTCTGGCCTTTAAATCTGAGACAATGTCAATCAGGATGTTACAGAGCTGTGAGTTCTGCAAAGGGGAGTCATTGAAGTAAAGTGGGATGCTGGGATTCCTCCCTGTGCTTTGGCTGGGAATGTCTTCTATGATCATACAGTGACCAGGCAAGTGGGGGTCTGATCTAATTGGGGTCACTGGAGGGGGCACTGTAATAAATAATCCTGATGATAATACATTAAGATGGAAAACTCTTGGCTCTCCCACCTCATCAGTCCCAAAATCTGTCTTGTTCTGGCTGGGATCCTGGGTCTCTCTGCAGGGCTAGGCCCAGTGGGGGCTGTTATGTGATAGCACAGCTCCACCCATGCTCTCTTCCCACTCAAACACTGGACATCGTGGGAAACATCATTTTCCTCAGCATCGACTTTCCCGTTTCTGAGGAACCCCAGCAGAAAGCACCGGGAGCCAGCAGTGCGTTCGCAGCAGTGTGCTTCCCTTACGCATCAGCACAGTACCAAGCCCAGTCAGAGAGTGACCGCCAGTCAGAAGATTGTAAGCCTTGGCCTAGCCTAGCCTTGACGCCTTAACTCCAACCATCCCACTGCCATGAGGCCCACAGAGACTGCCACTCTGCATGGCCTCTACCCAGAAAGACAAATCAAATGGAAGAAAGACTCTTTAAAGGCTAATGTGTCCCAGTCCAGAGCTTCCAGACTGGGCTGCAGAGCATGCTCCTTGCATCTACTGCTACATTCAATAAAGGGAAGTTACAAATGCCATGAGTACTAGGCTACAGTTACCCCTGCGGCAGTTGTGACAGAGATGTTATTCAGTCACCAGTGCGGGAGGGGAGGTGGGGCTGGACAATATGCTCCTTAGTGGTTAGAAAGGGAGAAACTGGGGGTCCAGACACCTGGGTCCTTTTCCTGGCTTTGTCACTGACTTACTGTGTGACTTTGGGTAAGTCACTTAGGCACAAATTTTCAAAAGTGGCTTCTAATTTGGGGTGCCTCCATTTCTGAGTGTCCAGTGTCAGCTATCAGTGGCCCACAAAAATGGAAGCTCTCATAATTAGAGGCAACTTCTGAACATGTGGGCAAAGGCTTTCTGCACCTCAGTGCCACTGCTGAGGAGCTGGTGTAATCCTCCCTGCCTTGCAAGGTTGTGACCCTTCACTGAGCACTAGGCCTCAGGCCTGGAATCAGCTTCACAGGGTCAGGGGCTCTCCTGGAGCTGACTGTAGGATCGCGGCCTTGGTTCACTGACCTCTTTGAGATCATTGGTGGAGAAGTGCTGTAGCAGCACAGTGTTCTGATGACATCTCGGCAGTCCCTAAATGGTTAATAAGCAGGCCCGAAGCAGCAAGCAAGTCGCACCCTCTGTATTTCAGTATCTGCCCCCTGCCCTGTGGGTGACAGAACAATGGGATTTCCCCAGCCACTCACACCTCACCAATGCCATCCTGCTATTTCAGAATGGGGTTACATTCTGTCTGCTTAGCCTCCTGCCCCTCTAAAATCCAGAGTGGCAACCCAGAGCCAGGCCCCACACAAGCAGCAATCCAGCTTGGCTTGGTTTGGGCAAGGTCCTAGAATTTCCCTGCACCCAACTCCACTGAGCATCCCAAGCTGGGGTGTGGTGAGTCCAGCCTGCCTCAGAGCTTGGAAGTGGCATCTGCTCCCATCTTGGCTCCAAGGCACCCAGATGCAGTCCAGCACACAGTCCCACTTGTGGCTGACCTTGCACACAATGCATGGGCTATTGAGGCTTTCAATAAAGGCAGCTCTCATTAATAGGCCACACGCCCGTGGAGAACAGATCCAATCGCATCAGATAACAGTTCAAAAGCCAAGGGCTCTTTCTCCTCTCTCACCCTCTTTTAAACAGCAACAAAGAGAGAAAGAAAAACAGAAAATAAAGAGGCTCCTTGTAGCAGGGCAGTAAAATGCCATCTGTTCTCCCTGCTGGGGGCTCGAGCTCCTGGTGACAGACGTCCCTCCAGTTAAAGTCTGAGACAAAGGCACATAGCAGCCAGCCATTCCCAGCCATGGAGTCTCTGCTCCTCTCTGCTCTCCAGAGGAATGGTGCTGAGCAGGACAGCAGGAGGGGAGTACCTATTACAAAGCATTTTATTTCTAGGTAGGGGATCAGAAGAGGTTTTGAAGCCTGATGTAGATGCAGTTCAAATAGGAAAGCCTCTTGGGGCTGGTCCACACTAAGAAGCGGGGTCGAACTAGGGTACGCAAATTCAGCTACATGAATAGCGTAGCTGAATTCGAAGTACCCTAGTTCGAACTACTCACCCGTCCAGACGCCGCGGAATCAAAGTCCGCGGCTCCAAGGTCGACTCCGCCACCGCCTTTTGCAGTGGTGGAGTACCGGAGTTCGAACTATCGCTTCCGGAGTTCGAACTATCGCGTCCAGATTAGACGCAATAGTTCGAACTCCGAGAAGTCGAACTCACCGCGTCGACCCGGCTCGTAAGTGTAGACTAGCCCTTGCTGTCCTCTGCCCCTCCCTGCTATAGAGCCAGAGTCCCCGGGCTGCCGCAGACAGGAGCTGCCATGATGACCAGGTAACAGTGTCTGGGACTGTCTGTGTAATGTGACTGTTCATTAGCCTGGGATTCTTGCGGTCTGCAGACCCACCTATTTTCCTCTTAAAAGCAATGCTCATGGTGATGGGACACAAAGGAGCAGAGCAGCAGGCCTCTCCCGCTAGCATTCTGTGAATGGAAATCCCCCAGCCCAGCCCTTTTAATTGCTTCTTGGGAAAGAATTTCTAGGCCCCTACTAAGCTGAAAGATCAAAACAAGAAGGCTGTGTCAGGAAACAGCGCTGCACTGCCCCTCCTCCATGTGGTTATTGAGCCCTAGCTTCCAGCTTGCCGGGCTCCTGCACCCACTGCTGCTTCCATCTGACAACTGCCCTGGCCCTGGGGGACCTGCGAGCTAGGACTGTAGCAATGCTTTGTGCCTCACCCCAAGTGTCAGAACTTGCCATCTCCTCACCTAACATCAGAAGCTGTTGGAGCTGCATGGAGCAACCCCTAGGATTGCACGTCTGCACAGGGCCACAGGGCACAATAACAGCTCCCCTAATGCCTCTGCACAGGCTGCCTGGATCCTGGGTTGGCCTGCTGGAGCGTGCAGGTGCTGTGCAACCCCAGCTCCGCCCCAGAGCGGAAGAGTATGGAAGGGATGCAGAGTGTTGGCTCCACCCCCATGTGGCAGCCGACCCCAGGGACATTGCAATTGACCGATGGAATAGGCTACAAATTACTATGCCTTTCCCATGGGGAGCAGCAGGGGCCTGTGACCTTTCTTCCCTGTGCTGCTCATAGACTCATAGACATTAAGGTCAGAAGGGACCATTATGATCATCTAGTCTGACCTCCTGCACAACGCAGGCCACAGAATCTCACCCACCCACTCCTGGAACAAACCCCTAACCTCTGTCTGAGTTATTGAAGTCCTCAAATCGTGGTTTAAAGACCTCAAGGTGCAGAGAATCCTCCAGCAAGTGACCTGTGCCCCATGCTGCAGAGGAAGGCGAAAAACCTCCAGGGCCTCTGCCAATCTGCCCTGGAGGAAAATTCCTTCCCGACCCCAAATATGACGATCAGCTAAACCCTGAGCATGTGGGCAAGACTCATCAGCCAGCACCCAGGAAAGAATTCTCTGTAGTAACTCAGATCCCACCCCAGCTAACATCCCATCACAGACCACTGGGCATACTTACCTGCTGATAATCAAAGATGAATTAATTGCCAAAACTAGGCTATCCCATCATACCATCCCCTCCATAAACTTATCAAGCTTAGTCTTGAAGCCAGATGTGTCTTTTGCCCCCACTACTCCCCTTGGAAGGCTGTTCCAGAACTTCACTCCTCCAGGGCTGCGCAGAGGATTCAGGGGGCCTAGGGTCTTCGGTGGCTGGGGGCCCCTGATGCCGAATTGCAGCCGAAGACCTGGCACTTCAGCGGTGGGTCCCGGGGCAGAAGGAACCCCAGGTCTTCGGGGCACTTCAGTGGTGGGTCCTGGAGCGGAAGGACCCCCCGCCACCGAATCGCCACTGAAGACCCAGAGCGGTAGAAGCTCTGGGGGCCCGGGGCCCGCGAGAGTTTTCCAGGGCTCCCAAAGCAGGTGAAGGACCCTGTTCCGGGGCCCCAAAAAACTCTTGTGGGGGCCCCTGTGGGGCCTGGGGCAAATTGCCCCACTTGCCCCTCCCCCCCGGGTGGCCTTGAACTCCTCTAATGGTTAAAAACCTTCGTCTAATTTCAAGTCTAAACTTCCTAGTGTCCAGTTTATATCCATTTGTTCTTGTGTCCACATTGGTACTAAGCTTAAATAATTCCTCTCCCTCCCTGATATTTATCCCTCTGATATATTTGTAGAGAGCAATCATCTCTCCCCTCAGCCTTCTTTTGGTTAGGCTAAACAAGCCAAGCTCTTTCAGTCTCCTTTCATAAGACAGGTTTTCCATTCCTCGGATCATCCTGGTAGCCCTTCTCTGTGCCTGTTCCAGTTTGAATTCATCCTTCTTAAACATGGGAGACCAGAACTGCACACAGCATTCCAGATGAGGTCTCACCAGTGCCTTATATAACGGTACTAACACCTCCTTATCTTGGCTGGAAATACCTCGCCTGATGCATCCTAAAACTGCATTAGCTTTTTTAACGGCCATACCACATTGGTGGCTCATAGTCATCCTGTGATCAACTAATACTCCGCGGTCCTTCTCCTCCTCTGTTACTTTCAACTGATGTGTCTCCAATTTATAACCAAAATTCTTGTTATTAATCCCTAAATGCATGACCTTGCACTTTTCACTATTAAATTTCATCCTATTACTATTACTCCAGTTTACAAGGTCATCCAGATCTTCCTGTATGATATCCCGGTCATTCTCTGTGTTAGCGATACCTCCCAGCTTTGTGTCATCCGCAAACTTTATTAGCATATTCTCACTTTTTGTGCCAAGGTCAGTAATAAAAAGATTAAATAAGATTGGTCCCAAAACTGATCCCTGAGGAACTCCACTAGTAACCTCCTTCCAGCCTGACAGTTCATTTTTCAGTATGACCCGTTGTAGTCTCCCCTTTAACCAGTTCCTTATCCACCTTTCAATTTTCATATTGATCCCCATCTTTCCCAATTTAGCTAATAATTCCCCATGTGGAACCCTATCCAATGCCTTACTGAAATCGAGGTAAATTAGATCCACTGCGTTTCCTTTGTCTAAAAAATCTGTTACTCCTTGGCACAGCCCTATGTGCCCTATGAGTGTAACCCTGTGAGTCGGGATTGGCCACCATTGCAAATCCCACTAACTGGGCAAATCTGCTTCACCCCTCGCTGAAAGGGGCAGGTGACGGGAGCGAGTCCACCACAAATACTCTGTGCAGCAGTCGCCTTTTAGACGTCAAGAGGCTTTGGAAACACGAAGCAGACAGGCTGTTTGATCAGATGCACTCGGAAAGAAGCTGCCCGCAAAGTTGCAAACACACTGAATGTGAAAGCATCATCGTGGAAAGTCTGAAGGGACCCGTAAGAGCAGTTTGCAACAGGAAAAGCAGCCGTTGAGTCCTTGCTGACAGGTGCAGGCTGGCTGGGTACACTCCCACTGTGCAGCATACCTGCTGCGGAAGGAACTACGGCACATTGGGTGCTGTTTGCCTTTTTCCTGGTAAAAAGCCTCCAGCCCAGGACTTGCCAGACCAGTGTCTAATCCCTGGCAGGACCCTCTGGAAGGCCTCGCAGGTTCCATCATTGTGGGTATAACAACAGCAGCTCATATTGATAATCCCCTAAACTTGGCTCCCAAGGAGGGAGTTATGACAGGAGTGATCAGCCATACACACACCTTTACCCAGGGACAAAGAGGGATGGTTCTGCAGCCAGCTCGAGGACATTGCAACTCATGGGCGGGACAAGTGAGTCATTGATACCTGGCACCAGAACCTCGGGATCAGCAAAATGTAGCTGGATTTCTTGATAAGGCCTGGGGCAAAAAGCTTTGGAAACAGGACCCTGCAGTGGCTGGGCCAGCTGGGCTTAGGGGCCAGTGGGACACTGTCACGCAGGGCAGGGGCTGGGCTAATGCTCTGTCTTGGGTGGTCCATGGGTGGCTCTCCAGGATCCCACATAAAGTCTGAGTCAGCATGGTGCAGCTGGGTGTCCTACACAGGGGCCTGGGAAAGACGAAACTCCCAGCCCAGCCCAGGGGCAGGCCACAAGGAAACAGAGTGAGTGGGGCAGGTAGCGGCTGGGGAAAGGCACTTGTCTGAAGGTGACCCAGGTTAGTAGTGACCAAGCCTCTGTAATCCGTTGGCAGTAAATACACACTGAAGGGAGTGCGTTGGGTGTGGGGGGAGTGTGTGGGCAGCTCACGCCAACCTGCTAGAATACCCTATGGGTGCAAACAGGAGTGCAGGCTGCAGCACTGCTAGCTCTGCACTGAGCTCACGGAGAGCCGTTCACAACACAGCCAGGCACACTGCCAGCCTGCTCTTCCAGCATTTCAGACCCCCACTGCATCCAGCCTTGTGCTGCCAGCTCTCCCAGATTTATCATGAAGTGTGCAATATTCGGGGGGGTTCCTACATCCCCAGCTCCTGGAGGCAGGTGACTAGGTGAGGACTTCAGCTTTTTTCTTTTTCTTTTTTTCAGTATGTTTCTCGCCATCAGGGCTGCAGCGAAAACATGTGAATATGACCCAAGAGCACCCTAAAGACTCAGAAACCAGACAGCAAATAAAAAGACCCCAAGTTCATTATTTTTTAAAACCTCATGACTTTTAAGCTGATATGATTTTGGGGTGTTGGTGTTGGCAGTCGTGCACTGGCCCTGACCCTCGGGCCCAACCTTGCTGTACTGAGCACAGGACACATGGGGGAAGCAAAGGTTGCCCTATAGCTCCTTTGTACATCCCCAGCCCTGGGTCTGGCCCTAGAGCAGGGCAGCTTCCAGCACTACTTAGAGCAGCCCCGCGGCCAGTAGCGTAGCTAGCGGGGTTCAGTGGAAGCAGCCGCTTCCCCTCAGGGCGGCAGGCGCGGAAGCAGCACCTGCCGGCCGGCGCTGCCAACAGTTCCTGCTGGCCCAGGAGAGCCCGGCCAGTGCAGCCGCAAAGCAGCAGCAACGGCAGAGCCCATGCATGCTGCAGGAGCCTCGGCGCCGCCCACAGCTCACCGGAATAAAACTCCCCCAAGGAGGGGAGAGCGCTTCCCCCCTCCCGCCAGGGCCTGTCAGTGCGACCCGCCCACAGCCAGGCTCCGACAGCAGCCCTGGGCAGGGCAACGCCCCCCGGGCTGAGTGGGCGAGCCGGGCTGCAGCTCGCTTGGACCACGCCTGGCGGGGCTCGCTGCCTTCTTCCCCCACCCCCCAAGGGGTAGGGCCAGCGCTGAGCCTGGGCTGGTGCTGCACGCGGCGAGCCCCTCCCAGGCTCTCCCGGTCCCGGGGGCAGCTCCAGCCCCCTCTGCACAGAGAGCCCCGGGGACCCCAGCCCACTCCCATCCCCGGTAACCCCTCCCCAAACTCCATACCCCGTGTACCCCTCCCATGTACCCCGTGCCCCTGCCTTTCCCTCCCCTTCACCTCCCCTCGTACCTCCATCCTCTGCCAGCCTCCCTGTACTGCCATGGGGAGGGTGGCGTGGCCGGGGGGGCGCAGCATGGCCGGAGGAGCCAGCCAAGGGTGGGAGGGGGCACAGTGTGGCCGGAGGAGCCGGGGGGCGAGGCCGGAGGAGGAGCCAAGGGGGGGTGCCTTTTTAATGTTTGCTTGCTCCCCCTGCTGTTAGAACCTGGCTACGCCACTGCCCACGGCACGCCGCCTTTACGCCTCGTATGGCTCAGCCCCAGCCTGGGAACACCCCTCTCAGGCTGGCTGTTGAAAACCACATTATGGACCCACCCAGAGGACCTGGAGCACTTCAGGTGTAATGAAAGCAACAGTGACGAAGAAGCCGGGTGCTAGCACAGGATAGGAACAAGCACAGCAGAGAAAGCAATGCCCTGATGAGGGGATGCACCACACCAGGTGTGCTCCTCCTCCTCATGCCAATCAGGGCTCAGTTTGAATCACTAGGGTGATGCCCAGAGCTGGACAAATAACTGAGTTTCCAGTTTGCTGGCCGCACCGAAAAATCGACAAAAACTTGGTGTGAGTCTAACAAACTGCTTCATTTGTCCCAAATGAAATGGTTCGTTTTGTTTTTGAGGGCTTGTTTAAGTTTAAAAAAAAATGAAATTGAAGTAAAATTCAGCACAAAGCATCATTTCAAATCAAACCCTCAAAATGTTTCAATTTGTTGGGAATTATTTTTTTTTCTGTTTCAGACGAAACCACCTGATGAATGTGACACAAAATCGTGCACCGGGTAAAGTCAACCCAAAGCTGCATTTTTGGGTGAAAAATATTTTGCCCAACAAATTTTGCCCAGCTCTAGCGACTGTGCTGCACAGCAGCCTGCCAAAGCAATCAGGGCTGGGTAACCTGAGACCCCACCACTGCAGCAGCTACACCTCTATCTTTGCTGAGCTGTGGGGAGTAATTTCATTAGGGTAGGGAGTTTGTGGTTTCGTGAAGTGTGGGCCAGTGACGCTCCTCGGTGCCAGCTGTCATCACCAGGCCTTCAGAAATCCAGGACTTAGAATCAAAAGCTAAGAAGCACACTGGATTGTTTTTCTTTTGTTTTTAATGCAGATTCAGAGATTTCAAGGCCGAACAGGGTAATTCTGCTTACCCAGTCTGACTTTCTGCATAACACAGACCAGAGAACCTCACCTAGCGATTCCTGCAGCCAGCCCAGAACTTCTGGCTAAGCTGGAGCAGAGCTGTTAGAAAGCAACATCCACCCTCTATTTAAGGCTATCAGATAGGACAGGCAGTCACTACTGACAGTGGCCTGATTCCACATAACCCGGCCCTGTGTGTGCAAAGCGAATGGCACGTGCTGTGCCTCTGATCCGCTCGTGTGGCTACACTAGGGTTGCCATCTTTTTGATTGCAGAAAACTGATCACCCCTGACCCGCCCCTTCTCCAAGGCCCTGCCCCCACTCACTCTATCCACCCTCCCTCTGTCACTCGCTCTCCCCCACCTTCACTCACTTGTTCATTTTCATTGGGCTGAGGCAGGGAGCTGTGGTGCTGGTGTGGGAGGGCTCCGACTGGGAGTGTGGGCTTTTGGGTGGGGCCACGGATGAGAGGCTCAGAGGGCGGGGGGAGCTCAGGGCTGTGGCATGGGGTTGGGGTGCAGGAGTGGGTGAGGGCTCAGGCTGGGGGTGCGGGCTCCAGGTTGGGACCAGGGATGAGAGGTTTGGGGTGTAGGAGGGGGCTCCAGGCGGGGGGGCTGAGGGGTTTGGAGGGCGGGACGGGGCTCAGGGCTGGGGCAGGGGGTTGGGGTGTGGGAGGGGGTTTGGGATGTGGGCTCCAGGTGGCACTGACCTCAGGTGGCTCCTGGAAGTGGTGACATGTCCCTCTGGCTCCTAGGTGCAGAAGCAGCCCGGGGCTCTATGCGCTGCCTCCCATCCACAGGCGCCACCCCTGCAGCTCCCATTGGCTATGGTTCCCGGCCAATGAGAGCTATGGAGCCAGCACTTGGGGTGGGGGCAGTGGTGGAGCCCCCCTGATGGCTCCTGCACCTAGTAGCCAGCGGGACATGCCGCCGCTTCTGGGAGTCAAGTGGAGCCGGCCGCTGAGGCTAACCGGACTTTTAGCAGCTGACCGGAGTCACTAGGGTCCCTTTTCATCCAAACGTTCTGGTCAAAAACCCGACGCCTGGCAACCTTAGGCTACACAAGGGGCTGTGCGGCTGAGACAGAGCCTGGCTGTTTGCAAGCGTGCAGGCCAAGGAGTGTACTGATGTGCAGGACACTGAGGGTTGGGCGGTGGTAATAGGACTAGGTTGAAACTGGAAGCATTTGTAGGTGGTGTCCTTCAGCCCCAGCATCTGGTTTGAGAGCCCAGGAGCCCGAATCCCAGAGCCTGCCTCACTCAAACAGCTAGAACTGAGCATTGCAGCGGAGCCTTAGCACAGCCTGGAAACAGACCTAGCTTCGCAGCGCTAGATGTGCAAGGTGCTGCCTTCGCTCCCCTTCCCCCCACAGGAGGCAGAGGCCCATGCAGCCCTGGGCTGTGAGAAATGCTGGCACAGCCTGTGACTGCTGTGTTTAACCTTGGTAATGATTAGCCAGGTAGAACCTTACTGCTCAAGGACGCCTAGTGAAAACAGCCCTCCTGGCTTTGCTTACACAGCATACACAGCTGGGCCTTTCCCCACAGCCTGCCCTGCACCAGCCAGTCCGAGCAGGAGTGACACCCCTCCCGCAGCTGGGTTTGGATCCCCCAGGTTTCCCCTCTAACTTCCAGCAGTGCAGGGGTTCAGAACACAGGCTGCAGGGGCCAGGATCGGGGCTGAGCGAACCTGCCCGGCCCCAAACGGCAGTGAAACCGGCACTGTCTGCAGAGACACACAAGCCTGGAGCAGTTTTGGGTTCTGGAATTCAGCAGTCGCCAGAAGCTCAAGGAGTGAAGTACCCATGATCAGCCAGGCCAGTGGCCAGGTGCTGGGGCTACTCTAACCAGACCCCCAAGTATTCGCTGTCACTCCTTTTCTCCTGGATCGCAATCCTTGGTGCTTTCAAATGGCTGAACCTGCCCCTTTGAAGTCAATGGAAACGTTGTCATTGGCTGCAGTGGGGCTGGATTTGGTCCTCAATGCTCACAACCAGCTGGGAGCAACAGGTGCAAAACATCCGTTTGATGTGACTCATTCTCTTGTTCTTTCTTTCCTTGTGTTTGTGCCAAGAGCTCACCCTGGCAGCATCTGGACATGCAGGAGGAGCTCACAGCACATGCTGCATCAGCGATGCACTGGGCCCAGAAGTGTCGCTACGTCCCCCCTTCGCACGAGTCGCTGTAGTGAGGTCTCAGGTGCTTGTGCAGCATCTCCTGCAGCACACCGATTGTGCACTATTCTTTGCAGTGACAGCCACGCCACTCTCCTCACCTGATCTTCTTGTGCTTTACAATCTACGTTTCACAGGGGCTCACCCAGAGAGGCACAGTCTGTCCTCAGCACCCTCAGAGGCTGCAGGAGCTGGGTACTCAGAGCTGTATCTCTCAGGATTGTGCCCTGACTCTAGAGTTCATCGCCAGCCAGTAGTTCCCAGTCATTCACGTGAATTCGCCAGGATCTGGTGCCATTCAGCTCCCAGACTGCCAGCAAATTGTCGACATCAAAACCAAGGCATGGGAACAGCCCCAGGCAGTTATGTGGACACAGATCAGAGGAGAAAGACCCAGGTAGCAAATGAAGTGAAACAGCCACAGTGGCAGGGCCCAGTATGGGGCTGGAACAGCTCTGGGCAAGGACAGAGCAGTGGCAGGAAGAGCTGTAGAGGCAATCTGGAGGCCCAGGATGCTGGGCACAACCAGCAGTGGTGGCACAGGAGGTCGCCCTGCAGTCATCTGAGCTTGGTGCCCCAGACGGACACACACTGCAGAGGAATAGGCAGCACCTTCTCCACATCCCAGAAGGGATGGAGTGAGGGGCAGTGTGTCCACAGGTCTGCCCAGGAGGGTCTCAGACAGGCACTGGCCACAGCAGGGGAGGCAGCTGATCCCCAGGACATGGCACAGTCAGAACCTGGGGACTTGTCGCCTCCTGACAGCCAAGGTACTGAAGTCCCAGGGGCCTCCCAGTTCGTTCCTCTCTGACTTGCTACCCATGAGGTGATGGGGTCACCAGGGAGGGTCCACAGGGCTTGCTACAAATTCACCCTCCAGTATGTCCTCCTGTCCAGACAGCCAGAAGCATCCTCCCTTCCACATCTCATGGAAGGTCACTAGGGCCCAGGGTGATTCAGATCAAACGCACCTGGTTTCACCTCTGAAATCAACCCCCAAATGAGTTTCCTGGGTCTCTGCAGCCAAGTGTTTGCACTGCATTGACCACACACATGGCAGGCCCCGGGGAAGGTCGGGGCTGGAGGGGGCAACCCCTGCCCTTTGTGGGTGTTTGAAAGCCATTCAGAAATACAGAGAGTGCGGCCAGAGCTGAGTGACTCCCTAGCTGGCCAGGAAACAGCACAACCTATAGAACCAGCTAGAGACACACTCCCAATAGCAAGTGAAGCACCTTCCACAGGGACTAGCTCATGAGAAGGAGCCAGCCCCAGGAGCCCCTCAGCGCATGCTGGCCCCTGCCCAAGGGAACATGGCCCTGCACAGCCAGCATCGGGAGCCTGGGACACTTGTTTGCATTTCAGAACCTTCCAAAACCAAACAAGGAAGTGAATTCCCCAGCTGCCTGGTATAACCCAAGCTGCCTGTGTCCCCAGCCCTCCCTCATTGCCAGGTCTGTCACGCACAAAGGCCACCTGTTCTTATCACAGGGTTCACTCCACTCCCTCACTTACAGGAGATAGGAGGGGTGTGCCCATGCTGTCTCCAGCCCCTGCCCTCCCCCCAGGGTCTCCACTCTGGCACTGTGCTGGCAGGCTGTTGTCCTGGGACGGAGAGCTCCTGGAGGACGCTGAAATTGAGAGATGAAAACCAAGTGGCATTTTTACAAAAACTAGAGTTGGGAGAACGTGAACCCACTCAACATCCTGGAGTCAAGAGTTCAACCCAGCCCTGCGTAGGAGATACTGAAAACCGGAGCAGAGAGAGGAAGGGAGAAAGAAAGATTCGATTGTAAGCGCCGTGAGGCAGGGCCTGTCTTTTTGTTCTGTTTGTACAGCACCCAGCACAAAGAGGGCTTTGGCCAGGGCCCCGAGGTGCTACCACAGTAAAAATAATTTCTAATAATAAAAATATGAAGAAATAAAAATGACTGTTATTTGCAGGGTACCCATCAGTGCCAGCCGGTGATATCGGAGGCCCTTTTCTCCCTGTTATACAGCACTGGCTGCCACGGAGTGACTTACCTACTCACCCAAAATTGATTCCACCTGTATTAAAAATTACAGGGATAAACAGAGGTCGCAGACTGGGCCTAACTCTGTGAACCCAAGAAACAGGCTCATCAAACTGCAAACCCCAGGAGGTCTTGCCTGTTTCACACCAAATGAAACTCTTTCCAAGGCCAGTGTTTCAGCGGTGAAGCTCCATGAAGGGATCTGAGCAGCCTGCCCCACGTGGGCTCAGGTCACAGGGAGCTCAGAGAAGATGGTTCTGTAGAACAAGGAGGAATACTGATACTAAAGGTTATAATCCAATGTTAAATGAACTAGATTATAGTGTCACAGCAGAGCGTCCATGGTCAAGTCTGAAAGACTGTCCCTGCTATATAGGCCTGGAAAGGCTCCTTTGCACCTGGAATTAGGGAATACGTCTGTGTCGTCTCATGAATTTCCTTTTGCTTTGAGTGTCATTTAGGATTGTGCCCTGCATTGTGGATTAGAACCACCTGTTTCTGCCCCTCCTTTGTGCCCTGTGTTGAGAGCCAGTTGAACTGGTCCGTGCACAGCCTGGCATGATGTACACACCAAGGAGGGGTGTTTCTCTCCTTGTGGACAGCAAACACTGGAAGGGGCACCCACAGGACTCCCAAGGACCATTGACTGGCTAATGACTGAGAGCCACCTTCCCACTCCCTGTGACACCAAGGGGATGGACACTGTTGGAGCAGGGAGACTGGATCCTGCCTGAGAACTCTGACCTAAAGGCTGTAGAGCAGGGGTCTCACCCCCGCCAGCCCGCGAGCCTCCCCAATGTGGCCTGTGGGGCTCAGGCAGTTTTGGGGCTGGGTCTCTCCCTTCGCCCCACCTGCCAGTCCCGGCCGCTCCCGCCCCAGGGACCCTGGCAGCGCTGTGGAGCTTAGCAGCGTTTGACTGCTCGCTCCAATGGCTGCCAGCCCAGGGGCGGGGTGGAGCTGTCCCTCCACGCGCTGCTCCCACCCCGAGCGCCCCTGTGGCCAATGGGATGCTGCGGGAGAGATGCCTGGGGGCAGCAGCGCGCGGAGGCCCCCCCCGCCTGTCCCGCCTTGGAGCCCCAGGTAAGCGCCACACCCCAACCCCCTCCCAGGGCCTGCACCCCCACCCCCTCCCCACCCTCAAACTCCCTCCCAGAGCCTGCACCTCCTCCCCACAGACCCCCTCCTGCCCCCAAACTCCCTCCCAGAGCCTGTACCCCCTTCCCACACACCCTCCCGCCCCAAACTCCCTCCCAGAGCCTGCACCCTCCCCACATACCCCTCCTGCCCCCACACTCCCTCCCAGAGCCTGTGCCCTGTCCCCACACTCCCTCCCAGAGCCTGCATCTCCTTCCCACACACCCCCTCCCGCCCTCAAACTCCCTCCCAGAGCCTGCACCTCCTCCCCACAGACCCCCTCCTGCCCCCACACTCCCTCCCAGAGCCTGTGCCCCGTCCCCACACACCCCCAGCCCCCAAACTCCCTCCCAGAGCCTGCACCCCAGACCCCCTCCCCCACCCAAACTCCTTCCCAGAGCCCAGCCTCTCACTCCTTCTTCACCCAAACACCCTCCCAGAGCCTTAGGCAGGCAGGGGGCAGAGTTTTGGGGGGGCGGGTTCTAGGCGGCATGAGTGACATTGGCCCGCTGGGAGGATTTGAGGACTGGCACTGGCCCTAAGGTAAACTGAGTTTGAGACCCCTGCTGTAGAGTCATTCTCGTGGTTATCTGGGCTCCCTCTCCCTCCCTCAGCACCTCGAGTTATTTATCCAAAGTGCAGCAGTGTCAAGAGGAGAGATGAGGGAGTCCTGCAGCAGAATGGCCCATAGCACAATGGTTAAAGCACTCACCTGCATGGTGGTAGACCCCTGTTCAAATCCTTTCTCCCCATTAGGTGCTGGGGGGACTTGAACCAGGGGATCTCCCCCATCCTAGGTAAGAGCCCTAAGCACTTGGCTCCTACGACAGAGTAGGCATCTGACTCCAGGAGAGGGCTCACCGCTGGGAATCGCAAGCAGAGGGAGACACTTCCCTGCAGCCTGGACTTAGGTGCCTGTCTCAGTGGGAGGGGTGGGGCTTAGCACACACCCCTCTTGCCAGCATCTCTTATTGGATAGCTTAAACAGCTCCCTGCCTAGTGCGCAGGCTTCTGTGGACACAGGCTAAGGCCTGGCTCATACTACAAGGTTAGGCTGACATGTGTCTACACTCAGATTTGTCTCCGAGTGGTGCAAGCGCCACATTATGGTGACACAGGAAAACCACCTCCTATGGCACCTATCTCTGCCCATTCATTGCGTAGGGGTCTAGGTACCTGACTCAGGCTTTGTGCAGCACAGTGATCCTCTTGGCGCCTAAAAGTTCCCACACCGAGCGCCTGGGTGCACCCAGGCGTTACTGTATAGCAATGGAATGCAGCAATGGGAGCTGACACAAGCCTGACATTACCAAGACCTTTGGTGAGTCCCAGCATGCCCATGCCGGCACCAAATGTTCTCTCTCTAGCTGGGCAAACCTGGTCTTGGAGCCTGCCAGTCATTTCAGCAGCACCGCAGTGAGAGCTGTTGGCATTTGCAGAAATGGCTTGGCAACGCCACAAAATGACCGGGCTGGAGATGTGATCAACACTCTAGATTCTCCAGAGTTCACTCCTTTGCCTTATCCCAGAGCCACAACTCATAAAGCAGCTCTTAAAGAGCCTGGCCTGCTGAGCATGGCTTAGGAAGGAATTTGCTCCAGAGCCGGAACAGCCTGAGTTCCAGTATATTTGTAGGGAGCTGCATTTTGGCAGAAATTCTGACTCACTGTAGACCTGCCCTCGCCCCAGTGCATCAGCCAGTAGTTCCTGTGCCCTCAGCCTCCCAATGCAGAGCAGTGCAAAGGTTGTTTTCCATACACTGGCTGCCCTTCCTCTCCTGGCACCTCTAGGAAGCCTTCCCCACAGCTCCTCTGTCAAGCCGATCACCCCAAGGGTGATCTTCCTTGCAGCCAGATGGGCAGAGTATTATCAGGATGCAGGTTCTCTGAGCTGGATCTGCACAGGTCTGAGCTGGATATTCATTGATTCATTCATAGATCCCAAGGTCAGAATGGATCATTGTGATCATCTAGTCTGACTCCTTATAATGTGGACCACAGAACTTCCCCAAAATAATTCCTAGAGCAGATCTTTTAGAAAAAATCCAAACTTGATTTTAAAATGGTCATTGATGGAGCTAGTCAGAGATGGCTATACACTGATCTGTACCGATTCCCCCTTCTCAATGTGCAGGGCTGTGATATATGTGCAAAGAAAGGGCTTTCTCCCTTCCTTCCTTCCTTCCTCCCTTCCTTTCTCTGCATTCATTTGAATGACAAAGGTTTCCAATTACAGGCCTCTGGGGAACCAAACAGTAAGGCTTGATACTCATGTAGTGACTGGCAAATTAAGACTGAGATTTGTATATTGACTCTGCGTCTGTGTAATTCATGCGGGGGAGCCTGGCCAACAGGCAGTATGAATCTGACCCATATAAATAATAACCAGCAGCATTTTTAAACTAAATCATCTGGAAAATTCACAGCAGACTCTGTCAGTTCCTTCTCCTGTTTTATTGCTGGAGGGTCATAAATAATTCAGCCTCACTCAAATATTTATGGAAATCAATTTAGCCCTGGGTCTGACATCACCTCTCAGAACACACAGCTTCCTGGAGCATCTCCAGTGCAAACTGATTCCCCTCCCTCCAGGAACCTTTCAGGGGAGAAAGCACCTGTTACTGCCTAGCTCCACAAACAGGGCTGGTGCTGCCTTGCCCACCTGGGGTCCTAGTGGGTCCAGACTGTGCAGTTTGGCAGAGACATGCAGGGAAACTCATCTCCCTGTGAAAAGCAGGCAGCTTGAGGGCATGTAACCTGTCCCATAGAATACCAGGGTTAGAAGGGACCTCAGGAGGTCATGTAATCCAAACCCCTGCTCAAAGCAGACAGATTTTGCCCCAGATCCCTCAAGGATTGAACTCACAACTCTAAGTCTAGCAGGCCGATGCTCAAACCACTGAGCTATCGTCCCCCCACTAGATGCTTCATCGCAGAATACAGTCATGGGCCCCTTGTATCACCCCCTCCAGGAGCAGCCCCCAAGCTCCATAACTATTCCTAGTTCAAAGGGGTGAGGGCTTTTCTCAGATCCAGGATGGTTAACAGCTCCTCTCCTCAGGTGCAGTGAATCTGTCCGTGGCCAGGGTGGCTCATCAGTAATGTTTCTTCCCCAGCCCACCTGACAAACCTCCCCACCTTGCGCTCCAAGTGCCAGGCGTACTTCTCTGACTGGCCTTTTCTAATAGATTGTTTGCCCTTTGACCCAAGCAGTTACTCAATTAGCAGGGCCCTCCTGGGTCATTTCTGTTAGGAAGAGGAGAAATCTATAGGAGTCAGGTCTAGCCTTTGGTGAGATCCTGGTTAGTTACAAAGAATGAATGAAGTCCTGTTTCTCTGAACACAGCAGGAACCAACGAGACCTAGCAGTTTCCTTGCTCACAATTTCTCAGACTGCCCCTCTAACCAATCCTGTGTGCAAGGATCTCTGGCTCTGCTCCCTCTCATCACTGCTTCTTGGCTTTCTGATTCTCACATTGCCACACAGCTTGCCAGAAACTGGCCCTAGCCCCTGCATTTGCAGTCAGGCAACCCCTCAGCCCACCATGCTTAGCTTCTCAGCTGGCTTTGCTTCGGACAGTGGCCTCTTATTGTTTCCAGGTTAGCTGCTACTACATAAAGGGCCAGTTCCTTGCTTCCCCTATTTAGCCTGAACAAAGGATGCTTAGCACACACATTGGCTTTAACTAGGTCTACAATTGCCTATAGCCACTTGATGGCAGCCGTTGGCACCTTCCAGCCGAACAACACACACAGACCAGCATTTTCATATAATTTATAAAACACAAACAAAACAAAGCCCCATCTTGCACACAAAGTTCATCCCCCTGGGACGAGGATGAGAGAAAGAAGGAACCACACATGACAGATGTTAGTAACTTAATTCACTAATGGAAAGTGCTCAGATACTGATGCAGAACAGAAGGAAATTTTCATTTATCTCAGCTTTCAAAGCAGATCACCCAAATCCAGGCATATCCAAATATTTCAGCATGTGGAACCCCCTTCTCCTGATACTGTTTTTCTTGGCAGCCTGATTAAGGGTTAGTGCCCAGTAATTGTCCTTTGGGCTGAGCTCCATAGGGCTAATCTGTGCTGGAGAATCAGAATGGGTATGTCACACCAAGCAGTGCACAGCACAAGCATCTCCACGCTCCCACCAGGCCCGGGGAGAGGACCCTCTGGATGTCGCTGGCTGGCACAGTCAGGTAATACTGAAATAAAGGAGGGATAGGGGAAATTCCAGTCCCCCTCCCAGTCATGCGCATGTGAGTGGTGTGAAGGAGAATACAGGGCCCAGGCATGGCAGAGTGCGCTTTTTAGTGTGTGTAGCCCTGTGCCTGAGTCAGCAGGGCCAAGAGGTGCCCAGGGAGGGAGCACAACCCATGGCCATGCCATGTGTCTGATCATAGAATCACAGAATCATAGAATATCAGGACTGGAAGGGACCTAAGGAGGTCATCGAGTCCAACCCCCTGCTCAAAGCAGGACCAATTCCCAACTAAATCATCCCAGCCAGAGCTTCGTCAAGCCTGACCTTAAAAACCTCTAAGGAAGGAGATTCCACCACCTCCCTAGGTAACCCATTCCAGTGCTTCACCACCCTCCTAGTGAAAAAGTTTTTCCTAATATCCAACCTAAACATCCCCCACTGCAACTTGAGACCATTACTCCTTGTTCTGTCATCTTCTACCACTGAGAACAGTCTAGATCCATCCTCTTTGGAACCCCCTTTCAGGTAGTTGAAAGCAGCTATCAAATCCCCCCTCATTCTTCTCTTCTGCAGACTAAACAATCCCAGTTCCCTCAGCCTCTCCTCAGAAGTCATGTGCTCCAGCCCCCTAATCATTTTTGTTGCCCTACTCTGGACTCTTTCCAATTTTTCCACATCCTTCTTGTAGTGTGGGGCCCAAAACTGGATACAGAACTCCAGATGAGGCCTCACCAATGTTGAATAGAGGGGAATGATCACGTCCCTCGATCTGCTGGCAATGCCCCTACTTATATAGCCCAAAATGCCATTAGCCTTCTTGGCAACAAGGGCACACTGTTGACTCATATCCAGCTTCTCGTCCACTGTAACCCCTAGGTCCTTTTCTGCAGTACTGCTTCCTAGCCATTCAGTCCCTTGTCTGTAACTGTGAATGGGATTCTTCTGTCTTAAGTGCAGGACTCTGCACTTGTCCTTTCTGAACCTCATCAGGTTTCGTTTGGCCCAATCCTCTAATTTGTCTAGGTCCCTCTGTATCCTATCCCTACCCTCCAGCGTATCTACCACTCCTCCAAGTTTAGTGTCATCTGCAAACTTGCTGAGGGTGCAGTCCACGCCATCCTCCAGATCATTAATGAAGATATTGAACAAAACCAGCACCAGGACCGACCCTTGGGGCACTCTGCTTGAAACCGGCTGCCAACCAGACATGGAGCCATTGATCACTACCCGTTGAGCCCGACGATCTAGCCAGCTTTCAATCCACCTTATAGTCCAATCATCCAGCCCATACTTCTTTAACTTGCTGGCAAGAATACTGTGGGAGACCGTATCAAAAGCTTTGCTAAATTCAAGAAATAACACATCCACTTCTTTCCCCTCATCCACAAAGCCAATTATCTCCTCATAGAAGGCAATTAGGTTAGTCAGGCATGACTTGCCGTTGGTGAATCCATGCTGACTGTTCCCGATCACTTTCCTCTCCTCTAAGTGCTTCAGAATTGATTCCTTGAGGACCTGCTCCATGATTTTTCCAGGGACTGAGGTGAGGTTGCCTGGTCTGTAGTTCCCTGGATTCTCCTTCTTCCTTTTTTTAAAGATGGGCACTACATTAGCCTTTTTCCAGGCATCCGAGACTTCCCACGATCGCCATGAGTTTTCAAAAATAATGGCCAACAGCTCTGCAATCACCTCTGCCAACTCCTTTAGCACCCTTGGATGCAGCACATCCAGCCCCATGGATTTGTGCTCGTCCAATTTTTCTAAATAGTCCTGAACCACTTCTTTCTCCGCAGAGGGCTGGTCACCTGCTCCCCATGCTGTGCTGCCCAGTGCATCAGTCTGAGAAGCTGACCTTGTTTGTGAAGACAGAGGCAAAAAAAGCATTGAGTACATTAGCTTTTTCAGCAGCAAAGAATCCTGTGGCACCTTATAGACTAACAGACGTTTTGGAGCATGAGCTTTCGTGGGTGAATACCCACTTTGTAGAAATTAGCTTTTTCCACATCCTCTGTCACTGGGTTGCCTCCCTCATTCAGTAAGGGGCCCACACATTCCTTGACTTTCTTCTTGTTGCTAACATACCTGAAGAAACCCTTCTTGTTACTCTTAACATCTCTTGCTAGCTGCAACTCCAAGTGTGATTTGGCCTTCCTAATTTCACTCCTGCATGCCTCAGTCTTCCACTTCTTGTAAGCTTCTTTTTTGTGTTTAAGATCAGGAAGGATTTCACTGTTAAGCCAAGCTGGTCACCTGCCATATTTACTATTCTTTCTACACATCAGGATGGCTTTTTCCTGCAACCTCAATAAGGATTCTTTAAAATACAGCCAGCTCTCCTGGACTCCTTTCCCCCTCATGTTATTCTCCCAGGGGATCCTGCCCATCACTTCCCTGAGGGAGTCAAAGTCTGCTTTTCTGAAATCCAGGGTCCATATTCTGCTGCTGTCCTTTCTTCCTTGTGTCAGGATCCTGAACTCGACCATCTCATGGTCGCTGCCTCCCAGGTTCCCATCCACTTTTGCTTCCCCTACTAATTCTTCCCAATTTGTGAGCAGCAGGTCAAGAAGAGCTCTGCCCCTAGTTGGTTCCTCCAGCACTTGGACCAGGAAATTGTCCCCTACACTTTCCAAAAACTTCCTGGATTGTCTGTGCACTGCTGTATTGCTCTCCCAGCAGATATCAGGGTGATTAAAGTCTCCCATGAGAACCAGGGCCTGCAATCTAGTAACTTCTGCTAGTTGCCGGAAGAAATCCTCGTCCACCTCATCCCCCTGGTCTGGTGGTCTATAGCAGACTCCCACCACGACATTACCCTTGTTGCTCACACTTCTAAACTTAATCCAGAGACTCTCAGGTTTTTCTGCAGTTTCATACCAGAGCTCTGAGCAGTCATACTGCTCTCTTACATACAATGCAACTCCCCCACCTTTTCTGCCCTGCCTGTCCTTCCTGAACAGTTTATATCCATCCATGACAATACTCCAGTCATGTGAGTTATCCCACCAAGTCCCTGTTGTTCCAATCACATCATAATTCTTTGACTGTGCCAGGACTTTCAGTTCTCCCTGCTTGTTTCTTGCATTTGTGTATAGGCACTTAAGATAACTCGCTGATTGTCCCATTTTCTCAGTCTGAGACAGGAGTCCTCCCCTCTTGCACTCTCCTGCTCGTTCTTCCTCCGAGTATCCCATTTCCCCACTTACCTCAGGGCTTTGGTCTCCTTCCCCCGGTGAACCTAGTTTAAATCCCTCCTCACTAGGTTAGCAGCCTGCTTGCAAAGATGCTCTTCCCTCTCTTTGTTAGGTGGAGCCCGTCTATGGACATCACTGTTATGGTTTCACCATCTAGCTGTTGCTGAACACACGTACCAGGCAGTAAGCTGCTCAGGACAGGGGCTGTGTCTTGCCCTGTTTCTGTGCGTCCAGGGCACAGTCATTATAGTTCATGATAATGGAGGTGAAACACACATAAAGGTAACAAAGAATCCTGTGGCACCTTATACACTAACAGACGTATTGGAGCATGAGCTTTCATGGGTGAATACCCACTTCATCAGACGTAGTCACCCACGAAAGCTCATGCTCCAATACGTCTGTTAGTCTATAAGGTGCCACAGGACTCTTTGTTGCTTTTTACAGATCCAAACTAACACGGCTACCCCTCTGATACTTGACACATAAAGGTGCCACTCAGAGCCATATACAGCAGCAGGTACCGATCATGCTGGATCTCCTATTATCATTGCTACTATTTGAACTTCTCTAGCACTTCCAGTAGCCACTGAAGACTATGGAAGTTAGCCACTCATGCGCAATTAGCATTTTCATAGATGACTATTTTGTGCTCCCCATCCCCCACATGAGAGGCAGCCACATATAAGCACCAAAGCCAGTGGGAATCTGCCCCAGAAACCAGGCTTGGAAACATCCCCTTGGCTCTTCCCCTGCTTTCCATCCATCTTGATGCTTGCTGATTCTGCCCAAGACCGAAGGTGGCAGGGCTGAAATACTGCAGGAGCCTGCTCTTGGGGTTTCCAGCCCAGTTCTTCAGAGGCTCAAGCACCCAAGTGTCCTGGAAGCCCTGAGCCTTCGGAGGCTCTGCCAGATCTGGGCAGGAGGCAGACTCATGTGCAACAAAGCTTTGCATGAAGCACTGGGTCTCCCCTGACTCTAGTTTTCATGTCTCCATCTCGGTTCCCTCTTCCCTGGGGTGAACATGGTCAGTCATTGCACCTGCTAGAAGCTGTCATGGGGGCTGAGTGATGGGAGTTCAACCTGGGCTCTGCATTTTCTGCTCTGTTCCCAGTTAGTAGGGAGACCCCCGTGTCCAGCCCCCGTCCCTTCAGTCCTGTTGACTGGCTTCATTACAAAAGCAAAGGGGAAAGGTAGAAAATCCCAGGCCTGAGCTCCCCAGAGCTTCTGGCTGCATGGAAACTAGAGCCCAGTATCAGAGCTGGAGCCACTGCTAACTGAAAGGCAGCTCTGTTGGCAATGGGGAACTCCTGTGCTGCCTGCACCCCTCTTTCAGCTGGTCTGGAAGTAGGCAAATCACAGCCCCCTGAATCCTCTGCGCAGCCCTGGAGGAGTGAAGTTCTGGACCAGCCTTCCAAGGGGAGTAGTGGGGGCAAAAGACATATCTGGCTTCAAGACTAAGCTTGATAAGTTTATGGAGGGGATGGAATGATGGGATGGCCTAATTTTGGCAATTAATTCATCTTTGATTATTAGCAGGTGGTCTGTGATGGGATGTTAGATGGGGTGGGATCTGAGTTACTGCAGAGAATTCTTTCCTGGGTGCTGGCTGGTGAGTCTTGCCCACATGCTCAGGGTTTAACTTATCGCCATATTTGGGGTTGGGAAGGAATTTTCCTCCAGGGCAGATTGGCAGAGGCCCTGGAGGTTTTTCGCCTTCCTCTGCAGCATGGGGCACGGGTCACTGGCTGGAGGATTCTCTGCACCTTGAGGTCTTTAAACCATGATTTGAGGACTTCAATAACTCAGACATAGGTTAGGGGTTTGTTCCAGGAGTGGGTGGGTGAGATTCTGTGGCCTGCGTTGTGCAGGAGGTCAGACTAGATGAGCATAATGGTCCCTTCTGACCTTAAAGTCTATGAGTCTATGAGTGAGCAATCCAGGCAAGCCTGCGAGAGAGGGCGTAACACTAATGAGATCCAAGTGGCTGTGCATTATGGGTGAGATCCAGGCACCTTGACCCTCCCTGCCAGGTGCACACAGTGAAGTGAATGGAGCTGCTTGCAGGCAGGTGTTATCTGGTGTGGGTGAGGGCTCTGCAGCAAGACTCCAGCAGGCTGCAGGCTGCCTTAGAGACACTACTGTGACCAGACACCAGACCTCCCTGTCACAGTGTCAGGAGACCCTCTCAGTCCAGATGGTTCTGAGTCAGTCATTCAGCATGGAGGGAAACCTGTCTGGTTTGCATTAGCTTGTCCTGACCCCAGTGTGCCCAAGCCAGGCGTGAGCTAGCAGCATGCAGGACCATACACTGGAAAAACCATGTCTCAGAGGGACTGGGAGATTCAAGTGGCCGGGATGTCTGATGCGGTGGTGCTCCTGCAGGATCAATCCCTCCACCAGAGAATTCACCGTGTCAGCAGCAGGGAGGAGCAGGCATTATCCACTCCTTTGCCCCCAGAACACACATTTGAGCCCTGCAATGCTCCCTCTGCTCTATTATCTGCTCTTTACATTAATAATTAGTGGGTGGATGCCAAAGGCTTGATTGAAATTGATTTGTCCATTAGCATATCCCTAAATGTCCATTAGAACCCAGGCTGGGCTCCCAAGCGAGGGTTTACTCTGATCAGTGCTCTGCGCACTGTTCCCTGGAAAAAAGAAGGAAGCAGCTGGGACAGTGGGAAGTGTTTGTGATCAGGGAGCTGCCCGCACCAATGCATCCTGGGGACTCTGAAGCAGAAGAAGCTGTTGCCACAGCCATCTAGCCCGGGAGAAGGAAGCCTCAGCAACTTGTGGGCTAGAGCCAGCCAGGTTCACTCCCACTATTTGGTTGGCTTCTCCTTGGGGGTCCTGTATCTCGGGGCAGGCAGGGCTGTTACACAGGCCTCCCAGCCGCCTCTTCACTTGCAGACTTTATTTTCTTGTACATGCCAAAGGCCAGGCTGCAGTCAGCCTTTGAGTCACGAGAGTGCTCTGCAGCTGTAGACATGTAACTAGTCAGTCAATAGATAAGGGTATCAGTAGATGGTGCCAAGAGTATGCAGCATAATTCCTGGGTTTGGTGGTGGTGGGTACTGCAAACGGCATCCCTGTAGCTCTTCAGAATATCCATCCGCTCATAGCACCTTGCATAAGTTTGCAAGTGCAGAGAAGGGTGCACAGAAGCTTCCTTCACACGCCCCCTGTGGAGATGGGCCAGAACTGCAGTCTCTGTGGTGCCCTGAATGCAGGCTTTGCTCCCTGCTAGTACCTCCCGGGGATCAAACCACCCCAAAGGGAAATGGATGGGGGGGCAAGAGCCAAGGACATGGGCCTTACCCTGCATGGGCCAGATGGATCAGGGCACACAGGCCACAGACATACCAGTAACTGCACACTGCCTGCAGGCCATTGAGCTGTTCTGAGGCTCCAGTTGGAGGGACACCTCTCTGTATCGCCTCAATCCAAGCCTCAGCCTGCATGACTCCTATCCCAGCCAACAAAGGGGCAGTGATGGGTACGGCAGCTGCTTGCAAAGAAGAGCCTAGACGATAGTTTGTAGGCTGTCTAGATGCTGGGTCTGGACATTACTGAAAGATCCACATTGCAGCCTGTCCCTGTGTTCAGTGTCAGGACAACACCTGTTCACTCTGCAGCACTCCTTCAGGAAGGCATCTGCTTTAGTTTTGTTTTATGCATACCGGGGTACATTTCCAGCTCTCCTCCCTCATGCACAATGACACAGTCAGTCTCACAAGGGCTGCTCAGCTCTCACCTTTCTTCTCCAGCCGCCACTTCTCGGTTCTTAATAAATTATTCAGCTTTCCTAAATATACATAGGAGGCTCATTAACAACTAATTTTGCTTATTTAAAACAACTGCATAATCAAACCACTCTACTGTTTCTTCTTTCTTAGATCAATGAATTATTCATGTTTGCATACAAAATTATTGATTCTTAAAAGGGCACATTTTTCACAGCTTGAGAAAAAGAATCAGTTGTTCTGGTTTTGGACATTTTGGGGCCAAACTCGTGTTTATAATTCATGTGCTACCTCCCTGGGAATAGACAGCATGGCAAAGCCAAGAGCCAAGGCACCACTAAACGCAACTGCAATTCCTGACCCACAATGAAGGAAGCATTTTTCTGAGTGGCGATTAACAGTTTGCACTAACACAACTTGCTGTGCTTTCCGAGTGCTCTTTGCCTTTCTCTTGCACAATCCATCTTCATAAAGAAATGACGTGAACCATCTTGTTTTGGCTTCTTGGAACCTTTGAGCACTATTGCAATATAAATATGAAATAATAGTGATTAACTGGGAAGAAAAGGGGGTCTTATGAGAGTCATTGGTATCACTGCACAGGGTCAGCTCTCCTCCAGTCTGGGTTTAGTCCTAAAGAAATGAACTGGAGAGGAAAATGTGTCCTGTGCCATAGCCCAGAACTGAGGGAGAATGGATGCCAAAGTGAACTCACAGACTTCTGACAACCTGGCCCTGTGACAGAATGCATCCCAGTATTCACACCCTGCACACTTTTGTAATAATCTCTGTACACGGTATGCCTTGCGAGGTAGCATTTGAAAACTCATCACTTTCTTATCAGCAATGGTAAAATGTGTGTAACAGCATGATGCCTACAATTATAAATTTCCCTCTGTATGGAGTTAAAAATCAGACTCACATAGCACCAAACTGGGCAAATAGACCAGTCTTGAACGAAGGAGTGTATGCTTGTCTTAATAGGTATTTAAGCAGTAAACAGAGTCATCAAGCAGGAAGGGAAAGCAAAGGTAGAAACCCAGCAGGGAACATCCTTCCGCATAGATTCTTTGTCTTCTGGTTCTCAACTGCAAATACTTTTCAAGAGGGGGACTGAGATTATAAAAAGGAGGGACAAACATCCCAAGGAAACTCTCTCTCTCTCTCTCTCCCTGTCCATCACATTCTCTGCACCTGAGAAGGCAAAAGAAACAGCTATTGGACTCTGGGGGAGTGTGTGTCAGTGAGGCTTCGGGAGCATGTGGGTAAAAGCATTACCTTGAATTAAGTTTAGTCTGTCAAGTTTAGCAATAGAAAATGTTATATCTTTTTTGTTTTTTGGTACCTATTTCTGACTGTATTGCCTATGCTTATTCTCACGTAAATTCTCTTTCTTTGCAGCTAATAAGCTTGTTGTATTGATTTATCTAATCCAGTGTGTTTAAACTGAAGTGTCTGGATAACTCCATTTAAGGTGTCAAGTTGTCATATATTATTCCCTTAAAGGAACAACAGACTTAATAGATTGGAACTGCCTAGGAGAGGGCTGGGCAGTACAGGACATACATTTCTGGGGGAAAACCCAGGACTGGAGGTGTGTTGGGGAACCCTCACAGTCTAACCAAGGCTGGTTAGAGCTGGGTGTGGCTGGCAGCCTGTAGTTATACAGACATATATGGGAGAGTCCAACTGCTGGAGGCAGTTTGTGAGCAGCCCAGGTGGGAGCTACAGCAGCAAGGCATTGTGAGGAGACCAGGGTTGCCGTGCAGGGGTAAAACAGCCCCCCACTGGTCTGGATTGCACCCCGTATGTCACAGACCCCCTCCTTAGTTACCATCACTAATGCTTCAGTGAAAGCACTGGGGGGACAGTTACCTTTGCCACGCTCAGCTGAATTGGTAAGATCACTCTCACTTTCTGGATATGAGCAGAGGGATGGTTCTGGACGTAAGGTCTGGATCGCGACTCACAGGGATGGGGCTCTATCCTGGCTCTGTCACACACACCCTGTGTTACCTTGGGCAAACCACTTCACCTCACTGTGCCTCAGTCCCGACCTGTCCCATGGGGATCCCAGTGCTGCTCTATCTCACGAGGTGTGAGAGGATCAGATAGTCCAGGAACAAGGCCCCAAAGTACCTTGTGCAGCACCTAGCATAATGGAGCCCTGATCCTGTCTGCACCCCAGGGTACTACTCCACCATTAATAATAATAATTAATACATGATCTAACATTAGATCTGACCTGTGCACACTAGCTCTGAGCTCTTGGAGGTATGGACCACCTCACCTGGGCACAGTGCTGAGCTGCACATACAGGCCACTGCTGCTGGGCACAAGTAAATATACAACATCCAGTCTCATGAGAGCTCATTCCCCTGCAATTCTCCCCCAGGCTCTGCTCCACAGTCATCACTGCCAGCCCATGCTGAGGGGGAGCCCTGGCCTGGGATGGGCATCTTACACCTCGCTCTGAGGGGGAGCCTTGTCCTGGCAGAGCCATATTATGCCCCACCATGCTATGAGCCATAGGGGGAAGTAGAACTTCCAATTCTGTCTTTGAGGGGCACACAGAATCCACTAACGCTCCATCACTCCTTGATGACATATGAAAGTCTGCAACCCACTCAGCACAGCATGGTGGAAATCTCCCGAGAACGCAGCTCTCTCCCCCAGAAACAGACTCTGTGATGCTGTGATTGAAGATGACCATTTATATCATTGTTCCTACCACTGTTATACAATTGCAACAAATTTTACACAGAGTGTCTCATGTAAGGTGTTGTGATGGGTTGGATCACAGAAACCCCCCTGGGAGCTGCCAACCGATGTGCCAAGACTACTTCTATCCCTGTTTTCCCTGCCAGCACCCTGTCTTGCCGAGCCAGACACTCTTGTACACTTCAACAAAGACCCAGGGTCTGAATTACCTGCCCCAAAGCTGCAGGTTTACCTGAAAACAGCTCACAGAAGTGTGCTTGTCTTTAGCACCCAGATGCCCAACTCCCAGTGGGGTCTAAACCCAAATAAATCCATTTTACCCTCTATAAAGCTTATGCAGGGTAAACTCATAAATTATTTGCCCTCTATAACACTGACAGAGAGATGCACAGCTGTTTGCTCCCCCAAGTATTAATACAGACTCTGAGTTAATTAATAAGCAAAAAGTGATTTTATTAAATACAGAAAGTAGGATTTAAGTGGTTCCACGTAGTAACAGTCACCAAGCAAAATAAAATAAAATGCGCAAATCTATGTCTAATCAAACTGAATCCAGATAAGATCCTCACCAGTTCCAGAATGCTCCCTTTTACAGACTGATCTCCTTTTAGCCTGGGTCCAGCAATCACTCACACCCCCTGTAGTTACTGTCCTTTGTTCCAGTTTCCTTTAAGTATCCTGTGGGGGTGGACAGGCTCCTTCTTTAGCCAGCTGAAGAACAAAATGGAGGGGTCTCCCATAATAGACTCTCTCTTGTGGGTGGAGACCCCCTCCTCACCCTGTGTAGAATCCAGTCACAAAATGGAGATTTGGAATTGTTGAGTCTGAACTCTTTATGAGTTTAAACTTAACCCAGACTTGATGTCTCTATCTGAAACTTTTAATCAAAGCTCTGACCTGTGAACCACTCATGACACCCCCCCCTCCCAATAAGTAAGTAGCCATCGTTTTTTTTTGTCTTCTTCCATTTTAACCTTAACCTGTTTTATCAAGTATCAGATCAGAGGGGTAATTAGTCTGTTTCTGTCTAGAGAAGCAAGAATCCTGTGGCACCTTATAGACTAACAGATGTTTTTTGCATGAGCTTTCTGGGTGGTGTTTTTTGATGTAGAATCTTTGATTTTTTATGACTGATTATGATCTGTTAATCAAATGTTTTTTTCTGTCTGTATAATAAACATTGATGCTCCACCCCTAAGAATCACATGGGCAAGTCACCTGCCCATGCATGACTCAGGACTTGCAGGCAGCAGCCATTACCCACATGCTACCTTGAATGTCCTCTTTTGTCTGTTAAATGCTTCCTGATTGAGCACATTCCTTTCCCAAGGAGTGACCAAATGTTCTAACTAAGGCTACTAGAAATCAAGCAATTATACAGCCAATGTTCATAATTCTGAACACACAAATGGTGCCTGCATACAACTAGGATGAACATAACCAGTAGATCATAACCTTTACATAGATATGTTACATGGCATATGTAGCAAAACTCTATTCCAGTTATATCATACATACATTTATAAGCACCCCCCATAAAGCCTTATGGGGTACACTGTCACAGGTGTCACTGGAAAAGTTATAATATATCAAGTATGATTATCCTGATTAACTCCATGTATCATCTTTGAATCTGGAGTTCTGAATATTGGCCATGTATTTGTATCTCCAACCTGTGTGTTGTTCCAGGGTGACACCCGCCAGATACATTTACAACAGGACTAGACAGCTAGGTGTTGATGGCCCATCAAGACCACTCAGCTCACAATGGGCCATTGAAGAAACTCATCCAGTCCAGTCTCCCTGCCGATGCCTCAGCCAGTGAGAAGCCAATGGCCACACCCTTTGATTCAGCTAAACACAGAGGGCAAGTGACATGTGACCCTGGACTCCATTTTGGGACAGACAACAGAGGCTGTGGGCTTTGTTTGAGACAGTAAACTTCCATGCACATGGCAAAGAGTGTAAAAGACCTCTGAGACCCTTCCATTTTGCCTCTTTCTTGCTCTAATTCTCTGGACTGTGGATTTACAACAGAAAGAAGCATCTTGAACTCTGGACAGAGCACCTTCCAATCTTTTGGAAGTTACCAGCGAGACTTTTGCAAACCAGCCATCTGTTCCATCACTGCTACAAACCCAATATAAGGACGTTGCAATCACTTATAGATTCATAGATTCTAGGACTGGAAGGCACCTTGACAGGTCATCGAGTCCAGTCCCCTGCCCTCATGGCAGAACCAAATATTGTCTAGACCATCCCTGATAGACATTTATCTAACCTACTCTTAAATATCTCCAGAGACAGAGATTCCACAACCTCCCTAGGCAATTTATTCCAGTGTTTAACCACCCTGACAGTCACTTGTATGTATATGATTCCTTAACCATTTATAACTCTCTGCTTTTCTTTGATTATTAAATCTTTAGTTAGTTTACTAAGGATTAGCTGATAGCCTGATATGTGGGTAAGATCTGAATTATATATTGACCTGGGGATAAGTGTCTGACCGATGGTGAATCAGATTTTCAATAACCCCTCACTATATTAGACCTGTTTGCCTGGATGGGAGCCAAGGGCTGCAATGCCTAACAGGGACGACGTTTGGCTTCTCATTAACCAGTGTGGTATTACAGAAGCTATTGGGTTACTGGCCCAGTGAATCTAATTATAGAACAAACCACCAGTCTGCCCTGTTTCTTGCAGTCTGCCCTGAGTGTGGCATTCTCCATGTGGCCCATTCAGGAACCCGATCACAGACCCCTACAGCCCTTTCTCCAGTCCCTCACCTTCAAGGGGAATGCCTCATCCCAGACTCAAGGGGCGTCAGCTGACCCCACATGGGCAGCTTTGGGAGGCCTGTAGCTCAGGCTGCTGCCTCCCCCAAACCTGTGAGATCTGGAGGAGCTGTAGCTAACCCCAGTCTGCCCCTGGCCTCCAACTACAGGTGGTTGGAAAATGGATTTTCCATCCCGTGAGAAATATCAAGCTTCTGGCTCCCCCTGCCCCAAATTCCAGTTGAAAACCCAACATTCTGACACAACATTCTCCCACAACATTGGGGGGCGGGATTTTTGTCAGTCAAAATGTTTCATTTCACTAAGGTCACAAGGTTTCATTTCTATTTTGACTTTTTTTTATTTTTACATAAAATACATTTCTGTACAAAAAGTCATTTCAAAATGAAAAATTGAGTTTAAACAGCATCTTTTGATATTTTTGAAAAAAAATCCAATTATTTTTCAAATCAACATTTTGACAGAATTGATATGATTTCATGAACAAATTCATTTTCTGTGAACCAGCATTTTTCAGTTTGAAAAGATCTTCTCTAGTTCAAATAGAAATTATTTTGGAGCAGTCCCATGGACCATGTTATTCTGATGGTAAGGCTAAATAAACACAGTGATCCCTTCTGGCCTTGGAATCTATGAATCTAACTCCCATCTGGGAGAGATTCTTCACAAATGTCCAGGCTCTGACCCCTCTCCTGAATAGAGGACATCAGAAAGCTGTCTGGCCAGGTCCCTGGCAGAGGCAAATCAGCTGCACTGAAGGCTACACCAATGTACACCAGCTGAGGATGTGGCCCAAAATCTCTGTGAGCAGCTTCCAGATAAGATAAGCTCCATAAAGCTCTGACCACCTCATCTATGGGGAGGTAGCTCCCAGTTCAGCCCAGCATTAACAGGCATGGCCAGGGGTGGCTCTAGCCATTTCGCCGCCCCAAGCACGGCGGCACGCCACGGGGGGTGCTCTGCCAGTCACCGGTCCCGTGGCTATGGTGGACCTCCCGCAGACGTGCCTGCGGATGCTCCACCGAAGCCGTGGGACCAGCGGACCCTCCGCAGGCACGCCTGCGGGAGGTCCACCGGAGCCGCCTGCCGCCCTCCCGGCGACCGGCAGAGGCCCCCCACGGCGTGCCACCCTAAGCACGCGCTTGGCGTGCTGGGGCCTGTAGCCGCCCCTGGGCATGGCCATGGGGAGTCTTGCTTTCCCCTCACCTGCTATAGCTATAGCTGCTGCTTATGAAGCCTCTGAGTCCCTGTTCAAGCTTTGGTAGCTGTAAGCCAGAGGATGCCAGCACATCAAGCCTTGGTCCAGTCACCAAACAAAGGATTCTGCCAGTGGGCTGAGACCACTCTGGTGGACACAGCAAGACACCAAGTGCATCAGCATTTACAATGCTGTGGTAAGTGCCACTTGGGCAGGGTTGAAGGATGGGGAGATCCCACATGTCCAGATGCTCAGCAGCCTTTCTAAGTCCATGTGCTTATCAATCCAAAAATCCATCCAGGAAACATTTGATTTCCTTCCACTCTAAAGGGGCTTGAAGTAGGTGTTGTCTGGGCAGGGCACATTGATGTGTTCAATTCTGTACCTTTCCTGGAGCCCCTTTGAGGGGAATTTAAAAAACTGGGGCACTTTCCTTTCATTTCAAATAAACAAAGATTGTTTTAAACTTTGTCTAAATCTTGGTGGGTTTCCTGGCTGGACAAACATCTAATACTTCAACCACACTTTACTTGTCTCTTGGGGATTTGAAGGATTTTTCGTTGTTAGCTTTCTAAAGGACTTGCTGGGTTTTAATTGTTTCATCATCTTTCATAATAAAAATAAAAATCTATTAAAAGGAGGTGCATGACTATGTCAATGGTGTTTTTAACAAGCTGGAGTTCTGAAGGAAGGCAGCTATCTATCAGCCGATCCATTTATTTACCATTTCTACAGCGCCCGTTGCCAGAGGCTGCATGGCCTATAGTAACGAAACAGCGTAGAACTCTGCAGAGCCCCTGTTTTCCATCAGCCCTTCTACAACAGGAGCCAGGTAAGGACAGCAGGAAAACGGGACAGGAGAGCTTGAGGAGGAAGCAGTGATCTGTGCAAAGTGAACCATTACACAGGGACATGCCAGGGATGGTAAGTGAGCTTCACTCTCATCTGACTGTTTATTTTAAGGACCTGACAGACTAACCCAAAATCACTTCTGAAGAAAGGAACAGATTATTCTTCTTAGGTGTGATTCACAGCCTGGGTGAAGTGCATCTGCCTGCATGTTGCATTACATCAGGTCACATTGTAGCGTGGTAAATTACATGGGTTGCAATGCAATGCATAAGCTGAGTCACACCAAGTCTAGTAAAGGTCATTAGATAGGAATGGAAAGGGAACAGCCAGTTCAAACTGGACTCGGGTTAACCTTTGAGGATTGAGACATCAAGAGGAAGCGACGGGTGCATTGAGATAGCTCTGGGTGGCTTAATTTGGAACTGTTGCAAATACTATACCTAAAGGCTACAGACCCCATCCCTTAGGGATGTCACATCATACAGGATGACCCTGTACATTCTCAATCTGGATCCCTGCTCTACCACACCTTGCTCCCCTCTTCTCAGGACAGAGACAGATCCCAAGGACAGAAGGGACCATTGTGATCACCTAGTCTGACCTCCTGAGCAGCACAGGCCAGAGACCTGCCCCACAATCATCCCTACAGCAGAGCTTTTAGAAAAACAGCCAATCCGGATTTGAAAATTGACAGTGATGGAGAATCCACCACCAGCCTTGGCAAGTTGTTCCAATGGTTAATTATTCTCACTGTCAAAAAGAGTATGAATTTTTGCAAATCTTATTTCCAGTCTGAATTTGTCTAGCTTCAAAAATTGAAAGGTGGATAAGGAACTGGTTAAAGGGGAGACTACAACAGGTCGTACTGAAAGGTGAACTGTCAGGCTGGAAGGAGGTTACTAGTGGAGTTCCTCAGGGATCAGTTTTGGGACCAATCTTATTTAATCTTTTTATTACCGACCTTGGCACAAAAAGTGGGAATGTGCTAATAAAGTCTGCAGATGACACAAAGCTGGGAGGTATTGCTAATACAGAGAACGACCGGGATATCATACAGGATGATCTGGATGACCTTGTAAACTGGAGTAATAGTAATAGGGTGAAATTTAATAGTGAAAAGTGCAAGGTCATGCATTTAGGGATTAATAACAAGAATTTTGGTTATAAATTGGGGACACATCAGTTGGAAGTAACAGAAGAGGAGAAGGACCTCGGAGTATTGGTTGATCACAGGATGACTATGAGCCGCCAATGTGATATGGCCGATAAAAAAGCTAATGCGGTCTTGGGATGCATCAGAGGAGGTATTTCCAGTAAAGATAAGGAGGTGTTAGTACCATTATACAAGGCACTGGTGAGACCTCATCTGGAATACTGTGTGCAGTTCTGGTCTCCCATGTTTAAGAAGGATGAATTCAAACTGGAACAGGTACAGAGAAGGGCTACTAGGATGATCTGAGGAATGGAAAACCTGTCTTATGAAAGGAGACTCAAAGAGCTTGGCTGATATATTTATATGATTGTTCTCTATAAATATCTCAGAGGGATAAATATTAGGGAGAGAGAGGAATTATTTAAGCTTAGTACTAATATGGACACAAGAGCAAATGGATATAAACTGGACACTAGGAAGTTTAGACTTGAAATTAGACGAAGGTTTCTAACCATTAGAGGAGTGAAGTTCTGGAACAGCTTTCCAAGGGGAGTCGTGGGGGCAAAAGACATATCTGGCTTCAAGACTAAGCTTGGTAAGTTTATGGAGGGGATGGTATGATGGGATAGCCTAATTTTGGCAATTAATTTGGCAATTGATCTTTGATTATTAGCAGGTAAATATGCCCAATGGTCTGTGATGGGATGTTAGATGGGGTGGGATCTGAGTTACTGCAGAGAATTCTTTCCTGGGTGCTGGCTGGTGAGTCTTGCCCACATGCTCAGGGTTTAACTGATCGCCATATTTGGGGTCAGGAAGGAATTTTCCTCCAGGGCAGATTGGCAGAGGCCCTGGAGGTTTTTCGCCTTCCTCTGCAGCATGGGGCACAGGTCACTTGCTGGAGGATTCTCTGCACCTTGAGGTCTTCAAACCACAATTTGAGGACTTCAATAACTCAGACATAGATTAGGGGTTTGTTCCAGGAGTGGGTGGGTGAGATTCTGCATTGTGCAGGAGGTCAGACTAGATGACCATAATGGTCCCTCCTGATCTTAAAGTTTATGAGTCTATAACTTCCAGCCATTGGATCTTGTTATCCTTTCTCTGCTAGACTGAAGAGCCTGTGACATTGCACTCCATAATGTTTTATGGAAATATGCTTATGAGTGTGAATATGATGTAACTGGAATATGCTTTATGCAAAAGGTCTCTTGTAAGGTATCATTACAAAGCTTATAATCTACTGAGTGTGTTCATCCTATTTGTATGACTGTATCAGTCTTGTATCTAAAACTAGGAATATGAAGTACAACTCTGAGGTCCTATTGTAATTATGCAAAGTGGGGCCATTAATGGTGGTTTAGAAGATTGATGGCTCCCATTGACTAGGACAATTGGTTGTAGATGGTCTGTTTTACTTGCAAACCTTCTTGGGTGCGTGCAGGCCAGCCCTGGAAGAATGAAGGCTGGGGTCTCACAGGATATGTGACCATGTCACAGGATACTGGAATCCATCTTAAACCTGGTGCTTTTCCATTTAGAAGGCGGGGTGGGGATCCAGATAGACAAAAGATTCCTGCCTTGGGCCAAAGCTATAAAAGGAGGTGGAGCAGAACAAGGGGGTGGCAGTCATGAGAACACCCCTGCTTTCCACCTAAGATGTCTGCTGGAACTAACAAGGACTGTACCAGGGGAAAGGATTAGGCCCAGACTAGGAAGGAATTTAGTTTGTGAAAAAAGCTTATTAGAACATCTCTAAGTGTGAGATTTTACCTGTAATCAGTTTCTTAATGTATTAGGCTTAGACTTGCGTGTTTTGTTTTATTTTGCTTGGTAACTTACTTTGTTCTGTCTGTTATTACTTGGAACCACTTAAATCCTACTTTTTATACTTAATAAAATCACTTTTGTTTATTAATTAACCCAGAGTAAGTGATTAATACCTGGAGGAGCAAACAGCTGCGCATATCTCTCAGTGTTATAGAGGGCGGACAATTTGTGAGTTTACTCTGTATAAGCTTTATACAGAGTAAAAAGGATTTATTTGGGGTTTGGATTCCATTGGGAACTGGGTGGCTGCGTGGTGGAGATAGGTGACCTGCTGTGCAGTTTTTGGTTAAAGTCTGCACTTTGAGGGCATGGACCAGACCTGGAGCTGTGTTTGCAGCTGGCTAGTGTGTCTGGCTCAACAAGGCAGGGTTCTGGAGTCCCAAGCTGGCAGGGAAAATGGGCTCAGAGATAAATTCAGCATGTCAGGTGACAGTCCCAAGGGTCTATGTGACCGAACCAGTCACAGAGCCCATTATCAAATACTAGTTTGCCTTATAAATTGTGATCCAGTCCCCCCTTAAACTTCCTTTTTCTGATCTAAATAGATTTGAGTTCCTTGAATCTAGCACTATAAGGCAGGTTTTCCAATCATTTAATCATTCTCATGGCTCTTCTCTGAACCCTCTCCAATTCATCAGCCTCCTTCTTGAACTGTGGACTCCAGAACTGGACACAGGATCCCAGCAGTGTCCTAGAATCCCCTGTTTCTACATCCCAGGATCGCATTAGTCCTTTTGGCCACAGCATCACTTGACTTTAGCAAAGCTTTTGATACGGTCTCCCACAATATTCTTGTCAGCAAGTTAAAGAAGTATGGGCTGGATGAATGGACTATAAGGTGGATAGAAAGCTGGCTAGATTGTTGGGCTCAATGTCTAATTGTCAGTCGATATCAAGCAGTGTGCCCCAGGGTTCAGTCCTGGGGCCGGTTTTGTTCAACATCTTCATTAATGATCTGGATGATGGGATGAATTGGACCCTCAGCAAGTTGGCAGATGACACTAAGCTGGGGGAAGAGATAGATACGCTGGAAGGTAGGGGTAGGTTCCAGAGTGACCTAGACAAATTGGAGGATTGGGCCAAAAGAAATCTGATGAGGTTCAACAAGGACAAGTGCAGAGTCCTGCACTTAGGTCAGAAGAATCCCAAGCACTGCTACAGGCTGGGGACTGACTGGCTAAGCAGCAGTTCTGCAGAAAAGGACCTGGGGATTACAGTGGATGAGAAGCTGGATATGAGTCAGCAGTGTGTCCTTGTTGCCAAGAAAGCTAATGGCATATTGGGCTGCATTAGTAGGAGCATTGCCAGCAGATCAAGGGAAGTGATTATTCCCCTCTATTTGGCACTGGTGAGGCCACATCTGGATTACTGCATCCAATTTTGGGGACACCACTACAGAAAGTATGTGGACAAATTGGAGAGAGTCCAGCGGAGGGCAACAAGAATTATCAGGGGGCTGGAGCACATGACTTATGAGGAGAGGTTGAGGGGGGTTCCAAAGAGGATGGAGCTCGGCTGTTCTCAGTGGTGGCAGATGACAGAACAAGGAGCAATGGTCTCAAGTTGCTGTGGGGGAGATCTAGGTTGGATATTAGGAAATGCTATTTCACTAGGAGGGTGGTGAAGCAGTGGAATGGGATACCTAGGGAGGTGGTGGAAACTCCTTCCTTAGAGGTTTTTAAGGCCCAGTTTGACAAAGCCCTGGCTGTGATGATTTAGTTGGGTTTGGTCCTGCTTTGAGCAGGGGGTTGGACTAGATGACCTCCTGAGATCTCTTCCAACCCTAATCTATGATTCTCTGATTCTATCACCCGGGGAGCTCACGTTCAGCTGATTATTCACCAAGACCCCCAAATCTGTGTGAGAATCAGTGCTTCCCAGGGTAGAGTCCCCCACCCTGTAAGTATGGCCTATATTCTTTGTTCCTAGATGTGTACGTTTACATTTAGCTATATTAAAACACATATTGCTGTCTTGTGTCCAGTTTACCAAGCTGTCCAGATCGCTGTGCATCAGTGACCTGTTCTCTTCATTCTTTACCGCTCCCTCAATTTTGTGTCATCAACAAAAATGATCAGTGATAATTTTATATTTTCTTCCAGATCATTCATAAAAAACTTAAATAGTGTAGGGCCAAGAACTGATCCCTGTGGAACCCCACCAGAACTCACTCAGTGATGATTCACTGATTACAATTACACTTTGAGGCCTATCCATTAATAGATCCCTGCAAACCTATGGATATCCATGGACAATGTTTGCAGATCACAGATCAGATGCAGATACAAATGTTGTATCCGTGCAAGGCTCCATCCATCAGCCAGTTTTCAATCCATTTAATGTGTGCCTCATTAATTTTATATTCTTCTAGTCTTTTAGTCAAAAAGTTAACATGCTCATTCTGCTGTCTCCTCAATGATTTGTTATTTCACAGCGGGATCGAGGGGGTCAGTTCAGTCTCTGCATTTGTGGGCTGGAGTGGGGAGTCTGAGAAGAAATGAGGGCAAGTTATGGTAAAATAAGAGAAGGAAAGGGGAGAGGAGAAGAACATGAGAGGACAGGAAAGTCTGGGAGAAAGAAGGGACTAGCAGACAGCAGAGCAGAGCGGGTGCTGTTCTGTCTCAGCTGACTCTATGTTTGGGGAATAGGCACTTCGCTGACACAACTTGGCACCTTCCTAGACCTCTGCCAATTGCCTGGCACTAGAAAGTAGCCAAGAATCCAGTAGTCCATAATCATTGGCTCTCATTATGGGATAATTGCCTTTTTCTCCTGCATAATTTATGCCCTCATTCATGTCCACAGCCATGATTTGCAGGCACAAATCTGAGTATTGCTGCTGCAATCCAGGATGCAGAGCTGTGGGTGGGCTCATTCGTGTGTGCACTTGATTACAGGTGCAAAACGCAGGCACAAATTGTGTGTGCCTCAAAGTGACCCTGTCATAATTAGGAACACAAGAATTACCATGCCAGAACAGACCATCGACTCTGGTGTCATGCCTCTCACAGTGTCCAGTGCCCAATGCTGTGGAGGAGGAGACATCTCCTAACACACAGGGGCGGTTCCAGGCACCAGCGCAGCAAGCGCCTGCATGGGGCAGCAAGCCGCGGGGGGCAGCCTGCTGGTTGCTGTGAGGGCGACAGGCAGGCAGCTTTCAGCGGCGTGCTTGTGGGCAGTCCGCCGGCCCCACGGCTTCGGCAGCAAAAAACAGAGCCGTCCTTGCTAACACAACGTGCCTGACTGTTCAGTAGGGCAATGCTGGGCCAAGAAGCGAATTACTGATTTAGTTATGTGTATTGCAGTAGCACTAGTGTCCCCAGTCCAGGACAAGAACCCCATTGTGCTAGGCACTCTACAGACACAGACCAAAAAGTCCCTGCACCAGAAGGTTTCCAATCTAAGTGCAAGACAAGAGACACCAGGCGGATACAACAGATAGACACAAGGAAACAATGAGACAATACTGGTCACCATGACAGGCAGTGGTTTCAGTCTCACCCACGGCATCACTGTCATTGAGGTTTTGTAGGCACCAGGGCAAAGGGGAGTTTTCAGTCGGGATCGGAAGGAGGATACTGAGGTGCTTTGCGGATGGTTCCAGGCAGCGCCTCCCATGGTTTGATAGGATAACACTATTTAGTCAATAGGTCAATAACGTGCCGCCACTGGTAATTAGTACCGAGGGTCAATGTTGGGATATTGAAAGTCTTTTTCCTGAGTGTCTGGCTGGAGAGTCTTGCCCGCATGCTCGGGGTTCAGCTGATCGCCATATTTGGGGTCGGGAAGGAATTTTCCTCCAGGGTAGATTGGCAGTGGCCCTGGAGGTTTTTCACCTTCCTCCGCAGCATGGGGCAGTGGTCGCTTGCTGGACGATTACCTGCTACTTGAAGTCTTTAAACCAGGATTTGGGGACTGCAACAGCTGAGTCAAGGGAGAGAATTATTTCAAGAGTGGGTGGGTCAGCTTTTGTGGCCTGCATTTTGCGGGAGGTCAGACTAGATGATCATAATGGTCCCTTCTGATCTTAAGTTCTATGATTCTATGATTCTATGTGTTGGGGCAGCCATGGGGACAGCCCAAAGATGCATTTGAAAGGTTAACCAGTAGGCACAGAAGGGCAATATTGTGGGCAGAGCAGCGTCACAATCGTGTGACAGAGAATAGATGGGTGGGAGTAGGGCTTGAAGGGCCTTGGAAGTGAAGACAATAGTTTGTGTTTGGTGCAGTGGAGAACGGGGACCCAGTGGAGGGATGCAGAGAGAAGGGTGATGTGCTCGAAGCCACGGGTTAGGAAAATGATCTCTGCAGCAGCACTTTGAATGGATACAAATGGGGCAAGGTGGGATTTGTCGGGTCTGGAAAAGAGGATGAACTGGCTGGAAGAAAGTCTATGTCCTGAAGCATGAGGATGGATATCCCTTGTCATTGGTATCCAGTAGGTATTATTTCAGGTGCTGTTCTTCATCGGATCAATGTCTAATTCTTTCTAAACATTTTACCTAGCTCATTGATTGGCATTGTGAAGGAAGTTTGTGGCATCAGTAATGTAGCCCAGTAATAAGGTTCCATGGGGAAATTGAAAGAGCTACTACAAGGAACAATTTATAATTTCATAGTCACCTGTGGGCATGACACGGGGACACAGGAACTGCCCTGGAGGGGTTTGTCTCTGCTCACTGACTGTCACAAGGGCAAACAAATAAATAATCATCTGCACCTGGGTAAACCGCCAATTTTCAATTTACATTAAATACGCTGGGCCTGACTTTCCATTACTCCAGTTCAACCCTAGCCTAACCCTGTTGATTTCAGGCAACCTACACTGCTGCAAGAGAGGGGAAGATCAGACCCATCCTACTAGTGAGATAATGCCAAGAGGGAGCGGGCAGTGAACACTAAAGAGTGTGCTGAGCTAAGCTAAGCCTGGCATCAGGCCAGGAACCCAGGTGACAGTCAAGAGGTGAGTTCCCAAGGGACGGTGTCTTGAGCCTGACCAGAGAAGGGGTAAGTGGAGGTCAGCAGCATCACTTTGGTCATCGAGTGGCTAGCGAAGGAGCAAAGGCTCTCCACTGCAGGAACTGTGCATGTTCCTATTTCTGTAGGAAGACCACAAGGGGTGGAAAGTGGCTTCTGTTCTGAAGTGGGAAATGGAGGGACTCAGACAGCAGCTGGAGTCATGGAGGAAAGCAGAAAGGGCTGTCACATGAAGGGTGGTGCTTTCAGGAGAGTCACTCAAACAGCACCCCAAAGCCTATCCGGCTCAAAAGTCAGGGTGAGAAGGATACGGAGCAAATATAAACTTGCCCACCCCTTAAGAGAAAGAGAGGATACAATGATAGATAGTCCCTGTCGAAGTATCCAAAGCTGTTTCATCATAGCTCAGGGAAAGCACCTAGAGTGGATGTTTATGACCAGAAACCCATGAGCATTTCTAGGCTAAGCTCACATCCATACCAATAAAAGTGTTCAGCCACATAGGTGACAAAGAAACTTCTCAACAATTCATTGTATCTATAATCCCTGTTCGTAAACAGAGGAAAGATCCAGTGAAATATGACTCTTCTAGACCAATCTCCTTATTGAATTGGGATTATAATATTTTCACTAAAATCCCAACTGTAAACCATGGGAAGTACTAACTGAGGCCCTGATGCTGCAAAGACTGAGCCACATGCTTAACTTTGCAAACTGTGAGTATGTCCAATGACATCAATGAGACTGTTCACAGTGCATAGAAGAAAGGACCATTCTGAGTCTGGATGCCGAGAAAGCCTTTGACAGGGTGGAGACAAGTTAAAAATGTAGATTTGGTCTTTATTTTCTGAAATGAATTGAATCAAAAGACACAAAACCTAAGACTAGAAAGCAAACCAACTGGAATGTACCACCATGTTTTCAGCTGGGAAGCTGGCTCGGTGGGGAAGTTATCTACTTCCTACCTATTACATCCATTTTTTATGGAACAAGCTCAAGATCATCCAACAATATGGGTATCTCCACTGGCAGAACACAAAACAGCATTAGATTACGTGCAGACTATACCCTGCTTTATTTGGGTGTCATTCACCTCCATGCAGGGGGCCAGCACAAGGCCCAAGTGTCACTTAAGTCCCATTTCAGCCTTATTATATGGCGTGGAATGGGATCACTCCAACAGAAATTTAAAAATACAGAAGCTTATCAAGGTCCAGAATTAATATAGGAGAAAACAAAAATCTACATTTTAACAGGGTAACACACCTGAAGGAAAAACACAAATGCAAATCTTCTTGTAGATACTTAGAGTTGAATATTTCTCACTAGACTGAATAAGCTGCATCGTGCATCTCTCTGTTGGACTCAGACAATGGAACACCTTACATCTCTATCTTTGCATAATCTCAGCTATCTTCAGGGGAACTGCAGGGCCTTTTACCTATGAAGATCTGAATTCTGACTTCAGTGTTTCACTGCAAGAGACCCCAGGCACCTCACAGAAGACAAGCCCAACCAGTGACTGGAAGTCAGGAAACCTGGTTCTGGTCTTGGTTCTGTGGGTGACTTGCTGTGTAAACTTGGACAAATCACACTCCTGATATGTGCCTCTGTTTCTCCAGATGTTAAATTGAGATAATGATACTTTCCCAGCTTTGTAAAGTACTTTGAATTCTACAGGTGCCAAGTGTTGATTTTCAGCAGCTGCACATTAAAATCTCAGCCAGTCCTTAGCACTTATGCAGCACTTTTCACCTTCAAAGCACTTTACAATTTAATGAGCTAAACCACATTGTCTAATAAATGTTAGGGATGCACAAGGATATAAATGAGTTGGGATCATTAACAGCCTCCATTCCAAGGACCTTTTCAAGCACAGAGCTTCCTTCTCAACCTTTGATCTTAGGTGGCCATTCCTCCTCACAGTGGCAGTGGAGGGAAATCACCAGACATCATCTCTGGAGTCCTCTTCCCCAGTCACTACCTACATCATAGCTCAGATCTGCTCTTGCAACACAGGCAGAGGAGGTGACCAGCTTGCGCCTGACACCTGGAGTTTCACACACGCGCACGCATAGTCCACTGCCACCACTCCCCCCTGGCCCAGGGCCCAGTCTGAACAGCTGGACATGGGAACATAATGAGAGACAGGATCAAATATGACTGGTTTATAGTCAACTTCTCTCCTCCAGCTCTAGGTTGAACATACTGCTGAGTCCATGCAGGGGTGTCCTGTCACATAACCCTCCTTGACAGTGTGGAGCAAGCAAAAGAGTGCCCTGTTACTCTTCACAAACCTGATTGGCCTGGGGGCCTTGCACTCCAATGCATAGCAGCATTAACTCTGACCCTTGGAGGGCTGGAGCCAAAGAAACGGATGGGGACCAGCGCCGGAAAGACTGAAAGAGGAGAAAAAGGAAGCAGCAGGGCAGGAGGCTGGAGCCCTAAACTAGGGCAGATTGGGAGCTGCTCAGAGAAGAGTCAGCTGCTCCTGGGAACCCCACAACAGCTCTCCCAACTTTTCCCACCCACTCTGGAGCAGCAGGGAATGTCTGGATTCCATAAGAAGCAGCAATGCTCAGATAGGAGACATTAATTACAGCCTTTAACATTTAATTACAGGTTCCCTTGGTTTTCACTGTATATTTAAAGCTCGAAACCCTGTCGAGTGCCTCTGCATTTCCATAGCTGAGATATGAACTCATACTCCAGTAATAGGAGAGACCATTCCATGTTCACAGAGCTGTGAGAATGCTGTTCAGCAAATACTTTATTCGCCTATAAAGTCAGTTTCAGGTGACCAAAACTGATTGTGAATTTGTGTTGAATTTGGCAAGCAGTTTTGGCTGAAGCTGCTGGGGAAAAAATTCCCCAAAAGTCTAAATGTTTTGTTTTGACATTTTTGAAACAAAACATTCTGACTTTCATTTCAAAACAATGTTTCATTTAGAAATGTAACTAGATTTAACTAAACATTTTAAAAGGGTTAAAAAAAAGCAATGGAAAACAAAACAAGAAGTCAAACAAAATGTTTAATTTGACCCAAAATGAAAAATTGTTTCTTTTGGTGAGAAAAAACAAAAATATGTCATTTTGGGTCAATCCAAAACCATTTCCTTTTCAGATTTTTTTTGTTTGAACCTTTCAGTTAAGGAGAATCTACAGATGGTTATGGGAGGAGAAAGATACCTTCTTGTTTCCAGTAGCATGTCCCAGAAATGGGCCTGAGGACCTCAGGGATCAGGTGAGGCTACAGCAATCTCCAGGAAAGCTTGGAAGCAGCTGGTACCTTCACTAGATGGTGACAACATTCCAAGTTAGGGCCTCAATACCATGCAAGGTGTCTGCCTGATGGGCCTGTCCTATTTCACTGAATGTATCTCCAGGCTCCTGATCCTAGACCCACTTCCTCCATGGTTCTGATCCAAAGCCAGAAAAGATTTGCCTTACCCAGAGCATGGATCACATTTTCACAAACAGGCTCCTACATTACTGCTCCAAAATGTCCCTGTGCACGCAAGCACAAATATGCCTATCGGTAATCATTCCTGGAAATCACCCATTCTCTGCACAGTTGTACACCTGAGTGTGCACAATTCCCTTTGCACGCCTATGCATACAGATGTAGCAGGAACAACACAGGTGCCTAGTTTTTCAAAACATAGCCCTATAAGTCATATATTAAACATCCCTTTGTCCATTTATTTAAGCAACTCTGTTGCCCTAATTCAGCCTACAAGGAACATGGGTAAGGCAAGAGAGCCTGTCTGATCTATGATAGGGCAATGTGTGGAGTTCAGGAAGCCTGCCTTCAATTCCTAGCTCTGCCACTGACCAGCTGTGGGACTTTGGATAAGTCACTTCACCTCTCTCTGACTCAGTTTCCCCTCCCCCTTGCTCTGTCTTGTCTGTTTAGAATGTGAGCTCTCTGGGGCTGGCACTGTCTCTCGTCGTGTGTCTGTCCAGTGCGTAGCACAATGGGGCCTCAGGCGAGACTGCGTCTCTAGGTGATGTCTGTAATACATAATAATAGGGAAACTTCCTCATTGCTACACTAGTCCCCAAACTCTTCCTGGAATCAGGAACTGTGAGGGCTGGGGCTGGGATCAGGGGATACTTCTCAGAAGTGTAGCATCCACTTGGCCTTTCTCCAGCCAATGTCCATGACCAGCAAAGAACACGTGCTTCCTCCAGCCAGATTACAGGGCTATATAGCCAGGAGCAGGAGCCAAAGCCCACTGGGTAAGGTCTCCATTCTCCTTAGAGATCCTCTCCTCCTAATTCCTGCCAAAGGACTGGTCCAGCTGGACTGAGCAGGTGCTGAGAGTCACCAACAGTTTCTAGGAACTCAATTAGAGCCAGGTAAGAACTATTTAATAATAGCCCATCCCTCCCTTGCTATTCACAGATGGTCAAACCACGGAGCCTGCTCCCTGGCTTCGTTGGAGCTGAGCAGCCATGCGGCAGGAATGGGAGGACATACCCTGTGCACTGCTCTCCCGTGCCTGACTCATAAGGAATCAGACCACAGGGCAGGATGGAGTCTCAGGACCAGTGCCCGCTCCCGAGGTCAGATCTTTATAAAGTGACAAAGCTGAATTCAACCTTTGGACCTGAGTGGGAGGGCACTGAATAGCGATTGCCTGTTGAAGGCTGCCAGGACTGGCCCTGCCCCAGCATCCTGCACTCACTTAGTCATCTTCATGCAGCCTTTGTACATGAGTCCTGGGCTTCCTTAAAACCTCTACTCTCCAAACTTCCTTCAGCCTGTAACAATGTGTCCCCAGCATCCTGGCCTGGAATCTCCCCAGACTGTCCCCGCTCTGGCTGGGGGCTGAACTCCTTTCCAGTATCATCGCACGAGTGGGAGACAAACATGCACTGGATCCAAGGAAACAACAGTGGGATCCTGCCTCCAGTAAAAAATTGTACTTGAACCTGACCTGCTGTCACTCTGCACCCCAACACAGCCCTGCCCCCCACAGGAACCTGCACCCAACACAGCCCTGCCCCCCACAGGAACCTGCACCCAACACAGCCCTGCCCCCCACGGGAACCCTGCACCCACAACGGCCCTTCCCCCCATCGGAACCCTGCACCCAACATAGCCCTGCCCCCCACGGGAACCCTGCACCCCACGGGAACCCTGCACCCCACGGGAACCCTGCACCCCACACAGCCCTGCCCCCCACAGGAACCTGCACCCAACACAGCCCTGCCCCCCACAGGAACCTGCTCCCTACACAGCCCTGCCCCCCACGGGAACCCTGCACCCAACACGGCCCTTCCCCCCATATGAACCCTGCACCCAACACAGCCCTGCCCCCCACGGGAACCCTGCACCCAACACAGCCCTGCCCCCGCACAGGAACCCTGCACCCAACACAGCCCTGCTCCCCACAGGAACCCTGCACCCAACACAGCCCTGCCCCCACAGGAACCCTGCACCCAACACAGCCCTGCCCCCACAGGAACCCTGCACCCAACACAACCCTGCTCCCCACAGGAACCTGCACCCAACACGGCCCTGCCCCCACAGGAACCCTGCACCCAACACGGCCCTGCCCCTCACAGGAACCCTGCACCCAACACGGCCCTGCCCCCCACAGGAACCCTGCACCCAACATGGCCCTGCCCCCCACAGGAACCTGCATCCCACACAGCCCTGCCCCCCACAGGAACCCTGCACCCAACACGGCCCTGCCCCCACAGGAACCCTTAACCCCAACACAGCCCTGCCCCCGCACAGGTACCCTGCACCCAACACGGCCCTTCCCCCCACAGGAACCCTGCACCCAACACAGCCCTGCTCCCCATAGGAACCCTGCACCCAACACAGCCCTGCCTCCCACGGGAACCCTGCACCCAACACGGCCCTGCCCCCACGGAACCTGCACCCAACACGGCCCTGCCCCCCACGGGAACCTGCACCCAACACGGCCCTTCCCCCCATAGGAACCTGCACCCAACACGGCCCTGCCCCCACAGGAACCCTGCACCCCACACAGCCCTGCCCCCACAGGAGCCCGGCACCCTAACATGATCCTGCCCCGAACAGGAACCTGCACTCCAACAATCCTGCCCCCAACAGGAACTTTGCACTCCAACAGTGCTCTGCCCTCCACAGGGACCTTGCCTGCCCCCACAGGAACCCTGCACCCCAACACAGCCCTGCCCCCCACAGGAACCCTGCACCCCAATGTGATACTGCCCCCACAGGAACCCTGCACCCCAACACAGCCTTGCCGCCAACAGGAACCCTGCACCCAACTTCGCCCTGCCCCCCCCCAGGAACCCTGCACCCCAACACAGCCCTGCCCCTCCCCCGCGAAATGCTGACCCTGGAGATCCCCAGGGCAGTGCCCACATGGAGTGAGAAGAGTTCTCCTTGGAGCCCTTGGTTCTGAAATCGGTTGACACCAGAGATGAGGCCAAGCCAGCTACTGCGCATGTGGCTGGGGTGAGCCCAACTCTCCCCGCTGGCCGCCTGGCACAATAGTGCTCAAGCAGTGCAGCAGCAGCTTTCCTGGAAGATGGGCACCAAGGTATATCCAGCTCCCAGGGTGGCATGAGGGAGCAGGCGTCTGACTCCCTTGGGGCCTGATCTGGCCAAGTGCTGGGTACCCTCAGTGCCCCTGACACCAGGAGGGTGATGGCTGTGTCTTCATTTGCGTATCGGGAATCGAACCACCAGCCAGATATGTATGGACACAGAGCGGGAGAGCACGCCCAATATGTTTGACTGGTGACCAGAGCTCTCCCGGGTGTGCCCTGTTCTGATGCCATACACCTCCCGGCATGGCCGTGCGGTGCCAGCAGCACTATGGCTCCTGGCCGGTGTCAGCGGTGCCCAGCCCTGCCCATCTGAGACAGGGTGCTCTAAGCCAAGGGCTTTACTCTAGCAGCAGCCCTCCCCCTGGGGATTGCTGTCGCCTGTGGGATGAATGGCAATGCAGAAGCTGCAGTTTGGGCCCAGTGTATTCCCTCTGCTGGGCTATTGAGTCACCTCTGCTCACCTGCAGTGCATAGCTAGCTCCGTGCCAGGGCAGGGAGGCACGTCATTCCCATCACCCGCTGGTCAGAGGGGCTGCACCCTGCACTAGCCAGGGCACTTCCAAGGCAGCAGAGTGCAGGGCATAGAACACAGGAGATGGGGCTCTACTCCTATTGACTTGTTGTGCAAACCTGGCACATGTGACTTCCTCCCTCTGGGCCTCAGTTTCCCCACCTGTAAAATAAGGACAATGCTACTCAATGGCCTTTGTGAAGTGCTTTGAGTCTGCAGATGAAAAGCTCTGCCTGTTGTTCTTACACTTCATCGTGAAAGATGCCAAAGTGCTTCACAAACTATCTCCCGGGCACGGAGCACCAGTGCAATGCAGTTGCTTCTAGGGTGGAGCATGGCAGCCATTTGAAGCACAGAAGACGGCTCTGGGAGGGCCATGGCCCAGGACCCTGCAGCCAGCCATAATACTGACAGGAAGGGCTGTGGATTCCTATCGCCACAGAGTGGCCTGGTGGTTTTATTATCGAGCCCCCTGCAGCAAATTGCCTGTACCTCCATTTGTCTCAATGGCATTGAACCTGTGCCTCTAGGTAGCTGGCTCACTCCCAGCCAAGGCACCCTCCCCCCAGCCCAGCCCCTAAAGGGACTGCAGAGACTGTCAGAGGCACAGCCTCTGTGTGCCAATAGGAAGAGCTCGAGGGACCCAAGCTGACACAATGCAGCGACGTCCCAGGTCAGTGCCAGCCACAGCCCATGGCCCAGTCCAGTGAGCGGCCCCAGAACGCAGGAACAAACCTTTCCCATTTCACTTAATGGTGAAACAGATTCATCCACTGAGATGCCCTGCTCAGGGCTGGGCCTGCCCGGTGTTCAGCCCAGGCTTGGTGCTGCTGCAGCCATCAGCCCGAAGGCCGCAGTTGTTGTGGTCTTTGTGAGGAGCAGGATGGCGTGAGGCGACTAGCCTGCGCTTATTGCTGCTAATGCTGTGGTACTTTTTGGACCCTTTGGCCCAGGCTCCCTTTGTCCTGCATCCCAGGTTGGCACCTGCAGCTGCTGCAAACAGCTGGTACAATTTGATTTGGGAACGTGACTGAGGTGACTGGGCAGGTGAATCCACCTGCTGACCCAGGCTGAAGAGTTTAGAAGGGAAACTCCCCCCCAGGAAGCTGAGCCGCCCGGCTCTAGTGCAGAGGCAGAGCAAGCGCTGGTGGCGAGGCAGGACCAGCCACACAAGGGTGAAGAACATCAGACTCAAAGAACGAGTTCACTTTTTGAACGTGCAGGGAGGGATTCTCCCCTGCACTCCAGCCCCTGTACTCAGCCCTCCCTCCCCACCACCTCACCTACAGTGGCACTGGGCACATCACACTGCCCACCCAGGATGGTAGCATTTTGCACCCACTGGGCACTCAGGGTGCAAGGGGCACCGGTCTTCATTTACGTGAACTCACTTGGCACTGGTCAAATGACCATACAAGATGTAGGGCAGGGGAAAAGCAGGCCAAGGAGCTACACTCTGCTTTGATCCCCTTCAAGAGTAACTCACGCAGGAGCTCACCTCTTTGCTGCTGAATCTCTTTGATAGCTTCCTATACATTCTTAAACTCTGGTCTCCATTCACCCTTTAGCTCACAACTCCCTCTCATTAGGACTCACTCCATTTCTGCCTCGCTTCAGGAAGGCCCCCGGAGCACCCCACTGGTTGCAAAGAAGCATTGTCTTAGCATGAAAGACAAAGAGCTGGAATTCTGTGCTGTGTGTGTTGCTATCCTGCACCGGGGTCTCCTGGCTCCTCGGGACGTTGAACCAGTCAGATGGAGGGATCTTAGGAGTAATGTTGGATAAGGTCACTTTGTGAAGTTCACAACAAAGCTGAAAACCAAGCAAAAGTGCGCTCCCCCCTCCATGTACATTTCCCCAAAGCAACTCCACATGCTACAAGTTACAGCAAAACACGTCTTACAATGAGGCAATTGTGATGGGTTTATACAGGCTGGGAAAGAGCCAAAACCACCCAGCAATTCGTGCTTCATCCACACCAGCAGCAGCTAGCATGGCAGCTTCCCAGACTGAATGGCCAAGAAGTCAGTGGGTGCTGACACTTACAGGCAGTAACTTAGAAATGGGGGGGATTTTGAAATGTGTGTAAGGGCAACATTTTAACAGCACTTATGTGACTTAGGAGCCTGCGTCTCGTTCCCAAGGGGGCCCAAGTTCCACCCCCTTGGGCTCTGAAGTGGCCTAGGCCTGTCCCTCACACAGACACTGTACCAGGGTTGGTCAGGGTCTGATTGTTCACAGATATACTGATACTACCCTAGCAAGGACATATTTATCCTGGGATAAAGGCAACTCATACTGGTTCAAGGAACAGCTAGGCCAGTGCAAAGCATTACAGCCAGCGCCTCCACGGTCGTGGAGTTCTGCCGCTCACTCCCCTGCTGTGGTTAAAGAGGTACAAGTTTTGAGTGTAGACAAGGCCTGGGAACATCCAGTTGAGATGAATGAGCCACTTGGCACCTTTGCAGTGCTGCAAGGGCTGTGCAGCACTTCTTCCTCCTCCAGCTGCCCCTGAAGAAGGGTACATAGTCTGGGGCTCCCTTCCTCTCCTCACAGCTCATTGGTCACTGAGTTCCCTCCTTCCCATGCCCCCAAGATGACTGGAGGGGCATCAAGGGGCCAGGAGGGGAAACCATCAGACCATGTCCTTACTAAGGCAGCTGTGCCCTTTAGGGCAGGCAGGGTTAGCAAACACCAGCTAGCTATGCCTAGCCTCTGCTCAACCCCTTCACCAGGGATGGTGTCCCTAGTCTCTGTTTGCCAGATGTTACCACCCCCAACCTTCTTCCAAGGATTCCCTCTGGACCATCCTCTGCACTTACGTCTGCCCTGTAGAGCTACCAGGTGGCCACAACCCCCTATGGCAAGAATAGACCATTGTGCTCCTCCACTGCTCCTTGCAGAACCCACCCAGGTCAGTGTAGAAACGAGATCCCTGCCCTTGGCAGTGGATGCCCCTCTCCTCAGGTCTCAGTGTAAGCTACGGTGACTTACTGCTGGTTCCGCTGCTCCACTCCAGCCCAATCCCCAACACAAGGCAGGGCAGTCGAAGGGTGCGTACATAAATGAGACCATACAGATCTGGAAGGCACCACAACACATCAGATAGCACATTCCCTTCTAATGAACGGTAATTACAGGATCTCCCTGGTGGCTCCTGACAGAAGCTGGGGCAGAACCTGCATAGACCATCCCAATAAAGGTATCACAGAACTGGGTTAACCCGGCTGTGCAATTGGCCCCACCTGATGGGTTGCTGTGATACCGTGGTCCCAGTGCCACGTGTGATAGCTTGCCCAGGGCACCACAACTCACAGGCAGGCATCGAGGCCCTGGCAGCGGCTAGGCCCTACAGGCCGTGGCCCTGTAGTCCCAATAAGCCACTGACACAAGCTCCACCAAAGGATGATTTAGTAGGGCTGGCAGGGAAGGTCGTAAACACTCTGAGCTGGTACCATTGAGTGGCAGCAGCAGAGAACAGTCTGGCCCCTAGGGGCACTTCAAGGGAAGGTTTGTGTTTCTCAAGCCTAGTACCTGGGGGGCCCCTTTTAGTTCATTCCTCCGCCTGAGATAATTGGGGACAGCACAGGGCCTTGGCCAGGACTCAGTGTGGTATGGGCCCTCCATGTTGTCCTTCCCTGGCCATGCAGACATCCCATATAGAATCATAGAATCATAGAATCTCAGGGTTGGGAGGGACCTCAGGAGGTCATCTAGTCCCACCCCCTGCTCAAAGCAGGACCAAACCCAACTAAATCATCCCAGCCAGGGCTTTGTCAAGCCTGACCTTAAAAACCTCTAAGGAAGGAGATTCCACCACCTCCCTAGGTAACTCATTCCAGTGCTTCACCACCCGACTAGTGAAACAGTTTTTCCTAATGTCCAACCTAAACCTCCCCCACTGCAACTTGAGACCATTATTCCTTGTTCTGTCATCTGCTACCATTGAGAACAGTCTAGAACCATCATTTTTGAACCCCCTTTCAGGTAGTTGAAAGCAGCTATCAAATCCCCCCTCATTCTTCTCTTCTGCAGACTAAACAATCCCAGTTCCCTCAGCCTCTCCTCATAAATCATATACTCCAGCCCCCTAATCATTTTTGTTGCCCTACTCTGGACTCTTTCCAATTTTTCCACATCCTTCTTGTAGTGTGGGGCCCAAAACTCCAGATGAGGCCTCATCAATGCCGAATAGAGGGGAATGATCACATCCCTCAATCTGCTGGCAACGCTCCAAATGCCTTCTTGGCAACAAGGGCACACTGTTGACTTATATCCAGCTTCTCATCCACTGTAAGGTCCTTTTCTGCAGCACTGCTGCCTAGCCACTCAGTCCCTAGTCTGTAACAGTGAATGGGATTCTTCCATCCTAAGTGCAGGACTCTGCACTTGTCCTTGTTGAACCTCATCAGATTTCTTTTGGCCCAACCCTCTAATTTGTCTAGGTCCCTCTGTATCCTATCCCTATCCTCCAGTGTATCTACCACTCCTCCTAGTTTAGTGTCATCTGCAAACTTGCTAAGGGTGCAGTCCACGCCATCCTCCAGATCATTAATAAAGATATTGAACAAAAACGGCCCCAGCACCGACCCTTGGGGCACTCCACTTGATACCGGCTGCCAACTAGACATGGAAACATTGATCACTACCCGTTGAGCCCGACCATCTAGCCAGTTTTCTATCCACCTTACCGTCCATTCATCCAGCCCATACTTCTTTAACTTGCTGGCAAGAATACTGTGGGAGACCATATCAAAAGCTTTACTAAAGTCAAGAAATAGCACATCCACTGCTTTCCCCTCATCCACAGAACCAGTTATCTCCTCATAGAAGCCAATTATGTTAGTCAGGCATGACTTGCCCTTGGTGAATCCATGCTGACTTTTCCTGATCACTTTTCTCTTCTCTAAGTGCTTCAGAATTGATTCCTTGAGGACCTGCTCTATGATTTTTCCAGGGACTGAGGTGAGGCTGACTGGTCTGTAGTTCCCCGGATCCTCCTCCTTCCCTTTTTTAAAGATGGGCACTACAGTAGCCTTTTTCCACTCATCCAGGACCTCACCCGAGCGCCATGAGTTTTCAAAGATAATGGCCAATGGCTCTGCAATCACATCCGCCAGCTCCTTTAGAGCCCTTGGATGCAGTGAATCCGGCCCCATGGACTTGCACTCGTCCAGCTTTTCTAAATAGTCCTGAACCACTTCTTTCTCCACAGAGGGCTGGTCACCTCCTCCCCATGCTGTGCTGCCCAGTGCAGCAGTCTGGGAGCTGACCTTGTTCGTGAAGACAGAGGCAAAAAAAGCATTGAGTACATTAGCTTTTTCCACATCCTCTGTCACTAGGTTGCCTCCCCCATTCAGTAAGGGGCCCACACTTTCCCTGACCTCCTTCTTGTTGCTAACATACCTGAAGAAACCCTTTTTGTTACTCATGTTACCCACACACCTTCTGCCAGCAGCTGTCCAGCTCCCATTGCCCTATTGCCCTCCCAGCAGGTTCGTCCCCTTGCTCCTGCTGCCCTGGGACTTCCCAGGCCTGGAGAACCCAGGGAAAAAATTATTGGCAGCCAGGTCCCCCCTCCCTCCCCAGCACCTGCCTCTCCCCCCCACTGCCCTGCTGATCAACTCCTCCCCCTCCCTCTCAGCGCCTCCCGCCCACTGTGATCAGCTGTTCCTCAGTGTGCAGGAGGCTCTGGGAGGGAGTGGGGGAGGAGTGGGGATGGGGCATGCTGGCAGGGGAGGGAACGGAACTGGGCTTAGGTCTTGGGGAAGTGATGCGGTGGGGGCAGGGCCTGGGATGGAGCAGGCACGGGAAGAGGCGGGTCGGGGTGGGGGCTTGGGGGACGAGGTCGGGTGGAGGTGGGGCCTGGGGCATAGCATGGGGGGAGGGGTTGAGCACCCCCGGGCCTGGAGGAAGCTGGCACCTATGCACAGCATGATCGGCTGTCTCCAGTAATTGTAACTACATTGCACTAGCCAAATCTGGACCCAGTCCATCCCCACCAGCAGACCCCCACGGACTTCAGAGGGAGTTGGATCAGTACTTTTGTGGGGCACATACCTGGGTATTTGTCTTGCTCATTAATGTTCATTCACCATGACTCTCCCCCTCATTCATGGGCATTACCCACAATCTCCTCTCTTCCGGTTTGCTACAACCATCAAAATGAAACTCTTCCAACCTTGGCTTGGTCGATGCTAGCAACCTATGTCAGAAATCCACACTCCTGAGCGATAGCGACCTAGCCCCCAGTATAGACAGTGCCCACCCCTCGGGGAGGTGGATTAATTACACTTAGCACCTACTGGCATCCAAGATCCTTCCTCTTCCTCCCCCCCCCCAGCGCCTCCTGTCCGCCGGCAGCCCCACTGATCAACTCCTCCCCCCCCCAGCGCCTCCTGTCCGCCGGCAGCCCCACTGATCAACTCCTCCCCCACCCAGCGCCTCCTATCCGCCGGCAGCCCCACTGATCAACTCCTCCCCCCCCAGCGCCTCCTGTCTGCCGGCAGCCCCACTGATCAACTCCTCCCCTCCCCCCCAGCACCTCCTGCCCACCGCAGTCAGCTGTCCCATGGCGTGCAGGAGGGCCTAGGAGGGAGGGGGAGGAGCGAGGCCTTGGGGGAAGAGGTGGAGTGGAGGAGGGAAAAGTTGGGGTGGGAGCTTTGGGAGAAGGGGTGGAGTGGGGCCGGAGCCTGGGGTGGGGTGGGGGTCGAGCAGCCCCCAGGTAGAGGGGAAGTCTGCACCTATGTCTGGGACTAGGATCTTGGGCCCTATCGAGCTCGAACCTTAGCACTCGTTTGGACTTGAAGGCAAACTCCAAACCGTACCCTGCAGTGGGCCTGGCTCTGACAATGGCCAGCACAAAGTCATGTAGGGCACGGGGGTCGTCAAGCCTAAAGAAATATGTGATGAACTTGAAAGGGACCTAATACATCGGGAAACTGAGCAACGCAGTGGCAGACTAAATTCATTGCTGGCAAATGCAAGGCATTGGTCCTGGGACATGTGGGCTGCTCATACACATTGCTGGGCTGTAGATTAACTGTACTCATGGAGAGCATCATTGTAAATGGCTCAGTGGAGATCTCTGCTCAGTGTGCAGCAATGCACAAGAAAGCACACAAGATGTCAGGATGCACATGGAATGACATAGCGACAAATAAAGAGACTAGTCTAAGACCTTTATAGACATTAGTGGGACTTCTGCATCTGGAGAACTGTGTGCAGTTCTGGTCCCCCGCCTCCAAATGGACAAAGCAGAAATAGAGGAGGTCAAGAGAAGGGAGCCAGATAAACTTGAGACACCTGCAGAGACTTCTGTAAAAAGAGAGCTGGAAAAAACTGGGACTGTTTGGTTCAGAGAGGAGACAAATGAGAGGGCCAGGCTAGAGGGATACAAAATACTGAACGGTCTGGAGAAAGCATCGCATTGCTGTGATCCCTGTGTCCCTGCATTTGCCCCAGAGGGAAACACTCTGTTTTTTCTCACCAACATTTCACCTCTTTTCACGGTTCTTCTTTTTCACTTTTCCCCACAAAGTGGATGTGAAAATGAGAAATGTTAGTTGCTGCCCATGTGAATTCTTCAGCATGGCCCCAAAACCGACCAACGCTCACCCAGCCTGAGTGGGGAGCCGACGACAGTGGAAAGGCTTGTGGCATCTGTCTGGCCTTGGTGTGGTGGCTAACACCTTAGAATAATGATATATTAACTCCACATCAAACAGCATGGCCACCCTGCAATGCCAGAGGAGCTGGTCAGAGCTACCGATGCTCCAATTAATCCTGAGAGGTTTCATGTTTGGGACATTCTTTGAGTGTGAGGCCCATGTTTTCTAGAGGGGATCTCAGCCTGATTCAAGCCTCCTGAGTCTAGGAACAGCAGGGTTTCTATTGACCAAGCACCTGCCAGAAGAAGGGACTCAATAACTTCATAGATCATTCCCAGTCTTTAGAATGATGCATAATGGAACATTTTGCCAAAGCTGGGGGAAGCCTGGTCAAACTCCAGGGTAGTAGTGACATTCCGCTGCCCTAAATTCCTCCTGCAGCCTCAACTGGATACAGGCTTTGCCTTCAATTCCTGACCTAAACTGCTGCATAATGTTGCCGTGCGCGTGAATACCACTTCTTGCCACCTCTCCCCCACTCCCATGCACTGGTAGCGGAACAGATCTCAATGTGGAGTTTTTAAACCAATCTATTAAGGCTCGGCGTTCCAAAGGAGCCTAAGGGAGTTAGGCACTCATATTCCATTGAAATTCAGACCTAATTCCCTTAGGCTCCTTCAGAAATCCCAGCCTAAAGCCCTGATCCTGCAAAGGTTTGAACAATGCATAACTTTACACACAGTTCCTCTGAAGTCAATGAGATTACTCAGTGTGCAATGTTAAGGATGTGCATAGGTATTTGCCAGGATGAGGCCTACGCTTTTAAGGTGCTTTAAAAGGCTCTGGGATAAAAATGTATATGATGTTATACTGGAAGTGCCACTTGTGGTCCATAGTTAAAGCTGACTTGGGTTTTACTCTTAAAGCAGGAGTTCAACCACTTTGTTAAGATATGCAGAATACAAGCTTAGCCTCCCCAAACGTACACATCTTGCTTGCTGAGAAAGGAAAGAAAATTCTGAGCATTTACAAGTACATAAGTTAATTAGTTGCAGAGTTAAAATTAACTAAAAATGGACTCTTTCAGAAATTTAATATCCAAAGTCAGGCAATTTTTTGTCCCAGCTGATCATAATGATGGAATAACATGGGCACTTCAAACTGCCCATGTAGTCACAGAACCCTCATGTAGTGTAATGCGGTTTTCCTGTCCTGTGAAAATTTGCCCCATTCCGTATTGGGATGAAATCAACCCTAAGACCTTGCAATGATTTTTTGCCAAAAGCAGAACAAAAGGGCGCATGCCCCAGACTAGCCAACTGCCCAGCGCACATGATTTGAATCGAATTGGTCATGTCCCCTGGTGAGTGCTCGAACCACCAGGCTATAGACTATTCTGGGGTGGGGGTCTCTCAAGTTCTTCTGTTGAAGCTGTTCCACTTTGTATCAATAAACAAACATTCATTTGGCCAGAAAGGGCAAGCCACTTGCTCTAGAGTTCAATGGTTAGAGCACTCAGGTGGGCTGTGGAAGACCAAGGGTCAGGTCCCTGTACCTGAATATTTATTTATACAGAGTGGGACAGCAGAAACAGATGATCTTGGGAGACTTATCCCAGTGGCTCAGGCCCTCACCTGGGATGGAGAAGACCTAGGTTCAAGTCTCTACACTGGTTCATGTAGAGTAAGAATTGGAGCCTGAGGCTTCCACATCCTAGGTGAGCACCCTGACTTGTGGGACATGGGGTGTCTATCTGGCCTTGACCAGAAACGCCATCCTGGACCTGAAACACCATTTCCAGATGAGAGGTTACTCAGGACTAGCACGTTCCTGCAAAGATTCCATGCAGAACATGGTTAGAAGAAACAGAATGAAGATGCTTCTATTAGCAAGGGCTGTGCCTGAGCGACAGGGTAACCAAGCTGGGGAGCTGGGCTGTCAGCTGGGTTACCTCTTCCAGGAGTATCACCCCTGGAACTGTTGTCAAGTTACACATTACTGCTCACAGGAGCTGCACGACTGCTCCATTTCTGTGCAATGTAACCCTAGACCAATGGCCTAAAACCACTGTTGTGACCACCGGGAGCTCACAGTGCACTCATCTCTTTTTTTGCTCCCTTCGTATACAACACAGGAGCATGGACAAGGGGTGTAGCAGTACAGGGAGCTGGTGTTCTCACCACCGAGAACATAGGGCCTGCTTCTCTTCTCATCCCCACTGGGTAAATCAGGAGCAAACTGCTCTGAAGTCAGGGGAACCCCCCAGCAGATAGGTGGGTTTGCGAGAGGAGGCTGGGGGCAGACACTCTCTCTTCATTGGGGCAGGAAGGGGATGCTCTAGTCTCCTTTGCTGCGTTGTGCCCAAAATGTTTCCTCTGCTCCTGGGACATTGGCAGGAACTCATTCATACATAAGGAAGAGTCAATAAGATTGTTACTGCCGCTGAAGCTCGCCACTGTTGCATATAACATTTGGGGGACAGAGGCTGTAACTCTAGCAAGCTTCTGGGGAGAGGACATTTTCAGGACTGCCAATAGGGCATTTCCTGCTGAGATGCTGAGTTGGTAGCAGAGGTGACAGGGAGGTACTTGGGGGCTATGTTCAGATATGATTATTTGTGCCATCTGGGCAAACAGCTTTGGATAAACTCAAACTGAACTGAACTCCAACCCTGGCCTAGATCTCAGCTGGAATCCAGCATCAAACTCTCTCCGGAGCCAATCCTGAACTTTATCAATACTCTAAATGTGGGATTTGACATAACAAATATAAATAGTCACTTACAAAATAAAAATCTAAGAGGCCAATCTTCAGACGGTCTAACTTGGCATCACCCCATCAAAGTGATGTCGATTCACACCCACTAGAATCTGGCCCTAGCAGACCAAAAGATGTTACTAACAAATCTCCAGTGATTTGATCTCCAGGGGGAATATTTATTTCCCCTTCTCCCCTTCCCCTCCTAGACAGAGTAGGACTGTCTTTGTGTTTACAGACATTTTCCCCTCTCTCCCTGCCTTACCCACACAGATCATCTTCTGCATCTTTCTTTGTTGTGTCCTTGATCTAATACAGACTGTAGGGGCAGAGACCTCCTCTTTTTATCATCTTGCAAAGCATTATCCCTCTCTTCACCTGCCACCCTCCCCCACAGTGATATGCAAGAAGCAAAGAGACATTGGGGTTAGTTTCTATACAAGACCATGAGTCATTCCCCAGTGGTTCCTCTCAGTGAGACATGTCTATTATTATTATCATTTATTATTTGTATTATCATAGCGTCCACTGTGCAAGGTGCTGTACAAACTGAGAATGAAGAGACAAGTCCCGCCTCAGACCTCAGATACCTTCTTTAGATCTCGTCTTGGATCACTGGCTTTTTATTGGTAAATGTTGGTAAACATCAGTTTCACAGTACATACATAAACTCATGGGAAAATATTTCCAGTGATAAGGATTGAAATTTACAGATAGGCATAGTAAGAAATTCTGCTTGAGAACTTTGAGTCTGATTGAAGGATATTTTGATATGTAATGTTGTTATGTTTTAATGTTTATAAAGCTTTAACTTTTTGAATCTCAACATCTGTTGTCATTAAATAATTATCATCTGATCCCCATTTTCTGACCCCCCCCCTTCATTATTTCCCACAATTGTAAACATTTAAATTGATGAAAATAGAAAAAAATCTTTAAAATAAAATCAGTATTATCCATGGAAACTATTTTTTAAAAATTGCATTTTTTTGAATTCTGTCAATATTTAACGGTCCTGTCTTAGTCTGTGTCACTAGTACATAGCAGAGGGGCGCAATTCTTCTCTCTATTGTCACTGGAAATCAAGCAGTAAGGAGTTGAGCTGGTGGAAACAGTTTTGACTGAATGTTTTTTATGTAAAACATCCGAAGAAGTGGGTATTCACCCACGAAAGCTCATGCTGCAAAACGTCTGTTAGTCTATAAGGTGCCACAGGATTCTTTGCTGCTTCTAGAGAACCAGACTAACACGGCTACCCCTCTGATATGTAAATATGCTGTTTCATAAAAGCTGGCATCGATTTTGGCAAAGTTTTTGACTGGAGGGTTTCTGAAGTCCAGGGTGGACTCTAGGGTCACGTCTGATCGGAGAGAGAGACCCAAACTGAAAACCTAACCTTTTTGGTCCAAAACTGGACGTTTCAACACAATTCCATGTGGCAAAACCTTTCAGAAGTTCTCAGCTTTCCTCCAATGCAGAACAAACACAAATTGTGAAACCACAAACATTGTCAGGAAATGGAATTGTCACCCTTCGGCGAGCTAGACTGAGGAGTGTCACCTGGGGCTGACGTAGGCATGGGACCCCAAAGAGAAGAGATGAGTCACATGAGTTCAGGTATGGAAATTATAAGTCAAATGCTGAGCCAAACTCTGTTCTGGGGGCTGCATAGCACAGTACAGGGAGTTAGCTTTAGCACAATGCCTACGTTTCTGAGGATGAAGGCCCAGGGCTCTAGTCCCAGCTCCCAAGGAACTGGGGCTGCTCTCTGCATCTCATGGAGCAGCGAGAGAGTGGATTTGGGATCTACAATGAGAACTTTGTCCTAAGTGAGACAGTGTGAATGAGCCTGAAGTAAATGCCTGGCTGGGATGATTTAGTTGGGTTTGGTCCTGCTTTGAGCAGGGGGCTGGACTAGATCCCTCCTGAGGTCCCTTCCAACCCTGAGATTCTAGGATTCTATGAAATGGAAAAGGCCCAGCTTAGTACGCTCAGGTAGAGCAGCAATTATATGCCTCTAGCAGGCTTGCTGGCCTGGCAAGGGATGGGCTCAAATATCTGCAAGGTCTTTCCGTCTCAAGGCAGCCTGGTGCTGTAGCAGAGCCTGAGTGGGAGAACGCTGCACCTCCAGATGTAGGGGTGTCAATGAGGGTGCTGGGAGGAATCTCAAGTCCAGCCGTTCTGGTCAGGGGCCCTGGCACACAGGAATTCGCCATTGCTCTTGGTGTCATCATGGCCCAGTTAAGAAAGTGTCATTTCCTTGTGCTGGTGAAGTCCCAGGTGAAGACAGGGAGCTGTGATTGGACAGGGGAGAGCCTGGGCATCAAGACAGGGGATCTCCACAGGGCCCTGAAGACTAACCGGAGCAGGCTGCCCCATGCACATTGCGGGACATGCTCCCAGGGCACGTGATGAGCCTAGGACGGGGTCCACAGGCCATGCAGGGACTGCACCCTCCTGAGGGGGAGAAAATCATTTGTTTTCAAGCTCAGTGCAAAGCCCCAAAGTCCTGCGAACTTGGAGCTGGGTCTGCGCCTGCACTCTTAGGGTTTCTCACAACTCCATTCGCAAAACAATGAGGGGCTGTGTATAGCGCAGGAGGCAGGAATGTGTTTCTGGTCTCATATCTCCTCCAGCTGCGTTTAACCATCCCCCTACAGCCTCCCTCCCCTCTCCTATCCCTTCACAGATGCCAGACTGACATTCCCAAAGGGCAGGTCCCTCCTGCTACACTCAGCACATTCTGTCCCTGGGCCTTCGCCCCCCTCGCACTCAGCCTGTCCGGTTTCACTTCAGAAAATTTCCCTCCACTTGCCCCCAACCCAGGCCACTCAAAGCAGGACACCTGCCGCCGCCACCACTACTCCCAGCCGTGGATCAGGGCACAGGGGCAGCAGAGATCTAGCAACTGACCCCAACTCTGCAAAACCAGGGGGTGGGCTATTAGATCCTTGCTTCATTTCCCCCACCCCACTCCCCTAGGGGCAGAGATTCAGCAAACAGCAGCAGGCGCATGGAGGCCAGACAGGGCCCAGTGACCCCCATGCACATGCCCCCTCACGGACCCAGACACAGGGTCTGTTGGCTCACCCAGAAGCACAGAGCCCATCAGCACCTGACAGAGGGGCAGTCTATAAAAGGCTCCTGCTCCTGGCAGGGAGAAAATGGCCAGTCGGCCCTGACCTGGCCTCAGCCACAGGCTGGCAGCTGTAGGTAGGTAATGCCCTGCTGCATGGCACGGTGTGCGCTGGCCAGAGAGGAGGCTGCTGGGGTCTGAGGGGGCAGCCATTGAAACCAAGAAGATGGACCAGAACAGGGGTAGGCAACCTATGGCATGCATGCCAAAGGCGGCGCACAAGCTGATTTTCAGTGGCACTCACACTGCCCAGGTCCTGGCCACCAGTCCGGGGGGCTCTGCATTTTAATTTAATTTTAAATGAAGCTTGTTAAACATTTTAAAAACCTTATTTACTTTACATACAACAATAGTTCAGTTATATATTATAGACTTATAGAAAGAGACCTTCTAAAAACGTTAAAATGTATTACTGACACACAAAACCTTAAATTAGAGAGAATAAATGACAACTCGGCACAGCACTTCTGAAAGGTTGCCGATCCCTGGACCAAAAGGTGACAATCAGCTCATCAAAGCAGCAGCTACTCAGTTTGCACCCAGTTTGTCCAGGAGGCCGGGAGGATAACATGCCCCTGTCTATTCTATTCTATAGCGGCGTTTACATCATAATCATCACCCTAGTATCCGAGCACCTACCAGTAGTGTGATGAGCGCCGTGACTATACACCTGTCACCTGCTGTTTGGGCTCTCAGCCTCTCCCCAGAGGGAGAAGCGTGTGCAGTGGAGTGTCCTGTTTTCCCTGTTGCTGTAGGTTTATATTAGAGAAGGCAAGTCAAAGAAACGGTTCTTGGCTCCTGCACAGACAAGCTTTGCTCTTATTACTGAGAGTTCCATTGGGCCAGAGGAGCATAGTCGCCAAGCATGATTTTAGATACCCTGGGCCCAAGCCCTGGAGGGCTTTGAAGATAAGGACCAAGACCGTGAACTTGATTCAACGTTCTGCAGAAAGTCAGTACAGAGAGTGGAGCACAGGTGTGATATGCTCGCACAAGCCGTGTTGCTGAGATGTGCTGCAGTGTTTTGTATTAGTTGCCGTTTCCTATGTGCTGAAGGTTTCATGCCCAGGTTGTTGCATTGTGGTACCATCCTTCTACCATCTTCACTTGGCCAGGAGTCTCCTCCCCAGTCTCAGGTCTTCATGCCTTCCTCACCTCTCAGCTAGGCTACAGCCATGTGATATACCTAAGCAAGGATCCATTCTCCCGCCCCACCCTTTTGTTAGTCTGGTATCTGTTCGTTCTCCACCTCTCCCTGTGGACAGGGAGCTCTTCGGGGCAGGGCCATGCTGTTGGGATGTTCTGGAAAGTTCCCTTTCTAGCTTGACCATGCACAGCACCTCCTCAAATGCTGGAAAAAAACATTTGCTTAACCAACATGTGCCAGGTTTTAACAGCTAAGGCTGGCTCCTGCCAAAGCAACCCCTGACTGCTAGATTCTCCTGAGCGCATTAGCAGGGCGATAGTGTGATTAATGATTCAGGTTATTTCTTGAATGGCAGGAGAATCATGTCCCTGTTCCAGGCAACATGTGCCAGAACCTGCAGCTACTGAGAATAGCTCAGAGCATGGCTACACTTGCAGCTGTACAGCGCTGGGAGTTAAACCTGTCTTCGTACAGCTGAGTAGGGAAAGCGCTGCAGTCTGGCCACACTGACAGCTACCAAAACACTGTCGTGGCCACATTTGCAGCATCTGCAGTGGCATTGGGAGTGGTGCATTATGGGCACCTATCCCAGCGTTCAAGTCGCTGCAACATGCTTTTCAAAAGAGGGAGGGTGGGGTGGAGTGTGACCAGGGCTGGCTCTACAGTTTTTGCTGCCCCAAGCAGCGGCCGAATTGCCGCCAGATAGCGGGGGCAGTCCGTGCGCCTTTAGGGCGGCAGGCGCGTTTCCGCGGCAGCGGCAATTCGGCAGCAGCTTCTGTTTAGAACACAGGGACTGCCGCCCCTTGCAGAATGCCGCCCCAAGCACCAGCTTGGAATGCTGGTGCCTGGAGCCGGCCCTGAGTGTGACAGGGAGCGTGGGGGGGAGAGAGAGTGGATTTTTGGAGCCAACACTCTGTCAGCAGCTGCCTTGCAAGTTCCGACCCCCTCCACCACCCCTCTCTCACTCACTGAAAGCAAACAGCAACTGATAAGCAGCCTCCCTGAAACGGACCCCCGCTCCCTCCCTCCCGCGCGCCACGCCGCTTCTCTCCCTCCCTCCCCCTCTCTTCAAGCAAACACTAGCTGTGGGCGTTCCAAAGGGAGCCCTCTGCCTGCCTCTGCTCATTCACAGCAAACGGGAGCTGTGTTTGTTTTTTTGAAAAGCAGCTCTGAGAGCCCGGAGTTCACAACAAAACAAAGAGAGGCATCATAACAAAACAAAGGGAGTAATCTTCACTTAAAAGGATTATGGGAAGCTTCCGGAGGTCAGTCACAGTGTAGTAAGTTTATTCCCTGTTTACACTGGTGCCTCAGTGCTGCAGCAGCAGCGCTATACTCTTTATTCTTCTCGGAAATGTGGAGTACAAGCAGCGCTGTAGCCACAGAGATACAGCGCTGTATGTGCCTTGCTAGTGTGGACGGGGAGTGAGTTACAGCGCTATAAAGCCACCACCAGCGCTGTAACTCTAAAGTGTAGCCAAGGCCTCAGTGTATTCTCATTCCCCTCACTAGCTATGCATGTGCCCCAGTCCCCTTTTGAATTTGCCTTTTGCTGGGAAAGCCACTCCCACCAGCTCCGGCCTCTGAGAGCACAGGTTGTAACACCATAAACAAAGGGTTACACCCTCTGGGGTCTCTCTGAGGTCTGGTCTATGCTACAGACCTATATCAGTATAACTACGTCCACATCCCTGAGCAATGTAGTTATACTGACCTAACCCTGCCATGTCGATGGGCGAGCTTCTCACGTCCACACAGCTATTGCCGCTCAGGGAGGTGGCTTTACTATGCCGACGGGACAACTCTCTCCCAGTGGCTTAGCATTTTCGATAAAGCATTACAGCAATGCAGCTGAGCTGATGCAGTGTTTTAAGTATAGACGTCACATGTCCTGAGTGCTGCTTCCACCTTGTACACAGCTGCTGCTCCAGGATCACAAAGTGGCTTTAAGGAGACTAGGGGCCAGTCTACACTTAAAACGCTGCATCAGTGCAGCCACACCACTTCTCCCATTGTGTAGTTAGTCCACCTCTGCAAAAGGCAGTATAAAGAACAAACACGTCGGACCTGCGTCCTTTTTCAGAGATTCGTAGAGTTTAAGACCAGAAGGGACTAAGTCTAGGCTGACCTGCATAGCACATTTATTACATTTCAGTAATCCCTGCCTGGAGCCCAACACCTTACATTTGACTAAAGCACCATGCAGAACGGCAGCCAGCCTGGACCAAAGACATCGGCACCAGAAGGAGAATGCAACAGCGCGCGTGGCAGTTTGTCCAGCCTTGCTGATAAACGATTGGGCCTGATTTCTAATGTGCATGTGTCTGGCTTCCGCATCTGGCCACTGGCTCTTTTCTGCCTTGCCCCGCTGAACTAAAGAGCCCTTTGGCGCCTGGTTTCCCCCCCGACACACACACACTCGGGCCTTGCCTTGGCAGGAAGGCAGAAGCCTGGCAGGTGAATGTCCAGGCCGTGTGGGCCCTGGAAGGCTCCATGGCTGAGCAAGGCGTGGAATGGGACAGCCACAGCCCCATACCCAGGAACTGAAAGCTGACCAAGGTGGGAGGGGAATGCTAATTAGTCTGTTTACATTCCTTGGGCTTTGTTTGGTTTGCTTAACACCTGTTTCACCCCAAGAGCTGGCAGGAAAGCTCTGTTACAACTCCACCCTCCTCCTCCAGGACGGGCTGAGAGAGCCCCCATCTGAGAGCCTGGAGGCCTCCAGCCAAGCCAAAGACCAGATTTGACATTCCTGATAAAGCCAAGCAAAAGTGCAAAGCAAAAGTGCCATGTTGCCAGCTTTCCATGTGCCCTGTTCAGAAGGAAGTGGGCCCAGGTCCTTCTCTTTACATGGTCTCTTCTGTTAGGGTACATCTACCATAGGTGCTGGAACTAGGGGTGCTGGGGGTGTGGCAGCACCCCCTGGCTTGAAGTGGTTTCCATCATATCCAGGGTTTACAGTTTGGTTCAATGGCTCTCAGCCCCGCACTGCACAAGTTGTTCCAGCTCCCCTGGAACAACTTGGGGGGAGGGATAGCTCAGTGGTTTGAGCACTAGCCTACTAAACCCAGGGTTGTGAGTTCAATCCTTGAGGGGGCCACTTAGGGATCTGGGGCAAAAATGGGTCCTGTTAGTGAAGGCAGGGGGCTGGACTTGATGACCTTTCAAGGTCCCTTCCAGTTCTAGGAGATTGGTATGTCTCCAATTATTACCTATTACCCTGACGTCAGCACTGCAGGGCTCGGTACCTGCCGGGCTGAAGCTGGAGCCCAGGCTTTGAAACCCTGGAGCCCAGCCTCCAGCCTGAGCCCAAACGCCAACACTGCAATTTTATAGCCCAAGCCCCACAAGCCCAAAGCAGCTGCGGATCTCTTTGTATAGTGTACACATACCCCTAGGGTCTCCTCCCTCCTGCCCTAGCCCTGCATTGGAGGGTCTCCTGAAGAGCGCGGGCCCTGGAGCAGCCTCTGCAGAGCAAGCCTGGGTCCTAGTGCCAGCTGGACGGGGGCTGCAAGGGATTTCTAGAAGACAAAGTTCCCACTGTCTGGTTACAGGCTGGTTTCAGGGCAGCTGCTGACTCAGCAGCGGAGCTGGCAGCCCAGTGTGCCCAGGTTGTCCCCACCCAGACAGAATGGAGCTGTCAAAGCTGTCAGAACCTGGGAAACACCCTTAGCACCGGGTTTGCAGGCAGTTCCTCCCTGCTCTGCATGACTGCAGCTGTGCACGTCGCAGCAGGAGCAGGTGCCTTGCCGCTCCCTGCCACGTGCCTGTTTCCAGTGCACACCGGCTCCTTGGGTCACGTTTGAGCTGCTCAGAAATTTTCTGATGGAACATTTCGACTCCCAAGCTCCTGGCCCCTGGGCAGCCTGGCAGGCTTCCAGGCTCCTTCCTCCACTGGCAGTTCATCTGGGGGCTGCCCCAGAAGCCCAGCAGCATATTTCATTTTGGAAACACAAAGGCCAGGTCTACACTTACAAGCTTGCAGCGCTGCAGCTGTACTAATGCCACTGTGCCTCGGTAAGAGTGCTATGTCGGCCAGAGAGTCTCCCATCAACATAATAAAACCACCTCCACGAGCAGCAGTAGCTATGGCAGTTGGAGAGCAGCTCCTGCCAACATAGCACTGTGCACACGAGCACTTATGCTGCCAAAACTTCTGTTGCACAAGGGGGTGTTTTTTTCACACTCTTGAGCAACTAAAGTTTTGCCGACATAAGTGCTAGTGTAGACATGGCCTTGTGGAATGTCACCTCTGCAAAAAATGTCAAGGTTTTGGCTTTTTGTCCTGCTTTGGGATGAATTTTTTCCAAAACCTAAAAATTTTTCACCAAAATGGAATTCAGTTTCCCAGACAGTTCTAGCTAATGTGTTGCTGTAGGATCCGTTTGGGGAACAGACAACTGCTGCACCCCAGGAGCCAGCCCCACGCCCTCTGCTGTGCTCAGAGAGCCCCATTGCCACAACCCGGTCTAGAAGGCTGGGCTATTGCAGCAAGGCCTGGGGCTGAGGATCATGCTCACCTTTCGGTACAGAGGGGAGAAGGTGTTTGTGGTCCCAGTGCCACCTGGGAATCCAGGAGTAGCCGGAGAACCAAGAATCTTCCCAACTAGCATCTCTGGGACAAAGGGTCAAATAAAATCAATTTAGTGGACAGGAACCTCTCCTGCCATGTCCTCAGCTCCTTCCCCTGACCCTTTAACATCACCCCCATCTTGTCAGAGCTGAGCCTCAGCCAGCTGCCCTCATCCAAACTCATCCCTCCCCTCCAGCCGGCAGCCCAGGGCTAATGCTGCACAACTGATTCAAACAGTGCCATTGGGTCTGGAATGCCAACCAGTGCCAGGGCCTCAGTTTTCTGTGTGCTCTGAAAGGCGGTACCTGAACACAGTCAGCCTCTCCTCGTTCCTCGGGGGAACGTCCTGAAGGAGGCAGACGTTTTCAGCCGAATTGTTTGTTTGTTTCAACTGAAAAAAAAATAATTTGGATTTTCAGGCTTTTTGAAAAAAGCAAAGGAAACTGGAACTAGAGTCACAAAGCAGCAGGAGGAGAAGGCTCCTTGGGCACATTAGCCCAACAGCTAGGGCCTTTCCCTTGGAGGTGCTGGTTCAATTCCCCGCTTCTGCTCAGTGCAGAGAAGGGAGTTGAGAGTAGATCTCTGGTACCAGAGGCAGTGGCCCTAGCCATCTGGGAGAGCCAAGTGGGGGCCTCTCAGTCTCCTGTTCATAAATAATCCTAGTCCTTAGAGCAGGGACCTGCCAGCGCCCAGGTGAGTACCCTACCCACCAACTCATTGAACCATTTTCTTTCCCTGGCCAAACGGCTATTCACACTTTCACGAATTACTGTGAATTGCCACTGCCAGTGACAATGGCCAATCATTGCTTTTCATTTCATCTCTACTCCTAAATTTTACTTTTTGTTTCACCAAAAACTCTTGGCTTTGGTTGCCAGTGAACCCAGCTCTAGCAGCGATTCCTTCTGCAGCACCTCTACAGGAGTGAAAACGGGCAGCGGTTCCCTGGGCTGATGGAGCTGGTTTTGAAAATCACCCTCAACTCAGCCTTCATTTTTCAACCCCCACATACTCCTACCTTCAGCTTTGTGCCCACATCTGACTGCTAGAAAAATGCAGCCACGAAGGCCTGGTCTACATTACAGAGTTAGGTTGATGTAAAGCAGCTTATGTTGACCTAACTCTATAGGTGTCTACACTACAGCATTGTTCCTGCCAATACAAGTCACCCACGACACCAACCTAATAACTCCACCTCGGCCAGAGGCCTAGTGCTTAGGTCGTTGTAGTCTGCTGTCAGGCAGCAGGGCTCCAGCTATCAGCCCTGCAGTGCTCTGGCTGGCAGCCTGGTCGGCAGGACTCCAGCTGTCAGCCCCAGGCAGCGGGACTCCAGCTCTCAGCCTGGTCGGCAGGACTCTGGCTGTCAGCCTGGTCGGCAGGGCTCCGGCTGTCAGCCCCAGGCAGCGGGACTCCAGCTGTCAGCCTGGTCGGCAGGACTCTGGCTGTCAGCCTGGTCGGCAGGGCTCCGGCTGTCAGCCCCAGGCAGCGGGACTCCAGCTATCAGCCCGGCAGGACTCGGACTGTCAGCCCCAGTGGCAGGACTCCAGGTATCAGGTTACCAGGGTTTCAGCTGTCAGCCCCAGGTGGCAGGGCCCCAGGAGACATGGCACCAGGTACCAGCCCAGCAGGACTCCGGCTGTAAGCTCGGGGCAGCGAAGCTCCAGTATCAACCCAGCTGTCAGTGCCCTGCAATGTCCCACACTAATAACCAGGGCAGGTGGGAATGGGAGCTGCTGACAGAAGGAGCTAGTGTGGACATACAATACTGATTTAATTGCTGCAGTGGCTGTACATTGACGTACCTTAAGTTGATTTAATTTTGTAATGTAGACATGGCCTGAGAGGTCTCAGTACCTGCCTTGGGGTTGCAGTCAGGTGGGCAGTGATTCATTCCAATGGCAGTACTGGCCTTAGCTCCTTGCGGGGGAAAACACTGTGAGCACATTTATTTGCAAGTGCACAATTGCACTTGCAAAACGGGAAGTTGCTTTGACAACCCCGGGGCAGAGAGTCTGTGGGTCAGATGTGAGTCCCTGGGAACAGTGACTGCTCTAAGCTCCGCAGAAGTACAGCTCATGCTGATTCACTGGCCAGTCCCTCCAGGAGAGGCCCACCGCAGGAATGAGGGAGCATAGTGGAGAGGGGCACTGGCAGAGCTACGTGTGTGCATGCAGTACAGCAACTGCTGGGGGCTGGGGGCTGGCATTGAGGCACCAGCAGAGCTGGGGGACATGAGGTTTGGAGCAGCAAGGCAGGCTGTGGCTCAGACCTGATATGCATTGGCAGAGCAGTGCCACGTGAGCTTGCCCTGCTCCTGGCTCTAGCTGATGCCCTCACTCGCCCACCCCCAAGGAGCCAAATGTACCATTTTTTTTTAGTGCATCTTTTGAATCTTTCCTTTCGTGGCCTGAAAGCTGATGCACTGTCCCAGGAAAGCCGGGCTTCCACCTCCAGGGTCCCTGCTGCCCCCTGCATCCAGCCACATGGCATCCTCTCTTCCTGGAAGCTAGGCGACCCCGCAAGGCTGTGATGGGGTGTGGGGGCCTTGCTGGGTGGTGCAGGGAGAGTAGGGGTGTACATGGTGTGTGGTGTGGGGAATACAGTGGGGGGCAGAAGGGTACGGTGGAGGTGAATACTGAGGCTGAGTGCGCACGTGCTGTGGCTGTGTGTACGGATACAATGGCTGTGTGTGGTGTGTGGATGGCTGGCAGGAGGTGCCTAGAGTACAGGAAGAGCATGGCAACCAGGGTCGGCAATACTGAGCTGAAGCTGGGTCCAAATCCCATCTCAGCAGCACAGTTACTACTATTATGGTAGCGCCTAGCAGCCCAGGCCATGGACCAGGATCCCTGGTGCTAGGCACTGTACATTATATATTAGGTGTATTATGGTAGCACCAAGCAGCCCAGGTCATGGACCAGGACCCCAGCGCTAGGCGCTGTACATTATATATTAGGTGTATTATGGTAGCACCGAGCAGCCCAGGCCATGGACCAGGACCCCTGGCGCTAGGTGCTGTACATTATATATTAGATGTATTATGGTAGCACCTAGCGAAGTACCAGGACCCGGGTGCTAGGCGCTGCACAGGCACAGAGCAGAGAGACAGTCCCTGCTCCTGACAGTATACAGTCTAAGACATGAGACAACAGTGCAACAAGGCTCCTCAGCCCACCCAGCACCAGCAGACGGACTCTTCTCCCAGCCACTGGCGTTTCTCAAGCTGGGCAGCACATGCTTTGCCCACCCTGTTTTGGGCTAAATACCACGTGTAGCATTGACCGGCTGTTGGAACGTGGCCCTGGGCACACCTCTCTGTGTCTGTCTCGTGGACACTCTCTGGTGTCTCTGGCTTCCACCCTTCTGCCTTCCAGGATCCCCAGCAAATGAGGGCCCCTCAAAGGCCTGACACAGAGAGATTTGGGGTTGCTTCTCCTGGAGTTGGGTCGCAGGCAGAAGCTCCAGGCCCCCTCTAGCTTGATGGCCAGTGCTAAAGCAGATGATGTGGCGGGGGATGGGGAACACGAGGTGAGCAGAGCCTGGTTCTTCTCTCGGTGCCCCTCCAGTGAGGGGATGGCAACCAGAGCCGTAACTAGGCATTTTAGCGTCTGGGGCGAGCAAGCAAGTTTGCGCCCCCTACTGGGTTGTTTTAGTCATTTTTCCACCCCATTTTTACACACACACACACCCCAGTTTTGTGCCCTGGCTGGCTGCCCCGCACGCCCCGCCCTCGTTACGGCTCTGACGGCAGCTGTGCCCTCTTGCAAGGCAGGCCAGGGAGCTGTGACTGTGAGCAGCCACAGACCCCTAGGAGAGCTGAGCCAGTGGAAGGTGGTAGGAGAGATGCACCCACAGCCGGTGCCAGACTCACTGCTCCCTGCCAGGCAGACAGCTACGTCTGCTTCCACTGAACTGGGCAAAGCACTTCCCAAGATCACATTCCTGTCAGGCAGGCAGCTCCCTGGAGCATGCTGAGACACGAGGTAGGTGTCAGAGGCCTGCCATCCTGGCAAGTACCTGGGCCAGGGCCAGGGATCCCTTCCGGGGTTCCTAGTGCAGGCGGGAGGGGCCCTGGGCAATGGGGCTGGGCCTGCGGTAGGAGGAGCAGATCTTTCACAAGCCTGATTTGATTGTGTTTCAACAAGCCAGGCCCATCCCTCCCTCCTGGCATTTGAGTGTTGGCTCCTCTCTCCCAATGCCCAGCCATGACCCTGTCCTCCTGGCACCCAGTGCTGGCGGCTCCCATAGGGGCGTGTCGGTGTCTGTGCTTGGGCCACATCTCCAGCGGTACCCGGTGCTCACTCCCCTGTGGGCCCAGCCGGAAAGACGGAGCTCGTCTCTGCCTACTGGGCCAGCTACTGAGAGCGCTGCAGCTCCACAGGGCCTGATCCTGCCCCACCAGCCCAGTACCTGGGCCAGCAGGTCGCTGACATGCACAGGCCTGGCCTGGGGCAAAGGTTTGGGGTCCCAGTGCCAGCGGGCGCCTATGGCTGTAAGCCCCAGGAGCCGGGCAGCTGGCTGCACACACAGGAGGTTCTGCCCCTTTGCTGGGTAGCTGCCATCCCCCGCCCCAACTGATGCCATCCCAAGGGTTGCTGTCTGGTGCCTGGCAGAGGGCGTGCGGGTGTTGACAGCAATGGGATGGCAATCTGTCACCAGAGGCATCGTTTGCTATGGGGCAAAGGGGGCATCACCTCCCCCCGACCTTGGGTTCTCTCCCATCTTTTCAGAGCTCCATTCGGTCTCCCTTCCCCCACCCCCCGACTTGGCAGAATATTATATATCCACAGCTTAGGTTCTATCTGCAGATACAGCTTTGCCCCTCCCCCTGCCAGAAGTTTTCTGAAATGACATCTCTGCCTGTCGCACCTTCCCCCACCTGGGGGAGACACCGACGAGCATGTACCCACGGACGGGCTGTCTCAGTGCCCCTGGGGCGTGCTCACTCCAGTGCTCCCCAGAGCAGCCGTTACTTTACCAGTGAACAATGGGGGGGAGCTGGGATTCCCTGACACAATTAGCCGGGGAACACGTAATTCCATGGGCAAGTTAGTACCAGATAGGTCAGGGAGGTGTCATTCGATTCTTAAAAATCTCCCGAGGCATAATTTCAGTGGTGTCACCCTCCGTGGCATGGCGGGAAACTCCAGGTCCAGGTTGGTGGGAAAATTGATCTGCAATGTCATTGGAAATGGGTCGCGCCCGTTCAGTGGCTGACTGACAGTGCTGGGTTATCAGTTACTGCTCTGAACATGAGAGCGGATGAACGGGTCTCATGGCACAGACTGCTGTCAATGGACAGAGTGCTTCACACTGATTTGCCATCACTGGCAAAAGAGAAGCGGTTCAGTGGTGTTCTTATGCCAAAAGCGATGTGATAAGGCACTGATGAAGGCGTCAGCAGCCAGCCAGCAATTACTGGAATCTATCCACAAACATTATGGGCATCATTACATAACACACATTAGCTAACAATTAATTACTATCCCAATGTCATTGATTACAAAATCTTTATTTTTACTTTGGTCTTCATCATTTTGGGGCATCAATGAAGATGAAGATACCAACTAGTAGCTGAATCTTTGGTGAATGTCACCACCGCGGAGCTGGTTAAACACACCAGTGGCACCTTACATGCTGGAGGAAGCGTGCTCATAAACTGAATTAAGCAAGGTTGCGGGAAAAGTGCATCCAGCATCAGGAAAAAGCTGAAGATGCCAGGACAAGGCCAGCTGTGGGTGAGACTCAGCTTATAGTAGGTCTCATGGCATGTACATTTTGAGACCAACACCTGCTTCTTTCACAGTAAGCCTGACGGTATCAGTTAAGTAGTTTCAACACAAGAGACTGGTGAGCACAGACGACTCTTGCATCCTAATACAGGGTCGGGGGGCACACTCTAAAGGGGAGGACATGTGACCGTCCCATGTGTCTCCTCTGCCCAGCGACTGCCCCGCCCTGCACCCAGCCCGGGGCTGCTGCGTTCTCCCCGCCCCACCAGAGCTACCTGCAGGGAGCCTTTGTCCTCCCATTGCCTCTCCCCGCCCCGGCATGTTCAGCTGCTCTCCCAGGCAGCCAGGCCCAGCCAGGGAGCAGAGGCGGTGGGATGGAGCCACTTCTCACGCCAGCTGAAGGTGGTTGCTCTGGGTTGCTGCTCTGTGCAGAGCAGCAGCTACCTGTGAGAGATCCCGGCTGGCCTGCCGCCACCACCTCCCCAGCTGGGTTCTCAGAGAACAGCATCACAGCCTGCTCCCTCCACTCCCCACCCAGGCCCGGCTGCCAGGAACAGGGGCCAAGCGTGCCAGGGGACTGGCATGGTGAGAGAAGGACAGAGCCCTGCCCTGCCCTCTCCCTCACCCACCACAGGACAAGCAAATGTATGGGAGGTACTTGCCCCCGCCTACTCCCCCAGCGTCACCTATGCTGGTGAGAAACAGTCATGCTTAGTGAGAAAATTGCATGGAAAGTAAAGTCAAATTAGTGCATTGATACAAAGATGCCCCCGCGACCACATGGCACGTTACATCGCTTGCTACCCCAGCAATGTCTGCAAGGTGCTGTAGAAGTAACAGAAACAAATACTGATTTTACTACTGCAAACTGTGCACCTCAGCTAGAGCTCATAAATTGCCTAACAGAGGCTCAGATGCCTGGGGGGATGGTGGCAATGGCTGATGCAGACGCTAAGCACAGAGAAATATGTGCTTGGAACAGGACTGGAGAGGAACAAAAGCTTAAGAGAAAGGCTCTGAAAGCACTGATTGAAGATGAACTGTGGGCTATGGATGCAGTTTTTAGCAACCCTATCAGCAGAAATTAATCATGGACCATACCCTTAAGAGCTGCAAAAGGCCGGGGGCGGGGACGCTATCCAAAGCAGAGGAAAGCACCAGCGTCAACAGTCATATGAAGACTCTGTTTGCAGCTGCTACATTTTTACAGAAAAGCATTTTTCCCTGCAGTACATGGGAGTTTCATGGATCCTTAGCTGAAAAGATGATACCACGGGGGCCTGTACTTCATAATGTGCATCAGTGGTTGCAGTGACATCAGCACCAGCAAGAATGATCAGGGTTGCCCAGAGGGGGGGGGGGAAGTGGGGCAATTTGCCCCAGGCCGCGCAGGGGCGCCCACGAGAGTTTTTCGGGGCCCTGGAGTGGGGTCCTTCACTTGCTCCGGGGGCCCTGGAAAACTCTCGTGGGGCCCGGGCCCCCGGAGCTTCTTCCGCTCCGGGTCTTCGGCAGCAATTCGGCAGCAGGGGGGTCCTTCTGCGCCAGGACCCGCCGCTGAAGTGCCAGGTCTTCGGTGGCAATTCGGCAGCAGGGGGTCCTTCTGCGCCAGGACCCGCCACTGAAGTGCCAGGTCTTTGGTGGCAATTCGGCAGCAGGGGGTCCTTCTGCGCCAGGACCCGCCGCTGAAGTGCCAGGTCTTCGGTGGCAATTCGGCAGCAGGGAGTCCTTCTGCGCCAGGACCCGCCGCTGAAGTGCCAGGTCTTCGGCGGCAATTCGGCGGTGGGGGAAGACCCCAGGCCCCCTGAATCCTCTGGGAAGCCCTGAGAATGACAGTGAGCAAGTGGCGAACAAGGCTGCTGTTTTCTTGCAAAGCCTCATGTACGAGTGCTTGAAAGGCAGGTTTCCAACACATACACAACCGCGCAGCGTATGCGCAACCTGCAACGACAAGGGGCTGTAGGAAAGACCAAATGATCATATTGGAAGGCATTTGATTCAGCCTCCAAAGACTCTCTCCTCACTCTGAAAGTGCTTGGAATGGCTGAGATAGTCACTGATGAGATCATAAATACACTGGCAGGCGTTCATATTCCAAGTTTACTCTTTGAAGACCAACATTATGACACTTGCAGAGCTACGTCGGTGGATGTTTTCCAAGAAACAGAGACAAATTGCCACCCAGAAGGACTGCATTTATACCTGGTATCAAGATGGCAAATTATCAAGCAATCGAATGGCTCTGGGATGATCGAGCACATCCTCCCCTATTCAGCATGGATGGTTCTTGGATCACACCAGTTACATGTGAAATACCATGCACTCCCAAATCAGTCCTTCAGCTAATCAAATGCTCCTGTGCAAAGACCAGATGCTCACCACCTGCAGATGTTTGGCCAACAGCCTGCCTTGTATGGAGATGGGTGAGTACTGCGTGGATGAGGATTGGTGTGACAATGTGTCCAGCAGTGGTGCCTTAGACTGAGACCACACTGATGTAGACTTTGATGAATAAATGTTTTCAGGCCTACTTGTCAAGGCTAAGTTCCCAAGGATTACCAGAGATCAATGTCTGTTTTACGTCAGCAATGCACCCCATTGTCAAAGTATCATTTAAAAAACAGCGATTTTTAAATATTTTCTCAAATATGTATCGATATAATTGTCTAGGTCTGCCATGTTTGGTACCACTACGTTCATGGGGAAAATGTTTTTTGAAAGAGACCCAACCTGACCCATTTCCAATGACACTGTATTATCAAAATTTCCACCAATCAAAGGACTCAGAGCTGGGAGGCAGGGTTTAGTTCCAATTTGGATCAAACCGAACTGTTTCAAAATTTCCCACGAACAAGAAATTCTGTGAAATTTTCATGGTGTTTCTCAAAGGAAGCCTGCTCCCTGGAAGCCCAGGCAGTCCTTGCCTGAAATTGACTTGATACTTGTCAGTTTCATGGCTGCTCTTAGTGACTGGCAGGAGCAACTGACAAGACCCATGTCAATTTCAGGCAGCGGCTACTTGGGCTTCCAGGGTCTGCAGCTCCAACACCATGCTGCGCGGCCAGGGACCCCAAGGCTTCCAGACTTCCAGACCAGCTGGGAACCCTGCCTTTGATTCAACAAAAGTCCATCAAATCTGAGATGTTTCCACACAATATTTCAGGTTAGATGAATTGGCATTTTTCAACTGAACAGAGTTTCTCTGCTGACATGCCCAGGGCAATGTGACCCTTGTGCTGCTCTGTGCTTGGCTGCATGAAATGCACCCCAGTCACATGCTCACCCAGCCCTGGGAACAGCAGGATTCTCACACAAAGCCCCCCATGCCAAGTGCACCTGCCTGCACCCAAAAAGAAGGTTGTTGCCGTCTTCCCCTGCTGGGAAGCAGTTTTCCCCTTGCAGAGCAACACAGGAAGCCCTGTGGTATTTACAGCTCACTCAGAGAGTGTACTGCACAAATACAGGGGGGAAACCTGCCACAGTCAGTCAAAGTCATGTGATTGAACAAGCTGGGGACACCATGGCAATCGCTGCACAGTCAGTTGGCAATATAGGGGACCGTGTCACCCAGCTTCGGGACAGGGAACATTGTGGAGGTGGAGAGGGAGGTTTAAATTCCCACATTCACCATCCACGCAGGACAGGAGTTATTTTCTGGGTTTGTTTTCTTCTCTTCTCCTGCTGCTGCTTCTTCCTCACTTGCCTTCCTCCAGCTCTGCCTGCTACTATCCGATCCTCCTTTTCCTCCCGCCCACTTCTTCTCCTCTTCATTCACCCTCCTCCTTCTGGATGGATGCCTTTTGTGCTGAGAGCACAGCAGCTGCTCCTCTCCCAGCCCTGACACACTGAACAAGAGAAACAAAAATCAAAATATCAAGGGCACGTGCAGGAGGAAAGGACAAAACCTGACACTCAGCAAGAGCTGCTCCGTTTGGTGCAAAGGGGAGCTGAAAAGTCAGAGAGATACAAACTTTGCAGTGACAAATTGTTACATGTGTGTATTTGCCTGGTACCATTAGTTGACCTGTGCAGGTGAAAGTTCTGTTTTGCGAAGGATTTTGAGCTTTGGCTTTGTTGCAAATTGGAGCAAAAACCAAAAAATTCTAAATTCTCTGTGAAGGAAAAGTCTGGGGAGAAAATTGGATTGTTTGAAACATTTTGTTTTAATTTCAATAATTATATAAGTAGATAGTATCCTTTCAGATATTATAGCATAGATCATAATACAAAATAAAACCATTCACAGGGAAAAGTCATTTCCAAATAGAAATGTTTTGTTCTGACAAGGGTGAAGCCGGAGATTTTGACAATATCAGAAGGCTTTTTCTTGTTTTTATGTTTAGTTGGGTTCCCCCCCACCCCCCGCCCCCAAAAAAACAAAATTCTGGTTAAATCAGCCCAATATTGGGAAGTGCTTCATTTCAACAGATGTACACTCCCAGCAGACTATGGCTCTGTCCAAGGATCTCCAAGCAGCTCTAGCCATCAGTGGCAGTCTCTGTTTCCAGACACAAGAGCTAGTTACTAGATGGCTTGGTTCAAATATTGCCCTTTTCCATGCCCTTTAGTGGGTCATTCACCCTAAGCCGTGTTCTTTCTTTAAACATTTGACCATTCCGCAGGGCTGGCAGAATCCCGGGATGGATTTTGTGGAAATTTGCTAAGAAATGGTTCAATCCATATATGTATTTTTTCATTATTTACCCAGTGCTACTGATGTGCTGAGCAAGCCTGGCATCACCCCCTGTAGCTCACCTGTCTCAGGCTCTGGCTTCCCCCAGGGGAAGCTGTCTCTGCTGGTAAAGGCCCTCAGCTGAGGAAGCCCTATCCCCAGCCTTGGAGAGCAACGTCCCAGGAGCTGGGCCAAGGGAAGGCCAGGGCTTTCCCAGATGACAGAGACCCAGGGCATTCGTGGCTTTCAAGAATCTACCTGCAAATGTGCAAAGCAACACAGAAGGCTGGTGAGATGCATATAGAACCACTCGTCCCATGGAGGAGCTGAGCTGCTGTGCTCTGCACTAGCCACAGCTTCTGCATCCGTTCCAAGATTGGCCCTAATCAAGAGCACTGCAGCAAACTGGCTTGGAGGTGACTCAGGTGCAGCTCATGGTGCTGAGGTCTGCATCCAGGCTTTAGCTGCAAAAGGGCACATCAGGTCCACACCGCTACCTGAAGCTACAAGCAGCAAAGGGTCCACGGTGACCCCAAATCATAGCAGCAAAGTGTGCTAGTGACAACAGGTGGGACTCAGCCAGAGACTAGAGGACACGTTAGTTCTCACTCCCCTCCCACAGCCACGGTGATGTTCGCTCATGTCAGCCTGGACTGAACTAACTGCGAAAAAGTCAGTATATTTACAGAGACAGAAGAAGGCTACAGTCACTGGCTACATTTATCTCCTGACAAGAGTTCTCCCAGCTGAAGCCAAGAGTTGATTTATTGAGCACAGGTCTAGTTACCACCTGTCTGGGAGAAGCTGGCACCCTCCCCTTCTGCAAGCTAGTGGCCCCAGCACTCCCACGCTCCTGCTAGCCAGGAGGGACACGGATCCACTGCTCATGTTGAAGGCTGAAGCTCCCAGCACCTCTGTGGCTATGTGATGTGGAACTAGCAAAAACTCTATCTGAGAAGCATGCGCATTTGTGTCCCCTCAACATAGACTTGTCCCCATGGAGGCAGACGGTTGAGTTGAGCTAGAGAACTCTTGTTCCCCAGGTAAACAGGGAACTTCTCAGAGTGAAATGAACACAACTCTGGTTCTAAGCAGAGACATTCTGGACTCACCAGCCTGCTCTTCACCCCCAGTGGCCCTGTTGGTCGGGACATTAGGGATGCCATAGTCATGGAGTCAGGGAAGCATTTACTGTCTCCACCAAGGTCTGGCTTAGGATTTCCATAATTTCTTCTGTCTCAGTAACCCAGATCTGGACTGCAGCTTCCACCAGTGGTGACCTAGATGCAGCCCCTCACTTCCCTTGCCAGATCTGAGTAATTCCCATTGTCACCCATCCTTACCCCATTCCTAGGGCTCAGGCGTAACCTTGTTAATTTAGGCACCCACCCTTACCCTTCCGTAGGCTCAGGGTATAACCTTACACTCTGTGGATTTGAGGGGTCTTTTACCAGTGAAAGAGCCTTTCACAGTAATATCCTACTTAACCTCTATTTATTAACAATCACCAAAACAGAATGCACATGCTAAGCATACAATGCTCACCACTCCCAAGAAAGCAGATAAACTTTTCTTGATGGCCAGTCAGGATCAGGTCCATCCGGGGGACTCCAGTTTCTACTCTTCACAATGTGGTTGGCAGGGCGTTGAGGTCTGGCAGCTGATCCTGGAGTTGGTTCCCAAGAACTTCCTCCTGGACCCCAGTTTATATAGTGAAACTTGAATCCTGCTTAGCTATATCTTAGCCAATCATTTTACTAAAATATTGCGGCACAATTTTCTAACCAATCCTAACATAGTGTAAAACAATCCTTTAGCCAATTATACCTCATCACCTTAATTGATTTACACCTAGCAACATTAGTTATGTAACAAATAGAAACAATCAAAGAACCAAACAGAGACCATACAAATAAACAATAGAGAACTAGGAACCATAAAGGCAAAACAATAGAAGTAGAGATTTTACAATCACAATTGTTGATAAGTGATTTCTTGCCAGACAGACACCATCAAACAAAGTTTTCTTTAACCATTTTAAGATCTGTTTCTTTATCTGGTGATGGTGGGTGCTATTAGGACAGGATTGCCTTCTTAACAGCCTGATATTACGTTGTTTTAATGTAATTTAGATGGAATGTGAGGATGTGTCTTTCTGCTTCTTAGCTAATGGCGGCTGCTCTCCTAATATGGCTGTAGACAAAGTCCTCAGACATTACGATATGGCTACAGGAAAAGGCCTTATCCTTACATGGGGGTGTGACTTGCACTCCATAATGTTTTATGAAAATATGCTTTGAATGTGAATATAATGTAACTGGATTATGCTTTATGAAAAAGGTCTTTTGTAAGGTATCATTCCAAAGGTTATAATCTACTGAGTGTGTTCATCCTATAAAAGGGGGTGGAAGAGAACAAAGGAGGCTGTAGTCATGAAAAACCCCTAGTTACTGCCTGAGCTGGAACTAACAAGGACTGTATCAGGGGAAAGGATTGGGCCCAGACTAGGAAGGAGTCTAGCCTATTGGAACATCTCTGAGAGTGAGATTTTACCTGTAATCAGTTTTTTAATGTATTAGTCTTAGACTTGCGTGTTTTGTTTTATTTTGCTTGATAACTTACTTTGTTCTGTCTGTTATTACTTGGAACCACTTAAATCCTACTTTTTATACTTAATAAAATTACTTTTGTTTATTGACAAACCCAGAGTAAGTGATTAATACCTGGGGGAGCAAACAGCTGTGCATATCTCTCGATCAGTGTTATAGAGGGTGGACAATTTATGAGTTTACCTTGTATAAGCTTTATACAGAGTAAAACGGATTTATCTGGGGTTTGGATCCCATTAGGAACTGGGTGCTGGAGATAGGTGACCTGCTGAGCGGTTTTTGGTTAAAGTCTGAAACTTTGGGGGTATGGACAGACCTGGGTCTATATTGCAGCAGGCTAGTGTGTCTGGCTCAACGAGGCAGGGTTCTGGAGACCCAAGCAGGCAGGGAAAATGGGCACATCAGGTAACAGTTCCAAGGGGGGCTCTGTGACTGAACCCATCACAGGTGGGTAACCAAACAAACTGTCAGCATGATGGCTCAATGCTTTCACAATGGCCTTCCCTTAGAGCCCAGCAGTGAAAGTGTGATACAGCCATACTGCACCTGCCGTGTGCCAGATGGGCACTGTATGTGGGTACTCAATGGAAACTCTGCAAATAGAGTTTTTAATTTTCACAAAAAATAGTGTCATTTTTCTCAGAGGAAAAATGCCAAATGTAACTGGACACCAAGAAGCATTTTGGTCATTGGCAGCACTAGCCAAGCAGGGCTTTGTAGGCTTTCAGAAGCATCATGCACTGTACATACTGGCACAAAGACCCAATGAATGTCTGCTCTCTGTGACTTGTTGGGCTGTGAGAAATTCCAAGAATCAAAGAGTAACTTCTGGGTAACTTGCACCAAGCAACATCCCCTATCACTAGAATCAACTTCCATCAGTGTGTTGCCATTTCTGCTGTAGGAAATGCGTGTTCTGTTGAGTTCATGATATGCTAGCATGCGGTGTTGATGCAAACTGCCTGATTTCATGCTCTGGTATCCACAGCTTAGCAGTGCAGCATACTAGGGACAGTGTCACAAAACAATCTTTAATGTATTTATCAGCCCCTTCATTTTCAGTTTAAACCAATTTTTACAGAAAATTTCCCAGGTGTTACAAAAAGTGTTACTCATTTTTTTCTGATTTTCACCCTACTTTTGTATCATTCAAACATATAAAAAATTGATTGTTTTATTAGGAAAATATAATACATTGCATGAGATATTATGATAATACATTAGTCTGTGTATATATGCAACACTGCCTATTGAAGTAAGTATTAGGCTAGAAGATACACACAATAAACAAACAGGAAAACATGCAAGCTCTGAAGTGATGTGCATCTGAACGTACTGATGAATCTCATGCCCACAACGTACACATTTCAAGCTGTTAGCAGATAACAGTTTAAAGATCTGACACACTAAAAGGGGAAGAAAATGGAAATCTGTATCACAATACGTTTCAGAACACAAGGAAGTATTCAAAATTTAAAAAAAAAAAAAAAACAGGAGAAAAGGATGAAGTTGAGAGTACGCGCTGCAAATGGTGTGGCCCAATTATTAAATGTAAATATTTATAGGCGATAGAATCATAGAATCTCAGGGTTGGAAGGGACCTCAGGAGGTCATCTAGTCCAACCCCCGACTAGTGCTAAGTCTCCAACAGTAACCTGTTTATTCAAATGAAAAGTTTTATTTGGGCATTAGAGATCTATTGTTTTCTCAAACTCAGAGGTGGCAGCATTGTGTTCTGAGTTCTGGTTTAGTTCTGCAGGAAACCACACTGCTGAATGGAATTCGAAGCATTAATCTGCTGAATACTTCCTCCCCTTTCTTTCCGTCCACCAAAATAAACCCCGATATTTACCCAGAAAACTTATTTATAGTTTTTTGCACTGATTTTCCCCAGTTTTTGTTGTTGGTAATAAACACTGATCAGTTCCTGGGGAAAATTAAATAAAATCAAAACAGAAACTGAAGCACCCTGCGTATTTATCACCCTGAGGAAGGGCAGGCCTATTGTCCGTTACAGATGGGCACTAAGCACAGAGAAACGAAGGACTAGAGCCACAAAAGGCACCTAACTGCCACTCTAGGCACCACGAGGATCCTCTCACCACCCTGCAGGTGCTTCAAATCCCTAACTGCCTACATTGCCACCAGGCTCCAGGCTTCTGCCAGCGAGCGTGTGCACCACCACCTCAGTGCAGGCTCCAAGGTACCTCATGCCTAAGCCCCAGCTGGAGCCTCAGACTAGGTGTTACCCTGCCTGTGTCGCCTGTGGGCCCAGTCTGGTAGGGGGTCTCAGAGCACAGTAACTGCACACAGAACTACTGGAGAAGGGGTCCCCAGTGGGTAGCGCACTTAGCTGGGAGGTCGGCGACCCAGGTTCAGCCCCCCCGTCTGAACTGGCAAAGGGATTTGACCTTGGCTCTCCTGTGTCACAGGAGAGGGCCGAGGAGCTCTTACAAGCTCTCCTATGGAAGCTGTTCCACTGTGTACAAATAATTAATTGTGCTTTGGAGTAGAGGGGAGTCTCTCACCCCCAGGGGTGCCCCAGGCACTGGGCCATAGAGTTTCTCTCTGTAAATGAAGGAATATTTAATTATGTAATCAAAATGGAACAGACAGGATTGAGAGACACCCATACTGCAGCCCGGTGGTTAGAGCATGGACCTGGGAGGGAAGGGCTGTGGGTTCCAGTCTCTGCTCCAAGTCAGGCAGGCAGGGCTTGGAAATCAGTTCTCTCTCGACCAGCAGCGTGCCCTGCCCCCTGGGCTATTGGCTATAATGGGGCCGGGGGTTCCACAAGAAATCGCTTGTGCAGCTGAGGTGCCCACCTACAGGAGAGAACTCTCAGTCATGAATCCCAAGCAGAGCAAGGTGCTACACCGCTTTTGAGGGGCTGGGTTCAGGGTTTCACATTGGCTGGCATAGGCAGCTCCTGCATTGAATCTCTCCCCATACAGTACATGAGGAACCTGGGTCCGTGAATTCCGGGACGCCTAGGTGCTGAGCATTGCAGTGCTGAATGTAGCAGCAACTGAGTCCCCCTAGTGAATCCAGCCCTAGGTGACGTGCCCTAGGTCATACACCATGTTTGTCCCAGAGCTGGCCATTAAAGCCAGGCCTCCCACCCCCCGGGGCAAGTACCCTGACCTTTGAGCCCTCGCTCCACCCGCGCACTGTGGACTAGATCACAAAATCAACTAACTGCCAGATTTGGCGGAGCAGGAAAATGTTCTGCATTGGCCTGCCAAGTCTGAATGAGCTGAGACGAGAATTCCTTCCTTGTGTGTTCTAAGTGGTGCAGTCACCGGGACACTGCCTCACAGAGACAGATGCTGGAACGTAGCTGGGCCTCTGAAAGCACCAGTGTAGGAAACCTGGAAGGGTAAGAAAACTTGCACTGCTTCATAGAAAGCATCCGGCTGCTATTTCTACTCCACGTAATCTATCTACTTTCAGCACCTTTGCATGTGAGTGAGCACCATCAAAGTAATGAAAAAGGAACAACCAATACGAAGAGTCTCCTTGGAGGGTTTTGTAGCTCTGTGCTTGGGCGCTTCCCTGTGGTAGAAGCACACACGGCCAGGGGTCACGAACCAGCATCTGTCCACCAGGAGCATGGGGGGGCAGTGTGATTATTTCGACAGTGAAACGAGTATTATGCAGAGCTTTGTCGAGAGGCAGGAATGCTCTAATCCAGCGGGCTCACCCTACTTTGTCCACATTGCCCCAGAGCTGAAGCCCTAGGGGACTACCTACAGGTGCACGATGCCCCCTCCTTGCAGCAAGCTCCCCTGTTTCCCAGGCGATGAATGCACCTACCTGCTTAGATGCTGGCCTGAGTCCCTCTGGCTGGGTTCTGGGAACTATAGACGAGCTGCCCCTGGAGCACTGCCCAGAGCAAGCACATTTCCATGGCCCTCTCTCCTGCTGGCAAACACTGTGCTGGGGTGGCCTGGTATTTGCCTGCTAGCCATTGTCTCTCCATCTTTTCTTGGGAGATACTCATAGCTGGTGCTGCATCTCAGAGATAAGTGCTAACCTGGGAATAATTACACAGGGCTCTTCACTGCTTCTTGTTCCTGGAGCTGGGCCAAGCTGCCTGTGGTTTGTGGCCCACAATAACAACGTTACAGCAGGAGATAATATTTGTTTAACTGCTTATTCTGTCAGTGCTGGTGCTTGCAAAACCCCCAAGATTGCACAGCCAGGGCTGGTGGCATTTCTGAAATCGACTAGCCCCATGCCAATGGCAGGGGCTGATGTGATGAGCCCAGCTGGGGTTGGATGGAGCTGGCTCTCTCTTGCTGCCCAGAGAGAGGTTTCCTTCCCAGGAGGCTGGGTTTGCTGGCACTCCCCACTTTGCTTTCAAGTGGAGGAGCCAAGGCAATTTGTCCAGGTGGGCAGCTTGGAATTGGCTTCATACTCTTGGCGAGGATGAGATGTCCTGCCTCCGTCCCCAGGCTCCTCACCCCTCAGTGCTGGATCTTGATTAATCTAGACCTTCCGCACCAGCTCTGGAAGTGCACATCAGCCATGCAACAAAACTGGGGAATGAAGTTGCTGTTGCCTGTGTGTCAGAGGGCAGCCCAGGGCAACAGCCAACAGCAGGAGTCTCGAGATGTGACTCTAAGAACACGTAAACACTGCCAGGTGCCAAGCCCCTAGGCTCCTGGGCTGCTGCAATGGGATTTACACTGATCTGTGAGAGCCTCCTGTGAAGTCACTATGGGAAGCACGCGCTACCTATGGCAGCAGGCAGCACGGCAAATTCCTTGTTCCTCTCCCTCAGAACCGCAGCATCTTAGAGCAACCAAAGCCACTTGGTAAAATGTTCATGACAAGCAGTGAGATGCTCCCCAGTGCACATTGAACTTGCCTAGCCCAGGGGGCCCTGATCACCTCCAAACTGACCCTGCACCTCTCTGGCCAACAGCAGCTCTTTGTATGAGAACAGCCCTACTGGGTCAGACCAAAGATCCATGTATCCTGTCTACCAACAGTGGCCAGTGCCAGGTGCCCCAGAGGGAATGAACAGAACAGGGAATCATCAAGTGATCCATCCCCTGTCACTTATTCCCAGCTTCTGGCAAACAGAGGCTAGGAACACCATCCTTGCCCATCCTGGCTAATAGCCCTTGATGGACCTATCCTCCATGAATTTATCTAGCTCTTTTTTGAACCCAGTTATGGTCTTGGCCTTCACAACATCCTCTGGCAAGGAGTTCCACAGATTGACTGCGTGTTGTGTGAAGAAATACTTTCTTGTACTTGTTTTAAACCTACTGCCTATTAATTTCATTTGGTGACACCTAGTTCTTATGTTATGAGAAGTAGTAAACAACACTTCCTTATCTCCACACCAGTCATGGTTTGATAGACCTCAATCATATCTCCCCTCAATCATAGTTCGCTTTAGCTCAAAGCCTGGCCTAGGCCTTCTCCCGTCGGCTATGGCCACAGAGGGCCAAACTGCCTAGCCGAGGGCTGCCCTGGTCATTTGTCAGGAGCTAGAGGGCTGCAGCTCAGATCAGACTGTCCCTGTCCCTATGCAAGGCTGCCCTGCCCTGAGGAAGATGCAGGAGTATTGTGCCCCTTTAAGGTGGTTAGTCCCGTCCCATGGCCACTAGCAGTAGACAATTAGAAGCACAGGGAGAGCTCTTGGCGACCTCCCTCCTTGCAGCCCAGCCCAACTCCTGCTGTCACGCGGCTGCCCTCATGTGTAGTGGCAGAATGGAGAGCTGCACCTCAAACATCTCCCCATACGAAAGGTGAGGCCAAGGGTCCCCAGGTCCCACGGGGAGCCCTGACTCTGTTGATGTGCAGGGTGAATAGACATGAGTCCATTGGCTGGGTGGGCAGTTCCAGGGGTTCTCCAGTGAGAACAATAAGGAAAAGCCTGGGGCAGAGACAGAATGAGCTGCCATGAGGAGGAGAGGAGAGATCCTGGGCTCAGGTTCCTGGCTGCCCTGTGGGATCTAAGCCCTGAATTGCAGTAATTTAGGGGAGAGCTTCACTTTCCTTCCTTTCTTGCAAAGCAAACATCGAGTTTTGTTTCTGAGGCTTCCTGGATTCTTGCAAACCAGAAGTGAAACGCCAAGCTGGGAAAGCCACAGGTTTCATTGCCGCTCAGAATAGCAGCTCTCGGCTGTTGTTTGTTTCGTTTTGTTTTTGGTTTGCTTATAAACTGCTGCTGTTGGTTTTTTATGACAAAGATAGTGAGGTCAGGAAATCAGCCCTGGGTTCTGTTATCTAGAGCCGCCGTGCAGGAGGGGAAAGAGGGTGACGCGCTTTGGGATTTATTCATGGAAACCAATATGTTTTATCACTCCATCCCCGCAGGTCGGATATTTGTGATCCCTCCTAACTGTCTCATCTGCTCCTTTCTGTAGCTGTTTCTTCAAACGAGTTAATATTGTTTAACCCAGAGAAAGCAGCTCGAGGATACAGGGCTCTCCTACTCCCCACCTGCAGCACTTTGCAGGCAATGTCCTCCTTCATTTGTCTCCCTGGTTAGCTTAGCTCATGCGGCAGAGATAACACCGAGTGCTCCACTGGATCACACAGGGATACAAGGCCTCCCACATTGCACAGCCCAAATGCTGAAAGCCCAGCAGCACAGAGCACTACAGAGCTCACATGGCAGTTCCCCCCAGGGTTCACAATACACTGGGATGGCTGATGCTTCATGGGCCCATCTTCCTGAGCACCCCCTCTCTTTACACCTTCCCAGTCACATTCAAACCCCAATGGGGGGTGACCGCTCTAGCCACAGAGCTGGGCCATCAGCTTTTCTAGCCCATTAACGTCACTCTTGGCTTGGCAAGTGGGCTCACTGGGAGAGCACAGCAAGGGGCCCTTCTCCCAGAGACTGTGTGCAGTGTCTGCCCAGCATTCCCAGGGGCTGAGAGACCTCGTGGCCATGCAAAGCCACCACCACATGCTCAGTGTCTCCAGCCACAGTGTAGAACCCAAACCAAACCAGCAGCCAGCAGCTGGCATGCAGTCAGATGTCCATGTGCCCTGGTGCTGGCTGCCAGCCCAGCCGCCTGGGTGTGCAGCACACACAGTATCAGGGCTCCCAAGCTAGGACCAGCTGAATGGAAGAGATGGCAAAAGCTCATGAGTGAGAATGTTGCTGTCCCAAGGAAACATGCTGAGAAATCCTGCACCAGGAGAGAGGCTTAGAACTTGGAGTCCCACACATTGCAATTGTCATGGAACATTTCTACATCACCAGCAAAATGCACAGGCCAACCGTTTTCAGAGCAGTGACTGGTCTTGGCTGCCTGCATTTTTGGGCACCCAGCCTGGCAATCCCAACGTGAGACAACCCAACCAGTACATCCAGCTGGGCATACCTGATGTGAGACAACCCGAACTATACAGCCAGGCTGGCACACCCAAGATCAGCTAACCCAGCTTGTACACCCAGCCTGGCACACCCAATATCAGACAACCTAACCAGTACCCCCAGGCTGGCACACCAGATGTCAGACAAACCAATCAGTGCACCCAGCCTGGCACATCTGGCAGTTCTGCAGAAAAGGACCTAGGGGTTACAGTGGATGAGAAGCTGGATATGAGTCAACAGTGCTCTTGTTGCCAAGAAGGCTAACAACATTTTGGGCTGTATAAGTAGGGACATTGCCAGCAGATCGAGGGATGTGATCATTCCCCTCTATTCGACATTGGTGAGGCCCCATCTGGAGTAGTGTGTCCAGTTTTGGGCTCCACACTACAAGAAGAATGTGGAAAAATTGGAAAGAGTCCAGCGGAGGGCAACAAAAATGATTAGGGGGCTGGAGCACATGACCTATGAGGAGAGGCTGAGGGAACTGGGATTGTTTAGTGCGCAGAAGAGAAGAATGAGGGGGCGGATTTGATAGCTGCTTTCAACTACCTCAAAGGGGGTTCCAAAGAGGATGGATCTAGACTGTTCTCAGTGGTAGCAGATGACAGAACAAGGAGTAATGGTCTCAAGTTGCAGTGGGGGAGGTCTAGGTTGGATATTAGAAAACACTGTTTCACTAGGAGGATGGTGAAGCACTGGAATGGGTTACCTAGGGAGGTGGTGGAATCTCCTTCCTTAGAGGTTTTTAAGGTTAGGCTTGACAAAGCCCTGGCTGGGATGATTTAGTTGGGGATTTGTCCTGCTTTGAGCAGGGGGTTAGACTAGATGCTCCTGAGGTCCCTTCCAACCCTGATATTCTATGATTCTATGATCTGGGTATGTTTGGTTTGGAAAAGCAGAGATTAAGGGGAGACATGATAATGTTCTCCAAATACTTGAAAGCCTACTGTAAAAAAATATAGGAAAAAGTTGTTCTTTCTTGCCACAGAGGGCAGGACAAGAGGCAATGGGTTCAAACTACAGCAGAGCAGATTTAGATTAAATCTCAGGAAAAACTTCCTAGCTGTAAGAACAGTAGGACAAAGGAACAGAGGCCTAGGGAGATTGTGGAAGCTCCTTTACTGGAGGTTTCCAAAAGGAGGCTGGAGCCATCTGGCATGGATGGTTCAAACACAACAAATCCTGCCTCTTGGCAGGGGGTTAGACTAGATGACCCTTGCGGTCCCTTCTAACCTGTGGGTCTATGAGTCTATGATTCTAACCCAGTCTGGCACACCTGATGCGAGACAACCCAAACTGCACATTCAGACGCAAAGGCACCCAAAGTCATTAGACACTTTTGAAAATATTGGCCCTGGCGCTTTATGGACCAGCAAACTATGCTAAGTCCTGCCCCACAAAGCTTAGCTCCTAAGAGCCTCATCTCAGGAGCTGCTGAGCAACTTCGATTCCCTGTAGGACCTCATCCAGTGAGCCCACCATCAGACTTCATGCCCTCAATTCCCTCTCAAGACAATGGGTCCCTCCAGACGCACTCAGGTCTCTGCAGCACCGAGCCCAGTGGGAACCAACCACAGGCAGCATCACTCAGGACTCTAGGAGGCACTTGGCAATTCACAGGCCCAGGCCCTGCATGAAGAGATCCCAGAGCACTGCTGTCTGCCTGCTCTCTGGGGCCTTTCCAATGGATGGCAACTCAATCGGAGCTTGAGAAGCTTTGCTGCTCACCATCCTCTTGCACATGAGTCACTCCAGACCTGCTCACAGCTTCTGCCATGGTCACTACCACATCCCTGCCAGACCCCTGTCCTGGGGAGATAAACGGACAGATGGATGGGGGCTGGGCTGTCCTGTGAGTCTGTGGCAGATGATAAGGCAGGAGACTGCAGTAGAGATCAGCTGCCCAGGCAGGTGCCTCTTATGTTCCCTAATGCACATTTTCGTTTGAAAGCTTATGGGGATCCGTGACACACCCCCAGCTGGCTCTTTCCAGCCCTACTTACACACAGCCCTCAAGGATCTAAGAGTGGGCGGCACCTGTGCTGTACAGCTCAGTACAATACACATTCTCCAGGAGTGACAGGGTCAGAAGGATTCCAGCCTTGGCTACACTGCAAAGTTTTACTGCCCAACCTTGTCTTCTGTCAGCACAGCCTTGCAGGTCTCCATGCTCAGTCTGGAGTCCTACTAACAAAACCTCCCTTCTCCTGGCAAAGTTAAAGCAGGTCCCCAAGTGATGTAAGCACAAGACCTGTGTGGACACAGAAGTACCTGCACCTGCACAACCAGTCCTCCAGCAACAAGCCCACAATGAACCTGTCCCAGCAGCACTGATCTCATTGGTTGAATTTTTGAACTTTGCTACCACCCAGGGGTCATGATGATCAGAAGCCTGCCCCCAATGTGTTTAGAAATACCTCTCTTCCTAGTATTTGCAAGCACACCTGGACAGGTATGGTCCCACTTCTCCCTCATGCTACTGAGGTCCTGGATTTCCTTGACCTGTGGGGGAGGGAAGTGTGCAGGCACAGATGCAGCATTCCCGGAACCCTTGATATACTCTTCATGCGGGAGGCTGCTACATGCTCAGGAAGCAATGACGAATTGGGAGACAGTTCATATTTTTATATGCCCTGAGCTGGCAAAATGTCGGGAGCCACAGCAGTTATCTTCCGCTATCTGGTAACACCCGCCCGCCTCCTTTGCCCCGTCAACGGCTCTGTCTGTCCGTCAGTGACCTCAGCGGGGGTATCCTGGCTGAGATGATTTAGTTGGGTTTGGTCCTGCTTTGAGCAGGGGGTTGGACTAGATGACCTCCAGAGGTCCCTTCCAACCCTGATAGTCTATGATTCTATGATTCTATCCTTCAGGAACATCCCTTTTACATCTGCGGAGAGATGCAGCATGATAAGGCAGCAAAAGAAGCAGCAGCAGAGAAGACCTGTTTTCCTGACTGATCCAGACTGCCCAGCCAGGGAGACTTGGGAATGGTGGCAGCATATGCTTGAGGGGAGTCAGACAAACCGAGAGGTGCACAAACACACTGTGCCACCCTAAAACAACAGCTCCAGATGCTACAGCTCACGCCTGATCAAAGCCCCCAAAAGCCAGGACTCCAGTAGCCATCGCACAGCCTGGAGAACGCGCACCCCCCTTCCCCAGGACTCCCTAGGGCTTTCTCAAGTCCAGTTTCAAATGGCCCAAGCCTGTGGGGGGTGGAGGTCTCTTCACTTCCCTTCGGAGACCGGTCTGCAGCCAAACAGCTCTCCCAGCCAGGATGAACTCCGTGATATCTGTCCTACATTTTCCTTTACTTAATTCCATCCCATTTTTCCTGCTTCCATGGGCCATGCTACGGGAGTCCTCTCCTTGCCTCGGGCTGACTACCACTATTTATCAGTTGTTACTGTAGCTCTGTGATGAAGTGGGACTGTTCTTAATGTTTCCTCTAAATACTGTGTGGGTGCCTCAGTTTCCCCTATGCATTTCTTAAGTCCCTAGTGTGCATAAATCACTGACACTCTGTCTCCTGGCAACTAATGGCCCAGGCCCTTCCCCCCTGCAAGGGGATGCTAAAGGTGTGGGAGAACAAAGAGGCCAGGTGACCTCCTGGCCCGGGAAAGGAACTCAGCAGAGAAGGAGGGAGTTTCAGTTTGGAGCTGGCTGGGGACGTGGAGTGAGTGCAGATGTGGGTGTCTGGCTCGCTGCCTCCCAGGATGGACCTAGCCGAGGGGTCCCGTTCTCTGTACTTACAAGCTCTGTTTTAGACCATGTTCTTGTCATCTAATAAACCTCTGTGTTACTGGCTGGCTGAGAGTCACGTCTGACTGCGAAGTGGGGGGGCAGGACCCTCTGGCTTCCCCAGGACCCCGCCTGGGCAGACTCGCTGTGGGAAGCGCACGGAGGGGCAGAGGATGCTGAATGCTCCAAGGTCAGACCCAGGAGGTGAAGCCGTGTGAGCTTCTTGCCCTGGAGACAGTCTGCTCCGAGGGAGAGGAGGCTCCCCAAAGTCCTGACTGGCTTTGTGGGGAGCAGTTCCAGAGCATTGCCTGGGGACTCCGTGACAAGCTCCACCATGTTCCCCCTTAGTTGTCCTTGCTAAACATGTCCGTGCTGCCGTTCCTGGAGCCCAAGGGTTCTGTCGTGGGAGGATGGGATGCCAGAGGAAGAGACACAGTGAAAACTGTTCTCAGTGAACGCTTTGAATAGGATGATGGCAGATAGGAGGCAAGTTTGTCTCTCAGATGGCTTTGCTCCGATTCCACAGACTTTCTGTGACACGGGTGGTGCGGGTGGTGTAATCAGCCAACAACGAGCCCTCGAATGCAGATTGCAGTTTAATCCCCTCAGTAACAACACAAGCATGCAGCATTTCCTACACAACATATGTGCCAAGGACTCCCAGGGACTCCAGTAGGAGCTGGAGAGGGCCGTGCATTTCCAGATGACACATCTGTCCCAGCCAGGCCCTGTTTAAAGAAAAGAGCCCAGCTCATGCATGAATGTCTGCTCTGCTAGCTCCAGCATGAAAAGCCAGTTTGCAATAACTGCGCTTCCTGTAGCAGCAGGGCCAGTCGCATCAGGTGACCTGAAACCTGTTTGTTGTATGTTGTTATTGTCAATATGTTATGACATCATAAGCCCTGAGGACACAATGGGGATGTCTACACTGCAGCTGGGAGTGTGCTGCCCAGAGCGGGTAGACAGACGTGCTAAAAATAGCAGAGGCCACTCAGGAAAGCCACATGAGTACAAACCCACCTAGAACCCCTGACCGCAGACTGGAACAGCAAGTCCGAGCCACTGCCAGGGCCACCCCCAACTCCATGGCTCTTCCTAGCTTGTGGAGAGCTAGCGCGTCTGTCTACCTGTGCTGGGAAGCACACTCCCAGCTGCAGTATACACAGACCCTGGGAAGTCACAAAAAATCACATAGATAATCTCAGGAAGGAGCCCAGCTGGTCAGAAAAATATCCATCTAGTTCACTAAGAATGGCAACGGACAGGAGCCTTTTTCATTTCATTTGCATTTTTTTTTTATTTTTTTTTTTGGCCAGAAAAGCCCTGTGAAAAAGTTGTTTTGTTTCAGTGGCAGGGAAATGCTTTTCCTTAAAACTTTTTTCTGACTGGGAAAAAGAGGGAGGAAGCTTAAAAGTAAGAGAAAGTCGCTTTCTTCCCATCAAAATTAAATGAAATTTTTCACTTTAAAATGTTTCATTTAAAAATGACAAATTTGGATCACAAATGTTTATTTTGGTCCAAAAGGCATTTGTTAGTGAAAGTGGGTTGGCTGGAAATGTCGGCCTGGCCCTCTGAAAGGATTTTGTGGCTCTCCCATGGGTCTATAAAGGGGCCAGAGGGAGCAATCCCTGTGTCTCTTCCCCCACAGTAACTGCAGCCTCACTGGGCCCAAGCACCCAGCAGCCCCAGTAAGAGGGGCCAGGGAAGTCCTGAAGGGGCCTATCGTCTCATCCTCTCCCTCATCTTCATCGGCCCCAGCAGAGTCTTTGGGGTCTCCCTCATCACTGACTGCACCATGGCGACAGCATCACGGCCCGGTCTCAGTCCCCAGCCATACTAGGGCCTGCTGGAGCCGGGCCATGCCGCCACCGCCACGCAGCACAGAGCCGTGCCGCCCAGAGCATTGTGCCGGCGCGAGCCAGCTGAGGCTGCAGGGGAGGGGGAACAGCGGGGGAGGGGCTGGGGCTAGCTTCCTGGCCCAGGAGCTCGGGGGCCAGGCAGGACAGTCCCGCGGGCCGGATGTGGCCCACAGGCCGTAGTCTGCCCACCTCTGACCTAACTTTTATTGAAACCAATGGGGCCTCAGCCTCATATAGGCCTAGTGCCCATCCATTACAGGGGCCCCAGGATAACCCAGGCCTAGCCCCAAACCTGAAGCCTCTGGGCATGGTCACACTGAGCCCCACAGAAGACACCCAGTCGAGCAGGATGGAGAAGCACGCCACCGGGAAGGCGATGACCTTCTGCTCTCTGCCCAGATTAGATCATGGGGAATTCGTCAGTGCTGTTCCTGGCCAATGTTCTTCCCCAGCCTTAGATGAGGTCACCAGAAAGCAGCTTTTTGGCCAGTACCCGGGACAAGGGGGTGGAAGGACACGACGTCACACTCGGTGACACACTGTGGGGACACGGTAGAGACGGGGCGGCTCTAGGCATTTTGCCGCCCCAAGCACGGCAGGCAGGCTGCCTTCGGCGGCTTGCCTGCGGGAGGTCCCCGGTCCCGCGGATTTGGCGGCAGCCTGCGGGAGGTCGGCCGAAGCCGCGGGACCAGCAGACCCTCCGCGGGCATGCCACCGAAGGCAGCCTGCCTGCCGCCCTTGCGGAGACCAGCAGAGCACCCCCCCCCCCCCGCGGCTTGCTGCCCCAGGCACGCGCTTGACATGCTGGTGCCTGGAGCCGCCCTCGTGTAGAGAGCAGGTACAGAAGTGATGGCTGATAGGAAGGGGCACAACAGGGTCTCCATACAAATGCAAAGCAGCCTAATGTCAGCCCAACATGCCAGCTGCCCCTGCTCCATTGCTCAGGCGCACAGCACGGCACTCATTAGCTGACAGCAGCCCAGCTTGTTTTCAGGAATACTGAGCTGATGAATAACAAAAATAGGAACCTGACAAACAGGTCCCAGCAACCTCAATTCCAGCCCCACATGCCCAGCTCTGGCGCTGGCGCTGAGTCATGCAGCCTATTCCTCCCCCAGTGCCATTCAGAGGGGAGCAGCAGGGATCTCTTCCCAGCCCCAGCCCAGGGGCCTTCCTCAGCTAACAGGCTCCCAGGGTCTTTCCCGCTCTCCCCAGGGGCTGATCACTGGCACCTCGTTATTTCTCTGCTTCTGTGCGCTGAGGCCCAGGCCCTGTCGGGAAGCAAATGAAACAAGGCAGGCCAGGCACACTCAGGGCCTCCCAGAGGGGTGGGGGCAAGTGGGGCAATTTGCCCCAGGCCCCGGGCCCCACAGGGGCCCCCACGAGAGTTTTTTGGGGCCCCTGGAGTGGGGTCCTTCACTCGCTCCGGGGGCCCCGGAAAACTCTCGCGAGGCCTGGGCCCCTGGAGCGTCTTCCACTCTGGGTCTTCGGTTAGGGGTCTCTTACAGGAGCAGGTGGGTGTGGTTCTGTGGTTTGCAAGGTGCTGCAGATCAGACTAGATGGTCATGATGGGTCCTTCTGACCTTACAGTCTATGAGTCTAAGGCCATGTCTACACTATCACTTGTGTCAGCAAAATTTATGTCGCTCAAGGGTGATAAAAACATCCTCCACCATAAGTTTCGCCAGCATAAGAGCTAGTGTGCACAGGCTGTGTCCGTGGGAGAGCTTTTCCCACCCACAGAGCTACCACCGCTGTGCATGGGCGCCAACTTATATGGGCTCGTGGGGCTAAAGCCCCAGGAATATTGACAATCAGGGGCTCTGCTCCACCAATATTTGGAGCTAGGTTTCTCCCCTGCTTGGAGCGCAGGGGAGTCAGAGGGCTCTGGGATGCCTGCAACCGCGGGGAGCCCAGAGCCCTTTGAATCCCAGCCGCGGCCGGGAATCAGAGGGCTCTGGGCTGCCCGCTGCGGCGGGGAGCCCAGAGCCCTTTAAATCTCAGCCGCGGCTGGGAATCAGAGGGCTCTGGGCTGCCTGCAACCACAGGGAGTCCAGAGCCCTTTAAATCCCAGCCGCGGCCGGGAGTCAGAGGGCTCTGGGCTGCCTGCAACCGCGGGGAGCCCAGAGCCCTTTAAATCCCAGCCGCGGCCGGGAGTCAGAGGGCTCTGGGCTGCCTGCAACCGCGGGGAGCCCAGAGCCCTTTAAATCCCAGCCCCTGGCCGCTGATTGCCCCCTCCCCAGACCCCTGTCCCAACTGCCCCCCAGGACCCCCACCCCCTATCTAAGCACCACTGGTCCTTGTCCCCCAATTACCCCCTCCCGAGACCCCTGCCCCTAACTGCCCCTTGGGACCCCAGCCCCTATCTAAGCCTCCCTTCTCTTTGTCCCCAACTGCCCCCTCCTGAGACCCCACCCCACTTCCCCAGGACCCCACCCCCGACCTGTCCCCGGATAAACCTCCTGGACTCCCATGCCTATCCAATTGCTGCCTATCCCCTGACTGCCCCTCCGAACCTCTGCCCCATCCAACCCCCCGGCTCCTTGTCCCTTGACTGCCCCCCGGAACTCCCTACCCCTTCTCCAACCCCCAAACTGCTTACTGTGCCACTCAGACCAGCGTGTCTGGCTCTGTGCAGCTCCAGATAGTTGCTGCCATGCTCCCCCATGGAGCCCACAGCCCTCTCCCACCCCCAGCACCTGCCTTCCAGATTTGAACACCTCAAAATTCAGGTGTGCTCAAGCTCGGTTTGGGCAGCTTTTACTTCATTTCTCCCAAATCAGTTTCCCCTGCAAGGTGCCAACTGAAGGTGTTGGAGAACAGAGAGATTGGGTGGCCTCCTAATGCCTGGAAAAGAGACAAAGGCCGGAGGAGGGAGTGTCAGTGCCTGTGCGGACTTCTGGGAAGTGCACGGTGTGGAAGGGGATGCTGTGATGCTTTGGAACAACTCCATACAAAGCCAGTCAGGACTCTGGGGGAGCCTCCTCTCTCTGAGCAGACTGTCTCCAGGGCAAGAAGCTTACACCTTCCTGGGTCTGACCTCGGAGCATTCAGCTTGCCCTTCCACATCATGCACTTTCCACAGCGAGTCTGCCCAGGCGGGTCCTGGGGCAACCAGAGGTCCCTGCACCCCAACTCCGCAGTCAGATGTGACTCTCAGCCAGACAGTAAAACAGAAGGTTTATTAGATAACGGGAACACAGTTTAAACAGAGCTTGTTGGTACAGAAAACAGAACCCCTCTGTCAGGTCCATCTTGGGGGGTGGGGAGCCCAGAACCAAGTTCTGGGTCTCTCCCCATTTCCCCAGCCAGCTCCAAACTGACACTCCCGCCTCTGGCCTCTGTGTCTCTTCCAGACAAGGAGGCCACCTGATCTCTTTGTCCCCAACACCTTCAGTTGGCATCTTGCAAGGGAAACTAAGGCACCCACACAGTATTCAGAGAAAATATTAAGAACATTCCCACTTCATCACAACAGGTGCAACAAAATATAATACTGTATATTGAAGTAGGCAAGTGCTGCTTCTGACTTTCCACTTTTAATTGACCCTTGTAATCTTGTGGCACTGACGCGTTGTAGCTTCATTTTATATCGGCTTACAGGGCGGGAGCGGGGGGGCACCACCATTTTGGGCCCCACCAAAAATTATACAAACCTGCCGCCTATGCCGCTGTGGGGTGGTTTAATTATGCCAGCAGGAGAGCTCTCTCCCATCAACAGAGAGCAGCTACATGGGAGACCTTACAGCTGTGCTGCTGTAAAGTCACTAGTATGACATAGCCAAGATGGGTTCCCATTGAGAGGTGGTTTCTCTGCTGGGCCCATCCCCAGCTCATTCTGTGTCACTCTTTGGTAGGATCAGCCTTCTCACATCACTGAAGGCAGTTTACTGCTGCTGTAAGAGCCTAGATTGAGAGACTGAATCCTCCACTTCAGGGGTTTCAAATATCGTCTTTGTGCAGAATGTTGTCATGGGGACTCCTCCCCACTCCCCTGTGATGGGGAAAAACTGCCCCCCATTCATGGCTACTCAGCCCCACCTCTCCCACAAACAATTCCTCAGCTCCACTTCCCCCCACTCATGACTGCCCAGCCCCACTTCCCCCACTCATGGTTACCAGGCCCCATATGCTTTTGATTTTTCCAAAACAAAAATTCTGAATTCCTGGTCCATGAAAATTTCAAAATTTTGACTTTTTGTTCCAATTTGGAATGAAAAAAAAATCTCAGTGTTGGTATTTCTCAGAGGCTGGGAATACCGGTTCCAACCAGCTCCGGTCAATGGCTCGGTAGCTAGGAGTGCTGAGAAAGAAGCCAGGGCGAAATGATGAAGGGAACAAAGGCAAAGACAAAGCTAGTGCTCAATGCAGTGGGGTGTGAGGGGTCACAGAGCCGGGGAACAAGCAGCCAGCGCGATGATCCCAGCAGCAGAGGTTTGAGGGGGTAGCATGGCTGGTGTCAGGGCCAGAGAGGAGGAGACCACAGGATCCCAGGCCTGAACAAGAAGCTAGGCAGCCAGAAAGACGCAATCTGTGTGCTGGTGAGTGGACAAAAACAGCTACACTTGACCCAGCCTGGGGGTGTGTGCAGAGCAGGGCCGGCTTTAGGTCGATTCCCCCGAATTGGGCCCCACACCCACACCTAAGAGGGCCCCGCGCCATAAAGAAGAGGGACTAACTTTATACTTTTTACTCACCCGGCAGCGGTCCGGGTCTTCGAGGGTCTTCAGGGGCGGGTCCTTCACTCACTCCGGATCTTCGGCGGCATTTCGGCAGTGGGTCCTTCAGTGCCACCGAAGACCCGGACCGCTGCCGGGTATTCGAATTGGGCCCTGCACTTCCTAAAGCCAGCCCTGGTGCAGAGGAAAGGGGCTGCAGGGAAGATGGCACCAGCATATGAGAGGATGATGGTGTCCACAGTGATAGAGGAAAGGGGGGCAGAGGAGAAGCCTGTGGAGAAGAGCCAAAGCTTCCTTTGGCCATTGCGACCCAAGACACCGACAAGGGGCATAGAGGGGGGGAGCCAAGGGGTCCCAGGGCTCGCCCGAGTCTGGTGTGCACATTCTAGTTCACTGAAGAGTGTCGTGTGAGGTCTCAAATAAAAGCCAGTGTCACACTGGTCATCACTACCATTGTGAAATGCATGTCTGGTGCGTGTGTAAGGAGTTTTGGATATCTACTGACAATTATCTCGAGGTCAGTGTCTAGGGATTGGTAACCAGCAAAGGGGAGAACCAGGTTTTCTGTAAGACAAGAAATGCTTCTGTATCCGGCTATTTACGTGTGTAGCTCACAAGGGCCTCCTGTGACCAGCTGGAATGGAATGCTAAGAAAGGGTTGTGAAAACTTCAGAGAGAAAAGTAACGAGGAAAGAGAAGAGGCCTATCTTGAGGTGCTCATCATCCTAGGTTTGCTCTAGTGTATCTGGGGGATGAAGGAGCCAGGCTTGGCTGAAAATACTGGCAAGACCTTTGGGTGAGAGAAGTGTCTTTAGACAGGCAGGTAACTGGTTATTAAAGTTTAGTGTCTGGAAAGACTGTTATGATTTTGTTTTATCTGTAACCATTTGTTTCCAATGTTCTTATTCACTATCACTTGAATCTCTGGTCTGGGATGATAAACACATTCTTGCTTTCACTATAGCAGCTCTGGGGCTGCATTTCTCTCTAATCCTGAGCTGAATCTTGCAGGTTGGTGTGCGCTGTTCCCGTGGGGACACCCGCCCTGGTAATTCAGTGAGTGTTCAGTGGCTTGGAGGGGCTGGGGGTGGTGCATGCCTATCACTGACCTGGTGGCCTGGCCTGTGTTGCCAGTTCAGTGTCCATTCACCTGGGCCCCCAGGGTAAAATGGATTTATTTGGGGTTTGGACCCCATTGAGAGTTGGGCATCTGAGTGTTAAAGACAGGAACATTTCTTAAGCTGCTTTCAGTTAAGTCTGCAGCTTTGGGACACATGGTTCAGACCCTGGGTCTGTGTTGGAGCAGACTGGCGTGGTAGGTGCTTGACTCACAAGCTGACAGGGAAAGCAGGGGCAGAAGTAGTCTTGGCATATCAGTTGGCAGCCCCGGGGGCTTTCTCTGATCCAACCCGTCACAGTGGCATAGTCGAGCAGGATCTGTGCACAGCTGATTTCTTTGAGATACTGGTAGTGATTTTAAGTGAGTTTTAAGTGTGGTGGCTGGAGAATAGACAAAGTGGTTACTGGTTTGTTATTTTCTGTTTGATTATTTTGGGTAAGGGAAGTAGGGACAGAAAAGGAAGCAAAATAAGTAAGAGTGAAGATCAGAACAAGCTAGAACTGTGCAGGTTGCAATTGCCCAGAAAGGCTGAACACTGGGCACTGCAAAAGTCTCTGTTAACTAAGAAGCCCTTGAGCTGAATGCATCCCAGTTTCAGTGAACTGTGGATGAAGATTCTTTGCAGCTTGAGGTCTTCAAACCACAATTTGAGGACTTCAGTAACTCAGAGGTTAGGGGTTTGTTACAGGAGTGGGTGAGTGAGATTCTGTGGCCTGCGTTGTGCAGGAGGTCAGACTAGATGATCATAATGGTCCCTTCTGACCTTAAAGTCTATGAGTCTATGACCCAGCACAAGAAAGCAGGGGCAGAAGTAGTCTTGGCACATCAGACGGCAGCCCCCAGGGGGGTTCTGTGAACCAACCCCTCACAAGGGCCACCTGTATTCATCTTTGAGGGCCAGATTCCACCACTCTCACTCCTACTGAGCAGTACCTCAGTCCCATTGAAATCAATGGGGTTACTCAAGGAGTAGGGAGCTACTCAGCAAGCATAGATGATGCATGGGGGGCATGCAGGCTCAAGTGCCCCCCCCCACCCCCGATTTCTGCTTGGCCTGCCAGGGGCAGGGAGAAGGGAGAGGAGCTCTGTCCTTCTCCTGCTGCACCTGCCCCTCCCAGCATGCTCGGCCTCTGTCCCTGGCGGCCAGGGAGTAGAAGGGGCAGGACCAGCGGCTTCTCACACCCCGCGCTCTGGGGTTGCTACTGTGTGCAGTGCAGCGGCTGCCTGAGAGAGCCTAGCTGGGGAGGTGGCGGCAGGCTACCCCCCTCCTGGGCCTGGCCACCGGGGACAGGGCCCAAGCGAGCCTGAGTCCCCTCTGCCCCCCGGGCACATTGCTGAGCTAGTGGCAGAGGGAGCCAAAACATGCTCTCTGCCACACTGGCTGTTGGCTAAGGAGCTGCTCTGCAGGAGGTGGGAGTCTGGGAAGGAGGGAACAGACAGCTTTTGGGGTGGGGGCAGCCAGCATGGCTGCTTTGGAAACGGGTCAGGAGGGTTCATATGAAGCAGGAAACTTCTTGTGTTTCCTCCCCCTTAGCCCCAGCCCCACTCCCTCAACTCATAGCCCTTGCTGCACCTTAGCCAAGTGTGCCCCTGGTCCCCAGAGAGCAGACACACAGCTACCCAGGGCGGCACAGTGACATCTGGGCAAGGGCAGAGCAAAGAGACAGTCCCATAGGCCAGGGCTAAGCCCTGCATTGGCAGAGTGCTGGCTCTCCCCACCCACTGGCTTCCCTGACTGTTACCCCAGTGCCGTGCCAGGCTCCCAAGGACAGGGAGCAAAAGGACCCCAAATCATATTGCCCCACTCCGAACAGTGATCACTGCCAGTGGGGGGCTTGTAGGGCTAACAGCCCCTAGGATTCATAGTAGCAAGGCCTGAGTAACTGCTGGCAGGTTCTGCTGCAAATATACAGATTAGGAAAGATTTATACAAATCACCTGGAGAAAGGATGCATGCTGGGTGTGATATCCCAGAGCTTCCTCTCCCATAGGGGGCTGTCTGTGTCTCTCTCAGACTCCGCCCTGCTCCATACTGCAGCTGAGGAGGGTGGAGCAGGGTAACCCGTCAGCCCTTTCCATTGCCTTTGAGGGGTTAATGTTGGGCCAATGCACTGAGGAGGAATCTGGGGCCAGGATTAGGAATCTCACTTGGCTCCTGCTCTGGCTGGGCAGAGCATTAACCCTGCGGGAACTGGGCCTAGTCTCTATGGCACTGCCAACTCCCTCCACGCAGGCTGTCGCAGACAGAAGTGGGAGGCTGTGCTGGTTGCCAGGTGGCACCGCTGAACGGGCCGTTAAAAGTCTGGCCAGTGGCACAGCGGGGCTAGGGCCGGCGCCCGGCCTGCCGTGGCTCCACGTGACTCCTGGAAGCAGCAGCATGTCCCCACTCCAGCTCCTAGGCATAGGGGCAGCCAGGGGGCACCCCAAACGCCAGCTCCGCAGCTCCTATTGGCTGGGAAACACGATCAATGGGAGCTGTGGGGGTGGCACCTGTGGCTGGGGCAATGTGTAGAACCGCCTGGCCTCGCCTCCACGTAGGAGCCGGAGAGAGGACATGCTGCTGCTTCGTGGGGTAAGCGCCGCCTGAGCCTGCACCCCTGACCCCCTCCCACGCCCCAACTTCCTGCCGCAGCCCCAATCCCCCTCCCGCCCTCCAAACCTCTTGGTCCGAGCCCCACCCCAGAGCTCGCAGCCCCAGCCAGAGCCCTCACCCTCCCATGCCCCAACCCCCTGCCCCAGCCCAAAGCCCCCTCCCACATCCTGAACCCCTCATTCACAGCCCCAACCCAGAGCCCACACCCCCAGCCCAGAGCCCATACCCACTCCCACATCCCAACCCCCTGCCTCAACCCGCAGCCCCCTCCCATACTCCGAACCCCTCGGCTCCATCCCCCAGCCCAGAGCTCCCTCATGCACCCAAACCCCTCATTCATGGCCCCACCCCACAGCCCACACCCCAAGCCGGAGCCCTCACCCCCTCCTGCAAACCAACCCACTGCCTCAGGTCAGATCCCCCTCCTGCACCCTGAACTCCTCATTTCTGGCCCCACCCTGGAGCCTGAACCCCCAGCCAGAACCCTCAGCCCCTCCCACATCCCAACCCCTGAGCCAGCCTTGTGAAAATGAGCGAGTGAGTGAGGGTGGGGAGAGTGAGCAAAGGGGGAGGTGGAGTGAGTGGGGGCAGGGCCTCAGAGACAGGGCAGAGGGCGGGGCAAGGGTGTTCGGTTTTGTGCAAGTAGAAAGTTTGCAACCCTACAGAGCCGCCTCCTGCCCAGCTTGTCTTTGGGTAGCGGGGGTCTTTCAGGCAGCTCAATCTCCCCACCAGATACCGCTGGGTTACCTGTATCTATTGTAAACCTCTTCCATGGCCCCCACCCTGTGCGGGAGCTGGGAACCGCAGCCTCGTCCACCGATGCCCAGTGCCCCAGGCCCATCCCCGCTCACAAGAGTAGGGGGACAGAGCTGGGGGGATTTTCGATGGGATAGTTTTCCATTGGAAAATATTTCTAAGGACACCCAGTGGGTTTCCTGCCAGGATGCCCACCCGCCTCCTCAGCAACCTGCCTGGTGCTGCGGGCAGGGCCGCCCGGGGGGGGGGGGGCAAGTGGGGCAATTTGCCCCAGGCCCCAGGCTCCGTGGGGGCCCCCACGAGAATGGCTGTGGCTCCCTCCCCAGCCCCAGCCCGACCCGACCCCCTCTCCGCCCCTCTCCCGGAGCCTCAGCCCATCCAGCAGCGTCCCAGACAGCTGCAGCATGGCTCCAGTGGGGCTCCTGTGCTCCGCCCCGCTCAGAGCCGCGTGGTAAGGGGATGGGGCTGCGAGCTCCAGTGGGGCGTGAGCTCCTCTGCTCGGCGTGGAGCTCGCAGCCCCACCCCCTGACCACGCGGCTCTGAGCGGGGAGGGGCTCAGGGGCCCCGTCGGAGCCACGCTGCACCGCTGTCGAGGGACGCTGCTGGATGTGCTGAGGCTCCGGGTGAGGGGGGAGCCGGGGGTAAGGGGCCGGGGGTTGGCTAAGGGGCAGGGAGTCCCAGGGACAGTCAGGGCACAGGGAGGGGGCAGAGGTTGGGGTGGGGGTCAGGGGACAGGGAACGGGGGGGTTGGATCGTGGGCATTCTGGGGGTCTGTCAGGACTCAGCGGGGGGGGGTGGATAGGAGTCGGGGCAGTCAGGGGACAGGGAGCAGGGGTGGGGTCCCAGGGTGGTGGTGGGGTCTCTGGGGATGGTGAGGGGACAGGGAGCAGGATGAGTTGGGGATTCTGAGGGGGGCAGGAAGTGGGTGGGGGTCGGATAGGGGGCAGGGCCAGGCTGTTTGGGAGGCACAGCCTTCCCTACCCTAAAGCTCATTCAGCAGTTTGAGGCTTGCAGAAGAGCCGAGCTGTTAGCTTTTCCATTAGGGCTCCCATCCCTTTCACTTCTCAAATGCCAAATTATAGTCTGTATTTAATTTCAGTGCCATATGTAAGTGGGGGATGGTCCCGCTATTGTGGGGAACTTTCCTGGCTTCTGCGCTACCCCGGTGAAGTGGGCTAGCGAAAGGATCTGAGTCCTCGCTCCCACTTCCTTTACCCAGAGGCCTCCCTGTCCTTGAGGACTCTCCTGTCTGGCAGAGTCCTCGTAACCCCAACAAGGCTGGGCCCAGGATTCCTGGGGGCCTCAACCCCCAACCCTGCTGTGGTCACCTAGGACAGGGGCTAAGGGTGTCCCCACTCCGGGGTACCCTCTCTGCACTGCGCACCTCCCTGACCCACTGATCACATCATACAATTTAAAGCAAATACAAGTTATTTAATTAACAATTAATTTAAAAAAGAATAAGGAAAAATGGGAAAGGTGAAAGGAAACACGTCACCCCGCTCTGTGACAGGGAACATCACAACCAGCGTCTCTGGAACGTCAGGGCAGTTCACAGTCTGTTCCTTGTAGATCCCAGGCCCCTGCCCAGGCCCTGGCTGTGCTGCAGGGACACGGCGGGTCGGACACTTGCTCTGGCGGTGGCCACACACTCTCAGGCTCTGGGTGGCAGGACCCTTCTCCCCAGCGTCACCCCCGCCTTGTCAGGGTTACGATCCCCCCCCAAGTCTGGCCTGCGGGGCCTCTTGGCTGACGCATCTCCCTGCGCTGGGCCCTCTGCCCAGGGTCCCCCTCGCTCTCCCCAGCTGCTCACCGCACCCAGCTCTGGACAGCTCCAGCCCCAGCTCCACCCTGCCTCAGCGCCGCTGCTGCTGCTCTGCCTCCAGCCCCCTGGGCTGCATCTCTGGCCCCTCTGGCTCCGGTTGCTGCAGCTCTGCTCCCAGGGCAGGGCTGCTCTCTCCGGGCTGTGCTCTGGCTTTTTGGGCTGCAGCTCCGCTCCCATCAGCTTAGCTTGGGGCCCTGCTCTCTCCTTAGCTCGGCCCCACTCCATCTCACTCAGACAATTCCAGCTCACACGGAGAACGGGACCCCCGGCCTCCTGACTCCCTCATTGGCCTGCCCGCCCTGTCAATCAGGCTGATCTGGAGCATTGGCCTCTCCCCATTGTTCCTGGAGACTGTCAGTCTCAGGCTCCTGATTTCCCATCGACCCTCCCCTTTTAGTGCTGGGAGCTAGCAACCAACCCCCCCACTGAATGTTAGTAAGGGGGCAACAGTCCCCTTACACATAGGGAGATTCATGTCAGGGGAGGGTAGCTTCATTTAAAATTAGCCACTGCGGGAGGGATCACATGAGAAGAGCAATATCCTACACCACCTACCTCCTTCCCAACCCTACCAAGGGAGAACCCCCTCCCCTGCATTCCCTAAGGCTTCAGAGGGGTTAATTCAGTGGTTCTCAAACTTTTGTCCTGGTGACCCCTTTCACATAACAAATCTCTGAGTGTGACCCCCTCCTTATAAATTAAAAACATTTTTATATATTTAACACTATTATAAATGCTGGAGGCAAAGCGGGGTTTGAGGTGGAGGCTGACAGCTCACAACCCCCAGTAATAACCTCGTGACCCCCTGAGGAGTCCTGACCCCCAGCTTGAGAACCTCTGGGTTAATTTAATTTTAGCACCCTGTGTCCATTCACATGCATGTGCTATTTTGAGCATTTCAGTTTTCACAACATAGGCTCATCCCAGATTCTGGAACAAGCTCAAATGCTCAGTTCGTGGAGTATGTACATAAGCTATACTAAAGACAAACCCACAGTAACCGTCTCCAGTTTGTGAGGGACCCCATGGAGCCAGTCTCTAGGAAACTGATAAATGCATGGAGGTTAAGTCCATTAATGGCTGTTAGCCAGGATGGGTAAGTAATGGTGTCCCTAGCCTCTGTTTGTCAGAGGGTGGAGATGGATGGCAGGAGAGAGATCACTTGATCATTACCTGTTAGGTTCACTCCCTCTGGGGCATTTGGCATTGGCCATTGTTGGTAGACAGGATACTGGGCTGGATGGACCTTTGGTCTGACCTAGTATGTCTGTTCTTATGTTCTAACCTAAATGAACCCAAAATTATGGAGACAGATACGAGTCAAGGTAGCCAGCAGAGTATCAGAAACCTGGAAAAATCTCTTGAGTGGATGGGCTCAGGCGTTTGGTCACAAGCTGAGGTGGTTCAAAAGTTTTGGATTTTTTTAAAAGCAGAATTTTTTTTATTGTTTAACAACAACAAGCAGCAAATATTGGCCACACACTTCTGAAACCCCAAACCATATTCAGATTTTGGCAGACTAATTTCAGCTTTTCAATTAAAAAAAACCACAACACATTTTGAAGGAAAGCAGACATTGTCTGTGATTTTTTTCTGCTTTTTAAAAAACCCCTAGTTTTCGATCCAAAAAAAAGTTTTGACGGAAAATATTTGTCCAACCCTTTTACTGAGCTTTAATGCCTTTTAGCACTAGCTGATGCTGAGAACCAGTGATACCTTGTAAAGAAGTTTTCTCAAAATTGGGTTTGTGCCGAGATGCAGAAGGTTTATTATTCCCAGGGCTGCCCGTGGGTGCGGAGCAAGTGGTGCATTTTGCGCCAGGCCCCACAGGGACCCCCACGAGAATATAGTATTGTATAGTATCACAACTTTTAATGGAAGGGGCCCCCAAAATTGCTTTGCCCCAGGCCCCCTGAATCCTCTGGGCAGCCCTGCTGCGGGGGAGCTGGCACATCCAGTGCTCCTGGCTCCCTGGAGCTTGCCTGGGAGCCTGCAGAGAACCAGGCAGAGGAAAATATGGGCCAGTGAAGGAGAAATAGAGCTCAGGAACAGGTTTGCAGAGTTGGAAAATGAAGAAGGGGCACAGCAGGTGGTCGCTGAAGGTGAGAGGACAAGGAAGAAGAGAAGAGCAGCTAGTCCTATAGGAAGAGAGGAAGAGTCAATGGAGATAACACCAAATATGAGCCCCAGGAGGATATGGGATGGGTTGTGGAGGATTGCAAGGGACAATAGGAATCAAGAGGACTTGCAGCCAGAGGGAACAGGGGATAGACTGGAGAATCGCACCATCACCAGGAAAAGGCAGGTCTACGTGACTGGGGACTCCTTACTGAGAAGAATAGACAGGCCTGTAACCAGAGCTGATCCAGAGAACAGAAGGGTGTGCTGTCTGCTCGGTGCTAAGATACAGGATGTGGACCTGAGGTGGAAAAGGATCCTAACGGGAGTGGGAAAGAATCTGCTTATTGTCCTTCATGTGGGAACAAATGATACGGCTAGACTCTCGCTGGAACCTATCAAGGGAGACTATGCCAGGCTGGGGAAGACGCTTAAGGAAATAGAGGCTCAGGTGATCTTCAGTGGGATTCTGCCTGTTCCTAGAGAAGGGCAACAAAGGTGTGACAAGATTATGGCGATCAACAGATGGCTCAGGCAGTGGTGCTATAAGGAGGGCTTTGGGATGTACGGCCACTGGGAAGCATTCATGGACAGAGGACTGTTCTCTTGGGATGGACTTCACCTGAGTAAGAAGGGAAGTAGACTTCTAGGATGGAGGCTTTAAACTAGGAATTTGGGGGAGATGGTTGGGAGATGTCCTGGTAATCTCCACACCGGAATTTAACATTGAGAGGGAAGAAAACAAAGTAAGAAAGGATACAGCCGTGGGCAGGACATAAGGAGGAAGGGTAGTGTAGATACCAGTCTAATAAGTGATACTGGTGGTAGAATGTCTGTGCCTAACTGGGTAAAGAATGTCAGTGAAGCCAAACAGCAAAAATTAAGATGTTTGTACACTAATGCGAGGAGCCTAGGTAACAAAATGGAGGAACTAGAGCTACTGGTGCAGGAAGTGAAACTGGATATTATAGGGATAACAGAAACATGGTGGAATAGTAGTCATGACTGGAGTACAGGTGTTGAAGGATATGTGCTGTTTGGGAAAGACAGAAATAAAGGCAAAGGTGGTGGAGTAGCACTGTAAAGAAATAAGAAGTGATGGAATGGATAAGACAGAGTCTGTCGGGGCAAAAATCACATTGGGAAAGAGAGCTACTAGAGCCTCTCCTGAGATAGTGCTTGGGGTGTGCTACAGACCGCCGGGATCTGATTTGGATATGGATAGAAACCTCTTTAATGTTTTTAATGAAGTAAATACTAATGGGAATTATGTGATCATGGGAGACTTCTAATTTCCCAGATATAGACTGGAGGACAAGTGCTAGTAATAATAATAGGGCTCAGATTTTTCTGGATGCGATAGCTGATGGATTCCGTCACCAAGTAGTTGAAGAACCAACAAGAGGGGATGCCATTTTAGATTTGGTTTTGGTGAGTAGTGAGGACCTCATAGAAGAAGTGGTTCTAGGGGACAACCTTGGTTCGAGTGATCATGAGCTAATTCAGTTCAAACTAGATGGAAGGATAAACAAAAATAGATCTGGGACTAGGGTTTTTGATTTCAAAAGGGCTAACTTTAAAGAATTAAGGAAATTAGTTAGGGAAGTGGATTGGACAGAAGAACTTGTGGATCTAAAGGCGGAGGAGGCCTGGAATTACTTCAGGTCAAAGTTGCAGAAACTATCATAAGCCTGCATCCCAAGAAAGGGGAAAAAATTCATAGGCAGACATTGTAGACCAAGCTGGATGAGCAAGCATCTCAGAGAGGTGATTAAGAAAAAGCAGAAAGCCTACAGGGAGTGGAAGATGGGCGAGATTAGCAAGGAAAGCTGCCTTATTGAGGTCAGAACATGTAGGGATAAAGTGAGAAAGGCCAAAAGCCATGTCGAGTTGGACCTTGCAAAGGGAATTAAAACCAATAGTAAAAGGTTCTATAGCCATATAAATAAGAAGAAAACAAAGAAAGAAGAAGTGGGACTGCTAAACACTGAGGCTGGAGTGGAGGTTAAGGATAATCTAGGCATGGCCCAATATCTAAACAAATACTTTGCCTCAGTCTTTAATGAGGAGCTTAGGGATAATGGTAGGATGACAAATAGAAATGGGGATATGGAGGTAGATATTACCACATCCGAGGTAGAAGCCAAACTCGAACAGCTTAATGGGACTAAATTGGGGAGCCCAGATAATCTTCATCCAAGAATATTAAAGGACCTGGCACATGAAATTGCAAGCCCATTAGCAAGAATTTTTAATGAATCAGTAAACGCGGGGTTGTACCGTACGACTGGAGAATTGCTAACATCGTTCCTATTTTTAAGAAAGGGGGAAAAAGTGATCCAAGTAACTATAGGCCTGTTAGTTTGACATCTATAGTATACAAGGTCTTGGAAAAAATTTTGAAGGAGAAAGTAGTTGAGGTCAATGGTAATTGGGACAAAATACATGGTTTTACAAAAGGTAGATCGTGCCAAACCAACCTGATCTCCTTCTTTGAGAAGGTAACAGATTTTTTAGACAAAGGAAACGCAGTGCATCTAATTTACCTCGATTTCAGTAAGGCATTTGATACGGTTCCACATGGGGAATTATTAGTTAAATTGGAAAAGATGGGGATCAATATGAAAATTGAAAGGTGGATAAGGAACTGGTTAAAGGGGAGACTACAACGGGTCGTACTGAAAGGTGAACTGTCAGGCTGGAAGGAGGTTACTAGTGGAGTTCCTCAGGGATCGGTTTTGAGACCAATCTTATTTAATCTTTTTATTACTGACCTTGGCACAAAAAGTGGGAATGTGCTAATAAAGTCTGTGGATGACACAAAGCTGGGAGGTATCGCTAACACAGAGAAGGACTGGGATATCATACAGGAAGATCTGGATGACCTTGTAAACTGGAGTAATAGTAATAAGATGAAATTTAATAGTGAAAAGTGCAGGGTCATGCATTTAGGGATTAATAACAAGAATTTTGGTTATAAATTGGGGACACATCAGTTGGAAGTAACAGCGGAGGAGGAGGACCTTGGAGTATTGGTTGATCACAGGACGAATCTGAGCTGCCAATGTGATATGTCCGTTAAAAAAGCTAATGTGGTTTTAGGATGCATCAGGCGAGGTATTTCCAGTAAAGATAAGGAGGTGTTAGTACCATTATACAAGGCACTGGTGAGACCTCATCTGGAATATTGTGTGCAGTTCTGGTCTCCCATATTTAAGAAGGATGAATTCAAACTGGAACAGGTACAGAGAAGAGCTACTAGGATGATCCAAGGAATGGAAAACCTGTCTTATGAAAGGAGACTGAAAGAGCTTGGCTTGTTTAGCCTAACCAAAAGAAGGCTGAGGGGGGATATGATTGCTCTTTATAAATATATAGAGGGATAAAGATCAGGGAGGGAGAGGAATTATTTAAGCTTAGTACCAATGTGGACACAAGAACAAATGGGTATAAACTGGACACTAGGAAGTTTAGACTTGAAATTAGATGAAGGTTTCTAACCATTAGAGGAGTGAAGTTCTGGAACAGCCTTCCAAGGAGAGTAGTGAGGGCAAAAGACATATCTGGCTTCAAGACTCAGCTTGATAAGTTTATGGAGGGGATGGTAGGATGGGATAGCCTAATTTTAGCAATTAATTGATCTTTGATTATTAGCAGGTAAATATGCCCAGTGGTCTGTGTTGGGATGTTAGATGGGGTGGGACCTGAGTCAGGGCCGGTGCAAGGATGTTTCACGCCCTAGGCAAAACTTTCACTTTGCGCCCCCCCCCCCCGCACCTCCGCCCTGAGGCACCCCCCCGCCCCAGCTCACCCCTGCTCCACGCACGAGCACAAGCACAAGCACCCCGAGCACGCCGTCGCTGCTTCACTTCTCCTGCCTCCCAGGCTTGTGGCATCAATCAGCTTAGGCGCCGCAAGTCTGGGAGGCGGGAGAAGTGAAGCAGCCACGGCATGCTCGGGGAGGAGGCGGGGCAGGGGTGAGCTGGGGCCCCAGTTTGGCCATTGCAGATGAATTTATTTTCCAAAACCTCAACAGTTTCTGCAGCAGTGAACTTCACTTTCCCCCAGCATTAGGGCTTGTCTACACTGAATGGCAGCGCCGCAGGGGTGCTTCAGGGAAGACACTAACTACGCCGACAGGAGGGGTTCTCCATGGGTGTAGGCGACCCACCTCCCATCGACACTGCGCTGTCTACACCGGGGGTTGGTTTGGTGTGACTGCGTCACTCAGGGGTGTGGGTTTTTCACACTCCTGAGCAGCATAGTTATACTGACCTAATGTCCTAGTGTAGGCCAGACCTTAGAGTGCTGGGGCTGTGGCAGGATACAGCTGGTGTGTCAGTGTCTGCGGCCTGGTCTACACAAGGTTAGGTCTAGCTGGCTATGTCACTCAGGGTGGGATGTAAAAAGTCCACACCCGAGCGACACAGTTAAACCAACCTCGCCCCCAGTGTAGACAGCGCCACAGGCACCAACTTTCCTTGGCATCGTTGGGTGCTCGTGCCCCCCGGCCCCACCCCGACTCCGCCCCCGGCCCTGCCCTGACTCCACCCCGTCCCTGCCCCTATTGGACCCCTCCCCAAATACCTGCCCTGGCCCCGCTTCTTCCCCGAGTGTGCCACGTTCCTCCTCCTCCCCACTCCCTCCCAGCGCTTGCCGCGCAAAACAGTTGTTTTGTGGCGCAAGTGCTGGGGGGGGAGGGGGAGAAGTAGGACGCAGCGGTGCAATCAGGGGAGGAGGCAGAGGCGGAGGTGAGCTGGGGCAAGGGGGCGGGGCAGGGAGCAGCTGGTGGGTGCATTTTTCCACGAAGTTGGCGCCTATGGACAGTGCTAGGGCGATGGGAGAATTTTCCCATTCACCTAGCTTCCTCTCTCGGGAGGTGGATTACCTGCGCTGACGGGAGAACCCCTGTTGGTGTAGGAAGTGTCTACACTGCAGCACTAAAGCCTTCTTTACACAGAACTTGCTGGGTTAACTAACATTGGTATTTAAATGTATTTAATTTAACCAGTCCAAACCCTGAGATGGAGGCACTGCCACCACTTTACAAACAGTCTTTATCCATTTAGCTCATAAGCCCATCCGGGGTTCACACAGGGGTTTGTACCAATTCAAGGAAACGGATGTAAAATGAGTTGCAGTAAAACTGGTGCAGCCTGTGTGCATACGGCAGGTCTGCAAAGGGGCCAAGGTGCTGCGGGTCCTCCCCTGGGAACTGCTCACAGTTTGGCTGCTGATTGTTCCCCTCTGCAATATTTACACAAGCCTGGGAATGGCCACTGGCCGGTGACAAAGTGTCAGCAGCTGAGATCCATTCTGGAGCCACTTCACACCTAGACAGTGCCAGGGCCGGCTCTAGGCACCAGCGAGCAGCCCTTCTCAAGGGGCAGCATTCCGGCTTTTTTTTTTTTTTTTTTTTTTGCTTGGGGTGGCAAAAAACCTGGAGCCGGCCCTGGACACTGCAGCTCTCAGTCCTGCCTCCCTGATGCATCCAGAGGAGCAGGTCAGCCTGGGGCTGAGACACCCTGGGAGCTCGCCTGCCTCTCTCTCATGGCCCCTGCTATGGCAACAGCACCATTCTCAGCTCCCCACTTTCTCAGGAGACAGCCAAGGGCAGGCACGGTGCCTGCTCCTCAGACATGCCCACAGCTTCCCCATGCATCAAGTGCCTCCCACGCTTATAAAACACTCCACTGACTTGCCCCAGCTCCTTGTTGCCCCCGTCCTTCCCCCTTGAGCCCTCCCCACCTCTGCCACAGGAGCTGTCTGTCCCTTACCGGGATCTGGCCAGAGCTGTCCCTGCAGCTCCTGCTCCCTGGCTCCAGGAGGGCCTGGTCATTGCATTCAGGTTCATCAGTGCTTGTGTTTACACTGGTCACAGACATTATTAATGTCTCATTTATGCCACACATTCTGGCCTCCTGCTGGTGTTTCAGCTCATGGGTTTTCTTTAAATTGAATCCTGCTTCATCTCAGGCCTGTAACTGGCTCCCAGAGGCAGAAAAGGTGCACAAAAGACACTGGTGTAAATCAAAGGCCAAACTAAAGGGTTTATTGAGGCCTCAGCTTTTCAGCTGCCCATGACATGTCCGATCCCCTCGGTCCTTCCCCAGCCCTGTGCCTCCCTCTCCCTCACTGTTATTTCTGTCACTCTGTAGCTGAACGGTTTCCTCTGTGAAGCCGATAGGGGCTGCTAGGAAGTAGGAGTTCAGACCTGGCCCTGCTGAGGCCAGTGGTGCACATCCCCCTGACTGGAGCAGGCCCCATCACATTGCACAGCCTGGCTGTGCCCTCCCCGCTCCCCTCTATTTCTGCCCGTCCAGGGAGAGAGGAGCTCAGTGAGGTCAGGTGAGAACTTGCTGGGGGCGAATGAAGAAAGCGCAGCTGGGCTCAGGCTGTGCACTGGGGAACCCTCCCTTTGCAAAGGGAGCAGACAAGGGGACAGAGGGAAAGCAGCTGAGCCAAAGTCCATGGAGACAAATTCCTGCCTGAAGAGACTCCCCTGGCTGCCACCTCCCCTTTCATGAAAAACAAGCCTAGCGCTGCGGGGAGCAGAGCAGGAAGTGGCCAGCGCAGGAGGCACACGATTGGCCCAAAGGCTAGTAAACAAGGGGAGCGATTGAGGAAGTTTGCACCTTCTTCGCGTGTGTCTCTGCCAAAGTCCAAAGGGGGAGGGGCTTCCAAAGGACACTGGAAGAACTCCAGTGATGTTATCTGCCCCCACAGAACCAGATTAGCTGAGAGGGGGAATTGTTGTTTACGAGCACAGAAAACTGCCAAGGCAGGCAGTGGTGAAGTGGTTAGAGCAGGGGAACAGGGACATCTCAGGTCTATTGCTGACTCTGCTGCTGAGTTTAGACAAGTCATGTGACTGTTCCATGCCTCAGTTTCCCCAGACTGTAAACATATCCATCTTTTTACAGTTCTGCAGAATCCTTTGTATAAGAGCAAAGCTCTATTATGTTACTGTCAGCATTAGTGGGAAGGCTGCTGCCATGACTGTGTGTGGGTGTGTATGTGTGCGCATCCATGTGCACGTGTGCTGCCCGCATATACATCAGCTATGTGTACATAGTGCAGCAGAGATCCTCCAGCCAGAGCTGAAGATCACGTGTAGCTTTCACCACTGTTTGGCATTTTTGCTCCAAAATCAGAACAGGAAAAAGGAAGCATAAAAAATCTGGTTCCAGAGAAGCTGACGAGCACTTGTGACACGTCCACACTGGCCCTGAGGGTAAATAACTTCTCAGTGGCTGTTGGGCTCTATATGGGCTGAGGCTCCATATACCTTCTGTGAGAGGAGCAACCCCCCAGGCCTTTCACACCATTAATCTCCAACCAGCGCTCTTGCATTTTATTATGCTTCTAATGTTGTGCAGTTAGGATGCAGGAACTGCAATCAGGGGCTTTTGATGCGAAAGGACCTGAGTCCTCGCTCCCACTTCCTTTACCCAGAGGCCTCCCTGCCCTTGAGGACTCCCCTTCCACTCTCCTGTCTGGCAGAGTCCTCGTAACCCCAACAAGGCTGGGCCCAGGATTCCTAGGGGCTCGACCCCCAACCCTGCTGTGGTCACCCAGGACAGGGGCTAGGGTGTCCCCACTCCGGGGTGCTCTCTCTGCACTGCGCACATCCCTGACCCACTGATCACATCATACAATTTAAAGCAAATACAAGTTATTTAATTAACATTTAATTTAAAAAAAGAATAAGGAAAAATGGGAAAGGTTACAGGAAAACACATCACCCTGCTCTGTGACAGGGAACATCACAAACAGTGTCTCTGAAAGGTCAGGGCAGTTCACAGTCTGTTCCTTGCAGGTCCCAGGCCTCCTTCTCAGGTCCTGGCTGTGCTGCAGGGATGCTGCGAGTCGGACACTTGCTCTGGCGGTGGCCACACACTCTCAGGCTCTGGGTGGCAGGACCCTTCTCTCCAGCGTCACCCCTGCCCTGTCAGGGTTACGATCCCCCTCCCAGTCTGGCCTGCAGGGCCTCTTGGCTGAGATATCTCCCTGCGCTGGGCCCACTGCCCGGGGTCCCCCTCGCTCTCCCCAGCTGCTCACCGCACCCGACTCCAGACTGCCCCAGCTCCAGCTCCCAGGGCCGCCCAGAGGGGGGGGAGGGGGGCCCCCCCCCCCCCCCCCCCCAGGCCGGCCCCACCACGACGAGGCCCCCCCTGGGCGGTCCTCACTCTCCCCGGGGGGGGAAAAAAAACTTGCAGCCGGGGGAGCGGGCGCGCCCCCTCTTCGGCCGCGGGGCCTTCCCGGGCGGGCCCGACCCCGGCGGCAAATTACCCTACCAAGAAGGAAGACAGACCCGAGTTCAGCTCGGCCGAGTTCTTCGGGCGCGGCGGCGGGCGGGCGGGGCGGGGGCCCCCCGCCACCGCCCCCCGCCCCGCTTGCAGCCGGGGCGGCGGCGCGGGCGGCGGTCCCAGCGCGGGCAGCGGCGGGTCGCGGGCCCGGCCCGGCGGGGGGCACTTTGGCGGGGTCCTCCTGGAACGCGCCCCGCCCCCTCCCGGGCCCCCGGCCCCCTCTGCTGCCAGCTCCACTCTGCCTCAGCACGGCTGCTGCTGCTGCTCTGACCAGCTCCCTGGGCTGCTTCTCTGGCCTCTCTGGCTCCAGTTGCTACCGCTCTGCTCCCAGGGCAGGGCTGCTCTGCAGGCTGCTTCTGGGACTCTGCTCTGAGCTCTCATCTGCTTCCTGGGCTGCTTGTCTGGCCCCTCTGGCTCTGGTTGCTGCAGCTCTCCTCCCAGGGCAGGGCTGCTCTCTCTGGGCCTTGCTCTGGCTTTTTGGGCTGCAGCTCCGCTCCCATCAGCTTAGCTTGGGGCCCTGCTCTCTCCTTAGCTCGGCCCCACTCCATCTGACTCAGACAATTCCAGCTCACACGGAGAACGGGACCCCTGGCCTCCTGACTCCTTGATTAGCCTGCCCGCCCTGTCAATCAGGCTGACCTGGAGCACTGGCCTCTCCCCATTGTTCCTGGAGACTGTCAGTCCCAGGCTCCTGATTTCCCATCGACCCTCCCCTTTTAGTGCTGGGAGCTAGCAACCAACCCCCCCACTGAATGTTAGTAAGGGGGCAACAGTCCCCTTACACTTTGATCACTGGCTGTTAGTGCAGATGGGGTGGGGGGGTTGCAGGAATGTTTGGGGAGTGGCTGCTCCACATCTTCACCAGAGAACAAGAGGATTCACACACAAACCAGGTCATGCCTCACTGCCATGTGACTAGGGTGACCAATCACATCCCCACCACACCAATGCCTCAAGTCCACAGCCAAATGCAGTCCAGTGAGCGGGAAGAACCACGGGACCTGAGTTGGGTCCTGAACCATTTACGGCTGAAAAGAAGGCCAAATTAGTGTAGTGACTTGTGTGCAAGAATTCCGTCGGCTCTGTTCAGAACCATCAGTTCTGGCAACAAACCCAAGCTGCATTACCCAAAATGGCAAGATTTTTGGTGCTCTCATAGAACATGACACAAGCTTTTCTCTTCATACTGCAACAAATCAGGTGCTAAACACCTAGCCAGCCAGACAGGAAGGATCTGTTGCTGCTGCTGCTGACGATGGTTAGATTTGTAGTGTGGTAGCACCTACAGGCCAGTCAGTTTGACATCCATTGAGCTGGGAGCTGTACAAACACAGAAATTAATGGTCACTGCCCCAAAGAGGTTACATGCTAAATGACCATATGTAACTGGGGGAGGAGATCAGGAGGCAGGGCACAAGAGACAGGGTGACCACATTAGTAGGATGTGGGTATTAATCCTCCTATTGGGAGGAGGGATCCCAAGACTGATATACCTGCCTGGGTGTTATCAGGATGCAGTTTTCTGTGTTCTTTAGGGACAAGGTGAGTCTTGGACTGGATTGTGATGGACGGGAGGCGAGGGAATGGTGGGAAATGTGTCTTTCCATTTTAAACATTATAGCAGCTGTGGCCTCTTCACCAGGAAAATGGTCACCAACTAGAGCTGCCAATTGTGGCTGGATGTATCCCTGGAGGTTTCATCACATGACATAATTTGTAATTAAAGATTCCTGGAGACTGCAAGACAATCTTGTTATCAGCTTGTCTCAGCTGCAGGGAGGGGAGCCGTGGTGGTCAAAGACTAGGAACGATGATTTGACCAATAACAGCAGTATTCACTGAGAGTTTGAGCAAGGAATTTCGGTGTCTCTAGTGGACTGATGGGGAGCTCGGATCCATGTGCTTGGGGCTTGTGAGGGACAGGACGCTGCCTGCAGATCTCTGGGTCAGATATGCTTGAAGTCACCACAGGCTCACAAGTGAGCATCCGACTTTCCTCAGCAAAAGAGAAGAGTCCCCAAGGGGAGAGGATACTAGATTGAGGCCCTCATGCCCTGTGCAATGTTCTACATTTTGGATCCTGGTTTCATCCATCAGAGCCTATAATTTGCTAGTGCTAGAAATGCCGAATTATTGTGCACTAGAGAAGAGCCAAAGGGAACCTCTTGCACTGATAATACAGCTTGGCATGGAGGAGGGGAGAAGAGCTGGACCCAAAAAGGAACAAGTGGATGGGTCAGACTTAAGAGGTAACTGGCCCTGTATGTTATTAACTGTGAGAGGAGGTTTCCCTGTGGCATATGCAGCTCTGGACCTGGGACATTAGAACCTGGTCTACAATGAGGTTTATAACAATCTCCTACCATTGCTATGGTGCTGGTGCAGTTCCACCAAGAACACTGGTGCACTCACGCCACTGCTGTGTTTACCATCACATCAGCTAGCCCATGTGAGAGCAAGGAAAGCCCATGACTGGACCATTGTTCTCCCTTGGAGATGGACATGTGTATTAGATGGCTGTGGAGTACGTAGCTATGTAACTGTGGTAACTTTGTTTTCGATTTACTGCATCGTTACCTTTTTAGGTGTCTGCAGAGGCAACTGCCAAACCAGGAGGCAGAGTTGGTGCAGCATGTTACACACACACACACACACACTCTCTCTCTCCTGATGACTTTACTTTTGTTCTTTCTTCTTTAGTTCTTTTCCCTTAATCTGACTCAAAAATCCTTCACGCTGATTTTCTGTGGCTGCTCTTTGTATAAGGCAAACATAACAATGGGAGCCAGGTGGGCATGGGAAGTCTGAACAGAGAGACACAAGCAGTGCGGCTGCACGGAGGTTCTGGCATTGCACTTCAAGTTAAAGACACAAATAGGAGAAAGGAAATGTCAGGGTCAGAACATGCCAGCAGGAGAGACATCAGCAAAGCAGTCAGCTCCAGCTGGGTAAATTCAGCTCACTCTGTATTCTGCATCCACGCTCCTGCCTGCAGACACTGCATCCCAGGAAGAACTCCAAGCAGCATCTCAAGCTGCAGTCAGTCACTGGGAGGACAACAGGAGAGTCAGAGTCAAACCCCTTTAAATTGTAAAGGCTAGATGGTGCCTAGTGCTGCATGGGCCCTTCCTCCCAAGACAACTGGCCACAGGAAACCACATTCTCAGCCCCGGCATTCCCAGTGCACAAGGGCCGTGTCTGTCCAGCACTGAGAATGGCTCTCGCCCCCTTTCATCATCAAGCCCTCGCATGATTAAACCATGGGCCTGATTCAGCTCTCACTTACACATTGACTTCTGATTTACATCAGTATGAGAGCAGAATTGGGCCTACTGACTCCAGTGGGAGATATGCCTAAGTAAGAAATGCAGGACCATACTCTGGTAACTGGAACCCAAGGAAAAGGGCACAGAGCTGGTCCCAGCCATGGTCTGAACTATTCTCCATAGTTAGCTAGTGTCCCACTCAGGAACGGCACCAGTAGCCCAGTGGCCTGTGCTAAGGTGAGACACAAAGTTACATTACAGCTTGCTTCAGACTTATTTTTACTTCCAAAGCTTGGCTTGTTGACATATTGACTTAAAGCCAAACTCAAGAAACTTTGCCTGTGTTTTCTCCCAGCTGTTTTTATAGCCTCATAACCTGCACTGAACCACTCGACATTCAACTGAAATGTTGTTTTTAAATCATTGTGATTGTCCAAAATCAAAAAATAAGCCTGAATTACATTCCATTCTTTTCTCCTGATTAGTTTATTGACAATCAGCTTGGAAAGTGTTATACACACAACATGCAGCGTGTATCAGATTTTCATTACAGCTCCTTTCAAAGGACAACATAGAGAACTCTAATAGCTAACAATGAACATTTAATTAAACTTGATATGCTACCATAGTGAGATATCAAGTATAAAAGCTTTCAATAAAAGCAGTACAGGGAAAGGCTTGCAGTGTAAACTCCCTTGAAACAAATATTCTGCCTGGTATAAACAAATAAGGAAGAAAATTCATTGCTGAGAATTCTACCATTCCAGCAGAGGGAGAGCTACAATCTGCCCCGATGTGAGCCGTGGAGCAAGGGCTTCTGCATATGAAGTGAAAGGAGAAAGGGGTTTGTCACCAGACAAATCTAGCAGCTGTATAAGGGAAAGGAGCCACAGATATACAAAGAGTGATTGACATACACCTAGATCATCAGTAACACATGAACAGCCACAAAGACACTCCTGCTCCATTGACTGTTAGCAATGCAGAGCCCATGACTCCTAGCTGAGTAGATTTGATTCCATACAGTAAAGGTAAATGGTGTGCAGACATGCACACACAAACACACATGTGCAGACATGCACACACAAACACACCTGTGCAGACATGCACACACAAACACACCTGTGCATACATATACACACACAAACACATACGCACACTAGCTAGTTCATTGCTAGATTGCAGTGGGGCAGTAGCACCACTATAGGTAAGGCTGAAACTACCTTAATGTTTTAAATCGGATTTTTCAAAGTCTCTAAAATCCACCTGCAAACTGAGATTGCCTTGAAATTCGCTGAGCCTCATTGGGATACACAGTAGACTTAGTTATTCAGATCTGGGGTTGCTTTGCTTTTTAGGTACAGGGCTACTAAAAAAAGTTACATGACATCAGAATTGTATGGTTATTATAAAGGTTTTTTGCAAACACCTGAACTTTGAACTATTGCAACTATTTAATCTGCTTAGGTTTCAACTCAACAATGATCCGCACCCACTGCCCTTTGGAGGAAGCAATAGTTCAAGAGTTATTTAGGTATAAAATTATATCTGTGAGGTGGTTCAAACTTAGGTGGGAGTGATCTCTGTATACTCTGTAGGCCTGTTGCTGCTCTGTAACTCAGGGCAACATGCTGGAGTCATTGAATATGAGCCATACATATTGACTGCAAGTGCTGCACTCAGCAGGTTTCTGAGAACAGCCCCAGTGTGTAGTCCTGCTCTCTATCTCAGGCAGAGAGTCTACACTGGCAGAGTTACAGCACCGGCAGTTACAGCGCCACTCAGAGAGCGCTGAAGGGAAACCGCTGTTGTGTGTTCACACTGTCAGCTGCCTGCGCAATAGCGTGTTCACACTTGCAGCTGTATTCGGAGCGGTGCACTCTGGGTAGCTATCCCACAGAGCATCTCTTCCTCTTCTGCCACTAAGAGTTGTGGGAAGGCAAAGGGGGTCGAGGGGCATCCTGTCCCAATGCCCCACGATGCATTGCTTTGCATCCCAGCAATCCCTGTGCTTCCGTCCACCTTTGGCGCCATCTTTCAATGGTTTGTGTACTGCACCCCCTGCCTCTTCGGTCTGCAGGAATGGATCCCAAACTGTTGACCAGAATGCTGCTTGCTCTGACTAATATGTCACAAGTGGCAGTGGAGTTATTCCTTAAACTACAAAGGCAAGAGGAGTGTGACACTGATCTCGCCACCCATACTAGCTACGACACGAGATTGCTTCTGGCATTCACAGAAGTGCTGACCACAGTGGAACACTGCTTTTGGGCTCGGGAAACAAGCACTGAGTGGTGGGATCACATCGTCATGCACATCTGGGATGACGAGAAGTGGCTGCAGAACATTCCGATGAGGAAAGCCACATTCATGGGACTGTGTGATGAGCTTGCCCCAGCCCTGCGGTGCAAGGACACGAGAATGAGAGTAGCCCTGCTACTGGAGAACTGCGTGGCAATTGCAGTGTGGAAGCTGGCTACTGCAGACTGCTACTGATCAGTTGCTAACCAGTTCAGAGTGGGAAAGTCAACTGTTGGACTCGTATTGACAGAAGTGTGCAGGGCCATTAATCACATCCTGCTCCAAAAGATCGTGACTCTGGGCAATATGCGTGAGATTGTGGATGGCTTTACACAAATGAGCTTCCCTAACTCTGGAGGGGCAATAGATGGGATGCATATTCCAATTCTGGCACCAGACCACCTAGCCACTGAGTTCATTAATTGGAAGGGATATTTCTCTATGGTTCTCCAGGCACTTGTGGATCACCACGGGCATTTCACGGACTGTAACGCAGGCTGGTCCGGAAAGGTGCATGACGTACACATCTTTCAGAACACTGGCCTGTTCAGGAAGCTGCAAGCAGGGACATTCTTCCTGGACCAGAAGAAGGGGAGGTCGAAATGCCCACTGTGATCCTGGGAGATCCAGCCTACCCCTTAATGCCGTGGCTTATGAAGCCATAAATGGGGCACCTTGACAGCAGCAAGGAGCAGTTCAACAACAGGCTGAGCAAGTGCAGAATGACTGTTGAGTGTGCTTTGGGCCATTTAAAGGCCTGCTGGTGCTGCCTATATGGCCAGCTGGACCTGGCTGGTGACAATATTTCTATGCTTATAGCCATGTGCTGTACACTCCATAATATTTGTGAAGGGAAGGGTGAAAGCTTCACTCAGTGCTGGACCACTGAGGCTCAGCGCCTGGAGGCTGAACTGGAAAAGCCAGAGACCAGGGCTATTAGAGTGGGACAGCATGGGGCCATAAGGATGCCTTGAGGAAGCAATCTGAAGCTGAAAGCCACTAATATTTGTTGTTGTTCTAGGGAGTGCAGTGCTTGTAATGCTAGGAGGTGATTGTGATTGGTGCAGATGATGCAATATGAAGGTTTAAGATAATTGTCTGTCGCTTTGCAGGACAGTGGGCATTTCGACCTCCCCTTCTGCAGAAAAGGACCTAGGGGTTACGGTGGACGAAAAGCTGAATATGAGTCAACAGTGTGCCCTTGTTGCCAAGAAGGCTAACGGCATTTTGGGTTGTATAAGTAGGGGCATTTCCAGCAGATCAAGGGATGTGATCATTCCCCTCTACTCAGCACTGGTGAGGCCTCATTTGGAGTACTGTGTCCAGTTTTGGGCCCCACACTACAAGAAGGATGTGGATAAATTGGAGAGAGTCCAGCGGAGGGCAACAAAAATGATTAGGGGGCTGGAGCACATGACTTCTGAGGAGAGGCTGAGGGAACTGGGATTGTTTAGTCTGCAGAAGAGAAGAATGAGGGGGGATTTGATAGCTGCTTTCAACTACCTGAAAGGGGGTTCCAAAGAGGATGGATCTAGACTGTTCTCAGTGATAGAAGATGACAGAACAAGGAGTAATGGTCTCAAGTTGCAGAGGGGGAGGTTTAGGCTGGATATTAGGAAAAACTTTTTCACTAGTAGGGTGGTGAAGCACTGGAATGGGTTACCTAGGGAGGGGGTGGAATCTCCTTCCTGAGAGGTTTTTAAGGTCAGGCTTGACAAAGCCCTGGCTGGGATGATTTAGTTGGGTTTGGTCCTGCTTTGAGCAGGGGGTTGGACTAGATACCTCCTGAGGTCCCTTCCAACCCTGAGATTCTATGATTCTATGACTCCGTTTGTTTTCAATTAATATAATAAAGACTGCTTTCAAACCAACACAATTCTTTTATTAAAAAACAAATACCAGAGGCAAGAGACAATCAAAGTAATACATCAGTACTGAGGGGGATGGGGGAAGGGAAAGTCCCAGGAGGAGGTGGGGTCCTGGGATGCTTAAAGATTTGTGTATGTCCAGGGATCATATCCAACCTTCTCCTTTGGAGTACAGTGCAGCGGGTACTGTACTTCAACAGGGCAAAACTGCAGAGGGACGGGTGTTGAGTGTAGTGGGTACTGGAAGTCTGCAGTGCTGGCCTGGGACAGGGAAGGAGTGGAATGCCGTGGGTACAGACTGCAGCCAGGAGGTTGATAAAAGTGTGCTAGCGGTGTCTGGGGGGCATGTGGGAAAGAGTTTTGTGACAGCAGCTGCAGGGGAGGGTGGGTGCGGAGCTGCTTGGTTTGCAGTGCTAGTATCACCTGGAGCGTGTCTGCTTGGCCTCCATAACATTTAAGAGCCGCTCCGTGGCTTCATTTTGGCGTGCCGTGTTCTCCTTTTGATCCCTCTTCTTGCCGTCCCGCCACTCCTTCAATTCCTGTTTCTCGGTGGCTGAGTGCATCATAACCTCACGCAGAAAGTCCGCCTTAGTTCTTCCTGGCCGCTTTCTAATTCCGCACAGCCGTTCAGCCGGCGATAGCAAAGAGGGAGGCTGGGCTCCCAAGGTCATTTCTGTGAAGCCAAAATGCAACATTTTACAGAAGCAGGATTGTTTGCAGCACACAGAACAGTGATTCAGTGATTTAAAACACAGCCAGTACTCACACACCTGTCACTAACCGGCTGACCCCAGGCAACACACATGAGCCACAAGACCCCCAAATTGGTGAGTCACCTCAGGGGCAAGGTAAGTTATGTTCCTGGACCCTACTGTATACTAGGCACATGGCTCTTGGGGAGAGCCAGCACTGTAGGGGGGGCCTGATAATCATTCCTGTCCCCACACTTTCCACAGGCTGTGATCATTATGGAAGATCTCGCTGCTGAGGGTGAGCAGGAAATCAAGGGAGGGTCTTCTCCAAGCCTGCGGCTTCTGTCCTGGCCCTCATGTGGCTCCCCTGTGTGCAGCAATGATCCCGCCGCACCACCACCCCCAGTGATGGCAGAGCGGCGCAGGAAAGTTACCGTTAATGGGGAAAGAAACGAAGTGGTTCTGCCAAAGAACCTGCAGCAGGGGATTGCCCAGTGTCTCCATGAGAGTTCCTGGAGATCTCTGAGGCAGATTCCTGTGAAGTGAGGGAGTCAATCCACACCCTGTTCCGCCGCTCACACTAGGCCTGTGGTGGTACACGCATCATACAGACACAAGCCTGCCTTCTGCAACCCTCCTGCCCCCAACAACTCGCTTCAGCAATTCCCCAAATCAAATCCACTCTCCAGGGGCCTCCTCTCCTGTTTGTTCTTCACCAAGATCCGACAGCTGTGACTGGCTAGCCTCCTCCAGGGTAGAAAAGAGCTCCTGGCTGCCTGCATCTCTGGCCTTCAAGTCGTCCTCTGCCTCTGGGTCCCCCTCCCCCTCCACATCCTCATCCAAGATTTCTTCCTCCTGCCTTGGTCCACTCTCGACTGGCACGTGAGCCACCAAAGTATCCACAGTGGCCTTTGCAGAGGAGGTGGGTCCCCACCAAGTATCGCATCCACCTCTTTGTAGAGTTGGCACCTTATGGGCGCAGCACCGGAATGGCGGTTTGCCTCCCATGCCTTGTGGTAGGCATTCCACAGCTCCTTCACTCTGACCCTGCACTGCAGCGTGTCCTGGTCATGACCCCTTTCTGTCATGCATCATGAAATCTGTCCATAGGTATCATAATTCCTATGGCTGGAGCGCAGCTGGGACTGAATAGCCTTTTCTCCCCAAATGCTAATGAGGTCCAGCAGCTCGGCATTGCTCCAGTGGAGGATCGCCTGGTGCGTGGAGCAAGCTTGGCCACCTGGAAAGATGTGCTGAGACCACTGCATGCATCACCGAGCAAACAGGAAGGGGACTTTCAAAATTCCAAAGGAATTTACAGGGTGGGAATGAGGGTTGGTCATCTGAGGGCGGGACAGTAGAGTTCAAACTGATGACCGGAGAGGCAAGAACAGGCACTGTGGGACACCTCCCAGAGGCCAATTGCAGCACTGTAATCAACCAGGGTGTTTACACTGGACCACGTTGCTGTAGCCCCAGTGCAGAAAGCTGTACGCCTCTCATCGGGGTGGTTTTTTTACAGCGCTGCATCTGTGCGGTTTCTGCGCACTACGTGGCGTGGCAGTGTGTACATGCAGAAAGCTGCTTTACTGCACAGAAACTTGCCAATGTAGACAAGGCCTTATACTTCTTTGGGTGGAAGATGGCAAAGGGGCTTCTCTGGGAAGTTCAGCCTCAAGAACAGAGCTTTTTCTTTCAATATAGATATTTCAAAGAGCTGTAAAATCCAGATGCACGCTCAGCTTGTTTTTAAAATATCTGGGCCTCATCAGCATCAAGGGGTGAGTCAGTGCAAATCTGGAGTCATTTGGTCAAGGGATTCCTCAGATACAGCCCTCCCCCCCAATAAGTCACTGATTTAAATATTCAATTTGCTCTCAAATCCACATGCACAGGGAGCTTTGTTTTGAAAACTGTAACACAATGGGCGCTGGGGCAGACATTTTGGGATAAACTGGGAGTTATTTGGTCAAGGGGTTCCCAAAATGCAGTCCTAAGGCTCTGCCTGTAACAATCTTGGGGTTCAATAAATAACAAACCAGTGAATGAGAAAGGAATAAAACTTTAATAAAACAAACTGGAGAGCTTCTGTAGTGAGCTACTGCATTGCACACAGCCATGTGGTGTTCCCAACCCCCACCTCCGGGGCACATCTCCAAATTCTTATGTTCATAATACAGTCCCTTATGAGGGAGTGTCTATAAATTATAACCTTCTACAAACAGATCTCTACATATTCCTTCTTAAGGAAAAACAAAGTAACTCTTATATACATATACATAAACAGCTAACAACTATCTAATAACACATGCATTAAATTCTCAACCCATGTAGTCATAGGTGCCGACTCCATGGGTGCTCTGGGGCTGGAGCACCCATGGGGAAACCCACCAGCAGTCAAGCTCCCCGCCCCACCCCCCTGCCTCACCTCCTCCTCCGCCTCCTACCAGCGCACCGCGTCTCCTCTCCTCCCTCTCTCCCAGCCACCAAACAGCTGTAGCAAGCTCTGGGAGGGAGGGGGGAGGAGCGGGAACATGGCGTGCTCTGGGGAGGAGGCAGGGAAGAGGCGGGGCCGGGGCAGGGATTTGGGGAAAGAGTCGAATAGGGGCAGGGAGGAAGCGGAGTTGGGGCAGGGACTTTGGGGAAGGGGTTGGACTGGGGTGGGAGGGGGCAGGGCAGGGGTGGTGTTGGGGCAGGGCAAAAGGCAGAGGGGGGTTGAGCACCCACCGGCACCAGAAGAAGTCGGCGCCTATGCATGTAGTATATTTCCATAAACCCAATATGTCAACTACCTAGAGAGGAGAGGTTACCAGCACATCACTCTCAAGTGAGTCTTTATCACTCACTCTCCTCAAATACCTCTTCTCCAGGCAGGTTAGCAAGTCTCTATGAGTCTTTCAGGATGTTTAGTCTCCCCCTCTGATCTTCTCAGTATCAGCCTCTCATTAGCGTCTGAGTTGTTCTCTTATTCCTTGACAGTTTCTCCTATGTGCACTGATGATAAAGGATCAGTCAGATGGGAAATGCCAGAGTCCACCTCAACTGTCAATGTGTTGGAATTTTATGGGATTATTCATCAATCCCTTTGATTAAGTCAAAATATGTCCCCTTGGTCTGTCTGGACTACACAGGACTTTGGATGTAGCTGTTCCTTAATGGTATCCTTTTGGCCCCAAGTGTTCTCAGTGGTAGAAGATGACAGAACAAGGAGTAATGGTCTCAAGTTGCAGAGGGGGAGGTTTAGGTTGGATAAAGAAAACTTTTTTTTTTTAGTAGAACTGGAAATGAAAGAATAAGGAGAGGGTGGTGGGGTGGAATCTCCTTTTTGTTTTGTTTTAAGGTCAGGCTTGACTGGCTGCCTGGCTGGATTTAGTGGTGTTGGGTGAGAGTTTTTGTTTGGTTGGGACCTGACTCCTGAGTTCCTTCCAACCCTCCAGATTCTATCTTTCTATGATATTATAGATATTAGGTGTGATTACTCCTGAGCTAGAGATGGGAGATCATAGGCCCTTTTGTCAAAACAATATTTCTGCTTCCACTTCTGATTTTCTTTCATCTTCTGTATGGTTTCATTATTATGAGATTTCAGCAAGGTATCACTAATTGGTAAATTAGATTTCATAGAATCATAGAATATCAGGGTTGGAAGGGACCTCAGGAGGTCATCTAGTCCAACCCCCTGCTCAAAGCAGGACCAATTACCAATTTGATCCTTCTTCCCATTAACAGCTCAGCTGGAAAAAAGCCATTCTCCAGAGATGCATTTCAGTAAACCAATAAAGCGTTATACAAATCACCCCCACTGTCAAAAGTCTTTTTCGTAAAGTTTTTTACTCTCCGTATAGGGGGGCATGGATCAGCGTTCGTGTCATGTTCCCTGTCAGTACCCAGCCCGGGCCGGGGAAACTAATGAACCAACCAGTGGACCAAATTCAGTAATGAATCTTGGTCACATGCCACTTGAGACACATTGCACATACACTAAGAAGACTGTCCATATAGACCTTTCCAGAAGTCCATTTGATTGGGGGTAATTTGGATTTGATGTTTCGTGACAAAACCCCCAATCTATGGGAAATCACCTAAAATCTGCACTGGAAAATTGCAGCCCATTATCACTAAAGATTTCATCTGGAATTCCACATCTGGAGAAGATTCCCTTTGTGCCGGCTATCACTGACTTACTTTAATACTGTGCTGTGTGCAGATTTCTGGATACAGAGAATAATAATCTTTGATTATTAAATAATCCTTTGATTGCCAGGTAAACAAGTCAGTGCCGACCTTCTCATAAGGTCTTTGTGGAACTGGATGAAGTCTCAGCGGCTCTGCCTATTGGCATGGAAAGCAGTTTCCTACCACATTAGTAATGTTGTGATTGATCAACGACCAATACAGCACCTCTTTTGCTCGTTGTTTGCACTTCTCAATTCCTAAATGACGCTCTTTGATCTTCTGTAGCATTTCTTTTCAGAGGCTCATTGGAAATACAACCTTACTGCCCTTGAAAATCACCCCATCTATCACAGTAAGTTCATTTCTGCAGCTCCAATCATCTCTTATATTTGGACAGCAACTGCTTATTTCTCCAGGCCACCCTTTAATTATCACTTCTTTAAGGATTCCCAATTATTCATCTTTCTCCGTTTCCTCTCTCATTTGTTGCAGTTTCCTGTTAGCTATGGAAATTGACTTTATAATCAGGTCTACATAGGCTTGCATATCTGTCTTTAAAGTCTTTTCTGGTTCCATGGGATCCACTGCTCTGGAAAGTGCATCTGGAGTGAACATGAATTTACTGGGTGTGTAGGTCACAACCAAATCATACTTTCACAGCTTTATCATGATTCTTTGAATCCTTAAGGAACAGACATTTAGCAGTTTGCTAAATAACACTATCGGGGGCTTGCATCCATTTCAACTTCCACTGTCTCTCCATAAATATACTGATTAAATCTCTCACAGGCAAACAATATTCCTAAAAGCTCCTTTTCAATCCCTGAGTATCTAGTTTCAGCCTGAGTCAGTGATTTGAATGCATATGCCACTGACTGCCAACAATCCTCATGCTTCTGTAAAATCACTGCACCTAACCCAGACTGTGAAGCATCTTCAGAGATTTTTAATAGGCCTTCCTGGTGCATAGAACTTCAACACTGGCTCTTGATTCAGTTTCCAAGATAATTAACCATTCCCAGGAACCACTGGACATCTTTCTTTGACTTGGGATGTGCGTCATTTCAATGGCTGAAATCTTCCTTGGAAATTTCCTTTGTTGGAAAGAATGCCCCCCCCCCGCAAAAAAAAATCAGGTCTGTAACCCCTAAAACACATTTCTCCCAATTTAGTTTCAAGTTTAGGGTTGCCAACCCTCCAGGATTGTTCTGGAGTCTCCAGGAATTAAAGATTAATCTTTAATTACAGATGTCATGGGATCTCACCCCCACTTTGAGCTTGTGGGTTCAAAGATGGGGACCCGCAGGTATTCTCCCCCCACCCTAACCCTTAGGGTAGGATTCCTTCTCGCTGCCACCAGTCAGGTTAACGTGTCTGACGCACGGCCTGTCCCCCAAGCTTCCCCTGGGGAACCCAGATTCAAATCCCTTGAATCTCTACACACAGGGAAGCAGCCCACTTCCCCCCTCCCTCTCCTGCTCTCTCTCTGCTTGGAGACAACTCTTGTCTCCACAGAGTGGTGCCTAGCTTCCTTCCCCTGAATCCACAGGTAAGGAACTTAGCCAAGTCCTGAACTTAAAAGAGTTTATTAAAAGAATAAAAGAAAGAAGAGAAAAAATACACAATCTCTATGAATCCAAGATAGACATTCATAGGGTCTAATCTTATTAATCCCTGGAGAAATTTCTCCCTTTTCCTCAGTACAAACAATACAGGCAAAATTACGAATAATCAATGCAAACACACAGAATTGCAGACACAGGATTCTTATATGAAATTACCCAGTTCTTCTAATACTCACTAGCTTGAATAGAAGAAATTAGTTCAGAAAGATGAGCAGACTTGGTTAAGCGTCTGGGCTGGTGTAGTTCCAGACGGCTAAGAACTCAGAACAAAGAACACAGAGACCCAAGTTCCCGCTCTCTGGGATTTTCAAATTCTCTTCCCTGATTGGTCCTTTGGTCAGGTGTTTCACCAGGTCTGTGTTAACCCTTTACAGGTAGACCTTAACCCTTAACTAACTACTTATGACACGCCCCCCAAATCACCAACAGTGGGAGCACTGGCGGTGATTTCCTCCTAAACTGCAAAACCAACAGAGTAATAAACACATGCACTATTACATATACTACTAAGCATATAACATGTAAAGAACACTTTTTAGCCACTAGATTCTGGGAAACTGTCACGAGAGAGTGCATCAGCAACTTTGTTGGAAGCTCCTGAAATGTGTTGAATTTCAAAATCAAAGTCTTGGAGAGCTAAACTCCAGCGGAGAAGTTTCTTGTTGTTTCCCTTGTTAGTATGAAGCCACTTTAGTGCAGCATGATCGGTTTGTAGCTGGAACTGCCGTCCCCAAAGGTATGGGCGTAGCTTTTCCAAGGCATACACAATGGCGTAACACTCTTTTTCACTGACGGACCAGTGGCTTTCCCTCTCAGACAGCTTCTTGCTGAGAAACACGACAGGATGGAAGTTGTGATCCGGTCCTTCCTGCATTAGTACCGCTCCTACCCCACGTTCAGATGCATCGGTGGTAACTAGGAAGGGTTTGTCAAAGTCCGGGGCCCTTAATACAGGGTCAGACATGAGCATCGCCTTAAGCTGGATAAAGGCTTCCTGACACTCATCAGTCCACTTAACTGCATTTGGCTGGGTTTTCCTGGTCAGATCAGTTAGTGGAGCAGCGATTTGGCTGTAGTGTGGTACAAATCGCCTGTAATATCCGGCCAAACCTAAGAAGGATTGGACCTGTTTCTTTGACCTTGGGACAGGCCACTGTTGGATAGCCTCCACCTTGGCCTGTAGGGGGTTGATGGTTCCTTGACCCACCTGGTGTCCTAGGTAAGTCACTCTGTTTTGGCCTATTTGACACTTTTTGGCCTTAACAGTTAGTCCTGCCTGCCTGATGCGCTCAAAACCATTTTCAAATGTTCTAGGTGTTCAGGCCATGAATCAGAGAAAATGGCCACATCATCGAGGTATGCAACTGCACAGTCTTCCAATCCTGCTAGTAGACCATCCACCAGCCTTTGGAAGGTGGCAGGTGCATTCCGCAGTCCGAATGGAAGCACAGTAAACTCATACACCCCTGAATGGGTGATGAAGGCAGATTTTTCCCTGGCGGGTTCATCTAGTGGTACCTGCCAGTATCCCTTGGTTAAATCAATGGTAGAGATGAACTGGGCACGTCCCAACTTTTCCAATAGCTCATCAGTGCGTGGCATTGGATAGTTGTCTGGACGAATTACAGCATTGAGCTTACGGTAGTCCACACAAAAGCGTATTTCCCCATCTGGTTTGGGAACCAGAACCACTGGAGATGCCCATGCACTGGTAGAAGGGCGGATGATACCCATCTCCAACATGTTGTCAATCTCCTGTTTAATAGCAACTTTGGCATGAGGTGACACCCTGTAGGGTGGGGTCCTAATCGGGTGAGCATTACCTGTGTCAATGGAGTGGCAGGTTTGCTCAGTCCGTCCTGGGTTGGCTGAGAACAAGGGCGAAGTGAGTGCACAGCTCCTTGATCTGTTGCCGCTGCAGACGTTGCAGGGTTGTGGAGAGGGTCACCTCTTCCACACCACCATTTCTTTTACCTTCGTAGTAGACACCTTCAGGCCACTCGGTGTCATCTCCTTCCTGAACTGTAAAGTGACAGACCTGTAATTCTCTGGGATAAAGGGCTTTAGAGAGTTAACATGAAACACTTTAGGCTTTAAAGAGGAATCAGGGAATGTTATGAGGTAGTTAACAGCTCCCAGGCGCTCCTGGACCATGTATGGTCCTTCCCAGGACGCTTCCATCTTATGGGCCTGTTGCGCCTTCAAGACCATGACCTGGTCTCCTACCTTGAAGGACCGCTCCTTGGCATGTCGATCATACCAGACCTTTTGCTCCGCTTGAGCATCTCTTAAGTTCTCTCGAGCAAGGGCCCAAGAGTCTCGGAGGGTGTTTTGAAGGTTGCTTACAAAGTCCAGAATGTTAGTCCCTGGAGGAGGTGTAAACCCCTCCCATTGCTGCTTTACCAGCTGTAATGGCCCCTTAACCTCATGGCCATATACCAGCTCGAATGGTGAGAATCCTAAACTGGGATGTGGAACAGCCCTGTAGGCAAACAGCAACTGTTGTAACACTAGATCCCAATTATTGGAGTGTTCATTGACGAATTTGCGGATCATGGCCCCAATGTTCCATTAAACCTTTCCACTAGGCCATTAGTTTGGTGGTGGTGCGGGTGGCAACCAAATGATGCACCCCATGAGTTTCCCACAGGTCTTTCATGGTCCCTGATAGGAAATTTGTTCCCGAATCTGTAAGAATTTCAGAGGGCCAACCCACTCTGGTAAAAATGTCAGTTAAGGCCTGGCACACAGTTTGAGCCCTGGTGTTGCCTAGAGCTACTGCTTCCGGCCATCTGGTAGCAAAGTCCACAAAAGTCAGTATGTACTGCTTTCCTCTGGGGGTCTTTTTTGGGAAAGGACCCATAATATCCACAGCTACTCGCTGAAATGGGACCTCAATTATGGGAAGTGGCTGGAGAGGGCCTTGACCTGGTCTTGAGGTTTTCCTACCTTTTGGCATACCTCACAAGACCGGACATACTTGGCAACGTCCTTGCCCATCCTCCCAGTCGAAGGACCTTCCCAACCTGTCTTTGCTTCGGTTCACCCCAGCATGGCCACTGGGATGATCATGGGCTAAGCTTAAGAGCTTTTCCCGGTACTTCGTCGGAACTAGCAACCGTTTTTGAGGATGCCAGCCCTCCTGGTGTCCACCATAAAGACTTTCCTTGTATAAAAGTCCTTGGTCCACAACGAACCGGGATCGGTTAGTGGAGCTGAGAGGCGGTGGGTTGCTGCGCCGCCCATGCTTTCTTGAGGCTGTCATCGGCTTCCTGCTCTGTCTGGAACTGTTCCCTTGAGGCGGAGACACCAGTTCCTCTGGAAGTGATGTAGGTGATGACATTGTTTCTGTTGACTGTGAACCGCTCTCCGCTGGTCCACGAGGTGTTATTTCAGGCTCGGCTGAGCCTCTAGGGTAGGGTTGTCTGCTGGTTTTTCCAGTTCAGGCCCGTTGTCGCCCTCTGGCGGTGGAGTTGTAATAGCTGGCGCCGGTGCTGGCGCTGGGTGCCCTTCCAGTTCCGGTTCTGGGACTGGATGAACTATGGCTGCTGTCGGTGTTGGCCTGGGATCCGGTTCCACCACGTCTGTCTGGGTCTCTGGTAACACAGACGGGGTCTTGGTGGATGGCTCAGGAACAGGGATGGGTGCAGCAGCTCGTCTGGCTTGGCTGCGTGTAACCACTCCCTCTGTTTCTGGCGGCTCAACGTGATGGGCCAAGTGGTTGCCCAGTATCATGGGGACAGAATAATTGTCATAGACAGCAAAGTCCACGTCCTGACCAGCCCTTGTACTGGACAGGTAAACGCACTGTAGGTAATGTTACAGGTTTTGACATGAAGGCGAACTGTCACTTTGGTTTTCGGGTTGATGAATTTGGGGTCCACGAAGGTTCGGTGGATAGCTGACACATGTGCTGCAGTGTCTCTCCATGCGATAACTTCCTTTCCGTCCACTCTCAAAGTTTCCCTAAAGCATATGGGTATTTGAGAGATATCTAATTCCGGGTTTCCTTGGTGTGCAGGTGCAAGGAGCTGGACCCAGTTCAGGTTCTTTGGGCATTTGGCTTTGATATGCCCCAGTTCATTGCATCCAAAACATCGCCCACTTGATGGGTCACGGGGTTGTGTTGGTTTACTGGAAACTGGTGAGGTAGAAGAAGAGGTAGGGTGTGACTGTGCTTGGGTTGTAGGTGTGGGCTTGATTGGCCCTCGATGGTAAGGTTTAGTCTCGGTGGGTACCTTGTGTGATTCGCTCCCTTTGGCAGTAGCTTTCGTGTTGTCTACCGATGCCATCCATCTGGCTCCAATCTCTCCTGCCTCAGTGAGAGTTTTGGTTTACCATCTTGGATGTAGCGTCTAATGTTCTCAGGAACACCATCTAGGAACTGCTCCATCATCATCAGGAGGTGTAGGTCGTCTAGCTCCTTAACCTTGGATCCTGATATCCATGAGAAATAGTGTTTTTCCAGGTAAGCAGCGTGCTCTGGAAATGACATCTCTGGTTTCCATTTCTGGGCTCTGAAACGCTGACGGGCGTGATCAGGGGTGATGCCCATTCTGAGTCTGGCCTTGGTTAGGAACAGTGGAAAGTCGTCCATCTGGTCTCTAGGCATTTCAGCTGCCACAAGGGATAATTGTCCGCTGAGCTGTGACCTCAGCTCCATCATGTATTGGTCTTTAGGAAGATGGTATCCAATACAGGCCCTCTCAAAGTTTTCTAAAAAGGCCTCAACATCATCCCCTGCCCTGTAGGCGGGAAATTTTCTCCGAAAAGTTTGATCAGTAGGTGGATGGGGTGGTGGATTATGCTGCTTAGCCTGTTCTACTTCCAGAGCCTGCCTCTGGATTTCCAGATCTTTCTCTCTTAATTCCATTTGTCTGATGTGGTCTGCCTCTCTGGCTTTCTGGTCTGCCTCTATGGCTGCCATGGCCATCTTGTGTTCTCTCTCTTTGGCTTCCAGGATTTTTATGTGCAATCGAGCAAGCTCTAGTTGGTCACTTGTTTCCGTCATATCTGTGCCTTGGGGTGCTGGACACCCCCTCCCTGTTTATGATAACTTGAGTAGAGAAAGGGTAATTAATCCTGTGTATAGCAAATTGTGTGTTGCAACTCTCTATTGTTCTGTACTGAGCAATAGGGAAAATCTAAAAAACTCTCTGTCTCTCTGCGAGAAAAGACTAGTGAAAATCTCACTGGCTTCCTGGCTTCTGCATTTCAAAAGTCACAGGAAAAAAAAAACTGGCTTCAGGAGCTTTCTCTCCTCGCCAAACCTGTTTTCCCTGTTGGACGGGATGAGCTCGGAGGAGCACTCCCCCCACCCAAGGAATCCTGATCACACAAAGGAGGGACACACCTCCTTGCAACCAGAGCTAAAAACCTCTGTCTTGAGATTCCTTATCTGCCCAGCAAACCTGTGAGGGCACTTCCCCCCACCTAAGGAATGCACACACTTTCTTTTCCTCCAAGGTGCTTTTCTATGCCACCCGAAAGAAAACTGCTTTTTCCTCAAGCTGCCTGTCCAAGCAACCCAAAAGAAAAACTGCTTCTACAAAGCCTGTTGGAAACTCAATTCCCTCCAGCCAACCTGGCTGAAGATTTCTTCTAACAATGGGTTCGAAACTCCGCTGCCACCATGTCATGGGATCTCACCCCCACTTTGAGCTTGTGGGTTCAAAGATGGGGACCCGCAGGTATTCTCCCCCCACCCTAACCCTTAGGGTAGGATTCCTTCTCGCTGCCACCAGTCAGGTTAACGTGTCTGACGCACGGCCTGTCCCCCAAGCTTCCCCTGGGGAACCCAGATTCAAATCCCTTGAATCTCTACACACAGGGAAGCAGCCCACTTCCCCCCTCCCTCTCCTGCTCTCTCTCTGCTTGGAGACAACTCTTGTCTCCACAGAGTGGTGCCTAGCTTCCTTCCCCTGAATCCACAGGTAAGGAACTTAGCCAAGTCCTGAACTTAAAAGAGTTTATTAAAAGAATAAAAGAAAGAAGAGAAAAAATACACAATCTCTATGAATCCAAGATAGACATTCATAGGGTCTAATCTTATTAATCCCTGGAGAAATTTCTCCCTTTTCCTCAGTACAAACAATACAGGCAAAATTACGAATAATCAATGCAAACACACAGAATTGCAGACACAGGATTCTTATATGAAATTACCCAGTTCTTCTAATACTCACTAGCTTGAATAGAAGAAATTAGTTCAGAAAGATGAGCAGACTTGGTTAAGCGTCTGGGCTGGTGTAGTTCCAGACGGCTAAGAACTCAGAACAAAGAACACAGAGACCCAAGTTCCCGCTCTCTGGGATTTTCAAATTCTCTTCCCTGATTGGTCCTTTGGTCAGGTGTTTCACCAGGTCTGTGTTAACCCTTTACAGGTAGACCTTAACCCTTAACTAACTACTTATGACAACAGATTATGTCATGTGATGAAACCTCCAGGAATACATTCAACCAAAATTGGCAACCCTATTCAAGTTTGCATCCAAGACTTCCCAAAGTCTATAATCATGTTCCTCTTTTGTTGAGCCTCAGATGATTATATATTATTATATTGAGATGGCAACACCACTAGTATGATCAAAGATCGTATGTATGGTTTTATGGTGCACTTCTAGTGCTGAAGCTATGCCAAAGGGTAAGTGTAAGAATCTGTAACTCCCAAATAGGGTATTAAATGTGCATAGTTTTGAACTTTCTTCAGTTAATTTTAGCCTGAGGATGTGTCCAATTTAGTGAAATATTGAGCATTTGCAAACTGAGCCATATTCTCTTCTCTGGTTGGTAGTTTGACATGTTCTCTTTGTATAGCCTGGTTGAGTCTCTCTGATCTAAGCATATGCGTAGCTGGCCCTTACTTTTCTCCAGAATTCCTAGGGAGCTCACCCATTCCGTTGGCTCCTCATTTTTTTTATTATTTGCATTGCTTCCATCCTTGCAAGCTCAGCCTTGAGCTTATCACGGAGTGCAAATGGCACCTTTCTACATGGATTGATAACTGGAGGGACCTGCATGTTTATCCGGATTGTATGTTCTCCCTGCAAGCAGCCCAATCCTTGAAACAGATCATGATATTCTTGAATGAGTGCTTCATAGCCAGGTTCAATATGATCTTGTACTGAGCGCACCCATTTTACCAGATTGAGTTTCTCACATGCAGCCAGCCCTAAAATTGGTTTCACCCCCTTTGGCTCTACAATGAACGGGAGCCTGTACATGGTCTTTTTATGGTTGATGCACCTCCCCCATCACTGGTACACTTCTTACAGAATAACCAGTGACTTTTATTTTTGTTAGTCCCCGCTTTGGTCTTATTTCCAGTCTCCCATAATCTTGTTCAGATAGAATATTAACCTGAGCTCCTGTGTCCAATTGCAGTAGAATAGTTGTTCCATTCACAGCCACAAGCAGTATCCAGTCCCTCCCATCAGGTCTGCTAGACACCACGATGTCTATGAAAAACACCTCCGCCAGATTGCCTTTAACTGAATACACTTGACTTTTCTGCATTTGAGATCTACAGCACTTGGGGAAATGATTGTTTTCCCCACATTTCTGACAGAGTTTCCCAAAGGCAACACAGTGTTTGGGGCCATGCTATAATCCACAACTTCCACATGATTGTCTGTACCCAGTCTTCCCCTAACAGTGGTTCCACTCTTTGATTTGACTTATTCTGGCTATATTGTTTAGTATTTCGTATGTAGATAACCTCTTCGGGTGAATTCAGCTCTTTGGCTTGCGCTTTCACAGTTTCTGCTGCCTTGCATATTTGGTGAACTTTTTCTAAAGTTAAGTCTCCTTTATGGAGCAGTCTCTCTCTTAACACATTGGCTTTAATGCCGCAAACGAGTCTATCTCTGACCAGAGACTCTGTCAGCTCACCAAAGTCACAGGTTTTACTGAGTTTCCTTCATTCTTGCTCTCTGGTCTCAAAGGTTTCATTCCTTTTTGGCATGCAATATTCCTCAAATTTAGTCAGTATTTTACTTAACCTCACATTTTCACCTTCTTCAAACTTAAGTTGTTATAAATATGATCCAATGCTTCCTCCCCAACAACATACAAAAAGATTGATGATTTCACTTTATCATTTTTCTCATCTTCCCCTATGGCTGCTAAATACAATTCAAAACTCAGTCTGATTTTTTTCCAGTTTCCTGCAACATTGCCTGACAATTGCAGGCTGGATGGAGGTTGAAACACATCCATTTTTGGCTTTTCCCCCCTTAAGCTAGTCAAGCTATTATTGTGCTCGCCAAATACATGCAAAAGCCTTTGTGCCTGGTCCTCCCTTTGTCTCTGCTTTCAGTTGAAAATACAGGATTTCGTTTCAAAATGACGGCAGTTTCCTTCTCATTCAGCATTTCTGACACCGTGTAACGATCTTGGGGTTCATTAAATAACAAAGCAGTGAATGAGAAAGGAATAGAAGAAACTGGAGAACCTCTCTGGTGAACTGCTGCACACAGCCATGTGGTATTCTCAACCCATCTCCAGGGCACATCTCCAAATTCCTATGTTCATAATCGGTCCCTTATGAGGGAGGATCTCTAAATTATAATCTTCTGCAAACATATCTCTACACTGACACTCATAAATGTACATCATTGGACTGCCCCTTTGCTCAGCTACTGAATGTTACCAATGCCCAGGACATACTTTTAAAATTATTGCAGTACTGTATAAAAGTTTTAGCACAGAGTTCCCATTTCTACAAGCTATTGTTTCCTCTGTGAGGGCTTATCTATATGGGGAATTTTACCAACAAAATTATACCACTATATATAGATAGATAGATAAAATTATATAACTATAATGGAAAAATGACCCATACAGACAATTACTGGGAGACACGAACAGGTTAAATCTACACTGAAGGTGAAGGTGTGATTGTAGTGCAGGTAGGTAGGTATATCCATGCTAGCTTTAACCTACCTAGCTCAGATAACAATACTAGTGTAGATATAGTAGCAGGAGTTACCAACCAACTACATACTCACATGACTAGCTTGTGCTGCCACATCAACCCTGTTATTATTACCTCTGCTAGCTAGATTCAGGTTAGTGCTGATATGCCCATTCATGCTGCAATGACACCTTCCCTGCCAGTATAGCTATACCCAGAGAGAGGGGTGTTTGTGCGGTGGCTCAGGGGCCAAGCATTGCTCTTTGAACCCAAGGACCAGGAGTTTGAATTGTTTCTTTAGGAGATGAGCCTGCCTTTGCTTTGTCTGTGGGGCCACAACGGGGCTCCTGTTGGAAGCGTGAGTGGTATGTGCACTTTTAAGGAAGTTCAATACCCCATAAGTGTACCCCAATGCCATCTACCCATCTGCCAGAGTCCTTCCCTGGGACAGTTTGATGGGCAGTACTGTGGCCAGGATTTGAAGCCCAGTATGCTGGTGTGGCGCCAGGCTCCCACTGGCAAACTGAAAATAGCATCAGAGAAGCCAGTGCAAGAGTCACACCCAGGATAAATCACTTCTCTGCTCAAAGAGGCTTGCTGAACTCTTGCTGGGCAGCACCAGGCATGGCAGACCAGATCTGTGTCAGCCCCTGGGAACATGAATGTTTGGTGTCTCCATCAGGCACACAGCACTGAAACAGGGGTGGTGAACTGAGAACAGACATGCTTGGTGTATTGGATAGGCACTAAAGCCAATGGGAGGGGGATGAGAACACTCACTGAGATGAACAGAGCAGTTCACACATCTCTGAACTATTGTTTCAGGCTTCATTCATCACCAGCAGGTGTTTGTTCTCTTTCATCTGAGAACCTCTCATTGAGATAGATGGGCCACATCAAGCCTCTCTGAGCTTCCTGTGCTGCAAAGCCAATTTCTCATCCACTAGGTCCAGATCTGGAAGGGGGACTCTGCATCTCCACTCTCCTGCCCCTTCCTTTCTCCAGCTGGTTCATGCACTCCTCACTGACCCACTAACTTCCCTCCTCACCATACCCCCTTCAAGATTACCCAGGGCATGGAGGGGCCAGAAAGAGTGGGACCTAGCATCTGACTGACAGGAGGTGATCACAGGTGTACAACAGGTGCTGGGGTAGAGTTTGTGGTGCTGATTTGAGGTCATTTGACCAAGGGCTATCTCACACACAGCCTCCACATAATATTTCATTTAGTTTTCAAAATGCTCTAACATCAATGGTTCATAGTGAAACTATCTTGACTATTGCTATGCCACAAAAGGGGCAGAGGTCTGTGCTGTGCCACAAATACAAGAACATTGGGTCAAGGAGTTCCTCAGATACAGGCTCCCTCTGCCCCCAAAAAGAAACTCATTTCAATATTCAAATTGCTCTAAAGTCTATACGCAGAGGGAGATTGTCTTGAGGTATTCTGCACCAGAGGCTGGGGCAGACTTTGGGAGAAGGAGAAGAACACCCATTGAGATGAAATGCTCAGGGAGATTAGAGAGACAATAAAAATAAAAAACTCAATAATAATGGGGGATTTCAACTATCTCCATATTGACTAGGTATGTGTCACCTCAGGATTGGATACCGAGATAAAGTTTCTTAACACCTTAAATGACTGCTTCTTGGAGCAGCTAGTCCCACAAGAGGAGAGGCAATTCTTGATTTAGTCCTAAGTAAAGCACAGGATCAGGTCCAAGAGGTGAATATAGCTGGACCGCTTGGTAGTAGTGAAATAATATAATTAAATTTAATTAAATTTAACATCCCTGTGGTGGGGGAAACACCACAGCAGCACATCACGATAGCATTTAATTTCAGAAAGGTGAGCTACACAAAAATGAGGAAGTTAGTTAAACAGAAATTAAAAGGTACAGCGCCAAAAGTGAAATCCTTGCAAGTTGCATGGAAACTTTTTAAAGACAACATAATAGAGGCTCAACTTAAATATATACCACAAATTAAAAAAACACAGTAAGAGAACCAAAAAAGTGCCACCATGGCTAAACAACGAAGTAAAAGAAGCAGTGAGAGGCAAAAAGGCATCCGTTAAAAAGTAAAAGGTAAATCCTGGTGAGGAAAATAGAAAGGAGCATAAACTCTGCCATGTAAAGTGTAAAAATACAATTAGGCAGGCCAAAAAAGAATTTGAAGAATGGCTAGCCAAAGACTCAAAAAGTAATGGCAAAATTTGTTTTAAGTACATCAGAAGCAGGAAGCCTGCTAAACCAATGAGGCCACTGGACAATCAAGAGCCTAAAGGAGCACTCAAGGATGACAAGGCCATTGAGGAGAAAATAAATGAATTCTTTGCATTGGTCTTCATGGCTGAGGATGTGAGGGAGATTCCCAAACCAGAGCAATTCTTTTTAGGTGACAAATCTGAGGAACTGTCCCAGATTGAGGTATCATTAGAGGAGGTTTTGGAATAAATTGATAAACAGTGATAAGTCACCAAGACCAGATGGTATCACCCAAGAATTCTGAAGGAACTCAAATGTGAAATTGCAGAACTGTGGTTTGTAAATTATCATTTAAATCAGCTTCTGTACCAAATGACTGGAGGATTGCTACTGTGATGCCAATTTTTAAAAAGGGCTCCAGAGGTGATCCTGGCAATTACAGGTCAGTAAACCTGACTTCAGAAAACTGGTTGAAACTATAGTAAGGAACAAAATTGTCAGATACATGGATTAACATAATTTGTTGGGGGAAGAGTCAACATGTTTTTTGTAAAGGGAAATCATGCCTCACCAATGTACTAGAATTCTTTGAGGGGGTCAACAAGCATATGAACAAGGGGGATCCAGTGGATATAGTGTACTTAGATTTTCAGAAAGCCTTTAACAAGGTCCCTCACCAACGGCTCTTAAGCAAACTAAACTGTCATGGGTAAGGCTACATTTTAGTCTTGGGTATTTTTAGTAAAAATCATGGACAGGTCACGGGCAGTAAAAAAAATTCATGGCTCTGACCTGTCCATTACTTTTACTATATACCCCTGACTAAAACTTGAGGGGGGTTCAGGGGGCACTACGGGTACTTGGCTGCACCACCTGAGGGGATGCCGCAGGTGCTGGGGGGCAGGGGCGGCTCTATGTTTTTTGCCGCTGCAAGCACGGCAGTCAGGCGGTCTTCGGCGGCATGCCTGTGGGCGGTCCGCTAGTCACGCGGATTCGGCGGCGTTTCTGCAGGTGATCTGATGATCCTGCGCCTGTGGCACCTTCCGCCAAATTGTCAACAAAGCTGTGGGACCGGCGGACCTCCCACAGAAACGCCGCCAAAGGCCGCCTGACTCCCGCCCTCATGGCGACTGGCACACCGCCCCCCATGGCTTGCCGCCCCAGGCACGTGCTTGCTGCGCTGGTGCCTGGAGCCACCCCTGCTGGGGGGGTTGTGGCCCTGGGGGGCACTGTGGGTGCTGGGGGGGGTCACGGCCAGGAGGGGCACCACAGGTATTCAGGGGGGCACCACGGGTACTGAGGGGGGCACCGCGGGTACTTGGGGCAAGCAGCCTGGGTACTCGTGGGGGCCATGGGTGCTCAGGTGGGTTGGTGGGGCTGGGGCAGGTTCCCTACCTGCCCCCTGGGAAATGGCGACCTCCAGCTCCTAGCTCCACGTGCTGCCTCTAAGTATACTAATGAGAGTTATGGGGGCGGTGCCTGCGGGAAGAGGCTCCACAAGGAGCTAGGAGCGGAGGGAGGGGAGTTTCTGTCACCCTTCTGGGAAGCCCCCCCAAGCAAGCACTGCCCCGCAACCCCATGCCTAGCCCTGAACCCCCTCCCCCCCCACACACACAAACTCCTGCTGCTGGGGGTCAGGGAGGCCCGATACTGCTCCAGCAGCAGCTGGTGTGACTGGCCCAGGGGCTGCCCGAGCTGCTCAGCTACAGAAGTCGTGGAGGTAACAGAAAGTCATGGAATCAATCCGTGACTTCCGTGACAAACACGGAGCCTTAGAGGGGTAAGAGGGAAGGTCCTCTAACAGATCAGTAACTGGTTAAAATATAAGAAACAAAGGGAAGGAATAAATGGTCAGTTTTCAGAATGGAGAGAGGTAAATAGCAGTGTCTTCCAGGGGTCTGTACTGGGACCAGTCCTATTCAACATATTCATAAATGATCTGGAAAAAGGGATTAACCCCTGGAATGATGGGGTCTAAATTAGCTGTTACAATTCAAGAAAGAGATCTTGGAGTTATTGTGGATAGTTAAGAACATAAGAACATAAGAACAGCCGTACCGGGTCAGACCAAAGGTCCATCTAGCCCAGTATCTGTCTACCGACAGTGGCCAATGCCAGGTGCCCCTGAGGGAGTGAACCTAACAGGCAATGATCAAGTGATCTCTCTCCTGCCATCCATCTCCATCCTCTGACGAACAGAGGCTAGGGACACCATTCTTACCCATCCTGGCTAATAGCCATTTATGGACTTAACCACCATGAATTTATCCAGTTCTCTTTTAAACGCTGCTATAGTCCTAGCCTTCACAACCTCCTCAGGTAAGGAGTTCCACAAGCTGACTGTGCGCTGCGTGAAGAAAAACTTCCTTTTATTTGTTTTAAACCTGCTGCCCATTAATTTCATTTGGTGATCCCTAGTTCTTGTATTATGGGAATAAGTAAATAACTTTTCCTTATCCACTTTCTCCACATCACTCATGATTTTATATATCTCTATCATATCCCCCCTTAGTCTTCTCTTTTCCAAGCTGAAGAGTCCTAACCTCTTTAATCTTTCCTCATATGGGACCCTCTCCAAACCCCTAATCATTTTAGTTGCCCTTTTCTGAACCTTTTCTAGTGCTAGAATATCTTTTTTGAGAATGAGGAGACCACATCTGTACACAGTATTCGAGATGCGGGCATACCATGGATTTATATAAGGGCAATAATATATTCTCAGTCTTATTCTCTATCCCCTTTTTAATGATTCCTAACATCCTGTTTGCTTTTTTGACTGCCTCTGCACACCACGTGGACATCTTCAGAGAACTATCCATGATGACTCCAAGATCTTTTTCCTGACTCATTGTAGATAAATTAGCCCCCATCATATTGTATGTATAGTTGGGGTTATTTTTTCCAGTGTGCATTACTTTACATTTATCCACATTAAATTTCATTTGCCATTTTGTTGCCCAATCACTTAGTTTTGTGAGATCTTTCTGAAGTTCTTCACAGTCTGCTTTATTCTTAACTATCTTGAGCAGTTTAGTGTCATCTGCAAACTTTGCCACTCTGAAAATATCCACTCGATGTGCAACAGCAGGCAAAAAAAGCCAACAGAATGTTGAGAATAATCAATAAAGGGATAGATAAAACAGAAAATATCATATTGCCTCTATATAAATCCATGATACATCCACATCTTGAATACTGCATGCAGATGTGGTTGCCCCATCTCAAAAAAGATATATTGGAATTGGAAAATATTCAGAAAAGGGCAACAAAAATTATTAGGAGTATGGAACAGCTTCCATATGAGGAGAGATTAATAAGTCTGGGACTTTTCAGCCTGGAAAAGAGACGACTAAGGGGGGATATAATACAGGTCTATAAAATCATGACTGGTGTGGAGAAAGTAAATAAAGAAGTATTATTTACTCCTTCTCATAACAAAAGAACTAGGGGTCACCAAATGAAATTTATAGGCAGCAGGTTTAAAACAAACAAAAGGAAGTATTTCTTCACACAATGCGCAGTCAACCTGTGGAACTCCTTGCCAGAGGATGTTGTGAAGGCCAAGACTATAACAGGTTAAAAAAAGAACTAGATACATTCATGGAGGATAGGTCCATCAATGGCTAGTAGCCAGGGTGGGCAGGGATGGTGTCCCTAGCCTCTGTTTGCCAGAAGCTGGGAATAGACGACGGGCTGGACCACTTGATGATTACCTGTTCTGTTCATTCCCTCTGGGGCACTTGGCATTGGCCACTGCCAGAAGATACTGGGCTAGATGGACCTTTGGTCTATCCCAGCATGGCTGTTCTTATATTCTTATGTTCTGCCAGACCGTATGCATCTCCCGGGGGGGTTCTCACTCAGCCGAGAACATTCTCGTTGAGATGAATGGGCCACTTCACCCCTCTCCTATTATCCTATACTAAACAGACTTGTGCAGAGACTCTCCCCCCACCATGCTCCCCTCCACTCCCCACTGGTGTCCCCAGCTGGTAGATGTGCTCCTCACAGCCTACCAGTCACCACCTTCCCTCCTCCCCATGACCTCTCCTGCCTCCTGAGGCATGGAGGGGCCAGAAGGAGGGGAGAGTTGGTAGCTGAGTGTCAGTGAGGTGTTCCCAGAGAGATCCCTCATCCCCCACCCTCCCTTACAGGTGCCCTTCAGCCATGGCTCCCTTACTACCTCCACTTGCTCAAAAAACAAGGGAAATTCACTTTCCAAAAACTCAGCGTTAATGTTAACCAACAGTGCCTTGTTCCCTTTCAGAACATCAAATATTTAAAAAAATAGAAAATAAAGAGTTACAGTAAAACAAACACAAATCTCTTAAAACTAGAAAATACAGAAATATGCTAATATCTCTCCCGCATAACCTCCCACACATAACCTTAACTATGCCTCTTTTCAGTCATCCCCCAACCCATTCCTCTCAGAGGACTGTATCCTTCCAGAGCAAGTAGAGGACTGTGGGGAAAGTTCACATGAGTAGTGTGGGGAGAAACTCTTAGGCCTTTTGAGGAGGGGTAGAATTAAATTTATGTGGAGGTGTGGCGTGGGAGACTGTAACTCTTCAGTTCCTAGCTTTCAGAGGTTTAAGCATAGGTGTTACTGGACATTCTGGAAGGGCACAAGACTGCCGGTCAAGCTGAACTCTGCATTAACTACATTTTTTGACCATGAATATGTGCATAGGCCTCAATGTTGCAGCTTATCACATGTGCAGACTCCTGCTTCTGCATGGATACCCATTCAAGTAGCTCTGTATGGACACAGGGGTCTGCCCACACGGAGCCAGTTACAGGATCAGGGCCATAGGGGTGTGTGTGGCCAATTAGCTCATACTTAACATGTCTATAAATGCAAGTTTGGACACTCCCCACATTTATACTAGGCTACAAACCTTTGTTCTTTACTCTAGGCTGATCCCTAAGGTGTGTGGATGTATGTGGGTGTTTGTGCAGAGATGTATGTATGTGTGTGTAGGGATGAGTATTTATTGAATTTATAAAATGCACTTGTCAAAATCTCTAAGGTAAAAAAACAATCATTATATAATTAAATTAAACAACTGACTCATTGTCAATTAGAGGGCTGACAATCGCACACCTCCAAACAACATCTGAAACCCATCCCAAACACCTGGTAAGGCAAAAGCCTGTGTAAACAAAGTCTTTGTGATATGTCCCAAAGGTCAATAACCCTGGGCTCCGTTGCATAAGTGGGGGGTATGTTTAAAAGTTATTGGCTTTTCACAGAAAATAACCCCAGATGCTTAAGTCTTGGGCTGCTGGCTCATGTGCCTTATCTGATCTGAACTGTTAGAAAGAACAATTATAATAATAATAATTAAAAATAAAATAAAATAAACATAATAGAGAGAGAGAGAGAGAGAGAGAGAGAGAGAATGCATGGTTAAGCATTTGTAAGTCAAGAATACCAAAGTTAAGGTTGCCAGCACATGCTGTCACTTTCTGACACAGCCTGTTCCGACGTTTAATTTTTCAAACACAGTTAAATAACAACCTTTGATACACTCAAGGGTGGCTCCAGGCACCAGTGCAGCAAGCATGTGCCTGGGGCGGCAAGCCGCGGGGGGCGGCCTGCCGGTCGCTGTGAAGGCAGCAGTCAGGCAGCCTTCGGCAGCGTTTCTGTGAGAGGTCTGCCGGTCCTGCAGCTTCGGAAGCAATTCGGCAGTGGGTACGCCGAAGGTGCAGGACCGGCAGATCACCTGCAGAGCCGCTGCCAAATCCGCGTGACCAACGGACCTCCTGCAGAAACACTGCCGAAGGCTGCCTGACTGCAGTGCTTGGGGCAGCAAAAATCATAGAGCCACCCCTGGATACACTTGTCTAGCATTTTTTCTTTCAGTTCAACAGTCCAGAGGATCATTAATACACAAGATATACAGTATAATCTATGCATATTCAAGAAGCACCTTACAAGACTATAGAAAAATCTGCCTGTTAATATTGTAGTATCTGAGTAACAGTGTGTACCTTTGTGGTTAAAGACTGTATTGTGCAAGCAAGGAGGAGAGTTAAATTCGGGCAGGTAAGTTTAACTTTGCCATTTCCTGCTTTTCCACAGCCTAAACATGCAACATAAATGTCCTTCTGACTTTGTTTTTTTAATGGCATTTCCTAGGTTCTTTAAAAAGACAAAAATAGAAAAAAGCAATTTTTACATTTGGAGTTATTTAGCCAGGCAGTAAGGCCAGAGCCTCAAAGGTATTTAGGCTCCTAATTCCCATGGCACTTAAATGACTTTGCGGATCTGAGCCGGGCTGCCTTGGAGCGTCAGGGTGTGTTCCTGGCATATGGTAGGCAATGGGAATGTGGCAATGCTTCCTGGAGATTCTTCCTTCCATTTCTGATTTCCATACTTTTGAAGTGCACTTAACCAAGCAACCTTGTCATTACACCAAGTCGTATCAGTGCTAACACGCTCAGGCAGTGCAGAACATACTGTGTCACGCAGCGAGTGTGCTCAGTGAAGCACAGCACCTGCAGAGGCCTGCCGCACTGAGTGACCACCATTTTAAAGAATCCTTATTGAGACTGCAGGATGTGTAGAAAGAATAGTAAATACGGCAGGCAACCAGCCTGGCTTAACAGTGAAATCCTTGCTGATCTTAAACACAAAAAAGAAGCTTTACAAGAAGCGGAAGATTGGACAAATGACCAGGGAGGAGTACAAAAATATCGCTCAGGAATGCAGGAGTGAAATCAGGAAGGCCAAATCACACTTGGAGTTGCAGCTAACAAGGGATGTTCAGAGTAACAAGAAGGGTTTCTCCAGGTATGTTAGCAACAAGAAGAAAGTCAATGAAAGTGTGGGCCCCTTACTGAATGAGGGAGGCAATCTAGTGACAGAGGATGTGGAAAAAGCTAATGTACTCAATGCTTTTTTTGCCTCGGTCTTCACGAACAGGGTCAGCTCCCAGACTACTGCACTGGGCAGCACAGCATGGGAAGGAGGTGACCAGCTCTCTGTGGAGAAAGAAGTGGTTCAGGACTATTGAGAAAAGCTGGACGAGCACAAGTCCATGGGGCCAGATGCGCTGCATCCAAGGGTGCTAAAGGAGTTGGTGGATGTGATTGCAGAGCCTTTGGCCATTATCTTTGAAAACTCACGGAGAACGGGGGAGGTCCCAGATGACTGGAAAAAGGCTAATGTAGTGCCCATCTTTAAAAAAGAGGAGGAGGATCCAGGGGAACTACAGGCTAGTCAGCCTCATCTCAGTCCCTGGAAAAATCATGGAGCAGGTCCTCAAAGAATCAATTCTGAAGCACTTAGAGGAGAGGAAAGTGATCAGGAACAGTCAGCATGGATTCACCAAGGGCAAGTCATGCCTGACTAACCTAATTGCCTTCTATGATGAGATAACTGGTTCTGCAGATAAGGGGAAAGCAGTGGACGTGTTATTCCTTGACTTTACCAAAGCTTTTGATATGGTCTCCCACAGTATTCTTGCCAGCAAGTTAAAGAAGTATGGGCTGGATGATTGGACTATAAGGTGGATAGAAAGCTGGCTAGATCATTGGGCTCAACGGGGAGTGATCAACGGCTCCATGTCTAGTTGGCAGCTGGTATCAAGGAAAGTGCCCCAAGGGGGTCGGTCCTGGGGCTGGTTTTGTTCAATATCTTCATTAATGATCTGGAGGATGGCGTGGTCTGAACTCTCAGCAAGTTTGCAGATGATGCTAAACTGGGAGGAGTGGTAGATACGCTGGAGGGTAGGGATAGGATACAGAGGGACCTAGACAAATTAGAGGACTGGGCCAAAAGAAACCTGATGAGGTTCAGCAAGGACAAGTGCAGAATCCTGCACTTAGGACGGAAGAATCCCATTCACTGCTACAGACTAGGGACCGAATGGCTAGGAAGCAGTTCTGCAGAAAAGGACCTAGGGGTTACAGTGGACGAGAAGCTGGATATGAGTCAACAGTGTGCCCTTGTTGCCAAGAAGGCTAACGGCATTTTGGGCTGTATAAGTAGGGACATTTCCAGCAGATTGAGGGACATGATCATTCCCCTCTATTCGGCACTGGTGAGGCCTCATCTGGAGTACTGTGTCCAGTTTTGGGCGCCACACTACAGGAAGGATGTGGAAAAATTGGAGAGTCCAGAAGAGGACAACAAAAATGATTAGGGGGGTGGAGCACATGACTTATGAGGAGAGGCTGAGGGAACTGGGATTGTTTAGTCTGCAGAAGAGAAGAATGAGGGGGGATTTGATAGCTGCTTTCAACTACCTGAAAGGGGGTTCCCAAGAGGATGGATCTAGTCTGTTCTCCGTGGTAGCAGATGACAGAACAAGGAGTAATGGTCTCAAGTTGCAATGGGGGAGTTTTAGATTGGATATTAAGAAAAAAATGTTCACTAAGTGGGTGGTGGAAGCACTGGAATGAGTTCCCTATGCAGAAGGTGGAAGATCCTTCCTTAGACGTTTTTAAGGTCAGGCTTGACAAAGCCCTGGCTGGGATGATTTAGTTGGGGATTGATCCTGCTTTGAGCAGGGGGTTAGATGCCCTCCTGAGGTCCCTTCCAACCCTGAGATTCTATGATTCATTGAGCACTGAATCTTTCTTTGCTCATTCACTGTTTCTTAGGCAATTCCCCTTGCTTCTCCGAACTCCCAAGGTCGCTCTCCGCCCTCCCCTGCCCCCACTCCCCTAACCTCCAGCTCCGCTCTCCCTTCCTGCAAGGAGCGGTATGAAGGGTTTATTGGAATTTTGGGCCTGGTGAACTGCACGCAGGTGGCGAAGCTGAGTTATACATGCTCTCCCAGATGGATGCCGGTGGAGTCTTTGTGTACAACACACGAGTGTGTATTCTGCACATGCCCCAGAAACGCTGCTTTAGGAATGTTTTAGGGAGTTTTTAATTGTTTTGCGGACTATGCCGATACTCTTCCCCCTGCAGAAGGCGGCAGGCTCGCCCCATAACGTCAGCTGTACAGGCTCCGGGGAGAAGGAAATTTCCAACCAATAGTTCAGAAACGTCTCACAATCCCCTTCACTGGCTTCTCTACACGGAAGCCCAAGCGCTGCCTGCGGGCGGGGGCAAGCGCAGCCTTATCAGCGCGGTGACACGTCTCAGGCGCCTCCAGGGCCGCCCGCCTGGCCGGGCTGCGGCCCCCATCCCTGGGGCGGGGAGAAGGGGTCCCGGCCGGAGTGCGGGCAAGGCCGAGACAGGCGAAGGCGCAGCGCCGCTGGGCACGGAGCCCGAGCCCGGCCTCCCCACGCCGGCTGCGAAGGGAGATGCCCCCGGGACTCCCAGCGCCCATCTCGCTGCAGCTGCTTCCCTGGCAGGAGTCGGGCCCGCCGGCCATGGCCCCCGGCTGCCCCCGGGCGGCTCGTGCTCTGTGCCGCCCGCCTGCCCGCCGCGCGGTGTGACGGGAGACGCTCGCTGGGGGCGGCCGGGCCGGGCCGGGGCCGGGGCCGGGGCGCTTTGTCCGCGGAACGAGCCGGCCCGAGCCCCGGGGAGCCTGGGCAGCAGGACACCCCGCCCACCCCCGCGCGCGAGCGGGAAGAGGAGGGGCGCGGCCCCGGTGAACTCCGCCCATTGCGCTACGCTACGCTACGCTCGCCGGCCCCGCCCCGAGTCCATACTCCACAGGGGCGGAGCTAACCTCTCCGCGGGCCCGCCGGACGCGACAGCTGTGCACCAATGGCAGGCGAGGGGCGGGCCCCCGGGCCCCGCCCCCTCCTTTGCGTATATAAGGCTGTCGCGGCGGGTCGGGCGCTGGTGACGGGGATCGCACGGAGCAGCAGGGACGGGGTGTCTGCGCCCCTCGGCGCGCCGCGCTCGGGTACGTGGCCGGCCTTGTCCGACGGTTACAGCGGCTAGTGGCCGCGCGGGGCGGGAGACGCGCTGGCCGGGCGGACTGGGCCGCGGGGCTCAGCGCACCCGGGCCGGGCTGGGGCTGGCGCTGGCCGCGGCGCCGCTTGCCGAGACCCCGCGAAGGAGGGTCCCGGTGCTGCCGGGCGCAGCCTCGGGGACTGTGGAGGCGCCGGGCTCCTGCAGCGCCGCCGGCTGCGGTCCTGGGCGCCGCCGGCCGGGCCGGGCCGAGCCGAGCCGCTGCGCGCTGGTGTCTGCCGCGCCGGGTCCGTGCCCCGCTCCTAGGGCTGCGGGAGCCGGGTGCCGCCGGCTGCTCCGTGTGGCCGCCCTGCCCGCAGCCCGGCAGGGGCGGACGGGGGATCTTGCCAGGTGGGCTCCGCCCCGAAGCGGGTTAACAAACCCGGGCTTGGCTGAGCTCAACCCAGCCGTTACAGGCTGGGGCACGGGGGCCAGCGAGCCCAGGCCCAGGAGATCGGGCTCGTCAAAGGGGGCCGGCTGGGTAGTGGTGATGTGACAGCTCCTCCATGGGCAGATCCTTGGCCCTTCTCTCCCAGGACCCCGCTTACATGCAGCCTGGACGGAGGGCTCACAGTGCAGTCTCCTTGGAAGAAGGGGAGTGAGTAGAAGCTGCTTTTCCCTGGCAGCACCTCAAACCTTCTTCTTGCCTTGCAGTGACCTCCTCACAATGGCAGATCACATGATGATGTCAATGAGCCATGGAGTTACTGGGCTCCAGAATTACCGCATGGGAATGAATGGGCTGCAGGGACCCCCCCAGCATGGGCAGCATGTGCTAAGGACTCTACCTACGACCAACCAGATGATGCAGTACGGAGGGGCCAGCATGGATGGGAGCATGAGGCCAAGACCCAATATCAATGGACAAATGGGCCACCATCAAATGCCGAACACTATGATGTTCAACAGTCCGAGCCAGCAGCAGCAGCAATACATGAGCCCTGTGGGCGCTCAGCAGCTTATGGCCAGCATGCACTTACAGAAACTCAACACCCAGTATCAAGGGCACCCTCTAATGGGCATGAGCAATGGTCCCATGGCAGCAGGTGCACAGCAATACAGAGTGGTGCCCAGTCAGCACCCTGGCATGCAGCACATGCCCTCACCAGCTCTGACCTTGAATGTTATGGACACTGATCTCATAGATGAGGAGGTCTTGACATCTCTGGTCCAGGAACTGGGTTTGGACCGGATTCAGGAGCTGCCTGAGCTCTTCTTGGGACAGAACGAATTTGACTTCATTTCAGACTTTGTCAGCAAACAGCAGCCCAGTGCCATCAGCTGCTGAGGGGCTTGGGGCTCAGCCTTTTCCTTTTGGTGGCTTGATTTCCCCCTCTTTCCCACCACCTCCCCCAAAACAATCATTGGATGCTGATGGCTTGCACTGGATTGCTTTCTCTTTTCCGTGTGGGAGTTGTTTTTCTTGTTTGGGAATGGGAGGGGAAGCAGGTTCTGGTGACCCGGACAGAGTGAAAACGAAATCTTGCAGTAGGATCATCCTAAATGGCATGAACAAGTTTTGTCTTCAGCAGAAACAATGGACTACTTAAAGTGACGCTCATGACTTTCCATGTCTAGGCTTCCAAGTGCCAGGGTAGAAGGACAGCGCGGTGCTGCTGCCACTAGTGGGCTTTTGTTCTAGGTTTTGGCGTTTGCCAGTGAAGTTCACAAACTTTATTTGTGATTAAAATCCTGTAATGGCTTGTGTGTCTGAACCTCCACTATCTCACATTGCAAAGAGGGGCTTTGGTTTGGGGTTTGTTGGTAGCTGGCTTTTTGTCTTAAAATCAAATCCCTTCCTTCCCCACAATACTATGATGTTTAACAGGTCTTGAATCTTCCTTTTCTACTTTGACTTGAAAAGGGATCACTTCTCCCTCCATCAGGTTATTACTATTTTATTGTCTTAGCTGCACAAAATGTGTCTCCAGGGAAGGTGATGTATAGGTATGTGCCTAAACCTCTGTAGAATTTGGATCTTTTAACTTGTACAGCTAATCAACTGTAAAACTACTAAGTGTTCAGACTAATTCAGATGTAAGGCTTAAAGCTGCAGTCAAGCTCCATTTTCTCTGCCTCTGAAACCAAATAAAATCCATGTAATTGTATATTCCTGGCCTAATCTTATTTATTCTTCTTCTAATCATTATTTATTAGAAAGGGCTCCATTTGTTTGGCTTTGAGACTGTTGGGAATGACTAAAGGGCTTACTGCAGTTTTAAGATGCTGGCTTTTTTTAAAAAGGACTGGAACAGCTACATGTTTCTTCCAAACAGCCATGCACAAGGTTATTTCAGCAGCATAATTTTGTGATGAATATGTAGGACCTTGTAAACCAACCCACCCCCTCCCCGATGTGATAAAGGATGACTTGACTTTTAATTACATTGCTCAGAAAAGGTTAAATGTAAAAGCTAGTGGGTTTTTTGTTTCCTCTTGTCTCTTGTTTCCAGGCTTTGGAAAGTGGAAAGCTCATTGTGTCAACTTTTAGTTGCTACTGCCCCCTGCTGCTGAGAGTACATGGCAGCACATCATTGTTGATCAATGAAGTGAGAATGTACAGATTAATTTTAAAATAAAAGCTAAAACTCTTAAGTGACGAGCTTGCTTGGTGGTTTGTTTAATCACATGTGCCTGAGATAGGGTTGCCAACTTTGGTTGGATGTATTCTTGGAGGTGTCATCTGATGACACAATCTAAGATTAATCTTTAAGTCCTGGAGACTCCAGGACAATCTTGAAGAGTTGGCAACCCTAGTCTGAGACTATATCAGGTCCTGTCCAACAGCTGTGTACTAGGAGAGCTGTATATTGCTGTCTGGGCTTTGGAGTGGGTCTCCCACTGTCTGTCTAGACAGTCAATATTACAATGACGGGCTGCTCATGGCTTAAATTCCCAGGACTATTTGAGCCATTAAAGCTTAATCTAAAGTGTGGGGAGGGGTCTGCACCCCCTCTACCTGCATTAGTAGCAGGGATTGCATCTTAGTCACTGCACTGGTGTCTAAAAGGTGGATTACTCACACGGGCAAATTACCCTGATGCAGACAAGCTGGAAGGGTCCGGCAATGAGCTGCTGGTGCCTTGTTCTTACACTCCTGTAATTGCTTGCCTTCCATGGGCTAGACTTTCAGGATTCACAACTCAGCATCTCCTGTGAGAACAAAAGAATCCACATCCCCTCCACCCTGCTGGCTAGGAGCTGTGGCTGCTGAGCACTTTAGAAATGGCTAAATTTCCAGAAGCTTTGTGAGACTATCATGCTGTTACAGATTATTTTATTTCCCCTGCTGGTCTGACAGTGCTTCATTCTTTAACCCACTCTCCCCTCTCCTCTGAAATACCAATTTGATGCTACTGGCCTGCCACTTAATACACTAAATTGTGTAGTGATTTATCCTTTCCCCCTCTTCCCTTCCCCCCCCCCCCAAATGCTCTAGAAAAGAAATTTTCTCCTTCCAGGCTTGTGCTGAATGTTAATGGGGCAATCCCTTATGAGTTGTAGGTGCCTGGACCTAAGGTGTCAGCCAGCTGCATGGTGTGATGAGGTGGGGGGTTTTCTTGGTTTTTTCTGTGTTTTCCAGTGGTTTGCATGCAGAGGGAGTGGAACTCAGTTTCCCTGGGTGTTATGGGTTTAACGAGGTGAGGGGAGAGGGAGTTTGTTGTTACAGAGGACTGGAGAGGGAACTTGGGACCCCGGCCGATGGCCTGGAGGATGGAGTCCCTAGCGACTGGTGACCTGGAGATGCAGCTCAGAAGTCACAGCTGGTTCTGGCCAGTGGGAAGACAATGGGCTGCGAAGAGAGGACCCTGGTGACCTGACCAGCCCGTTCAACCCAGAGGAGGAGACCCAGGCCTTCCTGTTTATGACCCTGTTTACCTGGAGAGAAGACAATGGACAGAGGTGGGGCTTGGGGCTGGGGATATCGGAGGCCCAGCTGGGAAGCAGGGGGGCTCTGGGCTGGAGAGGGGGAGCAGGCAGAGCCCACCTGGATGCAGGGAGACTGGGATGTGCTGGGCTGAGGGAGGCCAGGCTTGAGACCCTGAGTTTCCTGTGCTGGGTTCAACTCTCAATAAACCCTCCTGTTTTATGCTGGCTGAGAGTCACTCCGGCCTAGAGAGCAGGGTCACATCAACCCCTCTGGGGGTGAGGAGGCCCGGGGGGTCCAGAGCGCGTGGACTCCCTGAGGGGGCCCACGGCGAGAGACAGACATGCTAAGGCTCAGAGAGGTGTGGCTCCAGGAGGTGGAGGGGCCTGACCCCACGAGAGTGGACCCCCAAGAAGGGCTGTTGCACTGGAAGGGGCACCCCCCACGGACCGCACGGGGCCAAGAGTGAGCACGATCTGTGAGTCCGTGACACATGGTACAGAGCCTGTGGAAAAGCAGATGACCAAAATGAAGCATTTTGGTGCGGTTGCTGATTGGACAGAATGGCAGAGGTTTCAATCAGAGCAGGAGAGATGACTATTGACTGAACTGACATGCACTTCATGTGCCACCTGGTTAGGAATAAAGCTCTCTACACCTCCAAAACCCTGGGCTTCAGGAGCATTCAGTGCTGCCCTTTAGTACAGAGACTGGGGGTGAATAACTGCTACCTGCTCTGTCACAGCCACACGTGGGGGACTCCTCAGCATGAGACTAGCCAGGTAGTAAGAAGTTCATGGGCACCAACTTATATGGGCTCCTGGGGCTAAAGCCCCAGGAATATTCAAAGTCAGGGGCTCTGCTCCACCAATATTTGGAGCCGCGGGGAGCCCAGAGCCCTTTAAATCTCAGCCGTGGCCGGGAGTCAGAGGGCTCTAGGTTGCCCGCAGCCGCGGGGAACCCAGCGCCCTTTAAATCTCAGCCAGGCCGGGAGTCAGAGGGCTCTGGGCTGCCCGCAGAGATTCCGAGCCCTGGATGGGATTTAAAGGGCTCACGGCTCCCTGTGGCTGCCGGCAGCCCAGGGCTGTTTCAATCCTGGCATGCAGCCGCTGTTTGCCCCCTCCCCAGACCTCTGCCTCAACTGCCCCCCAGGCCCTCCACCCCCTCTCTAACACTGCTGGTGGTCCTTATTCCCTGATACCCCTCTCCTGGGACTCCTGCCCCCCAGGACCCCACCCCCTATCTAAATGCTGCTGCTCCTTGTCCCCTGATTGTTCCCTCCCAAGACCCCTGCTCTAACTGCCCCTTGGGACCCCCTCCCCTATCTAAGCCTCCCTTCTCCTTGTCCCCAACTGCCCCCTCCTGAGACCCCACCCCTACCTGTCCCCTTATAAACCCCTGGGACTCCCATGCCTATCCTGATGCTGCCTGTCCCCTAACTGCCCCCCTGAACCTCTGCCCCATCCAACCACCCCTGCTCCCTGTCCCTTGACTGCCCCCTGGAACTCCCTACCCCTTCTCCAATCCCCAGCCCCCTTACTGTGCCACTCAGACCAGCATGTCTGGCTCCATGCAGCTCCAGACACGCTGATGCATACATCCTGCCATGCTCCCCAACAGAGCCCACAGCCCCACCCCCACACCTGCCTTCCAGATTTGAACACCTCAAAATGCAGGAGTGCTCAAGCTCAGTTTGGGTAGCTGTTACTTCATTTCTCCCAAATCAAATATACTGATCCACTGTAACTTGCTGTAGAAAAAACAGGGTAAAATTGAGCAAGAAATGCTTATTAGCACTGGAATTGCTATTTTCAACAGCCATTGCCTTTTTGTTTGTTTAAGGAAGACAGTGATATTGCATTGGCAAATTCCCCATAGAAAGAGTGGAACAAAAGAATAATAAAGGCACCTCAACTTTTCCTCATTTATGGAGGACAGTCTTATAATATGCATCCAGCTATCTTCCAATCACACAAGCTGAAAATTGTTCCACTTTACTGCACCTCTGTAACCATATGGGAACCGATCCTGTCTGTGTTTTGTGCACATACAAAATTCCTGCTGAATGACCTGCCCTGGGAGCATTACCAGTGACCCAGGGCTGGGGAGGCAGGAGGTGTGTGTGGGGGAGGCACTGGTGTCGGGGAGACCAGGGCTGGGGCACTGGTGGGGAGGAAAGGGGGAAGCCCAGCGCTGGGGCGGCAGGGGGTGTGGGTCAGTGGGGGGAGAGCCCAGGATGGGGGCAGCAGGGGGGTACAGGGGGGAGCCCAGGGCTGGGACGGGGGGCAGACAAATTTTTTTTTGCTTGGGGCAGCAAAAAACCTAGAGCTGACACTGCCGGGTTCCCCCAGCCGCCGGAGCCCCGAGCCCTTTAATTTGACCCTGAGTGCTCCCAGCCACCTCTTCAGCTGGGAGCCCCCGGTTGATTTAAAATAAGGTATCACCTCCCCACCCCCAACCTTCCTCTCTCTGAGCAGACTGTCTCCAGGGAAAGAAGCTTACACCTTCCTGGGTCTGACCTCAGAGCATTCAGCATGCCCTTCCACGTCATTCACTTTCCGCAGCGAGTCTGCCCAGGCGGGTCCTGGGGCAACTAGAGGTCCCTGCACCCCAACTCCGCAGTCAGATGTGACTCTCAGCCAGACAGTAAAACCGAAGGTTTACTAGATGACAGGAACACAGTTTAAACAGAGCTTGTTGGTACGGAAAACAGAACCCCTCTGTCAGGTCCATCTTGGGGGGTGGGGAGCCCAGAACCAAGTTCTGGGTCTCTCCCCATTTCCCCAGCCAGCTCCAAACTGACACTCCCTCCTCTGGCCTCTGTGTCTCTTCCGGACAAGGAGGCCACCTGATCTCTTTGTCCCCAACACCTTCAGTTGGCATCTTGCAGGGGAAACTAAGGCACCCACACAGTATTCAGAGAAAATATTAAGAACATTCCCACTTCATCACAACAGGTGCAACAAAATATAATACTGTATATTGAAGTAGGCAAGTGTTGCTTCTGACTTTCCACTTTTAATTGACCCTTGTAATCTTGTGGCACTGACGCGTTGTAGCTTCATTTTATATCGGCTTACAGGGCGGGAGCGGGGGGGGGGCACCACCATTTTGGGCCCCACCAAAAATTATACAAACCTGCCGCCTATGAAGAAGTTAACAAATAAATGAAACTGGCAGTTTCTCAGACACAGAACAGATGTTCCCTTAGTAGAAGCACAGAGACTGGTGAGAGAATAAATGCTAGTTACAAACCAAAGCCTTGTCTTCATTTACTGTTCATACATTCTCTATACCCCATGGAAACTATCACTAAATATTCCAAAAACAACCTAACTCCCTCCCCCTCTGCTACCTGGGGGTGGGGTGGGGGGTGTATGTCCATCAGAGTGAGCTTGATGTATAAGGCTGATTAATAATGCAAATACAACATGCCATCTCATAGTGCACATCTGGGGAAGTGAGGTCCTGGTTATGTATCAATAGTGGATACAGCTGTAAAAGAATGGCTTCATAATTTGATAAAACATGAATATGCATTAGCAGGGGTGGCTCTAGCTTTTTTGCTGCTCCAAGCATGGCAGTCAGTCTGTCTTCAGTGATGCACCTGCAGGAGGTCCCCAGTCCTGCGGATTTGGTGGCTTGCCTGCAGGAGGTCCACCGGTCCCACAGCTTCAATGTACTCGCTGCTGAATCCGTGGGACTGGCAGACCTCCCACAGGCAAGCCCCTTAAGGCAGCCTGACTGCCGCTCTCACAGCAACTGGCAGCGCACCCCCCCCCCCCCCCCCCGCGGCTTGCCATCCCAGGCACGTGCTTCAAGCGCTGGTGCCTGGAGCCACCGCTGTGCATTAGAGGGGTATGTAATGCACTGTGAAAGGTACTGGGTTTAGTTTGATTCAAGACAGCTGATGTTACTGCTGATATTGCATAAATCAGCCATTAAAGTGAGTTTTAGCTCTTGGGAGCAAGTCCTAGTAGTTGAAGTTAAGATTGTTTCTGAAACAATTTTCACACAAGTTTAAATCTCACAGTGAACAGACACACCTGAAGGGTACATTGACAAGCCTTTAATGCCTTAGATTTAAGGGCCAGAAGGGACCAGTCTGACGACCTAAATGGCCCAGTGCAGAGAACCTTCCCCAGCAGTTCCTATATGGAGCCCATAATGGCTGGCTGAATTAGTGTAAAGGTAACACTTTTGGCCTCTTTTTTAATGTTCACCTTGTTTAGCTTGGAGTTTGTGAAGTTCCGTGGGATGGTCCTCTTAGTGCATTTGTGTTTCTTTAACCCAGACTCCTGCAAACCTCACCAACTCCATAGGAACTCCTGCAAAGCAGGGCTGCAGCGTGTGTAATATTAGATGTTCCTGTTCTCCCCTAGCCCAAACTCCCATTCTTCTTACCACAGGAAAATAAGTCAGAGGCCTCTTCTCTATATTGACTTTTAGTCGCTGGTGCCCCTAACACGCAGGCTCAGCACCTCTGGTAGTAGCAGGGGGAGTGAGTGATAGCAGAGGAGGAAAGACCCGGCACCACGTAGCTCACAAAATATTTTCTTTAAGTGCTTTCTGGCTAATGGCTTATGTGCCAAAAGCCTCATGAACTAAACTGTGCTCGGTGCCCCCTCTATGCCAGATGGCACATCCTTTCCCATCCAATGGTAAATAAAGGCCAACATGCATGCTCCTTCCTACCTGCTGTAGTCTATTTGGGGCTTGAAAACTCACTGTGGGATGACACTGATCTTGAAAACATCTCAAGGCCTGGATCCACAGAGTTCCTCACTCCTGGGGCTCTGCAAAGCATCAGATGAAGGGGAATAATACAGGCCTGGAAATGGACAGATTTTCTTTCTGTGAAGAGGAATGGTAGCATAAATTAAGATAGGGGAAGGAGGCCCTATGTGAGCACTGCAGTCTGCTGGGGCCAATTCACCCTAGGAAGTTGTCTCTGCTTGAGAATTTGCTCACTTGCAGAATTTCCTCTGTCCAAATGGTGCCCCCATCATCTCAGATTGGCTTGGTGGCTTTGATGACAAAGACATATCTCAGTGAAGGGGGGTTCTTCGTTTGGCTTCAGCAATAGAGATTCAGGCCTGATTTGGGACAAGAGCAAATTCTAAGAATATGTTTGTTTTGTTTGCTTGAAAAATCTCCTCTGGACAGGTCCTAATGCAAAGCATCTCCCCTGTGAGGTATCTATGGTCCTTGATTTCCATATCTAGGGAGCACTGGAACAACTTTAAAACACTGCTGCCAGGGGAGCATACTCTCTAGCCACCACGGTTGCTAGGAGACCGTGGTGTCTGGGTGTATGTCTGCTGGGCCCCTCTCAGCCAACTAACCTTGATAGAGAGGCTGTAGAGAGGCTGTAACAACACTGGGTCTCCCCAGCTGCACTGGACCCTACTTGGCCACTCACTAAGTATCTTTAGATGTTTTCCTCCTAAACATTAGGCCTCAGGATCTGCCTTGGCAAACAGACAGTCTGACTGTGCCAGGAAGGCTGGAGACACGATGGCTCCCTAGGTTTCATTGCCTACAGTTTGGAGGTGCAGAATAGGTCCCCTTCTCTATGTGCTCACCTGCGCTTCCTAGCACACACTTGGAAGCTGGAGCCAGGCACAGCATAATCTTCCCCAAAGCGCCTAGCTGCCGTGCGAGCCCATGTCTCATGGAAAGTCAGTGGGATTTAGGCTTCTAGATGTCAGTCACTTTTGAAAATTTGACTCAGACTCCTACATCAGTTTTGAGACTGTTACCTCTTGTCCCAAGAGCGGCGTGCACAGACCGATCTCTCCTTCGCTGTGCCACCACCACAGGGTTTAGACCCTGACGGCCAGGATGTGAATACAGCTTCTTACAGGAAAGCTGAAAGACTGCCATGGACAGTGGCCATCCATGAGCCCTCTTTACAGCCCTTTACACTGTCACAAAGCTATCCTCCCCCACGGGAGAACTTCAGACTCTAACTTCTGTTCCAGCTGCTTGGGAGGCGTGCCTAGCACAGAGCCATGCCATGCATCTAGCACAGCCGTCTCCTGAGCTCTAGTTGCTGTGGACTTGCTTTGCAGATAATGCCCTCCCTACCTCTCCGCTCACTTTTCAAAGTGCAGCCCTATGCAGGGAGGAAGACAGAAGCTGCAGGCTACTACCCACCGTGGGCTCTCCTCTACCACACTCACCCATGCTCTGAACCCACCTGCAGCCCTACCTCCCCATGCCTGTGAAAACTAAGTCCCAAAAACTAGGTTTTAAAGGGAAAATGCCTGGTGGTTGCTGCTTTCCCTTGCCATGGCCATCAGGGCAGGTCACTCTAATCTTGACTCAAGGAGCCAGCCTTAACCTGCTCTGCTGGGAGACCCCCCCACCCGGGCTATTCACGCACAGCCTCTGGTCTGTAAGCTGCTCCTTGGATTGTGCAACCGAATGACACTAGCCAATATCTCCAGTCCCAGACACAACCCTAGGAACCTCCGTCTTGCGTGTCCAGTTATGGACGCTGCAAGCTTATATAAGTTCACCAATATAACTAAGAAATTGATATGTACCAGGATTATTATCCCAAGGGGAGTCTTTGACACACTTCAAACCAAATGCATTGCTTCAGGTAGAATAAACAAACAGATTTATTAACTACGAAGATAGATTTTAAGTGATTATAAGTCAAAACACAATAAGTCAGATTAGGTGAAATGAAATAAAAGCAAAATGCATTCTAAGCTGATCTTAACACTTTCAATGCCCTTATAATCTTATATCCTTCTCACCACAGGCTGGCTGGTTGCCCTTGAGCCGGGCTCTCCCCTTTGATCAGCACTTCAGTCGCTTGGTGGTGATGTCTGTAGGTGGAGGTGGAAGAGAGAGGAAAAGCCTGGCAAATGTCTCTCCCTTTTACCATGTTCTTTCTTCCCTGTTGGCTTTGCGTTCCCCCCCCCCCTTCAGAGTCAGGTGAGCATTACCTCATCGCAGTCCCAAACTGACCAAGGGAAGGGGAGTGACTCACTCTAGAGTCCCACAGATCCTTTATCGCTGCCTAGGCCAGTGTCCCTTGTTCCTGTGAGGCTGGGCTGGGTTTGTCCCATACATGCCCTGATGAGGTGTGAACTGCCCTCTGCTCTTGGAGAGTTTTTGCCTGGGTTTGCTTTAAGCCATGAGGACACATTCTCAGGCTCATAACTATATACATAAAATGACAACCTGTAACATCACTGTAACAACAATGCTCAGTGCATCATGAGCCTTCCAAAGACACCCGACATGACAAACTTTGCATTAGATACCACACAATCATATTACAAGGATGAACATAGGGGTTCTGGGTGTTCCCCCAAGGTACAGAATATCACACCTCCTACCACCTTGGACTGAGGAGGTGGGCCCAGTGTCCTCCTACCACCTTTCACCAATGGGGCAGGCCCAGCAGCCTCCTATTTATTTACTTAGTATGAAGATTATTCAAACAAAGTCAGAGGAGACAGGGCTGTGACTGCATCAGTTGTTGAGCTCCCTGTGCCAGTATGAAAGGAGCTTTAATATTTCCTGTTACACATGAAAGCAAATAGAACAGGAGTCCCTGATGGCAGCATTTTCTCATCACTTTATCAAGGGAAAATACTAAGTAGTCAGAAAGCAGATAAAGGCAAACTGTGCCTCAGCTAAGTTGCAGGCCAGTAACCTGCCAAGTTGGTCTGTATTTCATGTAGTGTAACATTCCCAGCTCTCTCCACACTAGCAGGGAAGCATCACAGTATTTATGTCCCTAGAACTGCCAACTCCTTAGCTCCAAAGCAGTGTAAAGCCATGTGCAAAGATTGGAGAAGTTTATATCCCTTCCTCTTCTCTTGCACCTTTTATCTCAGGACCTTAAAGCACCTTACGTATGCTCAGTAGTGACACCTTGCAGGACTGCTGTGACGGAGTCACATCTGCTTTGCTGAGGTGGTCAATGACTTCCCCAAGGTCATAGCCTGAGGTCATCACTAATTCAGTTACAGAGTCCAAGAGTCCTGATTTCAAATCTCCCGCTCTAGCCACCGCATGGATGCAAGCAGCGATGTAAGAGACTGCTTGATGCAAAAAGCTAGGTTGGATGGTAATGAAAGTTTGTTTCCATATAAGATTCTTGAGATACTTTATGAAAATGCCAGGAAATTCCATAAGTGCCTTTTCCTGGTTCCAGATCCAAAAGGATCAATGTTCTCTACCTCACAGACTCCAAGCTTTGGTAATGCCACCATTGTGCTTACATGAAAAGCAGCCATTGTCCAATGTTAGAGCAAGGCACAAGAGTAGGGACTCCTGAGCTCTATTCCGATCTCTACTATCTTGTTGCTTCTTCTTGTCACGTGTCATAGAATCATAGAATCTCAGGGTTGGAAGGGACCTCAGGAGGTATCTAGTCCAACCCCCTGCTCAAAGCAGGACCAAACCCAACTAAATCATCCCAGCCAGGGCTTTGTCAAGCCTGACCTTAAAAACCTCTAAGGAAGGAGATTCCATCACCTCTCTAGGTAACCCATTCCAGTGCTTCACCACCCTCCTAGTGAAAAAGTTTTTCCTGATATCCAACCTAAACCTCCCCCACTGCAACTTGAGACCATTACTCCTTGTTCTGTCATCTGGTGCCACTGAGAACAGTCTAGATCCATTCTCTTGGGAACCCCCTTTCAGGTAGTTGAAAGCAGCTATCAAATTCCCCCTCATTCTTCTCTTCTGCAAACTAAACAATCCCAGTTCCCTCAACCTCGCCTCATAAGTCATGTACTCCAGCCCCCTCATCATTTTTATTGCCCTCCGCTGGACTCTTCCTAATTTTTCCACATCCTTCTTGTAGTGTGGGGCCCAAAACTGGGCACAGTACTCTAGATGAGGCCTCACCAATGCCGAATAGAAGGGAATGATCACGTCCCTCAATCTGCTGGCAATGCCCCTACTTATACAGCCCAAAATGCCATTTGCCTTCTTGGCAAAAAGGGCACAATGTTGACTCATATCCAGCTTCTCGTCCACTGTAACCCCTATGTCAGGGGTTGGCAACCTTTCAGAAGTGCTGTGCCGAGTCTTCATTTATTCACTCTAATTTAAGGTTTTGTGTGCCAGTAATACATTTTAACGTTTTTAGAAGATCTCTTTCTATAAGTCTATAATATATAACTAAACTATTGTTGTATGTAAAGTAAATAAGGTTTTTAAAATGTTTAAGAAGCTTCATTTAAAATTAAATTAAAATGCAGAGCCCCCTGGACCGGTGGCCAGGACCCGGGCAGTGTGAGTGTCACTGAAAATCAGCTCGCGTGCCGCCTTCGGCACACGTGCCATAGGTTGCCTTCTCCTGCCCTAGGTCCTTTTCTGCAGAACTGCTGCCTATCCATTCAGTCCCTAGTCTGTAGAAGTGCATGGGATTCTTCCGTCCTAAGTCCAGAACTCTGCACTTGTCCTTGTTGAACCTCATCAGATTTCTTTTGACCCAATCCTCTAATTTGTCTAGGTCCCTCTGTATCCTATCCCTACCCTCCAGCATATCTACCACTCCTCCCAGTTTAGTGTCATCTGCAAACTTGCTGAGGGTGCAGTCCACACCATCCATATGGTCCTCATACTGCTACCCACTACATTGGTGCACATACGACTGTCTGATCATTGCACTCTGCCAGATCACTGGAAGAACATTCATGCACAAGCAGCTGGCACCGCAGGAGCTGCTTCATATTGTGAGGCTCTGTGGTGCAGTCACAGGTATTGGGGCCAGTGCTGTAACCCCATTTGGTCATTTTGTCCTTAGACTGGCCAACTCCAGTGTGGAGTCAATTAAGACTATGCCGTATAGTCCAGGGCTAATGTGCACCAAGTGGTAGGTGCTCAACTAGTCAGAGCCAGAGCATGCAGGCTACAGGGTTGTTCTGTACTCTTATATGCCATAACTGAATCCTGTTCTGTTTGGGTGACAATGTTAGGGGCTTAATGGTGGCAAGAAAACTTTGTTGTGACTTCAGTCAACTCAGCTTCAGTGTTATAACACATAGTCGATGCCTTGGATCTGTGCATCACCTTGTGTGCTCGACTCCATTGCAACTTCCCAGTGTATATCAAAAGGAGCAATGCCTGCAAGGATGCAGAGGCTGTTGATGTGAGTAGGCTTAAGGCATCCTTTAATATAGTGGCAGGTGGTGTTAAGAACAGGGTCTAGCTTCTTTGCACGAGGGGATCATGCCTGCACTACATAGGAGTATTCAGCAGAGGGGTAGCAAAGTGCCAATGTTATTGATCGCAGAGTGGTTTGGTCTGCACCACACTTCGATGTAACCAGCTTGCTGAGAATGTTGTTTCATATGCTAACCTTGGCTTTAGTTTTCTCAATGTGGATCTAAAGGAGAGTGTGCAGTCAAGAGTAACACCAAGGATTTATGGAATGAGTAAATTTCATCCCAAGCCAGCTGATGTTGAGTTTGTGTTCTCGGTTTTTGAGGTAGAATGCACTGACTTGCATCTTTGCTGGGTTTGCATGCAGTTTGTTGGCAGCATAGTACTTCTCTCAGGCATTAAGTTCATTCACCAGAGTACTTTCTAATATGCCATACTTCTTGTGCTGTGTGGTGACACACAGATCATCTGCATAGATAAACCATCTTGTGCAGGAGCAGCTTGGCTGTTTGTTTGTGTAGCTGTTAAATAAAGTAGGTGCTAGGACACTACCTTGTGGGAGGTCACTTTTCTGTCATCTCCATTTGCCACAAAAGTTCACAAAGAATCTTTTGTTCTCCAATATGGTCTGTATTAGCTTCATGAAGAGGTGTTTTTTTGTTACCATTAGTACCTTGGCAAGGAGCCATAGCAGGAGCTTTCACATGGCTGTCCCTGTCAGCCTTAAAGACTGCAAATCCTGCTAAATGCTTTGTACTACTTCTTTCCCACATGTTATTACTGTGATGCTACAAAACAAAGAAAGACATTAAAAACAAGTCTGGACATCAAGGGTCCTGCTTGGGACCAGCACTGAGTGTTCTCTCCATAAATGTTGAAGGACTGTCAACTCCAAAACAGGAAATGTTTGCTGATATTTGTGCAAAACACCAGTACCATGTTCTCAGCCTACAGTTGACTGACTGAGAATTACAGGACAAACAACCTAGGATCCCAGGAATTCTGGTGGCAGTTGGGAGACCACACAGCCAATACGGCAGCGCCTTATTTGTTAAGCTAGGCATAAGGACTGCATCCACCTATAAAATGGAAGAGAATAATATTGAGCTTCTCATTGTTGAGCTCAACAAGATCTCCATAATGCCCATCTACAACCACCAGAGATACTTTTAAATTTTGTTGACCTGCTCATACAATGACAAAGTGTATCATGCATCTTCGCTGGTGATTTCAACAGCGATAGCACTCGGTGGGGCTATGCAGAGAACAAGGATGGTGGAAAGTTGGTCTGGAAATGGGCAGCCACGTAATGGCTGAGTGTGATTCATAACCCAAAGTTACTAGGCCGGGGAGATGTGGTCAGGGCTCAGTAGCTCTGCCTGGGTCAGTGGTCTCAGCCCTGCAGGCAGGGGCAGCATCCTTGGGCCCCACATGGCAGGCAGATTCACTGTATTTGGTCAAACCCAAATTGTTTTTATACACAGGGTATAAAGAAGTAACCAGTTCAGTTCCCTTCCCTAGTAATGACATGCTGCCTTCTTAAATGAGCAGGGCTGGATTTGAAGTGAAGACTGGAAGCTAAAGCTCTATCTCCCACCAGCAGTGCCCAGAACCAGCCAGCAACTCCCCACTGGAAACACATACAGAAAAGGAGTTTACTTGGTTCATATTTTCCCTTGATTTATGACACAAAGGCCGAGACTCCTCTCGTGCTGGTGTAAACTAGGAGTCAATGGGGTTATGCCATGGGAGCAGAATGCAGCACCCTCAGATACAGGAACTGGGTCTGAGCAAAAGGATGCATCTGGTCAGGACGGTCTGAGTCGATGAATGTTTGTGCTGCCCTTCGAGAACAGCATTTCTCTAATCCCAGGAAATGTGACTCTAACATAGTCATGTAACTCCCAGGGAAATGCAGACCCCCACCCCACCCAGGATGACATGGGTGGAGCAGGGAGCTCTCTTCCTAAGATGGCCTCTGGTTAGTGCTAATGCAGAGGGTGACTGTGGCTGATGGGGTGAAAGCCACACTCCATGCAATGAGACACTGGTGATTAGAAACCCATACTCATTACTGCAAGGCTTCCCTTCCAGCAGTGTTTCTGGGACGTGTCTTGTACTGACAGACCCTTCTTCAGGGTCCCAAATGTTCAGTGCTGGTGTTTGTTTATGATGTGTTACAATAGAGAGGAAGATGTGGTTTGTGAAATTCATAGGTTGGTTGTAGCCCACTGCTGGGTTGCCTCACAGTTGCTATATCAAGGGATGGACCAAGTTCAGCTCTTCCTGTTTCAACGGTAAATTCAAAGGACAGTTAGATGCAGGTTGTTAAATCAAGTTGAGAAATGTTTCAACATCTTGGGCCAAATCCTGTGCTAGGTTACCACAGCCCAGAGAATTCAACTGGGATTTCCCCAGTGCACTGGAGAGTAGAGCTGGCTGCTGCTCTGAAGGCCGTGTCTTCGGCCCATCACCAGCAGCTTTAGGGGGCCAGGTGCAATGATGAGTACTTTTTTGAGTTTCCAGAAACTCATTTTGCTTGGATAGTAGCCTCCAAAAGCATTTGGCCCAGCTGTGTGGTGTAATGAATTCCCAGAGATCATGTTTATAAACATTGCAGAAAATGTCTACATAGGTAAATAAGAAACAGTCCCAGGAGAACAGGGAACCTCCAAAAATTCAGCAGTGAATGATCTGCATAGCCTGAGTCCAATCACATCTCTGACCACCTGAAGAACTTGGGCTGGAAATCTCATGGATCAGGCACTCGTGTGACATTCCCACTACTTCCTAGAGGCCAGATGAAGTCAAAGGCAAGATTACCATTCTCTTCAGTGGGAACAGGATGAGACCTCAGGTTTGGGCAGGTTGAGCATGCTAGAACAGCAGAGGTTCGCCCACAGACTGATATCCTCCCTACCAGCTGAAAACAGGAACATGCAGAAGTGCAGGGATGTGGTGAAAGTTACACAAACTCAACAGCCATCTGCTCCACTTCATTCAGTATTCTTTTTGTCTGGCCTAGTAACAAGCTTCTCTCCTGCTCTCCCTAACCCCAGCACTTCTCAATCATATTTCAGCAATCCCACTTCGCCAACTGGCTCTCTCCTCTTTGCTGGAATGGGTTCTATGCTTCTTTCACTTTTCACTCCTGGAGTCCCATCACTTCACAGTAGATGGGATGGCAGGGACATCTGTCTGAGTTCAGATGGGCAGACTCATGAGTCACCTGCCACAGGATCAGGGCTGGCTCTAGGTTTTTTGCCACCCCAAGCTCAGGTGGGGGCTGGGGCTCGCAGGCGGTGCTGGAAGTGGAGGGAGTGATGTCACCTTCTCTCAGCGCCTGCAGGGGCTTTACTCCTTCCCCTGCCAGGCCACACAGAGAAGCCCCAATATAAGGGGTGGCACAAGGCAGCGCAGCAGCCAGTGCGCAGATGAGGTGGTGCAGCCCCGGTTCCCCAGCAGGACTCGCCCTCTCCTCCCAAGGTAGCAGCGAGGCCCTGGCAGCTCAGCATGCTGGGGCTGGGGCTTCCCCTTTCCGCAGCAGCGGGGGCCTGGCGCCCTCGCCCTCTCTAAGTGGCGCAGCTCCAGGAGTGCAACTGCCCTGAAAAAAAAGGATGGGTGGATGCCGCCCTGGAAATGTGCCACCCCAAGCACGTGCTTGTTTTGCTGGTGCCTAGAGCTGGTCCTGCACAGGATACAGACAACTTGCCCAGAGTGAAAGGGGAAATAACTCTGTCTGTCTGACACAGATACAAGAGCAATACGACAGATGTCACAGCCCAAGCAATGAAAGGGAAGAAAGGGGTTTACTCCATCTCTCTATTTAAGACTGAATCTCTGTGTGGCTCGAAAGCGTGTCTCTCTCACCAACAGCAGTTGGTCCAGTAAAAGGTATGACTTCCCCAACCTTGTCTCTCTCATATCCTGGGACCGACACTAGTACTGCGACACTGAATCCCTCCATGTTATTCTGGTGCATTTCCAGAGGCAAGCAGTACTCCCAAGTGATACCAACAAAAGTACTTTGTGAAGTACTTTGAGATCCATGGGGAACAATGAAAGAGAAGAGTATCAAATGTATCACGAATGAGCTGCACTGCAAATTCTCTGCACTTAGGGGCATATGTGGCTAGGCAGCTGTAAGAGTCAACACTAATCTTGGCGTCGTCTGGCGTTGTAGGCAGAGAGAGCAGCATGGCTGTTCCTGAGGAAGAGGAGTGGGTTGGCTGTGTACAGTGCTCCCATGCTGCCCAGGAAGTCTTGGTGGAGCAGCCATAGACTCCTGCTGGAGTGGCAAATAGGAAAAGTCTGCAGTGCCCAGGCTGGCATTTCTGCAGAACAACCCTGTGATCCCATGGGCTGCTTTGGATGTCAGGGACAAGCCCCACATGATCAATACCCTGCTGCCACAGAAAACAGCAAGTGGCCTTTGTCCTTCCCACCCTCCCTGTTCAATCTGTGATGAGGTGATAACTGTGCCATGGCTGAGACCCAGCAGTCTTCCACGGGCTCTAGCTGGGGTTCAGGTCCCTTAAGGAAGACCTCTGCAAGGGGTGGCAGAGGGAGGAGCTGGGCATGTGCCCTAGTTTCCTTTGTCATGATGCATGAAGAAGGCTTGAAGGGAGTGTATTTATTTATTTATTCCTTGCAGAGTGAGTTAGTCTGCTTGTATGCCACAGTAGAAATGCAGGTCTGGTTTGCACTGGTTTGTCAGGAAGACTTTCTGAGAAATGGGGAAGTGAGGGGACGGGACACAGAGTAAAACCTGGTAGTTGAGAGGGCCCATGATTTTCATTCACAGGGCAGTTAGACCAGGAAAACCAGTGGGTGTTTTAAAACACATTAGCTACCACATTGTAGCTACAACATTTGAATGCCCTGGGGTTCCCCTTGACCAACTCACATTAAAATACAACTGGCTCCATCCACACTAGGTTCTAAAACTTGCAAATTAAAATGAGTTCACTAAACACTTTTAAAAACACCCTTCCCCTGATGGGGACAAGGCCCCCCCGTTCAGCGCTCTTGGGTTTGTTTGCTTTTTCACCCCATTTAACTCCAACAGTTCCCACATCAGTTGAAGGAACTAAGTTCTTTTTTAAAGATTCAGCACTGCAGAGCTGAGAACATTTCTACTCCACTGCTTTGCGTCCTCCCATGAAACCTCCAGCATCGACAGGGCAGAGCAGATGTGACAACCTCAGGATTTCTAAGGTGAAAAAGAAGCAGAGAAAAAACATTTTTTTTTGTTTGACAAGAACCTTCAGCTCTTCCGTATACAATGTCACAACAAAACCAGGCCACTTCTGCTCTGCAGTTCACTGTTAATGTAGATGCGTAAAGTAGAAAAAAAGTGGAAATGAGAAGCATGGAGTTAAATCCATCCACTGGGAAGGTGCAGCAGTCTTGACTGAACGACGCTGTCCACCCACAATGCCCATGTTCTATACTGGCCACATGCCTTTTGTCCTAGGGCTGTGTTCTACGGTCGAACAGTAAGAGCCCATCGCAATGCCCAGGTGGCAGATCCCCTGGACAAAATCTAAGGGCGGGGGGACCCAGTGCTAAGGGCTTGCCATTGCAGTGAGGCTAACGCCCATTGTTGCTATCTCCCTGACGTTCAGCACTGGTGAGGAGTGCAAAGACTCCACCTAGGCAGCACCACCACAGCCTCCCTGAAGACTGTCTCCAACTTGGTCCAGAAGGGCCATGACTAGGAGTAAAAGGAGAGCTCAGTCTCCAGGGCCCATCCAGCCCTTGGCCTTTCTGCTGGGATTGTCAGTGAGGGTGCCAGCAGGAATCTGGACAGCTATCAATGGCTATTAGCCAGGATGGTCAGGGATGGTGTCCCTAGCCTCTGTTTGCCAGAAGCTGGGAATGGGCGGCGGGGGATGGATCGCTTGATGATTACTTGTTCTGTTCATTCTTTCTGGGGCACCTGGCACTGGCCACTGTCAGAAGACAGAATACTGGGCTAGATGAAGCCACCATCAACAGAAACAACTTTCAACTACTCTCCCATGGGGAGAGAAGTAAAGAGCTGCTATCCCATTCCTGATCCTCAAGAGAGCCAGCCCTGTGTCCGTCCATTACGCCCTGTGAAGGCTACAGTAGAAGGCCTATTTTTTCATTGTAATTACAACTCCCAGCATAGAATCATAGAATATCAGGGTTGGAACGGACCTCAGGAGGTATCTAGTCCCACCCCCTGCTCACTACCCGCTGAGCCCGATGATCTAGCCAGCTTTCTATCCACCTTACAGTCCATTCATCCAGCCCAGACTTCTTTAACTTGCCAGCAAGAATAATGTGGGAGACTGTACCAAAAGCTTTGCTAAGGTCAAGGAATAGCACATCCACTGCGTTCCCTTATCCACAGAGCCAGTTATCTCCTCATAGAAAGCAATTAGGTTAGTCAGGCATGACTTGCCCTTGGTGAATCCATGCTGACTGTTCCTGATCACTTTCCTCTCCTCTAAGTGCTTCAGAATTGATTCCTTGAGGATCTGCTCCATGATTTTTCCAGGGACTGAGGTGACGCTGACTGGCCTGTAGTTCCCCGGATCCTCCTCCTTCCCTTTTTTAAAGATGGGCACTACAGTAGCCTTTTTCCAGCCATCCGGGACCTCCCCCATCGCTATGAGTTTTCAAAGATAATGGCCAATGGCTCTGCAATCACATCTTCTGACTCCTTTAGCACCCTTGGATGCAGCGTATCCGGCCCCATGGACTTGTTCTCGTCCAGCTTTTCTAAAAGCATGTGCTGCTCGGGTGAATTAAAGGCAAGAGGAAGGAAAGAAGGACACCCACTGTAGTCCCCAGCTTCTATGTGTCTCATTAGATGTTGAAGAAATGCCTGCTCTGGAAAAGTTTAAGAGAGCACAGATGGCACAGATCGCAGGAACCAGTGCCGCACGGCCCCTTGGCATCGCAGGAACCAGTGCCGCACGGCCCCTTGGCATCGCAGGAACCAGTGCCGCACGGCCCCCCTGGCATCGCAGGAACCAGTGCCGCACGGCCCCTTGGCATCGCAGGAACCAGTGCCGCACGGCCCCTTGGCATCGCAGGAACCAGTGCCGCACGGCCCCCCTGGCATCGCAGGAACCTGTGCCGCGGCCCCTGGCATCGCAGGAACCAGTGCCGCCACGGCCCCTGGCATCACAGGAACCAGTGCCGCCACGGCCCCTGGCATCGCAGGAACCAGTGCCGCCACGGCCCTTGGCATCGCGGGAACCAGTGCCGCCCGGCCCCTGGCATCGCGGGAACCAGTGCGCATCGCGGGAACCAGTGCCGCCACGGCCCTTGGCATCGCAGGAACCAGTGCCGAGGAACCAGTGCCGCACGGCCCCCCTGGCATCGCAGGAACCAGTGCCGCACGGCCCCTTGGCATCGCAGGAACCAGTGCCGCACGGCCCCTTGGCATCGCAGGAACCAGTGCCGCACGGCCCCTTGGCATCGCAGGAACCAGTGCCGCACGGCCCCTTGGCTTCACAGGAACCAGTGCCGCACGGCCCCTTGGCATCGCAGGAACCAGTGCCGCACGGCCCCTTGGCTTCACAGGAACCAGTGCCGCACGGCCCCTTGGCATCGCAGGAACCAGTGCCGCACGGCCCCTTGGCATCGCAGGAACCAGTGCCGCACGGCCCCACTGCCATCGCAGGACCCAGTGCCACACGGCCCCTAGGCATCGCGGGAACCAGTGCCGCCACGGCCCCCCTGGCATCGCAGGAACCAGTGCCGCACGGCCCCCCTGGCATCGCAGGAACCAGTGCCGCACGGCCCCTTGGCATCGCAGGAACCAGTGCCGCACGGCCCCTTGGCATCGCAGGAACCAGTGCCGCACGGCCCCTTGGCATCGCAGGAACCAGTGCCGCACGGCCCCTTGGCATCGCAGGAACCAGTGCCGCACGGCCCCTTGGCATCGCAGGAACCAGTGCCGCACGGCCCCCCTGGCATCGCAGGAACCAGTGCCGCACGGCCCCCCTGGCATCGCAGGAACCAGTGCCGCACGGCCCCTTGGCATCGCAGGAACCAGTGCCGGAACCAGTGCCGCGCAGGAACCAGTGCCGCACGGCCCCTTGGCATCGCAGGAACCAGTGCCGCACGGCCCCTTGGCTTCACAGGAGCCAGTGCCGCACGGCCCCTTGGCATCGCAGGAACCAGTGCCGCACGGCCCCTTGGCATCGCAGGAACCAGTGCCGCACGGCCCCTTGGCTTCCCAGGAGCCAGTGCCGCACGGCCCCTTGGCTTCACAGGAACCAGTGCCGCACGGCCCCTTGGCATCGCAGGAACCAGTGCCGCACGGCCCCTTGGCATCGCAGGAACCAGTGCCGCACGGCCCCTTGGCATCGCAGGAACCAGTGCCGCACGGCCCCTTGGCTTCACAGGAGCCAGTGCGAACCAGTGCCGCCCTTGGCATCGCAGGAACCAGTGCCGCACGGCCCCTTGGCATCGCAGGAACCAGTGACGCACGGCCCCTTGGCAGTCAATGAGGCAGAGTGGACCCAAGAGTGCTTTTCTGGCTCAGATTCTGTGCTAGGTTCCATGGAGCGTCCATCCCCCAAACAAGAGCAGGGGTGACTGTAAGATTGCAGGTGCCCGCCATTCAGTGTGGGAGGCCAGAGGCGTAGCGATCGCCCTCCGTACCCTCCGACCGGAGGGGGCCCCGCAAGGAAGGGGGCCCCTAAAAGTGGCAAAAAAAATGTTTCTGCATTGTAAGGGGCCCTGGACATATGTTCGGAGGGGGCCACGTTCTTTGTTGCTACGGCCCTGTGGGAGGCTGAAGCCCTTCAGGATATACGGCTGTGCAGACACTCGGTGGCTCACACGTTACAGCCCTGGCCTCGCCCAGGAAGGGAGATGATCGCGTTTTTCAATTATTACAACAAAAGCAAAATACTTTATCTGTGACACTGAATACAGAAGCCAGGATTGGAGACGTTTGTCACCATTTTTCAAGTTAATTAAATAGTTCTGTGTAGGGGAATGGCATCGTTATTTTTTTAGAAATTCAATATCCAGTATTTGTCTGGGATCTCTTTGGACAAGTTCACATCTCTGATTGCCAGTTATTCTTTCTGGCTATAGCGCTGAGTCATCAGACAACATCTGAATGACCTCCGTGGACTCACCTCGCAGATCAGTGTCCTCAGATTTGGTCAGAATACTTTCTCCAGTTTCAGCTTTTTCCTCAAAATTCAGAGCTGACATCTTAGTGATGGACTGACATAAGTCAAACATTCCTCACTTTCTGCCTTTTGTTGGGTGAAGAATGTAGTTAATTTAGGATATATTCCCAAGCATTTAGCCTTTTCCTCAGAAGCACGTCGTTGAGCACTGCTGAGTTATGAGCGTTTCATCTCTGGCTCTAGTTTTTCCCTCTTTAATTTTATATAACTTCTTAGCAGTTTTGTTTAACTTAAATCTATCTATAATTTTAATAGAAAATAAAGTAATTTTTTTAAAACACCAAATCCCAGACTTGCCTCGGTGATCCCCTAATTTTCCTCCACTATCTCTCTCCAATCCAACACCAATTTACTGCGAGTGATTTGCTCTTTCAAAGTGCAGACGTAACAAATCAAAGAAACACGATGGAGCTGCAATTCAGCAAGCAAATGAGTTTACAAAAACTATGCAACATGAATTTGTTCTGCAATAGAGTTTGTATTATCTTTTAGACTTTAGTGTGATTCATTTCCTCTTTTAGAGATTAAATTACTGTTAACACTCATATTATATTTATCCCAATGATTCTGTAGATATGAAATAATCTATCTTCCTGGGGCCCCTGTGGCGTGATGCCCTGGCAATTGTCCTGCTTGCTACCCCTAACTGCTGGGGAGGGTCTTACCATGGAAAGTGTCAGGCTACCCTAACAATAGGTGGTACTACCAGCTCTGCCTATAATGGACCAGTATTACTGTGTTTTACTGAAGAGCGGTGGTCAGATGGCAAATGGCAATCACATTTGGCCTGATCCAGTATGTTCCACCGGGATCTCAGAGACAGTGCAACAAATGCTTCCCCTCCAGGGCAGCACTCACTGCGCCTGCTGCCTCCAACTCACAAACTTCATGGAGCTGCCAAGATGGCAAAGCATTTTCCAGACAGAGGCTCCTGCGACTCTTCCTCATTCACTTTGTGAGAAGGTGTTTGGGACTGATTCCTGTGAAACGTGTGTGAACAGAGGCCCCAGCAAGGACAAACAATCCTCGGAGACTGCCTGGCATGGCAGGACAGGGCCCCCAAAGTTCATGCAGACACCCATCTGACCGGAGCTGTCAGTTTGTTACTGGCTTTAGTTCAAGTCCCCATTGGCTCAGCTTAGGTCAGTACAGCCCTTTGTCCCTGGCTCTCCTGTGCTTTCTCCTGGGCAGGGTTGGCTGCATTGTGGCAGACAGCACAACAGTGGGATGGAGATGGGACCTCTGAAGTGGCTGGCTCCTGCCCTGTTGAAGATCAGAGTCAGGCCTTTGGATTGACAATGGAAGGCACTTGAGGGTCAGTGGAGGGATCAGAGCACTGGGACAACATGCTCACAGTGACGCAGGCTCCAGGACAGGCAGGGTGCCTCATTCTACGCTGCTTCTACTTTCAGCCCCTCTTGCAGCGAGCTGCACCTGCAGCATCCAGGTATCTGATTCTGACTGCCATAGGTACATGCATGCAAACACACACACACGAGTGCAAAACACACTCACTTACAGATATATGTATGCACTTACACACCTGCACAAACATACCAACACATATCCCACATACATATACATAGATTCATTATACATTTCATTGCAACCTGAGTGTATATAGGTGGTAACACTGCAGGCTGTTTAACAGACTCCACTTTGGAAGCCCACAGTGCAATAAACAGTAGTAGCCACTAACCCCGGTCCACAGAATCTTCTTAATCCTAGGAATGTGCCTTGTTGACAAGTTTAACGGCTGTTTCATGCATTAAAGGCAAATGATTGCAGTAAATGAGTAATCTGTCTAGCAAACTCTCTGCACACATCCTGGTGTTTTGGGTAGTGCTGAATGCAAGGCAGAAATATTTAAGACTTAATTAGATATTCAGTGGAGTTTATTGACACCAAAGAATTACTCAGATGCGTTTGTTCATTGAATGCCAGGAACAGATCATAATCAGGCTCCATTTTCTTCCCCTCAATACAAAACATCTTTGGCTAAATTCAAGGCAATGAAAGAAAAACTTTGCAAATGCCTCTGGCCCCTTGCATGAGAAAGCGCAGCAGCAGCAGGCAGCTCTTGTTTATAAATAACCAGGTTCAGGAAAAGGCACTTTCCGTTCTCGTGTCAGTGCTTTGTGAAGAATAAACAGTTTTCAGAGCTGAAAAAAAGCCCTGCTTATCTTTTCAGTAGGAAAAGCTCTGCATCTGCTTCAATGTATTCAGCCAGCACCCCGGGATTCAAACACCAATTCTGTTTCCCCCATTGCACTTGTTCTGCACAGGGGCAGGCATATGTCACACTCTGAGCAGGGAGGAATAGGCCAGGATCTGGAAATATCAGTTACTCGTTCCCAAGTTCAGGCTGCTACCCTTGGGCCTGCAGGAAAGTACTAGCCCGTTTTCTCATGAGAACTAAGTGGCAGTCCGCAGGGGAAGGGGACTCATTAAAACACAACATTCCATCAGCTCGTTCCTTTCTGCTCTGCTGGCCTCTCAAGTTATGCAAGATCTCAAAAGAGCTACAGAGGCTGTTTAAACAAGTTTGTCATCTCACTAGGGCCTATGCTGAGCTGAGCTGAGCTGAGGCCATGTCAGAACAATGATCCTCAACACTCCTGGCTGGCCTGTCCATAAAGCCTCTCAAAGTGCTGCACAAACTGTAAGCAACACTCCCGAGAAGCAGGGCAGTATGATTAGCCCCAGATTAGAGGTGGGGAACCTGAGGCACAGAGAGGGGAAGTGACTTGCTCAAGATCATGCAGAACAGCAGAGGCAGAGTTGGGAGTAGAAGTCAGCAATCCTGACACAAAGTCACTTGCTCCAGCAACTAGACCAGGAACAGCATACGGGCACCTGCTCTGCCACCCGCTTTAACCCTTATTAATCAGGCTCATTTATTAATCTAGCTATCTAGCACCATAGTTTCTGAACACCTGGAACATTTTACAGGAAACACACTGGCCGTCTGTTTCTCTCAGTCCCCCAGGCCCCAGCCATGGGGAAATTCCTTTGACTGCTTATTGCAGGGAAGCCAGACAGGAATGTGCTCAGAGGTGGCTCTGTTTTTTGCCACCCCAAGCACGGCAGTCAGGCGGCTTTTGGCGGCATGCCTGCGGGCAGTCCGCTGGCCACACGGATTCGGCAGCGTTTCTGCAAGTGATCTGATGGTCTCGCGCCTTCGGCACCCTCCACCGAATTGCCGCCGAAGCCGCGGGACCGGCAGACCTCCTGCAGAAACACTGCTGAAGGCCACCTGACTCCTGCCCTCATGGCGACCGGCACGCTGCCCCTCGCAGCTTGCCGCCCCAGGCTTGCTGCGCTGGTGCCTGGAGCCACCCCTGAATGTGCTTCACATTTTGTTCCAATGGCAGGGATGGGTGCAACCCAGTCCAGAACCATCTCTGGGGTGTGGTGGTCTCATCCTTGGGGGGTAATAAATCAGTGGTTCCAGAGAACCATGCTTGTTGAGGGTAGTTTTGGCCACAGAAAGACCTGAAGGCCCCCCTAGTTTGCTTGGGCCATTTCCAATCATCAGGCCTTGAATCTGACTTAGGCCTGGGCTACACTAGCGGGGGGGGTTCAAACTAAGATATGCAACTTCAGCTACGCTATTCACGTAGCTGAAGTCGAAGTATCTTACTTCGACTTATCTGGCCGCCCTCACGGCAGCGAGTCGACTGCTGCGGCTCCCCTGTCGACTCTGCGTACTCCTCCTGCTGAGGTGGAGTACGGGCATCGATTCAGGGATCGATTTATCGTGTCCAGAGGAGATGCGATAAATCAATCCCCGATACATCGAACACTACCCGCTGATCCGGCGGGTAGCATAGACGTACCTTTAGAGCTCAATGGGGAGACAATGTAAGGAATGGAGAGGCATGGTTACATGCTTTTGGTGACTTGCAATGCTAAGTGGCTACAGAGCTGCATTTGAACAACCGGAGTCTTACACAAGGTGGTGATTTCACCCCCAGATAGGTTGCAATGCAGTAACCAAGCTTGGAGGTCACGAATACCTAGATCACTGTGCCCTGGATCACCATGGCCAGGCATAGACAGGAAAGGGCCATTTTTGCAACCATAGCATCTGAAAAGAGTCTTTTGCCTGCTTTGCAGTGGGTAGTCCCCAAATTAAGGGCACTGACCTGAACAGAGCTCTGATTGTTTTGTACACTCTGTTTTATTTGGTGATCAAGCCCTGCTTTGAAGACAGGTTCAGAGTATTTGTGGAGGAGGCAGGGGATTTTGACAGCAAACGCTTATCTGATACATGTATTCATAACCAGCCTGTGATGTTCTGTAACTAGCTAGAAAAAGCAAATAAACAAAGGAAGGAAGTGCACTCACAAAACATTCAGTGCAAGCTCTCTGGGAGGCTCATTCACTCAATTTCACTTTTTACAGGATGCTGCTGCCCCTTGGTGGCTGTTGGTTAAACACCAAAATCTAGATCCATCCAGATCCAGAGTAACACGGAAGGAGATGGAAACACAGAGTAAGACACTCTCAGTGTTGTGACTGGAGATGTTTTATTTGAGGCTGAAGAGAGGTTGCTGAGAATAACTCCAAAAATCTGGTGCTAGTGCTCCCCTACCCTTGTTCCCAGGGTCTGCACTCAGAAAATGGGGGATCTCTTTGCCTGGTTCAAAGGTGGAGAACCATCCAGTTACTGTCTTTTCATTTCACTGGTAGCCAGAAAACAGCTGGAAATGGATTTGGGGACAACTGACCTGAAAATCATTCTTCTACCTACATCTGGGCTGCTTGTATGGACGCTGAGAATGTGGAATGGGCAGTTAACCAGCCCAAGCTACTTCAGGTTCTGATCATTGCTCTAATTATCAGGGTCATTACCCTGTACACCCCTTAGGGTGGCAGTAGCAGGCCCAGCGTATCACATCTCAGAGGCAAGCTCTGTAAGTGCTTCAGCAGCTTGGTCTTGTGGGTGCTAGCCTTGGTGGGTCCTTTTCAGACACATGGCTAAGGGAAAGGTTTTTACTAGGCCTGGCAGGAAAGGGAAAAGGTTGCAAATACTCTAGGTAAAGAGGCTTAAACAGTTACAGTTCAAGGTGAGTGACAGGGCCGGCTGCAGGTTTTCTGCCGCTCCAAGTGGCAAAAAAAAAAAAAAAAAGCCGTTGCAGCGCGATCACGCCCCTCCACTCTTCGGCTGCAATTCGGCGGCTGGTCCTTTGTTCCGACAGGGACTGAGGGACCCACCGCCAAATTGCTGCCAAAGACCCAGACGTGCCGCCCCTTGATATTGGCCACCCCAAGCACCTGCTTCCTTAGCTGGTGCCTGGAGCCGGCCTGGTGAGTGACAGCGGTACCTGTTGGGCTCCTGGGCAATCCAATTAAGAGTCAAGGCTCTTCAGACCTGCAGTGCCCTCTGTGGCCCAATCCCTATTCAAGCAAATAAGCATTTGTAGGTTTCCAAGCCAGACACAGTTAGCATCTCTCATTGAGTCACTCTGCACGGGCTCCCTGCCCAGCCACCGCTGCTCCCTCACAGACCTGCACCCAGCTGTGATGTCCGACAGTCACAGCCAGTTCCAAAGTGGAATAATTTCAACAGGAGAAACAGAGAAAGGCCCACCCTAAAATAGCTCATAGCCCAGTGGCTATGGCACTCACGTAGGAGGGGAAAGACATCAGGTGGACTGGGGAGCTCAACCTGGGTCTCCCACATGCCCTGTGACTGCTCTAACCACTGGGCTAGAGAACATAAAGACACCAGCACTTTGTTCTTTGTGAGAAAGAGCTGATCTGGCTCTGATGCCTAACTTCAGGAGAGGGTTCATGGCCATGGATCCTGAGCACAGACTGGCACCTCCCTCTGGCTCTGAGTTAGGCACCTAAGTCCCATCCCCTCCTCAGCATTTCCTATTGGCTAGCTCACGCGGCTCCCCACTCAGCATGCTAGCTTCCATGAATCCCATCCTTAGGCACGTACCTCTCCCCATGCATGGTACAGAAAACCTGGGTCCCTAGCTCAGGACTGTGGTTTTCACTAAGTAGCAGAGCACCCAAGTTACACATTGCAGTGCTGAGCCTTTGCGAATCTAGCCCTTAATCTCCCCTATTCCCCAGTTCCCTGCCTGTGAAATGAGGATAATTGCCAGCTCACTGGGGAGTTGTGAGGATGAAATCTATAAGTGATTGTGAGGTGCTTAGACATTGCAGGGTTGAGGGCCAAATAAGACAGCAGATCTGCCACACTTGTGCAAGCGCCTCCTTGAAAGTCTTTTCTGCCTCCAAAGGGGCAGGAATGGCTGTACAGACCTCTCTGCTCATTGCACACAGGACCTGCAGGGGAGGAAATGTTCTATGCAGGCCCTGTAGTTCTCAATCACCTCCAGAGAGGGAAGAGGCTGTGTTGTTACTGATCACATTTCTAAGGCCATGTCTACACTATGCATGAAAGTCGATCTAAGCTATGCAATTTGAGTTACGTTAACAGCATAACTCAAGTTGACGTAGCTTAGATCTACTTATCGCGGGGTCCACAATATGTGATGTTGACTGGAGATGCTCTTCTGTCAATTCCCCTTACTCTTCTTGATCCAGTGGAGTACAGGAGTCAACAGGAGAGTGATCGGCACCGATGCATCGATCGCCGCAGCGTCGATCCTCCGGTAAGCATAGACAAGTCCTAAGACAGAAGCATAGGAATTGCCAGACTGGAGCAGACCAAGAGCCATGTAGCTCAGTATCCTATCTGTGACAATGGCCAGTACCAGGTGATTCAGAGGAAGAGGTAAGAATCTGATAGTAGCAGATGTGGGATGAGATCAGCTAAAGCCATGAAGCACAAGGTTTAACATCCCTACCAAAATTGTTATAATTAATTATAGCAATTCTGAATATTCTTGTTAGGCATATAAATACCCAGTCCCTTTGTGAATGTTGCTAAATTCTTGGCCTCAATTACTTCCTGTAGTAATGAGTTCCACACTCTAATTACATTGTGTGTGGAATAAGTATTTCCTTTTGAACCTCCCACTTTTTAATTTCATTGAACATTTGTTCATTTGTTCTCATGTTATGAGACAGGAAGAACAGAAGGTCCTGATCTGCATTCTCTAGAGCCCTCAGTATGTTATCTACTTTTATCAAGTCCTCTCTTATTTGTTTCTTTCTAAAGTAAACAATCTCTTTTTGTATAAGAGTTTTTCCAGAACCCTAATTATTCCTGTATCAGAGGGGTAGCCGTGTTAGTCTGGATCTGTAAAAGCAGCAAAGAGTCCTGTGGCACCTTATAGACTAACAGACGTATTGGAGCATGAGCTTTCGTGGGTGAATACCCACTTCATTGGATGCATGTAGTGGAAATTTCCAGGGGCAGGTATATATATGCAAGCAAGAAGCAAGCTAGAGAGAGGAGGGAGGGATAGCTCAGTGGCTTGAGCATTGGCCTGCTAAACCCAGGGTTGTGAGTTCAATCCCTGAGGAGGCCACTTTTAGGGGTCGAAGGCAAAAATTGGTCCTGCTAGTGAAGGCAGGGGGCTGGACTCAATGACCTTTCGAGGTCCCTTCCAGTTCTAGGAGATTGGTATATCTCCAATTATTACCTAGATAACGAGGTTAGTTCAATCAGGGAGGATGAGGCCCTGTTCTAGCAGTTGAGGTGTGAAAACCAAGGGAGGAGAAACTGGTTCTGTAGTTGGCAAGCCATTCACAGTCTTTGTTTAATCCTGAGCTGATGGTGTCAAATTTGCAGATGAACTGAAGCTCAGCAGTTTCTCTTTGAAGTCTGGTCCTGAAGTTTTTTTGCTGCAGGATGGCTACCTTTAGATCTGCTATTGTGTGTCCAGGGAGGTTGAAGTGTTCTCCTACAGGTTTTTGTATATTGCCATTCCTAATATCTGATTTGTGTCCATTTATCCTTTTCCGTAGGGACTGTCTAGTTTGGCCGATGTACATAGCAGAGGGGTATTGCTGGCATATGATGGCGTATATTACATTGGTGGACGTGCAGGTGAATGAACCGGTGATGGTGTGGCTGATCTGGTTAGGTCCTGTGATGGTGTCACTGGTGTAGATATGTGGGCAGAGTTGGCATCGAGGTTTGTTGCATGGATTGGTTCCTGAGTTAGAGTTACTATGGTGCGGTGTGCAGTTACTGGTGAGAATATGCTTCAGGTTGGCAGGTTGTCTGTGGGTGAGGACTGCCACCCAAGGCGTGTGAAAGTGGCCTGCCACCCAGCAATATCGTCAATCTATCCAACTACACACTCAGCCCAGCAGAAAAGTCTGTCCTATCTCAGGGACTCTCTTTCTGCCCTGCCACCCCCACAAACATGATACAGTTCTGCAGCGATCTGGAAGCCTACTTTCACCATCTCCGACTCAAAGAATACTTTCAGGATAACACTGAACAGCCCACTGATACACAGTTACCCTCCCACCAACAGCACAAGAAGAAGAACTCCACATGGACTCCTCCTGAGGGTCGAAATGACAGTCTGGACCTATACATAGAATGCTTCCACAGACAGAAATTGTGGAAAAACAACATCTGCCTAAGTTGTGCAGAATGCAATGCCATCCACAGCCTCAGAAACCACCCTGACATTATAATCAAAGAGGCTGATAAAGGAGGTGCTGTTGTCATCATGAACAGGTCTGACTACCAAAAGGAGGCCGCCAGACAACTCTCCAATACCAAATTCTACAGGCCACTTCCCTCAGATCCCACTGAGGAATCCACTAAGAAACTGCACCATCTACTCAGGACACTCCCTACACTAACACCGGAACAAATCAACATACCTCTTTAGTAGCATCTTGGGCAGGACCTTGTCAAAGGCCTGTTGAAAGTCTAAATAAATTATGCTGACTGGTTCTCTTTATCCACTACTGTATTGACATATTAGAAGTCTAGAAGATTAATGACACATGATTTTCCTTTGCTAAAACTCTGCTGGTTAGACCCTATCAGATTATGATTGTCTTAGTGTTTGTTCTGTTATTCCAACCAATTTGCCAGGCCCAGATGTAAGGCTTACTGGTCTATAACTCTCCAGATCACATGTAGAGCCTTTTTAAATACAGGTACAACATTTGCTACCCTCCAATCCTGTGGAACAGTAGCTGTTTTTAATCAGACTGTGCATTTTTGTTAGCAGCTCAGTCACTTCATACTTGAGTTCCAACAGAACTCTTGGATGGACTAGCTTGGCCAGATGTCTTATTGATTATTAAATTATCAGTTTGCTCCAGCGCTTTTTCTGACACCTCAATCTTGAGAGTACCTCATTTTTGTTACTAGTAAAGAGCAGGAACAATGTAGGAATCTTCCCAACATCCTCAGTGGTGAAGACAGATGTGAAAAAAATCAGATCATTTCTCAGCCCTGGTCTGAAACTTAATTGCAGAGGATATAGGTGCTGTTGAAGCCTGGATGCTACAACCTCCTCAGTGACCTTGTCAAGAAAAGGGAAGCTGGAAATGGGCAGTGTTGGTGAGGCTGTTGGCTATAAGTGTAGACTTCTTCAAGTTCAGAGACACTAGTGCATTCCTTGGCATATCCAGAAGTATGCTTTCTTTGAAAGAGGTTTTATCTCATTTGTCCTGGGGGCCAGAAACTCTTCACTAGACTTCACCAGCCAGGAGGGACAGGGGTAATTTCACAGGGCATGGGCAGGACATTCCTCGGAGCTTCCAGGACTCCTCTTTGGATGATTGGTCTATATTCCATCTGAGCAGATGGGGTGAGACAGGAACCATGTTCTGCTAGGGTTAGTTTTGTCTCTTTGTAGTAGGAGAGACTTGGATGTAGGTGGGCAGCATAGGCATTCTGGGTTGATTCACTGATTTACTCCATGGAACAATTCTGCTGATTGATTTGGCTTATGAAGAAGGAAGTTCTTCTAGATTCTTTTATGACTGCAGCATGCCAGCAAGTAACCTTGAGCTATTAATGGATGGTAGCTGAACTGGTTATGAACTCTAGCTGCTCCAGTGTATTCTTCCCTTCACACACCGTCTATATCCTCCTCACCTCTATTCTTGGTCATTCCTTCCAGTAGTTTCCTGGGGGAGGATTGTTCCTCCAGCTCCCACCAGGAGGGAACCAATGATAGAGAGCTCATATAAGCTCTATGCAGAGGCCCCTTACAGATATCTGACCCAGTTGCACAGCAGCCCAATCTGACCCTACTCAGTAGTGTCTTAATATTACTTTTTCTAATATAACCAAGCCCTATTTTTGCTACAGGGAGGTGTAGGATCAGGACTGGGAAGTTGGAAAGGGAAGTGATATATAAGATCCTGTCATAAGAAATGGCCCACAGTATAAAAATCTTTTGGAACCACTGGCTATTCCAGCTCATGCTGGAAGATCATTTTATTTGGGCTGGACAAATGCAGGTGTCACCAAACCCAAGCTATGTGCCTCTATTGTCCCCTATGGTGAACACAGACAATGTGTGCCATGGGACCCTCATAATCCATACACTTCCCTGTCTTTGCAACTAACATCTTTTATCAATCTTCCTCAAAAGTACAAATCTCAGGGGCACAAAAGCATCCAGAGAAGAGCTGGTCCTTCTCAGCCAAGCAACATGAAGTGTAAATTATCAATGCTAGAAATTTATACAATAAAGCCAAGTCTGTCTCCAAGTGACTGTCTGTCTCTCACCTCTTCAGAGCTGAGACTTGACAAAAGAGAACAAAAAGATCTTTTTTCGGACAGACAAGAAAGTCATTATCCTTCATGGGAAGGGAGGGAATGTGTGGATTTATCAACAATGCAGGTACCATACCGAAACTGAAGTCCTTTCAGAAGAGCAGCTAACACAGGACATACCATACATCTCAATCCCAGTCAAATAATTCCACTCTCATTTTAGATCTTTTGAAATTTTGAATCTGTTTATGTCAAGAGAGCTGACTTGATTGTCGTGTCACCTTGCTGTCAAGTGGCAAAGTGTATCTTGTACTTTTTTTATCTCATTTAAATAGTTTGCCAATTTATAGTAAAAAGACCACTCTCTCTTTTAGTCTCATTTACCAGCCACAGTGACACTACAGCTTTGCATCATTTGTTTGTATTGCATCCATTTATCATGTTATGTCATTCTTTACTGTAAGCTTTTTGGGGCCAGGATCATGCCTTCCAGATGTTCTGTAAAGTATCCACCACACTTTTGGGAACTGTAAAACAGATAATAATATAGTTCATAAATACTGTTAACTACTAAGAATAAGTTAGCTCCCTACACCAACAATGTTGGTCTGTCTGGAAAATCTCTCTGTACTGTCCAGCTACAATGCACCCACCAACACCCACTTTATTCACAAAGACATTGTATATGGCTTCTGTTCTCAAAGAAGTGTGTTTTAACAACTTTGGGCATGATCCTGCAAATATCTACATGTGCACTGAGCTTGAAGCATAGGAGCAGCCCCACTGACTAAAATGGGACTATTCATGCACTTAAAGCTAAGCACGCACATGCTTGTTTGCAGGTCTGTGGCCTTGTCTGAAGTTCTGTACTACACATTTACCAGGATTTTGAATCTACCATTTGAGACATACACCTGTAAATAGTAAAGTAATATTGTCGTCTCACAAGCCATTTCTCAAATAAATACACACTAAGTTGTCTCAATAGTGTATATTAGTAATGATGGTTTGATAATATCTCTTATATACAAATTAATCGTTACTCATATTACCTTAATTCAAACTTTCTGAATAAATTGCAAATATGACTTTCTTCAAATATTGGATGTCCTTTAAAATATTGTTCAAATGTTTTTTTAATGAGTGGGAAAACTGGGTACATAACTTACACTTTTATGCTACTGAAAGTTACCAATATATTTCTAACTGGACAAAGAGAGGTAAATTGAAAACCAGAGCAAATAAAAATCATGATTTCAAAAATAATGGAGTGGAGGGTGTGTTTACAAAATTTGTGGCTGACACCGAGCTGGGAGGGGTACAAGCACTTTGGATGACAGGATTAAAATTCAAAATGACTTTCATAAATTAGAGATTTGGTCTGAAATCAACAAGATGAAATTCAATAAAGATTAGTGTAAATTATTACACTTAGGAAGGAAAAATCAAGTGCACAGCTACCAAATGGGGAATAACTGGATAGGCAGTAGCACTGCTGAAAAGGATCTGGGGGTTAAAATGGATCACAAATTGAAGATGAGTCAGCAATGTGATACAGTTGTGAAAAAGGCTAATATCACTCGGGGGTATATTAACAAGAGTGTCATATGTAAGACACGGGACGCAATTCTCCCACTCTACTCTGCACAGATGTGGCCTCAGCTGGAGTACTATGTCCAGTTCCGTGTGCCACACTTTAGAAAAGATGTGTATAAATTGGAGAGAGTCCGTAGGAGAGCAACAAAAATGATAAAGGGTTTAGGAAGCCTGACCGCTGAGGAAAGTTTAAAAAAACTGGGCATGTTTTTAGTCTTAAGAAAAAAAAGACTGAGGGTGGACCTCATAATAATCTTCAAATATGTTAAGGGCTGTTATAAAAAGGACAGTGATCAATTATTCTCTATGTCCAGTGGAGGTAGGATGAGAAGTAATGGGCTTAATCTGCAGCAAGGGAGATTTATGTTAGATATTAGGAAAAACTTTCCAACTATAAGGGTAGTTAAGCATTGGAACAGGCTTCCAAGGGAGGCTGTGGAATCCCCATCATTGGAGGTTATTAACAACAAATTGGACAAACATCTGTCAGGGATGGCTAGGTTTACTTGGTCCTGCCTCAGTGAAGGGGGCTGGACTTGATGACTTCTCGAGGTCCCTTCCAGCCCTACTCTTTTATTAATCTATGATTTTTTTAAAGAATTAATTATTTAAATCACCTTGATTTAAATTGCTCAACTCCATCCAAAACTGAATTTCCTCATGGGCCAATATAAAAATGTATGTGTTTCCAGGTGCTATTTAACAGCATTAAACGGCAAGAGGGAACTCACAATAACATTCATGGATAAGGCCCTACCAAATTCACAGCTGTGAAAAACGTGTCAGAGATCATGAAATCTGGTTTCTTTACATATACTATACAGATTTTCACGGGGGAGACCGTTTCCCAAACTGGGGGTCTCGATTCAAAATAGGGTTGTACGGGGGTCACAAGGTTATTGTAGGGGGTCACAGTATTGCCACCCTTACTTCTGCGCTGCCTTCACTTCAGCTGGGTGGCCAGAGAGCAGCAGCTGCTGGCCAGGTGCCCAGCTCTGAAGGCAGTGCCCCACCAGCAGCAGCACAGAAGTAAGGGTGGCAATACCATACCATAGAATCATAGAATATCAGGGTTGGAAGGGACCTCAGGAGGTCATCTAGTCCAACCCCCTGCTCAAAGCAGGACCAATTCCCAACTAAATCATCCCAGCCAGGGCTTTGTCAAGCCTGACCTTAAAAACCTCTAAGGAAGGAGATTCCTCCACCTCCCTAGGTAACCCATTCCAGTGCTTCACCACTCTCTGAGTGAAAAAGTTTTTCCTAATATCCAACCTAAACCTCCCCCGCTGCAACTTGAGACCATTACTCCTTGTTCTGTCATCTTCTATCACTGAGAACAGTCTAGATCCATCCTCTTTGGAACCCCCTTTCAGGTAGTTGAAAGCAGCTATCATATCCCCCCTCATTCTTCTCTTCTGCAGACTAAACAATCCCAGTTCCCTCAGCCTCTCCTCATAAGTCATGTGCTCCAGCCCCCTAATCATTTTTGTTGCCCTCCGCTGGACTCTTTCCCATTTTTCCACATCCTTCTTGTAGTGTGGGGCCCAAAACTGGACACAGTACTCCAGATGAGGCCTCACCAATGTCGAATAGAGGGGAATGATCACATCCTTCGATCTACTGGCAATGCCCCTACCTATACAGCCCAAAATGCCATTAGCCTTCTTGGCAACGAGGGCACACTGTTGACTCATATTCAGCTTTTCGTCCACCGTAACCCCTAGGTCCTTTTCTGCAAAACTGCTGCCCAGCCATTCGGTCCCTAGTCTGTAGCAGTGCATGGGATTCTTCCGTCCTAAGTGCAGGATTCTGCACTTGTCCTTGTTGAACCTCATCAGGTTTCTTTTGGCCCAGTCCTCTAATTTGTCTAGGTCTCTCTGTATCCTATCCCTACCCTCCAATGTATCTACCACTCCTCCAAATTCAGTGTCATCTGCAAACTTGCTAAGAGTGCAGTCCACGCCATCCTCCAGATCATTAATGAAGATATTGAACAAAACCGGCCCCAGGACCGACCCTTGGGGCACTCCACTTGAAACCGGCTGCCAACAAGACATGGAGCCGTTGATCACTACCCGTTGAGCCCGATGATCTAGCCAGCTTTCTATCCACCTTATAGTCCAATCATCCAGCCCATACTTCTTTAACTTGCTGGCAAGAATACTGTGGGAGACTGTATCAAAAGCTTTGGTAAAGTCAAGAAATAACACATCCACTGCTTTCCCCTCATCCACAGACCCAGTTATCTCCTCATAGAAGGCAATTAGGTTAGTCAGGCATGACTTGCCCTTGGTGAATCCATGCTGACTGTTCCTGATCACTTTCCTCTCCTCTAAGTGCTTCAGAATTGATTCCTTGAGGACCTGCTCCATGATTTTTCCAGGGACTGAGGTGAGGCTGACTGGCCTGTAGTTCCCCGGATCCTCCTTCTTCCCTTTTTTAAAGATGGGCACTACAGTAGCCTTTTTCCACCCATCCGGGACCTCCCCCCCCCCCCCCCCCGTTCTCCATGAGTTTTCAAAGATAATGGCCAAAGGCTCTGCAATCACATCCACCAACTCCTTTAGCACCCTTCGATGCAGTGCATCCGGCCCCATGGACTTGTGCTCGTCCAGTTTTTCTAAATAGTCCCAAACCACTTCTTTCTCCACAGAGGGCTGGTCACCGCCTCCCCATACTGTCCTGCCCAGTGCAGCAATCTGGGAGCTGACCTTGTTCATGAAGACAGAGGCAAAAAAAGCATTGAGTACATTAGTTTTTTCCACATCCTCTGTCACTAGGTTGCCTCCCTCATTCAATAAGGGGCCCACCCTTTCCTTGACTTTCTTCTTGTTGCTAACATACCTGAAGAAACCCTTCTTGTTACTCTTAACATCTCTTGCTAGCTGCAACTCCAAGTGTGATTTGACCTTCCTGATTTCACTCCTGCATGCCTGAGCAATATTTTTATACTCCTCCCTGGTCATTTGTCCAATCTTCCACTTCTTGTAAGCTTCTTTTTTGCGTTTAAGATCAGCAAGGATTTCACTGTTAAGCCAAGCTGGTCGCCGCTAGTTTAAAGCCCTCCTCACTAGGTTAGCCAGCCTGCTTGCGAAGATGCTCTTCCCTCTCTTCGTTAGGTGGAGCCCATCTCTGCCTAGCACTCCTCCTTCTTGGAACACCATCCCATGGTCAAAGAATCCAAAGCCTTCTCTCCGACACCACCTGCATAGCCATTCATTGACTTCCACAATTCGACGATCCCTACCCAGGCCTTTTCCCTGCACAGGGAGGATGGACGAGAACACCACTTGCGCCTCAAACTCCTTTATCCTTCTTCCCAGAGCCACGTAGTCTGCAGTGATCTGCTCAAGGTCATTCTTGGCAGTATCATTGGTGCCCACGTGGAGAAGCAGGAAGGGGTAGCGATCTGAGGGCTTGATGAGTCTCGGCAGTCTCTCCATCACATCGTGAATCCTAGCCCCTGGCAAGCAGCAGACCTCTCGGTTTTCTCGGTTGGGGCGGCAGATAGATGACTCAGTCCCCCTGAGGAGGGAGTCCCCAAGCACCACCACCCTCTTCCTTCTCTTGGGAGCGGTGCTTGTGGAACCCCCATCCCTAGGACAGTGCATCTTGTGCCTTCCAATCGGTGGAGTCTCCTTCTGCTCCCTTCTCTCAGATGTACCATCTAGTCCACTCTCCGCATTAGTAGCTGTGGAAAGAACATGAAAACGGTTGCTCATCTGTATCTCCATTGCTGGTACATGGACGCTCCTCTTTCTTCTTCTGGAGGTCACATGCTGCCAAATTTCTTCACCGTCCCTCTCTCTCCTCTGCACAGCCTGCTCTGATTCTTCAGGATGTTGTGCCCGTAGAAGCATGTCCTGACGTCTGTCCAGGAAATCTTCATTTTCTCTTATGCAATGCAGGGTTGATACTTGTTGCTCCAGACCTCGAACCTTCTCTTCCAATATGGAGACCAGCTTTCACTTTGTACAGACAAAGTCGCTTCTGTCCTGTGGAAGAAAGACAAACATGGCACAACATGTGCAGGTCACAACAGCTGAATGCTCACTTTCCATAATTTCTTCCTTCTAAGAGCTTCCTCAGCTGTTGCAGCAACTCACAGAAGCCCTTGAGATGAAAGCCTCAGTGGGCTCTCCCCAGGCAAACTCCCTCTGTCAGCCTCTGCTGTTTGCCGCTCAGCTGGTTCACTGGTGACTGCCTTTTTATAGCAGTCAGGCCCACTCAAGGCCCACCTGGAACAAAGCACTCCTAATTCACACTTTTCAAACAAACAATCAAGCACACTGTCCAACTGACAAACTGTCCCCTGCAACAGACACTCAGATACTCACCAACACAGCCCCCCTAATGCAGCACTTACCGTACTTCCTCTCAGACAGATCCCAGGCAAACGCCCTCTGTTAGCCTGTGTTGTAACTGTAGGGGTAATTACTCAAAAAGGGCTGTGGGGCGGGTCACAAGTTTATAGTAGGGGAGTCGTGTTATTGCCACCCTTACTTCTGCACAGCTACCTTCAGAGCTGGGCGGCTGGAGAGTGGCAGCTGCTGGCCGAGGGCCCAGCTCTGAAGGGAGCAGCACAGGAATAAGGGTGGCAATAACACAACTCCCCTACTATAAACTTGTGACCCTCCCCACAGCCCTTTTTGAGTCATGACCCCTACAGTTACAACACTGTGAAATTTCAGATTTAAATATCTAAAATACTGAAATTTGCAATTTTTTAAATCCTATGACCATGAAATTGACCAAAATGGGCCGTGAATTTGGTAGGGTCCTATTCATGGATCCATAGATTCTAGGGCCAAAAGTGACTGTTGTGATAACCTAGTCTGACTTCTTGTATACCAAAAACCATAGAATTTCCCCAAAATAATTCCGAGAGATCTTTCAGAAAAACAGCCAACCTTAACTTAAATATTGTTAGTGATGGAGAATCCACCATGACCCTTGTTACGTTGTTCCAATGATTTATTACCCTCACTGTTAAAATTAAGCTTTATTTCCAGTCTGAATTTGTCTAGCTTCAGCTTCCAGCCATTGGATTGTGTTATACCTTTCTGTGCTAGATTGAAAAGCTTATCAAATATTTGTTCCCCGTGTAAGTACTCAAACTGTAAACAAGCCACCCCTTAACCTTATTGTTAAGCTACACAGATTGAGCTACTTGAATCTATCACTACAAGGCATGTTTTCCAATCCTTTAATCATTCTTGTGGTTCTTCTCTGAACCGTCTACAATTTATCAATATGCTTTTTGAATTGTGGACACCAGAACTGGACACAGTTGTGACATTGCACCCCATAAGGCTTTATGGAAATATGCTTATGAATGGAAATATGACATAACTGGAATATGTTTTATGCTACATATGCCACGTAACATATCTCTGCAAAGGTTATGGCCTACTGAATATATTCATCCTATTTGTATGCATGTATCATTCTTGTATTCAAAGTTATGAATATTGCCTGTGTATTTGTTTGATTTTAAGTAGCCTCAGTGAAGCATTTCGTCAGCTTCTTGAAAAAAGACTATTCTCAGTAAGTGCCCAATCAAGAAACACTTAAGCTAACAATAGACTCTGATAGACGCCAGTCCACATCTGAGCTTTCCTGGGAACGTTCCTGTAGAGAACTAAGTCATGCATGGACATGTGACTTGCCCAGGTGACTCCAAAACTCCATCTTGTAGAGGGCATTCTACACAGGGGGAGGGAGGAATTTCCACCCACAAGAGAGAAACTATATAAAGCCATGGGAGACTCCTCAATTTTGTCTTCAGCTGGCTCAAGAGATAGCCTCTCCACCCTCAAAAGATACCTGAAAGAAAACGGAATAAAGGACAGTAACCACAGGGGTGTGAGTGATTGCTGGACCCAGACTAGAAGGAGGCTAGTCTGTAAAAGAAGGTGAGATTTCATCTGTAATCACTTTCTTACTGTATTAGGCTTAGACTTGCGTGTTTTATTTTATTTTGCTTGGTAATTCACTTTGTTCTGTCTGTTATTACTTGGAACCACTTAAATCCTACTTTTTGTATTTAATAAAATCACCTTTTTACTTAATAATTAACTCAGAGTATGTATTAATACCTGGGTGAGCAAACAGCTGTGCATCTCTTTCTATCAGTGTTATAGAGGACAAACAATTTATGAGTTTATCCTTTATAAGCTTTATACAGGGTAAAACGGATTTATTTGGGGTTTGGACCCCACTGGGAGTTGGGTACCTGAATGTTGGAGACAGGAACACTTCTTAGGCTGTTTTCAGTTAAGTCTGCAGCTTTTGGGGGACGTGGTTCAGACCTGGGTCTGTGTTTGTAGCAGGCAAGCGTGTCTGGCTCAGACCAGGCAGGGCACTGAAGTCCCAAGCTGCTAGGGAAAATGGGCTTAAAGGTAGTCTCAGCACATCAGGTAGCAGTTCCCAAGGCGGGTTCTGTGATCCAACCCATCACAGCAGTATTCCAGTAGCAGTTACACCAGTGTGTGGGCAGTGGGCATAAGAGATTTGGGGAGGCTAAGCCTCTCCATATAGGGCAAAAATGCCGGATGTGGTGCACCTCCCTTTAGACATGTGCCAGCCAGCCATCTTTGGAGTGCTGCCACCAGAAGCTCCTGAGAAGTGTGTGGGGGGGGTCACTAGTGCCCAGAGCATAGCGCCACCCTGAGTCCCCACCTGCACTGCACCTCTTCCCCCGAAACCCCACCCTCGCTCTCTCTCTTCCCTGCCTGAGGCCCCACTCACCCACTCCTCTCTGCCCCCTCCTCATGTCACTCGCCCATAAGGCAGGAGGAGACAGAAAGGAGCAAATGGTGGGTGTGGGGGCAGAGAGGAGTGAGTGGTGGGCAGGCAGGAGGGGAGTCAGGGAAGAGATGGAGTGGGGGCAGGACCTTGGGATGGAGTGTGGGCAGGACCTCAGAGGAGGAGGCCGAGTGGGGATGGGGCTCCCCACTTCTAGGGAGCGTCTGGTGATCGCACCCGGCCTCCCCAAACACAAGAGTCACCTGCCACCTATGCCCCAGTGCCAAATACAAGCAGCAATAACCTCTCTACTCCTATGTGAGATTCCTGTTTATGCATCCAAAGATCACATTAGCCCTTCTGGCCAGAGCATCACCATGGGAGTTCATGTCCAGCTGATTAGCCACCATGACCCCCCACATTTTTTTCAGAGTCCGGCATCCCAGGATGGCCTCCCCCACCCTGTAACCATGGCTGCCAGTCTTTGTTCCCCGATGTAGCCGTTGTACATTCAGCACTATTCAAACGCCCCCTGCTTGATTGCGGCCAGCTTACCAAGTGACCCAGACTGCTCTGTATCAATGACCTGTGGCGCCTCGCCCTTATTTACCTCGGCTGGTGCAGCTGAACCCCAAACCCTTCCAAGGGGCGGGCTGCACAGGCAGCCGCTGGCCAGCGCTGTTCCGCTGCCCCGCCCGAGGCCCCTGCAGCCCAGCGCCGCTCTAGGACGCCCAGGCGAGGCAGGACCCGGACCGTCACCGCGCAGGCTCTGGCGGGGCTCCCAGGGCCTGGCCGGCCAGCTCCGGGCTGCGCCTCTGGGAGCGGCGCGGCCCTTGGGGTCCCGGCAGGGCGGCAGCGCGCCCCCTGGCGGGGGCAGGACAAGTCTGGCCCCACAGACGGGTTCCCCTCCCCCGTCACGCCGTGTCCCCGTAACCATGGCGCCCAAGTACCCTCCCGCCCGCCGCTGAGAGGAGGCAGTGAGTGCGCATGCACCGGCCTGGGGGGGGCTGGTCCCTGGTGCCGGGTACTAGTGCGCACGCGCAGTTGGTGAGGCGGTGCTCTGCCCAGTTCAGCTGAGCTCCCGGCTGCCCTGCCCCAGCCCCAGCCCCAGCCCGGCTTCGCCATGTCCTACGGCCCGTTGGACGCGTGCCGGCCCGGGGGGCCCCAGGGGCAGCCTCCGCCCCGGGACTTCAGCGGCATCATCCAGACCTGCAGCGCCAACGTGCAGCGCATCGCTCAGTACAGTGAGTGCGGCGCGGCGCGGCCCGGCCCGGCCCTTCCTCGCTCGCTCGCTCGCGCCTCCGGGCCGCGCCTCCAGCCCCTCCACCTCCCGGCCCCGGGCGCGCGGCGACTCCTAGCCCCCTCCTGCGCCGGCCTCCCCCCGCCCCTCTCAGCCTGAGCCCAGCCCAGCCCCCTCCCTCCCGCCGCCCCAGGGCCTGGCTCTGCCCCCCCTCGCCTCCCCAGGCCCCGGGCTTTGACCAGCCCCTGGGTTCTCTCCATCCCGGCCCCTCGCCTCTCCGCCTGCTGCTGACATGCCTTCCCCTGCTGTCCCTGACCCGCCCCTTCCCTGCCTCCCCCATGGCTGCGGCATCGCCCTCGAGTTCGGCCCCCCTGTCAGTACCTGCTCTTACAGCTTTCACCCTTGCTGCGGCCTCAGACTGCACCCAAACCGCTGGCCTCCCTCCTTCCCTTGAATTTCTTCTCCATCCTTGTCTTTGCGTTGCAGTTTCTCTTCACCTCTTTCCCAGTATAGAAAATAATGAATGATGGGAAGCTACTCATTACAATTCCAAAGTAGATAACTAATTGGAATCACGTATTTCTTACTAGGCAGTTGGTTGTCTGCAGGAGAGTTTCTACTGATCTCTTGGAAGAGTTATATGGAATTTCTAAAATCTAAAAACGTCAGCCGGTATCTGAGGGACCTGAAATAACTGAACACAGCCAGGGAAGGAAGTCAATCAACCACAGCAGCTCCCTTGTAATTGGCCATGTTCATCAACTTGCTTTGTCAGATTAACACATCCATGTTGCTGCAACAGCTAGTCATCCCTTGACAGTATGGTGGCCCTCTGGCTTAACATGAGAGAGTCTATTCCTGACTTTCCAAGGAACTTGTTTTCCTGGAAGTTCTCTTCATCAGCCCCCGACTTCCCTCCATTGCGATGTCTGCTTCTCTTCCTCCCGTGAGACAGTGAAGGCTTCATATCTATAAGACAAAAATAGTGTGGTTTTTCTTGTTCTCTTGCCCACCTGTCTAATCTTTTCTTGTGTTTCCTTGCATTAATTCTTTTCATGAAACAGAGTAGAATCCTCCTGCTGCTACTAGATCATTACACCTGACTAGTGCCAACACAGAGCGGCACATGAGGTGTGGGACTAGCACAAGAGTTTCTCAAAATAGTCAAGGAATATGTGTCTTATCAAAAGCCTTAATAAAATAAAGGGGCACCATCAACTTGAGTTGATCTATTGATACAAATGCCTAATATTACTGTACCAGACAGAGACGTTACTTTTCCATTTTGGTTACTTTAGACAAAAGGTGCTTTCAGTAGTAAATTTCATTGTAATCAATTTCCCCCACTTATGTGGGTTTTAAACAGCAGGTATTACATTCATTACCTTTCTTGGTTTTGATCATCTGTGCATAGAGTACTATCTGAAAGCTTTCTGTCACTTCTAAGACTATTTGAGCTTTACTTATAAGGACAACCCAGGGAATTACAGACCAGTCGGCTTAACTTCTGTACCAAGATAATGGAGCAAATAATTAAGAAATCAATTTGCAAACACCTAGAAGAAAATAAGGTGATGAATAACAGTCAGCATGGATTTGTCAAGAACAAATCGTGTCAAACCAACCTGATAGTTTTCTTTGGCAGGGCAACAAGCCTTGTGGATGGGGGAGAAGTGGTACATGTAGTATATCTTGACTTTAGTAAAGCTTTTGATACTGGCTTGCATGACCGTCTCATAAACAAACTAGGGAAATACAACCTAGATGGAGCTACTATAAGGTGGGTACATAACTGGTTGGAAAATCGTTCCCAGAGAATAGTTATCAGTGGTTCACAGTCATGCTGGAACGGCATAACGAGTGGGGTCCCTCAGGGATTCGTTCTGGGTCTGGTTCTGTTCAATATCTTCATCGGTGATTTAGATAATGGCATAGAGAGTACACTTATAAAGTTTGTGGACAATACCAAGCTGGGAGGGGTTGCAAGTGCTTTGGAGGATAGGATTAAAATTCAAAATGATCTGGACAAACTGGAGAAATGGTCTAAAGTAAATAGGATGACATTCAATAAGGAGAAATGCAAAGTACTCCACTTAGGAAGGAACAATCAGTTGCACACATACAAAATGGGAAATGACTGTGTAGTGTCAAAGTTAGACTCAGGACTCACAGTTTGTCAGACCACTCTGTTTTATTAGCAGAGCATTGTGCTAATAACACCCAGATAATGTGAGCACCATGCAAGACACAAACTATCTTATTTATACAGATAAAAGGGCGAGAGCTTAACAAGATAACAAAAGAAGCAGAATCTGATATGTTTACCTGGGCTAGGCATGCATATCTTATTTCCTTACTAACTATTACCGATCTTCTGTTAATGTTTCGCTATTAGCACCATTGTTTATGCCTAATGTTTCTTTTCCTGGCACCTGTATTTCAACATTTCTTATTTCTGCTTAAAGGTACATACAACACTTCTTTAATCCATTCTTATTTTTACAATAGAATTCATTCTACTTTCACAATCCTTCCTTTTGGTCAAGCTACGCCATGACCAACATTTTACTGGGTTCCACATATTAACCGTTCTTTATCTCTTCATCAGCGATATTCAAAATCATCATATTAGCGCTCTGTTTTGGGGCAGTCACCTGGGTGGCATGCCTTACATAATTTTGGATACAACAGGAGACTAACTGAAAACATACAAAAATTATTAGGATTCCAAACAGGATAGTCAGGGCTCCCTGAAACAACTAGTTTCCTATGCCAGAGAAATTGAACAGGTTACTTAGCTACTTCCATAAATAACTCAGTTCTTCATGGGGAAGATATGTGATTTGTTCTAAGTGGCTAGCGCGATCTATTACCTCATTGGTATTGTCAGGTATAAACACACAACATTGTTTTCCAATGAGAGCACGGGTCCCTCCTTTGGCCGCCAGCACTATATCCAATGCCTGACGGTTTTGGAGGGCCACTTGTTGGATCGCCCCTGTTTCTTTGGCCAGGGCTCTTAAACTTTCTCCAGTTTTATTTGCCATTATTTTAACTACTGCTTGTAACCTCAGGAGCCTTTTTGCATGGTGTATTACTCCCCCAAGTGGGATAAAGGAACTGCCAATAGCCTCCTCCCAGGTGTCATTACTGTTCCATGTTGTGTTAAACGGACAAGGTCCTCCAGTGAGGTCTGGGGAATTGAGTGGAATAGCCAGGACAGGAACACCAGCTTGAGAGTGGGTTGGGATGTGGCTGCAGACCCAGCATTTAGAAATATTAAGGGTCTGAGCTATCCACACTTGCTGCTGGATAAAAGAATTGTCATTGTGGACTCCCCAGACCTTAAGACACCAGCAGCCAAGGAACAGGCACCACCAGAGGTGCATGTTGGAGGCAGGGCCCTTATGGTTCTGACAACCTCAACTGAGGGAACCGCAGTCACAATTTTACGTCCACCAGGCAGCAGGCGCTAGGCTCACTACTGCTCCTTCTTGGGCCTTGCTTTAGGTCGTCATCTGTTTCTGGCAACGCTTAGGAGAATGTAGATTGTAAGGTATTGCAGGCTCTTCCTCTACGTCTTCTTCTGGAGTCAAAATTGACTCTGCATGGTCCTGAGGTGATGATTGGTTCACTGGAGGTGGTGCATTCTTATACTGCGAAGCATGTATCCACTCTGCGATGCCAGACAGTTTAACAGCCGTCTGGCTAGTAAGCAGTACCTAATGATTCTTTGATGCTCTTTAAGTCTCTTTGCTTTTTTCCTTGATTCTGGCTATAACAATGGCCTTCACACCTTATCTTTTCCTGATGCATACATTCCTCATTCACACAAACAGATTGAGAATACAAACAGTAGTATTTTATATCGAGCAAAAAGGCATTGCAAATTAAACCTTGCTAAGTTTTACAATCAATAACCAAGACAATTTACTTTGAAACCTAGGCCTTCAATGTTTTTCTAATTTACTTAACATAGACACAATAGAGAATCCTGTCTCTTACCAACTAAATCTTAAAACAAAGAGTTAAGAGAGGGAGTTTGTAATGCATATGGGAAAACAGAATTTTATAGTCCCAGAGGGTCATTTTTTTTCTGCTATTCAAAAAGGGTGGCTAGCAAGATGAAATCAAATCATACATTAATTCTTATGGGACATTATAAAATCCTGCTCCTACATATCCCCCTTTTGACACTAAGATTATTAATTGCCAGTGTCACTTCTTATTTAGTCCGCGTAATAGAAAATACTGGGAGGTGATTTAGGCCTGTGGCTTTAGCTTTGCATACATTCATTTTATCCAACAGCACATTTTAAACATTTCAATTAAACACATACAATTTAAAACCAAAAACAATTAGAGGTAGTAACATTAGTATGCCAGTAGTTGTGGGAGACCATCCAGAAAATATGGTATACCAATGGTAAGCTATGTCATGTCTTTCTGCAGTGGCAATTCTTAACATGTTCCCATTAGCATGTATAATATGAATGGTCCTGTTTCCCACGTTGTTTTTTTTTTCTAGGAACTATGTTACCTTTTTACCTTTTAACAGATGATTGGTAACTGTTTGCCATTCAATGCCAAGATTGAGAGAGAACTCAGCTAAATCAGTGCTTACAGTAAACGGAGACTTTTTTTTTTGTGGCAAAAAGTAAATGTGATTATTGGTAAACACAGTACTTACATTACATTTACATTTGTCTTCTGGTGGGTTGCCAACACTTTTTAAACACTTTTCTCCAAGAATTAACACATACACATAGACCATTATACAGTACTTTGGTCTCATTATTAATTTTATTTCACATACAGGATTCTAGTGAGATGTCTTTAATACAGAGCTTTGGAGCAACAGGCATGGATAAGCATACCCACTTTTGAGGAGTCCACTTGATACAACCTCTGGTGTCCAATAGTTTCCCTACCTCCCTAGCCCACTGGCTTGAGGTCTAGGGCAGCCAGAAAGATCCCAGGTGCAATCCGGGGAGTGGGCTAACTTTCCATATCTTTGCTTCCAGAGCCTGTTGATGTGCGATTTTAACAACAATGTCTTCACTTAACAAATTTTGTCTCACCGTACTGAAGACATACTGCATTTATTTATATTGATAGGTATCAAACAATGATTTTTTTCCTTTGCTTTAACAGATGCATTAAAATCTTAATATTTTCTGATATTACCCAAAACATCTTATGTTCTAAATATCTGCATTTCAGTATGTTGGGGACTCTGGTACCCCAAACGGCAAAGTTCGTTGTCTGACCACGAGAGACAGGCAACACCAGCAAAGTTCAAATATAATGCGCTTTATTGAAAAGTGCACACGACAATAGAGAGCGAGCTCGTCTCCAAAGAGAACCAGCTAGCTTCTTTGCAAAATTACCTAGGTTTATATAGACAGCTCCGTCGCATCATCATAATTGCAATTAACTAGTTAAGTAGCCACCCCCCTTCTTTTGAAACTAGAAACTGTTACCATACATTCTTTTTTATGTTCTACAAGATTACATGTTTTACATGATTTATGATACCTTAACAATCGAACAGAAACAGGGAGTACTGCACAGGGAGTCTGGAAGTTTGGAATCTTGGCTTCTTATGAGTTCTTTAAACGAATTGTTTCTACCTCAGTACGTTTGGTACCATGCTAGGAATACAGTCCCTTTCTTATCTCATGGTTGCTTAACTTTGTGAGAGACAGACCTGCAACTCCCTGGGACTTTCCACTTATGAATTACCCATAAACCTCTGTTAGGCTGTTAGCTTGACTTTGTTCAGGTTGACACAACTGGCTTTGGGTTACATTTTATTTAGGCCTAACAAGTACATTCCGTAGCTATCGCAGTATTTTTTTTTCACTTGTTCTGTAGCTGGTATTAGCTTTTTATGATTTTCTGAAAGACAAAAATAACATTTTTTTCCCCTTTTCGGGGTGGCATTGATTATTGCTTAAAAGATTCCTTTCTTTTACAAATACCCTTGCTGATTGCAGGCAAAACAGATTAATTACCCCCATATTTTCCTGTGTGTTTTTTGTTCTATAGGCAGGCCAGGTTTTAATGGCTTCTACTTTTTAAGGGTTATGGGGAAATTATCCCACTGTTTAGTCATTAAATCCATGAGGTGGTGTACCTCAGTTTTTTCCTCTTATATAGCAGACCAAGTTTGTAATGTTTTTCCTGCTGTGTTAAGCTTTAAGTTTATTCACAGGTAATAGCTGAGAAGCATCATTACCGTATTACCTTAAAGGATTTTTCCAAAAATCATACACACTATACGTTGTTACAGGGGTACTTACTAACATTCAATTTATTTCAATGTTTAATATTAACAATAACATTAGTGTCAAATATATTAAAGGTATCTTGTTATACCATGTCTTTTATTTAGGCAATTTGTTTGCTGACCAGATATGTCCTTTACTTGCAGCTTCTTTTGTGCTGGCAGTTCTCACCTTGCTTTATCAGTTAGGTAATTTGCATCAACACAGCCTTGGATTTTGGATTCAAAGCCATCAGCAGTGCTCAGAGACATAGGCTATGGGAGTGTGGTCGGAGCGCCAGTGCTGGGAGAGAGCTCTCCCAGCGCAGTCCGTACTCCACCTCCCCATGGGGATTAACGTACAGCGCTGGGAGCCGTGCTCCCAGCGCTGGGGCTCTGATCACACTGGCGCTTTGCAGCGCCGCAACTTGCAGCGCTGTAGGGGGTGTTTTTTCACACCCTGCTGCAGCGCTGCAAATCTGCAAGTGTAGCCAAGACCTGTGCCTTAAAAGGGACACAATCAACTTCCACCAGAGTTTTGATTTCTTTCCATTTTCAACTCCTGCTTACAAAACACACAGAGATCTGAAAAAGAAAACACAGTCTATTGCAGCTCTTTTTGGAGCCCTGATAGGATTTTAATTCAGTAGCATGTTTCATTTGTATTTCTTTTACCCCTTTCTACAATATACACTGCACATGTCTTAGGGAAAATGCACATTCCTTCTGTATATAACTTTTAAAACATTAGCCATATCAATTTTTACATAAGGTGTAACGGTTTCTTTTGTTCTTAGAGTTTTTTTTAAGTACCCTTATCAAAGTGACAGTCTGATTACACAGAGCCATTTTAAGGCTCAGTGTGTTTAACATTGCTTCTTTTTGTTTTGTGCACCTCACCTCTGCTGTTGCTTCAGAGGGTCACCGTTAATTTCTTATTCTTTCACTACAGCTCTTATCTGCTATTGTTACAAAAAAACAAACAAACAAAAAGACTCCAGAATCTCTCCCTATTCTCCTGATTTTGACTGTCCTATTGCAGCCATGACTTGGTCTTTATTTAAAAACATTTTAAATTTTGTAAAGAATCAAGTTACCCCTTAAGGGTTAAATGCTAAATCCCAAAGCCAAACAACACTAATTACCTGTGTCTTGCAAAAAGATCGGTCAGTTTTGCAACTTTGAATTACAGATTCAAATTAATTTTTAGTGGCATTGAAAACAAAAACAAAACCAATTTATCTTACACCTACAAAACAGGAGTTTTACAAACCAGATGTGCTGGTTTAGATTCTTAGAACTTTACATATTTTCACAGACAAATAGATACATACACATTTTATTTTCCTTAACATTCCTTACCACTGCTTTGTTTTTACATAGCTGTGTGTATGTATATATGTATGTATGTATGTGTGTGTATATATATATATATATATATATATATATATATATATATATATGGATTATTTACAGGCATTCTTTTGGAAAAGGGTCCATTTTTCCTTCAGAATGGCTGCAAAGAAACCAAGAATTCTCTCTCTCTCTAACATGATCCTTTAACGTTTTCACAAAGTTTAACTGCTTAATTCTCTCCAGCCTCTGTAGAGTTAACTTTTCACTCTTTCCTTTAATCACTTGTTTATCTCCCAAAATGACACCCTTTTCACCTCAGATTTCACCATTTTCAGTATTGTTCCAGGGGTTTATGCCTGCACTTCCTGCTTTTCTTACTCCTGACACTATGCCCTTAGGGCTTTTTTCAGTTTCTTTATCTGTTGCTTGCCTGCTTGTCTGGGACTGATCCTGCTTCCCCCCCCCCCATGAACCGTTTGTGAGTGATATTGTGGCCATTTCACAATTTTGAAAGAAATGTTTAAGGAAAGGGACCAGGAAGGGTGGGGGCTAGTTGAGGAGCCCACCCTCTTTGCTGAATTGGTAGTGGAACACTAAAGAATCAGTTTTTGAGGCAGACAACAAAGGGGAACAGAACAAGGGCCTTTTTGTCCTTTTTACAATGAGATGGGAGTATGAAGGGGGTTGGAATCGATCCGGGATGGGTTTTTTGAGAACGGGGTAAAGGGGAGCGCTCGGTCTGGTGGTGGGCAAGGAGGCTTTTAATAAAGCTTTTAACTTATTATTTGAATATTTGAGAGGCGAGTTTTGATTTTGTCCACCTATGATTTGCCTCTTCCCACCACTGCATGAAACAGTTAATCTCTCCTTTAGCCAATTTACTTTTAGGTTGGCCGAATTTGTCCTTTAAGACGTCCATTCGGTCTTTGTTCCAAGATTTTAACAGTGGCCAATGAGTTTTGGGATCCCCCCGAGTTAGCCTAGACCATTTTTCCAGAAATTTACAGGAGTCCAGACCCTTTTTACAGGAGTCAGGACCCATCCTAAAATACATAAAATGAGCCGGCGTTCGTTTAGGGAACTGTCCCAACTTAGACGTCTGGTTACCCATACAGGAGGACTTCACACACCAATTGCACAAGAAGGAAATTCGGGTTCGTCATAGTGATGCCCGGTGCAACACACAAAAGGAACCCACAGGCTCCTGCCTCAATCGCCCTTGCTTTCACACCAAGGGTTTTTACCCAAAGTGCGGTGTGGCTGTGATTATGCAGATTCCACTCAGACCGCGGGGACAGGAACCCCTTGGTCGGCCGATTCCCAGATGGAGACGGCACCCAGACTCAAACACTCCACAGGAGGACAGATAGACACAGAGACAGGACAGTCCTCAGTCCGGACAAAACACAGAAATAATTACTTGACCAGATTCCTGATGTCAGATCCCAGGATCCCTACCAGAACAGAGTGGGAACCAACAGGTTCGATAGCGTAGACTTCACTGTGGTTGCGCGCCTTTCCGTTCTGGTGGAGGACCGCTCGGGCCAAATGCCCAGGTGCTGGCTGCTACGGTCGTCCTACAAAAACAGTCAGGAATCGCAGAGCCCCAGTGAAGACGGTTGCCATCTCGGTGGGACCTCCAAATTGTCAAAGTTAGACTCAGGACTCACAGTTTGTCAGACCACTCTGTTTTTATTAGCACAGCGCTCGGCTAATAACACCCAGATAATGTGAGCACCCTGCTAGACACAAACTATCTTATTTATACAGATAAAAGGGCGAGAACTTAACAAGATAACAAAAGAAGCAGAATCTGATAAATTTACCTGGGCTAGGCATGCATTTCTTATTTCCTTACTAACTATTACCGATCTTCTGTTAATGTTTAGCCATTAGCACCATTGTTTATGCCTAATGTTTCTTTTCCTGGCACCTGTATTTCAACATTTCTTATTTCTGCTTAACGGTACATACAACATTTCTTTAATCCATTTTTATTTTTACAATATAATTCATTCTACTTTCACAGTAGGAAGGAGTACTGCGGAAAGGGATCTGGGGGTCAGTGGATCACAAGCTGAGTGAGTCAACAGTGTGATGCTGTTGCAAAAAAAGCAGACATCATTCTGGGATATATTAGCAGGAGTATTGTAAGCAAGACACAAGAAGTAATGCTTCCGCTCTACTCCGTGCTGATTAGGCCTCAATTGGAGTATTGTGTCCAGTTCTGGGTGCCACATTTCAGGAAAGATGTGGACCAATTGGAGAAAGTCCAGAGAAGAGCAACAAAAATGATTAAAGTGACCTATGAGGGAAGATTGGGGGGGGGGGGGGAAGGGTTTTGTTTTGTCTGGAGAAGAGAAGACTGAGAAGGGACATAAGTTTTCAAGTACATAAAAGGTTGTTATAAGGAGCAGGGAGAAAAATTGTTCTTAACCTCTGAGGATAGGACAAGAAGCAGTGGGCTTGCAGCAAGAGTGGTTTAGGTTGGACATTAGGAAAAACTTTCTAACTGCCAGAGTGGTTAAGCACTGGAATAAATTGCCTAGGGAGGTTGTGGAATCTCCATCATTGGGGATTTTTAAGAGCAGGTTGGACAAACACCTGTCAGGGATGGTCTAGATCAGGGGTCTCAAACATGCGGCCCGCGGGACTCTTGCGTGTGGCCCGCCAAGCTCCCTGCGCGCCCCCCCCGCCCCTCTGCCTACCCGTGGGATTGCCCCCTGTGACGTCGCGAGCCTCGTGCCGCAGTCTGAAGCAGCTGGCAGCGCGCCCCTTTGGGCTGGGGGGGAGGGAGAAGGAGGCAGAGGGCTCCTGCATTGCCTCCTTCCAGGCACCGCCCCCCACAGCTCCCATTGGCTGGGAACAGGGAACCGCGGCCAATGGGAGCTTCGTGGGAGGTACCTAGAGGAGCAGCAAGAGCAGCGCATGCACAGAGCCCTGAGCCCCTCCCCCTCCCCCAGGGGCTGCAAGGACACAGTTCCAGCTGCTTCCTGGAACGGAGCAGCGCAGGGCCGGGGGCCAGGGCAGGCAGGCAGGGAGCCTGCCCTGGCCCCGGTGCGCACCGCTGCCACCCCAGAGCCACTCTAGGTAAGCGGTGCTGGGCTGGAGCCTGCACCCCAACTCCCTGCCCTGAGCCCCCTGTCACATCCCACACCCCTCCTGCATCCCAACCCCCTGCCCTGAGCCCCCTGCCATGTCCCACACCCCAGCCCCCGGCCACGTCCCACACCCCAGCCCCCTGCCCTGAGCCCCCTGCCATGTCCCACACCCCAACCCCCTGCCCTGAGCCTCCTGTCACATCCCACACCGCTTCTGCACCCCAACGTCCTGCCCTGAGCCCCCTGCCGCACCCTGCACACCACCTGCGCCCCCTGGGGGCAGCATTGGGGTGGGGACTTCAGGGAAGGGGTTGGATTGGGGCAGGGAAGGGGTTGAAGGGGGTGGGGCCTAATGGAAGGAGTGGAGGGGGTGGGGCCAGAGGCAGCAAGGGGGTGTGTGTCAGTGATGCGGCCCTCAGTTCAATGCACTACTCCTCATGTGGCCCTCGTCATTTGAGTTTGAGACCCCTGCTCTAGATAATGCTTAGTCCTGCCTTGAGTGAAGGGGACTGGACTAGATGACCTCTTGAGGTCCCTTCCAGTTCTAGGATTCTTTGATTCTCTAGAAGATGTTAGACTTGTGACCCATTACAAGAGTTGTTCTGGCATGAAATCTGTGATGCTTGGCCCCTTTGGGTAGGGGAATTTAGTGCATGGAGAGTTCACTACACAACTGTGTACTGGGAGAACTAATAGAACTCCAAGAAATCAACATGCTACTCAGGCAAGGTTCTGAGTTCCAGTATTTAATTATTCCATAAAGCCACATTGTACTATATGTGCTGTTAGGCATTACATTAAAAGATGTTGTTAAATGCAAACCAGTATAGTTTAAATACACTCCAGTATGGCTCATGAACAAACCCAATATAAGTGACTTGATCCAAGACACAATCTAAATGAGCAGCAAAGAGTCTTGTGGTACCTTATAGACTAACAGACGTTTTGGAGCATGAGCTTTCATGGAGCTTTCATCCCACTTCTTCGGATGCATGTAGTGGAAATTTCCAGGGGCAGGTATATATAAGCAAGCAAGAAGCAGGCTAGAGATAATGAGGCTAGTTCAATCAGGGAGGATGAGGCCCTCTTCTAGCAGCTGAGGTGTGAAAACCAAGAGAGGAGAAACTGGTTTTGTAGTTGGCTAGCCATTCACAGTCTTTGTTTAATCCTGAGCTGATGGTGTCAAATTTGCAGATGAACTGAAGCTCAGCAGTTTCTCTTTGAAGTCTGGTCCTGAAGTTTTTTGCTGCAGGATGGCCACCTTAAGATCTGCTATTGTGTGTCCAGGGAGGTTGAAGTGTTCTCCTACAGGTTTTTGTATATTGCCATTCCTAATATCTGATTTGTGTCCATTTATCCATTTCCGTAGAGACTGTCCAGTTTGGCCAATGTACATAGCAGAGGGGCATTGCTGGCATATGATGGCATATATTACATTGGTGGACGTGCAGGTGAATGAACCGGTGATGGTGTGGCTGATCTGGTTAGGTCCTGTGATGGTGTCGCTGGTGTAGATATGTGGGCAGAGTTGGCATCGAGGTTTGTTGCATGGATTGGTTCCTGAGTTAGAGTTACTATGGTGCAGTGTGCAGTTACTGGTGAGAATATGCTTCAGGTTGGCAGGTTGTCTGTGAGCGAGGACTGGCCTGCCACCCAAGGCCTATGAAAGTGTGGGATCATTGTCCAGGATGGGTTGTAGATCCCTGATGATGCGTTGGAGGGGTTTTAGCTGGGGACTGTATGTGATGGCCAGTGGAGTCCTGTTGGTTTCTTTCTTTGGTTTGTCTTGCAGCAGGAGGCTTCTGAGTACGTCTGGCTCTGTTGATCTGTTTCCTTATTTCCTCGTGCGGGTATTGTAGTTTTGAGAATGCTTGATGGAGATTTTGTAGGTGTTGGTCTCTGTCTGAGGGGTTGGAGCAGATACGGTTGTACCTCAGTGCTTGGCTGTAGACAATGGATAGTGTGGTGTGCCTGGGATGGAAGCTGGAGGCATGAAGGTAGGCATAGCGGTCGGCAGGTTTTCGGTATAGGGTGGTGTTAATGTGACCATCACTTACTTGCACCGTGGTGTCTAGGAAGTGGACCTCCTGTGTAGATTGATCCAGGCTGAGGTTGATGGTGGGGTGGAAGCTGTTGAAATCATGGTGGAATTTTTCCAGAGTCTCCTTCCCATGGGTCCAGATGATGAAGATGTCATCAATGTAGCATAGGTAGAGAAGGGGCGTGAGTGGACGAGAGCTGAGGAAGCGTTGTTCCAGGTCAGCCATAAAAATGTTGGCATATTGTGGGGGCATGCGGGTGCCCATAACGGTGCCACTGATCTGGAGCTATATATTGTCATCAAATTTGAAATAGTTGTGTGTGAGGATAAAGGCACAGAACTCAGCAACCAGTTGTGCTGTGGCATCATCAGGGATACTGTTCCTGACAGCTTGTATTCCATCAGTGTGTGGGATGTTTGTGTAGAGAGCCTCTACATCCATGGTGGCTAGGATGGTGTTTTCTGGAAGGTCACCAATGCATTGTAGTTTCCTCAGGAAATCAGTGGTGTCACGGAGATAGCTAGGAGTGCTGGTGGCATAAGGTCTGAGTAGAGAGTCTACATATCCAGACAGTCCTTTAGTGAGAGTGCCAATGCCCGAGATGATGGGGCGTCCAGGATTTCTGGGTTTGTGGATCTTGGGTAGTAGATAGAATAAATCTAAATGAAGAAGTCACACCAACTAAACTAAATTGATTTACAGTTTTTAGTTAAATAGTGCAACTTCTTTGTGTAGACTGGGCCTAATGTTCTGCTGGTATGATGGAATTGATTCACTTGTCACTCCTCATTCTGACTCTCAATTGTTCTCAAGATAAAACAGTGGCAGGGTTCATATACAATCTTGTTATAGTGGGATTAGAATGTAACTGAAATAGTCAACAAGAAGAACTAGGCTTGAAGAATCGTGTTCAGCCCACTTAAATGCAGATTGTTCACGTACATCTTCTAATATTCATCCTCCTTCCCAATGCGACACTAGTTTTCAAAGATGACCTGCAACTACAATATATTCTAATAGCTCAAGTAGAACGCTCTAGTAATTAGAGTACCAGAAATGTAAAGATACTTTCATACTCCTCCGAAGTCGGTGGCTGCTGTCTCCTGCTTCCACTGATGACGAGCACGTTTTGCTGGTAACATCACAGGCAAAAAACTGTGCTGGGGAACTCTGCATGGAACAGATCACTTTACTGACTAAATCTCCAATTCAAACTCTCCTTTAGGCAAGCTCTATAAAGGCAATATCTGTCCTGTAAGTTTATTCAGATTTTTACACTGCTTGCTAAGAAATCATGAACAACTCCTGTTCAGCTCCAGAACTGGCGTACTGGGGGGCTGGAGCTGGGTGCAGTAGGTAAGGGTAGTTACTTGCGGTTCTCCACAGTGCTTAGAGGTATACCATGAACTTAAACTACTCAGTTTAGACTTTTTTTTTTTAAAGTAGTCTTGTGCACCTGCCTCTGAGTCCCTCACAGCTTCAGCAACTTCACAACCATGTTTTTGTATTTGTAACTGTTTCTCTCCCCTCTTGCTTGTCTTTCACGAACACACACAGGAAAAATTGACTCTAATGAAACTGACACTAGAAAGCACTTTTTGTCTAAAGCAGCGGTTCTCAAACTGTGGGGCAGGCTTCCCAGGAGGCGTTGGAATGTGTCAAGGGAGTCGTGAGCTGTGTGCTTTTTGAGTTCTGGCTGTCAGAGTTCTGGCTGGGCCTCGTGCAGAAGGGTCGTGCACACCTGGGAGGTGGTGATAAAGGGGACAGCTGGAGCCCTGCCACCTGGGCTCAGGCTCTCCTTCCCTCCTCACAATCCCTCACCTGGACATGGTGGCAGCAGCAGCGCAGAAGTAAGGGTGGAAATGGGGCATCAAGTCTGGTGTGAAAAGTGATATTGACAAATAACACTTTGCCAACCTAACTTCTGTGTTCTGTGTTCAGAGCTGGGTGCCTTGTCAGCAGCTGCTGCTCTCCGGTCTGCCTTCAGAGCTGGGGGTAGTATATGTACTTGGTGGGGAGGGGTACGTAAAACAGACACACAGAAGAAGGGCCCGATCAATAAGTTTGAAAACCACTGGTCTAAAGTAAACAAAATGGAGAAATCACTTTCCTCTCTCTTATAGCAATATTAGATGTTTGTATCAACAGGTAAACTCAGAAATGTGACTTTCTAAATTGGTGGTGCCCCTCTATTTTATTAAATCCTTTGGTAAAACTCTAGTCACTTGTAAGCACTCTACAAATCAATGACCAGACTACTTCAAACACCCTCACTTGGTCTAACAAAAAGCATTTAGGGTAAGATCTGTTGTGACAATTGGTCTATAACTTTTGCCTGCTTAGAAATTTAGCCTGGAAGTAATTTTCAATAAAGAATGTTATAAATGTGCAAAAGAACCAGACAGAGACTAAATCAATCCAAACAAAAAAGGCCACATTGATATAATTCATGGAGTGTGGTGATACCATGCTTGGTAAAAACAGGCGATGTAGAACTGGAAATTAATTAGCCAAAATTAGTGTACAAAATAAGGATATTGGCTGTTTTTCCCCCATCACTTCCCTTTTTGGGTCCTTAAATAAAGAGACTTTGGGGAAAACAGACGGGAGTTACCGAAGCAAGTTTCCCCTCGTGGCTGCGTTTGGTGGGACACATGGCCTTTGTCATTCTGATCCTGAGAGATACCCAGACCAGTCCTGAGAGAGTGACTCTGATGACATCGCCACTTCTACCAGCTCCTGCTGAATTCCAGTGCCACCTGAGATGAAATGGGATTGAACTTTAACAGCAGCAATAACCACTCCAGCGTCTCTCAACTACACCTCTACCTCGATATAACATGACCCAATATAACACGAATTCGGATATAACATGATAAAGCAGTGCTCGGGGGTTGGGGGAGGGGAGAGAGGCTGCACACTCCAGCAGATCAAAGCAAGTTCGATATAACACGGTTTCACCTATAACGCGGTAAGATTTTTTTTGGCTCCCGAGGACAGCGTTATATCAAGGTAGAGATGTATCTTCTCTCTTCCTCAAAAGGACAGTTATTGCCATCCGACACCTCAAAGAGATTGTCAATCTGGGGGTGCTAAAACCCTCTCCAGCTAAAGGGAAACGGAACACAGGATGCTCTTAAAATGGAGGCCTTATTTAATATTTTACTTTTCAAATGCTTTCACTGTTTTTCCTTCTTTTCTTTGTCTTTAATAAAAGGTTAAAATGTTTTTAATGGTATTTGCCATGGTACTAAGCGGACCTTGTTTAGCACTATTTAATGTTGAACAATGACTGGGTTATGTTAACATCTTTGGCCCATTTATTCCATCTAGATTGAGAGAACAGGTCCAGGTCCATCTTAAAGTGGTGGGCAAGCCTTACTTCAACAAAACTTTGATAGTAACGTTTCTATTGGAGAGATGGTAATGCAGCTAGAAGGGGAACATCAAGAAAAATAAGCAAGAAGGAGTCTGTGTTGTTTTGAAATGGTCTTGCCTTGCCTTACAAATCACCAAGCCATTGTAAACTCTTTTCCTCAGCTTCTCAGATAAAGAATTTGATGAGCCAGCTTGGAACCAAACAGGACTCCAGCAAATTGCAGGAAAATCTGTAAGTATTACCTGAACAAACACGTAAGTGTGCATGTGTATGATGGAAATAGACTGGGTCTCTTCTGGTTAGTGAGCAGTATCCTGAGCGAAACTCCGCAGGGTGGGAGGGTGGCGGCAGAGGGGGAGTGTGTGTGGTGTGGCAGGGCATAAACATGTCTCTAGTTCCCTCAAAAAGGCTAAGTTGGTGGATGAAGGGAATTTGGTAGTTGTACTGGAGTCAAAAGCCATTAATATCTGTTTGCAGTGGACACTGTCATGTGGATCAAAAACTGGTTGAAGGGTCATAAACAAGGGGGATTAACAGCCATGTATCAAGCTGTGTTCAGGCTTCTGCAGGTTAGAGCAGGATCTGTGATGGAGCTGATACTATTTTAAGCTTCACTTATGATTTAGAAGAGAGAGTAAATGTCACACTAACAAAATTCTTGGATCCTAAATTAGGAGACGTAATGAGAAGATAATATTCTGAAGGGGGAGAAACACCTGTAATGCCAAAAGACTAGTCAAGAGAATGATCAGCAGCAATAAGTTATGGCAATCAAAATGCCTAATGTAACTTTAAACACTAGAGAAGAATATGCCACTGGATGACAAACCGCAGGGAGTTCAGATAGAACAACCAACATTCTCAAAAGGTCTGGAAGGACTGACCTAAGGCAATTACGCATAGATTGTCTAAGGCCTTGTCTACACTACACAAAACAGTGGGGGTGTGCACATTGCAAAGCTAGTTTTGTCGGCAAAACTCTCCTGTTTTGCGACAGAATAAAACCGCCTTGACAAGAGGCATAATGCTTTTTGCAGCAAATTTAAAATGACAAAGTGTCAGTGTAGATGCAGCTGTTCATTCTGTCGCCATAACTGACCTCCCCCAGTATCCTACAATATCCACCGTGATCACTCTGCTGCCCTGGATTCCAGCTACAAAGGCATAGCCCTTCGCCTTCCAAAGCTCCGGGAAGTTCTGACAGCTGAGCGTGCTGCTCCATTCTGGCAGCAAAGAGCAAATCATTTAATGTAGAATCCTCCTCTCCCCTGCACTGGGAACACAGCGGCAGACAGACTGCTGCTGCAGGGGGGTGGGAGGTGGGAGGGAGACTGCTGTGCAGAGCTGGGAATGGAGTCATCTCCTTTTCCCAGCCTCAGGACTGGATGCTTCTGGTTGCTGTCTGAATTTAGAGACAGCATGCTGACACACTCACTCTTCCCCCAACGCGTACTCTGTCTCTCTCACATACACACTCCTCCTCCACTCTCATATACTCCCCCAATACAGTCCGTCTCTGTCTCTACACACACACGCCCTCCCCTTCCCCCCCCCCCCTTCAGTTGAAAAGTGGCTGGCAATCTAGTAGGATGCCCATAGAACAATGGGCTTAAGAAACCTGCATCATGTGATGTTGTGCCTGCCCATGAGGCATTGCAAAACCTTCCCAAAGCAGCCTGCGGCCAGTTGCACGGTGGGATAGCTACCCTCAGTGCACTGCTCTCTGTGTCCGTGCAAGAGCTGCTAGTGTGCCTGTGCTCTGCCAACACAGGGAGCATAGTGTAGACATGCAACAGTGCTTTAATTAAAGCGGCGTAACTTTTGTCAGCAAAACTCTGTAGTCCTAAGCAAGGACTACAGTTGTACGCAAGCGTACAAATAATTGAAGGGTGTAAGCAGCAGAGTGGTAGAGAAATAACTTAGGAATAATAAGAGGAAATTATTAAAAGGAAAAATCAAATGAAAACCCAGAAAACCTTCCCAACTGTGAGGTCTCCTAATGATGGAATGATCTCCCAAAGGAAATGGAAGAAGCTCAGTTTCTCTGAATATTAAAATTAGAGTTGATCAAATCTAGAAAATGTGCAGTGAAGAATCTTTCTTTGACACCCAGAGGTGAACTAAATGGCCATAGAATCTCATGTTACAGATTCTTTGAAAAGAAATATCCAATTTATTTGCATTGGGTTTATTCCAGTGCAAAGAAATCTCTTGGGTAAGGCTTGTTGGCAACCTTACGTCTACAAGAGACTCTGGGAATTGCAGTCTGTGATGTAGATGGTTTGCAATGTCTCGTGACTGAACGTGCAAATCTCTTGGCAGTTATTGCAAATGTATATATTTGGGTTGGGAGTTGCTTGCTTCCTCTGAGCTCTTTTCTCTTCAAGCTGTAGGAGCCAGCTTCTGTCATGGACTTTGATACCCTGATGGAGACAATGACGCCACTTGTTACGGTTACTTGCCAAGATTTCCCATTGGTCAGGATCAATTCCAGATTCCTTCATATCTCGCTTGCACATCTCTTTATAGCGAAACTTGGGATATCCTGTTGTTCTTGTTCCCTCCGATAGCTCCCTGTATAGCATGTTCTTGCATCCATCTTCCAAGCTACTCAGAGGGCCTAGCCAGCGCAGACGTGTTTGCTTGAGCAGAGCTGTCACACTTGGTAAATTTGCCTTTTGAAGAACCTCTGCATTGGTGACTTTATCCTGCCATTTGGTGTTGAGTATACGGTGTAAACAACATAGTTGGAAACTATTTAACCTTTTCTCCTGATGAGCATAAGTTATCCATGTTTCCCCACCATACATGAGAGTGCTGAGTACGCAGGCTTGGTACACTAGCATTTTGGTCTTGATGGTAAGCTTTGAGTTGTTCCATGCACTTTTAGTCAGTCTGCTAAAGGTGGTGGCAGCCTTTGCAACGCGAACATTTAGTTCTTCATCCAGTGAGAGGTTGGTGGTCACTGTAGACCCTAAATAGCTGAACTTTTGGACAATTACTAGCTGGTTTGCATGTAGGATAATTGAAGGATCTTGTGGAACCCGCCTATCCTAATACAACCATTTTCTTGATGCTGATGGTGGGAGCAAATGCCTGACAGGCACTTGAAAGGTAGTCCATGAGTTCTTGTAGTGGGTCTTTATTGTGGGCTATGAGGGCAGCATCATCAGCGAATAGAAGTTCCCTGATTAGCTCCTTTTTTACTTTGGTCTTGGACTTAAGTTGGGATAGGTTGAAGAGTTTCCCATCTGATCTCGTATGGAGATGCACTCCATCTTTCATGTCCTTAAATGCACAATTCAAGAGTACCGGGAAAAAGATTCAAAAGAGTGTAGAAGCAAGAACATATCCTTGCTTTACTCCACTTTTCATCTCAAAGCTGTCTGAAGTGGACCCATCAAATGGGTCCACTTGCTCTCATGTTGTTGTGGAATGAATGTATGACTTAATAGGGTTGGTGGGCATCCTATCTTTTCTAGTATTTCCAATAGACCTGCTCTGCTGACTGTGTCGAATGCTTTGGTTAGGTCCACAAAAGTGATGTACAATGGTCAGTGTTGCTTTTTGCACTTTTCTTGGAGTTGACACAGAGAAAATATCATCTCTATAGTTGATCTTCCAGCCCTGAATCCGCACTATGATTAAGGGTAGGCACAATTCACCAGCTGTTGTAAGTGCACTAAGATGACGTTTTGCGAAAGCCTTTCCTGCTACGCTTAGTAGCAGGATGCCCCTGAAGTTGTTGCAATTGCCCTTTTCGCCTTTATTTTTATACAAAGTGGTGATGTTTGCATCGCGCAACTCTTGTGGTACTTCACCCTCTTTCCAGCATTTAAGTAGCAGCTGATGAAGATATGGTAACAGGCTGTCTTTCTCACACTTGAGGATTTCCGCTCGGATGCCATATTTTCCAGGAGTCTTGCCACTTGCCCACTTCTACAGTGGGCTCCACATCTAGTTCTGGCATGACCTGTAGAGTTGGCATTTGGTCTAGTGATTTGCTGATGATGTTTCTTTCTTGTGCGTATAGCTCTGAATAGTGTTCAACCCAACAAGACAACTGCTTGCTTTTATCTATAATCATTTCACTGCTGTGTGATTTGAGAAGGGCAGCCTTGTTGACAGTGGGACCTAGAGCTTTCTTCAGGCCGTCATACATGACTGTGAGGTTTCCTGTGTCTAAGGCTGTCTGTATCTCTTCACAGACCTTGATCCAGTAATGATTTGCAGAACGTCTGCTTGCTCACTTTTGCATGTCAAAGTCTCACTTTGGTACTTTGTTGATTTCTTGTTGTGTTCCAGATAGAGGCTGTGTTCTTAATGTTGATGAGAGGTAATAGTTCTGCTTCGTTTTCTTCAAACCAGTCCTTTTTTGGTGGTCTCTTTCCCTCAAATGTAGCTAAAGCTGTTTCATAGAATCATAGAACTGAAAGGGGTGAGAGGTCATCTAGTCCAATTTTCTGCACTCAAGACAGGACTAAGTATTATCTACAGTATCAGAGGTGTAGCCATGTTAGTCTGGATCTGTAAAAGTAGCAAAGAGTCCTGTGGCACCTTATAGACTAACAGACGTATTTGGAGCATGAGCTTTCGTGGGTGAATACCCACTTCGTCGGTATTCCGTCTGCATCCGACGAAGTGGGTATTCACCCACGAAAGCTCATGCTCCAAATACGTCTGTTAGTCTATAAGGTGCCACAGGACTCTTTGCTGCTTTTATTATCTACACTATCCCAGACAGGTGTTTGTCCAACCTGTTCTTAAAAATCCCCAATGATGGAGATTCCACAAGCTCCCTAGGCAATTTATTCCAATGCTTAACATATCTGACAGAAAGTTTTTGTTTTCCTAATGTCCAACCTAAACTGCCCTTGCTGCAACTTAAGCGCATTGCTTCTTGTTCTATCCTCAGGGATTAAGAACAACAATTTTTCTCCCTCCTCCTTGTAACAACCTTTTATATACTTCGTGGATTGTTGTTCTTAAATCTTCCCAAAATTCCTCTGCCTTCTCAGGTAATGACTTCCCATGCATGCTAAGTTCAAAAGTCTTCACAAAGTCCTGGCAATTCCTGTGGTTTTCAGTGTTAATAGCATTGATTTGGGGCTTGCTCCTAGGTTTTGCTCTGTCGTTTCTTGGCTGTAATCTTCACTTTGCTACTAATCAAGGAGTGGTCAGTGTCACAATCAGTGCTGTGGAACGTGTGTGTGTTCTGCACTAAGGGTAGGTCTTTCCTCCTGACAATAACAAGGTCTAATTTGTGCCAGTGGCCTGGTCGTGGATGTCGCAATGACACTTTGTGGCACTCTTTTCCTGTAAAATATGAATTGGTAATGCATATTTGGTTTTGGGTGCAGCATTCAAGACGTCATTGGCTGTTCTCATTCATCTTGCCAATGCCAAAATGTCCTAGGCAATCTGGCCATGAGTTGTCTGCACCAACTCTTACATTAAAGACACCAAGGAGGAAAAGTTGCTCAGTTGATGGTATTCTTTTGATGACTTAATGCAAAGAGTCGTAAAATATATCCTTCTCCTTGGGGTTAGATTTCAGTGTTGGTGCATAGGCACTAATGATGTTCACAGAGCCGATGGTCATGTGAAATTTAAGTGAAATGATATGCTCTGACTTCCCAATGGGTGTTTCTAGGAGCTTTACCTACTTGTTTCTCACAGCGAAACCGATACCGTGCAGACGATTTTCTTCACTGCTTTTACCTTGCCAAAATAAGGTCTCTTGACAGAACCAGCATCTGTAAATCTTGTTTCCTGAAGTGCTGCAATGTCAACATTGAGTTTGTACAGCTCACAGTCTATCAAAGCTGATTTCTGTATGCTGTTTTTGTATTGTAGGTCATCATTGGTCAATCCCAGACAAGTGGTCCTGACATTCCAGCTTCCAAGCTGGAAAGTTCTTGGTTTCTTATTTTTGCCAGGTGCAAGGTTTCAATCTGCATTTCAACTTTTCGTTTAGCCCACGCCCCCCAGGAGGCGGACAGACCATGGCGGGTCAGCACTTGACTGTCCGGGGTCTGCCGGCTTTGTGGCAGGCAGTGACTGACCAATAGAACACTGTGATTCCTCCCACCGTTGAAGGTGATCTGTGGCACCCTCCTCTTCACCAGACAAGTTAGAGCTTATAACCCATAACTGCCACCTTCCGTGTTGTGTCCAAATCTAAATGAAGGCTCTCTGGCTGCCTGCCTGGAAGGCTTTAGTCCGTTTCAGTTTCTACCTATAGGTAAAGAGCCTTCTGGGTGGCCAGCCAGCAAGCCAAAAGCTTCTGGTTTGGCTCTCACCGAACAGAATTTTCTGGAAATCCCTTCCCATGAAAAATCTGATGGTTTTGACTTTGTCTCTTTTTGGGATGAAAAATTTGTCAGATGAAATCTGTTACAGGATGAGATTTCCATTCCCAGTGACAAGGTTCCTACTTATAAAAGGGAGCCCCCTCTCTTCCTGTAGTCTCTGTTTTGTCATTCCGAGCTGCTCAGTACAAATCCGAGGGCTGCTATGTATAATAGACACCTGGGTGGATATGGAACATGTTTATAACATTCTATATGAAGTGCAGAACATTCTAAACTTTTTCGGAATGTAAGCAGGACACTGCTAATGCTTGAGTGCTTCAACTAGATTTTAGCTGATTTGATCTGGATTTAATGGCTGGATTAAATAACTAATCACTGGTGTCAGTCTAATGAATCTAGTTTCCAGTTAATATAGTTCTGTTATAGAAAAACCCTCAGCTTTCACTTGAAGGGATTATTGGTACTTAACAAATAGTGCTTTCTAGGGTGACACTTCCAAGTGTATTGGTACAGAAATGCAGGGAAATCGTAGTCAACACAACCATCAAATTAACTTCTCAAGCATCACTATAGTTTACCTGCTGTGGGCTAGAGTAGGCAATGAGGCAACACAAACTCTACTAAACCTGACTGCCTAGTCCTGTACATCCATTGGGCTATATGGTTGATAGCTTTCTTCTTGGTGTCTTATGGGCAGAACTTATTGCCTAGTGCTTTTTTTTTGTATCCCTTTCCTTCCTTTCCCCCATCTTATGCTCTGACCCGCCACTAAGTTCTGTGTGCACATGGCAGGAGAGTGAAACTCGTAAGAAGCTTAATCTATGCAGTGATAGCACTCTTGGTTAATGAATTAATTCCTTCCAAATCCTCCTTCCTAGGGCAGAAAACACTACACATTACAGCAAGGTGTCTGGAAATTTTGTGACATGAATTTAATGTAGATCATATGGTAGGCATACTAATGATATGTACAGTTTCCAGTGGTGAACTGTCTGGGTATGCTAAAGCAGAACTCTGTGTGTGCAACTAAGGACTTTTCATAGGTTATGGTTGGCTGTCTATTATAGAAGATCATGACTTCTTATAGCAAAGCATTCTGGGACCATCCTAACTTGCTGGGACAATAGTATTCATAGGTTCCAGAAACCTGTCTATGGTACACCCAATGTAACCACTAACTAAAGAGACAATTCCCCCCCCCCCACCCGCCAATTTCCATGGCTCATGTGTGTCACGTTATGATGGGCATGGTAATCATTGTTCATGGTCACCAAAATGAAAGCAAAACCACGAAGCAAAAATTGGGGACCTAGTCAGCATTTAAAGAATTACACTTCTGTCTAAAAATGTTTTCCTTAGATGACTAGTGGAAAGATTTGAATAAGCAGCTGTTCTGTGCACTTGATATTCTCATTCTTGCTGTTTTATGATGTGTGCCATTGTCATGGGATCTCACCCCCACTTTGAGCTTGTGGGTTCAAAGAGGGGACCCGCAGGTATTCTCCCCCCACCCTAACCCTTAGGGTAGGATTCCTTCTCGCTGCCACCAGTCAGGTTAACGTGTCTGACGCACGGCCTGTCCCCAAGCTTCCCTGGGAACCCAGATTCAAATCCCTTGAATCTCTACACACAGGGAAGCAGCCCACTTCCCCCCTCCCTCTCCTGCTCTCTCTCTGCTTGGAGACAACCCTTGTCTCCACCGAGTGGCGCCTAGCTTCCTTCCCCTGAATCCACAGGTAAGGAACTTAACCAAGTCCTGAACTTAAAAGAGTTTATTAAAAGAATAAAAGGAAGAAGAGAAAAAATACACAATCTCTATGAATCCAAGATAGACATTCATAGGGTCTAATCTTATTAATCCCTGGAGAAATTTCTCCCTTTTCCTCAGTACAAACAATACAGGCAAAATTACGAATAATCAATGCAAACACACAGAATTGCAGACACAGGATTCTTATATGCAATTACCCAGTTCTTCTAATACTCACTAGCTTGAATAGGAGAAATTAGTTCAGAAAGATGAGCAGACTTGGTTAAGCGTCTGGTCTGGTGTAGGTCCAGACGGCTAAGAACTCAGAACAAAGAACACAGAGACCCAAGTTCCCGCTCTCTGGGATTTTCAAATTCTCTTCCCTGATTGGTCCTTTGGTCAGGTGTTTCACCAGGTCTGTGTTAACCCTTTACAGGTAGACCTTAACCCTTAACTAACTACTTATGACACGCCCCCCAAATCACCAACAGTGGGAGCACTGGCGGTGATTTCCTCCTAAACTGCAAAACCAACAGAGTAATAAACACATGCACTATTACATATACTACTAAGCATATAACATGTAAAGAACACTTTTTAGCCACTAGATTCTGGGAAACTGTCACGAGAGAGTGCATCAGCAACTTGGTTGGAAGCTCCTGAAATGTGTTGAATTTCAAAATCAAAGTCTTGGAGAGCTAAACTCCATCTGATAAGTTTTTTGTTGTTTCCCTTGTTAGTATGAAGCCACTTTAGTGCAGCATGATCGGTTTGTAGCTGGAACTGCCGTCCCCAAAGGTATGGGCGTAGCTTTTCCAAGGCATACACAATGGCGTAACACTCTTTTTCACTGACGGACCAGTGGCTTTCCCTCTCAGACAGCTTCTTGCTGAGAAACACGACAGGATGGAAGTTGTGATCCGGTCCTTCCTGCATTAGTACCGCTCCTACCCGTTCAGATGCATCAGTGGTAACTAGGAAGGGTTTGTCAAAGTCCGGGGCCCTTAATACAGGGTCAGACATGAGCATCGCCTTAAGCTGGATAAAGGCTTCCTGACACTCATCAGTCCACTTAACTGCATTTGGCTGGGTTTTCTGGTCAGATCAGTTAGTGGAGCAGCGATTGGCTGTAGTGTGGTACAAATCGCCTGTAATATCTGGCCAACCTAAGAAGGATTGGACCTGTTTCTTTGACCTTGGGACAGGCCACTGTTGGATAGCCTCCACCTTGGCCTGTAGGGGGTTGATGGTTCCTTGACCCACCTGGTGTCCTAGGTAAGTCACTCTGTTTTGGCCTATTTGACACTTTTTGGCCTTAACAGTTAGTCCTGCCTGCCTGATGCGCTCAAAAACCATTTTCAAATGTTCTAGGTGTTCAGGCCATGAATCAGAAAAATGGCCACATCATCGAGGTATGCAACTGCACAGTCTTCCAATCCTGCTAGTAGACCATCCACCAGCCTTTGGAAGGTGGCAGGTGCATTCCGCAGTCCGAATGGAAGCACAGTAAACTCATACACCCCTGCATGGGTGATGAAGGCAGATTTTTCCCTGGCGGGTTCATCTAGTGGTACCTGCCAGTATCCCTTGGTTAAATCAATGGTAGAGATGAACTGGGCACGTCCCAACTTTTCCAATAGCTCATCAGTGCGTGGCATTGGATAGTTGTCTGGACGAGTTACAGCATTGAGCTTACGGTAGTCCACACAAAAGCGTATTTCCCCATCTGGTTTGGGAACCAGAACCACTGGAGATGCCCATGCACTGGTAGAAGGGCGGATGATACCCATCTCCAACATGTTGTCAATCTCCTGTTTAATAGCAACTTTGGCATGAGGTGACACCCTGTAGGGTGGGGTCCTAATCGGGTGAGCATTACCTGTGTCAATGGAGTGGCAGGTTTGCTCAGTCCGTCCTGGGTTGGCTGAGAACAAGGGCGCGAAGTGAGTGCATAGCTCCTTGATCTGTTGCCGCTGCAGACGTTGCAGGGTTGTGGAGAGGGTCACCTCTTCTACACCACCATTTCTTTTACCTTCGTAGTAGACACCTTCAGGCCACTCGGTGTCATCTCCTTCCTGAACTGTAAAGTGACAGACCTGTAATTCTCTGGGATAAAAGGGCTTTAGAGAGTTAACATGAAACACTTTAGGCTTTAAAGAGGAATCAGGGAATGTTATGAGGTAGTTAACAGCTCCCAGGCGCTCCTGGACCATGTATGGTCCTTCCCAGGGCCTTCCATCTTATGGGCCTGTTGCGCCTTCAAGACCATGACCTGGTCTCCTACCTTGAAGGACCGCTCCTTGGCATGTCGATCATACCAGACCTTTTGCTCCGCTTGAGCATCTCCTAAGTTCTCTCGAGCAAGGGCCCAAGAGTCTCGGAGGGTGTTTTGAAGGTTGCTTACAAAGTCCAGAATGTTAGTCCCTGGAGGAGGTGTAAACCCCTCCCATTGCTGCTTTACCAGCTGTAATGGCCCCTTAACCTCATGGCCATATACCAGCTCGAATGGTGAGAATCCTAAACTGGGATGTGGAACAGCCCTGTAGGCAAACAGCAACTGTTGTAACACTAGATCCCAATTATTGGAGTGTTCATTGTCGAATTTGCGGATCATGGCCCCAATGTTCCATTAAACCTTTCCACTAGGCCATTAGTTTGGTGGTGGTGCGGAGTGGCAACCAAATGATGCACCCCATGAGTTTCCACAGGTCTTTCATGGTCCCTGATAGGAAATTTGTTCCCGAATCTGTAAGAATTTCAGAGGGCCAACCCACCCTGGTAAAAATGTCAGTTAAGGCCTGGCACACCGTTTGAGCCCTGGTGTTGCCTAGAGCTACTGCTTCCGGCCATCTGGTAGCAAAGTCCACAAAAGTCAGTATGTACTGCTTTCCTCTGGGGGTCTTTTTTGGGAAAGGACCCATAATATCCACAGCTACTCGCTGAAATGGGACCTCAATTATGGGAAGTGGCTGGAGAGGGGCCTTGACCTGGTCTTGAGGTTTTCCTACCTTTTGGCATACCTCACAAGACCGGACATACTTGGCAACGTCCTTGCCCATCCCCTCCCAGTCGAAGGACCTTCCCAACCTGTCTTTGCTTCGGTTCACCCCAGCATGGCCACTGGGATGATCATGGGCTAAGCTTAAGAGCTTTTGGAACTAGCAACCTTTTTGAGGATGCCAGCCCTCTTGGTGTCCACCATAAAGACTTTCCTTGTATAACAGTCCTTGCTCCACAGCGAACAGGATCGGTTAGTGGAGCTGAGAGGCGGTGGGTTGCTGCGTGCCGCCGCCCATGCTTTCTTGAGGCTGTCATCGGCTTCCTGCTCTGCTTGGAACTGTTCCCTTGAGGCGGGAGACACCAGTTCCTCTGGGAGTGATGTAGGTGATGAGATTGTTTCTGTTGACTGTGAACCGCTCTCCGCTGGTCCACGAGGTGTTATTTCAGGCTCCGGCTGAGCCTCTAGGGTAGGGTTGTCTGCTGGTTTTTCCAGTTCAGGCCCGTTGTCGCCCTCTGGCGGTGGAGTTGTAATAGCTGGCGCCGGTGCTGGCGCTGGGTGCCCTTCCAGTTCCGGTTCTGGGACTGGATGAACTATGGCTGCTGTCGGTGTTGGCATGGGATCCGGTTCCACCACCTCTGTCTGGGTCTCTGGTAACACAGACGGGGTCTTGGTGGATGGCTCAGGAACAGGGATGGGTGCAGCAGCTCGTCTGGCTTGGCTGCGTGTAACCACTCCCTCTGTTTCTGGCGGCTCAACGTGATGGGCCAAGTGGTTGCCCAGTATCATGGGGACAGAATAATTGTCATAGACAGCAAAAGTCCACGTCCCTGACCAGCCCTTGTACTGGACAGGTAAACGCACTGTAGGTAATGTTACAGGTTTTGACATGAAGGCGAACTGTCACTTTGGTTTTCGGGTTGATGAATTTGGGGTCCACGAAGGTTCGGTGGATAGCTGACACATGTGCTGCAGTGTCTCTCCATGCGATAACTTCCTTTCCGTCCACTCTCAAAGTTTTCCTAAAGCATATGGGTATTTGAGAGATATCTAATTCGGGTTTCCTTGGTGTGCAGGTGCAAGGAGTTGGACCAGTTCAGGTTCTTTGGGCATTTGGCTTTGATATGCCCCAGTTCATTGCATCCAAAACATCGCCCACTTGATGGGTCACGGGGTTGTGTTGGTTTACTGGAAACTGGTGAGGTAGAAGAAGAGGTAGGGTGTGACTGTGCTTGGGTTGTAGGTGTGGGCTTGATTGGCCTCGATGGTAAGGTTTAGTCTCGGTGGGTACCGTGTGTGATTCGCTCCCTTTGGCAGTAGCTTTCGTGTTGTCTACCGATGCCGTCCAGCTGGCTCCAATCTCTCCTGCCTCAGTGAGAGGTTTTGGTTTACCATCTTGGATGTAGCGTCTAATGTTCTCAGGAACACCATCTAGGAACTGCTCCATCATCATCAGGAGGTGTAGGTCGTCTAGCTCCTTAACCGTGGATCCTGATATCCATGAGAAATAGTGTTTTCCAGGTAAGCAGCGTGCTCTGGAAATGACATCTCTGGTTTCCATTTCTGGGCTCTGAAGGCGTGATCAGGGTGATGCCCATTCTGAGTCTGGCCTTGGTTAGGAACAGTGGAAAGTCGTCCATCTGGTCTCTAGGCATTTCAGCTGCCACAAGGGATAATTGTCCGCTGAGCTGTGACCTCAGCTCCATCATGTATTGGTCTTTAGGAAGACGGTATCCAATACAGGCCCTCTCAAAGTTTTCTAAAAAGGCCTCAACATCATCCCCTGCCCTGTAGGCGGAAATTTTCTCGAAAAGTTTGATCAGTAGGTGGATGGGGTGGTGGATTATGCTGCTTAGCCTGTTCTACTTCCAGAGCCTGCCTCTGGATTTCCAGATCTTTCTCTCTTAATTCCATTTGTCTGATGTGGTCTGCCTCTCTGGCTTTCTGGTCTGCCTCCATGGCTGCCATGGCCATCTTGTGTTCTCTCTCTTTGGCTTCCAGGATTTTTATTTGCAATCGAGCAAGCTCTAGTTGGTCACTTGTTTCCGTCATATCTGTGCCTTGGGGTGCTGGACACCCCCTCCCTGTTTATGATAACTTGAGTAGAGAAAGGGTAATTAATCCTGTGTATAGCAAATTGTGTGTTGCAACTCTCTATTGTTCTGTACTGAGCAATAGGGAAAATCTAGAAAACTCTCTGTCTCTCTGCGAGAAAAGACTAGTGAAAATCTCAGTGGCTTCCTGGCTTCTGCATTTCAAAAGTCACAGGAAAAAAAAACTGGCTTCAGGAGCTCTCTCTCCTCGCCAAACCTGTTTTCCCTGTTGGGCGGGATGAGCTCGGAGGAGCACTCCCCCCACCCAAGGAATCCTGATCACACAAAGGAGGGACACACCTCCTTGCAACCAGAGCTAAAAACCTCTGTCTTGAGATTCCTTATCTCCCCAGCAAACCTGTGAGGGCACTTCCCCCCACCTAAGGAATGCACACACTTTCTTTTCCTCAAGGTGCTTTTCTATGCCACCAAAACTGCTTTTTCCTCAAGCTGCCTGTCCAAGCAACCCAAAAGAAAAACTGCTTCCAACAAAGCCTGCTGGAAACTCAATTCCCTCCAGCCAACCTGGCTGAAGATTTCTTCTAACAATGGGTTCGAAACTCCGCTGCCACCATGTCATGTTAACGTGTCTGACGCACGGCCTGTCCCCCAAGCTTCCCCTGGGGAACCCAGATTCAAATCCCTTGAATCTCTACACACAGGGAAGCAGCCCACTTCCCCCCTCCCTCTCCTGCTCTCTCTCTGCTTGGAGACAACCCTTGTCTCCACCGAGTGGCGCCTAGCTTCCTTCCCCTGAATCCACAGGTAAGGAACTTAACCAAGTCCTGAACTTAAAGAGTTTATTAAAAGAATAAAAGGAAGAAGAAAAATACACAATCTCTATGAATCCAAGATAGACATTCATAGGGTCTAATCTTATTAATCCCTGGAGAAATTTCTCCCTTTTCCTCAGTACAAACAATACAGGCAAAATTACGAATAATCAATGCAAACACACAGAATTGCAGACACAGGATTCTTATATGCAATTACCCAGTTCTTCTAATACTCACTAGCTTGAATAGGAGAAATTAGTTCAGAAAGATGAGCAGACTTGGTTAAGCGTCTGGTCTGGTGTAGGTCCAGACGGCTAAGAACTCAGAACAAAGAACACAGAGACCCAAGTTCCCGCTCTCTGGGATTTTCAAATTCTCTTCCCTGATTGGTCCTTTGGTCAGGTGTTTCACCAGGTCTGTGTTAACCCTTTACAGGTAGACCTTAACCCTTAACTAACTACTTATGACAGCCATTTTCCCAGGTTTTTTGTGTCCCTTACTGCAGGGGTTCTCAACCTTTTTCTTTCTGAGACCCCCCCTCCCAAAATGCTATTTAAAACTCCATGGCCCACTTGTGCCACAATAATGGGGTTTCTGTGTATAAAAGCGAGGGCTGGCGTTAGGGGGTAACAAGCAGGCCACTTGCTTGGGGGGGCCTCATGCCACAGGAGCCCCCACAAAGCTACATTGCTCAGGTTTCGGCTTCAGCCTCAGATAGAAGGGCTCAGGGCCTGGGCTTCAACCCCATGCAGCAGGGCTTCGGCTTTCTGCTCTGGGCCCCACTGAGGCTAATGCTGGCCCTGCTTGGTGGCCCCCCTAAAACCTCCTCACAGCCCCCCAGGGGACCTTGGATCCCTGGTTAAGAACCGCTGCCTTACAGCAATAAGGAGGAAAGAAACATCTTAAAGTGACTGCTGAACCACAAGGTTTGGTAGGAGGTCTAGAGCAGATGTAGAACCAGAAACTACCTTAAATACTATTTTTAATGTAGCTAGGCTGTGTCCCCTTTAAGTAACATGTCAACAAATATGTGCAAACTGAAGCTACAAATGCACCCTAATACAAAAGTTAGAAGTCAGTTCCTCCTGTCACCTTGAGCAAAGGAAGATGCTGTCTGCTATGCAGCGTTTTATAACGCCTGCAACTCCTTACTGAGGAAATGGTCCTTGGGACTTGTCAGGTAAAGACTATTCTAGTTATTTGATTCTGATAGTAATAAGCTTCTGCAGACTCTTAAGAATTCTCTTCCCTCTTGGCATGGGAACTCCTAATATTATTTAGTGCCATAAGTGCAAGTGGAACTTCCTGGGATAACCTGACAGTTGTAAACATAGAGCTGCAATCATTTGAATTGTCATAATGTGCCACTTAAATGTGCATGATTTTGGAACCCTTATGTGGTACGATGACAAATGTTAATTGTTTGGAAACTATACTAACAAATTAGTTCAGAGGAAACTACATAAGCTTGTATTTTTATTTTAGACAACAGTTACAGCATTCTGCAAACCATCTCGCCAAGGAGACAAATGAGTACCTAAAGGAGCTGGGATCTCTGCCACTTCCCTTATCTGCTTCTGAACAGGTTTGTGGGGTGAAGCTTCAGTGGAAAGGAAGAAAAATTATCATAATATTTTCTTAAGAAACAAACACAATAACTTGTGTCATTACAGGACAAGTATGAACTAGCAAATCTAGGTCATCAGATAGGGTGACCTCTGTCTAAAGAGAGCAGAGAGCACCTGAGGAAGTGAGGTTTTTTATCCATGAAAGCTTATGTCCAAATATATCCGTTAGTCTTTAAGGTGCCACTAGACTCTTCGTGGTTTTTGTGGATACAGACTAACACGGCTACCCCCCGATACAGAATTGTATAGGGATGCTTTAAAATGGTGAGTGAAGCCAGGGAGTCCTCAGTGCCCCATGTCGCTTGTGTTTGTAGAACACAAAGTTTTACTTTCAGCTTGCGTGGATTTCTGTGCTGAGACTTTATCCCAAAAGAGATTGGAACACAACCTAGATCTATGATCATTCTGTCACAGGGATGTGACAGGCTTCTTGGTATAGTGTAAACTAGGGAGTCTTCTTGTAACGAAGAGGGTCTTTAATCCATTGGCATCCTGATCAGCTGCTGTCTCATGGGTTTACCATGGGTGAATGATCCTGGAACCTCCGAGTTCTAATTCTGGCTCTGCCATTGAGAGCTTGCCCACAATGGACATTACTTCACAGCAAGCCAGGGTGTGACCAGCTTGCTGCACACTTATATTCCATGTGGACACTGTTGCAGTGCAATGGGAGTTCCGCAGTGCACTCATAGTGTACCACCACTTCAAATAGCAGTATGTCAGAGGGCATCCATTGATTAAACCTGACAACGGAAATTAGACCAAAGTATTACAGCCCACAGCTAGGTTCCCTGTAAGCTGCACAGCCGTGCAAGAGGCTGTTTAGAGACGTGGAGGTCCCCCGGCCCAGCCCCTCCAGAATGGCAGGGGAGAGGAGCCCCTCCCCCAGCCCTGGCCTGCTAGAACTGCCATGGCCGGGGAGAGGAGCCCATCCCCTGGCCCGGACCGGCCCAGCTCTGCTGGAGCTGCCACGGCCAGGGAGAGGCACCTCTCCAAGCCCAGGTGCTACTGTGGGGAGAGAGAGCTGGGGGAGTCATGCACCATAGCCCCAGGGCAGCCTGCACCCCAAACCCCTCATCCTTGGCCCCACACTAGAGCCCGCACCCCCAGCCAGAGCCCTCACCCCCCATACCCCAACCCTCTGTCCCAGCCATCACCTCCATGTTGGTGCACATAACAAATTTCACTTTGCACATGGGTGGGGAAAATCAGAGGGAACACTGGCCCACAGGCAACTAGATTTATGTGCCACAGGCAGAGAATAAGAGGGACTGAGGTGTACCAGGGCCTCAAGTACATTTTTGGGAATCCCATCCTCACCCCTGCAGCTGGCCAGCTGAACCCTGAGCTTTTAGGAACATAAGATACACAATAGAAGTGAGCTCTTGGGCTGTTGAACCCTTCCCCCTCCACAGCATAACAAGCAACCCCATCGTACAATTGCACTCATAAAATTGTCCATCTCTCTCTGTCTCTCAACTCCTATGAATGCGAGAGACACCGCTATAGCAAAACTGACTCCCCGGTCATATTGGAACAGATACAGCCAGGCAATGATTACAGGTGCTTGTCTTGCTAGATGAGGTTTTAGCTTATCTGCTTCTGTGGGTGGGGCAAGGTTTGTCATTTGTTACCAGTGACTCCTGGTGGTGAGTTTGCATAGCAGGTTTGAGTTCTGAGATGAAGACTGGGAGGAGTGTGACAAGGATGGCTAACCCACCAAAAGGAAGAGACTTGGGGGTTAGTGTGGGATTGGAACAAAAAGTAATTGCTTCAGACTGAAGAACTGGTGATAAAGATTCTTTCTAGGCTGCCTTCTCAGCCTACCTACGCACAGAAGAAAAAAACACAAAAACCTTGCTGCAGGAAAGTTGCTTGGGAGTTCATGGACATTGTTTCAAAGATATCTTCTGTGCATCCTTCACTATTGTGCGAGTGACAGAAGGTTGAGTGCCCCAGACTAGATCTTCCTTACCAACAGGAAGGTTGGGAGATTTATGTGGAATGCCCTTGAAAAAGCTGCATGGTTCCAAATGAGAATTTTTTCTGGTTTTTTCAGGACTTGCAAGTACCCATTGTGCTCCTCCATACATGGAGGGCTCAGCTGTTCATCAGAAAGGCTTGTAATCTGAGAAGACAACAATTTAAACTTTTGCATCACTGAAGTAAAAGACTTAGGTGGCTGGTTATTGCAGCCATGTGCAATGTCTGACTATATAAACGGACATTTAGGTCTGTACTGTGTTCCTGTGGGTTAATGTCTTATTGCAAGAAATGCAGAGTTAATTCTACTTTCACAGGAGTGTCATGTTTCTAAGAATACATTAAGCATGTGATGAGGCTTAGGAAAATGTGCGTTTAACTATGAACTTGGGCACTGAGGAATTCTGCTTCCTAATGCAACTAACTGCACAAATCGATGCTGTTGTATCCTACAAGCTGTATAAGGAGTGTAGAATGAGAACTCTCCTCACTTCCTGAGTGCAGTAGAACAGGGCTGCTTCTCAAAAACAGGGGCACTGATCCTTTGCAGAACAACAAGGGCTTGATAACTCATTTGCAAAATAAGAGCCCTGTGTTTAATAATTCAGAAGTGTAAATGACCCAGTTAGAGAAATGAGCTGGCAGCCCTTGGCTATGTATTTAAAATACAAAAATGAATTTCCAGGTTGTGCCTTTTCCTAGAGAATGTCTGCTGACCCCACACTTTCCCCTCCCCATACAGGAGATATTATTAGAACTGGGATTTTTCAAAGTCTGTCGTGTGGACCACATCTTAAGAATCAGAGGGGTAGCCGTGTTAGTCTGGATCTGTAAAAGCAGCAAAGAGTCCTGTGGCACCTTATAGACTAACAGACGTATTGGAGCATGAGCTTTCGTGAGTGAATACGGACATGCATCTGACGAAGTGGGTATTCACCCACGAAAGCTCATGCTCCAATAGGTCTGTTAGTCTATAAGGTGCCACAGGACTCTTTGCTGCTTTTACACATCTTAAGAGACTCCCTTCCCTTGTATACCACTGTACAGACCACTTCTCCCTCCCATTGAGCAAGCTAACATCCCAGTGATAAAAACAGCAATTGTGTACATGGTTTTCCTCACACTTTCCATGTAATGCATCTTTTGCTGTCCCATTGCAGTTTACTAGATGGGGAAAGAAGGAGGAGGAAACAGTACTGTGTGACCAGCCAGCTCTCTGCAGACCACCAGGAAGTGCTCTGCAGACTGCTGGTTTGGTACACCCTGCATGGAAACTTTCCCTCGCTATCTGGATTCTGCAAGCTGTAGAAAGCCATGGGTGCTGGTTTTGTAGCAAGCTGACATATCCAGAGGAAACAGAAGGCCCATTCCAGCTCCAGATTTCTCCAGCTTCTTACCAGAAATCTGCAGAGCTGCTTGGAGAAGGGGCTCGCTGTTGCTGTATAGTGGCTCTCTCCTTCACCCACTCTCCCCTGGCCTTATGGCAGTGCTATAGCATTAAAATACAATTGGGATGTGTATTCAGAACTGTTACTTAGTATCTTAAAAGGCATTTAGAAGCTATTTGCTGTAAGGGATAGCTGACTGTGAAGAAGAAGCTAAATTATAGGCAATGCAAAATTGTACCAAAATGCTGCATAGTGGAGCATTTGTTGGCCAACATCAAGTCTCTTTATCATTCTAATGTGCATTTGAATGCCCTTGCCTTTCCATGGGAAGGTAGTGGGAAGCTCTAGTCATCTTATGAGGTTCCCTGCCCAAAGGCCTTGAGCACATGATTTATGAGGAGAGGCTGAGGGAACTGGGATTGTTTAGTCTGCAGAAGAGAAGAATGAGGGGGGATTTGATAGCTGCTTTCAACTACCTGAAAGGGGGTTCCAAAGAGGATGGATCTAGACTGTTCTCAGTGGTAGCAGATGACAGAACAAGGAGTAATGGTCTCAAGTTGCAGTGGGGGAGGTTTAGGTTGGATATTAGGAAAAACTTTTTCACTAGGAGGGTGGTGAAGCACTGGAATGGGTTACCTAGGGAGGTGGAGGAATCTCCTTCCTTAGAGGTTTTTAAGGTCAGGCTTGACAAAGCCCTGGCTGGGATGATTTAGTTGGGGATTGATCCTGCTTTGAGCAGGGGGTTGGACTAGATGACCTCCTGAGGTCCCTTCCAACCCTGATATTCTATGATTCTATCTAACACACAACAAAAGGTAACACATCTCCATGGGAACTAAGGAGACAGGCTGGGCATAAACAAAATATAAACCTTAAATAGATAAGCCCAAAGCACTCTCCTGCTAAATTTTGTGATAAAGGATGCAGTTTTGAGCCTTGACTGAAAGAGTGATGCTCATGTGCTGAGGCATATCCATGGGATGGGAAGAGTGCTCGGTGAAGGAAAATCTTGTCAATCATCCTCTTCAAAATACCATTACGGGATCTGCAGCAGCAGATCTTGCCTCAACCTGATCCTAAATTTAAAGGCTTAAATACCAGTTGTAAGTAAGAGTGAAATTCCATGCTCTGTATAGTCGTTCAACATGTGCAATTCAGTTTCCCTCTAGTGGACAAGAAGTCCTTGACAAGTTATGCTGCCATATGGATAGGGCCCTACCAAATTCATGGCCATGAAAAACACGTCATGGCCCATGAAATCTGGTCTCCCACCATTAAATCTGGTCTCTTGTGTGCTTTTACCCTGTACTATACAGATTTCATGGGGGAGACCAATGTTCCTCAAATTGAGGGTCCTGACCCAAAAGGGAGTTGCAGGGAGATCACAAGTTATTTTAGGGGGGGCTGCAGTATTGCCTCCCTTATTTCTGCTCTTTTGGAGCTGGGTGGCCAGAGAGTGGCAGCTGCTGGCCGGGCACCCAGCTCTGAAGGCAGCACCCTGCCAGCAGTAGTGCCGAAGTAAGGGTGGCAATACCATACCATGCCATCCTTACTTCCGTGCTGTTGGTCGCGGTGGCTCTGCCTTCAGAGCTGGGCTCCCGGCCAGCAGCCGCCGCTCTCCAGCTCTCCGGTTCTGAAGGCTGCGCCACTGTAGCAGTACTGCAACCCCCCACTCCCCTCCCACCCCCTAATAACCTTGTGATCCCCTCCCCACAACTTCTTTATGGGTCAGGATCCTTAAAATAACACTGTGAAATTTCAGATTTAGATAGCTGAAATAATGAAATTTACTATTTTTAAAATCCTATGGCCATGAAATTGACCAAAATGGACTGTGAATTTGGTAGGGCCTTACATATGGAGTAATAGTTGCAATATGTGAATGTCTCTTGCTGGAAGTGCCAATAATTACTTTTCAGCATCCCAGCCAAAGAGTTCATGAAAGCCTGAATCAGTATGGCAAGATTCTTCCCAGAAGAAAGTTAAAAGTTGCATTCCTATCTGAATCTGCTTCATTGGATTATGCTACTGCATCAAATGCCTTCTCATAAAACTGTTTGAAAAATTATTCATATTTGCTTAATAAGAATGTTGAAATGTGGACAAGAACTGACTAAAGGATCATAAACTGGGTAATAAACAGTACTGTCTCAAGTTGTAGGAAACCTGTATAGTAGGTACCACACAAATCTGCCCTCATCTTAGTTAACATCCTTAATGAGCTGGAAGAGGGGTGTGCGTGGCACATTTAATGAAACTAGTACATGACACACAAAAAGGGAAGAGTTCAACCCTAATGAGGACAGAATTCAACCAAACTAAACAAATATGAGAAATATGGAAAAGGTAAAATGAGACTCGCCTTGGAGGGAAATGTAGCTAATAAATCTGGAGAAAAACAAGCTGAAACACAGACAAGGAAAGCAGTTATCCCACGAGATTAAGGGATAATAGACCGCGAATTAAATGCAATTTTGTATTGTGGAAAATGCAGCACTCTAGGGGCTTGTCTACACTATGGATGCAACAGTAGCACAGCTATGGTGTTGAAGTGTGGACACTTCCTACAGCGATGAAAGGGTTTTCCATCACTGTATTAAATCCACCTCCCCAAACAGTGATTGCTAAATAAACGGAAGCATTCTTCCATCAACCTAGCCACATCTACAGCAGGGGTTAAGTTGGTGTAGCTATGGTGCTTAATGTTGTGAAATTTTCACACTCCTGAATGATGTAGGAAGTAGCGAAGTAGACCAGGCTCAGGGCTGCATACAGAGGCAGTTTATGGAACAGGAAGGTCAGTTCCCGTGTACAGCTCTGTCGTAATCACATAGGGAACACACTATTCCGTATTAAGGGAAATATTGACAAAGTAGAGAGAACTTGAAGAAAGTCACTGACCATCCTCCAGCTTTTGTAGGATTCACTTGCCAGGAAAAGATAGGGTTAAATTCTTCTATCTTGACTAAATGAGTTACTGAGGGATCTGCAGGGGATTTAGGCCTGTAGGTATCTGAATCTTGTTAACCTAAGGAGACTGGCTGATTATTTAGTACAGTCCATGTGGTATGACTAGGAATAATGGGTTGCAATGTACTAGATTCTGGAAGTGTCTGCAGGAAAGTTTCCTCACTCTCTAAATTTAAAGCTAAACTAGAGAACCCCATGGTAGGGAATGATCTGGCATTGGCAGGGGCTGGACTGGGTAATCTGGCTGAACACTGGAGATAGGGGCCTCCTGAAGCTCCAAGCTGTGTGGATTGTCTCATCAGTAGATATTTGAATAACTAGTTATCTTATTTCAATTCTTTAGCGCCAACAGAAGTTGCAGAAGGAGCGTTTAATGAATGACTTCTCTGCGGCCTTAAATAACTTCCAGACGGTGCAGAGAAAAGTGTCTGAGAAGGAGAAGGAGACTGTAGCCAGGGCACGGGCTGGCTCTCGTCTCTCGGTAAGTATTTTAAGAGGAGTTGTATAATGAGCTCAGCGAGCTCTGAAGTCTTTATTACAAAGGCACCTTTCACTCAAATATTTGGACTTCTGTGACAAACCATGAACAAATGAAAATGTGCAGGTTTGTGGGAGGTGGACACCAAACTACTGAGATCTATCAGCTCATATGTATGCATGGCTGAAGACTTCATAACTGTCATTCTGCACTGTCACTGAGCAGTGTCTGTGTACTAGCTCTTTGTATTCTGAAGCACAGCAGGCCAAAAGTCTCTCAGTGCTTTGCCTGCTCACAGTAGTGGAGGAGGAAGAGGAAAGTCAGGCATGTGCAGGTATATGTGGAGAGGGGAACCAAAGCACAGCTGGTAGGCCTGCAATAAGACTGTCAGCACTGGCCTATAGCTCTCCAAAAAGACCTTAAATTTTGTCCGTCCTTGAGCTGCCTCTTGGCAGACACTCTCTCTCCATATCCCTTTTCTCCTTCCCTTGAGAAGGAGAACTGCTTTCTTAGTGCAGCTTCCAATGTTCTTCCTATCCATGGTTGGTTAAAACCTTTTCTGGTGATGTTGTCTCTGTCTCTTGTAAGTCCCTGTGATTACTAAGAAGCATTACTAATAAAATGGACAACCAAAGCATTTTTTTCAATCTCTCTTGCCCATTTTCTCCCCTGCTTTGTCTAATCCCCTTGGAATATTTATTCGTAATTCTGTTCCCTTGCTGAAGTTTATCATAATCCATGGGTTGATGGCTTTAGAAGTAAATGCACCAAAACACTTATTGTATGTGGATAAAGGAATTGACAAGCAATCACAAAGGACTTAAGCAGACTTTTTAGGGGGCCTCTTTCAGTGGCCTCTGATTTGCAGTGCCCCTGTAGCTTATGTCTAAAAACCAAAGTAACGCAAGCATCTTAACGGTACTCAGACTAGTACGTTCCAACTCTTCAGTTCCACATAGTAAGAGTCCTATCTTGCTGTGGTTGGTTGTGCCCATGATGCCTGCAGTTTGTGACAGTAATGAACCATTCCTCTCTTCCAGACTGATGAGAGACTCAAAGAGGAGCAGCTGGTCTCGTTTGATAGGTAACAACTACCCCTTGCATTCCTGGGGTGCGTTTTATCACTTCCATCTATGTGTAATTAACACGTTACTACAAGAAACTGCATTAATGCAGCATTATCACTGAACTTGGTGCATAGAGTCCAATAAACCTAATTCCTACACAATGGAAAACATTTCTGTATGTAGTTAGTTTGTAAACCTTATTGTGGTGGTACATAGCTTCCAAACATTAAACTATTTCAAAACTAGGCTACTTCACATGTTGGCGGTTGGCCCTCCCAGAGATAATTAGCATCTCTTAATGTATTTTGGCACTCTAAGGTCTTAAAACTTACTAGCTAGTGAAAACTGGTTGTCCATAATAGTGCCTAGCCTGCCCAATGCTGTCTCTCCAGGATGCAGGTGATTTGGGGGTGGGGACGACAGGCTTGCTTTAACATCTCTGCTGGTGTTTGTTTTCATTTGCAGTTGTTCTTGATAGGATAGTGGACTAAAATATCATGGGCTTTATTTTGACCTCCAATGCCATGCATCCAGTAGGTATCATTCAACCCAGACCCATGCATGGCATGCTCTGCCTAGTACTCAAAACAACCTGCTTGCAGGTTGCCTTCCATAAAGACTCCATCTGTGCCTTTTGTTCTTTGGGTGCCCTATAAACAACAGGAGTACTTGTGGCACCTTAAAGACTAACAAATTTATTTTAGCATGAGCTTTCGTGAAGTGAGCTGTAGCTCACGAAAGCTCATGCTAAAATAAATTTGTTAGTCTTTAAGGTGCCACAAGTACTCCTGTTCTTTTTACGGATACAGACTAACACGGCTGCTACTCTAAAACCTATAAACAACACACAGCCCCAAGCACAATAGGAAATACCAAGTTTCCCAGTATGTAGCCATAAGGAACACTTTCATCTAGAACAATGCATCCTACACAGACCAACTTTTAGTTTCTTTACTGAGATTTTGAAGTATCCTTATGCAAAACCCACTCTTCATCCCTTCAGTAACCTGTCATCACTAGTCCAATTTGTCTCTAAGTACAACTATAATACCAGAATCTATCTACTTGTACTAAAGGTTTAAATCCACTCCTGATTTGTTTTTTTCCATCCCTGGGGGAAGCTTTCTATAATTCACTGGCATTGTGGCATGAATGGGGAGTGGAAGTATCTGCCGCTCAGGAGGAACAGGCCCTTAGTCTGTGTTCTTTCTGCAGTAATGAAGACTGGAATCAAATGCAGTCTCAAGATGATGTAGCAGTAACTGAACAGGACCTTGAACTCATTAAAGAGAGGGAAACGGCAATCAGGCAGTTGGAGGTGAGTTCTATAACCTATCATTCGCAGCCCCGACCTAAATAAAAGGGCCAGGTAATGTGCTCTAGGCTCGTCTATTTGTGCGGAGGGATCAAGAGAGCTAGGAGTTCAGTAGGCCCAGAGCTCCTTCTAGAGATGCTGATGCTTAGGTGAGTAACCTCCTAGCTGAAGAGGGCTATGTGCAGGTCCCTCCAGCACCCATCAGCGATGCTCCACAGATGATGGTAGTGACGCTTTAATAAAAAATGTTCATATGAATCCTGCACTGTGATAATTACTAGTGCCCTGGGACAACCACTGAATACCCATGAAGCCTGCTCTCTGCTGTATTTGGTGTATAAGTCTTGAAAGCTTTCGTCTCTCATGAGGTAGAAAAAACTGTTACCACAACCACTGAAAATCAACATCCATGTAGGATGGGAATTTTTTTATAGAGGGGTGTTTAGTCTGTTAAGCCTTGGGCAGTATTCCTGAGATGGACCTTTAAGCAAAGAAGAAACTAGCTTTGGAAAAATATAATCTATCCCTGTTGTAACTTGTCAAACTGTTATTGACTAAACTGTTATCTTCAGGCAGACATTTTGGATGTCAATCAGATATTTAAGGATTTAGCTATGATGATTCACGATCAAGGAGACATGATTGGTAAGTACACTTGGACAATAGATGCTCTGAAATAATTCCTCTTTTTTATCTGGCTTTATTCTACACCTATTGCACATTTTAAATTCAATGTATATGGAAAAACTGATTTAAACCATTGCAGCTATTCTATGTAAATGCCATATGATAGCATATTCTGTTAATCTTTAATTCTGCAGTTCTGAATTGGCTTTTAATATAACTTGAGTTCTCTCACCTTACACTTGTGTAGATAGCATAGAAGCAAATGTGGAAAGTTCAGAAGTGCACGTGGAAAGAGCCACTGAACAGTTACAGAGAGCTGCTTATTATCAGGTAAACTCTTGTGCACTTTGTACTGTCATACATATTGACCGGTGCTATCGCCATATTGCACAGAACAAGGCAAACATACCCACTTCTGCAATCAGTCAGGCAAGTTCTCACACAACTAGCAGGGGCTGAGGTGGGATTAACTCTTCTAATGAACTCCATCTCCAGGAAAAGATGCTCCCATGTGTGCTACTTGGCTTATCGATAAGATACTAGAAATTAACCATGGGTTCCCTTTGGGACCCCTTTACTCAGCCTGCTCCATCATGCAGAGGATATGATGTGGGGTGCATGGACCTGGAGAATAGCTGAAGGTAGCTGCTGGGTTTTGTCTTCACTACTGCATTTTAAAATTAAAAACAGATATTAAAAGATAACAGAGAACTCCTTAGCAGAGGCAGGTTATTGTGTTACAGTGGAAACATTACAAGGCTGATCTTCAGACTGATACAGTAAATCTGTGAGTTTACCAGCCCAGACAAAAATGTACTACCCAATACTTAACATAGATACCAATGCATACAACCCCATTCACAAAAAACTTAACAGATGATTTCTCTCCCACCCACTCTTTGACATAGTGTCCCACCACATGCTCAACTTGCGTCATCTTGCCATTTGCTGCTCAGTTCCCACCAGCCTACTTGGTCATCACCCACTCATCCATTCTTCCCTCTTGCACCTCAGCAGTCATCAGTTCTTTTTCCTGACCTACTAAATCTCTCTCTCTCTCAGCAACGTTTCAAAGCCCCTCATTTTGGCCACTTTGATTAGATCTCTAGTGTTGGCTTGATGGCATGCACCTCTCCTCCTGCCTGCTGTGCTTGCAGTTCAAGAGCCTGTGGCAGGACTAAGGTTCTGCTTCAGCTGCTCCCTTGTGTAGAGAGGGCTATGGCTAAGGAACTGGGCATGCTTGGTCCAGGGGAGGAGACATATGGAGATGGGTAAGAGGAGGCTACAGTGCAGTAGAGCAGCAGTGGTCTGTGAGGAAGGAAAAGGGCCCATGCTAGTGGTGGTAGCTGTTCCTCTGCTTGCTCTCGACCGGAACTAAGGTGTTGGAGCTCCCACTCCAACGGAACAGAATAGCAGCTGCTCTCGCCATCCAGCAGCTTGCGATATCATTGTGTCCTGGGACGACTTCACAATTTCACAAACACCAGGGCTGGACTCTCCAACAGTTTAGAATCTGCATGCATTGTAGGCATTGATCATACTTACCTAGACACAGTAGGAAGTTTCCCAAGGCAAGTGAGACTCTATAAAGCTGAAGTGGGTAAACTTTAAAACAGCTGCATGTCTGTGTTCACGACCGGGTATATTACAAGCCTCCAGGTCAGGATGGGGATAAAATACAGTGCAGAAAGCAGAGACCATTACATCAAAGAGCAGAAATTGTGGCTGATGAATTCACCCACATATCATTTGCATAGTTCCAAGAAGCTTCTTGTAACAGCCAGTTCAGGCACACAAGGAGAGACGCAATACACAGGTAAATTGGTTATTCTTTGATCATGCCTTATGGATGCCCTCAAAGAATCCTAACAGCTGGGAGAAGTATGACTTCTGTACAAGTCATGCCGGTGTGTTCTATCATAACATGGTCTGCTAGGCATTTTATAACGCAAGCTTACTCTCTCTCCACTACTGTTTCAGCCTGCTTCGAGTATTGCTCACTCTTTTTTGACAGCAGCAGGAGTTGAGTCCAACTGTGTTCTGACTGCATCACCTCCTAGTTCTTTATGCTGTTAACACTGAGCATTTTTGGTTTGAGTCCATAAAGCACACTGATTTAAACAAAGTGTAATCTGTTCTCTGAGAATTTTTTCCATTCTCCTCCTGAGTCAGGATAGATGTGCTGTGCTTCTACTTTCGCTGCTGTCTCCTGTCCAGAACTCTGTAATTAGCTGAACTCATTGAGTCTTCTGTCATCTGCTGTTTTAGTGTCAATATTTTTTGTTCTATTTTTTTAATTAGAAGAAATCTCGTAAGAAGATCTGCATCCTGATTCTTGGCCTTGCTGTGGCTTCTGTAATCTTAGGAATCGTTATCTGGCAGGCAACAAAATGAAGTCCTCATAAGAAGTCTAATTTCATTGCAGAGTTTTCCCCTGGGAAAACAGGCTGACTGTCTTGGAAATGAATTGACCACCTTGAGGGAGCACAAACCAGAATGTCCTCTAGTAATAGATTTAGAAACTAACATGCAGATAACTACTTGGAATTAGTGAACAATGGAGACAGTATTTATCAATTTATGTACAAATTCTATTGCTTTATGTAACTAAACTATCTTGTATTTTTTTGCTTTCTGTATTGTATTATGATTACTCCCTGTCCCAACTGTATCTTGAAGAATGTGATTAGTAATTGGAGATGTCTTGTTTTGGACAAGTGGCACTACAATTCTTCTAACATGTTTATATGTATAGTTATACTTTGTAGGAATGATGCAAATAGGAATTACTTCCAAAGAGTGCACAATACTGATTCTCACTTTACCTTGACTCACCAGTTCTCTAATATCTGCCCCATGGTTTGATTAGTCTCCAGGTGGCCATAGCTCTTAACTCTTCTAGAGAAACTTTACCATTACATTTTTGAATGGTAAGGATTAAAATGCACGAGTGCTGAAGTTGGAACCACTAGTGGGCTTGGTGACTGATCAGTTTAGTCTATGGATAACAGTAACTGTTTTTATTAATGTTTCACATCAGTGTTTGTGGTGACAATGCAGCATTTAACAGAACGTTCTCTAACAATATATTCTTTTCTAGTGAGACACTAGCTGGTGGCTTACTGTTACCAAACACTTCAATCTTCCCACTCAGCACAGCCACCACTTGTGTAGAATTCAAAAATTGCTATTGAAACCCGCCCTGTGGCCTAGGCAACCCCAAAATCTGTAACGACACATTTAGTTTTTAACTAGTTAATGTGACAACTTCACATGTTGAATGGTGGTGAGAGAGCCAGGCAAGGTTGGAACCTGAGCCCAAGGGTTTATTGGACTTTCTGATTTGCATTAGCCCAAACCAAATTGTTTAGAAATGACCCTTGAGAAGCTCTATGACTAGTTAGCAATGTGGAACTGGCACTAGAACAGATGGTGTGCATTTTGTGAACAAATACCAGTTATGAACATCTAATACTCTTAATCTTCTGTTCATAAGAGATAAAAAATTGGTTTAGTAAATCAATAGTAGTTCTAGAATGGCAGAGGGTATTGCTTGACTAAGTCTTTCTATGGAAGAGATCTCTGGTTCTACTTAGTGTTCTGTAATGGCACTGCATAGCACTTACCTGCCACCCCCATTCCTCAATGTGGTTCTGAACTGAAATGCATTGATGGAAAAATAAGATTCTAGCTAAAGCTCATAATTGTGTGGTTAACTGCAGCATACTGGCCCATTTTGTATTTAATCTTTATTCCATGTCTGTCTTAGTTAAAATACTAAACTAAATGTGAAAACTGCAGCGGGAATGTGTCATAATTGCACAATTTTTTTGCACTATTGCACCATCATTCCATCCAATAACTGCCAATAAACATTTTAAAAAGTCTTTTATCAATCGTCTTTCTCATACAATTTGAAGTGTTAACAAACTCCTTGTGCTGGAGAAAATGATACTTAGTCTCTAAAGCTGCAAAACATATTTCTTGAAGCTGACCTCTCTAGGTAGGGTGGAAGGCTGTCTTCATTCCAACCACTCTTGCTCATGGCATTTACAGTGTTCGTTTCTGTAGTGTAGTTAAAGGTAAAGTAAAATGAACACTAACTCACCTTTACGTGGAGGTGTACAAGGTTTCCATGCTGAAACTCTGTGGGTTACACTTCAGTTAAAAGTAAACTAAACTTGGTCTCTTACTGAACATTGTCTAGATAATAGTCCTGCCTTGAGTGCAGGGGACTGGACTATATGACCTCTCGAGGTCCCTTCCAGTTCTGTGACTGGATCATGTACATTGAAAGATTCACCTAACATCACTGTTGTCTAAATACGCTTTGGAGAGCTCATCTCACCCGATCTGACTTAAGGGCAAGAGACATCAGTGCATGCTGCTTCTGACATCATCAGGTATTGCTACTAAATGATCCAAGACTTCGCCTCCTCCATGGACAGTGTGTTGTCAGTGCTGTATTGATGATTGGGAAGTAACTCTTCATTGTGGTGGGCCCATGTATGAAAACAAAGTGGTCTCTGTATGTTTCCACATTGGGGGATATGCCATGGTTGCCACAGTTTCAGAATAGTCTAGAAAGCTGTGGCCTTTGCTACTACTTAAGTGCATCTTGTATAGCACTAAATGTTCAGTATTGAAGCTTCCTTTTTTCTGTGGTTGGTTGCCTTCTCCCTGTTGTTTTTGTTCTTTAGGAGAACAGTTCTTATCAGCCCATCTTCCTGGAGACTACTGCTTGCTAAGCTCTGACCAGTGGGACTGTGGCAGAAGTTACTTCCCACGCACCTTTGACTCCTAGCCTAAACTCCAGCCTGAGTTTTTAACAAATGGAGCAGGGGCAGTTGGAACACAGGGCCTCTTTTTCTGAAGTGAAGGGATAGGGCTCAAAACAGGAGCTCAGTTGCCACCCAATAACTGTTTCCTAGAACAGGTGGTCTCTTCTCTGTACCATTCCACCCTATTCGCTTTCCTAGATGACTTCTTCCTTCCTTCCATTAGCAAGGGTGGGGAGGACCCCTACTCTAGAAGGTTCTGAAGTTCACCTCCCACCAGAGCGAATAGGCAAAGGCAATGCATTCTCATACTCCAACTACGGGTAAGCGTAGCTGCAGTTCCATTTGCAGTGATATGCCTCTTCCTTACTACCCAACCCCAGTGTGATCCTTGCATGGTTTCCATTCTGTGCTGGGACAATGGATGGCTCTTTTTTAAAAACTGCTTTCTAACAGAGCAGAGAGAACAAATTCTACAATGGAAGCGGTGCATAGCCCAACCTCTACCACCAACTTGCTGTCCTTCAAGGGAATGGAAAAAACCCTCCCGCTCCTGCTAGAGCCATTAGCTTCCCTGTACTATGCTACAGCCCGAGTAAATTTACTCCTCTCCACTCTTTAATCCATTTTGGAGGATCTACAATGTGTTTACTCCTTTCTCAGGAGCAGGTAATATGATGTAACAGTACTGTTACCGTTCTTAACACTTGCACACAAACACGTGCTCTGGCTATATGCAACATTAATTAAAAATACAGCAGGCCCCACCACAGAAGGAAAAGGAAACAAGTGCTAGAGAAATTATTTATTTTTGTCTCCAAGCTCTTTCCATTGTGGTTTTAATTAGGTTGGTGTTTAAGTTGCAGGGAATTAATTTTTTATTTGCCTGTAATGTTAATGCTCCAATCATAGACAGTATTGCAGCAGCCTGTGGTCTTTATTCTTAAACTAACCATGTTTGACTTCCTGAGCTCCAGCAATTAGTCTGTTACACTTACTCAGGGTGGAGAGAGACGAGGTTGTTTTGTTTTTTAAATCTTGCTCTAAGAACCGATCTTCTGAGTTTTCAGTCAGACTTTTCCATTGACTTTTATACCTTTTCATCGCAAGGCAGCAGGCCTGTGGGCTCAACTTGCTGGTTAAAAATCAAAATCAAACTTCAGACATATGATTAAGATAGACTAGGCCCTGTTTATTTCAAATAGAGAAATCACTCCCATACTTATAACTCCCTATCTCTCCTCTTCCTCCCCCCACCCCCTGCCATTTGAATGAAAAAGTACTCAAACCAGACAGGGTTCATACGCCTCCTAGCATGCTCACTTGCTGAGTTGTTCCTATTTATAGTAAGTAGGCCAGCATGGCTTACAGTGAGTGCTGGAGGCCATGCTAATGCATTCCAAGGTTGTTGGATTCTCCTGTTGCTTCGACAGATGAGTGTTCATAACAGATGTGTTATGGGTATGTGTCTGGTTTTCTTTTTACATTTTTTTTAATAGCTTCTCACATAGGAAGTGAGTCCAATCCTGGATTTGCAAATACCAATTGTATGTCTTCCAAGTGTAACGAGGAGTCCAGTGGCACCTTAAAGACTAACAGATTTCTTTGGGCATGAGCTTTCCTGGGTAAAAACCTACTTCTTCAGATGCATGGAGTGAAAATTACAGATTATTATTCCAAGTGTAGTCATTGTTGAGGGGAGGGTTTGAGGATTTGGCCTTATGACGTACAATAGAGCAGAGATCTCACAGGCCACTTTTAAAAAGTGGCCACAGCATCATGGCACAGACCTTTCCATCTAGGTGTGTCCAATGCAATGACTTCCCAGGTTTAATGTCTCTCTTGCATGCTTTGAGGTTGGCTTTTAAGGTGTCTTTATCTGAGGACGGGTCGATCCTTAGAGCAGGTTCCCACGCTTGGTTGGCTGTAGAGCACTGCTATCGGCAGACGGGAAACCTCCATGCGGACATGTCTGACCCAGTAAAGTTGAGCCCTGATGAGCCTGCTCTTGATGCCAGGGATTTGGCACCTCTCCAGGACTTAAGTGTTTGGATCTCCTGTCCTGCCACTTGATGCTGCAGATGGATCTTAGGCAGTGGAGGTGGAAGCACTCCCACTGATTGATGTGGTGTTGGTAGAGTGTCCGTGTCTTGCAGCCGTAGAGGAGTGAGGTGAGTACAACAGCAGCATGATAGATTTCTACCTGGGTTCTCCCTCCAGAGTCTGTGGATGGCATTTGGCAGGCTCAAGCTGGCCTTTGCCAGGTGCTGAATGATCTCATCAGCTAATATGGGGTTGCTGGAAAGTGTGCTACCCAGGCAGCAGAATTTCCTGACCAAATTGAGGGGTGTGTTGTCAGTTGTGACAATTGGATCATGGTGCTCGTGAGCTGACTGAACAACTTGCACTATGAATGGGATTTCAGCGAGAGAGATTTGTGCAGTGTCTTTCCCACTCTGCCACCCAGGCAGCTGTTGCCATGCTGGTGCAATAGAGGTCACAAGCACAGCAGCTGACATGGGTGCAGGATTTGTATTCAGAGTTGTCTTTCTCCTAGATGAGCTGCCAACCTGAGCCTCATTTACCCATGGACGTAGTGATTAGCCAATGACTGTCTATAATGCAGGTTTCCCTTATAGGCCATCCTCTCCGTTGGCACTAATGTTCTTCCCTGCCATCTGCCAATGAAGACTTTGCTGTGACCCTGGCAGAGGGTTTGGGGGTTACTCACTTTCCCAAGGTGTGACCCCAAGACTAGTATGGAGGCAGGAGCCTATCACTCTTCCCCTACAGGCCAGTTAGGGCTGCCCACTGCCCTGAGTTTCCTGGCAATCCTGGGGTTAGTGAACTTTATCACATGAAATACTATTACGTTATCACCTGGCTACCCAGAATCTACATCGGGGTCTCAAACACGCAGGCCACATGCAGCCCATGGAGTTATTTCCTGCAGCCCACCATAGGCACAGACTCCACCAACAGCCAAGCTCCCCTCTCCTCCCCCCAGTGCGCTGCATCCCTGCTCCTCCACCTATCTCCCAGCACTTCCCACTGCCAAACAGCTGTTTGGTGATACTTAAGACTTTCCAGGAGGGATGGGGGAGGAGTGGGGACGCCACGCTCAGGGAAGGAGGCGGAGAAGAGGCGAGGAAGGCGGGTGGAACAGGGACAGGGAGGGGGTGGAGTTGGGGAAGGGACTTTGGGGATGAGGCTGGAATGGGGGCAGGGAAGAGGTGGGGCAGGGGTAGGGCTGCGTGTTTGAGACCCCTGTTAGATAGACTGTTGGGGGCATCAGGCACCATCGCCCAGGGGTCTCTCTGTTAGGGGTGCTGGACAGTGTGACAAAGTGGAAATTTTCTGTAACATTTTTATAATTCTTAGGTGAGCCTCAGTTTCCCTCTCAACTTTGCGCTGTGACTGGGGCGGGCGGTGGAAAGGGTGACGCAGTGCAGGAGAAAGTCGGTGCCAATGGCAGGCTGAAGGAAATAACGCCACGGGCCGCATGTGGGGCCACGTGTTTGAGATCCCTAGTGTAGATCATCAGTGTTACTGACCACATAAGGAATAGCTACAGGTGTTTATATTTTATTAAAACCCCTCTTCGCATTACAGTTTTTAAAAAGTTAATACGTTGACTTTTAATAGCATACTCTATTACTCTTCATTTTTTTTCATATTTGACTATACTTTTGTATCACTGTATGAAAAGGTTTCAGTGATGCAGTTCCCAGGCCAATGTATCAGTCCTCACGTGGCCCTCGCAGGGCCGCCCAGAGGATTCAGGGGGCCTGGGGCAAGGCAATTTTGGGGGCCCCTTCCATAAAAAAAAATTGCAATACTATATTCTCAAAGGGGGCCCCTGCAGGGCCCAGGGCAAATTGCCCCACTTGCTTTCCCCCCCCCCTCCCCCCACGGGCAGCCCTGGGAAAAATAAACCTTCCGCTTCTCAGCACAAAGGCAGTTTTGAGAAACCTTGTCAAGAAGTTATCACTGGTTCTCAGCATCAGCTAGTGCTAAAAGGCACTAAAGCTCAGTAAAAGGGTTGGACAAATATTTTCCATCCAAACTTTTTTTTGGATCGAAAACTAGGGGTTTTAAAAAGCAGAAAAAAATCACAGACAATGTCTGCTTTCCTTCAAAATGTGTTGTGGTTTTTTTTAATTGAAAAGCTGAAATTAGTCTGCCAAAACCTGAATATGGTTTGGGGTTTCAGAAGTGTGTGGCCAATATTTGCTGCTTGCTGTGTTTGATTGTTTAAAGAAACAATAAAAAAATTCTGCTTAAAAAAAAATCCAAAACTTTGAACCACCTCAGCTTGTGACCAAAGGCCTGAGCCTTTCAGAGATTTTTCCAGGTTTCTGATACTCTGCTGGCTTCCTTGACTCATATCTGTCTCCATAACTTTGGGTTCATTTAGGTTAGAACATAAGAACAGACATACTAGGTCAGACCAAAGGTCCATCCATCCCAGTATCCTGTCTACCGACAATGGCCAATGCCAAATGCCCCAGAGGGAGTGAACCTAACAGGTAATGATCAAGTGATCTCTCTCCTGCCATCCATCTCCATCCTCTGACGAACAGAGGCTAGGGACACCATTCCTTACCCATCCTGGCTAATAGCCATTAATGGACTTAACCTCCATGCATTTATCAGTTTCCTAGAGACTGGCTCCATGGGGTCCCTCACAAACTGGAGACGGTTACTGTGGGTTTGTCTTTAGTATAGCTTATGTACATACTCCACGAACTGAGCATTTGAGCTTGTTCCAGAATCTGGGATGAGCCTATGTTGTGAAAACTGAAATGCTCAAAATAGCACATGCATGTGAATGGACACAGGGTGCTAAAATTAAATTAACCCAGGGGTTCTCAAACTGGGGGGTCAGGACCCCTCAGGGGGTCACAAGGTTATTACTGGGGGTTGCGAGCTGTCAGCCTCCACCTCAAACCCTGCTTTGCCTCCAGCATTTATAAGTGTTAAATATATGAGAAAGTGTTTTTAATTTATAATGCGGGGGGCGGGGGGAGTCATAGAGGTTTGCTATGTGAAAGGGGTCACCAGGACAAAAGTTTGAGAACCACTGAATTAACCCCTCTGAAGCCTCAGGAATGCAGGGGAGGGGAGGGGGTCTCCCTTGGTAGGGTTGGGAAGGAGGTAGGTGGTGTAGGATATTGCCCTTCTCATGTTATCCCTCCCCCAGTGGCTAATTTTAAATGAAACTACCCTCCCCTGACATGAATCTCCCTATGGCACTGAAATTAAATATAGACTATAATTTGGCATTTGAGAAGTGAAAGGGATGGGAGCCCTAATGGAAAAACTAACAGCTTGGCTCTTCTGCAAGCCTCAAACTGCTGAATGAGCTTTAGGGTAGGGAAGGCTGTGCCTCCCAAACAGCCTGGCCCTGCCCCCTATCTGACCCCCACCCACTTCCTGCCCCCCAACTGCCCACCCCCCTCAAAATCCCTGACCCATCCTGCTCCTTGTCACCTCACCGTCCCACAGAGACCCCCCCCAACCACCACCCTTGGACCCCACCCCTGTGCCCTGACTGCCCTGACCTCTATCCACCCCCCCACCCCACTGAGTCCTGACAGACCCCGGAACACCCACAATCCAAGCCTCCCATTCCCTGTCCCCTGACCCCACCCCAACCTCGGCCCCCTCCCTGTGCCCTGACTGTCCCCGGGACTCTCTGCCCCTTAGCCAACCCCCCCGGCCCCAGCCTCTTACCCCCGGCTCCCCCCTCACCTGGAGCCTCAGCGCGACGCTGAACAGCTGCAGCGTGTCTCTGGCGGGGCCCCTGAGCTCCGCCCCGCTCAGAGCCGCGTGGTGAGGGGGTGGGGCTGCGAGCTCCAGCGGGGGCCTGAGTTCCCTCCGGTCGGCCCAGGGCTCATAGCCCCGGCCCCTGACTACATGGCTCTGAGCGGGGAGGGGCCCAGGGTCCTGGCTGGAGACACGCTGCAGCTGTTGAGGGACACCCCTGGATGCGCTGAGGCTCCGGGTGAGGGGGGGGCCGGGGCCGGGGAGGGAGCCTCAGCTGTTCTCTTGGGGGCCCCTGCGGAGCCCGGGGCAAATTGCCCCACTTGCCCCCCCCTCTGGGTGGCCCTGCCCACCGGAGCCACACTGCACCGCTGTCCAGGGACGCTCCTGGATGCGCTGAGGCTCCGGGTGAGGGGCGGGCTCGGGCCGGAGCAGAAGCCTCAGCCGTTCTCTTGGGGGCTTCTGCGGAGCCCGGGGCCTGGGGCAAATTGCCCCACTTCCCCCCTCCCCTGCCCCCCTCGGCGGCCCTGAGCCTTCGTGGTGATTTGAGTTGAGATCCCTGATCTACATGCTGCCTGCTATCCACCTGCAGTCAGTCATTTATTGTCAAGATCTCTTGGATGCAAGAGGTTTTCCTTTGGGTTTGTTTTTAACGGCAGCTGGTGTAAAATGAAAGCGTCCTCTCTTCTCCAGCTTGGTTGCATGAGAAAGAGGCTGCTAAGGCGGCAGCTTCTCAGGACTGGATTCTGCTATTGTAGAAAAGAGAGAGTTGTTTCACTGGGCTTGCAGGAAAACAGAAGGAAAAAGGGCAGCACTTAAAAATATTCCATTGGCAGAAAGCAAGCTGAGAGCATTAGTTTAGATGGTTTAGAGCCCAGAAGTGAGACTAATTGCCACAATTCCTCTTCAGCACAGGCAATAGCTCATACCCTGTTTGCAAAACAGGGCCTAAAGTTATGGCATTGTATAATCACCAGTGTCTTGCAAAGTAAGCTGCAGAACCCAGGTCTGTTAGCCCCCTCACCCTTTTGCGGTGTGCCCAGCTCTGACTGGAAGAGCTGAAAGGGCATTTTGAATCCTGGTCTACAGAGAAGCTTTGCCCAGAAATGTGAGCCCTCCTGGATCCAGCACAGCCAAAAGACTCTGAACGACAGCAGGGCTGACTTAAACCAGGCATGCAGTCCTGATCTCTCACCTCCCAGGTTGCCACCTATGCAGGCAAGCCTGACATCTGCCCATTAGAGTAGTGAACCCCCACACCTCCCCAACATTCAGGTGCTGGCCTGAGCACAGGCCTGGAACCCTTAGGGCAGAGCCCAAACTTCTTGTAAAGCCCCTCAGGAGTCACTTGATCCATAGGGAGTCCTGGGGGAGAAGAGATCCAGTCTCACTCCTACTGAGAGATGATAGCCTCTCCACAGTAAGACTGAACCTTGCCTGAGAAGGGATCACGTTCTTTGCCTGCTGGAGAGAAGCAGGAGTGGCCCACCGGCAGCACCAGCAGAGGCTGAAGGTAGAGTAGTTCTTTGCTGCTTCGAGGGATGAGCGGGACCAAGGCGTTGAGAGGAAATGGAAAGGAGGGCACCGCAGGCCATGGAATCTAGTTCACACCACCAGTCTGTCTCTCCCCTTAGCCTAAGGACTGATCTGAATCAGCCCTGCTGCAGTTCAGAGCCTGCAGGTTGTGGCTATGACACATACGAAGTTAGGCTGGGCAAAGCCATCCTGGTTAAAAGGAGATGTGGAAATAGTAATAAAGCATAAAATTGTATTTACATTTTTTAAATGTATAATGGGGGGAAAGGGAAAGTAAATGGCAGTGAATATAAATTGCTAGCTAAAAAATGCAGGCAACTGATAAAGAAAGCCAAAAGAATTATTGAACTATCAGTGGCCAACAGGATTACAGATCATAGAAGACAGCTTAAGAACATATAAGGCTCTTCTTGTTCTTCATGTCAGGTATGAGTGTTGTGCTAGGTGCAAACGGTAAAATTGTGAACAGTGACATTGAGAGACTCCAACACCTCCCCAGAAAGCTGTTCTGATGTTTAATCACTCTCACGGCAAAAAAAATTATATTATTTTAAGGCAGAATTTGTCTAACTTCAACTTCCAGCAACTGGGTCTTGTTATGCCTTTGACAGCAAAGTCAAAAAGCCCTGCACAGTCAGATCTCCAGGCCATGTGTAAGTACCTCTCAACCGTCTCTTGCTAAGCTAAATAGAGTGAACTGCTTTAGCCTCACACCATAGGGCTTGTTTTCCAGCTCCTGGATCATTTTTGTGGCCCTCTTTTGAACTCACTGCACATCCTTCTTGAAGCATGGACACCAGAACTGGACACAGCATTCTAGTAGAGGATTTATCAGTGCTGCGTAGAGGCTAGATTACTCCCTACTTCTATTTGATAGTCCTGTTTATACATCCAAGGATCACATTAGCCCTTTTTACTTCAGCACTGCACTGTGAGCTCAGGGTGATGATCTATGCTGACCCTTACATCCTTCTCTGAGTCACTGCTTTTCAATACAATCTCCCTCCTGTAGGTATAGCTTGGATTTGTGGTTCCCAATGTACTACCTTGGATTTGGCTATATTAAAAACACATGGTGCTGGCCTGTGACCATTTAACCAACTGAGTCAGATCACTGTGTAGCAGTAACCTACCCTGATTGTTTACTACCCCACCATTCTTTGTTTCATCTGCAGTCTTTACCAGCACAGATTTCATACCATTGAGGTTGCTAATAAAAAATATTAACTAGCATCCTCAAACCAAGAACCTATCCCTGGGGGACCCTGCTAGAAACAGCCCAGCTCACTGTATCTCCCTATTAACTATATTTTGAGATCAGTCAACGAGCCAGATTTTAATCCATCTCTGTGCCCTGTTAAGTCCCTATAATGCAAGTTTTTTTAATCAAAATGTCATATGGTACTAGAACTAGTACCTTAGAGAAATCCAGCTACACTATATCAACACCATTAGAAGCATTTGGTATAGGAAACAGGGTTGCAGGACCTGGTCCAGTATGGCAGTTCCTAAAATATTTGTTGCTGTTTCCTACCTTCAGGGCTATGCAATCGGAGTCAGTTATAGTTTTCAATTCAGCAAACCTTCAACTGAACTCTGCCCTTCAGCCATTTGCCCTGAGAGCCACAGGCAGAAATGGGACAAGCTGGTTAAGGGCAGCAGTGAGATCAGAGCTGTTGGTTTGATTTGGTGGGTAATGGGCAGCACAGGGGACTGACAGGCTGGTGAGCCTACTGGGATAGTAATTTTTGAGGGCTGCAGCAGTGGAGTTAGTACTAACAGTGTGGTGAGTCCTTAAGCAGAACAGGACAAGGGAGAGGAATTGCTGCTATGGTGGAAAGTCTGAGCCTTGGTGAGAGATGGATAGAGAGATAGTCATGAGGGGCAGCACTGTGCACCTTGAGGTACATGTGTGACCATCTGAGGGTTCTTTCTAACCCTTGAGTTTAACTCTTGACAGTTCCTGGTACCAGGATGGACAGGACCGATTTGTGCTCACAGCTGCAGTAAATGCATGTATGAAGTGGGTACCCAGTTGTGAAAAACAGGCCTTGAGCATCTTCCCAACCACAGATAGTCCCACTGGCTTGTGATCAGAGACACCACCCCTTGAATTAATGATGAACTTGGAAGAACCCAGGCTGAACTTGAAAGGCTGGTAGTTGGGGGGGGGGAAAAATCACCTTTTTGCTTGTGAATTCAGCAAATATTACCTGCAACACATCATGGAACTCTACAATGCCACTACAGTCACTTTTTCCACGAGAACTGCACTTGGCCCTTGGAACAGGATTAAGACTTACACTAAATTAGAATGATTTGCAGTTTTGTAGAATTTTAAGGCCAGAAGAGACCACAGATCATCTGGCCTGTCTTCCTGTATATCACAAGCTATTAATTTTCACCCAGTGCCTAATCACATCAGTTAGACCAGGGGTCAGCAACCTTTCAGAAGTGCTGTGCCGAGTCTTCATTTATTCACTCTAATGTAAGGTTTCGTGTGCCAGTAATACATTTAAACTTTTTTAGAGGGTCTCTTTCTATAAGTTTACATACAACAATAGTTTAGTTATAAATTATAAAGTAAATAAGGTTTTTTAAATGTTTAAGAAGCTTCATTTAAAATTAAATTAAAATGAAGAGTCCCCCGGACCAGTGGCCAGGACCCAGGCAGTGTGAGCACCACTGAAAATCAGCTTGCGTGCTGCATTTGGCACCCAGGCCATAGGTTGCCTACCCCTGAGTTAGACTAAAGCATGTCTGTCTTCAGGAGACTAAATAATGTGCTACAAATAGAGAACAAGAGAGACTGAGCTGCCACCACTGCCTCAACCCACTGCAATGACAGGAATTGATTAGTCAAGATATGCCCAGATGATTCCAGCAGGCCAACCCCACTGCCTGCTGCTGGGCTAGGCTACCTCTGCCCCCTCCCCCCCCAAAAAAAGTCTCAACCAGTCAGCCATGGGGGAAATTCCTTCTCAACCCCAAATCTGGCAATCAGACCCTGACCAAGTGAGCCAGATAGGCATCTAGAAGGAGCATTGCCTGTGCCACCTCAATGATACTTCAAAAAGCAAAAAAGCAAACAAACCTCCTGAGATGCTCTGTACCTCAGGGGAATACCCAGCATTCTTGTAAAATGATTGTGTGGTATCCAATGCAAAATTTGTCATGTTGGGTATCTTCAGGAGGCTCATGATGCACTGAAAATTACTGTAACAATTACTATAACATCACTATAACACCGTTATAGGTTGTAATTTCATGTATATAGTTGTAACCCTTCTGCCAGGTGGAGGCAGCAGCAACAAGGGCCAGGTTCAGTATCTAGGGATTCCTTTTCAACAATACAACACAAAATCAGCTTGAGCCCCCACCCAGTGACCTGGGACAATTACACACCAACCCCTGGGCACCTCTAAGAGACAATACTTCCCCTCTTGGAAGCACAGAGTCTGAATGTAGCAAAAGCTTTTAATAAAAGGAGAGAATTAACTCAGCATTCATTTGGGAAAACACTGCAACTAGGGTTCATAAACACAAACCATGAGCAAAAGACCCACCCCCAAGTAAGTTGGGCAGTGTCCTTTTCCCCTCAGAGTCTTGAGTCCAGCAACCCAAAAGTCTAACGTACCCATCCCTTCTCTGTACCCCACTCACAGTTGCTGTCCCTGGCCAGTGCAGCCCCAGAGTTCACCTCCCAGCCTGTGTGGAAGGTGGGGGGAGTGGTAAGTAGGGTGACCAGATGACCCAATTTTGGGCTCTTTTTCTTATATAGGTTCCTATTACCCCCCACCCCCATCCTGATTTTTCACACTTGCTGTCTGGTCACCCTAGTGGTAAGGAGTTGCTGTCCTTGGCCAGTGCAGCCCCAGAGTTCACCTCCCAGCCTGTGTGGAAGGCCGGGGGAGTGGTAAGGAGGCACCTTACACACTGCACTGCTCGGGCACTTGCTCATCACCCCAATAGCCACACCTCTGTGGAGCTCTGCTCTGGCCCTCTCCACCAGCCACCCTGCTGGCCCCTTGCCGCATCTCTCTGCTAGCTGCCCACTCACCAAGATGTCTTCAGCCCCCCCGGCACAGCTCTCACTGATTTCAGCTGTTAGCAGGGGAGCCTCACTGCTGGTGCACACTGGGCAGTCTCTTGCAATATAGACACTGTCCCAAAGTAGGTCTAATACAGGGGTTGGTAACCTTTCAGCAGTGCTGTGCCGAGTCTTCATTTATTCACTCTAATTTAAGGTTTCGCGTGCCAGTCATACATTTTAACTTTTTAGAAGGTCTCTTTCTATGTCTATAATATATAACTAAACTGTTGTTGTATGTAAAGTAAATAAGGTTTTTAAAATGTTTAATAAGCTTCATTTAAAATTAAATTAAAATGCAGAGCCCCCCGGACTGGTGGCCAGGAGCCAGCCAGTATGAGTGCCACTGAAAATCAGCTCATATGCTGCCTTTGGCATTTGTGCCATAGGTTGCCTCCCCCAGTCTAATACTTAAATCTAGGTATCAGTGATTTCCGCTCTACAGCATGTAATGAGACTCCTAATTGTCTAAATTAGCTCTTTTATTATACCATAAAGAGAGGAAAGGCTATATGGTGTCTAGGGCCCTTAAACAAGGTCCACCCTCTCTTAACTCATTGGGCTTTGGAACCCTTGTCCCCTGCCTAGTGAGTGCTCTTCAGTTGAGTGTGAGTCCCTGCCAGGTACAGTTCTGCTGCCCTCGGTTCACACAAGGATAACAATCCTTTATTACTCCTGCCCCAATAACAAGGAGACTGGGGCTCCAACACCAGCCACAAGTGATCATTTGGGCAAGCAATCCCATCATGCTAAGCACCTAGGCAGGGTGGGTGTGTCCATGCAAATGAAATCAGTTTCTGAAGTCATTTTTCACAGCTCACCACTAGATGTCAGGGGAGAGCTCATCTAGACTCTGCTTACATCTTTATGAGGCTGAAAATGTATCCTCATGGCTTAAAACAAGCTCAGGCAAAAACTCTTCAAGAGCAGAGGGGCAGTTCACACCTCATCAGGCATGTATGGGACAAACCCAGCCCAGCCTCACAGGAACAAAGGACACTGGCCTAGGCAGCAACAAAGAATCTGTTGGACTCTTGAGTGAGTCACTCCCCTTCCCTTGGTCAGTTTGGGACTACGATGAGGTAATGCTCACCTGACTCTCAAGGGGGGGGGGGCAAAACCAAGAGGGAAGAAAGAACATGATGAAAGGGAGAGACGTTTGACATGCTCTTCCTCTCTCTTCCACCTACATCTGTCCTTGGCATCATGCTGTCCTAGGCAACACAGTATGAGGAAGAAGTGAGCAGTCCTCAGTGATGAAAGAACAGGTTAAGGACTATTTAGAAAAACTGGACATGCACAAGTCCATGGGTCCAGATATAATGCATCCGAGGGTGCTGAGGGAATTGGATGATGTGATTGCAGAGCCATTGGCCATTCTCCTTGAAAACTCATGGCAATCGGGAGAGGTCCAGAACGATTGGAAAAAGGCAAATATAATGTCCATCTTTAAAAAAGGGAAGGAGCAGGATCCAGGGAACTACAGACCGGTCAGCCTCACCTCAGTACCTGGAAAAATCATGGAGCAGGTCCTCATGGAATCAATTTTGAAGCACTTTGAGGAGAGGAAAGTGATCGGGAACAATCAGCATGGATTCACCAAGGGCAAGTCATGCCTGACTAACCTAATTGCCTTCTATGATGAGATAACTGGCTGGGTAGATATGGGGAAAGCAGGGGATGTGATATATCCTGACTTTAGCAAAGCTATTGATACAGTCTCCCACAGTATTCTTGCCAGCAAGTTAAAAAAGTATGGATTGGATGAATAGACTATAAGGTGACTAGAAATCTGGCTAGATTATCGGACTCAATGGGTAGTGATCAACGGTTTGATGTCTAGTTGGCAGCCGGTATCAAGCGGAGTGCCCCAGGGGTTGGTCCTGGGACCGGTTTTGTTCAACATCTTTATTAATGATCTGGATGATGGGATGGATTGCACCCTCAGCAAATTTGCAGATGACATTAAGGTGTGGGGGGGGAGGTAGATACACTGGAGGGTGGGGATAGGGTCCAGAGTGACCTAGACAAATTGGAGGATTGGGCCAAAATAAATTTGATGAGGTTCAACAAGGACAAGTGCAGAGTCCTGCACTTAGGAAGTATCCCATGCACTGCCACAGGCTGGGGACCGACTGGCTAATTGGCAGTTCTGCAGAAAAGGACTGGGGATTACAGTGGATGAGAAGCTGGATATGAGTCAGCAGTGTGACTGGATATGAGTCAGCAGTGAACTTGTTGCCAAGAAGGCCAATGGCATATTGGGCTGCATTAGTAGGAGCATTGCCAGCAGATCGAGGGAAGTGATTATTCCCTTCTATTTGGCACTGGTGAGGCCACATCTGTAGTACTGCATCCAGTTTTGGGCCCCCCAGTACAGAAAGGAAGTGGACAAATTGGAGATAGTCCAGCAGAGGGCAACGAAAATGATCAGGGGTCTGGGGCACATGACTTACAAGGAGAGGCTGAGGGAACTGAGATTGTTTAGCCCACAGAAGAGAAGAGTGAGGGGGAATTTGATAGAAGCCTTCAACTACCTGAAGGGGGGTTCCGAAGATGATGGAGCTTGGCTCTTCTCGGTGGTGGCAGATGACAGAACAAGAAGCAATGGTCTCAAGTTGCAGTGGGGGAGGTTTAGGTTGGATATTAGGAAACACTGTTTCACTAGGAGGGTGGTGAAGCACCGGAATGGGTTACCTAGGGAGGTGGTGGAATCTCCATCCTTAGAGGTTTTTAAGGCCCGGCTTGACAAAGCCTTGTCTGGGATGATTTAGTTGGTCTTGGTCCTGCTTTGAGCAGGGGGTTGGACTAGATGACCTCCTGAGATCTCTTCCAGCCCTAATCTTCTATGATTATATGATCTACAGACACTACCACCAAGCAACTGAAGCACTGATCAAAGGAGAGAGCCTGGCTGAAGGGCAACCAGCCAGTCTGTGGTGAGAAGCATCTAAGTTTGTAAGGACACTGAAAGTGTTAAGGTCAGATTAGAATGCATTTTGCTTTTATTTCATTTGACCAAATCTGACTTGTGCTTTGACTTATCGCTTAAAATCTTTGTAGTTAATAAATATGTTTGTTTATTCTACCTGAAGCAATGCATTTGGTTTGAAGCATGTCAGAGACTCCCCTTGGGATAACAAGCCTACCTAGTACATATCAATTTATTTGTTAACTTGATGAACTCATATAAGCTTGCAGCATCCAGCAGGCATAACTGGACACTGCAAGACGGAGGTTCCTAAGGTTGTGTCTGAGACCAGAGATATTAGTTAGTGCCATTTGGTTGCACAATCCAAGGAGCAGCTTACATGCTAAAGGCTGTCTGTGAGCAGCCCGGGAATGGGGGTTCTCACCATAAGTGCCGCCTCCATGGGTGCTCCAACCCTGGAGCACCCATGAGGAAAAATTAGTGGGTGCTCTGCCAAGCTCCCCTCATCCCCCCACGCCCCACCTCTTCCTTCTCTGAGCAGGCCGCATCCCCACTTCTCTGCCTACCTCCCAGCCCTTCCCGCCCAACTGCAGCCAAACAGCTATTTGGCAGCGTTAGCATGCTCCAGGAGGGACGGGAACATGGTGCGCTCAGTGGAGGAGGTGGGGAAGAGGCAGGCTGAGACAGGGACTGGGGAAGGAGTTGGAATGGGGCAGAGTTGGGGCGGGGACTTTGGGGAAGGAGTTGAAATGGGGGCGAAGCAGGGGTAGGAAGAGGCAGGGGTGGAGTGGGGGTGGGGCAAGGGAAGAGGGGAAGTCACTGCCTATGGTTCTCAACCCGGGCAGGGACACTCTGTCCCCTCCCACCCCCGGCCCGGGCATGGACACTCTGTCCCCTCCCACCCCCCAGCCAGGGCACGGACACTCCGCCCCCTCCCGCCCCCCGCCCCGGGCACGGACACTCCACCCCCTGCCACCCCTCAACCCGGGCACGGACACTCCACCCCCTCCCACCCCCGGCCGGGCACAGACACTCCACCCCGGCCCGGGCACGGACACTCCACCCCTCCCACCCCAGCCCGGGCACAGACACTCCACCCCTCCCACCCCCGGCCCGGGCACGGGCCTCCACCCTGCCACCCCTCAACCGGGCACAGACACTCCGCCCCTCGACACTCCACCCCTGCCACCCGACAACCCGGGCACAGACACTCCGCCCCCTGCCACCCTTCAACCCGGGCACAGACACTCCACCCCCTGCCACCCCTCAACCCGGGCACAGGCACGGACACTCTGTCCCCTGCCACCCCCCAGCCAGGGCACGGACACTCCGCCCCCTCCCACCCTTCAGCATGGACTCTCCGCCCCCTCCCACGCCGGGCACTGACACTCCGCCCCCCCAGCGCGGGCACAGACACTCCGCCCCCTAGCCCGGGTATGGACACTCCACCCCCAACCAATCACTCTCACTATGACGGGAGCGGCGCGCGATGCATGCCGGGATCGCCTCCCGGCCGGTCCTCCTGATTCCCAGCCTGCCTCGGGCCCGCTTGAATGGGGTATATACAAGATGGCGGCGAACGCGAATTCTTGTGGCGGCCTGTCGCTATTCGACTGCCCAAGCTGGTGAGCGCGGCTGGGGCTGCCCCGCGGGCGGGGCTGGGAGGGCTGGGGCTGGCACGGGGCGCATGCCGTGGGGCTGGGCTGGCACGGGGCGCATGCTGTGGGGCTGGGAGGTGTGGGGCAGGGCTGGCACTCGTGCACTGGGGTTGGTGGCTTGGCCGTGGTATGGCAGAATCTCTCATTCAGCAAATTATTGGCCAAGGTGCAGAACTTGATATGCCGTGTGTGTCCTCAATGAGTGTAAACGTCTGCTCAGTCAGAGGTATGGCTTGTGTGCTGGGATGAGAGCAGGACTCCTGGGTTCTATCCAGGGTCTGCCACTGATTCCTGCTGTGGCTTGGGACAAATTACTTTCCTGCCCTGTGCCTCAGTTTCCTTATCTGTAAAATGGGGATTAATAAACACTTTTTTTCTCCTGGGTATTTAGACTGGGTGAACTGTTTAGGAAGCATTATGAATCTGCACAGTGAAGCAGCGCACTTTAGGAGTGTGATTGTTACGCAGTGGTGCTCGCCTGCTTGAACTTGTGCAAAGTGCAGCTGAATGAATGTCTTTCATAGCAACTTCAGATATGAGTTCTGTTTTATATTGAATGCAGCTGCTGAAATAACAAGCATGTTTCAGAAGTGGTGGTATGTGGTTTTTTCCCCCATAAATGTTTCCCCAAGATTTTAGTGAAATAGCGAGTTGGGGCAGAATAAGCAAAAGCCTGACATGCACTTCAAAAGTGTGAGAAACCTGTTAACTTGAAATTGACTGTGATTCTCTCTTCCCCTTCCCCCCCCCCCCATTATGCTGAGGGGGAGACTGTCAGAGGGAATGTACAGGTAGAATGTAAAAGTATGATGGGATTGGTTCCTATCTGTAACTTCAAAGAGAACAAGACCAAAGGCCTATTTGGTCATCCACACCATCATCCTTGCACAGTGCAGGATTGTTTTCTTCAATGTATTCAAGTTCTGTGCTTGGTCTAACTTTAAATTGCCTAGGAGAAAAACTACAGTAAAAACATTGAAGTGGCAAAGTCAAGCACTCAAATCAGGAGATGCCAGAGGTAGCCTAATTCCAGCCCTTGTTTGTATGCATGTGATCAAGTCTTTGCTGGCATGATCACCTATTATTTCTTCCACAAGACTCCAGCTGTAGTCAGTGAATAGTGCTCACCGAATATGTCTCTGTTCTATATTGCTTTTTATCTGTCTCATCCCTTTGTATTGTCCCATGCTTTATTTACTGCACACCATGTAAACCTTGCACTTAATACAAAACTACTAATTTACTTATGCGCTTTTTTAGCGTTCTCGTTGTCATAGTATCTGAGAGATTCACAAACACTAAAGAACACTCCTGTGAGGCAAGATGGTGTTAGTTTTCCACGAGATTAAGGCCAAAATTGTTAGGCATCCATGATTAGCTGATATTTAAATTCAGATGGTTTGGTCCTGATGTTTCAGTGTACTTAGTACATTTATAGCACGTCATATGCTCAAAGCAGAGAGCTATCATTGACTTCACTTGCAGTCATGAGTGCTCAACGCTTCTGAAAATCCATCCCCAAATGTCTCAAGTCAGGCACCCAGAAAATGAAAAACCCAATTAGTGACCACTTGTGAAAAGTTTTGTTTAAGTGACTTGCCAAGCATCACATAGGAACTGTGTGACACAGGCAAGTGTAGAATCCAATTCTCCAGAGTGTCATTCAGCCGTCTTAACCAGGAGACCATTCTTTCTCTTCCTTCGATCCCCTGCCTCTTTTGTGACACACCATCCCATTTGCAGTAAACAAGGTAGGGATCCCATAGGTGACAGTCTCATTCACTACTGAACCATGATTCATTCCCTGAGCACCATCCATCATGTGTAGGGCCCTCCCAAATTCATGGTCATGAAAAACGCATCACGGACTATGACATCTGGTCTCCTCCTGTAAAATCTGGTCTTGTATAGGGTAAAAGCACACACCATACGTATTTCACAGGGGAGACTAGTGTTTCTCAAATTGGGATCCTGACCCAAAAGGGAGTGTTGTGGGGGGGGGGGGTGGTATTGTCACCTTTACTTATGTGCTACCTTCAGAGCTGGGTGGCTGGAGAGCAGAGTCTGCTGACAGAGGGCCAGCTCTGCAGGTGGCAGCTCAGCAGTAAGGGTAGCAGTTCCGCAACCCTCCCTACAATAACCTTGCAATACTCTCCCACAACTCCTTTTTGGGTCAGGACCCCTATAATTACAAACACTGTGAAATTTCACATTTAAATAGCTGAAATCATGAAATTTACACTTTTTAAAATCCTATGGCCGTGAAATTGACCAAAATGGACAGTGAATTTGGTAGGGCCCTAGTCATGTGCACAGAATGAGACAGAATAAATAGTATGTTAAAGGCTTATAATGTATACACACACATGGGTTTTATTAAAGTTGTATGTGTAACCTTCATTCTGGCACTTTAACTTTTGAGAGCTTACAACCTGTGTTTTGTTTTTTTTAATGTAGGTTTTTAAAATGTAAATTCCTGGCTTTAAAAAAAAATAAAAATTGGTCAAGTGAAATTATATTGACCATCATGTGGGTCATCGGCAGGATTGGGACCTGTAGGCCACCGACTTCTATAATTTGAGAACTGAGTATCTGTGGTGGTAGTAGTAGTCTCGTATCCTCTATGTGGACCAGCCACTAGGGGAGGAAGAGCTGCACATTTTATCAGTGGGATTCTCGAATATTTTCTGGATAGGAATGTTGAGACATGGAAAGGAACTGAGGACTTCCAGATTCTGGAATGGAATGTGCCCTAGGCATTAATACATCATCTTCTGTCCCTGTCCCTGGCTTCTGTCCCCTTTACTCATGTTGTTCCCAGCCTACACCTACTGACTCCGCTACACTCCTCACCTCTTCGCATTCGAGTCAGACTGCTTCCTCCTTCTCCATGGCATTGTGAGCACAAGAGGGACAGTGTCCCTGTTCTTAGTTCTGATACCTGGCATCATAGAAGCCTGCAGTGGGTGAGAGAAGCAATTGTAGGAAATGCCTTCCTTATGGAGCATGCTCAGTCCAGTTACCACGCAGGACCTGTATGGGAATGGAGCATACTTGGTGCAGACAGAATCTTCAGGGAAGAATGCTGCTGGCTTTTAACAAACCTCTACAGAAGCATGTGCAAACTGCAATTTTTCAGAGGCTTTTAACTCGTCCAAATTTGCTGGATTTACACTAGAACAGCAAAAGCTGCATCTCAGACACAAGAGCAACATCCCTGCCAAATTTCAAGTTCCTCCTCCAAAGCATGCAGGTGATAAAACTTCTCAGTTAAATCATTGAAAGAATATTCTAGCACCAGGAAAATGTTGGTTTGCCCAACTTTTCCTCTTGAAAACAGCTTTTTACTAACACTCTCAAAAAAATTCAGCATGTGGCAGGCTCCTAGAATGGAAAATATCAACCCCAATGTTTAAAGTTTGGCCATGTTATAAGTAACTCAGCTTTGTAATAGAAAGTGTCAGACACGCTCTGCCATTGGTGTTTGTGTTTTAACCAGTTGTGGGGAGGTGCTTGCAGGTGGACTTTTTTATTTCTTCTGATCTTGAAGTATCATCCCTGTAAAGATTAAGAATTTCATGCTTTGTTTAAAAGCTTTACTGTTATAAACTATGCTGGCACCTGTTTGTTTATAAATTCTTGTTCATAAACTTAGTTTTAATTTCTTCTGAACTGAAACATGGACTACAAGGTCTTGACATAAGCCCAGTGGTGGGTTTATAAAACCTGGGTATGAAAATCATATGTATACAGAGGGAACATGGCAAACTGTCCTCCAGTTATGCCTCCCTGGGCTGGAGAGGATTCGCAGGAGCAGGCTTCAGCTGTACAGTGTTCCTGAACTCCTGGTTATCTGAATCCTTCATTCACCAAAAGTTTCAGGTGACTCCTGAGACGTTTATATCATGCAGGGTGACCCTCAATTATCTGTGTATGAAATATAACGTGTGATACAAGACTTGAAGCATTTGTTCATCAGGAGGCAGTTGGCAAGGGAATAGTTGGTTTCAGCAAGCAAGTCTGGAGAAGCGAGTAGTTGGGTCTCAAGGATCTACATAAAAATTTGGTGTAAACTGGAACATTTTAAAGATACAAATTGCACTTCACAAGTATCTTTGAACCAAGGTCAAGCTCTCACTGGTGGAGAAGTCAGTGTTTGTTATCTGGAGAGGATGAATGCCTTCAGAGTTCAGGAAATTCCACCTTGCCCTACAAGCCAGGCGCTGGGATGTATATAATAGGAATGTAGGCCAAGATTTTATGAAAGAGGTGACTAAATTTAGGCTCCTAAATCCACATTTAGAAACCTAAGTAAGTGGCCTGATTTGAAATTAACACATTAAAATAAAACTTGTCCAGCCCATAACTTTAACAGCTAAAGCAGCAAAGAATCCTGTGGCACCTTATAGACTAACAGATGTTTTGTAGCATGTTAGTCTATAAGGTGCCACAGGATTCTTTGCTGCTTCTACAGAACCAGACTAACACGGCTACCCCTCTGATATTTAACAGCTAACACATTTTAAAAATCCTTTTTTAAAATATCTAATCTAGACAAGACCTTATTGTTGCAAAGAGTTCTCCAAAGGTGAACTGAAGGTAACAATGTACTGTTGTTAACCTCAGATAATAGCACTGAGAAGTGTGAACTGTCCCATTTGTCTTAATGGTGTGTTAACACTCAAACCTAAAGATGACAATCTGAATATTGTGAAAGGAATACTGTCAACTTGACCTTTAAAAAATTCAATTTAAAAATTCAGCTGTATAATAAAGTATGCTATAATTAGCATCACTTTGATTTTTTTTGAGAATTTCTGTGTTCTGTTTGGGCCTGAAAGCACCAACCTCAAATGTGTAAGGGCTCAGACCTTTTTCCCTCACCTTTCTCTGTGCGCACACTCCTGTCTTCTCCTGTTTCACTTTCAGCTTTGCTGCTGCTGCTAATACTGATAAAACACCTTGTTGCTGAACCTGAGAGAGAATCCACATGAACTCTCTATCTTTTATGAGTAATGCAACAAACGGTGAAACAGACAAATCAGTAATTTTTGCTAGAGTGATGTTGGGGATTACTTCTAACATTTCTAGATACAAAATTTTCAGATGGAAATCTGATTTTAAAATTGATGGTGTCCTTTTAACCATTTCACTGCTGATCACTTTCCAGCCAGTAATCCCAAACTGCCTCCCTTGGTTCCGAAAACTTGCACTGTGCCTTGCCCCGTTGCCAAGCCTGACGCCTTACATTACTACACTGTAGCAGCCAGGGTATCTTCAGTACAGAAACCTGAAGCCTATTGAAAATGCAAGGGTAGTATAAATAAATGGAACCAATTAAGTTAACAAGGAATATTGTACTGACTGAATTATAGGAAAATAATACAATACAATACAAACTCAAATTTCATTTTTGATGCTGTTGTAAACGCTTCACTCTATTGCACTGAAATATCACAGAATCCACAGGCCTAGCCTCATGATTTAAATTAAGTTTACCATGGAGCACACTGGGCTTTGACAATAGACGTTTCCTTCATGGAGAATGCCAAAATGCTTTACAGGTTGAACCAACCAAGCCAGGCTACACACAGGAATCTCTTCACCCACCAGGAGTGTCAGTGTAAAATTAGGCAACTACTTAACAGTGAAAATGAGTCATGATGGGAGACAAAGAACTCTATCCAGTTGAAACTGCTACTTGATCCTTCTTCAAGAATCCTCTTTTTGTCCTTTTTAAAGGACAAAATCATTTCCCATCTTCAACTGGGAGCTGTACATTGATAGATATAAAGGCCAAAAGAGACCATTATGGTCATCTAGTCTGGCATGCATAACACAAGCCGTGAAATTTAATCCAGTGTTTCCTACAACAAGTTCTGTGGAAAGGATTTTATTCCCATGACTTTCATTCTCAAAAACGAGGAAATATCTATCCCATTCCAGATCTGAGCTCTGAACAGATGCATCTGACATTTCGATTTCATCTGGTGACCCCAAGCCACCAGAATTCCTCCAAACATTGTAGGATTTACTTCCAGATGCCTATTCAGCCTCTCCTCAGGAAGAAACTAAGATTGTGTGAGGTACAACCATTACTATAATACAGGGGTGGCCAAACTTTGTGGCCTGAGGGTTTTGTAAATTGTATGGTGGGCCAGTTAGGGAAGGGGGATTGTGGCCAGGCCTCCACCTCCTATCTGTCCCCTCCAGGGTTACTGCCCCATCCAAACCCCCCTGATGGGGGGGGGGGGGCAGGATCCCTGCCCCATCTACACCCCTCCCCTCCTTGTCCCTGACCACCCCTGGACTCCCACCACCCCATCCAATCCCTCCTCATTCCTGATGCCCTCCCCCCCCAGGACCCCTGCCCCATCCAACCATACCTTCTCCCTGTCCCCTGACTGCCCCCAGAACCCTTGCCTCCTGCTGCCCCATCCACCTCTCCTCCCCCCCCCGCTCCCTCCCCCCACACCCTTATCCACACTCCTGCCCCCTGACCACCACCCGAACTCCCCTGTCCTCTATCTAACCCCCCCTGCTCCGTCCCTCCTTACCGTGTGCCTGGAGCACCAGTGGCCGGCTGGAGCTGGGCCGCACTGCCGCCACCGTGCAGCACAGAGACTGGGTCAGGCTGGGCTCTGTAGCTGTGCTGCTCCAGGAGCGCACAGCCCCACGGCCAAGAGCATTGTGCTGGAGTGAGTGGTAATAAGGTAATAATTGGAGATATACCAATCTCCTAGAACTGGAAGGGACCTTGAAAGGTCATCGAGTCCAGCCCCATGCCTTCACTAGCAGGACCAATTTTTGCCCTAGATCCCTAAATGGCCCCCTCAAGGATTGAACTCACAACCCTGGGTTTAGCAGGCCAATGCTCAAACCACTGAGCTATCCCTCCTCCTCCCCCCCCGGGGAAGCTGCGGGGGAGGGGGGGAAAGTGGGAGAGGGGCCGGGACTAGCCCCCCTGGGCCAGGAGCTCAGGGGCCAGGCAGGACAGTCCTGCAGGCCGTATGTGGCCCACAGGCCGTAGTCTACCCACCTCTGCTATAAAAGGATCATTCTTTGCAGTCTTGCTACAGCTCTGAGAGGGTTTACAAAAAGTCTTGCTGCATAAGAACATAATAAGAACATAAGAACGGCCGTACCGGGTCAGACCAAAGGTCCATCTAGCCCAGTATCTGTCTACTGACAGTGGCCAATGCCAGGTGCCCCAGAGGGAGTGAACCTGACAGACAGTGATCAAGTGATCTCTCTCCTGCCTCCATCTCCATCCTCTGACAAACAGAGGCTAGGGACGCCATTCCTTATCCATCCTAGCTAATAGCCATTTATGGACTTAACCACCATGAATTTATCCAGTTCTCTTTTAAATGCTGCTATAGTCCTAGCCTTCACAACCTCCTCAGGCAAGGAGTTCCACAAGTTGACTGTGCGCTGCGTGAAGAAAAACTTCCTTTTATTTGTTTTAAACCTGCTGCCTATTAATTTCATTTGGTGACCCCTAGTTCTTGTATTATGGGAATAAGTAAATAACTTTTCCTTATCCACTTTCTCCACATCACTCATGATTTTATATACCTCTATCATGTCCCCCCTTAGTCTTCTCTTTTCCAAGCTGAAGAGTCCTAGCTTCTTTAATCTCTCCTCATATGGGACCCTCTCCAACCCTCTAATCATTTTAGTTGCCCTTTTCTGAACCTTTTCTAGTGCCAGTATATGTTTTATGAGGTGAGGAGACCACATCTGTACACAGTATTCGAGATGTGGGCGTACCATGGATTTATATAAGGGCAATAATATATTCTCAGTCTTATTCTCTATCCCCTTTTTAATGATTCCTAACATCCTGTTTGCTTTTTTGACCGCCTCTGCACACTGCGTGGACATCTTAAACAGAACTATCATGGATAGTGTTCTGATCTGCTTATTTGCAGTATCTGTTTATTTGAGATACCAAAAATTAACACTTAGCTCTCTTGGTGGCTAGCTACTTAAGGATCAGCCTCCACAGGGGTGCATTGTGCTTTGAGGAAGTATTCATTGGAGCTCAGGATCAACAATAAAAAGCTGTTCTTTTATCCAACTCTACTTTCCACAGGGGGCGTTCCACAAGTTGACAACTGCTTATATTCTTCCAGGCAAGTTTTAGGACACGCAGTAAGCAATCAAGTACCCATATCCCAACTTAGACAAAGTATGGTTCCATCTGAGGTTTCTGGGGCTAATTACCTCCTGCACCTGTCAATCCATTTGCTAGACTCTGAGACTACTAGAACAATGTCTAAAACAGGTCTATTCTTCCCAGCTAGACAGCATTCACTCAGTGATGATTATGGCCCAAGATGAACAAGACTTTCTTAAAAGGGGGTACAGTTCCAAAGAATGCCTGTAAGAAAGTATCTTTTGTTTGTTCAACCAAAAATAATTGTGCACAGGTTTGGAAAGTCTCAGAGCAGTGGAAAACCAAGGAAACCAGACCTCCCATAAATGTTCTAGGTTGGAGAAAAATTCACTTGACCCTCAAGTCACTTCCTCCCCACATTCAAAACAGTATAAATCCTGGTGGAGAGCACCACACTGATATACTACATCAGTCATCAAGGGGAGCTTTCCCATGCTGCTTTTTCAAAGAGAGAGTTCTGCTTTGAGTGGTGTATTTGTATCAGAAAGCCTGGCTGGCCATCTTCTTGGAAAAGGCACTATTTTAGCAAACAGTCTCAGTAGTAGAAACATCATTCAGTACAAATGGCATGCTCCAGCTAGACTTCTTTGCTACAGAGGAAAATGAGAAATGGCCCAACAGGCCTGGCCTACACTACAGTGTTGCTCCTGCTGATGTAAGTCACCCACTTCACTGATTTAATAACCCCACCCGCACAAGAGGCGTAGTGCTTAGGTCAATATAGTTAGGTCAACACAACCTCAGTGTAGACCCTGCATTGCTCACATCAGACAGTTCTGGCTGTGAGCCCCAGGTGTCTGACAGCCGGAATCCTGCCACCCTGGGGCTTGGGATGACAGTTTCCTACACTCAGGCCTGGTCTACAGTGGGCGGGGGATTGATAGAAGTTACACAATTTCAGCTACGTGAATAACCATGTTAATCCTAGGATATTAAAGAGACACATGTTTTATTGGACCAACTTCTATTTGTGAGACAGACAAGCTTTCGAGCCACACTGAACTCTTCTTTAAATCTGGGAGAGGTACTCAAGTCACAGCTAAATGCAAAGTGGAACAGATTGTGCTACTTTAACTAAACATATTGCGAGGGACCATTCAAGATAGAGTGGCCCATTAACACCTCTGCAGTCTTAAAACAAAAAGAGGGGGTTAGTGGGTTAGATTGGTGTAATAAGCTATAATCCAATGTCTGTTCAGACCATGATTTTTAGTGTCTACCTGTTACTTATATAGTTTAATTTCATAACCCACTAACCTCCTCTTTCCACCTATTCCACCTTGCATTTAGCTGTGACGCTGGGGGTACCTTTCCCAGACCTGAAGAAGAGCTTTTGGTGCTCCAAAGCTTGTCTTTCTCACCAGCAGAAGTTGGTTCAATAAAAGATATTACCTCACCCACCTTGTCTCCCTAGGAACCTGAACATGGCAGCCTGGATTGAGCCACTGAGTTCTGATCTAGCCTTTTCCAGTGAGTGTCAGATTCTGCTAGAATCATAAGGTTTCCACATGTTGCTGTTAACAATAAACACCTTTATTCTGGTGGTGCCAAAAGGCCTCAGCCAGGAATAGGGCTTCATCGTGCTGGGCATTATAGAAACATAGGGAAGAGATGGTTCCTGCGCTGAAAGCCTTGGATTCTAAGCCCAAGTCTACACTGCACACCTTACAACAGCGTGGCTGTGCTATTGCAGCTGCACCATTGTAAGGTAAGCAGCGTGGCCAGAGAGCTCTCCTGGTGACAAAATAAAGCCACCCCCCACGAGGGGCAGTAACTTCATCGACAGGAGAGCAGCTCCTGCGAATGAAGTGCTGCCCACACCAGCACTTCTCATCATTAAAACTTTCATGGTTTTTTTTTCACATCCCTGAGCGGCAAAAGTTTTAATGAAGAAAGTGTAGTGTAGACAAAGCCTGAGATGCAAAGGGTAGAGGAGGGAAATATAACATGCAATAAATTCATAGACAATGAATTGGCACAATTTTGTTAGCTGCATGTTTTCTTGTGTGTGTTTGGGTTTTGTTTGTTTTTGGTTTTTTGTTTAAACTTACAGGTAGAAAGAGGATGGGGAATGGTAGGAAGTGTAACGTTAGTAAGTGCAAAGAGTAGGGGAAGGAAGGAGTAGAAAGACAATCTGGGGCTTCTCATCTGCCTAGCTATGAGCAGCAGCCAGTGTTTTGTAGGCATCACAGCAGAAGTGAGTCTTTTAGGAGGCTAAGATAGTGGCTGGTGAGACTGTATACAAAGAGAGGTCTTTGATACAAAGATTTTCTGCTAAATTTTGGAGGAGGAAAGGAAATGAGGGATAAGGGCTGTGATTTCTTCTGTGTCCTTTGTTCAAACATTTTAGATCTGGAAAAGCACATGCACGGCCCCCAACACATGGTTCTGAAGCATATCCCAAAACATTGACCTCTGCAGGTAATCAATGAGGTGAATTTCAATTACAAATTTCTTTCCCAATGCTTCAGTGTCACTACTATTGTACAGAGCTTCCCAACAGTAGCAGAGACTCTGGTCTCTTACACTCCAGCTATTCAGAAATTGGTGGGCAGCATGTAGCTGAGAATCATGTAGTTGCGTAGAAAGTTTGAGCACCACCAGAAGCAAGCAATGCGGGTATTTCTAATGAAGGAGTAGAGTACCAAAGATGTACAAGTATAAGAGATGTGTCCTCACTGTTTCCCCAACAATCAGGAGGTTCTAAAATGCAGCAGTGGGGGAAACCACTGTCTCGCTTCTAGTAGCTGAAGAGATATGCAGGGGGCTTCAGGTTTATCAGATATCTACTAGCTAGTAGTTAATACAAGAGATTGGACTCCCCAAGCAGGGTGCAGGGTCAGCCCTTGTTAGCAACCCCAGCCCTTCTCCAGTTCCAGAAGCTGGGAGTTGGCCGTTTCTCTCACCTGGCATTATCCAAGGAAGTTGTTAATGGCAGCACTATCCCCCTTATCTTTGTGTATCTCTTGCTGGTTGATTTCCTTTGATGGCTAGCAGGTTTCTGGTGAGTGTTTCAAGCCCATCTAACCTCAGTGTGCTGTGGCAACTGAATAACTTGGTAAGTACAGAGAGATTTTTGTCTGTACGCAAAACAAATCTGGGACCTCACATACAGGACACTTGTGGGGCTATTATTTTTCACAGTAAACCTGGATTTGGATTGGATTTGTTTGGGACTGATAGAATGATGGTACAATGTTAACAATACTACACATCAATATTTATTTCTCTCCTTATTTTCCAGGGCAGGAAAACCTCCCCCTGGCTTGCATCTGGATGTAGTCAAAGGAGACAAACTAATTGAGGTATGAAAATAGATGTAATAAGCGTTTAGATGCAGAAGGAGATGGGATTTAACCCATCTGTTGATGGGGAATTGAATTCCATTGCTTTATTTCCTAGTCTTCCCCTTCCATGTACACCCCAAAGTGACCCTTCTCTATGCGCACCTCAAAGTGACCCTTTCTTCCTGACACACTTTTTTTTTAATTATTATTATTTTTATTAACAGTGATCCAGCCCCCAACCTTTCACCACAGTCAGCCAGGCTTAATGTTTTTAATTTATTTTGATGAAGTGCAAAGTCCCCATTGTGTACGTGCACTGGGTCCCAGTCAGGAAGCTGTGCTGTGAATCCATCAGCTACATGGTGGCATGGTGATTGGGTTTAGGAATGTAGGACTGGAAGGGACCTTTCAGATCAGCAAGTCTAGTCTCTTGCTCTCAGAGGTAGCCATTCATATAGTCGTGTAAATAAATGTTGTATGCTCCATCTTAAAACTGGTTAGGAGGTGGTTTGCCCCCACTATTCCTACTGACAGGCTGTTCCAGAACCTGACTCCTTTGATGGTTAGAAACCTTCTTTTAATTTCCAACCTAAATATATTCATGGCCAGTTTGTGCCAGAATTCTCCTTTAGCTTTGAGAGCTCTTCTCCATCCCTTGTGTTTACCCTCCAATGTATTTATAGAGAGCAGCCTTATTCCCTCTAAGCCTTCATTTTGCTAGGCTTAAAAAAACTTGGCTAGTTTATCTCCCCTCATAAGATGAGTTCTCCCTTCCTCTTATCATCCTAGCAGCACTTCTCTGCATCTGGTGAGTTTGAATTCATCTTTCTAGAACATGGGTAAATCTCAAACAAAACACAATTTAAAAAAAAAAGCAATTATTTCCAAAACTGTTGCTTTGTGCAAAGCCTTATTTTACCAAACTTAAATGTTGGGTCAGAATTGTCTGCCTATCCCCTAAAAGTATATATGCTATTGAAGGTTTTCATGTAGCTGGTCTCGGATTCTGACCAGCAGCCCTCCTTGTCAGAAGTGCTCCAGGAGCCTGGTTTTGTAAGCAGAAGCTCATTTAACTAATGCCTGGGGAGCCCAAATGTCCAATGCAAAGTAAGTATTCGACTGATTCTGAGCTGCTTATTGCAGGGGTTTGTCGCTATAGTTTGCGTTGTAACATTTTTACAATAAAGGTTAATGCTTCTCACTTGCCTAGAGTCCAGCAGTGGGAACAAAACCATTCAGGGAGCCAAAGGTTACAAAGTAGGGGGAGCCAAAGTAATGCTGCTAAGGAAGAAATTGGAGTATTAGGAATCTGAGGCCTGGTGAAGCAAACCCGAGGAGCTGGGAGTCACTGTTCACTGGCTTGCAGTGAGCGATATTGCAGGATCTTTGGCCAGGAAGGGAAAGTTGCCCCTGTCTCACAGGAGATTGGACCAGCAGATCAAGTACGTATTTTGATTATGGTTCCAAAAATACTATCTCTTCCCTTTTAACAATTCATGTTCTGGAACTTATTTAATTGTATTCTTCCCAAGCCACAGTCTAGTTTTAATTCACAATTTTTTTTTTCTACTACACAACATAACCACCCCAATTTGGGGCGGGGGGGAGAGAACCTAGTAAGTCTTCAGGCTTATTTTAAGCACTTTGTTGATGCATCTCCTATCACCTAGTATTGTCTGCAAGATATTGTTTGTCTGTTTAGAATGTAAGCTCCTTGGGACAGGGACTATGTCTTGTGTGTGTTGTATAGTGCAGACCGCGACCATAGTCAAATAGCAGATATTTAACACTTTAGTAAGTGATTTCCCTCATTGGGATTCTGAAGTGCTACTCTGATGCCCTGGCATCCCTGCTCTGATTGTTTCTTGTCTTGCAATTGCCTATCCTGCCCTTCTTCCATACGCCACATGTCACAGCCATCAACTTCAGGGTAAAAAATCTTCATCTTTCACTCATCCTGCAGGGCCTATATTCCAACACTCACTAGTTTTGTAAAACATCTGGCTGTATCATGAGTAAAGGCTTGAATGTGTTGTGTTGTGACATCAAGAACCTGAAAATGCAATTGACTTCACTGATTTTCATTGGTCAACTTCATAGGGCTGTAAAAAGAGCAAAGATAGTGACAGGCAAAGTGGATTTCAAAAATTTTCACTCTTTCTAATCTAATGTTGTTGGTAAAGCTGAAGAAATGTTTGTTCCCAACATATGACTTTAAGTTGACTGTCCTTTTTAAGGGTCAGCTGTTTAGACTAGTCGAAAAGCTCTGCATGTTTTCCTGTAGTTAGCAGTGGCTAGGTAAGAGAACACTTTAATCTTTACAAATTTACTAAGCACTTGATACTAACCGAGCTATCTGTATCCCAGCTCTCGTGAAGAGATCTGAGATATAACTTGTGATTGCTGGGTCTGAGAAGTGCAATATTAAAACAAGCCATGAAGTATTAAGCTCAGTGTGTAGAGGATCACACTGGGTTATAACTCAGGGGCACAGAGGAGTTTCAAGCTTGTCTACACTTCAAATGCTGCAGTGGCGCTACTGTAGCGCTTCAATGAAGATGCTTCCTACGCCGACAGGAGGGGTGTGACAGTCTATGCTGTTGTGGTCACCCCTTTTACAAGATTGATATACTTTGTATAAAAATTGACTTGAGGTATCATTTGAAAACTCTTAATCTGCTAAACGTTATTATCCCATTGAAATATGTGTAGAAAACTATGTGAAGTTGAGATTCTACTGTATGGTTGTTACTGAAATATTTTAAGTTTGAGTAACACCCACAAACCATTTTTCAGAGACAGACACACTGGTACCCCCAGACAGGTATCAGTAAAGTCAAGTGGGCTATCACTTGCTTAAGCACCCATTCTCCTGCAGGGGGAAGGTGTGAATATGAAATTTACATTGCATCTCTGGAATGTTTCAGCCCTCACGTCCACAAGGGACTACGTGTCATCTACACCTCAATGGGGGGTCGGGGGAGATCCTCAAAGAGGGGAGGCTGGTATATGAGAGAGAGACCTCCAACTCTACTCTCCTCCTATCTCTCTACTCATGACATCAACGAACGCCTGACTCTGAACTGGGAGAGTGGTCCCTGGCTGAAAGGAAATCCAGTCTGTGAACTATTACAACTTGTGGTGAAAGTCTTGCTTTAAACTCTATTAGCTTGTTAAAGTTTAGGAAGTAGCTTGCGTTTTTATTTTCTTTTGTAACCAATCCTGACTTTTATGCATTATCACTTACAATCGCTTAAAATCTTTCTGTAGTTAATAAGTTTGTTTGTTTTAACCAGTATGTGTTTGGATTAAAGTGTGTGGAGAAACTCCATTTGGCATAACAAGGTTGGTGAATTGACGGACTTCCTATGAACTTGCATTGTTGAGCAGTGTGCTGGACAGTACAAGATGCAGATTTCTGGGGGAACAAGACTGGGACAAAGAATTTGCGGGTGTTGCCCTATATGTAATTCATGAGTGACTGGTCAGAGTGCTCATGTATTTAGCTGGGAGTAAATTTACATACTGAAGACTTCATGAGCAGACCAAGACTGGCTGCTCTGGCAGTAAAGCAGTGTAAAAGGCACCCCAGGCTAGAGTTCCAGGGACCCCACTGTTCAACATTCCAGATTGTGGTGCAGCGAGGAGCAGGGTATATGCACAGCTTGTCCTTCTGAGTGAAGTTTGCACTTTAAGCACTGGGGTAGCAATTGTAAGTGACATTCAAGTGTGGTGGCTGAAAACAGTCAAAGAAGGGTTACAGTTTTGTTTTCTGTTTGCTTATTTTGGGAAAGGGAAATAGGAACAGAAAAGCTTAAAAAATGAGCAAAGGTGCAGCAGCTACAAAGATGGATTTGGCCAAATTGAAGTTGAAGGAGAGAGAATGAAAGCAAGCATTGGTTAAAAGAAGCAGAGATTAAACTGAAAATGCAGGCATTAGAGCTGAGAGAGAGAAGCCTATAAATGAGCCCTGGGACTAAAGCAACTGGAAGCTGAGGCTCACAGGCAAGCCACAGAGCTACATGAGAAAATCATGGAGCTGAAAGCCAAAGAGGCTGAGGAGAAGGAAAAGGAACGGAGCTACAAACTGGAGATGTTCGCAGAGCACTCTAAAAGGCACCCCAGGCTATAGAGTTGAGGGGACACCACTGTTCAACATGTTGACAGGGGAATTCTCCCTTTGTCCTAGGGCTTTCTACACGAGGGGTTCAGGGGCTTAGGTTAATTTAACTGCCCTGCTTAGGGGGGTGGATTTTTCTTATCCATGAGCAACGTAGTTATACCGACCAACTTCCTAGTATAGACCAAGCCTTTATCATAGTCAGATAAAGGCTGTAAAATTAGTGTTTATTGTTATTGATTTGCCACTGTCTTGCACCTTGTGAAGTCATTACAGCTCAAATGTGAAATTGCGGAACCATTAACTATGGTTTGTAACCTGTCCTTTAAATCGGCTTCTGTACCCAATGACTGGAAGTTAGCTAATGTAACACCAATATTTAAAAAGGGCTCTAGAGGTGATCCCGGCGATTACAGACCGGTAAGTCTAACATTGGTACTGGGCAAATTAGTTGAAACAATCGTAAAGAATAAAATTTGTCAGACACATAGAAGAACATAAATTGTTGGGCAAAAGTCAACATGGTTTCTGTAAAGGGAAATCGTGTCTTACTAATCTATTAGTTCTTTGAAGGGGTCAACAAACGTGGACAAGGGGGATCCAGCGGACATAGTGTACTTAGATTTCCAGAAAGCCTTTGACAAGGTCCCTCACTAAAGGCTCTTGCGTAAATTAAGTTGTCATCGGATAAGAGGGAAGATCCTTTCATAGACTGAGAACTGGTTAAAAGACGGGGAACAAAGGGTAGGAATAAATGGTACATTCTCAGAATGGAGAGGGGTAACTAGTGGTGTTCCCCTCAGTCCTAGGACCAATCCTATTCAACTTATTCATAAATGATCTGGAGAAAGGGGTAAACAATGAGGTGGCAAAGTTTGCAGATGATACGAAACTGCTCAAGATAGTTAAGAATAAAGCAGACTGTGAAGAACTTCAAAAAGAACTCTCAAAACTAAGTGGGCAACAAAATGGCAAATGAAATTTCATGTGGATAAATGTAAAGTAATGCACATTGGAAAAAATAACCCCAACTATACATACAATATGATGGGGGCTAATTTAGCTACAACTAATCAGGAAGAGATCTTGGAGTCGTCAAGGATAGTTCTCTGAAGATGTCCACGCAGTGTGCAGCGGCAGTCAAAAAAGCAAACAGGATGTTAGGAATCATTTAAAAAAGGGATAGACAATAAAATGGATAATATCTTATTGCCCTTATATAAATGCAAGGTACGCCCACATTTTTAATACTGTGTACAGATGTGGTCTCCTCGTCTCAAAAAAGAGATGCTGGCATTAGAAAAAGTTCAGAAAAGGGCAACTAAAATGATTAGGGGTTTGGAATGGGTCCCATATGAGGAGAGATTAAACAGGCTAGAACTTTTCAGCTTGGGAAAAGAGAAGACTAAGGGGGGAATCTGATAGAGGTCTATACAATCATGAGTGGTGTGAAGAAAGTGAATAAGGAAAAGTTATTTACTTGTTCCCATAATATAAGACCTAGGGCCACCAAATGAAATTAATAGGCAGCAGGTTTAAAACAAATAAAAGGAAGATCTTCTTCACGCAGCGCAGAGTCAACCTGTTGAACTCCTTGCCTGAGGAGGTTGTGAAGGCTGGACTACAACAGGGTTAAAAGAGAACTAGATAAATTCATGGCGGTTAAGTGCATTAATGGCTATTATCCAGGCTGGGTAAGGAATGGTGTCCCTAGCCTCTGTTTGTCAGAGGATGGAGATGGATGGCAGGAGAGAGATCCCTTGATCATTACCTGTTAGGTGCCTCAGAGGGAGTGAACCTGGCATTGTCCACTGTCAGTAGACAGGATGCTGGGCTGGATGGACCTTTGGTCTTACCCAGTGTGGCCGTTCTTATGTGCAAAGTGAGTGTCAAACACTGCCAAGTCAGAATGCTAACATTTTACACTTAGTACTGGTGTAAATGAGAAATTACATTGACTCTTCTCCAGCCCCTTGGGACTAGAAATAGGAATGAAAAATTCCAAGGTAAGTTCTTACATTACCCCCCCCCCCCCCCCCCGGTTCGGCAATAGTGTGGCCAAACCTGGAATATTCTGTCCATTCTTCCCCCCCCCCCCCCCCACAGAAAGTCTTTGAAACCCCCTTCAGGCAGTTGAAGGCTGCTATCAAATCCCCCCTCACTCTTCTCTTCTGCAGACTAAATAACCCCCATTCCCTCAGCCTCTCCTCGTAAGTCATGTGCCCCAGCCCCCTAATCATTTTCATTGCTCTCCACGGGACTATGTAGCTAGGCTCTTCTCAGTGGTGGCAGATGACAGACCATTGCTTCTTGTTCTCATGTTGCAGTGTGGGAGGTCTAGGCTGGATATTAGGAAACACTGTTTCACTAGGAGGGTGGTGAAGCACTAGAATGGATTACCTAGGGAAGTGGCGGAATCTCCATCCTTATTGGTTTTTAAGGCCCGGCTTGATAAAGCCCTGACTGGGATGATTTAGATTTGGTGTTGGCCCTGCTTTAAGCAGGGGGTTGGGCTAGATAACCTCCTGAGGTCTCTTCCAACCCTAATATTCTATGAAAGGTATTGAATTCAGGAAAACCACCTGGGGAACTGAATCTAGTGAGTAAGATACTTTTGGAAGAAGCAATAAATCCATTGGGGTGAAAAGTTTGGGAAATCCTAAAACCTGCCATGATTAAGGTGCAGTTGACCTCAGAATTAAAAGAACAAGAAGCAGACAATATGGCTTTGCAAAGAAATGCTCAGATAAAATATGAGTTCTTGAGAAAAATCTCTCTGAAACACCAATGTAACCAAACAAACCAGAATCCATTAAGACATACAGTAAAAAGACAAGGGCAGCAAAAAGATACTAGCCAGAGAGGCTAATGTGAATGGGAAGAGCTCTTCTTAGGAAGTGCATGTGGTGGAGGAAAAAGCCACCTCTGAAGTATTATTTGGTGCTTAAGATCGCCATCTTCTTCTAAAACTGTCTTGTCCAAACTTTTATATTTTGGTTAACTTGGAAGTAAGGGAAGACCTTGTAAAAATTGCTGTTCACAAAGAGCAGGTATGGGAATATATGAAAAATGTGAACATATACCAATCAACAGGTCCAGATGACACAATTGATGGGTGAATAGAATGCAGAAGTTGTGATATGTTCTGGATTTTGGCAAAGCATTTGATAATGTCTCATGAAGTTATGCTCAGAACATTTGTTCAAATTGACTCTGATATGAACACGATCATGTAGATTGAAAACTGGCTGCAGGCCTGATGGTAAGGGATGATAACATGAGTTGGCAGAGGACTTGTGCCTTGTCTTTAAATCTTTGGGTTATGATCTAGAAAAGAGAATAAACACATGAAATTTTGCTAAACATTCATTAGTGAATATTAAATTGTGAGAAGCTGCAAATGCCATGTGAGCAGAGAAATACATAATACAAATGGGTAGAGCACTTAAAAACAAAAGCAGAAAACAAAACAAGGTTCAGTTTGGAAAATCTGTGTTAATCCATGTGAGGAAAATTAATCTGAAACAGATTCAATGGGGAATAAAAACCAGAACATCAGTAATGCTGAAAGAGACTTAAAGGTGATAATGGACAGCTAATTAGACAGGTTTGCAAAGAAAATGAGCCCAATGCAATTTTGTATCTGTTGACGAGGCACAAGAATAGAAGTCGAGATGCCTGTTCCTGGCTCTGCCCCTCACTGTATAACTTGATCCTTAGTCACAGACGTTGTCAGCGTTCCCCAGGCCTTCCAACTATAGACCTGAGAAGATTGCATATGGAATATTGAGATCAGTTCTAGGCATCCATATTACTAGAAAGATTAACAAACAAAAGAGCAGGAAGAGCATCTTAAATGATGAGGAGCTGGAGGAATTGAGTGACTTGAAGAGCAACATTCATTTACAAGAAACTTTGAGGGCTCTGCCTAAAGGCCCTGTGCTCTTCCACTAGATGGGACTTCAGCTCTTGGAACCTCAAGCTCTTGAAAACCAGCAACTGCTCAGTTAAGGTCTTCCCAAGTTAAGCTGCTGCTTCACACACAATACAACCTTAATGCAGCCCCTCTTTGGGACATCACCCCTTGTAACATTCTTTGGGCAGTGGGGAATATTTTCCTAAATTGCAGAAGAACTATCAAAAGAGATCCTTAATGTATTGCTAGCATCTCTAATTAATTGTGGTTGTACAGGTGGCAGCAAGGAGAAAAGGCAAGTTAGTGTGATCACTATTGTGGTAGCAGAATTTAAAAGCAGAGTAAATGTTTAGTCAATTTAAGGATAGAATGAAAGGTAACCCTAACAACACGAGAGTTGTAAGAGATGCTGTTTTCTCTTCTCGATTCTCGCCTCGCTTTTAGTTGGTAAAGATAGAATGCTCATTTAAGCAGAAATCTTGAGATAAGGTAGTGTCTGAAGGGAGTTTGTATAAACAAAGGATAACTATTAGCCGTTGATGTATGATGTATGTAATGGGAAGCTATAAATGTTCATCTTACACTGCTTGTAGGGGGGAGATCTGCCTAAGGTCAGGGGGCCCCCTGTCCGACTGCAGTCTTCCCTTGCAATTGCTCGTAATAAACTGTCTCTGACTTGTTGCTAACAAATGCAGAGTGAGGACTTGTTTTCTTCCACACCACCGATCAGCAGCACATGTCCCCACATCAATGCTGCTCAGTGTAAATTAAGTCAAAATGACTTTAAATCAACAAACAGGAAACCTTGATTCAAATCAATGATTTAAATCATGTTTTACCTTTTGTAGTTTTTAATTTTCCTAATGAAGGGTTGATTCTCATTGGTTGGTAACCACTAAAATGTGTTGATTTGCTACTAAATATAGCCTTTGCATTAAATTTAGTGGGTTGTTTTTTTTTTTGCTGACCAGTAGGATAAACTATATCTGTGGATGCTCATTTAAGTACTTGTATAACTTAATTTAAATGTGTTCAGATTCTTAATGTTCCCATTTTATATTGTTAGAAAATGGTGAATGATGCATTTTTTTTATTTACTAGATTAATTATTAATTTGCATTAAGCTGTATTTGGATGAAAAGTCAATTAAAAACAGGACTTTTTAAAGTATTAGCTCAATAAAACGACCTTAAATGTGCTGGATACATAACCTTTTTTTCTTATCAGAACGTTTTGTCAAAACATGCTTTGCAAATGAAACGGATTTATTAAACGAAGTATTATCTGTAGTTATTGAATGGAACTAATTGTTTCAGGTCACCATAGAATCATTGAACTGGAAGGGACCTCGAGAGGTCATCTAGTCCTGTCCCCTGCACTCAAGTCAGGACTAAGTATTATCTAGATCATCCCTGACAGGTGTTTGTCCAACCTGTTCTTAAAAATCCCCAATGATGGAGATTCCACAACCTTCCTAGGGAATTTATTCCAGTGCTTAACCACTGACAGGTCATTTTTCCTAATGTCCAACCTAAACCACCCTGGCTGCAATTTAAGCTTCTTGTCCTATCCTCAGAGATTAAGAACAATTTTTCTCGCTCCTCCATGTAACAGTCTTTTATGTACTTGAAAACTGTTATCATGTCCCCTCTCAGTCTTCTCTTCTCCAGAGTAAACAAACCCAATTTTTTCAATCTTCCCTCATAGGTCATGTTTTCTAGACTTTTAATCATTTTTGTTCTTCTCTGGACTTTCTCCAATTTGTCCACATCTTTCTTGAAATGTGGCGCCCAGAACTGGACACAGTACTCCAGTTGAGGCTTAATCATCATGGAGTAGAGCGGAAGAATTTCTTCTTGTGTCTTGTTTAAAATACTCCATTCCTTCATTACTTTAGAATTAGTAGATATCCTCTTAAACCTAGTTTTTATCCATAGACTGTAAGAGGAAACCAAGCTTTCCTGCTTTTTCAGCTCCCAATTGGCTTATTAACTTTGAAAGAACTGATCGTTGAACTGAACTAGTTGAATAAACTGAAATGAAGAAACCGTCTTTGCACCTACAAAAGAAGCTACTGCCATCAAAAACTTGTTCAACACTTCAGCAAACTCTGGTTCCAGGTGCTTAGCCAGTGACTTCCACCAGTTTAGTTTCACCAAGTTATTTTAGACTTTGCAACAGAAGTACTGCTTTAATTTTATTTTTTAAATTATTTAAAGATACTATATTTTATCATTTAAATTACAAACATTTTTTTAAAAATTATGAATTTGTATTCACTGTGATGTTGCCATGCAGCCCACTGCCCATTCCATCAGACTGTATGAATAGAAGCCCTAGATTGGTGCTAAGGCACAGGGAAAATATTGGCTTTTGTTGACTAGGGTGCTGTAATGGTCCTATATGCGTCCACACAGAGGCAGAGTTGTGTGGTGTGCAGCAGCACCTTAAGTAAGCATTTCCTGGTCTTCCAGTGTTTGAGTTGGAGGTTTTGAAGTTCCATGACTTAGAAGGGCATGGGGACTTTGTGAGTTACTGTGTTTGTTTAAATCTTAATCCATCCAGATCCTTAATCCTCTAAATTACTTTCCCCATAAGCCACATTACATACCTAACCAATGCACATATGTCGACCCTAAATATCAGCTGATGTTTCTGCAGTTCTAATTAAGGTTTTGTTATGCCATGAGGAAGATTAACATGGTGGTGGCTAGTGTTTCCTTACTATCTGCAGGCAGAAGGAAGTTCCTTTTGAGTGTGTCACTTGTCAGTGGAAATACTCTATTAGCATTGGGGCATAGTGTCTCATAACTTGGTACCTTGCTTTTTTAGGTTTTACATAGAGGGGATGTCATGCATGCCCAACCTTAATCCAGTTTAAACAAACTACTTTGCTTATACAATAAGTGTGGAGAGCCAGAGTAAGAAGGAAAAGCTAAGATGAGTAACAGAAGAAATGGGCTAATAGGTGGATTTGGTTGTGGGTGAAAACACACTGGAGAAACCAACTAGGCCAAACAAAGCTCTGGAGAACACAATGGAGGCACAATCCTGCATAGGAACATAGGACTCGCCATTCTGCATTGGACCCAAGGTCCATCTAACCCAGTATGCGTCTCTGACCGTGCCCAGTACCAGATACGTCACAGGAAGGTGTGAGAAACCCCACAGTAGGCACATGTGGGGTAATCTCTTCCCCTCTGCCCCAGCCTCATCCTAATACCTAATAGTTAGATTGGTTTAAGACCTGAAGCATAGTGTGTTTTTTATCCCTTCCAAAACTGTGTTTTGCACTGGCCGCAGGGTGGTGGACTGGATAGGACCCAATAGGTGTCTTCCATCTCCAGTTGCTCTGATTTTATAAAGCAGAACTTTCTTTGAATTTCCTTTTGATCAGTTCAAGACAACATTGAAATGTTATCCGACAGGTTTCAATATGCTGAGACCATGTGTCACTTCCTATGTCATGCATAGTTTTTCCTTTCTCTACTAGTTTGCTAAAGATTTGTGAGACTGTGATGGGTTTTGATCGGTTTGCTTCATGTTCTAGAGTCTGTGTTTTAGGACGATCTGGGAGGTTGTATGAATCTCATAAGGTAACGCTGCTATTTATTTAATATTCTACCTCAGAAACTGATCATTGATGAGAAGAAATATTATCTATTTGGGAGAAACCCTGATCTGTGCGATTTTACCATTGATCACCAGTCCTGCTCTCGGGTCCATGCTGCCTTGGTATATCACAAACATCTTAAGAGGGTTTTCCTCATAGACCTTAACAGCAGTAAGTAACTTGGCATTTAACCAGGGAGCGGGTGTAGGGTGATTTGATAATTTGACTGGTTGGATTTTAAAGATGTTTGAAAGAATGTTTTGATGCATAAGGATTGAGTTTGTGTTAACTTCTTATTGACTGAGAACTTGTAACACTTCCAATGTTCTACATCCCAATGCTCACACCTTCTTGAACATCCCCAGAGCTATATTCCTTTCCAGTCACATTTTGCCATGTGGGGAAACTATGGCATCTGGGATATGAACTAACATGCTCATTCTGAGATTGACGCAAGCTGGGGGTAGAGGGATTCCTTGCGTCACTCAGTGCCCCTCCCTCATTCAGCGATTGGTGACAGTATTTCCAGGCTCTAGAGTAGATCAGAGTGGTAGCATGGCAGTGAGGTTACAGGGGGACTTGGCCTTCCCTTCAAAACTGTTATAACTTGAAATAGTAAAAAAAGCTTATTTAAGCTACATCTCCATTGTGTAGGGCACTTTCTCAGGATCTGGAACTCAAGGGAGCTCCAGCCTGTTCCAAGCAGCTGGATACAAGCAAGGGGTGGCTAGAAGTGTTAAAGGAAGCCTGAAACCAAAGTGTACTTGTCATTTCTGTTCGAGTTATTAGGGGAGTGCTGACCCCTTGGTGTTTAGGAGTGAGCCCCCTGCATGGGAAGTTTGGGTGATAGCGTTACTGCAGTGACGTGTATATATCCAGCCATTCACGCGTGGGTTTTGACCTTACGGCAGTGTTCCAGTTCCCCAGTGACAGTCTGTTTTTTTTCATTCTGATATTCTCCTCAGCACATGGCACGTTCTTGGGTCATATCCGTTTGGAACCTCACAAACCACAACAGATTCCCATTGACTCCACAGTTTCATTTGGTGCCTCTACGCGGGCGTATACTCTGCGAGAGAAGCCGCAGACACTGCCATCCGCGGTTAAAGGAGATGAGAAAATGGGTGGTGATGATGAGGAGCTCAAGGGCTTGCTGGGCCTGCCGGAGGAGGAGACCGAGCTTGATGTGAGCACCACAGAGCATTGTGCCTCTTACTGGATAGCACTCCCCACCATTGGCTTGAGTGTCCTTGGGGCTCATTTCCCTGGCACTGTAGATGGTTTTAGGGGTGTCTGCTGCAGACAAGCACTCACAAGCCATCTTATGCCACTAGAATAGGCTTGCCTTCATGCTGCTTTCCAGCACCTCTTGTATCACAGCTGAGTGCCTGTCAGAAAAATCACTGGGCTATTTTCTTCCACCCCAGGCAGACCCACACCAGGTCGCTGGCAGTTCCCCAGCCCTGTTGCTCATTCACAAGCAGTGCCTGCTGTAGCCCCATCACCTGCAGTCAGTTAGTGAAGGGCAGACCAGAACGGGGACCGAGAAAGTGCAGCTGGCACTTCTGCCCCATTCTTTCCTTGAGGTTTAAGGCTGGGGCTAAGTCATGTGCTGTGCTCTGCTGTTAACTCTCACAGCTCTCCAATGGCTGCTGCGTGCGTTATAGCTGCACTGACCATTTCCTCCCTGATTGTGTCCTTAGAACCTGACAGAGTTTAACACAGCCCACAACAAGAGAATCTCTACGCTCACCATAGAGGAAGGGAACTTGGATATTCAGAGACCAAAGAGAAAACGGAAGAACTCCAGAGTGACATTCAGCGACGATGACGAGATCATTAATCCAGGTGAGCGTGTGTATCTTGCCCCTCCTATCTCCTCGCCCCCACCCCTCTGAGAGCCTGCGTGCTAATAGCCCATATTTGGAGCCACCACCCCCCATTCCCCCCATGGCCAGCGAGCCAGTCAGTTGGAAAACACAGAAATCTGAGTTGGAGACTCCAAGGGGACTGGCCCTTCAGAGAAGCGCCCACGTTTCCCCACATCGGTGTTGTGCCCTCCAAGGCACTTCCCAGCTGAACCGTGCTGTTCTTGTCTCCTGAGAAGAGGAGTACATAAGGTCCCTCAACCCCTACAGCTCCTGAGCCACTTGCTGAGCACCCAGACGCAGCCCCTGAGGTGGTAAAGGCCAGACTTCCAGCGGCTCAGAACTCAACACCATATGTGCTGAGCTCTCGTATTTTGGTGTCTAAATGGGAGCTGAGTGTTTTTGAAAATCTAGCCCTAGATGCTTTGAGCACCTGTAGTTGCAGGGATGGCAGATCCGAGTTTGGATCCACAGCTCAAATTTCCCCTGCTAATCTGCATAGGCGGCTGGGGGGTGGGTCCCGCCGAGGGGGGCACTCTGGCGGCCAGAGGGTGGAGTTAACGGTTAAATTCCAGTTAACGGTAAGCCTAATGCTTAAACCGTTTAACCTTTTACATCCCCACTTCAAGCATCAGCCAGCGTGAGTTGTTCAGGTTCCTTATTTCCAATTTGAATTTGTTTGTCTGGAAGTTGAAGCTTGGCAAAGTCAGTCTAGAAGGAAGGTGGGTACGGTAAATTAACCATTGGAACAACTGTAACCTAAGCAATATCAACACCCATCCCCAAGGGTCAACAGTTCTTCCAGCTCTTCTCAGCCTGAATAAATTGGGAGCCCACTGTCACTAGATGGCCCCAGCAGTATGAAGGATCTTAGTTTCTCTACTGTGCACATACAGCTCCTGAACTGCTGCTTTCTGAAGGGAAGGTCCATATGACACTTCCATATAGAGGTGCGCTTGCATGCGATGTGCACACGGCAGTGTACATCCTGTCTTGTAGCCTTCATACTAAACGCCTCATCCTTCTCATGCTTACAGAGGACGTGGACCCTTCAGTTGGGCGTTTCAGAAACATGGTACAGACAGCAGTGGTCCCAGTTAAGGTACAAACTAACTTCCAAATCTAACCAAAAAACTTCATCTGTAATTTGTAATCTATAGCGTGAATTATTGTCTTAAATATTGTGCATTAGGGTGGTGGAATTGTCAGTGTTTTCTTTTTGTGTTCAGATGGATTAAAGGGAAACTGGCAGGTCTGTTCAGGCTCATAATTTAGGCAGTGTTTACAAAATGGAAGATCAATAGAAATGTCCCAAATGCTTTTCTAAAAATTCATTGGCTGTGTGTTTTGGTGTTATAGGGTGAGAGACAAAATACTGTCATGGACGAGAGCCGTGGTGGGCAGCCTGTGGGCCGCACGCAGCCCATCAGGGTAATCGGCTGTCAGGCTGCGAAACAATGTTTACCTTGATCGTCTGCAGGCACGGCTGCCCACAGCTCCCAGTGGCTGCAGTTTGCCGTTCCCAGCCAATGGGAGCTGCGGGAAGTGACATAAGCCACAGGGACGTGCTGGCCACTGCGTCCCGCAGCTCCCATTGGCCGGAAACGGCAAGCTGTGGGCAGCCATGCCTGCGGATGCTCAATGTAAACACTGTCTCGCGGCCTGACAGCCAATTACCCTGACAGGCCGCAGGCTGCCCACCACTGGATTAGAAGCTGGCTAAGGAGCGGAAAACAACAAATAGGAATCAATGGTCTGTTTTCTACACGAGAAAAGGTTAACGGTGGGTGTCAGAGAAAGTTACATACTAGGACTGGTGAGGTTTGATACATTCACTTTTTCTGTGGGAAGGCAGGGAACAATGAAGTGGGCAAGTCTGCAGATGGCACCATTATGTAAGCTACTCAGGACTAAAGAAGACTGAGGAACTTCAGAATAGCCTAACAATGTGATTGCAGATGAAATCTCATATTGACAAGTACAAAGCAGTGCTCATGGGAAGGAATACTTTGAGTTACGCATAAGATTACTTATGTTCTAAATTAATTTAGAACTGCTCTGTAAAAAGACCTGGGTGATCAAAAGCAAGACACAAAATCTGCCACTCATAATCCAGAGACAGCCCTGTTTGTTAATTTGTATCCAGGTAAAGAAATATACTTCAGAAACCATGTCCACTCAGCCATGCCTGGACACATGCAGGTCGGGCAAGCAAGCTCGGGAGGCAAAGATGGGAAGCTTAGTCTATTCCATAAACTAAACCCTACCTAATGCTTCCAGCACTCAGGACTGGTCTGTGCTATAGAGTTAAGTTGACGTAAGGCAGTTTACATCAACCGAATTATGTCAGTGTGGACACTACAGCCTTGCTCCCACCGATGTAAGTGCCGTACTACACCAACATATTAACTCCACGTCCATGAGAGGCATCGGCATAGTTAAGGCAACAGTGTCCATGTAGACACCGCATTACTTACATCAGCTGTTCGCTGTCATTCTTGTCAATGCTGGAGCTGTGAAATTGACAGAAAGTCTGGAAGGTTCCCTGCCGTGAACCCCACACCTGGCTCACAGCTCAGGTTGTCACTCCAGGGCAGGTGGGGGCACTCTCTGCTCTGAGGCCGGGCTGCCCTTCAGGCTCCCAGCAGGGGAGCTCCACCTGGAACTGAGAGCCTGTGCTCTCAGCCCCCGCACACTGCCCCCTTTAGTCAGTGCAAGTGCTTCTGGAGAGGACGTGCTCCACTGACAGAAGGAGGGTAGTGGTGGACCTGAAAAACCACAGTAACTAATTATTGCAGTGGCTGTGTCTCAACTTAACTTAAGTTGACTTGAGTTTGTCCTGTAGACATGCCCTCAGTCTGTCCTGCACTCTGCATCAGTGAGAGCTTTGGGAGTGACTTCAGTGGCAGCCCCAAAGGAAAGCCAACTGGGGTGATGGGGAAGAAGATAGCCTGTCCATGTCTGTGTAACTGCTTCATATAGGACAAAGCTAAGCGTGGTGTACATGGTGACCATTTGTGGTGTTTGAGGAGAAGGTGAAAAAACTAGCTGGGATCCAGTTAAAGTGGCTTCTTGTTCTGGTCCTCCATGCTGTGAACCATTCACTAAATAGTTCTTTCTTCCCTCCAATTGCAGAAGAAACGGATGGAAAACCCAGGCTCGCTGGGCATGGATGAGTCTGTAACACGGCGCATGCAGAACTTCCCCTACGGTGGAGGATTGTATGGTGGTCTGCCTCCCACTCACAATGAGGCAGGTTCCCAATCGCATGGCATTCATGGGACAGCACTCATTGGAGGCCTGCCAATGCCCTACCCCAATCTTGCCCCAGAGGTGGACTTGACTCCCGTTGTGCCATCGACGGTTAGCATGAACCCTGCTCCCAACCCTGCCGTCTTTAATCCTGAAGCTGTGAATGAACCGAAGAAGAAGAAATATGCAAAGGAGGCTTGGCCAGGCAAGAAGCCCACCCCTTCTCTACTGATCTGAGATGGGCTTTGTTTGGGGGTGGGAGCGATGAACTTGAGAAACTGTTCCCGTGAAGTATCGTCTTTTAAAGTTTGTGTCCTAACCACATGTAATATCAAGATTGGAGGAGTGAAATGTCCCTCAAAGATCTGTCTTCAAAACATTTTTGTCTGGAAAAAAAAAAAAAAAAACCACCTCCCACCTCCTTTTGAATCCAAAAGGCCAACAGCCTTTTCCCTTAGCCATTACGCTCCATAAGTTAAAAGGACACTGTCAAGTAATTCAGCCCCACGTTTATGGCCTGATCCTGCAAACAGATCCACTAGGTGTAGTGCTGACTACTATGAGTAGCCTCGCTCCAGCTAGACTGCTCAGGGCAGTATGCACTACCTCAAGAGTAAGCAGGCCTAAATTCAGTACTAAATCAGGCTTTTGTGTGTAACTTTAAAACATGACAAAATGTAATATAAATGGAATGGCTTTATTGTTTTACCGTTACAAAATCACATAAACGCTTTTAGTTTGGCTGTCAACATTCCTTTGTACTTGCAACCTAAAACATTGCAGCATCTGGGTAGCTCTTGAGAAGCTGGAGGTGAAATGGACAAGAAATAAAAGTGAAACTGACTAGTCAATTTCTACTTATCACCCTCTGTTAAACACAAAAGGCAAACAGCAAAGCAATGGCTAATGTGAACTCCTTTTTAAAAACCCTTCTGCTCTAATATTCAAGATGTTAGAGGACACAAATAGGGACACTTGATTTTTTTTAAATATGGTTTTTAATCTTTCAGCTGAAATGAAATATTTTTTTATTGAAGAAAACACACACACACACACACACACACACACACACAAACAAACAAACAAACAAACAAACAAACACACACACCACCTTAAGATTTGTGAGCATACAAGGTGTCATAGGTCTGTGATTAGGAGCAGCTAGCCAGCCAGCAGCCATGAGTTGGTCACCTACAAACTACATGGGTTTTAATGATTAAAGAATAAAACCGTGTGCAGTCTTCTGTATGTTGTCCTTTTCCCCTGTTAACAGCAGAGGGCAGGGGTTAAAGACAAGCAGCAGATTCCTGTTTCCGAACTTGGGCACACAGTGCTCTGGTTTGACCTCTTTGTTTTCTTTCAGTTGAACAAAATGAGAAATTTGACTGGGAATACTCCTGCAAATCCTCATCTTTAGTTTCTAAAACTGAATTTTTACGTTCATTCAGTATTTTGCTTTAAGTAAATACCTAGAGAAAGCAGTGCTACGTTGACCTAGGCTTATTCAGGAGCCTTTATATTGTGTGATTAACAGTTCATCTAATTAGTCACCATATTATTTCTGGAAGTTCCTCCAGAATGTGCCCTAAAATATGACCCAACATCCTTGGTGGGTCATTAGTAGTGCATTGTGAGGAGTTACCTGGCAAACTAGTGTTGCCAAAACCTGACAGCCATTAGAGTTATGCTGCCCTGTAATGTATCAGATCTGGCCATACACCCTTGAACTGCTTTGGACAGATGTTCCAAAATCTGTGTAATGTTTGCTTCTGCAGAATGACAAATTCTATCATGTTTGTGGTATAAAAAAGAGCTAGTAACTACCCCAGCCAGGATTGGTTGAAGTCCCTTATGGCCTGGCTGGTTCCCTCCCCATCTCCACCATGTCTGGCTCAAACTACTAGATGCTGGAGCTTTTCCTGGTGCCATTTCTCCATGTAACACACCATGTTTTAGGTTGTCATGCTAATGGCTTGTGTTCCTCTTTAGTCGTTCCTATTCCATATCCTCCAAAGTCCACTTACAGACTTCCTCCCTAGATTTTTAGTTCTTCTTCTTCCCAGGCTGTAGGATTTTTCTCTTTCCTGCCTGTCTGTGTTATGAAGGCAACTCTTTAGGATGTGACCAGCTGGGGCAAGTAAAAGTTGAACAGACTTTATTTTGCAGGATCTCCCTGGGGAAGGGGAACTTTCCTGCTTGTTGTTTTGAAGCTCTTCTCCTCGTTGGGTTTGTACAAGCTCTCGTTATTTCAGAGCTCTGTGGCTATTATGGGCCAGGAAGGAGGGGATGGCATGAAATCCATGGGCTTTGTACAGAAGTTTGTACATTTGTGTAATAGGCCTTTTCACACTTTCTGTTTAGCTTTTTACCTGTAACCTTTACTATGTAAATTAAATGCAAATTTTGTCATTTTGGAATTTAGTGTGTTCCTTCCCAACCTAGATCCCTGCTGCAGTTGGGAGTTTACATCTTGAAGGTCTTTGTCACTGCAAAATGCCCTTGTCATTGGAGGCCCTAAGCTTAGCAGACTGGCTTGTGCTCTGCCCTAAAAGAAGAGTAAGTCTGATTCCCACCTTGCCTCCTATGCCTTGTGCTCATGGCCTGCACCCAGTCGCGCAGAATGGTGTGTCACGGATTGTCCTCAAACAGTAATTGCCCTTCTCCATTTTCTGGCCAAATGGATCTTTGTTTTCCTGAAAGGGGCTCAGCTCCCAAAAGCCTGGGCAATGCTGCCTTCGAGAGGCCATCCTGGGAGTGTTCACTGCCAGAGGACCGATAGTTTATGGGCTACGTGCCCAAGCAGGGGACAGCACTCACAACTGAGGCCAGAGCGCTCTGCTCCCATTGTGCAACTGGGGATCAGAAGGTCCGTGTGCACCCAATGCACTGAGCGCTTTGGGGCCTGCTGCTCTAAGTGGGTCTGCCAAGTCTCAATCTGATACTTGCCGTTTTAGACCCTGTCTTTCCAGGAACTGTTCCCAAGAATCCTCCTGCTTGGGAAGGGATGTGGACGCTGTCTCTCTAGTGGCAGCAATGGCTCTACAGCTAAAGCAACAGGAGCATGTGCTCAGTACCACCAAGGTGCAGGCCCCAATTGTAAGGGCTGAGCACCTGGAAACCTGTCCTGGATTCCTTTGGAAATGTGGCCCTTTGCTATTGCATCTCTGGCTAGGAATCCTTAAAGGCTGAGCAACTCGCACTCCTGCAGCCGCGGGGCAGGGAAGCAGCAAGCACTCCAGGGCTGAGGCACTGGTGCGGCTGGAGGAAGCCTGTGTGAGGCTTTGCAGGTCAGCCAGATCAAAGGGGGACACAGCGGGGAAGTGAGGATTCGGGCTAGAGCAGGTGTGGGGAAGTTGGAGATGGTTGTAGGAGGGGTGCCTACCAAAGGAAGGGGAGCTCTGCAGAGACGGGCTCATATTTCAGAAGCAGTCAGAGGGAGACAGGGACTTCCTCCCAAGGCAGCCTGAACAGACCCGTGTGTTCAGCAGGGGCCAGTGTTGAGCCAAGGCCTTGGCAGTGCTCTCGCTGCGCACTGAGCTGGCAAGTTGCAGTGTAGGAAGCAAAGCAGCTGCCACTTTTATCCATCTGCCCTTGGAAAGCATGATTGGGAGGGGGAGGGGCAGGATCCTAGCCAGCTCACACAGTGGAGGCAGCTGTGTGTTTAGGCCCAGGGCTGGCCCAAAGCCAGCCAGCCTCTCCCTTGCTCCTGTGAGCCCTGGAGAAGCCCTTGGGCCATGCTGTTGGCTGGCTGAGCATGTGTGCGCCTCAAACCCAGCCCTGTCCATGAAGCTGCCCTGTCCCCCTCAGCAGGCCAACCACCAGCTCCCGAAAACCAGCAACCTCCCAGGGTTTCAGGCTCCAGCATCTCGCTCTGCTTTCTGCAAACCTGCCAGGGCCGCCCAGAGGATTCCGGGGGGCTGGGGCAAAGCAGGGGAGCGGACGTAAAAAAAGGCACCACCCACTGTGGCGCTTGTACTCACGGGGTGGCACTCTGAGTCTGCAGCGGCAGGTCCTTCACTCGCTCTGCATCTTTGGCGGTGGCGGCAGCGGGTCTTTCACTCGCTCCGCATCTTGGGCAGCACTGAAGGACCCGCCGCTGAAGTGCCGCCGAAGACCCAGAGTGAGTGAAGGGCCTGCCGCCGAAGACCCGGACCCCCACTGAGTGAGTAGCCAGGGAAGAGATTCTCAGCCAGGGCTCGTGGGGCCTGGGGCAAATTGTCCCACTTGCCCCCACCCCCACCCCCCCGGGCAGCCCTGAAACCTGCTTCCGAGTTGCTCACCATACTGGGCAGCTACAAGATGGGCAGGCAGGCACCTGCCCTCTCCCCCCAGGCTCCTGCCCATCCCCCAGCCCCTTCCTGACTTCCCGATGTCCCCACCTGTCACCCACCCCTTGACATGCTGGGATGTCCCTGCCACGCCAGTGCCCTCTACAGCGGAGATGGACTGTCTAGTCTGGCAGCTGTGTCAGGAAGGGGCCAGGCGAGGAGGAGACCTGTCCTCCCTCAGCCCAGAAAGCTGCGCAATGGGAATGCGTGTGCTAGGGCTACTCTGACCCTACTCCCATAGCCCTGCACGGTCTAGGCTGGAGCCTGGCAGCCCCGTGGGCAACACTGACTCTTGAGGAACAAGCAGGCTGGCTGTTGCAGCAAATGCAGCAGTTCCTGTGGTTGGTGGCCACGAACAGCTCTTCACTCTCTGTTCTGCACCAGTTCCTGTTCCACGCCTGCCGGGAATCACTCCCTTGCTCGTTCTCCCCCTCGAGCAGACACCAGGTACATCCTAGAGCCTTTTTCTCCTGTCTCATTAACTGAGGGTGGAGGGGAAGGAGACAGTGGTGGAAATAGTAACTCTGCCTTTGGCGGGGGGGGGGGGGGTGAGCCCCGTCCAGCTCACCCCACAGCAGCACTTCCTGTATGGCACTGGCGTCCCAGCTTCTGGTGAAATGTCTCCCCTGCTGGAGGGATGCCAAGGGGTGATGGCTGGAGAAAGCTCTTCCCTGCAGAACATCCAGGCAGGCAGTGACCAGGCCGTCTGCACGGACACTGGCATGAAGCTGGCAAATCTATGGGCCCAGCTGAAAGGCCAGGTATGAGCAGTAACCAATAGGCAAAGCTCTGAAGTCCTGAGAGATGGAGCTGTGCTTTGCAACCGGGAAAAGGGAAAACTGCTGTTCTTCCAGGGGCAGGAGGGCAAAGCACCAAACTACCAACCTGACCCTGCCCTCCACTGGGCAAAATTGCTGAGTGGGTGGCTGCCACCTGCTGCCTCTGCAGGACACTCCTGCAGATTCCACACATGACCCCACTCTGGTATGTGTCAGTTATGGGGGAACAGCAGGGCATGGGGCAGCCGTTACGGGGAGCAGGCCATGTGCAGCATTCCCAGAGTAATGGTAAACACTCAGATGTAAGGGCAGAGGGAACCCATTTAGCAGGGTCCAGGACAAACTGGTTCTCAACCAGTGCTCCGCTGGCCTGCACAGCCTGAGGAATTTGCAGCCAGACCTCTAGGCCACAGGAAGAGCCCAGGGTCCGAGCCCTCTCCCGATAAAGCCAAGGGGAGTCCTCCCATCAACTCAAATGAGCGCTGGCTCAGCCCAAGGTCAGCAATGGAGAAAGGTCATTTAATAGGTGCCTGGGCATATTTATCTTTAAGGGGATGCTCTAATCAAAGGAGCTAAACCTCCAGGGCAGAGTGACCACTGGGACATTTTAAAATTTACCTCTCCACCACCAAGAAGTTTAACAAGTAAAAATGCTGTTTTTAATCAACCCCAAAATTCCCTTGCACCACATTGCACCACTGCCTGCCAGAATGTTGGAGTGCTGCAAAACTGGGTCTGTGAGCATTCATTCGATTTCACACTGGGCAGGTTGGTGCCAGTCCATTGTTGTGAATGTTCACATTAAACGTGCGTTTGCACGAATGTGTGGGAATGGCTCTCCATCCTCCAAGGCCCTCTAGTTATATGCAAAGTTGTTTATTTTTTGCTGTTCTCTTGACTACAAAGTTTGTCATCCAATCAAGTTACGTAAAAACCATGTGACTTGGATGATGGGTTTGCAGCCCTCTGGTCACAGGATTTCCTCACCAATTACAAACAAACAACAAACACATTGTAAAAATCACAATCTGGCTGTGGATAATTTGCAAATAAAGGGTTACATTTGTCAGGCTGGTTATTCATAAACTAATTCCCACAGCTCCAAGCAGACCACTGGAGACTCAAACTGCCCAAACCCTTTGTGGCAAACAGCTAATTTAGCCCTGGTTCCAGACAGTAATGTGTCCACCAATGAATTTCTTCATTATTCCAAATCTTTGAATGAGTTTTGTGACCAGCTTTACGCCTATGGATAATTCCTTGGCTGTTTGTACGAGTCAAAACTACAGTCACCTGGGGCTGGGGATGAGAAGTTTGGGGTGCAGGAGGCAGCTCTGGGCTGGCGGCGTGGAGCCGACGGGTTCAGAGTATGGGAGAGAGCACTGAGCTGAGGCAGGGGTTGGGGTGTGGGAGGCGGTATGGGCTCTGGGCTGGGGGTGTGGGTTCTGGACTGAGGCCTTAAATGAGGGGTTCAGAGTGGGGGAGGGGCTCTGGGCTGGGGGAGGGAGTTGCAATGTGTTGGGGGTGGAGGGGTCCAGCTGGGGGTGCAGACTCTGGGGTGGGGCTGGGGATGAGGAGTTTGGAGTGAAGGAGGGTGTTCTGGGCTGGGACCGAGGGGTTCAGAGGGCAGGAGGGGGATCAGGACTGGGGCAGGGGGTTGGGGTGTGGGAGGGGGGCAGGGGGTACAGGCTCCGAATGGCTCTTACCTCAAGCAGCTCCCAGAAGCAGCGGTACGTCCCTTCTCCAGCTCCTATGCAGAGGTGCTGCCAGGCGGCTCCGTGCACTGCCCCATCCGCAGGCACTGCTCCCGCAGCTCCCATTGACCAGGAGCTGGCGCTTGGGGCAGGGGCAGCACGTGGAGCCCCCTGGCTGCCCCTATGTGTAGGAGCCAGCAGGGGGACATGCTGCTGCTTCCGGGAGCCATGCAGAAACCGGATGCCTGGCAACCCTACCTGTGGGAGGGTGGCGCAGGGGGGGTGGCTGGGAGTGCTCAGTTCCCAGAGGCAGGGGAGGAGGGGGCTGGGCGTGCTCTGTTCTCTTGGGGGCAGGGGAGGGAGCCAGCTATGGCTGTGTGACCACAGGCTGCCCTGGGCCTCAGTATGGCCTGAACATGCTCCTAAAGGTGACAGCCTGGTGAGGGGGCGGGGGACACGGGTCCCTGCTGCCTTTGCCAAGGAGCCGTGTGGGCAAGCAGGGATTGGGCCAGATCTGCATCTTCCTGCAGGACATGGAAGAGCTGGAGAGGGGCTGGCGTCTACTGTGCTTTACCTGAGATGTCCCGGGGCTGTTGGAGCTGGACGGCTCTATGGGGCCATCCCAAGCCAAGAGGGCAGCTCAAAGGGAGAAGGGGTTCGCCTCAGACTGGCTGAACCCATTGAGTTGGTTTTATTAACACCTGTCATTCCAGCAGCTAATTCACATCCTGGCTCAAGGACCCATCCCCCCCTTCTCCCACAAGGGGGTGTTGTGACAGCCACCATTGGGGCCAGCCCCCAGGACCTCAGTGGGGAACCTCCAGGCCTGGAAGCAGACACTGCTCCAACCTGAGCTGAAGAACCAGTAGCTGGAGGCTGAACACCGCCTGTCCGCTGTGGCTTAGGGCTCACCGCAAACCCAGGGCAGGGCCTCCAGCAAACAGTGGAAGGACAGCGCAGGGATTTAGGTGCCTAACGCTCACTGGGTTCCTTTGAGGAGCTGGGCCCACGGTACTGATACTGCCAAGGTAAAACAAATGCCAAAAAAATTGTTTAACCCATCAGGCCTCCTTAGTCTGTTGACGAGAAGTGAAACAGCCCCGTGTGCTGGGTTTCGATTACTCCTGCTGGCGGGTCAGCAGCTGGGCGCTGCTGGCTGCAGGGGCAGCTGGGAAAGGGCAGTTCAGCCTGGGCACTTGGCCTGTGCTGGCCTGGCCTTGGCCCCCCACAGGCAATGTTGGGAGCTGCCCTGTGCGCTTGTCCTGCTCTGCCCCGTACCCGTAGCACCTTCCCCACCCTCTAGCACCAAGTAACATCCCTAAAGAGCAGCACACACTCACTTCCTTCCTCATTTGCTATGAGTCACTGCAGCCCGGCTGAGCAGCCCAGAGAATGGCCTGGCTGTGAAAGCCCAGCACAGAGGGTTTCACACTTGGCCCTGGACGCTACAGTATTTCATTAACTCTTGCACTGCCATACCCTCATTGGCTAGGAGAGACAGGATGATTGGACAAAAGCTCTGGCTCCTGCCATGGGCAGAGAGGCTGGGAGTGGGAGGGTTTGCTGCTGGGCCCCACTGGGTTTGAAGTCAGCTGCTGATGTCACCTGTGTGTTCCCAACCGCCCCAGGAAGCAGCTGTCCCCAGGGCGCTCGCAGGACCAGCCCGTCCCAGGCAGGCCACTCAGCCAGAATTTAACAATCAAAATTGCTGCATAAACCTTCCCAGCCCCAGGGGCCAAATGCGAGTTTGCGCTGCCCAGTGTCCCAGAACCACCAGCCACCCAGCCCCTTGGGCAAGTAGCTTTCAGCAGGGCCGGATTAACCGTTTGTGGGCCCCCATGTGGGTGTGGTGGGCCCCTTCCAAGTGTGGGTCCAGTGTGACAGCACCGTTGATGCCATAGGGAATGTGGTATTGCTGGGATGGGGATGAAAACATTTATTCAAAAACAAGATAAGATATTTGAAGCCACACGTGACTGACACCTCCATTCAGCCCACAGAGAACAAACTGGGCTCACATCACTGTACCCAGAATATCACTGAAGTTGGTTTTGGGGGGGGGTTGTTCGTTAGTTTTGTCTTTTTTGTTTAAACACTCAGGGCCTTCTTGGGGCCCTGAACACGAGTGCTTAATTAGCACACTTAGGAGCCATATCAGTGGTGTTGCACCTGCACCTCCCCAACACCATCTCCTCTACCCAAAATTATATTTCATAAATACATTTTTTGAAAGCTGCAGTTTCTACGTTGGTACAATAATGTTTACAAAACTTTGGGGCGGGGTGTGGAGAGGAAAATTGCTGGTGCCCGTCTTTTGCAGGGAGAAAGGGCCACTGAGAGACACACACACTTTACCACAAAGGCTACCAGAATCCAGACTCAAGCTCCTACCCCAACCTTCTCACCTGGGCTCTCCCCCCCTCCTCCTGTCCCCTGTACTGTCCCCATCCCATACAACTAACCCCCAAAGAAAGGCTCTCCTCAAGCTCCCTGCTATTGCCCACCCACCCCCTCACTTTCACCCCTGGGCAGAGGTGAAAGTAAGCTGGTACGGGCCGGTACGTAGGACCGGTAAGAAAAGGAGACTGACTGAAGGAGGGAGAGAGAAGCCTGCTCCCTGCATAAGAATAGTTTAAACTCAGCTGTTCCCTGATGGTTCAGCCCCCAGGGCTCGGTTTCTGGCCTCCTTGTTACTTTCACTCACAGTAGCTGGGGGGAGGGGGTCGAGGGGAGGGTGTGTTTGACCATGGCAGGGGCAGTCCCTGTCTGCCCCCGGGGATGAGGGGATCTCTCCTACTAATATACACAACAAATACAAGCATTTGGCTGCACAGTTTAAATCCTGAGCTAATAAAAGCAGGTGGAAGGGGAAAACTCACTGTCACATTGGTTTCTCGGCTCCTCCCTCCCCCTCCTCCAGCCAGGCTGCAGACAAGGCTCTGAATTCCTCCCCATTCTCCCCAGCAGGGGTTTTCCTCTAGGCTCTAGCTTGCAGTAGACTGGCTGAGATGCCTGCTATTGCTGCCTGCAAAAGAACAGTTTAAACTCAGCTGTTCCCTGTGCAGTTCAGTGCCCAGAGTTAGGAGCCGTTTCTGGCATCCTTGTTAATTTCACTCCCAGTTGTTGTTGGGTGTGTGTGACCATGGCAGGGGCAGTTCTTTTCTGCCCCCAGGATGAGGGGATCTCCTAAACGCAATCAAAATCAGGAACCATTTCCAAGTTCAAATCTATCCCATTCCCTCCCCACCAGAGGATCATGGTTGTGATGTCCAAATTGCTTGCAGATCCTCTTTGAAATGTTACTGTTTAAAAAAAAACAACACAAAAAACATGGAGAACATGGTGGAAAGATGAGTCATGATGATTAGGGTTTATTTTGGGCAAAGCAATTTTCCTAAAGCAACTAAAGATTCACAGGGAAAGCAAATAGCCCCCATAGACAAAACCACAAAGGGATTAGAGGGGAAAACTGAATATTCAGGGAAATTATTGTGCCTCCTTTGAAATAAATAGTAGTTTTCATTCCAATTCACTCTCTTTCTATATTGATTTAAACACTGAAATGTCCTGAGGACAGCGGGTGCAATCTCAGATCTCTTTTTGTTTTGTCCTGCCTGCAGAGTGCAGAGGCTGAAATTGACAAAACTTTCTCTAAATATCTTGTATATTTCATGAAGGCTATTCCAGTTGTCCTTCATTCACCCCTGACTTCCCCTCCCCCGGCTCCCTCTGTGGCTGACTGGCTGTGGTTTTTGCCTTGGTTACTTACTCCTTGGCAGACCCAGCCCAGCGGCACCTGCTGGCTCTCTGCAGGCAGCCGCCCACAGGGGCCGGTTGCTGGGTCGCTGCTGGTCTGTGGCAGGCTGCAGCTGCATTGTTTGTGACACATTCATACACATACACACAGTATGTATTACTATCCTGTGGGGAGGGCGCCGGTGCCCTTTTGAGGGGTAGTGGGACAGGGGAGACAGTATTTCTGCTGCTCCAGAGGTGAAAGTAAGCCGGTCCGGTCTGGTACAGCGTACCGGCAAGAGCCAGTACGCCGTGCTGGGCCGCATTGACTTCCACGGCGGGGATTGAAAGGGCTCTGGGCTGCCCGTGGCTGTGGGCAGGCCAGAGCCCTTTCAATCCCGGCCACGGCTCCAGCCACAGCTGGTTCCGCAGGGCCTTTAAATCTTGAGAGGCCACACCCCCTTCCAGATGAGGCCACGCCCCCTCAGGACTCCAGCAGTACCGGTAAGTCCTGTAAGTTACAGGGGCGGCTCTAGAAAATAGGCTGCCCCAGGCAGCGCGGTGTGCTGCGCCGCCCTTCCTCGGTCCCGCGGTCCCCTCTTCCGTTGAGCTCCGCGGCAGGTCCACGGGCCCGACCTGCCGCAGGCATGACTGCGGGACAACCGCCCCTCCGCGGTCATGCCTGCGGCGTGGACCTCCAGGCATGACTGCGGCAGGTCCGCCGTGTGGACCTCCCGCAGGCATGACTGCGGCAGGTCTGGTTGTCGCGGCTCGGTGGACCTCCGCGGGCATGACTGCGGCAGGTCGTGGACCTCCCGCAGGCATGACTGCGGCAGATCCACCGGCCCAGCCTGCCGCCCCTAGATTTGGCCGCCCTAGGCACCAGCTTGGTTTGCTGGTGCCTAGAGCCGCCCCTGTAAGTTACTTTCACCCCTGCCCCTGGGGCTGTCACCTCCCTCCCTTCTACTACCCCCCCCACACACACACACTGAGCCAATTTCCACGCAGACTCTCCCCTCCCTCTCTCTGCCCCCTGCCACACCAATTCCCACCTTAACACCCTGCTTCTCCTTTCCCCCCAAACGGCGCCGCACCCCTTCCCCTCATTGCAGGGGGTGCAGCAACCAGCACTGACAAGCCCCGCTGTCACCACCTCCGTTGCCAAGGACCACAGACAACCACCCCCATCCTAAAGTGCAGGGTCGAGACAGTGCCCGGGGCCTCCGGGCATCACGGTGCCTGGGGGGCTGCACACCACCCGGGAGCCACAGCACCGCGGCTTCCCCCACCGCCCTGGAAGCACAGGGGAGACTCGGGGGTGGAGGGAGCCAGGAGCTCCCACCCTGTGGCCCGAGGGGGAGGGAGGGCGCAGTGGAATTAGTGCCGGGAACCCTCGCCCTGCACCAGACCACTTCCTTGCTTGGGATTCTTTTTGGTCTGCTCCGCCCGCTTCAGCTGGGGTGGCTGGTAGCATGGCTAGTAGTGCAGCTGCCAGCGCAGGTCCCAGGTTCCCAGCGGAACACAGCGGCATGCAAACTACAACTCCCAGCATGCCTGCCACACCCAGTCCCTGTTGCACCTGCGCACTGCGCTCCCCAGGCTGCTGAGTGCTTCAGCTGGCGCTGGGAAGTTGCTGACTCTTCACATTGCTGCACTGTGGCCCAGGCTGGATTAACCCTTTGTGGGCCCCTTCCCAGTGTGGGCCTGCACCACCGGTACTGGATTTCAGGGCCTGAGATTTCCAGGTTCTCACATGCAAGAAGCAGGTGCCCTGCGTTCTTCCCGCTTAGGGCTGGCACCTTCCCCACGCTCCCCACTGCTCATTGTACTGAGCGCTGGCTCCTCAGCATGGTGGTGCCCACTTGGTGCAGCTGGTGCTGGGCCTGGCTGGCCCCTACATGTCCCACTCCCTGCACCATGTCCAGGGCAGGTCCTTCCGTTAGTTCATGACAAAGCCACCCTTGGCCTGTAACAGCCCCCTCCCCACAGCACAGCCATGCGCTGTTCACACACATAACCTCCATTACTGTGGCAGCCAGGCCTTCTGCTCCCCCAGCCTCTCCAGGACACAGCATCTGATGCGGGGAACAGGGAACACTCAGGCTATGTCCACACTACCAATTTGTGTCAACAAAAGTGATGTTGACACCCAGACGTCGTCATAATAAAAATCACAATTTTGTGTTCACACTTGCTCCCTCTGTCGGCAGATCGCATCCACAGTAGGAGCACCATCAATTGACAGTGTGAGCAATGCACTGTGGGTACCTATCCCACAGTCCTTCTGTTGCTAGGTGTTGTGGGACAACGGAGCAGATTGCAGCACATCTTGGGACAGTGCTAAATGTCCTGTGAAGCATTGCTTTCTGTCCCAGCACTCCAAGGGCTTCCAGCTTTCTTTCGTGGCATTTTTTTAATGGCCCTTCTTTGCTGTGCACCCCGGTATCTTTGTGAGAAGGGAAGGATCCCACACTGCTCTCCTATGCTCTGTTAACTGTCATGAAGACATCGTGGATGGCAGTGCAGTTAATCATGAAGTTCCTAACTGAGGAAGACTCGCAGGTGCCCGACATTCTGCGTGTTATGGATAGGAGCAACTTTAGATTGCTTTTGACATTCACAGAGCAGGTGCATAGGGTGCACCGTTGCTTTTGGGCTTGGGAAACAAGCACTGAATGGTGGGATCGTATCATCATGCAGGTGTGGGATGATGAGCAGTGGCTACAGAACTTTCCACCTTCCTGGAACTGTGTGCAGAGCTCGCCCCAGACATGCAGTGCAAGCAAACCAGAATGAGAGCTGCCCTCTTGGTAGAGAAGCATGTGGCAATTGCTGTGTGGAAGCTGGTGACTCCAGAGTGCTACCAATCAGTCACGAATCAATTTGGAGTGGGGAAGTCGACTGTTGGGGCTGCGTTAATGCAAGTGTGCAGGGCAATAAATTGCATCCTGCTACGAAGGACCATGACTCTGGGAAATGAGCGTGAAACAGTGAACGGCTTTGCAGAAATGGGTTTCCCTAACTGTGGAGGGGCAATAGATGGCACACATATTCCAATTTTGGCACCAGCCCACCTTGCAACAGAGTACATCAGTAGGAAGGGGTACTTCTCCATGGTGTTGCAGATTCTTGTGGATCATTGTGGGCTTTCACTGACATCAATGTGGGGTGGTCTGGGTTGGTGCCCGACACATGCGTCTTCAGGAACAGTGGCCTCTACAGAAAGCTGCAGGCGGGGGCTTCATTTCCTAACCAGAAGATTACAGTGGGGGATTTTGAAATGCCCACAGTGATCCTGAGGAACCCTGCATACCCCTTACAGCCATGGCTCATGAAACCTTATATGAGACACCTGGACAGCAGTAAGAAGCCATTCAACAACAGGCTCAGTAGGTGCCGGATGGCAGTTGAATGTGCCTTTGTCAGATTAAAGACATGCTGGCGATGCCTTTATGGCAGGTTGAACCTCACTGAGGATAATATTCCTATGGTCAAAGCCACATGCTGTATGTTGCATAATCTCTGTGAAGCTAAGGGTGAAAGGTTTGCTCGGGGTGGAGTGCTGAGGCAGACTTCTTGGCTGATTTTGAGCAGCCAGATACCAGGGCTCTCAGAGGGGAACTATTCGAATCAGGGAGGCTTTGAGGCAGCACTTTGACAATGAGCACCAGTAACATATATCTCTGTCTGAGTTGCTTCAATGTTACATTACATGTAGTTCTCCTAGGGGGCAATGGTGACATTTGGGGCCTTATATTCCAGTAATAAAGTGATTAAAATGTATGTATTGGCAGTGCCTGCAATCTCACCTAGTAGAAAAAAATAAAGATGATTTACTGTTATAAAACTTTTTAATTGCAGAAGAAACAGCACACACAAACACACACATGCTTTCCGGGAAAAGAGGAACCAGTGAAGAGCAGACTTTCACAACTGTGTGTAGGTCCAGCTGTCTTTGTGAAAGTTGTCTGAGGGGGTGGAGTGAAGGAGAAACTGAGAAGTCATAGAAGGTGGAAAGGAATGTGTGCACGGAGTTTGGAGGAGCATGGAAAAGAGTTCTGAATGTGCTGCAGTGGAGGTCGAGCACTGATCTGCTCAGTCTGCAGCACTATTAAGGACTTCAGCATCTGTGTTTGCTCCTCCATTACTTTAAGCATCTGCTCAGTTGTGTCCTTAACAAATGCGTGAGTCTCTTTTCTGTCCTGCCATTCGGCTTCCCAGCACTCCTTGCATTCCCTTTTTTTCTGCATTGGAGCACTGCAGGACCTCCCAGAACATGTCTTCTTTGCTGCGTCTTGAGCACTTTCTTATCTGGTGGAGATGCTCAGCTGGAGTGCATGGAGTGTTCCTCAAGGCCACATCTGGTGAAGCACAGGGGACAATGCACAGAAGCAGGATTAAGTTCGCGCACAGCTCTGAAACATTTCAGTTAAATGCACCTTTTGCAACATTGCCATCACTTTCCCACTGACCCTAGCCAGGCACACATCTCTGCAAACACTCAAAGCATGATGAATGTTGGCGGGGGGAGGGGGTGCTCCACATGGGGAAAAGAGCACACACTCTTTGCAAGGGTCATGGTGCAGCATTCTAGGGAACACATTCTAAAATACTCCCACATTTTTCCACAGGCGGGGGTAATTCTAGCAGACATCTCACTGCTAAGGATAAGCAGGGAAATGAGGACACATCTACTCCATGCTTGTGGCTTCCGCCCTGCTCCCTATGCTGCTCACCCATGTGCCGCTTTGGTCCCTGCACAAGTGATTGCTGAATGGTGCAGGAAAGTTTCCTACAATGGGGGAAGGAACAAAGCTGGTCCGCCACGGAACCTTCGGCAGCTTGTCGAGTACCTCCCGGAAACTTTCCTGGAGATCTCTCTGGAGGAATTCCCATGAGATCTCGGTGTGCATCAACACCGTGTTCTGCCGTACCGATTAGCTACACAGGGAAATGTCCACCTCACAGAAACATAGCCAGCCTCCCACATTTCTATACCCTGAACCCACCTTCGCAATACACAGCCACTTACCAGGTGTCTCATCTCCGGCTTCTTGTTCACTGAAGAGCAATTGCTGAGACTGGCTAGACACTTCTGGAGTGGAGAACAGTTCCTGGCTGCCCGCCCCACCGAGCAACCCCGCCGGAAGCTGCACATCCTCATCTAACTCCACCTCTTGATCAATAACTTCATCCTCCGGGTTATGTCCTCTTTCCGCTGCCTCTGTGCCCTCCGAAGTAGCCATGGGGATCTTGGCGATGGAGGTTGGGTAGCCACCGAGGATAGCATCCAGTTCCTTATAGAATCAGCAGGTCTTAGGTGAAGCACTTGAGCGATGGTTTGCCTCCCTGGTCCTATGGTACGCCTGCCTCAGCTCCTTTGTCTTCACTCTGCACTGCAGTGTGTCCCGATCACAGCCCTTTTCGCACAAGCCTCGAGAAATCTGCACGTAGGTATCCCAATTCCTACAGCTCAAGCACAGCTGGGACTCCACAGCCTCCTCTCCCTATATACTGAGCAGATCCAGCAGCTCCACAGTGGTCCAAGCAGGAGACAGCGGCATATTATCACCTAGGCCAACAAGGCCTAGGCCTAGGGCGGAAAATTTGCAGGGCGGCACATTTGCTCACACCCCCTCCCCAACTCCACCCCTTCCCCAAATCCCCAGCTCGCCTCCTCCCCTCCCTCCCAGGCTTGCCGCGCAAAAGTGCTGGGAGGGAGAATCGAGTAGCGGCACTCGGAGGAGGCAGAGCAGAGGTGAGCTGGGGCCTGCGGGTGCTGGGAGTAACCTGAAGGGGGCTGGGAACCGCTCCCCACCCAGCTCACTTCCGCTCCACCGCTGCCATCTCTCGAGTGCACCGCAACTCCCCTGCTCCCCCCTCCCTCCCAGCGAAAGCGCTGGGAGGGAGGGAGAAGCGAGTAGTGGCGCGCTCGGGGGATAGCGGAGGTGACCTGGGGCCAGCGGGCACAGGGAGTAACTCTTCGGGGAGAGGGGCAGGGAGCCACTCCCTGCCCCAGCTCACCATCACTCCACCCTCGCCATCCCCCGAGCGTGCCACATCTCCCCCCTCCCTCCCAGGCTTGCCGCGGAGGAGCAGCGGTCAGCTGGCGCGGGGGGGGGGGGGCACGGCAGTTTTTTGAGGGCCTAGGGGTAGCAAACTTGTTAATCTGCCACTGGCAGGAGAGTGTTTGCTGCGATAACCCACCATAGTCACCTGGGAAATGTGATGAGACTTCGCCACGTCGAGCCAGGAGGAAATGGAATTTCAAAAATTTCCGTGGCTTCTAAGGGGGAGGGGTGGATACTTGTTTCCGTGGCTGCAGGGCAGTGGAGTTCAAACTGCTGACCAGAGCGGTCAGGATTGGCATTGTGGGACACCTCCTGGAGGCCAATTAAAGCGATGAAATCAAGCACTTGCACTTTGTCGACAAAAATGTAGAGGAAAAAGATGTAAATCTCTTGTGCGGGTGGGTGTATTTTGTTGCCAAAACGGGGCATTTTTCCTAACAAAAGTCGCCTCGCAGTGTGTACGCACTCACTGTTTGGGTTGACAAATGACAGTTTGGGTGACAAAACTTGATAGTGTAGACAAGGTCTGGTGCTACATCCACAGCTCTCAGCTGTGCCCTGAGAAGTGCACAGGAGCCGCCCAGCGTGAGCTTTGCCTGCAGGAGCCTCAGGGCAATGGTGCAGACCAGTGCAGCGAGGGACGGTTGGAGCATGGCCATAGGAGCCCAGCGCTGGAGTTGTGGGTGGGGATTGCAAGAGAGTGCACTCTCCGTGCCGCCCAGGACGGAGGGCACTGTGAGGATCACCCATGCCCCAGCCCTGGAGAAGAGGGAAGCTGGGGCTAAGCTCGTTGGGGCAGGAACCATGTCTTTGGATATGTTTATGCAGTGCTCAGCGCAGAGGGGCCCTGGCCACCCCCAGCGTATAAATAGTGACAGGAATGGAGGCGAATTTCCTGCATCCTTTGCTCTGGCTTCTTCCTCACCACAGGTGAGATGCTCAGCCAAGGACCTTTTCCCAACCATTCTGCTGTCCCTGCCACAGCCCAGCTGCCACAGACGTGGCCGGGGACAGGGCAGGATCCCCAGCGGGTGGCTGAGCAGGCAGCAGCAGATTTGCATTTCCTAGGCTCTGGGCTGGCTGTGGTTGTCTTTGAAGCCTTCCACTATCACCTAGCCAGCAGAGAAGGAAATTGACACGAGCAGGCTGAGACCTGTGGTGAAACCTTGCACCACAGGCAGCTCTGGTCACGCAGAGCCTTGTCATGCTGAGCACCGAGCATGGCGAGGCTACTGCGCGGGCCGCAGAGCAGGCTCGGCAGCGACTTCAGGGGCTTGAATGTTCTGCAAAATTTGGACCAAAGTGTCTGAGCTGGGCTTATAGGGATCCCCAGAGAAGTGAATGCTGCAGAAGGGAGTCCAGGCAGTCCAGACAGCTTTTCCTTCCCTGCCCTGGGCTGCTCCTCGCTGCTCTGCTCCTCGGAACTCAGTGAGGAAGCACTGGGACATTACACAGCAGCTCCCCATGCACCCAGCTGGAGGTCACTACCATTTACAGCACAGTGGAGGCCCAACATGTCTGAGCACTCGCCTAGGCTAGGCTCTAAGGACCTCCCCATGGGAGGGATGCTGCTACCCGCTGTGCCATGCTCCCGCGCAGCCCTGTTGCCAGCACATCCAGCGCGGGGGGGGGGGGGATGTTATGCTCTGAGTGCGGCTGGAGAGGAATGGTGCAGGGGGCCTGTCCCCCTCCCTCAGCAGAGGCACTCCAGTTCCTGGGTAGATTCTGGGCCCCTACAGCCTCATCAGCCCTTCTGGGGTGAGGGGACCCCACATGACTGCCTCTGCTGCTCCCAAGCAGAGGGGCCCAGCTGTCCCTCTGGGCAAGAGAAGAGGGCCAAACCCCTCAGCGCCTGCCTTTCTGGGCAGTGCTTGCTGGGCTCAGGCAAGCCCGGGGTTGTGCCTCACCTGAGCTCCCACAGGGATGCTGGGGCAGAGTGAGGGGTACAGGCTGGACGTGCTGACTTGCAGCCCCCTGCACTAAGCCCTACCCCGTACCCCCCCTGCCATGCCATGCAAAGTGCAGACCCGGTGGGGCCCTGGCTGGGAGGAGAGCCTTGGGGGCTGGTGAGTGGCGCTAGGGGGCCCAGAGGCAGATGGAGGGCTGGCATATGTGCAGGGAAGTTGCAGGTTGTATTAGGTGACCCCAGACACACATCCCTCTCCTGCTAGCAATCCCTCCCTTTGCAAGGGCCCCAGGCTTTACTCCAGAGTGTCGCAGCTGCCCCTGGCAGGGGGCAGGTTGGCCTCTATTCCAGGGCACTCGGAGCTTGGCCTTGGCTAGACAGCAAGGCGCAGCGCAAGCCGAGGAGACACAGTGTGGCGCCAGTCTGGTTTGGATGGGCTGAGATGCCAGGACCTCTGCTAAGCCAATGCACCCAGTTCCTCATCTCAGGGCTCACAGACCAAAACCCCTCCAAGCAGAGCAGCAGCGTCAGCACAGAAAGGCCCAAGCACTCAGAGTGCTGGAGCAATTTTTATAGCAGGGAGGCGAAAGTCATTGAACAAACCTGTAAATGCTGGCTAGGATGGACGCCGTGCGTTCAGTGGCTTGGTCCAGTGGCCCTGCTGGGGGCTATGAATTTTGGCATGTGAGGCCATGGCAGGGAGGAAAAATACTGTTTGGTGGGGATAATGCACGGGAGCCTAAAGAGAAGGGGTGGAAGTCCGAGCACTGAGGCAGCCAGGGCTTTGTAAGAGGCTTGGAGCACTGCCAGCAGCATCCGCCTTTGCTTGGGGAAGGAAGTTATTTCAGTCAAAAGCAGAAGTGAAAGACACAGTGCAGTCCACAGTGCCCCGTCTCCCCATACACTCGGATCCCAGCAGAGCCACAGGGAGGGTGCGGAGCCATGGAGCCGCTCTCTTTCCAGGAGTATATCTTATCCCTGGACATTGCCTCTCTGCCCAGGGTGCTGAAGGTTTGTTCCGGGGTGTACTTCCAAGGTGAGTACCTGCCTGCTTCCTGACCACAGCCAGGATATCTCTGCTGTTGGTGCCAATGGAGTGGGGCCTAGAGACCCGTATCTGCAAAGCCTTGAACTCCTTCAGGGGCTGGGGAAGCAGGGTGTTGCCTGTAGTCATTGCAGGACAGGGCTCGCTCCATCCCATCCCAGCCTCACCTCATTCTGCACAGGAGGTACTGTGGTGACAACCCCTGGCAATGGGGAAGGGTCCTTCTGCCAATCCATGGGCAGGGAGCCTTCACTTGTATCCAAGCAGCTTGGGGAGTGGGCTGTGATCTGACCATTGCAATTCACTGAAACCCCATGCACTACCTCCCCTCCCCACCAAAAAAAAGCCTATCTGTTGGAGTGACCCTGGCCCTCTTCTGCCCATGTAACCAACCAAAGGGAAATTAATACAATCTGAACAATGAAAAACACAACCCCTCCACAATCACAGTTTTTACCCCGTAATGGAAGACAGGCAGAGACTGCATGAAGGAAATGTGCTGTCACTATTGATTTTACAGGGAAGGTTCTCAGCTTCTGCACAATGGGCAGCAGGAAGAGACAATTCATTGGCCTCTGGCTCCAAAGTCCCTATAAACCAGCTGCGCTGTGCCAGAAGGGCACAGACCTGCCCGCTGAGCTGGAGCTGTGGATTCCCAGGTGGATTCCCAGGTGTCGAATTGGAGAGAGAGCCCAGCTAGCGCAAAGGCAGGCAATGTTAAGATGGAGTTAAGAATACGTAACAGCATGAAAACATGCAGTGCACTCTGCCCTGTAGTGACAGCACATGGGTTTTATGGTGTTGATTAAGCTTGAGATTTATTATATTTAAGTCATTGTAGGGTTGTGGGTCCAGATTAGATAAAACTGATTTGTAAAGGCACATCTGAATTTTTCTTTCTCTGTGTGTGCATGCATGAGTGTTTGTGCATACATGCGTGTGTGTGTGTGTGTGTGTGTGTGTGTGTGTGTGCGCGCGCACGCACGTACCACCCGCACATCTCCCTACAGGGCAAAATTAAGGTTGTTTGCGTACCCTAGCTGTGCATTTCCATAGTTTAGCATGTTTAGTTTTTGTTTCAGTTTAACACTAACTTTGAATTGTCTGGGTTTATAATGGTTGATTGGGATAATTACACCCTCCCTGGAATGTGTTTTACCCTAAATTACTGACCTGTCCTCTCAGCTTTAACTTCATTGGAAGAATTTCCTTGTTTTTTAAATTAAAAATGTCATCCTTGGTCACTGCAGCATTGTTGTAGACGTGCTGGTCCCAGGCTATCAGAGAGACAAGGTGGGGGAGGTATTATCTTTTACTGCACCAGCTTCATTCAGAATTAGAGGTTGGTACAATAGAAGATATTATCTCACCCTCCTTGTCTTTCCATGACCACTAACAACAAACCCAGCGAGGATGTTGATGGGTGATGATCTGAAGAGCTGTAGAGTCAACACAGAAATGGCTGGTCTAGTTCAGTCTCCTGTCCCCAGCCGTGGCCAGCACCTTCAGAAGAATCATAGAAGATTAGAGTTGGGAGAGACCTCAGGAGGTTCTAGTCCAACCCCCTGCTCAAAGCAGGACCAAACCCAACTAAATCATCCCAGCCAGGGCTTTGTCAAGCCTGACCTTAAAAACCTCAAAGGATGGAGATTCCATCACCTCCAGATGATACTAAACTGCTCAAGATAGTTAAGACCAAAACAGACTGTGAAGAACTTCAAAAAGATCTCACAAAACTAAGTGATTGGGCAACAAAATGGCAAATGAAATTTAATGTGGATAAATGTAAAGTAATGCACATTGGAAGAAATAACCTCAACTATACATACAATATGATGGGGGGCTAATTTAGCTACAACGAATCAGGAAAAAGATCTTGGAGTCATCGTGGATAGTTCGCTGAAGATGTCCATGCAGTGTGCAGCAGCAGTCAAAAAAGCAAACAGAATGTTAGGAATCATTAAAAAGGGGATAGAAAATAAGACGGAGAGTATCTTATTGCTCTTATATAAATGCATGGTACACCCACATCTTGAATACTGCGTACAGATGGGTCTCCTCATCTCAAAAAAGATATACTGGTATTAGAAAAAGTTCAGAAAAGGGCAATTAAAATGATTAGGGGTTTTGAATGGGTCCCATATGAGGAGGCTAGGACTTTTCAGCTTGGAAAAAAAGAGACTAAGGGGGGATCTGATAGAGGTATATAAAATCGTGAGTGATGTAGAGAAAGTAAATAAGGGAAAGTTATTTACTTGTTCCCATAATACAAGAACTAGGGACCACCAAATGAAATTAATGGGCAGCAGGCTTAAAACAAATAAAAGGAAGTTCTTCTTCACACAGCGCATAGTCAACTTCTGGAACTCCTTGCCTGAGGAGGTTGTGAAGGCTAGGACTATAACAGCATTTAAAAGATAACTGGATAAATTCATGGAGGTGAAGTCCGTTAAAGGATATTAGCCAGGATGGGTAAGGAATGGTGTCCTTAGCCTCTGTTTGTCAGATGGTGGAGATGGGTGGCAGGAGAGAGATCACTTGATCATTGCCTGTTGGGTTCGCTCCCCCTGGGGCACCTGGCATTGGCCACCATTGATAGACAGGATACTGGGCTACATGGACCTTTGGTCTGACCCATTACAACAATTCTTATGTTCTTATGTTCTCCCTAGGTAACCCATTCCAGTGCTTCACCATCCTCCTAGTGAAATAGTTTTTCCTAATATCCAACCTAGACCTCCCCCACTGCCACTTGAGACCATTACTCCTTGTTCTGTCATCTGAGAACAGCTGAGTTCCATCCTCTTCGGAGCCCCCCTTCAGGCAGTTGAAGGCTACTATCAGATCACCCCTCACTCTTCTCTTCTGCAGACTAAACAAGCCCAGTTCCCTCATCCTGTCTTCGTAAGTCATGTGCTCCAGCCCCCTGATCATTTTTGTTGCCTTCCACTGGACTCTCTCCAATTTGTCCACATCCTTCTTGTAGTGTGGGGCCCAAAACTGGACTCAACACTCCAGATGTAGTCTCACCAGTGCTGAATAGAGGGGAATAATCACTTCCCTCAATCTGCTGGTCAATGCTTCTAATAATGCAGCTCAATTTGCCATTAGCCTTCTTGGCAACAAGGGCACACTGCTGACTCATATCCAGTGTGGTGCTCTGCTCTGTTTAATGATGATAACAGTCGGCTGCATGTGTGTTCCCTCTGTGTGCTGGCCCGGCTCTGCGCAGATAACTGACACAGCAAACCCAATGACCCAGACTCCGATAAGGTACAAAGACACCCAGCCAGGGTTATTGTCAAACGAAGCACAGTAATAGTTTCCCACAGACTCTACAGGACATATTACGAATATGTGCCCCCGACAATGGACCAGCTCAGACAGTGGTGGGACACTCCATTGCCCCCTAGGCCAGACAAAGACACCGCCCCAGGGATGTATTCTTATACACAAGTACAAACAAGTTACACATCACTCCTGATGTATTGAGGTACAACCCCTCTGCGTGTTGGGATGCTGCCTCTCTCCTGGTACATGTTGGTTTGAACAAACAAGTCTATCCATCGTATTATCCTTTTGACCCTGTTGTTTAGGATGGGTCCGCCTGTACCTCCTTATCTCTGTGGAATGTGTTCATACCGGACTGTTCTGGTGCCATCCTGGCACCTGTTTATACTATTAGTGCTTGATACCTTTTAGGTAGGTGTATACGTCCAATTAGCAGCCTTCTTCTTGCCAGCTCCTGTGAGCAGGGCCTGCCTCTGGCTCACAGCTTCACTTTGGTTTATGTTACCAAAGTCTTGACCATTACTTTCGCTCAGGCCTCAGGTCTCATACCGAGCCTCTGAGTTTATGTTTCAGGGCCTCATCTTACTATATTCCCCCACTTTTTGTCTTTTTATGGGGAGGATGTTTACCCATTGTCCCAGAAAAGCATAATGCATGGACTGAAGATAACTCAGTGGCCTAAACACTGTTATGTGGTTAACTTATTTTACCATCCATACACTCATGCCGCACCTGTCTTTAGTCTGCACATTCCCTCGTACGACTGATGGACAGATTTTATTATCCAATTATTTTTACTCCCTTATGGTGGGCCTCGGAATGTCAAGCCCGGGACCATGATTGAGGAATGTAGTTTTATGATTGAGCCTAGAGGCACTCCCAAATAATTAATATATGTGAATAATATGGATATGGTGTATATATTTGTAGCATATATGGGCATTTATGTATAGTATAAATGACACCACATTATATCCAAGCATATGACACCACCTTATATCCAAGCATAACCATGTTTTTCCAATCTGGTGGTGTACTCTGGCCCTTTTACTTTGGTGACACAGATAGAAACACACTCCTTTTACGGCAATTGCAGTTACCCGTATCATCATTAGTAATAGGCTGAGTGTTTTGAAATACTGGGATAGGCATTGTTATAGTGTGTTACACAGTATTATGTATATGAGATGTAAAATAGAAATCTGGAGTAGTGACACTACAAATGAGGCCTTTATATATAAAAATGTCTTGTAATTAGTTACTACACAATACTGCCCATTTATGTTATAGGTTACCCTTACTGCTGGTTGTCACCCTCTATTAAGCTTTGCTGGGCAGGAAACAGGAACTGCTAGCTTCTGTTCCATTCAGTTTACAGAATCATAGAATATCAGGGTTGGAAGGGACCTCAGGAGGTCATCTAGTCTAACCCCCTGCTCAAAGCAGGACTAATCCCCAGACAGACTTTTGCCTCAGATCCCTAAATGGCCCCCCTCAAGGATTGAGCTCACAACCCTGGGTTTAGCAGGCCAATGCTCAAAACACTGAGCTATCTCTCCCCCCCATACATTGCATTGCTCTGTGATACACCAGTAGTTGACATAGATCCAGTTGTTTTTCATGGATGCTGTCTTCCAGATAACCTACTGAATGGACAGTAACCAATTTATCAAGTATTGCTGTGTCAGGGTTTAGTATTGGTATCCAGATTGTTTTGAATAACATGTGCCTCAGTTAGGATGCAGTGTTACTGATCCCAAATTGTGATCAATACTAACAGGGAATTTATATACCTACCCGTAATTTGTAGTTATTGTGTAACAATTTTTTTAACCAATTTGTTTCTTCTTGCCTTCATGTTGTTTGATGCCATTCGTTTGTTGATTTTTACCTGTGTGTTGGTTAAACAGTTTAGCAAGGTTGTATACATTGTACATGTTGTACAACAATAATACAATACAGCAATAATACTGCAGTACAACGATAATACAGTAGTACAGCAATAATACAGTTGTTTTTACACAGTAACCAAGTTGAAATTAAATGACAGTTTATCCTGGTCCAGCTAGTGGTTTTTAGCTGATTGTTAATACCATTAAATGGTAGATAGAGGTGTATTTGACCAGTCTCTTTTTTATAAAGCACTTAATTTTTCTTTTCTTGCTGCTTGGGGGTTTCTTCACTGTATACCGATATTTTCTGGTGTCTTCAGGGTGTGATATTTTCTGGTGTCTTTGGTCTGTGGGATGCAACTTAAACAACTTTTGTTAGTTAACATAGTAAAGTTTTTTGTTTGTTTTCTTTTTTGTTTTTGTGAAAAACTTAATACAAAGTTTAACTTAGTTTGTCTACAGTATAATAGGGACAATGTAATAGGGACCGAGTCTTTTATAACACAAACTGTACTTTTGCAATTGTTGTGTAGACATTCATTTTCATTCATTTGAGGTGCATTACTAATATTTCATACTAAATATAATGCTTAACGACTAAAATAAATGCTCACAATCTTCTGTGAGAAGGTGTATTGCTTTTTTTTCTTGCTGAACATTCTGTGTTAGCAAAAGAGTCAAAAACATATTTTTTACCAAACTTTTTAGAGTTAATTTGATTGTGATACCAATTTCACTCCTGTTAACTGTTTAGAAGCACAAACTTTAACAACCACTGCTTCCCATTAACATAACATAACAAAAGAAAATCATATAAAATTAAACCAACTATAAAATTAAACCAAAATAGATTTTAATACAGGTCCATGCAAATACTTTGAGGGTATTAGACTTTCATGATGCTTTCTTATGTTTGGGAGCCAAAGGTGGAAACCTGTTGAAATTGTTTGGTTAGCGTTAAGCATAAATTGTTATTTTTAAACATTTTTGCTATCACATTCATAACTGTATTTAAAAGTGCAAACAAGTTTATAAAAACCCAAACAAGAAATTGACATTTTGTTAATACTATCTTTACCTTAATGTTGAGGTTTCCCCTTACATTTTTTCTTTGAATAACAAATAAAAAAACCTTAAAAAAACAAAACAAAACTGTGATTAATAAAACAGAATTCTTTTTGTTTGCAACTGAATTATTTGTTGAGGCAGAAATATATGTACACATATTTGTAACTGAAACCTTTTTGAACTTTGCATAAAAAAGTGGTGCTAATAATACTATGATTATACCATAACCATGATCTTAAAATAGTGTGGTACCACATATACATATATTTTAAAAGGGTATAAAATTGACTTTTGTTGCAACAAAATAAAAATAATAAAAAGGAGTCACGTGACACACACAAGACAACACACATGACATACAGGACTAACTTACAATTAAAAACAAATGGCGCCAGAAATCTGTTCATAACTATACAAAATAAGGCAAACAAAAATAAAAAAATTAAACATTTGGATAAACAAGTTATTACCTTATTTAAAACTTTGAACATAAATTGATAAAAATATATTAATATTTGCCAAATTTACAAGAAATTTTGCATTACTTTATATTTAACATTATTTTAAAACTCTGCTATATGGAAATAAGAAAAGTCCATGTGTCAAATATTAGTGAGTGGTTAGATTTAGAAGCAGAGTGTGCATTTCTTTTGCTTGGCAACCATATCTTCAAGAAAGGTAGGAATAATTCCAGCTGTTGCATTCCTGAAGTGTTAAAATAATTAATTTACTGGATTTATTTAAAGTAGAATCATAGAATCATAGAATTCAAGATCAGAAGGGACCATTATGATCATCTAGTCTGACCTCCTGCAAGATGCAGGTCACATAAGCCGATCCACCCACTCCTGAACTAATTCTCTCCCTTGACTCTGCTGTTGAATGCTCCAAATCATGATTTAAAGACTTCAAGTAGCAGATAATCCACCAGCAAGCAACCCCTGCCCCATGCTTCGGAGGAAGGCGAAAAACCTCCAGGGCCACTGCCAATCTACCCTGGAGGAAAATTCCTTCCCAACCCCAAATATGGCGATCAGCTGAACCCCGAGCATGCGGGCAAGACTCTCCAGCCAGACCCTCTGGAAAAGGCTAACAATATCCCAACATTGACCCTTTGTACTAATTACCAGTGTGGCACGTTATTGACCTATTGACTAAACCCGTTATCCTATCATACCATCCCCTCCATAAACTTATCCAGCTTAATCTTAAAGTCATGGAGGTCCTTCGCCTCCACTGTTTCCCTCGGTAGGCTGTTCCAGAATTGCACTCCTCTGATGGTTAGAAACCTTCGTCTAATTTCAAGCCTAAATTTCCTGACTGACAATTTATATCCGTTTGGCCTCGTGTCCACATTAGCACTGAGCTGAAATAATTCCTCTCCTTCCCTGGTATTTATCCCTCTGATATATTTAAAGAGTCCATTCATATCTCCTCTTATCCTTCTTTTGGTTAAGGAAAACAAACCGAGCTCCTCAAGTCTCCTTTCATACGACAGGCTTTCCATTCCTCGGATCATTCTAGTGGCCCTTCTTTGTACCCGTTCCAGTTTGAATTCATCCTTCTTAAACATGGGAGACCAAAACTGCACACAATACTCCAAATGAGGTCTCACCAACACCTTATATAACGGGACTAGCACCTCCTTATCTCTACTAGAAATACCTCGCCTAATGCATCCCAAGACCGCATTAGCTTTTTTAACGGCCACATCACATTGCCTACTCATAGTCATCCTACGATCAACCAGGACTCCTAGGTCCTGCTCCTCCTCCATTACTTCCAACTGGTGCGTCCCCAGCTTATTACTAAAATTCTTGTTAGTCATCCCTAAATGCATAACCTTACACTTCTCATTATTGAATTTCATCCTGTTACTAATACTCCAGTTTACAAGGTCATCCAAATCTCCCTGGAGGATATCCCGATCCTTTTCCGAATTGGCAATACCTCCCAACTTGGTGTCATGCGCAAACTTTATCAGCCCACTCCTACTTTTGGTTCCGAGGTCAGAGATAAATAGATTAAATAAAATCGGACCCAAAACCGAACCTTGAGGAACTCCACTGGTAACCCCCCTCCAACCCGACAGATCACCCTTCAGTACGACCCTCTGCAGTCTCCCCTTTAACCAGCTCCTTATCCACCTCTGGATTTTCATTTTGATCCCCATCTTTTCCAATTTAACCAGTAATTCCTCATGCGGTACCGTATCAAACGCCTTACTGAAATCAAGATATATTAGATCCACCGCATTTCCCTTGTCTAAAAAATCTGTTACTTTCTCAAAGAAGGAGATCGGGTTGGTTTGGCACGATCTACCTTTCGTAAAACCATGCTGTAATTTGTCCCAGGTGCCATCGGCCTCAAGGTCCGTAACCACTCTCTCCTTTAAAATTTTTTCCATGACTTTGCATACTACAGATGTTAAACTAACAGGCCTGTAGTTACCCGGGTCACTTTTTTTCCCCTTCTTGAATATAGGAACTATATTAGCTAATCTCCAGTCAAACGGTACAACCCCCGAGTTTAGAGATTTATTAAAAATCATTGCTAACGGGCTTGCAATTTCACTCGCCAATTCCCTTAATATTCTAGGATGAAGATTATCCGGGCCCCCTGATTTACTTCCGTTAAACTGTTCAAGTTTGGCTTCTACCTCAGATACCGTAATGTCTACCCCCATATCTTCATTCCCGTCAGTCCCTCTACCACTATTCCTTAGCCCTTTATTAGCCTCATTAAAGACCGAGGCAAAATATTCGTTTAGATATTGTGCCATGCCAAGATTATCCCTAATCTCCACTCCGTTTAAAGTTTTAAGCGGTCCCACTTCTTCCTTCTTGGTTTTCTTCCTATTTATATGGCTAAAAAACCTTTTGCTATTGCTTTTAATCCCCTTCGCTAGGTCCATCTCCACCCGGCTCTTTGCCTTTCTCACTGCTTCCCTACACCCTCTGACCTCAATAAGGTAGGTTTCTTTGCTGATCCCTCCCATTTTCCAGTCCTTGTACGCTTTCTGTTTTTTCTTAATCACCCCTCTGAGACGCTTGCTCATCCAGCTCAATCTAAAACTGCTACCTATGAACTGTTTTCCTTTCTCGGGATACAGGCCTCTGACAGCTCCTGCAACTTCAACTTGAAGTAACCCCAGGCGTCTTCCGCCTTTAGATCCCTAAATATGTTAGTCCAGTCCACTTCCCTAACTAGTCGCCTTAATTTAATAAAGTTAGCCCTTTTGAAATCGTAAACCTTAGTCTCAGATGCAATTTTGTTTATCCTTCCATTTATTTTGAAACGAATTAGCTCATGATCACTCGAGCCAAGGTTGTCCCCTACAACTATTTCCTCAACAAGGTCCTCGTTACTCACCAAAATCAGATCTAAAATGGCATCCCCCCTCGTCGGTTCAGCGACTACTTGATGAAGGAATTCATCAGCTATCACGTCTAGGAAAAGCTGAGCCCTATTATTATTACTAGCATTTGTTTCCCAATCTATATCCGGGAAGTTAAAGTCTCCCATGATCATACAGTTCCTATTAGTATTTACCTCCTTAAAAACATTAAAGAGCTCTCTATCCATAGCCAGGCTAGATCCTTATTTTTTCTTTGATTGTTTGTTGTTTTGTTCTGTTTTCAATTGTTTTATCTTTTGGAGGTTTCTATAAAAACTATAACTTTTAACTTTTAACAGAGAGAGAGACAAAGTGAGGAGAGGTGGGGGAAGGGGGGAGGGTGAAGAGCAGCCTAGGAAGGTAGCGAGACCTGAGTCAAAAGAGATTAACTCCATCAAGGTATTTAAAAGTACAGGCAGCAGCAGTGAGTTTAGCAAACTGAGGAGGCATATAAAGGAAAAAAAATTAACCGGTATGTAAAAATATCTGAGAAAGAAGATTAGCTTTTTAGATATGAGCCCAGAGTGTGGTTCTGTGGGTCAAAGCAGTTGGGAATCTGCAGAGTTGGGAACCGGGCCCCTGGTTTTTATCCTGGCTTTGAGAGGAGAGTTGGGGTAGTTACCTGCTCTTATAAAACCTGAATTTGTTCCCCCAGTGTCTGTTACTTTTGTGTGCATGCCAGATGGATGGCAGGAGTGTCCTTTTTTGCTGCAGTTAACTGTTTTGGGGCAATTCCATGTGTTAATGCATCAATTCTAGGTGTTAATCTGCTTAATTTCATTTTTTGTCTTTGAAATTGTTTTTTATTCACTCCCCTGCAATTGAGTCACAGCTCCTGTCTCCTAATGTGCTCGGTTCCATTTTTTCCTTTATCTGATTTACCAATTCAGTGAAAGTATTGTTTGCTACTTTTTCCATTTGTGCACTTACTTCTCCTGTTCTGATAGGCACCAGTCTAGGTGGCAGTTTAAGTTTAACCGGAACCTGGGTTTTATTATAAGGTGGCGGTTGCAATACAGTGGTTCATCTTTTAATTTTGCTAGGGCCACCTTTTCCCACTTCTGTGCCCATTCTTCAGGCACAGGGGAGCTACTTGAAGCCTGCTGTTGACCACAAATTTTTATAACAGAGGCCGGCATATCTCTTTTTTGTAGGTTTCTTACAGCTGTTTTCAATGTTTTCTTCTGTTCCTGTGCTGGTTGTCTCTGGGCTGCTTGCCACCTGGCAAGGGGGGTGGGAGCATTCCAGGGTTTTGCAGCTTCTTTTGATTCTTTTAACTCTTTTTGTTTGTTTGTTTGTTACTGTTACTTACCCCACCAGTTTAGAGGTGTGCTGTTTTAACAGCCATGGTTATAGTTTGCAATAGTCTACATTTCAAGGCTACTGTCTCTGCCGTAGCCTTACAAATTACATTACATGTTTATTTCCCATTATATTTTTTAAACTCTGTGGGGATTTGCAGGGAGGGGTTAAGGGAGTTTCCTAGCTCATGGTTTTCTGTCATGTTAGATCACGATTCCTACAGCGGACAGCTTGCTTACTCACCAGATCAGCAGTTGTGGTCACCAGTGTTGTCACATGTCACCGGTATGGTGCTCTGCTCTGTTCAGTGTTGATAACAGTCGGCTGCGTGCGTGTGTTCCCTATGTGTGCTGGACAGCAGACCCAGAGAGAACACCCAATGACCACAGATTCCGATAAGGTACAAAGGTTTATTGTCAAATGAAGCACAGTAATAGTTTCCCACAGACTCTACAGGACATACTACGAATATGTGCCCCCAACAATGGACCAGCTCAGACAGTGGTGAGACACTCCATTGCCCCATAGGCTGGACAAAGACACCGCCCCAGGGATGTATTCTTATACACAAGTACAAACAAGTTACACATCACTCCTGATGTATTGAGGTACAACCCCTCTGCGTGTTGGGATGCTGCCTCTCTCCCGGTACATGTTGGTTCGAACAAACAAGTCTATCCATCGTATTATCCTTTTGACCCTGTTGTTTAGGATGGGCCAGCCTGTACCTCATCTCTGTGGAATGTGTTCGTACCGGACTGTTCTGGTGCCATCCTGGCACCTGTTTATACTATTAGTGCTTGATACCTTTTAGATAGGTGTATACGTCCAATTAGCAACCTTCTTCTTGCCAGCTCCTGTGAGCAGGGCCTGCCTCTGGCTCACAGCTTCACTTTGCTTTATGTTAGCAAAGTCTTGACCATTACTTTAGCTCAGGCCTCAGGTCTCATACCAGGCCTCTGATATAAGGGTTTATGTTTCAGGGCCTCCTCTTACTACAATCTCCAGGTCCTTTTCTGCAGAACTGCTGCCGAGCCACTCAGTCCCTAGTCTGTAGCAGTGCATGGGATTCTTCCGTCCTAAGTGCAGGACTCTGCACTTGTCCTTGTTGAACCTCATCAGGTTTCTTTTGGCCCAATCCTCTAATTTGTCTAGGTTACACTGGACCCTATCCCTACCCTCCAGCATATCTACCTCTCCCCCCAGTTTAGTGTCATCCGCAAACTTGAAGATATGAGAAACACCACAGCAGGCAGATGTGGGATAATCTGCCCCATTAAGGCCCCATCCTAATCCCTGCTAATCAGACTCCATTTCTCCCAGTGGGAGTGGAACCAAGATGCCCTCATGGGCGTGTACTCTGGAGGTGCGGGGAAGGAACACTGTGAGGAGCTAGTGAGCAAAACAATGACCATCTTTGCTAAAGGCAGCCTGTGACCTCAATCCCATTGAGACAACAGGAGATGGAAGCTGGTCTGAAAAAGGGCAGTTCTTTGTGGAAGCTGCTGTAGAGCAGCAGTTCTCCACCAGGGGTCCAGAGGTCCGCGGGGGCTTGAGCAGGTTACTTGGAGTCCACCAAAATAAACTGGAGAGCAGGGCTGGCGTTAGACTTGCTGGGGTCTGGGGCTGAAGCTGCAGCCTGAGCCCTGCCACCCAGGGCTGAAGTCAACGCCTGAGAAACTTAGCTTTGAAGGGTCCCCTCTGGCTTGAGGCCCCTGGCAATTGCCCTGCTTGCTACCCCCTAACACTAGCCCTGGCTTTTAATCTACTGGATATGCAGAAAACCAGTTGTTGTGGCACAGTTGGGCCGTGGAGTTTTTATAGCATGGGGGAGGGACTCAAAAAGAAAAAGGTTGAAAACCCCTGGTGTAGAACATTATTCATCAGCCCTGCTAAAGACAAACTTCCAGTGATGAAGAATAACAAGATGGAAATATCGATTATGTAGTTGATGCATGAGATTTGAGACGTTTTTAACTGTCAGGGAAGTTTGAAGGTTCCGCATTATTCTGTTTTTAAGACCATTAGGAAAAAGAAAAAGATCTGACACCAGGTGCTAATTTCTTAAAGGGCCCGTTTCTAAATTCATTTTGACTCCTAAACTAATGAACAGGTTCACTTGTCAAGTTTCAGCAGATCCATTCTGTACTCTTATCATTTGTAATCTCCTGGGGGCAGACACTGTGAGCTCTTCTGAGTCTGTGCAGCGGTCAGCACCATGGGCCCAACCAACTTGCCCTATAGTGCAACCACAATAGAAAATGCTACATGATAGTGAAAGAACAGAGTTCTGGCATCTTCAGGTCTCCATTGGCCTTGTAGTTTATAAACTCTGCATGTTTGCTGTGCTCTGCAAACTCACTGCGTGCTCAGTGTTTCTGAATATAGGAGTTCTGAGCCAAGCCCTGGAAGCAGGGGTTGGAGAACTAAGGGGAGCTACGCATAGCAGTTTACCACTGACATGCTCTAGTTTTTTCATAAATGTTTATTCCTTTCTCGTTCACTGAGTTGGGGAACCCCAAGATCAGGACAGGGTGACAGGAGAGCTGGATGAGTGGATGGTTGCAGTCATTTTGAGGTTAACTCCTGTGCTTGAAACTGAAGACAGAGGAAAGGGGAGAATGCGGAGGAGCAAAGAGCAAGGCCTGTGTACATAGTTTATTAGCCCAATAGTAGTCTGAGAGGCTTAAGAAGAGAAGAAAGCCAAACATGGATGTGTTGCAACCTCCACCCAGTCTGCAATTGCCAGGCAACATTGCAGAGAAAAAATGTGGACAGAGATTTGAGACTAGTATTTAGTGGCCATAGGGGCAGAGGAGAAAAATGATAAAGAGAAACCATCAATCTTTTTGCATATTGTTGGGGAGGAAGCACTGGATATTTGTAGCAACTTTAAGTCTGAAGAAGGTGAAAGCATGAAGTTAAGTAAACTACAGACCAAGTGTGAGGAATGTTGCATGCCAAAAAGGAATGAGACCTGTGAGACACACACATTTTTACATGCATTAAAAAAGTGATGACAGTTTATGATGACATATCTCTGAATTAAGAAGATTCAGTAAAACCTGTGACTTTGGTGAGCTGACAGAGTCTGTCGTCAGAGATAAGAATCATTTGTGACATTAAAGACAATGTGGTAAGAGAGAGACTGTTCTGTGAAGGAGACTTAGCTTTAGAAAAAGATCTCCTGATAGCAAGGTACCAGAAATTGTGAAACCACAAGCCAAAGAGCTGAATTCACCGAAAGGGGTTATCCACAAACTAAGTACTAAAGAATATAGGCAGAACTGGTCAAATCAGAAAGTGGAACCAACTGCTATGAACACAACTGCTAGGGGGAAGACTGGGTACAGACGATCATGCGGAAGGTGTGGATAACAGCATGGCTCAAACAGTGTTTTGGCTATGGGAAGTTCTGTCATAAATTTGGAAAAAATAGTCATTTTGCAAAACGCTGCAGATCCGAAATGCAGAAAAGTCACATGTGGGCAGTTGAAGACAACCTGGTCGAGGAGTTTTACATAGACATGCTGGGAACAAGCAAAACTGGGGAGAGGGACTGGGTACTGCCTATGACAGAGAATGGAACAATTATACCACACAAACTGAACACAGGAGCTCAGGCCAATATTCTGTTGAACAAGATTATGGGAGACTGGAAATAAGACCAAAACTGGGACCAACAAAAATAAAAGTCACTGGTTATTCTGTAAGAAGTGTACCAGTGATGGGGGAGGTGCATCAGCCATAAAAAGACCACGTACAGGCTCCCGTTCATTGTAGAGCCAAAGGGGATGACACCAATTTTAGGGCTGACTGCATGTGAGAAACTCGGTCTGGTAAAAATGGGTGCGCTCACTACAAGATCATATTGAACCTGGCTATGAGGCACTCTTTTGGGAATATCATGACCTCTTTCAAGGATTGGGCTGCTTGCAGGGTGAACATACAATCCAGATAAACACGCAGGTCTCTCCAGTTATCCATCCCTGTAGAAAGGTGCCATTTGCACTCTGTGATAAACTCAAGGCCGAGCTCTCAAAGGATGGAAGCAATGCAAGTAATACAAAAAACTGAGGTGCCAACAGAATGTATGAGCGTCCTACTCATTGTGGAGAAAAGTAAGGGCCAGCTACGCATATCATAGAATCATAGAATCTCAGGGTTGGAAGGGCCCTCAGGAGGTATCTAGTCCAACCCCCTGCTCAAAGCAGGACCAACCCCAACTAAATCATCCCAGCCAGGGCTTTGTCAAGCCTGACCTTAAAAACCTCTAAGGAAGGAGATTCCACTACCTCCCTAGGTAACCCATTCCAGTGCTTCACCACCCTACTAGTGAAAAAGTTTTTCCTACTATCCAACCTAAACCTCCCCCTCTGCAACTTGAGACCATTACTCCTTGTTCTGTTCTTATGCTTAGATCCAAAAGACTCAACCAGGCTATACAAAGAGAACATGTCAAACTACCAACCAGAGAAGAGATTATGGCTCAGTTTGCAAATGCTCGATATTTCACTAAATTGGATGCCTCCTCAGGATTTTGGCAGCTAAAATTAATTGAAGACAGCTCAAAACTATGCACATTTCAAATACCCCTTTGGAAGAAACAGACTCTTTGGCATAGCTTCAACACCAGAAATGTATCACAAAACCACCCATATGAACTATGAACATATTAATGGTGTCTACACCTTAGAGCAAGACATCATCATCTGGGGCTCAGCTAAAGAGGAACATGACTGTAGACTTCAGGAAGTCTTGGATGCAACTAAAGCTGCAAACTTAAAACTAAATTGGGAGAAATGTGTTTTAGGGGTTACAGAAGTGACCTTTGGAGGTTTTATTTCCAATGAAGGTGTAAAGCCTAATAAGAGGTAGATTTCTGACTGTGATGGGGTGTTCACCCCAAACAATGCCTGAAGGGGTAAATTAGACCAATTAACCTTAGGCTACACCTGGAGGAAACCCAGGAAGTGCTAGACCCTGATTGCTCAGGACGTACAGCTGTGGGAGGAGCTGGGCAGGAGCTATAAAGCGAGAAAGTCGGCAGGTTTCCGGGAGGGAACCTGCGATCGTATTGTCTGTACATGGGGAAGAACAGGAAGCTGTAATGACAGAGTGGGAAGCAGTCTAGGGAAGGCGCAGTAAGGGCTGGGAGCAATAGCGTAGCTAGGGAGGGAGCGGGGGAACAGCTGCTCCCCAACTGAGCACAAGTGGTGCCTTGTCAATTTCTTGGCACCTTTTTACTCACCTGGAGGAGCGATTAAAAAAAAAAGGTGCCACTCGCTGCGGCACTTTTATTTTACTCACCCAGCAGCGCTCCGGGTCTTCGGCGGCACTTCAGTGGCGGGACCTTCACCTTCAGTGCCACCGAAGGCACCTGGAGTGAGTGAAGGGCCCACTGCCAAAGACCCGGAGCGCCGCCAGGTGAGTAAAAGCGCCGCAGTGGGTGGTGCCTTTTTTTTTTTGCTCTCCCTGTTCCCTCCGCCTGGCTATGCCACTGGCTGGGAGAATAAAAGCCCAGAAGTGCTATGTTGAGGGTCCCTGGACTGGACCCTGGGGTAGAGGGTGGGCCCATGTTCCCCTACATGACATGGCTGGAGTGACACGCTAGGGGTAACCCATCGGGGATGGCTGGAAGCAGACTTTGAAGATATCCCAGGAAGAGGAAACTACATAGTGACCTGGCTGGAAGACCGAGTCATGGAGAGGAGATTGCAGTTCCTGAAGTGAGAGGGATCACAGGTCAAGACAGGATGGGGGAAGACACCCCCCAGAGGAGGGTGCAACGCCTGGCAGAGTTGATCTCCAGGACAGCCAGGAGGAGGCGCCATTAGTGGTGCATGACTCCCCGTCACACAGCCATTGAAATGATGCCACGTTCCCAGTCAAAGAACGATGTCCAGCAGTTCCTGGAAATGGTTAGACTTGCTAACCTGCCTAGAGAAGCGGTGTTTGAGGAAAGTGAGTGGTAAAGACTCACTCCAGAGAGATGTGCTGGTAACCTCTCCTCTCTAGGTAGTTGACACATTGTAGTCTATGGAAATATACTCACTGGGTTGAGAATTGAATGTATATGTTAGTAGATAGTTGTTATATATGTGGACATACATTTGTGTCAAAGTTAGACTCAGGACTCTCAGTTTGTCAGACCACTCTGTTTATTAGCACAGCGCTCTGCTAATGACACCCAGATAATGTGAGCACCCTGCAAGAGCCACACTACCTCAATTTATACAGTTAAAAAGGGAGCAAACTTGACAAGATAACAAAGGGAGCAGAACTGACAAGTTCACCGGAGGCTAGACATACATAGTTAATTTCCTTGCTAACTTTTACCAATCTCTGGCTAATGTTTCACCATTAGCTTAAGTGGATTCACTGTTTATGTTTTAATGTTTCTTTTCCAGACACCTGTATGTCAACATTTATTTCTGCTTAAAGGTACACACAGCATTTCTTTAATCCATTCTTATTTTTACAATACAATTCATTCTACTTTCACATTTGTGAAAGATGATAGATAGAGAGGCTCCCACTCAGGGGCAGCAATATGAGCAGGAATGCTGAGAGGTGCCCAGGAAGCAGCGGGTGAAATTTTCAAAAGAAGCTTAGTGACTTTATGAGCCTAATTCCCATTGACTTTCAATAAGATTTAGATTTCTACATGTCTATGTCACTTTTGAAAATAGGACTTAGGCTCCTAAGTCACTTAGGCATTCTTGCAAATATTGCCCTAGGTGCCTAACATCCACTGAAAGTCAATGGGAATTGGTTACCTAAATCCCTTAGAGCCAGATTTTCAAAGGTATTGAGGCATCTAAAGGTGAGGACAGGTGCCTAGTGGGATTTTGGTGACCAATTCCCATTGATTTCAATAGGAGTTAGGTGCCTAACCTGCTCAGATGTTTTTGAAAAACCCTTGTCTGCATGTTTAGGCCCCTAAATACCTTTGAAAATCTGGCCCTTATACTCCTTTGAAAAGTCTGGCCCTTGTGGTTATATAAGTTTTCTACCAGATATATTACAAGAAAGCAGAACAGAGGGGAACAGGGGAGTTCTACTTTTTTATTCCTTTCCCATTCACTGATCTCTGTTCAGTGAACTCCCAGAGCATCACTCTCCCTGGCAGCCCCACCCTCTGGCACCTCCAGAGCCCGTGGGATCCACATGGCTACAGGGGCTCCTAGTCCAAGCCATTCCCTCTGGCTAGCAGGGCCAGCTTTGGAGGTGGGCAGGCCTGGCGCGCCTTCTTGAGGAGGCACCTCTGGAGCAGTGGTGTCCTGTCCCTCCTCCTCCCCGTGCTGTTCTTCTGCTGTCTGCTGCCGCCACTGCCCCACTCCCTCCCCCCACTTGGAACCGCCCCTGGCCAAGCTGCTCCCAGGAGCCTCCTGCTTGCTGTACAGAGGGTGGAGGGCTGATGCTGGAGTGTCCCCATCCCCCCTCACCCATGTACCCAGTCTCTGCTGAGCTGGGGTGGGCAGACAGGAGTCTCTGTGTGTGCTGCTGCATGGCTGTGGGTCAGGAGTGGGAGCTGCTGGACTGAGCAACTTCAGACAAGTGAGTGCTGAGCTTAAAGGGACAGAGTGTTGCCTCTCACACTCCCCCAACACACAGTCTGTCTTTCTCTCTCACACACACTTGTATTATTGTTGTTGTTATTGGCAAAAACAAGGAGGAGTCCTTGTTGTTTTTGCTGATACAGACTAACACAGCTGCCACTCTGAAACCTGTTATTATTTCTTGGTACTTCCTGTCGAAATGCGCAAGGTACATATATTGCTGTCATTTTATTCTTTCAAAATGTGTTAAGGATTACAGCGCTGTTATTTTAGTTCTTTGACAGTCTATGTATGCGTAACGCCGACAAAGCCTGGTTGTTGGCAGGCAGGATTGAACTGGGATCGGGGGACCTCTGGAGCTTAGTGCATGAGCCTCTACAGCATGAGGGGGGGGAAGAATAGCTCAGTGGTTTGCGCATTGGCCTGTTAAACCCAGGGTTGTGAGTTCAATCCTTGAAGGGGCCATTTGGGGATTGGTCCTGCTTTGAGCAGGGGGTTGGACTAGATGATCTCCTGAGGTCCCTTCCAATCCTAATAATCTATGCTTCTGTGAGCTAAAAGCCAACAGGCTCTTAGCTAAGGCTGTAGAGCAGACTCATTAATTGCTCTCCAAGTGGTTTCGGTGCCACTGGATGGGACAGAGCACCACACCCAGGAGGTGTGCGGGTTACATCTGCATTTCATAATTTTATTTCTCTCTGATGCTTAAATTTAATTCTTTGCGTAGAGAGTTCTAAAACGCCTAATGTGTCCTGGCTGCAGCAATTATCATTATTACTGTTATTATCATATTGTGCTTTGTCAGTCATTATTTAAAGTGGTACAATCAAATAATAGTATCCTTCTAGACTGTATATTTAGCTTGTACTCATCTTAGCAGAGCCAGTTAAAAAAAAATTAGCTAAACACATATTTTTAGACATTGTGCAGATAAAGGTTGCTTATTTTCAAATTGTGTTTTTAGTTATATCTGTAAAATAACAAAATTTGTATAGAAAATAAATGCAATGCCAAGTATGATTCTAATAGCAATAATGGAGTCAAATGTTAGTAAGTCACGTACATGACTGTGGTCGGTAAACATATATGCCAAAATAATTAGAAAAATTAATTCCCTTTCTTAATAAAAGAGAAAGAAACCCTTAATCATGTATGTTAAAATTAAGTATGCTTTTAGTGGAGTGAAAAACAATTGACTAAAATAAAGTAGACAATGGCAGTAACACAGAAAGTAAGCAGATTTTATTTATTTTTATTTATCTCTACTTAAAATAGTGTACAAAGTATCAAACTTGTGTTTCTGATATCTGTGTTATAGCTCCAGAATTGACACCTCAAGGTTTGGGATTGGGAATATCTTGCTGTATTATCTCCTGATTGTTCTAAATTTACATATAAACTTAAAATGTGGCATTAATTGGAGTTTGCATATATTTTTTCTTTCTTTGTATAACAATTAGATACACTGCTTCTGTCAGCTAATTCCTAAGTTATCTGCAAAACTCCTGAGAGTTTTCAAGTGCCTTAGTCCCTGGAATCACAGTTAAACATAGGATATAAACTGGACACTAGGAAGTTTAGACTTGAAATTAGGTGAAGGTTTCTAACCATTAGAGGAGTGAAGTTCTGGACCAGCCTTCCAAGGGGAGTAGTGGGGGGCAAAAAACATATCTGGCTTCAAGACTAAGCTTGATAAGTTCATGGAGGGGATGGTATGATGGGATAGCCTAATTTTGGCAATTAATTCATCTTTGATTATTAGCAAATGGTCTGTGATGGGATGTTAGATGTGATGGGATCTGAGTTACTACAGAGAATTCTTTCCTGGGTGCTGGCTGGTGAGTCTTGCCCACATGCTCAGGGTTTAGCTGATTGCCATATTTGGGGTCGGGAAGGAATTTTCCTCCAGGGCAGATTGGCAGAGGCCCTGGAGGTTTTCCGCCTTCCTCTGCAGCGTGGGGCACGGGTCACTGGCTGGAGGATTTCTACACCTTGAGGTCTTTAAACCATGATTTGAGGACTTCAATAATTGAGGCCTGGTCTACACTACGACTTTAGGTCGAATTTAGCAGCAATACCTCGATTTAAGCCTGGACCCGTCCACACGATGAAGCCCTTTTTTTCAACTTAAAGAGTTCTTTAAATTGATTTGTTTACTCCACCTCCGATGAGGAGATTAGCACTGAAATCAGCTTTGCCGGGTCGAATTTGGGGTAGTGTGGACGCAATTCGATGGTATTGGCCTCCGGGAGCTATCCCAGAGTGCTCCATTGTGACTGCTCTGGACAGCGCTCTCAACTCTGATGCACTGGCCAGGTAGACAGGAAAAGGCCTGCAAACTTTTGAATCTCATTTCCTGTTTGGCCAGCGTGGCAAGGTCCAGGTAAGTGCAGAGCTCATCAGCAGAGGTGATCATGATGGAGTCCCAGGATCGCAAAAGAGCTCCAGCATGGACCGAATGGGAGGTTCGAATGGGGAGACGAATCCGAGCTAGCTGAACTCCGTTCCAGTAAACAAAATACCAAAACATTAGAAAAAGTCTCCAAGGGCATGAAGGACAGAGGCCATAACAGGGACGCACAGCAGTGCCGCATGAAAATTAAGGAGCTAAGGCAAGCCTACCACAAAACCAGACAGGCAAATGGAAGGTCCGGGGCAGAGCCGCAGACATGCTGCTTCTACGCTGAGCTGCATGCTATGCTAGGGGGTGCAGCCACCACTACCCCAACCCTGTGCTTTGACTCCGTCAATGGAGAATCACGCAACAAGGAAGCGGGTTTTGGGGACGAGGAAGATGGTGACAAAGAGACTGAAGAAAGCTCACAGCAAGGAAGTGGAGAAACCGGTTTCCCCAACAGCCAAGATATGTTTTTCACCCTGGACCTGGAGCCAGTACCCCACAAACCCACCCAAGGCGTGCTCCTGGACCCCGTAGGTGGAGAAGGGACCTCTGGTGAGTGTACCTTTGTAAATATTACACATGGTTTAAAATCTGCCCTGGCATTTGTGGCCAGTACAGCTACTGCAAAAGTCTGTTGCAGTATGGATGGAGGATGGGGATGGAGCAGAAATCCCGGTGTCTGCTGGCATTCAAACATCTATTCCTTCTCTCTCCCTGAGTTATCCTCAGGAGAGTGATATCATTCATGGTCACCTGGTTGAAATAGGGTGCTTTTATTAAGGGGACATTGAGAGGTGCCCGTTCCTGCTGGGCTGTTTGCCTGTGGCTGAACTGAAATGCTCCCCGCTGTTAGCCACCCGGTGGGGGGAGGAGTGAAGTGATCATCCCAGAGAATAGAGTGCTGGGGGAGGACAGGGATTATTTGGATTTGAGCTGCATGCTAACCCGCAAACCACAGCCCCTCCTTTTAAATTGCAAACCCATTTTAAATGGCCAACCCAACGGCTGCTTGGTATGGGAAACGAGGGTGCTGCTGTTTGAAACCATTCCCACATGTTATGAAGGTTAAAGAAGCCAAAAGACTGTGGCTTACCATGGCTGCCTGCAAACCAAATTCTATTGCCTGGCATGGCAGGAGTGATCTCTCACACCACACCAGCAGGCCCTCAATATAAGAGGCAAAATGCTACCTTGTAACGAAAGCACATGAGCTGCGTAATGTGAACAGCAAGGTTTAACGGGAAAGAGTGATCCTATTGTTCTCTAAAATGTGTCTTTTTCCACCACCAAGCTCCCCTTTTCCCCACCAGCTGCAAATGTTTCTCCTTCGCAGAGGCTAGTGAAGATTAGAAGGGGTGGGGGGGAAACGCACTCAGGATGAGATGTTCTCAGAGCTACTGCTGTCCTCCCACACTGACAGAGCTCACCAGAATGTGTGGAGGCAGACGATGTCAGAGTGCAGGAAAGCACAACAGGAACGCGAGGAGAGCTGGCGGGCTGAAGAGGATAGGTGGCATCAGCTTGCTGACAAGGCAAGAGTCAATGCTCCGACTGCTGGAGCATCAAACTGATATGCTCCAGCGTATGGTTGAGCGGCAGGAAAGGCAGCAAGAGCACAGACCGCTGCTACAGCCCCTGTGTAACCAACTGCCCTCCTCACCAAGTTCCATAGCCTCCTCACCCAGACACCCAAGAACACGGTTGAGGGGCCTCCAGCCACCCAGCCACTCTACCCCAGAGGATTGCCCAAGCAACAGAAGGCTGGCCTTCAATAAGTTTTAAAGTTTTTAAGTTTAAATTTTAAAGTGCAGCGTGACCTTGTCCTTCCCTCCGCCCCCACCCCTCCAGTTATCCCCCTATTTGTGTGATGAATTAATAAAGAATGCATGAATGTGAAGCAACAATGGCTTTATTGCCTCTGCAAGCGGTGATCGAAGGGGGGAGGGGAGGGTGTTTAGCTTACAGGGAAGTAGAGAGAACCAATCGGGGGGGGGGCGTTCATCAAGGAGAAACAAACAGAACTTTCACACCGTAGCCTGGCCAGTCATGAAACTAGTTTTCAAAGCTTCTCTGATGCACAGCGCCCTGGTGTCTGGCTGCGCATAATCAGCGGCCAGGCGATTTGCCTCAACCTCCCACCCCGCCATAAACGTCTCCCCCTTACTCTCACAGATATTGAGGAGCGCACAGTAAGCTGTAATAACAATAGGAATATTGCTTTTGCTGAGGTCTATCTAAGTCAGTAAACTGCGCCAGCGCACTTTTAAACATCCAAATGCACATTCTACCACCATTCTGCACTTGCTCAGCCTATAGTTGAACAGCTCCTGGCTATTGTCCAGGGTGCCTGTGTATGGCTTCATGAGCCATGGCATTAAGGGGTAGGCTGGGTCCCCAAGGATAACTATAGGCAGTTCAACATCCCCAACGGTTATTTTCTGGTCTGGGAAGAAAGTCCCTTCCTGCAGCTTTTGAAACAGACCAGAGTTCCTGAAGACGCGAGCGTCATGTACCTTTCCCAGCCATCCCACGTTGATGTTGGTGAAATGTCCCTTGTGATCCACCAGTGCTTGCAGCACCATTGAAAAGTACCTCTTGCGGTTTATGTACTCGCTGGCTTGTTGCTCCGGTGCCAAGATAGGGATATGGGTTCCATCTATCACCCCACCGCAGTGAGGGAATCCCATTGCAGCAAAGCCATCGACTATGACATGCACATTTCCCAGAGTCACTACCCTTGATATCAGCAGATCTTTTATTGTGTGGGCTACTTGCATCACAGCAGCTCCCACAGTAGATTTGCCCACTCCAAATTGATGCCTGACTGAGCGGTAGCTGTCTGGCGTTGCAAGCGTCCACAGGGCTATCGCCACTCGCTTGTGAACTGTGAGGGCTGCTCTCATCTTGGTATTATGGTGCTTCAGGGCAGGAGAAAGCAAGTCACAAAGTTCCATGAAAGTGCTCTTATGTATGCGAAAGTTTTGCAGCCACTGGGAATTGTCCCAGACCTGCAACAGTATGGGGTCCCACCAGTCTGTGCTTGTTTCCTGGGCCCAGAATCGGTGTTCCACAGCATGAACCTGCCCCATTAACACCATGATGTGCACATTGCCAGGGCCCGTCCTTTGCAAGAAGTCTATATCCATGTCTATGTCCTCATCAGTCTCGTCACCGCGCTGCCGTCGCCTCCTGGCCTGGTTTTGCTTTGGCAGGTTCTGGTTCTGCATATACTCCAGGATACTGTGCGTGGTGTTTACAGTGCTCATAACTGCCGCAGTGATCTCAGCGGGCTCCATGTTCTCACTGCTATGGCGTCTGAGCTGAAAAAAGGTACGAAACGATTGTCTGCTCTGACGGAGGGAGGGGCGACTGATGACATGGCTTACAGGGAATTACAGTCCACAAAGGGGGTGGCTTTGCATCAAGGAGAAACACAAACAACTGTCACACACAGAATGACCCCCTCAAGGATCAAACTCAAAACCCTGGGTTTAGCAGGCCGTTGATTTCACGGAGGGTGGGAGGAAGCAAATGAATACAAAACAAATTGGGTCTATTTCTTGTTTTGATCCACTCCATCTATCTTTTATATCTTTAGGGTGGCAGCAGACAGTGCAGTATGACGGCTAGCCATTGTCAGCTCCTGGGTGCTCAGCAGAAGATGCTGCATTACGACTGCTAGCCATTCTCATCTCCTGGGTGCTCGGCAGGAGTCTGCCCAGGCGCCCATGACTGACCTCATCAAGGTTGGTTAAAAGAGCACCCAGGAATATGACAATGACAACGGCTACCAGTCATAATGCACCATCTGCTGCCAAAAGGCAAGGAGCTGCTGCTGTGTAGCAATGCAGTCCCATGTCTGCCAGCACCCAGGAGAGTTATGGTGATAGTCAGCTGTACAGGTTCCATGCTTGCCGTGGTATGGCGTCTGCACAGGTAACCCAGGAAAAAAGGCGTGAAACCATTGTCTGCCATTGCTTTCATGGAGGGAGGGAGGGAGAGTGGGGCCTGATGACATTTACCCAGAACCATCCGCTACACTGTTTTTGCCCCATCAGGCATTGGGATCTGAACCCAGAATCCCAATGGGCAGCAGAGACTGCGGGAACTGTGGGCTAGCTACTCACAGCCACCCACAGTGCAACACTCCGGAAGTCGATGCTAGCCTCGGTACTGTGGACTGCCGACTTAATGCACTTAGAGCATTTTTTGTGGGGACACATACAATCGACTGTATAAAAACGATTTTTTTAAAACTGAATTCTATAAATTTGACCTAATTTCGTAGTGTAGACAGACCCTCAGACATAGGTTAGGGGTTTGTTACAGGAGTGGGTGAGTGAGATTCTGTGGCCTGTGTTGTGCAGGAGGTCAGATTAGATGATCATAATGGTCCCTTCTGACCTTAAAGTCTATGAATCTATGAGTAAGGGAGTGGGGGAGGGCACCCCCAGGTTTCACATGGGGCTCTATTCCTGGGCCCGCACGCAGGCTTCTGGGTGCCAGCCCTGCTCCCGGGGCTCTGCTCCTGGCCCCGCACGTGGGCACTGCTGCCAGCCTGCCGGCCCCATGCCTGGGGTCCAGGCTGCCACCCTGTGCCCAAGGCTCCGCTGCTGGCCACGTGCCCCGGTCCCGGCTGCCAGCCCCACCCCCAGCTGTGGCCCCAACCTTGGCCTCCTTACCCCTGTTCGGGTCCCTCCTTCCCAGAGACATGGCCCTGCTCCCGGCCACTGCTCTGGGGAGGGGGGGACGAATGGGGAAGGGGGCTGACTTTCAGCATCTCCACTATTAAAAGTGTTCCAGAGCCACTGTGGTTAAAGTCTCCTCCCACCCCCCAAAATCTGAAATGGCGCTCCGATGAGCCAGGAGTGGCCAGAGGACTGCAGGAGGGCAGTGGGCTCTGGAAAATGCAGCCCCCATTTGACAGCATGAAACCCACCTTGAGCCACATGCCAAGCACCAGGCAGGGGCGGGTCCAGGCCCCAGCATGCCAAGCGCGTGCTTGGGGCGGCAAGCCGCGGGGGGCCCTCTGCCGGCGCTGCGAGGGCGGCAGGCAGGCTGCCTTCGGCGGCTTGCCTGCGGAGGGTCCGCTGGTCCCGCGGCTTCGGCGGACCTCCCGCAGTCGTGCCTGCAGAGGGTCCACGGGACCAGCAGACCCTCCACAGGCAAGCCGCCGAAGCAGCCTGCCTGCCGTGCTTGGGGTGGCAAAATGCCTAGAGCCGCCCCTGGCACCAGGCCCCACAAGTCACAGCAGCAGTGCAGAAGTAAGGGTGCAGTGAACCATATACCATGCCACAATTACTTCTGTCTGCTGGTGATAGTGGTGTTTCCTTCAGAGCTAGGAGCCCAGCCAGCACCCCAGGCCAGTGCGTAATTTGTGCCAGGGCTGAGCTCTGGCACCTCTTTCAATACAAATTAAGCACTGTGGAAAGGCTATGGTGTCCGGACGTGATGCGGGGGGAGGGGGGGAGCCCAGGGAGCCCGTGGGGCCCAGGGGTGATGGTGGGCTACCAAAATACAAGTTCGTCCAAAGCATCATTTTCCCTAAGGCCAGCCCTGCTGGCTAGTGTGGTTAATGCTGCTCCTCACCGAGATCCAATCAGGGGCCTGCAGATTTTACACAGCCCCTGAAACCTGGATGGGAACAAAGGGTTTGATGGGGTAGGCAGGAGGCAGGAGTCACCATCTAGAGATTTCAGAAAGAGAGGAGGGGTAAAGACCTGCCACCAGATACAGTGTGGGCCTTCCAGGCAGAGCACAGGTGTGCGGGAAGGCTGTTGCAGGGTGCAGGAGGGAAGGGGGTGTGGCATGTTGCAGCATCCAAGGTGGAAGGGAGTACTGGGGGGTACCCAGGATCCATGGGGGAGGCAGATTCTCGGGAGAAAGGTGTTGGAGGAGTCCCCTGGAAGGGAGTTGTGGGGGAGTGCCACAGTGTTGCCGGCCCAAAGGGCCCGAGGAGGGGCAACAGCGGGGTTCGCTGCCCGGTGTGCGTCGCACTAATTAACACACCAGGGTGGAGAAGCAAACCAAGTTTATTTGAGCCCAAATAAGGGAGAAAAAGCCATCTCAAATCCTGCACACCCGCACGCAGGCGGGGTCCCAGTATTTATACCCTCCTTGTTTTCCCCCTTCCTCCCTCCCCCCTGCAACAGTTACACTTAACACTATAATGTAGCTTGTTAGAACTGTTCTCATTCGCATGTTTATCTATGGCCTTCACAGCACAGACGCATGCAGACTTTCCTCCCCCTTCTCCCTCGTCTTACTGCCGCTTTTTGCTGTTTCGAGCTGTACTGCATCTGCAAGCTAAGAAAGCTGACAGTTACACATTTTGCTTGCTGTTTATTAGCATCTTAGGCTGGTTAAAGTTCACAGCATGGAAGAACTTTGGTTTACTCAGGCCTAGAGTCACAACTTTGGTTCACTTAGGCCTAGGGACACCAACAACAGGGTCTGTGGGGGGAGGAGGTCACAGGGGGTGGGGGAAGTGTCACGGGGTCCACGGGGGTGGGTGGATTGCTGGGTTCATTGGGGAAGGTGCTGTTTGTGTCTGAATTTAATAACAAAGCAATATTGTCAAAACAACAAGCTCAAATGGAATTATTTAATCAATGATTAACACAGCATATAGAGAAAGAAAAGCTCTCTTACCTCTCTGTAAGGTGAAGAGCTGGCCCCTTTCCTCCCAGTGGTGGGGTGCTGGCAATGTTCTAACTCCCCATACCTCTGTCCTTTTGTAGGATGAGAGACAAAGCCATTCCTTTTTGGAGGGAAAAATTACTTCCCTACAGTTAATTTCACTGTGTGTTGTTTTCAAATTCTCATTTTACCTAAATACATATGGAATTTCTTGTATGGCATCTTAGGTTACATGCCAGGTATGCTGAAGGGATTCCTAACTCAGTTATTATTAAGGACACTGTTGCAACAAGCACTTCCTAACAAGTTAAAACATCTTTCGATTTGTCATTATTTCATGTATCACAGAAAACATATGCAACAACAAATACCTCTTATCAACCACAGAGCGTAACTGAATTACGTGTGCCTCCCTATCAATGACCCAGTCTTGTTCATTATAAGTCACTTTTGCAGGGACCTTCATTAGTTTTGAGAGATCCTTTTCCTGGATATCTGGAGTCTCATAGTCTTAGAGGTGCAGGGAATAATTAGATGCAGCCCAATTACATAAATTCCTGAGAGTTGCCTACTTACTAACTTCAGGTTCAGGACAGAACTTTCAGCTTCATAGATACAGGAAACTAAAATATATATAGATACACAACATAAAAAGGATTTTGGTTAGCATGTAAAAGAATCATGATCGTTTAATATACAAAAATCATAAAAGTTAATATTAACAGCACTATGGGGAGGTGTCACAGGGTCTGTGGAGAAAGGGTGTATGTGTGGTGGGTCACAGGGTCCATAGAGTAAGGAGACAGTAGCAGGTACCCAGGGTCCATGGCAGGGTGCCAAGGGAAGTAGGTTGGGGGCATTTCACAAGGTCTGTGAAGAAAGAGAGCTGTGGGGTGGGATGTCACAGGGTCCATGGAGGAAGCAAGTTGAGGGGAGTCACAGGGTCCATGGAGGAAGGGAACAAATAGCACTTAAATAAGGAACTACATTTTGATTGACTGTAAATTACAAAATAGTTCTCAGGTCACCTCAAGTCACATGTGACCATTATCCTGTTATGGAGAGATAAGGGTCTGCTACTCCCAGAGCTGAAGTTTAATACTGAGCAAAACTCTGCCAAATATCATGCCCACATTTCTATTTTGCATTTTCATTCTAAGTAATCATACACTAAACAAATAACTCAAACCCAGTATTCCAACAATTTGTCCACAAACCCAGTATTCCAGCAATCTGTCCCAAACTGTTGCAGAGAAATTATACAGACAGTTACAAATTAAGAAATCAATAGGAACCCTGTTTTCTTTTTAGATAAATTAAGAATTGGGGAAAATGGCTACATTTATCACCCTGTGTTTAATTATGTAACAACTTTAAAAACATGCATCCTGCTGAGTGTTGTGTCTGTGAGCCCAGCCACACAAAGAATGGACAGCCCCACGCACTGCATCTTCACCCCGCCAACAGCCTTGCACACCCACCCCATAGTCAGCCACTGGATCCCCACCCCCAACTCACCACTGGTGAGCGGGCAGCTGGTGAGCAGGGATCCAGCCCGCAGCAGGACCCGCCAGTACTGAGTGGGGGGAGACAGAAAATACGGGACAATTTGTCTGTTTTTAAGAAAAAGTTGGGACAGTTGCAGGAGGGCTTAAATATGGAACGGTCTCTTTAAAACCGGGATGCCTGGTCACCCTACCTTGAATCATTTTTGTGGCTCTTGTCTGCACCTTCTCCAATTTTTCTGCATCCTTTTAGAAATGTGGACCCCAGAAACGTGCAGCATTCCAGTATTGGGCTCACAAATGCAGTATACAGAGGTAAAATCATCAATCTGCTCCTACTCATGTCTCCATTGTTTATGCATCCAAGGATCACATTAGTCCTTTTTGTCACAGCATCACACTGGGAGATGAATGTCTCAGTTTTCAGGGGTTAGCTATTTGGACAAGAAGTTGAATTTTTCTGCAGAAAACAGACACTTCTTGTGAAAAAATTGGTTAGTGGCAAATCCAATTATATGATGAAAAGTAGTTTTAACTGATAATTTTGTCACTTATGGGGGTTGAATCCCCAGTTCCTTACTAAAGGATAATTTGCTAATTACAACTGTGCGCATGTAAGGCAGGTGAACATGCCCTTGGGGGAGGCTAGCTCCCGGGTCCTCTCCGTCTGCCCGAGGCTGAGCCTCCTCTGCCCCTCCTCCCCCACTGGAGCCCAGAGCACACACCCCCCCACACGGCCACCCCCCCACACCTGTCTCCAGCCCCAGCACTGGGCGGCCGGAGCACTGGGCAGGCAGCATGGCCCCAGCGCCAGGAGGATGGGCAGCATGACATGGCCTCAGTCCGGGGGGCTTGTGCACACTGTGGCACCAGCCTGCCAGCTCCAGCCTCTCAGCCACAGAAGGGAATGGCAGGCAGGAGGGGATCTGGGGGTGGAGGGTGCCATCCCAGGCTGTTTGGGGAGGCACAGCCTTCTCCTGCCTACAATACCCACCGCCCATATACATAGGTATGTTTTCGGAGGTGAAGCGCTCATGACACAGGCCAAAGAAAAATGCTTTGGGACAAGGAGTGGCAAAATCCAGCTCCTTCTGGTGTTCACAGGGCCATGGCTCCTGGGGTGACCCAGAGTTCTTTTGTCAGTCAGTCAATTAAGGGCTAATTCCTTATTTGGACAGTAAGTAATTAATAACACATTAATTACTAACGCAACCAGTTATACAATCCAATCACGTTTGGTGACATTTATGTAATCTTACACTGATGATCTTTTACAACATTTTGGCCTCTGAATAAGGCACTAGGAATGAGGAACCAGTTCCAGCCTCAGATGGAAGCAGCCCCACAAGCTGCTCGGGACCAGGAGGCACTGATCTCCTGTCCCCCGTGCCATTGGGATGGACTTGGGGCCTGGCTCGAGCCAGCGTGCGGAGAATGATCCAGAGAGCATTGTCCCAGGGGATGGATGCGGTGCCCTGACAGTCTGTTACCAACCCTCATGCTGAGACCCTTTCTGCTGGATCACGCCCACGCAGGGCTCAGCAAAAGCAGAACTCTTGGCTGTGAGTGGGGGTGGCTAATCTCTGTGGCACTGAATGAGGACTGGAAATGAATCAGTGTGAGAAAAATTAGTCAGCAGCTTCCCATAAGCTTTAAAATAGCCATTAGGCCATGTGCTTCAGTTCACTGCACATATGAGGGAACACCTGGCCAGGCAGCCTGCAGCTCTGGGGGAGGGCAGAATGTGGCAATTCTCAAGGTACCCAGGACTGTGAGTTGCCTTTTTAACCCCAGCCTCTAGCAAGAGGGAGCCTTGCCATGGTGGCTGGGTGCTGGCCCTTCACACCGCCAGCCTGTTGGCCACTCCAGCACTCTCCTCTGGGCTGCGCCAGCCCTGCCTTCACCTTGCAGGGTAACAAGAGGTGCCTGCCAGGAGCCTCCACAATTCAGCTACTTTCGCCCCTTCCTCTCCCGAACCTCCAGCAGGTACAATGGCTGCCTCCCCCACCCCCGCCTCCAGCAGGTACAATGGCTGCCTCCCCCACCCCCGCCTCCAGCAGGTGCGACTGCTTCCCCCACCTCCGCCTCCAGCAGGTGCGACTGGCCCCCCACCCCCGCCTCCAGCAGGCACAACAGGTGGCTCCACCCTGGAAGCCTGGGAGTTCTATGTCAGCGATCTCCCCCCTCAGGACAAGACTTTTGTTACAGTTGCTGGTGTCTAGATACCCAGGTCTCGGGAGCCGGCATCATTTGCAGTGGGGCCCCTCAAGCCCTGAGCTACAGAAGGCCTGGGCATGGTGCTCCCATGGCCTTGCTGTCTGCAGTGACCCCGCCCTTGGCTGGGGCAGTCTCTGGAAGGCATTTCTCCCAGCTCGCCGTTTCTCTGGCTCAGGAAGCGCTGCCTCGGCCCTCAGCTACCGTGCTCGCAGCCACGGTCCCAGTGTGGCCCGTTAATGTGGACGTCCCTCTTTCCGGAGGGGAAAGGCTCCCGAGAGCAGAGTCACTGCCCACAGGGAGACCTTCTGGCCCTTGCCCTGCACACACCTCCTTCCCAGGCCTCCTCAGTCCTGGTGCTGGCTGGAGGGGTCTCCTGTCCCACCAAGGAGCATGCTCGCTGGCCTGGACTGCACAGGCCTGCGCAGCCGCTCCCCTCCTGGTCAGCCTGGTGGCTGCCCTCACCGGTAATAGCTTGTTAGCCAACAGGCTCTGACTGTCTAGGGTGGGAACTGATGCGGGCCCAGCACTGTCATACCTGGGAACATCACAGTCTTTATTGTGTTTGTCCTTACGGGGGCGCAACAGAGCTCTTACCCCACTGTACTGATGGGGAGCTGAGGCCCAGAGAGATTAAGGTCCAGAACCCCAGAGGTAACTAGGCACCCGATTCCCACTGAAATCAATGGGAGTTAGGCACCTAAGCACTTTGGAGGCTCTGGGCCGCACTGCCTTGCCCAGGGTCTCGAGTGGGCCATCCTTCCATCCTTCCTCCCCGCTAGGACCCTTCTCCAAGGTGTGCTGCTTCCTGGGGAGCGAGGGCCTTGCTGGGTGACAGTGAGGTTCCACCCCGGAGACGGGCTGAGTGACTGCAGCGCTGTCAGCGCTGGCTGACTGACTGCAACCACAGAAACACCCATAAACCGCCCCCATGTTCCCCTGCAGGGTCGGTGTACGAGGTGAGTGGCAGAGAGTGCTGCTTATCAACAGGGGATCTGATGAAAATTACTGGCCTTTGCCTGCAGAAGGTCACCTGCATGGATCCAAAGACCGGGCAAGCAACAGAGCTGCCTCTGAACTTCAAAGGTAAACTGGGACACCCCATGCCCACCCAGCCTACTGCAGGTAGGCACCCGCCCACCACACACAGATACACCCCATCCTCCTCCACACTATACACCCCACCCCCCCCCTCATATACAGCCCCCCACCACTACCTCTAGGCCATCCGCACCCCAGCCATACACACACACACACACATCACTGCCTCCAGACCATCTGCACTCCCAGCCTCCCCCCTACACACATACACACACCCCCCCCTACCTCCAGGCCATCCACACCACAGCCATCCACACACAAACCAGCCCTCCCCTCTCCCACAACACACTGCCTCCAGGCTCAGCCACCAGCTCCCTCACACATCAACATCCCCAACACTACCTCCAGCCATCCGTACACATACACAAACACAAATACACATACACACACATATCCAAACATACACACACACACCCCAGCCTCCTCACATACCCCCCCACCCCCGCCATTACCTACCAGCCATCCTCATCCCAGCCATAAACACACACACAGTCTCACTGCCCCCACACCACCAATATATATAGGCCACACACTCACCCTACCATGACATACAGGCTTCCCCCCACCACACTCCCCAGCCACCTATAACCAAACAGAGCCTGCCCACCACAAACAGGCCCTGCTACGGTTGCCAGCTTTCTGATTGCAGAAAACTGAACACGCTTGTCTAGGGTTGCCAGGTGTCCAGTCGAAAGGGACCCTGGTGCATAGGTGCCAGTGCTCGGGGTGGGGGGCAGTGCACGGAGCCTCCCTGGCCTCCCTGCACCTAAGGGCCACAGAGACATGGCAGCTGCTTCCGGGAGCTACGCAGAGCCGGGTAGGGAGCCTGCCTCAGCCCCACTGCACTGCCGACTGGACTTTCAATGGCCTGGTCAGCAGCCACCAGGTTCCCTTTTCGACCAGGTGTTCCAGACGAAAACCAGATATCTGGCAACCCTAGCCCCACACACATGCCCCAGCCACACACACACCCTGGCCACCACATGCAGGCCACACACACACACACACACACACCCCACACGCACACCCTGGCCACCACATGCAGGCCACACACACACACACAGCCACATACACACATGCCCCAGCCACACACACACCCTGGCCACCACATGCAGGCCACACACACACACACAGCCACATACACACATGCCCCAGCCACACGCACACCCTGGCCACCACATGCAGGCCACACACACACACACACAGCCACATACACACATGCCCATCACCTCCAGGCCACACCCCCACTCTGGCCGCATTTGCTGAGGCGGGTGTGGCTAATCCCCAGCCCCACTGCCATTGTGGGGTGGGGCAGCCCCCCATGCAGGTGCTGCTGGGATCTGTGCATGGCTCAGGCTTGTGTACAGACAAGGCTCCATGAGGTGCTTCATTCCTGGGGTCCCTGGTTCAGGGTTGCCTAGCCAGGTTTTCCCAGGCAGGACTGTCCCTTTGTTGAGGTAGCTGTCCTGGAAGGCCTGCCTGGGTTCCAGTGCACATGGCCAACTTTCCAGTGTTGTGGCCTCAGGATCATCCCAGTCGCAGCAACTCTACCTGCCGCACTAACGGGGAGCTTCCTCTTGCCCTCCTGCAGGCCATTTCCAGCCCAGCCGAGACAAGCTGTCATACACCAGCCTGAAGAAGCTTGCCTGGACCAGGCCAGCAGGGCTCCAGGACATGCCCTTCTCCTTCACCTCAGCAGCTGACTTGACCGTGGATGGGCGGGTCATTCCCAAGGGCCAGCCCATTTCCCTGCTTTCGGTGGCCAGGCATGAGGGCCAGGAGTTTGCCAACTGCACGACCATGGGGCAGGATGGGCAGCATTTGCTCTGCCTCCCCTTCTCCCTCCAGGGCCAGTTCTATGAGTGCACCGGGCAGCAGAGCTACACGCTGAGCCAGGTGCTGCAGTCGGAAGCCCTGAGGGGCCAGCGCCTGAAATGCTCTGCACTCAGCCGGCACTCACTGCTCCTCTGCCCCGTGTACGAAGTGGAGGCGATAATGCACAGTGAGTACGGATGCAGCCGGGGCTGCTGGGGGTGTATGTGAGAGAGAGAGCTGGATGGAGTGGTGTGTGTATGGCTCCGTGCCTCTGGGTCAGTTTGTGGGGGAGGTGTGTCCTGGAGTCTCTGTGTGTGCTAAGGTGACCACCCATCCCTTATTTTAAGGGGCAGCCCCTTATTTCATTGATTTTGTCCCTTAAGGCAACCACTCAGCCCTTATTGTAAAATGTACTGAAATGTACTAAAACAGATCATTAGTATGTTTTAAACTTTAAGTTGAAACTTACGATAATTGAATTGTACACTTGAGAGAACAATCCATGCTATGCGAAGGGAAATGGTGTTTCCCTAAAATGTCCCTTAAATGTCCCTTAAAGTCATGGTTTTTCCTTATTTCCATTCAACAATGGTGGTCCCCCTAGTGTATGCCCACCTCAACGTGTGTGTTGCTGTCTCTGTGTGACTTTGTTGGGGAAGAACTTTCCTTTCAATGAACTGAGGCATTTATTTAAATCATTAACTGAAGCTATTAAGAACCCAAATAATCCACATCAGACAATTTAAGCTAGTGGGCCAGACTGGATAACAAAGATGGCAGTACTTTTCCAAGCACCTATGTGAGTAACCAAAATGGGATGCTGCTGCTCACAGTAAATTGTGCAGATCTTCAAAATATGATGGTGTTGCCCCTGGATTCCCCTGGGCTTCTTGCCCCTGGCTCACCTTGATGGGGCTCCTTGGGCTCAGCTCCTTCTTGTCCGGGGGGGCGGGATAAGTCATGGCATCTCCCAAGCGCCACCCATGTAAGGCATCAAACCGAGCAGTCACAGTGAACTGTACAAATCTGCCCCACCCCGCACTCTCCTTTTTCACATGAGCAATGGAATGGTAACGATGCTGATATTTACTTGGGAACCTAGGAACTGCCAGCTGGGATTCATAGATTCCCACATTCCAAGGCCAGAAGGGATCACGTGATCACTTAGTCTGACCTCCTGTATAACACAGGCCAGAAACCTGCCCCCAAATAATCCTCAGAGCAGAGCTTTTTAAAAAAATCCAATCCTGATTTTAAAATTGTCAATGATGGAGAATCCACCATGACCCTTGATAAATCGTTCCAATGGCAAATTGCTCTCACTGGTAAAAAATGTACACCTTATTTCCACTCTGAATTTGTCAGGCTTCAACTTCCAGCCATTGTTGTGTTACACCTTTCTCTGCTTGTTTGTGTGGCCTACGTTCTTTGTACCTGGATGTATACATTTATACTCAGCCATATTAAAACATACATCGTTTGCTTGCCCCCAGCTTACCAAGTGATCCAGATCACTATGTGTCAATGACCTGTTCTCTTCATTATTTACCACTCCCCCAATTTTTGTCTCATCTGCACACTTTGTTGGTGATTTTATGTTTTCTTCCAGGTCATTGATAAAAATGTTAAATAGAGTAGGGCCAGGAACCAGTCTTCCCAGGACCACACTAGAAATATACCGTTCAATGACAATTCCCTGTTTACAATTACATTTTCAGACTTATCAGTTAGCCAGCTTTTAGTCCATTTAGTGCACACCGTGTTAATTATATATTTTTCTAGTTTTTAAATCAAAATAGTGTATGGTACCAAGTCAAATGCCTTACAGAAGTCTAAATATATTTCATCAGTACATGTAATCTCATCAAAATAATACAGTATATCAAGTTAGCTTGATAGGATCTACTTTCCATAAACCGGTTGATAGGCATTAATTATATTACCCTTCTTTAATTCTTTATGAATCAAGTTCCATATCAGCCATTCCATTATTTTACCCAGGATTAAGATCAGCCAGACAGGCCTATAAGTACCAAGCTCATCCCCTTTTTCTTTTCAAATATTGGCACAACATTAGCTTCCTTCCAGTCTTCAGAAACTTTCCCAGTGCTCCAAGACTTATTGAAAATCAACAATAATCGTCCAGCAAGCTCCGCGGTCAGCTCTTTTAAAATTCTTGGATGCAAGTTATCCAGACTTGCTGATTTAAAAATGTCTAACTTTAGTAGGTGCTATTTAACACCTTCCTGAGATACTGGTGGAATTGCAAGAGTGTTATTATTATCATCATATGATATGCCTGCATCATCTATTTTCCCCCAAATACAGAACAGAAATATTTATTGATTACTTCTGATTTTTCTGCAATATTATTGATAATTCTACCATCATCATCTAGTAATGAACCAATACCATTGTTTGCATTCTTTTTGTTCCTAATATACTTTAAAAAAAAATCATTCTTATTGTCCTTAACTCTGCTGGCCATAGATTTTGCTTTGTGTCACTTTGCTTCCCTTATCTATTTTATACAATTCCTAGCTTCTGATGAGCAGCTTCCCCTTTCTTCCATTTTTTACATTATTATTATTATTATTATGTATAACTGCCTTCACTTCCCCTTTAAACCAGGTTGTTTTTTTTAACCAATATGGCCCTCGTCCTTAGTGGTGGGATTTTGGCTTTTGGGGCATGTAGAAAAGTGTTCTTAAACAATTTCCAATTATCATTCACATTTTTCTGATCAAATTTTTCCTCCCAACTGAGGAACCCAACATCAGACCAAACATACAATATCTCACCTCCAAGGGTGGCCGGCACCAGATGCTTCCAAGGAAGGCATAAGAATCCCACAGTAACCAAAGTGATATAATCTGCGCCTTCCCTCCCCAGGTTTCACATGGTCTCTAATATTAGACATTGGTTTAAATCCTGAAGCACAAGGTTTAATGTCCCAGTTCTGTGTATGCTTAGGCTGTTCTAATATTCCAACACTTTTTTTTAGTATTGAGATAACTGGATATTCTTGGTCTCCATATAACTATCCAACTCCTTTTTTAATCTTGTTAAATTCTTCACCTCAGCAACTTCTTGGGACAATGAGTTCCACATCTTAAATGACCATCGATGGATGCCTGTGGTAATCCCTCACTGAGATGAGTGGGTTTTTTCACACCTCTCCAAGCTGTTTTCTCAGGCTCTCTGCAGACTCAGCTCTGCATTAGTTACAGGTGGTTCATGTTTCTGAGCTTGTCTTCACAATCATAACAGCTATAGACTTTTCTTAAAGCTGAAAGCTCAGATTCTGGAGAACAGGACACTTCTGAGCGGTGCCAGTACCGTGCTTGGCTGTGCACCAGCTGCTTCTGGGCCCTGAGCTGAGCAGCCATAACAGTCTCACTCCTTACAAAACTGGCTAGCACAATAGGAATTAGGGATTCCTATTAGACTTATGAGCCCCCATCTAATTCATGGCCCAGGTGCACACACCACAAGTCATAGAAGGTGTAACGTTCAGTTATGGACAGGGCTTGGAAACATCTGGCATGCACACATCTGCCAAAATGGCACTGCTCTGTTCCAGGCTATCTGCTCCTCCAATCTCTCTCAGAAGTATGGGGTAGTTTCAATAGTGCCAACCTCAAATGATCAAAAATCGTGACTCACACCCAAAATTCATGAGATTTTTTTAAAAAGATGACATTGTGTGTTTTGGTATGTCTTCTGGGTGCCAAATTCCCCCTGCCCAGCCCAGTGTGTGGGTGACAAGTGGGGCCCAGCGTGTGTGGGGTGACAAGTGGGGCTGCCCACACTCCCAGATTCATTGGGTTGGGGGATCTTGGCTCCTGCTGCAGGAGCTCTCACCCCCCGTTTTGGCCATCACCTGTCCAGCAATTAATATTACCCCCCAATGTCCAAATCAAGCTTGCCCCCGAAGACCGACTTCCCATCAGTTCAGCCCACATCACTTCACTCACTCACTCTGGAGAATGGCTTCAGGTTGCTGAAGGTGGGGAGAGAACTCTTCCTACAGCAGATTGATTGGTTGCTCAGCCCCAGCAGGCAGGCAAGTGGGGCAGGCAGCCAATCAGAGCGCTCAAATTCACAGAGGGGTGGAGTTTCTAACATTAGCAGCTGGCTCCAGCCCGGCTGAAATCCACCAGCGCTGAGGACACTGCAGTCCCCACAGGGCGGGGTGAGGGCCCAGTGCAGTGCTTCTATGTAGTGATGCCAACTTTTCCCAACTTAGTGCTAAAAAATTCCCAAATCTGGTCAAAAATTCCCAGATACAGTTTTTTATTTCAAAATCTCAAAGGAACGTAATATGTGTGTTTTTAATAACTACATAATATATATTATATCCAAAATTATTCTTATTCATTTGAGATATTTTACATTTATTATAATTTTTAAATGTATAGACATGTTTTTCAATTTTAAACTTATGTTACTTTACAGTAAATAAAATATTTAACACATGACGAGTAGGATTGAAATGATAGAAAACAATGTATTTTACACAAATTTCACTATTTTAAAAACAAAAGTATTAATAAGTACAGCAAAGTTACATTGAAAAAATAAAAAGTAAACATATGATTATAAAATAAGATAAAAAAGCGAACAGAAAGAACAAACAACACTCTTTTATATAATTTTCCTTATTATTATAATCTCTTAGTTTTATCCATTTTCTGACTCATGGTCTGAGTCGTCACTAGGAACATCATTACCATCATTAATATTTTAACGAGTTTTATCACTGTCATTTTTACTGTACATATTTTTATAATGTAAATACAAGTGCTTAATAGTAATTACAAAATTAGAACATTTCTCTTGCTTTGCTTTCAAAGCTGACCTTATAACTACACTAGAATTGAGTGTTTTGGTTGTCATAAAGTTTCTTTCTATGTTTTTATGTCAGTTACCATGGAAAAAATTCTTTCACATGCTGCATTTGAATGTGGTAATGTGAAAACCTTTTTAGCCAGTTCAGATATATTTGCAAACATGAATTGATCTGAATAATCTAAATTCATTAACTTTAAATTTTTCTATAAGTTCCTCAGTCTCAGTTTGCACCAAAACATTGCTAATTATAGCAGTACATTTATCTTTCTTTAATGTTACAGCCTCAGCAATTTTGGAATCAGGGAAACATTTTTAACTACTTCAGTCAAGTGTTCTACAGATTAAATAGTGACATTGTGTTCAGCAAAGTAACAGGCCATTCTAATCTCTGCATTTTTAACTTACTCTTCAAATTTTTGTGCTTTTTTAATTTCGCAATCTTGTTTATTAAACATATCATCAATTTTCTTTGTATTAGATACTGTCTCATACTGTATTAGATACTTTTGTTTTTGTTTTTTACCTTTAGCGAACTTATCTAACTCACTAGTACCTGCCTGGATTTTTACATCACAACATTTGCAATAAGCTCAAAAACTATTGTTTTCTACTTTCTGCAGCCAGTCTTTTTATTTACCTTCTTGAAGCCAGGAGTCTTGAAAGGCTTTTTTGAAAGTAGATGGCTTCTCTTTTGGTGGAAGTTCACCCCGAGTCTTCAATACTCTGTCGGGGTGCTCTCCTCTTGGTTTTGTTTCGATGTGGACGGATCTTTGTCTACTCCTGCAGTCCTCTTCCTCTTTTCACCAGACTTAGATAAAAAATGGAAAGAGATCTCTGAAATCATGGAATGTGATAATTAGTATAATGTATATTTCAATTTATATTTAAATCAAAGAAGGGAACATATTATATATTACACCTCTACCCCGATATAGCACGACCCGATAGAACACGAATTCAGATATAACGTGGTAAAGCAGCGCTCCGGGGGGGCGGGGCTGCACCCTCTGTGGATCAAAGCAAGTTCGATATAATGCGGTTTCACCTATAATGTGGTAAGATTTTTTGGCTCCTGAGGACAGCGTTATATCGGGGTAGAGGCAGGGCCGGCAATGGCTTTTTTGACGCTCCAAGCCAAAAAAAAAAAAAGGGGGGGGGGGGGATGGCCGGACCAGCCAAGCAGGGTAAAAAAAAAAACCTGCAGCGTGGCCCGAGCGGCAAAGCAGGGGAAAAAAACAACAAAGCTGTGGGGCGGCCGGAGCCAGGGTGCAGGGGGACTCCCTGCACTGCAGACATGCCCCGGCTAGCAGAGGGGAGGGAGGAGGGAGTGGGGGGGATAGAATAAAGGGGGGGGCGACCAGGGCTTCAGCAGGGTGCTCGCCACACGGCCCCGACTGCCGTGCCGCCTGCCAGGCGGGCTCCGCGCTGCTCCGGTCGGCGGGGAGCGAAGGATGCAGGCTGCCCTGCCCGGCTGGCTGCAGACCTGGCACCAGCTGGGGCAGACGGAGCACGCAGCCGGCTCCCAGCAGGGCGCTCCCCTCCTCCGCACCACCGCCCCCTACAGGGCGGCCAGATCGGCGAACCAAAAAAAAAAAAAAAAAGCGGCCGTGCCGCCCTAGGATTGGGCAGAATGCCACCTCGTAGAATCTGCCACCCCAAGCATGAGCTTGCTCGGCTGGTGCCTGGAGCCGGCCCTGGGTAGAGGTGTATTACCTAACACAGTAGGCAAAGATATTTAATATTTGCTTGGAGGAAGGTGCTATTACAAATTTATGAATAGCCGAACGCTCTGGTCCACATTCTCTGTGCAACTGCAAGCACGAAATACAAAATTTTAGAGATTTAATGACAGATCAAGAAACTAATCATAATCAGTAAGTATTGCAATAGATTTAATTATTGGAAGAAACCTTACCTAGAAGATAAATTTGATAACCATCTCCTCATTACCCGCCAGCCAGCTGTTGCTGAGGTTGGTTTGTTGTGAGTGCATGTGCGCACTTGTCACTTCACTTGTGCCGTCACGGTCTAGTATGTTGACGCACCAACAATAGGAGAGCAGCACAGCCTGATTATGAAAATCACATGACAAATATTCACCAATCGAAGAATGCATTTTGAGGGAAATTTAAAAAAAGCGCAAATATTTTTCTTTTTATGAAAATTTCCCTGGATTTTTGAGATTTGGAAAGTCTTTTACTTTTTATGAATTTTTCCCAGGATTATTTAGGTTTTGAATGAAAATTCCCAATTTCCCAAATTGAAACATTTTACTCAAAAATTCCCAGATTTTGGGAAATTTCCCGGGATATAGAAGCACTGGCCCAGTGTTGTTCCTGTCAGTGTCCAGCTGCATGGGAGAACGGGGTCAGGCTGCAGACCTGCATGCTTCACTGAGAGGTTTTTCCTCAGCAAGGAACCAGCCCCCAGGAGCCCAGCAAAGCTTAGGGGCCACACGCTTGAGCAGCTGCACAATCTTGTGCGAGCAGCGACTCATTTTGGTGACTCACATGGGTGGGGCCAATTTTGTGGTTGGAGCTTGGAAGAGTACCACTTCCTTTCCCCCTAGAGCCCTGCCTTTGTATTTCCCCAGTCCAAGGCTGGTTGTGTGCTGGACCAGTCCCCCATGTGGTGCAGATGGAGATCTCTGTAGCAGATGGATATCTTGGCCATGCCCCCATAGACCTCATTCACATCAGCTCTCAAACTGTGGTTTAAATTTGATTGTAGCCAATTGGGGGATCTAATAGCACTTGGAGCTGGGCACAAACAACACTGGAATGATGTTATAAAACACGCCTCTGCCTAGAATAGCAGTGACCTAACTTCATTGCACCATGACCCCCTTTGGACAACAAAAATTACTATGTGACCCAGGTATGGGGAGACAGAGCCCAAGCCCCACCTCTCAGGGCTGATGCCCTCGGGCTTTGGCTTCAGCCCAGGACAGTGGGGCTCAGGCTTCGGCTTCAGTCCCAGGCCCCAGCAAGTCTAATGCTGGCCTTGGCAAACCCATTAAAATGGGGTCGCAACTAGGGTGACCAGTCAGCAAATGTGAAAAATCGGGACGGGGTGGGGGGTAATAGGAGCCTATATAAGACAAAGGCCCAAAAATCGGGACTGTCCCAATAAAATCAGGACATCTGGTCACCCTAATCGCAACCCACAGTTTGAGAACCACTGACCTACCACATTTCTCTCTGTCCATATTGGCCAGGTAGTTAAACACACATGCACTCTGCCCCCAATGCTGTGTTTCTGTACCCACTGATCAGTGTGTTACAGGACCTCTCTGTGCCAATCCACAGAGGACAGGATTCTGATCTAGCCCAAGTAGAAACTTTAGCTCATGCTACAGCAGCTCATGCTTTCAGCTCTGGATGTCCCCTATGCATTCCCCAGGGTATCAGGATAGCAGCTGTCATGCTGAGTTTTAACCAGTATTGGAGCCAGGGTCAGTACATCCTGTCAGCATCTCAGCCTGGATGAGAGCAGCAGTGCAGATCCAGGGTCTCCCTGGCAGGGAGATAACCCCTGGTTATTGTAGGCTGCAAAAGCATCTGGGGCCTGATTCCCAGCTGGCATCACCAGGGTCAATGGGGTGACACTGGCTGGGGTTGGGATTGCTGGCTCTCACTGATGTATGTTTCCCCCTGCAGTGCGGAAGGAGGTGGTGAAAATCCCCTCCACCCTGGAAGTGGATGTGGAGGATGTCACCGAGGAGTCTCAGCACATCCACTTCATCAAGCCACTGATGCTGAGTGAGGTCCTGGGGCTGGAGGGGGCCTTCCCCTTGCAGGCCGAGATCCTGGAGGGTCCTGCGTACCCACCTATCTTTGAGAACGACTGGATTTCCTGCCTGCAGAAGGGGCAGAAGATCCAAATCCATGGCAAGTCCTGTGCCTGGAGGATCCTCGCCTCGTCCAGCAAGGGCAGGAAGGGCTTCCGGCACTTTCTGCTTTCCAGCACCTACCAGGGCAAGTTTCGGAGACGCCCCCGGGAGTTCCCCACAGTCTTTGACCTGACAGCAAGTCTGGGGAAGGGTGAGTGCCTGCGGGTGGTGGTGACTAAAGACTGTGAGAGCCCTGAGGAGGATCTGCCATCTCTCAGCATGGGGGACCGGCTGGAGGTGCTGTACCTGACAAAGACCCAGGTCTGCAGGCAGGCAGAGTACAGATCCATCGACGTCCTCCTGTGCAGCAGAAGCAGTGGCGAGGACGAGGAGAGTGAGCAGCTCATGCTGCCACTGCACCTGGAAGGCGGCTTTGTGGAAGAGGTCAGCGACAGCAGGAGATACAGCCTCTCCGAGATAGTGGAGCAGCTTCAGCTGCCCTGCGAAGTCAAGGTGGCAACCAAGGATTCTTCCCTTGCCAATGACGTCCTGGGCTCTTTCTCCGCGGTGCGGCTGGAAGCGCGAATCACTGAGACCTTCTTAGTGACCAGCTTATGTGAGGCGCCGTCAGTGAGCTTCCAGATCCCCCCTCAGTGGCTGGACATGACCCTGTTCTTCACAGAGGAGCCTGCCTCACCGCAGACACCCCTGACAGACATGTCAAAAGTCGAAGAGCTGACAGAATCCTTTTATTATCATTTGCTAAAGCTGATGCCTAGCAATGAGGCTCCCCCACCGCGACCCCCCAAAAGAAGAGACTCCAGGGACAAAGCAGGCACCCAGCTATCTGGAGCCAAAGAGGTCACTGAGAAACCAAAGGTACTGGGGTGGGTGGTGGGGGGAAAAGGTGTGTGTGTGTGTGTTGCCTATCCCCCTTTGGGGCAGAGCAGCTCTTCTACTGCATCACAGAAGGACTCAGCCAGGCAGCAGAACACAGGAGGAGCTGGGAAAGAAGGGGACCCGTGCAGAGGTTGGGGTCCTTGCTGATCACCCCACTTCCTTGCAGAAATTCTAGCCGAAATCCTGCACCCCAGCTCTCTGGTGTCCATTTGGGACTGGATTTTCTTGGCAACTATCCTATGGCTTGTAGTCCACACACCCTGCTACCAGCATCTTCAACAGACTGAGCTACAGCCTTTTGTTTTTAAAATCCATCTTGTTCCTCTTCCCATTAGCCACTGCCCCCTTTGTCCAAGTCGAAGTGCACACCCGAGGAGTCTATGCCGCCGTCCTACAAGCCTAGGAATGCAAGGAGTCCCTCGGCTGTCCGGAGTTCCCCGAATGAGTACTCACCACATCAGATTGGCTCGCAGATGGCCCCCAAGCCTAAGAAACCCTTCAAAGAGGCTACAGGTGAGACTGTCCAATAGACTTGCTGCTGTAGCACTAAAGATGAAAAGGAAGTGCACAGCGTGATGCACTGTGGCAAAATTATTAGGACTAATCTGATGATGCTAAGGGAAAGCTACTGGGTTGTGACATGGTGCCCCCATTGCTTGGGATGCAATGTTGGACACAATTCTAAAAAGGCGAGTGGGAAATAATTACTTGCTTCCTGCTGTGGGAACCAGCAGCCAGGAGCTGGAGAGGGGGTCTGGGAGTGTTGACCACTGCAGGGGCTGGGAAGTTCGCTACTAGGGGGTTTCCCCCTGCCTCTGCAGCATCAACGTTCCAGCTCCTATCAGCCTGCACAGAGATTAGATTTGACCAAGAAATGGAAAAATCACTTTGCAAAACATTGGGCCATTTGGAATTTCTTCCTGGTTCAAAAGGTTCAAATGTTTAAATTGGTTTACCAAAAAAATTGAATAGTCAAAGTTAGTTCTCCCCCTTTTTGCCACTGAGTGCAATAAAATGAATGCGGGCCAAGGTTTTCCTCACATAGTCCTTTTTTCCAGTCTGTAGTGTTTCAAATCTTCAACTTTGGAAAAGTTTCCAAGTAACAGAATGACAGTTTCATTTCTCCTTTTGTCCCTTTGTAACTTTTCTAAAGTTGGGGAAGATTTGATAACTTATAGAGAGGAAAAGGGAGAAAAAAAAATTCTAGACCTTATTCATTCTACCACATTCAGTAACAAAAAAACAGAGTGAGAAAGGAGGGAAAAAACCTGGTCTCAAAAAAAATTATTTCAAAAATTAAAATTAAAATTCAATTTGAAAAGAAATTAGATTACAATTTTTGTTTAGAACATTTTTGTTGACAAAAATTAAATTTTTCATGGGAAGATATTGTCGGTTTTCAGAAAACACCATTTTCAGCAGGAAATTTTTGATCGGCTCTAGGGTCAGTGGGATCTGTGCTTGAACATACACAGTACTATAAAATGAATATCAGTACTCTAAGAAAGCAGGGCCTAGGCATCTCAAATTGGGCACCCAAAATTAGTGGACCATATAACAATTTTGGCCTTAACTATGTGTAAAACAGGAACAATACCCACCCACCAACCCCTCACCTCACTGAGGCTGTCCAGGCAAACAAGCTTAATTTTGATGCTTCCTAACTTTCGAGTGCTCGATTTTTCAACTTTCATATTCTTTAAAATTTTAATATAATGTAAGAAGAAATCAGGCTGTTTCAACTCAGGGAGCACACACAGCCAGTGCAGATAAAGAGAAGTAGGCTACAATCATAAAAACAAATCTCATGCTTGAGGGTGTGAACTGATCTCTGCAGGGGCTGGAAAGGATGTGCCCTCCCACTAACAGCACCCCAAAACTGGCTCTAGGTTCACTGAACTGTTTTGTTTGTCATCCCCCTCAAAGCATCAGATACTGGCCACTGACAGAAGCCAGATACCAGTCTGGTTAGGTCATTGGTCTGATTGAGCACAGCATGCACTGCTTTCTTAGCAACATGCAAACACACTATATTGCCCATTGCTTTTTATGCTCTTGCTCCTGGGCTTTTTGCTGTTAGTCACCTTTGCAGTGTTGTATTCAGATAAAAGTATTACTCTTGCATCGCAAGGCCTCTCAACACTGAGCCCAAGAATCTGCCTCTCTAGAGGGTTTCTATAGCCTGTACCTCCCTAGTATCTTAGCACATGGAGTCAGCCAGGGCATCCCAAATGCTGTCATAGCACCTGCATGGTATTCTCTTTCCTTTTCCTTTTAGATGCGAATGTCAGCGATGGCTCTGACCATGACTATGAACTAATTGATGATGAGCTTAAGAAAACAATCGATAGAATGCAGAAGGCTGTTCTTCACTACTAGGACTCCGGCCTACAGAACATGACAAGAAGCCAGCCTACGCCAAAGCCACTCCCAGTTCTTAAACTCAGAGATGAGCACTTGCAAAAGCTAAATGCAGCACTGAGTCCCATGAAATGGCTTCCAACTGCCCTCACCAGTGCAACCTGAAGAGACAGCTGGGTTCCAGCAGTCACTGCTCCCCTGTGCTGCAAGCCTGCACATTCAGAGACCTGTCCTCTATGTACTAAAGCAGAGGGCTGGTTTTATTGGTCCTATGGTAAGCTAAGCGCTGTCCTTAGCTGTGTAGTTTGGAACCAGGGTTGCTGGAACAATTTGTATAGTGGGGGGTGCCGAGAGCCATTGAATCAAAGTGTAAATCCTGTTTATGTGGGGAAACACTTCAAGTCTAGGGGTGCTGCAATACCCCCAGCACCTATGTTTGGAATCCCTGGTTTACACTGGTGCGCCAGGACAGATAGGTGGGTTAACAAACAGTCTCTCCAATAATTCCCCTAGCAGGCAGAGTCCCAGTATTCAGGGGTGTCTCCCTTCAGTAATTGAGTTGTGTGGATTCAGCTCCTCTGAACTCTGATCTACACATTTAAGGTGAGCAGAGCAAAGCTGATCCTGCATCAGCATGCCAGCTGGGGGATGGTCAGGGCACGCTGCTCTCCTGCACCTGCTCTAGGACATTTCAGAAGTGACCCCAAGACAATATACTTGGGGAATGGTTTTAGTGCTTACCAAAGGGATGCACCATGTTCTTACCCCTGTATACCCCATTGGAAGCTTCTGGGATGTGGTGCTGGTGCTAGTGCTAGAGCTTGCTTTCTGCATTTATACTTGATCTGAATCACCTTAATTCAGAGCTGTAAGTAAGGCACTGGCAGGGCCGTCCTTACCCATACGCGGCTGCATGGGGCACCATGAAACTTGGGGCACCAAATTTCCTGGTGCCCTGCACAGCTGCACTCCAGCCCCAGCCCCAGCCCCACTCCTGAGGACTGCAGCAAGGCAGGGCCTGCACTCACCAGCGGCAGAAAGTGCAGGGACCCGGCCCTAGCCAGGCCCCCAGAATAGCTAGGGACGGCCCTGACTCCTGGAGCCTCACTTGTGTGCACTCACACACTGAGGCCCATAGACAGTCATCTACCAGTTGGCGGGCAGTGCTTGAGTGATCTTTCACCCTCACTGCATGGATAACAAACACTCTTCTGCAGCTGCTGCATGCTGTTTTGGGTGTGGTTTAATATTGTAGGTCATCTGGGCAGGCCAAAGCTTTCAACCCTGTGTGCCTAAAGTTAGACTTAATAGAAGCAGCTTCATTAAGGAAGGTGCTGAGCAGCTCTTACTCCTGTCAGTGGGATTTGTGGGCACATGGCCCTGCTGAAAATTAGGCTACTTTGTTTAAGTGCCTCACTATATATTTAGAAACCTAACTTTAGGCATCCAGGTTTGGCAATGTAAGCCTCAGAAATATCTCCTCCTGTGCGAGAATCAGTACAGCTGCCAGCATACAGTGATCTGGGTTAGTTACAGTTTGTTTAGCATATTTTGTATAGTGCAGTGCTGGCTACAGCTGGGACCCCCACAAATTGCTCACATTTACATAATTGGAGAGGTTGCCCTGGCTCTCTGAGGACACAACTCAAACACCAAGGCACAATGTCCTATGGAGAAACACTTTGAGGGCTGGAATTAGACACACTCTACAGCTCCAGCTGAACTCATTTCTCCATTTGAGAACACTGTAAAAAACTGCAGTTGTGACCCCCCTCCCCCATTACTTTCAGTGATTTGCTGGTTTGTCTCAGCCATTTTTAGACAACCATAGGCTACATCTTTGCTCACAGCTCCACCCGTCCTTGTGCTTGTGAGCAAGCCTGTTGCTGTCTTCCTTTGGCATGCCCAGTGTGATGCTTGTGATGACCCTGCTGCGCCCTTGGTCTTTGGCTTTCATTTACAAGGTAGCAAAGAAAAAAAAAAACAATAAAAAGTGTCGTAATACAACCCCAGCGGTTTTATTCAAAGTTTAGAAAAATATCTTGAAGCCTCGGGATCAATATTCTCTATGCAACAAAATGCATCTGTCACAAAGTGCATCAAGGGAGAGGGAAGAGAAATAATTGCATGGCTTGTTTGATTTTAATGGTATAAAAACTGAGGTTCTTCAATGGTAGCATCATGCAGTGCAGGAGAGCACTTCCCCTCCTTCCACAACTCCCTGAAATCTGAACACAATGCAGGCATGACAAACTTGGTGGAAGCAGGGCGGGAAGACACCAGCTGACTGCTTTGAGAAACAGGCAGAAATAAGAATCTAAAGAGATCTGAAACCTAACCCCTCCATCTGACTGAAAGCAAGGTCCTTTTGCTATTCCTCCAGCCAAAGGGAGGATTATACTCTGTAATATGACTTTAACAATGGCTTTGTGGAGCTCCACATTTATTCTTGTCTACTCTCCAGCAGGTCTGCTCAGTTTGTCAGGCAAATATTTTTTTTTTTTAAATCTATGAAAGCACACTGGGATCTGGAGCTAGGTGATAGGGCAGAGGGTCTCTGAGCCCAGGCTCCAGCCCAAGCCCAAGTTTTTAGCTCAACAGTCCAAGCTGTGCACCTGAGTTGGCTGAGACTCAGCACTGTGGGTTTTTATTGCAATGTAGACATATGAAAAATCAAGCTAGTGCATCACTAGAGTCCATACCCCCAAAACTGCCAGTTATACCTGCACATCACTTGTCCTCAAAATTATACCCTTGGCCACAGCTCTGCTGCGACAAGAACCTGAATAGAATATTGCATTCAGTGGGCTTGCACAGGTGTAATGGAGCAGAATCTGAAGACACTAGAGGGCAAAGCCAGTTCTGTTGATGTGTGAACAATAATCCAGCTCCAGCTTCCAAAGCTGGACAGCTTCTGCAGTGCCAAAAGAGCAGTAAAACCTTACTCTCATTTCCATAGAAAAAAACGACACAGAAAACATTAAGATTGCAAATTGAAGCAATTGAAATGTAGAAGTGCCAGATTTAAGGTTGTCAGTTACAACCCAGCTCCAATCATGCTGTGCCCCCGCCCTTTTTTTTTTTTTTTTTGGTCACAGGACCCCTGCCTCATTTAGTGCACTGACAGATGTTGCTCAGATACTCAATCAGGGTTGTGTACTGAAGGAAGCTGTTGTCTGTAGGACCCCGCCTTGTTTGTTGCAGAAGTTGGAAGGTGGGTAGTAGCAAATGAGGCAGGGGACTCTTAGTTAAAGCAGTTGAATGCTACCCTGGAAAATGATTCCCTTCCCACCTCCACCAGATAGTTCTTCCTTGATGCTGGGCAAGTCACTTAAACCAAACTTCTCCCAGAGGGTCACTGTGTGTTCATGTTCTGGGTGCCCAACATGAGATACATGGGACCTGCCAAGCACTCACTTTTGCTACTGAAGTCAGTGGGAGCTGTGAATATATTAAGTGCTAAAAAACACTAAGCACTCAGAAATAAAATCAGGCCCTGGGCCTCCAAAGTTGGGCACTTAATAATTTTGGCCTTAAACTCGGCGACAGTTCCCCATCTAAGTTCTTTAACACTCAGTAATCAGTGCCACGCAGGTGCTACAGTAATGAATGCCATAAAAAATGCCCATGGGAAAATTTCTTATTCTGTGCAGGGTTTGGATGGTGTACAGTAAATAAGCATGAGGTCCCACACTGAATGAGGATAAAAAAAAATACTGACTAGGTACCTATACAGTGAGCATCATTCACTGAATGAGACAGGGAACCTGTGGAAAAAATATAAAATGGTCATGTAAATAGTTATGATGATGCATAAGCACAAGAGGGCTGAAGCAAAGTTTATGTAGGCAACCTTAATTCTGGCATTTCCTAAATATCAGTGCTTTATTTTTGCAGCCTTATTTTTATTTTAAAGTAGGAAATTATTATTTTTAAAGAGAGGGAAAAAAAGTTCAACATGATGAACTGTGTAGTGAGCTCCACATGGGTCATCAGCAGAATTAGGACTTCTGAAGTTATCTTTGTTTTTAATAAAGACAAAAATCCTGGAGTGTTACATTTAGTTTCTGACCCTTCTATGGTATTCACATTTTTGTGAAAGTTTAACCCTTTAAAAAAGTTTACTCCAAAGGTTTTATGCATTTGCCATCTCAGTAGGAGAAAGTACAGGATCTGTTTATTCAGTTCAGGGAATATACCAGGAGTAAGTTCCATCTCGCAAGCACATCCATCCCAAACTAAAAAGCTTTATTTGAATATCAAAAGTTTCATTAACAGGATCATCTTGTAATACAAATATAGTTGTAAGAAGTGCAGAAAGTAGACAACTAGTCTTAAGCACTGTACCTTGGCAGGCTCTCTAAGAATATCCCACCTTTATCAATTAAAGAGGCTGAAGGCTGGCCAAGCTGAGAAGCCATTTCAGAACAATCTGCCAGTGACGAGGCTGGGCAGACCCACTCCCCCCCGCCCCCTTACCAGTGGTGCTATACGAGATGGATACTAGATGAACAAAGGCTCTGAAGCTTTCAGTTCTTCACACGGAGGTCATTTCTCCCCTGAAAACCTGGTTAAGCTTTAGTCACTGTCTCATTATATTATTTGAGTCTGGTTAGGGGAATACTGTACATTTACTTTGCTGCTCTTGTTTTGAGAATTCTGGATGCTCACAGAGTAACTGCAGCTTTCAAGGGATGTAAGTAGCAGAGATCACCTTCTGCGGAGAAAAGCTTGGTAGAGCTACTTTAAGACATGTACGCATAGTACTGTAAGTGCAGCATAGATTGATGCTTGCATGGAACCAAACCCAGCAAGATAGGGCAACTCTCAGAAGCACCTTTATTCAGCATCTGTAGATTTATAGTGATCGTCATCCACAGTGGAATAGATGTGTCCCTCACTGCTAAGAAATTCAACCGCTTGCCTGAGGAAGGAAAAACAACCATTTCATTATCAACAGCTTCTTTCTGGGGTGCATGTCCTCAGATCATTGCCACTGCTCTCCTCCAGCATCCCATGCAAATGCTTCAGCAGCCCTTTCTCCACAGCAAGCCAAATTGCTCCGTGTGTCAAAGGGAAACAAAGTTATTTAGGATGAGCACACACCTTCCCAAGGGAAAGCCTACGTGGCCCACCTAATAGCTTCTAGCCCCTGCCAACTATGGGAGGAAAACACCACCACTTAACATTGTTCAGCTAGAGGAAGTAGCTATGGCTGCCTGTTGCAAAATGAGATGGGATATAGAAAATGGCAAGATCTAAAATGATATGCTGAGCCCCAACACCTTCCCAATACTCAGGGAGGCTGGGTTTGTTTTTTTTTTGGGGGGGGGGGGGGGGGGAAGGGTAAGAAGCAAGTCCACCCCAATTAATTCTGCCTGATATCCAGGGTATGCAAAATGGGCTTCAAATTCAGATATGTAACAGAAACAGACACATTGTCCATACTACTTTCAGTCACAAGTAACTTACACAAATATAAAAACAGCATTATTACAAGCTGATACAGCTCATCGGTGTCCCACTCAACTCCAACTACTCAGCTCATCTTTCTGAAGTTTTAAGAAATGTTTAGATCTGGGCTGACATCAAGCATGAGAAACTGGTCAGTGTGAAAGGAAAGTGTGGGAAGATAATAGCTCTTGCTTCTATGTAAATGTGGAGGAAGGAAAGGGCAGGGGGTGCAATATTGCTGTGGCAGAGGAGCCAGAGAGTGCACAGTAAGTAAACATTTCAGGATATCAAACTGTTTAAAGACAGTGATGTTCTGTCTTGGATAAACTCATCCCTTCCTGAGAATACTCCTAGATAAGTTGAGTTTTTAGCAAGATCTCTGGAATTCACCTTTAAGCCTGTTAAGTCCTCAGATGAAGTCATTCTGTGACAGCTACCTGCTAACAGGGCACCTCTGTTTTACAGAAATCTTTTCAAATTAAACTCTATTGTAAATAATGGATGCGAGTGAGTATCCCACCAATACCTTGGTGACAGAATTAATCTGTGTAGCAATGCACCATATGCTAAGGAAAAAGCAGATTCTTGACCTGAAAGAATTAATGGGATCTTTGCCCCAACATTCACTACTGTTCCATCCATTAAGATACATGAGGCAATATCTGGAGTCCCACCACTCCTGCGTCCTACAGCGAGCCAGTGCATTTCTTTATTTCACTCTCCATTTGTCAGGTACAACTAAGTAGGTTCAGGGAGGACAGCTTTGGTTTCCAGAACATCCTTTGTCTCTATATACTTACTTGATTGTTGTCATATTGATGTTATGTAGTTGGGATTTCAGCTCCGTCAGGCTCAAGCCTTCTGGATCAGAGCAGCTTTTAATCAAATTTAACACCTGACAAAGTAAGAAGTTATAGACATGGTTAGCAGTACACTCATGAGCACAGCAGACTCCTCCATTTCATGTTCCCACAGACTTAGGTAAAAAACTCCAGACAGCATTGCCTCCACTCCATGGATGTTGCTATTACTGAGCACAAATGTATTCGTTCCGTTTGCAGAATGCTTGCAACTTTTCCTGTTACTGGAGGATGACATATTCCTTCCACAGGGAGAGTTGAATTCCATTTCTAGTTGCAGTCCATGAGTCTGCCATAAGTTTAGCACTACTTACTATCTTCAGGCTGAACTCCCACCAGTCAATGGAAGGGTTACAAAAAAAGATAGATAGAATATGACCTTTATGTAATAACTAAACTTTGATTTGTCCTGTATCACATTGCATTCGACATTACTCAGCGTCCATGCATCTTGATCGCTGTATTACTGTAAAGGCAAGTTACTGTTCACACATACCTGACTCTGATGTGCTGTAAGTCCATTCACTGGCACATTACTGCCACATCCATAGCTTGCCATATCACCCATACCAAAGGAGCCCAGAGACTGAGGCGTTTTTGATGTTGTCTAAAATTACAGAATAAAAAAGCTGTGGTCACAAGCTACTTCAAGGCCACAGTAATAAGATAGAGAACATATAAGAACGTGAACGGCCATACTGAGTCAGACCAAAGGTCCATTCAGCCCAGTATCCTGTCTACCAACAGTGGCCAATGCCAGGTGCCCCAGAAGGAGTGAACCTCACAGGTAATGATCAAGTGATCTCTCTCCTGCCATCCATCTCCACCCTCTGACAAACAGAGGCTAGGGACACCATTCCTTACCCATCCTGGCTAATAGCCATTAATGGAGTTAACCTCCATGAGTTTATCTAGTTCTCTTTTAAACCCTGTTATAATCCTAGCCTTCAGAACCTCCTCAGGCAAGGAGTTCCACAGGTTGACTGTGCGCTGTGTGAAGAACATCCTTTTATTTGTCTTAAACTTGCTGCCCATTAATTTCATTTGGTGACCCCTAGTTCTTACATTATGGGAACAAGTAAATAACTTTTCCTTATTCACTTTCTCCACATCACTCATGATTTTATAGACCTCTATCAGATCCCCTTAGTCTCCTCTTTTCCAAGCTGAAAAATCCTAGCCTCTTTAATCTCTCCTCATATGGGACCTGTTCCAAACCCCTAATCATTTTAGTTGCCCTTTTCTGAACTTTTTCTAATGCCAGTATATCTTTTTTTAAATGAGGAGACCACATCTGTACGTAGTATTCAAGATGTGGGCGTACCATGGATTTATATAAGGGCAATAAGACATTCTCCGTTTTATCATCTATCCCTTTTTCAATTATTCCTAACATCCTGTCTGCTTTTTTGACTGCTGCTGCACACTGCGTGGATGTCTTCAGAGAAGTATCCACGATGACTCCAAGATCTCTTTCCTGATTAGTTGTATCTAAATTAGCCCACATCATATTGTATGTATAGCTGGAGTTATTTTTTCCCGATATGCATTACTTTACATTTATCCACATTAAATTTCATGCGCCATTTTGTTGCTCAATCACTTAGTTTTGTGAGATCTTTTTGAAGTTCTTCACAGTCTGCTTTGGTCTTAACTATCTTGAGCAGTTTAGTGTCATCTGCAAACTTTGCCACTTCACTGTTTACCCCTTTCTCCAGATCATTTATGAAAAAGTTGAATAGGATTGGTCCTAGGACTGACTCTTGGGGAACATCACTAGTTACCCCTCTCCATTCTGAAAATTTACCGTTTATTCCTACCCTTTGTTCCCTGTCTTTTAACCAGTTCTCCGTCCATGAAAGGCTCTTCCCTCTTATCCCATGGCAACTTAATTTACGTAAGAGCCTTTGGTGAGGGACCTTGTCAAAGGCTTTCTGGAAATCTAAGTACTATGTCCACTGGATCCCCCTTGTCCACATGTTTGTTGACCCCTTCAAAGAACTCTAATAGATTAGTAAGACATGATTTCCCTTTACAGAAACCATGTTGACTTTTGCCCAATAAGTTATGTTCTTCTATGTGTCTGACCATTTTATTCTTTACAATTGTTTCAACTAATTTGCCCGGTACTGAGGTTGGACTTACCAGTCTGTAATTGACAGGATCACCTCTAGAGCCCTTTTAAAATATTATCGTTACATTAGCTATCTTCCAGTCATTGGGTACAGAAGACGATTTAAAGGACAGGTTACAAAGCATAGTTAATAGTTCCACAGTTTCACATTTGAGTACTTTCAGAACTCTTGGGTGAATGCCATCTGGTAAATTGTTAAGTTTATCAATTAATTCCAAAACCTCCTCTAGTGACACTTCAATCTGTGACCATTCCTCAGATCTGTCACTTACAAAGGATGACTCAGGTTTGGGAATCTCCCTAACATCCTCAGCCATGAAGACTGAAGCAAAGAATTTGTTTAGTTTCTCCGCAATGACTTTATTGTCTTTAAGTGCTCCTTTTGTATCTCAATTGTCATGGGGCCCCATTGGTTGTTTAGGAGGCTTCCTGCTTCTGATGTACTTAACAAAATGTTTTGTTATTACCCTCCGAGTTTTTGGCTAGCTGTTCTTCAAACTCCTTTTTGGCTTTTCTTATTACATTTTTACACTTAATTTGGCAGTGTTTAAGCGCCTTTCTATTTACCTCACAAGGATTTGAGTTTGACTTTTTTAAAAGATGCCTTTTTATCTCCCACTGCTTCTTTTACATGGTTAAGCCACACTGGTTCTTTTTTAGTTCTTTTACTGTGTTTTTTAATTTGGGGTATACATTTAAGTTCGGCCTCTTTGGTGTCTTTGAAAAAAGTGTCCATGCAGCTTGTGGGGATTTCACTTTAGTCACTGTACCTTTTTATTTCTGTTTAACTAACCCCCTCATTTTTGCATAGTTCCCCTTTCTGAAGTTAAATGCTTCAGTGTTGGGCTGTTGAGGTGTTCTTCCCACCACAAGAATGTTAAATATTATTATATTATGGTCACTATTTCCAAGCGGTCCTGTTATAGTTACCTTTTGGACTAAAGCCTGCACTCCACTCAGAACTAAATCGAGAATTGCCTCTCCCCTTGTCGGTTCCTGTACTAGCTGCTCCAAGAAGCATCATTTAAAGTATTGAGAAATTTTGTCTCTGCATTTCATCCTGAGGTGACATGTACCCAGTCAATATAGGGATAATTGAAATCCCCCACTATTATCAAGTTCTTTATTTTGATAGCCTCTCTAATCTCCCTTAGCATTTCATCATCAGGATCACTGTCCTGGTCAGGTGGTCGATAATAGATCCCTACTGTTATATTCTTATTAAAGTATTGAATTACTATCCATCGAGAGTCTATGGAACATGTGGATTCATTTAAGATTTTTACTTCTTTTGATTCTACATTTTCTTTCACATATAGTGCCACCCCCCGCACAATCTGTTTGTCCTTCCAATATATTTCCAATAGATTTCTAGTTCACCCATCTTATTATTTAGACTTCTAGCATTTGTGTACAAGCACTTTAAAAACTTGTCACTGTTGATTTGTCTGCTCTTTTCTGCTGTGTCAGATTCTTTTTTATGTGATGTTTCTCGTCTGATCTGGCCCATACTTTATCCTCTTCTATCCTCTCCTCCTGACTAGAACCTAGAGAATCTCTATCAATAGACTCTCCTCTAAGAGAAGTCTCTGTCTGATCCAAATAGAGTGATCCCAAACAGAGACTACTGGAAGTTGGCTGTACCGCAGTGGCAACAATCTCTCTGGGGAAGCCAGGGTGACTGCATCATGATCACGGCAACCTCCTACTTCCTGAAGTTATCTATGCTGCCACATTAAACCCCACTTCCTCCAAGAACCTCTTATGGAGACAGCCTGGAACATTGTTCTGTATAAGGGCTGGAGCAGAGAAGAGATACAAGGACATACCATGATGCTTTTTCTGAGGACCATATGTGCATTGACAATTTCCAATAAGTGTGTGGTGAACTCATTCATATCTTCCAGTGGCATGATCTTAAATGCTACCAGGCTCTTCTTATTCTTTTGGAGAGGGAAAAAAAGCAATTGGAAAGATTACAACACTAGGAACATATTTAATATGTCTGCAAAAATACATCGCAACCATAGCCCTAAAGAGCAGAGGGACAGTGATGGGAACAGTGTTTGTTTCTATAAAATCAGTGACAAAGTTATTGAAGTTAGCCCTAACCTGAAACTTCTCCAGGAACAGATTCACATTATGTGAATGTGTCAGACCTTCATGGGAGTAATTTATCTCAAAGATATAACACCACACCAATTCAATAGCACTGTACAGACAAGATAGCAGTGGCTGTCCACAGCAGAGAATCCTGGAAAGTCCTGTATATCAGTGCCCCTTTAAAAGCAGTGTTAATACTATAGAGAGAATTAGAACTCATCCCCTTTTTAAAGTTGTATTCATGGAGGGGCAAAATAGTGCCTTTTCTTTTAGGACTAGATGATAAAGACAGAGTCAGAAGTTTGAGGGGGAAAAAATGCACAGCTTGCTTTCAAGCAAACTAGTATCTGTACTGTGCTTTACACATACAGTGCCATATAAGTGCTTATTACGTTACTGAAATGACGACTGTTCAGCTCCTTTCTTCAGCTGCAGTCTTGCTGAGGCATGGACCATGCATCTGTGTGGTGCCTAGCATAATGGGTTCCCCAGTAACCTGACTGGAGCCTCTGGGAATTACTACCATACAAACAAAAGCATCATATGAGTGACATTATGAGAGGTCAAAGTGATGCTGAGAGATTAGATATTGGAGCCAATTACTTAGTCAGTAGGAAACACCTTGCTGAGCCACACAGCATGACTGGAAGGTTCTCTTCTCTCTCTTGCATTTGGGAAGGGGACAGTTTGAGGGGAGAGATTTTCCCCTGAAGTTTACTACTGCAGATACAGTGGCAGGGGTGGGTGTAACTAGTTACCTACCTGTGATAAAAATGAATGGTGTTCATGTCATGTTGGATGGTGATATGTTTGTTGATATGAATTGTTATCAGGGTGCCTGGAATGGGCATCTATTAATGCAACGTTTGTAAGAAGGCAGAATAGTTAGTAACCAAGTTGGAAACAGATTCCTGAAGGCAGGCATTGGCTGTGCTGGTAAGTGACAAGGTTTGTCTAAAATTAAATGTTGCCTCTGAACTGTGTTTCACCAGGGACCTGATCAAGCCCCACTGAAGCCAATGGAGCTGCTATAGACATGGGTGGAACACAATCAGGCTCCCAGATAGGATGCAACAGAATCCCTAGGCAGGCTCTATTAGAAACAGCAGATAGGGCGCATCACACCTTCAGCAATCACTTCAGCCTCGCTATTTAGAAGTAGTCATACAAGTAAAGAACAGGATTCTACCTGGAATGATCGAAGATGACCAGCCACTTTCACGTAAGTTCCTGGGGGCACCACAACATTCTCACTGCCTGCCTCCTTACAAAGAGAGGGGGGAAAAAAAAAAAGATTTTCTTGGTCTTTCTAGTTCCCCTCTCAGTTATTAGCAAAATCAAGTTACAAAAAGAGAGACACCCCATCTTTTTAAAAAAGTCACACATTCCTGTTTGGAAGTTTTCTTACCTACTATTGTTTCAAGTAACCCTAATGATCACTGCAGCTTTAACAGTAGGAGAAAACATACTTCTCTATTTGTTTACATTGTGCATTTCACAGCACTTTGTTTAGTCAGTTACACTATGTCCATACAGTCAGTTTGCCCCATTTCAAAGGTCCTTCATACAGCAACACAAGAGAAAAAAATGTTCTGTGCAAGAAGATGCAATTGTACTGCCATATACATTGACTGGAGGTCTTGGGGCAGACATAAAACCGCCTTTTATTCTGCTTATTGCACTTCAAGTTTACAGCGTCTAATTGTCTCAAACTTGCTCACCTTAGCTAGGTATTGCCTGTAGTTATATGTTGTAACTTCACTTTTAAATATCAGTCAATGCCAGCCTGCATTACTCTATCGGTATGCGAGAGTCTACGGCAACTAGAGACATGTCTTAGTTTAAGATAAGTGGTGTCAGGATAGAGAGGGATTCCATCTCTTCAAATGATAAGCTTAGTGCAGTGGCTCTCAACCTTTGCAGACTATTGTACTCCTTTCAGGAGTCTGATTTGTCTTGCATACCCCAAGTTTCACCTCACTTGAAAACTACTTGCTTACAAAATCAGACATAAAAATATAGAAGTGTCACAGCCACTATTACTGAAAAATTGCTTCCTTTATCATTTTTACCATGTAATTATAAATCAATTGAAATATAAATATTATACTTACATTTCAGTCCTCTCACGAAAAGCCAGAGACACAACACCCTCCCAGTTATACCCAATCAGGCAAAGTGGGAATTCAAATTTGTATCTCCCACATCCTGGATGAGTGACCTAACTACTGGGTATTCTGGGACAGAGGGACACACACACCCAAGCCTGGAACATTCAGTGTATAGCATACAGAGTAGTATAAACAAAAATCATTATCTGTATGACATTTTAGTTTGCACTGACTTCGCTAGTGTTTTTTATGTAGCCTGTTGTAAAACTAGGCAAATGTCTAGATGAGCTGATGTACTGCCCAGTACCGCTACGTATACCCCTGGTTGAGAACAAACTGGCTTAGTGTATGTGAGAATAAGACAAGCAGCTCGTCAGTGTACATGTTTTAGGCTTGCTTAAGCACAGCCATGCATGACACCAGCAGGAAATCAAACTAAGTCCCCAGAGGCACCAGGAGTGTTTTTATTTTTTAAAAAGGGGAAGAGGAAGACATGCTCATGGTGTTCAACGCTGACTTCTTCAGTTTGGTTAAGGAACAACATTCTTTAAGAATCTTGCCCCATCATCAACATCCGGAAGGATATATACTACAATGTTGGAAGTCCAAGAGAATAATTCCCCAGGAACACGAAATATCCCTGCGTGAGGGATGCTCTTCTAGGTTTGCATAGGTCAGATAAAGTACTGATAACAAGTCTCTTTTGATACTGCCAAATTATCCACTGGGGGATCTAGTCTGTTCTCAGAACACAAACAGCTCCCATGCAATAAGCATATGCAGAGAAGGAAAGCAGACTCCATAACAGAATAGGTAAAGGAGAATTTTCCAGTGCTCAATAGACCTATTCAAAGGAAGTATTACTAAGAAGTACCTCAACATATCTGGAATCAGATCAGGCATTTGCAGTTAGATTCACAAAGGAATTGCCCAGGCATTGCAAGGATGGACTCCTAGATCCCTGCTACTTAGTGGAATTCTCACCCCTGAGTTAGACACCCAGGCTTCTCACATCTTGTATGGAGAGTTACACACTTAAGAAAGGGATTCTCAGAAGCCAGCAAGCTGAGCAGGGAGATGTCTAAGGCAGCCAAGAGTGAAATACAAAGGAAAGAGGCAGGGCTTATGGCCCAGAGGGAAGCACCTGTCTCCGCTCAGGATTCTCAACCATGAGCCTTCTCCTGGAGTTAGGCCCCCAAGCCAGGTCAGCCCTTTCACAAAAAGCCAGAGAGACAACACCCTCCCTGTTATAACCAATAGTGGGAGAGTCAGGGTCAATTCCCTACTTCACATCAAGCAAAATGGGGATTCAAACTTGTATCTCCCAAGTCCTGACCTAACTGGGACAGATGGACACACACACCCAAGCCTGGAACATTCTTCACTTGCTTCTGTCCCCATCCCACCCCCAGTCTTTTGAGAGGGTTAGACATACTCTGAGCACACTTGCCAGACTGGGTTCCTCTGGCAAGATAGGAGAAAACCTAATTTGAGAATCGCTCTGGGATTCTGGCTTGAACAAGGGGCTTCGAGCTGCTCATTAGCTGTGGGGTGGTGTCAGGACTGGGTGGCTTTGCACATGCTCGTCAGCGGAAACATAAGCACCTACAGGGTTAGGCAGCAGCTGGACAATAGTTTTGAGACTGTTGGTGGCACCTAAATGCTGGACATGAGTTCCTAAGTACCTATGGGAATCTGGGCCTTTGGTGTCTTTTCAGTTTAAAAAAAAGCAGTCAGTGAGATATTTAATTGAGTTTAAACGTGTGACATCAGTCTCTAGTCCTGCTGGTTAGCTATACTATGGTCTTAGTTTACATTTACAAGGTAAATACTATTTCCTCCATCATTCCTGGACAGAAAGTATCAGAATTCATACTTATCGTCTCAACCCTAAACCCCAGTTGGTGCTTACATCAGTATCAACCCACTGTCTGACATCCATCGGGGCTGCAGTCATATCATCTATTTTGTAGAGGATGTTGGTTGGTGCTTTCTCTGCCTGTCTGATTATCCCCATGATAACAACCTGCATTGGAAAAGAAACTGAGATCATTTTACTTGGGAAAAAACTTAGGACCAAAGAAGTTTAATATTTAACACTTACACACAACCACCTTCCCTCCCACCCATCTGGGCAACAAATACCTACTCAGCAGCCTTTTTCACTTACTTGAGAGATCTCCACTTCTCGGATCTTGAATGTCTCATCAATCTGCTCAGCAGCAAGTAACTGAGACACTGTACACGGCACGATATTCTGGGAACGAGATCGCTGCAAAAGAGAATTTAAAGAAGACTGAAAATTTCACCTTTTGATCTTTGAAAAAGAAAAAACAAAACTAGAAATTTTATTTTTCCACAAATAAGACTTTAACAAGTGTAAGTTAGGCACTAAAAGCACTTTTACCTGAAGACTAAGACTGTGTCTCCATAACCTTTATATGTTTCTTATGAAGTCAGCATAAAAAAGTAACACTGTTCTAGTTAATTCTCAGCAAAGCACTTTAAATCATAAGAATACAAGACTAGCCACACTGGATCAGACCAAAGGTCCAGCTAGAATCATAGGGTTGGAAGGGACCACAAAGGTCATCTTGTGAGTCTAACTCCCTGCTAAGATGCAGGATTTGTTGTGTCTAAACCATCCAAGACAGATGGCTCCAGCCTCCTTTTGAAAACCTTCAGTGAAGGAGCTTCCACAACCTCTCTAGGCAGTCTGTTCCATTGTCCTACTGTTTTTACAGTTAAGAAGTTTTTCCTGAGATTTAATCTAAATCTGCTATGCTGTAGTTTAAACCCATTACCTCTTGCCCTGCCTGCTGTGGCAAGAGAGATCAACTGTTCAACTTTTTATGGCAGTCTTTCAAGTATTTGAAGACTGCTATCATTGTTTCCCCTCAATTTCCTCTTTTCCTAACTAAACATACTGGGTTCCTTCAGCCTTTGCTTATATAACACCTCTGTGATCATCTTTGCTGCTCGCCTCAGGATCCTTTCCAGTTTCTCTACATCCTTTCTATACACTGGTGACCAAAACTGGACACAGTATTCCAGCTGAGGCCTAACTGAGGCCTAGCCCTGAGTAGAGCAGTACCATCACCTCCTGTGATTTGCATGCTATGCCTTGGTTAATGCAGCCTAAAATTGCATTTGCTTTTTCTGCAACAGCATAGCATTGCTGACTCATGTTGAGATTGAAATGTTCAAAGTGATTTACAAATATTGAGGCCATGTCAGCATTATGATTTTTAACTAAGTCTGTGACCAGTTAGTGCCACAGGCAGCTCGAACCATGGTTTGAGTTCACCTGTTAGGATATAGATATTCAGGCCTGTCTGCAAAGGCCTATACTTTAAGAATTTAGGTGTATTCTTATCACTAAGCTAGTTATAGAGGTATAAAAGAAAGAATCAAAATCACTGTGTCTGTGTAAGTGCCTTCTCTTACTGTGACAGTCTGAGCCCTGTTCTTAGGCTAAGGCCTTCGGCTAAGCAGCAGAGGCAGCCATAAACTGGGAAGTGTATGGTCACATCCTCACATTCCAAACTAGTTACACTGAAATAAGGTGCTATTGGGCTGTTAGGAATACAATCCTGTCCTGATATTCCTATCACCTAAAGAGGGAAGAGCCTAAAAGATGTAAAAGGAAACTTAGTTTGATAGCTGGGATGTGAAATCCTCATTTCTGTATTGTTCTATCACTGTAGTCTCCCCGTCCCTATTGTTTGTCTGCATAATCTCTGTCTGGTTCTGTGATTGTTTCTGTCTGCTGTATAATTAATTTTGTTGGGTGTAAACCAATTAAGGTGGTGGGCTATAATTGGTTAAATAATCATGTTAGGATTGGTTAGTTAAATTTCAGTAAAATGATTGGTTAAGGTATAGCTAAGCAGAACTCAAGTTTTACTATACAGTCTGCAGTCAATCAGGAAGTAAGGGGGGGGAATGGGGATGGGGGAATTGGAATCATGTTTCGCTAAGGAGAGGGGGAATGGGAACAGGGACACAGGCAAGACTCTGTGGTGTCAGAGCTGGGAAGGGGGACACTGAGAAAGGAAACTGGAATCATGCTTGCTGGAAGTTCACCCTAATAAACATCGAATTGTTTGCACCTTCGGACTTCGGGTATTGTTGCTCTCTGTTCATGCGAGAAGGAAGTGAGAGGGTGAAGGAATAAGCCCCCTAACATCACTCACAATTGATACTCTTAGGAATCACAACAGTTAACTATGTGCTGCCCTTCCTAGTGGCCTAGGCTGGCACACGGTTGTCTTCCACAACCAAGGGATAACATTGGGTTTGTTTTTTTACTGCGTAGAAGGGACAGCCTAACTAAGTTTGTGTAACAGAGTTGGCCTGTCTTCCTCCTTCGTTACAGCTTTCCCTATGCACTCTTGGTATTGGTCCAGATGCATGTCCTTCATGCTCCATTATCCCCTGCTGAGAACATATGGAATAGCTCTCCTGGTTTTCCCTGATACAAACACAGTAGGCAACATGGTAGGTGTTGAGACAAAGGAGTATTTTATACATTCTTTTGTTGTGGAGGTAAAAACGCAGAGTGGACGCAGCTCAGCCATGTCTGATGTAACCAGGTTAGTAGTCATAAAATGATGGTTGCAGCTATAGCACAGCTGCAAAGTTTAATTAAGCAGCAACATCCTGTTAATGAGGTAAATATCTATTCTGAGTGGAGAAACCAAAGTACAGTATAAAAAATAACTTGCCCAAACTCACAAACCAAATCAGTGGTAGCTCCTAGACTGTTGTACTCCTCCCATCACTGCTTCCCAATTAAATGATATATTGGGAAGTTTGTTCCTAACATTGCACAATTTGTTCTGTGCTAGGAGAGGTGTAGATAATCCTTCTCAGTCTCATGACAAGAATGTAGAGACCAAAACCCCCAAGGGGAGCTCCCGAGTATGACCAGGCATTTGTGGGCTATTATCCTATTCTCTCAAACCCTTATCTGGACTAGGAAGCACTACATACCTGTTTCTTTTCTCCCTGGGTGGCTGCAGGAGATCCAAACCCCCCTGGGGACTGAGTGTATCCTCCACTAATTGCATGCCCTCCATAGCCACTCTCAAAGCCACCTGGGGGAGAGGGGAAAGAATCAAGGTTAATAACGCAGTGCTGCCAACCCCAAATGTTCAAAAGCCACAAGTTACACCCAAAAAAGGCATGCAATTGGCTTAAAATTAGACAAAATATAGTTAAAAAAATGTGTGGGGGGGTATTTACATTATAATTTTTCAGCTTTTGGGGTCATAATTTTAGGTGTTTCGCAGCAGATTCTCACATGTTCACATAACTTGAGGAACTGGAGCTTTAAAAGAGCTCCAAATGTTATTAGACTGTGATAAAACAGTGAGTGCTGGCACCATTGACAATGAGCTGGCTCCACAGCCATAAATAACATGGAGCTGAGAGGATTCCATCAGGAAAGACAGGAGGAGAACACTCTTCCCACCCCCAAGCCTTGCTCCCCAGCCTCCTGTATTTTTAACCTGCACTCAAGTCCAAACCCCACCACAGCTCAGAGAAGGCACCAGAACGCCGAGATCATGGGGATTCCAGGCAACAGGCCATGGAGAAGGGCAGCATCATGGGGGTCGGCAGCCTGGGCTCAGCCATGTACAGGCACCTCACAAGGGAGAGACACATGCCTGCCCGCCAGACCCACAACTAGGAGAGCGGAACCCACTGCCTGCCCCACCACATCACCCCCTCGTGCAGCCCACCACCCACCCTCATCACCCCCTGCCAGCCCCTCCCCCGCTTCCTCACCCCATTCCCTCCCCTCCTGCCAGCCCCGCCCCACTACACCACCTCGCCGCCCCGCCAGCCCCTCCCCACATCGCCCCAGCCCCTCCCCCACTACACCACCTCGCCGCCCCATCACCCCCGCCAGACCCTTCGCCCATCGCACCCTCACCGTGACTGCTCCACATTACAGCTGCTGCGGACACCCCGCCAGACACGCTCGGCTCCTGCCACTAACAGCTCCTCAGCGCGCCACAAGCAACCACCCAGTCAGCGAGCCCGACACTCAGGGCTCGCGCAGCGCTCCAGCCAATCGGCTCCCAGCTTAGCGAGGGGCGGCGCAGGCGCAGCCCGCTCCTTCCGGTGGCTTCAAACCCGGCGAGCGGAAGGGCAACCGCCGCCATCATTGCTGTTGGCACTGCCCTCTCTGGCCAGTCTGACAAGCTCCTCCCCGCGCCGTGGGCACGTGCCACGGACCTGGTCGCCTCGGCGGCTTAGCTGTCGCGTTGCCCTGATATCGTTAGACTCCGGGAGTAACGGCCTGTATAGCCCTGTCCCCACACACGGCTCAGGCTCAGCACCGGGTGCGAGTTGCCCTGCCCACGCTTTGCCCTGCGGACTAGTGTGGCGCCCGTAGCCCTAGCCTGGCTGCTGCTCTGCATACAGTGATTTCCCTACACACCCCTACATTTCCCCAACCCCCCCCACCCCCCAGTTTTGTGAACTAGTTACATGCCAAACCTGGTGGCTGAACTTTGCGACTTTGTCCTCAGCCACAACTATTTCACATTTGGGAACAATATATACCTTCAAGTCAGTGGCACTGCTATGAGTACCCGCATAGTATGCCAACATCAAAATATGGCTGACTTAGAACAACGCTTCCTTAGCGCTCATCCTCTAACGCCCCTGATCTACTTACGCTACATTGATGACATCATCATCTGGACCCAGGGAAAAGAAGCCCTTGATGAATTCCACCATGATTTCAACAATTTCCATCCCACATCAACCTCAGCCTAGACCAATCCATACAAGCGGTCTATTTCCTTGATACTACTGTGCTAATAAGCGATGGTCACATAAACACCACCCTATACCGGAAACCTACAGACCACTATACTTACCTAGATGCCTCCAGCTTCCATTCAGGACACACCACACGATCCATTGTCTACAGCCAAGTTCTAAGATACAACCACATTTGTTCCAATCCCTCAGACAGAGACAAACACCTACAAGATCTCTATCAAGCATTCATAAATTACAATACCCACCTGCTACAGTGAAAAAACAGATTGACAGAATCAGAAGAGTACCCAGAAGTCACGTACTACAAGACAGGCCCAACATAGAACATAACAGAATGCCACTAGCCGTTACCTTCATCCCCCAACTAAAACCTCTCCAGCACATCATCAAAGATCTACAACCTATCCTGAAAGATTATCCCTCACTCTCCCAGATCTTGGGAGACAGTCCTATCCTTGCTTACAGACAGCCCCCCAACCTGAAGCAAATACCAGCAACCACACAGCACAGAACAAAAACACTAACCCAGGAACCTATCCTTGCAACAAAGCCCGATGCCAGCGCTGTCCACATATCTATTCAAGGGACACCATCATAGGACCTAATCACATTGGCCACGCCATCAGCGACTCATTCACCTGTACATCTACCAATGTGATATATGCCATCATGTGCCAGCAATGCCCCTCTGCTATGTACATTGGCCAAACCGGACAGTCTCTACGCAAAAGAATAAATGGACACAAATCTGAGATCAGGAATCATAACATTCAAAAACCAGTACGAGAACACTTCAATCTCTCTGGCCATTCAGTAACAAATTTAAAGGTGGCAATTTTGCAACAGAAAAGCTTCAAAAACAGACTCCAACTAGAAACTGCTGAACTTGAATTAATATGCAAACTAGATACAATCAATTTAGGCTTAAATAGAGACTGGGAATGTCTGAGCCATTACACACATTGAATCTATTTCCCCATGTTAAGTATCCTCACACCTTCTTGTCAAACTGTCTTAAATGGGTTATCTTGATTATCACTACAGAAGTTTTTTTTCTCCTGCTGACAATAGCGCATCTTAATTAATTAGCCTCTTAGAGTTGGTTGGGCAACTCCCACCTTTTCATGTTCTCTGTATGTATATATATCTCCTCACTGTAAGTTCCATTGTATGCATCTGATGAAGTGGGCCCACGAAAGCTTATGCTCAAATACATTTGTTAGTCTCTAAGGTGCCACAAGTACTCCTGTTCTTTTTGTGGATACAGACTAACATGTCTGCTACTCTGAAACATGCCAATTTAGTGACTTTTTGGAAATTTGAATTGAAATTGAAACATTAATACACACTTTAAAAGCATATACAGTATATGATAAAATATGAGTATCTGAAAGTATAATAGATTTGAAAAGTATGAACGTTGACTAGCTTCCTTATACAGCTGTTGTTTTTTATGAGTGTCAGTGCATTCATTTCAGTGATGTTGGCCAACCTAATAATTTCAAATGATGATTTGTAAGCAAAGTCTAAATGAGCTTTCCCTGACAGCTAGTGATGAGCTGGGGGCTGGGGGGAAAGGCTTCAGGACCAGATTGTATTTACATTCACACCTAATCTACCTAGGTAGCCAGCAAACAGAGCTGTGTTGCCCAAGTGATAGATTTTGGCTGGGGCTGGGTTACAAATCACTTGAATGAGGGGTGGAGGGGAATGAAATGTTGTTCTTATTGTATGAGTAAATGGCAGTAGATCTGTACTTATCCTGTGCTGATTGAGGGCATCAAAAGAGAGGGTGGGGACCTGTCCCTTTCCACTGTTTAAAGACAGAGCTGATTAGGCTCCATAGCTAGTCCTTTGTTCTGTTAAGTGCCCACTGCAGCTGAAATCGCTGATAATCAGGTCTAAGTGCTTAGTCCTGCTGTGGGACAGTGTTCCTGTGGAAGAGACAGCCCAGACTGCACTAGCAATCAGGTTCCCCCACTGAGAGCTGAGCTGAAATCACTGAGGGCTGGAACCTCAAGAGACCAATTCCCAGAGGTCACAGTGGCAGGTGGCAGCAGAAGGTGACTGTGCAGGGCCATTGGCAACAGAGTGGTGGAGTGAATGGCAGCACAACGAACAGCCGTGGCCAGAGTGAACAATGAGCAGCTGGAGGAACGAGCAAGGTGCCTTCTTGCCCCCCACCTGGGAGGTGTACTCACGTGAAAGCACCTCTGAACTCTGAGTCTCCACTGACCAAGGACAACACTGGTGAGTGGGGTGCGCTGGAGGGAAAAGTGAGGGGCACGTTAAATAAACATTTGTTTGTTGGACTATATTTTAGTGACTTTGCTCCAGAATGCTAGATTTGTGACTGGGAATGGAAACATATAAATATGTTTCCTATTAGGCTAAGATTTTTCAAATTCATTATTTGCCAAGGTTGTTACCGGTATCTCACATTGTTGCTATCTTGAGAGGTCATTATGTTGGGGAGTTTCTATACTAAACATTTTTATTATAATTATTTTTTACATAAGAATGGTCATACTGGGTCAGACCAATGGTCCATATAGCCCAGTATCCTGTCTTCTGACAGTGGTCGAGGCTAGGTGCTTCAGAGGGAATGAACAGAACAGGGAATCATCAAGTGATCCATCCCCTGTTGCCCATTCCCAGCTTCTGGCAAACAGGCTAAGACCATTCATCCCTCCCCATCTTGGCTAATAGCCACTGATGGACCTATTCTCCGGGAATTTATCTAGTTCTTTTTTTAATCCTGTTATAGTTTTGGTCTTCACAGCATCCCCTGGCAAAGAGTTCCACAGGTTGACTTTATGTTGTGTGAAGAAGTACTTCCTTTTGCTTTTTAAAAAAACCTGCTGCCTATTAATTTCATTGGGTGACTGCTAGTTCTTGTGTTATGTGAAGGATTAAATAATATTTCCTTATTCACTTTCTTCACACCAGTCAAGATTTTATAGACCTCTATCATATCTGCCCTTAGTCATCTCTTTTCTAAGCTGAAAATTCCCAGTCATTTTAATTTCTCCTCCTATTTCATACCCCTAATCATTTTAGTTGCCCATCTCTGTACCTTTTCCATTTCCAATATATCTTTTTTGGGATGGGGTGACCAGATCTGCACACAGTATTCAAGGTGTACACGTACCATGGATTTATATAGAGGCAATATGATATTTTCTCTAATTATCTATCCCTTTCTTAAAAAATCAAAGGTTTCAGAGTAGCAGCCGTGTTAGTCTGTATCTGCAAAAAGAACAGGAGTACTTGTAGCACCTTAGACTAACAAATGTATTTGAGCATAAGCTTTCGTGAGCTACATCCGATGAAGTGGGCTGGAGCCCACAAAAGCTTATGCTCAAATAGATATGTTAGTCTCTAAGGTGCCACAAGTACTCCTGTTCTTTTTTAAAAAGCAAACAGAATGTTGGGAATGCCGCTGCACATTGAGTTGATGTTTTCAGAGAACTATCCACAATGACTCCAAGATCTCTTCCTTGAGTGTTAGCAGCTAATTCAGACTCCTTCATTTTGTATGTATAGTTGAGATTGTTTTCCAATGTGCATTACTTTGCATTTATCAGCTTTGAATTTCATCTGCCATTTTTGTTGCCTAGTCACCCAGTTTTGTGAGATCCCTTTGTAACTCTTCGCAGTCAGCCTAGGACTTAACTATCTTGAATAGTTTTGTATCATCTGCAAATTTTGTCACCTCACTACTTACCCATTTTTCCAGATCATTTATGAGTATGTTGAACAGTAATGGTCCCAGTACCGACCCCTCAGGGATACCACTGTTTATCTCTCTCCATTCTGAAAACTGATAATTTATTCCTACCCTGTTTCCCATCTTTTTTAACCAGTTACTGATCCATGAGAGGACTTCCCTCTTATCCTATGATGGCTTACTTTTCAAAAGTCAATTTAAATTAAATACATTTTTTAAAAAAATTATGTTTTTAGAAGTCTAGACCTGTTATGTTTTTGTTAAATTTGCATTATCCTAAAAAAAATTTACTTTATTCATTGGCCCTGACGCCCTCCCTGTAAATTTGAACACCCCCCTTAATTTCAATTCCTGGGGAAAGCACTGCCTGCATACCTAGCGTGGGTTACCTCACCCTGTTGCCCCAGGAGCCAGCACCCACCTGCTACTTCCTGGGGACTTTCCTCTGGGAGCTAGCACCACCCGCTGCATCCTGGGGGCTCCCCTCTGAGCACCCTCCCATTCCCTGAGAGCCTGCACCCACCCGCTGCATCCTGGGGGCTCCCTTTTAAGCACTCCCCAGCCTCTGGGAGCCAGCACCCACCTGCTGCGTCCTGGGGGCTCCCCTGAGAGCACTGCCCTGCCTAACTGCTGAGAATTTGGTACCGCAGCTCAGCAATATGGGGGCAGTGTTACTCCGTCTGCTCCCTGGGGCATCCCTACATGCCATCCCATTGTGAATTTGGAGGGCCTCAGGCCGAACAATTCCTTCTAGGATCCAGCACCAGAAGCCATTTGAATCAGGGTACAGAGGAAGGACATTTTAAGGTCAGGCTTGACCAGGCTGGGATGATTTATTTGTGGATTTGTCCTGCTTTGAGCAGGGGGTTGGACTAGACACCTCCTGAAGTCTCTATTCTGTGATTCTATGACATCTCCCTGACCCTACCATCAGAGGCGGCTCCAGGCCTCAGCATGCCAAGCGTGTGCTTGGGGCGGCAAGCCGTGGGGGGCGCTCTCCCGGCGCCGCGAGGGCGGCAGGCAGGCTGCCTTTGGCGGCATGCCTGCGGAGGGTCCGCTGGTCCCACGGCTTCAGCAGACCCTCCGCAGGCAAGCCGCCGAAGGCAGCCTGCCTGCCGTGCTTGGGGCGGCAAAATGCCTAGAGCCACCCCTGCCTACCATGGTGCCCAGTCAGTTACTGCCATTCCCCCACTCGTGGGCTGGTGGGGACTATTCTGGCAATGAGTGGGTGCTGGAGCTGTATGGAGAGTTAAGTGTATCTATTTGGGAGCAGGGTTCAGGGCAGGGGGCATAGCCTGGCTGTGTAGCCTGTAACTGACATTCTCTCTACAGTGTGGGGGATGCTGCTGAGGCAGCAGATGGACTGACCCTCCAGTACAGTTGTCAAGGCTAATTCCCCACTATGGCACTTCGAGTGCAGAAGGTGGGGGCCCACAAAGATTCTAAAAATTAATACTGGCCATTCCAGGATTGTATTAAACTCCTAAGGTTACAGCTTTTCTCTGACCTTGGATTGGTAGATGCTGCCACCACCCAAGTGTAGAATCCCTTTCAGAGCCCAGGAAAGCTCACTTGGGAATTCTGTCCTGTGGGGTACCCTCAAGCCCTTTTGCCCCCCCTTTGGGGAAGAGCTGAGAAAGGAGAAAAAAAATTAGCTGTTGCCACCAGCTAATTAAACAACATGTGCACAAACCTCTTAAGACACAAAAATCCAATTCTGTTCTTAAAAAAGGTAAATTTTATTAATTAAAAAAAAGAAAGAAAATACATCTGGGAACTCAGGGTATTGCTAGATTTTAAAAGAGCAACTACAAGGATTAAGCACCAAGAATAGATTTCTTGAGATCCAGCTTAAAGGTTACAAACAAAACAAAAGCACCAGGGTTAGCACAGAGGAATCCACAAGCTATAACAAAATAAAAGGAATAAACCTAATTGCATTTTCCTAGACATTTCCTGATAAATATGGGGTTTTAAATTAGTAGTTTCTAGGAATAATACTAATGATTTTTCATACCTGGCCCAAGCTTCTTGCAGCATAGCTGCCATGTCTGCCTCTCCTCTGTCTGTGGTTGTTCTCCCAGAGAAAGGGGAAACTTGTTTCAATTTTAAAAAGTTCTAGCCTTCCCATTGGCTCTTTTGGCCAGGTGCCCACTCACTTCCTTTTTCCTATGCAGAGCAGTGAGACTTTTTAACCCTTTACAGATAGAGCAATTAATGGCTACTGAGAAGGACTTTATAGGTACTGGCTGGCTGGGTGTCCATAAAAGGGAGCTACCCTCTCCTCCACTTCGTTTATCACAAGCCCCCCAAATCACAAATGATGTAGGCCAGCCTGGTTCAGGTCTGGTCCACACCGGCTGGGATTTCTTCCTGGAGGTTTAAGAAAACAGAGTTAATAAGATACATGCATCTCTAATTTTACTACTAATTACATGAAGAACTACACAGTATTTTCCACTTTTTAAGAACTACAGTGACTTAGAATACAGGGACATCTTAACCCGGCTGATTCTGGGAAACATTCCCAGGAGAGAGCATCAGTCACTTTGTTAGAGGCTCCTGAAATGTGTTGTATTTCAAAATCAAAGTCTTGAAGAGCTAAACTCCACCGAAGAAGTTTTTTGTTAGTCTCTTTGACTGTGTGAAGCCACTTCAGTGCAGCATGGTCAGTCTGTAGGTGGAAATGCCATCCCCAAATGTATGGGTGTAGCTTCTCCAGAGCATATATAATGGTGTAACATTCTTTTTCTGAGACTGACCAGTGGCTTTCCCTCTCAGAATTATTTTTTGCTGAGAAACATGACAGGATGGAATTATTGAACTGGTCATTTCTGCATTAAAACTGCTCCTACACCACACTTGGACGCTTCTGTGGTTACAATGAAAGGTTGGTCCAAGTCCGGGGCCCTTAGTATGGGTCAGACATGAGGGCCACCTTAAACCGTTTAAAAGTTTTCTGACACTGCTTAGTCCACTGAACTGCATTTGGCTGTTTTTTCCTGGTTAGGTCTGTTAGTGGGGTGGCAATTTGGCTGTAGTGTGGTACAAATTGTCTGTAATCCCCAGCCAAGCCCAAGAAGGATTGGACCTGCTTCTTTGACTTAGGGACAGGCCAATGTTGGATAGCATTTACTTTAGGATGTAGGGAGTTGGTAGTCCCTTGACCCACGTGGTGTCCAAGGTGTATTACCCTGTTTAGGTCTATTTGACATTTTTTGGCCTTAACGGTTAATCCTGCCTCCCTTATGCACTGGAAGACAGCTTGGAGGTGTTCCAGGTGTTCTGCCCATGAATCTGAGAATATGGCCACATCGTCAAGGTACGCGACTTCATATTCCCAAATCCAGCCAGAAGGTTATCCACCAGTCTCTGGAAGGTGGCGGGTGCATTTCACAGTCCGAAATGGACCACATTAAATTCATACAGCCCCACAGGGGTGATGAAGGCCGACCTTTCCTTGGCTGGGTTATCTAGCGGCACTTGCCAGTACCCCTTAATTAAGTCTAAGGTAGAGATGAAATGGTCACGTCCCAGTTTCTCCAATAGCTCATCTGTGTGTGGCATTGTTAGTTCTCTGGGCAAGTTATAGCATTTAGCTTATGGTAGTTCATGCAAAAGCAGATTTCCCCATCTGGTTTGGGAACCAGAACCACTAGAGGGGTGGATTACACCCATCTGTAACATGTCCTTGATCTCTGTGACGAAGTGGGGGGTTTTCTTAGCTTTTCTGTGTTTTCCAGTGGTTTGCATGCAGAGGGAGTGGAACTCAGTTTCCCTGGGTGTTATGGGTTTAACGAGGTGAGGGGAGAGGGAGTTTGTTGTTACAGAGGACTGGAGAGGGAACTTGGGACCCCGGCTGATGGCCTGGAGGATGGAGACCCCAGCGACCGGTGATCTGGTGACCCAGAGACACAGCTCAGGAGTCACAGCCGGTTCTGGCCAGTGGGAAGACAATGGGCTGCGAAGAGAGGACCCTGGTGACCTGACCAGCCAGTTCCAGCCAGAGGAGGGCTGAGACGGGAGGAGACCCAGGCCTTCCTGTTTATGACCCTGTTTACCTAGAGAGAAGACAATGGACAGAGGGAGGGCTTGGGGCTGGGGATATCGGAGGCCCAGCTGGGAAGCAGGGGGGTTCTGGGCTGGAGAGGGGGAGCAAGCAGAGCCCACCTGGATGCAGGGAGACTGGGATGTGCTGGGCTGAGGGAGGCCAGGCTTGAGGCCCTGAGAGTTTCCTGTGCTGTGTTCAACTCTCAATAAACCCTCCTGTTTTATGCTGGCTGAGAGTCACTCCGGCCTAGAGAACAGGGTCGCATCAACCCCTTCGGGGGTGAGGAGGCCCGGGGGGTCCAGAGCACGTGGACTCCCTGATGGGGCCCACGGCGAGAGACAGACGTGCTAAGGCTCAGAGAGGTGTGGCTCCAGGAGGTGGAGGGGCCTGACCCCGAGAGAGAGTGGACCCCCGAGAAGGGCTGTTGCACTGAAAGGGGCACCCCCCACGGACCGCACGGGGCCAAGAGGGGGCACGATCTGTGAGTCCATGACAATCTCCCTTTCTATTGCAGTTTTGGCTTGAGGAGTCATCCAGGAGGTTTGGGCTCGAATTGTGTGAGCATCACTTATGTCAGTGGAGTAGTATGCCCGTTTTGTCTGTCCTGGGGTGTCTGAAAATATTGGCGTGAAGCTGGTGCACAGCTCCTGAATTTGCTATTGCTGCTTACGCCCAAGGGTTATGGAAAGTCTCACCTCTTCTGCGTCACCGTTGCTTTTCCCTTCATAGTAGATTCCTTCAGGCCACTCAGCGTCATCTCTCTCATGGGCTATAAACTGGAAAACCTTGATTTCTCAGGAATAAAAGGGCTTTAGAGAATTAACATGGTATACTGTAAGTTTTAGGGTAGGGTCTAAGAACACTGTGAGGTAACTAACAGCTCCCAGGAGCTCTCAGACCATAAATGGCCCCTCCCACAACGCTTCCATCTTATTGGCCTGGAGCACTTTCAGGACCGTGACTTGGTCACCATCTCTGAAAGAACGCTCTCTGGCATGTTTATCATACCAGGACTTTTGCTCTTGTTGAGCATCTTGTAGGTTTTCTCAAGCAAGGGCTAAAGAGTCTTTGAGGGTGTTTTGCAGGTTGGTTACAAAGTACAAAATGTAACCCCCTTTCATTGCTGCTTCACCAACTGTAATGGCCCCTTAACTTTGTGGCCATAAATAAGTTCAAAGGGTGAAAACCCCAAACTGGGATGTGGTATAGCCATGTAGGCAGAGAGCAACTGCTGCAACACTAGGTCTCAATCTTTGAAGTGCTCAGTCACAAATTTACATATCATGGCCCCCAAAGTCCCATTAAACTTCACTAGGTCACTTGTTTGATGGTGGTAAGGGATGGCAACCAAATGGTTCAGCCCAGGAGCTTCCCAAAGACATTCATGGTCCCTGCAAGAAAGTTAGTTCCCGAATCCGTAAGGATGTCGGAGGGCCAACCTACCCTGGCAAAAATGTCTGCCAATGCCTGTCTCACACTTTAGCCCTGGTGTTGCTTAGAGCTACTGCTTCCGGCTACTGAGTGGCAAAATCCACGAAGGTCAGCATGTACATCTTTCCTCTGGGTGTCTTAGGGAAAAGTACCCAGAATATCCACAGCTACACGCTGAAATGGAACCTCAATTATGGGGAGTAGCTGGAGAGGGGCTGGTCTTGGGGCTTTTCCACCCTCTGGCACACGTCCTTGCCCATTCCCTCCCAGGGGAATGATTTTCCCAAATGGTCTTTGTTCCTATTCACCCCAGCATGGCCACTAGCGTGATCATGGGCTAAGCTCAAGAGCTTTTCTCAATACTTACTTGAAACTACCAACTGTCTTTGAGGATGCCAGTCCTCCTTGTGCCCACCAAAAAGGGTTTCCTTGTATAAGAGTCCTCCTTCTACAACAAACCTGGACCTATTAGAAGAGCTGAGAGATGGTGGGTCGCTCCGTGCTGCCGTCCAAGCTCCCTTGAGGCTTTCATTCACTTCCTGCTCTGCCTGGAACTGCTCCCTTGATGCTGGAGACATTAGTTCCTCACTGGATTGTGGACTTGGGCTTGGTCCCCCTGGAAGCAATGCGGGTGATGAGGGGGTGGGGGAGGCGGGTGTCTCCATCGACTGTGAACTGCTCTCCGCTGGCGCACTAGGTTGTATTTCAGGCTCCGGTTGAGCTTCTCGTGCCAGTGTAGCTGCTGCTGCAGGTGCAGGCTCTGTGGCGCCTTTTGGTGCTGGCTCCCCAGACCCTGGTGGGGTTGCAAGCACGGGCTTTGGTGCTGACTGCTCCACCAGTTCCTATCCTTGGGCTGGTTCTGCCTGGGTCTCAGGAACTGGATCTACAACTGTTGCCATAGACTCTGGTCTGGGGTTTGGTTCCACGCCACCACTTTGGCTGGGTCCCTGTAGGAGGCTCAGGAATGGAGTTAGGTGTGGAGGCCTGTTTAGCCTGGCTGCAGGTGACCATCCCCACCCTTTTTGTTAGCCTCACATGGTTGGCTAAGTCTTCTCCCAGCAGTATGGGAATGAGATAATCGTCATAGACTGCAAAAGTCCATATTCCTGACCAGCTCTTGTACTGGACAGGCGACTTGGCTGTAGTCAAGTTAAAAGAGTTGGCCATGAAGGGTTGCACCGTCACTTGGGCCTCTGGGTTGATGAATTTGGGGTCCACTAAGGATTGGTGGATAGCTGACACCTGTGCTCCGGTGTGTCTCCACACAGTAATCTTCCTCCTGCCCACACTCCCACTTTCCCTTCGCTCTGGGGGTTCTCTGAGGCATCTGGGCCTGAAGGCTCTGGGTGAGACCCTGGGGTGATGAGTTGCAGTTGGCTGGTGCTCTTGGGGCAGTTGGCCTTTACGTGGCCCAGCTCATTGCATTTAAAGCATCACCTGGCTGACTGTGGGCTTGGGTGAGGTGGGTGGTGGAGAGTAGGGTAGTGGGACGAGAGGGCATCTGGGGTCTCCCTGGCTGTGTGGAGGGCTCCTCCTTGCAATCTGGGGCCTTGGGCTGACCCCGATGGTGGGGTGTCATCTCAGGTTGCCCCTTCTGGTTTCCCCACCAACTGCTACTAGCTTTCTTCTTCTCTGCCACCTCCACCCATTTGGCTCTGATCTCCCCTGCCTCAATTAGGGGCAGCAGGTTTAAAACAAATAAAAGGAAGAAGTTCTTCATACAGAGTACAGTCAACCTGTGGAACTCCTTGCCTGAGGAGGTTGTGAAGGCTAGGATTATAACAGGGTTTAAAAGAGAACTAGATAACCTCCATGAGTTTAACTCCATTAATGGCTATTATCCGGGATGGGTAAGGAATGGTGTCTCTAGCCTCTGTTTGTCAGAGGGTGGAGATGGATGGCAGGAGAGAGATCACTTGATCATTACCTGTGAGGTTCACTCCCTCTGTGGCACCTGGCATTGGCCACTGTCGGTAGACAGGATACTGGGCTGGATGGATCTTTGGTCTGACCCAGTATGGCCGTTCTTATGTTCTTATATTTTGATTAACATTTTTATTAAAAAACCTAGAATGATATAAAATTAACATGGCTCACATTAAATGGATCAAAAACTGGCTGACAGGTCTAAAAATATAATCGTAAATGGGTAATTGTCATTGAGTGGATGTCAAGTATCAGAGGGGTAGTCATGTTAGTCTGTATTGGGTCATGGATACTGTGGAAATGTCTCGCTACAGAAAATTTTTGCCCAGCTCCCTTCCATCTCCCAAATCCCTTCCTGGCTTCTGGCCCCCAAGAGCTACATCCCTTTGGGGAAGGCAAAAGCCCCAGGACAGCTGTTTTTATCCCTGTGCAGCTGCAGAGGGAACATTACAGTAACTTCTCTAGAGCTGCATGTTTGCAACGAGCCACAGAGCCACTTCTCTGGCACAGCGAAGGGTTACTGCCCCTTCCAGGGTGGAGGGAAGCTCCATGACTTGTCCAAGGGCAAACCTAGCAACTGAATGAACCCCTGCAATCCAGGCCTGCTGCCCTGGCGAGCCACTCTGTGGCTTCATTTAGATATTGAAAAGGGTCCAATAACAGCACTGTACTGTCTCATCCCTGGGTCTCAGGGCACTTTGGGTTGGGGGTAGGGGGCACAGAGACACTGCATTTTGCCAGTGAGTCACTGAGTCATTAAGAACAAGATTTTCATAAATAGGAGCCTAAATTCAGGCCCCTAAGTCTATGTTAAGGAAGTGAACTAGCGCTGTGCAGGACTGCTGAGTGTGCAGCAGCCCCCCTGACCTCAATGGGCGTTGCTGGTGATACGAAAGGATTTTGAGCTGCTCTATTTTGTTTCTTAAGCACAGAACTGAAAACCTTGCTTTGCCACCATTAACTGAAAATAGGGGCAGAACTGAAATAAAATTAAATTGGTAAGAAATGGGGTGGCAGTGGTAGACCATAACATTAAGGTGCATAAGTTAACAATTAAGCATATACTAAAGAAATAAGGTGGTATGTAAGTGTGTGTACAATGTTGGCACACAGCCAAGGACAATGAATTGACAGTATAAGCAGGTTAGCCTATGGCTAGTGTGTTGGTAGTCAGATATGGCCTAAGGTCAAGTAAAGGTGATGCCAAAACTAAAGGGAGCGGTCAAGCAGGCATGTTCAGTCCAAAACTAGGTGAGGGTCACCATGCCATAATAGTAAGCATCCCATAATACTAAAACATGTTGTATAACTGTTAAATCCTTGGGGCAGCCGGTGTAGGAAGCAATCACTTGAGGCCAGAGAGCAGGCAGCTAACCAAAACCTCCATTTTATTTACAGATATACAGAGAGCTCACTCAGCCGGTTGAAACCGGTTGAGCTAACCCATAATAATCTAACTCAGTTGCCATAGCAACAAAAACCATGACAACCAAATACACAACATATTCCTCCCCCCCTAATAAGAACATCCCCTAAATAAAACACACACTAGACTAGAGAAGGAGGGTAGACTGCCTCCATTCCCGGCTAAACCCTGGGGATTATTTTGCCCCATAACCGTGGGTTCGCCCTAGCTAAAGATCCAGCCGATGAGGAGGCCTTCTGTCTCTAGGTGGATTACGGCGAACTTCTGGTGTTATTGCACCCGAAAGCACTAGGGGCTCAGGGTCCGCAGCACGAACAGGTGAGGAGGTGGTATCAGCTCGTGCTGGGCAAAGGGGTATCTCAGCCGCCGGCAGTAATGGAGGAGAACAGTCAGAAACAGGTGACTCGTGATTCGGTCCCTCACCAGAAGAGGTGAAGTCAGACCCCTCAACTGCAGATGGGTCCTGAGGACTGGCATGACCTGGCAACAGCTGATCTACATGTCGCCGCCAGGTAAGATTCTCTGCAGTCCGGACTGTGTAGGAAACAGGTCCTGTTTGAGTGATGACTGTGGCCGGTACCCATTTAGCTCTGGAAGTATAATTCCGAGCCAAAACTGGCTGTCCCGGGCTAAAGGTTCGGTCTTTTGCTCTGGGTGCCCATCTGATGACTTGATATTGCTGCTGATGTTGCACAATTTGTCGGGGTTCGAAAGGTTTCAGCAGATCAAAGCAAGTGCGCAGCTGTCGTCCCATCATTAGAAAGGCCGGAGATGCGTGGGTCGTAGCATGAGGTGTGTTTCTGTAGGAAAGTAAAAAGGTATCCAGACGCTTTTGAATGGAGTGTTGTCCCCTTGCTGATTTCAAAGCGTTTTTCATTGTCTGCACAAATCTTTCAGCTAATCCGTTGGTGGACGGATGATATGGTGCTGACGTGATGTGGTGTATCCCATTTGCCTTCATAAAATTTTGAAACTCCTGAGAAACGAACTGCGGTCCGTTGTCGCTCACAAGTTGTTCTGGCAGACCAAAACGACTAAAGAGTCCTCGTAGTTTAGGATAGTACTCTCTGCAGAAGTGGACTGCATTATAGAGACTTCTGGCCATTTAGAATGGGCATCTATTGCCACCAAGAACATGCTTCCTTCAAGGGGGCCAGCAAAGTCAACGTGAATACGTTGCCACGGGTTTTCAGGCCAGTCCCATGGGTGTAGGGGTGCCCACTGGGGTGCATTCCTCACACCCTGACATGACATACAAGCTTTTGCCTTCTCTTCAATAGCGCTGTCCAGTCCAGGCCACCAAAAATAGCTTCGTGCAATTTCCTTCATGCGCACTATTCCACAGTGACCGGAATGTAACTGTTCTAACATCTGTGATCTCAGTGGTGGTGGAATAATGACACGTCTCCCCCACAACAAACAACCAGATTGGACCGATAACTCCGTCCGCTTGGACATGTAGGGAACAAGGTCGGATGAGACCGGAGAGGTTTGTCGAGATTTTCCATGCATCACCAGGTCCATAACGTGGGACAATACTGGGTCAACGCGAGTTGCCTTCTTTATCTGAGTAGCAGTGATGGGTGTATTCTCTACCTGTTCAAAGTAGAAGATTTCCTTTTGGGCACTATCTTGGTGTTTGACCGGCAAAGGCAACCTTGAGAGGCCATCTGCATTGCCGTGCAGAGTGGATTTCCGATATTTGATTTCATATGTGTGTGCTGAAAGTAACAATGCCCAACGTTGCATACGACTAGCAGCTAATGGGGGAATGCCTGTGTAGGGTCCAAAAATTGATGTCAGAGGTCGATGGTCTGTGAGAAGAGTAAATTTTCGCCCAAACAGGTACTGATGAAACTTCCGAATTCCAAAAACAATTCCTAATGCCTCACATTCGATTTGGGCGTAGTTAGTTTCTGCTTTGCTTAGAGTGCGTGAAGCAAAAGCAATAGGTCTCTCTTCTCCTGAAGGCATAATATGTGACACGACTGCTCCCACTCCATAAGGGGAGGCATCGCAGGCCAATTGCAGTGGTAAGGATGGATCAAAGTGCGTTAGAACTTCAGAATTTAGCAATGCATCCTTAGCTTTGTTAAATGCAACATCACAGGCTTCAGTCCACTTCCAGGCCTTGTTCTGCCCAAGGAGCTCATGAAGTGGTTTTAGCAGTGTGGCTAACTGTGAGATGAACTTTCCATAATAGTTCAGGAGTCCTAGAAACGAGCACAGCTGGCTTACATTTCGAGGTGGGGGAGCCTCCACAATAGCTTTAACTTTTGCAGGGGCCTTATGAAGACCTGCAGAATCAATGATGTGTCCCAAATATTCAACAGAGGGCTTGAAGAATTCACACTTGTCTTTGCGAACTCGTAGGCCATACTCTTCCAGTCTTTGTAGGGTAGCCTCTAAATTCTTTAAGTGATCCTCTTCATTTCTTCCAGTGACCAGGATATCATCCAGATAGCACTGAACTCCTGACAAGCCACACAAGATCTGGTCCATAGCCCTCTGGAACAGGGCGGGAGCCGATGTGATTCCGAAGGGTAGGCGACAGTATCGATAAAGCCCCTTATGAGTCACAACAGTCAACAGCTCTTGGGACTTTTCATCAACGTGCATCTGTAAATATGCTTGACTCAGATCAATCTTACTGAACTTTTGTCCCCCAGCCAGGCCTGCGAAGAGGTCATCGATGCGGGGAAGCGGGTATTGCTCTGCACACAACACTGGGTTGACAGTGACTTTAAAATCACCGCAAATCCGGAGAGAGCCATCTTTCTTTACTATTGGAACGATAGGAGTGGCCCATGAGCTATGGGTAACTGGTATTAGGACTCCATTGGTGACCAGGCGCTCCAGGTCTGCTTCAACGTTTGGCCTGATGGCATATGGCACAGTTCGGGCTTTCAGATATTTTGGTGGACTGCCAGGTTTAATGTTCAATGTCACAGTGATTCCCTTCATACTTCCCAAATCATCTCCAAAAACAGCAGCATGTTTCCTTAGTATAGGGGTTAGACTGGTTTCTTCTTTAGTCATCCGGTGCACTTCTGCCCAGTTCAGCTGAATCTTCCCAAGCCAAGACCTACCCATTAAGGCTGGGTAGTTACCTCTCACCACAAACAGTGGCAATTTAGCCGCCTGTCCATTGAGCTCCACCTTAACATCAATAGTGCCCAACATGGGCACAGCTTCACCTGTATACGTCTTCAGAACAGTTTTTGTTGCCTTAAGCGGAAGATGCTGTAGCTTTTCCTTATACACAGTCTCAGGAACCAGCGAGACAGCTGCACCGGTGTCTAGTTCCATGCGTATAGGTTTGCCCTCCAATAAGGGGGTTACCCAGTATTCATGTGAGCCCGCTGCCAAAGACAAAGCATGCAGTGGCACTTCCTCTTGTGAGGAGGTGTCACCTTGATCATCCTGGGTCTGCTCTAGGGTATGCAAGGTTCCTCTTTTTGTCGGCCAGACCACAGGCCTCTTTTTCTTTTGTTTACAGGCACACTCGATGTGTCCCTTTTTGCCACAGTGTCGACACACCAGGTCCTTACACCAGCATTCTGATGCCTGGTGACCCAGCTTACCACAGCGGTAACATTCTTGACTCTGCACCGTTTTGTGGGTCAGTTCTTGTGACACTTTTTGCACCCTAGCCAGTTCCATGGAGACAGCAATATCAACAGCCTTCTGTAATGTAAGCTGAGCCTCTGTCAGTAGGCGCTTCCGTATAGCTTCACTGCAGAGGCCACACACTAACCTGTCACGCAGGGCATCATTTAACATCTCTTTAAATTCACAGTGTTCTGCTAACTTTTTTAAAATGGCTACAAATTGTACAACTGTTTCATCTTCCTTTTGGTCTCTTTTGTGGAACCTATATCTTTCAGCAATTACCAGTGGTTTTGGGGAGAAATGAGACCCCAGGATTTCCACAATGTCACTGTAAGATTTAGTCTCAGGCTTAACAGGATGTAGTAAGCTGCGTAGCAGAGAGTAGGTTTTAGCCCCTACAACAGTTAAGAATATTGGCACCTTCTTCGCTTCTGTAATGTCATTTGCAATACCAAAAAGCTCAAAACGCTCAGTATACACATGCCACTGCTCTGTATTCTCATCAAAAGGCTCCAGGGGCCTGGTCAGAGTAGCCATGATTTTTAGTTTCACTTTCACAGTCAGTGCAAACAAGCAGCTTTTTTTGTTTGTTCTTTACCTTGACTTCTACTTCCTTCTGTTACTGGAGCAGCACCAGGATCCCATCCTCGTCGCCAGTGTTAAATCCTTGGGGCAGCCGGTGTAGGAAGCAATCACTTGAGGCCAGAGAGCAGGCAGCTAACCAAAACCTCCATTTTATTTACAGATATACAGAGAGCTCACTCAGCCGGTTGAAACCGGTTGAGCTAACCCATAATAATCTAACTCAGTTGCCATAGCAACAAAAACCATGACAACCAAATACACAACAATAACATCTTTGACAGCTTTAGCAGTTGTGATTGGTCTATAAGTATGGCCCCATCAGAGAGGGTGTAAAGGTGATTGGAGGATAGCTATGCTAATACTAAGATTGGGAAACAAGCCAATCAGAACAGGTCAAAAATTGTATGAAAGATAGAGAGCAGACAGGCAAAAGTCAATCAAGTTAGGACCAGGATAAGGAGGAAAACCAGGAAAAGATCAGAAGAAACCTAAAAAAGCGAAGCAGCAGCAGCAGAAGAAACTGCAGGGTGACAGCCCAGCAGCAATGCTGCTGGGACAAAGCAGGATCCTTAAAAAGAACAGAGGGAAAGAACACTACGGCGCATAAACATGCTAGCTATAGTATAGAAATAGGGTTAATAATGCATGTGTATGCTTGGGATACTAAAGATGAGTGTCAGTGGTGTGTATGTTTATTTTACTATGTATAAAGTTTAGACTTTATTAAGATTTCTGTCAGTGTCCTGCATATCACCATGTGCAGAACAATCACTTAAGTCATTCCAACTGTATAACATTACAGTATTGGGTACTTTAGCTTGTATACCTCTGCTAAGGGATTTATGTTTGTTTTAATTTAGGTTTAGATTCATTAGGAAACATTGATTACAATAAATAAAGAAAACACTTTTTGTTTTGGAAAAGTATTGCCTGGATGTCAATCCTTTGAGTGGCAGGCTGGATCTGTGTCCTCCAAGAGGTGAACAGAACTAGTCTGTTCTGAGGAGTTTCCTGCAGGGCACAGGGAAATCCTTGGTAAACCATGGCAATTTCATAGAATCATAGAGATTAGGGTTGGAAGAGAGGTCATCTAGTCCAACCCCCTGCTCAAAGCAGGACCAACACCAACTAAATCATCCCAGACAAGGCTTTGTCAAGCTGGGACTTAAAAACCTCTAAGGATGGAGATTCCACCACCTCCCAAGGTAACCCATTCCAGTGCTTCACCACCTCCTAGTAAAGTTTTTCCCAATATCCAACTACACCTCCTCCACTGCAATTTAAGACCATTGCTCCTTGTTCTGTCATCTGCCACCACTGAGAACAGCTGAGCTCCATCCTCTTTGGAACCCCCCCTTCAGGTAGTTGAAGGCTGCTATCAAATCCCCCCTCACTCTTCTCTTCTGCAGACTAAATAACCCCAGTTCCCTCAGCCTCTCCCCATATGTCATGTGCCCCAGCCCCCTGATCATTTTTGTTGCCCTCCGCTGGACTATCTCCAATTTTGTCCACATCCTTTCTGTAGTGGGGACCCCAACAGTGGACGCAGTACTCCAGATGTGGCCTCACCAATGCTGAATAAAGGGGAATAATCACTTCCCTCAATCTGCTGGCAATGCCCCTACTAATGCAGCCCAATATGCTGTTAGCCTTCTTGACAACAAGGTCACACTGTTGACTCATATCCAGCTTCTCATCCGCTGTAATCCCCAGGTCCTTTTCTGCAGAACTGCTGCTTAGCCAGTTGGTCCCCAGCCTGTAGCAGTGCATGGGATTCTTCTGTCCTAAGTGCAGGACTCTGCATTTGTCCATGTTGAACTCATCAGATTTCTTTAGGGCCAATCCTCCAATCTGTGTAGGTCACTCTGGACTTTATCCCTACCCTCCAGATGTCTACCTCTCCCCCCAGCTTAGTGTCATCCGCAAACTTGCTGAGGATGGATGACACTCTTTACCTTGCAGGAACAGATTAATAGGTTAACATTTGGGGACCATAAGAACGGCCATACTGGGTCAGACCAAAGGTCCATCTAGCCCAGTGGCCGACAATGCCAGGTGCCCCAGAGGGAATGAACAGAACAGGTAATCATCAAGTGATCCATCCCCTGTCACTCATGCCCAGCTTCTGGCAAAGAGAGGCTAGGGACACCATTCCTGCCCATTCTGGCTAATAGCCATTGACGGACCTAGCCTCCATGAATTTATCTAGTTTGTTTTTGAACCGTGTTATAGTCTTGGCCTTCACAACATCCTCTGGCAAAGAGTTCCACAGGTTGACTGTGCGTTGTGTGAGAAAATACTTCCTTTTGTTTGTTTTAATCCTGCTGCCTATTAATTTCACTTGGTGACCCCTAGTTCTTGTGCTATGAGAAGGAGTAAATAACACTTCCTTGTTTATTTCTTCCACACCAGTCATGATTTTATAGACCTCAATCATATCACCCCTTAGTCATCTCTTTTTCAGGCTGAAAAGTCCCAGCCTTATTAATCTCACCACTTACAGAAGCTGTTCCATACTCCCTAATAATTTTTGTTGCCCTTTTCTGAATCTTTTCCAATTCCAGTATATATTTTTTGAGATGGGGCACCCACATCTGCACACAGTATTCAAGATGTGGGCATACGATGGATTTATATAGAGGCAATATGATATTTTCTGTCTTCTTATCTATCCCTTGTGTAATGATCCCAGACATTCTGTTCGCTTTTTTGACTGCTGCTGCACATTGAGTGGATGTTTTCAGAGAACTATCCAGAATGACTCCAAGATCCCTTTCTTGACTGGTAACAGCTAATTTAGACCCCATAATTTGATATGTATAGTTAGGATTATGTTTCCTAATGTGCATTACTTTGCATTTATCAACACTGAATGTCATTCGCCATTTTGTTGCCCAATCACCCAGTTTTGAGAGATCTTTTTGTAGCTCTTCAGTCTGCCTAGGACATAACTATCTTGATACAAAAATACTTATCTGTAAATTTTACCACCTCACCATTTACCCCTTTTTCCAGATCGTTTATGAATATGTTGAATAGGACTGGTCCCAGTACAGACCCCTAGGGGACACCACTATTTACCTCTCTCCATTCTGAAAACTGACCATGTATTCCTACCCTTTGTTCCCTATCTTTTAACCAGTTACCAATCCATGTAAGCAACAGAAGGGCTACTCTGGGACCCTTAGATCTGTTCCTGGGGTAATGCTGGGAGCGCACCACTTAAAAATTGGACATTTATTTTGGAACCTAAGATTAGGCATTGACATTGGAAAATCTTGGCCTAAGAGACTTGCTCAAGTTTACATGGTAAATAAGTGTCAGAATAACGAACCGCACCCAGCTGTCTTGGCTTATGCATACAACCTATCCTGCTGCCCCACATTGCCACCCACCCATGCCACCCACCCAGCCTCTGTGGTCTCCATGTCACTAGGAAAAAAGGCATGTTCTTAACTCAAGTTACTGCACTTGGGCTACAATCCTAGTGACAAAGCAGACTGTAGTTCCACACTTTTTAGCAGGTTGAGTTAAAGATTATGGAACTCGTGAGGTCCCCGCTCATGTCATGGTGGGGTGAACAGCAATTTCCTCGCCCACCTTCCTGGTTAGAAAGCACCAGGCAGGACACCATCCCTTCCAAACCCAACAACCTTTATTAGAAAAATCATGTCATAAAACCCCAGCAATGACAATAGATTTCATCCTCTTCCAGAGTAAGTTCCACCCACTGAGGCATTTGCTGATGTTGATTTATGTGCTGCATTCTCTGTTTGCACAGGGCTCCACCTAGTCAGAGTCACCAGAGGGGCCTCTGGAAGCTGAGGAGGCCCAGCAGTGAGCAGAGAAATAAAAGGGGTTTTGCTGGCAGACTGGATACAGCTGTGAAGCTCCTGGCTTTAATGCATTCATTGTATTTTAGAAAATCAACTTCCCTGATAGCACAGATATGATCAGTCTGGCAGCTCTCATCACACTCTGTGAGGTCATACTTGACTGAGTTAAACTGATAGTACTGCTGTAAGTAGTGCTTGTCCTTTGAGATCTTCTCCAGCACCATGTGCATGGAGCATGCTGACCCGTTAGGCACCTGGAAGGCTTCAGTCAGCCGATACTCTCTCTCCCAGCTTGGGGCCACCAGGTTAGCATGGGTTAGGTTTAAATAGTAAGTCACTACATCCTGCAGCAAGAAAGAGGAGACCAAGAGGAGTGTTAGGGCAAAGAGCACAGAAACAACACTGGGAATGACCAATTCAGCCAGGGCTGTGATGGGGCTGGGCTTCAGCAGTTTCCCCATCACTGGTGCTGGTGTGGGGCACTTCCGACCACTCCAAGTGACACCCGCCGCCTAGCACTGAGTAGGTGTCTGGCAGGCTCTGGCCAATTCCAGCAGGGCAGTTCTGGATGGATGTTGGCTCTGCTTGGGGGCCAGGCCATCATGCTGGGGGCTTTATCCTGTCAAGTAACAGGCTGTGTACAAAGGGCTGTTAATGGGGCCCAGGTTAAAGGCATCTCAAACCTGAGTATCCTGCAGGGGCCAGCTTTAAAAGAGTTTAACTAAAACTGGATTTGTGCCCCAACTTTGCATCTTTATGCTGGATGGAGAAGGGCCGGCAGGGCGCTTGGGGTGTTTGTTTTTACCACAGAAATCTCAAGCTTGTTGCGCTTTGCAGGGGGTGTGGGGGAGGGTGCAGGGTTACTGTAAGCAGGAGCCCTTCCTGGAGGAGATGGGGGCAGAATCTTTACTCAGGCTGCCTTTTGCCAAACTGTTCATTGCTCAGGAAAGTTACCAGGTGTTAACAAAATCAAAGCGAAAGCAGAGCTTTAAACAGTCTGGTTAAAACCTCTGCTGCTCTGTCTCCCAGCATTCACTCTCTGGGCTCCTGTGATCTCTCCTTTACTAGTTCTCCAGCCTTCCAGAGAGTCTTCCAGGACAAATAAATGTTGCATTTCTAATGGACCAAACAGAGGAGTTTATAAAAATTATACTTTGGGGCCTTCTTTATTCACTGTAAAGAAGCAAAGAAGGGCACCAGCACATTTTCCCCTTTTCAGGTAGATAATTGAGTCAGGGCCCCCAGTTACAACACAGCTATTCCCTGATCCAGTTACAGTACGATCCCATTCATAGTGTAGATCAGACCTAAACCATATTTTGTATGGGAGCTAGAGTCTTGCATGTGAGCTCTAGTCAACTGTGATTTTATTCCCCAAATGGAAGTGTTGGAACACCCACTGCTTGGGATATTTAAACCCGGACTGGGTAAGGGCCTGCAGAATAACCTGGGAGGAGCAATCCTGCACTGCCCCGGGGGGCTCTGATCCCAGCAGCTGGCTAAGGCCCACATCACCCTCCCAAGCTCCCTGGAACTTACTGCCATTGTCCTACTGAAATCGAACCTTCACGTGCACTGTGACACTGGAATATTTTGCCCCTGCCTCTCTCCCTTTTGCCTTAGATTAACTCTGGCTCTGATTTGTTAAAACAACTTGGAGGTATTGAGTGAGCAGCCCCTGGGCTGTTGCAGTCGTGCCCCAAGGGGACAGACCATGCAGTGTGGGGGTGTCTCCCACCTTCACTTGAAGGGTGCCTCGGTCATAGTCAAAGACCCGGATCCCAGGGTTGTTGGCGCCGTTGTGCACTCCGGGTAGCGTTGTTTTCCAGGGAGTCACTCCTGGGGCTAAGAACATGGTGTTGATTGGGGAACCTGAATGGAAAGGCAAAACAAAGCGTGTTTGAGTGAAAGCCTGGCATTTGTCAGACCCAGTCCAGCTACAACTCCTGTGCTTGTGTTGGTGTCACTAGGCATAAATCTAGGTAACTCGGGACGATGGAAGACCACAAGTGTCGATGAAGTCTTCTTGCTCTAGGCCTATGTGAACCAAAGTACCTCCATGTTAAGTGCTTCTGTTAGCCTTACTAAACTTTTGTAACCTCCTGTGCTATGTGCTGACTGCTAGCAGCTGCAAGGCCGGTTAGCACTAGATGCAGCCAATATTAGATAAAATAGGCGGAAAGCAAATGCTATAATCAAGGTTATATGCATGAGAAAGTAGCCCACACAGTGGGAAAGTACAGAAAGAGAAAAACCAAGGGGGTATAAATGCTGGGACCCCGCCTGCGTGCGGGTGTGCAGGATTTGAGATGGCTATTTCTCCCTTGCACCTTATTTGAGCTCAAATAAACCTGTGTTTGCTTCTCCACCCTGGTGTGCTTATTGGCGTGACGCACACCGGGCAACGAACCCCGCTGTTGCCCACCCTCGGGCACTCTGTGTTGGCAACACTTGTATTGGTAACTAGTCTGTGACGCTGCTGCCTGATCCACTTACCTCAACCATGTGTCAGTGGTGGTTGTGAATCCACTCCTTATGCTACCTAATGACATCTACAGTGCATGAGCAACAGCCAACATCTGGGCTGACACCAGGATTGAACTGGGGCCCTCCCCAGCTAAAAGCACAGCTCTCTACAATCGGAGCTAAAGAATCAGGCTCTGCAGCTAGGGACTGCAACAGATTCACATCCTCTGTGGCCAGGGCTGGATTAACGCAGGGGCCCCCACAAAAATAAATCCATCATTATATACAATTCAGTGGTCACCAATCTGTCGATTGCGATTGACTGGTCAATCCTGGAGCCTCTGCCAGTCGATTGCGATCTCCGGACGCTAAAAGTCCAGTGCAGCAGGGCTCAGGAAGGCTGCCTGCCATAGCCCCACGTTGCTCCCGGAAGCAGCCGGCTGCTGGCACATGTCTGCGGCCCCTGGCAAGGGGGTGGGGGGAAGGAGGCTCCTCGTGCTGCCCCCGCCCCCGGCAACGTCCCCAGCCAATGGGAGCTGCAGGGGTAGTGCTTGCGGGCACAGACAGCGCATGGAGACCCGCTGCCTCCCCCTCCCCAAGGGGCACACAGGGACATGCCACCAGCCAGTCGCTTCCAGGAGTGGCATGGGGCCTCAGCAGGCAGCCTGCCTGAGCCCTGCTGTGTCGCTGGCTGGGAGCCGCCTGTGGTAAGCGCCTCCCAGCTGGAAACTGCACCTCGCACCCGCTCCTGCACCCCAACCCCCTGTCCCAGGTCAGGCTCCCCTCCTGCACCAAACTCCCTCCCAGAGCCTGCACCCTTAACCCTCTCCCGCACCCGGACACTCTGCCTGAGCCTGGAGCACCCTCCTGCACCCATGACATGCAGCCAACCAAGTGGGGATTCACCCACGACAGCTCATGCTCCAAAACGTCTGTTAGTCGATAAGGTGCCACAAGACTCTTTGCTGCTCCTGCACCCAAACTCCCTCCCAGAAATAAACGAATATAACAGCTGTTCTAAGGGAAGAAGTAGACTATGTTGAATTCTACATGTTTTAAGACTGAAATGTAACCACAGAACGGCCTCATGTTAATTAAAAGGCAAGTTCAGTACAGCGTTAATAGCCTCAATGCCATAGTTGTGATCATTTTGTTTTATATTAGGAAAAAGACGTCTATACGGGGGCCCCAGGCCCACAAGAGAGTGAATCCAGCCCGTCTGCGGCACCCACCAGAGACTGACCAGTGAGTTACGCAGGCTGGAAAGATCTGTGCTGCTACCCCACAGTGCCTCAGCAGGTGGGGACAGAGTGCCTGGAGGACAGTCGTCAGCTTGAGGTGGGGCAGTGCACTCTGGGATGTCCTACTGCACAGTGCTGGGAGGCATGAGGACTCGCCAAACTGTAACATAGGCATGCTTACGGGTCTTGCTACATCATGGTGAAAAGGTTTTCAGCAAAGGGTCCCCTGATTTGGTACTGAAAAGAGTCTATGTGCTAGAACAGACTGGACCAAACCGCCTTCCATGCAATTTCAGAAAGTGTGATGCAGAACATTTGGACTAATTTCAATAGCATTTGGGGAACAATCACTGAGAACCACATTCAGTAATGGGATGTTCTCCTAGAGTGGACAGGGCTGTGCGTGAACGGCATGGACCAAGCCAAGGAATGGTACCTCCATTGCTGTAAAACATCCGGAAGCTGTCAGTGTGATGGTGCCCAAAGAACTGGGCAGCTATCACTCCATGGTGTTTCTGCACGATCTCTGTGTATCGTTCATTAAAGTGCTTCCGAAACCAGGGTTTGCTCCGCTTTTTCTCAAAGAAGCCAGGTGGGATGTGCCCCACAATGTAGACCTAGAACAGAAAAGAGCCCGGCTGAGTACAGACTAAGTGCATGCTTCCAAGCAGAGGAGAGGCTCTCCGGGGTTTATAGACTGAGGAGGAGCTCAGCGGCAGAAGGGGCTTACAGGAGGGACTTTCCAGGGTGGGCGAAGTCAAGAAAGAAACAGTTTTACCATTTCTTCTGCTTTTGACGCATTGGTCAGCACATCTTCCAGCCACTGGAACTGCCCACCAGGGTCCTCCAAGCCAGCTGTCTGATTATTGCTATCATAGTACAGATTGGTGTTGAGGACAATCATTTGTCCTTTGGTATTGGGACCAAGCAGCTTTTCGCTGTAGAAAGCACCTGCAAAACACAACCAGCAGGAGAAGGACCTGATGGTACAACGCTTGCTGGCTTTTGTGCCCCAAATTCCCCTCCTATTTCTACCTCAGGTTCAGCTCCACGGTGACAGCTGTGATGGGGGCCTTAGTCTGGGCAAGGTGCCAGTGGCTGCCAGCACATTGAACACCATGTGCTGTGGACCTGATCTGAGCATGGTTAGTGTATGGTGGTTAGAAGACCAGAGGCTTCCTAGAGTCCTGCCTGCATCAGTGCTCCCAAAGCTGCTTCCAGCCATGCAGCTGAAGTGCTGGTCATGCAATGATGGGAAATGTTTTGTAAAGAAGCTCAAAGTGGCCCAGCCCACTGCTCTCCTGCATGTCTGGGAGTTTGTAAATGCATCCTTTGTTCCTGTTCAAGGAGGACAAGCTCATCTGGAGTATAGTTATTTCAGGGCAGCCTGTGACTCTAGTGTAACCAGCACTTCCACCCATGGCTGCTTATGTCAGCCCAGGATAAAGGAGGCCCTGAGTGGTGATCTGTGCAAATGAGTCCAGGAGCTGGAGAGCCAGAGAGAACCACGGGCTCTGTCTGAGTCCAACAGCCTCAGACCCTCATATTTATTACAGCCTAGTCCTACATCTTCTGCACTATAAGGGACACTCCTGGGCCACCCTTCTAGTGCAACTGTGAGAAAGCAAGAGAGATTGAGGCACAAGGAACCGTCTTTCCTTTTCTCATGTGTAAGTGAATTCAGAGCTGGTGAGTGGCATCAGGTTGGCAGCCTATTGCTAAGGCCCTTCCTCTAACTGCAGATATGCCCCAAACTGCTCTATCTGTAGAAGGCAGCACTGCATGGGCAGCATGTCACTGGGGATTCCTCCGCCCTCTTCCCCCAGCAGTGCAGACAGAAGGAGCTAGCTGTGCCGGAATTACGGGCATGCCTGCTTTGACTGTTGAGATGGAGGCGTTGCTGAGCCATGAGCGCCAGAGTTCAGCTGTTGCGCTGTAGATCCTGTGTGTCTTGGCTGGGAACTGGTTCTTGGGATGGAAGTCATGATTGCCCATCGCAGGATAGACTTTAGTGTCTGGAGAAAATCAAGAGAAAACGTGAAGGAACATGTGGCCTGTTTTGGTGCTGGAGTGCAAGAGAGTTAAGAGAGAGGACAGAATGACTCAGGGCAAGGCCGGCTCCCGGGGTTTTGCCGCCCCAAGCAGCCAAAAAAAAAAAAGCCGCGATCGCGATCTGCGGCAATTCAGCGGGAGGTCCTTCGCTCCGAGCAGGAGTGAGGGACCCTGCGCCGAATTGCCACCGAATCCCTGAAAGTACCGCCCCACTCCCAAGTTGCCGCTCCAAGCACCTGCTTGATAAGCTGGTGCCTGGAGCCGGCCCTGACTCAATCTAGGTCTAGGGCAGGGCAAGAGGCTATGGAACCCATCAATGCTAGGTCACCCCTTTGCAGGGCAGGAATGGCTGAATGATATTCCCATTCACCAGGGTGGTCTCAGCCCAGTGGCTGGGGAACAAAAACGCTAATAGGCCTCTTATGAGCAGCCTGAGGCCAGGACTGGATCGGGTTTGGAGTGAATTCCCCTCTCGTGCCTGGAGGCAGCTACATTGGGGAAAACTGTGGTCTTCTGAACTGCTGCAGCTCCACCAAAATACCTGTAGCAAACCTAGGAAGGAATTGTGCAGGTCAGTCCTTGGGGAGGAGCTGTTTAGGGGGAGCACTTGGGGAACTCCTAAAAATCAGCACCTTGGGAGCCATTTATAGTGAGTGTCGAGTGAGCACAAAGAGGACAGGGAGTGCTTAGGGTGAGCACTCGGAGGGGGGGGGGCTGTAGGGTGAGCCCCTGGCGAGGAGCTGTTCAGGGTGAGCACTCGGGGGGCGGGCTGTAGGGTGAGCCCCTGGTGAGGAGCTGTTCAGGGTGGGCACTCGGGGCGGTACGGTGAGCCCCTGGTGAGGAGCTGTTCAGGGTGGGCACTCGGGGCTGTAGGTGAGCCCAGGAGCTGTTCAGGGTGGGCACTCGGGGGCTGTAGGGTGAGCCCCTGGTGAGGAGCTGTTCAGGTGGGCACTCGGGGGCTGTACGGTGAGCCCTGGCGAGGAGCTGTTCAGGGTGGGCACTCGGGGGCTGTAGGGTGAGCCCCGAGGAGCTGTTGAGGTTGGGCACTCGGGGCTGTAGGGTGAGCCCTGGCGAGGAGCTGTTCAGGGTGGGCACTCGGGGCTGTAGGGTGAGCCCGAGCTGTTCAGGTGGGCACTCGGGGGGGGCTGTAGGGTGAGACCCTGGCGAGGAGCTGTTTAGGGTGGGCACTCGGGCGGGGTTGTAGGGTGAGCCCCTGGCGAGGAGCTGTTCAGGGTGGGCACTCGGGCGGGGTTGTAGGGTGAGCCCCTGGCGAGGAGCTGTTCAGGGTGGGCACTCGGGGGTTGTAGGTGAGCCTGGCGAGGAGCTGTTCAGGGTGGGCACTCGGGGCTGTAGGGTGAGCCCTGGTGAGGAGCTGTTCAGGGTGGGCACTCGGGGGCTGTAGGGTGAGCCCCTGGCGAGGAGCTGTTCAGGGTGAGCACTCGGGGCTGAAGGGTGCCCCCCTGGTGAGGAGCTGTTCAGGGTGGGCCCTCGGGGGGGGCTGTAGGGTGAGCCCCTGGCGAGGAGCTGTTCAGGGTGGGCACTCGGGGGGGGCTGTAGGGTGAGCCCCTGGCGAGGAGCTGTTCAGGGTGGGCACTCGGGGCTGTAGGGTGAGTCCTGGCGAGGAGCTGTGCAGGTTGGGCACTCGGGGGCTGTAGGGTGAGCCCCTGGTGAGGAGCTGTTCAGGGTGGGCACTCGGTGGGGCTGTAGGGTGAGCCCTGGCGTGGAGCTGTTCAGGGTGGGCAGTCGGGCGGGGTTGTAGGGTGAGCCCCGGCAGGAGCTGTTCTGGGTGGGCACTCGGGGCTGTAGGTGAGCCCTGGCAAGGAGCTGTTCAGGGTGGGCACTCGGGGCTGTAGGGTGCCCCTGGTGAGGAGCTGTTCAGGGTGGGCACTCGGGGCTGTAGGGTGAGCCCCTGGCGAGGAGCTGTTCAGGTGGGCACTCGGCGGGGCTGTAGGGTGAGCCTGGCGCGGAGCTGTACTGGGTGGGCACTCGGGGCGGGGGCTGTAGGGTGAGCCCCTGGTGAGGAGCTGTTCAGGGTGGGCACTCGGGGCTGTAGGGTGAGCCCTGGCGAGGAGCTGTTCAGGTGGGCACTCGGGCGGGGTTGTAGGTGAGCCTGGCGAGGAGCTGTTCAGGGTGGGCATTCGGGGGGGGCTGTAGGGTGAGCCCCTGGGGAGGAGCTGTTCAGGGTGGGTACGCGTGGGGGGGCTGTAGGGTGAGCCCCAGGCGAGGAGCTGTTCAGGGTGGGGACTCGGGGTTGTAGGTGAGCCCTGGTGAGGAGCCGTTTAGGGTGGGCACTCGGGGCTGTAGGGTGAGCCCCTGGCGAGGAGCTGTTCAGGGTGGGTACTCGTGGGGCTGTAGGGTGAGCCTGGCGAGGAGCTGTTCAGGGTGGGCACTCGGGGCTGTAGGGTGAGCCCCCGGCGAGGAGCTGTTGAGGTTGGGCACTCGGGGGGGGGCTGTAGGGTGAGCCCCTGGTGAGGAGCTGTTCAGGGTGGGCACTCGGGGCTGTAGGGTGAGCCCCTGGCGAGGAGCTGTTCAGGTGGGCACTCGGGGCTGTAGGGTGAGCCCAGGAGCTGTTCAGGTGGGCACTCGGGGGCTGTAGGGTGAGCCCCTGGCGAGGAGCTGTTCAGGGTGGGCACTCGGGGCTGAAGGGTGCCCCTGGTGAGGAGCTGTTCAGGGTGGGCACTCGGGGGCTGTAGGGTGAGCCTGGCGAGCTGTTCAGGGTGGGCACTCGGCGGGGCTGTAGGGTGAGCCCCTGGCGAGGAGCTGTTCAGGTGGGCACTCGGGGGCGGTACGGTGAGCCCCTGGCGAGGAGCTGTTCAGGGTGGGCACTCGGGGGGGGGCTGTAGGGTGAGCCCCTGGCGAGGAGCTGTTCAGGGTGGGCACTCGGTGGGGGGGCTGTAGGGTGAGCCCCTGGCGAGGAGCTGTTCAGGGTGGGCACTCGGGCGGTACGGTGAGCCCCTGGTGAGGAGCTGTTCAGGGTGGGCACTCGGGGCTGTAGGGTGAGCCCCTGGTGAGGAGCTGTTCAGGTGGGCACTCGGGGCTGTAGGGTGAGCCCCTGGTGAGGAGCTGTTCAGGGTGGGCACTCGGGGGGGGGGGGTGGTACGGTGAGCCCCCGGCGAGGAGCTGTTCAGGGTGGGCATCTGCGGGCAAATGGAAGCTGTCAATTTCCAGGGCCGCAGCCTGGCACCGTTTGCAGACAGTGCAGTCAGTTGTGGGAGATGCTGACTGACTCCTCACTGTCCGTGTCTGACCCCTGCAGGAGCACTGGAGAGACAACGCTCATTCAGGAGTGGGCCTTTTGCACTAGGTTTCTCGAATGGGCAGTGGGCAGCTGTGGCCCTGCCTAGGAATGACCCACGTTTGGTTTTCCATAGACACAGTTCAATTAGGGCCCTGATGTACTTTGCTGGAGCATTCCAGTGCTAGGCCAGCATCTCTCCACTGATCTGGTGGGTCCGGCCCTAGTGTTGGGATAATTCCTTCGCCCCATTGCTGAGCTGATCAAGCAGGAGAGGAGGTTTCCAATGATTTTTTCCACCATTAATTATTCAAAGGCTGCTGCTTTTCCAAACTTCCCTCTTGCAGTGTGTTGCCCATTCAAGAGTGAAGCTAATCAGCGACCATAAGGTCCCATGCATAGAGTTTATAAACCATAGGAAGCGGGACAAATATGCCTTCATATCCCCCCATCTACTAGATTCCTTGACCCCTTAAATGGCTGCCCCTTCTCTAGATCTGCCATCTCTAGCTGGCTGAGCTGGTCTTTCCTGCCAGTGGGATGCTGGGTCAGATATTCTCTGCACTGCCACCTTCTTGGTTTGCCAGCTCAGGTAAATCGTACCTGGAAACACCTGTTTTATCAGAGCAGTCAAATTGGCAATTATTTCCAGCACTACTTCTTCTCCAAGTTTCTCGTTGGGGACATGAGGGGTATCGTCACTGGAAAACAGCACAAACATCACATGCAGCGAGCAGTCTGAAAGGGAAGAGTCTGTATGCAGTGTTGTGGTAACTGTATTGGTCCCAGGATATTAGAGAGACAAGATGGGTGGGTATAAAAGATATTTCCTCACCCACCTTGTCTCCAGGAAGCGCCTGCACACATAAAAGAAAAGGCAGCATGTAGGTAACTTACGCCTAGCATGCGGGTGTGATTTCAGGTGAACATTTGGAGAACTGTTCAGGGCAAGAATCTGTTCCATTTTGTTCAGCTTTTTCTTTCTACATTAGAAATCTGGCTCTGGCTGTACTCTGTTGTTTCTGGAAGATGCCATAAGGTTACGAGTGACACATACCAAGAGAGTGAACCCTGAACTACCTGAAAGGGGGTTCCAAAGAGGATGCATCTAGACTGTTCTCAGTGGTAGAAGATGACAGAACAAGGAGTAATGGTCTCAAGTTGCAGAGGGGGAGGTTTAGGTTGGACATTAGGAAAAACTTTTTCACTAGTAGGGTGGTGAAGCACTGGAATGGGTTACCTAGGGAGGTGGTGGAATCTCCTTCCTTAGAGGTTTTTAAGGTCAGGCTTGACAAAGCCCTGGCTGGGATGATTTAGTTGGGTTTGGTCCTGCTTTGAGCAGGGGGTTGGACTAGATGCTCCTGAGGTCCCTTCCAACCCTGTGATTCTATGATTCTATGATTAACTGAGGGGAAATAAAGCTCTTTGTTTCTGTTTGTTTGTAACTCACCTGCCTGACTGAACAGCTGGAGAAAAACCCATTTGTTAGAGATACAAACTCCAACCTCTTTAATCAAGGGCTCCCAACCCTGCTCTCTGGGTGCTCCAAGAAGGACCTCCGGCAGAACCCGCAGAGCAGACTTGACATTCCTCATAAGTCAAACAGCCCCTTTTTGAACCAAACCTTCCAGACTCTTCTTTAGTGTCATACCAAGGGGCACAAAGCTGTTTGCAAAACCCTTCTTCTGGTGCCTTTGACAATGCACAACTTTGTGCTCCAATGGCTGTGCTAACAGCATCGGGCCAGGAGAGTGAGTGCAGCCTAAGGGCTGTCAATCATGGTGCCCACTGTGTGACCGCTGTGGATCTGCATGTGTGCAGAAGGGACTCCTGGCCTGAGGTGCATGGGTCTGGTTATGATTTGTGTGGGGTACTAGTCTCACTCCGCCAGCAACAGGTTCCTGAGGTGTTAATCTGTTTACCTAACAATAACTCCTTTGTGCTCTGTATTGATTGGTCAATTGTTAATACATATCCTGTATACATTACCAATTCTCTGGAGTTATCTGGCCAGGAGATACCTCCTAGCCAGGCTGCCCCACTGTGACTCTGCCTGACCAACACGGCTCCAATGTCTGCGGTTTCACTTCTATAATAAAGGCGATTGTTTAAATACCTACTGAAGGCTCCAGAATTAGTTATCTCGAACCAGAGCAAAGCACTGAGCACTCTTGTTTGAGAAGAAGTGTCCAACAGATGACAGCAACACATGCCTTACTCCTAGGTAGTTGAAATGCCCCGAATGATACACAAGGGAGAACTTGGGAAAGGCTGGCCATATTTAGCAGCTTCTTCATTAGTGAGAACAGCAACTTCTGCTTCTTAATCTTTGTCTCCCCTATATTGTGCATGCAGCTGCTGCAGCAACTTGGGAGCAAGGCCACATATCTCCTTTGTCTTGTGATGCTGCTGCCCTTGCTCCCCAACTCAGCACAGGTCTCACGTTGCAAGCACGTCCAAATCCCAAGTGGATACTGTAGCAGGACCCTGGAATCTGAATAGCCTCCAAATACAGTTCTGAGGTTCACTCTTCCCTAACCATTGTCCCAGCCCAGCCTGTACCTTCTACCAACACTGCTGGGAGCTCTGGACTACTGAGGCATGCTGCAGGAATGGCCATTCTACAAATAATTAGGAGAAATAAACAGATAAGCAGTGTCTTTTTCTTAAAGCCCCAGCTCCTGGAGATTCTCACATAATCGCAGGACTCCATTTTCAGTTCTTTAACACAGAAATTTCTAGCTTTCATGGCTATGGACCCCTCAGTGAGTGATTGCATATAAGAACATAAGAACATAAGAAAGGCCGTACCGGGTCAGACCAAAGGTCCATCTAGCCCAGTATCTGTCTACCGACAGTGGCCAATGCCAGGTGCCCCTGAGGGAGTGAACCTAACAGAGTGATCTCTCTCCTGCCATCCCCATCCACTCCTCTGACTAGACAGAGGCTAGGGACACCCCATCCTGGCTAGCTATTTATGGACCATTTTATGGACTTATTCACCAGTCCAGTTCCAGTCCCTTATAAACTAGCCTATACAACTTCCTCCACTCTCAGTCCACAAAGTTCCTGCGTCCACAAGTTGAGCCCAGAAAGAAACTTTTATTTGTTTTTTTTATTTTGCTGCCTACCTGCTGCCTATTTTGACCTTAATTCTTGTATTATTATGGGAATAAAAAAATTTTTAAAAATCACTTTTCACTCATCTTCACTCATTTCATTATATATCATGTATACATCTTATCATCTCTTCTTCTTCTTCCTCCTCTAAATTTCCTCTTTTTTCTTTCCCTCATCTGGGTAACTAACCTTTAAATCATTTTTCTCTTTTTCTTTCTCTTTTTTTTAGTAGTGCTAGAATATCTTTTTGATATGAGACCACATCTGTGTACAGTAGTATTAGATGTGGATATATATTCAATAATATATTCTAATATATATATATTCTTATTCTATTTCTCTTCCTTTTTAATGATTCCTAACATCCTGTTTGCTTTTTCCTCTGCACTGCACAGAACTATCACATCTTCAGAGAACTATCCACCATAACTCCAAGATCTTTTTTCCTTCGTTGTAGCTGTAAATTAGCCCCCTGTATATGTTGTATTATATGTATTTTTATTATTTTTTTTTATTTACTTTACTTTTATTTTTTTTTTTTTTCATTTTTTTTTGCATTTTGTCACAATAACTTTTTTTTTTTCTTTTTTTCTTTGAAGTTCTTCACTTTCTGCTTTTGTCTTAACTATCTTGAGTAGTTTAGTGTCATCTGCAAACTTTGCCACCTCACTGTTTACCTTCAGTCCAGAATTGAATAATAAATTGAATAGGATTGGTCCTAGGACTGACCCTGATTTACCCCCACACCCATTCCCCCTTTTTATCTTTCATTTTATCCTACCCTTCCCTCCTGAAGGACCTTTCCTTTTATCCATCACAGTTCAATTTCCATGAAGCCTTTTTCTTAGGACCTTGTCAGAGCCTTTTATTACATCTACCTTGTCAAAGGCTCTGTCTTCTATTGACACTATTGTCCACGGATCCCCCTTGTCCTGTTGTTTGTTTGAACCACAAGAACTCTAGAAGAGATTAGTAAGAGATTTTACTTTTTTGAAACCATCTTGACTTTGCTCATTTTTTATGTTTTTTTATGTGTGTTCTTTTTTTTTTCTCTTACACTTTTGTTTTACTATTTTGTAATTACCAGTTAGACCCCTTTAGGTCTGTAATTTGATCACCCCCTAGGCCCTTTTTATTAAATATTGTTATTATTTTAAGGCATTTTTAAGCTTGGATTAGGTTTTGCACCTAAGTTATTGGTTCCCGTGGTTTGGGTAGTTCCATTTCACTTCATTTTTCAGTTTTCTTTTGGTCTCTAGTGACTTATTGCTTGTTATCTTGGTGACTTGTTAATGTTGAGTTCACACTAATTCCTAAACCCTGACAGTGACTCCCTCACACACCTCAGAAGTGTCACCTACCTCAGATTTGTCAATAGCAAAAGCAGCCTCAGCATCCTAAAGAAGAAGACTGAAGCAAAAGTTGAAGACTTTTTTCCATCTTTAAAGCTCATTCTTTTTTCATTTTTTTTTCATCGTTTGTTTTTTTTTGCATTTTTCCTACTGGGCTTGATGTACTTTTAGCAGGTTTCCTGCTTTTTATGACATTTTGTTATTATTTTTGCTCCTTTTATTTGGCTTTTATCTTTACACTCTTCTTCTTAAGTCTTCAGTGTTTTCTTTGCTTTTGCTTGCACTGTTGTTTACTTTTTTTGCTTTTTCTTTTTGTTTTTTGACTCTTACTTTTCTTTTTTTCTTTTTGTAAAGCTTTTTTTTTTCTTTTAGTTTTTTTACTGTTTTTTTTATTTGGGGTACTTTTTTTGTTAATTTTCTGTTTTTCTTGAATGGGCACTATTATGGCTTTTTCTTTTTTTGGCAGTCTCAACTTGCTTTTTAACTTTGTTACTAACTGTACCTTTTTTTGTACCTTCCCCCTTTTGAAATTAAAAGCCACAGTGTTTTGCTTTTGAGAGTTTATTCCAGGCCACAGGGGTTGTGGGATGTTGAATGCTATTGTATTTCCTGTTGTTTTATGCTATATTTACCTTGGTCACCATTTCCCTGCTCCTATCCAGGATGGACCAGCTCCTGCGCTCTCCTCAGGGGTTCCGTATCAGCTGCTCCATGAAGCAGTCATTTAAAAGCCATTTAAATGAAGCAGTCAATTTTATCTCTGCAGAAATCCTATGAGTGAAATGTTCCCAGTCAATATGGAAATCCCAATATTATCCCTTTCTTATTTTTTATACTTGATTATTAATTATATTTTTTTAGCATTTCCTTCATCATCCCACTGTTCTTGGTCTGCAATTGATTTACTGGTAGATCCTTACTAGATATTGTTTTTTAGATATAGAGACTCTATGGAACCTGACTATTCGGCTTAAGATTTTACTTCATTTGAATCTACCTTTTTTTTAACACTTACTTTAACATTTCTCACACTCTCCCTGTCTGTCTGTCCTGTCCTTTTGTGATTTGAATGATTGTCCCATTGATTGGTCTGTTTCCACCAGGTTTCCCAGATTGTGTGATATCTATATTCTCCTATTATCACTATATCCTCTTTATCACCATCTTATTATTTTCCCTTCTTATTTATTATTTAGGCACTCTAAAAAGCTTGTCCTTAGACTTTAGCCATTTTTTTACCTAGTTCTGATGTGCTTGTCCTTGTTTTTTAGCTCTTTACTTTCTGATCTGGCCTTACTTTATACTTCTCTTTCTCATGCCTTCTGATCTCTTCTCATCTCTCTCCTCCTCTGTCTAAGACTCTCTTATCTCTTAAGTGTCTCCCTCTCCAGTCTGCTCTTTTTTCCCCTCTGTCCCTCCTCTCTGCTCTTCAACCTTAGAAGCCCTTAGTTCCACTTTGCTCTTTAAAAACTTTAATGTCTTATTTTTTCCATCTCAGTGCCATCTCCTCCTGTCCCCGTTCGTTTCCCCCATCCCCCCAGTTCCGCTCCCCTCATCCCTCCCCTCCCCCTCACTGATGTCATGAAGCCTCTCTGCCTGCACTCCCTCTCCGCATCCTTACCCACTCATTTGCTGCCTCCATGCCTGCTTCCACCTGCCTGGCCAGAGTCTTCTGATTTCCAGGCTATCCCTCCCAGCCTTCCTGGTCCTCCCTTTCTTCTCCTCACCTTCTACTCGCCTGTACTTCCGACCTACACCTCCCCACCACTACACAGCCCAGCATATAACATGCTCTAGATCCCTCCCCCACATCCACCGCGCCTCTATCCACCAGACCTCCCTACCACTCCACCTGCCCACCCACCAGACCCAGCTATCTCATCCACGGAACCTCAATACTATCCTGGTAACACTTACTCTTTTCCTGGAACCCCAGTTCCTCCCCGTGAGGCAACCTCAGTGCGAGAGGCAACTGGGGGCAACCCCAGACTGAGAAGGTTTCCTCCTGCCAACCTCAGCCTCCCTTTCCTGGCTCCTGTTCTTCTACCTCTTCAGCACAGCTCTGCTCAACACCCCCTTCCCTGGCTACAGTGTCCTCCCAAAGTAGAGCAGCCTCTGTCCTCTGGCTTCTTCCTCCTCCTCCTAGACCCTCCCCTCCCTGGCCTCCACTTCAATAGCTCCTGCCCTCTCTCTCAGGGCCACCAACTGCACTGGACACATCCACACCCACTCCACATAATCACATGGTCCCACCACAGTGGGACAGGCCCACTATCGCCACAGTCAGTGCAATAAACTGCAATTGGAAACTCACCTGCAGTGTTGTGGTTTAGTGCTTTTAGGGCATTTTTTTGAAAGGTTTGGGGAAAAAAGTAGTTTTGGAATGTTTTTGGGGGCTTAGGGGGCACGGGGGCTCCCAGGCCCCTTGCGAGGGCCCTCCCTCCCAGAGGGGGCTGGCCCTCAAACCTGCCTGCTAGGCCCTGTTAGCAGCCGCCCTGGCCTGGCTTGGCCTGGCCTACAAGCCCCTGTGCGCCTGCCTCAGCCAATCCCATGCCCCAGCCACAGCACCGCCTGGCCCAACCACAAAGAGCACCAGCAGCCTCAAACTCCTCTCCAGCAAAAACAAAGCAACAACACAAACAGACAACCAAAACAACAAACAACCAAACACAAACAAACACCCTCCCCACACTTTATCATCTTTTACATCTCATGATTTTAAATCCAGTCTCATGATTTAAATGGGGTTGACTCATAATGCCACTGTGCAAGACATCTGGGATTCTGTGTGCAACTCTGGTCATCCACTCTCAAGAAAGTACAGGTTTAAGAACCTGGACCAGGAGCAGAGAAGGGCTACAAGGACAATCAGGCAAATGGAGAGCCTGAGTTACAATGAGACTAGAAGAGCTTAGCTTGTTTAACGTAGCAAAATGAAGGCTGAAAGGCATCTAACTGCTCTCTATAAATACATCAGAGGTAAATGCCAGGGAGGGAGAAGGGTCCGGATCCTAAAAGGTATTTAGGTGACTAACATCCACTGCAAGTTAGGTGTTTAAATGCTTTGAGGATTTGGTCCAAGAGCTATTTGAGCTAGAAGACAATGTTGGTACAACAACAAATGGGTATAAATTGGCCATGAAATTGGCTCTGTGGATGAGGGGAAAGCAGTGGACTTGACTTTAGCAAAGCTTTTGATACGGAATCCCACAGTATTCTTGCCAGCAAATTAAAGAAATATGGGCTGGATGAATAAACTATAAGGTGGATAGAAAGCTGGCTAGATCATCGGGCTCAACGGGTAGTGATCATAGAATCATAGAATCATAGAATTCAAGATCAGAAGGGACCATTATGATCATCTAGTCTGACCTCCTGCAAGATGCAGCCACATAAGCCGATCCACCCACTCCTGAACTAATTCTCTCCCTTGACTCTGCTGTTGAATGCTCCAAATCATGATTTAAAGACTTCAAGTAGCAGATAATCCACCAGCAAGCGACCCCTGCCCCATGCTTCGGAGGAAGGCGAAAAACCTCCAGGGCCACTGCCAATCTACCCTGGAGGAAAATTCCTTCCCGACCCCAAATATGGCGATCAGCTGAACCCCGAGCATGTGGGCAAGACTCTCCAGCCAGACCCTCTGGAAAAGGCTAACAATATTCCAACATTGACCCTTTGTACTAATTACCAGTGTGGCACGTTATTGACCTATTGACTAAACCCGTTATCCTATCATACCATCCCCTCCATAAACTTATCCAGCTTAATCTTAAAGTCATGGAGGTCCTTCGCCCCCACTGTTTCCCTCGGTAGGCTGTTCCAGAATTGCACTCCTCTGATGGTTAGAAACCTTCGTCTAATTTCAAGCCTAAATTTCCTGACTGACAATTTATATCCGTTTGTCCTCGTGTCCACATTAGCACTGAGCTGAAATAATTCCTCTCCTTCCCTGGTATTTATCCCTCTGATATATTTAAAGAGTGCAATCATATCGCTTCTTATCCTTCTTTTGGTTAAGGAAAACAAACCGAGCTCCTCAAGTCTCCTTTCATACGACAGGCTTTCCATTCCTCGGATCATTCTAGTGGCCCTTCTTTGTACCCGTTCCAGTTTGAATTCATCCTTCTTAAATATGGGAGACCAAAACTGCACACAATACTCCAAATGAGGTCTCACCAATGCCTTATATAACAGGACTAGCACCTCCTTATCTCTACTAGAAATACCTCGCCTAATGCATCCCAAGACCGCATTAGCTTTTTTAACGGCCACATCACATTGCCTACTCATAGTCATCCTACGATCAACCAGGACTCCTAGGTCCTTCTCCTCCTCCGTTACTTCCAACTGGTGCGTCCCCAGCTTATAACTAAAATTCTTGTTAGTCATCCCTAAATGCATAACCTTACACTTCTCATTATTGAATTTCATCCTGTTACTAATACTCCAGTTTACAAGGTCATCCAAATCTCCCTGGAGGATATCCCGATCCTTTTCCGAATTGGCAATACCTCCCAACTTTGTGTCATCCACAAACTTTATCAGCCCACTCCTACTTTTGGTTCCGAGGTCAGCGATAAATAGATTAAATAAAATCGGACCCAAAACCGAACCTTGAGGAACTCCACTGGTAACCCCCCTCCAACCCGACAGATCACCCTTCAATACGACCCTCTGCAGTCTCCCCTTTAACCAGCTCCTTATCCACCTCTGGATTTTAATTTCGATCCCCATCTTTTCCAATTTAACCAGTAATTCCTCATGTGGTACCGTATCAAACGCCTTACTGAAATCAAGATATATTAGATCCACCGCATTTCCCTTGTCTAAAAAATCTGTTACTTTCTCAAAGAAGGAGATCAGGTTGGTATGGCACGATCTACCTTTCGTAAAACCATGCTGTAATTTGTCCCAGTTGCCATTGGCCTCAAGGTCCGTAACCACTCTCTCCTTTAAAATTTTTTCCATGACTTTGCATACTACAGATGTTAAACTAACAGGCCTGTAGTTACCTGGGTCACTTTTTTTCCCCTTCTTGAATATAGGAACTATATTAGCTAATCTCCAGTCAAACGGTACAACCCCCGAGTTTAGAGATTTATTAAAAATCATCGCTAACGGGCTTGCAATTTCACTCGCCAATTCCCTTAATATTCTAGGATGAAGATTATCCGGGCCCCCTGATTTACTTCCATTAAGCTGTTCAAGTTTGGCTTCTACCTCAGATACCGTAATGTCTACCCCCATATCTTCATTCCTGTCAGTCCCTCTACCACTATTCCTTAGCCCTTCATTAGCCTCATTAAAGACTGAGGCAAAATATTCGTTTAGATATTGTGCCATGCCAAGATTATTCCTAATCTCCACTCCGTTTAAAGTTTTAAGCTGTCCCACTTCTTCCTTCTTGGTTTTCTTCCTATTTATATGGCTAAAAAACCTTTTGCTATTGGTTTTAATCCCCTTCGCTAGGTCCATCTCCATCAATGGCTCCATGTCTAGTTAGCAGCCAGTATTAAGCAGATTGCACCAAGGGTTGGTCCAGGGGCCGGTTTTGGTCAATATCTTCATTAATGATCTGGAGGATGGCATGGATTGCACTCTCAGCAAGTTTGCAGATGACACTAAACTGGGAGGAGTGGTAGATACACTGGAGGGTAGGGATAGGATACAGAGGGACCTAGACAAATTAGAGGATTGGACCAAAAGAAATCTGATGAGGTTCAACAAGGACAATTGCAGAGTCCTGCACTTAGGACGGAAGAATCCCACGCACTGCTACAGACTAGGGACCGAATGGCTAGGCAGCAGTTCTGCAGAAAAGGACCTAGGGGTTACAGTGGACGAGAAGCTGGATTTTAGTAAACAGTGTGCCCTTGCAGAACTACTAACTGTGTATGTATTCGACATCGGTGAGGCCTTATCTGGAATACTGTGTCCAGTTTTGGGCCCCACACTACAAGAAGGATGTGGAAAAATTGGAAAGAGTCCAGCGGAGGGCAACAAAAATGATTAGGGGGCTGGAGCACATGACTTATGAGGAGAGGCTGAGGGAACTGGGATTGTTTAGTTTGCAGAAGAGAAGAATGAGGGGGGATTTGATAGCTGCTTTCAACTACCTGAAAGGGGGGTTCCAAAGAGGATGGATCTAGACTGTTCTCAGTGGTAGCAGATGACAGAACAAGGAGTAATGGTCTCAAGTTGCAGTGGGGGAGGTTTAGGTTTTATATTAGGAAAAACTTTTTCACTAGGAGAGTGGTGAAGCACTGGAATGGGTTACCTAGGGAGGTGGTGGAATCTCCTTCCTTAGAGGTTTTTAAGCTCAGGCTTGACAAAGCCCTGGCTGGGGTGATTTAGTTGGGAATTGGTCCTGCTTTGAGCAGGGGGTTGGACTAGATGACCTCCTGAGGTCCCTTCCAACCGTGATATTCTATGATTCTATGAATAAATTTAGGCTGGAAATAGGAAGAAGGTTTCTAAACATTAGAGGAATGAGGCTCTGGACTGGCCTCCCAATAGGAGCAATGGGGGCAAGAAACCTTACTGGTTTGAAGATGAAGCTTGATAAGTTTATGAACAGGATGATATGATGATAGAAGTTGACTGGATCTGATGACCCGGGAGGTCCCTTCCTGTCCTGTGTTCCTATAATTTGGGAGCTCTTGGGATTTGTAATAGTGGATCAGCCCCACTGTAACTGAGTGGGGGCTCTCTCTGCAGCCACACATTTGCTAATATCAGAGTAGCAGCTGTTACACTAAGGTACTCATGTGCACTGTGAGTAGAATTCAAAGTGTTTCTGCATGTGACATCTAATCACAACATTCATGGGGCTTATCGTGTGATCATGCCCTATCTTTCACTGCTATGCATGGATGGACTCCTTACCCAGTCCAAAGGATGAAGTCCGGATCAGGCAGGATCGCCTTCATGGCATAAATGGAGGAGTTTATGAGAATCCAAGGAGAATCACACATGTAATTTCCCCATGTGCCTGCATCGTACACTGGCTTGGAGCCAGCAGACGGACACACCTGGAGAGGGTCGGTTGCCACTCTGTATTCTGGGTCCAAATGGAGGTCTGTGATATGCCAAAAGTGACCTGCCAAAGACAGAACAAACACCACAGTGCAGTGCAATCAAACACCTGAAGTAGCTGTGCCAGCTGGGAAGCCATGGGGTCAGAGAGCATTATACAGCTATACTTCTACTTCTTATTCCCAAACCAGCATCATATGGGAAGTTTACTGACATAATTATCAAGCCCGCAGTAGAGGCTCAGTGAGGAGGGCACTGGCCTGGGAGTTGCAATTCCCTCCTCTGCCACAGACTTTCTGTGTGACCTGGGGTAAGTCACATAGTCTCTCCAAGCCTCAGTTCCCATCTGTAACAAGGGGCTAATAGAAGTGCCTTGTGTCCCGGGGGTAAATACAGTACAGAGTGTTAGGTGTTCAGATACTGCACTGATGGGGGCCAGGTATGTACCACAGACAGACAGGATAATACTATACAGCATGGTCCAAATAAACACACACTGCTGGGCAGTGCAATTCAAACTAAGCACTCGGTGTGCACAGCTGCAGAGACTGAGGGTCAGTTAGAGCTAACAACACAATGTAACTGCAGTGAGTGGACAATCCCTGACCTAGGTAATCCCTACCAGAAAGTTAAACATGCCTTGTGTCTTCAATAAACTCAGTAGTGCTGCATCATGAGAGGGTTGAGGGCTTCTACTTCCACCATAAGACCCCATAGTACAGTCAGGCAAATGATAAACAGAATTATTATCAGTGTGACTTTCCAAAAGCAGCCCCCAGCACGCAGCCTAGTAGAACCCCTTGCCAAGCCAGAGAGCAGCACGTGGATTCTGGGCAGCTAAATCTCAGCTAGGGTCAGAGTCGGGTAAGCTGGAGCCCGTTCGCACTGGTTCCCACGAACTGGTTGTTAAATTTAGAAGCGGTTTTAGGACCACTTGTTAACTGGCTTCCCTGGGAGGGAAGGTTTGATGGGCTCTGGCTGGGAAGCCTGTAATTCCTGCTCCCGGCCGCCAGGGGGCGCCATGCTGCGCTGCGGGAGCCATGTGAGCTGCCTCCTGGCCCTGTTGCTGCTGCTGCTCCTTGGACCTCTGGCCCTGGGGCTCCTGCTTCTGCCTGGTGGGTCCCCGGCTGCGTCCTGCTGCTCGGGCTGCTCCCAGCCCCTCCCCCGCCTTCCCTGCCCACAGCCAGCCCCTGCCACAGCCCCTGCCACCCCCTTGCCCCTGCCCGCAGCCCCTGCCTGCAGCCACCCCTGCCACAGCCCCTGCCACCGCCACCGCCTCTGCCCACAGCCCCTGCCACCCCCTTGCCCCCTGCCACAGCCCCTGCCACCCCCTTGCCCCCTGCCCGCAGCCCCTGCCTGCAGCCGCCCCTGCCACAGCCCCTGCCACCCCCTGCCACCGCCTCTGCCCACAGCCCCTGCCACCCCCCTTGCCCCCTGCCCGCAGCCCCTGCCTGCAGCCAGCCCCTGCCCACAGCCCCTGCCACCCCCCCACCCCTGCCACAGCCCTTTCCCCGCCACAGCCTGTCTGCACCACCTGCCCACAGCCAGCCCCTGTTGCAGCCAGCCCGTGTCACACTCCCTGCCTCCAGCTAGCCCTGCCCCACGCCCCTGTCTGCAGCCAGCCCCATGTCCACTGGTGCCCTGCAGTTCCCAGGGCAGTAACCCTGCACACCTGCTTCAATGAGGGGGGGCAGGGAGCAGCTGGGACCCACACCTGTGCCCACCCTAGGGTGACCAGACAGCAAGTGTGAAAAATCGGGACGGGGTGAGAGGTAATAGGAGCCCATATAAGAAAAAGACCCAAAAATTGAGACTGTCCCTATAAAATTGGGACATCTGGTCACCCTAGCACACCCCAAGGGAGTGGCAGGGACCCACACATGTGAAACGGAGCTCATTTCTAGTTCAGGCCCATCTTTTTAAAAAAGAACTTTAGGTAGGGTTAACATACATCTGTATTTTCCTGGACATGTCAGGCTTTTAGGTTCTTAAATCTCTGTCTGGGTGGTAAATTTTAAAAATTCCTCCCGGGAAAATACAGACGTATGGTAACCCTGTTGGTACAAAAAATACATGCTCTGGCACATCCCTTAAATCAGAACTTTTTATAGGGAACCGGTTGTTAAGATTTTAGCAGCTCATCACTGGTCAGAGTCAAAACAAGGAGCCTCCCTGAACTGAGCAATCTGGAAGAGGGAGAGATGGGGGTTGTTCCTCAGGACAGAAAAGCTGCCCTGTGTTCATCTCCCTATTGTTGCTTGGTATTTGCAGGAGGGGAACGTGGCAGAGGCTTTGCTGAATGGTGCTGTGTTGGTGGAACAAGGCCTCTGTAAGTGGAAGACCCAGAGAGGATTTTGGGTTTTCTTAACTGCAGCCTCCCATGCAGTGCCTTAGCCTTTTCTTCTTGGGCAGTGCACACCTGGTGAACTCCAGCATTTGGAGGAGCCTCCTGCAGACGGAGCTCAGGTGCTGTTAGTCACCACTGCTCTGTGCAGGTGACATGGCCACCCTGGCAGTGCAACAGTGGGAGAACTGTAAACATGCTGGTATAGACACTGTCAGGCTGGCTATTCCTGCACAGGGCTTGGACTGGCAGGGTTTCTGCTGGTTCCTTCCCCTGGAGGGGCTGTCCTGGGTTCTGCGAGGATGAGTGAACTGTTTCTTTAAAATCTGCAGCAAGACAAGGGTAAGGAAGTTTTCAGGTAGTAGATGCATGCTGAAGCAGGAACAGACAGATGCCAGACAGATTTCCCTGTGGCAGGAAAAGGCCAGGGTAGAGACCATCAAATCGTGGAAATCAACGAATGGCTACGCAGATGGTGTCGGAGAGAAGGGTTGGGATTCTTTGACCATGGGATGGTCTTCCAAGAAGAAGGATTGCTAGGCAGAGACAGGCTCCACCTCACGAAGAGAGGGAAGAGCATCTTTGCAAGCAGGCTGGCTAACCTAGTGAGGAGGGCTTTAAACTAGGTTCACCGCGGGAAGGAGACCAAAGCCCCGAGGTAAGTGGGGAAGTGGGATACCGGGAGGAAACACAAGCAGGAGAGTGCAAGAGGGGAGGACTCCTGTCTCAGACCGAGAAAGCGGGACAATCAGCGAGTTATCTTAAGTGCCTATACACAAATGCAAGAAGCCTGGGGAACAAGCAGGGAGAACTAGAAGTCCTGGCACAGTCAGGGAATTATGATGTAATTGGAATAACAGAGACTTGGTGGGATAACTCACATGATTGGAGTACTGTCATGGATGGATATAAACTGTTCAGGAAGGACAGGCAGGGCAGAAAAGGTGGGGGAGTTGCATTGTATGTAAGAGAGCAGTATGACTGCTCAGAGCTCCAGTATGAAACTGCAGAAAAACCTGAGTGTCTCTGGATTAAATTTAGAAGTATGAGCAACAAGGGTAATGTCGTGGTGGGAGTCTGCTACAGACCACCAGACCAGGGGGATGAGGTGGACGAGGCTTTCTTCCAGCAACTAACAGAAGTTGCTAGATCACAGGCCCTGGTTCTCATGGGTGACTTTAATCACCCCGATATCTGCTGGGAGAGCAATACAGCGGTGCACAGACAATCCAGGAAGTTTCTGGAAAGTGTAGGGGACAATTTCCTGGTGCAAGTGCTGGAGGAACCAACTAGGGGAAAAGCTCTTCTTGACCTGCTGCTCACAAACAGGGAAGAAATAGTAGAGGAAGCAATAGTGGATGGGAACCTGGGAGGCAGTGACCATGAGATGGTCGAGTTCAGGATCCTGACACAAGGAAAAAAGGAAAGCAGTAGAACAGAGACCCTGGACTTCAGAAAAGCAGACTTTGACTCCCTCAGGGAACTGATGGGCAAGGTCCCCTGGGAGAATAACATGACGGGGAAAGGAGTCGAGGAAAGCTGGCTGTATTTTAAAGAAACCTTATTGAGGTTGCAGGAACAAACCATCCCGATGTGTAGGAAGAAAAGTAAATATGGCAGGCAACCAGCTTGCCTTAACAGTGAAATCCTTGCTCATCTTAAACACAAAAAAACAGCTTACAAGAAGTGGAAGATTGGACAAATAACCAGGGAGGAGTATAAAAGTATTGCTCAGGCATGCAGGTGTGAAATTAGGAAGGCCAAATCACACTTGGAGTTGCAGCTAGCCAGAGATGTTAGGAGTAACAAGAAGGGTTTCTTTAGGTATGTTAGCAACAGGAAGAAAGTCAAGGAAAGTGTGGGCCCCTTGCTGAATGAGGGAGGGAACCTAGTGACGGAGGATGTGGAGAAAGCTAGTGTACTCAATGCTTTTTTTGCCTCTGTCTTCACAGACAAGGTCAGCTCCCAGACAGCTGCACTCTGCAGCACGGTATGGGGAGGTATGGGGAGGAGGTGACCAGCTCTCTGTGGAGAAAGAAGTAGTTCGGGACTATTTAGGAAAGCTGGACGAGCACAAGTCCATGGGGCCGGATGCGCTGCATCCGAGGGTGCTAAAGGAGTTGGCCGATGAGATTGCAGAGCCATTGGCCATTATCTTTGAAAAATCATGGCGATCGGGGGAGGTCCCGGACGAATGGAAAAAAGCTAATGTAGTGCCCATCTTTAAAAAAGGGAAGAAGGAAGATCCAGGGAACTACAGGCCAGTCAGTCTCACCTCAGTCCCTGGAAAAATCATGGAACAGGTCCTCAAGGAATCAATTCTGAACCACTTAAAGGAGGGGAAAGTGATCAGGAACAGTCAGCATGGATTCACCAAGGGCAAGTCATGCCTGACTAACCTAATTGCCTTCTATGATGAGATAACCGGCTCTGTGGATGAGGGGAAAGCAGTGGATGTGCTATTTCTGGACTTTAGCAAAGCTTTTGATACAGTCTCCCACAGTATTCTTGCCAGCAAGTTAAAGAAGTCTGGGCTGGATGAATGGACGGTAAGGTGGATAGAAAACTGGCTAGATGGTCGGGCTCAACGGGTAGTGATCAATGGTTCCATGTCTAGTTGGCAGCCGGTATCAAGTGGAGTGCCCCAAGGGTCGGTGCTGGGGCCGGTTTTATTCAATATCTTCATTAACGATCTGGAGGATGGTGTGGACTGCACCCTTAGCAAGTTTGCAGATGACACTAAACTGGGAGGAGTGGATAGGATACAGAGGGACCTAGACAAATTAGAGGATTGGGCCAAAAGAAATATGATGAGGTTCAACAAGGACAAGTGCAGAGTCCTGCACTTAGGACGGAAGAATCCCATGCACTGTTACAGACTAGGGACCGAATGGCTGGGCAGCAGTTCTGCAGAAAAGGACCTAGGGGTTACGGTGGACGAAAAGCTGAATATGAGTCAACAGTGTGCCCTTGTTGCCAAGAAGGCTAATGGCATTTTGGGTTGTATAAGTAGGGGCATTTCCAGCAGATCGAGGGATGTGATCATTCCCCTCTACTCAGCACTGGTGAGGCCTCATTTGGAGTACTGTGTCCAGTTTTGGGCCCCACACTACAAGAAGGATGTGGATAAATTGGAGAGAGTCCAGCGGAGGGCAACAAAAATGATTAGGGGGCTGGAGCACATGACTTATGAGGAGAGGCTGAGGGAACTGGGATTGTTTAGTCTGCAGAAGAGAAGAATGAGGGGGGATTTGATAGCTGCTTTCAACTACCTGAAAGGGAGTTCCAAAGAGGATGGATCTAGACTGTTCTCAGTGGTAGAAGATGACAGAACAAGGAGTAATGGTCTCAAGTTGCAGAGGGGGAGGTTTAGGTTGGACATTAGAAAAAACTTTTTCACTAGTAGGGTGGTGAAGCACTGGAATGGGTTACCTAGGGAGGTAGTGGAATCTCCTTCCTTAGAGGTTTTTAAGGTCAGGCTTGAAAGCCCTGGCTGGGATGATTTAGTTGGGTTTGGTCCTGCTTTGAGCAGGGGGTTGGACTAGATGACCTCCTGAGGTCCCTTCCAACCCTGAGATTCTATGATTCTATGATTCAACTGCAGGGAGATGACTGTTGTCCTTATGCTAATCAAGTTCCTTGTTCGGTGTTGGAAGAAAGTGACTCCTTCTGCAATTCGTTACTGTGTTCTCTGCACGTGGGGGTTCTGGGGAAGCCAGCACTTTCTGAGCTGAAGCTCTTTGCCCCACAATATTTTTTGACCCCACAGCCACACACCCATCTCCTGCTGCCAGAACCCCATCCCCCAGTGGAATCCACAAATAAGCAGCTGCAGTTTAGTGGAGTGGGAGGATGGAGGAGCAGGCCATAGAGTCAGCCCTTTCTATGGGCTCCCTTCTGGTTTTTGCTCCTCTTGGTTGTAGCAGTGAAGCAGAGCCCCTGCCATCCATTTACAAAACGTTAGCCCAGCCTGGCTGTCTGCTGAGTAGCATTTCAGGGGAAGAGTTTAGTTCTGACTTGATCTTCTCCCTGTGGGGAACCATTTCCCTGACTCCCTGAGCTCCTGCAGTAACTGAGCCCTTGTCTACTCTGTGCATGCACACAAACACCATTCCTAATGCAGACTCTCAGAATAGTATCTGAAAAGGAACTAGCTCTGGTTGAAGTCATATTGCAGATGGCAAGTGAGTTCTGGGCTCCATCAGCTACAGGTGAGCTCTTGACTGACGCCTGCCTCTATACAGAAAGGATGGGCTCCACCTAAACCAAAACCGAACCAGACTGGTGGCATGTAAAAATGAACATAGAGATGTTTTTAAATTAAGGGCTGGGGAAAAGCCAGCGAGTATGGAGAAGCACATGGTTCAGACAGAGACATCCCTTAGGGGAGGATTTATTAAAGGGGATTCTTTATATCGTAGTAAAGAGAGCATAGAAGTTGATAATGTACAGGTAGGAACTGAAGAGAAAAAGTTAAACATGAAAAAAGTCCCATTGCTACATCACAACTTCAGACTGACCAATTTTATAAGTGCTCGTCTACAGATACAATAAGTTTAAATACTATGATGGGCGCACTTGAGTGCCTGGCATTAAATGAGGATATTGATATAATAGGCATCACAGAAACTTTGGTGGAATGCTGATAATCAATGAGACACAGTAATACCAGGGTACAAAATATATAGGAATAACAGAGTAAGTCATGCTGGTGAGGGAGTGGCACTATATGTGAAAGAAAGCACACAATCAAATACAGTATAGTCAAAATCTTAGATGAATCAGTAGAGCCACTGGATAAAGGAGCACTCAGGGAAGACTAGACCGTTGTGGCTGAAGCTAAATGAATTCTTTGCATTGGTCTTCCCTGCAGAGAGTCTGGGGGAGAATCCCCACGCCTAAGCCATCCTTTTTAGGTGGCAAATCTGAGGAACTGTTGTAGATTGAGGTGTCAATAGAAGAGGTTTGGGTACAAACTGATAAACAGTAATAAATCACCAGGACCAGATATATTCACCCAAGGGTTCTGAAGGATCTCAGCTATAAAATTGCAGAATTGCAGAACTGTGTATGTAACTTATCACTCAAATCAGCCTCTGGAGACTGGAGAATAGCTAATTAAGGCTGATTTTTAAAAAAGGCTCCAGAAGCAATCCTGGCAATTACAGGCCAGGATACCTAACTTCAGTACTAGGTAGATTGGTTGAAATTATCATAAAGAACAGAATGATCAGACATATAGATGAACCTGATTTGTTGGTGAAGAGTGAACATGAAATCTGTAAAGGAAATCATGCCTCACCAATGTATTAGAATTCTTTGAACTGATCAGCAAACGGGGATAAGGGTGATCCAGTGGATATTGTGTATTTGGATTTTCAAAAAGCCTTTGATGAAGTCCCCCACCAAAGGCTCTTAGGCAAAGTAAGGAGTCATGGGATAAGAGGGAAGGCCATATCATGGATCATAACTGGTTACAAACAAAGCAGAACGAAACAGTAGGAATAAATGGTCGGTTTTCATAGCAGAGAGAGGTAAATAGCAGGGTTCCCCAGTGATCTGTACTGGAACCAGTGCTGTTCAACATGTTCATAAATGATCTGGGAAAAGGGGTAAACAGTGAGGTGGCAAAGTTTGCAGATGATACAAAATTACTCAAAATTGTGAAATCCAAAGCAGACTGTGAAGATTTATGAAGAGATCTCACAAAAGTGGGAGACCGGGCAAGGAAATGGCAGATTAAATTCAGTGTTGATAAATGCAAAGTAGTAATGACAATGGAAAACATAATCCCAGTTATACATACAAAATGATGGGGTCTAAATTAGCTGTAACCACTCAAGAAAGAGATCTTAGAGTCATCATGGATAGTTCTCTGAAAACATCTGCTCAATAGTCAAATAAAGCTAACAGAAAGTGAGGAACCATTAGGAAAGGGATAGAAAACAAGACAGAAAATATCACAATGCCACTATATAAATCAGTGGTATGCCCTCATCTTGAATACTGCATGCAGTTCTGGTCACCCCATCTCAAAAAAGATATATTAGAATTGGAAAAGATACAGAGAAAGGCAACAAATATCATAAGGGTATGTAACAGCTTCCATATGAGAAGAGATTAAAAAGATTGGGACTGTCCAACTGGGAAAAGAGAGGACAGAGGGGGGATATGACTGAGGTCTATAAAATCATGACTGGTGTGGAGAAAGTGAATAAGGAAGCGTTATTTATCCCTTCACATTACATAACGTAGGAGATGACCCACTGATCACCCAGTGAAATTAATAGGCAGCACAAGGAGTAATGGTCTCAAGTTGCAGAGGGGGAGGTTTAGGTTGGACATTAGGAAAAACTTTTTCACTAGTAGGGTGGTGAAGCACTGGAATGGGTTACCTAGGGAGGTGGTGGAATCTCCTTCCTTAGAGGTTTTTAAGGTCAGGCTTGACAAAGCCCTGGCTGGGATGATTTAGTTGGGTTTGGTCCTGCTTTGAGCAGGGGGGTTGGACTAGATGACCTCCTAAGGTCCCTTCCAACCCTGAGATTCTATGATTCTGTGATTCTATGAGGAGGTTTAAAACAAACAAAAGGAAGAACTTTTTCACATAGTGCACAGTCAACCTGGGAAACTTGTTGCCAAGGGATGTTGCGAAGGCCAAAAGTATAACTGGGTTCTAAAAAGAATGAGAGAAGTTCATGAAGGATAAGTGCATCGATATCTATTATCCAAGATGATCAGGGACACAGCCCCATGCTGTGGGTGTCCCTAAGCGACTGATTGCCAGATGCTGGGAGTGGACACCAGGGAATGGATCACTCGATAAATTGCCCTGTTCTGTTCACTGTCTCTGAAGCATCTGGCACTGGCCACTGTTGGAAGACAGGATACTGAGCTACTTGGACCATTGGTCGGACCCAGTTATGGCCATTCTTATGAGATTCCAACGTCCCAGCAGCAGCAGAGTCCCCACAGTTCTGGTGTACAGTATTTCCAGGATGGCTGACAGGGTGGAGCAGGACTGATTGAGACATGGTACACTGTTGGCAGCACATCCATCATCCAGCAGGTTAAGGCCTGTGGTTTGGCGCTCCTCCTTTCCCTAAAGGTTCCCCAGTTCCTAATAAACCTAAACTCCTCCTCTAAACACCATCGTCTCACCCATACATTGAGATCTTGCAGTGCTGCCTGTCTAACTGGCCTGTGAGTGGAACTGGAAGCATTTCGGAGCACAGGTGCCAACTTTTGTTGGCACCGGTGGGTGTTCATTCCCCCATGGCCCCAGCCCCACCCCAACTCCACCCCCTCCCTGCCCCATTGGATCCCTCTCCAAATCCCCGCCCTGGCCCCGCCTCTTCCCCAAGAGTGCCGCGTTCCTCCTCCTTCCGCCTCTCTCCCAGGCTTGCCATGTGAAACAGCTGGGAAGGAGGGGGGAGAAGCAGGACATGGCAGTTCCCTGTGGGTGCGCCAGCCCTGGAGCACCCATGGAGTCGGCACCTATGTTTCAGAGAATACCACTAGGGAAGTCCTGGACTTCAATCTCTTTCCTAGCATCCTAAATTTGGCCTCCAGGACCTTTCTCCTACCTTTCCCTATGTCGCTGGTACCTACATGTTGTGACTACTGGCTCCTCCCCAGCACTGCACATAAGTCTATCTAGATGTCTCAAGAATCTGCAAGCTTTGCATCCAGCAGGGAATTCACCATGCGGTTCTCCAGGTCATCACAAACCCAACTATCTATGTATCAGAGGGGTAGCCGTGTTAGTCTGGATCTGTAAAAGCAGCAAAGAATCCTGTGGCACCTTATAGACTAACAGACGTTTTGCAGCATGAGCTTTCGTGGGTGAATACCCACTTCGTCAACTATCTATATTTCTAATAACTGAATCCTCCACTACTATTACCTCTTCCTATTGTCTCTTCCTAATAAATGGGGTCCCCTCGCCAGAGGGGTATCCTCAGTGTAAGAGGACACCAGGACATGATCTGGAAAGAGGCTGCCCTCAGTGGCTGCCCTGGCTGCTTAGGGTAAATTTCTGGCCTGTCTCACTCAGATTTGCTGGGGGGGCAGATGACCCCCCAGTCAGTGAACCTGTGCAGCAGCAGAGCAGGATACAAGCGGAGTGCTTCTCAAGCCCTAGAAGCCGGCCCTGGCTGAGAAACCTGGCCATGTGCCATGGACTTGTGTCCGGGATCCATGCATGATGCAAGATGCAAGTTGCGGGGAAGTGCACTCTGCTCCTCACTGGAGCTGCCGTGCTGAATGTGCAGCTGGAATGGGTCAGGGATCCTTGACTCAACTGCAACCATATAGCTTCCACCCCTCCTCCCCGCCCCCGGGGGCCTCACACTTGGAAGGGCAGAATTTTAGTACCAGGTGCATTGCCTCCTTTAAAGCTTCAACTATGAGGTGCATTTAATACAGCTATAGAATTACTAGCCACAAACATGCACTCTCATCAGTGAGGTCATACCAATTCAAAGCAGTCCCATAACCACAGACAGCTATATACCTCGCCAGCCCTTCCCCCTTCTCTATACTTGAATTGCACATTCCTCAGGGCAGAGTGCGTGTCTGTTATCGGCTGGAGCTGACATATGGTGCCTAAACCCAACACAATTAAAGGAACACTGTTAGCTTGCAGTCTAATTAATGAATTAGGTTGTTCCAGGCCTCTCCCCCAGCCCTAAGGACCCTGTCAATGGTTTGGTTTTTTTAACAATCTTTTTTACAATCCCGTTTTCCAGTTTTTTTTAAATATCATTCTCTCCCCTATTGCCCAGTGAAAAACACACACACAGAACCAGCTCCCTTAGCCACCAGCCCTACTGTGCTGCCAAATAAACCACACGAACAAACTGGACAGAGAAGGCCTTTGCCCTCTAATCTCTCTGTCACTTTGGGGGTAACCTGGGGGTTGCTGGGATAGTCGGTACACAGGGCACAAGTACAGAAGGGTGCCTTTTCTTAAGTTCGACATGTTTTTCCAGTAACAGGGGCAGGGCTGAGCTCTCTGCCATCCTGCGTAACCCAGCTTTCTGCCTGTGCTTCAAGGCAGGGGAGGTTTCAACACAATCTTATGTCAGTGGCCAGATGGAAATAAACTTCATGAATGCCAGGAGAGCCAGCCATGCACTGCCCCAGAAGTCATGGGTTTGTTTGTATCTTGCAGCTTGTTTAAAGAGATGTGAGCAAGCCAAGTTTAGTTTAGAAATCAAGTTATGGCAAACCTCCCCTTGGAAGAAGGAGCGCTTTCCCTACTTCTAGAGTAATCAGGCAGCCACAGAAAGCTCAAGGAGTCTGTTACCTTGGATGGTGGCAACGGTAGCAATTCTGCTGTGGATTAGAAGCAGCAGGAATCTCCAGGAATCCATCTGGAACAGGGAGTTCTGACAGCTGCTGCTGCTGCTTCTGACTAATTACCCACTTCGCGGTAGAGAAGAGAACCAATCCCAGGACGTTGTCACCTCACCTGACTCCATGGCAATGTGTCAACACCTCCAGCTTGCCTCAAGAAAGATAGTCTCAGCCAATGGGGTCAATTGTAATCAAGTCTGGGCAATGCTGCTGCTGTGAGTCCATGCAGGGAGAGGGGGGCTGTTTGTTCATATTTAACTGAATGCTCACTTTGCTCTATTTCCTTCAGGCCCTAGCACCCATGCAGGGACAGAGGAGTAGTGGCTTGCACCACCCCCACTCTACAGCTTCTGGGGGGCAATTCAATTCCTGGCATAGGCAAGGGTGAACTACAGGACCCTCTGAGCTGGTGGCATTCTCCAGGGAGGCATCCCGGCCCCTTTCGGCTGCTTAAGTTAGCAAAAAGGAGGCACAGTGCAGGGGTGAATTCCCCTCTTGGGGTCTGAATATTTAGATATCTCAAATACCTACCTTCAGTGCAGATTTCAGGTGGCCTGTTTGCTCACCTCATAGCCAGGCTCAGGATGCTTAGCTCTTCTCCTCCCTCACAAACCACTCCCCTCCCACCTCATCAATTTTCTTATCATAGAATCTCAGGGTTGGAAGGGACCTCAGGAGGTCATCTAGTCCAACCCCCTGCTCAAAGCAGGACCAAACCCAACTAAATCATCCCAGCCAGGGCTTTGTCAAGCCTGACCTTAAAAACCTCTAAGGAAGGAGATTCCACTACCTCCCTAGGTAACCCATGCCAGTTCTTCACCACCCTACTAGTGAAAAAGTTTTTCCTAATGTCCAACCTAAACCTCCCCCTCTGCAACTTGAGACCATTACTCCTTGTTCTGTCATCTTCTACCACTGAGAACAGTCTAGATCCATTCTCTTTGGAACCCCCTTTCAGGTAGTTGAAAGCAGCTATCAAATCCCCCCTCATTCTTTTCTTCTGCAGACTAAACAATCCCAGTTCCCTCAGCCTCTCCACATAAGTCATGTGCTCCAGCCCCCTAATCATTTTTGTTGCCCTCCGCTGGACTCTCTCCAATTTATCCACATCCTTCTTGTAGTGTGGGGCCCAAAACTGGACACAGTACTCCAAATGAGGCCTCACCAGTGCTGAATAGAGGGGAATGATCACATCCCTCGATCTGCTGGAAATGCCCCTACTTATACAACCCAAAATGCCATTAGCCTTCTTGGCAACAAGGGCACACTGTTGACTCATGTTCAGCTTTTCGTCCACCGTAACCCCTAGGTCCTTTTCTGCAGAACTGCTGCCCAGCCATTCGGTCCCTAGTCTGTAACAGTGCATGGGATTCTTCCGTCCTAAGTGCAGGACTCTGCACTTGTCCTTGTTGAACCTCATCATATTTCTTTTGGCCCAATCCTCTAATTTGTCTAGGTCCCTCTGAATCCTATCCCTACCCTCCAGCGTATCAACCACTCCTCCCAGTTAGTGTCATCTGCAAACTTGCTAAGGGTGCAGTCCACACCATCCTCCAGATCGTTAATGAAGATATTGAATAAAACCGGCCCCAGCACCGACCCTTGGGGCACTCCACTTGATACCGGCTGCCAACTAGACATGGAACCATTGATCACTACCCGTTGAGCCCGACCATCTAGCCAGTTTTCTAACCACCTTACTGTCCATTCATCCAGCCCATACTTCTTTAACTTGCTGGCAAGGAATACTGTGGGAGACTGTATCAAAAGCTTTGCTAAAGTCCAGAAATAGCACATCCACTGCTTTCCCCTCATCCACAAAGCCGGTTATCTCATCATAGAAGGCAATTAGGTTAGTCAGGCATGACTTGCCCTTGGTGAATCCATGCTGACTGTTCTTGATCACTTTCCCCTCCTTTAAGTGGTTCAGGATTGATTCCTTGAGGACCTGTTCCATGATTTTTCCAGGGACTGAGGTGAGACTGACAGGCCTGTAGTTCTCTGGATCTTCCTTCTTCCCTTTTTTAAAGATGGGCACTACATTAGCTTTTTTCCATTTGTCCGGGACCTCCCCCGATCGCCATGATTTTTCAAAGATAATGGCCAATGGCTCTGCAATCTCATCGGCCAACTCCTTTAGCACCCTCGGATGCAGCGCATCCGGCCCCATGGACTTGTGCTCGTCCAGCTTTCCTAAATAGTCCCGAACTACTTCTTTCTCCACAGAGAGCTGGTCACCTCCTCCCCATACCGTGCAGCAGAGTCTGGGAGCTGACCTTGTCTGTGAAGACAGAGGCAAAAAAAACATTGAGTACACTAGCTTTCTCCACATCCTCCGTCACTAGGTTCCCTCCCTCATTCAGCAAGAGGCCCACACTTTCCTTGACTTTCTTCCTGTTGCTAACATACCTAAAGAAACCCTTCTTGTTACTCCTAACATCTCCGGCTAGCTGCAACTCCAAGTGTGATTTGGCCTTCCTAATTTCACACCTGCATGCCTGAGCAATACTTTTATACTCCTCCCTGGTTATTTGTCCAATCTTCCACTTCTTGTAAGCTGTTTCTTGCTGTCCTCAGAATTTGTTCTACTTTCCTGGTACCTTTCTGGGGGCAGGTGCCTGGAACAGCATGCAGAGTTCAGGATTTTGTTGCTCCAGTCCTTCACAGAAAGGACATATCACCTCTGTTGTCAGACACCACCAGTATGGTGCTCTGCTCTGTACAATGTTGATGATAGTTGGCTGCGTGTGTGTGTTCCCTCTGTGTGCTGGCCCGGCTCTGCAGATCGCTGGCACAGCAAACCCTGAGAGAACCCTCAGTGACCCAGACTCCGATAAAGTACAAAGGCATCCAGCCAGATTTATTGTCAAACAAAGCACAGTAATAGTTTCCCACAGACTCTACAGGACATACTACGAATATGAGCCCCTGACAATGGATCGGTTCAGTCAGTGGCGGGACATTCCACTGTCCCCTAGGCTGGACAAAGACACCGCCCCAGGGATGTATTCTTATACACAGGTACAAACAAGTTACACAGCCCTCCTGACATATTGAGGTGTAACCCCTCTACGTAGCAAGATGCTGCTGCTCACCTTGTACATGTTGGTTTGAACAAAACAACTCTAGCCATCATATTACCCTTTTGCCCCTGTCTTTAGGATGGGTCCGCTTGTTCCTTGTTATGTGTGTGGAATGTGCAAGTATTGGAGTGGTCTGATATCTAGGGTCCAGTACCTTTTAGGTCTGTATCTTTTTGCAGCATCAGCCCTTTCCTTGCCATCTTCTGTGAGCAGGGCCTGCCTCTGGCTCACAGCTTCACTTTGCTTTATGTTAGTAATGTCTTGTCCATTACTTTAGTTCAGGCCTTAGGCCTCATACCGGGCCTCTGATATAAGGGTTTATGTTTCAGGGCCTCATGCCCCACCTGTCTTTTTAGTCTGCACATTCCCACATACGACTGATAGATTTTATTATCCAATTATATTTTAGTCCCTTATGGTGGGCTTGGGAATGTTAGGCCCAGGACCATGACTGAGGAATGTAGTATTATGAATGAGCCTTAGAGGCACTCCCAAAGAATTAATATATATGAATAATATGGATATGGCGTATATATTTATAGTGTATATGGGCATATATTATAGTATGTATGTATACATAGAACAGCACTTTATATCCAAGCAGAACAATTCTTTTCCAATTTTTGTTGTAGTTTGGTCTTTGTGGTACTTCAGATAGCAACCTACTTTTATTAGGGCAATTACAGTTACCATCTGTGTCATTATTAGTAGTGGGCTGAGTGTTTTGAAATACTGGGATGGGGATTGTGATAATGTAGATCCAGTTGATGTAGATCCAGTTGTTTTTCATGGATGCTGTCTTCCAGATAACCTACTGAATGGACAGTAACCAGTTTATCAAATATTGCTGTGTCAGGATTTAGTATTGGTACCCAGACACTGAACAAAATTGTTTTGAATAACATGTGCCTCAGTTAGGATGCAGTGTTACTGATCCCAAATTGTGACCAGTACTAACAGGGAATTTATATATTGTGGCAAATTGCCGGCACTACTATGATGGGTCTCGCACTTTCTCTTCTTGTGGGGGTTCAGAGTGCCGTTTCTTGCCCCTGAACTGGGAGATTAACTGCTCCACTAGTGTCCTAGAGGAGGTGAGTGGAGAGAGAGGGACCTGGGCCTGCCCTCTACTCTGGGTCCCAGCCCAGGGGCCCTAGGGACAGCGGTAAACCACTTGAACTAGAGGTTCCTTCCCCTGGGCTACTTCCCTCTCCTGCCCTTCAGCTTGTGGGGGCTTCCTGCCCTCCCTCTGCACAAGCCAGGTGTCCCTTTACCTGGGTTTTGGTCTTCTTAGCCCACCGCAGCACTTCTCCAAACTTTCCTCTGCTTCCCTCCTGTCATAAACAGTTAGTTAAGACAAGATAATTTCAAATCTCTGTGGAGATTGTTCATCTATTCAGGCTAGTAAGTGTTAAACAGGTGAACTACTTTCTTCTTGTTCTTTTAATAAACGTCCCCATCTTGGAACCAAACTGTTCTCTGCTCCAACACCAATCCACTCTTCTCCAACTCCTCCAAACTGCTCTCTGCTCCAACACCTCCAAACTGCTCTCTGCTCCAACACCTCCACTTGTCTGATGGAAGCAGGGGGGGTTATCAGGTGATTGGTTTCAGGTGCTCTATTTGGCTTCAGGTGCTTTCATTGGCTTCAGGTGCTTTAAGTAATCTATAGCAAACTTTCTTCCCTCTACAGGGAATAAGGCTCCCTTCTAACCCTCTCCTGCTGCCCTCTGGCCATGCTGTATCACAACCCCCGCCCCCTGCTCAACACCATGGGGTTGGGCTACTTGGGACGAGAGGCAGTGCTTTTGTGATAGGCCATCAGCATTGCCATGTTGGCTTCCGGCCCTATGCTGTACCCGGAAATGGAAGGGCTGCAGGGATAGGAACCTCCTAGTCACTCTTGCATTCCTCTCCTTATTTCTGTGCATCCACTGGAGTGGGGCGTGGTCTGTCACGAGGGTAAACCGCCGCCCCAGTAGGTAGTAGCAGAGAGTCTCCATAGCCCATTTTACCACCAGACATTCCTTTTCAACGACGGCGTACTTTTGTTCCCTGGAGAGGAGTTTCCGGCTGAGGTACATGATTGGGTGTTCCTTCTCCCCTACCATCTGCGAAAGGACAGCTCCTAGCCCTACTTCTGGGGCATCTGCTTGTAGGATGAATTCCTTCTCGAAGTCTGGGGCTATGAGTACTGGATGGCAGCAGAGGGCTGTCCTTAAATCTGCAAATGCTTCTTCTGCTGCGTCAGTCCACTTTACTATCTCGGGGCCCCGAGCCTTTATCATATCTGTCAATGGCTCTGCTCTTGTGGCGAAATGAGGGATGAGTCTCCGATAGTATCCTACTATCCTTAGAAATGCTCTGACCTGCTTTTTGTGGACTGGTCGAGGCCAACCTTGTATTGCCTCCACTTTGTTCCATTGGGGTTTCACCAAACCTCTCCCTACTACATACCCGAGGTATCTGGCCTCAGCTAGTCTTATCACGCACTTGAGAGGGTTGGCAGTGAGGCCGGCCTTCTGCAGGGCATCTAGCACTGCTTCTACTTTTCCTAGGTGCGTTTCCCAGTCAGGGCTATGGATGACTATGTCGTCTAGATAGGCGGCTGCATACTTGGCATGGGGTCACAGCAATTTATCCATAAGTCATTGGAATGTTGCAGGGGCCCCATGGAGTCCAAAAGGGAGGACAGTGTATTGGAACAGGCCATCGGGTGTAGAGAAGGCAGTCTTCTCCCTGGCATCCTTGGCCAGGGGAATTTGCCAATATCCTTTGGTCAGGTCCAGGGTGGTTAGGTATCAGGCCTTGCCTAACTGATCAACTAGCTCGTCAATGCATGGTATCGGATAGGCATCGAATTGGGATACTTCATTCAACTTCCGGAAGTCGTTGCAAAACCTCAGGGTGCCATCAGGCTTTGGGACTAGGACAGTAGGGCTGGACCACTGACTGTGGGATTCTTCAATAAACCCAAGTTCCAGCATCTTCTTCACCTCAATCCTAATTTCTTCCCTTTTAGCTTCCAGTATTCGGTACGGTCTTATCGTCACCCTTACTCCGGGACTGGTGACAATATGATGTTGGACCAGTGTTGTATGGCCCGGCTGTGTACAGAACACATCCTGATTCTGGTGGATCATCTCAATGACCTCTGTTCGTTGTTCTGGGGTTAACTAAGGAGATATCTTCACCTGCCCCTGTGGGTCGTCTGTCTGGGGTGGAGCTCCCTGAATGTCCAGGCACGTCTCTCGGTCACGCCTGGGCTTCAGTAAGTTGATGTGGTAGATTTGCTCTGGCTTTCGGCAGTCTGGTTGTCTGACCTTCTAGTCCACCTCCCCAATGGCTTCCACCATCTCATATGGTCTGTGCCAGCTGGCTAGGAGTTTGCTTTCTGCTGTTGGCACCAGCACCATCACCCGTTCCCCCAGCTGAAATCTCCGTACTTTCGCCCGACGGTTGTAATATGTCCGCTGGGCCTCTTGTGCTTTTTCCAAATGTTCTCGTACTATAGGGGTTACTCGAGTTATTCGCTCTCTCATCTGTGTCACGTGCTCAATGACATTCTTTCCCAGGTTGGGTTGTTCTTCCCAATCTTCCTTGGCGATATCTACTATTCTGCGTGGGTGGCGTCCGTATAGTAGTTCAAAGGGAGAGAAACCAGTGGACGCCTGGGGAACTTCCCATATAGCAAACATTAGATATGGTAGAAGGGTATCCCAGTCTTTTCCGTCCTGTGCTACCATCTTCCAGATCATACTTTTAAGGGTACGGTTAAACCGCTTGACCAGTCCATCTGTTTGTGGATGGTAGACTGAGGTCTGTATGGCCTGGATGCGGAATAGGGTACAAAAGTCCTTCATTAATTTTGACACGAAAGGGGTTCCTTGGTCTGTCAGGATCTCCTTAGGGATGCCCACTCTGGCAAAAACCTGGAGTAGTTCTTTTGCTATTGCCTTGGATGTGGGGTTTCTTAAAGTAATGGCTTCTGGATACAGCGTAGCATAGTCAAGGATGACTAGTACATTTTGGTGGCCGCGTGCCGATCTTTCCAGTGGGCCCACTATGTCCATGGCTATCCTCTCAAAAGGGACTTCAATAATAGGCAAAAGTACTAATGGGGCCCACAAGTAAGGTCGGGGACTATGCAACTGGCATTCAGGGCAGGAAGTACAATAGCGATGGACTTCTGCGCGTATCCCTGGCCAATAAAACCTTCTTAGGACTCTATCCAGTGTCTTGTCTACTCCTCAATGTCCCCCAAATAGATGACTGTGAGCTAACTCTAGTACTGCCCTTGTGTGTTTCCATGGTACTAAGAGTTGCTCTACTTCTTCCCCTTGTATTTGCTCTATCCTGTACAACAGATCGCATTTGAACACATAATATGGCCTTGGGCCGTTGATCTTTCCTTCCACGGGTACGCCATTTACTTCCACTACCTCCTCCCTCACATTCGCATATAGCGGGTCATTGGCTTGGTCCTGCCCGAAATTCTCATGTGCAGTACTGATCTGACCTAATTCCAGGGGACCTATTTCAACTCCGCCCCCTGGGTTGCTCCTACTTGGGCTAGGAACCGCCTCTGAGTCCTCACTGGCCTGAATTATCTCCTGGCCTCCTGAACGGGTTCGTCTACCCACAAAAGGGAGGTTTTTTGGTTCTCTGCTAGAATCCTGGTCCCTAATCTTTTATCTGCCCTCCTTTTCCACCTAGACTTTCGGGGTTTCCCGGGGGATGAGAATAACTCTGGGGCAAATTTGGCAAACATTGGGGTGAGGCTATCTGTAGGTGCCTCTGTCTCAGCCCAGGGGTTCCTACCCTCCCCTGGCTCACAAACCCAGGGAAGTCCCTACCAATTAAGACAGGGTAGGGGAGCTTGGGGACCACCCCTGCAGTCACCCTGGTCATATTCCCCTGGATCTCAATCTGTACCGGGATTGTGGGGTAGAAATTCATGGTGCCATGAACGCACGTTACCCCTGTGTTTTTGGCCCGGGTTAGTTGGTCTCGCACCACCAACTTCCCCAAGACCAGCGTGACAGCACTCCCGGAATCTATTAATGCTATGGTCTTAATACCATTCATTTTTACTGATCTTGTATACCCATGTGAGGTCATTGTGACCGCTATCAGGCCGATTTGGCCACATTGCTCCCCATGATCCCCCAGATTACATTGCATAGGCTCTTCCCTGTTGGGGCATTAGGCTGCTATATGCCCCAATTCCCCACACTTGTAACACCGCCCCCTTATTCCGGTTGCCACCCTCTGCCTGGGGCTACTTGGCCGACCCCCCACCTCTCTTCCCAAACCCCCAGGTCCCTTCTTGGCCTCGGGCCATTCCTCGGTGTCTTTCCTCCCCGTTACAGTTCTCCTGTAGTTCTCGACAGTCCAAGGTCTTGGGTTTTGGGTTGGCTTCCTGGATTGCTGTGTCTCCCCGCCTGGGGTCTGGAACAGTTCACAGATCTGCCAGCTGTCTTTTCACGAGGGAGACCCACTCATCATAGGTAGAGAGGTCATTCTGGCCAACCCAAGCCCAGAGATCTGGTGGTAGCCCCCTCATATATCGCTCCAGTACCAGGAGCTCCATCATCTTCTCAGAGCTGAGGGCCTCAGGGCGCAGCCATTTTCGGGTCAGGTGGATCAGGTCAAACAATTGTGATCGGGGTGTCTTGTCCTCCATATACTGCCACTCATGGAACCTCTGGGCTCGCAATGCCGTTGTTACTCCAGATCTGGCCAGGATCTCTGCCTTCAGCTGGGGGTAATCTGCTACAGTCTCCGTGGTCATATCATAGTAGACCTTCCAGGCCTCCCCACACAGGAATGGGGCAAGGATACAAGACCACTGATCTTGGGGCCAGGCCTCCCGCAGGGCTGCTCTTTCAAAAGCCAGGAGGTATGCCTCCACATCATCCTCCCGTGTCATTTTCTGTAGGCAATGGCTGTCCCGTATGGTCCAGGTCTCTTCACAGTTGCGGTTCAGCTCCATAAGGGCCTTCATCTGGTTCACCAGCTCAGGCTTGGTCCTGGGCAGCCTGACTCATCAACAGACGATTAGTCTCCTGCTGTATCCGAGTCACCTCCTGTTGGGCGGTTGCTTGGACCCGGGTAGCCTCCTGCTGGGCCGCGGTGGCTTGTATTAGGGCCTTGACCACATCATCCATCTTAAGGATGAGATGGTTTTGGCTAACCCTGGTTTAAGTCCCCAGCGCGTAGATCCCACCTCTGACACCACGTGTGGCAAATTGCCGGCACTACTATGATGGGTCTCATGCTTTCTCTTCTTGGCGGGGTTCGGGGCACCATTTCTTGCCCCTGAGCTGGGAGATTAACTGCTCCACTAGTGTCCTAGAGGAGGGGAGTGGAGAGAGAGGGACCTGGGCCCGCCCTCTACTCTGGGTCCCAGCCCAGGGGCCCTAGGGATAGCAGTAAACCACTTGAACTTCCTTCCCCTGGGCTACTTCCCTCTCCTGCCCTTCAGCTTGTGGGGGCTTCCTGTCCTCCCTCTGCACAAGCCAGGTGTCCCTTTACCTGGGGTCTTGGTCTTCTTAGCTCACCGCAGCACTTCTCCAAACTTTTCTCTGCTTCCCTTCAAACTGTTATCTGCTCCAACACCTCCAAACTGCTCTCTGCTCCAACACCTCCACTGGTCTGATGGAAGCAGGGGGGCTGGCTTCAGGTGACTGGCTTCAGGTGCTTTAATTAATCTATAGCAAACTTTCTTCCCTCTACAGGGAATAAGGCTCCCTTCTAACCCTCTCCTGCTGCCCTCTGGCCATGCTGTATCACAATATCTAATTTGTAGTTACTGTGTAACAATTTTTTTTAACCAATTTGTTTCTTCTTGCCTTCATGTTGTTTGCTGCCATTTGTTTGTTGATTTTTTTACCTGTGTTTTGGTTAAACAGTTTAGCAAGGTTGTATACGTTGTACATGTTGTACAACAATAATACAATACAGCAATAATACAGCAGTACAACGATAATACAGTAGTACAGCAATAATACAGTTATTTTACACAGTAACCAAGTTGAAATTAAATGACAGTTTATCTTAATTGTCCATATATGGTAGATAGAGGTGTATTTGACTAGTCTCTTATTTATAAAGCACTTCATTTTTCTTTTCTTGATGCTTGGGGGTTTCTTCACTGTATACTGATGTAAGCAGAGTCAGGATGAGCTCTACCCTGACATCTGGTGGTGAATTATGGCGAGTGTGGAAAAGAACTTAGGGGGCTGATCTTGTTTGCATAGGCACACCCACTCCGCCTAGTATGATCCCACGGCAGCCCCAAATGGTCACTTTGACAGCTGTGCAATCCCCAATTTCTCAGTTATTGGGGTAGGAGGAATAAAGTGTTGTTACCCTGATTATGTGAATGAAGGAGTATCAGAGTGGTTTATGACAGAGGGTCTCACCATCAACTAAGTAGCACTTGCTAGAGAAGGGACATGGATTCCAAAACCCAGTGAATTGAGAAAGGTTGGGGGGTAGGTGTGTGCATCTGATAGTAGAGGCCTTTTTGAGGGCCTGGCACACCAATTGCACTCCCTTCTTCCTCTTCACTGTTGAATAGCAGAGCTAATTTTGATTCCATTAGGAGTCTAGCAGGGGACTGCTGAGCTGAATTCACATTGGGCCAATGGTGCACCAGGACTGGGGCTCCCCTACTACAAGCTGAAACCACTAAAAGAGCTAAAGCTACTGAGCTGAGATCACTGAGGGCTGTGTTAACTAGTGGTGGAGCCTGAGAATATCTTGCTAAGTGGCTGGCAGAGTAGTTTGCAGGACGGTTGGAGCGGCGAGTGTAGCGAAGTGGATCTGAGCAGTTTGCGGGGACAGCAGGAGTGGTTCATGGGATGGCTGGTGGAGCGGAGCAGCTTGTGGGATGGTTGGAGCAGTCCACAGAACAGTGAGTGGAGCAGAGCGGAGCAGTTTGTGGGGACAGCTGGAGGAGCGGAGCAGAGTGGCTGGTGGAGCAGAGCCATTCATGGTGAAGGCTGCAGCAGAACTCCACGGAGAGGCGGGGCAGTTGGCCTTGCCCATGTAAGGTGCCCCTTAACACCCTGTGTGCCCCCCCAAAATTCCACCCAGGCTGTGGGGGGTAAAACTCTGCAGATGAACTTTTGAACTCTGGGGTGGCACTGACCAGGGACAGAGACTTTGGGGTTGTTGGACTTTGGGGTGATTTGGACTTACCCTGAGGGGAAAAGGACATTGCCAAACTTACTTGGGAATGGGTCTTTTCCTCATGGTTTGTGTTATGAATCCTGTTTGTGGTGTTTCCCCAATGTAATGCCACATTGTTTCCCTCCTTTATTAAAAGGATTTTGCTACACTTGGACTCCGTGCTTGCGAGAGGGGAAGTATTGCCTTCTAGAGGTGCTCGGGGAGAGGGGGTGGTATGTAATTGTCCCAGGTCACTGGGTAGGGGCTCGTGCCAGTTTTGCATTGCGTTATTGAAACAGAACCCCTGGATACTGAACCCGCCCCTTGTTGCTGCCAACTCAGAGGGGCAGAAGGGTTACACTGATATTTTCTGGTGTCTTCAGGGTGTGATATTTTCTTGTGTCTTTGATGTGTGGGATGCAACTTAAACAACTTTTGTCAGCTAACATAGTAAAGTTTTTTGTTTGTTTTCCTTTTTTGTTTTTTGTTTTCAGTAATCCAAACTTAATACAAAGTTTAACTTAGTTTGTTAACAATGTAATAGGGAGCGAGTCTTTTATTACACAAGCTATCCTTTTGCAACTGTTGTGTAGACATTCATTTTCATTCATCTGAGGTGCATTACTAAATGTAATGCTTAATGGCTAAAATAAATGCTCACAATCTTCCATGAGAAGGTGTATTGCTTTCCCTTGCTGAACACTTTGTTTCAGTAAAAGAGTTAGTAACATAATTTTAACAAGCTTTTTAGAGTTAATTTGCTTGTGATACCAACTTCACTCTTGTTAACTGTTTAGAAGCACTAACTTTAACAACCACTGCTTCCCATTAACATAACAAAGCAAAAGAAAAGCATGTACAATAAAACCAGCTATAAAATTAAACCAAAATAAATTTTAAATACAGGTTCATGCAAATACTTTAAGGGTATTAAATTTTAATGAGGCTTTGTTGTGTTTGAGAGCCAAAGGTGGAAACCTGTTGAAAACGTGGAAACCTGTTGAAATTGTTTGGTTAGCTTTATGCATAAATTGTTATTTTTAAACATTTTTGTGATCACATTCTTATAACGATATTCACAAGTGCAAACAAGTTTATAAAAAGCCCACACAAGAAATTGACATTTTGTTAATATTATCTTTACCTTAATGTTGAGGTTTCACCTTACATTTTTTCTTTGAATAACAAAAAAAACCCTTAAAAAACAAAACACAACTGCGATTGATAGAAGAGAATTCTTTTTGTTTGCAATTTCATTATTTGTTGAGGCAGAAATATATATACATACACCGTATATACTCATTCATTAGCCCGTTCATTTATAAGTCGACACCCCACCCCCCCGATGGTCAGGTAAAAATAGCAAAAACTGTATGACCCTTTCATAAGCCGACCCTATATTTCAGGGGTTGACAAACCTTTGGCTCCTGGTCCATTAGGGTAAGCCGCTAGTGGGCTTGGACGTTTTGTTTACCTGGAGCGATCACAGGCATGGAGCCCCTCAGCTCTCAGTGGCCGCAGTTTGCCCTTCCCAGCCAATGGGCGTGCCACTTCCCACAGCTCCCATTGGCTGGGAACGGCAAACTGCGGCCACTGGGAGCTGAGGGGCTCTGTGCCTGTGAAGGCTCCAGGTAAACAAAATGTCCCGACCCACCAGCGGCTTACCCTGACAGGCCGGGAGCCAACGTTTGCCAACCCCTGCTATATTTTAAAAGTTGGCATCACAAGAAACACTCAAAAGTTTTGCTATAATTATTTTAATATAATCTAACGAAAAACCTGTTATAATAATAACAGAACAAATCTGTAATCACCTTCAAAATTACAGTCAATATTTAAAATCAGTAAATGGATATTTAAAACAAGTAACTTAGAACAATATGAGATTTTAAAAAGTCTTAAAATCCTTCAAAGTCTGAAACAGTCTCTGATTCACCAAACAGTTCATTAAACTCGGCTTCAGTCACAGCTGCACCTGCATTGTCATCGTAGATGTCGGCAGTGTCATCTCCAGACTCAGATTCCTTCTCATCATCAGCCTCTGTTGTGTCATCATTAAATATGGCATCATCTTCTGACTCGTCGAGTGCATTGCTGCTACAGCATTTCCTAAATGATTTTTCTACCATTTCCAAGCGAATGGACACCCACGTGTCCTTGATCCACTGGGCAACCAGATTGATTTCAGGCTTCATAAGATTCCCACCTTTTGTCAACTTTGCCATGCCTGAGCACATCCATTCAGACCACATTTTGCTTAGCCTGTCTTTAAAGGGTTTGTTCAGGCAGACATCAAGTGGTTGTGGAACTGAAGTTAAGCCGCCAGGTATTACAGCCAAAGTAATTTTCATATTTTTGGCCACATTTTTCACCTCATCCATCTTGTGTGCCCTGAACATGTCCCAAACAAGCATAGCAGGTTTCTTGAAAAGTGCTCCTGGTCTCTTATTCCAGCCATTCAATAGTCCCACTTTCATCCATCCATCCCTTTTTGTGCACATGTACGATGACACCAGCAGGAAATTTCATGTTTTTAGGCAAGGTTTCTCTTTTAAAAATAACAACAGGAGGGAGCTTTGATCCATTTGCCAAACATGATAAAACCACCATAAAATGGATTTTTTCATGGCCAGTGGTTTTAATTAAAACTGCTTTTTCACCAACACCAGTTACCGTTCTGTTGCTCAGGAGATCAAATGTCATCAGTGTTTCATCCATATTTCCTATTTGTGACAGTTAAAATGCATATTCCATTTGATATTTTATAATAAACCTTTGAAAAGATTCGATTTTTATTTCCAGATCTCTCAGCAGCTTCTGCACTATCTTTGTTCGCTGACGAAGACAGAGACCATGACGGTTGATGAAGCGAGTACACCAACCCGCTGATGCAACAAACACTGACGGCTTTACTGACTTGTATTTGTTGTCTTTCGACATTTGCAGAGCACAAATTCTAGTTCTAGTGACAATGTACCCATTTTGTTGACATTTAACAACCCAATTATTGAGATCTTTCTCTAGCTCAGGAAATGAAGCGCACCTTGTTGGACATTTTTTCTTGCTTCTTGGCATGTCTTTTAGTGTTGTTTTGTTTTTTCGCCGTTCTCTTACTTGCTTCTCATTGATACAGAATTCATGAGCAGCGGCACAATTATTGTTTGCTTCTGTATATTCAACAACTTTAAGTTTGAACGCTGTGTGATAAGCAGACCTTTCTCTTTTGATTTCACCGTTGTTCATTTTAAATAATAGTATGAAAATAGATTATTATTATTGTAGTTATAGATTTAGTAGGACTTTATATAGGAATGTCACCTGCTTTATCACTGTCAAATTATTATTGTTCTTTGTTTATGTCAAAGCAGCCCTGTAGATTGGCATGTCTGTGGGGATAACAGGCTATTTCAATTTTATTAGAGATTCCATTGACTCTGCACATTATAGTTTCATATTGGCGTGAGACTTATGAGGTCCAATGGTAGAAATGCATGAAGAGATCAAATTACACAGTAGCGGACTGACACCAGTACTATAGTACTATCATGCATTGTATTTTTCTGATTGGCTTGTAAGGTATAGCATTTTGTGAAATGCAAGGGTCAAATGTCATGCAGATCTACAGCACTGCTCTTTTAGTATTCATTTCAAACCAGTCTAGTCCACTAAACAAAGCCTTTGCAACTTTAAACGGCTGCAGTATTGACATCAATAAATGAGTCGGCAAACTTTGGCTCCCGGCCATCAGGGTAAGCCGCTGGCGGGTCAGGACATTTTGTTTACTTGGAGCATCTGCAGGCATGGAGCCCCTCAGCTCTCTGTGGCCGTGGTTCACCGTTCCCAGCCATACAAGGTAGGCGATGATACAGAAGCCTTCTTAGAAAATTTTGAAAGGGCCTGCATTGGGTACAACATCCCTAGTATATGGTGGAGCTGAGACCACAGCTCAGTGGTCAGCTTAGCAGAGGTGGCAGCTGAAATGCCTAAAGAACACATGAATGTGTACGAATTTTTTAAACAAAAGGCCAGAATTAGAATGAGGCTAACACCTGAGCATGCCCGTCGGTGGTTCAGAGCCCCAAAGTGGAAAACGGATGTGGCATTTTCCCAACACGCCTACCACATTGTAAAAAATTGGGATGCCTGGATATCAGGAGCAAATATTAAGTCTCTGGAAGAGCTCTCTCTTCTAATACAAATGAAGCAGTTCTTAGAGAAAAAACAATGAGGAGTCCTTGTGGCACCTTAGAGACTAACAAATTTATTTGGGCATAAGCTTTCGTGGGCTAAAACCCACTTCATAAGATGCGTGAAGTGAAAAATACAGAAGCAGGTATAAATACATGAAAGTATGGGGGTTGCTTTACCGAGTGTGAGGTCAGTCTAATGAGATAAATCAATTAACAGCAGGGTGTTCCTGAGGAAATAGAAAGGTACATCCTAGTTGGGAAGCCCAAACCTTTGACCACTTTCTCCACAACACTCATGATTTTATAATCATTTACCTCTCACTGCTGCTGTGATGGGTCGGGCACACTAGGGGAATGCTGCCCTTCCCACTAGAGACTGGTGTGGGGGTATGGTGCTCTGTGTCTATAGAAGTGTAATATTATTACAGTCTATTCAGTTCGAGTTCTACTATAATGGGATGTCTCTCAGGAAGCTGATTTAGTTAAAGGTAAGAACTGCTACTTAACTGGGACAGTATTGAAATAAATGTAGCTCGTGCCAGGTGCCAGATGCTGAAATCAGATCTCTTAATACACAAATATATAATAAAGTTTAAGGGGGGGTGTTTTCCTTAGGACTTGAGATGCTGAGTCAAGGCGACTGGGTTCTGGTGACCTCTGTCCATAAGGTTCTAAGTTATGAAATGTATGTGCACTAGTTCCTCTTTTTTGCATGGCAGCAGAGTTGCAAAGCCCTGGAATGCTGTGGCTCTTTCTGTTGACTTTTCTCCCCTTTTTCTCCCCAAAAATGGCTGGAAATTCCATACAAAAGTATTTTGAGAGAACGTGAAAGTTGTGTGCTTAATCATTCAAATGTATAACTTTCTGCACCTTAAATGGTCACATGGTGTGGTCCTGCTCTGTGCATGGCAAGCAGCAATTTAACATCAAAGTAATTTATATGACAGCTACGCCATAAATCAGCCTTAGAAAACATGCTACAGATGAAGTATAACAAACTGTAAAGTATTCAGAGAAAAAGGTTAGAACTGAATTGGGATGCTCACTTTTTACTGGCTACAGCACTGGCAGTGTCATTTACCATAATTTACTTTGACCTAGACTAGAAATAAAAATACATTTTAATGTCCGATTAAGGAAAAAATCAGTTTTCAATTCACTTGTCCATTTAGAATTCTATTGACAGTTTCCCCGTCAGTAAGGTACAGCTGTAGATCTGTACTCACATTCAGATTCATTAAAGAAACAAGTGTTGCCAACTCTCAGGAGTTTGTCCCCTGTTGCAGGGGCATGTTTTTATGTGCTGCCAATAGCTCAATAGTTTTTTCCCCTCAGCCTAGAGATGGTTCCCTGAGCTATAAGCCAGGAGACCGAGGTCGAGGCCTAGCTTTTCCACTGGTGGTTGTTAATACTTCTGTACCATCACTATCCCTTCTATGAAGCCTAGCTTAATAATGAGAGGCAACTACTTATCCGTTTTACAAATAACTGAGGTTACTTCAAAGAGACAAGTTGTGTGCGATAATATCTTTTATTGGACCAACTCCTGTTAGTGAGAGACAAGCTTTCAAGCTTATACAGAGCTCTTCTTCATGTCTGAGGTTACTTCTGGCAGAGTGGGGAACAGAATCTACGTTTCTAATATACCAGAGCCACGTTTTTGTGCTTTGCCTCATCACCTTTCAGAAGAATTATGTGAAATGATGTACTTGTGTAACTGACACCGACCCAATGTTGCTCTGTCACATGCTCTAATGGTTAGAGCACATAAAGAGATGCAGGCCTCTGCTACTGTCCTCATGCTAACAGAGGTGCCCTTTTTAGCAGCTTGGGCTCATATGTTTACATCCAGAGCCCTAGATTCAATCCCTAGAGACAAATCGAAATTGGGCATTTCTACATGTGACCATGCTGTGTGACCATGCTTGTTAACAGTAACAAGTCACCAGATGGCATTCACCCAAGAGTTCTGAAAGAACTCAAATGTGAAATTGCAGAACTATTAACTATTGTTTGTAACCTGTCCTTTAAATCGGCTTCTGTACCCAATGACTGGAAGATAGCTAATGTAACGCCAATTTTTAAAAAGGACTCTAGAGATGATCCCGGCAATTACAGACTGATAAGTCTAACGTCAGTACCGGGCAAATTAGTTGAAACAATCGTAAAGAATAAAATGGTCAGACACATAGAAGAACATAACTTGTTGGGCAAAAGTCAAAATGGTTTCTGTAAAGGGAAATTGTGTCTTACTAATCTATTAGAGTTCTTTGAAGGAGTCAACAAACATGGACAAGGAGGATCCAGTGGACATAGTGTACTTAGATTTCCAGAAAGCCTTTGACAAGGTCCCTCACCAAAGGCTCTTACATAAATTAAGTTGTCATGGGACAAGAGGGAAGAGCCTTTCATGGATTGAGAACTGGTTAAAAGACAGGGAATAAAGGGTAGGAATAATTGGTAAATTTTCAGAATGGAGAGGGATAACTAGTGGTGTTCCCCAAAGGTCAGTCCTAGGACCAATCCTATTCAACGGATTCATAAATGATCTGGAGAAAGGGGTAAACAGTGAAGTGGCAAAGTTTGCAGATGACACTAAACCGTTCAAGATAGTTAAGACCAAAGCAGACTGTGAAGAACTTCAAAAAGATCTCACAAAACTAAGTGATTGGCAACAAAATGGCAAATGAAATTTAATGTGGATAAATGTAAAGTAATGCATATCAGAAAAAAATAACTCCAACTATACATACAATATGATGTGGGCTAATTTAGCTACAACTAATCAGGAAAGATATCTTGGAGTCATCATGGATAGTTCACTGAAGATGTCCACACAGTGTGCAGCCGCGGTCAAAAAAGCAAACAGGATGTTAGGAATCATTCAAAAAGGGATAGAGAATAAGACAGAGAATATCTTATTGCCCTTATATAAATCCATGGTACGCCCACATCTTGAATACTGTGTACAGATGTGGTCTCCTCATCTCAAAAAAGATATATTGGCATTAGAAAAGGTTCAGAAAAGGGCAACTAAAATAATTAGTGGTTTGGAACGGGTCCCATATGAGGAGAGATTAAACAGGCTAGAACTTTTCAGCTTGGAAAAGAGGAGACTAAGAGGGGATCTGATAGAGGTCTATAAAATCATGAATGGTGTGGAGAAAGTGAATAACGAAAAGTTATTTACTTGTTGGGCAGCAAGTTTAAAACAAATAGAAGGAAGTTCTTCACACAGCGCACAGTCAACCTGTGGAACTCATTGCCTGAGGAGGTTGTGAAGGCTAGGAGTATAACAGGGTTTAAAAGAGAACTAGATAAATTCATGGAGGTTAAGTCCATTAATGGATATTATCCAGGAGGGGTAAGGAATGGTGTCCCTAGCCTCTGTTTGTCAGAGGGTGGAGATGGATGGCAGGAGAGAGATCACTTGATCATTACCTGTTAGGTTCACTCCCTCTGGGGTACTTGGCATTGGCCACTGTAGGTAGATAGGATGCTGGGCTGGATGGACCTTTGGTATGACCCAGTATGGCCGTTCTTATGTTCTTAACCACAAGGCTATGCTCTGCTTCTAGAGCCAGGAATACAAATGTGGAATCCTTATGCCCAACATTTTACTGCTGTCTCTTAAGTAGCTGTGTGACCCACTGACAATGTGCATGTTCTGTTACCCTGTGTAAGCTGGTCTATGTGGGAAATAACAGCATGTCATCCCTATGTGGATTAGAAGGTTTTGGGTTTAAACTCTGCCTATGATTTTGGGTGTGTGTGAAAAATAGATATGTACAAAAATTAGTATAGGAGCTTAAGACTGACTATAATGGGTGGGCTTCTTTTATTTTGGAAAACATGTTGAGAGATTAATTTGGTTGTTGCCTTAATGTTTGTTTCAGCATTTGTCTTGTTGCTCATGAGCGCTGTCTCTTTAAGAACTGGAAGACACTGTAGTGCACAGTGTGTCTGAGTCTGACTGCAGCATGTGCCTGCCTGTGTCAGCACCACCACTGGCGGAACATGATTTCAGAAAGCAGCCTTGTTCTCAAAGGTGCAGCATGAAAACTTCTGGGGACTGGCTGCCTCAGGGCATGGCTAAGAAGCTACAGAGCCTTCAGTCTGTTGGGCACAAGTCTGAATCCTGCCCAGTCCAACAGGGAGTAGAAGTTGTTCTATCTAGTCAGTGACAGATTAGCCATTGGGTCAACGGGGCCCGTGCCCAGGGACCCCGGCCAATTGGGGGCCCCAAGAAAAATGGGCACCCCTGTGCCCTGGCCCCCTCCACCTGCCCAGCACTTCTGCTGGGGTGTGGGCAGGGACTGTCTCTGTCTGCAGAGTGCCTTGCACAAGAGGGCCCCCAAGCTCAGTTGAGTGCTCAAGCACGAGTTGCTGCAGTGGGGGCCAAAATTACAATAAATTTGTGAGAATCAGCACCATGGTGATTCTCTCTCTCTCTCTCGCTTGCTCACACACACACACACAAAGTCTGCAAATCAAAAGACGGGGGGAAACACCCACAATTTAATATTTTTTTAAAAATCTAATGGATTTTGGACAATCTCCTGGCTATTTGGATTCTGATGTGATTTTTGAACTTTTGGGGTTGGCAATACTGGAAAGAGTTTAACAATGTTTTAAGGAAAGTATATCTAATATTTGAACTTTATTAAGGTATTTTAAAGAGTGAAATGAATTGTTAGACACAATCATAAAATATATCCCCTGTGTTAACACAACTCTGGACACGTCCTTCTCAGAGAAACAGCTTCTGAGGCACGAAGGGTTTGATCCTATAGATGTTATTGTATGTGAATAATGGGACCACTTTGCTGTGTAACGCTCCTCAGCTGTGCAAGTGTTCCTAGGACTGGGGCCTAAGTCATATGCATGATGCAAACAAGCCGTGCCACTGACTCCCTCTTCCACTCGCTAGGCGGCTGGGTCGGGGCCATACAGAATCTGGCCCATAATGAATTACTGTTCAGAATTTTCAAAAAAATCCTTTACATTGATGGTTGGTGGGATGGGGCTGAGAACATTATTAAAACAGAGAGTTAGAGTGAGAGAGAATCTAAAATGGAAGAGTCAGACCCAGTTGGTGCTCAGCCCATTTTAGGCCACATGGTGAGGCTCATTACTGTACTTAGAAAATGAATTTCATTTTGGCAACAGGGATCGTACCCACTCTCTGCAGAGTTATATAGCCAATAACCACTGAGACCTTGTGCTAAACATTCTCTACAAGAAACCCTGAGTTGTCTGTCATGGCACATCCAGAGTTAGGATGACCAGACAACAAGTGTGAAAAATCGGGACGAGGTGGGGGGTAATAGGAGCCTATATAAGAAAAAGACCCAAACATCGGGACTGTCCCTATAAAATCGGGACATCTGGTCACCCTATCCACAGTTACTAATTTTGACACTACACCAACAAAGTTCTTGTTCACAACTTCATTAATGTTAGCCCTGTAAAATCCCAAATTAGCTGAAAATGATTGAAATGTATATGGAAGTATATTAAAGGCAAGACAATGGATTGAGCAACTCAGAAGTCATGTACAAGAAAAAATATTGCAAATAGCTAAATTGGGTGAAAATTCTTTTATCTGTTAGTATTTGTGGGCAATAAAATATGCTAAAGAACTAAAAATTCTTGCCCTACTGGGGTGTTTTATACATCAATATTTTCTACAGACCTCAGTCTAACAGCTAATTTGCAATAAATTACCATGTTTATCTTTTGGTAATAAGTATATGATGTTCGTCCATCGTTGTTGATGAAGACCTCAACAACTCATTCATTCAATGACCGGACTCTGTGCGTCCAAAGATGACTGATCAGTCCGATTCGGGCGTGGAACGTCCTGTCACACGTCGGACAGACATGTGATTGTCCCTGCCAGCAGGTATATGGGATCTTGGGGAGCAATTACCACACGGGTGGGGTGCAAAATAAACTTTATTAAGAAAATGCAAAAACAGGGAAAATTCAATAGTGAGGGGTGTGGGGTTTGTTAAGGTAGACAATTGGGGAGGGGTTTCTTTTGGTGAACAGTATAGGGGGTTTCAATAGTGGGGTATAATACAGTTGGTAAACAATTAACACTGAGGTATAAATGTAACAGGCAGTTAACAATTCCTATGTAGAAAGGTGAGTCACAGCAGCATATAACCAACTAACAGTTATGGAAAAATATGTTAAATAACAAACAATTTTAGGTAAAAATGTGTCACAGTGGTGTAAATATAGAATGTGAGGTGTATCAGAGAGGAAAAAGTAACCAATGGGGTTTTATGCTAGATTGGGATGGGGGAAGAGGAGCACGTGGTGGAGCAGAGGAAGATTTAAACTTAGAGAGACACAGAGACCAGACAGACTGTAAGGAGTCAGAGGGACACAAAGAAGCTGGGGGGTGGGGGTTGCAGTGGAAAGACAGACTTAACCACAATTATACAAAACACAGCAAAATCTTATCTATGATCTAATTTAACCAAGACTACACAAATTAGCAAGTAACAAAACACAATGCAACAATTCTCTAAGCCTAACTTACAGAGTATAATGCTAAACCTAACTTAACCTAATGAGTGCACCTTATACTAGGGGTGGTTCTCCAAGGGTGTGGCTGCAGCAGCGGAGCAACTGCAAGTGAGCTGCCCAGGATAGAATCCAGGGAGGCACAGGTTTATTTCTAGCAGCAAAGGAGCTGTAGAACCAGAACCAGAATACAGATGCAGACCAAGGAGTTAACTTGGCTCTGTCTGTTGGGGAAAGAAAAGCCAGCAGCTAGAACAGGGAGGGTCTGCAAGAGAGAGTTCTTACCAATCCCCAGGACAACAGCAGAGGCAGGCACAGCAGCAGCATCAGAGGACACAGAGAGGACTCAATTTGCTCACAATAATCAGGAGATCTCCAGGCAAAATTCGTTGTTCATGGGAGGGGAGTTTAAAAACGGGGGTACGCTCAAAAACAAACGAGAGCGGGGAGAGGGCCTCCCAAAGACCCCTAGCTGATCAGACCAGGTGGCAAAGCAAGGACCTTCTCCGAGGTCTGATTAGAAAATGTCTGGTTATATAGGCAGACTTAGGCAGTTTCCCGCCAGTAACTTTGATTGGTTCCCCTTCTTAGAGGGGAGGAGAGAAAGCAGGGAAAAGTCTTCAGGTGTGCACAGATGTGTCCGGGCTAGTCCTAAGTCACAGGCATGACTTACATGCTCAGCTATGTGGCCATATAAGGTCTTGCATTCTTGGGCAGCGCCCCCTACACCGAGCCCAGGTCTGAACAAAGGAGGCAGGGGCCCACCCCCACCTGAGCAGAGCAATGGCTCCGGTTAGTCTGCAAAGGCCATTCCACTGAGCAGGGCCAGGCTATGACTCTTGCTAGCCCCATGGCCGGGAGGGGCGGCCACACAGAGAGGAAAACATAAAAGGAATGCAGCAGGGAGGCAGCTGTAACAGACAGTGATGACACTGTCGATGATGTGCGGGCAGCTCTGGACTTGCGCAGCTCACGCTTTCTTTCAGCCTCAGCAGTACGCCTTGCCTCAGAGGTATTACTGCCTGTGTGAATGAGGCTGCGCCATGCTGGACGGTTCAGTGCGAGGGTTTCCCATGTGGCGGTGTTGATCTCGAGGGACTTCAGAGAGGTCTTCAGCGTGTCCTTGAACCGCTTCTTTTGTCCTCCATGGGAGCGCTTTCCCTGGGCGAGTTCTCCGTAGAAGAGCTGTTTAGGAATGCGCTCGTCTGACATTCTCACGACATGTCCGGCCCATCTGGTCTGGGCTCTCATCAGCAGTGTGTGAACTGACGGCAGACTGGCTCTGATAAGGACTTCAGTATCGGGCACTTTGTCCTGCCATCTGATTTTTAGAAGCTTTCGCAGACAGGAAGTGTGGAAGTGATTGAGCCTTCGTGCATGACTCCGATAGACAGTCCACGTCTCGCAGGCGTACAGCAGAGTTGGAAGCACCACTGCTCGGTAGACCTTCAGCCTCGTTGGTAGGCTGATCCCTCGACGTTCCCAGACGTTGGAGCGCAATCGGCCAAATGCAGAGCTGGCTTTAGCAATTCTGCAGTTTACTTCATCATCGACTGACACTGCTCGGGAAAGGGTACTGCCCAGGTACGTGAAGTGGTCCACTGCCTGAAGTCTCTGTCCATTTACAGTGATGGACGGTTCTGAGTACGGAGTGTGGGGAGCTGGCTGGTGCATGACCTCAGTCTTCTTGATGTTAATGGTGAGACCAAAGTTGTTGCATGCAAATGAAAACTTGTCCATACTAGCTTGCATTTCTGGCTCTGTACTAGCATTCAGAGCACAATCATCGGCAAAGAGAAAGTCTCGAAGTACAGTTTCCTTCACCTTGGTGATGGCACGCAGTCGCCTCAGATTGAATAGTTTCCCGTCAGTTCTGTACTTCAGGTCTACTCCTTCAGTGCAGTGTTGAAAGGCATCAGTCAGAGTGGCAGAGAATATCATGCTGAACAAAGTGGGTGCTAAAACACACCCTTGCTTGACGCCGTTGGTGACTGGGAAGGCCTCAGATGTTTCACCGTCATCCAGGACACGAGCATCATACAGTGATGAAATTGACGTACCATTCGTATGAATCTGTCTGGACAGCCGAATTTTGACATGATCCTCCACAGGCCCTGGCGACTGACAGAGTCGAACGCTTTCGTGAGGTCCACAAAAGTTGTGTAGAGTTCACGATTCTGCTCTTGACATTTCTCCTGTAGCTGACGCGCAGTGAAGATCATGTCAATAGTCCCACGTCCCTTGCGGAAGCCGCACTGTGATTCTGGCAGTAAGCCCTGCTCCAGGTGAGTGATCAATCGGTTCAACAGAACCCATGCAAGAATTTTCCCCGCTGTAGAGAGTAGCGAGATTCCACGGTGATTGTCGCATACCTGGCGATTGCCTTTCCTCTTATAGAGGTGCACGATGGACGTGTCTCTAAATTCCTGTGGAATGGATCCCTGCTTCCAGAAGGACTGAAACAGCTCAGGGCTTGGCTACACTTACAAGTTGCAGCGCTGGGAGTTACAGCGCTGCTCATGCAGCTGTGTAAGGGCCAGCACTGGAGTGTGGCCACACTGACAGCTACCAGCGCTGCAGTGTGGCCACACTTGCAGCACTTTCCAGCGCTGTATTGAGAGGTGCATTGTGGGCAGCTATCCCACAGAACACCTCGTCCCGTTTTGGCGCCGTTTTGGCGCTGAGTATTGTGGGAAGGGGAAGGAAGTGTGCGGGTCATTCCGCTTCCTGTTTGCCAGCACCCCGTGGTGCATCGCTTCACATCCCAGCATTCATTCCGGCAGCGTTTGGCGCCATTGTGAGTGTCTTTCTGTTACTCTCTGTGAATCGCGATTTCTGTGGCAAATGGAGCCCGATCTGCTGAGGACTCTGCTGATGAGTGTCACCAGCACAACACGTTTGGCAGTCGAGCTATTCCTTCAGCTCCAAAGTGACAGTGAGGAGTCCGGCGATGATATCAATATGGATTTGTCTGCGCGTGTGACACTACAGTGCTTGCGGCATTCACGGAAATGCTCAGCACCGTTGAACGCCGCTTTTGGGCTCGGGAAACAAGCACTGAGTGGTGGGATCACATCGTCATGGAAGTCTGGGATGACGAGCAGTGGCTGCAGAACTTTCGTATGAGAAAAGCCACTTTCATGGGACTGTGTGCTGAGCTCGCCCCCACTCTGCGGCGCAAGGACACAAGATTGAGAGCTGCCCTGACGGTGGAAAAGCGGGTGGCTATTGCAATCTGGAAGATGGCAAATCCAGACAGCTACCGGTCGGTCGGGAACCAGTTTGGTGTGGGAAAGTCGACCGTGGGAATCGTTTTGATGCAAGTTTGCAAGGCAATTAATCGCATCCTGCTAAGAAAGACCGTGTCTCCGGGGAGCGTGCAGGACATTGTGGATGGCTTTGCACAAATGGGTTTCCCTAACTGTGGAGGGACGATAGATGGGACGCATATTCCTATTCTGCCCCTGGCATCAGAGTACGTTAATCGTAAGGGGTATTTCTCTATGGTTCTCCAGGCGCTTGTGGATCACCGCGGGCGTTTCATTGACATTTACACAGGCTGGCCTGGAAAGGTGCATGATGCACGCATCTTTCGGAACAGTGGCCTGTTCAGGAAGATGCAGGCAGGGACTTTTTTCCCAGACAGGAAGATCACAGTAGGGGATGTCGAAATGCCCACTGTGATCCTTGGAGACCCGCATACCCGTTACTGCCTTGGCTCATGAAACCCTATACAGGGAAGCTTGACAGGAGCAAGGACCGGTTCAACTACAGGCTGAGCCGGTGCAGAATGACTGTGGAGTGTGCTTTTGGGCGTTTAAAGGCTCGCTGGAGATGTTTGTATGGGAAGCTAGACTTGGGGGAAAGCAGCATCCCCGCGGTTATAAGCGCTTGCTGTACCCTCCATAATATTTGTGAAGGGAAGGGTGAAACATTCAGTGAGGCATGGACCACCGAGGTTCAAGTCCTGGAGGCTGAATATGCACAGCCAGAGAGCAGGGCTAATAGAGGCCCAGCACAGGGCTTCAAGGATTAGGGATGCCTTGAGGGAAGAATTTGAGGCTGAAAGCCAACAGTAATGTTTGCTGCCTTGCATGGGAGTGAATTGCACTGCTTACACTGTTATTCTATTATCCATAATAATAATATGATTTGCAGTGCCTCTTTCTTTACTGGGCTAAGGTGTCTTTCACTATCTGCTATAATAAAGACTGTTTTCAAAGCCAAGAATTGTTTTATTGAAAAGAAAAAAACTTCCTTGACAGACAGACAGACACACAACATTTCATTAACACAAGAGGGCAATGGTGTGGGTTGGTGAACTGTACAGTCACAAGTTTGCATATGCCATGTCTGGATTGCTGTTTAATGAATCCTGCACTTCAGGGTTCATATACTGCATGGTGATGGGGGTTGAATGCAGAGGGTAAGGGTGGTGGTAGGTATCAGGGCTGGTTGGGGAACGTACAGGTGTTGGAGGCAGCTGGTGGTGGTAAGAGCCTGGATGCTGGGGAAAGGTGGTTGGAGCTGACATTGGGGCACAAGGCACAAAGGACGGGGCGGGTGGGGGAGTAGCACGGTAGTGCTCTGCTTGCATGGCAACGAGTGACTCTATAGACTCCGCTTGGCGCTCCAGGATGCTTAGCAGCCGCTCCGTGCTATTCCTCTTGGCCACTGCATTTCTCTTGCGGGTCCTGCTTTCTTTCTCTCGCCACTCCTTCAATTCTTTTCTCTCTGTAGCAGAGTGCTGAAGAACAGTTTTCAGCATGTCCTCTTTGCTCTTTCGGGGATTTTTTCTCAAATTTTGAAGCCTCTGTGATGTTGAACATCTGGGCAGTCCAGTCAAGGTCACTGTAGACACACAGAAATGACAACATTTAACACGGGCAGCATTGTATCCACTATCTCCAGACATGAATTGTTACACTGAGGGAGTTCTCACTTGCAAGTTCTCACTTGCATTCTTTATCCCAAAAGGAAAACACAACAGAAGCCACGAAATGGTGAGTGAGGAGTGTTTACTTATATAGGAGAAGAGGGGCTTGAGTGAGAGGAGCTGGTTGCTTCGGGTAATCTGGAGTGCTAGAGGGGTTGAGTGAAGATGCAGATGCAGGGGTGATCTTATCTCCCTATCTCTTCACTAAAGAGTCTCCCAACATTTTTCACAGGACTTAATCCTGGAAGATGTTTCCCTACTGCGAGTCACTAGGGAACAGCGGGGGGCTCTTTTAGAGCAATGTGGATTCCGCCCGGGACCCTATGCGGCGTGCCTGTGTTCAGAAATGGTCCCCCCCCCACTGGCCGAAGAGTGGCGCGGACGCGTCACCGTCACTGGGACAAGGGACACAGTGGCTCTGCCTATAAACCTGCGCAGGCATATTGCCCACGCTCTGGATGAAGCTTTTGCTGAGATAACTGAAGCAGATTACCGCGACGTGATAGACCACATCAACGGGCTATTCCACATCTAGACGCTGCCATGCATGCATCCATAACCCCCCTTCCTCTCCAGAAACATTTCCACCCAGAAAATAAAAGCCGCTTACCGGTACCCCGCTCCTCTGCTTGTCCTTCTGCAACTGCTGGCTGCTGCGATTGGGTACTTTCCTCCTGGCTTGAGAAGAGCTCCTGGCTGCATGCCTCCAGGGAATCTGCGGTTTCTTCCCCCATCCCAGGAGCTTCACTCGCGGTTTCCTCTCCCCCCCCCGCAGCCTCCTCCTCCTCCTGTCCCCCAGCCTGCTCAGAAGTGTCCATCGTTACCCTGGGATTGGCAGTGGGGTCACCCCCAAGTATGTTGTCCATCTCCAAGTAAAAACGGCAGGTCGTGGGAGCAGCTCCGGATCTGCGATTACCCTCGCGGGCTTTGTAATAGGCACTCCGCAGCTCTTTAACTTTCACCCTGCATTGTAGTGCGTCCCGTTGATGGCCCCTATCCAGCATGTCCCTTGCTATCTGCTCAAAGATATCGTAATTCCTACGGCCGGAGCGCAGCTGTGCCTGAACAGATGCCTCACCCCAAACACTGATGAGGTCCTGCAATTCACCTGTGCTCCATGCTGGGGCTCGTTTGCCGCGTGGAGGCATGGTTACCTGTAACCTGTAACTGATTAACTGATTGCACTCCACACCTGGCTGCAGCAAACAGGAAGGAGATTTTTAAATTTCCCGGGGCATTTAAAGGGCGGGTCACCTGAGGCAAGAGCAGTAGAGTGCAAACTGATGTGCAGAGTGGCTGAACAGGAATTCTGGGATAGCTCCTTATTCCCTGGAGGACAGGTAAAGCGCTGGTGAGTGTCCACACCTGCTGAGCAGCGCTGGTGTCACCAGCGCTGCACTCTTATACCCCAACCCGGATGGGTTTTCAGCCAGCGCTGCAACCAGGGAGTTGCAGCGCTGGTTGTGCCCTGCAAGTGTGGACGGGGTGTTAATTGCAGCGCTGGAAAGCCTCCACCAGCGCTGCAACTTGTAAGTGTAGCCAAGCCCTCAGTGAGTTTCCGTAGCAGCACGGGTCCACCGACTTTGTACACCTCTGCTGGGATGGCATCTGACCCTGGGGCTTTGCCACTTGACAGCTGGTTGATGGCTTTCTTCACTTCGTCCTTTTCTGGTGAAGCATCCATGGAGTCATTGACTGCAACCTGGGGCATCTTGTCAATGGCCTCATCATTGATGACTGAGGGGCAGTTGAGAACTGCTTCAAAATGTTCAGCCCATCTGTGGAGAATCTGCGTCTTCTCTGTAAGGAGCACAGTGCCATCAGAGTTCAGGAGGGGAAAGCTCCCAGAAGACTGTGGACCATAGAGTGTGTTGAGGGCTTCATAGAACTGCTTATAGTCGTTCCTGTCCGCATACGCCTGTATTTCATCTGCTTTGGCACTCAGCCACAAGTCCCGCATTTTGCGCAGTCGGTTCTGTACTGTTCTGCGAGCGTTGATAAAGGCGGTCTTCTTTGCCACTGAGGATAGGTTGTTCTGATATGCACGATGCAGGCGGTGCTTCTCATCAAGTAAGGCCTGGATTTCTGCATCATTTTCGTCAAACCAGTCTTACCGCCTGCATGTGGAGGGCCCCAATACCTTCGATGCAGCTGTATGGACAGTGTTGTGGAATCACTCCCAGTCTTTCTCAGCATCATCCTCAATACGAAGATCAGCAAGCTCATTCTCTAGGTCTTCCGTTAGATTTTCAGTGATGCGGCTGTTCTTCAGCTTCGACACGTTGATCCTTTTGAGAGCCTTACAGCCTTGTGGTCGTCTCTTCAGCATGATATGGAGCTTCATTTTGGATACTATGAGCCTGTGATCCGTCCAACAGTCAGCGCCGCACATAGCTTTTGTAACCCTGACATCTTGTCTGTCCCTTCTCCTGATGATGACATAGTCGATCAGATGCCAGTGCTTGGAACGGGAATGCATCCATGAAGTCCTGTTATGGGTAGGGAGGCGGAAGACTGTATTGGTGATCAGAAGGTCATGTGCTGCACAAGTTTTCAGCAGTAACAGGCCATTGCTGTTACACTTTCCCACTCCATTTTTCCCAATGACTCCTTCCCAGGCTGTGGCATCGCATCCGACTCTTGCGTTAAAATCGCCGGGCAGGATCAGCTTGTCTGTGCGGTGCACTGATGATAGCATAGCATCTAGTTCTTCGTAGAATTTATCCTTCACATCCTCTGGGTTGGTCATTGTGGGAGCGTATGCGCTGATCAAAGTAGCTTGTTTTCCTTTTTGAAGCGGAAGCTGCATTGTCATGAGTCGGTCATTCACACCCTTGGGGGAACTGGCAAGTTTCCGAACAAGATGATTCTTGATGGCGAAGCCAACTCCAGATTCGCGACGCTCATCACTGCTGCGGCCACTCCATAAGAATGTATAGCCGCCACCTGACTCGGACAGCTGTCCTTCATTAGCAAGGCGAGTTTCACTAAGGGCTGCAATGTCAATGTTGTAGCGTGCGAGCTCTCTGGCGACAAATGCTGTTCTTCTCTCCGGTCTGTCTGCCGTGATGTTGTCCAGTAGCGTGCGCACATTCCATGTGCCAATGGGGATCGGTGTCACTCTAAGTTTTTTGTTTTTTGTTTGACCGCTTTTATGGGATCCCCGCCAGCCGCGGTATGCTGGCCAGGGTAAGGTGAAGCAGGCAATGTTTAGGGAACTTTTTCTAGCCCCCTCCTCGTTCTATGGAGGTGAGCAGTGCAATCCTGAATAGGGCTGCTCAGTCGCTCAAGAAGATGCCGAGCTCCACCGCTGCTTCGGTCAGTGAGGAACGACCATTATTCCTGAGCCGCCTGTGTGCAGGTCCGCGGCTACAGCTCCCAGTGTATCCACACCTGCTGCTTCATCGCTCGCCCATCGCCACAGGACTTGATATGATGTGATGTGATATGATATGATGTCGAGACTTGCGTGTGAATTGGATTAAAGTGAGGGAGAGTTGCGCGATGTCAACCTCACTCGCTCTTCCCAGTTCCTATCTGTATCCAGTGGCAGGACAAGAGTCGAGACGGCTGGAGATAGGGCAGGGCGCAGTGGATGACCAGGATGCCTACGTGTCTTGTCGTGCTCTTGAGCGTTCCACAACGCTTGCTGTCACCGCCTTCCTGACCGTTGTATATACTGTATAACCCTCCCTCCCCCATTTATTTTTCTCAGCAGCACTCACCTTTCACTGTAGGCCAGACTATGTTACCATTTACCTTGAAGAGAAGTATTTGTACGCCAACCAACTAAGTGAAATGATACATGTAATACATCTGATGCATTTTGTAAATACCTAAAATATTACTATTTTCCTTGACAACCAGCAAATTTTCCTCAGCAACAGCACTGAAAAAAGTAAAACACAAACGTTTTTACTGGAATCCCCTTGCATATGGCATTTATTTCTCAAATAGGTATGTATAGATAACTGTTTATCTGGATTGGTATGAATTGACTAATTACTGACATCAATCAACATTTGGTTTTCTTATTCAAATCCAGTGCTTGTTTTGAATTCCAAGTAAAATACATTTTTATTTCCCAAGCTGACTGTCATGGCATTTTACTCATCAAACTCACTCTTGTCGGACACTTCATCATTGTGAGTGGTGGGTCCAGCAGCTTTTTGCCAATGGTCTTGCACTTCTGACTCTATACATAGTGTGTGCATGAAAGTCCGGCAACAAGACAGGAACCCCTCCCAGTCTAACATTTCACATGCTTGCTGGGACAATGCAATAGATGCAGGAACTAGGGGTGCAGGGGGTGCTGCAGCTTCCCCAGGTTTTGCATGGGGTCCCGGCTGCTGGCCCCATGCCCAGGGTCCTGGCTGCCAGCCTCACACCCAGGGGCTCTGCTGCAGGCCCTGCACCCAGGGACTCTGCTGCCAGCCCTGTGCCCCAGCTGCCAGTCCCATGCCTGGGGGCTCTGCTGCAGGCCCAGCACCCGGGATTCCGCTCCTGGCCCCGGCCTGGGGCTCTGCACCCATCTCCAGCTGTGGCCCCAGCCTCAGCTCCCTTACCCCATCTGTCTCCCCGACTCCTGAAACCATAGCCCTGCTCCTGGTCCCAGCTCTAGGGGGCAGTGAGGGGCACAGACAGGTGGGGTGGGTGGGTGGCACAGCTCAGCAGCCCCACTCTAAAAACTGTTCCAGCACCACCGGACAATGCACTGCCTGCAACACACTGTCTGGTGCTGGACTCGTGTCACTCAGGTCATCCATGGCCAGCAGGGGAAAGAGCATTCATCCTGTGCCTCAGTCGAGCAGGCTGGTAATTTGCCTGCTTGCTGTGCTGGTGTAGAGCATCACATGGTGGTGGCAGGCTCTGTTCAGGCAGTGAAGACGATGCCAGGCAGAACACCTTGCATTGCACCCCATAGACATCCTGTGTTGGAGCTTGACCATACAGATAGACACACATTCCTCAAGCACAAGGAATGTTGAGTCTTGAAGTGTGAAATCTTTCCCAAGGTCTGTGAGAAGGTCAAGAACCCTCAGAGGCCACAGCAAATGCCTGTCTCTTTCCCTCCCTATAGAAGGCACTTGCCGAATCACATCCTGTGAATGTGTGGAGTCCAATAAGCAGGGCCGCCCAGAGGGGGGGGCAAGAGGGGCAATTTGCCCCAGGCCCCGAGCCCCACAGGGGCCCCCACGAGAGTTTTTCGGGGCCCCTGGGCGGGTCCTCACTCGCCCGGGGCCCCGGAAAACTCTTGCGGGGCCGGGCGCAGGAGCTTCTTCGCTCCCGGTCTTCGCCGGCGGGGAGTCCTTCCGCTCCGGGGCGGAACGACCCCCCGCTGGCGAATTACCGCCGAAGACGGAGCGGGACCCGCCGCCGGAGTGCAGCCGGGTCTTCGGCGGTAATTCGGCGGCGGGGGGCCCTTCCGTTCCGGGACCCGCCGCCGAAGTGTCCCGAAGACCCGAGGCGGGGGCCCCCCGCCGCCGCCGAAGACCGGGCTGCGCTTCGCCGGCGGGTCCCGCTTCGGCGGTAATTCGGGGCACTTCGGCAGCGGGTCCCGGAACGGAAGGGCCCCCCGCCGCCGAAGACCCCGGGCCCCCGGAATCCTCTGGGCGGCCCTGCCAATAAGGGAGGTACAGACCTGTGCGCCTAGAGCTGAAGTGACTTTTTCCACTTCAATCATGTGGCTTTGATTCCCAGCACCGGTGAAGGAAAGCTAGTTGACTGGCAGTGACTTAAGATTGGTGTTTATGACTGCAGCATCTGGATCCGGGCTCCTAATTATCACATTCCAGTCATCCTTGGCTGCATGTTTCACATGATGAAATACACGTGTGTCATATTCTTCATGGTCACAACTTAATTCATTAACCTCTGTGACTGTCACTGAACCCTCCTGCGCAGTCAGGCAGTGACATTCCTGTCCAGGGGCTATGTAGAGAGTGATGTCTTTGCCTACAGCTTGTAAATCTGCATCTCTCCATACAGTGTACAAGAATTTCTGAAGTGCTTCCTTACTGTTGCCATCAGAAAGAAATAAACTTCTTCTGCTGACTGGGGGTTTTCTGGGCCTTTCCATAGATTTATATAGTTTGGGGACCATCAGCTGCTCAACATGACCGTTCCACATTTTTTATGCTCACATTGGGATACTGCTCTGTGATGACATCCAAACAAGTACACTTGTACATTCTTGCAAACTTCATCGTGTACATTACAATGGTGTCTGCAGGTTCACCAAATGTTGAAGAACCATCACGTAGTTCTTGGATGACAGCCACTCCACCAAACATTATTGCACCATTCTCTGGAACATGGTCAATAAGGCAACGTCCACCTTTGGATTGATGAAGATTAAGCAGAGCTAATTTGTTGTTTTTCGCCAGAGTACCGTCAGCACTAGCAAGAGGGTAGGAAACTGCTCTACACAGAACATCAAACGAATCAACAGGGAATGCTCATGTAGCAGGGTGGTCACCTGCTCCTGCCTGGGAAGGGTTAGAGCCAGCCCTGCAGAGGGCTGGGGCTGTGGAAAGAGAGAGCTGGGTTGATTGGGGAAAGCAGCTGCAGCTGGGCCACACCCCAGTCAGAGCCCAGCTGACCCTATAAAGAGGCTGTGAGCCAGGAGCCCAGACAGTCTTCCTCTGTCTGTAGAGGGAGAAGGGCCTGGCTGCAGGGGGCTGGACACAGGGTACCTGAGGGAGCAGGGCTGGGGAAAGGCAGAGGAGCTGGGGAGCTCCAGCCTGGAAAGCCCCAGGCTGCGGCCTAGAATAAGGCCAAGAGGTACAGGGGGTTGCAGGGGGCAGCCCAAGGGATAGGCAAAGGCAGCAGGTCCAAACCCCTTTGCCTATGATGAGTGGCTGATACTGCAGTCTGCCCCAGTGAACAGGGGCTACATGGAGACTGGACAGTAGCCAATACTGAGGCAAAGTGGGGATAGTGGGGTGGGAGGTTCCCCTGGGAGGGGGAGACCCAGTTAAAGGGGCACCGGGGTCCTGGGAGGGACACCGGGGCCAAAAAGACAGGCAGATCACCGGCCTGCAGAGGGCGCTCCTGGCTGGAAATTGAGCTAATACCTGAGGACGACCAGCAGGAGGCACTGTGGGGATGAGTCCGCTCGTCTACAGCTCACCTCATTTTTTTGAAGACCTCTAGGTATTCATCTACTTTATCCAGTGGTGATGATTTAAGAAAAGTCAGGAATCTCAGACACTGCATGCTTTTATACAGAAGTTTGTGTGCTCTCATACTGCGATTTTAATCATGACCACTTAGAACACCACTGACTGATCCTTGAGTGACAACTTCTGACTCTGTCAAGATGTTGCAAAGTCCCTGCATCCACAAATCTTTTGCACAGACACACACAGAAATGAAATGCAGGTATGGAATTCACCAAGCCACACTATCAAATGTCTTGTGTGGCCATTGTCCTTCCATCAAAGACCAAGAGTACGTGTTTAATTTCAAGATGATCAGCTTGAAATTAAACATACTTTGTTTCAAAACAATGTAGACAGTATATGGGACGTTGCAATCTATATAATTTTATAAAAATATGCTAATGAGTGAATATAATGTAACTGGAATATGCTTCATGCAAAAGGTATCTTGTAAGGTATCATTACAAAGCTTATAACAGGGGTCGGCAACCTTTCAGAAGTGGTGTGCCAAATTCACTGTAATTTAAGGTTTCCCATGCCATAACATTTGTAGAAGGTCTCTCTCTCTCTCGCTCTGTCTATATTATATAAATAAACTATTGTTGTGTTTAAAGTAAATAAGGTTTTAAAAAATAATTTAAAATAAAATTAAAATGCAGATCTTATCAATTTAATGTGACCCTTCCCTGGGATCGTTGTCTGGGGTTCCAGCCACTAACCCCGCTCAGCTCGCTGCCGGTCTGGGGTGCCAGTAGCACTCAGCCTGCGGCCGGTCTGGGGTTCCGGCTGCCGGCCACTTGAAAGTAGGGGTCCCAGCCGCTGGCCCCACTCAGCCTCCTGCCGGCCTCGGTGAGCAGAACCCCAGGCCGGTAGCGGGCTGAAGGGGGCTGGCGGCCGGGACCCCGGCTGGCAACGGGGCAGCAGCTGGAACCCCAGAGCAGCGTGTGCCATCAAAAATTGGCTTGCGTGCCACCTTTGGCACGTGTGCCGTAGGTTGCCGACCCCTGACTTATAATCTACTGAGTGTGATCATCCTATTTGTATAAATGTACCACTCTTGTATCTGAAACTAGAAATATGAAATATAACTCTGAGACCTATTGTAATTATGCAAAGTGTGTGGCACTAATGGTGGTTTGGAATCTTGATGATCATCAGCCAGGACAATTGTCTGCAGATGGGTGTGTTTTACCTGTAAGTCTTCCTGTATACGTGTGTGCTGGCAAGTGGGCAATGAAGTCCTGCAGTGACATGTGATCATGTCACCTGAACTGGAATCCATTTCTAACCTGGTGTCTTTGCATTGAGAAGGAGGGGGTGGAAACCCAGAGAGGGACAAAGGATTCCCATCTTATGCAAAATAACAAAGGGAGGAGAGGAGCCATAATGAGGAATCCCCTAGCTACCACCTGAGCTGGAACAAGAGCTGTACCAGGGGAAAGAATTGTGCCCAGGCCTGGAATGTGTCCAGTCTGAGAAAAAAAACTTACTGAAGCATCTCTGAGGGTGAGATTATCTGGATTCAGTTTGATTAGACAGAGATTTGTGCATTTTATTTTATTTTGCTTGGTGGCTTATTTTGTTCTCTCTGTTACTACTTGGAACCACTTAAATCCTACTTTCTGTATTTAATAAAATCACTTTTACTTATTAATTAACCCAGAGTGTGTATGAATACCTGGGGGGGCAAACAGCTGTGCATATCTCTCGATCAGTGTTATAGAGGGCGAACAATTTATGCGTTTACCCTGTATAAGCTCTATACAGGGTAAAACAGCTTTATTTGGGTTTAGACCACACTGGGAGTTGGGCATCTGGGTGTTAAAGATAGGAACACTTCTGTGCGCTGCTTTCAGGTAAACCTGCAGCTTTGGGGCAAGTAATTCAGACCCTGGGTCTTTGTTGGAGCAGACGGGAGTGTCTGGCTCAGCAAGACAGGGTGCTGGGGTCCCGAGCTGGCAGAGAAGGCAGGGGTAGAAGTAGTCATAGTGCATCGGATGGCAGCTCCCAAGAGGGTTTCTGTGATCTAACCCATCACAGTAGACATCTCTGCTGGTCATGCCTCGATGCCTGGGAGGTAATAGATAGTTGACTTCTCGAGAGTACAGTCATGTTGAAGAGCAATATGAAAACCTGTCCAGCCAGGAAGTGTCCATGAGTCAGCATTGAGAACTTTCATAAGAATGTCTGCCAGTTCAGTTCTCAGTGCCGGTTCCTGGTTGGCGCTGCACCTGTCAGCCTCTAATGGGGCATGTGCATCATGACTCAGGTTTTGGGGACCTTGCCGCTTGTTCTGGTGGCACTGCTCTATTGCAAAACTAGGAGGTGTTTTAAGAGAATACACTCCCCTTTCGACAGTGGGGCTCTGCCTGATGTTGGGGTTGATTCAGTGATGTGGCTCTGCAGCATTATTCCATTTGCACGGTGGGTGGTGCCACACCTAGAACTTTGGGAGCTTTCTTTGCAAAGTTCACTGGAACCTCATCAGACCCTTGAACAAGCTATAGTTGAGCAAGGCTCATGTCACGGCTAATCACTGTATTCCAATGCACAGTGTCCCAGTTTGTTTAGCATGGAGACAACTTGAGAGGATTCTGTCAAGTGTCTAATTGTCAGTCCAAGGCAAAAGGATTTAGGGGTCTGTTTTCAACCCTTGGAAGCAAGATAAACAATGTCTTTGCAAAGTCATATGCAGGAAGTCCACATCAACTGGAAGATCACATAGCTAGCAAGTGCTGGTGCCTCTGATACTCCAGTAATCCAGGCCATCATAGAATCATAGAATATCAGGGTTGGAAGGGATCTCAGGAGGTCATCTAGTCCAACCCCCTGCTCAAAGCAGGACCAATCCCCAACTAAATCTACCACTCCTCCCAGTTTAGTGTCATCTGCAAACTTGCTAAGGATGCAGTCCACACCATCCTCCAGATCATTAATGAAGATATTGAACAAAACCGGTCCCAGGACCGACCCTTGGGGCACGCTGCTTGATACCGGCTGCCAACTAGACATGGAGTCATTTATCACTACCCGCTGAGCCTGATGATCTAGCCAGCTTTCTATCCACCTTAGAGTCCATTCATCCAGCCCATACTTCTTTAACTTGCTGGCAAGAATACCATGGGAGACCGTATCAAAAGCTTTGCTAAAGTCAAGGAATAACATGTCCACTGCTTTCCCCTCATTCGCAGAGCTAGTTATCTCCTCATAGAAGGCAATTAGGTTAGTCAGGCATGACTTGCTCTTGGTGAATCCATGCTGACTGTTCCCGATCACTTTCCTCTCCTCTAAGTGCTTCAGAATTGATTCCTTGAGGACCTGCTCCATGATTTTTCCAGGGACTGAGGTGAGGCTGACTGGCCTGTAGTTTCCCAGATCCTCCTCCTTCCCTTTTTTAAAGATGAGAACTACATTAGCCTTTTTCCAGTCATCTGGGACCTGCCCCGATCACCATGAGTTTTCAAAGATAATGGCCAATGGTTCTGCAATCACATCTGCCAACTCCTTTAGCACCCTCGGATGCAGCACATCCGGCCCCATGGATTTGTGCTCATCCAGCTTTTCTAAATAGTCCTGAACCACTTCTTTCTCCACAGATGGCTGGGGGGACTGGTCCAGATGCACCAACTGGGAGGCCAGATCTTGAGTGGGCCTGGACAAAGGTGTGGAACTGGTGCTGGAAGAGGTAGACTGTGCATCATCCCATTTCCCCGGTGATATCAAATGCTGAGCACAGCATTTTCTTGCACTCTTTGCACTGCTTGTCTATAAAATGCCTATAGCAGGTGAGGTGGAACGTGTCACTGGGGATGCCATCAAATTCTTTTGACAGGTGCTGATGAAATGATTCTGCAATGGCTCCGTTATCACCAGGCAAGTTCAACGATGCTTGAGCACAGTCACAATATTTATCCCACCTGCCATGTGTAAATGGTCAAGTGGACTCCTCCTTTACTGAGGCTAAATGCATCTAACAATGCAAACAGTTATAAAACTGGTTTCAGAGTAGCAGCCATGTTAGTCTGTATCTGCAAAAAGAACAGGAGTCCTTGTGGCATTTTAGAGACTAACAATTTCTTATGAATCCCAGATGATTGACAAGGGATTTCCTGGTCTTTGTCACTATCCTTGAGCTGGCCATATTGGTTCTGCATGAATACATGTTAACTGGTCAAATCCAATGCCTCCTAACTGTACTACTGGCTCTTTTAAAGTGGTGCATGATGTGGGGCTGACTCCGTACTGGTGTAACTTTCCCATATTTGCACCCTGGGCACGGAAATGTAAAAAAAAGCAAGGTCTAGGACAGAGGTGGGAGACCCCCGGCCCCTCCCCTGTAGCCTCAGCTCACCGTGCCACCAGTGCTGTGAGTGGCAGGGCTGCGAGCTTCTGCCAGGCAGCGTGGCGGCATGGCTGGCTCTGGCCAGGTGGCATGGTGGCCAGTCCTGCTGCTGTGGGGGGCTGGGTATGGGGGTGGGGTGTGGGGGGGTGGGATACGGGCAGGGGATCGTGGGGGGCAGTCAGCAGACTGGGAGCAGGGGGTGGTTGGATGGGGTGGAGGTTCTGGGGCTCGTCAGGGGATGGGGAGTGGGGGGCTTGGATAGGTGTGGGAGTCCAGAGGGGGGGGCCTGTCGGGGATGGGGGTTTGGATAGGGGTCAGGGCAGTCAGGGGACAGGGAGCGGGGGGGGGGAGGGTTGGATAGGGATGGGGTCCTGGAGGGGGGTGGTCAGGGGCAGGGGTCCCAAGAGGGGGCGGTCAGGGGACAAGGAGCGGGGGGGTTGGATGGGTCAGGGGTTCTGAGGGGGGCAGTCAGGGGACAGGAAGTGGGAGGGGGAGGATAGGGGGCAGGGGCCAGGCTGTTTGGGGAGGCACAGCCTTCCCTCCCGGCCCTCCATACAGTTTCGGAACCCTGATGCGGCCTCAGGCCAAAAAGTTTGCCCATCCCTGGTCTAGGAAGCTACAGCGAAGTCACTTCCTGAAAATTGACATGGTTGACAATGTTCATTGCTGTGCCTGCAGTATCCCCTAAAATACTGATATTAATAGTTGCTGCAAGGAAAATGTGGTGGTGCTGTGTTCTTAGCCTGTCTTCTTTTTCTTTTAAATTAAATTTATCCCCGTTTGAGTCATCAAACCCTCCCTGTAAGATGTAGCCGTTATGTGCCCTTTTTCTACACAGCTGTCAAGGAGAAGATGCTGTTTGCCATGAAAACACTTGACTATGAATATTTAGAAGAAATTAATTTAAAATACGCATTTATCATCCAGCTACTTTGCCTGGAGTTAAATGGACTCCGCGACTAGCTACACTGACCCACGAGCATTGCTGAAGACAGACACATTAGGGGCTGGGGGAATGTTTTGCCCCAGTAACGTTACCAAGACCGAGAGATTATTACCAGTCCAGCGGATTATTGCACACGGGACAGTCTCCGTTTGTCTGATCCATGGGGCAATACTGGTGTTTAATATGCAGCCGGGCCAGACTGCTGGGCGTTAAAAACACTTTACTGCACAATGCAAAGATAAAGACCAGGGGGTTGAGCCTTTCAAACGCGTTTCCCCCCGTGTCTGATGCGGAAGTGTCCGGTGCGTTCCGGGCCCGGCCGCGCGGCTCCAGGCCCCAGCGCGCCAAGCGCTGCTCGGGGCGGCTGCCGGGGGCTCTGCCGGTCCCGGGAGGGCGGCAGGCGGCTCCGGTGGCCCTCGCGCAGGCGGTGACAGCCGGGGCCCTGGCTGAGCCCGGCCTGTGCGGGGCGAGCTCCCCCCGCGGGCTCGCAGCTCAGCGCCCGCCGGACACGGCAGCGCCGGGAGCCGCCGGCCGGAGGCGCCGCAGAGCCCCGGGCTGCAGGGTCGGGGCCGGGCCGCTCGGCCGCGCCCTCCCTGGCACCGCCCCCGCCCCCAGACAAGCCGCTGTCGCCCGGGGGCCGGGAAGTTCTCTAGTGCGGCGCTGTGGGGCCAGGGAACGAGCGGGGTGAGCCCGGGGCAGGAGGGAGCCGGGGAATCCTGGGCAAGGGGCCCCGGGGCAGGAGGGAGCCGGGGGGGATCCCGGGAAGGGGGCACCCAGGGCAGGAGGGAGCCGGGGAATCCAGGGCAGGGGAGCCAGGGCAGGGGGAGCCGGGGGAATCCCGGGGCAGGGGGCCCCAGGGCAGGAGGGAGCCGGGGGAAATCCCGGGCAGGGGGCCCCGGGCAGAAGGGAGCCGGGGATCCCGGGAAGGGGGTCCCCGGGGCAGGAGGGAGCTGGGGATCCCGGGGCAGGGGCCCCAGGGTAGGAGGGAGCCAGGGGGGGAAATCCCGGGGTGGGGGGGCCCCCGGGGCAGGAGGGAGCCGGGGGGGATCCCAGGGAAGAGGGGTCCCTAGGGGAGGAGGGGGCTGGGGAGGAGGGGGAAGGGTTGAAGGGGTAGGAGGGAGTTTCGTGGGGTTCCCCAGGGCAGCAGAGAGCCTAGGGCAGGAGGGTCCCAGGGCGGGTTTGGTAGGAGGCCAGCAGGCAGAGTAGGGCTGTGCAGGGAGAGCGAGGCGGTGCCATCTGTGGCCCCTTTGTGCCATGGCAGGGTCAGGCCATGGCTCTGGTGGCTCCCCACCCTCATCTCCTCATTACCGGTACCTGGACCTGCTCTTCGCCCTGCTGGGCGCTGCTGCTTTCTTGGCAGACCTGGTCGCTGATCTGTGGGTGGCCTCCAGCTACATGCAGGCTGGGCACTGTCTCTGGGGGGGGCTGGTGCTGGCACTGCTGGGCCTCTCCTCTCTGGCCATGCAGTTCTTCAGCTGGGCCTGGTACCAGACGGACGACATCGAGCAGGACCTTCCCAGTGGCCGCTGCTTGACTGTGGTGCACCTCCTCCAGCTGGGCTATCTCTACAGGTAAGGGCACTGCGGAGGGTGAATGCAGGTTAAGTGCCCCCTGCCCAGTAACTCACCCTCTGCTGAGATCTTGCAGCCCAGGGCCACCTGTCCTTCACCCTGACCTCAGCTGGAGAGGGGTCCTGAAGGTCCCTGCAGGCCCTGCTGCTGGGCACACACAGATCCTGGAGGGAGGAAACTAATGGTGCCAGAGTGAATGGTGATTTCCTTAGGCACAAGTGGGTGGGAATACCCATATCTGTTCCCCTGGCTCACAACTGCAACACTAGCCTGGTGGCAGGTGCTGGACTGGTCTGCACATCCCAACAGCACCTTCCCCGTGCCACTGGTGCCCTGCATTTGCAGCCTTCTCCCCAGTGTGGTGAACACACATTTTGCCTTGCCTTGCCCTTCACCATCACAGCTGCTGTACTTCCATGGGTAGGTAGCCTGCTCCATATAGGCTAGATTTGAATTTCCCACTAAAATTTACAAATAAAAACTACACTATACTGGAGTTGAGGCTGAGTACATGTCAGTAACCAAAGGGTTAAAATATCACAGAGCGGCTGTAATTATCCCCATACCAGCTGTTACAAACCCAGGAAATTCAGGGTTAAGGTTCAGCTGAAATCCAAAGAGCAAGGGTGTGGAAGTGCACAGTCAAGGCACCTGTCTTCCTGCCTGGTAGTGAGGCCCCTCAGTAATTCTTAGTGCACTGTAGGGTGGTGGTCCCTGATGAAGCTGATTTTGAAGACAACAATTTTTTTCATTTTCCCCTCGGTGCCCCTCCATTATACAAACAGTAACATGCTGGTCAGGGACTCGTTCGGTGACCGGCAGGGCTTGGCTGCGGTGGGGCAGCTGCAATAGGTGACAACATGAGGAAACGTCAGAACTGTGCGACTCCCTGGTGCTAACACATACAAACCAGTGCATGTTTTTGTCTTTATTCCCAGCATGCACAAGGAGGCCAGGTCTACAGTAAGGCTTGGTCTACACTACCAACTTATATCGGTATAACAACGTTCCTCAGGGGTGTGGATCTCCCACACCCGAGAGCGACCTAGCCCCTAGTGTAGATAGTGCTGTCGACAGAAGGGCCTCTTCTGTTGCCATAGCCACCGCCTCTCAGACAGATGGCGTTCCTATGCCAGTGGGGGAAGCTCTCCCTCGGTGTCTTCACTAAGTGCTACAGTGACATAGGTGCACCCTGTGCCGTTGCAGTGTTTAGATGTGGACAGGCCCTTACACTTCTGCAGGCATAGCAATGTCAATCAGAGGTGGATTTGTTTGCAGCATTGCTATTCCGGCAGATCACCTAGTATAGACATGGCTGTACACATAAAAGTGCGTTAGCCAGTCTAGGTGCCTTTGCTTGTGGAACTGGTATAAGCAGAAGTTATACCTCCAGGAGGAGGGTTACTCATATAGCTACACTGGCACAGTTATACCAGCAAATCTTTTCTGCTTGAACTAGGCCTAAGTGTGAAACACACTCAGCTCCCTCAGGCCTCGCCCGCATGACCTCAGGGCTGGGGTTGGCTGCACTGGTACAGTCCAGTGGCAAGCGCAGAGAGCAGTGGTTCAGCTAACCTGGTTGTTGAAGCTGTGCTGTTTTCTGGTGCAGAGGAGACCTAAGCTACTGTCAGTTCCAGCCATTTTCCCTAACATGTCCCACCTTTGCTATCTGGTTTTGCCCTGCTGTGAGTAGTAGCACCAGGAAAGCTAGTGTAGACAGGACTCAGAGGCCACCATCCCACTGCCTGCGTGGGTGTTCTGCTGGCAGCCCCCATATGCTAGTTGTTGCAGTCACAGGTGGTGCTGCAGGGCTAGTAGCTAAGAAAAGGCTGATGCAGACAGCCTCAATGCTGCGCTGGGCTCGTGGGCCTGTCTCTCTCCAGCACTGCCTCTGACAGTGCCCCATGTTCTTCTCTTGGTGGAGCATTTCATTCATTCTCTGCCCAGGGCACAGGAACAAACTGCTGGAGTTCCCAGGGTTCCCTGCACATTGGGGCTGTGTTTCAGGCTGCTACTGGCAGGTTCAGTATCCTGTGTGTAAAAAGCAATGTCATTTCCTGCATTTGAACCTATGGTTGTTAGAACTGGGCAGACTGTTTGCTGTTCACCACTTGAGCTGATTGCTGGGGGTTGTGTTTTGTTCAGCTGGGACAAGGAAAGTAGACAAGTCACTTTCTCTTTTGGTTCTGGTCCAGTTCTAGTGGATTTCAGATCACTCTGTGTAGTGCTCCTCGCTGCAGTGTTTGGGTTGCAAATACTGCAGGGGAATGTTGAACCCAAACCAAAAGTTGTTTTCATTGGAACTGGGGCGGGAAATGACGCCCCTGGATTTCTTTCTTCTGATGGTGGATTATTAATACAGCCTAAACTTTGGGCCTAAAGTGACTTGACAAGTGAGTGTGAGATCTCAGCCTGTCAAACGCAGCCCAAAGCCCCCCAAATGAGTGACACTCTGAAGTTATTCATGCAGGAAACGTAACCTGCTGTGGGACCCTGGCATTAGCATACGCTCCGTAGCATCCATATCATGAATGCTGACTGGCGATGTAGATAGTTGTCCGTAGTAGAAGTCAGAGAAAGACAGGTACTGGGGATTAAAATGAGATCTCCCTTGACGTGAAGGGCATGAACGAGTGTCCCATTCACTTTGTCCAGCATGGATTTAGAGCTGTCTTGAGGGCAGGCTGGCTCTGGACTCCCACGCCCTAGTGACAGAGAGACAGAGCTGTGTTTGTGGCATTGAGGTGCTGCCCTGGTGTAGAGCAGCCTCTCATGGCAGGGCCGTGATGTCTGCACAGGTGTCTCCGTATGCTGAGAGTGGGCTGGCGAGTATGCAGGGCAGAGACTGCACCGCAGCAGGAGCGAGGCTACGCTGTCTTCCTGTCCCATGACATCAGCATGCTGCGCCTCTTTGAGACCTTCCTGGAGAGCACCCCTCAGCTCACGCTTGCTCTCGCCATTGTTCTGCATACAAACAAGGTGGAGCTTTTCCAGGGTGAGTGGCACAGCTCCTGGGCGTGGTGGGGGCAGGGCACTGGGGGATTCCTTATCACAGAGCCACCTGGTGAGGAGTGGGTAAGTGGGATCAGGGAACGATCCCTTGAGCTTCTAAAGGATACGAGAGCTGGGCCTGATTCTGGAGCCCATCGGTCAGACTGGGGAGGTGCTGGTTCTCCCTGGGAATGTAGCTTGACCCCTCCTGCTCACAGCGTCTTGTGCTCCCAGCCCTGGGGGATTTCTCACTAGGCACCGCGTTAGCTCAGAGCTGGGGTTGAGCGTAGTGCAGGGCCGGGCTCCAGTTAGACCCTGCAGGGTTGGGATGTGCTGTGCTGTGCTGCGCTGCAAGGAAGGGGGCTCTGGCCGCTGGGAGATTGGGCTGTTACCTAGTCGCAGGTGTTTCCCCTTCATTCTGATGTGCCCATCTCAGATGCTGCAAAACAGCCTTCTGAGAAGAGGGGAGGGGTTGGGATTTTGGTGCCCATGGGGAGGGATCCTCTCTGGGAGGTGGAGGGCAGAACACTCTGAACAAGGGGGCCAAAGCAAGGCCCTGCATTGAGCCAAGACCTTGCTTCAGCTGGGAAAGGGGGGGCCTAGCTGGGTACAGGTGTGGCACCTCCCTGCATCTGGGCACAGGTGGGGTGGGCAGTGCCCTCGGAGATCGATTGGCTCTCAGAGCTTCCCAGTGGGACACAAAACTGGGCCAACCCTGAGCCCCCAGCTCAGTTGAGGGCCAGATGCTGTTCCATTGACTCCAGCAGGTCAAGATTTCCCCCAAGTGTTTAGTGCTGGGCTGCAGAGAGCGGCACAGATCAGGCTTGGTTCAGTCCCTCCCTCCAGGCTGGGCTCCCTCAGTCAGGAAGTATCTGGGTGCCTCTGGCCTTGGCCTCAGAGGCTTGTCACTGTGGCCCAGGTCCTGTGGCTACACCCCACTCGGTCCTAAATGGAGATGGCTGAGTCATCCTCCCAGCCCCCTGGTGCCCCCCGCACCTCCCCCCCGGCTGTTGGCATCCGGGCCAAGGAGAGCTTCCCCTAAGCCCCGCAGTTCTCCGCCGGTGCTGCCCCGTGGAGGTGGGGAACTCCCGTTCCAGGCATCTCACAGGGAGCAGGGCGTGGAATAAGGGCTGGCCTCTGGCTGGCTACTTCCTTCACGTTTCTGGGGCTCCCTGAACCAGGCAGTGGCATGTTGGGCGGGCGAGCGAGGTGTGCAAGGGATGTGAGAGCAGCTGTGACACAGAGCCCTTCTGCTGGGCCGGCTGGGGGCCCCCTGAAAGCAGTGGGCTTTGTTCGTTGAGCCAGGGCCTGGCTGCAGTGATGCCTCGTTGGGGTGAAGCCAGCACCTCTCCATGCTGGTCACTGTTGCCCAGGGCCTGAGCCGCTGCCTGATGCCCCATGCAGCTGCCCCCACTGCCTATGTTCCCCGGTGACCCTTTCCCCCACTGTCGTCCTAGGGCTTGGGATTTGCACCGCCTTCCTATGCGTGGCATGGTCACTACTGGATTATCACCAGTCCCTCCGCTGCTTCCTGCTGGACAAGCATGAGCTGGGCCCCCTCTCCTCCACCATCTACTTCCTGTGGAACTTCCTCCTCATCGGCCCCCGTGTCCTGGCAGTCGCGCTCTTCGCCACACTCTTCCCGTGCTACATGGGCCTGCACTTCCTGGGCATCTGGGCTGCCATGCTCCTCTGGGTCTGGCTGCAGGGCACTGACTTCATGGAGGGCCCCAGGTGGGAATGGCTCTACAGGGCAACGGTGGCCGTGATTCTCTATTTCTGCTGGTTCAATGTGGCCGCGGGGCAGACGCGGCAGCGCAGCGCAATCTATCATGGCTTCATCCTGGTGGACAGCGTGCTCCTGGCTGGCTCCTGGCTCTGGTACAATGCCCCTCTGCGTGAGCACTCCTATCTGCTTCCTGTGCTGCTTGCTGCCCTGCTCTGCTCTGTGCTCGGGCTGCTGCTGAGAATCACCTACTACAAGTGGCTCCACCCCACGCTGCAGACCCGGCGCCAGGCGAGCTATGATGAAGTAGACACTGCAGAAGGACTAGCTGGTTTCCGAGCTGTCCCAGCGCCAGCCCCTGTGAACAGACGGATGTACCAGCTGTCCCAGAACCACTTGGTCTCTTTGCAGGCCGGGCGAAACTGGGGGAATGGTGTCCTAGATGACATGTCTCTCTGAGCATAGCTGTCCCTGCTCCAGGCAGAGGGAATTACACCTCAGGGATCTGTGCTGGGGGATCCCATTCCAGACCTGGCCCCAGCGTTCCCAGGGACCGAGCACCACACCTCCGGTATGGGCAGCTGTCGCAGGGAGAGGAGATTGGAGATTGGAGAGAGCTGGGCGGGCCGAGAGCCCTGGCACTTAGGGTCCAACAGCTGGCATCCAGCACGGGTAGCTGTGAAGCCTGTTCTGGGCTGGCACTCTTCCAATGGGAGTGTCATGGGAGAAACCCGCTCTAAGAGTGCTGGATGCTGAATGGGCTCAGCAGCGTGTTAACCCTTATTGTTAGGCCTCTGCCCCGGGATCTGCTCCACTACAGCGAACTCCTCACTTTTTTCCTGCTGGTTGCAGTTGCTCTCGACTTCTGCTCTGCACGTTGCCCTGTTTAGCCCCATCCCCATTTCCCTGCCAGGCTCTCCCCTGCTTTGTTTCATTTCAGCAGAGTTCAATGGGAAACCCTGTAGTAGTGGGTAACCCATGGAGCCTCTAGGGATGGCTTGGCCACTGCGGGGAGCGTCAGTTTGCTGAGGTTTATAAAGGGAAGGGTGTCAGTCCAGGGTGGTATAATACGGTAACGCGGTATTGTGCCTTAAGTGCCTTAGCCAGGGAACAGCAGTGCCTTCTTGTCGTAGAGACGGGGGGAGGGGGGGGGTAAGCATGTGGAGAATTCAGGGGGTGGAGGGGGAAGTGAATGGTGTGGAGAATTTGAGGGGGGGGAAGGGGAGATGACTGACATGAAGAATTTAGGGGTGGGGGAAGGGAATGGTGTGGAACAGCAGTTTTCAAACTGTGGGTCGGGCCGAAGTACTGGGTCGTGGCGGCTCTGGTCAGCACTGCCAGCTGGGACGTGAGAAGTCCTGTCAGCGCTGCTGCCCGGCTAAGGCAGGCTAGTCACTAGACACCGCACTGCGCTCTGAAAGCGGGCAGCAGCAGGCCCGGCTCCTGGGGGAGGGCCACGGGGCTCCGCATGCCCCCACCCCAGGCACTGGCTCTGCACTCCCACTGCCCCAGTCCTGAGCCCCCTCCCCCACCCTGAACCCCTCAGTCCCAGCCCCACCCCTGCACCCCAATCCTCTGCCCCAGCCCTGAGCCCCCCCCACACCCCTCTTCCCCAGCTCAGTTGGGTCAGGGCATCAACAATTTTCTTCAACTGCATCGCCAGAAAAAGTTTGAAAACCCCTGGTGTAGAGGAGGGTGGGGGGAGGGGACTGACTTCGAGAATTCATGGGCGTGAGGGGTGAATGCTCTGAGCTGACTAAACCCTTTGCCTTTTTCAAAACAAAGCTAAATGCTGAAGTTTTTTCAGTGTTGGTTCTTTGTCACAAAGATACTTGGCGTGTTCCTGCATGAATCCCGGCCCCGATCTTAGCCCCCTTTCCCCCATCCAGCCGTGGCTTCCCCCTGCTCTCCCAGCCTTACGAAATAGCTGCTGTGTTGCTGGAAGTCAAGAGCTTGGTTTGGGAGTTGTCATGCTTGGGTCCTACGCCAGGGGTGGGGCTGCTGACTGATTGCAGTTTCCCATGCGGTGTAGCAAAGTCGCTTAGTTTCCAGTTTGTGGGAAGCATATAGGCCTGGCCTCCTGCAGGTTCTTGGCATGGCTCTTGTGGATTTAGGCGGTGCCCAGCTGGAGAGGTGTGTTTCCATGTAACAGTCCCAAAGCTTCCCCAGCTGGGCAGGAGAGGGGCTGAGGTTTGTGGCACGTGCAAAGCAGGGTGGATTGATTAAAATCAATAATTTAAATCAACTTCTCCATTTGTGCTTCACTCATTTTCTAAAGGAAGTGAGAGAAATGTTGATTTACAACCCCATAGGGCCTTGACACTAGATTTGGAACATCTTTTTGCTACCTCAGCGAGTACACTACGCTGATACTTTTATGTAAGCAATTATACAGCTTAATATTTTCAGATTCTTAACTGTACATTTTTAGTATGTTAGAAAATGGTAAAGGATATTTTATTAGATAACTTTTTGCTCATTTGTGTCAAGCTGTGTTCGGATGGTAACTGGCATTTAAACAAACTATATAAAATTTATTTTTATTAAACAAAGCTACCTTAAAAGTTGTTTTACATAAATGTCTTATCAAAACATGTTTCACATTTATAACAATGGTTTAATCAAAGAGAGGGATTAGCTGGTCAGTGAATTAAATGATTTCAGATGTTGTGATAATTGGTCTAAAACTTTTGCCTTCTTTGGAATTTACATGGAAAGCAGGTTAAGTTATTTTCAATTAAAAAAAAAAAGAAGCTATAAACAGGTAAAAGAGAACCAGACAAAGTAAACCAAAAAGGCCATTATGATATAATCCAAAGACTACAAAAAGAACAGGAGTACTTGTGGCACCTTAGAGACTAACAAATTTATTTCAGCATAAGCTTTTGTGGGCTACAGCTCACTTCTTCAGATGCAGAGAAGGGAACACACAGGAGATATTTATACATACAGAGAACATGAAAAGGTGGAAGGATGTATAAATATCTCCTGTGTGTAGCCCACGAAAGCTCATGCTGAAATAAATTTGTTAGTCTCTAAGGTGCCACAAGTACTCTTGTTCTTTCTGCAGATACAGACTAACACGGCTGCTGCTCTGAATCCAAAGACTGTTAAAACATGCTGGAGCCAGAAGTTAATGTACCAAAATTGGTGTGCCTTTCATCTTTTTGGTGTATTGTTTACATTCAGCACTTGTTCCTTTTTTACCCAGAGGTACAGGAATCTCTTAAAAATATTCTAATAGGGTCTCTTTTTACGACCTGCAGCCATGGTGGCTATTTCCCCCCCAGTTTCCAGGTGTTGAAATCAGAACTAAGGCTGCACGCTGAAGAATGTTGTCCCTTCTTCCCAGTGCAGTTTTGACACTGGTGTTGCTCCTTTCTGGTTGCACAATCTGCTCCTTCTCCCCTATTACATAACTCCTCCGCACAAAAAGAACTAACAGCAATCCAAGACTTCTCCTTGTGTAACCCACATGCCTGTTGCACTGCAGTATTGCACTTGTTTAGAGACAGACATCCAGTAACTTCTGAACTGCCTTCCTCTCTGTGCACACACGGAAAGCCATTTACTGGAAGTGCCCAGCCCCATCCAGAAGCAAGGGCTGGGAGTTACTAAGCAGATCAGGGTTTTCCCTGAGCTGGAGAGTAAGTGTCCATAGTGGATGGAGCCATAATTTGAGAACTGAGACCATAAGGGCTCAGGTAGGTAGAGGAGTATGAGACCCACCACCCCCAGGAAGGCTCAATGGACGATCCTGACGAGATACATAATGGCATATGCTAGAGAGTCAGAGACCAGGTCTTTTGCACCCAGTAGCACATGCCCAGGTCCCCCCACAGGATCAAGCCATTAATGCAGCTGCGGCCCTATTGTGCCATATTTATAAAGTTTGACCTCAGAAGTTAGAATCAGGGGAAAACATCTTTCTTTCTACAGAAAAACAGCCTTTAACCTAAAGGTTTTGCCAGAGGCTCATGGATTCAGCATAGTTATTTTTTATTTAAATGTTTAAGAGATTATAAGAAGTTTTGGCTGTAACAGATTTTGTATTAAATTTAGATTTCATTTTAAACAGGTTTATTTTTTAAAATAAAAACATAATTTAAACAACAAAATCAAAAAAATTCCATGTAAGTCACAGAACTCATCAATGGTGCGGAATAAGCAACTGCGGTTCTCTGTCCAGCCCACGCAGCAAACACGAACTACCCCATGTTGGCAGCCACAGCACAGAGGCAGAAGTCTTGCATGAGCCATGAAGAGCATGCTCCTCATTCGCCCTGAGAGACGGCCCAGCCAGGGCAGGGTTCAGAATTCTCCCCTGCCTAGAATCAGCTCCAGGGCTGTCATATTGGATTTTAAAGCCAGCTGGGTGGCTTTCGTGCCATTTACACTGAACATAAGAACAGGCATACTGGGTCAGACCAAAGGTCCATCTAGCCCAGTATCCTGTCTTTCAACAGTGGCCAATGCCAGGTGCCCCAGAGGGAATGAGCAGAACAGGGAACATCAAGTGATCCATTCCCTGTCGCCCATTCCCAGCTTCTGGCAAACAGAGGCTAGGAACACCATCCCTGCCAGGGCACAATTCCTGCTGGGTGGGGATGTGACAGGTTTTCAGAGAACAGACCATAGCAATTATTACAGAAAATAGTCTTTATTTTTCCAGTTTATAGGACAGTTCCCATCTCACAGAACATGACTGGTCACTGAATCCAGCCATTAATGCCCTCAGTCACATACATACACTGCAACCAACACCTAGTTCTGTGTAAGGCATCTGGTGGGTCCAGAGGGAACCACCTGCTTGCTAATATACTCGAGTACAAAGGGGTAATGCAGCCCTGCCAGGGCACTGGGAACCAGCAAGCATCAATAGGCTGGTTTTTAAAGTAACAGGGCTACAGCAAAGCTGAGGACACAGACTTTACCGACTCAGCCTGGAGGGCACAGGAATACTCAGAAGGAGCATCTTAGGGCTGTGCCACTTTTCCAGCTTTAGAATTTGACACGTTGCTGGTTAAATTACAGTCAAATTGAAAATAATCAAAAAGCAACAAAACAGCAGGCATTTTCAAACGATCCTCTTCTGAAGAGAATCCCACGCCTGCCAGCTCCCTAGAGAAGGGACAAGTCTCACAAATGCAGCCAGCCACAGAAAGAATAAAACAGCCAGGTTAACCTTTATTAATGTAACACAGAAATGTACCATCAACCTCCTGGTAGAAAAGTATTTTACATACATTCGAGGAGACATCGTATAAATATCATTAAGAAATGTCACTGGCTGCAATAGTTTCACACTCAGCCTAAATTTTGCTGAGGTCTTAAAGGTTCCTTAAAATAATCTGAAGTAAACACAAAGCAAAGCCTGCCAGCTATCTGATTGCTCAGTACCTTGGCTTCTATGCTCACTACGAACACCGGGGGGATCCCCCCCAAGGCAGGGCTCCCCTGCAGTTCTACTTTGTACAATGACTGAAGTGAAGCGGGAGTTTCCCACGGTTAAGGCACAGGTTTCAAATCCCAAATTAAGCTCACTGAAATATGACATGTGTTCCAAACAGGCTCAGTTTCACAGGACAAAGTGCCTCAAGCATGTTTACAAGAGAGCTTCTGGCCAGCTGGTGACCCTCACCAGCGAGAGATGCTTATGGAAACCAGAACGGACTCTCCTTTGATCATCATCCTTTGAAGACTTCATCTTCAGCTGCACACAGCATCTGTGTCTTTGGAAACGATGCATTTTCATGTGGCTAATTTCCTGCTGGCTCCTCTCCATTCTCGGTGGTTAATGTAGTAGCTAACTCTTCTATGGGCTTTATTTTACAAACAGGTGCTTTAAGGAGCTGAGAACAGGGCAACTCCAGTACCTCCTGTCACACATCGGACACCCCTCGCCGCACTCCTCTAGTCTCCCCAAACGCACAGGCACCACAGGCAAGCGCATGCCTTCTCTGCCCAGTCCTTCTCCCCCAGCACACAACATGTTAGGGAGAGCAGGGACAATGGGATCTCCTCCCAATGTCAGTGTGTAAACCTCACTGGGGTAATGGCGCAACACGAGCGAGAGACGTTAGTGTATCTGAACACTACATGACCAGGTAGCCTCCCTCAGGCCGCCAATGCAGGGAACAGAGCAGTAGTTACAAATACAGACGTATTTCCAAACATTAGGACAATTCCCATATAATGAGCCATAAAGTAACTACTCACCATTGAAACTGGTGTGTCAGATTCTCTACCAGGGAAGATGCTTCCCAGACTGAATGGCTTCTATGTACATGGCACTAAACACATGGAAGAAGTTTCCTGGGGAGTCAGCTACAAATGCACCCAGCTTTGGAGTATATCAGCTTAAGGTCAGAGTGCAAAGCTAGTGCCTAATGAGTGGCTAGTACTAGAAAGGCAGGTTCCTGGTCCCAGAGCTCCCCTTGGCAGTTGGGAGATGACATTCCTTAGTAGTTGTTTTATCAAGGAGGTCAAAGATATAAATATACCTGAAATCCAGAGACTCCCATGCTTTCCCAGTTCTCACGTTGTCTCTGCCTAGATTAGCAAACCCATCCAGCTGTCCCAGGATTAGCAGGGTTGGGAGCCCTAGTATAGAGGGGCCACCTGCTTGCCACCAGTTTTTCAGTCATTGTTTCTCCTGACCCTGTTCAGAGCTGACAGCGGGCTCTCCACAGGAGGCTCCAGCACTGCCAATACCCGTGCAGCTGAGCTGGTGCTAGCCATAATGCCGAATTCTCAGAGAGTGTCTCTGGCACAGACAGGGCTCACTGCCAGTGGATTTCCTTAGACATGCATGAGCTTGATGGCATGGGGGAGTAGGTCAGACACTTTGGTAACCATGGCCAAAACATGCAGCTGCTCAGCGTCCTTCTCAGTGTGTAGCTCTTTGGAGTAAAGTGCTGAGCTTCCCAGACCATCCCCTCTACAGGTTCCAGATCAGGGATCAAGGGCTGTCTAGGATGCTCAGGATGTCTAAAGATGGGATCCTCCAGATACCTCGAACCTTTCATATCCCAGCTGAGCGCGAACAGCAGAGAGGATGTGCTGCTGCTGGGCATGAGAGGCTCCTACGTTGTACACTGGAACCTCCAAGTAGCTACATGTTCCGGTGCTGCCATGGCACATGCTTAGGAAAGAGGCAGAAGAATTTCACATGGGATGGGGAGAGCTATGCAGAACAAAGCCCTGCAGCTAACACTGGAACTGGCCTCTGACATGAAGCCCCTGACTTGGAGGTGACAATCTCCAAGGTCTAACGCATGGCTGGTACTGAGCAGGGTGGTGCTAAGATACAGGTCTTCTCACTGGGAGCTGATGTCACTTACGCCCTAGCAGAAGGGTCACTGTAACTACTATCCGTGTCTGGGTGCAGTGGGGGTGGGTAGGAGAATGTCTCCACTCATTGCTAGTGGCTCTCCGTCTCGGTTGTCCTAGAAAACAGAATTCCACTGACAAATGGATTTTTGTTGGGTGTAACTGGGGCTGGGGTGTAGTGGAAAGAAATCCAAGCAACTGAACCTGATTCTGCCGACAGGAAATTACTGGACACGGATAGAACTGGGAGAAACAGCCCAGAAAGCCCATTGACATTTCCTTTCCTAATATAATTCGTGAGAATAATTGTGCCTTAAATCACTGGTGGCCAAGTGAAGAACCTCCCACCACATCGGCAGTGCTGAATGAAATACAGCACATGTTCCTATAGTGCCCATCACTCTGTAGTCCAGATCACTGGCCATTGGCAAGGCTAGAATTTGGTAATTCTTAGCTGGGAGACAGAGCCCAAGGGAAGGGGTGTGTGGTGACTGAATAGAGATCCAAGGGTTCACTAGGAAAGCCGACCTTTTCCTATACAGGGAACTACAAGTCCTGGATACGTGCCCTTCTCCCTTGTTACTATTCAGTGAAGCTGCTTGGAACAAAACAACCTAAGAAATGGCACTAAATTAACTCTTCTGAACAGACGGGGTAGGGGAGGGGCTCATTTGCACAGTGACAGAGGTATATTTGTCATTTTCATTAATATTTCCCATGAAAAATTAACAGACTTTTTGGCCTTGCAAGATGGGGAAAGTTCAACCCTGCCCCAGATGCTAGACTCTTTTCTATAAAAATAATGTCTATACATTCACTGTGGGATCTATAACTAAGTTGGTTAGAATGGGAGAAGGATCTTACAAAAGTCTGCTGCTATTATATTACCACAAGGATATGCACAGTGAATCTCTGGAGATTACCAGCTAGAGCTCCTTAGCTCCAGCCATTCCCTTCTTTATAAAACAGAGAACAATTAAAGACTGTAGCTATACTGTGTCTGCTGCTCTGGGTAAACCCCTTTGTTCCTGGCAGTACCCGTGCTCCTGAGGAAGTGACTGGGTGTCACCTCCTACTGTACAGTTTGCATTAGCTACATTTCTTCATCAAGGTGAAAAGAAAGCTCCGAGATAGACAAGATTTCTGCCCCTCCTGGAGAGAGGCTTGAAAGGAGCTACATTTGCTCCTCTCAGCTTCTTACAGGAAGTCTAGCTCGAGGGCCTGGTGAAGGGACACAAGGTCTGCATGGTTCGTGATCCTCCAGAAGGGCATGTTGTGCTGCAACAGACAGTTACAAAACCACTGTTACAGACAGAGCGGGTGCAAGGATGTTTCACGCCCTAGGCAAAACTTCCACCTTGCGCCCTCCCCCCTCCCCCGAGCCCTGTGGCAGCTCTTCGCCCCCCCTGCCCTAAGGCGCCCCCCCACCCCCGCGGCAGCTCCCCACCCCAGCTCACCTCTGCTCCGCCTCCTCCCCGAGCACGCCCTCACCGCTCCACTTCTCCCGCCTCCCAGGCTTGCGGTGCCAATCAGCTGTTTGGCGCCGCAAGCCTGGGAAGGAGAGAAGCAGAGCGGAGCGGCGTGCTCAGGGGAGGAGGTGGAGCAGAGGTGAGCTGGGGCGGGGAGTGGTTCCCCTGCGTGCTGCGCCCCTCCTACTTGCTGCAGGCGGCCCTCCCCGCGCCCCCCTGCCCGAGGTCCCTCCGCCTAAATGCTGATGACGACCGGGGCAGCCAAAGATCTGGCCGCTGCGGTCACCGCCAAAGGACCCAAAATGCCACCCCCCAAATGCTAGTGCCCTAGGCGACCGCCTAGGTCGCCTAATGGGTTGTACCGGCCCTGGTTACAGAACAGCTATCCATCTCCACGTAGTCACAGCAAAGTGCACAGGTCGAGTTTCACAATGCAGTCCCAAAGCTGACAGGCCCTAGCATACAATGGGCCACCAGGACTCCACTGGCCTGTTCACGCCTGTGCCACCCACACCTCTGTGTTCAGGATGAACAAGGCTGCAGTCAGCTGAGTTACAGAAGGTGCTGACCTCAGGCTTTGGGAAAGCTGCTGCTGCTCTCAGAGGACAATTTGCTGCATAATTTACAGGAGGAGCATGCTTAGATGAGAAAGCAGCTGCATGGCACACAAAGCTCACAGCATGCAAGCGAGTCACATCTGCATAATGACTGTTCAGACAGTGACTTAGTGCACGTGACGGTGTCTCAGAGCACGTAGTTAGCAGGATTGGATTGAACAAGCCTGAACAGCTTGCTTAACCAAACTGTCAATACCCACTGTTAGTCTAATTTATAAAACTGAGAGGGGTTAACCAGGAGCAATCTAGTGATCTAACGACTGTTAGGAATGGGGTCCTCATTCATTTCAGAGACCTTGCACCTCACCAATCAATGTAATACAGCAACATTCTCTGAGATTATTTTATGAGGATGGTATTGTACTAACAGTCTATGAATGCAAGTTAAATGCAACCAAAAAAGGAAGCACCCAAGGGAGACATTAAGTCTGAGAAATCAAGCCCTCAAGAGTCAGGTAATTCTCCAGATTAAAGGATATCCCACCATGTTAACTCTGCCAGGCTGCACATCATACTATACATATACCCACTGTTAAACAGCATAGCTTGGGGGAGGGGAAAGTAGGGTTACTGTTCCCCCAGCAACTGTGATTCTTTGAGATGATGTGGTCAGTGTGGATCCCACTGTAGGTTCGCATGCACCTCTGGTGTGAGATTGGGGTCTTCTGAGCAGCATCCATCGAGGCTGTGCATGTGTCCCATGCCCCCATACGAGGGCATAAAGGGAAGGACAGCCATGATCCTCCTTCAGTTCCCTCGTAATTCTCCCTGGATAGCGGGATGAGGAGTCTTGGCTGTATCAGTCAAACAGGGATTGAACTAAAGCACCGCTGTCCCGAACCTGTGGCATGTTTCACAAAGGTCAGTGGGTTGCTCCACGTGGCTGCCCTACAGAGATCATTACAGTTCTGCAGCAGGCCAGAGATGTTGCCTGTTCCTGCTGGAGCGTGCCTTGATGTTTGGAGGGGCAGGCTCAGCAGCCATGCAGCCATCTGATAGCAAGTGGAAATGCATTGTGTGATCTCCTTCAAGATTTGCTGGGATGAGATGGCTTGGCCTTTCAACACATCACATATGGCCACAAAGAGGCAGAGAGTAGGTCTGAAAGGCTTGGCCTTGTTGATGTAACAAAGCAGGGTTCTTGGAACATTCACAGTATGAAGATTCTTTTCTCCTAGCAATGAGTACAGCTTTGGGAAGAGGACTGGTAATGATAGAGACTGGTTCAGGTGGAATTCTGAACTTAGGGTGGTTTCATCACTACTGTGTCCCTGTGGAAGGGAGTACATGGCAGTTCAGCCATGAGAGCTTGTGCTTCACTGACTCTGTGCTGATATGATGGCTATGAGAAAGGCAGTCTTGATGGTGAGATGGCACAATGAGCATTCCGCTAATTATTCACGGGGGACTCCATGAACTATAGGAGAACCACATGAATCTACCATGTGAGAGTAGGGTCTCTTACTGGAGGCAGGTCTGGAGAAGGCCCTTGAGAAATCTTGACATTGTACGGTGTGAAAAAACTGAGTGTGACTGCACTGGAATGTGGCACACTGATACTAGTGCCAGATGGTCTTTAAGGGAGCTAAGGCCTAGTCCTGCCTGCTTCAAGGACCAGTATGTAGTCCAGAATCTTTGGTATCAGGGCCTTAGCTGGGTTTACATCATTTTGAGTTGTCTACATAGAAAATCTTTTCCACTTCAAGGAGCAAGTCTTCCCACAGGAGGGTTTCTGACACTAGAAGGATCTCCTGGACCTGCAGGGAGCAGTCTCCATCAGTCCTCTTGAACCTTCCAACATCCAGGCCATCAGAGGCAGAAACCACAGGTCCAGGTTCAATACCAGCCCCTGGTTCTGTAATTGCACGTTGAGGTAGGTGGAAAGGTGTATTAGTGGGGATGTCTACAGGAGACCTGACAGCCAAACTTGCCTCATCCAGTAAGAGGTTATCATTATGACCATAGCTTGGTCCCATCTGAGCTTGGATATGATCCTGGGGATCGGTAGGAAGGGAAGTAGTCCTTTAGACCATTGAAGTAGAAAGGTGTCTGTAAGGGAGTGGGACTAAAACCTCCTATGGAGCAGAAGTCCTTGCACGTGGCATTGTTTACCATGCAAACAGGCCTATGGTGGGAATAGCCCACCAGCAAAACACTGGGTCTAGGGATGGATTTCCGCAGTGACCACTTGTGGCTGGTTACCACGTTCCTACTCAGGAAGGTGCCAGGTTGTTGCTGACCCCTGTTCAGTGCAGAGCTACTGGAGTCACTGTGTGTCAGTGGCACCATTTCCAGAACATGATCACCTCCAGGTAGGAAGGAGATGATTGAGTACCTCCTTGCTTGTTTATGTAGAGCATCACCAGAGTGTTGTCCACAAGGATCTGCACTGTGGCACTCCAGAGGGCAGGTAAGAATGCTATGCAAGCCAGCCTGATGGCTCTTAGTTCCAAGACATTCACATGCAGTTTTAGATCACCCTGAAGCCAGAAAGCTTGCATCTGCAGGTGGTTCAGGTGGACACTCCAGCCTGGGACCAGCACCATCATCAGGGAGGGTACTAAGAAAGGTATCCCTTTTCTTACGTACAGTGGGTCTAGCCACCATTTGAGGTACTGCAGGGACATGGGGTAGGTCTGAGACTTGTTTGGTCATAAGGTGCCTAGATGGGGAACAGACTGTCCTCAGCCAGTGTTGCAGGAGGCTGAGGTGAAGTCTGGCAAGTGGTGTGACATATGTGCACACGAACATAAGGCCAAGGGTCTCAGACATGTACACACTATGGTTGTTGGCCTTGTCTGTGGGTCACACACTACAACTGCAGGGACCGGAACTTGTCCTCAGTTTGGCAAAAGCTTTCCTCAAAGGAGATGAGCAGAGTTCCCTTGAATTAACATCTGTGCCGGTACAAGAGACAACATCTTGTGGTTCACCAGGAGTCCCAAGTGGGAGAATGGAGCGAGGATATGAGCTGCTTTGGTCTCCCCTCGGGATCTGCCTCTGGCCAGCCAGTTGTCTAGATACAGGGAGACAGATTACTTGTTTCCTTAGATGCTCGGCCACCACAGACAGACCTTGGTGAACATTCTTCGCTCCTTAGAGTGTCAAGAAAGCAGAACCGTGTACTGATGATGGTCGGGCCCCACGGTGATGCTCGATACTTCCTGTGGGCCGAGTGGATGGTGATGTGGAAGTATGTATCCTGAAAAATCAAGAGCCATAAATCAGTGGAGCTTGGAGCCAATGGGGGCAAATATTACCATCCTGAACCTGAGATGGCATATGTATTTGCTGAGTCTCTTCAGGTCTAGGATAGGTGAAGACCCCCTTTCTTCTTTGGGACAGGGACATATCAGGTTTAGAAGCCCCTTCCCCTGCACTCCTGAGGTACCTCTTCTATGGCTCCTAGGCAAAGCAACAGGGGCCCCTTCTGTTTGTTATAGGCTCTTGTTAAAAGCATCCCATAAGAGGGATGGGGCGGGGTTGGGTGGTTATGAGGTAGGGAATGGAACTGGACAGAGTAGCTCTGGGCGATGATCTCCAGCCCCATCTGTCTGTTAGCACAGACCATGCCCAGTGGAATGGGGTGAGGTGGCATCCAAAGGTCATGCTCAGTGGACTGGTTATGCAGTTCTTGACTGTCCAATCAAATGTGCTGATGGGTTATCATGGGGCTGAGGAGCAGGAGGGTTGTTGACATGCCTTCTTGTACCTTTGCTGGCCTGGTACTCTGAATGTCTGTGGTAAAACGGGATATGCAGTCTCCGTTGGTGCAGTATGCATTTCTAGAGGGTGGGGAGTGCAGTTTCCCAGAAAGCACAGGTCGCATTGGAATCAGGGAATGTAGGGTGCCCTCAGTCCATTCACTGAACTGCTCTGAAGCCTTGAAGGGCAAGTTCTGGTGGGTTGCTGGCCAGACCAGTGCCAATGCCAGTGTGCTGGAGGTTAAGTCTGTAGAGATCCTCTGGCTTATTGGTGACACTGCTCACAGAACTCAGTGGTGAAGGGTCTCTGCTAAACTCCAATAGAGAGGCATGTCCTGGGGATGGTGAGGAGGACAACTTCTCTTCCATAGGCAGCATTGATAGAAAAGGTGGCACTGGTGCCAAGGAGTGTGTGGGTGCTAGTGTGTATGTCTGTGCCGAGTGCGGCTCTGGTGCACTCCCAGTCTGTACTGCCAGTACCAGAATCAACATCAATGGAGGTACTTCTGGTACCTGTACCAGTGAAGTCTGCTGCAGCACAGTGTGCTCCTCTCCACTCATCTTCGTTGCCACATGTGACTTGGTCAGCTTGTCTCCTAATGTTTTCCTGTGATCCTTATTATGGGAGGACACTGAGCTCCTGCTCTGATGGCTAGGGAGACCCCTCTTGAAACCCTATTTCCATGTCTGGGCTACTGATGGCTTGGCACTAATGTCCACACTGCTGACAGTGCTGGCTCTGGCTTCGGTGCTGTTTTGTTTGCACAGGCCTTTGGCGTGGCCTGCCTGCTGTGCTGGAAGATGCAGCCTTGATCACTAAAGGGGTCTGAGCTTGGCTCTTCTGCATCCAATGCCACTCTCATAGCTTGCTCCAGAAGACAGAGATTCAGCCTCATATCCCTTGACGTGTGGGTTCCTGCAGGGAGGACAGGCAGACCAAGTCCTTGCTTGGGATGCGAGGCTCTCCCCAGCAGAACAGGTTCCGAGGAATCTCGCCATCGCAGGAGGGGTGGGGCTAGAAGGCAGCATGTTTTGAGTCTGTACAGGGGGCCTGTCTCTATGGGCAGGGTGTACAGGGGATCTGTAGTTTGACAAGCACTAAGAACAGAGTAGGCCAATAGCAATAAAGAATGAAGGTGGTTCTGAAGAATCTCAGAAGATCGGAAGGAGTTTTTTGATAAGTTTAGCTGGAGTGAAAGACTAGTGGGTTGGACACCATCTAGGCTCAGTCTCGCAGCCATGGGTGGGAAGAAGGAATTGAGGGAGGGTTGCGGTTGCCTGTCCTTTCTGACCTGGCAGGGGAGCACGAGGAGACACAGGGCACATGTTTGTCCCTGCCAGGTACTGCAATCCAAAAGAATCCAATCTCATGCATGTGAGATGCATGCACACCTACAGTGGATCCTCACCGACGTACACAATGGAGAACACTACAGGAGTGCAATGTGACAGAGTTAATGCTGGCAACGGCCCCAGAAGGTGAAGAGGCCAAGGGATCACAGCTACGTAGAGGCAAGAGGGGAAGAGCAGGGATGGAGTGCACGTCACAGGAGGATCGGGGAGGAGCTCCGCACCACTGGGGAGCAGCCAGGGAAGAAGAGCCAAGCCCCAGAAGCAAAGTCTGTGGAAAAGAAGAGCAGTGGCAGCCCAGGTCCCAGTTCGCATCAGCCCCACAACCTGGGCTGCAGTCCCAGACACTCACCTGTTTAGCTGCTATCTCTTCATCGCGCCCATCTCCGATCACCACATATGTTACTTTCTTTCCAAATCGTGACACAATCCTCTCAAAACAGCTCTCTTTACCTGCCAAAACACACCCCAATGGTGAATGCTCATGGGAGCAGCACTACCCACCCCAGCACAGGCCCACCCTTCTTGGCCAAGGGAAAACTCTCGTTTGGTTCCTTTCACAAGGCTACCATCTCCTCGGCAAGGACAGAACACCTGCTTTGCACTCTACTGGTACAAGCTGTTCCTATTCACATGAGCAGCTGGAGAGAGCCAGGCATCAGGGATTTCTCATTTGCACAGTGTCCTGATTTCCTATCCCAGGATAGAGAGAGAGTCATTTTCAAAGCACACAATACAAATGCTGGCTCCATCTCTGATGAGGGAGCCCCAGTCCATGTCTTTTTCAAATCCAGTACTGGGCTGTCTAGAAGGATGAGCTCACAGTCACTGCAGACTAGGAGAGTTGGGCACCAAGGAGAGATTTGTCTGTGTCTGCCACTCCCTCCCCAGGGACTGGCTGGAAACACTGAGCAACTATAGATCTAGCTCCAGTGACAAGATGGGCCCATCTGCCATATCCAGGCCATTTGAGGGGTGCAAGCCAAGGGGTTCCCCAACAGGACTGCTAGCCAGTTCAGACATCACAAAGCAACTACACCATTCCCAAGAGGGTGCAGTACACTCCCCCACCCAGCTGGCTCTACTGTCCGGTGCTGAGGAGGGTAAAGTCATGGCCTTGCCCTCACACTCTGTCAGGTATCTCGCTCCCAGAGGCATGCCAGCAGGGCCTGTGCTCTCCATGGGATTCTGGCCAGCACCAGGGCCCTCCCTTCTCCTGCACATCCCAACACAGGGCTTGACCAAAACTGGAGCTTGAGAGGGACAGTGGGACTCTGCCAATTGAGCAAAGCTTCTTTCAAGTCCCTTTAGCAATGGCTGTCTGCTGCAGCACTATACGCCAGGTGGCTGCAGACTCTCTTTATTTCCTAAAGAGATTTTACTGAAGAGTCTTAAATCTCAAATATCTACTGATAAGAATGTGTTAAAACAAGCTGAATACTTCAGGAGCTGTACTGAAGCCATATTCTGTGCTGTCTGTGGAGTGCCCAACGACAAGGATGAGGGCAGAAGTCCTCAATTGGCAGTCTTGGGCAGTGCTGTTCAAAAACTTAGCTGCGTTACTGGGGACTTGTCTACATTAGGGTTTTTTGCATCAGGGCAGCTACCCGAGTGCCAAACTGGCATGGATGTTCTGCACCAGTGTAAAGTGGGGTTTATCCCAGGATAAGCTGTGAAGGTACAAGCCCTGTGCAGTCCATCCACACTGGCGATGTAGCAACAGTCCTAAAATCCCTGACATAGTTGAGCCCTGGCTCTCCCTCTAGAGGCCCCAGCCAGCACTCCCTAACAGGCACCCCTGGCAACAGCGGAGTGCTGTTTGGAGCAATAACCATACCTATTTTTGTAGCACTATAAATATTTTCAATGGGGAACACTTCTCCCAAGCCGTACAAGAGAACTTTGGCGAGAGCTGGCACCAGCTGTGTTGTCGTGATCAGGACATTCACACAATTTTTTCTAAAGGGTAAAAGAAGAAACAATGAAAAACAGCCATGGCAGAGGATGCAGGGGCTGGCTCTGGACAGCTGGCTTAGGCAACCATAGCAGGGGCCATGTGCTCTGCTGGACACTGCTGTACCTTTCAAAGCAGATCATGATTTAGCCTCTTTTTGCCTGCTGAAACAGTCTCCTCCTTGCTCTCCCCCTCATCCCTCTCTTACATTTAGTGCTTTTTGTACATCCCTCCTCTTCTTTAAACTGCATTCAGTGCCTTTAACAGTAGCTGGGCTCTGTCTGTCAGTATTGCTTTCTGTTCCAAGTCATTGACGTGAGCACACAAGTCTTAGCTCAGACTCAAACAGAACACAGCAGCACGGCAATATGCTGTTATGCAGAAGTCCATCCCTCACTCCCCTGGGGTGGGGGAAGCAGCACCTTTGGCCCCTGGGAAAGGAGCACTCAGTTTCAGTTCTGAGCACTTCCTTTGACTGATGCTTACATGGACATTAACAAACACCTGCCGAAGCCAGGCCCAGCCTACTTTCGCCAAACAGAGGGCTGCTGTATCCCAGGTCTCTGAGGGGGCAGGAAACACAAAGTGGGAGGGAACAGAGCGAGCCCAGGGGATCCCTTCCAAAAATTATATCAAATGCTGCTAAGGAATAGGTAGCTAGAGGAAGCTGTGCATGGGTACTGCAACCATTAGCTGCAACCTTTTGCTCTGCTTTTTGGCACTGGTGTGTTGCCGTAATGCTGGACAAGCAGCAGGGTAAGAAGATCACTATGCCTGAGCACCCTGCCCCTCCACAAGTTCTGCTGAGTTACTCTCTGTTCTGATAGAGGCCTGGGCACTGCAGCGGGGCCTGGGCAGCTAGTCACTGACAGTTATTGTTGGAGTGACACATGCTTGGCCCATTTCCATACCTGGACTGTATGAGAAGTAGGGATTTTAATGCAGTTCCCAGCCAGGAATCCGTTAACACTTCTATATCAGCCCGTAGTCTCTGCAAAGCTTCCCTCTTCTGTGGGCTGAGGAGGCCTATAGGAGGTGCAGACAAACAAAAAGCTCCTTAGAAAACCATATTTCCCCAAGTAGAAGTATTGTCCAATGCAGAAACCTCAAGGTAACAGCAGGGCTTTCTGGTCTGACGGGCTGGAAAAGGCATGTTAGAAGGGATGTTTTCAAACCTGGCTGTGAGATTAAGAAAACAACAGCTGGTAAGTCAGTTTCCATGCACACAGGTGACACGGCTGGGAAGTCAGGATTGTAACTGGTGTTTGAATTCTACGGAGTGTGGGGAAGAGGAAACAGGGCAGGCATTTCATGATACTTTGCGTAAAACTAACTCTTAGAGGACTGACAGTACAATCTGTTCCATTTTGTTCCATTCCAAAGTGCACTGAGTGAAGGACAAGGAGCTAGGCAGGAACTCCTGGGTTCTAGTCACAGTCCTGACACTGACTTACTGTGTGGCCTTGGGCAAGTCTATAACCTCTATGTATCTGAACTTCCCCATCTGTAAGAAAGGAAAAATGCTGACCTAACCACCTCAACATTGGGGCAAAGATATCTGTGCAGCACAATGAAGCAGTAAAGCACGATATTTATAGATTCATAGGGCCTGGAGAGACAATTCTGATCATCCCATCTGACTTCCTGCATAGCACAGGCCAGAGAATTCCATCCAGTAAATCCTGTACCAAGCCTAGAATGTATGCTTGAGAGCTAGAGTACAGATCTTTTAGAAAGAGACTTCCAACTTTAGTTAAAAGACTTAAATACAAGGGTTAGTAGTGCTGTCACTAGTACATTTGCACATCCCACTACCGCTCCTGGGTTAGTGTGGGCAATACAGAGTTTTGGGATCATTAAGAGAACATTTTTTGTGGGAGGAAGGGAAGAGAAGAAACTGGATAAGGAATTCAAAGAATCCTGCCAACAAATTTTAATAAAAAGATGCACCAAACTGTGGGCCCAGCAGTCTGAACAGAGCACACAGCGCACATTTCAGGAAAACTCGCTGCAGTTAAGGATGAATCCAGTGAACCTAAAGAGACGTAGGCAGCATGATAACGTGCAACATTTCATACTCCTCACCAGCTAACATTGTGCCAATTCACCTCAGTCCTGACCTCTAGCAACGATAGTCCAGCACCACACCAACACGAGCTAAGCCTGGCTAATGCAAACAAGGCCTAACACTGCAATTCCAGTTGTGGGATTCTCCATCTCACATCACAAACCAGTCTCATTCTGCACTCTGTACTGCTGAACAACCTTTTGAATATCTCCCTTTTTCACATGGGAAACAAATTAAGGTTTGTGAAAATAAATGTGAAGTGTAGAATGGTTTATTTCGAGCTATTTAAGGTAAGCAATATGGAGCTATTTGTACAAAATCAGCTCCAATGGGACATTTTACATTTAATGGAAAGATTATAACCTGCTAAAGGCACTGGAGACTGATCAAGGCGACGTGCATAACTAGCAAATGGCATCAGATTGCCTTTCAGTTCTGGCCTTTCAGTTCAGTTCAGAGTCTCAATGCGTGGATGAAACGATGGTGTAGAGAAGAGGGGTTTAGATTTATTAGGAACTGGGGAAACTTTTGGGATGGGGGAGCCTATACAGGAGAGATGGGCTCCACCTAAACCAAAGTGGAACCAGACTGCTGGCACTTAACATTAAAAAGGTTGTAGAGCAGTTTTTAAACTAAGAGATGGAGGAAAGCCGACTGCTGCAGAGGAGCATGTGGATTGGACAGAGACTTCTCTTAGGGGAGAGTCTATTGATAGAGATTCTCTAGATTCTAGTCAGGAGGAGAGGATAGAAGAGGATAAAGTAGGGGCCAGATCAGACGAGAAACATTCACATAAAGAATCCGACACATCAGAAAAGGGCAGACAAATAAACAGTGACAAGTTTTTAAAGTGCTTGTACACAAATACTAGAAGTCTAAATAATAAGATGGGTGAACTAGAGTGCCTTGTGTTAAAGGAGGATATTGATATAATAGGTTTCAGAGTAGCAGCTGTGTTAGTCTATATCCGCAAAAAGAACAGGAGTACTTGTGGCACCTTAAAAACTAACAAATTTATTTTAGCATGAGCTTTCGTGAGCTACAGCTCACTTCTTCGGATGCATAGAATGGAACATACAGACAGGAGATATTTACAGAGAATATACTTCCACCTTTTCATGTTCTCTGTATGTATAAATATCTCCTGTCTGTATGTTCCATTCTATGCATCCGAAGAAGTGAGCTGTAGCTCACGAAAGCTCATGCTAAAATAAATTTATTGATATAATAGGCATCACAGAAACCTGGTGGAGTGAAGACAATCAATGGGACACAATCATTCCGGGGTACAAACAGAAATTAAAAGGTTCAGTGACTAGAGTGAAATCCCTGCAAGCTGCATGGACACTCTTCAAAGACACCATAATAGAGACCCAACTTAAATATATACCTCAAATTAAAAAAAACAGTAAAAGAACTAAAAAAGAGCCACCGTGACTTAACAACCATGTAGAAGAAGCAGTGGGAGATAAAAAGGCATGTTTTAAAAAGTGGAAGTCAAATCCTAGTGAGGTAAATAGAAAGGAGCATAAACACTGCCAAATTAAGTGTAAAAATGTAATAAGAAAAGCCAAAAAGGAGTTTGAAGAACAGCTAGCCAAAAACTCAGAAGGTAATAACAAAATGTTTTTTAAGTACATCAGAAGCAGGAAGCCTCCTAAACAACCAATGGGGCCCCTGGACGATCGAGATACAAAAGGAGCACTTAAAGACGATAAAGTCATTGTGGAGAAACTAAATGAATTCTTTCCTTCAGTCTTCATGGCTGAGGATGTTAGGGAGATTCTCAAACCTGAGCCAGCTTTTGTAGGTGACAAAACTGAGGAATTGTCACAGATTGAGGTGTCACTAGAGGAGGTTTTGGAATTAATTGATAAACTTAACATTAACAAGTCACCGGGACCAGATGGCATTCACCCAAGAGTTCTGAAAGAACTCAAATGTGAAACTGCGGAACTAACAACTATGGTTTGTAACCTGTCCTTTAAATCAGCTTCTGTACCCAATGACTGGAAGATAGCTAATGTAAAGCCAATATTTAAAAAGGGCTCTAGAGGTGATCCCGGCAATTACAGACCGGTGAGTCTAAAGTCAGTACCTGGCAAATTAGTTGAAACAATCATAAAGAATAAAATGGTCAGACACATAGAAGAACATAATTTATTGGGCAAAAGTTGGGGGTTTCTGTAAAGGGAAAATCATGTTTTACTAATTTATTAGAGTTCTTTGAAGGGATAGACAAACATGTGGACAAGGGGGATCCAGTGGACTTAGTGTACTTAGATTTCCAGAAAGCCTTTGACAAGGTCCCTCACCAAAGGCTCTTACGTAAATTAAGTTGCCATGGGATAAGAGGGAAGTTCCTTTCATGGATTGAGAACTGGTTAAAAGACAGTAGGGGCATTGACAGCAGATCGAGGGATGTGATCATTCCCCTCTATTCAACACTGGTGACGCCTCATCTGGAGTACTGTGTCCAGTTTTGGGCTCCACACTACAAGAAGGATGTGGAAAAATTGGAAAGAGTCCAGCGGAGGGCAATGAAAATGATTAGGGGGCCGGAGCACATGACTTATGAGGAGAGGCTGAGGGAACTAGGATTATTTAGTCTGCAGAAGAGAAGAATGAGGGGGGATTTGATAGCTGCTTTCAACTACCTGAAAGGGGGTTCCAAAGACAATGGATCTAGACAGTTCTCAGTGGTAGCAGATGACAGAACAAGGAGTAATGGTCTCAAGCTGCAGTGGGGGAGATTTAGGTTGGATATTAGGAAAAACTTTTTCACTAGGAGGGTGGTGAAGCACTGGAACGGGTTACCCAGGGAGGTGGTGGAATCTCCTTCCTTTAGAGGTTTTTAAGGTCAGGCTTGACAAAGCCCTGGCTGGGGTGATTTAGTTGGGAATTGGTCCTGCTTTGAGCAGGGGGTTGGACTAGATGACCTCCTGAGGTCCCTTCCAACCCTGATATGCTATGATTCTATGACAGAGAACAAAGGGTAGGAATAAATGGTAAATTTTCAAAAGGGAGAGGGGTAACTAGTGGTGTTCCCCAAGGGTCAGTGCTAGGACCAAGCCTATTCAACTTATTCATAAATGATCTGGAGAATGGGGTAAAAAGTGAGGTGGCAAAGTTTGCAGATGACACTAAACTGCTCAAGATAGTTAAGACCAAAGCAGACTGTGAAGAACTTCAAAAGATCTCACAAAACTAAGTGATTGGGCAACAAAATGGCAAATGAAATTTAATGTGGATAAATGTAAAGTAATGCACAGTGGGAAAAATAACCCCAACTATACATGCAATAGTAGCTAATTTAGCTACAGCTGATCAGGAAAAAGATTTTGGAGTCATCGTGGATAGTTCTCTGAAGACGTCCACGCAGTGTGCAGCGGCAGTCAAAAAAGCAAACAGGATGTTAGGAATCATTAAAAGGGGGATAGAGAATAAGACAGAGAATATCTTATTGCCCTTATATAAATCCATGGTACGCCCACATCTTGAATACTGCATACAGATGTAGTCTCCTCATCTCAAAAAAGATATACTGGCATTAGAAAAGGTTCAGAGAAGGGCAACTAAAATGATTAGGGGTTTGGAACAGGTCCCATATGAGAAGAGATTAAGGAAGCCAGGACTCTTCAGCTAGGAAAAGAGGAGACTAAGGGGGGATATGATTGAGGTCTATAAAATCATGAGTGATGTGGAGAAAGTGAATAAGGAAAAGTTATTTACTTGTTCCCATAATATAAGAACTAGGGGCCACCAAATGAAATTAATGGGCAGCAGGTTTAAAAAAAAAAAGGAAGTTCTTCACGCAGCGCACAGTCAACTTGTGGAAATCCTTGCCTGAGGAGGTTGTGAAGACTAGGACTATAACAGGGTTTTAAAAGAGAACTGGATAAATTCATGGAGCCTAACTCCATTAATGGCTATTAGCCAGGAGGGGTAAGGAATGGTGTCCCTAGCCTCTGTTTGTCAGAGGGTGGAGATGGATGGCAGGAGAGAGATCACTTGATCATTACCTGTGAGATTCACTCCCTCTGGGGCATCTGGCATTGGCCACTATTGGAAGACAGACTACTGGGCTAGATGGATCTTTGATCTGACCCAGTATGGCCGTTCTTGTGGTCAATGCATTTTCAACACATGAAAACGATGAAACATGTCACCAGGGGAGTGGCCATGTCCCTGAAGCTAGGAAATGGAAACAATGAAGGATCTGGGCTCTCCCAAAGGGTGGATCCCATACGCTGCCTTAGGGGCCGTGGCTTTGCAAATGCCCAAGCACAAGGACAAGTAAAAGTTACTGTATGTGAAACAGCTTCCAGCAAGAACTCCGCTTTGTGCATGGTGCTCAAACTCCACCCTGTGGTCAAGGTTCCAGTACCTGTGCACACACGTGTGGCCTGCACTCACCTCCAACGTTGCTTTTGTGCTTGTCATAGATCTCTCGCACTCTGCGGTAGCGGAAAGCCAGTTTTCTCATCCAGTCCACTCCTCCCTGCGCCCCAACGGTGGAGCTGTGATTTGCGTTGCTTCCTGAGCCACTGAAGCCGTCCGTGGAGAAACTGTAGTTACTAGAGCAGAAAAACAAACCTGTTACACAAGCTACAGCAGCAGGCTGGCTGACACCCTCCTAACTGGTGGTTTTCTAGTTTCACTCTCTGCCCGTGGCTGATCAAGCCTCTGGGACCACCAGTCCTTTCCCTCCCTCCCCGCCATTGCAGGCAGGACCTCTCTCTACATAATGGGCCTGTTCCTCAGCACCAGTGAAGATGGGGACTCTGTGCGCTCACTGGGAAATTTACTTCAATGCTCAACTGGTCTCACTACTGCACCTGAACCGTTGCATTCAAAGTGTGAGATTATTCCTCTTGCACTCCCTCAACTACAGAAACCGTCTTCTCCTCCCTCAGCTAACACCTCCCAGTTATATAGCATTATATTCCTCTTTAATCACCTCTCCTCCAGGCCATAGTAATCAAATGTAATCACTCTCTTTTCATTGGTCTCATCTTCTCTCATTGGCATCATCCTTCTCGACCCTCAACTGGGGAGACAGGAAGCACTCCAAGCAGCATCCCCAGCACAGTCTCAACAGGACAAGAGGTCTTTGCTTTACTGGCAATGCCTCTCTCTACACACACATAATGGCACTTGTTTCTGCACTAAGGCTTTCTAAATAAGTAACTTTCCCTTTTTCACTGCTGAGCTCGAACTGCCACATTTCTTGGCTTTGAGACACTGGATTTTTTTTTTTAAGTGAGAAGTTTTAATAAATTTGTTTAAATTCACAGATATGTATCTAGAACCTAAACTACACAAAAGCTAAGTATGTGAATCCCTCCTGGGTTAGGGCATCTCACTAACCTCACTTTGCACTTCAGATCATATTGTATTGAGATGCACAGGCCGGAGACTGCCTGTAGGAGAGCCCATTAGCTACCTCCCTCATTTGGTGGTTCCCCATTAAGACCTTGCTGCCTCTCAGCCAACGTGTTCCAGTTTTCTTTGCAGTTGCTTTCTGACTTCCTGCTTTCATTGGCTTCTGTACAAAAAGGTTTCACTGAAATCTAGTTACGTTACATTTACTGTGTTACCTGTCTACCTCAGGCCAGATTTGTCAAGTGCAGTTTAGGTTTACTGAGCCCATGCTGCTTACTAGGCATAATTCTTTCCTCTAGGTATTTAGACAATTTTTTCATAATTCAGTCCAAGATTGTCTGGTGCTGTATTACACTCAGACTAATGTGTTGGTAGGGTTGCAGGTCTCCCATTAAATAGTCTGGAACCAAATCTGCCATTTCAATTGTCAGGTAATAGGGTACAATTCCCAAGGTAAGGACATGCCATTATAAATACTGTCAGTGGTATTCTCTAGCCTGTTTAATGACGCTTCACACCTTGTTTGCTTTTTTGCACCGAGTTGATGCATTCACAGACATGACCACAACCATAGCCTGGTCTCTTTTTCTGAAGGGTTAATTTGGAAGCCAAGTAGTTCAAATTATTCCTTTCAACGTGCTCTTCCCTGGACTTGTCAATACTGAAGTTCATCTGCCAGCATGTTGCTCTGTCACCTAGTTGTGTTAGGTTCCTCTGAAGTTCCTTGCAGTCTTCTGTGACCATTTTAACTTTATTATATTGGTGTCACTTATTTAATGGTCCAACTGCAGTTACATCTCAGACCGACACCTGTGTGTTACGTGAGCCCAGATCACAAAAAGCCTCTCCTCTTGGGTGCTCTACAGCTAGCTACACCCTTTGTGTAAGGGGTCAAGAGGCTGCTTTGCTAAACCCTATCCCAGCTGACCAGTTTCCATGTGAGTAGCTGAAATTTTAGAAATTTGTCTTTGGTTGCTCTCACTGTCCTAATCTGGGTAAACTGGGAGAGAGGGGAAAACACTTTCTGCACCCTCTATGGCGGCTTCATCTCTTTGTGGACAGTTTCTTTGGTGTAAATTCAATCAAGCCAATTTGCAAAGACCATCATATATGGAGGGGCAGCAGCCAGCCCAAAACCTGACTGCAGAGTGGCCTGGCGAGAGCAGAGCTGCCTGTATGGGGGGAGATTCAGGCCTAGCAAGTGTGAAGGACACCTCTGCCAGGGAGAAGAAATAAGATGCCAAGGACCACCGCCACCCCTCCTCCCCCAAGGAGAAGCACAGATAGCACCCAGACAGTTGCGCCCATCTTGTCTCAATACTGTCCTAATATTGCTTTACTTCCAATCAAGGTGTAGAGATGGCCCAGGGAAAGTGGGAAGCTTCCATTGGGAGATGGCCCCTCTATGATAAAATGTGAGAACCACAAACAAGGGAGTAAGCCTGTGCTGGCCAAAATGATCTAGAAGGCCTTTCTAGCTTGTGTCAACCATTCACCCTAGGTCACAGCTGCACGGTGTCATGTCAAAGACTCTGGCAGGACTTTCAGAGGGCATGATCTCAGTCTTTGAGCCTGCTCCTCAAGTTTATCCAGTTTCAACCACCAGATAGTACAACAGAGCACAAAAGTGGCGATGCTGGATTGTTTGGCTAAGTAGATTCCCCTTCCCCCACAGCTTTTCTTGTAGTAAATCTCTCAAACAGAGAAGCACTAAACCAGTTGCTCACTCCACACACATCTTGAATATACCACCTTAAGTCTTGTCCATTGTCATCTGATGCAACATCTTCTACGTGCACCTGGTCACACTCCTGTTGAAGACAAAAGACCCACAGATTGCTGTAGCTGAGGAATGCACTGATATACAACCAGCCAATTTCTGTTCTATGTACAAATCTTAGATTACCCAACAGGATTAACAAACTGGTTTAGATGAAATCTTCCATCCTGTCTCCCAAAACAAACCTTTCTGAGGTTCAAAGAACTTCAGTTATCTTTGCCTCTCACATTTGAGATTTCATTCCTCAGCACCTCTGCACTTGCAGGTTCTGGTCAAGACTGGAACTTAAAGTACCAGAAATGTCTGGACAGAGTTTGCTCCCATGACATTTCAATTCAGGTTTGTGACTCAAAGGTTCAGAACATTTGAACAAATAATTGAAATTGTCGGAGTTTACCATGACTGAACTTCTGATGCTCATTTAGAGTGACAAAGTGAGTGAGGTGGACCAACTGTGAGCTCCACACAGCATGTCTATGCTGCTGTTAGAAACACACAACTAGCTCATGCCAGCTGACTCAGGCTCACAGGGTTTGGGTTGTCGGGCTGTTTACTGCAGTCTAGACTTCTGGGCTTGGGCTGGAGCCTTGGCTCTAGGACCCTGCGAGGTGGGAGGGTCCCAGAGCTTGGGCTGCAGCCTGAGCCTGGAGATCTACACTGCAATTAGACTGCTACACAGCCCCATTCCGAGCCAACTGGCACAGGTCAGCTGCAGGTGTCTAGCTGCAGCGTAGACATACCCACAGAGCTCTTCTTCAGCTCCGGGGGAGGCACTCAAGCATCATAGCTAAATGCAAGGTGGAACAGATTGTTTAGCATAAGTAGTTAGTACATATTGTAAGGGACAATTCAAGGTAGAGTGACCCATTACACCTCTGCAGTCATAGGACACAAAGAAGGGGTTAGTGGGTTACAGATTGGTTATAAGCAGCCATAAATCCAGTATCTCTGTTCAGTCCACGATTTTTAGTGCCTAGCAGAGATATGAATTTAAGCTCCAGAGGTGTTACCAGGCCACTCTTCCTTGAATGGTCCCTTAGAGTATGTGCTAGCTACGTACGCTAAACAATCTGTTCAACCCTGAATTTGGCTGTGACGGGGAGTATCTTTCCCAGACCTGAAGAAGAGCTCTATGTAAGCTTGAAAGCCTGTCTCGCTCACCAACAGAAGTTGGTCCAATAAAAGACATCACCTCTCCCACCTTGTCTCGCTAATATCCTGGGATTGATACATCTGCAGCTATTCTGCATGAAGCTCATTTGTTATTTTCACCTTGGCTACCAAATCCACACTGTATTTTACTGTATTTTGAGCAATGCTGAAACATTTGATCAGTGATGATCCAAATACAAAATTAATTCCATCCCAATAAACCAGCCATGGAGACATGCCACCAAGCTGTAACGTAGTGGCGATATTGCAAATAGTGTAGTGCTCAGTAGAGCAAAGAGCCAGTGCAGAGTCGTATCCCTAAATGCCCTTTTTCTTGAAAAATTTTCCCTTGCTGCTTCCACTGGAAGTTATGGTAAGACCACGAATATCAAAAAGCTCACTAGCAGCTGCTGGCATTTTAACCACCTTGTGTAGACATGCCCTGAGCAGGCTAGGTGAAGTGGCAGTTAAAACCACAGCTCAGCATAATTTTTTTTTGGCAAATAGTAAATTTGCCAATAAATGCATTGTTCAGGGCACCAAACCCATTCGCAAATTTGGTCTGAATTTGGCAAACAGTTTCAGTCAAAAAAAAAAAAAAAAAAAAAAGCAACCCCAAACCTGAAAACAAATTTTGAAAATTTAAAATACATCAATCTGACATTGTTTCAAATCAACATTTCAAATGACATGTTGGTTCAAATTGACATTCAAAACGTTTGTTTGAGCCAAATGAAATTTTTTCTTTTTTTCGTTTCGTTGAGAAAAACAGAGAAAATTCAGTTTTGGTTTGAAACTAACCTTTTTATTTTGTTTTTATGATGTTTCTGTCTGGACACCAAACAAACAAGTCAGTCATTGGCTCGGTCTAGTAAAAACACTGGTGGCTGCCTGGAGCCTAGTCTAAACTACTGATCCCAACATCGCTCTGCCCATTTGAGCTGATGCAGTGGTAGCAAACATGAGGAACTGGAGGAAAGAGCTAGTACAGACACCACCAAGGACCAGAGGAAACTTTGAATATAGTGCAGGACGCAAACCTAAGTGCAGCGCTTGCATTGTTGTTGATGAGAATTGGGACCCACGGACCCCTTGGTGCCAACTGGCAGAGGGCACAGAGTGCAGGGGTTTTACAGGGATCCCCTGGATCAGAGATCTGCATAATAGTTCACCAGAGGGTGGGATGAGAGATCTCTGCCAAGAGCCAGTAGTCCACTATGATTCCTAATAATCATAGTGAAATGTGTGTACAGATAATATTTAAGACATTATGTATCTATACTAAAAATTATGTTCTTAAAGTCTTGAAGTTAAGGCAGGTCACCAGGATGTGAGAGAGCTGCGATATGCTCCTTTCAGGCAGGAGGTAACAGATATCTACCTACCTGTCCGGCCATTTGAATATTGTAGGTGAATTGCTAATTGTTTTTAAGATACATTTTTTCTGTAATACTTTTGTACTTTGCCTCAGAGACAGTAGAGCTGCAGGTGCTGATCTAAATTCAGACGTGCTGAGACAACCACAGTGAACTGCAGGAGAAATTGCAGCTGAAATCCCCAGTCTAGAGGGAGAAACGCATAGGACTCTGCCCTGAGAAATGTCTCAGCGCTCTAGCCATCAGTTAAGTGGGATGCCAGCAAAGAGTCTACAGAAGAGTCAGAAGTGCAGTAACGTCGGAAACTGTGACAGGTGGCAATAGGGAGATTATAGTCAATTCAAAATCCTCACTTCAATGCCTTTAATTAGCCCAAAGTGCATTTCCTACAGTAGTAACATCACAGAACATGTTTACACTTGTATCAAATTTAGGTTAATGCAGCCAAGATTAAGCAATCTCTTATAAATGTCAAGGCAAAATCATGTACGTAGCTCTTTCTACCTTGGAACACTGAGTTGCCAACAAGAGAGACTGTATTTTGGGCTGTACCATCTCAGACCGCCCAGACTGCACTGTGTGGAGAAGACTTGACAAGCATCATGAGCTGGAATGGTGACATAACTTGATTGCTTTCTTTGTAAAGCTCAATGCCAAACAGGGCCAGCAGAAAATTAACAAAAAAATACGTTTTTGAAAACACTAATGAAAATTGTTGGCAGTTTTTCTAATATTTGCATTTTTAAAAGCAACTGTGGAGTACACTGAGATGCTCACACATGTAATAGCTCATGGTTCCTGATCTAAACCCAGCAGCTATAGTGTTACCTTTTAAAAACAGAAGTATATACTCAGGGGCAATGTAAACTAGGATTTATAGTAAGGGACTAGACATCAGTAAGATCTGATTTCTATTCCCAACCATTTATTTGCAGAATCTGAAGTACTTCCACACCTCCTTGGGTAAGCCATATTTATTATATATAATATTCTAATTTATAATGTATTATTATGATTGGCTGAGTGAAGCGAGGCCTTACACACCTCAACAGCATTTCTGTATTTGTCAATTACAGCAGGCTGATTGACTGAGTGTGTTCTATTTTGTATGATCTTGGCTCACACATCAGCTTTGTTCCTGTACAGCTTTAGTTCTGGTAGATGCTATTAGCTTTTCATATTAAGTTCTGTTTCACACTTGTTTGTGTCATTAGAAATAGTATTCTCATCAGGAAGTTTCTGATGTTCAGGTTCCTGAACAAACAACTGGCACATACCTCTAAGTCATTGAAAAATAAGTGTGTGTCGGCCACTTCGAAAATCATCTCCTCCATTGTCAGACCTGAGCCAATCACTAGAGTTGGGTCCTGGAAAACAAGACAGGAAAAGAAAATTTTGCCCTGGTTCTGTACTAAAGTAGAGATAAACCTCTTGCCAATGAAGTTTCACAGGTTTCCCACTGGATCCCAAGGCTAAAATGTGCTGGCATGGGTTGTTGTTTTTTTTCATACCATTCAATTGTGTGGATTGTAATACCCCTAAAATATTGTGGGCACTTGAAGAAAAGCCAGATTCTAGTAAAGTATCAAAGTAAAACAAATCAAACTACAGTGCTGTGCAGCTTGGACAGATATACTTCCAGAAGCAAAACAGAAAAATTTATTTGTGATTGTTCAGTATGTTTCTGAGAGGCTCTATTTATCTTCAATCTATATTGGAAACTCACTGATTCATACTAATGACAGGGACATGCTTTGTTAATTACTGAAGTTAGCAAGAAAGTGACCACACAATAAAAAAGCAAGCTTAATGTGCTTTGCTCATTTATTTTGAAAATTATATAGCAGCTGTAATACTGACATTTTTAAAATGTAAACCAAAACAAATATTTTTAGTTTACATTTAAGCACTTAAAATATTTGACAAATGAAACCTCCAAATGATGAAAGTTATATGATCTCAGCGCAAAGGGGCTGAAATTACACAGTGCATGATCCTTAACTTCTGCCAGCATCTGCACTTCAAAAATACATCAATTCATAGCCTAGTACTTAATTAAAATGAATGTGTTTGCAGTCTTTACCTCCTAGCTCTGTAGGTACTTGATTTAGTATTCTCTTCTTTGAAGTGGTTACCCCTTTGTTCAAATAAAAGGAGAGGTTACTTACCTGTAACTGGCAGTTCGAGATGCATGGCCCCTATCTGTATTCCCCTGAGGGTTATACACATGTGCCATGCGCCCAGAGCCGGAGCTTTTCAAAATAGTAGTGTCCAGTCTGTGCACGTGCCTCTGCATTGCCTCGTGGTTTCGCCTGAGGCGACAAAGGGCAGGCGGACCAACTGTGTCTCCAGTTCCTTCTCCACCGCAGAGGGGAAAGAGTGGGATTGGAATACAGATAGGAACCACACATCTCAAAGAAAAAACGGTTACTTACCTCTCGTAACTGTTGTTCTTCGCGATGTGTTGCTCATGTCCATGCCAATAGGTGTATGAGCGTGCTGCGTGCATGACTGCCGGAAAGCTTTTCCCCTAGCAGTACCTATCGGGTTGGCTATGGAAACCCCTAGAGTGGCGCCTACATGGCGGTGTATACATGTCCCTGCCAACCCGCCGCCTGCTCAGTTCCTTCTTGCCAGAATATTCCAACAGTGGTGAGGCGGGCAGGATTTGGAATGGACATGAGCAAGACATCTTGAAGAACAACAGTTACAAGAGGTAAGTAACCATTTTTTTCTTCTTCGAGTGATTGCTCATGTACATTCCAATAGGCAACTTCCAAGCAGTTATCCTGGGGGAGGTCTGCCGGTCCCACAGTTTTGGTGACAATTTGGCGGTGGGTATGCCAGTGCGGGACCAGCAGATCATTCACAGAACTGCCGCCGAATCCGCGTGACTGAGGCAGACCTCCCACAGAAACGCCACCAAAGGCTGCCTGACTGCCATGCTTGGGGTGGCAAAAAACAGAGCCATCCCGGGCCTGGAGGGGCCGCAGGCACAGCCTGGTGTGCTGTACCACGTCTGTACAGGCCGCCATGTGCCCCAATATTCTCATACAATTTCTGGCCGTGGTTGTGGGGAAGTGGAGAAGGGTCTGGATAATGTTTGTGAGCTCTTTGAAATGCAGTTCTGGAAGGCACACCTTGCGTGCCTGGAGCCCAAGAGAGTGCCAATGAACTCTATTCTTTGTGTGGGGGTCAATGTGGACTTGGGCTCGTTCAATATAAGACCCAGCCTGTGAAACGTAGCCCGGGCCACGGACATGTGCTCTGCTACCTGTGCTTGGGACTCGGCCTTGATGAGCCAGTCATCCAGATACAGGAATACCAGCATCTGGCGCTTGCGGAGGAAGGCCGCCACTACCGCCATACACTTGGTGAACATCTGGGGGGCCGTTGACAGGCCAAATGGGAGTACCCTGAACTGGTAGTGCCAGCCACTGATCCCGAATCTGAGAAAGCATCTGTGGGCTGGGATAATAGCAATGTGAAAGTACACGTCCTTCAAGTCGAGGGTGTCGTACCAGTCTCCTGGATCCAGAGAGGGAATGATGGAGGCCAGAGAGACCATGCGAATCTTCACCTTTATGAATGTGTTGAGGTCTCGTAGGTCCAGGATAGGCCGAAGCCCACCCTTGGCCTTCGGGATGAGGAAATAGCGGGAGTAGACCCCCTGAATTCCTGAGGAACCTCCTCTATTGCCCCTAGAGCGAGGAACGATTGCACCTCTTGTAAAAGGGAGTTGCTCATGAGAGGGGTCCCTGAAGAGGAACAGGGAAGGGGGTTGGGAGGGCGGGAGGGAACAGAATTGGATAGAATATCCCGCCCCCACTGTGCTGAGGACCCAGCGGTCTGACATGATCTGAGACCAAGCACAGTAGAAGCAGGAGAGTCGATTCACAAAAGGGGGGGCGGGGGAGAGAGAGAGAGAGGGGAATGCAAGATGGCGACTGATGCACCGTCCTCGGGCGCATCTTCAAAAGTTGGGCTTGGGGCCAGGGGGCTGTTTGGTTGAACCCTGGCCTTGGCCCGAGGAGAATTGAGGTGGGCGCCTCCTATTACTTCTGCCCCTCCTCCTAGGGGGATCTTGCTGAGGAGGCCTCAGGTAGAAGCGGGATGGGGGCTGAGGTCTAAAGGGCTTTCTCTGAGGCACTGGTGTGTATAGCCCCAGAGACTTCAGAGTCCCCAAGAATCCTTCAGTCTGTGCAGGTGCGTGTCCATATTTTGGGTGAACAGGCCCTCACAGTCAAATGGGAGGTCCTATATAGTGTTCTGAACCTCCGGTGGGATACACAAAACCTGTAGCCATGCACTGTTCCTCATTGCTATTGCGGTGGACATGGTTCGAGCTGCAGAGGCTGCCACGTCCAGGGCTGCCTGGAGGGCAGTCCGAGATACTACTCTACCCTCCTCAAGAAGCGCACCAAACTCCTTGCGTGAGTCAGCTGGGATTAACTACTGGAACATAGCCAACGAGCTCCAGGAATCAAAAGCGTATTGGCTAAGTTCTGCCTGCTGATTTGCTACCTGAAGCTGGAGCCCGCCAGTCGAATAGACTTTATGGCGAAAGAGATCCAGTTTCTTGGCATCACGTGACTTAGGTGCGGGGACTGGTTGTCCTTGTTGCTCCTTGTGGTTTGCCACATCAACCACCAAAGTCCCTGGTTGGGGGTGGGTAAAAAGGTGCTTATAGCCGTTTTGCGGCACAAAGTAGCGTCTCTTGACCCCTTTAGCCATTGGTGGGAAAAGAGGCCAGGGTTTCCCAGAGCACCTTCATGGTATTCTGAATTGTCCTTATGAGAGGCAAGGCCACTCTAGAAGGACCCTTGGAAGTGAGGATGTCCTCCATCAGATCTGAATCCTCCATAACCTCCTCTGCCTGGAGGTTGAGGTTAACTGCCACCCTCCTAAGGAGGTACTGGTGGCCTTTGGTGTCCATTGATGGTAGAGTGGTGGAAGTGCCCGCCACCACCTCGTCCAGTGAGGAGGAGGAATTGGTTCCCAAGTCTTCCTACCCCTCAGGTTCTCTAGTTTCCAAGTATCTCGGAGCTGCCCGCGACCAGAGGATCAGGTGCCACCAACGTCGGTGGAGATGGGGCTGTGATTGTATGTGGCCGCTCAACAGCCGTGTCCTGTACTGGGTCCTCAGGGGCCCTAGGGGTGTAGCGTGCCATCGACGTCGCTGATGGAGGGGCCGATACCACCGATACAGGTCTAGATCCCTGACCCTGAGCCTGGTGGTAGGCCCACGGGATCCAAAAAGGCCACTGCACTGGGTCCTGCCACTGGGGTGGCCAAGTGATGGCTGGTGCTGGTTGTTCCGCTGGTCTACGGTGCCAGGATTGGTGCCGGGACTGGGAATGGTGGTGGCTGTGTCAGGACACAGACAATTCTGCGTCTGACTCTGATGAGTACTCTGTACCCAACCACAGGGAAGCAGAGCCCGACGGTGCTAGGGAGAGGGAGATCGGCGCCATAACATCATGGGCTTCCCCCGATGATGAATCAAAGGCGGTGCCACCATCAGTGCTGTGACGGGTGTCAGAGTCGTCCGGGGTGCCAGGCATGACGCCGCAGTCAATGCCGTCGCTGGTGCTACTGGCATTGCCTGAGTTTGCGAAGCCAGGTACTGTGCCGTCATGGCAATGAGGTCTCGAGCCGCCTCATATGTGTCCAGAGTGGAGGGGAGGTCAAGCTCATCCTCCAAATTGTCCCGGGTAGGAGAGTCCATTCTCACCGGACTCAACGGCTCTGCAACTGGGGCCAGAGTCAATGGCGCCGGATCTTGGGGACCAGACCAAGGATGTCCCACCAAAGGACGTACCCCACTGGAATCTCTCCTCGGCTTCCTGATAGGGGAACGTCCCCTTTCTGGTTTCTTTTTCTTATGTGGCACCGGGGACTGTGAACAGTGCCGCCGTGTGGCACTGGCCTTGTGGGCCAGGGAGCGGTGCCCGCGCTCCCTGGCGGAGTCTTTCCTCAGTGCTGGGACATCCCGCACTGAGGCCGGTGCGCTGCACACCAAGGATGCCAGTGTCTGCTTTGGCTGAAGGGCCGACTCCATCAGGAGGAGCTTCAGGCAACAGTCATGCTCTCTCAGTCCTAGGTCTGACACTCCTGCAAATAGGACACTTATCTGTCTGATGACCCTCCTTGAGGCACTTGAGACAGGGTGGCGTGCGGATCGCTTGTTGGCATAGGTTTTGCACACCTCTCCCACGCCTTAAACCCCTGAGACCGAGGCAAGCCCCGGCGCTGGGGAGTGAAGAGCGGGGGGGAAACCCCCCGAAGTAAGCTAAACTAACCTACACTATTAACTAACAACTACTCAACTATTTACACAGAAAAACAAGGGAACCACTAAGTAAGGCACTTGCAGAAGCAAGAGACTGAGCTGTTCCAACGACTGTCATGGGCGGTAAGAAGGAACTGAGCAGGTGGCGGGTTGTCAGGGACATATATACACCACCATGAAGGCACCACTCTAGGGGTCTCCACAGCCAACCCAATGGGTACCGCTAGGGGAAAAGCTTTCCGGCTATCGTGCATGTGGCATGTGCACATACCTATTGGAATGCACATGAGCAATCACTCAAAGAACAACCTCCAGTTACAGGTAAGTAACCTCCACTACTACTACTACTTCTTCAAGTGATGGTCCTTATTGTATTCCACTGACGGTGATTAACAAGCAGTACCTATGTAGGAGGAGGGTGTGAGGAAGATGATGAGAACCGTGGAATGGAGGACTACTGCACTGAATGAGGTGTCCATTGCAGAATCATGAACTAAAGCATAATGAGACTAAAAGGTGCGTACCGAACTCTATGTGGCCACCTTACATGTCTGCAAAGGACACGTTGTGGAGTATGGAGGTAGTTGATGCTTGTGCTCTTGTGGAATGGGCCCATATCCCACCTGGTGGGGACCGTTCCGATAATTGATAGAGTTTAACGCATCCTGAGACCCACTTTGAGATTCTCTGGGTGGAGATGGCCTGGCCTTTAATTCTCTCCACTATGGCAACTAATAGTCAAGGAGACTTCCAGAAGAGCTTCGTTCTCTGTAGATAAAAGGCCAGGGTCCTATGGACATTGAGGGAGTGAAGCTGTCATTCCTCATTTGAGGTGTGTGGTTTGGGAAAGAAGGTTGGCAAATGTATAGGTTGATTGAAGTGGAAGCAGAAAATTAGGATGCAAGTGCAACAAAACTGTATCCTTATGAAAAGTGGTGAAAGGGGGGGTTTTGCCAACTCTTCTTGCAGAGGTGATAGCCACCAGACTAGTGACCTTAATAGAAAGAAGAGAAAGTGGTGGACCATAGGTAGCATACGAATCCTCAGACTCAGAGGAATCAGAGTCTTACATGAATGGGGGTGCTGATGGAATGGAGTATGTTGTAGGAACATGACCAGAAGGAGGCAGATCTGATGTAGGAGAGGGGGTCCTCTTAGCAGGTGAATGGACCAGAACACGTGGAGACCTTATCCATTCTAAGGCACACAGTTTGTGAGGCCCAAGAGCACATCCAATTCTCCCTGGCTTCAACGGCATCTGGTCCACGGACAGAACCAGGGCCAGTAAGGGGACCTGCCTCAGGACAGACAATTCATGCTGTGCCAGCGAAGCCATTGCAGGAGGGATGCGTGGTTCAGGAACCGGGATTGGTGGATCTGGCGAACGATGTGACTTGTCACTCTTGTGGGCTCCACCATGGCCAGAACTCATGGTAGCGTAGCACATTTTTTGGATCTGGAGGAAGACTTACTGCCATGCTTATGCACATGCTTCCGTGTTTCATGGCTAGGCCCCACCATGGGGTCCACAGTGCTGGTACAGGTGGAACTGGACTGGGACTTCGCAGCAGGAGGTGCACTCCTGGATTGCTCAGGCCGACGTATGGGGGCAGGGGAGGGTTCCCCAGACAAGATCCAATTGCGGTCCCTTGGCAACCTCCATGAGGTGCTTCTTCAGGCACAGAGAAGTCTGGCCTTCCTGGGTGTGGGCAGGGAAGGAGAGGCATGCATATAACCCTCAATGGAATACAACAGGACCATCACTCGAAGAAGGAGTATGAATTTTCTACTTCTTTCACCTACAATTAATGTATACTTATTGATAACATTTATGATCTTACCTCTGAGAAAGAGGTAAGACAATATTACCTTTCCATATTTCTGGGCGTACGACCCTGTGAGAAGGGAATGGAAAATAATGATGGTCTCATCCAAGTCCCACAGAAACACTCGCTGGGAAAGGAATTACAAAAGGAGGTTAATCTTGGGATTTTCCAACTGCCATGCTGCAGCAAACAGCAAAATCATAGAAACGTGGGGCTGGAAGGGACCTCGAGAAGTCATCAAGTCCAACCCTCTGCACGGAGGCAGGACCAAGTAAACCAAGACCATCTCTTACAGATGTTTGTCCGATTTGTTCTTAAAAACCTCCAATGATGGGGATTCCTCAACCTCCATTGTAAGCCTGCTCCAGAGCTTAACTACCCTTATAGTTAAAAAAGTTTTCCCTATATCTAACCTAAATACCCCTTGCTGCAGATTAAGCCCATTACTTTTTGTTCTACCGCCAAAGGACATAGAGAATTATTGATCCTCATCCTTATAATAACAGCTCTTAACATATTTGAAGACTTATCAGTTCTCCCTCAGTCTTCTTCTCTCAAGACTAAATATGTCCAACTTTTCCTCAGTCAGCTTTTTCATAATTTTTATTGCTCTCCTCTTGGACTCTCTTCAATTTATCCACATCTTCCTTAAAGTGCGGTACCCAAAACTGGACACAGCACTCCAGCTGAGGCCTCACCTGTGCCGAGTAGAGCGGGACAATTACCTCCTGTATCCTATGATATGTATATAGTAAAAAGCCACATGGTGCAGCTGAGCTGCTGTAGCGCTTCAGTGTGGACACTCACTACAGAGAAGTAGTTAATCTACCTCCCCGAGAGGCAGTAGCAAGGTCAATGGAAGAATTCTTCTGTTGACCTAACAGTGTCTACACGAGGGATTAGGTTGGCATAGCTACATCTCTCAGGGGTGTGGATTTTTCATACATACTACACTTCTGCTAACACTCCCTAGCATGATACCAACTGCCTCACATTGTTGACTCATATTCAATTTGTGATACACTAGAACTCCTAGATCCTTTTTAGCAGTTATTCCCCATTTTGAGCTGTGCATTTGATTTTTGCTTTCTAAGTATATTACTTTGCACTAGTCTTTACTGAATTTCACCTTGTTGATTTCAGACCAATTCTAAAATATTGTATTGAATTCTAATCCTGTCCTTTAAAGCGCTTGGAACCCCTCTCAACTTGGCATTGTCTGCAAATTTTATAAGCATACTCTCTATTATCCAAGTCATTAATGAAATATTGAACAGTACCACACCCAGGACAGAGTTCTGCGGGACCTCACTTGACACACCCTACCAGTCTCACAGCGAACCATTGATACGTACTCCGACTACTCTTTCAATCAGCTGTGCACCCACCTTATAGTAATTTCATCTAGACTACATTTCCTGAGTTTGCTTATGAGAATGTCATGTGGGACTGTGTCAAAAATGTTACTAAAAATCAAGATATATCATATCTATTGCTTCCTCAATCACAAGACCAGTAACCCTAACAACGAAGAAAATTAGGTTGGATTGGCATAATTTGTTCTTGAAAAATCCATGCTGGCCATTCCTTATAACCTTATTATCCTCTAGGTGCTTACAAAAGGATTGCTTAATAATTTGTTCCAATATTTTCCCAGTTACCAAAGATAGGCTGACTGGTTTTTTGTTTCCCTGCATCCTTGTTGCTTCCCTTTTTAAAGTTAGGTATTAAGGTTTGCCCTTCTCCAGTCCTCTAGGACCTCACCTGTCCTCTAGGAGTTCTCAAAGATAATTGCTAACAGTTCCAAGATAGCTCCAGCTAGTTCCTTAAGAACCCTAGGACGAAGTTCTTCAGGCCAAACCTGCTCTGTCACCCACTTTGTGGTTAGGTGCAGTGTCCCCTATAGGAATGGCCCACCGCTCTTTTATCGAGCTCCATCAACAGTGTCTTAATTTTGTGCCTCTGGTTAGACAGCGGCATTTCTGGACTTCCAGTGTTCCTCCTGTTTTTTACCCAATTATCCCAGCCCCTTTCCCCTGCCAGAAAGGGGAAGGGAGACACGCTGACCTGACTGCTCTTCCAAAACGACTATTCAGAAAACCAGACTGTTCACTTACTTCCAGTTCACTGTCCAGAAGGGAGGAGGCATCTGCTTTCCTCTTGCCCCTGTTTTTCCCAGCCATGTTTTTCCTAGTCTGCTCATCTAACTCTTTACTGGCTGTTGCTCTTGGCAAAGATGGACTTGTGGATGGATCTCCTAGAAGAAACACACAACACTGTTTCCATCTCATGATCATACAAAATGAGCACCCAGTCCCAACACACCTCACCTCTGACAGCTCTTGGCCATATATCAGAGTCAGGAAACATGAGATGTTATTGCACCTCACTGAGGCACCAGCAAAGGCACAGTTTTTCTGTCCAGTCATGTCAGTACATACCCATCTCCCCAGTCAATTCAGCAGTAAGCCACGATGGGGGCACAGTCAGACGGTACGTCTACACTGCTGGCCCAGGTCAAGTGTCTCAGGTTTGTGGGGCTTGAGCTACGGGGCTAAAAATTGAATGTAGACGCTTGGGCTGCAACCCAGGCTCTGAGACTCCACGAGGGGAGGGCCTCGAGCCTGGGCTCTAGTCTGAGAGTCGACACTGCAATTTTTACCCGCACAGCCCAAGCCTATGTTAGTTGCCCTGGCCCCTGAGACCTGTGCCCTAGATTTTTTTTTTTTTTTAAATAGGGTAGACCAGGGGTCAGCAACCTTTCAGAAGGGGTGTGCCAAGTCTTCATTTATTCACTCTAATTTAAGGTTTTGTGTGCCAGTAATACATTTTAATGTTTTTAGAAGGTGTTTTTCTATAAGTCTATAATATATAACAAAACTATTGTTGTATGTAAAGTAAATAAGGTTTTTAAAATGTTTAAGAAGCTTCATTTAAAATTAAATTAAAATGCAGACCCCCCCGGACTGGTAGCCAGGACCCGGGCAGTGTGGATGCCACTGAAAATCAGCTCGCGTGCCATAGGTTGCCTATCCCTGGTGTAGAGATACCCAGAAATGAATGCTATAGGCTGGGTAAGGTACAAGATCAATGGCAGAGTTCCTCCAGCCACCTAGAATTGTACCAAGAATACAACCCTCCTCTGCTATTAGAGCTACTTCTATTTAAATTTCATTTAAAAAATGATAACTCACTATTTGTAGAGGGTTCCCGCAAGACCCTGAGCCCTGGGAAAGAGTTCTCTTGGAAAGGATTCTGACCCATTTTAGAGTACACTTATTATTAAGTTAGTTCATCTAACATCTCGTTTCCCCCAGGTTCCTGGGCTAGTTGGAGGCCTTTCCTCATTGACCATCCCCCAGCGGTTAGTACCTTGTACCACTTTCAATGCAGTGTGAAATAGGAGAGACTCAAAAGGGAGTATTAAACCACCCGTTTAGTTAACTGTTGCTGGAGGGCCAAGAGACCTTGCTGAAAAGGCAGCAGGTCTAACAAGTGAGGCGCAATGGTAGACATTCATTTCCCTCTTAAAAGTATTTTAAGCTACTGAACTGGAAACCCTAAATCTAAAATCAGGTTTTTTTAAGCAGCAGCTAGTTAAACTCGGCCCCACAATTTTCTCAGCCTTTGCCAAGCAGCCTAGCCAGGCTCTGGCCTAACACTCCTCCCACAGTGGCACATCAAAAGGGAAACCACCACTGCCCCCTCAATCCTACTGCGAGGGGCTCAGGAAGTTATAGATCCATCTCTACCCCTGTAAGAAAGGGATGTGGGGTTTTTGGTGATGAGGTCCCAGTCATGCACTATTGTAGTTGAATCATGACATGACGTCAGCAGAAAAGGTCAGCCAGCCAACAGGAAAACAGCTTTGGACCAACAGTTAAATCCTTCTCAGTTACATTTGCTGCATCTTTTAACTAAAATACCTGACAAAAGCCTGGGGAAATTAATGGGACACACAGAGACATTTATATACGAAGTGCTTTCTGGAATTTCTCTTTTCCTGGTTTCTGCCTCAGATCAGTGAGGAAATTTCACCCAACAATTCCAGCATGAAGGCCAATGAGTTGTAGTTAAATTAGGGCATTTCTTTTAGAAAGACATCGGATCTTGATTTAAAGAGTCCAAATCATGGAGAATTTACTGCATTGCTTAGCAATCTGTTTCAATGGTTAATTACACTCACTATTAAAAAAAACTGTACATCTTAGTTCCAGGTGAACTTTGCTGACCAACTCCCAGCCAGTGGATCTTGTTATGCCTTTGAATGCTAGATTAAAGAGCCTGTTACAATCAGAAATCTTGTCCCTGTAAATATTTATAGATGAGTGATAAGATGAACAGGTTGAGCTCCTTCACTCACCCACGGCAAGGCGGGTTTTCTAGGCCTTGAATTATTCTTACATCTTTTCTCTGTTTTTAAAACATCCTTCCCCTCTTGGTGTCTCATTTTCCCAGCTGTACAATGTGGGTTTGTAAAGTGCTTTCACTTCCTCTGACAGGGCTGCCTATTTCAGTTGGGCGTATTCCTGAAGGCTTCATCACATGACAATCTTTAATTAAAGATTTTTCTTTCATTCCTGGAGATTCCTGGAGGTTGGCAACCCTATCCTTCTGATGAGAGGATTTCTACATATGAAATCTCTGTCTGTGACTATGACACATACTAGGGGATAGGACACTGCATAGGTTGTAATGGCTGAGTTCATTGCACCCACCAGGGGCTCACTGTATCCCTCCATCAGACCCATGTGGGCCACCCTCCCATCCTCCTCTACTTTAAGGACTCCCAGCAACTCTCCCACACACCCCTCATGCCAGGGGCTCTGTGTGCCCCCATTTCCTCCTCCCTCTATACCAGGATCCCCCATTCCCCCTTCTACCCCAGGCCAGGGGCTGTGTGCGCCACCATTTCTTCCTCCCTCCATTCCAGGATCCCCCATTCTGCCTCCTATGTCAGTAGCTTTGCTCTGTGTGTACCTCCATTTTCCTTCATACCAGGGTCCCCCTCCCAGTTAGGGTCCCCCATTCCCAACGTGTTCGTGCCCCCCTTACTCCCACACCAAGATCCCCTATTCTTTTCCCCACTGGGATTTTCTGCTATCTCCTTCTTCCCCTCATGTCAGGGGCGCTGTGCATGCCCCCATTCTTCTCACCCCCAACCACGGCTCTATATGACCCCCCACCTTTACTCATAATTATTATTTCTCTTCTTTCTGTCTGGGAGGAAAGTAATTCAGGGTGTTAACACATTACACTCTATTAGGAGGGTGGGCAGAGATTAGATGCAGGGTACTGTTATGCTGGAAGATGCTCATCGGTGTAATCTGCCAGTTCTTTGATCTACAGACATTTGCTCAGGTGCATGAAATTGTGGCTGTGCTAAAAACACTGAACACATGGTAAGGGCTCCATGTATCCTGCATTTTCCCCTTCCTGGTTTTCCAATTTCCCCCCAACACAACAGGATGCACACTGATACCTAGAACATTTGCTGAACTTTGGAATTAATTGGACAGGGCATTCAGAAGTTATGCCGTGACAGACAGACAGGCAAATACCGTCAAACTGAGTGTAAGGCCTCAAGCTCAGCCCATAAAAATAAGAGCAAAGTGAGTGTTTCTTTTTCCCTCAGGATCCCTCCTCGCAACCTTCCCCAGACCCTGACTTTCACCAGCTCATCCTACCATAGCCAAGGGAAGTGGTCATCATGGGGAAGCTGGGTCTATCAGAGTTAGAGAGGGGCAAAACATCTGCTAATTTAGAAAAGAAAATGTCATCTCTCCTTCCTCTGCAGAGCCTGGTTTAACTTTCATTTCCCTTCCCTGAAAGGCCTTAGATACAACTAATGGGATGGCTCCGGGTATCGCTAAGAGCTAGAGGAACTGTCTGGAACTTGATCCACTTGGAAAGGAGTCTTTACTTAGTGTATGTTGGTTTCCGCTCCCTGGAAGAAGAAAGTTGCTTCAGAAGCACTGTGAAACAAACGGATGTCACCATGGAGGAAAAGGCAACAAGCAGAGCTGCCTTCATAAGTGCCAGTTAATATGACAAAGGGGATTGGAGGAAGGAAAGGGAAGAATTTCATGAGGAATGCTGGGAAAGAACTTGTTCTCATGCAGGTGACTTTCAGAGCTAAGGAATCCCGAAGTGCTTTGCACAACAGTGAGTTAGATGCCCGCAGTGCAATGACACAGCTGCACTAGCTTATACATGAGAGCATGTTATTGAGAGAGGGAATGTTGGCCATTACCCCAAAATTATCTTTAACTTTTATTTGAAGTGTTCCAAGGGATCTTTAATTCCCACCTGACAGCAGCCCCCAGAGACAGGCAGAAGGTTCTTTAGTTTAATCCAGATGGCATCTATTACCATATGACCACCGTAGTCTTCCACATCATACTGAAGGGTGTGTAGTGGGAGCATAGATGCAGAATGGGTCAGGAAAACAGATATTTTAGGCCCAAAAAAATGGCAAAAATCCTTCCCTGAAAATGGACGGAATATGTGCTGCACACATCAACACACAACGATGCCCCTCATTACACTTCTGAATTGCACTCCCCGGTAGGCCCACCAGCATGCCTTATAATAGAGGGGGTCTGAAATCCACCCTACTAAAGCTGCAGCACTTACCAGATAAATGTCTCTGCGCTGTCCGCGTAGGCACCATGGCATTTGCTTTTTCAATTGGATATGTGGTGGTTGCTAACGTGGTACTCTCCATGCTGCTGTCTGCTGGCGCTATAACCCCGAAGCCAGAACTCGGGTAGCATGGCTGGTACTGGCTTTGGCCAAGAATTGTGTAGGTAGGATAGTCCTATTCAAAGAAAGGATCAAATAAGGTAGGAAAAGGCTGTTCCTCAGAAAACACTGAAAACCAAATGGGCTGCTGGGCTAGAATGCCCTTGGGAAAGAGAAGTGCCAGCAAAAGTTCAGGCTCTCTCTGCTTTGGTCCCCAGCACCATGAGAGAGCTCTACAGCAGAAAAAGCTGGTCCCCAAGGGGGAAAGAGCAAGTAGGCAGACAGGATCGCCCACTCCAGACTTACGGAGGGAGAAGAAACAGTGTTGCCTGCTAATGAATGCTTTTTAAATTCCAACTATATCAGAAGGGTTCTTCCTCTCTGCTCACCATCTTGTCAGACTCTTTGGATGCATCCCCTTCCCCTTTCCCTGCTGAGGGAGACTGAGAAGGGTTTAAATACCTGTGTGACTATATTCTTCGCTGTAGAATTCTACACTTGAAAATTAGGTTGGCATAACTACGTCGATCAGGGCTGTTCAAAATCCACACACCCCGAGCAGCATAGTTCAGTTGACCTAAGTCACTGTGTAGACAGAAGAATTCTTCCATTGACCTAGCTACTCCCGCTCGGGGAGGTGGATCCTCTATACTACCAGAAGACCTCCTCTCAGTGGTGCAGGTAGCATCTACGCTGAAGTGCTCCAGCTGTGCTGTTGTAGTGTTACAAGTGTAGATAAGCCCTAAGCTAAATCATAGTTATGCTACTTACACTTCTGTAGTGCCTGCCACACAGGGATCTCCAAGTGCTTTATGGTTACTGACCCTCACTTCTCTCTAAAATTGACAGGGTGGGAAACTGAGGTACAAGGAAGTGAAGTGACTTGCTCAAGGTCCCACAGGAAATCTGTGGTGGTCAGGAGAATCATAGAATATCAGGGTTGGAAGGGACCTCATGAGGTCATCTAGTCCAACCACCTGCTCAAAGCAGGACCAATCCCCATACAGATTTTTGCGCCAGATCCCTAAATGGCCCCCTCAAGGATTGAACTCACAACCCTGGGTTTAGCAGGCCAATACTCAAACCACTGAGCTATCTCGTGACTCCCAGTCCTGTACTTTAATCACAAAACTAATTCTCCACACACAGTGAACTTGCTCTCTGTAAATCCAGTGCCCAACAACAGAATTTTGAATTTACTTCATGCCCCAACTAGGTGTCCCAATTGGCAAGAAAATGCTGCAGTGAACAAGCTCTGGGGACCATTTAAAGTGGTTACAAATATTTAGCCTTAAAATACTTAAAGTACTAAAAAAAAAAAAAATGAATCAACAGTTACACTCCAACTACTGTGATGTCAGAATATTTGAAAACAAAAGCTACACCAGATGTGCCTGAGAGAAGAAAAACTAGCAAGATGTTTTACCTGGTGCGAGATGCTGGCTACAGCTGGTGTTGAAATATTGATAACAGTCGAGGACGTGGAGACTGGGCTAGCATTGGTAGTTGATGCTGTAAAAAATAAATAAATCAAAGAATGACCATATGTTAATACATTTTAATAACGTAAAAGGGAGAAGACCTATTGTAATTGTGAAGCAGTCACATTTCTAGCCCCAACGACACTAACTAATAGCTTAAACAGGGTTTGCCAGGACAGTAGGGATGGAGCGTAATGTTTTAAAACTATGTTTTTATAATATGCTATATAACACTTTTCAAAAGGCCTTGCCCCCTCGATTCCTGTCACACAAATAGTGCAAATTAGGTTAATGTGATGTGTTTTTCTATTAATTTGTATTTCAAATTTTGAGACAACAAAGACCAGAACACAAGATGTATTTGTTTGTATTTGTTACAACAGATAAAAACAAATCAATCAATATTAACAGTAAGAAATCTGAATAGCATTTAAATTAGTTCTGATAACATTTTATCCAACATTGTGGATGAGGCCTTAAAATACTTGATCCCACTGAATTCAACAACTTCAGGAAATACTAAAGCCCATTTAAATAATTACATATAAAGCTACTTCATACTGAGAAACTGTTGGTATTTAACCTTTGAAATCTATGTGAAATTACAAGTATTTTCTGGAACAGGTCCCTTGAGATCACTGTTGACAGCAGCTCTGTGAGACAGACCATGCACTTACAGATACAAATTTACTAGTACATAAGAACGGCTGTACCGGGTCAGACCAAAGGTCCATCTAGCCCAGTATCCTGTCTACCGACAGTGGCCAATGCCAGGTGCCACAGAGGGAGTGAACCTAACAGGCAATGATCAAGTGATCTCTCTCCTGCCATCCATCTCCATCCTCTGACAAACAAACAGAGGCTAGGGACACCATTCCTTACCCATCCTGGCTAATAGCCATTTATGGACTTAACCACCATGAATTTATCCAGTTCTCTTTTAAATGCTGTTATAGTCCTAGCCTTCACAACCTCCTCAGGTAAGGAGTTCCACAAGTTGACTGTGCGCTGCGTGAAGAAGAACTTCCTTTTATTTGTTTTAAACCTGCTGCCTATTAATTTCATTTGGTGACCCCTAGTTCTTGTATTATGGGAATAAGTAAATAACTTTTCCTTATCCACTTTCTCCACATCACTCATGATTTTATAGACCTCTATCATATCCTCCCTTAGTCTCCTCTTTTCCAAGCTGAAGAGTCCTAGCCTCTTTAATCTTTCCTCATATGGGACCCTCTCCAACCCCCTAATCATTTTAGTTGCCCTTTTCTGATCCTTTTCTAGTGCCAGTATATCTTTTTTGAGGTGAGGAGTCCACATCTGTACACAGTATTCGAGATGCGGGCATACCATGGATTTATATAAGGGCAATAATATATTCTCAGTCTTATTCTCTATCCCCTTTTTAATGATTCCTAACATCCTGTTTGCTTTTTTAACTGCCTCTGCACACTGCGTGGACATCTTCAGAAAACTATCCACGATGACTCCAAGATCTTTTTCCTGACTCGTTGTAGCTAAATTAGCTCCCATCATATTGTATGTATAGTTGGGGTTATTTTTTCCAAACCCCATTGCACCGCGCCTAGTGCAATGGGGCCCTGATCTTAGAAATCAGAGATGTAGTGCTGCAAGTGACCTCTTGATGTGATCTAGTCCATTCCCCTTTGCTGAGGCAGCGTTAAGTATACATAGACCATCCCTGACGGGTGTTGGTCTAACCTGTTCTTAAAAACCCTCCAGTCATGGGGATTCCCTAGGCAACCTGTTCCAGTGCTTAACTATCCTTAGAAAGCTTATCCTAAAATCAAACCTAAATCTCCCTAGAAGTGTTGCATTTTCAGTCAATTTTAGTTCACCTGAATCCCTGGAGGCCCTCTATGCCTCCCTTTGGGGACAGATGTAAATTAGCAGCATTTATGGTTTTCAAGTAGCAGAATAGTCAGATTAGACTGCGGCCTGTTTTGGGTCTCAGGAGGCCGAAACACAAAATGACAAGTCCAGTGAAATCCAAGTGTACACATTAGGTTCAATCAGAGAATGCCATTATGACTCCATCATGCCTGCCCAAACTACATAAAAATAAAGGTTCCTGGTAGCATAGACTGTAAAGAGATCTTTGTGGAAACTGCACAGTATCACCCATCTTATCTCCTGCCATTAAAAAAAAAAAAAAGTCATTTTCTACAGATATCACCTGTGGAGGAAACTCAGCATGAGACTGAAAAACAACCCAGGCTCTTCAATGATTTGGTGTTTTCCCATCCTTGAGGGAGGCAGCAGAAGGGAAGAGCTCACACCAGGCCCTTCCTGGTCATCGAATGCTGCCTCCTGGCGGTCTAGATGCTGCCCTTTGAGGATTCCAGTCAGTTCCTTCAATTTAGTAGGAGGTGAAGCTCCCGAAAAGAAAAACTGATCCAAGATGTGCCTTAGAGAAAAAGGAAAACCCCGGTGCAAGAAAAAAAATCCCAAGAAAGGTGACCTTCCCTCAGAGAGGTGAGAGAGAACCCTCCAAGATGGCATCTCAAGAAACGCAGAATGACAGTGAGGTAATGCTCTCTTCTCTAAAGACACCATTGGTGCAGGAACGCCACCCTGAAGAGGAAGCCTGAAGGAAAGAGGAGTTTAGCACATTTAGAAGACGCCCTTTCTCAGAACAATGCACACAGCACAGCTGTCTGGAAACTCTCCTCACCAACCCAGAAGCTGAACTCTGCAATGGATCCTGTGGAGGCCTCAGAGGAATTTCATCACCTTGGGATCCCTGTGCCCCCAGACAGAAGCCTTAGAAAGGAAAGGGGAAGATGGGGAACAACTGCACAAGGTGATGTGTTCTTGGAGAAAGAGAACCAACTATTTATTGTGAGCCCCATTCGGGTGGAATCTCTCAACAGGAAACACCTAGTGCCCTACCTCTGCTTCAGCCACACTGGCAGAGCCATTGGCCCCATGCAGAATCCATTAAGACCTACAGAAACTCCTTTGAAAAGTCTGTGGGGAGGAAAATCTGATTCCTGCTCCCAGTATGGAACTAGGAGAAGCCTGAGAGCCCACAGAGCGCAGGCGGGGCGGGGGGGAGGGAGAATGGTTGGGGAAGCCGGTCAGGAAGCCAGGTAACCAGGACACCTGTAGGATCCTCTGGGGAAACCTGCAAAGCTTAAGAGCTCTGTAGGGCTACAGGAGTCACTAGGGTCAAGGTGAGGTGAAGTCCTTGTGCTGCTGCTGTGCCCCCACTGTTCACAGGTACCCATGGCGACACATTGTAGATCCCTCACCTTTGTGAACAGTACAGAACGGCTTTGTAACACTAAGTGTAACAAGATTTTCCATCTTTATCGCGAGTCCCAGGACTTGCCCTTGCCTACCCCTTGGGATCAAAGAAGCATCTCAGATTTGAGCAAGGAATGGCCACAGGCCACACACACTTTCCGAAGTTGAAATAAAAGATTTTTGAGGCGTTAGAGGGGAGGCCAAGATCAAGCTTACAATGAAAAGCAAGTCTCAACCTTAACCAGGGACAGGAGACTGCTGCTACATTAAAATGGATCAAAGATACTATAGAAAGGAAAAAAACATATTGGGATTCTGGTAGCAACACAGACAATCCTCCCCTTCATGCTTCCTCTTGTTACCCAACACCCTGAGGATATTGCCTTGTCATGGCCCACCTGTTTACACATTGTAATGTACCAGGTCTTTTACAGGGTTATATTCAGCTGTGTCAGCAATCTTTCAGCAAAGTTACCTTGATGGTCAACAACTCTTCTGTGTGTGAGTGTAACAAATACAGCAACATCGTTCTGCCCTGCTGACATGCCAAAAGGAACTATCCCCATGTTTCATGTTTAAATGGAGTCACAGAGGTTTGTGTCTTCCTTCTGTTACCCCTCCCCCCGACCCCCGGTTTTCTTTACTTCTCCCTCTTGTTTCCAGATTGCTTCTCCAGACCCTGCATTTTCACCGTCCCCCTCACTGCTCCGTTCACCCCAGAATGCTCTGCTTCGACCATCCTAAAATGCCCTATTCTGCTCTGCTTCACAAGCTAATAACAGAGAGCAGAGCAAAGCAGAAGTAGAATTGACAGATTTTGTAAGTTTAACTTGGCTGGTTTGCTCCTACATGGAGTGGAGCAGTGAGGGAGACAAGGAACAGTGGTTCCTTCCACATCTGACCAGAGCGGTTTGTGCCCCCTCTGGCATGCATGGCGGGAATTGTGGGTTCCTGGGTGTATACATTAGCAAAATTAGCTCAAAGAACATCTGCTTTTCAGCTCCTTGGGGAGCATTTATGTTCATCTGGGTATACTACCCTAGTTTGCAAAGTCAGTAAGTGCACCTGGGCATTCACCAGAGTCCTGAGCCAAGGCATTACTTAGGCAGAAGTCTGAAGACCAAAACATGCAGAACTTGGACTAAAATACATATCGACTGGGCCAATAATACAGCATAACCACATACCACTGAATACATATTATCCTGTAAGTTCAGTCAGGCTTTTAGGGTTTGTTTCAAAGAGCCTTTATTCTGAATAATTATGCTTAAGTAACATTAAGACTCTAGCTGCCGCCTTATCTCCCTTAGCCCCTTTGACTCTGAAGTCATCAAACAGTCTGTTCTACTAAAGTGCTTTTCCACTCCTCCAGCTCTGCCCTTGATCCTTTCCATTTTGGATTCTGCTCTTTCCACTACATTAATGGCCTCCCCAGGATCACCACTACTGGCTTTCTAATAGCTACATCTACAGAGATCTTTCTTGCCCTCATCTTTCTTGCTTTCTGTTACTTTTGACACAGCTGATCATGTTCTCTTCCAATCTCATCTCTTGTGTGTGTCAGAGATCTCCGGCATCTCCTCTTACCTTGCTGACTGCATCTTATTCTGCAGCATGTCCTTTAATAGGGGAGGAGCAGCTCTCTCGGTGTCCCAAATAGTTCTAGGTTTCAGAGTGGCAGCCGTGTTAGTCTGTATCCACAAAAACAAGGAGTCCCCCCTGTGGCACCTTAGAGACTAAGGCATTTATTTGGGCATAAGCTTTTGTTCTGTTCTCAGTATCCACCTCTTCTCCTCTCCCAGTGACTGTAACTTCTTGGATACTTTCAACAACCTCCTCTATGGTGAGGTTACCAAATCTACCACATTCACTTCAAAAACTGACCCGATCTTTCCTCCTAACTCCACCATTCCATCTCCCTTCCTTTTCTGTCTACACTGATAACTTCTCCCTCCCTTTCTTCCAGGTTCATATCTCAGTGCTCCCTCCTCCTCCCAGCATCCAGTGCCTTGCTAAATTCTAAAGCTTTTCTTCCTACTATCCCCCAAATTCACCCTCCCCTCACTGTCCCCAAGGCAAAGACCTCTCTCCTCTTTCCCTTTAACCATCTCCTGCTTGGCCAAGTGCCGCTGTTAAATTTGCACCTCCCCTGCTCAGACCACACCAGCCTTTTCATTCAGACTTCCTGTCGTCATCAACAAGCCCTACCTAAGCTTGCCCCTGGTTACATCTAGCATGGGCACTCACACATCCACATAACACCAGACATTCCAGTACTTCCGGGAATGATGTGGGCCGACCCCCACTTATGTGATCTCGCACACACCATGTCACATGATGGACACCACTTTGAAAAGCGTGCTGCTGCACCCCCATATAGCAAGGTCATGCCAGAGGGCAGGGGACTCTTCAAAATGGCATCCCCCATCCAATACCTGGTGAAACCACATCCAGTTTGGTCTCAGTACCGGACGGGGGACAATCCTTAGAAAAGCAGGACTGTCCGGCTTAAAACTAGATGGAGAGCCTGCCTAGCTACATCGCAACTCACTCTTCTCTCCCTTCCCTGTCCTCTTGCCAGCCTATCTCCTTTTGCCCCCTCTAGCTTTTCCCTCTTTATCATGCTGCCCTAAATCCAGAACATTCTCCCTCTCCTCATCAAGTGCCTTCTCTCTCTTTCAGCCTCACCTCTTAATCTCCTCCCACAACTCCAGTCACCATGCATGAAGTTACCATCCTTCATGTCACTCAGGCCCATCCCTGTGGGTTATCTCCCTCTTTCTAGAGACCCATGACCAGGCAGTGCCTAAACCCTGCTAATTTTTCCTGAGTAACATCCTTTCCTCTCCAACCACAACTCCCTCCCGATTCCCATCGCCTTGTGTCTTGATTGCTGTACCCTCCTCCTTTCCAGCCTGGACAAATCCCATCTTGCCCCATTTGTATCCATTCAAAGTGCTGCTGCAGAGATCATTTTCCTAACCCGTGGCTTTGAGCACATCACCCCTCTCTCTGCATCCCTCCACTGGGTCCCCGTTCTCCACTGCACCAAACACAAAATATTGTCTTCACTTCCAAGGCCCTTCAAGCCCTACTCCCACCCATCTATTCTCTGTCACGTGATCACGACGCTGCTCTGCCCACGATATTGCCCTTCTGTGCCTACTGGTTAACCTTTCAAACGCATCTTTGGGCTGTCCCCCCGGCTGCCCCTAACACTTGGGAGGAAGTGCCCGGAACCATCAGCAAAGGCACCTCAGTATCTTCCTTCCAATCACTCCTGAAAACCCCCTGATGCCTACAACAGTTAGGCAGGTGGTGACCACTGCCCATCATGGTGAGCAGTGCTGTATGATTGTTTCTTGGTTCTCCTCCATCTGTCTGTTCTATCCACCTCTTCTCTCATCTCAGACTTCAATTAGAAGTTCTTTGGAACAGAGACTATCTTTTTGTTATACATGTACCGTGTCTACCACAATGGGGTCATAATCACTGACTGAGACTCCTAGGTGCTACTGCAATACAAATAAATAATCCCGCCTTCCTTCTCCTCACTACTAATCCCCGCTTCTCTTTCTCCTGAATTGCCGTCCCATGTCTTGTCTTTCTGTCTCATTCTGATGGTGGTGATGTGGGGTATGACCAGGGGCGGCTCTAGAAAGTAGGCTGCCCCAAGCAGCGCGGAGCGCTGCGCCGCCCTTCCCCGGTCCCGCGGCGGGTCCCCTCTTCCCGCGGCTCCGGTTGAGCTCCTGCCGGCATGCCTGCGGCAGGTCCACTGGAGCCCGGGACCAGCGGACCTGCCGCAGTCATGCCTGTGGGAGCTCAACCGGAGCCGCGGGAAGACGGGACCCGCCGCAGTCATGCCTGCGGCAGGTCCGCTCGTTCCGGGCTCCGGTGGACCTGCCGCAGGCATGACTGCGGGAGCTCAACCGGAGCCAAATGCCGCCCCCCCGGGAAACGGCCGCCCCAAGCGCCTGCTTGGCGCGCTGGGGTCTAGAGCCGCCCCTGGGTATGACAGAAGTAAAGAATAGCTCATATTGGTGCTTGCAAAACTCTCTAGAAAATGTCATTATCTCTATATGATGAGACGATAATAGTGACAGTGAAAAAAGCTGGACAATTCAAAGGGAAGGCTAACACTTTCCAGAAAGCATAATTATGCTCTGAAAGGCGGTTCCATTCAAATGATAACATGGGGCTCCAAATTTATACTCTCACTGCGTATCAAATGCCTGCAGTTTGTAAGTGAAAAGCCTCAAACTCCAAGGATCTGAGGGTCAAGTTGGATTCCTTCTACCTCTTCCTTCACCCCTGGTGAGCCTGTATTCTGCAATTGGAACTTAGATGGCAATTCTAGTGATTGTTCAGGACGCAGACAGCATCCAGCAACCTCTTACATATCTTCTTATTTTTATGGCAATCTCCAAAGGAGTGAACATTTATTTTTGTCAGCAAAGGTACATATAGAACAGCTTCACTGAAAGGTGCCATTTCTAGACAGTCACTTTTCCAATTTTAACTCACAACAAGTCGTACACCTTGGCAGGGGGTTAGACTAGATGTTTCCAGCAGTCCCTTCTAACCCTATGATGGGAAATGAGTTCAGGATAAATGCATCCTTGGGCCTTTCCTGCTCACAATGCAGTGAGCTGAGAAAGCATCAGCCTTAATGATCCACTTCATCAGCTGTACAATTTAAGTCATGTTAAAGTCCACACAAATGAGAAACTAGCACTTCTTGAAATTCCTTTCTGAAAAGACATTTCTGGGAGGTTTTCAAAAATCCAGGAAATGTGTCAAAGGATTAATTTTCACTGGAAAACACATTTTCACTAATAAAATGGCAAAAAATCAAACCTGAAACAAGTAACTTTGCATACATTTTTTCAACTAAGCAGCACTTACTTCCCAATATTAAAATGTGAGTCCCTGGCAGGGGGTGGGTGGGTGGATGGATATTTGTATCCAGCTCTAGTGTCTACAGCTTCACTTTCTAGCTCTGCCACCCTAGCTGGCACACAGAAGCAACACATGACCTCAAGAAGCAACACATGAATCTTAGTGCAACTCATGCCCAGGACTGCTAAGAAACAGCTTGAGCTACAAGAGCATTCTGAGGAGGAGCAGCATGCAAGTGAACAACATTCAATCTCCTCTTTCCCACCCCGCCTTTGTTCTTCACCCTGTTAGGATTCATCAGCATGGCATAAGCCAGCTGGGTGCAGGCAGAGCTCTATATAGAGTACAAACCACACACACACACACACACAGGGTCTGGAGCGTACAAGAAGAGAAAAATATGGCTTGCAAGGCACAGAGAAGCATGCACAAACCAAGAGCAAACATGCTGGCCTCTTTATTTGTGGTATCTGGACACAAATAAGTGGAGAGAGATGTAGATAAAAACCATGCCAAGTTACCTTGAATAGGATAAGAATAATGTGCTGGGCAGGGCTGGCTTGTGGTCAACCCTGTAGTGCAGGTAAGAACATTGTGCTGACTTGGAGATGGAGTCTGAATTAAACCACTTTCAGGTTTCATACCTGGCCACAGTGCACCTGAATCAGATAAATTGGACCAGTTACAAACAAATACACTGGGACCAAACAGCATGCTTACTACCCGAGAACAGTTTGTCTGCTTGTTACCAAAGTAAATGACTGAAAGTCACATATAAAAAACAATATTGCTTTTATTTTGCAATAGCAAATTCCTGATTCTCGGGTTGGATATGAGCTGCTGAGATAAAGCTAGCTGAAAAAGAAAAGCTTAGAGACCAGCAAGGGTAGTTTCTAAACCTTTCAATGGAAAATTCTTTGACCCAACAATAGGAGCTATTGCGATGCTGGCACCAAGGAGCCACTCATCACTCTCTGGGACTTGGACTGCTACACAGTGTTCTCAGTAGCCCAGACTGCTACTTAGTGAGATAATGATCTAGCACTCATTTAGTCAATGGCAGTCCTTCCATTGGCTTCAATGGACACTGGGTGGCTCTTACAGCATTAAAGGGGAATTCAACTTCCTATCTAGTACTTTAAAAAACAGAAGAAAGAAGAAAAAAGATTAATTAAAAGTAGTGTCAGATCCTACACCTGCCCCTGAATCTCCTGCCGATTCACGTGGTTTTAAAATTACACTTGACTGTTTAAAAAAATTTTCCCTTGTTTCTGTGCAAACTGACACAAATGGGGAAAATGACTGACTGCCTTCCGGGGAAACCAGTGAAATTGACTGTATAGGCAGGGATCCCAAATGCACAAAGTAAACAAACTGCAAACATGAGAAATAAGCTTTTCCTCAAATCTCTTACAGGTATTGCTTAAGATCACTGGAATTGTAACAACAGTGGCACACATATAGCAGTATGACTTCTCAATCCACGTGTCCCTTTAAGGCTCTGCCTACTGCACTCAGGTTGGAACTGAATCAGCAAGAACAGCATCTCAACAAGGCAGCCTAGTCAGGAGCAGGGTTCTGCAGACCTCCTCAAGCTCCTGATTTCAGCTGCTTTCTGAACTAATTCCAACATCAGCAATAACAAAAAATGTGGAAATGGCAGAAGTGCTAAATGACTTTTTTGTTTCAGTTTTCACCAAAAAGGTTAGTAGTGACTGGATATCTAACACAGTGAATACCAGTGAAAATGAAGTAGGATCAGAGGCTAAAATAGGGAAAGAAAAAGTTAAAAATTACTTAGACAAGTTAGATGTATTCAAGTCACCAGGGCCTGATGAAATACATCCTAGAATATTCAAGGAACTGACTGAGGAGCTATCTAAGCCACTAGCAATTATTTTTGAAAAGTCATGGAAGACTGGAAAAGGGCAAGTATAGTGCCCATCTAAAAAAGGGGAATAAGGACAACCCAGGAAATTACAGATCAGTCAGCTTAACTTCAGTACTCGGAAAGATAATGGAACAAATAATTAAGCAATCAAGTTGCAAATATCTAGAAGATAAATAAGGTGATAAGTAACACCATGGATTTGCACAAGGACCAAGTGGCTGAGATAAAACTGCTAAAGAGACTCTTCATTTTCTGACAGCCTCTTCCCCATTTTAACTGGGAAATCTTACAAGTAGGATTACTTTTGTTTGTTTGTATTTAATTTCCAAGTTCCTTTTTTTACTTTTAAGTAGAAGAGGACAGAGGAAAGCAAAATACTCTCATTTGTCTGGCTCAATGGCAGCTACCAGCTTCTAGACATTTCCTTTACCTTTAAAAAAAAATAATAAAAAATCTTTCCCGTGCCAATGTTGGTGCATAGGGCAGAAGCCAGCGTCTTCCATTCCTCTGTCATTTGCTGCTGCTTCCATTTGTTCTGTGGTGTTGAGATAAACCAGTGGTCCCCAACCTTTTTGTCTGGTGGGCGCCAGATGAAGGACCATGGCAGCAGTGGAGCATCCACCGAAATGCTGCCGAATTTCTGTGGCATTTCAGCAGTGACGCCTCTCGATGATGTCACTTGTCGGCGGCAAGCAGCGTCATCGAGAGGCGTCGCTGCCGAAATGCCGCAGAAATTCAGCGGCATTTCGGCGGATGCTCCACTGCCGGCCAGAACGCGGGTGCATTTAGATGCCCCCGCGGGTGCCATGGCACCCATGGGCACCACGTTGGGGACCCCTGAGATAAATTATTCGTCCATCCCTGCTAAGGGTTCTTCTTAAGGTTTCTTTTAGGCACCCTCATTTCCTCACACCAGTTGGTTTCCACTTGACAGCTTCATGTGGGAGTCTGAGTGTTGGAGTACTGCAGAAAGAGATCTGGGGGTCATAGTGGATCACAAGCTAAATATGAGTGAACAGTGAAAAACTGTTGAAAAAAAAACCCACATAATTCTGGGATGTATTAGCAGGAGTATTATAAGCAAGAAATGAGAAGTCATTCTTCCACTCTACTCAGCACTGATTAGGCCTCACCTGGAGTATTGTGTCCAGTTCTGGGCACCACGTTTCAGGAAAGATGTGGACAAATTGGAGACAGTCCAGAGAAGAGCTACAAAAATGATTAAAGGTCTAAAAATATGACCTATGAGGGAAGACAAACAATGGAGTTTGTTTACTCTGGAGAAGAGAAGACTGAAAGGGGACATGATAACAGTTTTCAAGAACATAAAAGGTTGTTACAAGAAGGATGGAGAAAAATTGTTCTCTTTAACCTCTGCAGATAGGAAAGAAGTAATGGGCTTAAATTGCAGCAAGGGCAGTTTAGGTTGGACATTAGGAAAATCTTCCTAACTATCAGGGGGGTTAAGCACTGGAATAAATTGCCTACGGAGGTTGTGAAATCTCCATCATTGGAGATTTAAGAGCAGGTTAGACAAACATCTGTCCCACAATTCTATGATTCTACATTCCCCAAATATGTCCAGTGTTTCCTTCTGATTCTGGTGGAAACAAGCTGTTGGCAGGTGATTCTCGGATCTTTTAACTGGTGAAGAAGTCTTTCCAATCAATGTCCAGAATCTTTCATAGGCACTTATTTTTGAAGGTGTCTAATTTTCTGTCTAATGTCTTAATAGACCTCCAGCTCTCGCAGCAATATTTTAGCACCAAAATTATGTCTGAATTGAAAATTCAGAGTTTTATTCTGCTGATGTATATATTTGATTTCCATACGTTGTTGAGTTTAGTAAATGCTGTGGATGCCTTTCCTACCCTTGATGTCATTTCCTTTTTCAGGTCTCCACTGGCTAACATGGTGCTGCCCTGGTAGATAAACTGTTCTACTTTCTTGATATTTCTGCCTTTTAATGTGTTGTTAATGATTGATGTCTGGGTTTCAAAGGTGTTTGGTTTTGCATAACTAATTTTGAGCCCTGCGTAGTCTGCTTTTTTTGCCAAGTTGTCTGTCTGTCTGTAACTTTGCAGGGGATGTTGTTCAGTTGCACAATATCATTAAAGTCTAGTTCTTCTAGGCATTTGCCACCTATCCATGGTATACCGGTATTTGTATTCTTCATTATCCGGTATATGGTGATGCCAAACAAGAGCGCAGATAAAATGCAGCCCTGTTTCATTCCACTGTCCACACTGAACCACTCTGTTGCTTGGTTGTTCATCCTTACAGACTACTTCACATCTTTGTATGTGGCCTTAATGAATTTATGTAATGCTGATGGAAATTGCACAGTGATGTGTGCATCCATGAGAAGCCCATGACAGAACTTTCACAGCTCAGCTGGGGTTGAGTGATCACAGTGAAAGAAACTACTTTTTAAAAGTAGGAAGTAGTGTATTTTTCCCAATTTGATATACCATATATACTCATTCATTAGTCCATTTGTTTATAAGCCAACCCCCCCAAAAATGGATAGGTAAAAATAGCAAAAACTATATGACCCTTTCATAAGCCGACCCTATATTTCAGGGGTTGGAAAACTTTGGCTCCTGGCCTGTCAGGGTAAGTCGCTGGTGAGTTGGCACGTTTTGTTTACTTGGAGCACCTGCAGGCATGGAGCTCCCTGTGGCCACGTTTCGCCGCTCCCAGCCAATGGGAACTGCAGGAAGTGTCGTGGCCTGTCAGGTAAACACCCTGGTGGGAAGCAGCGTGGGCCGAGGGATGTGCTGGCCGCCGCTTCCTGCCACCCCCAGTGGGAACTGCAATCGGCTGAACCTGCGGATGCGGCAGGTAAACAAACTGGCCAGCCCGCCACGGTGCTTACCCTGGCGGGCCGCGGGCCAAAGGTTGCCGATTCTTGTATTAGATAGATATTCAATTCAATCATTCCATAGAGTTTAAAATCATCAAATTTGGTGTAGACCCGTTTATAAGCCAACCCCAACTCTTTGATGTGTCACTTTTTTACCAAAAATATTCTGCTTATAAGTATAAGTATATACGGTAATTCAAAGATGGCTGAACACAACTGGCTCAAATTTGCCGAAGAAAACTTCATTTTGAGGCTGAGACCAAACATGAAAAGAGGGGTTCAGAAGGAAACTCCTTTTTCAACCCTAACTACAGTGATCACTAAGCACAACTGCTATAAAAATACCTACATATGTTAAGGTGATGTAACATATCTTATAAAGCCATTCACATTATTGTTATAGAGAGCAAGGATAATGCCAAACAAACCATTTGGGCTGAAATTTTCCATGCTGGGCATCTACCTCAGATGGAATTTATTTATTTCTGAAAGTTTCAGCAAAAGTGGTTCAGCTGTCCATTAGGGGAAAATGCATAGAATCACAGGACTGGAAGGGACCTCGAGATGTCATCTAGTCCAATCCCCTGCACTCATGGCAGGACTAAGTATTCTCTAGAGTACTGCTGACAGGTGTTTGTCTAACCTGCTCTTAAAAATCTTCAATGATGGAGATTCCACAACCTCCCCAAGCAATTTATTCCAGTGCTTAACCACCCTGACAGTTAGGAAGTTTTACCTAATGTCCAAACTAAACCTTTCAAGCTGCAATTTAAGCCCATTGCTTCTTGTCCTATCCTCAGAGGTTAAGAACAACAATTTTTCTCCCTCCTCTTTGTAACAACCTTTTATGTACTTGAAAACTGTTATGTCCCCTCTGTCTTCTCTTTTCCAGACTAAACAAACCCAATTTTTTCAATATTTCCTCATAGGTCATGTTTTCTAAATCTTTAATAATTTTTGTAGCTCTTCTCTGGACTGTCTTCAATTTGTCCACACCTTTCCTGAACTGTGGTGCCCAGAACTGGACACAATACTCCAGGTGAGGCCTAATCAGCATGGAGTAGAGTGGAAGAATTACTTCTCATGTCTTGCTTACAACACTCCTGCTAATATAGCCCAGAATGATGTTCGCATTTTTTGCAACAGTGTTACACTGTTGACTCATATTTACCTTGTGGTCCACTATGACCCCCAGATCCCTTTCTGCAGTACTACTTCCTAGGTGGTCATGTCATTTCCCATTTTGTATACGTGCAACTGATTGTTCCTTCCTAAACGGAGTACTTTGCATTTGTCCTTATTGAATTTCATCCTATTTACTTCAGACCATTTCTCCAGTTTGACAAGATCATTTTGAATGATAATCCTATCCTCTAAAGCACTTGCAACCCTGCCCAGCTTGGTATCGTCCACAATCTTTATCAGTGTCACTTATCTTTTCATGCCACTATCTAAATCAGTGATGAAGATATTGAACAGAACCAGACCCAGAACTGATCCCTGTGGGACCCTACTCGTTATGCCCTTCCAGCATGACTATGAACCACTTTTAATGGTATTCCAACCAGTTATGCACCCACCTTATAGTAGCTCCATCTAGGTTGCATTTCCCTAGTTTGTTTATGAGAAGGTCATGCAAGACAGTATCAAAAGCTTTACTAAAGTCAAGATATACCACATCTACCGCTTCCCCCCTATCCACAAGGCTTGTTACTCTGTCAAAGAAAAGCTATCAGGTTGGTTTGACACAATTTGTTCTTGACAAATCCATGCTGTTACTTATCACCTTATTATCATCTACATGTTTGAAAACTGATTGTTTAATTATTTGCACCATTATCTTTCCAGGTACAGAAGTTAAGCTGACTGGTCTGTAATTCCCTGTGTTATCCTTATTTCCCTTTTTATAGATGGGCACTAGATTTGCCCTTTTCCAGTCTTCTGGAATCTCTCCTGTCTTCCATGACTTTTCAAAGATAATCGCTAATAGTTCAGATATCTCCTCAGTCAGCTTTTTGAGTATTCTAGGATGCATTTCATCAGGTGCTGGTGACTTGAAGACATCTAACTTGTCTAAGTAATTTTTAACTTGTTCTTTTACCTATTTTAGCCTCTGATCCTACTTCATTTTCACTGACATTCACTATGTTAGACGTCCAATCACTACCAACCTTTTTGGTAAAAAATGAAACAAAGAAGTCATTAAGCACCCCTCTGCCATTTCCATATTTTCTGTTATTGTTCCCCCCACCCCATTGCTCTCCTTAAAAAAAATGGAATAACCACTTTATTGAGAAGCTCTAGTGCCATCATGCATTTGGGGTCAGAAATGTATTTTTTCCCATCCTTCTGAAAGTCTGCTCAAATTTAGCCAAGTTTGCACATGCTCAGTAGAGTTTCGTTAGAGTCTGCCAAGGTTATTCTCCATCCATCCACATGGAGTATGCTCAATCCCCTAGCTCCTACCTGTTGACCAGCCTCAGCATGTGCCATCCCCACAGAGTGACATCATCCTGGGGCTGTTATTAAATATGTTAAAACAATACATCTTTCAATGCCTACCTCACATTTGGTTAAAGACAAAATTTAAAAAATAGGAACCTACCATTAGGCTCCTAAATCCATACTCAGACAACTGGTCAGGTTTTAAATGGTGCTGTGAATACAACAGCTCCTATTAAAGGCTACTCCTGGGGTAATTCTGCACCAAAAAATTAAAAATTCTGTGCATGACATTTTAAATTTCTGCAAAAATTTTGCATATTTTGTCAAAACAACAACAACAATACAATCAAGCCAGTTTCAATTTTGGTAATTTATTTCAAAATACCTGTCAGCAAGCATGTCTGTAACAATACAGACAAAAAAAAAAGATTCTGGTTATTTTTTTTATACAAATAGATTCCTTACTAGGCATATTAATACAGAACTTTGAATAATTCATTCAAACTACAATACAGAAACGTACTTCCTGCACCCATCAGAAGTAATGCAAAGGCTTGGGGGAGTTAGGGGTAACAGAGAAACTGAGGGAGAGGGAAGGAGCCTGGAGTGAACCTGGTGGGTTGTTGGGTATGGGTGGGGGAGGTATGGAACAGGGTTTTTTTTTCCAGAGGAGGGGAGGGACTGCTAGGGAGTTGGGGAGCCTCCTCCATGCAGACCCTGGCTGACCCAAAGCCTCTCCCATTCAGTCAGTCAGGCACATCTGCCCCTGTTCACACACCCCACATCCCCATGTGGCTCTGCAGCCCTCCTCTCCCATCCCTATGTGGCCCTGCACCCACACTCCCATTCAGTCTCTGGCTCAATGCTGTCACCCCACTAGCTCTTGAGCTCACACCCCAGTCTATCCAGCTCACTAACCATTCTGAACACCAGTCTGTGACTCTCCCCCCACCCCCAGCAACCCTCTGTGCCCCACTTTGTTTGTCCTAACCAGGCTGCATGGGCAGGGTGCTGTGATGAACTTCTGCTCCTGGGGGAATTCTGTGCCACTGTGCACAATTCCCCCCCCCCCCTCTCCCCCCACATACACACCCAGAAAATACATTCTGCTCAAGAAGAGCTGCAGTTCTGCCTTTTGCCCACAAGACGCTGCTGTGGTGCCAGAACAGCCAGCAACTGGTTGCTTTCATGCTGCTGGCTGTTCTGGCACCATAGTGGCCTCTGGTGGATGAAAGGCAGAACTGCAGCACTTCTCAGGCAGATTGTATTTTATGTGGGAAAAAAATTCTGCAGCCAGACATGAATTCTGCATGTGCACAGTAGTGCAGAATTCCCCCAGAAGCATTAATGGCAATGGGAGCTGCAGGGCTCTTAGTGCTTTGGGAAATCAGACCAATTCTTTAGATGCCAAAATATGGACTTAGACACTAAATCTAAGTGCTGTTTAAAATCTTGGCCTAAACACTTTCACAAAAACACAAAAAAATCCCAACCAAATCCACACACTGATTATTCTAACAATGAAACACATGTAGGAAGACAAGAGTACACACAGAGCAATACGTATTCTTCATGTTTACAGTAAATGAACCATCAGTGTGCAGGTCATCTATGTCAGCAACTGAATGAACCTCTAAACAAATGCTCAAATTAACAGAAAACTATATGTGAATCTGAAACAACGTCCTGAAATCACAGACCAGATACACAGCAAGGCAGACACATGCACTCAAGACCATAGCCTGCGAAGTCTGCAGAGGCAGACTGACATTCTTGTTTCATTTTGCTCAATACAGCCTGACTGTTCTATTTATTCCTACAGCGAACAGAGTGTTCATGAACAGTACATGTGAGTGAAGACCTAGCTATCAAGAGAGCTGCAGCACCATAAGTTTCTCTGTGCTGACCCCCCGCTTCACATGGAAGGAATCGCCCCATGGGTGAAATGGGAATTCAGTCTCCACCACCCACACAGATCTCAGGATCTAACAAGATGGATGCCATGGACGGCAAATGCAATGTAGGTACCCACTAGGGACTCTGCTGACACCACCAATTCAGATGACCTCTTTCCATGAACATCCCCAAAATGGTAATAAATCTCGGTCATTACTGACACTGTCTGGGCCGAAAGTGATGAAGCAAAAAGTCCTCAAAGTCACCCAATTCCCCCCACTCTCCAAAGAGCCAGAATTTCTAACAGTCACTCCCACAGACATACATCCCCAAAGACTCCTAGTTCTATAGCTTTCATCCAGCTAGTGTCATGAATCTGTCACTGGCGGTTTTTAAGAACAGGTTAGACACACACTTGTCAGGGATGAGCTAGATAATACTTAGTCCTGCTTGAGCGCAGGGGGCTAGACTAGATGACCTCTCGGGATCTCTTCTAGTCCTATGATTCTATCAAAGGGCAAATTTCTGAACACTAATGCAGAAAAGGTGATCTGGAGGATTCAGACCCCCAATATATAAGTGATTAGATGAGGAATCATTACCACTAATATCAGCTTTTTTTTTTTTTAACATGCATATTTTGACCCAAGAAACACCATCATTCTCCCATTTCACAAATGAGATAACAGAGTTTGCACCATTTCAGCAGGCAGAGCTGGGGCTAGAACCCAGGTCGCTAATAAAACTGAGCCAAGTCTCTTCCACTTTGCGAATCTTTTAGAAGCAACATGGCAAATTAGACAGTGTTGCCAACTTTCTCAGGTTTACAGTGAGAGAGGCAGTTTTGGCCCCTACTGTAGGAGCTCTGGTGAGAGGAAGAGCATGTTACTCTCTGTAAACTAGCCCATACAAGGAGACACGACATACACACATTTCAGTAGGCTACACAAGTATTGTAAGACAGCAGTGAGATGCTAGGCATCAGGATTGGTTAAACAGCAAAGCCAAATGTAATGATGCATCTCTTGGGGTCCTCTGTGGGGACTGATCCGTGGACCATGGATATAAAATCATGAGCCACTACCACCTAAGCTGAATAACTAGATCTCTTCAAATTGACGCAGCTGCAGAGTACTATGTGGTCCAGCAGCTAACGGGTGATAAAGCCACACTGTTTTCATGTAAGTTACGGAAGCAAACTGCCACCCACACAGTGGGGAAGGGTGGCAGGGGTGTGGGGAGGTGTTCAAAAATCGGAACACAGGGCAAAAGACAGGACTGAGTTTTGTTTCTCTCATTACTTTTGCGACAATCTTACTATTTCTGAGGGGTCTAACTCATAATTTTTTAATTTTGGGGGTTCGCAATATTAGAAAATGAGAAAATCTAAAGGAAAATTCAGTGATACAATCATTCTTGACACCCTGAAATGGCTAAGGCAGAACTTAAATGTTACTGCAATGTAACCATCTGTTTCAGTGGCTTAATACATAACAGAAGCTATGGAGCTAAATATTATTATTAGCTGAGTAATCTCAAAGACAGTGTAACAGACAATCTACATGCAGTGAAATGCAAGGTGAGGCAACAGGTCTTTTAATACTAGCCAATAGGCCAGTACTAATGTACCAGCAAAAAGGAAAGAAAGATGATACCTAGTAGAGAGATGTTAGATACAGCAACACTGGAGAGGTGCTTTGTCCCATTTCACCTGGTACATAAATCAGCACTGAAGCAGTCAAGTAATAATCTGAGAAAACTGTGATCCTCAAGTATCAAACATTCCTGCAGTCAGCTTGCCAGTTCCCCAGAATTAACTGTGAGTACATCAGATTTTTACAAGATCTATTTAACACATCCCCCCCACAGAGACAATGCACTTTAAACCTGAACAGCTGTCAACTAAACACACTATTCCCTCATTTCCAACTGTTCTATTACTGAAAGCCAAGCCTGTGGTCTCTTCTGTAAATTCTTCTCTCTAACACACCTGGGATGTTTGCTGGAAAAGCAATGGGCATGGGAAGTACAATTATATACATTGTTTAAAGAGACCATTTAAAACTTGACAACTTTTCTGTTGACTCCTTACCAAAAGGAGGTAGTCCGTAGGTCTGGGTTGTCTGAGGGTAGATGGCATAGGGCTGAGTCTGCTGTAGCGCTTGGTACTGAGTCTGACCAGGATAAGGGGTCATCGTTTCCGATATAGGTACAGAAAGGATATGTGCATATGGCCTATAAAAATAATTAAAATGTTCATATTATGCAGCTCTCATCATGCACATCCTAAAAGGGCACTTTAAAAACATGTGCTAATTATAAATACAGGGACATGTATTTTTTAAGGAATTTAGGAGGATAATATAGCAGCTGACAGAAGCTCCCGGGTCTGATTTTCCGCCATGCCAAGCACCCACATCTCCAAATAAAGACTTAGAGAGCTGTGGGTACTCAGCACCTCATGGAAGTCAGGATGCTTTCCCACAGTTTTTAATAGTTTCAGAAGAGTCAAAGTGAGTTAGTGGTAAGCTCCACTGGTTTCAGTAGGATTTGAGCACAGAGTTCCCGCAGAAATCCCAGCCAGCATCATTAATATCAATTAATCAAAGGGATACATAGTTACAAATGTTTAATGGTTAAAAAAGTAAAAAATATTCCAAGTTAATGAAAGCCATCCCATCTGCTTGGCAACAAAGCAATACCTTAGAGCTTGTCCATACTACAATTTGTAAGAGTTTTAACACGTTAATACACGACTGCGATATGAGGTTATGAGACTGCATGAAAGCAAATATGGAGAATTAAGGTATCTAGAAATTATTGTGCAATGGGAAAAAATACTAAAATCTACAAGTATAGAAGAAGGCTGGGGCATCCTAAGACGAAAATCAAGGTGATGGCAATTTGTCTTAAAACAAGATAAAGAACAAGCAGATGACAATGTGGCTTGAAGCTCTGAGCTGAGGTTTAAAAAACTGTACTGAAGTGACAGAGCAGGGAGCAACTGAACAAGAATACACAATCAATAAAGGCATTCCAGTATCACAGTGAAGGGCACAGAATCTGGACAGAATACATGATAGGGAAAGAAGACAGCAGAATGAGCTAATGGTAGCTAATAAGGCTAACAATAAGAGAAGGGTTTTGTAATAAGGAGCAAGGAAAAATAAACTAGCATGAAAGTAAGGCCACTAATAAATTAGGAGGGTGAAATAGCAGTAACACCTCTTAAATGGCTTACTGAATGGTTTTTTTAAAATCTAGTTTCATCAAGAAAAATAAAGGAGAGGTTTGGACAGTTAGGAAGTAATGAAGACCAAATATTAATAAGAAGCAAGCAAGGGAACACTTAGGATTTCTGTGAGATCCATTTCTCTGCTTTCCGGATGAAAACACATCCTACGTTTGTAAGTTTACCAAACCATTATTTATGAAAAGTTATGGAGTACTAGGGAGGTACCAGAGGATGGTGGAGAAGGCGGTATCAATCCTCAAAAAAGGAAAGATAAGTGATCCTAGAAATGACCAACAGGAAACTCTACATTCAACCCCTAATAAAATAGAACAAAATATGTAAAGTAAACATCTAGGCTGGGGTTTTCAAAGGAGGCTAAAAGGGCCCCGAGTCCCAGTGACTAGGATCGGAATACCTAGCTCCCTTTTGAGAAAAATGTCAAACAATGTACGAAGAGAACACTGGAGATGTAACACATCTGATTATTCCCATTTCCTTTACATTTGATGCTAACAGCTTCTTTTCCCAGGTATGCAAGTGCTTAGATGTCACCAATGCTTAAATAAAAAGGAGACAGTTGAAGCTAAATATTGGTGAGATGGAAGGCATGATGATGGGTAGAGGGAAATATCTATAGGAAGCAGCAAATACCATAACATCTTCCATCAAGGACATCTATTTTCCAATCAAGATGATATGCAGCGTAGTGCTCAGAGTCCCTGACTGAGATCAGGGCCCACTGTGCTAGGTAAGAAACAGTTGCTGCCTTGAAGACCTTCCAATCTTAGACCCAGCCTTACAAACTCATGCAAATGGTTAATTTTACACAAGTGAAACCACTGATTTCAGCAAAATTTCTCACATGGCTAAAGTCAAGCAGGTACATGTTTACAGGACATGGGGCTAAACCAACAAGACATACATCAGGTAGAAGAAAGGGAGTATTATCCCCATTTCACAAATGGAGAACTGAGGCAAAGAGAAACTGAGTGACTTGCCGAGGGTCACACAGGAAATCTGTGGCAGAGCGAGGAACTGAACTCAGATCTTCTGAGTCCCAGAGGGGCCCTTCCTAAATACCTCACTGCTACCAGATATCCAGGTAACCACAGCGGGTAAATGTATCTTTTTTCATCTGTGGTAAATCAGATGGATGAGGACCTGGCTTTGTGACCTGTGCACTGACAACCTTCGGGCTAGATAGTACAATGCACTGCCACCTGGGAATGAAGGCTCGAGACTGAAAAGGCTCATTATGGTTCAGAAGGCAACAGTTTGCCTGCCCATCAACATAAACTGCCGGGTTTCCTACTTTTGACCCTTTGACCCTCACACCTGTCGTCCTTATTTTTTTCTTTTGTCCCCAGTAATTATTTGAGACCTGGGCTCAGTGGATCCTCGCCATAGGCTTGCACCTGCCCACCTCCTGGAACCCAATAGGAGGACCCTCTTGCTGGTGTGGAGCTGCTACTACTGGGCCCAGAGCACCCTCTTCAGCTTCGTCTGGGCAAAATTCTCTCCCCACACCCCACTACCTCACCCGCTGGTGCTCTCGCTGGCGGCTGTTGCTCCTTGGGGAGGGGGACTGAGGACCCTGACACTGCTTTGCCACCACCTGTGGGGTCCCTCCTGGCTGTCGGCTGGTTGTGGCTACTGTTGTCTAGAAGCCTGCTGCTGCCTTGGGGAGGCAGAGGAGGACCTTTGCTGCGGGGAGAGCACATAGGACCACCGCAGGACACTGTGGAGGAGGCTTACTGCAGGACTGAGCGATTTTTTCCAGCTTTGCTCTTGTGGTGGTGGTAGCTACTGTTGCTGTGGGGTGCAAGGGGAGCGGCGCGAAGCCCTCCCCCGGTCCATCTGTCCCTGCCCCCCCCATCACCACCACCACCACTGCTGCCCCCTCCATAACCCCCCACTACCACCTGGACCTGTTCCTCATCCCTCCGCTCAGCTGCTTACCTCGCCCCTTTTCCCCACCATTTGGGACTGCAGCAGCAGCAGCAAGCAAGGGCAGCATTGTGCAAGGGCACGTGGGCACAAATGCTTTCCCCTTCCCTTTAGACTTGCCCTCCCCTCCTCTGCTGCTTTCAGCTGGTGGACCTCCCCACCCCCTGCTTTGCCCACCAGCCTGCCCGCAGCAGTTTGCCCCCTTGCTGCCCATATTTGCCCCCCTGCCCTCCCACTCAGGTCTCTCAGCAGTTTTTCTGTTTGTTTGCCTGCCCCGCTCCAGTCCCTGGGAGTCTGCCAGTTTGCCTGCCCCACCCTGGCCCTTGCAGTTTCCCTGCCCTGGCTTGCTTCCAGCCTGTTCCTTTCGCCACTGCCCTCCCTCCCGCACTGTCCAGTCCCCTCATTAAGTGAGCCCATGTCTCATCCCTACGCACTTGTATCCCTTCCCTTTTATGTTGAGCCCCCCCATGATATTATAGTCCTTCCCTTTCCCCAGGCAGCCGGAGGCACCGGTATTTCCAACACGTGTTGGTAATCGCGCCCCTCCCCTGCCTTGGTGGACCCAAGCTCCCCGCGGTGCCTCCTCCCCTGCTTGCAGCCTATTGAGGAGGAGTAGTTGGCTTTTCCTCCTTGTCTTTCCCGCTTCCTTTTGGTGGTGTCCCTCTGAGAACGGCGGGGGAAATGGCAGGTGAGGCCCCCCCTGCCAGGTCGACCCTGCTGCTCCCTCTCAGCCTGCTCCCCCATCCATCCCAAAAATAACAAACTGCCAGGAACAGATCTACCCAGTGTTCCAGACACAGCCCTGTTTCCCAAACACCCGGTCAAACTCAGAGCCCCAGTCCTGTTCACAGCCTCACCTACCTTACTCCAGAGCCCTACCATGAAAATCTCGCTCTTTAGGGACAACAGAACTGTCAGTAACTAGGGTCAAGAATTATTCAGGGTGCTAAAAGGAGCAGAACTAGAAGCAACAGAATAAAATTAAGAGAAGGAACAATAAAGATGAATATGAGAGGACACATCCAGTTACTGTTAGACTGTGAAACAGTCTCCAAAGGGAAGTGGGGGAAGCTCATTCACGTGGAATATTTAAGACTAGAGAAAACAAAGCATGGAGACAACAGGGAATCCTTCTGCACTCATCTACGTGAATTAGATCATAGGTACAATTTTCAAAAGGACATAAGTGACATGGGAGCCTAAGTCCCACTGGAAGTCAGTGGGGCTTTGGCTCCTAGATCAGTTAGATGCGTTTGGAAATTTTACCCCTTTCCTTTCTCTCTCTCTCCAGTGTGTCTGATTTTATACATAAGGAAACTACACCTCTACCTCGATATAACACTGTCCTTGGGAGCCAAAAAATCTTACCACGTTATAGGTGAAACCGTGTTATATTAAACTTGCTTTGATCCACCGGAGTGTGCAGCCCCACCCCCCAGGAGCACTGCTTTACCGCGTTATATCCAAATTTGTGTTATATCAGGTGGCGTTATATCGAGGTAGCAGTGTATATTTCATTTTCACTCATGTCCAGTTTGTTCTTTCACTGAATACCTTGGGCTTGAGTCTATAATACCTTATATTCTCAGTCATTACCAAGTGACACGATACCTTAGCAATCACTAAAGGCTCAATCCAACTCCCATTGAAGCCAATGGCAGCTTCACCGTGTGCTGGACTGGGTCACATATGCAGCAATGCCAATTTGTTGTCTATAAAAATACCATTCTGCAATGTTAAAGGTTCTGCTAAATGCAGGTTGAGATGGGAGGAGGGGAAGGTTAACATAAGAACGGACAGTGGGTCAGACCAATGTTCCATCTAGCCCAGTATCCTGTCTTCCAGCAGTGTTTGATGCCAGATACTTCAGAGGGAATGAACAGAACAGGGCAATTATCGAGTGATTCATCCCTTGTTGTCCATTCCCAGGTTCTGGCAATCAGAGACTAAGGACACACAGAACATGGGATTGCATCCCTGACCATCTTGGCTAATTAATTGTCATTGATGGACCTATGCTCCATGAATTTACCTAGTTCCTTTTTTAAACCAGTTATAGTTCTGGCCTTCACAACATCCCCAGGTAGTGAGTTCCACAGGTTGACTGTGTGTTGGGTGAAGAAATATTTCCCTTTCTTTGTTTTAAACCTGGTGCCTATTAATTTCATTGGGTGACACCTGGTTCTTGTGTTATGAGGAGGAGTAAACAACACTTCCTTATTCACTTTCTCCACACCATTCACAATTTTATAGACCTCTATCATATCCCCCCTTATTCATCTCTTTTCCAAGCTGAAAAGTCACAGTCTTTTTAATCTCTCCTCATATGGAAGCTGTCCCATACCCCTAAACATTTATGTTGCCCTTCGCCATACCTTTTCCAATTCTAATATATCTTTTTTGAGCTGGGGTAACCAGACCTGCATGCAGTATTTCAGGTGTGAGCGTACCATGGATTTATATAAAGGCATTATTGTAGTTATTGTCTTGTTATCTCTCTCTTTTCTAATGGTTCCTAACATTCTGTTAGCTTTTTTGATTGCCACTGCACATTGAACAGATGTTTCATTGAACTGTCCACAATGACTCCAAGATCTCTTTCTTGAGCGGTAACAGCTAATTTAGACCCCATCATTTTGTATGTATAGTTGGGACTATATTTTCCCATGTGCATTACTTTGCAATTATCAACACTGAATTTTATCTGCCGTTTTGTTGCCCAATCACCCAGTTTTGAGAGATCCTTTTGGAACTCCTCACAGTCTGCTTTGGACTTTACTATCCTGAGTATTGTCTGCAAACTTTGCCAACTCACCGTTTACTGCTTTTTCCAGATCATTTATGATTATGTTGATCCCAGTACAGATCCCTGGGTGACACTGCTATTTACCTCTCTCCATTCCGAAAACTGATAATTTATTCCTACCTTTTGTTTTCTATCTTTTAACCAGTTACTCATCCATGAGAGGACCTTCCCTCTTATCCCGTGACTGCTTACTTTGCTTAAGAGCCTTTGGTGAGGGACCTTGTCAAGGCTTTCTGTAAGACCACATACACTATATCCACTGAATCACTCTTGTCCACATGTTTGTTGACTACCCTTAAAGAATTTTAATAGATTGGTGAGGCATGATTTTCCTTTACAAAAACCATGTTGACTCGTCCTCAATAAATCATGTTAATCTGTGTGTCTGATCATTCTATTTTTTTTTTTTTTACTATAGTTTCAATTTGTCTGGTACTGAAGTTAGTACTGGCCTGTAATTGCCAGAATCGCCTCTGGAGCCTTTTTTAAAAACTAGTGTCACATTAGCCATCCTCCAGTCATCTGGTGCAGAGACTGATTAAAGTGACATGTTATGTACCACAGTTAGTAGTTCTGCAATTTCATATTTGAATTCTTTCAGAACTAAATCAAAAGTTTTAACAGTTTAGAGAAAAATGCAGTTATAAAATTTAGAACCAATTTTTCAACTTACTTTGCAGAATATAGCTGTGAGGTATAGTCATTTGGTGACCTTGGGATGTAATCAGTGCATGTCAGAACTGAAAAAGAAACATTTTATACAATAGAATTGTAAAGAAAGGATTTTTTTAAACTACACAATTTCCAAAAAAAGTAACAAAACTTAATGAATCACAGTGAAACATTAGCACGTCCCACAATATGTTCTAACCTGACAAACCATGTAGCTGTTAAGTTTTTGGAGTGCTTTGGATATATGGTTTTAAAAATATTTACAAACGTGTTTAAACAGGGTGAAATGTAACTTCCTGTCCCTGCAAATAAGTGCATCATTCAGAGCAGCAAGTTGTCCCTTCACAGACTATAAGACCAAAATCTATGGCTTTCATGGTACATTTTGATTTTGGAAGTGTGACAAATCCCCTGAACATTTTACAGTTCTGCACGTGCAACAATGCCTCACTTCAGCATGCACTGCACTGAAAATCCCCTGGAACCCAGCTGTTACCAGAGCAGCTATGGTGGCTAAGGGATAGAGATACCGCGAGGCCAAGTTGAGCCAGGCTCTGCCCCAAGACCCCTCTCCCCTGCCCCCAAAATACATGGGCCCAGCAGCCCATCTTCTCCCTCTGGTGGCACCACATTAGGCAGGATCCCCCCAACTCATCTCTTCGGGAAGGACAAGAACTCATGGAGCTGAGAAACAGCCTGGCTGCTGCCAGAACAGCTGTAGCAGCAATGGGGAGAGCACCAAGCTTTACCACCTGCTCTGGATCCTTCACATGGCCCTGGCAGCCCACCTCCCCCTTGAGGACACTACATGAGACAAGAGTTCAGGGGCAGCATAACAGGGCCAGTCTGAAAACACATCCACTTAGCCTCAACGCCTGTTCAGAAGAGCCTGCTATATCTTGTCCTTAGCTATACGGTCTGTAAAAGGGGGCTACTTAGTCAAATATTGCTTCTGTGGGTTATCCAGCCTCCTCTAGTGGCTTGTTCACATAGAGTAACAGCCTTCTGCTGCCAGCTAATGTAGTTAGCCCTGTAGCTCAAGTAGTACATCTGAGGTGCAGTTCAAACACTGATAATGTGAAGTTTATTACAGTTGTACATGTCAATGTTTTTACTTTTTTCTGTTTAAAAAAGCAACAGGAAATTTAAAAAGTTATTTGGATTGCAAGGGCAAGCACTCAAAAGTGCAGAAATTTCATATTTAATGTCTGCATGTGCCTTATGATACACTCTATAATTACATGGTCACCTACTGATTTTTCCACAAGACCTCTGCCTCATTCAGTGCACAGGGCAGTTGGTGTTCAGGGAATGAATCAGGGCTGTGCAATAAATGAGGTCATTCTAGTCCAGGGGCAGGCAACCTATGGCACAGGTGCCGAAGGCGGCACGCGAGCTAATTTTCAGTGGCACTCACACTGCCTGGGTCCTGGCCACCGGTCCAGGGGGCTCTGCATTTTAAATTTAATTTTAAATAAAGCTTCAACATTTTGAAACCTTATTTACTTTACATACAACAATAGTTTAGTTATATATTATAGACTTCTAGAAAGAGACCTTCTAAAAAAGGTTAAAATGTATTAGTGGCACGCGAAACCTTAAGTTTGAGTGAATAAATGAAGACTGGGCACACCACTTCTGAAAGGTTGCCAACCCCTGTTCTAGTCTGTGGGCTCTCTGCCTCATTTGCTCTAGAAGTTGGAAGGCACACAGAGAATGAGGAAGAGAACTGTAGGAAGAAAAAGGATGGTCCTGGGGTAAAGGCAGTTAAATGCCACTTAGAACTGGCTTCTATCCTGGTTCTCCCACACACATCCCATGCTTCTTAAACCAATATTGTTGGCAGCTGGCCACTGACTGGGGGGAGGGATAGCTCAGTGGTTTGAGCATTGGCCTGCTAAACTCAGGGTTGAGTTCAATCCTTGAGGGGGCCACTTAGGGATCTGGGGCAAAAATCAGTACTTGGTCCTACTAGTGAAGGCAGGGGGCTGGACTCAATGACCTTTCGAGGTCCCTTCCAGTTCTAGGAGATAGGTATATCTCCAATTATGAATAAATAAATAAAGACTGCATGCCTCTCACTTTCTGGGTGCCCAATGTAATGACTTGGAGTTCTAGATGTACAGAAGTGCTGAGTGCTCAGAACAGTAAGGGCACGTCCACACTACCCGCCAAATCGACAGGTAGCGCTCTATCGGGGATCGATTTATCACACCTCATTTAAACGTGATAAATCGATCCCCAAACGCGCTCCCCGTCGACTCCAGAACTCCACTAGAGCGAGAGGCGGTAGCGGAGTCGATGGGGGAACTGTGGCCGTCGATCCCGCGCCGTGAGGACGAGAGGTAAGTCGATCTAAGATGTCAACTTCAGCTACGCTATTCTCGTAGCCAAAGTTGCATATCTTAGATCGATCCCTCGCCCAGTATACACCAGGCTTAAGTCACATCAATGGGAGCTGTGGGTGCTCACCACCTCTGGCAGCAAGGCAGTGAGATGTGGAGTTGTAGGCACAGGAGTTGGCAGTTAGGATCCTGAGTTCAGATCCTGGCTCTCTCACTGATTCAACATGCGTCCATAAACCTCTTTCTTTGTCTCAGTTTTCACAGTTATGAAATGGGGATGATAAATACTCTCCTACCTCACAGGGAAGTTGTGAATATAAATTCATTAGTGTCTGTGAGGCTTTCGTACTACATCAATGAGAACCACAGAGGAGCCAATGAGCATATTACTAATTCTGTATTCAGTGCGGGGCTTGGATGGGGCATGGTAAGTAAGGCAAAGGCCACACATTGAATGATGAGCATAAGAGCTGCCTCATTCCCTAAGTGCAGTCTGCCCTGTGCACTGATTGAGGCAGGGGTTCTCTGGAAATAATAGGGTGTGACCTTCAATTGACATTTTGACTTTGCAACCAAAATAACTTTCTTTTAACTTAGTGTTTTGGGATGTAGTTTAATTATACGATGTAACCCAGTCTGATATTACAATCCTGTAAACATATTCTGGACTTTGTAGAAGCTAATGAAATAGCTCCCTCTGCTGCTTAGTATTGATTATTGAATGTTGCAGGCTATGAGTAGAGATGACAAAGTCTTAGGGCTTGTCTATACAAAGGGCTAGTGTGTAGCAAGACGGGATGTAAATCTACAGCGCACTAGCTTGCCGCATACTAACCAGCCATGCGGGTCCTGCAACCTTAATCTAAATGTTCCCAAGTGTGCTTTGACCTACTACTAAACAGCAGTAGGTCAAAGTGCTCTAGGGGAGAGGAGGTTATTTCCCGGTAATTGGAGATTCTTTGAGACGTGGCCCCTTTCTGTATTACACTGTGGGTTACGCATGTGCACCCATACAACTGGAGTCAGAATTTGAAAGTAGAGTCCACTGGTCCACACATGTTCCTTGACTTGCCTTGTGCTGCCGTCCAAGGCGATAAAGGGCAGGACAGACAGACTGCGTCTCCGGTTCCTTCTCCACTGTGAATCAGACAGATCCAAAACACAGGGGAAGGGCAAGTGGGTAGTGGAATATAGATAGCAACCACAAATCTCAGAGAACCTGCAGTTACAGGGAAGAAGTCTCCTCGTCTTCTTTGAGTGATGGTCCCTATTGTATTCCACTGTGGGTGATTGGCAAGCAGTACCTTAGTTGGAGGAAGGTGCAAGGATGAGGGTGGAAGGGTCGTGCAAAGAACAACCATGCCAAAGGATGCATCTACTGCCGAGTCCTGCACCAAGGCATAGTGTGTTGCCAAGGTGTGGACAGAACCCCACATGGCTGCTTTACAGGTCTATAAAAGGCACAGCTTGAAGGTCATAACTTGGAGTGAGCCCATACCGCTATTGGGGGAGGTTCGACAGCTGGTAGCAGAGTATATATCAGCTAGAAATCCATTTGAAAGATTCTCTGGGTGGAGATAGCCTATCCCAAGTCTCTCTGCTACCTCAGTAAATAGACTGTCTGATTGGTTTCATTCTCTGCAGGCAGAAGGCTAGAGCTCATTGGACGTTGAGGGAATGGAGATGATGTTCTTCTGCAGATGCGTGTGGTTTCGGGAAGAAAACAGGTAGGTGAATGGATTGGTTAATGTGAAACAGATCACTTTCGGTAAGAATTTCAGGTGTAGGCATAAGGAAACATTATCTTTGTGGAAGACTGTAAATGGCTCATCTGCCATCATAGCATCTGAGTTCCCCTATCCTCCTTGCCAAAGTAATAGCAACAAGAAAAGCGACCTTCATGGAGAGGAGGGACATAGAGAAAGATTCTATTGGCTTAAACTGGGGTTTCATTAATACCAAGAGTATCAGATTCAGGTCCCATTGAGATGCAATTGTTTGGAGAGGTGGGAAGGTTCTGACAAGGCCTTTCAAAAAATCTAGCAGTTAGTGGGTGGGTAAAAATAGAGTAACCTTCCACTGGAGGATGGAATGTGCTGATCACCACTAGGTGGACTCTCAAAGCGCTGAGGGCAAGGCCCAATGCGTACTAGGACAGAATGTGGTCTAGGATTGGGGGAATACCAGTTGCTTCTGGTAAAACTCTTACGTTGTGCCCAAGACAAAAAACATCTCTACTTAGCTCAGTAATATTGTTTAGTGGAATATTTTCCTACTGTTAGAGAGACTGTCTTGTACCACTGAGGAACATGTCTGTTCTATAGTTGATGCCCATCCAAGTACCATGCACTGATGTGAAGTGGACACAGATCGGGGTGCTTGATCTCGCCATTGCACTGTGTCAAAAGGTCAGGAAGTACGAGATGGGGATTGGTGGTCACGGCGACATGAGCAGAAGTTTGGGGAAGCAGAATTGTCTGGGTCAGAAGGGGGCACTCAGAATGACCGTTGCCTTGTCTCGATGGATTTTGTGGAGCACTTGAGGTAGGAGCAGTACAGGAAGGAAGATATAGTTGAGCTGGTGTGACCAAAAGAGAAGGAGGGCCTCATCCTGAGGCTCCCCTGGAGCAGTATGTGGTGCACTTGCTGTTTGTCTGAGAAGTGAATAGATCCTTGGTTGCGGTCCTCCATTGCGCGAAGATGTCATGTAGCACTGCGTTGTGAAGTTCCTACTCATGACTGATTGCAAAATGTCTGCTGAGTGATGTTGTGAGAACATTCTGTCTCCCTGGAATATAGGCTGCGGATAGGCGATCTGATTGCTGATGAACAAGTTCCAGAGTCTGACCACTTTTGCACATAGAGAGGTGGATCTCACTTGTTCGTTGCAGTAAAAGACCACAGTGGTGTTGTCCAACATGATCAGGACATGATGAGCGCAAATGAGTGGAAGAAAGGATTCACATGCTTTTCTCACGGCTCAGAAGTTCTCAGACACTGATGTGCATTCTGGATTCCTGAAGAGTCCATGTCCCTTGTGTGGTATGGTCATCGATATGTGATCCCCCGCCTAATAGTGACATATCAGTGATAATAGTTCTGTCCGGGGAAGAGGGAAAAAATGGGGACTCCCACACACATACGATGTGGGCCTGTCCACCATAGGAGGGATAATAGTATCTTGGGTGGGACTGTCAGCATGAGGTTCAAAGAGTGACAGTTCAGTGAATACATGGACTGAAGCCATGTCTGCAGGCAGAGAAGGTGAAGTCTAATGAAGGGGGTCATGTAGGTGCATGAAACCATATAGCCAAGTAGAGAGAGGCACATCTTGGCTGGTACAAAACGGTTGTTTGTGATGCGAGCTATGACAACATTCATTGCATGAAATCTGTCTGTAGGCAGGTACTCCTGTGCCGTAATAGAGTTTAGGGTAGCTCCAATGAAGTCCAATGACTGCATGGGATTGAGGATTCACTTCTTCATGTTGATACTGACTTCTAGTGAAGCAAGGAGGCTGAGTAACATGAAGATAGATAGTGGGCTTCTTGGCAGGACGTGGCAGCTAGGAGAGAGTCATCAAGGTATGGAAAACCAAGGAGACCATAAAAACTGATGTGAACCGCTACTACAGAAAATACTGTGGTGAAGACTGAGAGCAGTAGCTATCCCAAAAGGTAGTACTCTGTATTGGAAATGGTTGGAGCCCACCATAAATCTGAGAAAATGTCTATGGGCAGGGTGGTTGTCGATGTGGAAGTAAGCATCCTTCATAATCAAGAGCCGGGAACCACATGCCTTTTTCTAAAGATGGAATTATTGCTGCCAATGTGAAACTTCAGTTTGCAGATGAAGCAACTGAGGTGGCAGAGACTGAGGTTTGGTCTCCAGCCACCCCTCTTCTTGGGTATGAGGAAGTAAGCAGAGTAGAACCTGTTCCTTGATATGCTAGAGAAACGTGTTTTATTGCTTCTCATTGTAATAAGGAATTCACCTTTTGGGTAAGAATACTGTTGTTAGAGTGGTCCCCGAAGGGGGGGTCTTGGGTCTTCTTCTCGGGCCAGTGGGACTTAGAATGTGCTGTGGCCCCTGGGGCTGAGCTGGTGAAGGGAATGTCCAGTTTCCTGAACTTGGAGGAAGACTTAGTCCCAGGCTTACTGGAGTACTTCCTAATCTCCCAACATGGTCTCATCATGGGGGGGGGGGGGGCGGTGTTCTGCTGGCATCAGAGTCGGATGTAGCACCAGGAGGCACACTCCTCACAGAATCAGGCCAATGTACAGTGGGGAAGGAGGGATGTTCCCCAGCCTGGGTCTGACTGCATTCTCATGGTCATCTCCATAAGATACTTGTGGAGAGGAAGTGCACAGCCCTCTTGGGTTCAATTGGGGAAGGACTGCACATAGCCATGACGTGAGCTTCTCCCAAGCTGTAGAGGCAGCGTTGAATTGGCTGGCGCTGACTGAGCGGGATAGTGGGCAAGAGGTGCAATTTGAAGCCCAAAGTCCTCATCATAGTCTGGTATCCGAACAGGGGTACGAATGGGGGCAGGAAACCCCTGAAGTCTTCACTAAACTGTTAAAACTATTAAAACTAGAAATGAAATAAAACTAGGTAAACTGCCTTAAAAACTGATAAAGCTATTTACAACTGCAATTAGAATAGTATGAGAGGGGACACTGAAGGTTCTGGTCCAGACCATGTGGTGGTGAGAAGGAACTGGAGATGCAGTCGGTCCACCCCACCCTTTATATCACCTTGGATGGAAGCACGAGGCGAGTCAGGGCACATGCATGGACCAACGGACACTACTTTCAAATTCTCTGACTCTGAGCGCATGATGCGCAAGCATAACCACACAGTGGAATACAATAGAGACCATCACTTGAAGAACTTTTAGTGCGGTAGCAAGGTCAACACAGCCAGTTAGTGCACAGCAAGCAGAGTGCACTATAGATTTACACCTCCGCTTGCTATGCACTAATTCTTCATATAGACAAGCCCTCAGTGGATTGTAGACACTGTGCACCATGGAAGTCCTCAAACAGGGACCCTCACAGAGTTCTATTCTGTCACCTCTTGTTCATCTATATTAAAGGCACTAGGGGACATTTTTAGGCATTTTGGGGTATCAGTATGCTAATGACACTAAGCTCCACATCAAGTACAGAGGATGTACTCCCCTTCCCACCTCTGCCACTGTCTCACTGTGTGACCTTCCGCGAGTTATTTATTCTGCATCTCACTTTCCCATCTGCAAAATGAAACTACTTACCCTCACAGTGGTTTTGAGAAACTTTTTCTGTAAAACTCAGAGCGTCAGATTAACTGCACTTTAGCAGCGCAAATGATTGTAAAACACTCCACTCAGTGTTTGTGTTGAGGTAGTAACAATTTATGACAGACGGTTCACATTCATTTGTCATTACCAAACAACAGTCCCTGCCCAAGGGAAATTACAATCTAGGATTTAGACAATGCACAAAGAGGAATGAACAGGCAAAAAGGGGAATGGGGAAGACACGGTAATGATAGAGTCAGGAATGTTGCATTAGTAGTCACAGGTGGTCACCAACCTAACCAAGGCCAGGCAGTAGTGATTTGTAGGCATCGCAGAAAAGGTAGGTTTTAAAGAGTGATTTAAGAGGTTGCAATAGAGCCTTTGTGAATTTTGACCAGGAGTTCTTCTCAAGAACAGGGATGTGCATGGGAGAGGTCAGAAAGGTGTCTGTGAGAGAAACTGACAGGAGGGAGATGGAGATTGGCATCATTAGTGGAGCAAAAGCAAGAGACAGCCTCTGATAAGTAATTAGATTTGAAAGATAAGGTGGGGTAAATGGTGAAGGACCAAGAAGTTTGTGCTTGGTGCAAAGACCCTGAGGAACCAATGGACACAAAGATGGGAGTGAGAGGGTCAGAACGAGCCTTACTTTCACTTGACATGGGAAGGTTTGGGCCAAGGCTTGAAGATTCAGATTTCTGATCACTGACTTCTGCGGTGCTCACTTGACTGAAAGGATAAAAGCACACATTAGCTACCAATATCACTAATCTGTGCACTAACAGCACTGGAAATTTTAAGCAATTGATTTTGACCTTCCTAGCTAACAGTGGCCACAGGCTGCTAGGGAAACACTCTGCATTCTGTACTATTTCACATATATCCACACACTAGAATTTGAAAGATATCCTTGCATCTCTTTGTACAAACCTCAAATCCTCACCTCCTTCAGAGTGAGTATTAACTCACTAATTTTCTCAAAATAATGAAAACTTTTAATAGAACATGGAAATCTAATATAAGCTTTGTTGTAATGTTTAAACGTGAAAAATCCCAAAGGGACAAAAATAATCCATGTCAAAGCTGAGTCATGGGCGGCCAAACAAGGCGTATTGGCAGGTAGCGATCGATTTATCGGGGATCGATGTCTCATCTAAACGCGATATATCGATCTCCAAACACACTCCCGTTGACTCCGGAACTCCACCAGAGCAAGCAGCAGTAGCAGAGTCGACGGGGGAGCTGTGGCCGGCGATCCCACGCTGTAAGGATGGGAGGTAAGTCGAAATATTCCCGTAGCTGAAGTTACGTATCTTACATCACACACCCCCCCGCCCCCCGTGTAGACCAGGCCTTAGTAGTCAGAGCCAGAGTCCACGGTCACAAGACTGGGTTTAGGAGTCAGCTGGGTCAGGATACCAGGAGCTGAGAAGCAGGAGACAAACCGGGGATCAGAACCACAAATCAGGAACCAGTCAGGCTGGATCAGGACACCGAGAGGGCAGAAAATCACAAATCAGATGCCAGGAAATCAAGCAGCAGGAGCAGGAAGCACAAGGAACGCAGTCCAGAATGGGGTGGAGTCCAGTTGTTCGGACAGCTTCCTGTTCCTGCTGCTGGCTTAAGTAGGGCCGGCCAGCCAGCCAGTCAGCTGCTCCGGGACTCTGCCAGTAGGATTGCAGGGGCAAAGCCTCAAACTGGAGCTGGGCTTCTTTCGTCCCAAGCAGGCAAGCATCAGCAGACTGCCAGATGGAAGGCTGGAGCACGACTGCTCCTGGAAATCGTGCAGACCCAGGTTTGAGACTCATGGGTCATGACAATCCAATTAAAGACAGAAAAGACAATGCTGTCCCACTCATTTTCTCATACAATTTGATATGCATAGCACGCTTCTCTCTAAATGTAGTAATAGTGATTAATATTATCAAAGTAAAGATGTACTTAAAAACAGCTGCTAAGCAAAAACTATGTACCATTGAATTAATTCCAAAATAAAAGATCCTATCAGTCAGAGAATTCCTTACACAGCGAATGGCTGTCTCACCTAACTGCTCCGTGGAATGTATTAAATAGCGCACTACAACGCAATAGTAAAAGCAAGATGTAAGTTGATGCTATTTAAATTCTATGCAGTCATTCACAGAAAATGCTTTTGGCAAGATTTAGCATTCTTAAAAAAGCTCATTGTGTCTCAAAGAATATTTTTGTTTAAAAACAGAAATTTCTCAAAATTGTGTTCCTTGACAAAAGGAAGATAAATGATAAAAGTCCGGGTCTTGTGAGAAATGCACACAGCAACATAAACCTGCTTTCTCAACTGAAGCATACAATGAAAACAAGAAACTGACAATTGGTGAACACTAATATCAAAATCAGTACTACACACCTTAAGTTTTGTTCTCCAGATTCCTGCATCTTGGCCTTTTTCACCTGCAAAGATGAAAATGTTCAAAGACACCATGAGAGAGATCTGTCCTTGACAATCTCTGTACACAAGTGATAGTGATTAGCTTGTAGCTGCAGCCTGTTTGCAACACCGTTACTATTAGTAGCTGTTTAAATTCAAGTAGCCTTGTGTTGAGTCCTGGAGTTAAATAGTGAAACCTGTAAGTTCCCTGATTTAAACAACTACTGCTACCCCAGAATTTGTTTGCAAGGTTGCTTTTTCCCTGTCTCCCTCCCACATCCCCCTACACATTTTTTTGCACTGGGATACTCAGCTCCCAAGGTTTGATAGGGACTGTTCTTTGTAACCCAAGGAACTCCGTTAATTCAAAAACAATCCTATTCCGAACAGATCTAGCACTCAAACTGCATCCAATGCTCAGCTGCCATGAACTAGGATACCTTACCCTCTCCCTAGCAAGATAATACTTGAAGCAAGAAGTTTAAATCATTTCTTTGTTCACAACAGTAGCAAATCAGAAGTCCCAACATGCATTTTAGAGTAAGAGAAATTAAACTAGTATTTAATACTGCATTTGTGTATGGCTCACTAGTCTAATGGTAGCATGATGTACTATTGTAGGGGGATCAATTTAAACACAGATTTGGTTGGTCACTTCTGGTCCAAAATGGACTGGGATCCCATGAAGACTTTAAAAAAACCACAAGGAGTCCGATGGCACCTTAAAGACTAAGATTTATTTGGGCACAAGCTTTCGTGGGTAAAAAAATCCCACTTCCTCAGATGCATGGAGTGAAAATTACAGATGCAGGCATTGTTATACTGACACATGGTTTGGCCAATGTCCCCGTATCTACTCTAGCAATACCATCAGAGGACCCATCCACATCAGCCACACCATCAGGGACTCATTCACCTGCACATTTACTAATGTGATATATGCCATCATATGCCAGCAACTCCCCACTGCCACGTACACTGGCCAAACTGGACAGTTTCTACATAAAAGAATAAATGGACACAAATCGGACATCGGGAATTGTAACATACAAAAGCCAATAGAGGAACACTTCTATCTTCCTGGACATTCTATAACAGATTTAAAAGTAGCCATACATAAACCAAAACAACTTCAGAAACAGACTTCAAAGAGAAACCACAGAACTAAAATTCATTTGCAAATTTACCACCATTAATTTGGGCTTGAATATGGACTGGGAGTGGCTGGCTCATTACAATAGGGCTTCTAGTTACAGCAAAAGAATACAACAGAATGACTGGCTGTGAATGCAACAGCAGTAAAATAGTGCTCCAATCTCAGCTTCCGAGATTGCAGAATACCACCCAACACTAAAAGCTCATGCACAAGTGAAGAGCAATGCATTTTTCGGCTATCACCCAATGATGGCTATTCCTCCTCTCTGCTCTGGCAGCAGCAGCAGCTCTAGCTTTCTTATTGCTGGTGTATCTGATGAGTATTCAAATAACACTTTAAAATTGGCCACGCTCATGAGATTTTATTGATTCTTGAAATTTATATCTCAATTTTGCAAAACTGTCAAGAAAAATTTACCAGCTGTGACACAAAATCTACTTGCCCACCTTTTGCCATGCAGGATTGTTAGAATAAGTTACATAGAATTATATCACTTTTTTTTTTAACTGATCACGGTATGGGATTACTTTTGAAAATTGTAATCCCAATAAATAATACAATAGTTTTTCATAAGAAACAGTAACCCTTGGATCACTTACCATCACTCTTGCCACATACCTACCTCCCCACCTTTGTCTTCAATTCCCAGTCCTTTTCCTGGGAACCCTAAACCACTGAGAGCAGGGGAAGCCCACCTTAAGTGGCAGCCCACACTATGCAGCAGACAGCCCCTCTTACTGTTGCAAAGCACTTGGAAAGAAAAGAAGGGACAGCAAAAAACAGGGACTAAATTGTCCTGCCTATCAAGATCTCAGGATGCAGGACATAACCTTTATGGTGGGATATTTTGAAATGGGTAACAATCACACCACACAACATCCATGAAAAGCAATTCATGTAAACTTCAAGCAGACATTACAGTTATTCCATATTTGAATAATACCGACTGAAACAGGAAATAATAAATTGTCTGGAATTACTCTTTTTTCCCCATTCTTCCAAATATTTTGGTAAAATAAATCACATAAGTAATCAATAATATGTAACACTATCTTTTGTACTAGTAATCAGTAGTTTGTAATAGATTACATTTTCAAAGTAATTGTTGCCATAATTAATCAAAGGGGGGAAAACTGGGAACCCAGATATATAAAATATCAATCAACTGCTAATGAGCTAGTAGAATTTTGCAAGGGTGAATTCATTCCTTTCTTTATTTTTAAATGGTAACAGTAGGTTTCAACAATGCTCTCACTGTGAAAAATAATGTTAACCACATTGATTAGTTCCCTCCTTCACTGGGTACAGGTGACAAACAAATATTTACAGGCAATACAAATTGCACATCAGTGCAGTGGTCAATGTAGTCCACTAGTCCATTTCTGACAGTGATTACTAGGAGACTCAGAGGAAATTGCAAGGAAATTCACAGTGGATAATTTTGGAATAATCTGCCCATTGAGAAAGTTTCCTCCTAACTCCTGTCAGAGGCTGGTTTATAAATGAAGCATGAGGATTCATAGACATGTTTTCCTTACCTATGGATGCTATTATGGATGTTTTCATTACCTATATAAATGTCTTATCCTTTTCTGAATCATATAGAGCTCTGAATCTCAATTGAATCTTCTTGTGGCAGTTTCCCACTTGTGTGTGTGTAGTATAGGAGAGTATTTCTTTGATTAGTTTCAAATTTCCTGCCTTTCAGTTTAATTGAATGTCCCCATGTCAGTTTATCCATTCTTGTAATACACGAAGAGTTGCAAAATATTAACTAGATTTCTCAGATTAGTTAACTGGAGGAGATACAGTTCTTCTGTCTGAACATCCCCAAAATATTTCCTATGCGAAGATTATTAAATTTACATTCCTCCCAAAAATATCCCCATGTTTTCTAGTACATTTGATAACTTCAGTATAAAAAGTAGTTACAGACTACCATAAAAATGAAGTAATGTTTTCTTGTTTTGTTTGCATCAAGCTTGACTGAATTCTAAATATAATATTGTCATTAATTTTTGTTTGTAAAGTAATGTGTTTAATTATTACACTGTTGCATTTACTTTAAAGTTAGATGTAGGATTTTATACCAAATATGCTGATTATTATCCTGCATTCACATTTACTCTTCCAGAACTGACAATAACATTCCATCTAAGTAATTTAAAAAACAAATATGCACTAACATTTCAAATATCTTTAAGAACTTTGTCAACAAATTTTCTATCAAGAAGAGCATGATCAGTGATAAGAAGCACCTCTGAGGAATTCTGAAACTGTAAATATAAATAGTAAAAATTAAAATGTTTTTGTTACAGTATTTAAAATCAGTTATTCACCCTAAAATCTTTATTAGCAGAACTTTGGTTTTAGGATGCAGCAAATAGGATTTAAAAACATATCACTCCAACCATACTTCTTATCTACAGACACTATTAAATTAAATTAAAGGTGACAATACTGCTTTCCTGCAACAGCTGCTCACAATGTGCTAGGGAATAGGGACCTTCTCTAAGATCTCCATGGTACCAGAAGAAATTAAAGAGCATAGAGTTTATGGTAACTATTTTACAAGTGCTATCTTAAATAGTAATTTTTCATTTTCTATAAATGGTCTGAAACCATGTATTTCATTGTACAGGTTCTGAACAAAGGAAATATTTATTATCCATGATTTTAAACGAAGATATTACAACTTCAAATGTACCTATCTACTCACTTTATTACTGTAGTTTGTATAATCCCAGTTAGGCTAATACACAATATATTTTACCAACAGCAAGAACAATCCCCGCATCTAGAAATACACAACAAATGTAAGACATATTTCCTGTTATCCCCCCTTAGAATAATGACAATTGACTTTTTTTAGACTATTGACTTATTTTCCAATAATTTATAAGATTTTACAAATATACTTACAGGTTGTTCTGGTAAGTCTTGTGCCTCTTCCATGAGTATTAATATTTTTATTATGCTAAAATGGTTAGAATGTGTGTCTTCATCTGCAGTCTTCAAAGCCTGTTAAAAAAGGTGTTCATAGCTTTATATACTTTGTGGGGTGCTTATCATTTAGGCTATCAGAGAATATTAATTTCTATATTTTCTGCTCTCAAGCTTTCTAAAGTCATGTTGCCATCTCTAAAATAAGAGACCAAACTCACATATGGAGGTTTTCTAAAACAAAGATTTACCATTAAGCCCCAAAGACATAAACAATGGTGGGGGGGTTTTAAACGCACGTGGCACATTTCTACTGCATTTCACTTGTAACATACTCACTATAGAAGCCAATATATTAAACATTTCAATCATACACGTGCGCTGTAAAAACACTTTAGGATTACCAGAGTTAATTTAAGTGATCAACTCCAGGCTACTATGTCAGTAAACAGAATGATACAATCTAACCTGTTTTAATTTAGAACATTTACATAACTGTCACACAAAAAATCAGGACATGACTCACAACTAAATGTTTCTACAAGCAAGACTGATTATTAGCAATAACTAACTGTTTAAATTGCACACTTAAGAATGAGTAGTCTGACCTTTTACTTTGAAAGAAAAAAGTTAATTTCAAAGAAAGTAAAGCTTTTAGTACTAAATGCTATCTGTATTAAGTGCCGACTGTAACAAACAAGAGTCAAGACCCACTGGAATTACTGGAGAAAAGTGACCGTTCTGAAGGAGACTACTTTCAGAATCGTTTTACTGAATTCTTATAGTCTGCTACTCAAAAAAATAAAATAAAATAAAAACATTACTTCTGCAGTGTTCTTTTTCATTAGCTGGCTTTTTGGCATTTAAAAAAATAAAATCCACTAGACTTATGCCAATAAACAGTACCAACAGGATGCAAAATGTCAGAGGTTAAATAGTGACACCCAACTTTGAATATGAACCATTACAGTTTAAAGTTTAATTGCTCTTCGATTACCTCTGTCTCCAAACCACTGACATAAAAACCGTCGGCAAAACTCAGTTCACAACACTGAAATCAATGAGTGTTTCAAAAACTGATTTACCTTCAATACGCATTCAATGGAGTAAGACACTTCTCCCATGATGTACACTAAGATGTAAACAATTTCGTACCCTCCCTATAAATCAGTCCTTCCCCACAAAAAGACACATGAAGCACACAAAAGAAGTACACAGCCATTTTACAGCTAGGTTAAAACAACCACAAAAAGCATACATCATAATTTAGGAATACATAAATAACAGCAATGTTCATAATTTATTGACTGTGTTAGACTCGGATCCTGTCACATTGCCATGGGCTTCAATGGAAACAGGATTGGCCCTATATTCATCATGTAGCAGCTGTTCTCTCGACATTTAGATTCTTATATTTTGCCCCTTATGTGGTATCTGAGCACCTTCCATATAATGAAATCATCCCAATGAAAAATAAATAGGTCAAGAGGTTATGACCTTACACAATATACTCAAACTGAGCCAAAAAAAATCCAGTTCAGTTCAAACCGAAACTAATTTTTTAAAATTTTTCTTGAGAAAAATAAATGAAAAAAATTCACTTTGGGTCAACCTGATATTTCTCAGTTTTCCATTTTGGGGTTGGGGTGTGTGTGTGTGCTCTCTCTCTATATATATATATATATAAAAAAATTTACTGTATATAGCACACACCGCACAGCAGATGAAGGAGTGGGTGGTAAACTGAATTTGTAGTTTGTCATTTTAAATTCATAGCGTCATCTTACATATAAAAAGTTAATTTCCTTTTTAATTGTAATTTACTCCTTTTAATAAATAAAGACTGGAAAGGAAAATTGTGGAATTTAAAGATTCTTGAAATATTTTCAGAACTACACAGTAAATTCTTTGAAAGTTTACAGCTGAAACAAAGAGTATTACTTTACAAATCAGATTTTGATTCAAATCCTATCTGACATTTTGACCTAACACTTCCATAAAAAATGTTTATTTGGTTTGGTTTTCTACAGAAAGCAAGAGTGAAAACTTCCTTAGTTTTCTGATCTGGATTTTTAAATTTTTTTTTTCCAAATAAATCATAGGGCAAATTTGTTCTCACAAATGCTGGAATTAGCGCTGAACAACTTAAGCCAAACTCACATCTAGTTTATAAATAGAGTTACAATTACAATAAGAAGATCCTCCTTTTCAAACAAATAGCACAGCTTGCTACCATGAATGCAGAAAGCGTCTCCAAATCAAACCAATTACTACACCAAAATCAAAATTAAATCAAAACAGAGAAACTTCTTGTCTAGTTGGCAACTGAACTTGAGCCAGGACTGTTTCCCAGAGGAAAGGAGAGTGTGAAACATTTGCTATAATGAACTGCCATTTAAACAGAGGACATCCTATAAAGACCAATCCAAGTTGTAGCTAGAGTTCCAGAGAAGCACACAGAACACACCCAGCACAAGAGAAAGCATGCATTATAGGGGTTGGGATAACTGTAGTGCAGTTAGATAGAGGATTAGGAGTTCTCTAAGCAACACAGCTTTTTAGTTTAGAATGTCTGTTTAATGTTTTATTCACCTTTTGTCAGGACACAAGATGGGTGGTATATGCCATATTATTTAGCAAACACACACCTTTGCTGGCAGAAAATTGGTTAAAAAGTTAGAGAAAATGAATTCTAATTTTCACCATTTTTATTACAAACTAATTTCAAAAGCAGATTTTTTAACTCATGAAAAATTAAGGTAACCATGCTTTGATAACTATATCTACACACTTTCCACTGGACAATCTTTAAAAACCAGTACAATCATATTTTACCAAAACCACCCTCAGCATCCCTAGCTCTCCTATATAGTCTGAACTGTTGTACTGTTTCATTTACTCCACATACTTGGGTCTTCAAAACTTCAAAATGTTGGCTAACCTCATAAAAACATGAAGTCACAGCTCAACAGATTAAGAAATCAGAGTATTTTCAAGAAGAAAGTAACTGGTATTTGGGTATAAGCTTTCATGGGCTAAAACCCCACTTCATCAGATGCATGCAATGGAGAATACAGTAGGAAGATATATATATATATATATATATATATATACACACACACATATACATATACACACACACACACAACATGAAAAAATGGTTTCTTTTTGTTGCTACAGACTAACATGGCTATCACTCTGAATGACAGGAAGCAGTCTAGAGTTTCAAGATTCTGAATAAGATTTGTGAAACAGTAGATTTCTTTTTTTAATTGTGAAAAAATTAAAATTAAATTTAAATAAAAAATTAAATTTTATTAAAGGACAAGTTCAGTGTTTGCTGAACTGTCTTCAAGAAACAAGATTCTACTAAAAATAAATAGCAATTTTCGTCAGCTGCAAAATAGAATGACGAAAATATAGCTGACACACTGAAATCTGAATCAAATTAATAAAGTTTTAGTGCTGATATTTTATTTAAACCCGATTTGTAATTGTATTAATTAATTTAAGCTACTTTATTATCATTATGGGCAAGTAGCTGTTTGCTAGAGCCAGTATTATAAAAAAGATTCCAAAAAGATAGGTGCTTTACACACCATTTTCTTTAGTTTGTTCAATTTACTGAAAAACCATTCTCCTAAACTTCAAAATAAAAGACACAAAAAGCAGAAGCATGACTATAACATTTCATATATCAATTTCTCTGGCTCCTGTTCCTATAGCAAAATTCTGACACTCTCTCTCCATGCCAAACCTGTGTTAAAAGTGCTGGCAAGTAAAAAGAGTCTTGTTGCATTAAACCCTATTTTAAAAATCTTAAACAGGCAAGTTTGGAATGTTAAAACTTAGTGAGGATAGAGATAATTCCCTCAGCAACCCAGACTGATATTAGTAGCAAATAGCAATCTCCTTTTCCAGAACCATCGGCTTTGGCTTTGAGTCTTGAAAATGTCAGCTGGAACTTAGTACATCTCTCAAATTGCAAATGATTAAAGTTAAAGATACTGTGATATGAATACCACCAACTAATTAAAATATCAGTGAAAAGCACTTTATTTTTTAATAATAAAGTATCTAGTCACTGCTTTTTTGCTCAAACTGTATTTGCCTGAATGTATACTTTTCAGATTCTACACAATTTTAAATAATGAAATTAAAGATACTAAATAGAAAACTGCAATGAAATATTTCACTATGATACACTTTGAGGTTTTAAAATGTACAATATTTAACACATTTATTTCAATCCCTTATCCCCCCAAGGACCACTAATAGTGTTTCTGCATGTGGTAGCAATTAATTCTCGAATGAAGGGGTTAAAATAATGTTAAGGCTCTGAGCTACAATGGAAAAAGAGACATTTCATGATGATCTGCCCCATTTCTCTACCCTATGGGCATTCAGAATTAGACAGGAGACAACTCTGTTAGGTCACCTAGTCCATCATCCAACCAATTCCTTAAAATATACTTCAACACTTCAAAATTTATGGTATTGCAGAGTGCTTAGTATTCAGGAACTGTGCAGTGTCTAGATGTGGAAGATCCCCAAGGATCCTTTTCTGTATTTAGTGTCTGTATTTTATTTCCTTTAGGGTTTCACTGAATTAAAAAATACAGCACAGGGAGATGAGGACAGGAACACTAAATTAGTATTACGTACTGTATTGTTACCAGGTTGTCTTACACTGACATTGTAGAAGATCCAAAAAGCGAGCGCTAGTTTTACTACTGTAACAATGATTCTGTGCCATAGTGCATAGATACACAGTGCATAGATACGCTAATGCAGTAGTCATAACATGGAGTTAGACTCCATATGGGGACCACAAAACAAAAAAGAAACTGTAGTTATCTAAAATTAAGTCCAATTGTGATCTATAAGCTTGTATACAACGTGTTAATACACTGTAAAAAAGAAAAGAATTGGAAAGTTATTTATTTATAGTTGATATCAAAAGCTGCTTCTGTGAAATAGCTAATTCCCCTTAATTTTTAATTTACAGAAAACCACACATTTTATGGATACTATACAAACTCCACTGATTCCTTTATGATGCATTGAATCTGTTTTATTACTGTCACTTTTGCTCTGGATGTTTAATTTCCGTCTCTCCATACGATGATTATTGTACAACACATACAGCACCTACTAGATTAGCATGTCTTTGAGCAGTGATAATATAGCACAGAATCTCAGCAAATTATTCAAGCATTTGTGGCCTTCTGGACCATCTATAATGTCAGTAAGAAAAATTCTGTTCACATTCACTTTGTACTATACTCAAAGGATCTATTAGAAACACTATTAATATAAAAATTCAATATTTCCACACGTGCCTTTTTAATACCATAAACCAACAAAGGAAATACAACATAGAAACTGAATGGGGTCTGCCTTTAAAACAATCTAAAGCAAATAAATGTAGAGTGAATGCTGCTGCTTCCTACAACATAGGCAATGCTGGTGTGCAGTAGGCTGTAGATATTAGGCATAAAACAGAAGCTGAAGTTGTTAAAATAAAAAATTTCCATACTAATACAGAGGGACAAAATTACCTATTAAAATACAGGGGGATAAAAATCCATATTTGCAAAAAGGAAAAGGGCTCCCTAGGGGAAAAATGCTATCAAGATGAGAAACTACAAATAAAGTAACCAGTAAAACTTAAAATAAACTGTAAAACACTGAAGCCTTGTAAGCCATTTCTTAGCAAACTCTACCTCTAAAGTCCGTTTACAGTATTTGTACACATTATTATATAACATATCCTCTTTGCAGAATGAATATGCCCAGTTTCACAGTGACAATGCTGACTACAGAAAAAACTGTCTAGTGCTGTCTATGTTCTAGTTAACAGAACAAAAGTAAATATAATTGTGCTAGACTAGCCTACTTGGCATTTTGAGATAAGAGGCCAAGGACACTCAACTTCCTCTCTTATCCTAAAGAGAGCTGGACCCTTCAGGACAGGGCTGAGGCAGATTACTTAGCGAGATTGCCCTGTTACAGCCTCCCTGTGTCTACACACTAGTTGCAGGCCCTTGCCCTCCAGGACCACCTTTTGTCAGCAGCAAATTCTGTCAAAAATTGTACTGTCGTGATGAGAAAAAAGCTAACAAACTATTCAAACAAGGTCTATGCAAACTGCTTTCAATTTAGTTTGACACTAAAGGGTGGAGTAGGCTAGACCCAAACATTCACCTCTGGATTGCTGTATTTTTCAATTCACCACTCTCACACTGTAAAGCAAAGGTAAAAGTTTGAATAAGGGTATTTCTAGACAGCCAACATTAAAGCACTGCCGCGGCAGTGCTTTAACATGGCTGTGTAGTTGTGGCTCCAGCGCTGGGAGAGAAACCACCTCCACGAGGGGAATAGCTCCCAGAATTGGGAGCACGGCTTCCAGCATTGTAGCACTGTCTACACTGCCAATTTACAGTGCTGAAACTTGCATCACTTGGGGGTGTTTTTTCATATCCCTGAGTAAGGAAAGTTTCAGCACTGTAAGTGGCAGTGTAGAGAAGCCCTAAGAGTCTTAGTCATTGCTTCTATCCCAAGGGGGTAGTTAAATCATTAAAAATTGTTAGATCCCACAAGGTCGATGATTGGACTGAATCTATTGTACAAATGCCACGAGGAGGTTTACATGTTTCCACCCCAACATATACTGTACTGTCACTCTTTTGTGGAATCAGGAAGTAGAACCACTTAAATAGGTAAGGAGTTAGAGAATTTCTGTATTTGCGTTGCTAATTGCTTTCTTAGTCTGCATTTGGAGCCAGAAGATGGTAACTTTTCAATCCCCACACAATGACCTCTGTTCCTCCATGTCAGAATACGAGCAGGCATGCATATACAAGCAAAGAGAGAGGTCTACTTCCTGATCCAAGAGAGGACTTCCTTGTGCCCCGGTCCCTACCCAAAGGACAGTTCAGATGGGTTCCTCGGGTTTTCCCACTACTTCGTTAATCAGCTGGCCAAAATTTTCCCATTTTTCATTCAACTCCCAGCATTCATTTCCATTAGTGACATCCTATTCCCCACATCCAAGTCCTCTTCTTCAATTAATCAGTGTTCTACCTGGAATCAGCCAGCAAGGGGTCTCAGTCTAGTTCCAAATTTAGACAATTTTCCATTTTGTTTTAAGTTCAGACCTATGTGAAATGAATTGGGGCTTCAGCTGGAATTCTTACTGGTAGAGCTGTCTAGGAGTGAGTAAATCTGAGGACTAAACTTCACTTTTTCTCTCCCTGAAGGGGTCACTGAAGGGCGGAGGGATGGCAAGATGTGCCTCCAAAACAATGCAAACGGATAACTAAGTGGACAAAAAGAGGGCTTGATTCTCTAGAATGGTCAATCTGGCAACTTTCGATAATACAAAATTTACTTTAAAAACATGCTCAGAAGCAAAAGTAGCAGCAGCATTCAGTGACCAATATTAACTCCAGTGATACAGAAAAAAGACTTTTAATAAAATGTATGTGCCACTAAGAGATGAGAGATGATCAGATGCCATCTGGATCCAGTGATTTTCAAAAACTAATTTCAAAAGTTATATCCAGGATACACATCCAAAATTTGGCCACCTTCAGACCCTCCCACCAGATGTGGAAGACAGCCCCCACCCACCCACATATTTGCCTGCATGCAATGGATTTACATTTTAATATCTTTTCCATGTGAGAAGTCATAAAACTCCATGGGACCAGTACCTTAGTGATACTCTTTAACAGAAACACCAACAGGTGAATTAACAGCTCTGTTCCAAATTTGGGATCACAATTCAAGAGATTTCTCTTTTCCCATTTTATCATCTAACCACATTTATACTCCGTATTACATTTTATTAATTCTATATAAAAACCTAGAAATTAAATCCTTACTATAATATTAGGGATTCCACTCTAGAAAAGGTTGTGTTTTTTAATAGAACCATAATTGCACAGGACTCCTTCAGAGTTCTAGAAAAGTCTTAATTAAAATTAGTCCTTTTATAGTAAAAGCAGCAATCTCTGCCCTTTAAATTAGCATTTTAAAATTTTATCAGAAGATTAACTTTTCTTCACAATGGCTTTTTTGGGGAATTGTGTCTATCTTTTTCTGTTATCAAAACTTCAACGTTATGGAATCTATGTTTTACTATTTCACATGAAATTTTAGTTATGCTCTAGTATGATAAAAATCATTTTATTCTGAAGGCAGAAACACTAAAAGTAAAATGAATCTCTTGGTAAGGCTGGAGTATTTCTGATTGCTTAGGAACATCTATAAAGATTTGTCAATATTCAGAAGATCCCGTACACTGCCAGGTAAATAACCAAAGAAATGCTTATGGCTTCTCAGTACTTTGGAGCAATATAGCCAATATAATATGATTTAGTTGGTGTTGGTCCTGCTTTGAGCAGGGGGTTGGACTAGATGACCTCCTGAGGTCTCTTCCAGCCCTAATCTTTTATGATTCTATGATCCAGGTCAGCTGAGCTGTAGATTAACTGAGTCACTGATTTTTATTAAGAACCCCCTGAAAGTAAATAATCTAACTTCTCAAAGCATTTAAAATGCAATAGACTGTAGTTCCCCTTAGGCTTTTTTAAATATAAAAATAATACTTAAACCATTTTAAAATAATGCTTCATTCAGGTTATGAAAATAAGTTACAACCTATGAGGAGACATGAATGAGTGAATAGATGTTAGTAGAACTACTGGTAAGGGCAATCTTGTTTTCTAATGTCTACACATTATGTTAAGAAGGAAAACATTATTTACCTGCAGCATTATGGCACAAACAAGAATGATTAGGTCATGTTAGGATATAGGGTTAACCTAAAAGAGTAATATGTCAATATGTAAACAGCCTTATAATCAGCAGCACTTATCACAGCAGCTTTAGTCTTTACATCCTAAACTTTATGCTAATACTAAAAGCTTCCTACCACCTGAAAAAATCTGTCTGAGACATCACAAATCCAACAGCCCGCAGCTTTCCTATGAGAAGTGAATTATTTGCCATTCTTCTTGCTCCAGCTCTTGTGTCTTAAATTTAAGTACATGAGAAATTCCTTAAACATGTAGACCAGCAATGCAGACTGAGTCAAAGATCATGAAAAATGCTATTTGGCAGCACCAGACAATTATGAAGGACATGAAACAACCAGATCATAAAGCAGCTCAACGGGCTAACAAAATTTGAGGGCATTAAATTACGTGTTGTTTAATGTGCCTTCCTACACTTAAAAAGATGAGGTTTGTGTAAGGGAGGAATATCTCTGATTGGGAAAAATAAAACATTGGGAACCCAGCTGGGAGATAAATTTAACTCTTGTTTATGATTTAGTACAAACTGGAGAACCATAACACATTAACATTAGTCAAATTAATATATATTTTTAAAAGACAAAAAAGAACAAGGACACCAAGGGCAACAGCAGAGCTTTCTTGGGGGCTGTTCCAAGATTGTGGAATGAACTCTCCAAGGAACTAAGGACCATCATAATCCTGATCACCTTCCACTCCAGAAACAAACATGCGACACATTGTTAATACAAATTATAAATATCACATTGCTTAGTAGTATTACCATAACACCTAGCACTAATGGAAGGCATTCAGACATTATGGTGATAAGCATGGTATAAGAATCTATATAGAATAGACACCAGGCAGGAAATAAACCAAGGTACAAACGAACCAAAAAGCTGCATACGCCAAGATCTTTTTTTTTTTTTTAAAATAGTGTAATTGACTAAGTCAGTTCAGGGAAAAACATACACTGAATCTTTCATTTCTTCATGCGCAGAACTACTCTGTAACAATGTTCCTGAGCCCCATTCATATAAATCCACTCTATTTGCCTTATTAGAAATGTAATTTAAAAAATTTCCACACACAGAGTGTGCCCCCTCCCCCCCAATTCCCTAAGCACTTAGGACAGGGATCGGCAACCTGTGGCTCCAGAGCCCTTTGGCTGCCCCTGTACAGGCAGCCATTTTTTGAGGGGGTGCCAAGTGCAGGCTTTGGCTGGGAGGTGCTTACCACAGGCAGCTCCCAGCCAGGGGCACAGCAGGTTTCTGGCCCCACGTCGCTCCCGAAAGCAGTGGCTGCAGGCATGTCTCTGTGCATGTCTCTGCCCCATCCTCACAGCTGCAGGGGCGGTGCTTGTGGGCATGGGCAGCGCACGGAGACACCCCCCCAGGGCGCACAGAGACATGCCACTAGCCAGACGCTTCCAGGAGTGGCATGGGGAGAGCCCTGCTGCACTGCCGGCTGCCTGTGGTAAGCTCCTCCCGCCCAGAGCCTACACCTCACATCCCTTCTCGCACCCCAACCCCCTGCCCCCAGTCAGAACCCCATCTCCTGTACCCAAACTCCCTCCCAGACCCTGCACCTCCTCCTGCACTCCAATCCCCTGCCCCAGCCCAGAGCCCGCTCCTGGTTATATTCAAATTCAAACGGCAGAAGTCGCATTAAAAGTATTGGTGAGTAGTAATAACTTTAATATGTTCAATAATTATTAGTTGATAAATTCTAACTCTACAAGTAGCTTTGCGTGTGATGCAGCTCTCGAAATATTTTGGTCAAAAATAAAAAACAAAAAAGTGGCTCTTCTTCTTTGAAAGGCTGCTGACCCCTGACTTAGGATCATGGTGATCCATCTCTCCAGCTGAGGAGAGCTAGCTCTCCACAGCCAGTTAAATACCCCTCCTAGGTTGCACCAAGGGTGTTTGAATAAAACATACAGCTAATGAAGCTAGGGGCTATATTGACTTGCCTGATTGCATTCCCAGACAGGGAATAAAGAACCAAGTTTGAGATGCAAACTCTGATCTCCTTAATTGCGCCTTAAAATAGCAGTCATGTTATATGAGCCATCTACTTTATTTCTGAAAGAAAAATGATCCAGTCTGCCAAAGTCCAGGCTAAAAACCCTATGGGGCTAAAATGGAATTATGGATTACAAATATTAAAGCATTTAGTTTGCACACTTGTGTAAAAATGTAAAGAAAGAATGAAATCCTTTAAGCATTTTTACTAGAAGAAAACTATTTAAATCATAGAATCATAGAACTGGAAGGGACCTCAAGACGTCATCTAATCCAGTCTGGTGCACAAATGTCAGGGTTAAAACTTTACTGCTAGTTAACATCTCCATCATGTCCCAAGAATTAACTTCAGATAAAATACACTGTAGTAGAGGTCTGACTGAAGGACAAGAATTCCTGATTATTAACCCCGTCTGACACTACCTACCTCTGTTAGCAAGTCATTTAACCTCTCTAACTCAACTCAGTCTGTTACACAGGTACAATATATAGCTACCTCACAAGGATGTTGTGAAAAGCAAAGTAATTTGAAGATGAAGTTCATTGTACCTATAATAAACTAGTCACATTGTTAAAAGACGGAACATAGGTTGGATATTTTTGGCAGATAGTTTAGTGCAAAGAGAAAAGAAGATTATGGAAGATAAGTAAATGTAAGCAAAAACCAATCACTTTATTTGGAAACCTTAAAGAGCAGTTTGACATGTGGACACATTACCGGATAACATCACATCAACAAATGGTTTCATTAGATGGACAAATTGAATCACAAGATCAGTATTTAAAAGTTATTATTTTAAAATTCCAATTAACTTATCACAACAAATGCTTTTCAGTGTACACTTAGCTGGAACAAAGAATATATTGGTCATTTTTGTTGTTTTTATTTCTCTTCCACTCATCCAGTGCTCTAATGTTTACATTGCAAACACAGCTGGGGAATTTTAAATGGAAAAACTTGTTTTCCCTGGAATTTCAAAAATATAGTATGTGAAAGCAAATCAATTTTCATCGTAAGTTATGCAAAATATTTTTTTCTTTAAACAAAACCTTACATTTTGAGCCTAAAACATCCCAAATGTCCCTTCAAACTAATCTAGAGAGAACAGAATTAGATCACAAACATAAAATGATCTACCCTTACAACATTTTCATTTTTAGCTACCTGATAGAACACTCTTGATCACAGAAACATAACATAATAGCAACAGTGAGATTATTTCCTGTTTTGGTAACAACTGAATTTACAAACATGTAGTTTCTAAATTCACAATCCAGTTACAACTGTGCTGAATAAATCGGATGTCCAGAGTAGAACTCTTGTTTTCAGTCAACATGCAATGATGGGGTCCCTAAACACTGCCCTGTGAAACTAAATTATGCACATGTGCTATACACATATCTATCTACTCATGCAAGCAAGCCAGCCATGTCTCTGTGGCTTGTATGTACTTTTATACATCCACAGAAAATCTATACAATTGCTAGGATTGCATCTTCTGAGGGAAAAATCTATCCTAAATAAAGTTTACAATACTCTTTTAAATGCATTTTAAAAAACCACCACCACCCTCTACAGGCCACTGCTAAACTTTCTTGTAGTTAACCTTCACAGACTGCACTGCATGTTAAAACACAATAGGTAAACAGCTTTCCAGAAAAAAGCCTCTTCAGAGCACTAGCAGGTCAGCTCACACAGCCACAGCATATTAATCACTAAGAGTGACCTGTATTTATTTACCTTAGGCTGCCCTCAGTTTTATTTTCAACAAGAAGCAATAAATATTTTGCAAATGCATGTCTTGACTTCATATGTTGACTATTAAAGGGCTGCCAGGATTCAGCACATTTGAAGATTCATCTCTAAATAGATCTTTCATCATTTCCCCAAATCTGTTTAAGTGCTCAGCCATAAGCCACAACCATATTTAAAACATAGTAACTATGGCAAACTTAGTGATTTCTCATTATTATTTTGCTTTAGGAATGGCCATGATACTTATCACGGTGCAAGCAGTTCTAGGACATCTAGCAATTTGCGTCTTAGCAACCACTGATTGCCAGAGTAACCCACTCAAAAATTTAAAGAAGGAATGAATTCTTGGGTAGTTTAGTATTTTTACTAAAAGAAAATTGTTTCAACATCAAATTTCAAAGCTTTACTGCCAGTTAACACATCCATCATGTTCCCAAAATTTACTTCAGAAGAAGGATACTATGGAAGTAGTGGCCTGACCACAGGACTAGAGGGCAAGACCTCATTAGTACAAGTGCCATCTGACACTATCCCCCTCTGTTAGCAAGTCGCTTAACCTCTCTACCTCACTAACTCACTCAATCTGTTAAACAGGTGTAATATTTAGCCACCTCACAAGGGTGTTGCAGAAAGCATAGCCATTTGAAAATTAAGCGCAAGTTATGTGTAAGTGTAATTACACAAAAAAGTCTTTAAAAGAACATTAGTAAGGTTGCAAAGCTAAGCATTCCATAGTTAGGAATTCCAGAATTAAGGTTGTCTCTGCATATACATAATGATACAGTATGTAATCACATAATTAAAGACTGTTTTTTCCCATAGTTGCCCTTCCCTCTTCAGTGCACAGGTTTGAGGGTGCTCAGTGAATGAATTAGTGTTGTGTTGGGAAGGAGACTGTTGGACCCTGGCCTCATTTGTTGCAGAAGATGGAAGGAGTGCGTGACGGTCTACACTGTTATGTTCATCACTTTTACAAGACTATGTTAAATTGTGTACAAAGTATGCCTTGTGAGGTATCACTTGAAAAGTCATAATCTGCTATATATCATTATCCTGTTGGACTATGTATAGCAACACTATATGTGCCGTTATCAGACTCTACTATATGACATGCGCCTGACAAAGTGGGTATTCACCCACAAAAGCTTATGCTCCAATACGTCTGTTAGGTGCCACAGGACTCTTCGTTGCTTTTTACAGATCCAGACTAACACGGCTACCCCTCTGATACTTGACTACTATACGATTGTTACTGAAATATGCTGTAATTCTGGGTAACACCCACAAACCAGTTTTTCAGTGACAAAGATACACTGGCCCCAGCCAGGTGTTAAAGAGCTTAAGCTGCCATTCTGCAGCAGGGGAAGGTATAAACAAGAAATTTTCATTTAATCATGTGGACAGTCCAGACCTTATGTCAACAAGAGACTGCTTGTCACCTGCACCCCAGCTGTGGGTAATCCTCAAAGAGGGGAGAGTGGCATAAGAATGAGAGACAATGGACTCGAATTTACCTCTCTCACCTCTGCTCATGACATCAACAACTCTCAAAAAACTGAACCCAGGCTGAAAGGAAACCGAGCCTGTGACATTTTCTGCAGAATATGGTAAGACAAAACCTTTTGCTTTTAAGTTCACTTAGCTTGTTACATTAGGTATTAGCTTGCATTTTACCCTTTTATTTTCTTTTGTAACCAATCTTGACTTTTATGCATCATCGCTTGTAATCACTTAAATCTATCTTTCTGTAGTAAATAAGTTAAAACAATAAGATACATTTAACCACTGTGTTTGGATTACAGTGTGTGGGAAACTCCAGTTGGGATAACAAGGCTGGTGCATTATTATTTTCCTTTGATGAAATGACAGACTTTATGAGCTTCTACTGTTCAGAAGGATACTGAGCAGTACAAGACACACATTTCTAGGTAATGTCACAGAGTGTAGTGAACTAGGAGGTCTAATACCCTTCACAGTCCTACCCCTGTTTGAGCAGGGTTTCTCCCCAGTCTCTTTACCTGTGGAGTCTCACAGCCTTCCACTCCTTCCTCACCCTTCTGGTCTCAGCTAACAACTGACCTGCTCAGGCCCTGCAGCTCCTTTTAACTGAGCCGGTTGGACTCTGATTGGTTGCTTCCCGTAACCTTTCTAGGTAGGCCTGGAGGACCCACCTTCACTGCTCCTTTCTGGGTCGGGCTGGGGTGTAGTAGGATTATGAGGTCTCCAGCGGGGGGCCTCAAAGGGCCCAGTACAGCCCATCACACACCCCCTCACCTCAGCGGCATTCTGAAAATATATTCATTAATATTTGTGAAGCCCTCAGATATTGAAGAGCACCAGTGAAAAGCCTGTGAGGAAATTAATAATTCTGCCTTGAGAGCAGGGTTTGAATAGTATGCAGTAAATAAGACCTGGGGCCGCACATTAAACAATAAGGAGAAAACAAAATCTTGAATAGCTGCTCATTCAGTGAACCCTGTCCATCCTGTGCACTGAAAGAGGCAGGGATCCCGGGGGGAAAATAATAGGTAATAAAGGTAATAATTGGAGATATGCCAATCTCCTAGAACTGGAAGGGACCTTGAAAGGTCATTGAGTCCAGCCCCCTGCCTTCACTAGCAGGACCAATTTTTTTGCCCCAGATCCCTAAGTGGCCTCCTCAAGGATTGAACTCACAACCCTGGGTTTAGCAGGCCAATGCTCAAACCACTGAGCTATCCCTCCCCCCTTAAATAGTATGTTACTGTGTAATTGAAGACTGTACCATAATGCATATGCACAAGAGGGCTGAATTAAGGTTGCACAGCTAACTTTAATTCTAGTAACTTTGGAGTGCTCGACTTTGCAATCTTAACAGTGTTCTTTTAGTATAATTGTGTGTGCGCAATCTTCTAGGTTTTTTAAAAAGCAAACTGAAAAAAAAATAGAATTCCATCACGCAGCATCATACTGACTGCCCACATGATTAATCGAAAGGGTTGGAACCTTTAGATCCACCTCACAGACCTCTGTCACTTGAGCTAATGGAGTAAATGATAGTAAGAGTAAGTTGCTCTCCTCTGGGTACACCAGCACTAGTGAGGGCTGGGACGCTTTGCCAATGGGATTCACAGATATTTGCTGACAGCAGAGGAATGGTGAGACTCAGGGATCTTGGGTTCCATCCCAGGCTCTGGAGGGGACTGTGTTTAGTGGGCACAAACCCTTCTGCCCATTCCTCCCAAGATTGACCCCCCTCTGCCCCATTCCCTGCAACCTGTCCCCTTTCTTCCCCACCACTAGTTCCTCATCCCAGTCTCCACTCTTCAGGCTTCTGACCCCAGTTTGCCTTCCGCAGAAGCCCTCCTCTCACCCCTCTAGTCTTCCCATCCCAGTCCACCTCCCCAACCCTTCCCAGACTCCCATTCAAACTCCCCAGCCTCCTTGCACTTCCCTTCCCTGATCTGTTTCCCCACCCCCATCTCATCATCCAATCTCAGTGCCCTCTCCTCACCTGGCACCTTGTCCCTGTCTCTGTGCAGCCAGTGCTAGTTCTTCCTCCACACCCTGGCTTCCTGTCAGTTCTGTCTCCCCTCACCCACATTGGTTCCCAGTTCCAGTATCCCTCTTGACTCCTCACTCAATCTCAGTTCCCCCCTCACCCACTGGCTCCCTGTGCCCCTTTCTGGCTCCCAGACCTAGCTTCCTTGCCTAGCCAGTGCCAGTCTCCACCCCGCAAGCTCCCCATCCCAATCTACCCCCCTGACCCTCCCCAGGAATGCTCTAGGTCCAGCTTTTGTCCTCTCTGCATTTAAATCAGACAGCTTCTTCCTTCCTCCTACACACTGCCTGGGTGGAAGCAGGTGCATCATTGAGAGCATAAGAGAGACAGACTCCCTGCTCTCAGTTCCAGTGCCCAGCCCCACCTCAACTCCTATCAGCCATTACCTGCACAGTCCAGCTTCACCCTTGTAGCCTGGGGCTATAGGGAACATGCTCAGTCACTCTACAGGATAGCGCATGCAGAGTTTGATCAGCACTAGATGCAGACTGAGGCTTGACTTGAGCATGCTCAGTGAGGACAATAGAAAAGTTACCTACCTGTACAGTAACTGGAGTTCTTTGAGATGTGTTTTCCATATTATATATACACATATAAATATTTTTTCATACAACTCTTGGCATGCATGCACCCCTTGCACTCAAGATCTGAATCTTTTGGCCAGCAGTTTCCACTGGGGCTGCGTGATCCCATACCAAGAGCACAAAGGGCAGTGCATGACCAACCACTGCTTAGTTTCTAGTTCATAACCCTTCCCCGCAAAATCCAATCCAACAGGACTCCAAAACAAAGGGGAGGGAGGACAGGTTGTGGGAATACATCTATGGACAACACATCTCAAACCCCAATTACTGTACAGGTTACTTTTCTTTATTCTTTGAATGTGTTTCCATATATTATGGAATACCCTCCCTAACAGTGATCTGAGATGGTGGATGGTCAGAGTCTCATTTAAAAACAGACTGCAAAATAGCTCTGCCAAAAGAAACACCTGCTCCAGATGCTTCCACTAAGCCATAATGTCCAATGAAGATATCTAGAGAACCCCAGGTGGCAGATTTACAGAGGTCAATTATGGGAATGCTTTTCAAAACAGCAGCTGAGGCTGCCTGAGCCCTCGCAGAATGGGCTCTAATAGTTCCTGGTGGATCGAGCTTAGCAAGTTCATAGCAAGGTCTATTATACCGCAAAACCAACTTGGGTAATCTTTGGGTAGAGATAGGAAAGCTTTCATCCTCTTAGATAGAGCCTAGGAGAGGAACTGAGCAGTGGGTTAGAGCCTTATGGACACCAAGGGTACGTAGCTTAGCTTCACCATGATTAGAATGGGGGTTGAGAAAAAATAATATAAGTAGATATGTAACCTGACTTAAATGGTAGTCTGGCACGAACTTTTGGCAAGAACTTAGGGTGTAGCCTAAGGAATACCTTGTCAGAGTGGAAAACAGTATAAAAAAAGTCTGCCATAAAGAACCCTATCACTCCCACCCTCCTAGCTGATGAGACTGCCACAAGGAAGGAGGCCTTTACAGATAGGCGTATGAGAGAACATGAAGCCAGGGGCTTAAATGGAGAACACATGAGACCTGCCAGAACCACATTAAGATCCCACACATGGGTTGGTGCCCTTATAACTGGAAAATCCGTCAATGGAAACCATAAGGAATATGGATATAGTGGGATGGGAAAAGACTGTATACCCCTCCAAAGGGACTAAGCACTAATAGTTGTAAGGTGTCCTCTGACAGAATTAATTGGAAGTCTTGAGTTCTGTAGAAAAAGCAAGTAGTCCAAAATTGCAGAGACTTGTGTCTCAAGAAGCTGAAGTTGGTGGTGTTCACACAAAGATAAAAATCTTCTCCATTTAGCAGCATTAGGGCAAGTCTACACTACAAAATTAAGTTGACCTAAGTTACGTTGATGTACAGCCACTGCAGTAATTACATCGCTTTTGCATGTCCACACTATACTCCTTTGGTCTGACCCGCTTTTGCATGTCCACACTATACTCCTTTGGTCTGACCCGGTACGGCCTTTCTTATGTTCTTATGTTCTTATGTCGGTGGTGCATATCCTCACCAGAAGTGCTTGTACCAATTTAACTGTCAGTATGGGACCCTGTGGGACAGCTTCTGAAAGGCAGCAACCATCAATGTAAGCAATACAGTGTCTACACTGATGCTGCGTCGACCTACCTACATCGACCTAAGTGCTACACCTCTCATGGAGGTGGAGTTAACTCAGTGTAGTGGGTGAGTTACATCAGTGGGAGCTACATTTTAGTGTAGACGCTTACAGAGTTATGTCGAATGAACTTTGTAGTATAGACCAGGGCTAAGTTTTCCTGGTGGAGTTTTTTTATGCTGATGACATCTCTATTTCTGACATCCATCCAGAAACCATGCTATTAGATGTATGGTGGATGGGATGGGAAGAAGGGGGACTCCTTTGTTCTGAGGCATGAGATCTGAAGATAGTGGGAGACGTATCGGAGCATGGCTCAACAAGCCTATCAGTTCCAGGTATGAGAAATGCCTTGGAGGAAGGGGCCTTAGGGGAATATGTTGGAGAGCCCTTCCTATTTTGCTGGGAGTGAGAAAAAGAATAAGAAAATTCCAATGCCAAAGGAAGGGATGCAGAGGCAGAGGTGCTAGGCTGTAACTCACTGCAGCTTGCAGTGCCAGACAGGAGGTTGGTACCATTGAGGCAGTGGGCACGCATGCTGGTGGAATGTGGAGCCCTACCAATAGCAAAGGAGATTCAGAATCCTCCATAATCTAGAGATCCTTCAGTACTATATTTCTCATTAATACTGAGGTAAATGGAGCTCTGAACTTCAAGGGTAAAGTTGAAGTACTCTGCACAGATAATGGTGCCAAAGAAGAGGTAGCAACCAGTATATATGGTACCACAGATACCTGTGGTTGCAGTCTTTGTACAAATCTTTGACAAGGTGCCCTCAAGAGACAGTATCAAACAACAGATACCATAATCCCTAGGAGTTTCTCTGGTACCTAACTTGGGCCATAGAGTATCCTTAGATTGGGAGCAGACACACAATTTTGACCTTTTCTTTACAGAGTCTTTTGCAGAGATCTGCCTCTACTCTTAGAGGAGGAATGGTGCACTCTTAACAAGGACAGTCCTATCAGTATCCCTGAAAGTTGAAGGCATATCCAATAAAGCCTTGGAAATAACTCACACCGAGCACCACAGGACCACTTCTCAGCACCACAGGCAGATGTCCAGGGGGGTTGGATGGGTGTGTGTGTGATAGGTGGACTCAGGTCCAAGGCAGGCTGCATGGAGCAGTAAAGAAGAAACATTTTAAACCTGGCTTTCTGACTTTTAAAATCCTTTTTTAAAAGGACTTGCACACTTACTGAGGATATGGGATTCCCTCAAACCTAGCTTTAACTGGAATGGACATCTCTCGAGAGGGGCAATATTTAAATCCAGGTGACTTTGCATGAGACATCCTAAAGTCCTGGTACTTGGAAAAGCAGCAAAGAGTCCTGTGGCACCTTATAGACTAACAGAAGACTAAAATCATGGCTGGTGTAGAGAAAGTAGGGGTATATACATAAGGGGAGGAAGAATTAAAGCTTCTCCAAAAACTAAAGCCTACTGAAAAAGGATCTGCCAACAGGAAACTACCTACCTACACTAACTGTCAAAAGATGGAATATATATTGGATATTTCTGGCAGATAATGTTTATTTCTCTTTGCATTAAACCAAGGATGATTGGTTTTTGCTTACATTTACCTATCACATTTTGAATACTGTGTGCAGATGTGGTCGCCCCCTCTCAAAAAAAGGTATATTGGAATTGGAAAAGGTTCAGAAAAGGGCAACAAAAATGATTAAGGGTATGGAACAGCTTCCATATGAGGAGAGATTAATAAGACTGGGATTTTTCAGCTTGGAAAAAAGACAGCTAAGGGAAGATATGACCTATAAAAATCATGGCTGGTGTAGAGAAAGTAGATAAGGAAGTGTTGTTTACTACTTCTCTGACACAAGAACTAGGGGTCACCAAATGAAATTAATAGGCAGCAGGTTTAAAACAAATAAAAGGAAGTATTTCTTCACACAATGCACAGTCAACCTGTGGAACTAGGATGTTGTGAAGGCCAAGACCATAACAGCATTCAAAAAAGAAGTAGATAAATTCATGGAGGATAGGTTCATCAATGGCTATTAGCCAGGATGGGCAGGAATGGTGTCCCTATCCTTTGTTTCCCAGAAGCTGGGAATGAGCGACAGGGGATGGATCACTTGATGATTACCTGTTCTGTTCATTCCCTCTGGGGCACCTGGCACTGGCCACTGTCGGAAGACAAGATACTGGGCTAGATGGACCTTTGGTCTGACCCAGTAGGGCCATTCTTATGTTCTTACTTTAGTTGGTTGGAAACCTTAAAGAGAAATTTGACATGTGGACATGTTACCTGATGTCCCCCTAATGAAGCCCTCTGTTGATGTGAAGCTAAGTTGAATCATAAGATCAGTTTTTACGTCAGCCCCTCCATTTCCTCCTCTTCACAGGAGCTCAGCACTTGCACCTTAGTTGTGACATAAAACTCTGCTCTCAAAATATTTATTAGCAGTAATGAGGAACCTAAAGCAGCACTAAACAAGTGAAAGAAATAATTTTTTCTTTCTTTCCCACAATAATTTTTTTCATTTCAACAGCCTGTAAACCTGCAAGTCACAGAAAAGGATATGCAGTATGTGTCCAACAAAACTCAACAGGACAGAAACACTTCGGACACCTCTGCGTAGGTCAAGCAGGTGAAAAATAAACAGAAAAAAAATTCCAAACCCAAGTCTCTGAGACTTAGATCTCCACTATAATAAAAGGACAAAAGCAATCCAAGAGGGAAGCAATTCTATAGACAGACCAGTCAATTTTTGCCTGGACCAATTTTAAAAAGGAAATTGTAAAACCTTCCAGGAATGATCAATGCTTGAATTTTAAAAAATGTTCTATGCACAAATGAAAGAGTTAATTTTGCTCTGACTTTTCATCAGCAGTTTCCTGTTCAACTCTGATCAGGCAAAAGGAAATGTACTTATGTGATGGCTACGGTGCTGCTCAGGTGTGCACCTCCATTCCCGGAAATCTAAAAAGCAAGTTTTCATATAGTGGTGAAATTGTCTCTGAACTAGAAATTTCCAATATCATGTTACCTAATTTGTAGGCAGGGTGACTTTAGGTTCCCCACCACCTTATTAAAGAGTCTTATGTCATAAGAGAAATACATTATTATATATTAAATATATTAGTAATTTTGTGTTAGGTGGTTCACCTCAGAGCATTAGAATTATTACCACACTATTATGATAAAAGGTCTAGAAAACTTCACCTGTAAGGAAAGGTAAAAAACTGGGCATGTTTAGTCTTGAGAAAAGAAGACTGAGGGGGGACCTGATAACAGTCTTCAAATATGTTAATTGCGGTTATAAAAAGGATGGTGCTTAATTGTTTTCCATGTCCACTGAAGGAAGGACAAGAAATAATGGGCTTAATCTGCACCCACGGAGATTTAAGTAGATATTAGGAAAAACTTTAACTATAAAAAGGATAGTTACACACTGGAACAGGTTACCAAAGAAGGTGGTGAAATCCCCATCACTGGAGGCTTTTTCGGAACAGAGTAGACAAACATCTGTGAGGGTTGGTCTAGGTACACTTGGTCTTGCCTCAGCATGGAGGGAATGGACAGCTAATCTCTCAAGGTTCTTTCCAAACATACATTTCTATGATTTTTGTCTGCAATTACTTAAATGTTGGCCTTTTGTCCCTGGAGATTTAATTTAAATTATGTAACCACTATTACAATATTTTCTTGGAGAAGTCTGATTTTCTCTCTTTGCAATGATACCGAGGCCTAAAGTAGTACTTTGTTAAAGACAGAAAAAAAGTTCTACAGATCATTGTTATATTTAATGATACATGGATGTTTTTGTTTGATATTTTATCATTTGAAATTAGAAATAAAGTAAGAAGAAAAAGCGACCCAAGGTTTTAACTTCAAAATAAGTAATCTCAAAACAATTGGGATTCTAACACTAACAATTACTGTACTCCTTCTCATTCAAAATGCCACACAACAAATTTATGAGGGCTTCTTTGCAAACTCCCATATCATCATCATCATGTACACTATATATAAACATTGATAGGTGCAAAGTAATGTACACTGTAAAAAATAATCCCAATTATACATACAAAATGACAAGTTCTAAATTAGTTATCATCAATCAAGAAAGATCTTGAAGTTATTGTAGATAGTTCTCTGAAAATATCTGCTTAATGTGCAAGAGCAGTCAAAAAAGCTAACAATGTTAGGAACCATTAGGAAAGGGATAGATGATAAAACAGAAAATATCATAACTCCACAATATAAGTCTATGGGACACCCACACCTTGAATATTCTGAGCAGTTCTGATCACTCCATCACAAAAAAGATACATTAGAATTGGAAAAGGTACAAAGACAAAAATGATGATGGGTATGGAATAGCTTCCATAGAAAGAGATTAAAAAGACTGGGACTATCCAGCTCAGAAAAGAAACAACTAAGGAGGGATATGACAGAGGTCTATAAAATCATGAATGATATGGAGAAAGAATGGGGAAGTGTTATTTACTCCTTCACATAATGCAAGAACCAGGACATCATCCTATGAAATTAATAGGCAGCAGGTTTAAAACAAACAAAAGGAAATACTTCTTCACACAATGCACAGTTAACCTGTGGAACTTATTGCCAGGGAACATTGTAAAGGCCAAAAGTATAAGTGGGTTCAAAAAGGAATTAGATAAGTTCATGGAGGATAGGTCCATCAATGGCTATTATTAACTAAAAGCAGCAAAGAATCCTGTGGCACCTTATTCTTTGCTGCTTTTACAGATCCAGACTAACACGGCTACCCCTCTGATTATTAACCAAGATGATCAAGGATGCAATCCCATGCTCTGAGATGCCTTAAACCTCTGACTGCCAGAAGCTTGGACGAGATGACAAGGGATGGATGACTAATAAGTTGTCCTGTTACGTTCATTCCCTGTAAACATCTGGTACCAACTGCTGTCAGAAGACAGGATACTGGGCTAGATGGACCACTGTTCTGACCCTGTATAGCCATTCTTATGTTCTTAACACCGTATATGCAACATTTGGTTATGTTGAATTTCCCCTTGCTTGCAAAAACAGCTCTAAAACTTTCACATTTTATCAATAGCAGCAAGTAGTTACTTTAAAAACATATAATCACCAGAATGAATACAAATTATGCCAAATTATCCATGCTGTTTCATATTTTAGAATCATAGAATATCAGGGTTGGAAGGGACCTCAGGAGGTATCTAGTCCAACCCCCTGCTCAAAGCAGGACCAATTCCCAACTAAATCATCCCATTCAGGGCTTTGTCAAGCCTGACCTTAAAAACCTCTAAGGAAGGAGATTCTACCACCTCCCTAGGGAACCCATTCCAGTGCTTCACCACCCTCCTAGTGAAAAAGTTTTTCCTAATATCCAACCTAAACCTCCCCCACTGCAACTTGAGACCATTACTCCTTGTTCTGTCATCTGCTACCACTGAGAACAGTCTAGACCCATCCTCTTTGGAACCCCCTTTCAGGTAGTTGAAAGCAGGTATCAAATCCCCCCTCATTCTTCTCTTCTGCAGACTAAACAATCCCAGTTCCCTCAGCCTCGCCTCATAAGTCATGTACTCCAGCCCCCTAATCATTTTTGTTGCCTTCCACTGGACTCTTTCCAATTTTTCCACATCCTTCTTGTAGTGTGGGGCCCAAAACTGGACACACTACCCCAGATGCGGCCTCACCAATGTCGAATAGAGGGGAATGATCACATCCTTCGATCTGCTGGCAATGCCCCCACTTATACAGCCCAAAATGCCGTTAGCCTTCTTGGCAACAAGGACACACTGTTGACTCATATCCAGCTTCTCGTCCACTGTAACCCCTAGGACCTTTTCTGCAGAACTGCTTCCTAGCCATTCGGTCCCTAGTCTGTAACAGTGAATGGGATTCTTCCGTCCTAAGTGCAGGACACTGCACTTGTCCTTGTTGAACCTCATCAGGTTTCTTTTGGCCCAGTCCTCTAATTTGTCTAGGTCCCTCTGTAACCTATCCCTACCCTCCAGCGTATCTACCACTCCTCCAAGTTTAGTGTCATCTGCAAACTTGCTGAGAGTACAGTCCACGCCATCCTCCAGATCATTAATGAAGATATTGAACAAAACCAGCCCCAGGACCGACCCTTGGGGCACTCCACTTGAAACCGGCTGCCAACTAGACATGGAGCCATTGATCACTACCCGTTGAGCCCGATGATCTAGCCAGCTTTCTATCCACCTTATAGTCCAATCATCCAGCCCATACTTCTTTAACTTGCTGGCAAGAATACTGTGGGAGACCTTATCAAAAGCTTTGCTAAAGTCAAGGAATAAGACATCCACTGCTTTCCCCTCATCCACAGACCCAGTTATCTCCTCATAGAAGGCAATTAGGTTAGTCAGGCATGACTTGCCCTTGGTGAATCCATGCTGACTATTCCTGATCATTTTCCTCTCCTCTAAGTGCTTCAGAATTGATTCCTTGAGGACCTGCTCCATGATTTTTCCAGGGACTGAGGTGAGGCTGACTGGCCTGTAGTTCCCCGGATCCTCCTTCTTCCCTTTTTTAAAGATGGGCACTACAGTAGCCGTTCGCCATGAATTTTCAAAGATAATGGCTAATGGCTCTGCAATCACATCCGCCAACTCCTTTAGCACCCTTGGATGCAGCGCATCCGGCCCCATGGACTTGTGCTCATCCAGTTTTTCTAAACAGTCCCGAACCACTTCTTTCTCCACAGAGGGCTGGTCACCGCCTCCCCATACTGTCCTGCCCAGTGCAGCAGTCTGGGAGCTGACCTTGTTTGTGAAGACAGCGGCAAAAAAAGCATTGAGTACATTAGCTTTTTCCACATCCTCTGTCACTAGGTTGCCTCCCTCATTCAGTAAGGGGTCCACACTTTCCTTGACTTTCTTCTTGTTGCTAACATACCTGAAGAAACCCTTCTTGTTACTCTTAACATCTCTTGCTAGCTGCAACTCCTAGTGTGATTTGGCCTTCCTGATTTCACTCCTGCATGCCTGAGCAATATTTTTATACTCCTCCCTGGTCATTTGTCCAATCTTCCACTTCTTGTAAGCTTCTTTTTTGCGTTTAAGATCAGCAAGGATTTCACTGTTAAGCCAAGCTGGTCGCCTGCCATATTTACTATTCTTCCTACACATCAGGATGGTTTTTTCCTGCAACCTCAATAAGGATTCTTTAAAATACAGCCAGCTCTCCTAGACTCCTTTCCCCCTCATGTTATTTTCCCAGGGGATCCTGCCCATCAGCTCCCTAAGGGAGTCAAAGTCTGCTTTTCTGAAGTCCAGGGTCCGTATTCTGCTGCGCTCCTTTCTTCCTTGCCTCAGGATCTTGAACTCGACCACCTCCCAGGTTCCCATCCACTTTTGCTTCCCATACTAACTCTTGACCTGCTGTTCGCAAACAGAGAAGAAGAGCTCTGCCCCTAGTTGGTTCCTCCAGCATTTGCACCAGGAAATTCTCCCCTACACGTTCCAAAAACTTCCTGGATTGTCTGTGCACCGCTGTATTGCTCTCCCAGCAGATATCAGGGTGATTCAAGTCTCCCATGAGAACCAGGGCCTGCAATCTAGTAACTTCTGCTAGTTGCCAGAAGAAAGCCTCGTCCACCTCATCCCCCTGGTCTGGTGGTCTATAGCAGACTCCCACCATGACATCACCCTTGTTGCTCACACTTCTAAACTTAATCCAGAGACTCTCAGGTTTTTCTGCAGTTTCATACCGGAGCTCTGAGCAGACATACTCCTCTCTTACATACAATGCAACTCCCCTACCTTTTCTGCCCTGCCTGTCCTTCCTGAACAGTTTATATCCATCCATGACAGTATTCCAGTCATGGGAGTTATCCCACCAAGTCTCAGTTATTCCAATCACATCATAGTTCCTTGACTGTGCCAGGACTTCCAGTTCTCCCTGCTTGTTTCCCAGGCTTCTTGCATTTGTGTATAGGCACTTAAGGTAACTCGCTGATTGTCCCGCTTTCTCAGTCTGAGACAGGAGTCCTCCCCTCTTGCACTCTCCTGCTCGTGCTTCCTCCCGGTATCCCATTTCCCCACTTACCTCAGGGCTTTGGTCTCCTTCTCCTAGTTTAAAGCCCTCCTCATTAGGTTAGCCAGCCTGCTTGTGAAGATGCTCTTCCCTCTCTTCGTTAGGTGGAGCTCATCTCTGCCTAGCACTCCTCCTTCTTGGAACACCATCCCATGGTCAAAGAATCCAAAGCCTTCTCTCCGACACCATCTGCGTAGCCATTCATTGACTTCCACAATTCGACAAGCCCTACCAGGCCTTAAATATCTTATTTAAAATCAGAAACCTATTAGCTCAACTACAGAGAAGGATATTGGAATGTAAATCTTAACACTAAGCTCTACATGCTTTTTCACTACCACCACTCCCTAACTGCCACACTGCATGGTCCTTTCTTCCCCCTAGACTAACCTGCAAAGGATCCAGGGCTGAGATACAAGAACTGTTTTGTGCATCAGTGGAAAATAATTGGACTCATCACTATTTTGGAAGGCACTGACTGTCACAATCAGCAAGTATAAGCAAGTCTGAGAGGAGAGTCTAAAGCATATGAGTTTGAACAGAACTTATGGATCTTAAATGAAAAATGAAAGCCTCAGCAATCTGTCAAAATGATAATGGGCAAATTCTGAACTCAGAAGTAACAGTGGTGGACTAAAAATATCTACTTTTCTGTTAACCCCTCCAGTATTTAAAAGTGATCATTTTAAAATTCCAATTAACTTATCACCATAAATTGCCATAGAGACAACATTTTAAATACAGTAATAGCTTACTAAAGTCAGTGTACACTTAGCTGGAACAAAGAGAATATATTGGTCAGTTTTGTTGGTTTTAGTTCTCTTCCACTCATACAGTGCTCTAATGGTTGGATTGCAAACACAGCTGGGGAATTTTAAATAGAAAAACTTGTTTTCACTGGAATTTCAAAAACATAATATGTGAAAGCAATTCTATTTTTATCTTAAGTTATGTAAAATATTTTTTAAACAAAACCTGACATTCTGAGCCTAAAACATCCCAAGTGTCCCTTCAAACCAATCTAGAGTGAACAGAATTAGAACACAAAACATAAAATGATCTACCCTTATAACATTTTCATCTTTAGCTTCCTGACAGAAGACTCTTGATCACCAAAACATAACATAATAAACGACAGCGAGATTAATTATTTCCTGTTTTGGTAACAACTGAATTTACACCTTAATAAAAAATGTAGTTCCTAAATTCATAATCCAGTTACAACTGTGCTGAATAAATTAGATGTCCAGAGTATAACAACAAGGAGTCTGGTAGCACATTAAAGACTAACAGATTTATTTGGGCATAAGCTTTTGTGGATTTAAAAAAACTCATTTCTTCAGATGAGAAGTGAGGTTTTTTACTCATGAAAGCTTATGCCCAAATAAATGTTAGTCTTTAAGGTGCCACCGGACTCGTCGTTTTTGCAGATACAGACTAACACGGCTACCCCCTGATACTTGACACCATGCACAGTATAATAGTTGTTTTCAGTCAACATGCAATGATGGGGTCCCTAAACACAGCCCTGTGAAACAAAATTATGCATGTATGGTATACACATATCTATGCACGCAAGCAAGCTATATCTCTGCGGTTTGCATGTACTTTTATACATCACATAATTACAATTGCTAGACCTGCATCTTCTGAGGGAAAAATCTATCCTAAATAAAGTTTACAATACTCTTTTAAGTGCATTTTTAAAAACACCACCACCCTCTACAGGCCACTGTTAAACTTTTCCTGTACCTAACCTACACAGACTGCTGTGCATGTTAAAACACAATAGGTAAGTAGCCTTCCAGAACGCTGGGCAGACTCAAGCCTCTTCAGCACTCAAGCAGGTCAGCTCACACAACCACAGGACATCAATCACTAAGAGTGACCAGTATTTATTTACCTCAGGGCTGCCCTCAATTTTATTTTCAACACGAAGTGATAAATATTTTGCAAATGCATGTCTTGACTTCATATATTGACTATTAAAGGCTGCCAGGATCCAGCACATTTGAAGATTAATCGCTAAATAGATCTTTCATCATTTCCCCAAATCTGTTTCCATGCTCAGCAGTAAGCCACCACTGTATTTAAAATGTTGTATGTATGGCCAGTTTAGTGATATATTATTTCTCTTTAGAATCAGCCATGATATTATCATGGTGCAAGCAGTTTTAGGCATCTCTAGCAATTTGTAGCTTAGCAACAACAGGCTGCCACACTAACCTGTTCATATTTTATTTATATATATATAAATAAATATATATAACTCCAGTTGATTTAATGGTTTTATTATTAGTTCTTTATTTTCTGAGCTTATATTCCACTCTCATACCTTCTATTGGTCACATCATTTTAGATCAAAAATTTGCCAAAAAGATCTGCAGACAGAGAGCTCCAGCATGCCTGCTGACGCTCACTGCTGCTGTTTGAAAAAGCGGAACAAAATTAACATAACTCTTATCAGTTTCATTGATGCTGTTCAGGAGCCTGTGAGTAGGATTTAAACCCAAGCATCATGTCAGTTTATGCCTCTACTACTTCGCAAAGCTATGAACTGCAGTAGAAACAGGACCTGAAGCTAGTCACAAGGTAAGACCACCATCTCTCTCTCTCTCTCACACACACACACACACACACCCCACTGATCCCCAAGAGGGATCTCTCTCCCCCTATTCAGGACCCACAACACTGGGAAAAGCATATAGTAGGAATCCCCCCGTTTCCCTGCAGCCAGGAAACTGTAGAGGATGGAGAAGAATCAGAAAACTCCTCCCTTCCAGAACCTGGGGAAGGGGAGTAGTTGCAGATTTATTAGACACCATTGAGCCAGACTAATGCAAATAGGTAGAGACTCCAGTCAGGGTCTAGCTACAGCACCCTGACACAATCCTGAGCTCCCTCATCCTTCTCAGCCACTATTGGCAGGTGAACCCAAGCGTCTCACCAAGACCTTAAATACTGAGGCCCCCACATCCCCATATATTTTGTATCTTCCCCTCAGACAAACAGCTGTGATAAATTTTTCAAGTCCTGCCTAAAGCGGCTTCCGGGTTCACTGGGGAAGAAGAATAAACTTAAAACTCCTATTTTTCTCCATTCCTCTCTCCACAGCTAGCCCAGCTGCCTTTCTGGCAGGCAGTTGGGATCTTTTCAAGTATTAATCATAGTTAGGAGGATTAGATTTTTTTCAACAAATGTCAATAAACGTTGATTTCAGTAGACACACAAACCGATTAAAAAGATATTTCCATTGATAATAATGGAAGCTTACAGATAGGCAAAGAAAGAAAAATACTGCTTTAGAGTAATTTAAGGCTATTTACTTTGTATACTTCGACATGCAATATTGACAAATTAGGCTTTAGTGGTTATACAGCTTTAACTTTTTGAATTTCAACATCTACTGTCATTAAAAAATTATTGTCTGATCCCCTCCATGATTTCCCACAATTGTGAAAATTTAAATAAAAAATAAAAATAAAATGCTTAAAAATGAACTTATTTATTGTCCATTGAAATTATAAAAATGTAAAAATTGAATTCTGCCAAGCCTAACCACAGTTAGCATAAAGTTGTTATTGCTGACAGACTCAGATGTATCCTGGAGACTTTTCTGAATATAAAGTCCAGAGCAGGTTAGTACTACTTTACCCAAACAGAAATAGAAGGATATGGTTCCTTTATTGAGAGTGCATCAAGTTCACTTACTCTCCTGGCTAAGGTAATCAGTATCAAAAAGGTTACCTTGAGACATAAAATAATGGCAAGGCATCTACAAGGATTCAAGAGGTTTAGTGAGGGCTTGCAGCTATGGTAACCAGATTTTCACAGTGAAAAACAGACACCTATTTCTCCTCTCTCTCTTTCCCCTTGTCTTTCAATCTACTCCCCCCCATTTCTTTTTCCTTGTCCTTCAATTCTATTATTTATTTTAATTATTTAAGTGCCATCTGGTTACTTTATAAAAACAAACAGTTTTTCATCAAGAACCATTTTAAAAAGCTTACACCACACTCAGGCCATTCAATCGCTGCATAACCCCTAGATAATAAACACCTTCCACAATTCATTTTGTTCACACAAATGCCTCTTCTCCAAATGCCAGAGGAGACGAAGATGGATTTTACAGAACTTTGGCCACACATCTGCTCTCAGCCCTTTGCTCTCTATTCCTCCTCCCTTTTCCTGCACCCCACAGATTCCCTTGTGTCCCCCCAGACCTGACACCCACAAGAGCCGAGCCACAGGACACCTCCCGCCCCAAACACCAGCCTCCCTTACTCCTCGCCACAGAGCCCAGCCGCGGGTCACCCCCCAGACACCAGCCAACACTCCCAAAAGAGCCCACCCACAGGGCAACCCAGCAGATACCAACCCCCACTCCCTATAGAAACCAGTCATAGGGAAGCCCCCCAGACACCAGCCTCCCCCCGAGCCCAGCCACAGGGCAGCCACCAGACACACACACCCCAGCCGCAAGGCAGCCCTCAGACACAAACCCCACCCCCCAGCCGTGGGGCAGCACCAGACACCAGCACCCCTCGCCCCCACAGCCCAGCCACAGGGCACCCCAGACACCAGCCCACCCACCCACCCTGATCCCAGCCACAGGGCAGCCGCCATACACTAGCTCCCCACACACACACACAGCCCAGCCACAGGGTAGCACCTGGCCCAGACACCATCACCCCCAGAGCCCAGCTGCGGGGCAGCCCCCAGACACCAGCCTCCCCCGCCACAGAATCCAGCCGTGGAGCAGCCCCTGGATACCAGTCCCCACTCCACAAAGAGCCCAGTCATGGGGCAACCCCCAGACATGACCCCCACCCCCGCACAGAGCCCAGATGCAGGGCACCCCCAAACACCAGCCCACCCCTCCACCCCAAGAGCCCAGCCATGGGGAAGCCCCCAGATCCGAGCCGAGGGCAGTGCCCTGACACCAGCCCCCTCAGCCCCAGGACAGCCACCAGACACCAGCCCCCCCCTCCACACAGAGCCGAGCCATGAGGCAGCCACCTGACACTAGACCCCCCCTCCCCACAGAGTCCAACCGTGGAGCAGCCCCTGGTATCAGTCCCCACTCCACAAAGAGCCCAGCCATGGGGCAGCCCCTAGACAAGCCTCACCCCCGCCCTGAGAGCCCAGCCACAGGTCAGCCCCTGACCCCAAGGCAGCTGCCAGACACTAGCCACCCGCCCTCCCCCCACAGAGCCCATCCAAGGGGTAACCCCCTGACACCAGCCCCCTCCTCCCGACAAGAGGCGAGCTGCAGGGCAGCCCTGAGACACCAGTCCCCACCTCCACCAGCCCCAGACATCCCCCCCACCCCCGAGAGCCCAGCTCATAGAATCATAGAACTTAAGATCAGAAGGGACCATTATGATCATCTAGTCTGAACTTCCCGCAAGATGCAAGCCACAAAAGCTGACCCACCCACTCCTGAAATAATTCTCTCCCTTGACTCAGCTGTTGAAGTCCCCAAATCCTGATTTAAAGACTTCAAGTAGCAGATAATCCTCCAGCAAGCGACCCCTGCCCCATGCTGCGGAGGAAGGGTGCTCCGCTCATTGTGAACTGGGCTCTGCAGAGTCCAGCAGCCCCTAGTGCGGCCAGAAATTCTGCAGGGGAAACAGGGAATTCTGCAACACTCTGTATTTTGCAGTAGCAAAGAATTCCCCCAGTAGTAACTTCAGAAGTGCAGCCAGTGGCCTGGGTTGGGTCAGTTGCTACCTTCAGATGGCAGCAGTGGAGATGATCAGCTTCGAGGCTCACCACTAACCACAGGCAGTGAGTCTTCAAATCCAAGTTAATCTGAGTCTATGTGCAGGGAAGAGAAATAGCCGAAGGATTTATGCAAGTGTGTGGGGGGAGCTTACTGAGAGGACAGCAGTAAAGGAAGTAGAGCGGAGAGAAGTTCAGTTGTATTCATGTAGGTAAGGCATGGGTTAGTCCCTGACTATGCCTCAGACAGACTGGCAATTTTACTGACATAGCTGGCCAGTGTGCAGGGTTTACAAAGTCGGACAAAATCCTATTTTTGTAAAGCTGATGCGGGCAATATGACAGGCCCTGAAAGCCCCACTTGCAGAATAAGTTTGTGTCCCAATGGGTTTTTTTTGACCTAACATTCTTCCCAAGCTACAACTTTTAAAGAAATAAGAAACACGTGAGCAGAAAAGACTGGAGTTTAGAAATTTAGGAGTCACAGCTCCTGAGGTTTCAAAGAAATAACTAGCAATGCAATGGATAATACGGAGTCTGTTTGGGCAATGGTCACATTGGGGAAGAAAACTACTAGAGCCTCCCCTGGGATAGTAATTGGGGTGTGCTATAGACCGCCGGGATCTAGCCTGGATATGGATAGAGAGCTCTTTAATGTTTTTAAGGAGGTAAATACTAATAGGAACTGTTTGATCATGGGGGATTTTAACTTCCCGGATATAGATTGGGAAACAAATGCTAGTAATAATAATAGGGCTCAGCTTTTCCTAGACGTGATAGCTAATGAATTCCTTCATCAAGTAGTTGCTGAACCGACGAGGGGGGATGCCATTTTAGATCTGATTTTGGTGAGTAACGAGGACCTTGTTGAGGAAATAGTTGTAGGGGACAACCTTGGCTCGAGTGATCATGAGCTAATTAGTTTCAAAATAAATGGGAGGATAATCAAAATTGCATCTGAGACTAAGGTTTACGATTTCAAAAGGGCTAACTTTACTAAATTAAGGCGACTAGTTAGGGAAGTGGATTGGACTAACATATTTAGGGATCTAAAGGCAGATGATGCCTGGGGTTACTTCAGGTTGAAGTTGCAGGAGTTGTCAGAGGCATGTATCCCGAGAAAGGGAAAACGGCTTGTAGGTAGCAGTTTTAGACCGAGTTGGATGAGCAAGCGTCTTAGAGGGGTGATTAAGAAAAAACAGAAAGCGTACAAGGAGTGGAAAATGGGAGGGATCAGCAAAGAAACCTACCTTATTGAGGTCAGAGGGTGTAAACGGAGTGGAGATTAGGGATAATCTTGGAATGGCACAATATCTGAACGAATATTTTGCCTCGGTCTTTAATGAGGCTAATGAAGGGCTAAGGAATAGTGATAGAGGGACTGATGGGAATGAAGATATGGGGGTAGACATTACGGTATCTGAGGTAGAAGCCAAACTTGAACAGCTAAACGGAAGTAAATCGGGGGACCCGGACAATCTTCATCCTAGAATATTAAGGGAATTGGCGAGTGAAATTGCAAGCCCGTTAGCGATGATTTTTAATAAATCTCTAAACTCGGGGGTTGTACCATTTGACTGGAGATTAGCTAATATAGTTCCTATATTCAAGAAGGGGAAAAAAAGTGACCTGGGTAACTATAGGCCTGTTAGTTTAACATCTGTAGTATGCAAAGTCATGGAAAAAATTTTAAAGGAGAGAGTGGTTACAGACCTTGAGGCCGATGGCAACTGGGACAAATTACAACATGGATTTACGAAAGGTAGATCGTGCCAAACCAACCTGATCTCCTTCTTTGAGAAAGTAACAGATTTTTTAGACAAGGGAAATGCGGTGGATCTAATATATCTTGATTTCAGTAAGGCGTTTGATACGGTACCGCATGAGAAATTACTGGTTAAATTGGAAAAGATGGGGATCGAAATGAAAATCCAGAGGTGGATAAGGAGCTGGTTAAAGGGGAGACTGCAGAGGGTCGTATTGAAGGGGGAACTGTCGGGTTGGAGGGGGGTTACCAGTGGAGTTCCTCAAGGTTCGGTTTTGGGTCCGATTTTATTCAATCTATTTATCGCTGACCTGGGAACCAAGAGTAGGAGTGGGCTGATAAAGTTTATGGATGACACCAAGTTGGGAGGTATTGCAAATTCGGAAAAGGATCGGATATCCTCCAGGGAGATTTGGATGACCTTGTAAACTGGAGTATTAGTAACAGGATGAAATTCAATAGTGAGAAGTGTAAGGTTATGCATTTAGGGATGACTAACAAGAACTTTAGTTATAAGCTGGGGACGCACCAGTTGGAAGTAACAGAGGAGGAGAAAGACCTAGGAGTCCTGGTTGATCGTAGGATGACTATGAGTAGGCAATGTGATGTGGCCGTTAAAAAAGCTAATGCGGTCTTGGGATGCATTAGGCGAGGTATTTCTAGTAGGGATAAGGAGGTGCTAGTCCCGTTATATAAGGCATTGGTAAGACCTCATTTGGAGTATTGTGTGCAGTTTTGGTCTCCCATGTTTAAGAAGGATGAATTCAAACTGGAACGGGTACAAAGAAGGGCCACTAGAATGATCCGAGGAATGGAAAGCCTGTCGTATGAAAGGAGACTTGAGGAGCTCGGTTTGTTTTCTTTAACCAAAAGAAGGATAAGAGGAGATATGATTGCACTCTTTAAATATATCAGAGGGATAAATACCAGGGAAGGAGAAGAATTATTTCAGCTCAGTGCTAATGTGGACACGAGGACAAACGGATATAAATTGTCAGTCAGGAAATTGAGGCTTGAAATTAGACGAAGGTTTCTAACCATCAGAGGAGTGCAATTCTGGAACAGCCTACCAAAGGAAACAGTGGGGGCGAAGGACCTCCATGACTTTAAGATTAAGCTAGATAAGTTTATGGAGGGGATGGTATGATAGGATAACTGGCTTAGTCAATAAAGTGCCACACTGGTAATTAGTACAATGGGTCAATGATAGGATATTGTTAGCCTTTTTCCAGAGGGTCTGGCTGGAGAGTCTTGCCCGCATGCTCGGGGTTCAGCTGACCGCCATATTTGGGGTCGGGAAGGAATTTTCCTCCAGGGTAGATTGGCAGTGGCCCTGGAGGTTTTTCGCCTTCCTCCGAAGCATGGGGCAGGGGTCGCTTGCTTAAGGAGTGGGTGGATCGGCTTATGTGGCCTGCATCTTGCAGGAGGTCAGACTAGATGATCATAATGGTCCCTTCTGATCTTGAATTCTATGATTCTATGAAAGAAGCTGAGACCTGAACCACTGTAGAAAAGTTCCAAAAGAGATTTTTGTGCATTTTTGATCAATACAAGCAGATTAATACCTTGATTCCTGCACCACATAAACCTTCTGATACTGAGGGATTCTCAGGTAGACAAAGGGATTCTCAATTTCAGGAGGAAATGAACAAGATCCTAAGAATATCCCGATTGCAATAAATCTTTGGTTCCAATCACTGGCCACTAACCTCTAAACATCCAGATGATTCAAGGACCCTAGCAAAGGAGGTCCTCTCATGTCTGAAGTTTCCAGGGATTAGACTGAAATCTGAAACAGGCTGGGAAGCCAAGAATTCTGAGGACAGTGAGGAGTGAGCACTTGGAGCTCTTGGAGGGAAGGATGGGAAGGCATACAGCTGCAACTTTAGGTTATTTCTCATTCCCATATCTTCCCCTCATTTGGAAGCCAATATAGAGAGCAAAAGATCAGTATTTTTCTGTTGTCCTGGGTCACTAACAAGTTCACCTAGTGAGAAACCCATTTGGTACTCAGCTCCTTGAAAACATCCAGACTGTGGCGTGGACAGTGGGTGGGCTGACATCACGGGTACTGTCTACCAGACTATCTTGGGCCTTACAATGATGAGGACCAAGGGTCAGAGTCAAAGCAGCAGCCCTTGGGTTCTGGGCTGCATGGCCTAATAGCCAGAGTCAATACAGTGGTCCTTGAGTTCAGGGCACCTTGGCCCAGTGACCAGAGTCAATACTGCGGCCCTCGAGTGCATGGTAGCATGGCCTAATGGCTAGAGTCAATATAGCAATCCTCAGGTATAGGACAGGGTGGCATAGCAGCCAGGGTCAACATAGCAGCCCTCAGGAACAGGGCAGTGTGGTCTAATGGCCAATACCTGAGTGGCTGCCACTAGGGGGGTGGCAGCCCAGGTATGGGGCCTGGACCCACCCGACTCCACCAGGCCCAGACCCAGGGCCCTAACAGTGGAGGAGTGGTCTGCCACTGGGTCAGCAGGGAATCCCACCAAAGCCCGCTGACCTCACACAGGTGGGAGATACCAATCGCTCACCCTCCCTGGGTCACTTCCTACCACGCTTCGTGAAGCTGCAGTCCATGGGGCATCAGGATCTCTGGTCTCCTTAGCACAGGTAATTCCCTGGGGCTCCATTGGCCACATATCTCCAATCCGGATGTCAGGATTGCCAGCTCCCGCAAGCAAGGGCTGTGACAGCTCCTCAGCTGGAGCCTCCACCAAAGGTCCTTCCTCTCCAGCATTCAGCCCAGACTGAGCCAAGCTGCTCCCTTTTATACTAGCATAGCACTTGGAGCATGCCCAGTATGGCCTGAGGGGTGGGACTTCCTCCACCCATAGTGTGAGGTATGCACACCCCATCACACTGACCTAATTCTCAATTGCTCAGTAATGGGTCTCGATGACCGTGCCAGTTAGTTCGAAGGTTCATTTTGCCCTGTATGTAGATAGCTTTCATCAACAGGCCTTGGTCAGCAGGAATAAGATCCTGGTGGCTACTTCAGTTCAGAACCTGCTCTTATTCCTCCATGCCAGTCTATGTAAGCCTTTTGTTTGTTTGTTTGTCATGGTCATGAATCTGTATGTGGTAGAGTGCTCCCCTGTAATGACAGCTACCAGCACATTATCCGTGCTTTAGTATTTTCCATAGTCTGGAAGCTGCCAGATATACTCCACTTTAGATTTCATGAAAGGTTATTGGCAAAAACCATTGATGCCAGAATCCAGGAAGACAACTCCACCTAACTCACCGCAGTCTGTGACCAAAGAAAAGGGGTTTCCCAACTAATAATACCATAGGGAGTCCAAAGCCCATTTTATTGCCAGTGCTTCCTTCTCTATGATGGACTATGTTTTCTCGAGGGAACAGCTTCTGACTTATATAAAGTAATGGGTGTTCTTCTCCCTCAATCTCCTTCAAAGGGACTGCCCCTAGACCCATGTCTGAAGCATCAGTTTGCAGGATAAATCCGTTTGAAAAGCCTGGATTAAAAAGGATCAGCTCCTGCAATGTCTTGAAAGCCTTATCATCCGACCACTCAAACCTTCCTTTCTTTATAAGGTCTGGGAGGGAGGCTGCAATTGTGGGAAATCCTGGCATGAGGCCAATAGTATCTGCCAGACCCACTAAGCACTGGATTTGTTTTTTTGTGTGGGCACTGGACAGCTGTCAACACTTGGACATTACTCACTGGTGGCTGCAGACAGCCCCCTCCCACGGTGTACCCCAAAAAGGTGACTTTGTAGTTCCCTATTTTATGTTTTTCCTGGGTAGTTTTAGGCCAGCATGTGCGAGGGCCTGGAGCACTGCTCCAAACTGCTTTATGTGGGTATCCCACTCCGGACTGTAGATGATGTCATCCAGGTGGGTGACTACATACTGCCCATTCCAGTTGTAGTACCCAGTCCATTAGCCCCTGGTGTGTCTCCTTTGTGATATCCAAGTAGCTGAGGATGGTGGCCTTAATTCTGGGCTAATCCTGAGTAGTCACCAGGTTGATCTCCCAGTAGACCAGCTGGGAACATTCGGTCAGATGAGGGGAGCCAACAAGATGGCCCAATACTCCGGGGCCACCATGTTGGTACCGCCACCCACTCTAATGTCATAAGGAATGCCTCAGGGTCATCACCAGGGCCCATTTTCATATACTTCACCAGGATCGATGCAGCCGATGGGGCTGGGTTTTAGGTCTGTGCTGTTGGATTCCCTGTTGCCCCCCTCCCCCCCCGGAAAAAGGACAGCATTTATTGCACTAGGTGTTGCTGCAAATGCTTTTGCTGGGCTACTAGATCACTAATCAATTGTTGCTGCTGTTGTGCCATCTGCTGTTGTTATTGAGTGGCCAACTGTTGCAGCAACTGTTACCGTTGCTGCTTGGCAAACTGAGGGTTCTCCACAACCCATTTTAATAATCTATCGAGGTCCATTATTTTTAACCAATATCATTTTCCCTTATCCCAAGGGCTAGCAACATGTCCATATTCTCCACCAATTGTCATGAATCCGTACATGGTAGAGCTTCTCCTTTAGGAGATGCATGTGGTGCGCTCACATGTGAGTCTAATTACTCCCACCCCAGTGGGTGCTGCAGAGTGTGTCTTTCTAGACAACCAGTGCTCAAACCTTCAGTCCCTCTCTCAGGGTCTCAGGTGAAACAACAAATAGTCTACAGTGAATAAACAAAGTTAAACCAAAGAAAGAAAAAGAAAAACCAGCGGACAGCTCCTTTCAGGGAGATGGGCCCCTCTTCCTTCAGAGGGCTCTGGGAATTCCAAAGCATACTCCAGAGATCACTGGGGCTCCAGTTTAAGTCTCACTCTTTTCCCCCTTTTTGTTCACAGAACTTGGGAGCAGATTCCCTGAGGGCAGAGGCTCTGCAGGCAGCCAGCCCTCTCTTCGGGGTTGGAGAAGTTCAACAGCCTGTTCCCTTTCCAGGGGTGCCCTCATCTGATCACAGTTTCCTCCTCTTAACTCCTTCAGTCCTGGCCTGATCTGTAGATGCACAGGGACAGCGCCACTCCAGCTCAAAATAGCTCCTTAACGTCTTCCATGCTAGTGCGGAGTGTGTGTGCCCTGTCACAGTCACGTTTGATATGCCAGGCTGAGACACTGCGGAATTTCATGAAGGACTCTACACTATTTACAACCATCTTTAGCTCCAACAAACTGATATTGTGATGAATTTCCCCAACAGGATCGTTTTTCTTGATTTTGGCTCTACTCCAAACAAAAAGAGTCTGCCAGGGATTTTCCCTGAGCTGGTTCATTTTTTATTTCCACCATTTCTGGGAGAAACAGGGGCAGACACGGCAGAGCCAATACAATTAGAGATCGGATCAACAGGTTGATCACATTTAGGATCTTGATTAACTTCTCTTGAGAAAATAGGAGCCTTCTATGTCTTAGGGAACTATCTGATGAATAATGTTTTTCAAAAAGGAACAAGGGAACTCTTTTGCAGGTCAATAATGAAATCATGACATAATCACTAAGGAGTCATCCTGATTGTGTGGAGTACTACACAACAGTACCTTTATCTTAATCTTTGCTGACTCAAACAGATCATCAGGATGACCATTAGATTTGATCACAGCAGCGATGACACACAAAACAGTACTGCTGATATTGTAATCATAGAATATCAGGGTTTGAAGGGACCTCAGGAAGTCATCTAGTCCAACTCCCTGCTCAAAGCAGGACCAATCCCCAGACAATGTAATGACCTGAAGCACAGACCAAACAAATTTTGCTTGTCCTTCTACTTCAAAATGGAGGAAGTGTTGGTGTCATTGTCGTATGGGCACATGGAGACAGGCTTCCTTCAGGTCAGCTGGACATGTGTGGTCTGGACAACTACATTCTGGACCAGGAGAACCAGTTTTTCCCATATCCAACTAGGCCTTCATGACCAATAGGGTTAGTGTGGCTAGGTCAAGCATTAAGGAGAAACCTTGCTGTCTTTTGGATACTATAGGAAACTGGAGTAAAACCTTTAGAATCTCTTTATGGGAATCATCAGAATTAAAGCCCCTCCCGCCCCCAAGTCCAGAAGTACTGCATCCACTATTACCTTTATATCTTTTACTATTATTATCTAGGAAGGCTTGGCTTATTCCCCTCCCAGATCAGGTGGGGAGCAGGAGTTTGAGAAACTAGGAAAATCAAGGTGAGGGGCTCCTGAAATTTTAAGAGCTCCTATAATTTCAGGAGCTCATATATTAGATGTGCCAAAAAAAAATTTTTTTAAATTGAAATCTCAGCCTTCTCCTTAAATCCTTGAAGTTCCTGGGCTAACAATGATTCTTTGTTTGGGAGTGTTCTCCCAAGAGCTACTCAGGGAGAGCTGTGCTGACTTGTACTTCCACCTTTTCATCTTCTCTGTATGTATAAATAGCTTCTGTCTGTGTCTTCCACTCTATGCATCCGAAGAAGTGAGCTGTGGCCCATGAAAGCTTATGCTGAAATAAATTTGTTAGTCTCTAAGGTGCCACAAGTACTCCTGTTGTTTTTGTAATAGGAAAGTAATTTTTGGTACATTTTAGTGAAAGAACTGGTGATTAAGTCTAGGTCAAAAATTTATGTTGCTCTAACCTCTCCTTCCATTGTGCAGTGAGTTATTTATAATTTACTATTTTTCCCAAGTGATTCTGGTGTAAGAAAAAATATTGCTCTCTTCTTTCATTTCATTTTAAACCAATCCCATTTGGTTAAGGAGGAGAGAGTTTCTCAATCTCTCTCAAGCAGATTAGGTCAGCAGTGAAAAGACCAGTATAATACAACTCAGATGATTATACTGGAGAATTTTCAGAGAGGAATTCCTTCTGATGATATGGCATCTAGGCTGATAAGAATGATCTTCCAAGGACAAAGCAGTATTGTGAGTTTTGACCTGATTTTGTTTCAGATTATGGTTCTTGGAGGAGAAAGATCTGCGATAGTCTCAGGTCTGAGGAATACTGACTTCAACACTTGGCAAGGGGTGGCTTTTGGAAAGTAAATGTAGCTTCCTAGCCCAAGAGCAATTTGAGAGCTGTAGTTTACAGCTCCAAAGGGATGGAGAGGTCATCTTCTGTACCCATGTGTTGTATCAAGTTTGGGACATCCCCAAGAAAGGATGTAGACTTTGTACAATCATTCAAGTCTTCTTTTGAGTTAAAGTTTAAACTATTGAGGTAAAAGATGATGGCTTGTCTGAGGACAAGCTTGGCCACAATACTGCGTAACCTTTTGTATATACAGCCTGTAGCTTAGTTACATGGCCTAGCCAGAGAGGCTGATGAGTAAAGACCCTGAGGAGAAGATAAGAGAGCTGGGGAATGAGAACAGGAGTGGAGCACAGCAATTAGACCTCACCCACATTAGCAGTTTGTTATGCCATTTGTGGGCATTTTCTTCCCACAGCACCAACCTTGGCATCACTCTTCACAGAATCATAGACTTTAAGGTCAGAAGGGACCATTATGATCATCTAATCTGACCTCCTGCACAATGCAGGCCACAGAATCTCAACCACCCACTCCTGTATCAAACCTGTGTCTGAGCCACTGAAGTCCTCAAATCATGGTTTAAAGACTTCAAGATGCAGAGAATCTTCCACGCTGCAGAGGAAGGCGAAAAACCCCCAGAGCCTCTGCCAATCTGCCCTGGAGGAAAATTCCTTCCCAACTCCAAATATGGCGATCAGCTAAACCCTGAGCATGTGGGCAAGACTCACCAGCCAGACACCCAGAAAAGAATTCTCTGTAGTAACTCAGCTCCCACCCCATCTAATCCCATCACAAGCCACTGGGCATATTTACTGCTAATAGTCAAAGACCAATTAATTGCCAAAATTAGGCTATCCCATTATACCATCCCCTCCATAAACTTATCAAGCTTAGTCTTGAAGCCAGATGTGTCTTTTGCCCCCACTACTCCCCTTGGAAGGCTGTTCCAGAACTTCACTCCTCTGATGGTTAGAAACCTTTGTCTAATTTCAAGTCTAAACTTCCTGATGGTCAGTTTTTATACATATGTTCTTGTGTCCACATTGGTACTGAGCTTAAATAATTCCTCTCCCTCCCTGGTATTTATTCCTCCGTTATATTTATAGAGGGCAATCATATCTCCCCTCAGCTTTCTTTTGGTTAGGCTAAACAAGCCAAGCTCTCTGAGTCTCCTTTCATATGACAAGTTTTCCATTCTTCAGATCATCCTAGTAGTCCTTCTCTGTACCTGTTCCAGTTTGAATTCATCCTTCTTAAACATGGGAGACCAGAACTGCACACAGTATTCCAGATGAGGTCTTACCAGTGCCTTGTATAACGGTACTAACACCTCTTATCTCTACTGGAAATATCTTGCCTGATGCATCCCAAGACCGCATTAGCTTTTTTCACGGCCATATCACACTGGCTGCTCATAGTCATCCTGTGATCCACCAATACTCCGAGGTCCTTCTCCTCCTCTGTTACTGTTATAAGATGGGGATGCATCAGTTGGAAGTAATTCTTGTTATTAATCCCTAAATGCTTGACCTTGCACTTTTCTTGAATGGCATACTAGTAGGTCTGTGAGTAAGCAATCTGCTGAGTTTGTACAAGTAGCACTGTTCATGAAGACCTTTCTGCAGCTACATTTGGAACAAGGAGATAGATCAGCCGCTCAAGGTCCCAGAGCGGTAAAATGGCATCCCTTTGAAATACTACTGAGATGTACAGATGTGGGGGTGGGTGGGGTGGTGAACAGGCCAGTGGCAGGCTGGGGAGTCAGGGTGAGCCAGCGGTAGGGGGTGGAGGCAGCGGCAGAAGTTAAGAAGACAGCTGCAGGCAGGCAGGTGAGCTGGCGGCAGGGGAGAGGGGGATGAGGAAGCGAGCGGGCAGCGGAGGGTGAGTAGGCGAGCGGGGGGGGGGGGAGATGACGAGCTGAGCGGGTGGGCAGTGGGGGGGGCAGATGAGGCAGGAGAGGGGGCTGAGGAGGCGAGTGGGCAGAGGGGGGTGAGTAGGCGAGCCGGGAAGGCGGGATGATGAGCCAAGCGGGTGGGCAGTTGCAGGGGGGCAGGTGAGCCAGCGGCAGGGGAGGGGGGGCTGAGGAAGCAAGCACGCAGCAGGGGGTGAGGAGGCGGACCAGGGGTGGTCGGGGGGGGATGATGAACTGAGCGGGCGGGCAGTGGCAGGGGGCTGGTGCGCCGGGGGTGGGGGAGGGGGGCTGAGGAGGTGAGTGGGCGGCGAGGGGTAAGCAGGCGAGCCAGGGGTGGGAGGGGATGATGAGCCGAGCAGGCAGGGTGGCTTTATACTTGGGGGGGAAGGGGATGGAGGCGAGCAGTGAGTTGGTGGCTGACCTGTTCTACTGATCTTCTCTCTCATAAAAATTGGTCCTTTTTGCTGCTTTTTTCTGGGCTGGGGGTTGTCCCAATGCTGCAAAGAGGGTGTTCCCAAAGGAAGGTGCTTGCTTCTAACCCCCGAGGCCGTCAGTATGTCTGCTCTTCTCTAGTCAGCCCAGTTGACAAGTCTGATTGTCCTTGGTCCGGCTCCCAGCCCCTCTCCAAGGGTTGCAGCTGTCTGGAGGTGCCTGCCTTCCATGCCTTCCTCATTCACACCTCATTCATTCAACAGGGCAACTGATTACAAAGTGGGGGAAGATCTTGTTCTACTTCTAGAAAAATACATTTTTCTTTTACCTTAATTATACTACCGTAGGGGCCCGCTATAACATATTACCAAGGATCAATACCACTGTTTTGGGGGGGGTGTTTCCGCAGGGTTGGGCAGCGCTGGGGTGGAGAGAGTGTTTTGGGGGGGCTGGGCGGCACTGGAGGGGGAGGGGGTTGTGGGGGCGGGGGGAAGGGTTCGGCCCTCAGCTATTTTCTTGGGAGTAATATGGCCCTCATAGACTCAGACTAAGGTCAGAAGGGACCATTATGATCATCTAGTCTGACCTCCTGCACAATGCAGGCCACAAAATCTCACCCATCCACTTCTATAACAAACCCCTAACCTATGTCTGAGTTACTGAAGTCCTCAAATTGTGGTTTGAAGACCTCAAGGTGCAGAGAATCCTCCAGCAAGTGACCCGTGCCCCATGCTGCACAGGAAGGCGAAAAACCTCCAGGGCCTCTGCCAATCTGCCCTGGAGGAAAATTCCTTCCCGACCCCAAATATGGTGATCAGTTAAACCCTGAGCATGTGGGCAAGACTCACCAGCCAGCACCCAGGAAAGAATTCTCTGTAGTAACTCAGATCCCACCCCATCTAACATCCCATCACAGACCACTGGGCATACTTACCTGCTGATAATCAAAGATCAATTGCCAAAATTAGGCTATCCCACCATACCATCCCCTCCATAAACTTATCAAGCTTAGTCTTAAAGCCAGATGTGTCTTTTGCCCTCACTATTCTCCTTGGAAGGCTGTTCCAGAACTTCACTCCTCTAATGGTTAGAAACCTTCATCTAATTTCAAGTCTAAACTTCCTAGTGTCCAGTTTATATCCATTTGTTCTTGTGTCCACATTGGTATTAAGCTTAAATAATTCCTCTCCCTCCTTGGTATTTATTCCTTTGATATATTTATAGAGAGCAATCATATCTCCTGTCAGCCTTCTTTTGGTTAAGCTAAACAAGCCAAGCTCTTTGAGTCTCCTTTCATAAGACAGGTTTTCCATTCCTCGGATCATCCTAGTAGCCCATCTCTGAACCTGTTCCAGTTTGAATTTATCCTTCTTAAACATGGGAGACCAGAACTGCACACAGCATTCCAGATGAGGTCTCACCAGTGCCTTGTATAATGGTACTAACACCTCCTTATCTTTACTGGAAATACCTTGCCTGATGCATCCTAAAACTGCATTAGCTTTTTTAATGCCATATCACATTGGCGGCTCATAGTCATCCTGTGGTCAACCAATACTCCGAGGTCCTTCTCCTCCTCTGTTACTTCCAACTGATGTGTCCCCAATTTATAACTAAAATTCTTGTTATTAATCCCTAAATGCATGACCTTGCACTTTTCACTATTAAATTTCATCCTATTACTATTACTCCAGTTTACAAGGTCATCCAGATCTTCCTGTAGGATATCCCGGTCCTTCTCTGTGTTAGCAATACCTCCCAGCTTTGTGTCATCCGCAAACTTTATTAGCACATTCCCACTTTTTGTGCCAAGGTCAGTAACAAAAAGATTAAATAAGATTGGTCCCAAAACTGATCCCTGAGGAACTCCACTAATAACCTCCTTCCAGCCTGGGTAACCTCCTTCCAGCCTGCTTTACGAGTTGTGCAGGCCTGAATCAGACCGTAACTCCTCCAATAAATTACAAAAAGGGAGAGAGAATTCACAGCAAGAGAAAGATGGAAGGAAAGTGAAAAAAGGCTCTCCTAAACCTGAGCTTCAGTTCATCTGCAAATTTGACACCATCAGCTCAGGATTAAACAAAGACTGTGAATGGTTAGCCAACTACAAAAGCAGTTTCTCTTCCCTTTGTGTTCACACCTCAACTGCTAGAAGAGGGCCTCATCCTCCCTGACTGAACTAACCTCGTTATCTCTAGCCTGATTTTTGCTTGCATATTTATACCTGCCTCTGGAAATTTCCACTACATGCATCCAACAAAGTGAATATTCACCCACAAAAGCTCATGCTCCAATATGTTTGTTAGTCTATAAGGTGCCACAGAACTCTTTGCCGCTTTTACAGATCCAGACTAACACGGCTACCCCTCTAATACTCTCCTAAACCTACTAGTCATAGGACCCACCAGCAAGTGCTATAGGTAATGCTCTGGTAAGACGACCGGTCCTCACTTGCAGATGCTCAGATTCTTATCAGAGTGCTGTTCCTGAACATTGCTTGGAAGGTCACTTTTATACCCAGGTCTCTAGCTAGTTGGCTTCTGATAATGTCACTTTTCAAACTTCAATAACAAAGGTTTTTAGAAGACCTACTCACTGGATGGGTGTAGTACATGGCATGTACCAGCCTGCCAAGTCTCAGTTTTAACTAAAATTCAATTTCTTTTTTAGTTGAAAGTAGAAAGAGGAGCACTGAGCTTTTAAAAAATAAATAAGTAAATAAATAAATACTGTTTCTGTCAACTAAAAAGACATCTAAGGTGACATAGGCCTGGTCTACACTACAAACTTTTACTAGTAAAACATGCTTTATTTTGGCACATCCTTGTGAGCATCCATACTCAATTTTGAGTCCTACTGGTAAAACTCTGACTTTCTGATCAAATTAAGCCACGTCCCCAAATGACAGAAGCCACCTACCAGCCCTGTTCCACCAATAAAATGCCTGTGTCGACACTGCATTCATAAAAACAGTCTTCCAGCACAGTCCCACAAATGCCCCTCCCCCTGCTCTGGCCACAGTTCTGCTCTTTGCTGCCCACTGACTGGAAGGAAGCCTTTGAAAATCCCAGAGTTTTTTTGCAACGCTTCTCTTCCTGATAGCCCGCCTGGCTCCATCTGAAGCTGCAGGAAAGCCACGTGCTGCTGCCTGGTCCAGGAAAGAAGTCTTGGTTTGTGTCTGCCTGTGGGGAGAAGAGGCAGTGCAAGCCCAGCTGAGGAATATCCTCAGAAATAATTTGGACATTGCAGAGAAGATGTCGCAGTTGGGATACAAGAGGGATGAGCAGTGTGACAGACTGAAAATTTCCTGCAATATCCTGAGTGAACTTTATTGAATTAAGTTAAACCTTACTGAATTTGTTTTAAATATCTTTGAAGTTCACTGTATTAAAATACAGTTGTATATGTATTATTGTATGTACTTCCATGTGACAAGTAAATAGGAGAACAACAGGGGCATTTCATTTCAGAAAGGGGAACTACACAAAAATGAGGAAGCTAGTTAAACAGAAATTAAAAGGTACAGTCCCAAAAGTGAAATGCATGCAAGCTGCATGGAAACTTTTTAAAAGCACCATAATAGAGGCTCAAATTAAATGTATACCCCTTAAAAAACACAAGAGGACCAAAAAAAGTGCCACCATGGATAAACCACAAAGTAAAGGAAGCAGTTAGAGGCAAAAAGGCTTCTTTCCTACTGAGAAAAATAGAAAGGAGTATAAACTCTGGCAAGCCAAGTGTAAAATAATAATTAGGTAGGCCACATACAGCAACTAGCCAAAGACTCAAAAAATAACAGCAATTTTTTTTTAAGTGCATCAGAAGCAGGAAGCTTGCTAAACAATCTGTGGAGCCAGTGGATGATTGAGGTGCTAAAGGAGCACTCAAGGAAGATAAGGCCACTATGGAGAAACTAAATGAATTATTTGCATCAATATTCACTGCAGAAGATGTGAGGGAGATTCCCATATCGGAGCCATTCTTTTTAGGTGACAAATCTGAGGAACTGTCCCAGATTGAGTTGTCATTAAGAGGCAGCTTTGGAACAAATTGATAAATTAAACAGTAATAAGTCACTAGGACCAGAAGGTATTCATCCAAGAGTTATGAAGGAACTCAAATTGCAGTACTACTAACTATGGTATGTAACCTATCATTTAAATCAGCTTCTGTACCAGATGGCTGGAGGATAGCTAATGTGACACCAATTTTTAAAATAATTCTGGAGGCAATCCTGGGAATTACAGGTTGGTAAACCTAATTTCAGTATCAGGCAAATCGGTTGAAATGATAGTAAAGAACAGAATTATCAGAGACACAGATGAACATGATTTGTTGGGGAAGAATCAACATAGCTATTGTAAAGAGAAATCATGCCTGAGGGTGTCAACAAACATGTGGACAACAGTGCTCCAGTGGATATAGTGTACTTGGACTTTCAGAAAGCCTTTGACAAGGTCCCTTACCAAAGGCTCTTAAGCAAAGTAAGCAGTCATGGGATAAGAGGGAAGGTTCTCTCATGGATCAGTAACTGGTTAAAAGATAGAAAAGAAAGGGTAGGAATAAAGGGCCAGTTTTCGGAATGGAGAGAGGTAAATAGTGGTGTCCCCCAGGTGTCTGTACTGGGACCAGTGCTGTTCAACATATTCATAAACAATCTGGAAAAGGGATAAAAAGAACTAGATAAATTCATGGAGGATGGGTCCATCAATGGCTATTAGCCAGGATGGGCAGGGACGCAACACCATGCTCTGAATGTCCCTAAGCCTCTGACTGCCAGATGCTGGGAGTGAACACCAGGGGATGGATCACTCAATGATTGCCTGTTCTGTTCTTTACCTCTGAAGCACCTGGCATTGGCAACTGTCGGAAGACAGGATACTACACTAGATGGACTATTGGTCTGACCCAGTATGGCCGCTCTTACGTTCCTAAGGTTGTCACATCTCCAGAGAAGCCTCCTCCTGGAAAAGTACATATACTTCCTCAGATTGGATTCTCCAAGGACCAACAGACAAAGGAAAGGCTTCCGGATAAACAGCCTTGTTTAAAACTGGCTCTTGGCCTTGTTTCTGATCCAGCAAACAGACAGTTTCCCTGGTCCACAGAGGGCCCCAACCTTAAGGTAGGACTGGGTGCTTGTTCTGAGCTGAAGCTGTGATGAACCAGTAACCATAAGGAATCCTCTTGGGTGGTGTACTGAAGGACTGCTCCTGCCAGAATCCATGTTAGGGTTGAGGGTAATTCTGGTAAGCTTAGTAGCATGTGTGTAGGTTCTTCTATTGTTTTAATACATTTTCTCTCTAATGCTTTTCACTTCAAGAATAAGCAAGCTTGGACAGAAAGAACTGTGTAGCAACCTGTAACTGCAGAAATGACACCTGCCTGTCTCTGAAGAGAAAGCAAGCAGGTGTCCTTGGGCAACCTATCTGTGCTGGGAAATCCACAATGAAGGCAGGGAACTGTGCAGCCTGGAAATTCTCTGTTCAGAAGGGAGAGGAGCCTAAGAGTGGGTGTTAGTGGGCTACTGCCAAAACACAGAGGCCAAAAGAAAATCTGGGACTGGCCTCCATACTTGCCACTTCTCTGAGGCACTGGATGCCATACTTTGCGGGGACCCCATCACCACTCCACAAGTGACAGTGGACACCTCACGAGACCCAGAAGAAGGAAGCTGTGACACAGAGACCTCTTGGCAAAGGGTCCTCTGTTCTTTAAAACAACTCTCATCTCAGACCTGACAAACTCACTACACCAAACATATCCTGCAGAATATTTATCCATAAAGAGTTACATGTTAGGAATCTAAAGAAACTTCATGACTTGTCAAGATTCATATTTTTTGTAAGATGTGCATACAGGAAATATATAAGAAATAATATATTTATTCTGAAAGTATACTTTATGGACTCGGAGTAAAAGTTAGTCACCAGTGGATACAATGTTTTGGTGATGGCTCACTGCAGCAGGACAGAGTTGTCACGCTGCCCTGGTTAGGCGGTGATGTAACGCAAGGCTCAACTGTCTAGCCTTGCTCCATTGCAAAGCTATCAATGGAAAACCCTCAGAGACAATTGCAAACAATTGAAACTGCTTGTAGGTAAAAAAGGAACATTACAAAGAAGAGCTGCTTTGGTTATATATACACTGACCTGTGATTCGTTCAGGAGTAATCAGCACCTTACATTTAGCTTTTAAGTTATTTAAAATGTTTTTAAGAAGTTCTTTCATTATTTATTACTGCTCAATAAAATTGTTTTTAGTAAAAATCATGATTTATTTACTGTATTACAAATCAGGCACGTGACATCATCCGCACCCCTCCCACCAGATTTACAACAAGCATTTACACTTATTAAAATTCATATACAAGCAAAGTACAGTTTACTTACAAAGTGTCACAATAGCAAAGCAGCATGCTGCAATACTATGGCACAATGTTAGAGTTCTTTTAAGGCCTCCCATGCAGCACCTGTGAACAGCCTGACAGCATGGATGCACTCTGATAGTTGCCCTTGTGGCTGGCTGTTAAAGATCAGCAGACACTCCTTTCCACCTCACTGGTAACATTTCTCCCTTTGCTTCACAAGTATTATGTAAAATACAACATACAACAATAGGAAAATTTGGCTCACAGAGATCCAGCCTAATCATGAGGCACCTCCAACGTCCTTTCAATCTACTAAATGCACATTCAACAGTCATCATCCTGCACCTGCTCATGTGGTAGTTAGATCTTTCCTTGCTGCCATCCGGGTTCCTGCTGCACGGTTTCTGACCCAGGGAAGCAAACAGTAAGCTGGGTCACTGAGAATCACGGTTGGCACTGCAACCCCACCAATGTTAATATATCAGTCAGGGGAAAATGTCCTTGCTTGCAGCTTTTCAAGAAGTCCTATACTTCTCAAGATGTAAGCACAATGCACCTTCCATGACCACCCAATGTTCACATCAGTGAAACATCCCTGGTGATCCACCAACGCTTGCATAACCATGGAGAAATACCCCTTCTATTTATAGTCTCAAAAACAAGGTGTGGCGGGGTGTCAGAATGGGGATATGTGTCCTATCATCTCTCCACAGTTTGGGAAACCCACTGCATAGAATTATTTCCTAAACATTGCCCAGATTGAGTCACAGTCCTTGGCAGCAGGACGTGCTAAATGGCTTTGCACATTTAGATGATGACAGCCCTACTGAAGATTTTTCAACGTCAAACTGATTTCCACAGATCAACAGCGGTCTGGGATGGCAAGATTCTAGGGTGCGATCGTCACCCACTTTTCCACTGTCAAAAGCTGCTCTCATTTTGGTATCTCTGCACTGGAGGACTGGATAAAGGTCAGTGCACAACTTTAGGAATGTGGCCTTCCACATGTGAAAAATTTGCATCCATGGCTGATCATCCCAAATTTGCATCACGATCTGATTCCACCACTTGGTGCTCATCTCACAGACCCAGAAATACCACTCCACTGCATGTACCAGGTCGGAGAATGCCTGCAGCAGCCGGCAGTTGTCAGTCACTATCTGCATCATCCACGCCTTCCTTGGTATTCTCATTTTCGCTGCTGCATGGCTGGCACTGTGGTAGCTGTTGAAGTGCCACAAACACAGAAGAATTTGGTGCCCAGTCTCTAAAACAGACATGAGAACTCCACTGATCTGTTCAGCAGCCATGCTTCTGCCAGCAAGATGGCAAAAAGATTGAAAAGTAGCATGAGGAAGAACAGATTTTGGGATGTAAGAGAGGAACTTTGGGAATTTTATAAATGGCACAAAAAGAGAAGATTACCGTATCAAAGGGAATTGTGGGTGTTTCACCCCAAGCTCCCACAATTCCCTGAGAGGAGTGCTGGTATCCCCCAATGCACTCCAAAAACCTCCCACAAGAAAACACACTGGACAGTGGCACAGGAACACTGGGCTGCCTACCCACAGTGCCCCATACTATCTTCTGATGATAAAACCACTCTCAGTGAGGACATGTGGCACTAGCAAAGGCAGTCAAGCACGCATGTGCTCTAGCAGTACTGCAATGCAGAGAGCTGTATGTAGACAAAAATGCTACTGATAAAGCTTTCAAGCGTAAACATGGACTCAGATTATAGCTGGAGAAGATATTTGTGATGGGGTGTAATCCCCACACTGGCCCTGCAAAAGCTGAATTAGACCCAGTAGGTCAAATCAGCCAATTAAGTTGCAAACTGGGGAGCTTTAGGCTGTGTGGAGGGAGCTAATTAAAAGGACGCTCACCTGTGAGGGGACAGGAGTGGATTCTATAAAGCCAGGAGGCCCGCAACAGTGTAAGGAGCCTGCAGTCCCTCTGCCTGAAGTAGGGGAGAAGCAGCATGGTAGGAAGGAGTCCAGGGGTAAGAACAGTAAGGTTGGGGTAGATGCAGACCTTAACTGTTTACTAGAGGGCCCCGGGCTGGCCCCCAGAGTAGAGAGTGGGCCTGGGTTTCCCTGCCAACAGGTATTACTAAGGGTAGTGGATACGAGGCCTGTTGGCGTCACTGCGGGAACGACACAGTCAGGGCAGCAGGTGTGAGGGCTGCCTGATGCTGCTTCTGGAGAGAACCATAAACGACCAACCTGGAAGGGGAAACTGCTGAGTAACTTGGCCAGACAGTGAAATCCCGAAGAGGAAGCTGCAGCTCCCGCAGTGAAAAAGAGGGCACAGAGTGAGAAAGAGACAATGACAAAGTGCAACCGCAGGAAGGGGCGTCAGCTTCACAGAGCTAATACCCAGAACCACCAGGAGGAGGCACCATCTGGCAGTGTAGACGACCCCATCACAATTGGTGGTGAATGTGGGCATGATAGTCATCCCTGACAAAAGGGATCAGTGACAGACTGTGCATGATGAGCACCCCAAGGTTAGGGCTTAGAGACTGAAAGGAAGTCGAAACTTGACAAAGGGGCCATAACAAAGAAAGAACCCCTAAGGGAAAGAGAGATGGCAATTCCTACAGTACAGACTTCTTTTGCTGAAGGAAGTTATCCCCTACCAGAGTTGATGCCGGAGGTGCTACTCTCACAGACAGGAGATCATAAGCAACAAGGAGAGGTCCATGCTATATGGGGACAGATACTGGAAAATCAGCAGAGACTGTGGGAGACCCAAGTATACTTACAGGACTATTTGGTGAGAGCAGCTGATCAACACCAGCAGCTGTATAAAATCCTACAAGAGGGAAGTTGGAGAGGTTGTAAGGGCCAGGTGCTCCAGGACTAGGAGGCCAGAGGCCAGTGCAGAAGGCATTATAGCTGTGAGTGCAGGAAACACCTGAAGAGAGGGTACCCCTATTTATATAGAGAAAAAAACTCTGCGACAATCCTATACACCAAGTTTTTGCCTAATGCAGGTTAAATCAGCCACGTTACAAATTTCACAATACCCAGCTTAATACTGTAAAGGATATGGTGCAGCTAGCCCTGAACTGCGCCAAATACATCAGATATCATAAACAATAATTCTGAACACACTGATTAAGCCCTTTCCCACAGCACTGCACAGTACACACTGCATTCCAAGTTCTCAATATGCTGTAAGTTTCTGTATTAAAAATGGATAGCTGCATTGTAGGTGGTGTCAGAGTGTGGACGGAAAAGGGAAGTTTACATCAGGATAGTGCAGTAGTCAAACTGGCCATCACCTCCCTGCCTTTATACCAGTGGTTCCCAAACTTTAACAACCTGTGAACTCCTTTCATTAAAATGTCAAGTCTCGTAATCCCCCTCCTAAAAATGAATATTTCCAGGGATTTTCTCCTTTATCTGAGTATAAATTATAAAAGCAATGATCTTGGGAATATAAAATTTGTTTTTATAACATGCTTATTACACACTATTATTAATTATTATTTATTATTACAGTATTTTTATTACATTATGAAAATGGCAACACTCTTCCAAGATCTCACTTTCGTAGCTTGTATCACTTTGAATAAGCTTTTTATAAGACAAGGCTCCCGTGTTTCATCAAGGAGTATCAGATGTGAAACAGCATGAAGGTATCTAAGAAGCCAACTCAAAGAGTTCCTCCTACACAAGCATTCAGGTCTTGAGCAGTCCAGGCAAACAACACACGTTACAACAAAGCTTAAACTTGTTCTTCATCATAATTTTAAAAACAATACTAGCTGCCTATTTAATTTTAAAAACAGCAAAAAAATATCCAACTCCCTTTCCATTTCTTATAAGGAGTCTTGAAGTTTAAATCTCCTCAGTGTGACAGACATGCTTGCTTCGATCTGCTTAGATCTTGGAAGTCCAGGGGCTCCAGTCTGCTGGTCCTGTCCCTAGGGACCGCTCTGTCCGCCATTAGGGAATTCCCCCCCCCAGACCCGCCTGTAACATTTCACAAACCCCAGTTTGAGAACCACTGCTCTAGACTCTCCAAACCCTCAAAATGCTACTGTTAAAAAAGAGAGAGGAAAAAAAAAAGGTACCTTGCCTGATGCTCTGACCACATCTAGCATATCTAGCTTTGGCTTCCCCACACCTTTATATCTTTTAAATTTGAGCTCCAGACCTGACCTTTACCTTCAAAGCCCTTCACAATTCGGCACTTCCCACTGAACTGATTTTACCCCTCAAAGCACACAATGAGCCACCTCCCTAGTTGCATTTCCCAGTGTCACCTCCTGGCCTTTTTCCTTGCTGCTGTTCACACCCAGCTCACCATGCCTCATCTTCTTTCTCAAGACTCTCCTTAAAACAAACCCCTTCTGTGAGATCTATAAAACCTTACTCTTGCTCTTATAATGGAAGTATCCAAGTTACAAACCCATGAGGTACATGAATGTATTACTAGCCAAAGTAGATACTGCTGTAATCTTTGTCCTCTTTTTTCCCCACCTCCTTATTGATCACTATAATGCATCATCACATTATGTAGTAACCAGGGTCGTGATACTGCAAGCTGATCTCTAGTGATAGATCTTTATGCTCATTTAGAGCCCCACTGACCTCATCCACATGGACACAAGAGTCTGTACGGATTAGCTAGTGGGATCAGGGCTTCAGACTGTTAGTCCTTGGGCAGGAACATTGTCATTTGTCTCAGACGTGCACTGCCCACAGTGGTACTAAATAAAAATTAGCAGTCTCTGGGCTAAGGAAAAGCTATGGGCTTAGGAAAAGAGCATTCCCTTAAGTAGTCTCTCCCCACAATAAAGATCTGTTATAGCAAAGCTTGACACTATTTCAAACCACCTCATGGTTTGAATAATACTGTAACCTTACACCCTCATTTGGCATATTAAAGAGGCAGTCATCTTAAGTATCATTTTTACAAATTTACAAAGATTAAAACTGAAAATGTTAAAAATCTAATTAGTGTTACACCTTTAATGTCATTTACTTTTTCCATTTCTCTCAGGTGGAACAATTAAAGTAGTTTTTAGTCAATTTCACATTCAAATTCTCCTACACTAGCCTAGCACTGCAAAGCATGAAAAAAAAAATCTATTAGTATCAGGTTGAATTTTTCCAAATATTAATTCAGGGGCAATTTTGACTTGCCAATATCCCTTTGACATCAATGTACTGTATACATTTTTAGCACACCTCAATACCCAAGAAGAACAACATTTTGGGACCACTTTTTATCTTAATGATTAGATCTGACCATCAAACGAAAACATTCCAATCTGCCTTAACCAGCCTTCCTCTGTGTCTCTGGGTCCTGACCCAGATCAAGCTCACCATAAATCCAGGACGGTCATCAGCTGTTTGGGGGGCCCACTATTTACACCAACAAGCTCAGCATGTGGCACATGAAAGCTAAGAAACACTATGTCAGCTTATCATGGAGATTCTTCCACAAATCCTATTACCACACACTGCAAAATACAGATACTTTTTTATATACAGCCCAATTCAAAAGTTATCCTACAACTAGACATTTAAAGGTTAAAAATGTTTACAGATAGTAAATGAATCAAGACTGAGAATTATGGTCAGCTAATATCTAGGACTTGCTACACTCCGTACCACAAAATGCAAAACACACAATTCTAGGCTGATGGGCCAGTGACCATTTCAAAGTCCAATTTCACATGAAGTTTAAACCATCTAAGCCATAAATGAGTGCTCACTCCCAAAATCTTAAGTGACAAGAAGCATTAAGGTCTATTTAAAAAGTGAAAATATACTGTAAGCAATCAAAATCACATCACAAAAGAGCACAATGGTATTCACAATGATATGATTTTAAGGAAAGGAAAGGCCACAGCTACATAATGTCAGCAGAACAGCAAACTTTTCCCCAATAGTGAAAATTAGGATTCCTGTGCAGCTACAGAAAGAAGTCACCATAAGAGAAGAGTGAATTAAAACCCCTTTAATTCTACAACATTCTTTCTGAGATGGCATGACCAATACAGCACATAGTGTCCAGCTGAGGGTGTAACACTGATTTATATAATGGCATTACATTTTGTCTTTAATTCTCCATCCCCTTCTTATGCACCCTAACATCTTATTTCTTTTTACTGTAGCTGCATACAGAGAAGAGGTTTTCATTTAACTGTCCATAAGGACACGCTTTCTTAACAATCTGGAACCCGTATTTAGACTTCAGACAATACATCACAATATGGTTAATGCTCTATAGGCATTCATGCTGCAGAAACAGTGCTAGCCACAGGTACAGAAAATAAGTCCATGTTTAGAGGCTATTGGAGTTGGATGGAAGGACTCGGCAGGGAAATTGGCCCATTTATAGGCAGTGACCGTTTCACTGAGGCTGTACACGAATGAAACCTTCACATTAATTTGTACGGCTCGCTCAGGGGTCTCCCCCTCCCCCAGCCAGCCCTTAGTCAGCACTACAGTGACCACAAGCCCACCGTCTCCTAAGCTCCGCTACCCCACACTCCCACCCCAGCCGCGGCCCCACGGGAGAGCCAGCTGCGGGCTCCGGGCCCCAGACCCAGCGCGGCGGCCTGGCGGGGTGAAGTGGCAGCAGCGCAGTGGGCGGCACGGTGACAGGGACCGCTCCGTTCCCGCCGTGCCGGTCCCGGGAGGGGGCCGGGCATATCCACGCGTGAGGCGCTCTCGTCCGGGGGGGCTGCTATGGCGGGGGTCCCTGGCTCTCGCGAGAAGGAGCCTGCAGAGGCCAGCGGAGCAGCCTCTTACCGTGAGGCGGCAGCTCCGGAGCCGGCCCCGGCAATGCGTCCCGTGGGGGACATGGCAGCGGCGGGTCGGTGCAAGGAACACTTCAGCTCGGAGCCCAGCCAGGGCAGCGTAACCCGGAAGCAGAACCCCGCTCAGCCGGAAGTGACGCTGAGGTGGAGTTGGGAGCGGCCCGGCTCGGCTCGGCCGGTTCTTTCTTCATCCTCAGCGCGGGTGCGGGCGGGGGGCCGGGCCGGGCCGGGTCAGCCTGTGGAGCCGGGGCGAGTTCCGGGGAGCGCGGGGCAGCTGGGTTAGTGCCATAACCCCGGTGAAAGCGGCGCCTCGCCCTGAGCCCGGCCGCCCGCTGTAGGTGCCCTGCAGGGACCAGTGCGGCCCACGAGGTGTCACCCAGGCGCTGCTCAGGGCCGGCTCGTCAGCCTGCCGAGGAGCGAGCCCGGGCGGGCCGGGGATGCTCACAGCAGCGGGGCGGTGAGGGCGCGGTTCGGCGCGCAGGCTCCGGGGTGGGGCCAGAAATGAGGGGGCTCCGGGGTGGGGTGCTGGGGGCAGGTGCTGGGGGCTCAGGGTGGGGTGCTGGGGGCAGGTGCTGGGGGCTCCGGGGTGGGGTGCTGGGGGCAGGTGCTGGGGGGGTGCTGGGTGGCAGGTGCTGGGGGCTCCGGGGTGGGGTGCTGGGGGGGGCAGGTGCTGGGGGGGCTCCGAGGTGGGGTGCTGGCGGGCAGGGCGAGGGCTCTGTCCGGGGAGGAGGTGTGTGGGGTGTAGGTCAGTGCTCTGGGCTGGGACAGATGCGTTTGATGGGCGGGAGGTGGATCAGGACTGGGGCAGTGTTTTGGGGTTACCACAAGTGGCTCCCGGAAGTAGCGGCATGTCCCTTCTACACGGAGGTGTGGCCAGTCGGCTCTGCACGCTACCCCATCTGCAGCCACCGTCCCTGCAGCTCCCTTTGGCCATGGTTCCTGGCCGATGGGAGCTTCAGGGCAGCACTTGGGGTGGGGGCAGTGTGCAGAGTGGAGTCCCCTGGCTGCCCCTATGCGTAAGAGCCGGGGGGGGGGGGCATGTTGCTGCTTCCGGCTCCCGACCCTGCTCCCCATCTGGAATGCCAGAGTGGGGCAAACCCCAGACCCCGCTCCCCAGCAGGAGATCAAGGGCAGGAGTAAAATGGCTGGCGGGCCAAATCCAGCCCACGGACCTTAGTTTGCCCACCCCTGCTCTGGCATGTCATGATGTGCAGTGAAACAGCCAGGACGTGTGGAGGAGGCATGCTCTCTATTGCCGAGGTGGCGAGTGCCACTCCTGCCTGATGCTAAGGTTCGCTTACAGTTCTGGTAGCTGAACACCCAGGCTAGGCATGACAAGTGAAGGTGTGAGCCATGCCCATGGGAGCTTACAGGGTGACCTGATCATGCAGTGTGGTCACCAGGGCTGGTGTTAGACTTTCTGGGTTAAGCAGCCCAAGACCAAGCCTCACCGTCTGGAGCCGAAGACTGTGCCCCATTGCACCGGGCCAAAGCTGAAGCCTGAGTCTCACTGTCCGGGTCCAAAACCCGAGGACTTCATCCCTTAGTGGCGGGGCTCAGGTCACAGGCCCCCTGCCTGAGGCTGAAAGCCCTTTGGCTTTGGTTCCCCCACCCAGAGCAGTGAACCTCAGGCTTTGCTGCCCCCTCTCCCCCAGCTGGGCTCGGACGGGCTCAGGCTTCAGTACCCCCTCCTGGGTTCATGTAGTAATTTTTGTTGTCAGAAAGGGGTCAGGTGAAGGGGTGAAATTTGAGAACCCCTGAATTAGAGTAATAAAAAGGAGTTTGCAGTGTTGTTGTTGCTATGTTGGTCCCAGGGTAAGAGAAACAAGGTGAGTGAGGAAATATCTTTTATTGGACCAGCTTCTGTTAGTGGAAGGGACAAGCCTTCAAACTACAGAGAGCTACACTGACCTGAGGAAGAGCTCTGTGTAGCTTGAAAGCTTCGCCCACCAACAGAAGTTGGTCCAATACAAGATATTACCTCATCCACTGTCTAATAAAAAAAAAAAAAAAAGGGAGAAGGCAAAATAGGTAGGACAATGGTTGCAGTAATAAGATCATACAGGGACTCTGATATTTTACTTAAAAAAAAAAAAACTTGTACTCTCAAGCCATAATGTTAGGAGGGATGTGAAGGAAGGGGAGAGGTTGGCGTGGCAGTTAGGTTTGAAAGCTAATTACAGATGTAATGAGCAGAATATAAGAAAGTCTAGAGGAGGGGAAGGAGGAAATTAAATGAAGATGATAAATTTTCCATTTATTTTTCGTATTGCTCCTCAATGCATTGGCATATTTTCAGCTTTTGATTATCATCCAAAAAAGTTCTGCATATGATCTAAATAATTTTCTCTGCTCAGTAAGAAAAACATATCTCAGAAGTGTTGTGATGCCTGTTTATAAAACACTTTGAGAACCATAGATGGAAGGCACCATAGAAGTGTAGCGTATTTATTTAATTTTCATGATGTGTGGCATTCAGGAGGACTTTGTTAGAAATTAGGGAACATACTTGATAGCCTTAATACTTGTCAGGCTTTTTTAAATTTCACATTACAGTATTCACTGTGTTTTTATTGCATTCAGTACACTTTCTTTGACTTGACTATATAACATAGTTGCAAGTCTCTAGAGATACTAGATTTTGCAGAATGATCAACTTTTTAAGACTATTCAGGTTGCCTGTTCTACTGAGTGAAAGTATCCACACATCTTAAGGGAAGGTGTACTGTGTTGGGAACTTTACAGACTGCTGTTTGTATTTCTGTGCACTTCATAGCCCAGATTACGGACCAAGACCTCATGCCTTAATCCTAGAAGGTAGTCAAGTGGTAGCCACCCCATTTTACAAATCACCAGAGAGATTGCAGTTGGGAATAGAACTCTAGGAATAGGTGTCCAATACCGTGCCATCCCCCCACCCCTTTGCCGCTCCAGCCGCGCCATTTTTTGGTTCCCCCCACCCCCCGCTTTGCCACTCCGGCTGCGCCGTGTTGTTATTTTTTTCCCCCTGCTTTGCTGTTCCAGCCATGCCACAGGTTTTCCCCCCACCATGCTTTGCCGCTCCAGCCGCGTCATGTTCCCCCCCACCCTCCGCTTTGCCGCTCCAGCCGTGGTGTCTTTTTGTTTTGTCCCCCCCCCCCCTCCGCTTTGTCGCTTCAGCCACGCCGTGTTTTTATTTTTATTTTTTCCCTGTTTTGCCGCTCCGGCCGCCCCCCCCCCCTTTTTTTTTTTTTGCTTGGGGTGGCAAAAAAGCCAGAGCCGGCCCTGTATGTGAGACATCTCTGGGGGATAAGTGGGAGAAATTCTGTAATGGTGGATTTTATTTATTAATTTTATTTATTGTATTTTCATAATAGGCTACTCAGATGAAACTTTAAAACTCTGTGGGAATTTGTTATATAAATATGGTAGTAAATTTACTTCAAGCTGTACCAATAAGATCACAGAGATGCTGAGGTACAGAGCCATTGTCTCCAATCACTGTACAGCACAGATTCAGTTGCCCAGCAGCTGACCAGTCTGAGCTCAGAAATGTAGTTTTTTTTTCTTCTCAGTTGTATACATTGCACTATAACTATATCTGTATGTAAGAATGAAATATGGACAGATGGTTAAAGACAGGTAGTGTTAAGAAGAACACCCAAAGTGTCAGTGCTGAGAAGGGTAAAGGTACGCAGGCAGCTGGATGTGGAAGGGGATACATGGGGAGCTGGTAGATCTCAAAGGGGGTACGCAATAAGAAAAGTTTGGGAACCTCTCCTCTAGAGGCTGGTCCACAGAAGAGGTAGTAATGTTCTTATGGCTCAAATACTACAGATCTGTTCTAGGAATCTGAAGTTGCTGGGTGACAGGGGTCTTTATGAAAAGGGACTTTATAAAAGGGGAAATAAGGGCAACCCGGGGAATTACAGACCAGTCAGTTTAACTTCTGTACCCGGAAAGATAATGGAGCAAATAAATAAGCAATCAATTTGCAAACGCCTAGAAGATAATAAGGTGATAAATAACAGTCAGCATGGATTTGTCAAGAACAAATCGTGTCAAACCAACCTGATAGCTTTTTTTGACAGGGTAACAAGCCTTGTGGATGGGGGGAAGCAGTAGAAGTAGTATATCTTGACTTTAGTAAGGCTTTGGATACTGTTTTGCATGACCTCATAAACAAACTAGGGAAATACAACCTAGATGGAGCTATTATAAGTGTGGGTGCATAACTGGTTGGAAAATTGTTCCAAGAGGTTCACAGTTATGCTGGAAGGGCATAACGAGTGGGGTCCTGCAGGGATCAGTTCTGGATCCAGTTCTGTTCAATATCTTGATAAATTATGTAGATAATGGCATAGAGAGTACACTTATAAAGTTTGCGGACAGTTCCAAGCTGAGAGGGGTTGCAAGTGCTTTGGAGAATAGGACTATCATTCAAAATGATCTGGACAAACTGGAGAAATTGACTGAAGTAAATAGGATGAAATTCAATAAGGACAAATACAAAGTACTCCACTTAGGAAGGAACAATCAGTTGCACACATACAAAATGGGAAATTACTGCCTAGGAAGGAGTACTTCAGCAAGGGATCTGGGGGTCATAGTGGATCACAAGCTAAATATGAGTCAACAGTGTAATGCTGTTGCAAAAAAAGCAAACATCGTTCTGGGATGTATTAGCAGGAGTATTGAAAGCAAGACACGAGAAGTAATTCTTCCACTCTATTCCATGCTGATTAGGCCTCAATTGGAGTATTGTTCTGGGAGCCACATTTCAGGAATCAATCATAGAATCTCAGGGTTGGAAGGGACCTCAGGAGGTCATCTAGTCCAACCCCCTGCTTAAAGCAGGACAAAACCCAACTAAATCATCCCAGCCAGGGCTTTGTCAAGCCTGACCTTAAAAACCTAAGGAAGGAGATTCCACTACCTCCCTAGGTAACCCATTCCAGTTCTTCACCACCCTACTAGTGAAAAAGTTTTTCCTAATGTCCAACCTAAACCTCCCCCTCTGCAACTTGAGACCATTACTCCTTGTTCTGTCATCTTCTACCACTGAGAACAGTCTAGATCCATCCTCTTTGGAACCCCCTTTCAGGTAGTTGAAAGCAGCTATCAAATCCCCCCTCATTCTTGTCTTCTGCAGACTAAACAATCCCAGTTCCCTCAGCCTCTCCTCATAAGTCATGTGCTCCAGCCCCCCCTAATCATTTTTGTTGCCCTCCGCTGGACTCTCTCCAATTTATCCACATCCTTCTTGTAGGGTCGGGCCCAAAACTGGACACAGTACTCCAAATGAGGCCTCACTAGTGCTGAATAGAAGGGAATGATCACATCCCTCGATCTGCTGGAAATGCCCCTACTTATACAACCCAAAATGCCATTAGCCTTCTTGGCAACAAGGGCACACTGTTGACTCATATTCAGCTTTTCGTCCACCGTAACCCCTAGGTTCTTTTCTGCAGAACTGCCGCCCAGCCATTCGGTCCCTAGTCTGTAGCAGTGCATGGGATTCTTCCGTCCTAAGTGCAGGACTCTGCACTTGTCCGTGTTGAACCTCATCATATTTCTTTTGGCCCAATCCTCTAATTTATCTAGGTCCCTCTGTATCCTAGCCCTACCCTCCAGCGTATCAACCACTCCTCCCAGTTTAGTGTCATCTGCAAACTTGCTAAGGGTGCAGTCCACACCATCCTCCAGATCGTTAATGAAGATATTGAATAAAACCGGCCCCAGCACCGACCCTTGGGGCACTCCACTTGATACCGGCTGCCAACTAGACATGGAACCATTGATCACTACCCGTTGAGCCCGACCATCTAGCCAGTTTTCTATCCACCTTACCATCCATTCATCCAGCCCATACTTCTTTAACTTGCTGGCAAGAATACTGTGGGAGACTGTATCAAAAGCTTTGCTAAAGTCCAGAAATAGTACATCCACTGCTTTCCCCTCATCCACAGAGCCGGTTATCTCGTCATAGAAGGCCATTAGGTTAGTCAGGCATGACTTGCCCTTGGTGAATCCATGCTGAGATGTGGACAAATTGGAGAAAGTCCAGAGAAGAGCGACAAAAATTATTAAAGGTCTAGAAAATATGACCTGTGAGGGAAGATTGAAAAAATTGGGTTTGTTTCGTCTGGAGAAGAGAAGACTGAGAGGGGACATAACAGTTTTCAAGTACATAAAAGGTTGTTACAAGGAGGAGGGAGAAAAATTGTTGTTCTTAACCTCTGAGGATAGGACAAGAAGCAATGTGCTTAAATTGCAGCAAGGGAGGTTTAGTTTGGACATTAGAAAAAACTACCTAACTGTCAGGGTGATTTAAGCACTGGAATAAATTGCCTAGGGAGGTTGTGGAATCTCCATCATTGGGGATTTTTAAGAGCAGGTTGGACAAACACCTGTCAAGGATGGTCTAGATAATACTTAGTCCTGCCTTGAGTGCAGGGGACTGGACTAGATGACTCTTCAAGGTCCCTTCCAGTTCTATGATTCTCTGATTGCATAAAGCAACAAAGAATCCTGTGGCACCTTATAGACTAACAGACGTCTCATGCAGAGAGCTTTTTGGGTGAATTACTTCTTCTTCTTCAGAGACTTTTTTTTTCATCTGAGAAGTGAGTATTATCACTCTCATGCTGAATCTGTTGTTATATACACAGGTGCTTCTTTGTTGCTACACAGATTTACAGATAGACCTCTGATTGCATAGGAGATGATTTGGGTTTTTTTTTTTAAATGATATAATTCACACAATGAAAACATGGCCTTTAAAATGGTTAAATATAGTTTGTCACATATGGTTTTAGAGATACAAGGTGGATGAGAATTTATTGGACCAACTTCTACAGTAGAAACTCAGAGTTACAAACACCTTGGGAATGGACATTGTTCATAACTGAAATTTTTGTAACTCTGAACAAAACATTATGGTTCTTTCAAAAGTTTACAGCTGAACATTGACTTAGTAAAGTTTAAAATCTGTATTATGCAGAAGAAAAATGTTGCTTTCCCTTTATATATTTTTAGTAGTTTCCATTTAACACAGTACTATACTGTATTTGCTTTTTTTTTTAAGTCTCCGCTGCTGTCTGATTGTGTACTTCCGGTTCAAAATGAGGTGTCTCCTTGACTGATAGGTTTGTAACTCTGGTGTTCTGAACTATGAGGCTCTACTATATTGTTAAGAGAGACAAGCATTCAAGCTTGGCAGTCGGTATCAAGTGGAGTGCCCCAAGGGTTGGTCCTGGCACCGGTTTTGTTCAATATCTTCATTAATGATCTGGAGGATGGGGTGGGCTGCACCCTCAGCAAGTTTGCAGATGACACTAAAATGGGAGGAGTGGTAGATACGCTGGAGGGTAGGGATAGGATACAGAGGGATCTACACAAATTAGAGGATTGGGCCAAAAGAAATCTGATGAGGTTCAACAAGGACAAGTGCAGAGTCCTGCACTTAGGACAGAAGAATCCCATGCACTGCTACAGACAAGGGACCAAATGGCTAGGCAGCAGTTCTGCAGAAAAGGACCTAGGGGCTACAGTGGACGAGAAGCTGGATATGAGTTGACAATGTACCCTTGTTGCCAAGAAGGCTAACAGCATTTTGGGCTGAATAAGTAGGGGCATTACCAGCAGATCAAGGGATGTGATCATTCCCCTCTATTTGACATTGGTGAGGCCTCATCTGGAATAGTGTGTCCAGTTTTGGGCCACACACTACAAGAAGGATGTGGCAAAATTGGAAAGAGTCCAGCGGAGGGCAATGAAAATGATTAGGGGGCTGGAGCACCTGACTTGAGAGGCTGAGGGAACTGGGATTGTTTAGTCTGCAGAAGAGAAGAATGACGGCGGACTTGATAGCTGCTTTCAACTACCTGAAAGGGGGTGCCAGAGAGGATGGATCTAGACGGTTCTCAGTCGTAGCAGATGACAGAACAAGGAGTAATGGTCTCAAGTTGCAGTGGGGGAGGTTTAAGCTGGATATTAGGAAAATCTTTTTCACTAGTAGGGTGGTGAAGAACTGGAATGGGTTACCTAGGGAGGTGGTGGAATCTCCTTCCTTAGAGGTTTTTAAGGTGAGGCTTGACAAAGTCCTGGCTGGGATGATTTAGTTGGGAATTGGTCCTGCTTTGAGCAGGGGGTTGGACTAGATGACCTCTTGAGGTCCCTTCAAACCCTGATACTCTATTCTATTCTTACGCAGAGCTCTTCTTCTGGTCTGGGAAATGAGTGTCTCGGCTAAATACGAGGTGGAACAGATTGTTTAACATAAGCAGATAATACCTATTTCACAGGACCAGTGTGACACACTGTACCTCAAAGGAGCACTCTGGACCCCCCATATTGACCATGGTGATATGATTATGATATTTTTTGTACAAAGTATACCTTGTGAGGTATCATTTTAAAAGTCTTGATCTGTTGAACATTAATACCCTGTTGAATTGTATGTACCATCCTTGTATGTGAAATTATGAAGTATTTGTGTGTTTCTGAAATATGTTGTGAACACCCACAACCAGTCTTTCAGTTACAACAAAGGAGTAGCCATCAGTAGCCAGACAGCATTAATGGCTCATCAGCACCCATCAAGAAAACAATCCATTATCTCAGAGACTCCTTAGAGAAGGCACGTATGCAGTGGAGATTGCTTGACCAGTGGGGACTTCCTGATCCCCTAAGAAAGTATAAAAGAATGGACGTGACATGATCACTTAGCCCCTCTCTTTCTCTCTCCCCACCCCTCCAGCACTCTCCCCATCCCTCTAACTCAACACCATAGACTAATGTCTGGAGGACAAAGACTTTGAACTGGGGAAGTTTGGTTGCAGGCTGGAAGGTAGTCCCAGTCTGTGTAACCTGCTTGTACTATCTGTCAGGGTGAGACATTGTTTGATTCAACTGTTGCTTAGACTAAATTTTAGGATTTAGAATGTGTGTTTACTTTTCATTTCAACTATCTCTGACCTTTATGTCTACCACTTATAATCACTTAAAATGTATCTTTCTGTAGTTAATAAATCTGTTTTATATTTTACCTAAAACAGTGTGTTTTGATTGAAGTGCTTGGGAAATCTCAGCTCAGGTTAACGAGCACTGTTGCACTCCCACTACCCTTTTGTCGGAGTGGCAAACTAGGTAATGACCTTATACTGTCCAGGCTTCTGACCAGTGCAAGACAGTACAGTTCTGGGGTGCAAGACTGCAGAGCGGGGGGGAATTGGTTGGAACCTCTGTATTGATGGTCCATGAGTGACCAGGAAATCATTCATGTAACTCAGTTGGGTGTGTCCCTGTCTGTGGATGTCAGTATAAGTGCAATGCCTATCACAGGTTTGTAGCTTGACATCAGCATCACAGTGTGAGAGGCAACCCAGGTTGGTGGGTTCAGAGGACTCAGCGGTCCCACAGTCCAGGTTGCACCCTGGGGATCCCTTCACAGCCAGTCAAGGTGAAGTGGCTTGTTAACACCTCTCCAGTCAGGATGGTGAGGGGTTAGTGAACTATAGATAGTTGTAATAAGCCACAAATCCAGTGTCTGTATTCAGTCATTTATTTTTAGTGTCTAGCACAGCTATGAATTTAAGCTCCCAGAGTCACCTTTTGAACGTGGGTGCAGTTTCCTGTGAGGATGGGGTCTGAGAGGTCAGACACAGAGTGTTTGCTTTGTGAAAAGTGTTCACCCACAGGTGATACAGTGTGTGACAGGGTCAGGCCAGATGGCTACAGGAGAGTGATCCTGTTGGTATCCAGGAAGTGCAAAAGGACCTCCCCCCAGCCTAAGGGGAGGATCCACAGGTCCATGACACCAAATAAATATGGGGGACAACTAATGAAAAAAAGACAGGATCGGGAGTGAGGTCATAGGGCTAAACGAAGGGAACCTGATGGGGACACCGAGCAGAGAACCCCAGACAGCGCCCACTGCTCCTTGAAGGCATCAAGGGAGCCAGCGGACACTGCCCAGAGGAACTCTGCCCGGATGCGTGAACAGACGGAGGAGCGGAAATAGGCCCCACAGTCGCAGGAAATCCCGTCGGCCAACCCCCTCTCCCTGGTTTTGTAGATGGCTAGTTTGGCCAGGGCTAAGAGGAGGTTGATAAGGAGATCCCGCGACTTTGTGGGGCCACGGATGAGGAATGCATAGACGAACAGTTGAGGGGAAAAGTGCAACCAAAAATGTAATAAGATCTAAGAGGAGCCGGAATAGGGGCTGCAACCTGGTGCACTCTAGATAAATGTGCACCAGGGTTTCCTTCATGCTGCAAAAGGGGCAGGTGTTTGGGATAGGGGTAAACCGCACCAAGTACACGCCTGTGCTCACGGCCCCGTGAAGGAGCCGCCAACTGATATCCCTGGCGGGCTTTGGAATCAGGGTGGAGTATAGGCTAGCCCACCAGGATGTCTCACTCTTGAGAGGTGGCAAGAGGTCCCGCCACTTTGTGTTGGGGCAGGACGCGAGGGTGAGGAAGTGAAGGATGTGGAGCACGAGCATGTACAGATGCTTCCTTGGCGCGGTCTGGAACACAACCGGTTGCAGGTCGTGCAGCTGGCTCGCAGTGAAAGGGCGGGGGGGCCAATTGGGTCCACGGTGTTGTACAGACAAAACTGCACAGGATCTTTTCAGGGGCAAGACAAAGATGCCACATTTATTATGATAACAATTTGATTTATGACCAATAACTAATATCTTAATCCTTATACACACACATTATACCTAATACCTATATACACACACACACACACACACCCATCAGATGTTCTGCAGCTGCTGCATAGTTACCAGTCCTGGACATAGCTTGAGTTCGTGGCTTGAGTTTGTAGCTTGGGTTCATAGCTTGTGGCGGCTAACTGGCCAGGAAAGCCGGGCACAAGGACGAGCTGGGTCTCTGTTGGGCATGCACCGATGCCCTTCCATGTTGGCAGCAGAATGTTACCCTCCAAAGTCTCCTATCTCACCCATCCTTTTTGTAGGCTTTAGTTTGAATCCAGAGTCTATAGGTCTTGCTGTGTCAGGCTGTCTCTGGGTTTGGTGATTGATCACCCGTCAATTGCAGGCGTGACTTTCAGCCTCGGACCTGGCTTTGATCTTCCTTCTATTGTACCTTTTCTGTTTAGGGTGGACTCTTCTTACCTTGTTAGGGCTCTTGTTTGCATCTTCAGCCGGTGGGGTTTGAACTTTATTTCATCAGGACAGGCTGGGGCTGGAGGTTGATTCCATCATTCATACGTGCCTCATTCAAACATCTAAACTAAACTAATAAGATTGCAGCAGGGTTTGCAAAAATGAAGGTTGGAGGAAGCTTTTACAAAATGGAGTGAGCATTTTAAAATGGGGGTTGAATTACAATATGGCAAACAGTGAACAGAAGTTACAATATAGACAAGTGTAGTGGATGGTGAACAAAAGTTACATTAATAAAGTGAACAATTTAAAAACAATTTCATTCATCAGTTCTACAACGGGGCAGGGGCCCGATAAAAAGGTGCACGGGGCGGGGCGGGCCCTCTCTCAGGACCCGCTCGAGGTAGGCCTGAGCAGCAGGCAGTAAAGCGGCCTTCACCTCCTGAAGTACGCGCCGGGGAGTACGAGGTCTGGAGAGCCTCATGCGCCGAGCGAGTGTCAGGGGATCCAGCCAGTCTCCCCAGTCATAGTCCAGGAGGTCTCCGACCCTGGTGACTCCCGCCAAGACCAGCCTCTGGTGCACCGCGGGGGACTCCGCCACCTGCACACGGAGCTGGGGGTTGTGTAGCAGGGGCTCCGCGAGGAGTTCAACCCCCACGGTGGCCGCCACGGATCTGGTCGTTGAAAAGAGCTTCCAGGTCCGGAGGAGGTCTTGGTAGAAGACCGGCAGCCCAGAGAGGTCTCGCGGAAGGCCCCTCGAATCGAGATAAAGGAGCTGCCGGTCGTATCGGAGCCCTCGGAAGCGGCGCAGGAAGGCATGCGCCAGGGCTGTCCATGCCGGACTACCCGCACCATAAAGGAGCCTCTGCAGTGCCTGGAGGCAGAAGACGTGGACTTGAGTGCGGAGGCACTTCAGGCCCTGCCCTCCCTCCTCCAGGGGCAGGTGGAGCACCCCTGCAGGGGCCCAGTGCAGTCCTGGCCAAAAGAACTCCAGAACCACCCTCCGGAGGTTGGTCAGGAACACCGGGGCCGGGACCAGGGTGTTGAGCCGGTACCAGAGCATGGACAGGACTAGTTGATTGAGCACCAGTGCCCTCCCTCGGAGGGAAAGGCACCGGAGGAGTCCTGTCCATTTCCGGAGCCGCTCCACCACCCTGCCCTGCAAACCTTGCCAGTTCTCCGGCGAAGAGGGATGCGTGGCAGAAAGGTAAACGCCGAGATAGAGCAGCGGACCCGCGCTCCACCGGATAGCCTGAAGCGCGGGTGGGAGGGAGCTCGCCTGCCACCCGTCCCCAACCACCAGGCCAGAGATCTTGACCCAGTTGACCCGGGCGGAGGAGGCCGCTGAGTACACGGCCTGGCAGGCCTCCACCCACGCCAAGTCGCCCGGGTCCTGGACCACGAGGAGCACATCGTCGGCATACTCCGACAGGACCATCTGCAGCTCCAGCTCTCGAAGCACCAACCCCATCAGCCTCCGATGGAGGCTCGATCGCCAGAGCGTACAGCTGACCCGAGAGGGGACACGCCTGCCGTACTCCTCGCCCGAAGCTGACCGGCTCGGTCAGGGTCCAGTTGAGCCTGACCAGACACTCCGTGGAAGCGTACAGCACCTGGAGAAAACCAACAAACTGGGGTCCGAAGCCAAACGCTCGCAGAGTGCTCAGGAGATACCCGTGGTCCACCCTGTCGAACGCCTTCTCCTGATCCAGGGACAAGAGGGCGAATGACAGACCATCCCTACACCCTAATTCCAGAAGGTCCCAGACCATATACAGGTTATCAAATATCGTGCGGCCCGGGACGGTGTAGGTCTGGTCCGGGTGGACCACGTCCGCCAGCACGGACCCTAGCCGCATCGAGATGGCCTTCGCAATGATTTTGTAGTCCGTGCTGAGGAGCGAGACGGGATGCCAATTCCATAAGTTACGGAGGTCCCCCCTCTTTGGCAATAAGGCGAGCACGGCTCGCCTGCACGAGAGAGGGAGGACCCCACCCCGCAAAGACTCGGCCCAGACGGTGACTAGGTCTGGGCCGAGGACGTCCCAGAACATGCGGTAGAACTCCACGGTCAGCCCATCCATGACTGGAGATTTATTGATGGGCATGCGACGGAGGGCTTCCGAGAACTCGGCCAGAGTGAGAGGCAGCTCGAGCCGGTCCCAGTCGCCCGTGCTGATCGTCGGGAGTCCGTCCCAGAGCACTTTGCAAGCGTTAGGATCGGTCGGATCTGGGGAGAAAAGAGCCACGTAGAAGGCCCTGGCCCTCCCGCACATCTCCGACAGATCCGTGAGGGGGGTGCCGTCCTCCGCCAGGAGGCAGGTGACATGCTTTTTGGCCCTCCTCCTTTTCTCCAGGGCGTAGAAGAAGCGGGAGCCGCAATCCATCTCCCGAAGGAGGCGGATGTGGGATCGAACAAAGGCACCCCAGGCTCGATGATCCTCGAGGGCCCGGAGCTCCTCCCGCTTCTCCTGGCACGCTTCGTAGAGGGATGGATCCTCGGGGCTGGCGGCCAGACGCCTCTCCAGCTCCAAGACCTCCCATTCCAACTGCTCTATTGCTGCATCCCTTGGTCGGCTGGCGCCCCGGGTGTAGTTGCGGCAGAAGAGCCTGGCGCGCACCTTCCCCAGGTCCCACCATCACCGTGCCGAGGGAAAGGAGCGCCTCTGCCCTTGCCAGGCCAGCCAGAACTCCCGGAACGACGCCACGAAGCCCGTGTCCTCCAGCAAACTATTATTAAAGTGCCAATAGGCCAGCCCCGGCCTCTCCGCGCAGAGAGAGGCCGTCACGGTGGCAAGGTGGTGATCTGAAAAGGGGGCCGGCCGAACGCTGGGGGAGTGGGCTCATGGAAGGTGGAAACGTGACAGGTAAATGCGGTCCAGACGGGAGTGGCGCGACCGATGGGCCTCCACCCGGACGAAGGTGAACGTCGAGACGTCGTCCGGGTGGTGGTCGCGCCAGACGTCTACCAGGGAGTGGCGTTTGACGATCTCCCGGAGGACGTCCGTGGCGGCTGGGCACTGCTCGGTCCCCAAGTGGTCCCGTTCCTCGAGGGTGGTGTTAAAGTCCCCGCCCAGGACCAGGCACTCACAAGGATCCAGGGAGCTGAGGAAGGCGGACGCCTGCTGATAAAAACACAACCTCTCCGGGCCTGATGTCAGGGCATAAACGTTGACGAGATTAACCACAAGCCCCTCCATGCGGACCCGGAGGTGCAGCAGGCAGCCCGGCACAGCCTCGGTGACCCCCAGCACCTCGGGCCGTAGGTCGGGGGAGAACAGGGTCGCCACTCCAGCCATGCGAACTGAGAGGTGGCTAAAGTAGACCGCGTCCCCCCACTCCAGCCACCAGCTAGCTTCAGCGGCCACATCTGTATGGGTCTCCTGCAGGAAAACCACAGAGTACCTCCCCTCCTGAAGGAAGGAGAGCACCTGGCTCCTGCGGAGACCCATCCTACAGCCACGGGTGTTCAAAGTGGCAAAGATGATCGGTGCCATGAGGAGGGCTGGGGGGGATCCTCGCCGGCAGACACGCCCACGGCCTCTGTCGGGCCGCGCAGTAATCCGTGACCAACCCCGTAGGTGAGTAAAGAGTCACGGAAGAGGTGGACCCGCTGGTAGGCCGTAGCGGCCTGCTTCCTGGTCCTCTTACCCTCCCCCATGAGGGCCCTCGCGACCCGGAGGTTCTGATGGAAATCCCCCCACTGCTGGAGCACAAGCTGGACCTTGTTACGGGAGCCACGGACGTCCTTAAGGAACTCCCGCTGTTCCTCCCTCAGCGCATGGGGGGGTGGGGTAACGGATCGACGACCGTCCCCCAGCGAGGCCCCTGTCACGGCCCCGTGGCCCACCGAGGCAGGCAGGGGGCAGACCCCCTGACGTGGCATCCGATGGGCCAACGCCACGCGGCCTGCCCCATTCAACAGGGGGCAGCAGAAGGAGAACAGCAGCTCCTGGTGGGTCGTGACAGGGAAAATCTACTAAGGCTGCTCCCTGGGGGACATCCCTAGGGGCGGCAATGGCACCATGGGAGGTGGAGGAGACAAGGACGGGGCCGGCATCAGGGATAGGGCAGGGGTTAGGAGTAGGGGTGGGATCAGGAAGAGAATCGGGGAGAGGGGCAGAGGCAGGATCCTGAGCCTCAATAGTTGGGCCGCTGGAAGGTGGCCCCTCCTGGTCAGGCTCAGGGATCTTGGGAGCAGGAAGAGGACCCTCAATGACGCCAGGCACAGCCACGATGGCTGGTGCGCCAGCCACGGCATGCGGAGACGGAAGGCTGTCAATGGGGTCCCTTCCCGGGAAGAAGGTCAGTTGCTCCACACCCAAGAGGGATACCCCCTGGGAATCGGGTCCTGGCAGCGGGGCCATCGCCTCAATGGGCCCAGCAGCCATCAATGGGGTGCCATCTGCAGCCGAGCTGGTTATATTTGATAACCTGTATCTGGTCTGGGACCTTCTGGGAGCAGAAGCAGCAGTCAGGGGAAGGGAACACAGGGACAGGGGGACCGAGGTGAGGTCGCTCAGATCGAGGCCCGCCAGCAGAAGGTCGTCCTCCCCCTGCGTGACCGGGGTCAGACCCAGGGCCTCGATCTCCTCGTAGATGGAGGGGAGATCACCGTCTGCCACCCCAAGGCCCTCCCCGCCAGCACCCGAAGCGACGCCCACCTCGGCGCTTGCAGGGGCTTCGGATGGCAAGGGGGTGAGAGGGGATCCCTCGGGGGCTTCCACGGGAAGGGACCCGGGAGGAGGGGCAGCATCACCGTCCGGTGCTGCCACGGTGTCCCCAGCCGGCACCACAAAATGGGCATCGTCGGGGGCAAGGCAGAAGGCTCGTCATCGGTGCCCCCCTTCCTGCTCTTCCGGGGAGTCTCTGAATCTGAAGAATGTAACGGGGCCTGAGCCTTCCGCTTGCCCCGCTTCCCCTGCACTAAGGACCAGCCCTCCATGGTGTTGTGTATTTGGTTGTCATGGTTTTTGTTCCTATGGCAACTGAGTTAGATTATTAGGGGATAGCCCAGCCGGTTGGGTGAGCTCTGTGTCTGTAAATAAAATGGTAGTTTTGTTAGCTGTCTGCTGTCTGGCCTCAAGTGATTTCTTCCTAAACCGGCTGCCCCCAAGGATATGCCCCCAAGTGGTGACAAGGATGGGATTCCGGTGCTGCTCCAGTAACAGAAGGAAGTAGAAGTCAAGGTAAAGAACAAACAAACAAACAAACAAGCTGCTTGTTTCGTTTTCACAGTCAGTGCAAACTTAAAATCATGGCTACTCTGACCAGGCCACTGGAACCTTTTGATGAGAATATAGAGCAGTGGCATGTGTATACTGAGCGTTTTGAGCTTTTTGGTATTGCAAATGACATTACAGAAGCGAAGAAGGTGCCAATATTCTTAAGTGTTGTAGGGGCTAAAACCTACTCCCTGCTACGCAGCTTACTACACCCTGTTAAGCCTGAGACTAAATCTTACAGTGACGTGGAAATCCTGGGGCCCCATTTTTACCCAAAACCACTGGTAATTGCTGAAAGATATAAGTTCCACAAAAGAGACCAAAAGGAAGATGAAACAGTTGTACAATTTGTAGCAATTTTAAAAAAGCTAGCAGAACACTGTGAATTTAAAGAGATGTGAAATGATGCCCTGCGTGACAGGTTAGTGTGTGGCCTCTACAGTGAAGCTATACGGAAGCGCCTACTGACAGAGGCTCAGCTTACATTACAGAAGGCTGTTGATATTGCTGCCTCCATGGAACTGGCTACAAGGGAGGCGCAATACATCGGTGCATCCCCTAGGGTGCAAAAAGTGTCACAAGAACAGACCCACAAAACTGTGCAGAGGCAAGAATGTTACCGCTGTGGTAAGCCGGGTCACCAGGCATCAGAATGCTGGTGTAAGGACCTGGTGTGTCGACACTGTGGCAAAAAGGGACACATTGAGTATGCCTGTAAACAAAAGAAAAAGAGGCCTGTGGTGTGGCCGACAAAAAGAGGAACCTTGCATACCCTAGAGCAGAGCCAGGATGATCAAGGTGACACCTCATCGCAAGAGGAAGTGCCACTGCATGTTTTGTCTTTGGCAGTGGGCTCACATGAATACTGGGTAACCCTGTTATTGGATGGCAAACCTATACGCATGGAACTGGACACCGGTGCAGCCGTCTCACTGGTCTCCGAGACTGTGTATAAAGAAAAGCTACAGCATCTTCCGCTTAAGGCAACAAAAACTGTTCTGAAGACGCATTATCGGAGAAGCTGTGCCCATGTTGGGCACTATTGATGTTAAGGTGGAGCTCAACGGACAGGCAGCTAAATTGCCACTGTTTGTGGTGAGAGGTGACTACCCAGCCTTAATGGGTAGGTCTTGGCTTGGGAAGATTCAACTGAACTGGGCAGAAGTGCACCGGATGACTAAAGAAGAAACCAGTCTAACCCCTATACTAAGGAAACATGCTGCTGTTTTTGGAGATGATTTGGGAAGTCTGAAGGGAATCACTGTGACATTGAACATTAAACCTGACAGTCCACCAAAATATCTAAAAGCCCGAACGGTGCCATATGCCATCAGGCCAAAAGTTGAAGCAGACCTGGAGCGCCTGGTCACCAATGGAGTCCTAATACCAGTTACCCATAGCTCATGGGCCACTCCTATCGTTCCAATAGTGAAGAAAGATGGCTCTCTCCGGATTTGCGGTGATTTTAAAGTCACTGTCAACCCAGTGTTGTGTGCAGAGCAATACCCGCTTCCCCGCATCGATGACCTCTTCGCAGGCCTGTCTGGGGGACAAAAGTTCAGTAAGATTGATCTGAGTCAAGCATATTTACAGATGCACGTTGATGAAAAGTCCCAAGAGCTGTTGACTATTGTGACTCATAAGGGGCTTTATCAATACTGTCGCCTACCCTTTGGAATAACGTCTGCTCCCGCCCTGTTCCAGAGAGCTATGGACCAGATCTTGTGTAGCTTGTCAGGAGTTCAGTGCAATCTGGATGATATCCTGGTCACTGGAAGAAATGAAGAGGATCACTTAAAGAATTTATAGGCTACCCTACAAAGACTGGAAGAGTATGGCCTACGAGTTCGCAAAGACAAGTGTGAATTCTTCAAGCCCTCTGTTGAATATCTGGGACACATCATTGATTCTGCAGGTCTTCATAAGGCCCCTGCAAAAGTTAAAGCTATTGTGGAGGCTCCCCCACCTCGAAATGTAAGCCAGCTGCGCTCATTTCTAGGACTACTGAACTATTATGGAAAGTTCATCTCACAGTTAGCCACACTGCTAAAACCATTTCATGAGCTCCTTGGGCAGAACAAGGCCTGGAAGTGGATTGAAGCCTGTGATGTTGCATTTAACAAATCTAAGGATGCATTGCTAAATTCTGAAGTTCTAATGCACTTTGATCCATCCTTACCCCTACAATTGGCCTGCGATACCTCCCCTTATGGAGTGGGAGCAGTCATGTCACACATTATGCCTTCGGGAGAAGAGAGACCTATTACTTAGAGTGTGTGAAGCAAAAGCAAAGCAGAAACTAACTACGCCCAAATCGAACGTGAGGCATTAGGAATTGTTTTGGAATTCGGAAGCTTCATCAGTACCTGTTTGGGCGAAAGTTTACTCTTCTCACAGACCATCGACCTCTGACGTCAATTTTTGGACCCTACACAGGCATTCCCCCATTAGCTGCTAGTCGTATGCAACGTTGGGCATTGTTACTTTCAGCACACACATATGAAATCAAATATCGGGAATCCACTCTGCACGGCAATGCAGATGGCCTCTCAAGGTTGCCTTTACCGGTCAAACATCAAGATATTGCCCAAAAAAATCATCTACTTTGAACAGGTAGAAAATACACCCATGACTGCTACTCAGATAAAGAAGGCAACTCACGTTGACCCAGTATTGTCCCAAGTTATGGACCTGGTGATGCATGGAAAATCTCAACAAACCTCTCCGGTCTCACCCGACCTTATTACCTACATGTCCAGGAAGACGGAGTTATCGGTCCAATCTGGTTGTTTGTTGTGGGGGAGACGTGTCATTATTCCACCACCACTGAGATCACAGATGTTAGAACAGCTACATTCCAGTCACTGTGGAATAGTGCGCATGAAGGAAATTGCACGAAGCTATTTTTGGTGGCCCGGATTGGACAGTGCTATTGAAGAGAAGGCAAAAGCTTATATGTCATGTCAGGGTGTGAGGAATGCACCCCAGAGGGCACCCCTACACCCATGGGACTGGCCTGAAAACCCGTGGCAACGTATTCACGTTGACTTTGCTGGCCCCCTTGAAGGAAACATGTTCTTGGTGGCAATAGATGCCCATTCTAAATGGCCAGAAGTCTTTATAATGCAGTCCACTACTGCAGAGAGTACTATCCAAAAACTACGAGGACTCTTTAGTCGTTTTGGTCTGCCAGAACAACTTGTGAGCGACAACGGACCGCAGTTCGTCTCTCAGAAGTTTCAAAATTTTATGAAGGCAAATGGGATACACCACATCACGTCAGCACCATATCATCCGTCCACCAACAGATTAGCTGAAAGATTTGTGCAGACAATGAAACACGCTTTGAAATCAGCAAGGGGACAACACTCCATTCAAAAGCATCTGGATACCTTCTTACTTTCCTACAGAAACACACCTCATGCTACGACCCAGGCATCCCTGGCCTTTCTAATGATGAGACGACAGCTGCGCACTTGCTTTGATCTGTTGAAACCTTCTGAACCCCGACAAATTGTGCAACATCAGCAGCAATATCAGGTCATCAGACGGGCACCCAGAGCAAAAGACCAAACCTTTAGCCCGGGACAGCCAGTTTTGGCTTGGAATTATACTTCCAGAGCTAAATGGGTCCCAGCCACAATCATCACTCAAACAGGACCTGTTTCCTACACAGTCCGGACTGCAGAGAATCTTACCTGGCGGTGACATGTAGATCAGCTGTTGCCAGGTCATGCCAGTCTTCAGGACACATCTGCAGTTGAGTGGTCTGACTTCACCACTTCTGGTGAGACACTGAATCACAAATCACCTGTTTCTGCCTGTTCTCCTCCATTACTGGCGGCGGCTGAGATACCCCTTTGCCCAGCACGAGCTGATACCACCTCCTCACCTGTTCGTGCTGCGGACCCAGAGCCCATGGTACTTTTGGGTGCAAAAACACCAGAAGTTTGCCGTAATCCACCTAGAGACAGAAGGCCTCCTCATCGGCTGGATCTTTAGCTAGGGCGAACCCACGGTTATGGGGCAAAATAATCCCCAGGGTTTAGCCGGGAATGGAGGCAGTCTCTAGTCTAGTGTGTGTTTTATTTAGGGGATGTTCTTATTAGGGGGGGAGGAATATGTTGTGTATTTGGTTGTCCATGGTTTTTGTTTCTATGGCAACTGAGTTAGATTATTAGGGGATAGCCCAGCCGGTTTCGGCCGGTTGGGTGAGCTCTGTGTCTGTAAATAAAATGGTAGTTTTGTTAGCTGTCTGCTGTCTGGCCTCAAGTGATTTCTTCCTAAACCGGCTGCCCCCAAGGATATAACACATAGCCACCCCCTGGATGATGCCACCAGGGGTCAGGTCTGGGGGCAAGGGCGATGGCTCAGGGCCTCGGGGAGGCAATGGAGGGGCAGTATGAATGAGGGAGGAGTCTCCTTGGGGTGGGCCCTCTCCCATGCCCAGTGGTATCTCTGCCGCACCCTCCTCCACAGCGGTGGACCGAGAAGGAGGAGGGGCTGCTTCGGGTGGCGGGCAGCCAAGGGCATCGGCGGTGACAGGGCTGGCGCCTTGCCGGGGCTCGGGGGTCTCGGACGCTCCTCCGTCCCGGGCCAAGGGGCAGTCCCTCCAGATGTGCCCCATCGCCCGGAAGAGGTAGCACTGGGCCTCCCCCGTCGAGTAATGCACCTGGTAGCGGGCTCCCTGGTAGGGGACCAGAAAGGATCCCTCGAGCGCCTCTCCATCACGCGCCGCTGGCGGCAGTTGAAGCTGCACTTGCCGGCGGAACGAGAGGACGTGACGGAGGGCGGGGTCCTTGCAGCCCAACGGGAGAGGGCTGATGACCGAGACAGGGCGCCCCAGGGCAGAAAGGGCGGGCAGCAGGGCGGCATTGGGCCGGAAGGGAGGGACGAAGGTCAGGATCAAGCAGACCCCCAGGTCTTCCAATGGCTCCAGGGGAACGAACACGCCCCCCACCGCCAGACCCATCTCTACCGCCTCCTGGGCGGCGGCCTCTGATGCCAGGAAGAAGACTACCTTCCTGTACGTTTTGGAGGCCGCCACGATGGCCATGGGCCCCACCACCCTCGCCAACGCCCGCACATAGGTCTCCATGTGGGGTGAGGCGGGCACCAGGAGGCAACGGACGCCGTGCTTCCTGGTCAAGGTGGGGAAGGGGCCCCGGACGCTATAGATGTTAGCGGAAGCGGCGGTCAGAGGAGCAGCGGCAGGCGGGGGGGCTGCCGCCACCTGGGCGTATGCCCTGGGGGCCGGGGGAGGGACACCCGCGGAGCTGGTGGAGGGAGCAGCGGGGAGGGATGCCGCAGCCGGTAGCGGAGATGCGGCAGTCCCCGCCATGGAGGGCTTGGTCTTTTTAGCGGGGCCCTTACCCTTTTTCCCACCCCGACCTTTCCCACCAGCTGGGGGGGCTGCTCCCGAATCGGAAGGGGCGAGGGACGTGGCAGCAGCGGAGGTCTCCCCCAGCGGGGGCGGTGGCAGGTGGATCGGCAGCGGCGGTTGAGGTAGAGGCTTGGGGAATGGACATGGGGGCTTCTGGAGGAGGGGCGGTGGGAGCATCGTGAGGGGTCCCCCCTGCCGTGTCCCCCGCCATAACGAGAGCGGGGAGGGGGACAAACAGCGAGGGGAGGGGAGGCGACCACCCCTCCCCACTAGGATGCAGGCAGGGGAGGAGGGTGCCAGAAAGGGAAGGCTAAAGGGGCGTGGGGAGCTATCAAGGACCCAGGGGCGGGAGTGTGGCAGGTCACCAACCCAGAGGGGAATTCCGGCTCCTCTAGCTGCACTAGGGGATCGAGGCGGATAACAGCATGGGGGTGGTGCAGTGAACAAGGGCAAACTCAAACAGGGGAAGGACACAAGCACATGGGAGGGGGCATGGGTGCACGAGGGGAGGGGCCAATCAGGGCTGGGGGATCACAGGGTGGGGGGGGGGGGAGAAAAGGTTGAGCCAGGAACGGGGCAGAAGGACCACGGGGCTAGCCGCAGGGCTGGGGCAGGACAATCAGGGAAATGGGCGGGGCAGACAAATGTGGCAAAGGAGAGGGGGCCAGGCCATGGGGGTGGGCAGTGCGCCCACGGGCACTTGTGCAAAAAGTCAATGGTTGGCTGCTGCTGCTGCAGGCCCAAATGGTGGAAGAGGGCGAGGTGAGCCAGGCGAACAGCTCAGTCCCAGAGGCAGGAGGCCGAAGTAGAAGGAAAACAGCCAGCAGGAGTGGTGGAGGGGGTCATGATGGTGGTGGGGGCGAAGGGGGACACGGACGGACCGGGGGGCAGGCTCCACGCCACATCCCCAGCGTCCCAGCAGACACAGTCCAAACCCCCCCACAAGAGCACAGTTCGAAAAATACTCAGTCCAGAAAAGCCCCTTCCACAGTGGTCCTCACGCGGTCTTCCAGCAGCGGGTGGTCCTCTTCTCCTTCTTCTCGGGGCTCCAACAGCTCCCCAGCAACAGCCACAGCAGCTCCAGGCGGTGGTGGTCTGGTGTCTAGGCAGGAGGGACCCCACTCAGATGGTGAATGTAGCGGTGTGCTCAGCAACAAGAGCTGGGGTCCCTCACTCCCCTCCTCTCTGGGAAGCAGGCCAGCAACCTCCCCCTCCCCCTCCCCCTGGGGCTGTAGGCAGAGCAACAGCAGCAGTTGAGATTGGGGGGTAGGGGGCTCAGCAACCAGTGGGTAACAGAGAAGAGGGGAGGTGCTGGTGGTGGTGTCTGGCCCAGCCAAGGGAGCAGCAGCAGCAAGGAGAGCCAGTGCTCCTCAGCAACAGGAACAAAGCAGCAGCCCTCTGCCTTCCTGCAGTCTCCAGGCCAGATGGCTACAGGAGAGTGTTCGAAGGCAGATATATTAGCCCCAGGTTCAGTAGGTCCCCTTTCCCTGGGTAAGGTAACAAGGAAGGTTCCAGAACAATCAGGAGCTTTCTGGAAACAAGGCAGACAGGCTGATTAGAACACCTGCAGCCAATCAAGAAGCTGCTAGAATCAATTAAGGCAGGCTAATCAGGGCACCTGGGTTTAAAAAGGAGCTCACTTCAGTTTGTGGTGGGCATGTGAGGAGCTGGGAGCAAGAGGCGCAAGGAGCTGAGAGTGAGAGGCTGTGCTGCTGCTGGAGGACTGAGGAGTACAAGCGTTATCAGACACCAGGAGGAAAGCCCAGTGGTGATGATAAAGAAGGTGTTTGGAGGAGGCCATGGGGAAGTAGCCCAGGGAGTTGTAGCTGTCATGCAGCTGTTACAGGAGGCACTATAGACAGTTGCAATCCACAGGGCCCTGGGCTGGAGCCCAGAGTAAAGGGCGGGCCCAGGTTCCCCCCAAACCTCCCAGCTCCTGATCAGACACAGGAAGAGTTGACCCGGACTGTGGGTTCCACCAGAGGGGAAGATCTCTGAGACAAGCAAATCCGCCAATAAGCACAGGACCCACCAAGGTAGAGGAGGAACTTTGTCACAGGTGTTTTTGTCTTTTATCATCTTATGTGAGTTCATTTGAGAGCATAGTGATTGTCTCATTTCATCCACATAGTTGTTGTTGTGGCAATTAATGCACTGGATGAGGTACACCACATGTGACAGGCATACGTAGGACCTATGGATCTTGAAAGGTGTGTTGTGGGGAGTGTTGGTCGTTGTAGCAGTGAAGGTATGTCTACATTTGTTGTCTTGGCAAGGTCTAATGTTGCTATGAGTTGCTGTCCTGGTCTGTGGGGAGCTTGCTTCGGATGATGAGGTTGGGGGGTTGTTTGAAGGTCGGAAGAGGGGGCTCAGGAAAGATTTATTTCAAATGTGGTTCCCAATGAGAATGGGTTGTAATTGTTTGATGATACCCCATATGGGTTCCAGTGTGGGGTGGTAGGATTAGCAGTTTGTGGTCGGAGGAGGTTTTATTTCTGTAGTGAAGCAGGTTCTATCAGGGTATTTGAGTGGCTCATTCCATGATGCAATCTACTTCTCTGGTGGAGTGTCCTTGTTTGATGAAGGTGGCTTTAAGTGTGTGTTAAGGTGTATATCCCAGACTTACTACAGAATATGCTCTCAGGAGAATCTGAGTGCCTGGTGTAGATAACAGATTTCTTGGTGTGTTTTGGTTGGTTACTGGATCTGTAAGGTAGGTGTGGCAATCCGTGGGTTTTGTTTATATAGTTGTCTGTAGGGTTCCATTGTTGAAGCTAATCATGCTGTCCAGGAAATTGACGCTAGTGTGAGAGAGTTCAATGGATGAGTGGTAGTTATTGAAGTTGTGGTGGATATCTATAAAGGTCCTCTGTCCAGAGGATGAAAATATCATCGATGTATATCATTGGCTTTGTGGTGCATTTGTCCAGAAATTCTTCTTCTTCAAGGTGGCCCACAAAGAGGTTGGCATATTGGTTTGAATAGCATGTTTGTTCTTGAATGTAGAATTGTTATGGGTGAGGATGAAATGGAAGCGTTTGGCAATGTGTTTGGGGTGGATAGCTGAATATTGTTCATTTTCTTGTAAATACTGGAGGCAGGCAATGATGCCATCATTGTGAGGGATGTTGGTGTATAGGTAGGCAAGGATAGTGTTCTGAGGGAGGTTGTTAATGTTGCAGAGTTTCTGGAGGAAGTGAGTAGTCTCCTGGAGGAAGCTGGCTCTTTGTGTGGTGAGTGTTTTGAGGATACTTTCTATGAGTACTGATATTCCTTCAGTAAGAGTGCCATGGCCAGATCTGATGGGTCTGCCTGGGTTCCCTTGTTCATGTATTTTGGAAGCAAAAAGATCCCCGGGGTAGGCTCATGGGAGATGAGGTTGTAGAGTTTCTCTTGGAGTTATTTGGAGAAGGATTGGATACTATCCTTACATTCCTTGGTAAATTGTGATATGGGGTCTTCTTTGAATTCTTTATAGTAGGAGTTGTTAGTTGACTTCAGTAACATAGTCATCACAGTTGAGGACTACAATGGCACCCTCTTTATCTACTGGTTGAATCACTCTTTGGTGGTAAGATTTCACAGACTGTCTTGCTGTCCTTTCAGTGGTGAAGAGATGTTAAGGATTGAGATGTGCTGATGTGATGTTAAGGATTTCACAGTCAATTTTTTCCTGAGACAATCAATGTAATTATTAAGAGTGTAGTTTCATCCATTGTGGGGTGTCTAGTCAGATAATTCTTTTTTCTTATGACCGTATGTGAGGATGTGGTAATTGTGTGTGGTGTTATAACTGTTGTGCAAGAATTCTTTGAGGCAGAGTTAGTGGAAGAATTCTTCTAATTCTCCACATTAGTATGGTATCAGGTATGATGCTGTATGGAATATGTGGGTCACTTTATAAGAGTGTTGATACCAATATTGGTAAAATTGCAAGGAATCTGACTAGATATGCTATGTAAGGTATAGGTATCTGAAAATGTTATGATTTGCAAAGTATGATAAACTTGTTTATATGTTAGTATCACGTTTGTATTATGAATTATAGATCTGTAGGGTATATCTGTATTTCCAGACTTGTGCTGTGTTTCTGGCTGACACCCCCTGACAAAATGGCATCAGCACGAAGCCTGCTTGATGGCTCATTAAGGGACATCAACTGTACAATAAACCGACTGAAAGGGCCAGGGACTACGCTTTATGACTTAGCAAGGCATGCAAGAGTGTGCCTATGGAGAGAACCCTAAGGCCTTTCAATGCCATGTGCCATGAGTTTGTGTTTGGAACAAAGGAAGTACCAGCCACATGGCAAAAGGACTATAAAGGGCAGCTGCATCATCTTCATTTTGTTTTCATTCCTGCTTCTTACTTCTGGAGGAACTTTGCTACAATCTGAAGCTCTGAACAAAGGACTGAATGACCCATCCAAGCTGTGGATGTACTCCAGAGGGACTTTCAAGCCAGCAAACTCACCAATGCTGCTAAGAACCTGATACATGGACTTTGAATCTATGTATGTGACTGCTTTACCATTAACAACTCTCTTCTTGTTCGTTCTTTTTTTCTTTATAATAAACCTTTCATTTTAGATGCTAAAGAATTGGCTGGCAGTGTGGTATTTTGGGTAAGATCCAACCTAATACTTACCTGGCAATGTGGGCCCTTTGGGGTCAGATGACATTTTGTATAGTGAGCAGAGTTTTAAAATAACTTGTCACTGTACTGGATCTAGATGCAGACTGGGAGCCAGAGAACTGGAATGCAATAAGGGGGCTGTATGATCCATTTTTTTTTTCTCTTCTTGATAACCAGTGTGGGGATCAGAAGCACACTTATGACATTTCCCAAGGTACAAGCTGGACTGTTGGACATCTCTGTCCCCTCAATTCTCCAATTGGGATGCCTTTTACAGGCTTCACTGTGAGAACAACCACTCCTAGTCTGTATACACACAGCCTCCAGCATGCAAAATCACTCCCAGCTGAATTATGAGTGCTTTTAGCCAGCCACTCCTGAATTATATTGCAGTGACACCAGCAAATTCACAGTCCCAGACTTGTCCTGCCCAGTTCTCACCTTCTGTGTAGTACAAGCTCATAGAAAGACTGTCATTTCATTATAGAAAATGATATGCACAAACCCTGTTATCTTAAATGGAGGTTCCAGATACTTCAATCCAAACACACACTGGTTTAGATAAAAAAATAAAATGTTTATTAATTACAGAAAGGTAGATTTTAAGTGATTACAAATAATGAGGCATAAAAGTCAGAATTAGTTACAAAGAAATAAAAGGCAAAAAATATCTAACTTAACAAGCTAAGTGAACTTAAAGCAAAAAGGTTTTTCTCACCACATCATCACAGCAGTCTGGCTGGATTTTGTCCAAGTGGTGAGTCCTGGTACTACATGTAACATAACACAGGTGTTCCACATTTTGGTCATTAGTCACACCTTCTGAATGATTCTGTCACCCACTGGCAGGTTTGAAGGTTGAGAGGTATACTTAGTAAACCAGTATTTGCTTTACTAGTATTTTTTACTAACATTTATGGCCATCCATGTAATTATGGATTGCTTACCCAAAAACTGAGTTGAAAGAATGTGAGGCAAAATCAAGCACTCAGAAATTAGGAAATGCCAGAATTACTGTTGCCCTTGCAACCCTAATTCACCTGCCCAATGCATGTCCTTGTGATACAGTCTTTAATTACATAATCACATTTTATTTTTCTCCAGGACCCCTGCCTCATTCTGTGCCAAGACTGGATGATGCTCAGGGAATGGTTTCTTATTCGGTCTTTTTCCTTAACTTCATTGTTCAGTGTGTGGTCGTTGGCCTTGTTTACTGCACTCTACTCAAACCTTGCACTGAATACAGAATGGGCTCTTTTATAGATATCTCGTGGTAGTGAGTTCCACAAGCTAATTGTGCACTGTGCAAACAAATATTTCCTTTGATCAGTTTTAAATGTGCTCTTGTTCTTGATCACTGATATCGGGGGGCAGGGGGGAAACAAGCAACTAATTCCTGATTGCTGATTTGGGGTTTTTCCCCTAAGCAGCTTGCAGTATCCTAACACAAGGAGAAGTGTGGTCCCATTCCTATCATTAACTTCCTGTGGGTAAATCCCTCTGTAACACAAGGCTAATAATACTTCCTCATACAGTAATGTTTGGGAAATGCTGAGTATCACAGTCACTGACCTTGGGAGCATAGCGTCACCTCTAACAGAAATGGGCCCAGACTTGAAAACCAGAGTTTTGGTTCAGGTTAATCTTTAAAACTCTTTGCCAATCATAAGGAGGGGAACTTGACTAGTCCCTGATGTTAAGTCTCGGCCTGTTCCCTGGCAATGGCCAGTAACACAGTGGTTCGGGCACAATGGAGTGGATCATGTGAACAAAGACGTGTGGATGAACATGCTCTTTAATTCCATCTTCCATATCCTTGCAAGCAGCCCAAAGGGTAAATGCAAGATAAACTTTGCCAATCTGGCACAGCTTTTTGGCTACATGTAGAATTCCTTGGCACTGGGAAACCAGCACCTCCCTAGCTAAATCCAACTGGAGAAAGGACAAGCACATCCAAGCCAACATTTCTCTAGTAAAAGCCTGTCACTGAGCTGAGAAATGAAAAACAGGTTGAATGAGTGTGAAAGTCGTTTATTGAGAATTAGTTACTTGTTAAGTAATTATAATGTTCAGTGCAATACAAGACACAACTAAAAAGAGAGTCCTGGTCCCTAGTATTTTATAATCTGGCCCTCAAATTGATACTCTTAACACTGAATCGTACATTACCTCTCATATAATCCCATTGGTTTCAGTAGGACTACTCAATATGAATAGGGGTATTGCAGTTGGCCCTGAGAGAGAATATTTATGTTCCTGGAATACAGCTACCATCAATCCTCTCAGCAGGCAAGGTGGTGATTTGGTCCCGACTTCACCTACCAGAAATCACAACGTAAAACTTAATCTGAAAAAAAAATTGAAACCCTCTTCACAATACTGATTCTTCATATGACTGTTAAACAGTCACTTTATGGAGTGAATTCTACCCCAACATCTATTCATTGTTATAGAAATATTCCTCTGGAGTTTTTTCACCTTCTGTTGCAGCATGGGCATGGGTCACTTGCTGGTTTCAATTAGAATAAATGGTGGATTTTCTGTCTTTAAATCATTGTTTAAAGACTTCAGTAACTCAGCCAGAGGTTAGGGATCTATTGCAGGAGTGTTGGGTGAGGTTCTGTGGCCTGCAATTGTGCAGGAGGTCACACTAGATGATCCTGATTGTCCATTCTGGCCTTTATGTCTAGTCCTCATCCCCTGATTCTGTTCATGATAACAGCCGTCATTCTTATAGCCCCGTTTACACTATCTTAAAAAGGTGTGACTTGTTTCATCAAAACATCCAGCTTGGCTTGATTTAAGAATTTCTACATTTTGATCTGGGTGAGAACATCACTTTTTTTCTACCCCATTTCTTTTCACATCCCCTTCACACCTCTCCCCCCATTTATTGGTGAATGTAGAAAAAATATCAGAGGATTGAGCACAAGTGGGCAGACTTTTACATTTATTTAAGACCCTTCTGGAGGATCCATTTTGCTAAATCAGGCCAGGACATCCTTTTCCTGCATGCAGTTTACAGTTTCCCATTAGTATAATCCCGTTCCTCCTCTAAAATTGAAATGATCATCTCAGAAGCAGAAGTGAAAAATCTCAGCAAATTTTTTAAACAGATATATTTTAAATGATTTGGTTAAGTTAAAAAAAATCCAACTGGAGTGCATTGTCTGTCCTGTGCAAATATCTTTGTCTTTGCCCTTTGATAATAAATGCAAACATCTAGTAGCCAAGCCCTTATTGCCATAGCAGCAGGGGCGGCTCTAGGCACCAGCAAAACAAGCTGGTGCCTAGGGCGGCAAAATGTAGGGGGCGTCCCCTACTGCCGGGGGGGGCGGCAGGCTGGGCCGGCGGACCTGCCGCAGTCATGCCTGCGGGAGGTCCACCGGAGCCCCGGGATGACTGGACCTGCCGCAGGCATGACTGCGGAGGGGGCGCTTGTCCCGCGGCTCGGCTGGACCTCCCGCAGGCATGACTGCGGCAGCTCAAGCGGAGCCGCCGGACCCGCGAGCCGTCCGCAGCCGCGGGAGGTCCAGCCGAGCCACGCGGGACCAGCGGTCCCTCTGCAGTCATGCCCGCAGGAGGTCCGCTGCTCCCGTGGCTCCGGGGCGCCTCCCGCGCATGACTGCTTGGGGCGGCCAAAAAGCTAGAGCCGCCCCTGCATAGCAGCTAAGCACAGTGGAGCAAAACATACTTGTACAAAGTTATCCACAATGTGTACCATAAACTAGTCTCTATTGCAAGATTTCCAGGAACACACAGTACAAAATCAACACACTTAACAAACTCTGCAGTAAACACCACCCCCTTTCATTGTTCTCTGAAAGTTGTAAAACTCAAGTAGTAGAGGCCCGCCACTGGGAGAATTCTCCAAAACCAGAAAATTCTACCACCATGCCTGGGGAGTGCCACTACATCCTCCAATAACTGCCACAGTGGTGCCTAAATGTGAGGTGGTGCCTCCAGCAAGTAAGCCCACTAAGAGTTTTTAAGATCATTGACACTACCTTGGATTGCATTCCAAATGAACAGGGAACCAGGGCAAAGGTTTGAGCATGAGTGTTAGGCACTCAGAATGGTTTGCTCTAATAGCCAAGTGGATGCCATATCTGCACTAGAAGAAGCTCCTATGTAGTCTTCATGGGCAGCCCTAAGCAGAGATCATTGCAGTAGTCTAGCCTAGAGGAGGCAAAGCACATGCAGTTCTGATCAGGTTCTTATCCATGTCCTGCACTGTAGCAGCTGAATGCATGGGTGCATGGTAGAAAGGAAAAGTCTAAACTTTTTGCCCACTCACAGATATCAAAGTTTCAGTGGTCCACCAGTGATGACTGGGGAACAACGAGCTGGGAATCCTCTCAGTGAAATATGGGCATAATATAATACCATTGTTGGTCGGATGATTGGAGAGGTTTGGAGTTTGCCACACAAACACTCCTAGCAGTTCTCTGGCTGGTATCACCAGGCTGCTGCTAACTGGTATAAATAGCCTTGTCCAGTGTCAATGTGGCAGATGAGTTTTTCCCATTACCATCTGGGAAATTTTTCTAGAAAAGTTGAGGAACCAAAACCTCATGTAAGAACCCAACCAAATTCCCCACCCTGTTCTACTTCCTGTGCTTGATGGAAGTTTAGTATTGAGCAACTCAGGGTTAGACAAGGAGCTTTGAGTGTCTTCTGATCTGTAACCAAGCCTGGCACCCTCAGGATAGCCAGCTTTCTGTGTGCCCAAATTGTCTGCCGCCAGCACTGTTTGGAGCAGGATCAGGGGCGGCTCTAGGAATTTTGCCGCCTCAACACGGCAGGCAGGCTGCCTTCCGCAGCTTGCCTGCAGATGGTCCGCTGGTCCCGCGGCTTCCAAAGCTGTGGGACCAGCGGACCCTCCGCAGGCAAAACGCGGAGGCAGCCTGCCTGCTGCCCTCGCGGCGCTGGCAGAGCGCCCCCACACACACAGCTTGCCGCCCCAAGCATGCGCTTGGCATGCTGGGGCCTGGAGCCGCCCCTGAGCAGGATCCATTTCACCCTGGACTGAATGCCTGAGCTTAAAACCCGTAACATTTTTGCACTGGACTTAACACCACGGCAGCAGTTGAGTAGTTTGGAGGGTGCCCTCGGGTGTGGCCACAAGCTGTTAGTTTATTAATGATAAAATACCAGAAAACAGTCTTCAAATAAGCAACCAGCTACATTACTTTGTTTCCAGCAGCACAATCTTAGGGACAATAGCCACTCCCTCTTTATAATCCCATCTATAAGAAATAAAAGCTATGATGATGAAGCATTAAAACCCCATTCATTTGCTATCTTAATTCCTATGCTGGCAATCATCCTCTGTCACTTGGAGGTTTGCAGTTGATATTCGGTCTCTCTGAAAGATATGTGCTAGCTCAACCAGAAGTTATTGGGCTGAGTCCAGGAATAAGGTGACATTCTCTAGCCGGTGACATGCAGGAGGTCAGACTAGATAATGGTCCCTGGTGGCCTTAAAATCTATACATACGGATCCCAGGGATTGGGGGAGCTAAGGCTGAGGTTTCCAGCACATCACCAATACCCATCGACTTTCACAGACCCCCCTTCTCCCCAGCCTGGTTACTTGGATCAGATCCCATAGAATCTCTGTCATTCATAAGAGTGAGCTCTCCTCATGGCAATTCCCATGTTAAAGTGCTGACAGATCACACAAGGAGATCGGAGGAGGGGGAAAGACACAAAGTCAATGGCATTTTTCTTCACAGAAAAGAAAACAAGCTGAGCTGTGATTAGTGTCCCATGAAGCATCAGTATGTGTCAGAAGGTGCCCCTTTGCAGCCCCTGCTGGGTCCGTATTCCTCTGGTTGCATTTGTGGATACGGGGATTGAATGCTCATATTTCCTCTTCCTGATGGAAATGCAGAGATCTGGCCCATTGATGTGTCCCTCTCCGGCCTGGCTTAGTGAGAGGAAGCTGATGACACAAGTAGCCCAGCCCTGCTCAGTAAGAGACAGGGCTGTATTCATTTCTCATGGGATTGGTGGGGAGGTCATTGATGGGCACTGTGCCCTCAATCACTGTTTCAGTGGTTTGCCTGGAACACTTGCGACTCCCTTTCATGCTTTTAAGATTCTCTGAAAGGTGCTTCCTGAACTTCTTGGTGAGGAAGCAGTAGATGACAGGGTCCAGCATGCAGTTGGTGCTCAGGAGGCATAGAGTCACCTGATGGGCATCATTGATCTGCTGGCGCAATGGACAGTTTTCTTTCTGCCACAGTTCTAGGACCGTCAGCGTCCAGGGGAGGTCAATGAGATGGTGAGGTACAAAGCATATGATGAATACAGCGAGGACAGTGCATACCATCCTGAATGCCCTCTGCTTGACACGGGTGCTCTTCTGCAGCTGCACTGACTTGGTCAGCAGTGTCCTGATAATGAACAAGTTACACACCAGTATAAACAGGAAAATGAAGACAAAAATAATGAATATGACAACGTGGATGGCGAGGATGGGCAGAGTGTCGCCAGTGGTGTTATAGCGCTCGAAACACCGCTTGATGGTGCTATTGTTAATCTCCTCCTCATTAGTTCCATCGCCAATGAGGTAGTACAAAGCACTGCTCACTATCACCACCCAGATAGCTGCGGAGAGGAAGATACCCCTTCTCCGGGTGGGGAACTGAGCAGCTGTGATGGGCTTGGTCACTGCCTGGAATCGGTTGTATGTGATGACTGTCAAAAAGGCGATGGAGCAGTAGGTGTTAACAAAGAACAAGTAGCCGGCCACGTTACACAGGAATGTAGGCATAATCCAGTTTCCTTGGTGGTGATAGTAAACGATCCACAGGGGCAGTGTGATTAGGAACAGCAGGTCAGCCACTATCAGGTTCACCATGAAGATCTTGATTTCGTTTAGTTTCCTCCAAGCATAAACCTGGCAGAAAATCCACAGCACATAGCAATTGGCAATGAAGCCCAGAATGAAGATGAAGCTGTACATGATGGTGAAAAGGGGGTATCTGAACTCAGAGTCCACCCCGCATGAGGTGTTAGCGGACAGGGTGGTGACACTCAGGGGTGAAAGAGTGCTAATTCCCCCCTTCGAGGACATTGTGTCACTGACCCGATTCTTCCAAAGCAGAAAATTTTCTGTCCTCTTCTTTTCTTCTTATTCTAAGAATACAAAACATATGATAACAGCATGTAGGGCACTGCCAAGCCCCAGAGCCACCTGTCTGTTCTCAGTTCATATCCTCTCTGACTGCAGGAGTTCTCCAGCATTCCTCTGTGCACACTCACCCCTCTGATCTCTCCTCTCTCTCTTCGACCTCAGACACCCACTCTGCTGTCTGCCCCCACCCACTCCACTCCTTCCTTTTCTCAGTATTACTCCAGTTTCATACCCACCTACATCCTATGCCCACTTGCTCTGTGGTCCAATAGTTATTACTGGAAATCAGATGTATTTCCTAATGTCTCCTTCTTGGACACTGGTCATATCACAGGACATTAGGGACCACATAAGCCATGTTCTTTAAAATATAGAATGGCTGGTCACCCTATGAGCTCATATCTGCCTACCCCACCTGCCCCTCCAATCTCAGCCTCTTTCCCAGAGCTGTGTGGTGGGGAAGTTGCTCTTTAATTGCTCCTGGCCCATCTGACTTGCACTGAACATAAGAATGGCCCTACCAAGTCAGACCAAAGGTCCATCTAGCCCAGTATCCCATCTTCTGACAGTGGCCAGTGCCAGGTGCCCCAGAGGGAATGAACAGAACAGGGAATCATTAAGTGATCCATCCCCTGTCGCTCATTCCCAGCTTCTGGCAAACAGAGGCTAGGGACACCATCCCTGCCTATCCTGGCTAATAGCCCTTGATGGACCTATCCTCCATGAATTTATCTAGTTCTTTTTTGAACCCTGTTATGGTCTTGGCCTTCACAACATCCTCTGGCAAGGAGTTCCACAGGTTGATTGTGCATCACTGTCCCTTCTCACATAGGTTACTTCCTCCCTTTTCTCATTTACTGTTGACCAAGCAACAACCTATTGCCACATAAACACAGAGAAACCAGAATCATTACTTAATCACATATAGTATATGGGACAGTAGGCCCAGTGAGCTCCGTTAGCTCCACCTCTAAGAGCTCACCCATTTCTTTGAGGGAGGGATGTGTTTGTATAGGGACATATGCTGAGTTTCTTGTAACATGACTTTACTGTAAAAATATATCCCCCATGCTGTGAGCTATGATGCCTGCTGAAGCAACCAATGCATAATCAAAGCCCCTGATGGTGGTGCACAGCCCTCTCCCCCCACCCTCTCCAGGGTGCAGTGTGGTGTGCATGCCCCATGAAATAGATCCATTCCATTGCAGGTTTTACTGACAAGCAGCCCGTGGCAGTGGGTGTGTTCATGGGTGGCAAGTTTGTAGAAATTTTGGTGGTGCCCAGAACCGCCCCCCCAACTCTGCCACCCCAAACTCTGCCCCCACCTGCCTAAAGCTCTGGGCGGGGTTTCGGGGGGAGGTATGGGGTGCAGGTCCTGGGCTGGGGATTAGGGTGCAGGAGGGGTGCAGGCTTTGGGATGGAGTTTGGGTGCAGGCTCTGGGCTGGGGGTGCAGGTATAGGAAGGGATGAGGGGTGCAAGCTCTGGGAGGGAGTTTGGGTGCTGGGTGAAGGCTCCGGGCTGGGGCAGGGGGTGGGTGTCAGGAGGGGGTGAGGAGTGCAGGCTTTGGGACAGAGTTTGGGTGCAGGCTCTGGGCTGGGGGTGGGGGTGTAGGAAGCTGAATATGAGTCAACAGTGTGCCCTTGTTGCCAAGAAAGCTAATGGCATTTTGGGTTGTATAAGTAGGGGCATTTCCAGCAGATCGAGGGATGTGATCATTCCCCTCTATTCAGCACTGGTGAGGCCTCATTTGGAGTACTGTGTCCAGTTTTGGGCCCCACACTACAACAAGGATGTGGATAAATTGGAGAGAGTCCAGCGGAGGGCAACAAAAATGATTAGGGGGCTGGAGCACATGACTTATGAGGAGAGGCTGAGGGAACTGGGATTGTTTAGTCTGCAGAAGAGAAGAATGAGGGGGGATTTGATAGCTGCTTTCAACTACCTGAAAGGGGGTTCCAAAGAGGATGGATCTAGACTGTTCTCAGTGGTAGAAGATGACAGAACAAGGAGTAATGGTCTCAAGTTGCAGAGGGGGAGGTTTAGGTTGGACATTAGGAAAAACTTTTTCACTAGGAGGGTGGTGAAGCACTGGAATGGGTTACCTAGGGAGGTGGTGGAATCTCCTTCCTTAGAGGTTTTTAAGCTCAGGCTTGACAAAGCCCTGGCTAGAATGATTTAGTTGGATTTGGTCCTGCTTTGAGCAGGGAGTGGGACTAGATACCTCCTGAGGTCCCTTCCAACCCTGAGATTCTATGATTCTATGAAGGGGGAGGTGGTGCACGGTCTGAGAGGGGGTGCATGCTCTGGGAGGGAGTTTGGGGATAGAAGGGAGTGCAGGGTGAGGGCTGGGGAGGTGAGGATGAGGGATTCTTGATGCAGGAGGGAACTCAGGGCTAGGGCAGAGGGTTGGGGTGTGGGGTGAGGGCTGTGGGGCTGAGGATGAGGGGTTCATGCTGCGGGGGGACTCAAGGCTGGGGCAGAGGATTAGGGTGCAGGAGGATGAGGGTTCTGGCTGGGGCTGGGGATGAGGGATTCATGATGCAGGAGGGGGCTCAGGGCTAGGGCAGAGGTTCGGGGTGCGGGGGGATGAGGGCTCTGGCTGGGGCAGAGGATCAGGGTGCAGGGGGATGAGGGTTGGGGCAGAGGATCAGGGTGCGGGGGGATGAGGGCTCTGGCTGGGGCAGAGGATCAGGGTGCGGGGGGATGAGGGCTCTGGCTGGGATGAGGGCTCTGGCTGGGGATGAGGATTAGGGGATGAGGGCTCTGGCTGGGGCAGAGGATCAGGGATGAGGGCTCTGGCCGGGATGAGGATCAGGTGCGGGGATGAGGGCTCTGGCTGGGGATGAGGATTAGGGTGCGGGGGGGATGAGGGCTCTGGCTGGGGCAGAGGATCAGGGTGCGGGGGGATGAGGGATCTGGCCGGGGATGAGGATCAGGGTGCGGGGGGATGAGGGCTCTGGCTGGGGATGAGGGTTTGGGGCCTTGGGGAGGCTCAGGGCGAGGGCGGAAGCACAGGGTAAGGGCAGCCTGCCTTGCCATTTCACGGGGAAGTTTCCATTTTCTGTTCCAAATTGAAACAAACATTAGTGAAGGGCGGGCGCTAGGACCCTGGGGCAGCAGACAGCAGTTCTTCCGGGAGCCGATCTCTGGCAGCGGAAGCAGGCAGGGGAGAGACCCGCGCTGATTTCTGTCAGGCAGGGACGCGGGCGGTGGGGGGGACATGCAGGGGGAGGGGTGGCAGGCGGGGGCTGGGACCTTCTCCAGGCAGGGAGGCAGCGCTGGGGGGAGACCCGCGGGGGCCGGAGCCCGATCCAGGCAGGGCTGGGGGAAGAGACCCAGCTCCAAATATTGCTGGAGCAGGGCACCAGCCCTGAATATTCCTGGAGCCCGGGCACCGCACACAGATATAACCTGCCGCCCATGGGTATGTTCAAAGCCTTTCTACAGCAGTGCCTGGAGTTTGGGCACAGTTGCACTCTGGAAAGGCCCTGTGGAGTCTCTGCTGACTTATCAATGGAAGAGAACATAGAGGAAACTAATCTATCCCTAACACCTCACCAGGAGCCGAGTGGAAAACACAAACCAATGCCCCTGTTTTCCTCACAATGTCACCTTGCCCAGAGAGCACCTCTCGAGAGCGACTTGCCTGTCTCTGCTAGAAGATGCCTGGCCAGGGAGGGGGTGGGGGCCCAAATGGGAAAGGGGTAATTCCTAGACATCCAAGTTGAGGAAGAGTTTGTAGGCTGGGAGATTGGGAGCTGCCGAGGGAACCTGCAGAGAGAAGCTGTATGGTGCCAGCTGTTGCTCAATCAGGCTGCTCACTCAGCAGCAGCACTGAAGTAGCCCTTAGATTGACTGCCATGAGAGAGCAGAGGGAAGATACTGCAGCACCTGGCAGCACACAGGGGAGTGTTGCTAAAAGAGAGCTAGAGGTTTGCTCCAAACTCACCTGTTGCTTCCAGAGGAGTCCATCAGCCTTGACAGCCAGGACAGTGTTCCTGCCCTGGCATGTGCAGAGGGCTCTGGAGTGAGGTGATGCTGTTCAGTGCTGGTTAACCTCTGAGCCTGGTCCTCCCCACCCTGTTCAGTAAAGGAGACTTTTTGTGGCTTTGTTCCAATCCAACCTGTCTGCTGCACTCAGAGATTCACTCATGAGGCTGCTGCACTATATTTAGTAGCCTGGAGATGTCCAGGCAGAATCACCATGTGCTAATTTAAATCATTCCAAGCAAGGCCACCTCCTGGCCTTCCTTCCCCAGTGCGGTTGTGGTAGGGGTCAGTATTCAAGCCAGGGGCAAGAGGAACCATCTGGAATACACACTTTGGGGAAATACAATCAAATCTCTGTCTGCATCAACCAGGGGCTTTGAAGTTGCTTCTCTCTGTACATCCATCCATCTAACCTAGGATTGGATTGTGGAGACTGAATTATACTCTCTCCTGGAATGACCCCTCTAGGTCAGTGTGTGCATGAAGCTGCCCATGCTGTGACTGAGAGAGGGGACTTTAGGCTCCGGGCTGGCAAACCACCACCATCTTCCAATTAACAGTGAATGGAGGTTGATGCTGAATGTACAACAAACCTTTTGTATTAATTATACACAGCGTCAAGGAGGCCAGCATTATGCACTGTAGTACAGAATATATGGAATTGTTACCAAGTTCCTAGAGGCTTCCCGCTCCTAGTGCATCACACTTGCTCTAACAGAAAGGATTTCTCTGCCTATTTAATGCAATAACCATGGTTCTGTCTCTCCACACATCCTGTAGGCCTAGTCCAGGGAATGAGCATTGCAGCCCAGTGAGTGCTGCACATTCAGGCCATCCTGGCTCACCGAGTGTGCATCCCAGCATAAATGGACAGATCCTCGGCTGCAATCAAGGCATTTAGTGCAGCTTAGGAAGTCAGGTTAAGAAAGTCGCTTTAAATTACCTTTCTGTTCCCCTTATCCTGGGGCCATCGTGGTCCGAGTCCCAACTCCAGCCTGAAGGCTGCTCTAACTTACAATATTGCCCAGCAGTCAGGGATCCATTGGGCAAGAGGGAACTCTGGGGATAGACCCTTTTCCAGGAGGGGTTTGTGCCATAGGAACCTTTGCAGCAGCATGACAAGCGCACTGGAGGGTCTGCCCACATCAGGCTGGGTCCCAGACTGAACAGATATTTCTAGCTCATCACGTGCCTAGCTCCACTCAGTGTGATCTAGGCTTGGATTGGGCACCAGGCTGGGAATGGAAACTGGGGTTCCATTCCCAGCTCTGCCCTGGACTCACTGTGTGACTCAGGAAAAAATCACTGCATCTCTCTGTGTCGCCGTTAGTTTCCCCATCCGTAAAGCATGTTAAGTGCTACACATACTTATGTGTCCTGGGGAAATATGCCTCACATATTCAAGCCCCAGGAGTACCTGTCCTGACGGAACGTCTAACACTCCCATCCTAGCGATGGCAGGGCCAGTGGATCTCAGCCTGGCCCAGTGAAGAGGTGTCCCCAGAGGTGAAAGTAAGCTGGTACGGGCCGGTACGGAGGACCGGTAAGAAAAGGAGACTGACTGAGGGAGGGAAAGAGAAGCCTGCTCCCTGCATAAGAATAGTTTAAACTCAGCTGTTCCCTGATGGTTCAGCCCCCAGGGCTAGGTTTCTGGACTCCTTGTTAATTTCACGCACAGTAGCTGGGGGTAGGGGGTTGAGGGGAGGGTGTGTTTGACCATGGCAGGGGCAGTCCCTGTCTGCCCCCGGGATGAGGGGATCTCTCCTACTAATATACACAACAAATACAAGCATTTGGCTGCACAGTTTAAATCCTGAGCTAATAAAAGCAGGTGGAAGGGGAAAACTCACTGTCACATTGGTTTCTCATCGCCTCCCTCCCCCTCCTCCAGCCAGGCTGCAGACAAGGCTCTGAATTCCATCCCATTCCCCCCAGCAGGGGTTTTCCTCTAGGCTCTAGCTTGCAGTAGACTGGCTGAGATGCCTGCTATAGCTGCCTGCAAAAGAATGGTTTAAACTCAGCTGTTCCCTGTGCAGTTCAGTGCCCAGAGTTAGGAGCTGTTTCTGGCATCCTTGTTAATTTCACTCCCAGTTGTTGTTGGGTGTGTGTGACCATGGCAGGGGCAGTTCTTTTCTGCCCCCAGGATGAGGGGATCTCCTAAACACAATCAAAATCAGGAACCATTTCCAAGTTCAAATCTATCCCATTCCCTCCGCAGCAGAGGATCATGGTTGTGATGTCCAAACTGCTTGCAGATCCTCTTTGAAATGTTACTGTTTAAAAAAAAACAACACAAAAAACATGGAGAACATGGTGGAAAGATGTGTCATGATGTTTAGGGTTTATTTTGGGCAAAGCAATTTTGCTAAAGCAACTAAAGATTTACAGGGAAAGCAAATAGCCCCCATAGACAAAACCACAAAGGGATTAGAGGGGAAAACTGAATATTCAGGGAAATTATTGTGCCTCCTTTGAAAGAAATAGTAGTTTTCATTTCAATCCACTCTCTTTCTATATTGATTTAAACACCTGAAATGTCCTGAGGATAGCGGGTGCAATCTAACAGTAAAGGGTGGAAATAGGGATTTTTGCCCACAAATCTAACAAGTACACCACAAATGCGTACATATCTGTCACTCATATGCACACACATGTTAGCCTATGAGTCAGGTATACCCTAACATTTCCGTGGGGGAAAGACAAAATTTGGGCATAGGAGGAAGGATTTCCGAATAATGCTCTATAAAAGGTGAAACAAATTACCATTAGGCAGATGATACACCCATCTATCTGTTCCTGTTTACCCATCGCCTCCACCCCATCTATGCATCGATGCTACCCATCTACAAGGCTATTAACTATTAATAGGCTGTGGTATTATTTCTTTTCAAAGCTGTAAGTATAAAGGAATCTAGTTTCTGCTTTACCTTTTTAAAGCACCTAGTTTATATAGGGTTAAAACCAACTTCCTTTATCAGAAGTGTGAACAACACCCAAAGTGCTACTACACAGAGTGAGCTTATAACAGTGTATTATCATAAATATGTCTCTTAAAGAACTGTGATATTTTGTAACTTTGTAATCTCGAACTGTTTTAACATTTTTACATTTACTTATTGTTTCATTGATTTTAATAAAAGGTCTTGATGACTATTTCTGTCTCAGTGTAAGTTCCTGTCATATACCCCGAAGCTCCTTTTATAAACTCTGTGAAGCCTGATTCAGGACGAACTTTATCTTCCGATCACACACATTGGCGAGCCACACCCATATAATTAATATATATTAATTATTTTTAATATTACTAATTAATTAGAAAATTAATTATCAAATAAAATTAAATTAAGTGGATAAATTCCACCGACCCTACTAACCCACCCCAAATCAGGCTACAGGGTGATTTCACTCCAGAGGTCAGACTCTTCTCTGACTGCACTAATGGTGGAGGATGATGTTGGGGCACTATTCTGCTGTGGGCCCTGATGCTAGAATGAGATGTAAAATGAAGCACTAATGGCTTGTGATCATTAAAGATCCCCTGGCACTTTTCAATCTGGGTACGAATTCCAGTGCTGTGATGAAGCAGAGAAACTGCCAGTCAGAACAGCAGGGTTTAAGGAGAGTCTTTGGGCCCAGCGAGCCCCGCCCTGCTATCCCTGCAGACAGTGCCAAGCCTGGAGAGGGGAGGGCTGACTGCAAAGAGGCAGGAGCTAGCTGCCTTGCTACCCATAGGCACCAACTCTGTGGGTGCTCCGGCCCTGGAGCACCCACAGAAAAAAATGTGCAGCTGCTTATCACCCACTGACAGCCTGCTCCTTCCTTCCCCTCCCATCGCCTCCCGTCCGCAGCAATCAGCTGTTCCGTGGCATGCAGGAGGCACTGGGGGGAGGGGGAGAAGTGGGGATGGGGTGCGCTTGGGGGAGGGGGCGGAACTAGGTGGGGAAGAGGCAGGGTTGGGGCTTGGGGGAAGGGGTGCAGTGGGGGCAGGGCCTGGGGCTGAGTGGAGGTTGGGCAAAGGAAAAAGACGGTGCCTGGGTCTCTACCTGAGGGGAAGGAGCTCTAGCCTACCAGCCAAGGCAGCCACCTGGGAGAGAGCACTGTCTTCCCAGCCAAGGGAGACTGCCAAGGGGACCTATGTACCCAGCACCCCAGGTAACTCACAGAGACATTGGGAGGCTTGCCCTCACCAACCTGCGGCTGGCCTGGCCAAAGGAGCTGTGCAAGACCCAAGAGAGGTCAGCAAGCCTCTAAGCAAACTGCACTGGAGGGGCCACACCCCAAACTGAACAGACTGGTAGGACATAGCCCAGGGCAGTGCATTTTGACTCCCTGCTTGGGGCTACCCCTCCCTCCATCCGTCCCCCCCATCCTCCAGTTCAGAGGTTGACATGTACAGGGCTCTGGGCTGGGACCTGGTGGAGAGGGAGGGCCTGGGTCCCTCTGCCCCCACTGGCTTTAAAGACTGAGACTCCTCAACCAAGGAGGAGGCTGAGCGCTCTAACCAGCCCTCAAAGCCACCTGTTACAGATGTCTTGGCTAGATTCCAACCTGCGTAATTAGTTCTGTTTACCAAGAATTCCCCCAGCAGCTGTAGTGGGGGTACATCGTTCTCTCTGCTTCTTCTTGTAAACTCTAAAGTAATGCTGCTGCTAAGAGCTCAGGCCAGAGGTGACTGCATTTCAGCAACAGATGAAGTGATTCCTGTGGATGTGGCCTATAAAATGCTCTGGGATCCACTGGGATGAAAGGTGCTCTGGCAGGCTTCCCTCACCCATTGGCTAACAATATGGGAAGGGTCATCACTTAGTCATTGTTATGTTATACTCTAAAATCAGAAAGAGCATGGCCAAAGCCAGGAACGAAGGCAATACCTCTGTCTCCAGGATAATGATACTTCATGTTCATCCAGTGAGCTCCAATCACTTGACAAACAAGGGTGAGCATCATTAGTTCCATTTTACACTACGGGAACTGAGACACAGCAGGGAAGTCACTTGCCCAACATCAGGCAGCGAGCCAGTAGCAAAGCTAGGAACAGAGCCCTGGTCCCTTGATTCCCAGTCCACTGGGCCATGTCGCCCCAATACATGATAGACAATAGCATGGCAGCTTGGTACAGCAATCGCACCCAGGTAAACCATTCTAAGAAATTCAGGCTAGAATGCAAATTCCATATGAATAGCACTAGTGAAAGCTAGTCCCTGCTTACCAGAGTTGAATGGATGCAGCGTGATCTTTCCAATGCCAAACTTTGAAGAGCACTGGCGTATTCTGCTTGCTGGGTCTGCTTCCAGGTCCTGTCCGCCCAAGCCTGTGGCTGCAGCCTCCCCACACACACAGTTCTATTGATCAGAATTGCAGAACTGAAAGGATTGCAAAAGCTTCCTGCCAAGTCATTAGAGAAGAGGAAATGTCATGTGATAGCAGGGTGAAGGAAAAGAGAAATAAACTAAAACATGGGGGAAAAGCAAATTGACAGCTAGCTGCCTTGCTGCCCATAGGCACCAACTCTGTGGGTGCTCCGGCCCTGGAGCACCCACAGAAAAAAATGTGCAGCTGCTTATCACCCACTGACAGGTTGCTCCTTCCTTCCCCTCCCTGCGCCTCCCGTCCGCCGCAATCAGCTGTTCCGTGGCATGCAGGAGGCACTGGGGGGAGGGGGAGAAGTGGGGATGGGGTGAGCTTGGGGGAGGGGGCGGAACTAGGGGCGGAAAAGCCATTAGCAATAGCATTTCATCAAAGGAACTCTACTTCTAATGGCTGTGTTCCTGAAAGAGATAGGAACATCGCAATTCACCTCTAGAGGCCAAGCAGGAATCCGGTCTCTTGTCTGTGGTTAAGTCAGGAAGCAAACAGCACTTGAATGGCATCTTTCCCAGCAGCAGGGCTGGCCTGTGCACAGGGTGCTTTTTCTTTACAAGTCCAAGAAAATTAATTGCTACATAAAGGCTGGGATTTTTGATGCACAAAGGCCACAGGAGCTGATTCTCCAGTAAAATAGTCAGCTCTGCATCTTTACACCAGTACTAAACAGACTTAAACCTGGGGAACCCAGCCACGCTAGGACTCCTGTTTTGCAAGGGGGTCCTCAGAGGTTGCTGAGCCATCCTAGCAGTTCCTATCCTACCCTCTACCAGGCACTGGTGTAGGGGTTAAGACTGGAGGAAAGAAGACATGGCCTGGGGTATCTTAGTGCCTGACAATCCCTAGCTCCCAGAACAGCCCTGGGGCCATTGTCAGCCGGTACAACTTAAAGAGGCATTGGACCACTCTGTGTTGCTCTTGGGAACTGACTTAGTGCTTGACACCCCCAAGATCAGGGCACCAAAGATGATTTACATAACAGCCTAGGATCTGGGCCAGCGAATGCAAAGTTCTGGTTCCCATAGCCATTGTAACTGGACAGCAATCATAGACTCATAGGGTTAGAAGGGACCACAAAGGTCATCTAGTGAGTCTAACCCCCCTGACAAGATGCAGGATTTGTTGTGTCTAAGCCATCCAAGACTGTTGGCTCCAGCCTCCCTTTGAAAATCTCCAGTGAAGGAGCTTCCACAACCCCCCGAGGCGTCTGTTCCATTGTCCTACTGCTCTTACAGTTAGGAGATTTAATCTGCTCTGCTGTAGTTTGAACCCAGTGCCTCTTGTCCTTCCCTCTGTGGCAAGAGAGAACAACTGTTCTCCATCTTTTTCATGGCAGTCTTTCAAGTATTTGAAGACTGCTATCATGTTTGCCTTCAATCTCCTCTTTTCCAAACTAAACATACCCAGTGCCTTCAGCCTTTGCTCATATTACTTGCATTCCATCCCTTTGATCATCTTTGTCACTTGCTTCTGGATCCTTTCCAGTTTCTCTACATCCTTTCTATACATTGGTGACCAAAACTGGACACCATACCCCAGCTGAGGCCTACCCAGCGCTGAGTAGAGTGGTACTATCACCTCCCATGACTTGCATGCTGTGCCTCTGTTAATGCAGTCTAAAATTGCATTTGCTTTTTTTGCAACAGCATCATATTGCTGACTCATGTTGAGGTTGTGATCCACCACCACTCCCAGATCCTTCTCAGCAGTGCTGCTGCCAAGCCAGTTATCCCCATTCTGTATGCGTGCATTTGGTTTTTCTTCCACTTTACATTTGTCTTTGTTGAATTTCATTTTCTCATCTACAGCCCAGTTCTCCAGTTTGTAAAGAGCCCTCTGAATTTTAGCTCTATCCCCCCAATTGTCAGCAACCTCCCGCCCCAGCTTTGTGTCAAGTGCAAATTTGATGAGTATGCTCTCTATTCCCACATCCAGGTCATTAACAGAGATTTTTAACAATACTGGACCCAGAACAGATCCCTGTGGAACCCCCCTAAGACCTCCCTCCAATCTGATATCATTCCATTAATAGTTACTCTTTGTTTGTGGTTGTTTAACCAATTATGTGTCCACTTAATGGTAGTTCTGCCTGTAATAGAAAGAGAGCCTGAGACATAAGCCCTTGTATCAGAGGTCCGGTCTGTAGCCTGAACTAAAGTAGTGGTCAAGCCTTGCTAATATAAAGCAAAGTTAGTAAGAGCCATGCTGGGAGCAGAGTCAGGCTCTGCCTGCATTCAGGCTCACAGGGTCTGGCAAGAACAGGGCTGGTATTACAAAAACACACATTCCTGAGAAATGCTGGGCACAGGACACTCACACAAACACTTCCGGAAGGATCGTACCAGAACACCCCAATACCACGTATGGTACAAACACAGGCCCCAAGGATGATACAAAAATACACTGACCCCCTCTTAGAGATAAGGTCAGGATGACAGTGTGATGGATAGAGATGTTTTGATCGAACCAACATGTACAAGATAATGGGTGGTAACTAACCACGTCAGAGGGTGGTAACTGGCCATGTCAGAGGGGCAATACATAACTTGTTTGTATCAGTGTATAAAATGGAGTCTCAGACTGGGAGTGTCTTTGGCTGGCCGGGGGGCAGTGGAAAGTCCTGCCACTGACTGAGCCGGTCCATTGTGATGGGCATACATGTGTTAGTGATCCTGTAGAATCTATGGGATACTAGGACCGTGCTTCGTTAACAATAAACCTGGCCGGGTGCCTTAGCTACTAAACAAGTCTGTGGTTATTGGGCAGTTTGATCGGAACCTGCTGTATGGGCTATCTGGCCATAGCCAGTGCAGCACGCAGAGAGAACACATACACGTAGCCAACATCTGATGACACTGCGTAAGCCCACATTTCTCCAGCTTACTTATCAGAATGTCAAGTGAAACTGTGTCAAAAGCTTTCCTGAAATCCAGGTATATTATATCCTCCAAACCAATTACCCTATGAAAGAAGGAAAGCAAGCTGGTTTGGCATGATTGTTCTTGGTAAATCCATGCTGGCTGCTAACGATCACCCCTTCATCCTCCTGGTACTTGCAAGTTCCCAGCAAACTCTCCGTGTTTGCTTCTCCTCTGTTCGCTGCTGTAATGCATACACACATTGTGGTGTTAAAGTCTCTCTAGAGGTGACTGGAGAACAAGAGCTCACTGGGACTAAAGGTCACTATGGGTATGTCTACACAGCATTTTGGAGCAAGCCTCCCAGCTTGGGTCAACAGACTTGGGCCTGGTCTACACTACAAGTTTAGGTCGAATTTAGCAGCGTTAAATTGAAATAACCCTGCACCAGTCCACACAGAGAAGCCATTTACTTCGACATAAAGGGCTCTTTAAATCTATTTCTGTACTCCTTCCCGATGAGGGGAGTAGTGCTGAAATCGACATTGCCGGTTCGAATTAGGGTTAGTGTGGACGCAATTCGACGGTATTGGCCTCTGGAAACTATCCCACAGTGCACCATTGTGACTGCTCTGGACAGCGATCTGAACTCGGATGCACTGGCCAGGTAGACAGGAAAAGCCCCGCGAACTTTTGAATTTCATTTCCTGTTTGCCCAGTGTGGAGAGCTGATCAGCACAGGTGACCATGCAGAGCTTATCAGCACAGGTGACCATGCAGTCCGAGAATCGAAAAAGAGCTCCAGCATGGACTGTACAGGAGGTAGTGGATCTGATCGCTGTATGGGGAGGGGATTCCGTGCTAGCAGAACTACGTTCCAAAAGACAAAATGCCAAAACATTTGAAAAAATCTCCATGGGCATGATGGAGAGAGGCCACAATAGGGACTCACTACAGTGCCGCGTGAAAGTTAAGTTGCTCAGACAAACGTACCAGAAAGCAAAAGAAGCAAACGGACGGTCCAGTGCAGAGCTACAGTCATGCTGCTTCTACGCTGAGCTGCATGCAATTCTAGGGGGTGCCGCCACCACTACCCCACCCCTGACCGTGGATTCCGAGGAGGGGGTACTCTCAGCCATGCCTGAGGATTTTGCAGATGGGGAAGATGAGGAGGAGGAGGAGGACGAGCTTGTGGAGAGCACACAGCGCACCATTCTCCCCAACAGCGAGGATTCCTCAGCCTGACTGAAATAGCCTCCTAACCCTCCCAAGGCGGTATCCTGGACCATGAAGCCGGAGAAGGGACCTCTGGTGAGTGTACGTCCAAATGCACATTCTACCACCATTCTGCACTTGCTCAGCCTATAGTTGAACAGCTCCTGACTACTGTCCAGGCTGCCTGTGTATGGCTTCATGAGCCATGGCATTAAGGGGTAGGCTGGGTCCCCAAGGATAACTATAGGCATTTCAACATCCCCAATGATTATTTTCTAGTCTGGGAAGTAAATCTCTTGCTGCAGCCGTTTAAACAAACTAGTGTTCCTAAAGACGTAAGTGTCATGAACCCTTCTCGGCCATCCCACGTTGATGTTGATGAAATGTCCCTTGTGATCCACCAGTGCTTGCGGCACCATTGAAAAGTACCCCTTGCGGTTTATGTACTGGCTGCCCTGGTGCTCCAGTGCCAAGATAGGGATATGGGTTCCATCTATCGCCCCACCACAGTTAGGGAATCCCATTGCAGCATGGCCATCCACTATGACCTGCACATGTCCCAGAGTCACTACTTTTGGTAGCATCAGCTCAGTGATTGCTTTGGCTACTTGCATCACAGCAGCCCCCACAGTAGATTTGCCCACTCCAAATTGATTCCCGACTGACCGGTAGCTGTCTGGCGTTGCAAGCTTCCACAGGGCTATCGCCACTCGCTTGTGAACTGTGAGGGCTGCTCTCATCTTGGTATTCTGGCGCTTCAGAGCAGGGGAAAGCAAGTCACAAAGTTCCATGAAAGTGCCCTTACGCATGCGAAAGTTTTGCAGCCACTAGGAATCGTCCCGCACCTGCAATACTGTGTGGTCCCACCAGTCTGTGCTTGTTTCCCAGGCCCAGAATCAGCGTTCCAGAGCTAGAACCTGCCCCATTAACAACATGATCTCCAAAGCGCCGCGGTTTGAGAGAATTCTGTGTCCATGTCCTCATCACTCTCGTTGCCGCGCTGCCATCACCTCCTCTTCGCCTAGTTTTCCAGGTTCTGATTCAGCATAAACTGCACAATAATGGGTGAGGTGTTTACAATGTTCTTGACTGCTGTGTTGAGCTGAGCGGGCTCCATACTTGCCGTTCTATGGCGTCTGCACTGAAAAAAGGCGCGAAACGATTGTCTGCCGTTGCTCTGATAGAGGGAGGGGTGACTGACGACATGGCTTACAGGGAATTAAATTTCACAAAGGCAGAGGCTTTGCATCAATAAGAAACACAAACAACTGTCACACAGAATGGCCCCCTCAAGGATTGAACTCAAAAGCCTGGGTTTAGCAGGCTGTTGATTTCACGGAGGGAGAGCAAATGAATACAAAACAAATCGGGTCTATTTCTTGTTTTGACCCACTCCATCTATCTTTTACATCTTAGGCTGGCAGCAGACAGTGCAGTATGACTGCTAGCCATTATCATCTCCTGGGCGCTTGGCAGAAGATGCTGCATTATGACTGCTAGCCCTCAACATCTCCTGGGCACTTGGCAGAAAATGGGAAATGACCTGGCTGAGTCACTCCCATCTCTGTAGGATGATGATGGCGTTCAGTCCTAACGCACCATTTGCTGCCAAAAGGCAATGAGCTGCTGCTGTGTAGCAATACAGTCCCACATCTGCCAGCACCCAGGAGACTCACGGTAACAGTCAGCTGTGCGGGCTCCACGCTTGCCGTGGTATGGTGTCTGCACAGATAACCCAAGAAAAAAGGCATGAAACGGTTGTCTGCCGTTGCTTTCATGGCGGAGGAAGGGAGGGAGAGGGGGGCCTAACGACATGTACCCAGAACCACCTGCAACAATGTTTTTTGCCCCATCAGGCATTGGGATCTCAACCCAGAATTCCAATGGGCGGTGGAGACTGCGGGAACTATGGGATAGCTATGGGATAGCTACTCAGTGCAACACTCCGGAAGTTGACGCTAGCCTCGGTACATGGACGCACACTGCCAAATTAATGTGCTTAGTGTGGCTGCATGCACTCGACTTTATACAATCTGTTCCCAAAAATCGAATTTTGTAAAATCAGAGTAATCTTGTAGTGTAGACATACCCTTGAGTTTGCAAGGCTCGTGCTAGTACTCTAAAAATAGTGTCTAGACAGCATCCCCCCCATCCACCCCCCCCCACACACACACACGATCCCAGTATTATTAAACTGGTGCCCCATGCTCTATTGAAGGCAGTCCCCTGCTGGCACTGCCAACCCGTGTATCAAGGGGGCACCCACCACCATTGCTGACACACACTGAGCTTCGTACGCAGCAGACGCTGCGGCAGTGGCTCAAGGCAGGCTTTGTGCTGTCACACGGAGGCTGCATCTTGCTGGAGCCCACAGCCCACCTGCAGCCCCTAGCCACTCCTGGCTCACCACAAGCATTCTGACAGGAAGTACCAAGCAATAATAACAACAACAATAATACAAATGTGTGTGCATGACAGAGTGTGTGTGTGTGCACGCACACACGCATGTGTGTATGTACGTGAGTGTGGGAGAGAGCCAGTACGTGTGAGAGAGACAGAGAGAGAGATTGTGTGTGTGACTGTGTGTTGGGGGGACTCTGTAACAGTGTATGTTGGGGAGTGTGAGACTGTGTGTGAGTTAGTGAACTGTGAGAGACAGTGAGCGCACTGTCACTTTAAACCCCCCCCCCCTTCCCGCCCCCACACTCACCGAGTGGCGCAGGCAGGCAGGGTCCAGGGAGGGACTCCGCTCCGGGCAGCAGTGGGCCGGGGCTGCGCCGCTCTGGGCTCCCCAGAGCCGGAGGCTGGAGCCCTCAGCCGGCCGGCTGTGGACCGAGTGAGGGAGGGGGTGGGGCTGAGGAGAAGCCCGCCAGCCCAGTGTGGGGGAGGGGCCAGAGAAGAGAGGATTCCAGCTGAGGCCAGTGAGGGTGGTGCCCCAAATTTTTGGGTGCCCTACGCAACTGCGTATGCCTAGGGACGGCCCTGCCCACCCTTCCTGCTGCACTCCAAACCCCTCAGCCTCAACCAAGAGCCCCCACCCCCAGCTGGAGCTCTCCCCCACTCCTGCACCCCAACCTCCTGTCCCAGCCCGGAGCCCCATCCTGCAAACCAAACCCCTCATCCCCAGCCCTACCCCAGAGCCCTCAGTCCCCTGCAACCCAACCCCCAGCCATGAGCCCCCTTCTGCATCCCTGGCCCCACCTCACAGCCCACAACTCCAGCCAGTGCCCTTACCCTCTCCCACACCCAACCGAGTGAAAATGAATGAGGGTGGGGGAGAGTGAGTGAGAGAGGGAGGTGGGATGGAGTGAGGGGCCTCGGAGAAGGGGCAGGGGTGGGGTAAGGGTGTTCAGTTTTCTGCAGTCAAAAAGTTGGCAACCCTAACGTCAGCTGCAGCTATGAGTTCTGCTGGAAACCAGGCCCCACTCTAGGGGTTTCACATCTGTGTGTCATTTCTGGAGTGCCCAAACGCCAAGGGTAGCTGGGGAATGCTGGCCATATTCTTCCCAGTAAGAGACTCAGTGTCTTGGACAAGCCCTTCCAGTATGAGCCATTCACCTGCAGGTATGCACTGGGCCCACAGCACAGACACCTGGAGCCCAGCTGCCTTCCCCTTGCTGTGTGTGGCCCAGGCACCCAGCTGCCAGACTGCCAGTATACCAGGAGCAGTGTGAGGAGCCCAGCAGAACTGTCCATGGGGTAGGTTGTGGGAGCAGCTCAGGTGCTTTCCAGCTCTAGGGACCCGTTTAGTGTATCTGAAAATCTGCACACAGATTGTTAATGAGCCAGAACATGTCAACATTTAATGAAGGGGGCGGGGGGGAGCTGTGCACCACTGCCTGTCACTGGCATCAGGAGACTGGGAATGGCCCAAGCTGTGAGAGCCTGTCCCAGGCCCCTCCCCAACCCCCTGACATACAGAGGTGTCTGACTGTCTCTAGCTGGCCACTGAGGAACAGAGATGGTGGCAGCAGCCTCACTGTGGCACTGTTTGCCTTCTTGGGCTTGACTGAAAGAATCAGAGGTGTCATTTAGATCACACACCTCCAGGTGCATATTCAGAGCGGCACCTTTGGGAGTTTCTGCAAGCAGCCCCGACTAGCTCCCCTTCCCCATAACTCACTACAGACCCTTTCAAGCAAGAGAAGGGCTCACAGGATAGTAAATGTGACTCAAGGGCTGTCAAACATGCATTGGCACAACCATCAAACTGAGAACATGACTGAAATGTGGAATGCCTGGCTTTTGTTATACATTGCCCCATAATTGATAGGGTTTTTAACTACAGAACTTCTTCAGGGTGTTTTCTGACTGTACAAATTCAATTGATACAATTTTAAAATGAGAAAACTAGAAAAATTGATACCATTATATGCATCCATAACTCTCTTCCGCCCCCACCGCCAGGTCATCAGCAGGATTTGAAGCCAAGACATTCAGATCCTTAGCACACATGTTTACTAGGGGAGGAGCGGGGGCAGCTCTAGGATTTCCGCCGCCCCAAGCACGGTGGCACGCCGCGGGGGGCGCTCTAGCGGTCGCTGGTTCTGCAGCTCCAGTGGACCTCCCACAGACATGCCTGTGGAGGGTCCGCTGGCCCCACGGCTCCGGTGAACCTCCCGCAGGCATGCCTGCGGATGCTCCACTGGAGCCGCGGGACCAGCGGCCCCTCCGCAGGCACGTCTGCGGGAGGTCTACCGGAGCCGCCTGCTGCCCTCCCGCTGGGACGCCGCCCCAAGCGCGCGCTTGGCGCGCTGGGGTCTGGAGCCAGCCCTGGGGAGGAGCATGGTCTCATGGTTAGAGCAGTAGCTGGTTAGAGAGAATATAGCCAAGCTCATAGATTTGGCACATCTATTATGACAATTTCCCAACTCAAAAAGTGTTGCATCTGACACGGGGGGTCTATATTAGACTTCATCTTCACAGCTAAAGAACTGATCATAGAACTAAAAAATAATGGTAATTTAGATACACATGATCGTGATTTGATCACCTTTATAATGTGCAAACAGAAAAAAGTCCAAACCAGTCCAACCATGTACCTGTTGCTTTAAAAGGGTCAATTTCAAAAAGTGGAAAACAGTTATGAGCCAATTCAGCCGGAAGTAAGAATTTTATCAGAAAAATGTGAATGATAATTGGCAATTGCTTAAGAATACTTTACTATATGCCCAAAAAGCCACAATCCCACAACTCAGGAAGAAGGCCGTGCAATTAAAAAACAGATCAAGTTTAGAGGGGAAGTGAAGGCAGTTATTTAAAACATATATAACTAATGGATGGAGAAGGTGCAGTAATGAATATAAATCAGAAGCTAGGAATTGTAGAAAATTGATAAGGCAAGCAAAATAACACAAGGAAAAATCTATGGCCAGTAGAGTTAAGAACAATAACAAGGCATTTTAAAAAGTAGCAAGATCAGAAAGAATCCTAACAATGGTGTGGTGGGGTGTACCAGCCCCTTCGAGGCTTCCTGCTGGAGGCCCTGCGATCCTACCATACCCCGCCCCAGGTAGGGTTGCCACCTTTCTTACTGCTGGTAACTGGATGCCCAAGGCCCTGCCTCTTCTCCACCTCTTCCCCCAAGGCCACACCCCTGCTCTGCCTCTTCCCTCAAGGCCCCACCTCTCTTCTGCCTCTTCCTCCCCATGTCCTGCCCCCATCGCTCACTCCTTTCTCCATCCTTCCTCATGTCACTTGCTGGATTGTCTCAAGGAGCCTGCTTGCAGGAAGGAGGTAGCCCCGATGAGCAGGGGCTGGCACCTCCTGTCACCCCACAGTAACCGGACTTTTGGTTCGGGTGCCATTTAGGGTTGCCAGGTCCCCTTTTTGACCAGATTTTCTGGTTGAAAACCAGGCACCTGGCAACCCTAATTAGCACCTGGACACAGAAGCCAAAAAATGGACTGTCCAGTAAAACCTGGACAGGTGGCAACCTAGACCCAGGAAGAAGCAGCAGAGTCGGGTCCTCCAGGCCTGCCTAAATAGGCCTCATGGAAGCAGCCAATCAGAGCCTAGCAGGCTCAGTTAAAAGGCGCTCTAGGGCCTGAGTAGGTCAGTTCCTGTCTGGGACCAGAACAGCAAGGAAGGGTGCTTGTTGCTGCTGACAGGAGCTCCAGAAGAGAACCAGAAGACAGCTCCTGGTGCTCCCTGCATTCAGCAGGAGGAGGAGGATTTGAGAACCTCAGCCCTGAGTCAGGGTGAAGAGAAAGGGGCTACATGGGAAAAGGCCCATGGAATAGCAGAAGCAAACGGAAGGAAGCAGTATGTAGGGTCCCTGGGCTGGCACCCGGAGTAGTGGGTGGGCCATGGTCCCTCCCCCTGCAGCCTACTAGCCAAGTGACCTAAGCCCCCAAGGGGGACAAGGCTCTGTTTGGAAGCCCAAGTGAAGACAGTTTTGTTGAACTCTTTGCAACCCTGGAATGGGACTGAACGTGAGAGACCCAGCTGGAGCGCTGGGGCAGTGAAGATAAAGAGGCTCCAAGCAGAAAGCCTCCGGGGGCAGGGCTCTATAACAGGGCAGGGAAGGACAAGCAAACTCCTGCTTTCCACTTTAAACTAGCCCTGCTGCTATTAATAGCTCCAGCAGGGAGGTTTGCTAAGCACACAGGAATTTCAAGTTCAGGCCCCAATTCTTCCTGGCCTCAGAACAGATCAGCCTTAGCATTGCCATATGTAGCATTGTACATGTTCAAAGCAGTGTGCAGTATTACCAAGGCCAAAATGTGACAAATTATGAGTCAGACCCTGCTTGGAATTGAGACTCTACTGGGAATTGTGTGATTATGGGAGACTTTAATTTCCCAGATATAGACTGGGGGACAAATGCTACTAATAATAGTAGGGCCCAAATTTTCCTGAACTTGAGAGCAGACAGGTTTCTTCACCAAACGGTCGCTGAACCAACAAGAGATGATGCCATTTTAGATTTGGTACTGGTGAGTAGTGAGGAGCTCATAGAACAGGGGAGGCCAACCTCAGCCTGAGAAGGAGCCAGAATTTACCAATGTACATTGCCAAAAAACCACAGTAATATGTCAGCAGCCCCCAATCAGCTCCCCCACCCCACTCCCAGCTCCACCCCCTCCCTCCCCGCACCTCCCAATCAGCTGTTTCGTGGCATGCAGGAGGCTCTGGGAGAGAGGAGCGAGGGCACGGCAGGCTCAGGGGAGGGGATGGGAAGGGGTGGAGTGTGGGCAGGACCTGTGTCAGAGCCAGGGGTTGAGCAGTGAGCACCCTCCCAGCACATTGGAAAGTTGGTGCCTGTAGCTCCAGCCCCAGAGTTGGTGCCTATACAAGGAGCCGCATATTAACTTCTGGAGAGCCGCATGTGGTGCCGGAGCCACAGGTTGGCCACCCCGTCACAGAAGAACTGGTTGTAAGGGACAACCTTGGTTCAGGTGATCATGAGCTAATTTAGTTTAAACTAAACGGAAGGATAAACAAAAATAGATCTGGGACTATGGTGCTTGATTTCAAAAGAGCAAATTTAAAAATTAAGGGAAGTAGTTAGGGACGTGACTGGACTGAAGAACACAAGGATCTGAATGTGAAGTAGGCTTGGAATTACTTCAAGTCAAAGTTGCAGAAGTTATGTGAAACCTGCATCCTAAGCAAGGGGGAAAAATTCATAGGGAAGAGCTGCAGCCCAAACTGGATGGGATAAAGTACAACATGGTTTTACAAAAGGTAGGTCATGCCAGACCAATCTGATCTCTTTCTATGAGAAGATAATTGATTTTTTAGACAAAGGAAATGCAGTAGATTTAACCTACCTGGATTTCAGTAAAGCATACGGTTCCACATGGGAAATTATTAAATTCGAGAAGATGGGGATTAATATAAGAATTGAAAGATGGGTAAGGAACTGGTTAAAGGGCAGACTATGATGGGTTGTACTGAAAGGTGAACTGTCAGACTGGAGGGAGGTTACTAGTGGAGTTCCTCAGGGATCAGTCTTGGGATCAATCTTATTTAACATTTTTATTACTGACACAAAAAGTGGGAGTGTGCTAATAAAATTTGCAGATGACACAAAGTTAGGAGGTAATGCCAATATGAAGGTTGACCAGAATATTATACAAGAAGATCTGGATGACTTTGAAAACTGGAGTAATAGAAATGGGATGGAATTTAATAGTGCAAAGTACAAGAGACTTAGGGACTAACCAGAATTTTTGCTATAAACTGGGGACGTATCAGTTGGAAGCAACAGAGGAGGAGAAAGAGCTGGGGGTGATGGTCAGTCACAGGATGACTATGAGCCACCAATGTGATGCAGCCATGAAAAAGGCTAATGCAATCTCAGAAAGCATCAGGCAAGGGATTTTCAGTAGAGATAGCAAAGATACCATCATACAAGGCACTGGTGAGACCTCATCTGGAATACTGTGTGCAGTTCTAGTCTCCCATGTTCAAGAAAGATGAATTCAAACAGGAACAAGGGCTATGAGGATGATCAGAAGAATGGAAAACCTACCTTGTGAGAGGAGACTTAAGGAGCTTGCCTTCTTTAGCCTAACCAAACAAAGGCTGAGGGGAAATATGATTGCTCTCTATAAATACACCGGGAGGATAAATACCAGGGAGGGGAAGTTTAAGTTCCGTGCCAATGGTGCACAGGAACAAATGGATATAAACTGGCCATCAATACATTTTGGCTTGAAATTAGGCGAAGGTTTCTAACTATCAGAGGAGTGAAGTTCTGGAACAGCCTTCCATGGGGAGCAGTGTGGGCGAAAAAACTAACTAGCTTCAAGACTGAGCTTGATAAGTTTATGAAAGGGATGCTACGCTGAGACAATGGCATGTGGCCCATCTGCCACTGCTAGTAGCAAGTATCTCCGGCCATTAGTGGAAGAGCTGGGATAGGACTGGTCTTTGGGCTTGCAGTTCATTGTCCTTTCCCCTTGGTGCCAGGGCACTGTTTCTCATTTGGCTTCCTAATCTTGTGTGCAGTATTGTGAGTCTGCCTGTAGCAAGGGCCAAAATCACGTTATGATACATTTGCAAGAGTGAGTAAACTGTCATTCCTCTAGGCCAGCGGTTCTCAAATTGTGGGTCGGGACCCCAAAGTGGGTCATTACCCCATTTTAATGGGGTTGCCAGGGCTGGCATTAGACATGCTGGGGCCTGGGGCCGAAGCCCCACCACCCTGGGCCAAAGCTGAAGCCAAAGATCTTCAGTCCTCGATGGCTGGACTCAGGTTACAGGCGGTTGGGCTCGGGTTTTGGCCCCCCTGCTTGGGTGGACTCAGGCTTCCGTAACCCCTCCTGGGGTCACGCAGTAATCTTTGTCACCTGAAGAGAGTCACGGTGCAATGAAGTTTGAGAACCGCTGCTCTAGGCCATGCTGCCTTAGCACATGATCCAAGGGCCCCAGATTAGTTGTGTTGTCTTGTCTCTTCTCTCTCTGGAGGTGACTGCCCATCAGATTCACTGACCAACAGAGCACATAGGATTCTAAAGCCACCCCCTTGGAGCCCCAGGGCTGGGAATGCCTGTGTATCCCTGACTCCCTTGTGTCGCTGCCTCTGTGGTCAGTTTCTATCAAAGAGACTGACACACAAAGAGCACCAATGTTCATGTCATTTTGTGGGGAGGAGGATTATTTGCTGGCAATGAAGGGACAATTTGTCATTTTTGCTGAATAGTGATTTATACTGAGACAATTCAAGACATAGAAACAGTCAAAAATGCTTATTTCTTTAAAAGAACCAAATCATTTCCAGAGCCCAGACAGACAGTCCATGCACAGGAAATTATGTCATAGTTCTTACTATAAGCAGAAAGCTAGTGATTTCACAAAACCACTGGTTCATTAGTTTTACCTTAATTAATTAACAGAGAAGCGGAGGAGCTGCCAGAGTGGATCAGACCAGGGTCCCTCTAGCTCAGAATCCTGTCTCTGACAATGGCCATCACCAGCTGCTCTGGAGGAAGGAGCTGCTCTGGAGGAAGTAGCAGTTATGAGACAGCATGCACTAGGAAAAGGCTCGCGCTGATCCCTTTAACTAGAGGTTGGTTCATGCCCTGATTCAGGAAGTTTCTATCCCTTCCAAAATTCTGGGGTGGTTTTGTTTGTTTCTTTGTTTCAATCTTTCCTATTATATCTCTGGATAGTCAGGTCTTCCATATAAACATCCAGACCTTTTCTGAACTCTGCTAATCCCGTGCCTCAATGAGTCATAATTTAAAGGAATTATGGATTATTTAGTATGACCTCCTGCATATCACCAGCTACTACATTTCACCCAGTTAGGCCTGTACTGAGCCTTTAATTCTTTATCAGTTGAATCCTGTATCAGCTTTCCCATTATTTTGCCTACGACTGATGTCAAGCTAACTGGTCTATAATTACCTGAGACATTTTGCTTGGTCTTTATGACTATTGGTATAACATTAGCACTCTTCCTGTGGCTGTGAGTTCCACCTGCTAATTGAGCAATCTGCAAAAAAGTGTTCCCTTTATCAGTTTTGAATCTGCCATCTTTCTATTTCATTGAACATGCCCTTGTTCCTGTATTATGAGAGGATGTGAACAGGAGGGCCTAATTTACTTCCAGTGTTAGTTTCTCTACCTGTCACGTCTCTTCTCATCCCTTGAAGACCTGGACTTCGCAGATGATGTCGCTTTCCTGTCACATACCCAACACCATATACAAGAAAAAACAATTTGCTTAATGCATTCAGCCAGCAATAAGACAGATATAATGGCCTTTAATATTGCCTTGCCATCACCAGTATGGATAGAGGATTATGTTCTCATCAATGTAAAAACATTCACATACTTGGGCAGCACCATCACCCAGGACGGTGGAACAAGCTGGGACATCCAGAACAAAATCAATAAAGCTAGGAACACCTTCAGGAGCTTAAATACAGTCTGGAAATCATCAAAATACAACACCAAAACCAAACTCAAGATTTATCAGAGCTGTGTACTTTCAACACTACTTTATAGTTCAGAATTGTGAATGAGAAAGTCTGACATGTCCAAACTGTCTTCATTCCATACAACCTGCCTCAGAAAAATCCTCCGTATCTTTTGGCCCAGAACAATCTCAAACTAAGATCTATTGACACAGTGCAGCCAAGAGGATCTGAGCACCATCATTGCCAGGAGATGTTGGAGATGGATCGGTCATATGATTCCATCACCAGAATAGCAATGAGATGGACACCTGAAGGCAAGCAAAACGAGGCCACCCAAAAACAACATGGTGAAGAGCCGTGGAAGCCGAGCTGAAAAACCTGGGGCACAGCTGGGGAACCATTGAAAGACTTGCCAGAAACAGACAGGAGTGGAGGAGCTTCGTCACTGGCCTAAATGCCAGAGGCATAATAGGAACGTGTTGATGATGGTAAATGCTGATGGCCAGATGATAGCTTTGCAGATGCAATTCTCTCGTATGAATCGGGCAGCAAAAAACAATGTTATAAAAGAAAGTCCAGAGACCCTTGTCAATGAGCATAAATAATTTTAATGCATTTATTTGAGAAAAATTCTCAATGGAATGCAATAAAGATTCTGCCCTCCTGCCTGGAGTCAGACATGTCATTATTAATTAGGAGTATTCTAACATGCATTACCATCATGCCCAAAGGGACCAGTCAGGACCAGGACGTTGCTGTGCTGGGTACTGCACAAACACACAGGTAGGGCTGGTCACTGTCCCAACGACCTCTAATGACAAGTCTGTTGCAGTTTTACTGAATAGCAGCTAATGAGTCAATGAGAAATGCTTAATGGAACAGACAACAGCAACTGCTGAATGTTAACTGGATTCATTGCTGAAACCTGAGGAATTCAGCATTCTCACAGGAAAGGCTGAAATTCAGTGCCTGACTTGCCTTGTGCCATCACTCAGGGCTGTGCGGAGCAGTTGTAATACAGTATCCTGCCATTTCATAGCAGATGACATCCCCTTCGCACAGGTGCAAATAGCCACGTCGGATATAAGACATTAGGAATCAGGAGCTCATTCTGCACCACATATAACCCCGGGACATGTAGCAATGTAACTGTTACGGTTTTGTGTTGTGTACTGTACCTTTACATTTCTAGGAGCCTTTAGGCTGCAGAGACAGCTGCCATTTTGTGCAGCAGAGTGGCTGCAGCATATTACAGAGGAGGCACACACTGTCATCGTGAAAGTCATTGTCACTAAAAGTATCTGTTATATCCTTGGGGCAGCCGGTTTAGGAAGAAATCACTTGAGGCCAGAGAGCAGACAGCTAACCAAAACCTCCATTTTATTTTTATTCACTCAGCCGGCTGAGCTATCCCTTAATAGTCTAACTCAGTTGCCATAGTAACAAAACCCATGACAACCAAATACACAACATATTCCTCCCCCCCTAATAGAACATCCCCTAAATAAAACACACACTAAACTAGAGAAGGAGGGTAGACTGCCTCCATTCCCGGCTAAACCCTGGGGATTATTTTGCCCCATAACTGTGGGTTCGCCCTAACTAAAGATCCAGCCGATGAGGAGGCCTTCTGTCTCTAGGTGGATTACGGCGAACTTCTGGTGTTGTTGCACCCGAAAGTACTAGGGGCTCAGGGTCCGCAGCACGAATAGGTGAGGAGGTGGTATCAGCTCGTGCTGGGCAAAGGGGTATCTCAGCTGCCGGCAGTAATGGAGGAGAACAGTCAGGAACAGGTGACTCATGATTCGGTGTCTCACCAGGAGGGGTGAAGTCAGACCCCTCAACTGCAGATGGGTCCTGTAGACTGGCATGACCTGGCAACAGCTGATCTACATGTCGCCGCCAGGTAAGATTCTCTGCAGTCCGGACTGTATAGGAAACAGGTCCTGTTTGAGTGATGACTGTGGCCGGGACCCATAGGTGTAGGGGTGCCCACTGGGGTGCATTTCTTACACCCTGACATGACATACAAGCTTTTGCCTTCTCTTCAATAGCACTGTCCAATCTAGGCCACCAAAAATAGCTTCGTGCAATTTCCTTCATGCGCACTATTCCACAGTGACTGGAATGTAGCTGTTCTAACATCTGTGATCTCAGGGGTGGTGGAATAATGACACGCCTCCCCCACAACAAACAACCAGATTGGACCGATAACTCCGTCCGCCTGGACATGTAGGGAACAAGGTCGGGTGAGACCGGAGAGGTTTGTCGAGATTTTCCATGCATCACCAGGTCCATAACTTGGGATAATACTGGGTCAACGCGGGTTGCCTTCTTTATCTGAGTAGCAGTGATGGGTGTATTCTCTACCTGTTCAAAGTAGAAGATTTCCTTTTGGGCACTATCTTGATGTTTGACCAGTAAAGGCAACCTTGAGAGGCCATCTGCATTGCCGCAGAGTGGATTTCCGATATTTGATTTCATATGTGTGTGCAGAAAGTATCAATGCCCAATGTTGCATACGACTAGCAGCTAATGGGGGAATGCCTGTGTAGGGTCCAAAAATTGATGTCAGAGGTCGATGGTCTGTAAGAAGAGTAAACTTTCGCCCAAATAGGTACTGATGAAACTTCCGAATTCCAAAACAATTCCTAATGCCTCACGTTCGATTTGGGCGTAGTTAGTTTCTGCTTTGCTTAGAGTGCGTGAAGCAAAAGCAATAGGTCTTTCTTCTCCCGAAGGCATAATGTGTGACACGACCGCTCCCACTCCATAAGGGAAGCATCGCAGGCCAATTGCAGGGTAAGGATGGATCAAAGTGCGTTAGAACTTCAGAATTTAACAATGCATCCTTAGCTTTGTTAAATGCAACATCACAGGCTTCAGTCCACTTCCAGGCCTTGTTCTGCCCAAGGAGCTCATGAAGTGGTTTTAGCAGTGTGGCTAACTGTGAGATGAACTTCCCATAATAGTTCAGTAGTCCTAGAAATGAGCGCAGCTGGCTTACATTTCGAGGTGGGGGAGCCTCCACAATAGCTTTAACTTTTGCAGGGGCCTTATGAAGACCTGCAGAATCAATGATGTGTCCCAAATATTCAACAGAGGGCTTGAAGAATTCACACTTGTCTTTGCGAACTCGTAGGCCATACTCTTCCAGTCTTTGTAGGGTAGCCTCTAAATTCTTTAAGTGATCCTCTTCATTTCTTCCAGTGACCAGGATATCATCCAGATAGCACTGAACTCCTGACAAGCCACACAAGATCTGGTCCATAGCCCTCTGGAACAGGGCGGGAGTCGATGTGATTCCGAAGGGTAGGCGACAGTATCGATAAAGCCCCTTATGAGTCACAACAGTCAACAGCTCTTGGGACTTTTCATCGACGTGCATCTGTAAATATGCTTGACTCAGATCAATCTTACTGAACTTTTGTCCCCCAGCCAGGCCTGCGAAGAGGTCATTGATGCGGGGAAGCGGGTATTGCTCTGCACACAACACTGGGTTGACAGTGACTTTAAAATCACCGGAAATCTGGAGAGATCCATCTTTCTTTACTATTGGAACGATAGGAGTGGCCCATGAGCTATGGGTAACTGGTATTAGGACTCCATTGGTGACCAGGCACTCCAGGTCTGCTTCAACTTTTGGCCTGATGGCATATGGCACAGTTTGGGCTTTCAGATATTTTGGTGGACTGCCAGGTTTAATGTTCAATGTCACAGTGATTCCCTTCATACTTCCCAAATCATCTCCAAAAACAGCAGCATGTTTCCTTAGTATAGGGGTTAGACTGGTTTCTTCTTTAGTCATCCGGTGCACTTCTGCCCAGTTCAGCTGAATCTTCCCAAGCCAAGACCTACCCATTAAGGCTGGGTAGTCACCTCTCACCACAAACAGTGGCAATTTAGCCGCCTGTCCATTGAGCTCCACCTTAACATCAATAGTGCCCAACATGGGCACAGCTTCACCTGTATACGTCTTCAGAACAGTTTTTGTTGCCTTAAGCGGAAGATGCTGTAGCTTTTCCTTATACACAGTCTCAGGAACCAGCGAGACAGCTGCACCGGTGTCTAGTTCCATGCGTATAGGTTTGCCCTCCAATAAGGGGGTTACCCAGTATTCATGTGAGCCCGCTGCCAAAGACAAAGCATGCAGTGGCACTTCCTCTTGTGAGGAGGTGTCACCTTGATCATCCTGGGTCTGCTCTAGGGTATGCAAGGTTCCTCTTTTGTCGGCCAGACCACAGGCCTCTTTTTCTTTTGTTTACAGGCACACTCGATGTGTCCCTTTTTGCCACAGTGTCGACACACCAGGTCCTTACACCAGCATTCTGATGCCTGGTGCCCCAGCTTACCACAGCGGTAACATTCTTGACTCTGCACCGTTTTGTGGGTCAGTTCTTGTGCCACTTTTTGCACCCTAGGATGCACTGATGTGTGCCTCCCTTGTAGCCAGTTCCATGGAGACAGCAATATCAACAGCCTTCTGTAATGTAAGCTGAGCCTCTGTCAGTAGGCGCTTCCGTATAGCTTCACTGCAGAGGCCACACACTAACCTGTCACGCAGGGCATCATTTAACATCTCTTTAAATTCACAGTGTTCTGTTAGCTTTTTTAAAATGGCTACAAATTGTACAACTGTTTCATCTTCCTTTTGGTCTCTTTTGTGGAACCTATATCTTTCAGCAATTACCAGTGGTTTTGGGGAGAAATGAGACCCCAGGATTTCCACAATGTCACTGTAAGATTTAGTCTCAGGCTTAATAGGGTGTAGTAAGCTGCGTAGCAGAGAGTAGGTTTTAGCCCCTACAACAGTTAAGAATATTGGCACCTTCTTCGCTTCTGTAATGTCATTTGCAATACCAAAAAGCTCAAAACGCTCAGTATACACATGCCACTGCTCTGTATTCTCATCAAAAGGCTCCAGGGGCCTGGTCAGAGTAGCCATGATTTTTAGTTTCACTTTCACAGTCAGTGCAAACAAGCAGCTTTTTTTCTTTGTTTGGTCTTTACCTTGACTTCTACTTCCTTCTGTTACTGGAGCAGCACCAGGATCCCATCCTCGTCGCCAGTGTTATATCCTTGGGGCAGCCGGTTTAGGAAGAAATCACTTGAGGCCAGAGAGCAGACAGCTAACCAAAACCTCCATTTTATTTACAGAGACAGAGAGCTCACTCAGCCGGTTGAAACCGGCTGAGCTATCCCTTAATAGTCTAACTCAGTTGCCATAGTAACAAAACCCATGACAACCAAATACACAACAGTATCTTGCTGCTTTTTGTGTTGGAAAATGTACATGAAAACAGCCACTGACTGCTATAGTTCTGCTCTGGCCACAGCAGTACTGGAAAGTCTCTCAGAGGCCTCACTGAAATTCCAATAACAGCAGGATTTGGAGCCAGGACAGAACTGTGCTTCCACCATTCAGTAGTGACTGAGCCATGGGATACGTGACTCAGCGACATAAGATGCTAGTTCTAAATCTACTGTACAGAGTGATTCTCTGAAATCTTGGCCTTACAATTCCAGATGTGTAATCTGTGGCCCATACACAACAGCTCATGTGCAGCACTGCCACGTTTTGTCTATTTTGTTATTTTAATTCATGGTCACGCAGATACTGGCACTTTCCACCCTGATTGCTTCAGCAGTGCAGCATGGTGTCTTTTGCGACAGAGCATGAGGGACAGCTCAAAGCACAGCTCTGTGTGTAGCTGCATAATCTGGTTCTGATTTCTTGTGGCTGAAGTGGGAGGCAACACAGCTCAGTATTTCTGCCTTTGCCGGAAGCACCAGTGCTGAGTTAGATTTTCAAAGCACACCACAATGGAGACAGTACTGAGATGGGCCTTGATGTGAATTCATGCCTGGTTAATTTCGCCAGTGGGTTGAGTATGTCAACTCCCATCTCAGCCACATCCCAGGGAGCAGGAGTCAGCAAAGTAGCTCAAGCTTCCGTGGCCCTAAGCAGTATTTTCTTTTACTCATGCCAGTAAATAAATATTAAATCAGCCCCCGTAGCTTTCCACCCTGTTAGCACTCCATAGACTAGCAGGAAACAGACCTGCCTTGCTGGCCATTTCCAAACCAGAGTGTTTAAAATACACCACAGGAAATTATGCAACACAAAATGAAATGTGTAATGTGTAAAGCTCTGGGAAGCAGAGGAATAGAGGCTCAAATGAAATGTTACCCATGACCCCAAATTTAACTAAATAGTGAGAGGGCCAAAAAAGTGCCCCGGTGGCTAAGCAACAGAGTGGAAGTGGTCAGAGGCAGAAAGGCAGCCTTTAAAAACTGGAAGTCAAACCCTGCTGAGGAAAATAGAAAGGTGCATGAGTTCAGAGCAAGTGTAATGTGCTCCCATGCTGATGTTGCAGCATTTCACATCCATGTTCTCTCATCTGGGTTCTTGCATTGGGCCCATCACTGCAGTATCTGAGCGGCTCCCAGCAGAAAATAATGGCATCTCTGTCTTTCTTCCCTGTTCACCATAGGCAGGCTCTAGCTGCTGCTGAATGCAGAAGAGTGGTGCTGGCCCCAGTGATTAGCTTTAAATGCAGCCAGGCTGGCCATCCTGCTTTCCTTTGCCAGCGAGCTGTGTAGTCTGGGTCTGGTTCCCACCCAATTGTTAGTTTCCCCACTCAGTGAGCAGCTGTTGTGGGAAGTCCTGGCTGAGGAGGAAGAAAGCTGATACCTCAGGCAGGTGGGGCCAGAGTCATGCAGGGCTTTGAGGGCCAGGAGCCTAAACTCTGTGTTCAATGGGGAGCCAGAGCAAAGACCTGGGCAATGTGTTCCTGGGAGCCGGTGCGGCTGGGCAGACGCTGCTGCACTATGAACCAAGTGGCGCATGCTCAGAGCTTGGCCTCCATTTCCTGAGAACTGCAGCAGCCTTATCAGGGCATTTCCCATGCAACTCTGTGGCCAGCTCAAGCAGCTGATAAGATCAGGTGTGAGCTGCTGGCTGGATGCAGATTGGAGGGTGTTCTGCTGTGGGAGTGCGCAGGCGCAGGGCAGAATCAGGCTGGCCTGCACAGATGCGGATGGTTCAGCTAAACAAGATTCCTAGTGGTTATGTGAGTATTTTGGTGCAGGTCTGTGTGGCTGGTCTGACCCTGGAATAAACCTGGGCTTAGGGTGGATTCAGCTATGGCTGGTAACAAACCCAATTTAGCTAACTCTGTTCTAGCTATGTAGTTTCCAAGATAGGAATGTCCACACAGCCTGGCACAGGAATACCCACTCCAGTTAAACCAACACAGGAGGCGCCCAAGGCCATGGGCCCATCTAACTATCTAAGGCCAAAGGATGGGGTTGCTCTGGCAGAGTTCTCCAAAGTATTCCCCTCTCACTGCCAGAATCAGCTCCACCTCATGTGGGGTGGCTGCTGCCGCTCCTCTCACCCCAGTGCTGATGTTGGCCAGGCAGCGAGAGGCCTAGGAGACAGCGCAGGTAATGTTGGCCATGAAGCCAGAGCAAAGCTAGGTGTGGTCTGTGCCCTGCTGGCCCCTCAGCCTGGGCATCTTGGCAGCTCACCTGCTGGTTTCCTGCAAATGCTGAATGGGGAGGGGAGTGGATGAGCCCCAGGAGATGGGAGTCCTGGAGGTTGAGGAGTAGTTGCCCAGATTGACCCTGGGCTTCAGTCAGCGATGAAAGGCCAGAGCCATTTCAGGACCTTGCTTGTCCTCCTGCTGCTTTGGAGGCAGTAGCACAGCATGGTGGCAAATGCTGCAGAGACCTGCAGCAGGAGCAGAGTGGCTGCACCCCTGGTCTGTGGGCAGATCCCAAGTGCTGGAGCCTGGTAGGGACAGGGCAGGAGCTGCTTGCAAAGTGGGGGAGCATTCCCTTTGCACAGGTGGAATGAGCAGACATGCTATCAGGTGCAGCGCCGGGTCCATGCCTTAGTCACCAGGATTCACAGTAACTTTTCACTCCAGAGACTCTAGCCCAGCTGGGAGGAGCTGAGCAATATCTCCCCAGGCTGGCTTGCCATACCTGGAATATGTTCACACTTCACAGCCTTCAGCCTGGCTGGGGTCACTGTGAGGCAAGTGCCTAGTCCCTTGTCCTGTGGTGTGGCACCTCCGTGCGCTGGCTGCACAGGGGAAGCCATGTTACCTGGAAGGAGGAGGACGTCCCAAACTGTGCATGTGGCTTTTGTATGAAAAGCTCCCACAGCGAGTGTCTCTGGTCTGGTGCTTTCCCCACAAGAGCCAAAGCAGGACCATCCCTGGGATGCAGCAGGATGCTGTGTTTGAGGGCCGGCTGGCTGGTCACTGGTCCGGCCTGCAAAGGCAGCGAAGGCCAGTGGGCAGAGCACTAACCTGGGCTCTGTGCCTTCTAGGGTTAGAAGGGCACCGTGGAAGGGCTACATATGGCGATGGGCATGAAGGCTTCGAATAGACCTCTGGGCTCAGTGTCACTGCAGCATTATTCAGCTGAACCCAAAAACCAGGAAGGAGCCATTTGTGCACAAGGCAAATCCCCGGGGAGTCCCTTTCCCACCCATGCTGCTGAATGCCCAGGAGTTTGGGGCTAGCTCCTCCCAGCTCCATGCTGTAGCCTTCCCTCCCACTGCCAAACCCAGGCCTGCCTGCCTGTCAGCAGCACCCCCAAAATGATGTCCTTGGAGCTAACACCTGGAAGCAGTGGGTCCCTGCACCCTCCTGCTGACTTGGGGTGATTATCAGTGCAAGGGGAGTTCTCTGTCCCCCAGAGCTGAGGCTGGAGAAAGCAGCTGCTCCTCTTCCCTCCTCCCTGACCCTTCAGTAGTTCATCTCCATCAGGCTTACAGCCCAGCTGGCATTACCTTGGCTGGTGAGCACGACGGACACTGATGCTAACCCCCTATCGCTGCCCACCCCTGTGGTGTCAGTCCTAGACTATGGGTGCTCTGCAGCAGGGACACACATTCTTTGCAGTGTTTGCAGAGTACCCTGTACAATGGGGTGCTGCTCCCTGTCTGAGGTCCTTTGGCATGACTGCCGCAACAAAAATAAATAACCCAGGGAGTTGCCTCCTTCCCTGCCCTTGATTCTCCCCAGCCTATTCCCAGAGCACCCCTGCTCTGCCATGCTCCGAGTGCAGGCACCGCAGCCTTGGGGAGGCTCTCTGCTGGGCAGCTCCAGCACGTGACGCAACCAAGAGCCTTGGCATGCTCAGGCTGTGAACGTAGCCAGTTCCTCCTGTCTCTGTGAACAGCCTCAGGATGGGCTCATTTCTAGGGAGCTTCTATGCAAAATCAGAACTACTGACTGCAAAGGACTGGGGATGGGCCAGTGATACCTCTCAAGCCTAGGTCATGGGTTCCAGTCCCACTATGAGGAGCTGGGGATGAGACAGTCCCACATGATGGCTGGGCAGGGAAGGGCACATCAAATGGAAATGAGAGGCTGCACATTTAACACCGAGCAAACAAAATACATTTTGGACAATGCACAGTAACCTATGGAACTCACTGCCACAAAGTATCACAAAGGCCAAGAGCTTAACTGAATTCAAAAACAGACTGACCGTTTGTATGGAGAATAAGAATGTGCAGAGATATGATAGTAGAGAATGTTATTAAATCTAAGCAAGAGTTTTTGAAGGGACACAAATCTTCCTGTTTCAGAAGAGGAGCCAATCCTTACCTAAAGGGGTCGAAGGGGTCAGGAGGTGCCTTCCCCCAGGGCAGGTTAGCCTGTAACTGCTACTGCAGGGCTCCTTCCACCTTCCTCTGCAGCAGCTGGTGCTGGCACTGTCAGAGACAGGATCCTGGGCACCCCGCTCTGATCTACTATGGCAGCTTTTAATGAAGGTGAAACTAACAAAGTGACGGTGCTGTGAAATCACTAGCTTTCTAATTGTACCAAGAATTGTGAAATCATTTCCTGCACATGAAATGTTCAGCTGGGGCGTGGAACTGATTCAGACTGGATGCCGTGTCTCAGAGAGCAGGCAATGGGGTCACAGGCATCTCTGCTCCTTGTCCTTCCTCCTGTATCAGAGGGTATGGCTACACTTGCAGCTGTACAGCACTGCCGCGGGAGTGCTCCCGCGGCAGCGCTTTGAAGTGCGAGTGTGGTCATGGCGCCAGCACTGGGAGAGAGCTCTCCCAGCGCTGCAGGTACTCCACCTCCCCGTGGGGATTAGTTTACAGCGCTGTAAATTGCTGCGCTCAGGGGGGTGTTTTTTCACACCCCTGAGCGAGAAAGTTGCAGTGCTGTAAAGCGCCAGTGTAGCCAAGGCCTAACTGGTGCAGACACCTCAAGCAGGTAGGAGTCGAGTGGCGAGAGTAGTGGTGGGCGTGGGGAATTGAGGGGTTGTGAGCTGAGTACCACACTCTGGTCCCCTGCAATTCAATCCTTGGCCACCCAGGAATGGAATTTTCCTGGATTTCTGTGTCCCCTTCCCTCTGCACTGTGTGCAAATCTCTCAGCGGGAAATTAATGGAGCAAGCACCAGTGGCTTCTGGTGAGAATGTAGCACTGTGGACACTGACTCCATGCTAGGCAAGAGAGCAGCACAGAACATTCTGTTTGGAGAACAGTAACCTTGCCTGTTCAGCTCTCCGCTTACTCCAGCTTGATATTCCCTGGCTGAGTGAAACCTGCTCAGTGTGAAATGGTGCCAAACCGCTCCTGGCCTGTGACTGGCTAGAGCAGCCCCCAAAGCGCCAGCATCTCTGGGCACCTTCACCCCACGCCTCAAACAAAGCAGCAGCTAGCAGAAAACAGCTGACCAGAAATTACCAGCCATCCTGTGACACCAGAGCCCCGGGCTGGTGCTCCCCAAAGGCCTGCACTGCAGCACTTGACAAGAAGGTGTGAGGAACAGTGGCGGGGGGGGGGGGGAGGGAATAAATATGGGGAAATAGTTTTACTTTGTGTAATGACCCATCCATTCCCAGTCTTTATTCAAGCCTAATTTGATGGTGTCCATTTTGCAAATTAATTCCAATTCAGCAGTCTCTCTTTGGAGTCTGTTTTTGAAGTTGTTTTGTTGTAATATTGCGACTTTTAGGTTTGTAATTGAGTGACCAGGGAGATTGAAGTGTCTCCGACTGGTTTTTGAATGTTATAATTCTTGACGTCTGATTTGTGTCCATTTATTCTTTTACGTAGAGACTGGCCAATGTACATGGCAGAGGGGCATTGCTAGCACATGATGGCATATAGCACATTGGTAGATGTGTAAGTGAATGAGCCCCGGATGGTGGGGCTGATGTGATTAGTTCCTATGATGGTGTCCCCTGAATAGATATGTGGACAGAGTTGGCACCAGGCTTTGTTGCAAGGATAGGTTCCTGGTCTCTAAGGACTCCTGTTCTTTTTGCGGATACAGACTAACGCGACTGCTACTCTGATACAGAGTTAGGGTGGCCAACTTTCTAATTTGTGAAACCTGGACACTGAGAGACAGAACCTTTCCTGCCCCCTGCTCCACCTCTCCCCCCGGAGGCCCCACCCCTACTCCGCCTCTTTTCCCTAAGGCCCCGCCACCGCGCCTCTTTCCCCTGCCTGTCACTTGCTGCTCTCTCCACCTCCTGCCCCCTGCCAGCTGGGTGACATGTGCAGGACGTTCGAGGTCGAGCCACACTCTGGGTCTGGAGGAGTGACTGGGGCAGGGAGAACCATGCTCCCGGGTGGGGGTGACTGGGGCAGGATGGAGGGGCAGCACCGCAGGGGTGAAGCACAAAGGAGGCTGAGAACGGGTCCTGGCTGGGGAATCTGGCCCCGCTCCTCAAATGCCACATGCTTCAGGAGCCCTCCCTCTAGACCCCAGCTGCTTGTACCTCTCTCTGCCAGAACCAGGCAGTTCCTGAGTGCTCCTCCTACTCCAGCAGTAGCTGCTCTTCCCACCTTCCTAGCGGCGGAACGGAAGCCGATTGCGGACGGTTACTCGGGTAACTGGACTCTTGGTGTTGAGTCAGTAGTGCTGACTGGACACTGCCAGGTCCCCTTTTAACCAGACTTTCCAGTCGAAAACCGGACACCTGGCAACCCTATAGAGTGCAGTTGCAGACACGACTGCAGCTGGATCCCACCAAGACACCAGACACCCTGAGCAACAGGAGGAAATGTTGCTCTTATTTGCATTGAGCTTTAGCAGAAACTCTCTTCCTTCCACCCTGGTGAGGCTGGGTGTGACGAGCTAAAGATCATCACCAGCATGCTCACATGCTCATCACCAGCATGAGGAAGGTACTGTAGCCCCCGTCTTCCCACTGCCGCCCTTCCCACAGAACCAGAATGGGGCACAGGCAGAAACCTGCTGGGGAGAGTTGCAGACAGCTATTCATTCCCCCGTGCCCTTGGATGCTTTCCTGGGGGCTCAGATAGCGAGCCATAGGGAGCACTGATTGCACTGAAAACAGTGCTGGGCAGAGCCCAGAGACAGGGCAGAGACCCCAACTCAGGTAGGGATGCACAGGGTGGTTTCTGGCCCAGGCAGATGGAGGAAGCAAAGGGGTTTTGGTTTGGAGGCAGCCAAGGGATCAGCCCAGTGATGGGGGGAGAGAGATTCCCACCAGGAGAACGGCCAGGAAAGGACCTTCTTACCTTGGGGACATGAAGCAGCAGAGCACAGGGAGCTGGAGCTGCCAGGAGACTTTGCAAAGGCCAAGCTCTGAGGGATCCCTGAGAATGGAGCCTGTTTCCTGTCTGCTCAGAGGACTCTGCCCCAGAGTAATGAGCAAGAAGGGGAGGTGTGGAAGGGGAGGGATGCATGGTTTTCACAGCTGAGTGAGTCATCTTCCTCTTGGCAGCTGCAATACTCCCCAAACCTGCTGCTGCTCTCAGGGAGTGGCCTGGACCAGGTGCTGGGGATCCCACCCATTGACTCACACAGCGTGTGGCAGCTGTTCTTGCAACTGGGCTGCTGCTGAACGGCGGGTCCCCTCCCAGGGAGGGAGCTGTGGGAGGCAGGAGGCTGTGCATAGCACCTTGTAAATCAGGACTATTGGTGGTGTTATATCAGCGGTTCTCAAACTGGGTCGGGACTCCAAAGTGGGCAGGGCCGGCTCCAGGGTTTTTGCTGCCCCAAGCAGCAAAAATAAAAATAATAAAAAAAATAAGCCGCGATCGCGATCAGCAGCTCCACCACGCCACTTTCTTCTTCAGTGGCAATTCGGCAGCGGGTCCTTCACTCCGAGAGGGAGTGAGGGACCCGCCGACGAAGAGCCGGACATGTGGCCCCTCACTGTTGGCCGCCCCAAGAAGCTACTTGCTGGGCTGGTGCCTGGAGCCGGCCCTGAAAGTGGGTCACTAGGCCTGGTGTTGGATTTGCTGGGGCCCAGAGCTGAAGCCACAGCCCGAGCCCCATCACTGGGGGCCAAAGCTCAAGGGCTTCAGCCCTGGGTGGTGGGGCTCAGGTTATAGGCCTCCACGTGGGGCTGAAGCCCTTGAGCTTCAGCTTTGGCCCGCCGACCCTGAGGACTGGCTGCACACGCCCATTGGCCAGGAACCATGGGGTGGGTGGGGGAATAGTGCCTGCAGGTAAGAGCTGTGCACGGAGCCTCCTGGTCCCCCCGCCTAGGAGCTGGACCTGCTGGCCGCTTCCAGGGCACAGCGCGGAGTCAGGACAGGCAGGGAGCATTCCTTAGCCCCGCTGCGCTGCTGACCGGGAGCCACTCAAAGTAAGCCCCTGCCCCAACCCCCGGCTCCTAGCCCTGAGCTCCCCCAAACCTGGAGCCCCCTCCCGCACCCTGAACCCCTCATTTCTGGCCCCACCCCAGAGCCCGCAGCCCTAGCCAGTGCCCTTGCCCCCCCCACACTCCATCTCCCTGCCCCAGCCCAGTGAAAGTGAGTGAGGATGGGTGGGTGAGAGCGAGCCACCGAGGGAGAGGGAATGTAGTAAGTGGGGACGGGACAGGGCTAGGGTGTTCATTGTGATTAGAAAGTTGGCAACCCTACCCAGCATGGGACCATGGGCAAGCCACTCCTTTGGGCCCACTTCCCCCTCAGAACTTCCCTCCCACACAGGGTAGGGCAGCCAGGCATCTGGTTTTCGAGCGGAACACCCAGTTGAAAAGGGACCCTGGTGGCTCCAGTTGGCATCACCGACCAGGCTGTTAAAAGTCCAGTCGGTGGCACAGCAGGGGACCGAGGCTAAGGCAGGCTCCCTGCCTGCCCTAGTTCTGTGAAGCTCCCAGAAGCAGCTGCCAGGTCCTTGCAGCCCCATGGCACATGGGCAGCCAGGGAGGCTCCATGCGCTGCCCCTGCTCTGAGGGCCGGCTCCACAGATCCCATTGGCTGGAAACCGTGACCAATGGGATCTCTGGGGGTGGCGCCTGCGGGCACAAGGGCAGTGGGTGGAACCTTCCTGACTGCGCATGCATCTAAGGCCTGCAGGGACCTGGCGGTCGCTTCCCATGAGCTGTGGTAAGCGCCGCTGAGACCCCACGCCCCAACCCCCTGCCCCAGTCTGGAGACCCCTCCTGCACCCAAACTCCCTCCCAGAGCCTCCAGCCTCCTGCCACAGCCCTGAGACCCCTCCTGCACCCCAAACCCCTCATCCCGAGCCCCACCTCAGAGCCTGCACCCCCAGCTGGAGTCCTCAGCCCCCCACACTCCAACCCCCTTCCCCAGCCCTCTCCCGCATCCCCAGCCCCACCCCAGAGCCTGCACCCCCAGATGGAGTCCTTACCCCTTCTCTGCACCCCAGCCCTCTGCCCCAGCCTGGCGAAAGTGAGTGAGAGTGGGGGGGAGCAAGCAACGGAGGATTGGGTATGGCGTGAGCGAGAGCGGGGCCTTGGAGAAGGGGCGGGACAGGGTGAGGCCTCAGGGAAGGGGTGGGGCAGGGGTGTTCAGTTTTGGGTGATTAGAAAGTTGGCAACTCTAACCCAGGGCAGTAGTGAGACTTGAGTCCCTGCTGTCCAGAGGCCTTAAGCAACACACTGGCATTAATGGAGCTTTGGAGTCGGCCTCCTGAGACATGAGTGGCCTTGGGTGACTGGCCTGATCCTTGCTACTTTTCGTGGGTTGTCGTCCCCAGTGCAAGTGAAGGCATAAGCTCTGCCCACCATCACTGTGCTACTCATGCCTTAGCAACTAAACAAGGCATCCGATCACCAGCACCATGGCAGGCCTACCTTTCTTAGGCACTGGCATACGCTGCTCTGGGAGCACTGCACTCGGATGTGACGGGCCGTTTCCTCAAATGCGTGTGAAGTTTGCGGATTGTGGCACTGCTGAACCATGGGAAGATTGTCCCTCTCTGAGTCTCTGATGTAACAACAGCTCACATGTGCACTCAGTCACAGGACTTGCCCAATGTACGTAGGAAGAGAGCATTGCAGGGGAATTCTTTGTGTACTCTTTTGCAATTACACTGGTTTTAAAAGAACAGATAAATTCCAGCTAAGGGCCAAATGGTCACAAGTGTTAGCTGCACAAATGTGTGCGCCACACGTCTGTTGGTGCATGCAATACCTGCAGCTAGGGGAGGAAACTGACCATTTGCATACCTCATCATCCTATTAGAGTGCATTAGCGCTATGTGATGGGCTGTGCCTCGGGGGAACACCTTACACCCCCATGTTCATCCTTGTAAAATGATTGTGTGGTATCCAGTGCAAAGTTTGTCATGTCTTGTGTCTTTGGAAGGCTCATGATGCACTGAGCATTGTTGTTACAGTAATGTTATAGGTTCTAATTTCCTGTATGTAGTTATGAGGCAGAAAATGTATCCTCATCAGGGCCGGTGCAAGGAACTTTTGTGCCCTAGGCAAAACTTCCACCTTGCACACCCCCTCCCAGCCCTGTGGCAGCTCTCTCCCCCTGCCCTGAGGACACCCCCCCCCCGGCGGCAGTTCCCCCCTGGGGAGCCGTGCGGCACCTCCCCACCCCAGCTCACCTCTGCTCCGCATCCTCCCCTAGCACGCCGCCCCTGCTCTAATTCTCCTCCCCTCCCAGGCTTGCGGCGCCAAACAACTGATTGGCACTGCAAGCCTGGGAGGCGGGAGAAGTGGAGCAGCGACCGCACGCTCCGGGAGAAACCGCTGTAAAAAAAAAATTGGGGGCACCGCTTTCTGGCGCCCCCAAATCTTGGCACCCTAGGCAACTGCCTAGTTCACCTTAATGGTAGCACCAGCTCTGATCCTCATGGCTTAAAATAAGCCCAGGTAAAAACTCTCCAAGAGCAGAGGGGCAGTTCACACCTCATCAGGGCAGGTATGGGACAAACCCAGCCCAGCCTCACAGGAACAAAGGACACTGGCCTAGACAGCAACAAAAGAATTTGTAAGACTCTTGAGGGAGTCACCCCCCCCTTCCTTTGGTCAGTTTGGAACTGCAATGAGGTAATGCTCACCTGACTCTGAAGGAGGAGGGAAAAGTCAAGAGGGAAGAAAAGACATGATAAAAGGGAGAGCCATTTGCCATGCTCTTCCTCTCTCTTCCACCTCCACCTACAGACATCATCACCAAGAGACTGAAGCACTGATCATGGGAGAGCCTGACTGAAGAGCAACCAGCCAGCCTGTGGTAAGAAGCATCTACGTTTGTAAGGGCATTGAAAGTGTTAAGATCAGCTTAGAATGCGTTTTGCTTTTATTTTATTTGACCAAATCTGACTTGTTATGCTTTGACTTATAATCACTTAAAAATCTATCTGTGTAGTTAATAAACTTGTTTGTTTATTCTACCTGAAGCAGTACATTTGGTTTGAAGTGTGTCAGAAACTCCCCTTGGGATAACAAGCCTCGTACATATCAATTTCTTTGTTAAATTCGCAAACTCATATAAGCTTGCAGCGTCCAGCAGGCATAACTGGACACTGAAGACGGAGGTTCCTAGGGTTGTGTCTGGGACCAGAGATATTAGCTCAGGGGTCGGCAACCTTTCAGAAGGGGTGTGCCGAGTCTTCATTTATTCACTCTAATTTAAGGTTTTGTGTGCCAGTAATACATTTTAACGTTTTCTCTTTCTGTAAGTTTATAATATATAACCAAACTATTGTTGTATATAAAGTAAATAAGGTTTTTAAAATGTTTAAGAAGCTTCATTTAAAATTAAGTTAAAGTGCAGATCCCCCCAGACTAGTGGCCAGGACCCAGGCACTGTGACTGCCACCAAAAATCAGCTCGTGTGCCGCCTTTGGCACATGTGCCATAGGTTGCCTACCCCTGGACTAGTGAAACAATGGGTGACACTGCTTGCAGTCCTAGTGGGAAAGAGGAGCCTGCTACAACTGTGAGCACTCTGCACAACTGAACTAACAGCAGAAAGCTGACATGACAGCTATAGTGGACAAATGGAGACCTTCGACAGTGGCATGGAGGACTGGCTGTCATATACAGTGAGGCTGGAGCAGTATTTTAAAGTAAATGAGATTTCCCCAGAAAAACGTGTAGCGTCTTTACTGAGTGGGATGGGGGGGAAACCTACAGTTTAGTACACAGTCTGATCACCCCAGAGAAGCCAGCCAGCCAAACCTGAAAAGAGATGGTTCAAGAGCACCTGTCACGCAAGACCCTGATTACAGCAGAAAGTTTCAGGTTTCATAAGCAGAATCAGCTTGAAGGTGAATCTGTTTCCTCTTTTGAGACAGCGTTAAAAAGATTATCAAAACACTGTGCTTTTAAGGATGGGCTTAACGAGGCCCTAAGAGACAAATTTGTGCGTGGACTGCTTAATGAAAGCGTACAGAAGAGGCTCTCAACTGAGGGAAATTTTACCTTTAAAAGGGCAGTAAGAAATTGGAGTAGCAATGAAAACTGCAGAAAGAGCTGCAATAAAATTGCATACCGGCACTAAAACTGAAGTAGGAGCACATAAACTATCTGTAACTCAAAGCAAGAGCCGGTCCACGTGGCAGACAGACTCATGTTTTCACTGTGGAAAAAAGTTCCACACTTCTTTTGATTGCCAGTTCAAAGAAGCAGATTGTAACAGCTGTAATAAAAAAAGTCGAATCCAAGTAATTTGTCACACTAAGAGAAATAAGGAAGAGACCCAATCAGAATACAGAAAAAGGAATATCAGTGTACATTCCGTAGCCAGAGGGAATAGTGATACAGACCGTGAGGGTGGAGTGTCCAGCCTGGATGTATATAGGGTAAGCAAAAATGAAAAGTCATCAATCTGGTTGAAACCCTGGGTGTGTTATATCCTTGGGGGCAGCCAGTTTAGGAAGAAATCACTTGAGGCCAGAGAGCAGACAGCTAACAAAACCACCATTTTATTTACAGACCATAATACTCTAACTCAGTTGCCATAGCAACAGAAACCATGACAACCAAATACACAACATATTCCTCCCCCCCTAATAAGAACATCCCCTAAATAAAAACAAACAAACACACACTAGACTAGAGAAGGAGGGTAGACTGCCTCCATTCCCGGCTAAACCCTGGGGATTATTTTGCCCCATAACCGTGGGTTCGCCCTAGCTAGAGATCCAGCCGATGAGGAGGCCTTCTGTCTCTAGGTGGATTACGGCGAACTTCTGGTGTTATTGCACCCGAAAGCACTAGGGGCTCAGGGTCCACAGCACGAACGGGTGAGGAGGTAGTATCAGCTCGTGCTGGGCAAAGGGGTATCTCAGCCGCCGGCAGTAATGGAGGAGAACAGTCAGGAACAGGTGACTCGTGATTCGGTGCCTCACCAGAAGAGGTGAAGTCAGACCCCTCAACTGCAGATGGGTCCTGAGGACTGGCATGACCTGGCAACAGCTGATCTACATGTCGCCTCCAGGTAACATTCTCTGCAGTCCGGACTGTGTAGGAAACAGGTCCTGTTTGAGTGATGACTGTGGCTGGGACCCATTTAGCTCTGGAAGTATAATTCCGAGCCAAAACTGGCTGTCCCGGGCTAAAGGTTCGGTCTTTTGCTCTGGGTGCCCGTCTGATGACTTGATATTGCTGCTGATGTTGCACAGTTTGTCGGGGTTCAGAAGGTTTCAGCAGATCAAAGCAAGTGCGCAGCTGTCGTCCCAACATTAGAAAGGCTGGGGATGCCTGGGTCGTAGCATGAGGGGTGTTTCTGTAGGAAAGTAAGAAGATATCAAGACGCTTTTGAATGGAGTGTTGTCCCTTGCTGATTTCAAAGCGTTTTTCATTGTCTGCACAAATCTTTCAGCTAATCCGTTGGTGGACGGATGATATGGTGCTGACGTGATGTGGTGTATCCCATTTGCCTTCATAAAATTTTGAAACTCCTGAGAAACGAACTGCGGTCCGTTGTCGCCACAAGTTGTTCTGGCAGACCAAAACGACTAAAGAGTCCTCGTAGTTTTTGGATAGTACTCTCTGCAGAAGTGGACTGCATTATAGAGACTTCTGGCCATTTAGAATGGGCATCTATTGCCACCAAGAACATGCTTCCTTCAAGGGGCCAGCAAAGTCAACGTGAATACGTTGCCACGGGTTTTCAGGCCAGTCCCATGGGTGTAGGGGTGCCCACTGGGGTGCATTCCTCACACCCTGACATGACATACAAGCTTTTGCCTTCTCTTCAATAGCGCTGTCCAATCCAGGCCACCAAAAATAGCTTCGTGCAATTTCCTTCATGCGCACTATTCCACAGTGACCGGAATGTAGCTGTTCTAACATCTGTGATCTCAGTGGTGGTGGAATAATGACACGTCTCCCCCACAACAAACAACCAGATTGGACCGATAACTCCATCCTTTTGGACATGTAGGGAACAAGGTCGGATGAGACCGGAGAGGTTTGTCGAGATTTTCCATGCATCACCAGGTCCATAACTTGGGACAATACTGGGTCAACGCGAGTTGCTTTCTTTATCTGAGTAGCAGTGATGGGTGTATTCTCTACCTGTTCAAAGTAGAAGATTTCCTTTTGGGCGCTATCTTGATGTTTGACAGGCAAAGGCAACCTCGAGAGGCCATCTGCATTGCCGTGCAGAGTGGATTTCCGATATTTAATTTCATATGTGTGTGCTGAAAGTAACAATGCCCAATGTTGCATACGACTAGCAGCTAATGGGGGAATGCCTGTGTAGGGTCCAAAAATTGACGTCAGAGGTCGATGGTCTGTAAGAAGAGTAAACTTTCGCCCAAAGAGGTACTGATGAAACTTCCGAATTCCAAAAACAATTCCTAATGCCTCACGTTCGATTTGGGCGTAGTTAGTTTCTGCTTTGCTTAGAGTGCGTGAAGCAAAAGCAATAGGTCTCTCTTCTCCCGAAGGCATAATGTGTGACACGACTGCTCCCACTCCATAATGGGAGGCATCGCAGGCCAATTGCAGGGGTAAGGATGGATCAAAGTGCGTTAGAACTTCAGAATTTAACAATGCATCCTTAGCTTTGTTAAATGCAACATCACAGGCTTCAGTCCACTTCCAGGCCTTGTTCTGCCCAAGGAGCTCGTGAAGTGGTTTTAGCAGTGTGGCTAACTGTGAGATGAACTTTCCATAATAGTTCAGTAGTCCTAGAAACGAGCGCAGCTGGCTTACATTTCGTGGTGGGGGAGCCTCCACAATAGCTTTAACTTTTGCAGGGGCCTTATGAAGACCTGCAGAATCGATGATGTGTCCCAAATATTCAACAGAGGGCTTGAAGAATTCACACTTGTCTTTGCGAACTCGTAGGCCATACTCTTCCAATCTTTGTAGGGTAGCCTCTAAATTCTTTAAGTGATCCTCTTCATTTCTTCCAGTGACCAGGATGTCATCCAGATAGCACTGAACTCCTGACAAGCCACACAAGATCTGGTCCATAGCTCTCTGGAACAGGGTGGGAGCCGATGTTATTCCGAAGGGTAGGCGACAGTATCGATAAAGCCCCTTATGAGTCACAATAGTCAACAGCTCTTGGGACTTTTCATCGACGTGCATCTGTAAATATGCTTGACTCAGATCAATCTTACTGAACTTTTGTCCCCCAGCCAGGCCTGCGAAGAGGTCATCGATGCGGGGAAGCGGGTATTGCTCTGCACACAACACTGGGTTGACAGTGACTTTAAAATCACCGCAAATCCGGAGAGAGCCATCTTTCTTCACTATTGGAACGATAGGAGTATTCATGTGAGCCCGCTGCCAAAGACAAAACATGCAGTGGCACTTCCTCTTGTGATGAGGTGTCTCCTTGATCATCCTGGGTCTGCTCTAGAGTATGCAAGGTTCCTCTTTTTGTCGGCCAGACCACAGGCCTCTTTTTCTTTTGTTTACAGGCACACTCAATGTGTCCCTTTTTGCCACAGTGTCGACACACCAGGTCCTTACACCAGCATTCTGATGCCTGGTGTCCTGGCTTACCACAGCGGTAACATTCTTGACTCTGCACAGTTTTGTGGGTCGGTTCTTGTGACACTTTTTGCACCCTAGGGGGTGCACCGAGGTATTGTGCCTCCCTTGTAGCCAGTTCCATGGAGACAGCAATATCAACAGCCTTCTGTAAGGTAAGCTGAGCCTCTGTCAGTAGGCGCTTCCGTATAGCTTCACTGTACAGGCCACACACTAACCTGTCACGCAGGGCATCATGTAACATTTCTTTAAATTCACAGTGTTCTGCTAGCTTTTTTAGAATGGCTACAAATAGTACAACTGTTTCATCTTCCTTTTGGTCTCTTTTGTGGAACCTATATCTTTCAGCAATTACCAGTGGTTTTGGGGAAAAATGGGACCCCAGGATTTCCACAATGTCACTGTAAGGTTTAGTTGCTGGCTTAACAGGGTGCAGTAAGCTGTGTAGCAGGGAGTAGGTTTTAGCTCCTACAACACTTAAGAATATTGGCACCTTCTTTGCTTCTGTAATGTCATTTGCAATAAAAAAAAGCTCAAAACGCTCAGTATACACATGCCACTGCTCTGTATTCTCATCAAAAGGTTCCAGAGGCCTGGTCAGAGTAGCCATGATTTTAGTTTCACTTTCACAGTCAGTGCAAAGAAGCAGCTTTTTTGTTTGTTTGTTCTTTACCTTGACTTCTACTTCCTTCTGTTACTGGAGCAGCACCGGAGTCTCACCCTCGTCGCCACTTGTTATATCCTTGGGGGCAGCCAGTTTAGGAAGAAATCACTTGAGGCTAGAGAGCAGACAGCTAAGAAAACCACCATTTTATTTACAGACCATAATACTCTAACTCAGTTGCCATAGCAACAGAAACCATGACAACCAAATACACAACAGGTGGTGGGAAAATGCTCAGAATGGAATTGAATGCTAGCTCTGCCATGTCTGTTACCTCACGTTCAGAATATGAGAAAACTTTTCTAAATACCAAGGGGGAGGGATAGCTCAGTGGTTTGAGCATTGGCCTGTTAAACCCAGGGTTGTGAGTTCAATCCTTGAGGAGGCCACTTAGGAATCTGGGGCAAAAATTGGTCCTGCTAGTGAAGGCAGGGGGCTGGACTCGATGACCTTTCAAGGTCCCTTCCAGTTCTAGGAGATTGGTATATCTCCAATTATTACCTATTACCAAACGGAAGGGGCCACTAATATTACTAAAAATATATGGGAGAAAAAATAGTGCCTGTTATTATCCTTGGGGGCAGCCAGTTTAGGAAGAAATCACTTGAGGCCAGAGAGCAGATAGCTAACAAAACTACCATTTTATTTACAGACACAGAGAGCTCACTCAGCCGGCTGAAGCTGGCTGAGCTATCCCCTAATAATCTAACTCAGTTGCCATAGGAACAAAAACCATGGACAACCAAATACACAACATATTCCTCCCCCCCTAATAAGAACATCCCCTAAATAAAACACACACTAGACTAGAGAAGGAGCGTAGACTGCCTCCATTCCCGGCTAAACCCTGGGGATTATTTTGCCCCATAACCATGGGTTCGCCCTAGCTAAAGATCCAGCCGATGAGGAGGCCTACTGTCTCTAGGTGGATTACGGCGAACTTCTGCTGTTGTTGCACCCGAAAGTACCATGGGCTCAGGGTCCGCAGCACAAACGGGTGAGGAGGTGGTATCAGCTCGTGCTGGGCAAAGGGGCATCTCAGCCGCCGCCAGTAATGGAGGAGAACAGTCAGGAACAGATGATTCATGATTCGGTGTCTCACCAGAAGAGGTGAAGTCAGACCCGTCAACTGCAGATGTGTCCTGAGGACTGGCATGACCTGGCAACAGCTGATCTACATGTCACCGCCAGGTAAGATTCTCTGCAGTCCGGACTGTGTAGGAAACAGGTCCTGTTTGAGTGATGACTGTGGCTGGGACCCATTTAGCTCTGGAAGTATAATTCCGAGCCAAAACTGGCTGTCCCGGGCTAAAGGTTCAGTCTTTTGCTCTGGGTGCCCGTCTGATAACTTGATATTGCTGCTGATGTTGCACAGTTTGTCGGGGTTCAGAAGGTTTCAGCAGATCAAAGCAAGTGTGCAGCTGTCGTCCCATCATTAGAAAGGCCGGGGATGCCTGGGTTGTAGCAAGAGGTGTGTTTCTGTAGGAAAGTAAGAAGGTATCCAGACGCTTTTGAATGGAGTGTTGTCCCCTTGCTGATTTCAAAGCGTGTTTCATTGTCTGCACAAATCTTTCAGCTAATCCGTTGGTGGACGGATGATATGGTGCTGACGTGATGTGTTGTATCCCATTTGCCTTCATAAAATTTTGAAACTCCTGAGAGACGAACTGCGGTCCGTTGTCGCTCACAAGTTGTTCTGGCAGACCAAAACGACTAAAGAGTCCTCGTAGTTTTTGGATAGTACTGTCTGCAGTAGTGGACTGCATTATAAAGACTTCTGGCCATTTAGAATGGGCATCTATTGCCACCAAGAACATGTTTCCTTCAAGGGGGCCAGCAAAGTCAACGTGAATACGTTGCCACGGGTTTTCAGGCCAGTCCCATGGGTGTAGGGGTGCCCACTGGGGTGCATTCCTCACACCCTGACATGACATACAAGCTTTTGCCTTCTCTTCAATAGCACAGTCCAATCCAGGCCACCAAAAATAGCTTCGTGCAATTTCCTTCATGCGCACTATTCCACAGTGACCAGAATGTACCTGTTCTAACATCTGTGATCTCAGTGGTGGTGGAATAATGACACGTTTCCCCCACAACAAACAACCAGATTGGACCGATTACTCCGTCCTCCTGGACATGTAGGGAACAAGGTCGGATGAGACCGGAGAGGTTTGTCGAGATTTTCCATGCATCACCAGGTCCACAACTTGGGACAATACTGGGTCAACGCGGGTTGCCTTCTTTATCTGAGTAGCAGTAATGGGTGTATTCTCTACCTGTTCAAAGTAGAAGATTTCCTTTTGGGCACTATCTTGATGTTTGACCGGCAAAGGCAACCTTGAGAGGCCATCTGCATTGCCGTGCAGAGTGGATTTCTGATATTTGATTTCATATGTGTGTGCTGAAAGTAACAATGCCCAACGTTGCATACGACTAGCAGCTAATGGGGGAATGCCTGTGTAGGGTCCAAAAATTGACGTCAGAGGTCGATGGTCTGTGAGAAGAGTAAACTTTCGCCCAAAGAGGTACTAATGAAACTTCCGAATTCCAAAAACAATTCCTAATGCCTCACGTTCGATTTGGGCGTAGTTCGTTTCTGCTTTGCTTAGAGTGCGTGAAGCAAAAGCAATTGGTCTCTCTTCTCCCGAGGGCATAATGTGTGACACGACTGCTCCCACTCCATAAGGGGAGGCATTGCAGGCCAATTGTAGGGGTAAGGATGGATCAAAGTGCGTTAGAACTTCAGAATTTAGCAATGCATCCTTAGCTTTGTTAAATGCAACATCACAGGCTTCAGTCCACTTCCAGGCCTTGTTCTGCCCAAGGAGCTCATAAAGTGGTTTTAGCAGTGTGACTAACTGTGAGATGAACTTTCCATAATAGTTCAGTAGTTCTAGAAATGAGTGCAGCTGGCTTACATTTCGAGGTGGGGGAGCCTCCACAATAGCTTTAACTTTTGCAGGGGCCTTATGAAGACCTGCAGAATCAATGATGTGTCCCAAATATTCAACAGAGGGCTTGAAGAATTCATACTTGTCTTTGCGAACTCGTAGGCCATACTCTTCCAGTCTTTGTAGGGTAGCCTCTAAATTCTTTAAGTGATCCTCTTCATTTCTTCCAGTGACCAGGATATCATCCAGATAGCACTGAACTCCTGACAAGCCACACAAGATCTGGTCCATAGCCCTCTGGAACAGGGCAGGAGCAGACGTTATTCCAAAGGGTAGGCGACAGTATCGATAAAGCCCCTTATGAGTCACAATAGTCAACAGCTCTTGGGACTTTTCATCAACGTGCATCTGTAAATATGCTTGACTCAGATCAATCTTACTGAACTTTTGTCCCCCAGCCAGGCCTGCAAAGAGGTCATTGATGCGGGGAAGCGGGTATTGCTCTGCACACAACACTGGGTTGACAGTGACTTTAAAATCACCGCAAATCCGGAGAGAGCCATCTTTCTTTACTATTGGAACGATAGGAGTGGCCCATGAGCTATGGGTAACTGGTATTAGGACTCCATTGGTGACCAGGCGCTCCAGGTCTGCTTCAACTTTTGGCCTGATGGCATATGGCACAGTTTGGGCTTTTAGATATTTTGGTGGACTGTCAGGTTTAATGTTCAATGTCACAGTGATTCCCTTCATACTTCCCAAATCATCTCCAAAAACAGCAGCATGTTTCCTTAGTATAGGGGTTAGACTGGTTTCTTCTTTAGTCATCCGGTGCACTTCTGCCCAGTTCAGTTGAATCTTCCCAAGCCAAGACCTACCCATTAAGGCTGGGTAATTACCTCTCACCACAAACAGTGGCAATTTAGCCGCCCGTCCATTGAGCTCCACCTTAACATCAATAGTGCCCAACATGGGCACAGCTTCTCCCGTATACGTCTTCAGAACAGTTTTTGTTGCCTTAAGCGGAAGATGCTGTAGCTTTTCTTTATACACAGTCTCGGAGACCAGCGAGACGGCTGCACCGGTGTCCAGTTCCATGCGTATAGGTTTGCCATCCAACAACGGGGTTACCCAGTATTCATGTGAGCCCACTGCCAAAGACAAAACATGCAGTGGCACTTCCTCTTGCGATGAGGTGTCACCTTGATCATCCTCGCTCTGCTCTAGGGTATGCAAGGTTCCTCTTTTTGTCGGCCAGACCACAGGCCTCTTTTTCTTTTGTTTACAGGCACACTCAATGTGTCCCTTTTTGCCACAGTGTCGACACACCAGGTCCTTACACCAGCATTCTGATGCCTGGTGACCCGGCTTACCACAGCGGTAACATTCTTGCCTCTGCACAGTTTTGTGGGTCGGTTCTTGTGACACTTTTTGCACCCTAGGGGATGCACCGATGTATTGCGCCTCCCTTGTAGCCAGTTCCATGGAGGCAGCAATATCAACAGCCTTCTGTAATGTAAGCTGAGCCTCTGTCAGTAGGCGCTTCCGTATAGCTTCACTGTAGAGGCCACACACTAACCTGTCATGCAGGGCATCATTTAACATCTCTTTAAATTCACAGTGTTCTGCTAGCTTTTTTAAAATGGCTACAAATTGTACAACTGTTTCATCTTCCTTTTGGTCTCTTTTGTGGAACCTATATCTTTCAGCAATTACCAGTGGTTTTGGGGAAAAATGGGACCCCAGGATTTCCACAATGTCACTGTAAGATTTAGTCTCAGGCTTAACAGGGTGTAGTAAGCTGCATAGCAGGGAGTAAGTTTTAGCCCCTACAACACTTAAGAATATTGGCACCTTCTTCGCTTCTGTAATGTCATTTGCAATACCAAAAAGCTCAAAACGTTCAGTATACACATGCCACTGCTCTATATTCTCATCAAAAGGTTCCAGTGGCCTGGTCAGAGTAGCCATGATTTTTAGTTTCACTTTCACAGTCAGTGTAAACGAGCAGTATTTTTCTTTGTTTGTTCTTTACCTTGACTTCTACTTCCTTCTGTTACTGGAGCAGCACCAGGATCCCATCCATCGTCGCCACTTGTTATATCCTTGGGGGCAGCTGGTTTAGGAAGAAATCACTTGAGGTCAGAGAGCAGATAGCTAACAAAACTACCATTTTATTTACAGACACAGAGAGCTCACTCAGCCGGCCGAAGCTGGCTGAGCTATCCCTTAATAATCTAACTCAGTTGCCATAGGAACAAAAACCATGACAACCAAATACACAACAAAATCTATAACTGCATTTAAAAAAAAGAATTAGATAAGTTAATGGAGGATAGGTCCATCAGTGGTTATTAGCCAAGAGAGTCAGGAATGCAACCCCCTGTTCTGGGTTTTCCTAGCCTCTTCCTCGCAGAGGCTGAGAGTGGACAACTGAGGATGGATCACTCCATGATTGCCCTGTTCTCTTCATTCCCTTTGAAGCATCTGGCACTGGCCACTGTCGGAAGAAAGGCTACAGGGCTAGATGGCCTGCAATGTTCAGGAGGTCAGACTAGATGATCACTATGGTCCCGTCTGACCTTAAAGTCTGTGAGTCTGTGGACCATTGGTCTGACCCAGTATGGCTGATCTTAAGTAATATAGAGGAGGAATAAAAGAACCAGCAGCTGTTATTTCCAACAGTAGATCTCCATTGTGGGCCTTAGGCCCTTAGGTGAGAGGCTACCTTAGCTGGGAAGTGATACCCAGAGCCTTTGGGCATTGTTCACAAGGTGATTTCTGGGCTTCAGAAACCTCTCTGGAGCACAGACCCTTTAGGCTGCTTTCCCCCATCTTAGCAGGACCTTTCAGCCTGTGCATGTAGGAGGGAGTGTTGTCTGGGGTTTCGAACAGGACTCTGGAAGTCAGGACTCCTAGGTTCTAATCCCAGCTCTGCTACTCACTCACTGTCACTTTGGGCAAGTCACTTCACCACCCGGTGGCTCCACTTCCTCATTTGCAAAGTGGGGATAAAAGGAATCCTGGTCTCACAGGTGTGAGGTGTTTGTAAAGCATCTTGAGAGCCTCTGCTGAGAGGTGCTAGTGAGGTGGCCAGTGCAGAACAGACATTACTCTGGAACATCAATGAGTCGAGATGGAGCAAGCTTTATTTCCTTGGCCTCTGGGCTTGGGCGGGCAGATGTGGCAAAAGAATAACTTGGTTCCCTGTTGTTGGGGCTACATCTGCTGCCCCTGAGTGTGCAGCGCAACAGAGCTGCTGCATGAAACTATCACAGTCCAACTGCTGCCATTTACCCTGCACAAGAGAGGGACAGGACGGGGCGGTAATGCATGGGGAATCTTTACTGCAGCTGCCAATCACTGACAGACCCTGTTTTTCTTTGGCTCTCCAGCTCCCAGATTGACTGACTCCCACTACGCTGCTCAGTATTATCACACAAGCACCTCTGAATTCTGGCTTGGATTACGAAGGGGTTACGGACTGCACAACAACTCATACAAAACTCTGCCCCCCTGATGAAACCAGCTCATGTTTGCATGAACCTGCCACCAAACCCCTTTGCCATCACTGTGATCCAGAAACAGCTAGGAGGGTTTGTAGGAAAAAGCCCCAGCCCTGGGATTAATGGCAGCGATCAGTCACCCTGGGGTCACAACTAAGATTGTTCGTTTCAGCCAAGTTTCATTGTGAGTTTCTGAGTGCGAGGTTTGGACAAACCCAAATGCAACAATGAAATGCAGCTTCTGATATTTGGTGTTTTAATTCAAGCCCCCATTCCAGGAGTCAGTTGCCTTCATAAGAATCTCAGCTTTCACTTTAAAAAGTAAGTGGCTAGCCTGCCTGGTTGCAGAGAAAAGTCTGAAAATCTGACCCAAATGAGTCCCAAAGACTCAGAAACCAGAAGGAAATGAAAAGAACCACAAATATATTATTTATTAAAATCTATTGACTTTTAAGCCAATTATTGGGTGGCCTGGCTCACGATTGTTGACTGTTTGATTTGGCAATGTTGAGAGTCACCAAAAGCAGCAGCATATGGACAGCTCCAGGACAGTTACCTCTTTAAAAAGAAATTTGCCAGACTTTGGTAAACCTGTGAAAAGGGGCCATGCTTCAGACCAGACCTTATTTTAGTTCAACCACTTTTCCCACCAGTGATGAAAATCTCTTGTACTAATAGTTCCAACTTCAAGGGCAGATGACACCGAAAGCAAGAACACAGGGGAAGTGGCCTAAATTCCTTGCCTGTGATACTAACAACACTCAAACCTATTCATAGGGAAAGAATTGTTTAAGAACACGTTACTAGATGCCCCAAAAAGCCACAAGCAAGGAAGACGGCTGCATTGGTTTAACAATCTGACCTGGTTTAGAGGGGAAGTGAAAGCAGCTATAAAAATAATGTATAACTAGTGAAAGAAACCAGAAGTTGATAGCAATGAGTATAAATCACAAAGTAGGAATTGTAGGAAATTGATAAGAGAAGCAGAGGGACACCAGGGGAAATGTATGGCAAACAGAATGAAGGGCAATACGGTGTTTTTAGACGATTAGGAACAAAAAGAATCTTAGCAATAGTATATATTGGTCCATTTGTAGAAGGAAATGGTAGAATTATCAACGATAATGTAGAAAAGCCAGGAGTATTCAATAAAAAATTCTCTTTTGTATTTGAAAAAAAAACAACAGATGATGTAGTCTAATTTGATGATGATGAACACTTTTACCATTCCACTAATATTTCTGGAGGATGTTAAACAGCAGCTACTATAGTCAGACATTTTTAAATCAGCAGGTCCAGATAACTTGCATCCAAGAGCTTTAAAAGAACTGGCTGAGAAGATCAAGGACCTGTGAATGTTGATTTTCAATACGTGTTGGAATATCAGGGAAGTTCCAGAGGCCTAGAAGTAAGCTAGTGTTGTGTCAATATTTAAAAAGGGTAAAAGGGATGACCTGGGTAAATTATAGGTCTGTCAGCCTGATATCAATCCCGGGTAAGATATGGAACAGCTAATACAGGATTTGATTAATAGAGAATTAAGGAGGATAACGGAATTAATTCCAATCAACATGGGTTTATGGAAAATAGATCCTGTCAAACTAACGTAATATCTTTTTTTTTTTAAATGAGATTACAAATTTGGGTGACAAAGTTAATAGTGTTGGTGGCAAAGGCATAGACTTTATAAATGATATAAAATTAACAAGGCAAACATTAAATGGATTAAAATCTGGCTAACTGAGAGGTCTCAAAATGTAATTGTAAATGGGGAATCTCCATAGAGTGGGTATGTTTCTACTGGAGTCCTGAAGGGACTGGGTCTTGGCCCTACATTATATAACATTTTTATCAATGATGTGGAAGACAACATAAAATCATCTTTGGTAAAGTCTGCAGATGACAAAAAAATCGGGGAAGTGGTGAATAATGAAGAGGACATCTCACTATTACAGTGTAATCTGGATTGCTTGGTAAACGGCACAAGCAAACAATAAGTGTTTTAATATGGCAAAATGCAAATGTGTGCATCTGGGAGCACAGGATGCAGGCCATACATAATAGGAAGGGGGACTCTATCCTGGGAAGCAGGGACTTTGAAAAAGATTTGGAGGGTGTGACACAGAGACCCACTGGCAAAGGGTCCCTTCTTTTTGTAAACAGCCCTCACCATAGGCGCCAACTTTCTCCAGCGCTGGTGGGTGCCCCTGGCCTCATCCCCATTCCAACCCTAGCCCCAAAGTCCCCGCCCTAACTCCACCCCCTCCCTGCCCCTATTGGATCCCTTCCCTAAATCCTTGCCCCAACCCTGCCTCTTCCCCGCAGCGCGCCACATTCCCCCTCTCCCTGCCCACGAATCAGCTGTTTCAGGGAGCAAGCGCTGGGAGGGAGGGGGGAGAAGCAGGACGCGGCAGCATACTCACAGAGGCGGAGGCGAGCTGGAGCAGGTGGGTGGGACCCACGGATTCGGTGCCTATGGCCCTCACCTCAGACCTTACAAACTCATTACACCAAACACATGTCTTGCAGAATATTTATCCATAGAGAGTAACATGTAAGGTATTTAAGGAAAGCTTGTACTTTGTCAAGATTCATAACCCATGTGAGATGCATGGAATACAGGAATATTTCAGGAATAATGTGTGTGTATATATATAAGTATCCTATAGGGACTTGAAGTTAAAAGTAAAAGATTAGTCACTAGGATGTCTCAGGAATGGCCCATTTACACCAAGGAGATTGTCACAGCCCCCAACTTGGCCAACTCAATTGTTTAGCCCAGGGGTTGGCAACCTTTCAGAAGTGGTGTGCCAAATTCACTGTAATTAAAGGTTTCCCATGCCATAACATTTGTAGAAGGTCTCTCTCTGTCTATATTATATCAATAAACTATTGTTGTGTTTAAAGTAAATAAGGTTATAAAAATATTTAACAAGCTTCATTTAAAATAAAATTAAAATGCAGGTCTTATCAATTTACTGTGACCCTTCCCTGGGATTGTTGTCTGGGGTTCCAGCCACCTGCTCAGCCCGCTGCCGGTCTGGGGTCCAGCCGCTGGTCCTGCCCGCTGCCGGTCTGGGGTTCCATTCACTCAGCCGGCAGCGGGCTGAGCAGGCCGGTGGCAGGCTGAGCAGGGCCGGTGGGGGGGCTGAGTGGCTCAGTCCGCTGCCTGTCTGGGGTGCCAGTAGCACTCAGTCTGCTGCTGGCCTGGGTTCTGGCTGCCGGCCCCTTGCCAGTTGGGGTCCCAGCCGCCGGCCCCGCTCAGCCTCCTGCCGGCCTCGGTGAGCAGAACCCCAGGCCGGTAGCGGGCTGAGGGGGACCGGGACCAGGACCCCGGCTGGCAACAGGGCAGCAGCCGGAACCCCAGAGCAGCGCGTGCCATCAAAAATCGGCTTGCATGCCACCTTTGGCACGTGTGCCATAGGTTGCCGACCCCTGTATTAGCTAGTGTCATTCGGTTGCACAGTCCAAGGAGCAGCTTACATGGCAGAAGCTGTGCGTGAACAGCCCAGGAGTGGGGGTTCTCACAGCAGAGCAGGGTAAGGCTGGATCCCAGAGGCAAGGATTGGAGTGACGTAGCAGATCACCAGTCCGGATAACACCAGAGGGGAACATCATACAAGGTCACTGAATATGCAGCTTAGACACACAATTTCTGTCCTAATATTTATGGAAATAGTCCCCTAAATCTCCCCGGAGAACAGCACTACAGATTTATGCTGCTACATGTTAGTTAAACGAGAGAGAGAGTGTGAGTGCGCACGCACGCACTTGTCCAGCAGTTTAAACCTGCCTTCTAGTAGGGCAGCTTGCCCTGTCATTTACAGATGCCAACTGAACCATGCTGAGGTGCGCCCAGGTCAGGGTCTGCACCATTAGTAGCACATTGGGTTTAAACCGAGTCCAGTGGAAGCTGTGTGCATAGAGGATCTCATCAATGGAGGGAGGGCCACTCCAAACCTGTGCGGTGCTGTAAGCCTGTTGGGCCCGATCACTACACCAGTCCACAGGTTTGGGGGCCATCTCAACTTGGGGAGGGGGGGCCTGAGGCAAAGTGCCCCTCCTGTACAGGTGCTGGGTCCAGAGCAGTTCCCCAGAAAACCCCCACTGTGGCTGAAAAGGCCTTGGGCTCCTTCTGCCAAGAGAGGAGAATAAGGACCGGTCACCCTGTTTCTATCCAGTGGGAAGCTGGTTGGGCTGATGGTGTCACCACTACCTGCACAGGGGCAGTGCACCTACCATGCCCTGTCCCTCTAACACCGAACAAGTGGCCAGCTGGTGGGGGGCCAGGGGCCCCAGGCCTGCTTGCACTGCAGGGCAAGCTCTCCCACACTAGAAGGTTTGACACTCTTTCATTCCATTGCCTCCAGCCTGTGGGCGCCCCTGGCAGTGCCACAATGCTCTCTCCAGGCCAAACCCAGGGCAGGGGGTGCTGTGGGGAGCTGGCATTGTCCAGGCCTATGATGGACCTGCTAAGGAGAGCGGTCAGTCTAGCACTACTGGCGCTTGTGCTATCGCGGCTCTCAGCAGCACATACCTGGCCCTCGGCCCGGAGCTCCTCTCTCACAAAGCCCCAGCCCTGGCGACCCAGCTCCTGCCCGGGCCCAACAGTGGAGTGACTCTAGGCTCATTCTTCCTCCCCATCCCTGTCCTTGGGCCAGGCTGCAGAGCCCAGCTGGGCCTGGCCCAGCTTGGGGGAGGGGAAGGCGGGGTGTGTGTGGGTGCCAGGCTGGGCCTTTCCAGCCTCTCACAGAGGCTGCCGACTTCACTTTTGTTATAGAAAATTAGATCTGGCAAGAGCCATGTGGCTCAGGCTGCCCATTAGCATTGGCGCCAGCAAGCTGGGAGCTCAGCTCTTCTCCCCACTCCTACCGCAACTGGCCTGATTCCAGCCTGTCTCCACTGCTGCATCGTGCCCCAGGAGCCCCTCACCCCCATGCCCAGGGACACAGCTAGGCCTTAGCACCAGCGTGGGGTAAGGTACAGTGCCTTGGGCAGAGCTGCCCGGCTGGCAGCCCAACCTGTTTGATATTGTCCATTGGTGACAGCTCCTTGGGGCAGGCCTCAGGTTAGGCCTCGTGCTAAGTGCCACAGGCTGTGGATGCAGAACAAGCAACACTCACACTGCCTGGGCAGCCAAGGACTCAGTGAGAGAGTAAATTTAAACCAAGGGCTGTTGCTAACAGTGCTTTAGTTTATGGCTTAATAACATGTGAAAATTAATTCAGATTGCGGTAGAGTGTGAATTTAACAAGCAATAGCTATTCCTGAATAGCTGCCCATGTGGACAAGCCCTTAGGCACGTAGCTACTGTACTTGAAAGCCCGTGATTTTCCCATTTGCTAGTCACCTTGGACATGTTCCAAGGATCTTTTGGTCCTAGGCCATTTTCCCTTCAGTTTAGCACACCCTGTGACCTCATGCTGTCCGAGCTGAGCTATGAAAGGAGCTGTGGTGCCTTCCCTCACTTCCTTAGGCCCTACGTTGATATCTGGGCACAAGAAAGAGGGGCAGGTGGGTGGGGAGCGCACATGTGCAGACTCCAGCTCAAAGAGCTCCGGCTACTGGCAAGTAACCTTAATTTTTAGTTCGAGAGGCTGCTGCACATTATTCCTACTCCTAGGAATCTGGAGAGACTGAGGGAACTAGGGTTACTTAGTCTGCAGAAGAGAAGAGTGAGGGTAGATTTGATAGCAGCCTTCAACTACCTGAAGGGGGGTTCCAAAGAGGATGGAGCTCAGCTGTTCTCAGTGGTAGCAGATGACAAAACAAGAAGCAATGGTCTCAAGTTGCAGTGGGGGAGATCTAGGTTGGATATTAGGAAAAACTATTTCACTGGGAGTGTGGTGAAGCACTGGAATGGGTTCCCTAGGGAGGTGGTGGAATTTCCATCCTTAGAGGTTTTTAAGGCCTGGCTTGACAAAGCCTTGGCTGGGATAATTTAGTTGGTGTTGGTCCTGCTTTGAGCAGGGGATTGGATTCATAGAAACATAGAATATCAGGGTTGGAAGGGACTTCAGGAGTTCATCTAGTCCAACCTCCTGCTCAAAGCAGGACCAACACCAACTAAATCATCCCAGGTCTCATCCAACCCTAATATTCTATGATTCAGTGTATGAACTATCACGTCCATATGATGTTTCCTTGTTGAATATACATTGGCCAGCCAGCCCTGTAGCTCTCTGAAACATAGCCTGACATATTGGACTACGTAAGTGCACGCTGCCATATGCCCTAGCAGCCTCAAACAGCTTCTTACTGTGGTGAGAGGATATGTTGCTAAGCCTAGAATTATGCCTTGGATCATCTGAAAACCTTTGCCTGTTGTGGAATCCAGGACAGGTCCAATAAATTCTACTTTCTATACTGGAAACAGGACAGACTTATCTGTGTTGATCAGCAAGCTAAGCACATTGAACATGAACCAGATAACGTCTACACTGGACAATGCTTGCTACCTGGCTCAACCTCTTACTGACCAGTTGTCCAGATAACAGAAGATGTGGACTCCTGATCTCCAGAGGAAAGCTGCTACCACAGCCATACAATTTGCAAATACACAAGGGACAGCTGACAGAGAAAGGGGCAGCACCGTGAACTGATAGTGAGAACTATTGACTGAATTTTAGAAACTTTTTGTGGCCCCAATGAATTGCCGTGTGACAGTAAGAGTCCTTTAAATCAAGAGCAGTGCACCAGTCCCTTGGCTCCAGGCAAGGGATAATGGAAGGAATTTCAATTTCTTAAGGAACTTGTTTAACTCTCTCATACCTCAATAGGCCTGAGACTACCTCCCTCCTTTGCTTTTGGGATCAGGAAGTATTGGGAGTAAAAACCGTTTCCTCTGAGCAAGAGAGGGACTTCTTCTATAGTCCCAACAAGAAGCAGCAACTGTATCTCTCACAACACCATGGCTTCAAGAGAGAGGCCCCTGAAGGAGGGATCGGGGAGGCGGGGAATAGAAATTGAAGGGTGTATCCCACTTCCACTGTGCTTAGAACCCTCCAATCTGTGGTGATGTGGCCCAAGCACAATGGTAATGGGACAGGCAAGTTGCAAAAATCAGGGAAGGGAAAAAGCACTTTTGGAATTGGTATTCTGTCCTCCACCAACCCACCAAAATGTGCTCTTGGAGGATGCAGCCCACATGGCAGGGGCAGAGGGTTGTGGTTGATGTCTCTTGTAACCCCTACCCATCCTCCTTGACAGATCACAGGCTCAGAGGTACAAACCCCAGGAATCACTGGTCTGATAGGGGTGCAAGGACCCCTTTCTGCCACTGGTCTATAAATCCCCAGGGGCCTCAGAGTCACTCTGGACTCCCTGTGCAGACTCTGCACAATCTCAGTTTTTCCTGAGAAGAGAGACAGCCCCTCAGAGGGGAGACCAAGGATTGTTTGTTGAACCTCCAGGAAGCCCAGAGGACTGTAACTATGAAGATGGTTGCATAATGATGGCGAAGGCCCGCAGTGAGCTACAGAGTTAGATGCACCTAGACCAGCCTGTAGAGCTGTTCTAGAAACCAACTTGCCCACCTCCACCATCACCTCCAATTCTTGTTTTGTGTCATCTAGGAGCTTGTCCTTAAACTTTGAAATTGTATCCCACAGGTAAAATCGTCGCTCCCCAGCAGAGCTTACTGGTTTGCAAATCAAAGCTGTAATCCTCCTGTGGAATAAAGCTTCCATCCGAACAAGTCTAGTTTCTTAGCCTCCTTGTTTTTTTTAGAGTCAGTGCCTGGTAACCATGCCTCTCCCTTTCATTAGCTGCAGATACTTCCAGGGAGCCTGGAGGGGGACAGTTGTAGAAAATGTTCGAACTGCTGAGAGGGGACATAGTATCTCTTCTCTGCTCTTTTTGGGATAGATGGTATGGATGCTGGGCTCTGCTTAGAATAGGTTATTCTAAAGTAGACTCTAGAATAGCCTCACCAATCGGCAGAGTTATCCTCAGTGGAGCTGCCGATGTTAAAATGTCCTCAAGCCTTTGGGACTATTCCTGGAGCTCCTATGTGTGGACATCCAGAGCCAAAGCCATCCTTCTCAACAACTCCTGATTGGCTTTTCAGTCATCCAGTGCTTGGGACAGAGGCTCCCCCACAGCAGCCTCATCATGGGATGAGAAAGATGGTGCCAATGACTCTTGGGGCTGATCCTGTCACAACTCTTCCCAACGTAGCTTGTGAGAATGGTCCTGTCCTGGCATAGTGCCAGACCCAGCACCGAGAGTGAGCTGCTTATAACGATGTTCTTGATAAGCAGCCAAGAAAGGATATGAGGAAAGCGGTGAATGTGATATATCTTGACTTTAGCAAAGCTTTTGATACGGTCTCCCACAAAATTCTTGTCAGCAAATTAAAAAGTATGGATTGGATGAATAGACAATAAGGTGGACAGAAAGCTGGCTAGATTGTCAGGCTCAACGGGTAGCGATCAATGGTTTGATGTCTCGTTGGCAGTCGGTATCAAGTGGAGTGCTCCAGGGGTCGCTCCTGGGACAGGTTTTGTTCAACATCTTTATTAATGATCCGGATGATGGGATTAATTGCACCCTCAGCAAGTTGGCAGATGACACTAAGCCAGGGGCAGAGGTAGATACGCTGGAGGGTAGGGATAGGGTCCAGAGTTACCTAGACAAATTGGAGGATTGGGCCAAAAGAAATCTGATGAGGTTCAACAAGGAGAAGTGCAGAGTTCTGCACTTATGAAGAAAGAATCCCATGCACTGCCACAGGCTGGGTACTGACTGGCTAAGTAGCAGTTCTGCAGAAAAGGACCTGGGGATTACCACGGACAAGAAGCTGGATATGAGTCAGCAGTGTGCCCTTGTTGCCAAGACGGCCAATGGCATATTGGGCTGTATTAGTAGGAGCATTGCCAGCAGATTGAGGGAAGTGATTATTCCCCTCTATTCGACACTGGTGAGGCCAGACCTGGAGTATTGCGTCCAGTTTAGGTCCCCCCACTACAGAAGGGATGTGGAAAAATTGGAGAGAGTCCAGGGGAGGGCAACAAAAATGATTAGGGGGCTGGGGCACATGACTTACGAGGACAGGCTGAGGGAACTAGGGTTATTTAATCTGCAAAAGACAAGGGTGAGGGGGGATTTGATAGCAGCCTTCCTGAAGGGGGGTTCCAAAGAGGATGAAGCTAGGCTGTTCTCAGTGGTACCAGATGACAGAACAAGGGGCAATGGTCTCAAGCTGCAGTGGGGGAGGTCTAGGTTGGATATTAGGAAACACTAGTTCACTAGGCAGGTGGTGAAGCACTGGAATGGGTTCCCTAGGGAGGTGGTGGAATCTCCATCCTTAGAGGTTTTTAAGGCCAGGGTTGACAAAGCCTTGGCTGGGATGATTTAGTTGGTGTTGGTCCTACTTTGAGCAGGGGGTTGGACTAGATGACCTCCTGAGGTCCCTTCCAACTCTGATATTCTATGATTCTAAGTAGGTTGGGAAGGATGTACGGATGCTCTGGATGAAGGTGGGAACCCCCATGAGTTCCAAAAAGACCACTGATATGGCCCTGCTCCCTGTGTGCAGACCAAGGGTCCTTGCAATATGCACCTGCTGGATTTGGGAGTGAAGCCAAGGTGGGCAGGCCGTGAATGCTGCCCTGATGGGTACCACAAAGGAGAAAGCTCTCTGACAACTGTGCCCTGAAGTGCACATACATCTACAGCGGAATAGATATGTGCAATCACTCAAAGAACCACCACTGTTGTCTTGCTCAGGCCAGACCAATAAGGATAGCCATGTCTACGTTGTGTTTGATTTTCCCTAGAACTCCCTGAATTGGAGGAACTGGGAAAACACAAAGAGGAGACCAACTCCCCAGTCTAGAAAAAAATCATCCAGATGGACAGGTTGTCTGCTCCTGTTCTGGAGCACATTTAGAGTTGTACCTTATTGCGAGCAGGTCTCTCTCTAGATAATCCCACAGAAAGAAGACATTGCTTGCTTCCGAGTCCTTGAATGACCACTCAGGCTGATCAGCAGCTTGGCCTGTATCCTCTCCTTGCCTGCAAGGCAGGAAACTTTAGAATAAATTCAGTGTATGATTCATAGATTCCAAGGCCACACAGGACCATTGTGATCATCTTCCCATATAACACAGCCTCCCCAAAACAATTCCTATGGCAGATATTTTAGAAGAACATCCCATCTTGATTTAAGTGATGGAGAATCCACCACAACCCTTGGTAAGTTGTTCCAATGGTTAATAACCCTCACTGTCAAAAAGTACACCTTATTTCCAGTCTGAATTTGTTTAGCTTCAATTTCCAGCCATTGGATCACATTAGATCTTTCTCTGCTAGACTGAAGAGCCCATTATCAAAAATTTGTTCCCCATGTAGGTACATACAGACTATAATTAAAGTCACCCTTAACCTTCTCTTTGATAGACTAAATAGATTGAGCTCCTTCAGTCAGTCACTATAAGGCAGCAAAGAGTCTTGTGGCACCTTATAGACTAACAGATGTTTTTGAGCATGAGCTTTAGTGGGTGAATACCCACTTTGTCGGATGCATGTAGTGGAAATGTACAGGGGCAGGTATAGGCAAGCAAGAAGCAGGCTAGAGATAACGAGGTTAGTTCAATCAATCCTTTCAGGATAACACTGAACAGCTCATTGATACACAGTTACCCTCCCAACAACAGCACAAGAAGAAGAACTCCACATGGACTCCTCCTGAGGGTCAAAATGACAGTCTGGACCTATACATAGAATGCTTCTGCCAACGTGCACAGGCAGAAATTGTGGAAAAACAACATCGCTTGCCTCATAACCTAAGTCGTGCAGAACGCAATGCCATCCACAGCCTCAGAAACCACCCTGACATTATAATCAAAGAGGCTGGTAAAGGAGGTGCTGTTGTCATCATGAACAGGTCTGACTATCAAAAGAAGGCCGCCACTTTCCTCAGATCCCACTGAGGAATACACTAAGAAGTGCACCATCTACTCAGGACACTCCCTACACTAACACCGGACACAAATCAACATACCCTTAGAGCCCCGACCAGGGTTATTCTATCTACTACCCAAGATCCACAAACCCGGAAATCCTGGATGCCCCATCATCTCGGGCATTGGCACTCTCACTGAAGGACTGTCTGTATATGTGGACTCTCTACTCAGACCCTATGCCACCAGCACTCCCAGCTATCTCTGTGACACCACTGATTTCCTGAGGAAACTACAATGCATTGGTGACCTTCCAGAAAACAGCATCCTAGCCACCATGGATGTAGAGGCTCTCTACACAAACATCCCACACACTGATGGAATACAAGCTGTCAGGAACAGTATCCCTGATGATGCCACAGCACAACTGGTTGCTGAGCTCTGTGCCTTTATCCTCACACACAACTATTTCAAATTTGATGACAATATATATCTCCAGATCAGTGGCACCGCTATGGGCACCCGCATGGCCCCACAATATGCCAACATTTTTATGGCTGACCTGGAACAACGCTTCCACAGCTCTCGTCCACTCACGCCCCTTCTCTACCTACGCTACATTGATGACATCTTCGTCATCTGGACCCATGTGAAAGAGACTCTGGAAAAATTCCACCATGATTTCAACAGCTTCCACCCCACCATCAACCTCAGCCTGGACCAATCTACACGGGAGGTCCACTTCCTAGACACCATGGTGCAAATAAGTGATGGTCACATTAACACCACCCTATACCGAAAACCTACCGACCGCTATGCCTACCTTCATGCCTCCAGCTTCCATCCCGGGCACACCACACGATCCATTGTCTACAGCCAAGCACTGAGGTACAACCGTATCTGCTCTAACCCCTCAGACAGAGACCAACACCTACAAAATCTCCATCAAGCATTCTCAAAACTACAATACCCACACAAGGAAATAAGGAAACAGATCAATAGAGCCAGACGTGTACCCAGAAGCCTCCTACTGCAAGACAAACCCAAGAAAGAAACCAACAGGACTCCACTGGCCATCACCTACAGTCCCCAGCTAAAATCCCTCCAACGCATCATCAGGGATCTACAACCCATCCTGGACAATGATCCCTCACTTTCACAGGCCTTGGGTGGCAGGCCAGTCCTCGCCCACAGACAACCTGCCAACCTGAAGCATATTCTCACCAGTAACTGCACACTGCACCATAGTAACTAACTCAGGAACCAATCCATGCAACAAACCTCGATGCCAACTCTGCCCACATATCTACACCAGCGACACCATCACAGGATCTAACCAGATCAGCCACACCATCACCGGTTCATTCACCTGCACGTCCACCAATGTAATATACGCCATCATATGCCAGCAATGCCCCTCTGCTATGTACATCGGCCAAACTGGACAGTCTCTATGGAAAAGGATAAATGGACACAAATCAGATATTAGGAATGGCAATATACAAAAACCTGTAGGAGAACACTTCAACCTCTCTGGCCACACAATAGCAGATCTTAAGGTGGCCATCCTGCAGCAAAAAAACTTCAGGACCAGACTTCAAAGAGAAACTGCTGAGCTTCAGTTCATCTGCAAATTTGACACCATCAGCTCAGGATTAAACAAAGACTGTGAATGGCTTGCCAATTACAGAACCAGTTTCTCCTCCCTTGGTTTTCACACCTCAACTGCTAGAACAGGTCCTCATCCTCCCTGATTGATCTAACCTCGTTATCTCTAGCTTGCTTCTTGCTTGCTTATATATACCTGCCCCTGGAAATTTCCACTACATGCATCCGACGAAGTGGGTATTCACCCACGAAAGCTCATGCTCCAAAACATCTGTTAGTCTATAAGGTGCCACAAGACTCTTTGCTGCTTTTACAGATCCAGACTAACACGGCTACCCCTCTGATACTTGACACTATAAGGCAGGTTTTCTAATCCTTTAATCCATTCTTGTGGCTCTTCTCTGAACCCGCTCCAATTTTTCAACATCTTTCTGGAATTGTGGGCACCAGAACTGGACACGGGATTCGAGCAGTGGTCGCACCAGCGCCAAATATAGAGGTAAAATAATCTCTGTACTCTTAGTCAAGTTTCCTGTTTATGCATCCCAGGATCATATTAGCTCTTTTGGCCACAGTATCACACTGGGAGCCCATGTTCAGCTGACTATCCACAACACTCTTCCTCCCCACCCCAAATAAATCTTTTTCAGAGTCACTGCTTCCCAGGATAGATTTCCCCATCCTATAGTTATGGCTAAAATATTTGCTCCTAGATGTATACATTTACCTCAGATTTACACATTTACATTTATGCACCACTCCTGCAGAGCTCTGGCCTCTTTGTACAGCTGGCTGGAATTGCACACCCTCTTTTCATATAGAACGGTGCTGTTGGCTGGGGAAGAAAGGACGTGAGAGCCCTATGAATTGCTCTTAATTCTAGAAAGTTGCTATTAGGTTTTTCTTGCAGAAATTCCAGTGATGGTGCCTTGGCAGAGTCTTGTAATGAGCTTCACAGCCCTGCCTGGAAATACTGGAGGTGATTGTGGCCAAGAGAGCAGAAGGGTTGAAGACAACTCTGTTGAGGATATTGCGAAGTTGAGTTCACCATGAAGGACAGGAACACATCTCTGGGCAGTGCCAATCTCATAAACATGCTGTCTGAATCTGGTATATAATATTTTGCTAGCCAATGTAGAGGCTTCATCTTTGGATGAGGCCCCTCAGCTTGAGGAAAGACATCACTGTTTGACACAAGTTCCAAAAAGGGGAAACAATGAGAAGGTTGAAGGGACCTCGTGCTTCCTGCCGAAGCGGAAAGGCCGTTGCAGCGGAAGATGATGTGGCAGATCTCTCCTGGGGGTTTTACAGCTTGTACTTCTGCCACTACTGAGCAGGGAACTGGTGTTAGCATTGCTTCCTTTGAAAGGAAAGGGAAGCAGAGGTTGGGTTTGATGTCTCTGATAACCCTGAGTCTCTTTAGAGGGGAGTTGAGACATCCCCAGAGCCCTTGCGATAGGATTGGTCTCTTTCAGTTTCTCTAGAACCTTTTCTGTTCTGCAGCAACAGCCCTTCACCATCCCATGGGAAGTCTCCTCCCAGTGTAAGTAAACAGCCACAAATTGTGGCTTGGGGCAGCTGCAGATGCTACAGCTCTAGATGCTGTATCAGAAGCGATGGCGGATGCCCTCAGGCCATGCTGAACTACCAGCTGAGTGTCAGGGATTAGGGCTTTGGCCAGTTTTCTGTGTTTTTCCAGCAGTGACTGAGCAAACAGTGCTATTTTCTCCCAGAAGGGATACTGGTATTGGGACATCAGTGCCTGACAGTTCACTCCTCTAATACCTAGTGTGCAGAGAAGCATCTAGCTTCTTACCTTCACTAGCTGAAGGGCTAGAGTGGACTTGACCACCTACAGCTCTTTGACTGGCAACCACCACTACCAACAAATCTGGGGCTGGGAGAGCAAGAAGCCCTCATGAGGCAGATAGTACAACTTGTCTGCAAGTTTAGAAATTTCCTGCCCAGAAGCTGGGTTTATTCAGGTGTTCTTTGTTGGCTACAATAGGTCATCTAGGCCTGGCAAGGTAATCTGACTCCTAGATGGTGAGTCCAGGATATTGAAAGCTAGGTATGTCATTTCCTCCAAGAGTACTTGTGGCACCTTAGAGACTAACAAATTTATTTTAGCATGAGCTTTCGTGAGCTACAGCTCACTTCAAGTACTCCTGTTCTTTTTGCGGATACAGACAAACACGGCTGCTACTCTGAAACATTTCCTCCAAGGTCACTGAAGGGATGTGTAGGGTAATAGCCTCCTTCTCTGTGCTCATGAAGTTATAGCATATCCTCTAGGCGAGAGGATGCACCCATGGTCATCCATCAGAGTCTGAATGTCTGGATCTGTACATCTGTCTTCTGAGTTCAATAGGACTTTTCATCTCATCCCCAGCCACCACATGCAGGAATAGTGAAGTAGACTGTTCCTTCGGTAGCAGGAAGAGTAACTAACGCAGGTGGGACAGAGCCAGTGCAGGACCCTCTCTCTGAGCTCTTATGTGAGAAGGCTCCTTTTGCAACTGTCCTTGCTCAATCCTTTTGATTTGAGGGAAGGGTTTTATGGACACATTGCTCATTGTGGTACCTTCCAGCCCTGCCACTACCCAGCAAGGAATTAATTCCTATCATACACCTGGATGAAAAAGTGTGATCTCATGGTCTGAAGGACTGGAGCCAAGAGCCTTGGTAATGCTCTCTAGGTTCCCTGGGAGGGGAAGGATAAGGAAGGTGTCAAGCCAGTCAGTCTCTTTCCAGAGTAGAGTGCAGATACTGAGGTTTCCAAGGATGACAACAATGGTTTTAATAAATGCAAAGCTGAGAAGGGTCAGATATTGCCCTGGAAAACTAGTAAGAGTCCCAGGGGATGGTTAGTGTGTTTCTGGGAGGTTTGCATAACTGGGGAAACTAGCTTAGCCTTGTACAGTTTTCTTTTTCTCTCCCAGAGGAGGAACCATCCCTACTCCCTTACATTTCCCCCTGCTGTCTTTTTGCACTGAGGATAAAGTATCTAGTGCCACTGAGGGGCCCCTGATCTAAGGGAATCCCAGGGGCTTGATTAGATGAAACTATGTCACTATCAGAGGGGTAGCCGTGTTAGTCTGGATCTGTAAAAAGCAACAAAGAGTCCTGTGGTACCTTATAGACTAACAGACATATTGGAGCATAAGCTTTCATGAGTGAATACCCACTTCGTCAGACAAAGTGGGTATTCACCCATGAAAGCTCATGCTCCAATACGTCTGTTAGTCTATAAAATGCCACAGGACTCTGTCACCTATGTCACTATGGTAACTATGGATCCAGTAGGAACTGAGGCTCTGAAAGAGCATCAGGCACCTTATCAGGCTTATAATGAGCATAAGACTGGCACTGTAGCCCTATGTCCAGCATAGAGAATGAATCCATATTACAGCCTTGGCCCTCAGTACCAGACTTTATTTTGACTCTGGCTTTGGTGGCTGGAGCCTTGAGGGGAGACTTTTATACATCAGTGCACAGAGCCAGAAAAGCCAGATCTTGAGGGGAAAGCCCTTGAGGGCAGGCTGTCAGCAAAGGTCGATACCTCTAAGGCCAAGCATTTCTCAGAACTTGCTCCAGTCTAGGAGGCTGACAAGACTTTTAGACACCTCAGAGGACTGCTGCATCTTGCGGCCAGAAGGAGCTGCTAATTCCTCCTGCAATGGCACAGCTCAGAGATGCTGCTTTCTAGCCCTGGGGGTGGAGGTGCAGCCTGTGGAGCAGTGAGGGGAATTACCTTCCCCCCACCTACTCCCCTGGGCAAGCCAAATGGACGTGTGCCTGAAACAGGAAAAACAGTAGGGCAAGTGACCCAACTCTTGAACCCTGGTTTCTCAATCTTTGGTCCTAACATTTGGCAACTGGGGAAGGGTGCGGGGAGGAGGGTGTGCTCTGCACTAGAGTGTCAGTGCTGGGGGGCGAGGGGAGGACTTGGCTTTGTACCCCAGTGCTGAGATCCTGAGAGAAAAGAAAGGCTACATAAGACATTTTTTAAAAATTGGCCAGCTAAGGTGACGGAAGTGGGAATGATCCATTCCAATGAGTCTGGGTCAGACTGACCCTTTATGGCTCCTGGTCCATCTACTACAGCAGCGGTCGGCAACCTTTCAGAAGTGGTGTGCCAAATCTTCATTATTCACTCTGATTTAAGGTTTCACGTGCCAGTCATACATTTTAATGTTTTAGATGATCTTTCTATAAGTCTACATACAACAAGAGTTTAGTTATATATTATAAAGTAAATAAGGTTTTTAAAATGTTTAAGAAAATTCATTTAAAATTAAATTAAAATGCAGAGCCCCCCGGACCGATGGTCAGGACCCAGGCAGTGCGAGTGCCACTGAAAAATCAGCTCGCGTGCCGCCTTTGGCACGTGTGCCATAGGTTGCCTACCCCTGTACTACAGCATCTGGAAGGAACTGAGGTTGCTGGTGCACCATGCCCCCGATAGCCCCATCTTTGACTGTTCAGAGCCGGGGGGAGGGGCCAGGGGTGCACGAGCCCTCCAAAAGGGACTGCTACTAGCGAGTTCCACTAGTCTAAGCTGTACCCGTGGTGCATCCTCAGCAGCAGGAATGGGTAGAGACCATTCAAAGAGACCACTGATTTAACTTAACAAAGAGAAGGTTAAAGGGGTAATGAGTATAGTTGATAGGGATTGACATGGGCAACAGCTATTTAATAATGAGCTCTTCAGTCTAACAGAAAGATATAACATGATCCTATGGCTGGAAATTAAAACTGAAATAAAGCATGTTTTTACCAGTACGAGTAATTAATCATTGGAACAATTTATCAAGGATCATGGTAGATTCTCCATCCCTGACAAGTTTTAAATCGAGATAGGATGTTTTTTAAAAGCTCTGCTCTAGGATTGTTTTGGGGCTGTTTTCTGGCCTGCATTACACAGGAGGTCAGACTACATAATCACAGTGGTCACTTCTGTCCTTGGAATCTATAAAAACCACTTTGTTTTACAAACTGAACATGCGACCCAAACCAGCCCAGCAGCATCCTTTCAAGGGGCTGGGAAAGTCTTTATCTAGCAATGGCAGGGTGCTTGGGCCTCTACATGCAAAAGATAGACAGCTCCAGTGCCCAAGGGCATCCAGCCTCCTGGCCAGAATAGATGGGACACAGGCAGGAGTCTGGAGGAGGAAATCATACAATTACAAAGACTGTAGAGTCAGCACAGGAAGGAACAGCAAGAGCCATTGCTAGATTTTTTTTGAGCTATCATGGCAAAGCCAAGCAGACCTTTCCCTCACAGCCAATCAACAGGCAGCTGCTCTAATTTGCAAAATAGTTCTGCTGTGGTATGAGCCTGCAGAAGCAACCCTGCAACCAAGAGCGGCTTTGTGGGAAGCGTGGCCTCATGGAAAGAAGATTCAACCTTGACAATGGAGTCATTGCTGTGACTCTAATACACACGGAATAGAGTGCCCATGAGGCAGGCTGCCAAATTATCCCCTGGCCAGAAAGCAGGGGTAATTTCTACCAACACTGGACTCAACAGCTTTTACCAGCCATAAGGGAATGAAAACCATGTGGCACGTCACATGTCAAAGCTCCACCAGCATCTCCAGAACCAGACTGAGCAAGATGGATGGAAACTCCTCTGGCAAAAACATCCTAGTCGTGCTCCTGACAGCCAGTTCACCACAACCAACTGATCCCACCTCCAGAGAGAAGCCAGCAATACTTGTTGGTTCCTCTCAGGAACAAGAGTACGGACACAGTCACCTCCCTGCAGGAACCAGCAGCACTATACACTCCACCTGAGCTCAAACCCGGTCCTCAGAGAATGGCAGACTGCTTTCCAGAATGTACAGGAAGTGCAGCCCCCGCAACTGGAGATGATAGAGTGAAGGTGATTCATGGAGCAGCAGCAACTGCATTTGCTCAGCTCTTCACCAGTCTGACTCTGCACATTAATGCCCATTGCGTCTGCTTATGGAATGAAGTGCCAAAGCAGTGACTTAGAGAAGGGATCTTCATTCTCCAGAGCAGGGTTTGGCAACCTTTCAGAAGTGCTGTGCTGAGTCTTCATTTATTCACTCTAATTTACAGTTTCGCGTGCCGGTAATACATTTTAATGTTTTTTTTAGAAAGTCTCTATAAGTCTATATATTATATAAATAAATTAGTGTTGTATTGTAAAATAAACAAGGTTTTCAAAATGTTTAAGAAGCTTCATTTAAAATTAAATTAAAAATGTCGATCTTACACTGCTGGCCCGCTCAGCCCATTGCTGGTCTGGGGTTCTGTTCCACTAGGCCGGCAGTGGGCTGAGCGGGGCCTGCAGCCGGGACCCCGCTGGCAAGGGTCTGGCAGCCAGAACCCCAGACCGGCAGCGGGCTTCTGCGGGGCTGGCGGCCAGGACCCCAGACCGGCAGTGGGCTGAGCGGGGCCTGCAGCCGGGACCCCGGCTGGCAAGGGTCTGGCAGCCAGGACCCCAGACCGGCAGCGGGCTGTGCGGGGCTGGCGGCCAGGACCCCAGACCCGCAGTGGGCTGAGCGGGGCCTGCAGCCAGGACCCCAGACCGGCAGCGGGCTGTGCGGGGCTGGCAGCCAGGACCCCAGACTGGCAGCAGGCTGTGCGGGGCTGGCAGCCAGGACCCCGGACCCGCAGTGGGCTGAGCGGGGCCTGCAGCCAGGACCCCGGCTGGCAAGGGTCTGGCAGCCAGGACCCCAGACCGGCAGCGGGCTGTGGCTCAGCCCACTGCCGCTCAGGGGTTCCATGTGCCGGCTCCTGCCAGCTGGGATCCCGGCTGCCGGACCCGCTCAGCCTGCTGCCGGTCTAGGGTCCGTGCCCACATACAGTGGGTACCTACCTTCTCCCTGGTTCTGGCCCATTCTCTTCCTCTCTCTGCACTGAGCTGAGGGTGGGAGTGCACTGAGCACAGGGCTGGGGGTGAAGGGTCTGGCCAGGAGCTACAATAAGGGAGGGGGCTCAGGGTTGGGGCAGGAGGTTTGGGTGTAGGGCACTTACCTGGCAGCTCCCATTTGATGCGAGCGGTGCAGGTGGGAATGTGGGGGAGCGGGGTGCAGGAGCTCCCATTTGGTGTTCTGGGTGGGGGTGGAGAGGTGGGGACTGGAGATGTGGGGGTGCAAGAGTCAGGGCAGAGGGCTGGGGGCATGTGAGGGGGTGCAGGTGTTAGGGCAGGGGGGGGCTGGGTATGTGTGGGGGTGCCAGAGTCAGGGCTGGAGTTGTGGGGAGGTGAAGGAGTCAAGCAGAGATCTGGGTGTGTATGAGGGAGGTACAGTGCTCAGGGCAGGGAGTGTGCGGGGCTGCAGGGCTCAGGGCAGAGGACTGGGTGTGGGGGGGGCGGGGTCAGTGACTGCCCTCTTCAGAACCCCCAACTCCCCTGCTCCTTGTCCCCTGACTACCCCCTCCTGGGACCCCTGCCCCTACCTGCCCCCCAAGACCCCATCCCCTATCTAAGCCTCTCTGCTCCTTGTCCCCGGACTGCCCCCCAGGACCCTACCCCCTACCTGTCCCCTGACTGCCCCAACCCTTATCCACACCTCCACCCCCAGACAAACTCCCAGGACTCCCATGCCTATCCAACTGCTCCCCACCCCCTGACAGGACCCCCAGAACTCCCGACCCATCCAACCCTCCCCCTGCTCCCTGCCTGCCCCAACCCCTCTCCACACCCCTGCCTTCTGACAGGACCCCGAGAACTCCTGACTCATCCAATCTCCCCAGCTCCTTGTCCCCTGACCACTCCCTCCAGACACCCCCCCACCCTAACTGCCCCCCCCCAGGACCCTCCTTGCTCCCTGTCCCGACTGCCCTGACCTCTATCCACCCCGCCCCTGACAGACCCGGGACTCCCATGCCCCATCCAACCCCGCCTCCCTGACCACCCCGAGACCCCACCACCCCTAACCACCCTACTCGGGGTCCCACCCCCATCCAACCCATCCTGCCTTCTGTCCCTTGACTGCCCTCACCCCTTATCCAACCCCCCCAACCCCAGACCCCTTCCCATGAAGCTCCAAGCAGAGCCAGATACGCTGCCCTGCGGAAGCGCACAGCCTCACCCCTGAGCACTGCGCGTGCGGCAGCAGGGCTCCGGTTGAGCGGGGAGTATGTCTGCCTCCCCGTGGAGCCAAACACTGCCCCGCAGGAGCGCGCAGCCCCGGCCCCCAGAGGACTGCGCGTGTGGCAGCAGGGCTCATGGGGAGGGAGGAATGCAGGGGAGGAGCTGGCAGCTTGCTGCGCTCAGCCGGGGACTCGGACCCCGTAGCTTGCTGCGCTGGGAGAGTGGGGCAATTTGCCCACCCCGTGCGCACGGCTATGCTTCTGCTCCCTGCCCCCACAGGGGAAGTGGAGGGCAGAGGAAAGCGAGCCGGGCTGAGCAGGATTTTTAATGGTATGCTGGAGTCCCGGCAGGCAGCAGCGTGCCATTAAAAATCGGCTCACGTGCTGTCTTTGGCATGTGTGCTATAGGTTGCTGACCTCTGCTCCAGAGTCAAGTCATAGCAATTTCTATAGTGACCATCTAATGAGTTTGCAAGCAGATGGGGGAGCAGAAGCTGGCCTGAGGAAGCATTCACACCAAGCAAAGAAGTGCCAAGTACCAGAGGCTGATGTTCTCCCTCAACAGCTCAAATTTGCATCTTTGAAATAATTCTGCGCAAGAATCAAATAACTTGGGTAAAAATTTATTTTACATACAGAACAGATTATTTTCTTTACAGGTGACTAGCAAGTCTGAGATTCCCAGAGCTCTGAACTGGAGAGCCAGGAGATTGCAGTTTAGGAATCAGACACAGGGGGTGGCTTTCAGCGCCACGCACTTTGATGGGGAACTGCAGAAGGTTTAACTGCCCAACTCCAAGTCAGGCTCAAGCCCCCACCACCTGTGTCGGGCTGACAAATGACCCCCGGCTGGTAGAGATCTTTCCAAAGTTTGACTCGCTGAGAAGGACGAAGCCTGGGAAGGTGCCAGGCACCATTTCAAGCATCTTGTTTAATTCGACTCTCACAAAACTATACATGAAGGTGGTGGAACAACACAATCTCTGTGAAGTACAAAACATTAAGTTACGGGGCTGCAAACAAACAGGACAGCAACAACAGCAGGACCCTCCTAAGCCGGTTATTCTATGAGCAGCTGGTTCATGACTGATTTTATACCACGATCCTAATTCAAATGTACAGAGTACAAAAAATACTTTGACCAATATTCAGTTGTACCGGAACCAAGCAATCTACTAAAAGCAAGTATTACTCTAGAGGCCAATAAGTCCTTAAAAGCAGGGATGGGGCTGAGGAGACTTGCTCGTGCATAGCTGCCGCCAGACTTATTCGCGCTGCTCCATTTTTACTTTGGGAGGTCTCAGGAAGGTCCTGTTTTTTTTTTCTTTCTTCCCTTTTGTATTTGCCTGGAAGTTTCTCCAGCTGTCCACACGGCCATCCCGACTCTCCTGAACAGGACAAAAGAGGAGGAAGGGTTAACAAGAGCCAAGAATGGGTCATCTCCTACCAACTCCAGCAGATTGCTGGCATTTTCCTCTTTGCCCAGCAGAGGGCACTCCCCACGGAGATCACCTAGCACAGTGGTCCCCAAACTGTGGGGTACACCCCCCCAAAGGGGGCATGGAGGAACTGTCACAGGGCACCGGGGGGTCCTTGGCCAGCCCCCACAGGGAGTGGGGAGGGAGCACCACCCGGCCCTGCTCTTGGCCCCGACTCCTGACCGTGCCTCTGGCCCCGCTCTCGGCCCCGGCTCCTGACCACAGCTTCCGAGCTGGCAAGAAGAAGGCTGCTAATTGGACGTATACACCTACCTAAAAGGTATCAAGCACTAATAGTATAAACAGGTGCCAGGATGGCACCAGAACAGTCCGGTATGAACACATTCCACAGAGATAAGGAGGTACAGGCGGACCCATCCTAAACAACAGGGTCAAAAGGATAATACGATGGATAGACTTGTTTGTTCAAACCAACATGTACCAGGAGAGAGGCAGCATCCCAACACGCAGAGGGGTTGGACCTCGATGCATCCGGAGGGCTGTGTAACTTGTTTGTACTTGTGTATAAGAATACATCCCTGGGGCGGTGTCTTTGTCCGGCCTAGGGTGCAGTGGAGTGTCCCACCACTGACTGAGCCGGTCCATTGTCAGGGGCACATATTCGTAGTATGTCCTGTAGAGTCTGTGGGAAACTATTACTGTGCTTCATTTGACAATAAACCTGGCCGGGTGCCTTTATACCTTATGTCTGGGTCACTGAGGGTTCTCTCAGGGTTTGCTGTGTCAGCGATCTGCAGAGCCGGGCCAGCACACAGAGGGAACACACACACACGCAGCCGACTGTTATCATCATTGAACAGTGCAGAGCACCACACCACTGGCGTCTGACGACATAGGAAACCATTTCTCACTGTCCAGGGACAGACAAGGCACTAACTGATCCTTTCCTGACACCTAGAATTCTAGGCAGCAGACTCAGACTGGAGCATGATGCAGCAGAGAGGAAAGCAAAACGTACATGAACAAACACTAGCGAGTCACATGGAGATGCAGCAGGAGCATTACTAGAAAAATTAATCCATCCTAAAATACAAATGTGGGTCCAGTTTACATATAAAGTGCAGTTATTGTCTGGAACGCAACTGAATAAACGCAGTTCCTACTCCGGAGACCTGCTCCCTATGTGAAGCTGTCAGTGCTACTGGCTTCTGTAACACAAAATGAGGTTAAATTACCCTGCAGAGCCTCTCAGCTCTGGGAGGGAAGCTGGATTCCCCTTTGGCTCTCAGGCCAGAATGGTTCACTACATTCTGATTACCAAACTTTTGTTGCTGGTGTTGATGCACTTGCCAGAAAGAGCCTCGAGTGACCAGCCGGAGCGTATACCACTGGCTGACAGAAAGAGCTTTTTATTTGTGAACTCGGTGGGTTTGAAATGGAATCAGAGGAACATGGAACTTTAGGGTGCCATTTTCAGGGTCACTTTCCAGGTCCGAATCCCATTTGAAGCAAAAACATTTGTCTTGCAGCACTGAGAACTCAGAGGAGAACCTCTCCTAGAAACAAGAAACCTGAAACAACCTCAGCAAGGGTCTCCCCTCCAACAACACACACAGGCTCTGACCAAGAATTCACATGCTCTTCTGTCTCAAAACCTTCTCTCCCAGCTAGAGAGGGGTGTGTGTGTGGGGGGGTGTCAATTACTCCAGTTCCAAACATTAGCACATCTAGAGGGGAGCTCCACCTCTGCCCCCATTTGGTCTTTGATACTCTGCGCCTCTGGCAATCTCAGCAAACTGAGATGGCAATTTTTGTGATGCGAGCACCTGACCACCTGAAACTAGCCTGGGACCCACCAACTAATTCCACACTGGTTGTTGAACAGCCATCAGAGGTTAACTGTTATTGGTCACCAATGACCTGGGCTCAGAGGCAACCCAATCTCCTGGCTTGGGGTAGATATCAGTCGGTGACCTGGAGGTGAAAGACACTGGACTGCAATTCACCAGACACCTACTCTCCGAAGGGGCAGTGAGACACCCTTCAGTACTCATGAGATACGCATGGGTCTGGTTCCTGCCCATCAAGAAGGCAGAAAACAGGTTCCTGTAGGATTCTTCACTAAAATGTGCCTACTTGGAGTGCCTCGTGCCTTTAGCAGATGGGGTGATCTTCCTTGTTCTTCATGTACATGCTCTGCAGCCTACCCAAGAGCGGATATGACTTTCTAAATGCAGGTGGCAACTGGTTATGCTTGCAGATTACCTCAAAGTTCTTCTGCCATTCTCGCTCTCGCTTGGCTTTCTCTTGAGCCTCGATTTCCTCCTCTCTCTGTCGCTTCCTGTACAACAGGCCATAAAGCAATAGTTATGGACCCACCAGCACCTACATTAAAAAGACACACAAAACCCCTCACCACAGAGACATCTGCTCTGATTGTAAAGGGGAGACTAACTGCTTATCAGAACAGATGGATGAAATACTCACTTCTAAGCATCTAGTAGAAGAAAAGTGCAATCTAATGTAGCATTATTGATACAAGACCCTACTTGCAAACCATACAGATGAAAAAAAAAAATTACACACACACACACTCACTCACTCACTCTAGACCATATAAAAAACTGACTGGTGAGCCACCAGGACATGGATGTCACCAAATGACATCACACAACACCCAAAAGATTTCAGGCACATAATTAACATTAGGAATTTAGTCTTTTGCACACAAACATACATGCCATTTTATTTAATTGTTCCTCTGGGAAATGCCAGTATCCTCAGTTTAAAATAACATTGTCTTTACAAACCAAGTCTCCACACCATAAATTTACACACACAGAATTCTGCAGTCATGACACAGTCTCTCTTCTCAGTATACTTGAAAAAAGATCCTCTTTCACACAGACAGAACTCCGGTGTTGCTCATACCTTTCATGCATCTCTTTAGCTTCTCTCTCTTTCCTTTTAATTTCCAGTTCAGCAAAGAGCTTCATTGTTTGTTTGTACACAGCCTGTTTGAACTGTAAGCAACAGAACTTTAGTTCAACAACATAATGTATCGTAATGTGGTTACATAAGCCTCTGTTCTACACTAGCCCTTCAGGTCTACAGTCTAGCATCCAGGGGTTATTAGGGACAAGTAAGAAGCTCCATATTAGGGACAAGTCAAAGGGCATTAATCATAATCATAGAATCATAGAACTTAAGATCAGAAGGGACCATTATGATCATCTAGTCTGACCTCCCGCAAGATGCAGGCCACAAAAGCTGACCCACCCACTCCTGAAATAATTCTCTCCCTTGACTCAGCTGTTGAAGTCCCCAAATCCTGATTTAAAGACTTCAAGTAGCAGATAATCCTCCAGCAAGCGACCCGTGCCCCATGCTGCGGAGGAAGGCGAAAAACCTCCAGGGCCACTGCCAATCTACCCTGGAGGAAAATTCCTTCCCGACCCCAAATATGGCGATCAGCTGAACCCCGAGCATGCGGGCAAGACTCTCCAGCCAGACACTCAGGAAAAAGACTTTCAATATCCCAACATTGACCCTCGGTACTAATTACCAGTGGTCGCACGTTATTGACCTATTGACTAAATCACGTTATCCTATCAAACCATGCCCTCCATAAACTTATCAAGCTTAATCTTAAAGCCAGAGAGGTCCTTCGCCCCCACTGTTTCCCTCGGTAGGCTGTTCCAGAATTTCACTCCCCTGATGGTTAGAAACCTTCATCTAATTTCAAGCCTAAACTTCCCGACTGCCAATTTATATCCATTTGTTCTCGTGTCCACATTAGTACTGAGATGAAATAATTCCTCTCCCTCCCTGGTATTTATCCCTCTGATATATTTAAAGAGAGCAATCATATCTCCTCTCAACCTTCTTTTGGTTAAGAAAAACAAACCGAGCTCCTCAAGTCTCCTTTCATACAACAGGCTTTCCATTCCTCGGATCATTCTAGTGGCCCTTCTTTGTACCCGTTCCAGTTTGAATTCATCCTTCTTAAACATGGGAGACCAAAACTGCACACAGTACTCCAAATGAGGTCTCACCAACGCCTTGTATAACGGGACTAGCACCTCCTTATCTCTACTAGAAATACCTCGCCTAATGCATCCCAAGACCGCATTAGCTTTTTTAACGGCCACATCACATTGCCGACTCATAGTCATCCTGCGATCAACCAGGTCAGCGAGGTCCTTCTCCTCTTCCGTTACTTCCAACTGGTGCGTCCCCAGCTTATAACTAAAATTCCTGTTAGTCATCCCTAAATGCATAACCTTACACTTCTCACTATTGAATTTCATCCTATTACTAATACTCCAGTTTACAAGGTCATCCAAATCTCCCTGGAGGATATCCCGATCCTTCTCCGAATTGGCAATACCTCCCAACTTCGTGTCATCCGCAAACTTTATCAGCCCACTCCTACTTTTGGTTCCAAGGTCAGTGATAAATAGATTGAATAAGATCGGACCCAAAACCGAACCTTGAGGAACTCCACTGGTAACCTCCCTCCAACCCGACAGATCACCTTTCAATACGACCCGCTGCAGTCTCCCCTTTAACCAGTTCCTTATCCACCTCTGGATTTTCATTTTGATCCCCATCTTTTCCAATTTAACCAGTAATTCTTCATGCGGTACCGTATCTAACGCCTTACTGAAATCAAGATATATTAGATCCACCGCATTTCCCTTGTCTAAAAAATCTGTTACTTTCTAATGTCGTGTGGCACAAAAGCTCAACTCTTGGCATCCAAGTTAATGCATTTCCATTGACCTCCACAGGAGCTGACAAGTCAGCAGGCCACTCCAGCCTTCCCTTGCTAGGGGGACAATTACCCTTTACCTCAGGATCCCTGTTACTAGCAACTGCAGAGCCAGAGGAACGGGATAATGCTGCACAGAAACACTCTGGTCACACAGCCTATTGGGTATGGATGGCTGGAGTGAAGAAGTGCACCCCACTTCAGTTCTGCCATTAGTGGGAAAGGAAGGGGAAAGCATGCAAGAGGGGGTACTTCCCCACAACGCCACTCTGCCCACAATCCCTACCCAGCACCTCCTTCCACTGCAAGAGTCAAGTATCACCCAAGGTCAGAATCATGTACCTTTTGGAGGCCCACAGGACAGAATTTTAATGCTCAAAAAATTGTAATGCTCTCTTATTTACAAGGCAGCCAGCCTTAATAGCAACCCAACCTAACGGGAGGCATTGAGGAGCCATCTCACATTATGGCCTGCATCAGAAAAGAGCTTTGTTAGCCTGCCATAGTCTTTTTTCCCCCACTTTATTACTAAAGCAGAGTCGGAATCAAAGCTCTCACTGACAAGCCCTGCTACCCTTCTGTTGAGTCCTGCAATGTAGCCTTGTCTGCTGCTACAGAAAGAACATGAGGTCACTACCCAGGTATTATGGACTTCACTGCAAAATCATACACTAAAAAACATGCTGAAAAATGGGAAACCTGGGTTTAAATAAAATAACCTTTAATAACTAACATATATAACAAGGAACTTCTAGAAACAAATGGAAAGTAAACAATGGTACTTCCAGGGGTGAAAGTAACTGACAGGACTTTACCCGTACTGCTGGAGTCCTGAGGGGGCGTGGCCTCATCCAGAAGGGGCGTGGCCTCTCAAGGTTTAAAGGCCCTGGGGCACCAGCTGTGGCTAGGATACCCAGGGCCTTTAAATCAACCAGGGTCTCCCAGCTGCAGAGGTAGCTGGGAGGCCCCCAGAGCTCAGGGGCAAATTAAAGGGCCCAGGGCTCCGGCTGCCACGGGGAATCCTGAGCTTTGCGGGGCTGGGGCAGGTATTTAAAGGGCCAAGAGCTCCTGCCGCTAAGGGGAGCTCCAAGCCCTTTAAATCCTGGCCCCAGCCCGGCCACCGGAACCGCGGCTGGGATTCAAAGGGCTCTGGGCTGCCCACAGTGGCAGGGAGCTCTGAGCCCTTTAAATCTCAGCTGCGGTGGGGGGTTTAAAGGGCTCTGGGCTGACCGCAGCCGTGGCAGCCCACAGCCCTTTAAATCCGGCCCCAGCCCAGCCGCCGGAGCCGCGGGCGGGGGGGGGGGGGGGGTTAAAGGGCTCTGGGCTGCCAGCTGCGGCAGGGAGCCCAGAGCCCTTTAAATCCCCGCAGTTAAAGCCAGTGCAGTCCGGCACGGCATACTGGCTTGTACCGGCTTACTTTCACCTCTGGGTACTTCACTAAGGGCTCTTTATTAGCTGTCAAAAGAAAGTCCCTTTGTAAGAACAAGAGACTGAAACTAGAAGAACATCCTTTCGTTTCTAAATACCTATTGAAACATACGCTCTTCCAAGTCACAGACAAGTGTTTCTGTATCATTGTAGAAATAAAAACTGCTTAATAGTCCTAGATTCCAAGGTCAGAAGGGACCACTGTGCTCACCTAGTTGACCTCTAGTCTGGAGTCATTGTGGATAGTTCTCTGAAAACATCCACTTAATGTGCAGAAGCAGTCACACAAGCTAACAATGTTAGGAACCATTAGGACAGAGATAGATAATAAGACAAAAAACATCTTCACATACTATATAAATCCATGGTATGCCCACACCTTGAATACTGAAAGGAGTTCTTGTCGCCCCATCTCAAAGAACAGATATTAGAATTGGAAATGGTATAGAGACAAAAATGATTAGAAGAACAGCTTCCATACAAGGAGAGATTAAAAAGCCTGGGACTGTTCAGTTTAGAAGAGATGACTAAGGGCTGATATGACAGAGGTCTTCAAAATCATGAACGGTAAGGAGAAAGTGAATGAGGATGTGTTATTTATCCCTTCACATAACAACAACAACTAGGGTCACCTGATAAAATGAACAGCCAACAGGTTTAAAACTAACAAAATGAAGTACTTCTTCACACAATGCACAGTTGCCATGGGATGTTGTGAAGGCCAAATATAACTGGATTAAAAAAAGAATTAGATAAGTTCATGGAGGATAGGTCCATCAATGGCTGTTAGCCAAGATGGTCACAGATGCAACCCCTGTTCCAGGTGTCCCTAAACCTCCAAGTGCCAGAAACTGGGATGGGACGACTGGGAAGGGATCACTCAAAACTGCAGAGGGCCAAGAACAGATTCCTCTTTGACTTTCAGCCCCTTTAAACAGTCCCAAAAATATCTGCTCTCATGCAACTTACTACTTCTGGATCATCCTCCTCTACGTTGGTTGGCTTTCCTTCCTTCTTTAACAACTTCTTTTTTTCTTTCACCTAAAGAGCGTCATACATCAGAACAAAAAGAGCATTTTATTGGTGTTAGGTTAGGGGTGTCCAACTAATTCTGCAACCCCGACAAACCATGTAACTAAGTGTTTTGCAGAGAGACCTTAACCTGGATTTGTGTTTTACATTACATCCAAGTGTTAAGTATCAGAGGGATAGCCGTGTTAGTTTGTACCCACAGAAACAACGAAGAGTCCGGTAGCATCTTAAAGACTAACAGATTTATTTGGGCATAAGCTTTCATGGGGAAAAAGCCCCACTTCTTCAGATGCATGGAGTGAAAATTACAGATACAGGCATAAATATATATTGGCACATCAAGAGAAGGGAGTTACCTTACAAGTGAAGAACCAGTGTTGAAGGCCAATTCTTCACATGCCAATATATATTTATGCCTGTATCTAATTTTCACTCTATGTATCTGAAAAAGTGGAGTTTTTTTACCCAGGAAAGCTTATGCCCAAATAAATCTGTTAGTCTTTAAGGTGCCACTGGACTCCTTGCTATCCAAGTGTTGTGGCTCTATATATACACACATACACATACACACACACACACTTACTTTGTACCAGTCTACTGAGAAGTTTCCCCCAATCGCTATCAGAACAGATGAGTTTCTTGGTTTTGAGAGCCACTGAGGTTCCCCTTATCAGCCTCTCTCTCCAGTTTAGTGTGTGTATGACTAAGCCTACCTTTCAGCTTCCTCCCTCACTTTAAACAGGGCTTCTTCCCAAAACAAACCTGCCCCACTACACATCCAGTCCTAACCACCCTCTGCCTCCCTGTGTTTGTTCAGTATCATTCATTCTTAGAGTTTAAGGCCAAATGGGAACATTAGACCATCTAGTCTAACCTTGAGTATATCGCAGGCCATTACATTTCACCCAGTTACCCCTGCACTGAGCCCAATTATTTGTGTTTAAGTTCATTCTCGCTCATGCAACTGGACTGTAGCTCCTTGGGGCACAGATCTGTTCTGGGTTTTGGACAGCTCACCTATTCTGCCTTTAGCATACACTGTGCTGTACAACTAAATGACAACAATTCTCTAAGCACCAAGGGCTGTCACACATGAAGTACTTACAGTATGTTCCACATATTCTTTCCCTGCCTGTATCACATCCAAGGCCCTCTTCTTTTGCTCCTGGTCCAGTAGCAACTTGTATGCTTTGTCCACAGCTGACAAGAACATAAAAACATAAGAGTGCCCATACTGGGTCAGAACAAAGGTCCATCTAGCCCAGTATCCTGTCTTCCAACAGTGGCCAATGTCAGGTGCCCCAGAGGGAATGACCAGAACAGGTAATCATGAAGTGATCCATCCCCGTTGCCCATTCCCATCTTCTGGAAAACAGAGGCTAGGGACACCATCCCTGCCCATCCTGGCTAATAGCCACTGATGGACCTATCCTCCATGAACTTATCTAGCTCTTTTTTTAACTCTGTTATAGTCTTGGGGTTCATAATGTCTCTGGTAAAGAGTTTCACAGGTTGACTGTGCATTGTGTGAAAAAAATAATTCCTTGTGTTTGTTTTAAACCTGCTGCCTATTAATTTCATTGGGTGACCCCTAGTTCTTGTGCTATGAGGAGGAGTAAATAACACTTCCTTATTTACTTTCTCCACACCAGTCATGATTTTATAGACCTCAATCATATCCCCCCTTAGCTGTCTCTTTTCCAAGCTGAAAAGTCCCAGTCTTATTAATCTCTCCTCATATGGCAGCCCTTCCATATCCCTAATCATTTTTGCTGCCCTTCTCTGAATCTTTTCCAATTCTAATATATCTTTTTTGAGATGGGGCGACCACATCTGCATGTAGTATTCAAGGTGTGGGCGTACCATGGATTTATATAGAGGCAACATGATATTTTTCTGTCTTATTATCTATCCCTTTCTTAATGATTCCCAATATTCTGTTTGCCTTTCTGACTGCCGCTGCACACTTAATGGATATTTTCAGAGTACTATCAATAATGACTCCAAGATCTCTCTCTTGAGTGGCAACATCATTTTATATCTATAGTTGAGATTATGTTTTCCAATGTACATTACTTTGCATTTATCAACATTGAATGTCACCTGCCATTTTGCTGCCCAGTCACCCAGTTTTGAGAGATCCTTTTGTAGTGCTTCGCAGTCTGCCTGGGACTTAACTATCTTGAGTAGTTTTGTATCATCTGCAAATTTTGCGACCTCACTGTTTACCCCTTTTTCCAGATCATTTATGAGTATGTTGAATAGAACTGGGCCCAGTACAGACCCCTGGGGGACACTACTATTTACCTCTCTCCATTCTGAAAACTGACCATTTATTCCTACCCTTTGTTTCCTATCTTTTAACCAGTTACCAATCCATGAGAGGATCTTCCCTCTTATCCCACGACAGCTTACTTTGCTTAAGAGCCTTTGGTGAGGGACCATGTCAAAAGCTTTCTGAAAATCTAAGTACACTATGTCCACTGGATCCCCCTTGTCCACATGCTCAGTGAGCCCCTCAGAGAATTCCAGTAGATTGGTGAGGCATGATTTCCCTTTACAAAACACACGTTGACTCTTCCCCAACAAATTATGTTCATCTGTGTCTGACAATTTTGTTCTTTACTAATATAACAATAAAATAAATAATAATAATAATTGGAGATATACCTATCTCCTAGAACTGGAAGGGACCTTGAAAAGTCATTGAGTCCAGCCCCCTGCCTTCACTAGCAGGACTGATTTTTGCCTCAGATCCCTAAGTGGCCCCCTCAAGGATTGAGCTCACAACCCTGGGTTTAGCAGGCCAATGCTCAAACCACTGAGCTAGTTTCAACCAGTTTCCTGGTACTGAAGTCAGGCTTACTGGCATGTAATTGCCGGGGTCACCTCTGGAGCCCTTTTTAAAAACTGGCATCACATTAGCTATCCTCCAGTCATTTGGTACTGATTTAAATGATAGGTGACAGACTACAGTTAGTAATTCTGCAACTTCACATTTGAGTTACTTCACAACTCTTGGCTGAATACCATCTGGCCCTGGTGACTTATTACTGTTAATTTATCAATTTGTTCCAAAACCTCCTCTAATGACACCTCAATCTGGGACAGTTTCTCAGATTTGTCACCTAAAAAGAATGGCTCAGGTTTGGAAATCTCCCTCACATCCTCAGCCGTGAAGACCGAGGCAAAGAATTCATTTAGTTTCTCCGCAATGGCCTTCTTGTCCTTGAGTGCTCCTTTAGCTTCAAGATCGTCCAGTGGCCCCACTGGTTGTTTCGCAGGCTTCCTGCTTCTGATATACTTAAAAAAAAAAAATTTGCTATGACTGAGTCTTCAGCTAGCCCTTCTTCAAATTATTTTTTGGCCTTCCCAATTATATTTTTACACTTCATTTGCAAGAGTTTGTGCTCCTTTCTATCTTCCTCACTAGGATTTAACTTCCACTTTTTAAAGGATGCCTTTTTGCCTCTCACTGCTTCTTTTACTTCGTTGTTTAACCACAGTGGCACTTTTTTGGTTCTCTTACTATATTTTTTTAATTTGTGGTACATATTTAAGTTGGGCCTCTATGGTGTCTTTAAAAAGTTTCCATGCAGCTTGCAGGGATTTGACTTTTTGCACTGTACCTTTTAATTTCTGTTTCACTAACTTCCTCATTTTTGTGCAGTCCCCCTTTTTGAAATTAAATGCTGTAGTGTTGGGCTGCTGAGGTGTTTTCCCTGCCACAGAGATGTTAAATTGAATTATATTTTTTCACTATTACCAAGCGATCCAGCTATATTCACCTCTTGGACCAGATCCTGTGCTCCACTTAGGACTAAATCAAGAACTGCCTCTCCTCTTGTGGATTCCAGGACTAGCTGCTCCAAGAAGCAGTCATTTAAGGTGTCAAAAAACTCTCTCTGCATGCTGTCCTGAAGTGACAAGTACCCAGTCAACGTGGGGATAGTTGAAATCCCCATTGAGTTTTTTATTTTAATAGCTTCTCTAATGTCCCTGAGCATTTCAAAGTCACTATCACCATCCTAGTCAGGTGCTCGGTAGTATATACCTACTTCTATATTCTTATTATTAGAGCATGGAATTACTATCCATAGAGATTCTATGGTACAGTATGGTTCATTTAAGATTTTTACTTCATTTGATTCTATCCTTTTTTCACATAGTGCCACTCCCCCACCAGCATGACCTGTTCTGTCCTTCCAATATATTTTGTACCTTGTTATTACTGTGTCCCATTGATTATCCTCATTCCACCAAGTTTCTGTGATGTCTATTATACCAATGCCCTCATTTAATACGAGGCACTCTAGTTCACCCATCTTATTAGACTTCTATCATTTGTATATAAGCACTTTAAAAACGTGTCACTTTTTAGCTGTCTGCCATTACGTGATGTAATGGAATGGGACTTTAATTTGACAAAAAACACATTCACAAAACACTACGAGTCTTAGTTACTACGTGACTTTTGTATACCGTTTCCAGGGATCTCCTAGGTCAGTCACAACTTGACTAGCTAGAAGAACTTATCATCAATACAGACTCCAATGGCAAAGACTTTCCTTGGGCCACATTTAGGATTCATTAGGCTTGAAATTGTCAGTCCCAGTAGGTGGTGGGGTTTTAGAGCACCAGGCAGTTAGTTTTATGCTGCATGACTCCTACTGGCTTTAGTGCAAAGTGTGTGGCTAAAACCCACAAAACACTGCCCTCACACTGTGCACATGTTTTTCTACTCCAGTTAGAGAAGTCCCACTAGATCTATACAGCCACTTGAGTTTCAATTTGTCTGTTATCAGACTGTAACAAAGCAACTGCTGCCACCTAGAGGAATTCTGCAGCTATAAGAGAAAGTAATCATACTGAATATCTGTATTTCTCTCTCTCTCTCCAAACGCATCTACACTCAAGGCCCAGTTTGCAGTCCCTCACCATCCAGGGAAGAGAACAAGTTCTCTCCTGATCTAATAAATTAAAGCATCAAAACCAGCTAAGGAGAAACACCAGTACAATAGCACCAGATGTGACACTGTCAGGGATATTACCTTCAAAGGCCTTCTGGGCTCTTTCAGCATCATCTTGATTTTTGTCAGGATGTACCAATATGGATAACTACAAAGAACGAGAAAGTATTGCAAGATTAGAATAGTTTTTACAGATAATGGATATTTCATAGATGCCTCCATGGAAAAAAGCACTCTCTCTGAGGTAAGCGACATCCGACAGGAGAAAAGCATCAGCTAAAACGGTATCACACTGCTTATATAGTACAGGATTCTCTCCTAGTGAAGAGAAAATTGACTCACTGGAGCTTCCCCACTTAGTGTAGTATCAGTAAAGGTCTGAAAAGGACATTCTAACCAGTGGCAGCTTTATGGCTAAATTTAGGTGGGCATCATGATTCCACAGATCCACATGGACTCAATAAAAGCACTTCTGACAGAACACTCAGTCCTTAGCTTGTGCTGATTACAGTGTAGAACAAACACCCTTCCTTAAGTCCCGCTGCTCCAGAGGCCCCTGTCCACTGCCTAGCTCAAAACTCTGCTGCACACAGATATGGCCTGCTTCTCAGTGAGGTTATTTCTAGGGCACAGGATATTTCAGTTGAAAGGCCTGAACACCCTCACTATGCAAGGGATGCGAAGTGCAGAGAATTAAGATCAGCAAGTCATAGACATTGAGAAATAACTCCAGGCATCCTGACTCCCAGCCCCATACTCATTTCCTCAGGCCATAGGTGTATTTGGGGGAGATGCAATGCAACCGTTGGGAGTAGAATCCCCTTCACCACATCCTGTTCTCCCACAATACCGGGAAGTTCCCTGGCAGGGTACGAGAGTTGTTCTGCAAAAGTCAAGTGCTCACTGGACTCCTTAGCTACACATACAATCCATCATTGGGGCAGGGTCATGGACTTTGCTAACATAAATATGCACTGGGCACTTCAACACTCTCTTGGTCAAACCAAGACCAGTTTCTTCTCAGACCAGGCCACGCACTGCTCTGCAGCAAAGGCTATTTCCCCGCCAACATGCAGCCTTCATACCTCGGCCATTACAGATAACGAGAGCTGCTCCAAAAAAGTGCAAGAGCTAGTCCCTAATGGGCATTCTCCTTATGCTCATACACAGCTGACCCAGCTTTGCTCAAGTTCTCAAGGTCCCTCCAGAGACATTCGGCACTACCAGAGCTAGACCAACACAATGGCCACATACCTGCCGGAATCTCTTCTTTATTTCTTCATCTGTGACATCAGGATCCATCTGTAGTACCTAGAAGTACCCACAGCAGAGAGAGTTTCATGACAGGCACCAATTGTCAGGTTCCCTGCGGCCCAGCCCTGTAACACCTGTTTCACTGGCATACAGGGACAAAAAGTCAGTCAGAGGGGGCATGGCTGGAGCATGTTGCTGTTCCAGTCTCCAGCTGGCCCCAGTATCTCAATGATGCAAAGGTGCCAGGAAGCCACCTTTAGCTGCTAACTCAATTTCAGCCTTGCAGTACAGCTCAACTTGTCTAGAATAGAAAATTGGAGTGGGTAGTATTTAGTGAAATACTGGCAGGTTAAGTCATTTTTAACAACCTGTTTCCTGCCCAAAATTACTAATATCACTTTTGATTATTGATCTGATGGAATAACTATGACAGTCTCTACCATTAATACTGTTTGTTTAATGTACGCATTTTTCTCATCTTGAAATGAAAACAGACTGGTGAGTTTCACTGCCTGGTTCTAGAGCAGCAGTCGGCAACCTTTCGGAAGTGCTGTGCCGAGTCTTCATTTATTCACTCTAATTTAAGGTTTCGCGTGCCAACAATACATTTACGGTTTGTAGAAGGTCTCTTTTTATAAGTCTATAATCTATAACTAAACTATTGTTGTATGTAAAGTAAATAAGGTTTTTAAAACGTTTAAGAAGCTTCATTTAAAATTAAATTAAAATGCAGAGCCCCCCGGACCGATGGCCAGGACCCGGGCAGTATGAGTGCCACTGAAAATCAGCTTGTGCGCCGCCTTCGGCACTCGTGCCATAGGTTGCCTACCCCTGTTCTAGAGTGACAGCCTTGCGGTCCAGAGTTTGGAAATTTGTCAGAGGAAGTTCCCACTACGGTGTATTTGAATTTAGGAAATCTCTCTTATGAACTAGTCTGCTGAATGAAAGATCTGGGGAATTTCTGTGCTAGCTCAACTCTTGAGTCTATAGGGACTGCCATGGATGATGTTAATTAAAGAAATTGGAAATTAACTTTAATTCCAGGAAGAAAGCCTTTGTGTAGCTGTTGGATTTCACAGGGTTTTCTGAAAAAAAAAATGTGTCCACTTTCTAACCAAGTGTCAGGATTCTGTGCAGAACTATTCTGCAGACTCACCCTGGCAGACAGAGCAATTGGGCTCCTCTTTAGCTCAAACTCAGGAACATGGAAGGCTGAGAGTTTCTCAGGCTAGAGACAGGAACAGGAGATCCTGCACAAAGGCACCCTCAGAAGAGCCAATTCAGGCTAATGTTTGTTATATGTACAGTACAGCTTCAATGCTTTGCTACACCATGAATGCATGATGCAGTGCCCAAGGGGGCACACCCTCATTTCACATATCTTGTTGATCCTCTAAAGTGCCACAGCTGACTTGAATTTGCTTACTGCCCTGAAAATTACATAAAACTTTATTCCAAGAAGCAATCTGTTCTAAAGCTTTGCTTCAGACATCCAAAATAAAATGCACAAGCAGTAAATACCAATGGAGTCAAGAGTCTGATAAGACCAAAAGCTGGTGAGACAGTCGTGTTATACCCTCACCCAAAAGATGCCAGCCATAAACCTGCCAAGTCTCCCAGTGATACAGCATACCAGTGAAACCTGCCAACAGGAGGTGTGTGTACAGCTTGTGCCTCCTATTGGCTGAGCAGGGAATGTGAGGACACAATCCGTCTGGTGAACCCTTGCTATCTGGAACTATGCCTGGATGTATTTTTCAACGGTTATTAAATATCCAGTAGGTACACAAGGATCTCTAAGAAGGAATCAGTAATACGGAGAGGGCTCAAACTTACTTCAAATGGATTCAAGTTGAAATAGGAGGATCCAGGTCGGGTCAGTCTCTCAATCTGGTTTTTTGGCGTTAAAACAGAGTCACGCTTCTCGATCTGCTTCACCTGGAGAGGACACTTCATTAACTGAGTGATCACCACATAATGTGTTGCATTCTCATATGACCACCATGACAGAGGGTTTCATTCAAAGGCAACCTACACAACATCCCACCCAGACTCAGGTCTGCAGCCACCAGCTCAGTGGGGACCTTCCTTGCTCAGGTATTTGCTAAGCTCACTTTATTCTTTTGCTGCATAATGCTATAGAACAATGCTCTCTCTTCACCTTCTCTATCTCCTCAGCCACAACAGTCCAGATACTGCTTTTGCTTCTTCCTGCACTAACCTGTTCAGCAGCTGTGCCCTAAACCCCAGACCACCTGATTCCTGACATCCTAACAATGCTGCTCACCTTCAGCCTTCACCATTCTCTAAGCTATATAAACTGCCCCTTAAGGTCTTTCTACACACAAACCTTCATGGGTTTAACTAGAGGTGTGGTTTTAAACTGATTTAATTAAGCTGGCACAAATGTGTGTGCATATTTATTTATTTAAGAGTGGACTAATTTTGGTTCATCTTACTATTTTTTTCTTCTCCATAGGCTTAAGCTAAACTGAAATAAGAGTGTCCACATACATACATTGGTTCAAATGAACCAGTTTAAAAGTCAATTTAAGTTAAACCAACACAACATAAGAACAGCCATACTGGGTCAGACCAAAGGTCCATCTAGCCCACTATCCTGTCTTCTATTCAATTTATTCATAAATGATCTGGAGAAAGGGGTAAACAGTGAGGTGGCAAAGTTTGCAGATGATACTAAACTACTCAAGATAGTTAAGACCAAAGCAGATTGTGAAGAACTTCAAAAAGATCTCACAAAACTAAGTGATAGGGCAACAAAATGGCAAATGAAATTTAATGTGGATAAATGTAAAGTAATGCACATTGGAAAAAATAACCCCAACTATACATACAACATGATGGGGGCTAATTTAGCTACAACGAGTCAGGAAAAAGATCTTGGAGTCATCGTGGATAGTTCTCTGAAGATGTCCACGCAGGTGTGCAGAGGCAGTCAAAAAAGCAAACAGGATATTAGGAATCATTAAAAAGGGGATAGAGAATAAGACTGATAATATATTATTGCCCTTATATAAATCCATGGTACACCCACATCTCGAATACTGTGTACAGATGTGGTCTCCTCAACTCAAAAAATATATTCTAGCACTAGAAAAGGTTCAGAAAAGGGCAACTAAAATGATTAGGGGTTTAGTGAGGGTCCCATACGAGGAAAGATTAAAGAGGCTAGGACTTTTCAGCTTGGAAAAAAGAAGACTAAGGGGGGATATGATAGAGGTATATAAAATTATGAGTGATGTGGAGAAAGTGGATAAGGAAAAGTTATTTGCTTGTTCCCATAATACAAGAACTAGGGGTCACCAAATGAAATTAATAGGCAGCAGGTTTAAAACAAATAAAAGGAAGTTCTTCTTCATGCAGCACACAGTCAACTTGTGGAACTCCTTACCTGAGGAGGTTGTGAAGGCTAGGACTATAACAATGTTTAAAAGGGGACTGGATAAATTCATGGTGGCTAAGTCCATAAATGGCTATCAGCTAGGATGGGTAAGAATGGTGTCCCTAGCCTCTGTTTGTCAGAGGATGGAGATGGATGGCAGGAGAGAGATCACTTGATCATTGCCTGTTAGGTTCACTCCCTCTGGGGCACCTGGCTTTGGCCACTGTCGGTAGACAGATACTGGGCTAGATGGACCTTTGGTCTCACCCGATACGGCCATTCTTATGTTCTTATGTTCTCACCGTGGCCAATGCCATGTGCTTCAGAGGCAATGAACAGAACAGGTAATCAAGTGATCCATCCCATCACCCATTCTGGCAAACAGTGGCTAAGGACACCACTCATATGTAGACAGCACTCATGTTAAACTGATGCAAGTTTATGTGAAGATAAAGCTTAACAGTCAGGAAAAAGAAAAGAAAATCCTCTGCACTTGAGTGGGATGGCAGATTGTCTAAGAGGCCAAGTGATGAGGTGGAACAGGTTCAGCAATGGTGCAGTGCTCAGCGTGCACACACGAAGCCGCTTTCAGTGCAGGTATAATGAAAAAGAGGAGCTGCCTGAAGTGTACATTTCCCACTGAGTGTGATCCTCAAAATACAGTGTGCTGTATGTACAACTAAAATATCCCCTTCGTTTGCAACAAGGGTAGTGAGATGAGCCCCCTCTTGACAAGGAAGGGAAAGACCCCTCTGACCGGCAGCTTTTAGGTCACCTTGAGAGCTTGGAACAGAGATTCAGCACCCTTCATCTGTCCTCATCATTTACACTCTTCACTCTGCTACCCTATAACATGCACTCTGCTGATTGATCTCCTACTTCGTTACAGTGGCCAGTATACACTGGAATCTAATAAATGTCTTATCCAGTATCATGTTACTCGGACATAGGTAACTTGTTAGTTACCTTCCTTTGGGGTTTTGTTGGGGGTTTTTTGTTTGTTTTTTTTTTGGGGGGGGGGTAGCATAAGGATGTAGTCCACTTTAAAAAAACAAACAATCCATTCTTATGCCAGAAAAAAGTAAGTGGTGCATTTGGGCTGCTGGTTGGTCTCACTGGCTGAAACACTGTAGATAAATGTATAGTCGGATAGTTGCTGCCATTGACACTAATGCTGCCTCTCTCCACTTTGCTTCTCTTCTAGGGGTCTGTCTTTATGACCGAAGTCAGCGGGAGAAGGCGAAGAGAAGCTTCCCACAGTGATTCCAGCCTCATCCTCTGCAGGATCCAGGTTTGCATTGAAAAGAAAAACGAAGCTTTCGAGGCTGCAGGCGCCTGGAGCTGGAGGCCCAGGCCTGCGTCCAGGGGCCCGAACACCCGCAGCAGCAGCAGCAGCCCGCCGGCAGTGGGGGCGGGGCTGACAGACCCCACCAGCCCAGCGGGGCCAACGCGGGCCATGCCCCTGCGCCGCGCGGGGGAGGGGGCAGCGCGCGCCCAGCTCGCGGCTCGCAGCGGCTCTGCCCCAGCGGCGGCTTGCCCGGGAGGGGCGGGGGGGGAGAGGCGCGGGCCGAGCAGAGCCTCGCCACGGGCGGGGCCGCCCAGCCCGGTGAGCCCCCGACGGCCCGCGCGCAGGTACCTCGCTGTAGAAGGTGAGAAACGCCTCCTCGGCGGTGCCCCCGGCCCCGCGCTCCCCCGGAGCCGCCATCGCCCGCGCCACGTGACACAGACACCGTGCCCAACTGGGGCCGGCAGCCGTCACGTGATCGGAGCTCAGCGTACGCAAACAGGCCCCGCCCTAGCCGGGCCCCGCCTCCTGCTCGCGGCGGGGGGAGGGCGAAAGGCCCCGCCCAGCCCGAGACCCGGCCCCGCTTCCTCCGCCGTGGTCCCGTTCTGGGCGGGGACCAGTGATCTCCCCCGCTGCCCCCCGTTTTGTGAGCTAGTTACCTGCCAATGTAGGGGCTGTTCGGACATTTGCGTTGGAAGATGGATACACGCGTTAAACCGGCCGCCCCGAGCAGTCCCGGGTGTGAAGTGCTTCCGTTGGTGTTTTTTTAAAACCTGCTGCCCGTTAATGTCATGGGGTGACTGCTGGTTCTTGTGTTATGTGAAGGATTAAGTAACATTTCCTTATTCACTTTCTTCACACCAGTCAAGATTTTATAGACCTCTATCATATCCCCCCTTAGTCATCTCTTTTCTAAGCTGAAAATTCCCAGTCATTTTAATTTCTCCTCCTGTTTCATACCCCTAATCATCTCTGTATCTTTTCCAATTCCAATATATTTTTTTGCGGATGGGGTGACCAGATCTGCACACAGTATTCAATTCTATTTATATAGTGGCAATATGATATTTTCTGTCTTATTATCTATCCTTTTCTTAATGATTTCCAACATTCTGTTTGCTTTTTTGACTGCCGCTGCACATTGAGTGGATGTTTTCAGAGGCCTGTGTTGGTGAGTATCTGAGGGTACGTCTACACTACGGGATTATTCCGATTTTACATAAACCGGTTTAGTAAAACAGATTCTATAAAGTTGAGTGCACGCGGCCACACTAAGCACATTAATTCGGTGGTGTGCGTCCACAGTCCGAGGCTAGCATCGATTTCTGGAGCGTTGCACTATGGGTAGCTATTCCATAGCTATCCCATAGTTCCCACAGTCTCCCCCGCCCCTTGGAATTCTGGGTTGAGATCCCAGTGCCTGATGGGGCAAAAATCATTGTCGCAGGTGGTTCTGGGTAAATGTCGTCAGTCATTCCTTCCTCTGGGAAAGCAACGGCAGACAATCATTTCGCGCCCTTTTTCCCTGGATTGCCCTGGCAGACGCCATAGCATGGCAACCATGGAGCCTGTTTTGCCTTTTGTCACTGTCACCGTATGTGTACTGGATGCCGCTGACAGAGGCGATACAGCAGCGCTACACAGCAGCATTCATTTGCTTTTGCATGATAGCAGAGACGGTTATCAGTCGTTCTGTACTGTCTGCTGCCATTGTAAATTGGCAATGAGATGACGGTTACCAGTCCTTCTGTACTGTACTGTCTGCTGCTGTCATGGGTGCCCCTGGCTGAGGTCGGCCGGGGGCGCAAAAGACAAAAATGGGAATGACTCCCCGAGTCAATCCCTCCTTTATGGTATCTAAAAATAGAATCAGTCCTGCCTAGAATATGGGGCAAGTGTACTAGAGAACCAGTGTATCAGAGAACCAGAGAGCACAGCCGCTCCGTGTCAGATCCCATAGAAATGATGAGCTGCATGCCATTCATGGGGGGTGCCCCTGCAACAACCCCACCTGTTTGAAGAACGGCTAGCCAAAAACTCTAAAGGTAATAACAAAATGTTTTTTAAGTACATCAGAAGCAGGAAGCCTGCTAAACAACCAGTGGGGCCCCTTGACGATCAAAATACAAAAGGAGCGCTTAAAGACGATAGTCATTGCGGAGAAACTAAATGGATTCTTTGCTTCAGTCTTCACGGCTGAGGATGTTAGGGAGATTCCCAAACCTGAGCTGGCTTTTGTAGGTGACAAATCTGAGGAACTGTCACAGATTGAAGTGTCACTAGAGGAGGTTTTGGAATTAATTGATAAACTCAACATTAACAAGTCACCAGGACCAGATGGCATTCACCCAAGAGTTCTGAAAGAACTCAAATGTGAAGTTGTGGAACTATTAACTAAGGGTATGTCTACACTACCAGAGTAGTTCGATTCTACTTAAATCGAATTTGTGGAACCGATATTACAAAGTCGAACGTATGTATCCACACTAAAGACAGTAATTCGACTTTGTGAGTCCACACTAACGGGGCAAGCATTGACATTGGAAGCGGTGCACTGTAGGCAGCTATCCCACAGTTCCCGCAGTCCCCGCTGCCCATTGGAATTCTGGGTCGAGCCCCCAATGCATGCTGGGGGAGTTTTGGGTAACTGTCGTCATTCAACCGTCACTCCCGCCTTCCCTCCCTGAGAGCGCCGGTGGGCAATCAGTTCGCGCACTTTTCTGGTGAGTGACAGCGCAGACGCCACAGCACTGTGAGCATGGAGCCCGCTGCAATCATCGCTGCAGTTATGGCCGTTGTCAACTCCTCGCACCTTATCGTCCACCTTTTTCACAGTCAGATGCTGAGAAATCGGGAGAGGAGGCTACGGCAGCGCGGTGAGGACATGAAGTCTGAGAGTGGCACAGACCTCTCACAAAGCACGGGATCCCGCGCCATGGACATCATGGTGGCAATGGGTCATGTTCATGCTGTGGAATGGCGATTCTGGGCCTGGGAAACAAGCACGGACTGGTGGGACCGCATAGTGCTGCAGGTCTGGGATGAATCACAGTGGCTGCGAAACTTTAGGATGCGTAAGGGAACTTTCCTTGAAGTGTGCGAGTTGCTGTCCCCTGCCCTGAAGCGCAAGGACACCCGGATGCGAGCAGCCCTGACTGTGCAGAAGTGAGTGGCCATAGCCCTCTGGAAACTTGCAACGCCAGACAGCTACCGGTCAGTAGCGAACCACTTTGGCGTGGGCAAATCTACCATGGGGGTTGCTGTGATGCAAGTAGCCAACGCAATTGTTGAGCTACTGCTCTCAAAGGTAGTGACCCTGGGAAACGTTCAGGTCATCATAGATGGCTTCGCCGCGATGGGATTCCCAAACTGCGGTGGAGCTATAGATGGAACTCACATCCCTATCCTGGGACCGGACCACCAGGCCAGCCAGTATATTAACCGAAAGGGCTACTTTTCAATGGTGCTGCAAGCACTGGTGGACCATAAGGGACGTTTTACCAACATCAACGTCGGATGGCCGGGCAAGGTTCATGACGCGCATGTTTTCAGGAACTCTGGTCTGTTTAGATGCCTGCAGGAAGGTATTTTCTTCCCGGACCACAAAATAACTGTTGGGGATGTGGAGATGCCTATAGTGATCCTCGGGGACCCAGCCTACCCACTAATGCCCTGGCTCATGAAGCCCTATACAGGTGCCATGGACAGTGACAAAGAACTCTTCAACTACTGGCTGAGCAAGTGCAGAATGGTGGTGGAGTGTGATTTTGGACGTCTCAAGGGGAGATGGAGAAGCTTACTGACTCGCTCAGATCTCAGCGAAACCAATATCCCCATTGTTATTGCAGCTTGCTGTGTGCTCCACAATCTCTGTGAGAGCAAGGGGGAGACCTTTATGGCGGGGTGGGAGGTTGAGGCAAATAGCCTGGCTGCTGATTACGCCCAGCCAGACAGCCGTGCGATTAGAAGAGCCCAGCGGGAAGCGCTGTGCATCCGGGAGGCTTTGAAAGCTAGGTTCCTCGGTGAGCAGGGTAACCTGTGACTATTAAGTTTGTTTACAGAGAAGCTGAACCTGCCCCCGTTTCTTTACCCAGTTAATGTTGACTATCCTCTGCAGTTACATACCCCGTTCACCCCGTTTCCCCCCCTTCCAACACACGTTTAAAAATAAAATACATGGAACTTTGTTAATTAACACCGTTTTCTTTATTACTGATTTTGCGGTAAAGGGTTGAAACTGAGACGCTGACTGTGGTGGGTAGGGTGTGAAGTGATGTAAAGACCGCTTCTAAACTCGGGGAATGACAGGCTCCTGCTCCTAGAGCGGTCCGCAGTGGCGGACTGGTTGTTTCAACGGAGCCTGCCACCCCTCCTTTTCGGGACTCTGTGTGTGGTGGCTATGTGACTTTGTGGCGGGGGAGGATGGTTACAGGTCCCCTGCTGCGTGGCTCTGTGATCCAGGATAAGGACCGCTGCATAAGATCTCTAACCGCCCTCCCCTGCCACAAAGTCACATATCCCCCCCCCCACACACACAAAACATGAAAACCACCTCCCAGACTGACCAGGGTGCCTAGAGACTGCACTGTGTGTGTGACCTGCTGCTGAACCTGCCCCCGTGTCTGTACCCTGGTAAAGGTGACTGTCCTGTCCAATTACCAACCCCCTTCCCCCCCTTCAAACACAGTCTCCTCTAAAAGAACATGACGGAAACAGTAATTAACAGAAAAGTATTTTTTATTATCAACTAGACAGTTAGGGGATGAAACTGGGACGGGGGCTTGGGTGAGGCAGGAAGGAAAGGACTTATCAAAATTTTGGGAATGAGAGCCTTCTTGTACTTGAGCACTCTGCAGGGGTGGAGTGACAGTTTTCACGGCCCCTGCCGCCCCTCCTTCTTGGTACTTTGGGTGAGGGGGGTATGCGACTTTGTGGCGGGGAGGGCGGTTAGAGATAGACTACAGTGGGGCTCTGTCCTCCTGCCTCTGGTCCTGCAGAACATCCACAAGGTGTAGGAGCGTGTCCGTTTGCTCCCTCATTAGTCCAAGCAGCGTTTGAGTCGCCTGCTGGTCTTTCTGCCGCCACCTGTCCTCCCGTTCGCTGTGTGAGCGCTGGTACTGCGACATGATATATATATGCAAGCAAGAAGCAAGCTGCTTCTGGAAATTTCCACTACTTGCATCCGACGAAGTGGGTATTCACTCACGAAAGCTCATGCTGCAAAACGTCTGTTAGTCTATAAGGTGCCACAGGATTCTTTGCTGCTTTTACAGATCCAGACTAACACGGCCCCTCTGATACTTGATACAAATTTTGTATCTGTGCAGGGCTCTACCTTTAATTTACTAAAAGCACATTCAGCTGTCATTCTGCACTTGCTGAGCTGATCACTGACTCTTTCCTTCATGTTGTCAAGATGTCAGGCATATGGTTTTATAAGCCAGGGAAACAAGGGCTAGGCTGGCTCACCCAGAATCACTACTGGCATTTCAACATCACTAATGGTAATTTTCTGGTCAGAAGAGAAAGTCCCTGCTTGCAGCTTTCTGAGAGACAAGGTAGGAGAGATAATATCTTTTATCTGTGTGGCTCAAAAGCATGTCTTTTGACATGTCTTTTGACACAGAAACTGGTCCAGTAAAAACTATTACTTCACCCACCTTGTCTCTCTAATATCCTGGGACCAACAAGGCTACAGCTACACTGCTTGTGGCTTTCTGAACAGCCCTGTGTTCTCAAAGATGCACTTATACTATGCACTTTCCCTAAGCTGCCAACATTGATGTCGGTGAAGTATTCCTAGTGAAGAGGTGCCATTTAGGGGAGGCAGGGGATGGCTCTAACCCCCCCCCCCCGAGTTTCATAGGGGAGGTCTACTCACCCAAGCCCCAGACAGAGCTCTTAACTGCAACAGCTTGAGCGTGATACAGTGATTTCCCTACACCCCCCCCAAATTTCCCCAACACCCCCCCCGCAGTTTTGTGAACTAGTTACATGCCAAACCTGGTGGCTGAACTTTGCAACTTTGTCCTCACCCACAACTATTTCACATTTGGGGACAATATATACCTTCAAGTCAGTGGCACTGCTATGGGTACCCGCATGGCCCCATAGTATGCCAACATTTTTATGGCTGACTTAGAACAACACTTCCTCAGCTCTCGTCCGCTAACGCTCCTACTCTACTTGCGCTACATTGATGACATCATCATCTGGACCCATGGAAAAGAAGCCTTTGATGAATTCCACCATGATTTCAACAATTTCCATCCCACCATCCACCTCAGCCTAGACCAATCCACACAAGCGGTCCATTTCCTTGACACTACTGTGCTAATAAGCAATGGTCACTTAAACACCACCCTATACCGGAAACCTACTGACCACTATACTTACCTAGATGCCTCCAGCTTCCATCCAGGACACACCACACAATCCATTGTATACAGCCAAGCTCTAAAATACAACTGCATTTGCTCCAATCCCTGAGACAAACACCTACAAGATCTCTATCAAGCATTCTTAAAACTACAATACCCACCTGCTGAAGTGAAAAAACAGATTGACAGAGCCAGAAGAGTACCCAGAAGTCACCTACTACAAGACAGGCCCAACATAGAAAATAACAGAATGCCACTTGCCGTTACCTTCATCCTTCAACTAAAACCTCTCCAGCGCATCATCAAAGATCTACAACCTATCCTGAAAGATGATCACTCACTCTCCCAGATCTTGGGAGACGAGCCTGTCCTTGCTTATAGACAGCCCCGCAACCTGAAGCAAATACTCACCAGCAACCACACACCATAGAACAAAAACACTAACCCAGGAACCTATCCTTGCAACAAAGCCCAATGCCAACTCTGTTCACATATCTATTCAAATGACACCATAATAGGACCTAATCACATCAGCCATGCCATCAGGAGCTCGTTTACCTGCACATCTACCACTGTGATATATGCCATCATGTTCCAGCAATGCCCCTCTGCCATGTACATTGGCCAAATCGGACAGTCTCTACGCAAAAGAATAAATGGAGACAAATCTGACATCAGGAATCATAACATACAAAGACCAGTAGGAGAACACTTCAACCTCTCTAACCACTCAGTGACAGATTTAAAGGTGGCAATTTTGCAACAGAAAAGCTTCAAAACAGACTCCAACTAGAAACTGCTGAACTTGAATCAATATGCAAACTAGATACAATTAACTTGGGCTTAAATAGAGACTGGGAATGGCTGAGCCATTACACACATTGACTCTGTTTCCCCATGTTAAGTATCCTCACATCTTCTTGTCAAACTGTCTTAAGTGGGCTATCTTGATTATCACTGTAGTAAGATGAGGCCCTGAAACAAACTCTTGTGTCAGAGGCCTAGTCTGAAGCCTAAAAGCCTGAAGCCTGAACCAAAGTACTTCCAGGCACCATGGGTGGCAAGTTTGTAAAAATTTTGGTGGGGGGCCAGAACGCCGCCCCAACTCCCCCCCCAACTCCCCCCCACCTGCCTGGCTCTGGAGGGGGGGAGCGAGAGGAGGAGGTCTGGGGATCCTGGGCTGGGGGGGAGGTGGAGGGTGCAGGGGTGGTGCTGGGCTCTGGGCCTGGGGGGGGGGGGTGGGTGAGAGGGTGGTGGGGGCAGGGGGTGGGAGATGGGGTTTGGGGTTGGGAAGGGGTGGGTGGGAAGGGGGGAGGGGAGGGGGGAGGGGAGGGGATGAGGGAGGACTGTGGGAGGAGGGGGAGGGGGGGGATGAGGGGGAGGGGGGGGGGGGGGAGGGGGGGGGAGGGGGGGCTGAGGGGTGGGGGGCTGTGGATGAGGAGTGGATGGGGGAGGGGCTCTCGAGGGGGGAAGGGGGGGGGGGGGAGGGGGTGGGTGGGGGGGGTGGATGGATGGGGAGGATGATGCAGGAGGAGGGGGCAGGGGAGAGGGGTGGGGGGCGGGTGGGGGGGGGAGGGGGTGGTGGGGGGGGTGTCAGGGGGGGGGGCCCTGGAGGGGGGAGGGGAGGGGGGGCTCTCTGGCTGGGGCTGAGGTGGGGGGCTGAGGGGGAGGGGCAGGGGCAGGAGGGGCTCAGGGCAGCCTGCCTTGCCAGTGCTGGCAGTACTGGCGGCACAGCACACTGGGGCAGCGCGGCAGGCATCTGCTGGGAGGCACAGCAGCAGCGCGGCGGAGGGCGGGAGGGGGCGCAGGCAGGGGGGCGGGGGCTGGGCGGAGGCGCGGGAGGCGGGAGGGGCGGAGCAGGGCCAGGCGGGGGGGCAGGCCAGGCAGGGCGGGGCGGGGGCGGGCGTGGCCAGGGCCGGAGGCGGGGGGCCGATCCCAGCCCGATTGGGGCAGGACCGGCCAGGCACTGCTAAGCAAAAGCTGAGCTGTGGGCCAGAGGCAGGCCTCACTCACAGAAGTAGCGAGAAGAGGAACTTGTGACAAGATGACATCAGGACACTCCATAGACATAACAAGGAACAGGCAAGTACATCTTAAAGACAAGACAGCATGATGGATAGATCTGTATGTCTGGAACAACATGATCAAAGGGGAGACAGCACCCTAATGAGGCAAGAGGCTGTACCTCAATACATCAGGAGGGATGAGTAATCTGTCCTGTAACTGTAAAAGTAGGTCCCGGAGTGCGCATCTTTGGCCAGCCTAGGGGGCAGTGGAAAGTCCCACCACTGACTGAGCTGTGTCCATTGCCGGGGGGCACATATTCGTAGTATGTCCTTAAGAGTCTATAGGAAACTATTATTGTGCTTCATTTGACAATAAACCTGGCTCGGGTTTCTTCGTACCTTACTAGAGTCTGTGGTCTTTGGGGGCTCTCTCGGGGTTTGCTGTGTCAGCTATCTGCGCAGAGCTGGGACAGCACACAGAGGGAACACGCACGCAGCCGACTGTTATCATCATCGAACAAGAGCAGAGCTACACACCGGTAGCTACTAACAACAATCACTACAAAAGTTTTTTTTTTCTCCTGCTGACAATAGCGCATCTTAATTAATTAGCCTCTTACAGTTGGTTGGGCAACTCCCACATTTCCCATATTATATATATAATATCCTCACTATACGTTCCATTCTATGAATCCGATGAAGTGGGCCCATGAAAGCTTATGCTCAAACACATTTGTTAGTCTCTAAGGTGCCACAAGTACTCCTGTTCTTTTTGCGGATACAGACTAACATGTCTGCTACTCTGAAACATGCCAATTTAGTGACTGTTTGGAAATTTGAATTGAAATTGAAACATTAATACACACTTTAAAAGCATATACAGTGTATGATAAAATATGTGTATCTGAAAAAGTCTAATAGATTTGAAAAGTATGAACATAGACTAGCTTCCTTGCTTCCTTATACAGCTGTTGTTTTTTATGATGTCAGTGCATTCATTTTGGTGATGTTGGCCAACCTAATAATTTCAAATGATGATTTGTAAGCAAAGTCTAAATGAGCTCTCCCTGACAGCTAGTGATGAGCTGGGGGGATAGGCTTCAGGACCAGATTGTATTTACAGTCACACCTAATCTACCTAGGTAGCCAGCAAACAGAGCTGTAGCACAGTGCACACTCACCCCTGCCGCGCCTCCTGCTTGTGACTCCTGGGAATTAGCTCGTTCCAGCTCTGGGGCGCCCTCTGCAGGCTGGTGATCCATCTGTCCTCTGACCTCCATGTCCCTCCCTGGACCCCGGTGCCCTCTTACCTGGGGTACTGCCCCCTGGCAGTAACCCCTCAGTCTTAGGGTCTCCCCTCCCTGGGGAACCCCCACCCACTATTCCCACCTCACCTCAGTATATGGCTACTGCCAGTCATTGTCTAGCCCCTGCGCCCTGGGGCAGACTGCAGTATCAGCCTACTCATCACTGGCAAGGAGGGTTTGGACCTGCTGCCTTGGCCTACCCCGGGCTGCCCTCTGCAACCTCCAGTACCTTTTAGCCCAATGCTAGGCCGCAGCCTGGGGCTTTCCAGGCTGGAGCTTCCCAGCCTGTCCCCAGCCCTGCTCCACTCAGGTACTTTCTCTCTAGCTCCCTGCAGCCAGGCCCTTCTCCCTCTACAGGAAGAGGGAGATTGTTTGGGCTCCTGGCTTTTCTGCCTTTATAGGGCCAGCTGAGTCTGTTTGGGGCATGGCCCCAGCTGCAGCCACATCCCCCAACCAGCCAGGGTTTTACTTTGCCCAGCCCCAGCCCTCTGCAGGGCTTTTCCAACCCCTTCCAGGCTGGAGCAGATGGTCACCCTGCTACAAGAGCTGTGTTGCCCAAGTGATAGATTTTGACTGGAGTTGGGTTACAAATCACTTGAATGAGGGGGGGTGGGGGGGATAAAATGTTGTTCTTATTGTATGAGTAAAGGGCAGTAGAACTGTACTTAGCCTGTGCTGATTGAGGGCATCAAGAGAGAGGGTGGAGACCTGTCCCTCTCCACTGTTTAAAGAAAGAGCTGATTAGGCTCCATAGATAGTCTTCTGTTCTGTTAAGTGACCACTGCAGCTGAAATCACTGATAATCAGGTCTAAGTGCTTAGTCCTGCTGTGGGACAGTGTTCCTGTGGAAGAGACAACCCAGACTGCACTAGCAATCAGGTTCCTCCAATGAGAGCTGAGCTGAAATCACTGAGAGCTGATGGAACCTCAAGAGACCAACTCGCAGAGCTCACAGTGGCGGGTGGCAGCAGAAGGTGACTGTGCAGGGCCATTGGCAACAGAGTGGTGGAGTGAACGGTGGCACAACGAACAGCCGTGGCCAGAGTGAACAATGAGCAGCTGGAGGAACGAGTACACCTGGGAGGTGTACTCACGTGAAAGCACCTCTGAACTCTGAGTCTCCACTGACCAAGGACAACACCGGTGAGTAGGGTGTGATGGAGGGAAAAGTGAGGGCCACGTTAAATAAACATTTGTTTGTTGGACTATATTTTAGTGACTTTGCTCCAGAATGCTAGATTTGTGACTGGGAATGGAAACTTATATAAATATGTTTTCTAGTAGGCCAAGATTTTTTAAATGCATTATTTGCCAAGGTTGTTATCTCACATCGTTGCTATCTTGAGAGGTAATGATGTTGGGGAGTTTCTGTACTAAACATTTTTATTATTATAATTAATTTTTACATAAGAATGGTCATACTGGGTCAGACCAATGGTCCATACAGCCCAGTACCCTGTCTTCCAACAGTGGTCAAGGCCAGGTGCCTCAGAGGGAATGAACAGAACAGGGAATCATCAAGTGATCCATCCCCTGTTGCCCATTCCCAGTTTCTGGCAAACAGGCTAGGGACACTCAGAGCATGGTGTTGCATCCCTCCCCATCCTGGCTAATAGCCACTGATGGACCTATTCTCCGGGAATTTATCTAGTTCTTTTTTTAATCCTGTTATAGTTTTGGTCTTCACAGCATCCCCTGGCAAAGAGTTCCACAGGTTGACTTTACGTTGTGTGAAGAAGTACTTCCTTTTGTTTTTTTAAAACCTGCTGCCTATTAATTTCATTGGGTGACTGCTAGTTCTTGTGTTATGTGAAGGATTAAATAACATTTCCTTATTCACTTTCTTCACACCAGTCAAGATTTTATAGACCTCTATCATATCCCCCCTTAGTCGTCTCTTTTCTAAGCTGAAAATTCCCAGTCATTTTAATTTCTCCTCCTGTTTCATACCCCTAATCATTTTATTTGCCTATCTCTGTACCTTTTCCAATTCCAATATATCTTTTTTGGGATGGGGTGACCAGATCTGCACACAGTATTCAAGGTGTACTCGTACCATGGATTTATATAGAGGCAATATTATATTTTCTCTCTTATTATCTATCCCTTTCTTAAAAAATCAAAGGTTTCAGAGTAGCAGCCGTGTTAGTCTGTATCCGCAAAAAGAACAGGAGTACTTATAGCACCTTAGAGACTAACAAATTTATTTGAGCATAAGCTTTCGTGGGCTACATCAGATGAAGTGGGCTGAAGCCCACAAAAGCTTATGCTCAAATAAATTTGTTAGTCTCTAAGGGTATGGCTACACTTGCAGCCGGGTTGCTGGCGATCTCTATATGGGAAGCTGGACTTGGGCGAAAACAGCATCCCCACGGTTATATCTGCATGCTGTACCCTCCATAATATTTGTGAAGGGAAGGGTGAAAGATTCAGTCAGGCGTGGATCTCCGAGGTTCAATGCCTGGAGACTGAATTTGCACAGCCAGAGAGCAGGGCTATTAGAGGGGCCCAGCACATGGCTGCAAGGATTAGGGATGCCTTGAGGGAGGAATTTGAGGCTGAAAACCAACAGTAATGTTTGGTGCCCTGCACGGGAGTGAAGTGCAGTGGTTACAATGTTAGTAGGAATCTGTGTTTGCTAAGCTGATTTGCGGTGCTTGTTTCTTTCCTGGGCTAAGGTATCTTTTACTTTATGCAATAATAAAGACTGTTTTCAAAGCCAAAAAATCCATTTATTGAAAAGAAAATAAATTATTTTTTGGAAAGAAACACAATTTTTGGGGAATCAGAAAGGGCAAGGGGGTAGGGTGGGGAACGATACAATCACAGATTTGCATATGTCCTGTCTGGAGTGCTGTGCAATGAGTGCTGCACTTCAGGATGGCTATACTGCATGGTGATGGGGGTTGAGTGCAGAGGGTAAGGGTCAATGCTGGTTGGTGAACATACAGGTGTTGGAGGCAGCTGCTGGTGGTAAGAACCTGGATGTTGGGGAATGGGGGTTGGAGCTGACATGGGGGCACAAGGGAAAGAGCTTTGGGACAAGGGCTGTGGGTGGGGCAGGGGAGGTAGTGCTCCGCCTGCATGGCTAAGAGTGCCTGGATAGAGTCCGCTTGGCGCTCCAGGATGCTTATCAGCCGCTCCGTGCTTTGCTTCCGGTGCGCTGCATTTTCCTTGCGGATCCTGCTTTCCCTCTTCCTCCACTCCTGTGCTTTTTGATTCTCTGTGAAAGATTGATGCATCACTTCATGCAGCATGTGGTCTTTGCTTTTTCACGGTCTCTTCCGGAGTTTTTGCAGTCTCTCAGCCGGTGATAACACGGACAGCTGAGATCTCAAGGTTGCATCTGTAAAGGCAAAATGCAACACTTAACAGGGGCAGCACTGTTTATACCAGACAGAGTAATGATTCCCCCGCACTTAAAGAGGGCACACACAGTCTACACAATAGCATAATTTTCCTATACCAAAGAGAGCGCACATAACCCACGGGAGCCCTGAAATGGTGAGTAAGGAGGACTGATTGTTTCAGGGCTGTACTGTCCTCTGGGTTTCTGTGCCTTGGGGAGAGCCAACAGCAGCAAGGGGCACATACACTGAACACTATCCCAACATTTTCCACAGGAGTTTATCCTGGAAGCTATCTCGCTGCTGAGGGTGACCTGGGAAGCAAGGGAGGGTCTTCTACTGCAATGCGGCTTCCGCCCTGGCCCCTATGCAGTTTGCCTGTGTGCAGCAATGGTCCCCCCACCCCTCGCGGCACAGTGGCGCGGACACGTTAGCCTGACTGGGACAAGGACCACAGTGGCTCTCCCAATAAACCTGCACAAGCGCATTGCCCACGTTTTGGATGAGACTTTTGAAAAGATTACTGAGGCCGATTACCGCGACATGATAGACCACATCAATGCGCTATTCTGCATGTAGGCATGCATGCAGCCCTAACCCTCCTCTCCCGAAAAATTTCCATCCTGAAAATAAAAGCCGCTTACTGGGAACCTGCTCCTCTGTTTGTCCTCCACCAAGTACCGGCTGCTGCGACTGGCTACCTTCCTCCTGGCTTGAGAAGAGCTCCTGGCTGCATGCCTCCAGGGACTCCGGGGTGTCTCCCTCCACCCCAGTACCCTCAATCTCGCTTTCCTCCTCCTCCTCCTCCCACTCTGAAGTGTCCATGGTGGTCCTTGGAGTGGAGGTGGGGTCAGGTCATGGGGGCAGCACCAGAGCGGTGGTTTCCCTCGCAGGCTTCGCAGTAGGCACTCCGCTGCTCCTTCACTTTAACCTTGCACTGCAGTGCATCCCGGTCATGGCCCCTTTCCATCATGGCCCTTGATATCTGCCCAAAGGTATCGTAATTCCTACAGCTGGAGCGCAGCTGGGACTGGACAGCTTCCTCCCCTCAAACACTGATGAGGTCCAGCAACTCGCCATTGCTCCATGCTGGGGCTCGTTTGGCACATGGAGGCATGGTCACCTGGAAAGATTCAGTGATTGCACTCCACACCTGGCTGAGCAAACAGGAAGGGGATTTTTAAAATTCCCGGGGAATTTAAAGGGCGGGTCTGACGGTTGGTCACCTGACGCCAGGGCAGTAGAGTTTGAACTGATGAGCAGAGTGGCTAGAATAGCCATTCTGGGATCCTGCCAAATACTTCTGGAGGCCAATCAGAGCGCTTTGGGTGGCCACACTGGTGGCGCAGCGCTGCAGCAGCGGTGCTATACTCTTTATTCCTCTCGTGGAGGTGGAGTACAAGCAGCGCTGTAACCGCAGAGATGGACAGAGGACTGTTCTCTCGGGATAGACTTCACCTGAGTAAGGAGGGAAATAGACTTCTAGGATGGAGGCTCGCCTAACTGATTAAGAGAGCTTTAAACTAGGAATTTGGGGGCGATGGTTGGGAGATGTCCAGGTAATCTCACGCCGGAATTTAACATTGAGAGGGAAGAAAACAAAGTCAGAGAGGATACAGCTGTGGGCAGGAGAATGGACATAAGGAGGAAGGGTAGTGTAGATACCAGTCTAATAGGTAGAATATCTGTGTCTAACCGAGTAAAGAATGTCAGTGAAGCCAAACGGCAAAAATTAAGATGTCTGTACACTAATGCAAGGAGCCTAGGTAACAAAATGGAGGAACTAGAGCTACTGGTGCAGGAAGTGAAACCGGATTGTAAGGGTCCGGTGTGGGGGCTCGGCCGTCTCAGGTGCGGCCGGGAGCCAGGCCGCGTCACTCCACGGCCTAAATCCGCAAGTCAGTCTCCGAAGGTCCACGGGCTCAGACCCTCAGGCAGGGGCTGAGCAAAAACAAACAGAGTCAGTAGATTAGGCCCCAAGCCCTCAGGCTGAGCAAACAGAGTCAGTAATTTAAGCCCCCGGCCCTCGGTCAGGGCGAGGCAGCAAACAGCAGTTCTAGCTCAGACCCACAGGCAGGGGCTGAGCACACAGAGTCAGTAATTTAAGCCCCAGGCCCTCAGTCAGGGCGGGGCAGCAAACAGCAGTTCTAGCTCAGACCCTCAGGCAGGGGCTGAGCACACAGCAATAGTTCAGGGCTCAGGTCCTTGGCAGGAGCTGAGCAACCAGCTGGTAGGTCCAGACTTCTCTGTCTGAGCGCTGGGGTGAGGGGGAGACTGCCACCCGTGAGTGGGGTGGCAGGGGGGACACAGGCCCACCCACTCCACTGTGTCCCAGCCCGGGGCCCTAACAGCAGCAATTAGTCTGCTGCTGGGTCGGTGGGGTCCTGACCGCAACACACCGACATTGGCTCAACGTCTGCTGTAGCCAGACTGGGGTCAGCTACTCCCGGGCTACTTTCCATTTCCCCCTCCACGGGTACCTGCTCAGTACCGGTGTCCGGCGCTGGGTCCCACACCATGGGCTCCTCATCATGCTGAGTGTCGTCTAGCTCGGGCTGCTCCTCAGGACGCGGGTCCGGGTTACGGTCAGGTAGCTCCTCAGGGTACCGGGCCCGGGGAAGGCTCGGCCAGTCCTCCTCGGGGTACCGTGCTCGGGGAAGGCTCGGCCAGTCCACTTCAGGATACCGGGCTCGGGGAAGGCTCGGCCAGCCTTCTTCAGGGTACCTGGCTCGGGGCAGGCTCGGTCCAGCAGGAGCTCAGTGAGGAACGTCTGTCCTCTCCGGCCGCCGGGCTGCAACTGAGCGCTGGGCCGGGGCTTTTATACTTCCTGTCCCGCCCCTTGACTTCCGGGGGGCGGGGACAGGCGGCAATGGCTCCGCCCACTGTGGCGGCAGTTCTGGCTCCTCCCTCTCAGGTGCGGCCGGGAGCCAGACCGCCTCACTACACGGATATTATAGGGATAACAGAAACATGGTGGAATAGTAGTCATGACTGGAGTACAGGTGTTGAAGGCTATGTGCTGTTTAGGAAAGACAGAAATAAAGGCAAAGGTGGTGGAGTAGCACTGTAAAGAAATAAGAAGTGATGGAATGGATAAGACAGAGTCTGTCTGGGCAAAAATCACATTGGGAAAGAAAGCTACTAGAACCTCCCCTGAGATAGTGCTTGGGGTGTGCTACAGACCGCCGGGATCTGATTTGGATATGGATAGAGACCTCTTTAATGTTTTTAATGAAGTAAACACTAATGGGAATTGTGTGATCACGGGAGACTTTAACTTCCCAGATATAGACTGGAGGACAAGTGCTAGTAACAATAATAGGGCTCAGATTTTTCTGGATGTGATAGCTGATGGATTTCTTCACCAAATAGTTGAAGAACCAACAAGAGGGGATGCCATTTTAGATTTGGTTTTGGTGAGTAGTGAGGACCTCATAGAAGAAATGGTTGTAGGGGACAACCTTGGTTTGAGTGATCATGAGCTAATTCAGTTCAAACTAGATGGAAGGATAAACAAAAATAGATCTGGGACTAGGGTTTTTTATTTCAAAAGGGCTAACTTTAAAGAATTAAGGAAATTAGTTAGGGAAGTGGATTGGACTGAAGAACTTGTGGATCTAAAGGTGGAGGAGGCCTGGAATTACTTCAAGTCAAAGTTGCAGAAACTATCAGAAGCCTGCATCCCAAGAAAGGGGGAAAAAATCATAGGCAGGAGTTGTAGACCAAGCTGGATGAGCAAGCATCTCAGAGAGGTGATTAAGAAAAAGCAGAAAGCCTACAAGGAGTGGAAGATGAGCAGGATTAGCAAGGAAAGCTACCTTATTGAGGTCAGAACATGTAGGGATGAAGTGAGAAAGGCTAAAAGCCATGTAGAGTTGGACCTTGCAAAGGGAATTAAAACCAATAGTAAAAGGTTCTATAGCCATATAAATAGGACGAAAACAAAGAAAGAAGAAGTGGGACCGCTAAACACTGAGGATGGAATGGAGGTTAAAGATAATCTAGGCATGGTCCAATATCTAAATAAATACTTTGCCTCAGTCTTTAATAAGGCTAATGAGGAGCTTAGGGATAATGGAAGAATGACAAATGGGAATGAGGATATGAAGGTAGATATTACCACATCCGAGGTAGAAGCCAAACTCGAACAGCTTAATGGGACAAAATCAGAGGGCCTAGATAATCTTCATCCAAGAATATTAAAGGAACTGTCATATGAAATTGCAAGCTAATTAGCAAGAATTTTTAATGAATCAGTAAACTCGGGGGTTGTACCGTACGACTGGAGAATTGCTAACATAGTTCCTATTTTTAAGAAAGGGAAAAAAAGTGATCCGGGTAACTATAGGCCTGTTAGTTTGACATCTGTAGTATGTAAGGTCTTGGAAAAAATTTTGAAGGAGAAAGTAGTTAAGGACATTGAGGTCAATGGTAATTGGGACAAAATACAACATGGTTTTACAAAAGGTAGATCGTGCCAAACCAACCTGATCTCCTTCTTTGAGAAGTGTGGCAAGGCACCTTCTCGGTCTCCCCAGCCTCCGCTGCTTTTAGCCCTGGTAAGACAGGCTTGGGTAATCTGGTCCCCCTTGGGACACAGGGGAAGTCTGTTCCTTTCCTCCACCAGTCCTTTTTGGAGTATATGTCTCCCTTGTGGGAGAGAATACTGCCTCTCCTACTGGTGAGGCTCACTGTCTTGCTGCTCCTACCCTCCTGGCAGCAGGGCTCCTTCTCTCCCCCTCTCCTTCCTCCCAGGGGAGGGTATAAAAAGGTCTCAGGCAGCCCTTAGTTGGAATCAGCTGATCCTAATCAACTTCAGGTACCTCCCTCTCAGCTGATTCTAATTGATACCTTGGCAACTCCTCAGCTGAACCTGATTGACCCATAGTTACCCCCCAGTTGATAGGGAGGAGGGGCCTTTTAACCCTCTGAGACTGGTTTCTACCCCTCCCTTGTAGCTGTCTGTCCTGAGTTTATCACAGAAGGCAACAGATTTTTTAGACAAAGGAAATGCAGTGGATCTAATTTACCTCGATTTCAGGAAGGCATTTGACACGGTTCCACATGGGGAATTATTAGCTAAATTGGAAAAGATGGGGATCAATATGAAAACTGAAAGGTGGATAAGGAACTGGTTAAAGGGGAGACTACAACGGGTCATACTGAAAGGTGAACTGTCAGGCTGGAAGGAGGTTACTAGTGGAGTTCCTCAGGGATCAGTTTTGGGACCAATCTTATTTAACCTTTTTATTACTGACATTGGCACAAAAAGTGGGAATGTGCTAATAAAGTTTGCGGATGACACAAAGCTGGGAGGTATTGCTAATACAGAGAAGGACCGGGATATCATACAGGAAGATCTGGATGACCTTGTAAACTGGAGTAATAGTAATAGGATGAAATTTAATAGTGAAATGTGCAAGGTCATGCATTTAGGGGTTAATAACAAGAATTTTAGTTATAAATTAGGGACGCATCAATTGGAAGTAACGGAGGAGGAGAAGGACCTCGGAGTATTGGTTGATCACACGATGACTATGAGCCACCAATGTGGTATGGCCATTAAAAAAGCTAATGCAGTTTTAGGATGCATCAGGCGAGGTATTTCCAGCAAAGATAAGGAGGTGTTAGTACTGTTATATAAGGCACTGGTGAGACCTCATCTGGAATACTGTGTGCAGTTCTGGTTTCCCATGTTTAAGAAGGATGAATTCAAACTGCAACAGGTTCAGACATGGGCTACTAGGATGATCCGAGGAATGGAAAACCTATCTTATGAAAGGAGACTCAAAGAGCTTGGCTTGTTTAGCCTAACCAAAAGAAGGTTGAGGGGGGATATGATTGCTCTTTATAAATATATCAGAGGGATTAATATTAGGGAGGGAGAGGAATTATTTAAACTTAGTGTGGACACAAGAACAAATGGATGTAAACTGGACACTAGGAAGTTTAGACTTGAAATTAGACGAAGGTTTCTAACCATTAGAGGAGTGAAGTTCTGGAACAGCCTTCCAAGGGAAGTAGTGGGGGCAAAAGACATATCTGGCTTTAAGACTAAGCTTGATAAATGTATGGAGGGGATGGTATGATGGGATAGCCTAATTTTGGCAATTAATTTGGCAATTGATCTTTGATAATCAGCAGGTAAGTATGCCCAGTGGTCTGTGATGGGATGTTAGATGGGATGGGATCTGAGTTACTACAGAGAATTCTTTCCTGGGTGCTGGCTGGTGAGTCTTGCCCACATGCTCAGGGTTTAACTGATCGCCATATTTGGGGTCAGGAAGGAATTTTCCTCCAGGGCAGATTGGCAGAGGGCCTGGAGGTTTTTCGCCTTCCTCTGCAGCATGGGGCATGGGTCACTTGCTGAAGGATTCTCTGCAGCTTGAGGTCTTCAAACCACAATTTGAGGACTTCAATAACTCAGACATAGGTTAGGGGTTTGTTATAGAAGTGGATGGATGAGATTCTGTGGCCTGCATTGTGCAGGAGGTCAGACTAGATGATCATAATTGTCCCTTCTAATCTTAAAGTCTATGAGTCTATGTGCCTTGCCAGTGTGGACGGGGAGTGAGTTACAGCGCTATAAAGCCACCACCAGCGCTGTAACTCTCAAGTGTAGCCAATGCCTAAGGTGCCACAAGTGCTCCTGTTCTTTTTTAAAAAAGCAAACAGAATGTTGGGAATCATTGACTGCCGCTGCACATTGAGTGGATGTTTTCAGAGAACTATCCACAATGACTCCAAGATCTCTTCCTTGAGTGTTAACAGCTAATTCAGACTCCGTCATTTTGTATGTATAGTTGAGATTGTTTTCCAAAGTGCATTACTTTGCATTTATCAACATTGAATTTCATCTGCCATTTTTGTTACCCAGTCACTCAATTTTGTGAGATTCCTTTGTAACTCTTCACAGTCTGCCTGGGACTTAACTATCTTGAATAGTTTTGTATCATCTGCAAATTTTGCCACCTCACTATTTACCCATTTTTGCAGATCATTTATGAGTATGTTGAACAGTAATGGTCCCAGTACAGATGCCTGGGGGACACTACTATTTACCTCTCCATTCTGAAAACTGACCATTTATTCCTACCCTTTGTTTCCTATCTTTTAACCAGTTACTGATCCATGAGAGGACTTCCCTCTTATCCCATGATGGCTTACTTTTCAAAAGTCAATTTAAATTAAATACATTTTTTTTAAATTTATATATTTTTAGATATCTAGACCTGTTATATGTTTTGGTGTAACTTGCATTATCCTTATGTTAAATTTGCATTATCCTAACAAAATATTTACTTTATTCATATCTCTTTTATATATTTCATCGGTCCGGACATAAATTCGAGAATCCCCCCCCCTTATTTCAAGTCCTGGGGAAACCACTGGTGTGATATGTGATGAGTTCAGAAGCTGGGAACAGCATGGTTTTTGGGGCAGGGAGTTTGTTTATAAACAAAGACAAGGTGATAAAGATAACAAAAGACTTATCATTACAGTAAATTAAGGATCCTTAGATGATCCTGAAAGTACTGCCACACATTTCAGTTAAAAGATAGCAAACAAAGAGTAGGAATAAAAGGTGAGAATGGAAAGAGGTAAATAGTGGTGTCCCTCAAGGGTTTGTACTGGGACCATTAAATGATCTGGAAAAAGGATAACAGTGAGGTGGTAAAATTTGCAAATGATACAAAATTACTCAAGATAGTTAAGTCCAAAACAGACTGCAAAGAGTTACATAGGGATCTCACAAAACTGGGTGACTGGGCAACACAATGGCAGAAGAAATTCAATGTTAATAAATGCAAAGTAATGCACTTTGCAAAATATAATCCCAACTATACATACAAAATGATGGGGTCTAAATTAGCTGAACCCATCAAGAAAGAGATCTTGGAGTCATTGTGAATAGTTCTCTGACAATATCTGCTCAATGTGCAGTGGCAATTAAAAAAGCTAACAGAATATTGGGAATCATTAGGAAAGGGATAGATAAGAAGAGAAAATTATCATATTGCCTCTATATAAATCCATGGTACGCCAACATATTGAATAGTTCATGCAGATTTGGTCACCCCATCTCAAAAAAGATATATTGGATTTGGAAAAGATACAGAGAAGGGTGATAGAAATGATTAGGGGTATAGAACACCTTCAGTATGAGCAGAGATTAAAAAGACTGTGACTTTTCAGCTAGGAAAATAGATGACCAAAGGGGGATATGATAGAGGACTATAAAATCATGAGTGGTGTGGAAAAATTGAATAAGGAAATGCTATTTACTCCTTCACATAACAAAGAACTAGGGGTCACCAAATGAAATTAATAGGCAGCAGATTTAAAAATATATATATTTCTTCATAGTCAACATGTGGAACTCCTTGCCAGGGGATATTGTGAAGGCCAAAACTATAACATGGTTCCAATAAGAACTAAATAAGTTCACGGAGGATAGGTCCAGCAATGGCTATTAGCCAGATCCAACACCATGTTCTGCATGTCCCTCACCTCTGTTTGCCAGAAGCTGGGAGTTGGCAACAGGGAAACTTGATCATTGCCTGTTCTGTTCATTCCCTCTGAAGCACCTGGCATTGGCCACCATTGGAAGACAGGATACTGGACTAGATGGACCAATGGTCTTATGCAGTATGGCCATTCTGAGGTTCTTACATAGAACCCAGGTGTATCTGCTCCCCACTGTAACCCACTAGCCCCTGCTCTGCTCCAAGAGCTGGGATAGAACCTAGGAGTCCTGATGAGGTCTCTCTCTGCACAGAGTTAGTAATAAAGTAAGTATATACATTAAATTTTAAACCTAACCAGTATCCCTGAAGTGACTTGCCACAAGATGTCAGAACATGTTATTAGAGCTGATTGGGTCTAATATTTATTTAATTTTCTTTCTTTTATAAAGGAATTAGGTACAGGACTCCTGTCAGCTAATTACTAAATTATCTGCCAAAAACTAGAGTTTTCAAGTGCCTAACTAGCCCCAGAAATCACAGTTAAAGTTGCCCCCCCACCAAAATCTGAAATGGTGCCCCTGTCCCAGTGATCCACCAATGCTTGCATAGCCACAAAAAAGTAGCCTTTCCATTGACATATGCTACGTGCCTGTGACAGGGTGCTAAGAAAAAAACTGCTTAGCCAACCCTCTGTCACTCCAGCTCCAATTAAGGGAGGTGAATTGGAGCTGGGTAGACAACCTGGCCCTGATTGGGGAAGCTTGAACAGCTGCTGCCACATCAGGCTGGGGCTGGATAAGAGCCTGAGGGGAAGGAGCTGGAAAGAGGAAAGCTGCAGTAGAGGAAAGGCAGTGAGGGGAAGCAGAGAGAGATAGCTTGCCCTTTCTCTCCTGCTGGTGGACTGCAAGAAGGGGACTACTTGTATTGTGGAAAGGTGTAGGGAGCACAGCCTGTAAATAAAAGCATCAGGTGGGCACTGCACCAAAAGATCTCTGTGTGACTTTCTCAGCCCAGTGGCGGCAGGAGCCAGGAGGGCCCTGCAGGGAAGCTGTTACAGTGCCAAGTAGGGATATGCCTGCCATCTATCACTCCACTGCAATTCAGGTACCCCACTGTTTCCAATCATATAATCATAGGACTGGAAGGGACCTTGAGAGCCCATCTAGTCCAGTTCCCAGCACTCATGGCAGGACTAAGGCCTTGTCTACACTAGCAAGTTTCTGCGTAGTAAAGCAGCTTTCTGCCCTGTAACTCCCAAGGGGTACACAATGCCAAGCCAGAAACTGCGCAATTGTAGCACTCTAAAAAAACCATCCCGACGAGAGGTGTAGCGCTTTCTGAGCCGTGATTGGCCTCCGGGAGGTGTCCCACAATGCCTGTTCTCACCTCTCTGATAATTGGTTTGAACTCTACTGCCCTGCCCTCAGGTGACCAACCGTCAGCCCCACCCCATACATTCCTCTGCAAATTTGAAAGTCTCCTTCCTATTTGCTCAGTGTTGCGTGCAGTGGTCTCAGAGCATCTTTCCAGGTGGCCATGCCTGCTCCATGCAGCAGGCGATTCCCCGCTTGGAGCAATGCCAAGCTGTTGGATTTCACTGGCATTTGGGGAGAGGAGGCTGTGCAGTCCCAGCTGCGCTCCAGCCATAGGAATTATGATACCTACAGACAGATTTCACGATGCATGATAGAAAAGGACCATGACCAGGACACATTGCAGTGTAAGGTAAAAGTGAAGGAGCTGTGGAACACCTACCACAAGGTGTAGGAGGCAAACCGCCGCTCCGGTGCTGCTCCCATGAGCTGCCGGTTCTACAAAGAGCTGCACACGATACTCGGTGGCGACCCCACCTCCACTGCAAAGGCCCCTGTGGATACTTTGTTGCCAATCGAGAGTGGACTGAGCCAAGAGGAGGAAATCTTGGACGAAGAGGGAGAGGGGGACCCAGAGGCAGAGGATGATTCGGAGGCCAGAGATGCAGGCAGTCAGAAGCTCTTTTCTACCCCAGAGGAGCCCAGCCAGTCACAGCAGTAGGATCTTGGCGAAGCGCAAACAAGAGAGGAGGCCCTTGGTAAGTGGATCTGATTTGGGGAATTGCTGAAGCGAGTTGTTGGGGGCAGGAGGGTTGCAGAAAGCAGGCTTGTCTCTCAACGCATGCCTAGTCTGAGTGGTGGAATAGGCTGTTGATAGACTCCCTCCCTTCACGGGAATCTCCCTCAGAGATCTCCAGGAAACTCTCGTGGAGATACTGGGCAAACCCCTGCCACAGGTTCCTCAGCAGAGCTGCTTTATTTCTTGCCCCATTAACGGTAACTTTCCTGCACTACTTTGCCTTTAAGGGGTGGGAGACCATTGCTACACATAGGCGAGCCGCATAGGGGCCAGAGAGAAAGCCGCAGGCTTGGAGAAGACCCTCCCTTGATTCCTTGCTCACCCTCAGCAGCGCGATATCTTCCATAATGATCACCTCCTGTGGAAAGTGTGGGGAAAGGAATGATTATCAGCCCCCTCCCCACCCCCAGTGCTGGCTCTCGCCAAGATCCATGTGGCCAGTGTACAGCAGGGTCCAGGAAGAATGATTTACCCTGCCCCTGCGTCTACTCACAATTTTGGGGGTCTTGTGTGCTTTCCTGGGGTCAGCCAGTTAGTGACAGGTATGTGAGTACTGGCTGTGTTTTAAAGCACTGAAACTGTGTTGTCTATGTTGCAAACAATACTGCTTCTGTAAAATGTTGCATTTAAACTTCATAGAGATGACCTTGGGAGCCCAGCCTCCCTCTTTGTTGTCAGCAGAACATCTGCGCAGAATTAGAAAGCGGCCAAGAAGAACTAAGGAGGACTTTCTCTGTGAGGTTATGATGCACTCAGCTGCCGAGAAACAGGAATTGAAGGAGTGGCAGGACAGCAAGAAGAGGGACCGAAAGGAGAACGCAGCACACCAGAGAGAAGCCACGGAGCGGCTCTTAAACATTATGGAGCACTAAGTGGACACGCTCCAGGCGATGCTAGCTCTTCAAACTGAGCAGCTCCGTGCCTGCCCTCCCCTGCAGCCACTGTCACAAAACTCTTTCCCGTGCGCCCCACACACACTGCCAACACACTGTTATCAACCTCCTGGCTCCACTCTCTACCTGCAGCATTCCACTCCTCCCTCCTCACAGTCCAGCACTGTGGACTCCCACTACCCATTGCACTCAACATCCATCCCCCTCTCTTCATTTTGGCCATGCTGAAGTATAGCACGCGGGGCATTGTACTCCAAAGAAGAAAGTTGGGTATGATCCCTGGACATACATAAATCTGTAGCCATCCCAGGACCCCTCCTCCTCTTGAGACCTTCCCATTCCCCATCCCCCTCCCTGCTTATGAATTTTTTTGTTTGACTCTCTCCTCCAGTTGTTGTCCTTTTTAATAAAATAATTGTGTTTGTTTGAAAGCAATCGTTATTCTATTAAGTGAAAGCAAAAAGAGCACTGCAAAGCAACATACAATCATATTAAGGCCCCTTCTTGCATCATGTGCACCAATCACCTCCTAGCATTACAAGCGCTGCAATCCCGAGCATAGCAACAAATATTAGTGTCTTTCAGCTTCAAATTGTTGCCGCAAGGCATCCCTGATTTTTATGGTCCCGTGCTGTGCCCCTCTAATAGTCCTGGTCTCTGGCTGTTCAAACTCAGCCTCTAGGCACCGAGCCTCTGCAGTCCAACCCTGAGTGAGGCTTTTACCCTTCCCGTTACAAATATTATGAAGCGTACAGCATGCGGCTATAAGCATAGGAATACTGTCATTGGCCATGTCCAGCTTCCCATACAGGCATCGCCAGTGGGCTTTTAAACGGCTAAATACACACTCAACAGTCATTCTGCATTTGCTCAGTTTGTTGTTGAACTGCTCCTTGCTGCTGTCAAGTTGTCCCGTGTATGGTTCTTACGCCATGGCATTAAGGGGTAGGTGCAGTTTCCCAGGATCACAATGGGCATTTCAACTTCCCCTGCAGTGATCTTCTGTTCCAGGAAGAGAGTCCTTGCTTGCAACTTCTCAAACAGGCCAATGTTCCGAAAGATGCGTGTATCATGCACCTTTCCAGACCAGCCTGCGTTAATGTCTGTGAAACCCCCACGGTGATCCACAAGCACCTGGAGAACCACTGAGAAATATCCCTTGCGATTAATGTACTCTGTGGCTAGATGGTTGGTGCCAGAATTGGAATGTGCATGCCATCTATCGCCCCTCCACAGTTAGGGAAACCCATTTGTGCAAAGCCATCCACAAGGTCACGCACATTGCCCAGAGTCATGGTCTTTCGGAGCAAGATGTGATTAATGGCCCTGCACATTTCCATCAACATGACTCCAACGTTCGACTTTCCCACTCTGAACTGGTTAGCAACCGATCGGTAGCAGCCTGGAGTAGCCAGCTTCCACAGCGCAATCGCCACATGCTTCTCCAATGACAGGGCACCTCTCATTCTTGTGTCCTTGTGCCGCAGGGCTGGGGTGAGCTCATCACACAGTCCCATGAATGTGGCTTTCCTCATGCGAAAGTTCTGCAGCCACTGCTTGTCATCCCAGACGTACATCACAACGTAATCCCACCACTAAGTGTTTGTTTTCCGAGCCCAAACGCAGAGTTCCACTGTGGTCAGCACCTCCATGAATGCCACAAGCAATCTTGTGTCATAGCTACTACGCATGGCGAGATCAATGTCACACTCCTCTTGCCTTTGTAGTTTAAGGAATAACTCCACTGCCACTCCTGACATGTCAGTCAGAGCAAGCAGCGTTCTGGTCAACAGTTTGGGATCCTTCCTGCAGCCTGAAAGAGGCAGGGCACGCAGTACATAGACTGTTGAAAGATGGCACCAAATGCGGACAGAAGCACAGGGATTGCTGGTGTTAGGCCTGAATAAGGATATTGCAGACAAAACAGGTATGCCAACCTGACTGAAGTCAGGCTAACAGAGGTTTCTGGGTAATCCCAGAGTGGAAAAATACTGCGAAGCAGCATTGTCTCACAAAACCCTGGGAAAGAGTGAGATAAGTGAGGGGCTGGTACCAGCTGTGTTGTGTTAGGAACAGTGTTTGAAGAACTGATAAGAAACACAAGCATCCCACAGTTCTGACTCTAACTCCCTGGTTTAGTGTTTGGTGTGTTTTTAACTCCCTTACATTCCTAACTTTTGGCGCTTGTTAAAATATTAACAATTTAATGCTGTAGAGACTAGGCATGCGTATATATTAAAAGGTGTCTAATTTGTAGTTGTTAGACAAAGGGGGGTGGATTCCTCAAGTGAATGATCTATGACGTAATAAAACTGTCTATATAGGCTAATACTAAGCTGTAAAGGGGGGGCTGGTTCTCTCTGGAGCCGAGCTGCTCTCTATTGATGCGTGCACTTGTCAATAAAGAGCTTTTGATCGGACCTTGCTGGTGTTGCCTGTCTCTCTGCGGTCAGACAACGAACTTCGCTGTCAGGGTTAGAGTCCCTGACACTGGGATGCAAAGCAATGCATCACAGGGCATTGGGACTGGACCCAGGATGCCCCACGACCCCCTCCGCCTTCCCAGAAGTCTTAGCGGCAAAAGAAAAAAGTGTGAGATAGTTGCCCAGAGTGCAACGCTCTGAATAGCACAAGTGTGAACACGCTATTGCACAGGCAGCTTTCAGTGTGAACATACAACAGCGGTTTTCCTTCTGCACTCTCTGAGCAGCGCTGCCCTCTGTAACTGCCGGTGCTGTAACCTTGCCAGTGTAGACGTGCCCTAAGTATTATCTAGCCTATTCACTATGCCCTGCACTTTGCTAAGTCACAATCCTGTGACTGTGGCCCTGCACACTTGTATAATAAAATCCTGCACTGTGCATTTTTCACCTCCAAAATGATTTCCCACTGACCAGTAGCAATACAAAGTTGCAAGCTTACAGAGTGAGATGGCCACTCACTTGTCCACTGTTAGTGCAGCTCTCTTTCTGATGTCCCTGCACTGAAAGAGCCAGGATGAGCTTGGTGTACAGATCCAGGAATGTGACCTGTTGCATCTGAAAGTGCAGCCACTGCTAGTTGTCCCAAGCCTGCATTACAATGCGATCTCACCAATCAGCAGGGCCGGCTCCAGGCACCAGCAGAGCAAGCAGGTGCCTGGGGCGGCCAATGGAAAGGTGCAGCACGTTTGGCTCTTCGATAGCAATTCGGCGGTGGGTCTCTCAGTCCCTCTCGGTTGGAAGGACCTTCCTCCAAATTCCTGACAAAGAATGAAGCAGCGGCGGTAGAGCTGCTGCCGAAGTGCTGCCGATCACATTTATTTTATTTTATTTTATTTTGCCACTTGGAGCGGCAAAAACGCTGGAGTCAGCCCTGCCAGTCAATACGTGTTTCCATGGCTCCACAAGCACCAACAGCCTTGAAACATAGGCGCTGACTTCCCCTCTTTGCCATGGGTGCTTGACCCCCCTCTCGGCCCCCAGCCCCACCCCCACTCCACCCCTTCCATGAGGCCCTTCCCCAGCCCCGCCTCTTCCCCACCATTCCCCCTTCTCTGAAGTCCACACCCCAACTCCCCCTCCCTGCCCCTATTCCAACTCCCTCCCCGGCCCTGCCTCTTCCTCATCTCCACCCGAGCACACCATGTTGCCGCTTCTCCCGTGTCCCCAAGCGTGCTGTTTGGCAGTGGCTGGGTGGGAAACGCTGGGAGGTAGGCGGAGGAGTGGGGATGCGGCACGCTCGCGCAGAGGGGAGGGCAGGGAGATGCTGCTGGTGGGTGCAGAACACCCACCAATTTTTCCCTGTGGGTGCTCCAGAGCTGGAGCACCCTCAGAGTCAGCGCCTATGCCTTGAACTGGCTTTTGCTATATCCCACAGTAGCAATCTCTCCTCCACAAACTAATCATGTCCCACCACTGCTGCAATTTTTCTTAGAGCTCTGTAAATACGGGAGCATCATTCAGTCTATATTTGCACCACTCATGACAACAGTGCACATTATTTGGGCCCCATGCTCTGTTAGAGATGGTGGACAGTGAGAAACCAGCTCGGGGGATTTGGCAGGCGTGCAAATCATGAGCCACGGCTAATGCCACAGGATGCAAAAGGTTGTATGAGGAAAACTTGAGCAGCTGCTCCCAGTCACTCCTGCAGGACACCTCTCTGCCCCCCCCGCATTGCCAAAGACAGCGAGTGCGCGACACCGGACCGCGGCCTGCCCGAGGCATGGACACACACCGCTCAGGCAAGCCCAGCGGCGCGATACTGACCGCGGCTGGGACACGTCGACTCACGTGCCTCGGCCGTTTGCACGTAGCCATGGCCCCGCCCTAGGACCCCCAGCGGTGCCAGCGGCAGGGCTGCAGGCCGGGGGCTCTAGGCCGCACAGCCCCCAACCTCCCAGCCTGCGCGCGCACCCCGCGCCCTTCCAGGGTCCGCGCCTGTTGGCTCCGCCCCGCCCCGCAGGACACTGACTAGGACGTCACCCGGCGGAGCCGGCCCCTTCCGTCGCGGGCCGTTGTGCGACTCTCCCTGCGCGCGCCGCTGGTTGGCCGGGCCGGCCCCTCCCCCTGCGCGCGCCGCTGTAAGGCTGGGCCGCGGCGCCTCCCCCTTAGTCCGCTCCAAGGGCAGGCGGGTAATGGCGGCGGCGGTGCGCGGAGGCCTGCGCGCGGCCTTGGTGATGCAGCAGCGGGGATGGAGCTCGAGCTCGGGCTCGGGATCCGACCAGGTACCGCTGGGCCCGGGGGCTCCCCTCGGAGGCTGTGTCCCTGCAGCTGAGGGGGGTGCCGGAGGGGACACAGCGCCGGGGGAGGGAGGCAGGCAGGGGGGAGGGCCGGGGGTTTCCCTCATGTCTGTGTCTCTCCCTCTCTCTGCAGCTGGGCGAGCTGGGGAGCGGGGCTGGGAAGGGCGGCGGCGGCGGCGGCTCGATCCGTGAGGCCGGAGGGGCCTTTGGGAAGAGGCAGGCGGCCCTCGAGGAGCGATACTTCAGGTGAGTCTTTCCGCCCGGACGCCTGGGTTCTGTTCCTAGCTCTGCTGCCGCCTACCCACGTGTTCCTTGGTTAACTAAACCAGGGATAAGCGTGGCTGCCCCCGCCCCTGGGTCCTGCCCCGCTACTGTCTGTGTAACCTTGGGACACCCTGATTCCCTGGCTGGGGACATTAGCAGAGCAGCTGAACCTTCGGGGAGGCTGCCCGTGTAACGAGGTCATAGGCTTGCTGCTCTTAGGCTCTATCTTCTGGGTCTGGCTTCTGTACCTTCAGCTGCTAGGCTTTTCAAGCCAGTTGCAGTCATTCCCCATGTAGTGATAGTCCTGTCAACTCAACAGCTGATTAGCTGTGAGAATCCTCTCTAGCTAAATGCTGCATTTGCTCAGGTATTGGCAATCTATTAAAGAATAAGAGAAGAGTCTAGTTGCAACCATGAGATGGGGGGCAGGCAATATCCCAGCTGAGACATCAAATCCTCCTAGATGTTAACAAAAATCAATAACTGAGATTACCTTCTGTTAGATCTGTCTAGTAGTATCCAAGCACCTTATGTAGTGACCTGCATGTGTTGCAGACCCTACCCTCTCACCCATTACAACCTGATTTCTCTTTGTAAAATTCAACTAAGACCTGGTAAACTCTAGCCTCTTCTTTTTGAGCCACTGCTGCTAGATAGGGTCAGGTTTGGTAAATGTTAACAGCGGAGCAGTTCTGATTGTTATCCTGGGAGGGTGCCATACCTGCTTGATAGGGATTGTCAGTGTAGCTGAGCGCCCTAGCCTTCATGTCCAGTGGTGTCAATCAATCTATAGAGACTTGTGTTTCTATCTAGATGGAAACACTGTCTGCAGTTGTCCTGAAATGAAAGTGGTCCAATTAGCTATTTAAGCTTTGAAACCATTCTGTGCCTAGGAAGTACTTGGGGGGCGGGGTTTGACTTTGGCTTCCTTTAAGTAGGCTGTCCATCTCAAACTCTCAAATAACTTGGTTTGTCTGAATTGGTGATGTGCACTGTGCAGGGACAAGGAGAGGGAACAGCTGGCCTCTTTGAGGGAACATCATGAAGAAGAAATCGATCATCACAAGAAAGAAATACAGCGGCTGCAGAAAGAAATCGAACGCCATAAGAACAAGATCAAGAAACTTAAAGATGATGATGATTAAGCTGCTGTTGGTTGGTTTTTTTCATGTACAGTCTGAGTCTCATTGTAATCATTGCATTGAAGACTGTATGCTTTAGCCAACATAATCTAAATTTTCTCTGTTAGAGGACATACTACAAAAGTCAAATAAAAATCAGTCTCCTGTTCTGTTTTAGTGATGGTCTTATTTTAATAACATTTTTCTTTTTCAACTAAACTCTTGTTGGAGTTTCATATAGGAGCTCTTCATTCTAGAGTTTAAATGTTTTTTACACTTTTCTGTAGATGTGATCTAAATAAATCAAACTTAAGGTAACTAGAGCATCAGCTGAACCCCCACATGAGGTTATGGGCTGGAGAGTTATCAGCTAAATAATAATCATTTGGGAACTGGTCCTGCTTTGAGCAGGGGGTTGGACTAGATGCCCTCCTGAGGTCCCTTCCAATCCTGATATTCTATGAAAACCTAATACCAATGTTACTCAGTGTTGTACCTCCTTTTGTTGACCAATTTAAACTTGTTTCACTGCCTCAAACAAGCCTGCACCCTACTTTAAGGGAGATGTAACAGATAGGTGAAATAAAGTTGGGGTTGTAAGGAGTTTTTAATCAATGTGCAATTTATTATACACATTGTTAAAAAAACAACCCACCCCACGTACAGTTGAGTATTACTGGTTATGGAAAGTTAACCTGTTCGATCACATGTTGTGCTAATTTCCTTAGGTTAAATCTTTTGAATAAGGGAATGTTCTAACAATCAATTACTGGTTCTCAGTTTTTCAGCCTTTCTGAGTGAGTGTGTAAGTCCCCTTTCAAAGGGTGGGTTATGTTGGGCTTGACGTTTTACTGTTAGTGGTTCTATTTTGATGGTCAACAGACTTTTCTCCACATCTCAAATACCAGCCAACAACCTACTCAGCTAGTATGTAGCTTTCTGCAAGTAGGATGTGATGGGTTTGGTCACAGAGACCCCCTTGGGACTGTCACCTGATAGGCTCAGAGATAATCTCAGCACTTTTTTTGCCAGTTTGGGACTTAAGAACCCTGTCTTGTTTTGCAACAGACTGGCATGTCTGGCAACACAGATCCAGGGTCTGAACCATGCTCCCAAAACTGCAGACTTAACTCCTGTCTCCAGCACCCAGACACCCAGTTCCCAATAGGATCCAAACCCCAAATAAATCCATTTCACTCTGTATAAAGTTTATACAGGGTAAACTCAAATTGTCTGCCCTCTATCACTGAGAGAGGCACAGCTGTTTGCTCCCCCAGCTATTAATCACTTAATGTGGGTTAATTAATAAAAACAAGGCTTTGGAGCAGTGGAGCTGCAGGTTTTTGCCCAGAGCTAAAACACAGAAAATCTTGACTGCTCCAGCTTTTTTTTTCCCTTCATTTTCAATCCAAAGTGAATGATATTTAGCAAGAAAGTCCTAAAGGTGCCAAAAAGATTCAGATTGTATAAAAATTGACATCAACATTTACTTTACCACTTTACATAATCTGTCACAGTTATTCTCACTTTGGCCGAAATCAAGATTTAATGTACAGATTCAAAATTGTTTGGCAATATTCTTTATTAAAGAATCAGATAATTATCAGACATCCGGGAACACTGTAGACTGCTCCCACCCTTGTGCCAAGGTTAAGCGAATATGTAATCACATGGATTAGTATGTGTTGATACTTCTTTTGTAAGGGTTGATCAACGAGACGTGCTGCGATTATGGAAAAGTGTAACGCAAGACACAACATTTAATATATCACAAACCGGTATATTGCAAAAAAAAGTTTTTGTTTATTACAATATTAAGATACTGCAAGAGAGATTAACCACTTAAGCTTATTTCTCACACAGGCTCCAGTTACCGGTACATTTGTACATGCTTCCGTATCGTTCCGTATCCGTAAGTTCTGGTGGACTTATTTTATGTCATTTGTTCAATGGTCTTTTGGTATTGTTTGTAATTTAAAATTTACTGAAAAAGTCACGTGTAGCAGGCATATAAATATACAGTAAACATTTTTTGGCATAAATTAGGAGTGATTTTTGTGATATATCCAGAGTGATTGGAAAATGTCCAACACACCTTTGAGCGTGAATCCTTAGGTCATTTTAAGAAAAAACATTTCTGTGAACACATCCTAAAATTCTTCCTAAGGGAGCTACAGTCCCTTTAAGGAGGTGATAAGTTAATTTCTGCTATCTCAAACGCTTTAATATAACGTAATGAAATTGTCTATTTTAGTGTTAGTATGTGCTACCATATTACATTATCCAAAATTATTTAAACCATAGGTGTCCCGAACTGGCGGTTGGTCATTTTTATTTCATATTTCAAGGAAGGCTTGTCATCGTCTGCCCCTGGCTATGAGCAGTAATATTATTTTCCATAATAAGCTGTTAATTTTTGGTTATTATTGTGTTTAAAATTTATGGTTCCAAAGTTGAAAAGTAATAAGTAAAATTGCTTGTATCATTCTAAGCAGATTAAAAATTTTAAACAGGTTTCTCAGAAAGGGTTAATTATACAAAATAAACTAAGAGTACCATTTTAATGCATGTTTTAGCATGAAATCATATTCCAGGGTTGTATCTGTTAAAAAGTCAAAGACTTAAAAAATATTAAATAAAATTGGCCCAGTCCCTCCAGTTGACGACACCTGTGGTTGAAATAATTTTTTTTGGAATGATGTTGTATGATAGAACATTGGAAAGAAACGTTATCAGGAAAACGGATTCAAATTGCAAGCACAGTCCTTTTAGTAAAGAGCAAGTTTTCAGAAATATGTTTTTATGTGCTCTATACAAGATAGAATCTGTTATGTGCTCTATATCTTGTATAGAGCACATAAAAACATATTTCTGAAAACTTGCTCTTTACTAAAAGGACTGTGCTTGCAATTTGAATCTGCTTTCCCCTTAACGTTTATTTCCAACCTTGTAATGTGTAGCCTCCTTACTTCCCAACAATTAATGTTTGTAGAACAGCGATAGCACGTGCTAATGCTACAGCACATACCAAATTTAATTGATATCTATATTAAAGCATTTTTGAGATATTAATTAAAATCTTGGAAAATATTTTGAATATTTTTACTGCAACGTTTCATAAGAAACTAACTTGCAATTTATAAAAAATTTATATTATGTATATTAAAATATACTTTAATAATTTGTGTAAAAAGAAAATGCGATCATTTTTGTCCAGCAGCAAAGAGTCCTGTGGCACCTTATAGACTAACAGACGTATTGGAGCATGAGCTTTCGTGGGTGAATGACAAAGTGGGTGTTCACCCACGAAAGCTCATGCTCCAATACGTCTGTTAGTCTATAAGGTGCCACAGGACTCTTAGTCTGGATCTGTAAAAGCAGCAAATGCAGCTGCTACTCTGATTTTTATTTATTTATTTATTTTTTTTTGTCCAGAAAATCCAAAATAAATTCAGAGTACCTTAAGTGGTTAAGATATCACAAGCAGGTACATTTAAAAAAAAAAGTTATGCTTTTGTACATTTCTTATTATGATCTTCAAAAAGCAACATTTGGATGCAGTAGCAGGACAAGAAGATTTGGCCTTGGCTTCAACAAAAAAATTAAATCTGTGCCCTATTATTGATCTCAACGACGTCTTTACTTTTGAATTTGAAAAACCCAAATTTGGGCTTTGGGGAAAATCAAATAAGAAATTGGCAATGTGCAAGGTGGGAAAGGAAGTGAATGGCAAGCTCAAACCATGTAGCTTCAAGACAAGTGAAGCAAGTGCCGTGAAAAGTTTCAACTTTTGGCGGCATGTAAAATGTAACCATCCTGAAAACTATGCAGCTCTGGTTACAAAAAAGGACCAAGAAGATGAGGCAAAACAGAAAGCTGACGCAGAGCTTCATCTGAAAAGAAACCCAAAATTGAGGAAACCAACTTGACTCATATTTGAAGTCCTCAAAGGTTACAGTCACTATGGATGCGAATATTTTCCGTGAAGGGCTGATGGAAATTGTTTGCTTGAGTTCAACACTGCTCACTACTTTCAGGCTAAAGAACAAAGGATTCCAAAAAATTGCAGGTGAAATGGGTCAGTAGCTTGGCATTATGACAGGGCACGATGCGGTTCGTCATTTAGTTGTCAGCTCAGCTGAGTCTGGTCACGAAGAACTCAAGAAAGCTTTGGAGCAAAAATTGTGCTACCTGAAAATGGATGCGGCAACCCGTGGAAACAGAAATTTCCTTGCAATCAATGCTCATTACTACAAAGAAGGAAAAGATAAAGTGGTGGTAAAAACCTTGGACATAATCAACACTGAAGGGCATCACAATTCTTCATACGTGAAGAGTCAAGTAAAAGCTATTTTAGAAAAAATTGGGATCAGTGAAATGCAAGTGCTGAGCATCTGCGTTAACAATGCAGCAAACACGACGTGTGCCGTCAAAAATTTCAGCAAGGACAATGAAACCATTTCTGCCTCTGAGAACAGGGATGTGGACAGAACTTAAGCTATTTTGCTTGATGAAGGAACTAAAGGAATGGATGAAATCGAACTCACCGTGGATGCTGCTGCGCAATGGGTTAATGACCCTAGCCTCATACTTCCAACATGGCTTCATGAGAACGACTCAGAAGCTCAACTGATGAGGTGTAGTATTAACACTCTTCGGTTGGCAATCTGGGATGGACTGAACAAAACATGCGATGAAATTTCTAGCACAAATTTGACAAGTGGTTGTCAAACTACGAACCCCAAGTATTTGAAGTGTTCTGCTTGATCTACATGGGGTAACTCAATCATTGGATACTGTGACTTCCTGCGGTTCAACATTTGCGATGATGAAGCTAAGTGGTCAGCTTCTTGTTTTTCAGTCTTACTGTGAACAAGTGGCGGCTGCTGCTGGAACAAGAGAACTCAAGTTAACAAAAGCAGAATGGGACGAAGTGAAGAACCTGTGAGACCTCTTGGCAAAGCCAAACCAAACAGCCGTGAATCTTCAAGCTGTCGATGTAACCCCAGGAGTTTTAATGAAGGAATGGGTGAAAACTGTCAAAATTATTGCAAGAAAATGGTGGACAAATCGCAGAAGGAATTCTATCCTCCATGCAGAAGCACAAAGAGAAGCTTTTTGACAATATTTATTTCCTTGCTGGAGTTTATGTTGAGCCCCCACTATCGAATTCTTCTTACCTCAAGGAAAATACCAAAGGCAAAGGAAGGGTTCCTTGATATTGCTTGACTCAAAACAATCTATTGCTACATTTGAACTCAGCGAAAGAGGTTGAAGAAAACGAAACACAACAAAAGGAGTCCTCAACAATCGAATTTGCGGTTTCGGAAAGTTCACATCCTTCAGAAATAGCAGCCTGTTCTCAAACTTGTGTCTCCACTGTGAACTTGTTTGAGCGTCCATCCCTGAGAGGTCTTTAACCATCACAGGGAAATGGAGATAATTCAAGCATCAATTCTTCAGAAGATGACTTCGAAAAGAAATTGGATGAACAAAGACACCGGCAAGTTTCTGCGATTCATAATTGTAATGAAGCATTATTCGAGAGAAACTTTCGGGAAGATTGTGAGGTGATGGAGTCTGTTGGTAGGCTAAAAGTTGTCTGTTTTTTGAGGCCATTCACAGCTACCCACACCGCATTCAGGCTGCCTGTAGAATTGCTTTGAGCATGCCAACAACTCAAGCTAGTGTAGAGCAACTGTTTTTGGCTTTAATGTATCAGAATCATAGAATCTCAGGGTTGGAAGGGACCTCAGGAGGTCATCTAGTCCAACCCCCTGCTCAAAGCAGGACCAAACCCAACTAAATCATCCCAGCCAGGGCTTTGTCAAGCCTGACCTTAAAAACCTCTAAGGAAGGAGATTCCACCACCTCCCTAGGTAACCCATTCCAGTTCTTCACCACCCTACTAGTGAGAGAGTTTTTCCTAATATCCAACCTAAACCTCCCCCTCTGCAACTTGAGACCATTACTCCTTGTTCTGTCATCTTCTACCGTGGAGAACAGTCTAGATCCATCCTCTTTGGAACCCCCTTTCAGGTAGTTGAAAGCAGCTATCAAATCCCCCCTCATTCTTCTCTTCTGCAGGCTAAACAATCCCAGTTCCCTCAGCCTCTCCTCATAAGTCGTGTTCCAGCCCCCTAATCATTTTTGTTGCCCTCCGCTGGACTCTCTCGAATTTATCCACATCCTTCTTGTCCAGTTTTGGGCCCCACACTACACAGTACTCCAGATGAGGTCTCACCAGTGCCGAATAGAGGGGAATGATCACATCCCTCGATCTGCTGGAAATGCCCCTACTTATACAACCCAAAATGCCATTAGCCTTCTTGGCAACAAGGGCACACTGTTGACTCATATTCAGCTTTTGTCCACCGTAACCCCCAGGTCCTTTTCTGTAGAACTGCTGCCCAGCCATTCGGTCCCTAGTCTGTAGCAGTGCATGGGATTCTTCCGTCCTAAGTGCAGGACTCTGCACTTGTCCTTGTTGAACCTCATCATATTTCTTTTGGCCCAATCCTCTAATTTGTCTAGATCCCTCTGAATCCTATCCCTCCCTCCAGCGTATCAACCACTCCTCCCAGTTTAGTGTCATCTGCAAACTTGCTAAGGTTGCAGTCCGCAGCATCCTCCAGATCGTTAATGAAGATATTGAATAAAACCGGCCCCAGCACCGACCCTTGGGGCACCCCACTTGATACCGGCTGCCAACTAGACATGGAACCATTGATCACTACCCGTTGAGCTCGACCATCTAGCCAGTTTTCTATTCACCTTACCGTCCATTCATCCAGCCCATACTTCTTTAAAAAGACCAATCCCCAAATGGCCCCCTCAAGGATTGAACTCACAACCCTGGGTTTAGCAGGCCAATGCTCAAACCACTGAGCTATCCAGCTGAACCAATTATAAATTGTAAATTATAAATGATTTGCAGCAGGCTATGAAAGATGACTTGCTGCAATATTTTTTTACAGAATGAATTATGAATTATTCTAGTTTGTATCATTGATATTTAAATTGTTTTAAGTCAGAATATAAATGTTTTTTCAAAATTACAGTATGCACTTTTTAATTTAGTTAAAAATTAATTTGTCAGGGAGCGGAGCTGGAGCAGTCGCTATTGGTGCCAGAGCAGAGATGGAGCAGAGCAATTCAAAAAAATTGATTGCTCCAAATCCCTGAATTAAAGAAGTGATTTTTATTAAGTATAAAACGTAGGGTTTAAGTGGTTTCAAGTAACAGAACAAGGTAAGTTACTTAGCCTTGCGTCTATTGATTTATTTTACTAACTTAGCACCCTTGGATGCATTAGATCCTTAGCGTATTGAGGGAGTTGGCTGATGTGATTGCAGAGCCATTGGCCATTATCTTTGAAAATTCGTGGTAATCGGGGGAGGTCTTGAGTGATTTGGGCACTATATTTGCCTTTTTCCATATTTTTAAAAAAAGGAAGAAAGAGAATCCAGGGAACTACATACTGGTCAGCCTGATTTCAGTCCCCCCAGCAAAATCATGGAGCAGGTACTCAAGGAATCCATTTTGAAGCACTTGGAGGAGAGGAAGGTGATCAGGAATAGTCAACATGGATTCACCAAGGGCAATTCATGCCTGACCAACCTGATTGCCTTCTATGATGAGTTAACTGGCTCTGTGGCTATGGGGAAAGCAGTGGATGTGAGATCTTGACTTTAGCAAAGCTTTTGATAGTCTCCCACAGTATTCTTGCCAGCAAGTTAAAGTATGGATTGGATGAATGGAGTATAACATGGATAGAAACCTGGTTAGATTGTCAGGTTCAGCAGGTCTGATAAATGGCTTGATGTCTAGTTGGCAGCCGGTATCAAGCAGAGTGCCCCGGGGGTCGATCCTGGTGCCAGTTTTGTTCAACATCTTTATTAATGATCTGGATGATGGGATTAATTGCACCCTCAGGAAGTTTGCAGATGACATGAAGCTGTGGGGAGAGGTAGATACTCTGGAGGGTAGGGATAGAGTCCAGAGTGACCTAGACAAATTGGAGGATTGGGCCAAAAGAAATGTGATGAGGCTCAACAAGGAGAAGTGCAGAGTCCTGCACTTAAGAAGGAAGAATCCCATGCGCTGCTACAGGCTGGGGACTGACTGACTGTCTGTCTGAGCAGCAGTTCTGTAGAAAAGGACCTGGAGATTACCATGGACGGGAAGCTGTATAGGAGTCAGCAGTGTGCCCTTGTTGCCAAGAAGACCAACAGCATATTGGGCTGTATTAGGAGCATTGCCAGCAGATCGAGGTTAGTGATTATTCCCTTTATGCAACACTGGTGAGGCCACACCTGGAGTATTGTGTCCAGTTTGGTTGTCCCACTACAGGGATGTGGACAAATTGGAGATTGCCCTCCACTGGACTATGAAAATGATTAGGGGGCTGGGGCACATGACTTACGAGGAGAGGCTGAGGGAACTGGGGTTATTTAGTCTGCAGAAGAGTGAGGGGGGATTTGATAACAGCCTTAGACTACCTGAAGGGGGGTTCCAAAGAATCATAGAATCTCAGGGTTGGAAGGGACCTCAGGAGCTAGAAGATGGAGCTAGGTTGTTCTCAGAGGTGGCAGATGACAGAATGAGGAGCAATGGTCTCAAGCTGCAGTGGGGGAGGTCTAGGTTGGATATTAGGAAAAACTATTTCATGAGGAGGGTGGTGAAGCACTGGAATGGGTTACCTAGGGAGGTGGTGGAATCTCCATGCTTAGAGATTTTTAAGGTCAGGCTTGACAAAGCCCTGGCTGGGATGATTTAGTTAGTGTTGGTCCTGCTTTGAGCAGGGGGTTGGACTAGATGACTTCCTGAGGTCTCTTCCAACCCTAATAGTCTAAGATTCCTTCACCCATACCTGCCAGCTGTGAGAAAGGGTAAGTAGGGGCTGAGTCCTTGCAAATGAGGAAAACCTTAGCTCTCAGAAACACAGGCAGATGACAGCTTTTATTGCAAAAGTTGTTACTGCATCAACAGCAGCACAATGTGACGTTCACAGCCCTGAGAATGAGGCAACATTACTAATCCATGGTGTTTTATGGAGTTGATTTCATTGGGGATACTGATTTCAAGGCATCTAAGGTACTTTAATTAGAGACTACATATGTATATATCATCCTCATACAGCTGAGGTAGCTTTGCAGGCGGTATATGGTAAGGCAGCATGAACAGAAAATGTATTTGTTTTGAAATTGATGTCCATACAATATGATATGCCTCCGAAAGGGCTGCTGGACAAAGCTTTGCCTCTTCACCTGCATGCAACAGACTGGTATGTATGCCTGAAAATCTTACCCGGGAGAAGCAGCAAAGAGTCCTGTGGCACCTTATAGACTAACAGACGTTTTGGAGCATGAGCTTTTGTGGGTGAATACCCACTTCGTCGGATGCATGTAGTGGAAATTTCCAGTGGCAGGTATATATATGCAAGCAAGAAGCATGCTGGAGATAACGAGGTTAGTTCAATCAGGGAGGATGAGGCCCTGTTCTAGCAGTTGAGGTGTGAAAACCAAGGGAGGAGAAACTGGTTCTGTAGTTGGCAAGCCATTCACAGTCTTTGTTTAATCCTGAGCCAATGGTGTCAAATTTGCAGATGAACTGAAGCTCAGCAGTTTCTCTTTGAAGTCTGGTCCTGAAGTTTTTTTGCTGCAGGATGGCCACCTTAAGATCTGCTATTGAGTGGCCAGGGAAGTTGAAGTGCTCTCCTACAGGTTTTTGTATATTGTCATTCCTAATATCTGATTTGTGTCCATTTATCCTTTTCCATAGAGACTGTCCAGTTTGTGCCTGTATGCCTGATGGCAGCCTGGGCTCAGCCCCGGGGCGGGAGGGTGAAGCAGCAAAGGATACCGAGCTGCTTGGTCCGCCTCATGGTGGTGGAGAGTTACAGTTCCCCACAGAGACCCCCGTACCCTCTCCCTCACGCAGAATGCACCGTGCAGGTGCATTTGGCTCTGTGAATACAGCCCCTACCTAAGGAGACTGCAGAGCGCACTGGGTGTGCGGGAGCCAACCCGCTCTTACCTGCTGTCAGTGGGTGAAGCTGCTGCTTGGGCAGGCTGGCTCCCCAGCCCGCCTCTTCTGCCTGTGGCCTTGCCCATACTCCACCCCTGCTCTGCCCCAGGCCCCACTCCCACTCCGCCCAGGCCCCATCCTCTCCCAACATCTCCCTCCTCTCTTCCCTCCTGCACCCTGCTCACCCCTTCCAGCCAAATCCCTGAACCCAAATGAAACAAATGACATTTAAATAAAACACTCTTGTGCAATTTCTTTTTAAAGAAAATAGATCATGTTTTCCACTGCATGTGAGATGGTGAAGATTGGACATGCAGAAGGTACCTAATTAAAAGCACTAAATTTGAGAATAAAAAATGTCAGTCACAGGTTTTTTGACATGCCCTGAAGTTTGTCAGAGATTTAGTTGCAAAAACTTTGTAGTAAGGGTAAGTTAGCTGTCTTGCTGAATACAAAATTAAATATTATGAAATACATGATGCAACTCTTCTCTGATTTACATTTTCTTAATCCGTATTTCTAAGCTGATTTTATATTTTAAATGTACGCTTACGCCTTCATAAGGTAATCATTCCAGATTACTACATATTTAACTCACTGAAACAAAGACATTTTAAATTAATCAGTCACAGAGGTTTAGTGCATTCATAACAATTTTCATTCCTTTTAGAAAAAGGGAACACTAATTTACTTTGATCTCCATAACAACAGACATGTTTATGAAATTTCACCAACTTTAAAAAATATGTTTCCAAAGATGTTAGGCTTAACAAAGGATTTTATATCTTACTAGGTACTGATTTTGCTGGAGGGTTCTCTTAAGACTAGTTCATCAGATAGAAGTGTTAGGTAAAAAGCAAGTCCTTACTCACCTCTCCAGCACCCGAGTTCGTGCGGAGTTGGTATGGGGCTCACAATCTGTCAGAGACCAGACACCAATTCGTTGATCAACGGGCTCACACTATCCTTAGCTTAAAAGGCTTCGGAGTAAGTGTGGCAAGTTTATTAGGGGTGAGCATCAATATTTATACACAGAAGTAAACAAAGTGATTAACAGATCATAATGGTCATGCATAATCAATCAAGATTCTACAGGATAAAACAGGTTAAAATGTAAATTTAAAAAGACAAAAGGGGAGATGGCTACTTAAGGGGAGGGGGGGTGTCATGAGTAGTTCGCAGGTCAGAGCTTCGATTAAAAGTTTCAGACAGAGACATCAAGTCTGGGTTAAGTTTAAGCTCATCAAAAGTTCAGACTCAACAGAAGTAAAGAAAGGGAAACTCTTTGTCTAGCTATCTGGAAGGAAAGGGGTGTTGTCCCTTTAAGAACTCTCTTCAATGGGGGGTGGGGAATGGGAGAAAGAGAGGGACAGAAAGGACAGGAAGACTTTGGAAGCAAGTTTTTTTTTTACTATAGTAATTAACATTAAAATGTGCATTTTAGATAAGGGTGGTCTTTTGAAGGATTTATTTAAAAAACTATATGTCTGAAGATCCAAGCATTTAAGGCTAAAGATGATTATGCATCGAAAAATCTATGCAAGGATTTTTAGAGATGTGATTTTGTAATCTTCACCCACTCACTAATGAAATATTTTTAAAACACATTTTAAACTAAAGTCCTGTAGACTAACATTTTCTGAGTAAATATGACAGTAATGCACAACTGGTTTTGTCAGTAAATTCAGAAACTGACAATATATACCTGGGGGTTGGCAAATGCCTGTTAAATGGCTTCATTACCCCTTGAATGGCTCTAACAGTTTCAGTGTTGTGCTAATAGGTCTGGCACGTAGGAGGCTTTTTCACTTTTAAGTTACTAGATCCCCTCTGGAGTAAGAGTCACCAGGCTGCAGCAGCTAGGTATGGGAGCCTGCAGGAAGGGTCAGAACACGGATAGGAAGAGGTGGAAAGGTGGACACTAAGACCCAGGGGTGCCCCAATTTTTCAGGTGCCCTAGGCATACTAGGCTAGGTATCCCTAAGGACGGCCCTGTGGTTTATATAGATCTCCCTTGCTGCAGATTAAGCCCTTTATTTCTTGTCCTTCCTTCTATGCACATGGAGACCAAAATTGATCACTGTCCTCTTCATAACAGCCATTAACATATTAGAAGACTGTTATCAGGTCCCCCATCACTCTTCTTTTCTCAAGACTAAACATGCCCAATTTTTTAACCTTTCCTCACAGGTCAAGTTTTCTAAACCTTGTCATTTCTGTTGCTCTCCTCTGGACTCTCTCCAATTTGTCCACATCTTTCCTAAGGAGTGGAGCCCAGAGTTGGACACAGCACTCCAGTGTCGATGCAGGGAGGGAGGTAGGGGCTGTGTGCGGGCAAGGGGGTAGCTCGGGGTACAGGGAGCGGGGTAGCTAGGGGCCATGTGCCGGGAGGGCTCCCTTTTAGTCCCTGTTCCCCAAGGGCTCAGCCAGCCATGGAGCCAGGTCCCCCAACCCAGTGGCTCTTACTGGCTGCCTGAACAAAGGGGACTGGGAGCTGAGGAGCAGCTTCAATCCTCTGCAGCAGCAGGAGACAAGAGAATGCCATGGCTGCTTGCTCCATGGCACCAGCCAGAGCAGCAGCTGTCCCGCACTGCCTGGCTCTGGCTTCCCACCTCCAACATGGCAGGGGGTGGGGAGAGAAGGAGGTGGAGGGGTGTGTGTGGAGCTGCCTCGGGACTTCCCTGCTCTTGCAGTGTAGTTTCTGGGGAGGGGCAACATGGGCGCAGGGCTTCTGCCCCATGGGGAACACTGGGGCTCGGGCGTTCATCCCCGCTGCTCCCAGCGTCAGGCCTGCAGGGGTGCCTGAGATCGGGGCTTCAGCCCCGCGGGAGCTGCTGGGGCTGGGGCTCTGGGTTATAGCCGCAGCCCCCCCCCCAAAAGGGTTTGCGGACCCCCTGTTGAGAACCACTGCATTAGATCATGCTATGCGTTAGACTACTTCCACCCTGGCAGGTTAGAGCCCATTCCAACTAGGCTTATGCATCTTCTGTGGCTTCCCTGAGAAGCATACTGTGACAGTCTGGATCAGTTTGTGAATTCCACTTTGTTTTATGAACACCACTTATAATTATAACCTTTACTGTGGATTAGAGCATCCACTTTGTAGCAGAGGTTTGACACCTAGTGGAGAGACTTTAAATGAGAAGCTATGACAAACCAATGCAGGCCCATCAGCCCTGAATCATAGAATCTCAGGGTTGGAAGGGACCTCAGGAGGTCATCTAGTCCAACCCCCTGCTCAAAGCAGGACCAAACCCAACTAAATCATCCCAGCCAGGGCTTGTCAAGCCTGACCTTAAAAACCTCTAAGGAAGGAGATTCCACCACCTCCCTAGGTAACCCATTCCAGTTCTTCACCACCCTACTAGTGAAAAAGTTTTTCCTAATGTCCAACCTAAACCTCCCCCTCTGCAACTTGAGACCATTACTCCTTGTTCTGTCATCTTCTACCACGGAGAACAGTCTAGATCCATCCTCTTTGGAACCCCCTTTCAGGTAGTTGAAAGCAGCTATCAAATCCCCCCTCATTCTTCTCTTCTGCAGGCTAAACAATCCCAGTTCCCTCAGCCTCTCCTCATAAGTCATGTGCTCCAGCCCCCCAATCATTTTTGTTGCCCTCCGCTGGACTCTTTCCAATTTATCCACATCCTTCTTGTAGTGTGGGGCCTAAAACTGGACACAGTACTCCAAATGAGGTCTCACCAGTGCCGAATAGAGGGGAATGATCACATCCCTCGATCTGCTGGAAATGCCCCTACTTATACAACCCAAAATGCCATTAGCCTTCTTGGCAACAAGGGCACACTGTTGACTCATATTCAGCTTTTCGTCCACCGTAACCCCTAGGTCATTTTCTGCAGAACTGCTGCCCAGCCATTCGGTCCCTAGTCTGTAGCAGTGCATGGGATTCTTCCGTCCTAAGTGCAGGACTCTGCACTTGTCCTTGTTGAACCTCATCATATTTCTTTTGGCCCAATCCTCTAATTTGTCTAGGTCCCTCTGTATCCTATCCCTACCCTCCAGTGTATCTACCACTCCTCCCAGTTTAGTGTCATCTGCAAACTTGCTAAGGGTGCAGTCCACACCATCCTCCAGATCGTTAATGAAGATATTGAACAAAACCGGCCCCAGCACCGACCCTTGGGGCACTCCACTTGATACCGGCTGCCAACTAGACATGGAACCATTGATCACTACCCGTTGAGCCCGACCATCTGGCCAGTTTTCTATCCACCTTACTGTCCATTCATCCAGCCCATACTTCTTTAACTTGCTGGCAAGAATACTGTGGGAGACTGTATCAAAAGCTTTGCTAAAGTCCAGAAATAGCACATCCACTGCTTTCCCCTCATCCACAGAGCCGGTTATCTCATCATAGAAGGCAATTAGGTTAGTTAGGCATGACTTGCCCTTGGTGAATCCATGCTGACTGTTCCTGATCACTTTCCCCTCCTTTAAGTGGTTCAGAATTGATTCCTTGAGGACCTGTTCCATGATTTTTCCAGGGACTGAGGTGAGACTGACTGGCCTGTAGTTCCCTGGATCTTCCTTCTTCCCTTTTTTAAAGATGGGCACTACATTAGCTTTTTTCCAGTCATCCGGGACCTCCCCCGATCACCATGATTTTTCAAAGATAATGGCCAATGGCTCTGCAATCTCATCGGCCAACTCCTTTAGCACCCTCGGATGCAGTGCATCCGGCCCATGGACTTGTGCTCATCCAGCTTTTCTAAATAGTCCCGAACTACTTCTTTCTCCACAGAGAGCTGATCACCTCCTCCCCATACCGTGCTGCAGAGTGCAGCTGTCTGGGAGCTGACCTTGTCTGTGAAGACAGGGGCAAAAAAAGCATTGAGTACACTAGCTATCTCCACACCCTTTGTCACTAGGTTCCTTCCCTCATTCAGCAAGGGGCCCACACTTTCCTTGACTTTCTTCTTGTTGCTAACATACCTGAAGAAACCCTTCTTGTTACTCCTAACATCTCCGGCTAGCTGCAACTCCAAGTGTGATTTGGCCTTCCTAATTTCACTCCTGCATGCCTGAGCAATACTTCTATACTCCTCCCTGGTTATTTGTCCAATCTTCCACTTCTTGTAAGCTGTTTTTTTGTGTTTAAGATGAACAAGGATTTCACTGTTAAGCCAAGCTGGTCGCCTGCCATATTTACTTTTCTTCCTACACATCGGGATGGTTTGTTCCTGTAACCTCAATAAGGATTCTTTAAAATACAGCCAGCTTTCCTCGACTCCTTTCCCCGTCATGTTATTCTCCCAGGGGACCTTGCCCATCAGTTCCCTGAGGGAGTCGAAGTCTGCTTTTTCTGAAGTCCAGGGTCTCTGTTCTACTGCTTTCCTTTCTTCCTTGTGTCAGGATCCTGAACTTGACTATCTCATGGTCACTGCCTCCCAGGTTCCCATCCACTATTGCTTCCTCTACTATTTCTTCCCTGTTTGTGAGCAGCAGGTCAAGAAGAGCTTTTCCCCTAGTTGGTTCCTCCAGCACTTGCACCAGGAAATTGTCCCCTACACTTTCCAGAAACTTCCTGGATTGTCTGTGCACTGCTGTATTGCTCTCCCAGCAGATAGCGGGGTGATTAAAGTCACCCATGAGAACCAGGGCCTGTGATCTAGCAACTTCTGTTAGTTGCTGGAAGAAAGCCTCGTCCACCTCATCCCCCTGGTCTGGTGGTCTGTAGCAAACTCCCACCACGACATTACCCTTGTTGTTCATACTTCTAAATTTAATCCAGAGACTCTCAGGTTTTTCTGCAGTTTCATACTGGAGCTCTGAGCAGTCATACTGCTCTCTTACATACAACGCAACTCCCCCACCTTTTCTGCCCTGCCTATCCTTCCTGAACAGTTTATATCCATCCATGACAGTACTCCAATCATGTGAGTTATCCCATCAAGTCTCTGTTATTCCAATTACATCATAATTCCTTGACTGTGCCAGGACTTCTAGTTCTCCCTGCTTGTTCCCCAGGCTTCTTGCATTTGTGTATAGGCATGTAACATAACTCACTGATCGTCCTGCTGTCCCAGTATGGGGCAAGAGCCCTCCCCTCTTGCACTCACCTACTTGTGCTTTCTCCCAATATCCCACTTCCCCACTTACCTCGGGGCTTTGGTCTCCTTCCCCCGGTGAAGTCTTCCTTTAATGGAACGATGTTTTCTATCAACAGGACACACACAAAATGACCTTGCCTCCTGCTGTTGCTCATCAAAATACCTTTTTGATTAAGGGAAGGTGCACTAGGCTGGGCACCAGAATGCCATAAATTAAAGTCACACTTTCTATTGACTGGTATTATTGCACTGTGGTAGCACCAAACAGCCTTGGTCCTGAATTAAGACCCCGCTGTTCTATGCTCTGTTCAAACACACACAATGATGTTCCCTATCCCCAAAGAACTTACAATAACTCTCTGCACTTCAAAACAGTTCTGTAAGGCCCGAGACTTTCCCTAGAACGGAAGCAAGCATTTTACAGACAGAGGCTGCATAAGGTAATATCTGTCCTACCTGAGAATAGAATGTAAGTCTCTAATATGACAAGCCAAAGTCTCAGCCATTTACTTACACTGCTTCTCAAAAAGAACCTGCAAAAACTATGCTATGTATCCTGCCTGTAAAATAGGTCTTTGCTTGCTTACAAAACCCACTGTTTCAATGTTTGTGTAACCCACACATGGTTACATTTTCATTTTGCATCCCTTCTAATGACTGGTTAAAGAGGATAACAGTCACTGCTTATGCAAGCTAATGTAATGAGTCCTTTAGCTCAAGCAGTAGAGGCTTGTGCTATAGCGGTAAAGGCGTAATCCTACCGTTGACCTATGTGAGAAGTTGTTACAGTTGCACGTGATCAAATGTGTTTTTTTAAAAAAAAAAAAGAAGAAAAACCTAGAAAGTTACATATACAATTATATTAAGGACTTTTAAAAACTGCAAAAGTCAAGTATTTAATTGTTAAAAATACTAGAATTAATGTTGCCCATCCAATCCTAAATCTGCACCCTTTGTATTCATTATATAATCTTTAATTATTTGATAGTCCCCCTACTGTGATGTCTATATGGAGATAGCTTTCAGGTCTGAGTCACAGCCATGAAAGATATAGACAAACTGGTCGCCTATAGTTATGGCAATACAAATTATCAATATGGGTTGAGACTGTTATAAAAACATATTCATTGACTACTTATTTGAAAAAAACATGGATATTTATATTAAAGGTACACCATGGTCAACTCAAACAGGGCTTCAGAGTTGCATTTTTTTAATATCAAACTCTTAGCCCTGGTCTTCTCACAAACATATATAACTACATTGTTCAGGGGTGTGGATTTTCCACACCCCTGAGCGACGTAGTTACACAGACCTAACACCCCATGTAGATAGTGCTATGTCAATGGGAGGGCTTCGCCTATTGACACAGCTACTGCTTCTCAGGGTATGTCTACACTATGAAATTAGGTCGATTTTTTAGAAATCGATTTGATACAGTCGATTGTGTGTGTCCCCACTAAACGCATTAAGTCGGCGGTGTGCATCCACAGTACCGAGGCTAGTGTCGACTTTCGGAGTGTTGCACTGTGGTAGCTATCCTACAGTTCTCACAGTCTCCACCGCCCATTGGAATTCTGGGTTGAGATCCCAATGCCTGATGGGGCAAAAACAGTGTTGTGGGTGCTTCTGGGTAAATGTTGTCAGGCCTCCCTCCCTCCGCGAAAGCAATGGCAAAAAATTGTTTCTCGTCTTTTTTCCTGGGTTACCCGTGCAGACGACATACCACGACAAGCATGGAGCCTGCTCAGCTCACTGTCACCGTATGTCTCCTGGGTGCTGCTGGCAGATGCCGTACTGCAGTGCTACACAGAAGCATCCCCTTGCCTTGTGGACGGCAGGCAGTGCAATACGACTGCTAGCCGTTGTCGTCGTCCCGTGGGTACTCCTGGCCAGCCTGGACAAAAATGGGAATGACTCCAGGTCATTCTTTTCAAGTTTCGTCTAATGGAGATTCAGTCCTGCCTGGAATATCATGCCAGCTGGAGGCGGGATGGGAGGTTGAGGCAAATCGCCTGCCTGCTGATTACACGCAGCCAGACACCAGGGCAGTTAGAAGAGCACAGCAGCGTGCGCTGTGCATTGGAGAAGCTTTGAAAATCAGTTTAATGACTGGTCAGGCTACGCTGTGAAAGTTCTGCCACTCCTCCCCCCGCACATCTCTTCCCCCCCCCCCGCCGCATCCCTGCCTGAAAGAAATCGGCACACATCTTTCCCATGCCTGCTTGTGTAGCACATTCCTAGATGGAGTGGTATCCTACACTTCACCTGCTGCCGGCATCAACTGCTGTGTGCTGCCCCAGGGTCCTAGTGCCACCGATCCACTAATGGCAGGGCAGGCTACCCTTCCAGAGCCTGCACCCCTCACCCCCTTCTACACCCCCATCCCAGAACCTGCACCCAAACTCTATCCCAGAGCCTGCACCCCTCACTACCTCCTGCACACCCATCCCCTGCCCCAGCCCAGAGCCTGCACCCAGCACTCAAACTCCATCCCAGAGCCTGCACCCCAAGGCCCCCTCCCCCACCCAAACTCCATCCCAGAGCCTGCATCCTGCACCCTAATCCCCAGGCCAAGATCTGCACCCCAGACCTCCTCCCCCAACCCAAACTCCCTCCCAGAGCCTTAGGCAGGTTGGGAGCGGGGCAGAGTTGGGGGGAGGGCGGGTTCTGGGCACCACCAAAATGTCTACAAACTTGCCACTCATGGCCACAGGACTCTTTGATGGCTGGACAAACACCTGTCAGGGATGGTATAGATCAGGAGCTGGCAACCTTTCAGAAGTGACAAAGAGACCTGTGGCACCTTATAGACTAACAGACGTATTGGAACATGAGCTTTCGTGGGTAAATACCCACTTCGTCAGATGAACATGCATCCGATGAAGTGAGTATTCACCCACGAAAGCTCATGCTCCAATACGTCTGTTAGTCTATAAGATGCCACAGGACTCTTTGTTGCTTTTACAGATCCAGACTAACACGGCTACCCCGCTGATACTTTCAGAAGTGCTGTGCCGAGTCTTCATTTATTCACTCTAATTTAAGGTTTCACGTGCCAATAATATATTTAAACATTTTTAGAAGGTCTCTTTCTATAAGTCTATAATATATAACTAAACTATTGTTGTATGTAAAGTAAATAAGGTTTTTTAAATGTTTAAGAAGCTTCTTTTAAAATTAAATTAAAATGCAGAGCCCCCCAGACCGGTGGCCAGGACCCAGGCAGTGTGAGTGCCGCTGAAAATCAGCTCGCGGGCTGCCTTTGGCACGCATGCCATAGGTTGCCTGCCCCTGGTATAGATAATACTTAGTGGTGCATTGAGGGCAGGGAACTGGGATGGAGTTTGGGTGCCGGGGCAGGAGCTAGTGAGGGCAGGGGAGTGGACTAGAGGGAGGGGAGCAGAGAGACAGCATCCCGCCCAGGATGGGGACAGAGACCTGGAGGGGTGGACAGACTCCGTCCCGCCAGCGGGCAGCCCCGCCCAGCTCTGGGAGGCCTCTCGGTAGTAAAGGGCAGGGCCCGTCTCACCCTCCCTTTGTTTAGCTAGGTGGCGGGAGGAACGCAGCTGCCTCTTTAAATCCCTGATCTCTGCCCCTGCTTGTGCGTTTGCCTTCGTCGTTGCGCGGGTGATCTCGCTGTCTTCTCTAATTGGCCAGCGGGAATAAGAGAGTCTCGCCTCCCAGCTCTAATAGGTTTCGCATGGTGCTTGTCTGACGCCCAATATGCTGATTGGCTAATACAGGGATCCCTGGAAGCAGTTCCGGGAAACCCCGCGTGTTGCCGGGGTCGCGCCGCCGTCCATGAGGAGAGAGGAAGTGCGCGCGCGCCATTTGCAGTCGCTGCTTAGGCCTCAGCCGCGCTGCGCAGGCCGCGCTCCGGTGAGTGTCGCTGAGCTGCCACCGGGCGGGGGCGGAGAAGAGCCGGGCTGCCGCGCTCCGTGGCGGAGAGTCCCCAGCCGGGCCTGCGCCGATGGGGGATAGCCACAGGCTCTAGCGAGGCCCGGCGCGGCCGGGGCCTTGTGGAAGGCGGGGGCTGTAGGCCGCTGCTGGGCACCTGGCTTGGGATGGTGGGGCCGTCGGGGAGTGGGGCTGCTGAGGCGGCCAGCGGCGCGTGGGGCGTAGGCCGGCGCTGCCCGGTCTGTAGTGCGCGGGGCACCGTGGCTGCTGGGTGGCTGGTTCCCTGCGGTGTGTGCGGCGAGCCGGGGGGGGAGGTCCGCTTCGCTTTGCGTACGGGTCGGGCCTAAGGACGGGGGTAGCGGAAGACTGACCACCTCCGCTCCGCTCGACCACGTGGATTGGTTCTTGTGTGTAGGTGACGAGAGGCAGGTGGTGGTTCCTGCTCCGTGTTAGGCTTAACGCCGTCCTATTGCATTACATCACCTGTGGGTAAAGCGCAGCTCTCTCCCTCTTCAGCCTGTACCACTATATAGCAGCTCAGGGAAGGTGCCTGGAGGCAAAGCCTCATGGCTGCTGGCCACATGAGACCCTTTATCTCCACTACAACGTGTGCATGGGTTGGTTAGGAAATACTTTGACTAAATGCTGATTTATCTGTATTGCCATGATGATGACACATCTGTTCTCTGTAAAACCACCCGTAGGAAGTATTTGGGTTTTAGTAACCTAAATTTTGCATTAAACCTATATAAAATAATTAAGTTACCATTTATCTACTTCGTTCCAGATGGTAAATCTTGTTTAGTGCGAGAAAGATAAAATTCTCTAGGACCTGATTACTATGAATGTGCATTTTCTTTTGTAAACCTTACTGAACTTCTGTTCACTAACATTAATTAAAAAATACATGTTTTTAAAGTGGATTTAGTTACTGTATTTTAGTGGCTTTGTTATCCATTACACTGTGAATGTAGCCAGTTACCCTACTTGACCTATGGTTCAACATAGGTTTATTTAGAGGAAGTTGATTAGGCTTTTCTTTATCTTTTTTTGTCATCTCTCCCAGTACTGAGCAAGAAGATTCCATCAGCTTTGATACTATTGTGCTGTGGAGAGCATTGGGAGGGCCTCAAACTTTTTGGAGTCCTATTTATAATGTATTACAGAACAATTACTAGTGTCATATACAGTGTATTTTTAAGGAATAAAAAAGCTTCTGTAATTCCTAACTACAGTGCTTTTTTAAATCCTTTCTGTGAAGTGACTGGCTTTTCTGTGTAAATTATAGGGTTTGCAGACTAGCAAAATTCTACTTAACCTTTTTATTCTAAAAGCCATGTTTCCTAAGAGTATTTAACATCCCTGCTCAAGTGTCTGTACACAAGTATTATTTTATAGACTAACAGATGTATTGGAGCATGAGCTTTCGTGGGTGAATACCCACTTCGTCGGATGCATATAGTGGAAATGCATCCGACGAAGTGGGTATCACCCACGAAAGCTCATGCTCCAATACATCTGTTTAGTCTATAAGGTACCACAGGACTCTTTGCTGCTTTTACAGATCCAGACTAACATGGCTACCCTTCTGATACTTGACAAGTATTACTGGGATTCACACCAAAAACAAATGGATTTATTCTGGCAGTATCACTGTGTGGTAGATAGAGAAGTGAAGTGCCCTTTTGGAAGATAAATTCATGGATATTAGGGCATGTCTTCACTGTAGAATTAATTTGAGTGATAACTCAAGTATTGTCCCTAACTTGAGTCCCATCCACACTCAAACCTTTAACTTGAGAGTGGTCCTGTTTGTAACTTGAGTTAGCTGACCCATTTGTGGAGTGTGTGTGTGGGGGGGGGGGGGGGGAGGAGTTAGCACAATTTGTCAGCTGCTAGTACAATTACTGAAGCTTGATATACCGACCTAAATTTCTAGTATATATAACTATCGCTCAGAGGCGTGAGAAAATCTATCCCCCTTAGCAATGCAGTTAAACTGACCTAAGCCCCAGTGCAGGGTCACTGGTAGAAACTCTCCAATTGGCATAGGTAGCATCTTAACTGAAGCCTTCCAGTGGTGCATCTGCAGCATTTTTAGTGTAGACAAACCCTCAGTCATTCTATGCATCTGGAGTGTTGTTAGGCTACCTTGAGAGGGAGTTGACTCAAATATAGATAATGTAATATGAGTTAGTTTTGCAGTGAAGTTGTAGCCGTAGGCGTTCATACCATGATGGCAGAGCATATAGATACTCTTGAACACAGTCTCAACCTGGGGTTGTAATGACATCCCTCTAGATATAGGGGAGGTGTCCCTATGCTTTCCCATATCATGAGGTCATTTTATGGGAAAAGTTGAGAAGAACTGCTCTGGAGGGGTGGATGTGTTAAATACTCATTGTAACAATTGTATTTACTGTAGTAGAAGTTAGACTTTGGATCTTGGTAATCTGCAAAGCTCTTAATTTGCATGAAGGCAGTAACTTCATAGCAAAAATTTAGTCCTGTCGCTTGTTCACTACTTTTACACTGTCATAAATAACTACTCACTTGTATCACAAGTATTGCTTAAGGCAGTAGTTTTCAACCTTTTTTTAAATTTTGTGGACCCCCTGCATTTCAATTGAAGGTCTGGACCCCTTTGGAAGTCTTAGACATAATCTGCGGGCCCCTCAGGGTCTGCAGACCAAGGTTGAAAACCACGGGCTTAAAGTAAACTGATGTATTACAGTTTTTTTTTTTTTTGGTGTGTAGAACTTGCAAAACTTTCTTCTGGATTGCTAGTCAGTAGTGTGAGCTAGTGAGGTTCTTCGGTAATTCAAGTCACAGTTCAACTTCCATTATAAACCCTTGCATTCCCTCACATCTTCCTTAAATTCTTCTTTTGGGTTTAAACTTTCCATGATCTAAGGATATGTCTACACTAAGTTTTTTTTTTGTATACAGTCGATTGTGTGTCCCCACACAAAATGCTCTGAGTGCATTAAGTCGGCAGACTGCGTCCACAGTACCAAGGCTAGCATTGACTTCTGGAGCGTTGCACAGTGAGTGGCTGTGAGTAGCTATCCTACAGTTCCCGCAGTCTCCGCTGCCCATTGGGATTCTGGGTTGAGATCCCAATGCCTGATGGGGGCAAAAACAGTGTCGTTGGTGGTTCTGGGTAAATGTTGTCAGGCCTCCCTCCCTCCGTGAAAGCAATGGCAGACAATCGTTTTGTGCCCTTTTTCCTGGGTTACCTGAGTAGATGCCATACCACGGCAAGCCTGGAGCCTGCTCAGCTCACCGTCACCGTACGTCTCCTGGCTGCTGGCAGACAGGGGACTGCATTGCTACACAGCAGCAGCTCGTTGTCTTTTGGCAGCAGATGGTGCATTACGAATGGTAGCCTTCATTGTCATATTCCTGGGTACTCTTTTAACCAACCTCGGTGTGAACGGTCGGGGCGCCTGGGCAGACATGGGAGTGACTCAGCTAGGTCATTCCCATCTTCTGCCGAGCACCCAGGAGCTGACAATGGGTAGCAGTCAAACTGCACCCCTAAAGATGTAAAAGATAGATGGAGTGGATCAAAACAAGAAATAGACCCGATTTGTTTTGTATTCATTTGCTTCCTCCCTCCCTCCATGAAATCAATGGCTTGCTAAACCCGAGGGGGCCATTCTGTGTGTGACAGTTGTTTGTGTTTTTCCTTGATGCAAAGCTACCCCCTTTGTGGACTGTAATTCCCTGTAAGCCATGTTGTCAGTCGCCCCTCCCTCCCATCAGAGCAGACAGTCGTTTGTGCCTTTTTTCAGCCCAGATGCCATAGCACTGGATCATGGAGCCCACTCAGATCAGCGAGGCAGTTATGAGCACTGTAAACACCACACACAGTATCCTGGAGTATATGCAGAACCAGAACCTGCCAAAGCAAAACCAGGCCAGGAGGCGACAGCAGCGCGGTGACAAGAGTGATGAGGACATAGACATGGATATAGACTTCTCGCAAAGGACGGGTCCTGGCAGTGTGCACCTCATGGTGTTAATGGGGCAAATTCATGCTGTGGAATGCTGATTCTGAGCTCGGGAAATAAGCACAGACTGGTGGGACCACATAGCGTTGCAGGTGTGGGATGATTCCTAGTGGCTGTGAAACCTTTGCATGCGTAAGGGCACTTTCATGGAACTTTGTGACTTGCTTTCCTCTGCCCTGAAGTGCCAGAATACCAAGATGAGAGCAGCCCTCACAGCTGAGAAGCGAGTGGCGATAGCCCTGTGGAAGCTTGCAATGCCAGACAGCTACCGGTCAGTTGGGCATCAATTTGGAGTGGGCGAATCTACTGTGGGGGCTGCTGTGATCCAAGTAGGCCACGCAATAAAAGATCTGCTGATATCAAGGGTAGTGACTCTGGGAAATGTGCAGGTCATAGTCGATGGCTTTGCTGCAATGAGATTCCCTAACTGGTCGGGCAATAGACGGAACCCATATCCCTATCTTGGCACCAGAGCACTAAGCCAGTGAGTACATAAACCGCAAGGGGTACTTTTCAATGGTGCTGCAAGCACTGGTGGATCACAAGGGATGTTTCACCAGCATCAAGGTGGGATGGCCAGGAAAGGTACATGACGCTCATGTCTTCAGGAACTCTGGTCTGTTTCAAAAGCTGCAGGAAGGGACTTTCTTCCCAGACCAGAAAATAACCGTTGGGGATGTTGAACTGCCTGTAGTTATCCTTGGGGACCCAGCCTACCCCTTAATGCCATGGCTCATGAAGCCATACACAGGCAGCCTGGACAGTAGTCAAGAACTGTTCAACTATAGGCTGAGCAAGTGCAGAATGGTGGTAGAATGTGCATTTGGCTGTTTAAAAGTGCGCTGGCGCAGTTTACTGACTTAGATAGACCTCAGCAATATTCCTATTGTTATTACAGCTTACTGTGCGCTCCTCAATATCTGTGAGAGTAAGGGGGAGACGTTTATGGCGGGGTGAAGGCAAATCGCCTGGCCGCTGATTACATGCAGGGTGTAATCCTGCACTCCAGGGTGGTTAGAAGAGTACAGCAGGACATGCTGTGCATCAGAGAAGCTTTGAAAACTAGTTTCATGACTGGCCAGGCTACGGTGTGAAAGTTCTGTTTGTTTCTCCTTGATGACCCTCCCCTCCCTTGGTTCACTCTACTTCCCTCTAAGCTAAACACCTTCCCCGCCCCCCTTCGATCACCACTTGCAGAGGCAATAAAATCATTGTTACTTCACATTCATGCATTCTTTATTAATTCATCACACAAATAGGGGGTTAACTGCCAAGGTAGCCCGGGGAGGGGTGGGGGCAGAGGGAAGGACAAGGCCACACCTCACTTTATAACTTAAAAACTTATTGAAGGCCAGCCTTCTGGTGCTTAGGCAATCCTCTGGGGTGGAGTGGCTGGAGGGGCACGCCCTCTCCCCCCCCCCCCCCCCAGGTGTTCTTGGGCGTCTGGGTGAGGAGGCTATGGAACTTGGTGAGGAGGGCAGTTGGTTACACAGCGGCTGTAGCGGCGGTCTGCGTTCCTGCTGCCTTTCCTGCAGCTCAACCATATGCTGGAGCATATAAGTTTGATGCTCCAGCAGTCGGAGCATCGACTCTTGCCTTCTGTCAGCAAGCTGATGCCACCTATCCTCTTCAGCCCGCCAGCTCTCCTCGCGTTCCTGTTGTGCTTTCCTGCACTCTGACATCGTCTGCCTCCACACATTCTGGTGAGCTCTGTCAGTGTGGGAGGACAGCAGTAGCTCTGAGAACATCTCATCCTGAGTGCGTTTTTTTTTTCCTTCCTCCCCCTTCTAATCTTCACTAGCCTCTGCAAAGGAGAAGCATTTGCAGCTGGGGGGGGGGGGGGAAGGAGGGAGATTTTAGAGAACAATAGGATCACTCTTTCCCATTAGACCTTGCTGTTCACATTACACAGCACATGTGCTTTTGTTACAAGGTAGCATTTTGCCTCTTATATTGAGGGCCTGCTGGTGTGGTGTGAGAGATCACTCCCGCCGTGCCAGGCAGTAGAATTCGTTTTGCAGGCAGCCATGGTAAGCCACAGTCTTTTGGCTTCTTTAACCTTCATAACATGTGGGAATGGTTTCAAACAGCAGCACCCTCGTTTCCCATACCAAGCAGCTGTTGGGTTGGCCATTTAAAATGGGTTTGCAATTTAAAAGGAGGGGCTGCGGTTTGTGGGTTAGTGTGGAGCACAAACCCAAATAGCCCACTCCCATGCTATTCTGTGGGATGATCACTTCACCCCCTCCCCCCACCGCGTGGCTAGCAGCAGGGAACATTTCTGTTTAGCCACAACCAAGCAGGAACAGGCACCTCTGAATGTCCCTTTAATAAAAGCACCCTATTTCAACCAGGTGACCATGAATGATATCTATCACTTTCCTGAGGATAACACAGAGAGAGAGAGAACAGGTGTTGTCTGAATGCCAGCAAACACCGGGATTTCCGCTCCATCTGCATGCACGGTAACAGACTTTTGCACTAGCTGTACTGGCCGTGAATGCCAGGGCAGATTAATCATTAAACATGCTTTATTTTAAACCATGTGTAATATTTACAAAGGTACACTCACCAGAGGTCCCTTCTCCACCTACGGGGTCCAGGAGCACGCCTTGGATGGGTTTGTGGGGTACTGGCTCCAGGTCCAGGGTGAAAAACATATCTTGGCTGTTGGGGAAACCGGTTTCTCCGCTTCCTTGCTGTGAGCTTTCTTCAATCTTTGTCACCATCTTCCTCGTCCCCAAAACCCTCTTCCTTGTTGCGTGATTCTCCATTGACGGAGTCAAAGCACAGGGTTGGGGTAGTGGTGGCTGCACCCCCTAGCATAGCATGCAGCTCAGCGTAGAAGCAGCATGTCTGCGGCTCTGCCCCGGACCTTCCATTTGCCTGTCTGGTTTTGTGGTAGGCTTGCCTTAGCTCCTTAATTTTCATGCGGCACTGCTGTGCGTCCCTGTTATGGCCTCTGTCCTTCATGCCCTTTGAGACTTTTTCTAATGTTTTGGTATTTTGTTTACTGGAACGGAGTTCAGCTAGCTCGGATTCGTCTCCCCATTCGAACCTCCCATTCGGTCCATGCTGGATCTCTTTTGCGATCTTGGGACTCCATCATGATCACCTCTGCTGATGAGATCTGTACCTTACCATGCTAGCTAAACAGGAAATGAGATTCAAAAGTTTGCGGGCCTTTTCCTGTCTACCTGGCCAGTGCATCAGAATTGAGAGCGCTGGCCAGAGCGGTCACAATGGAGCACTCTGGGATAGCTCCCGAAGGCCAATACCATCGAATTGCGTCCACACTACTCCAAATTTGACCCGGCAAGGCCGATTTCAGCACTAATCCCCTTGTCAGAGGTGGAGTAAAGACATCGATCTAAAGAACCATTTAAATAGAAAAAAAGGGCTTCATCGTGTGGATGGGTCCAGGCTTAAATCGAGGTATCGCTGCTAAATTCGACCTAAAATAGTAGTGTAGACCAGGCCTTAGACTGAAGGTAACTTTTTTGAGGGGGAGGGATGGATAAATCTGTTCTACTGTGCTTCAGTAAAGCTACTGTTAGGATATAATTTTTCAGTTTTTAAAAAAAAACTTTTTTTTTTTTGATTAATTGATAAATCAAATGGCTGAACTTCAAAATGTTCAATGTAATGTCTTTAAACCTCCAGTGAGGCATTAGCTGTCTAGTAGGTGGTGATGGCAGGGGGGTGGGGGGAATTAGGGCAGGTCTACACTGTGGGGGTAAATTGACCTAAATTATGCCACTCCAGCTACGTAAATACGTACCTTAGGTCATCTTACGGTGGTGTCTACATGGCGCTGGGTCGACGGGAGTTTCTCCCAGCGACTTACCTTATGCTTCTCATTCTGGTGGAGTACCGGAGTTGACGGGAGAGGAATCGGCGGTTGATTTAGCAGGTCTTCACTAGACTCAATAAATCGATTCCCGATGGATTGATCGCTGCAGCGTCGATCCACCGGTAAGTGGAGACAAGCCCTTAGAAATGGCTTTGGTGCAGGCTCAATGCAAAATTATCCATAAGGTTTTTAGTTATGCCTGCTGCACTTTAAAGTTGACTAAGTAAAGATTTGCTGCCCCTGGTACCAGAAGTGTTGTAGCAAGCTGAATAGCAGTCCAGGACAAGTCTCTGTTCTCAGCTGCTGTATCATCTTGTAGTTGGACTTATACTAAAGGAGAACTACTTTTGTGGAAAAATGTAGGTTTAACTACTTGAATTACTTGAGTATAACCCCCCCCCCCTCCGGTAACTAAAAAGCACCCAGAGTTCCAATTTTGCATGTGGCTAGACCTCAATGAGGATTATAAGACTTTGAGATATGTGTGGGCAGGTAATTCAACAAAAATACAGTGCGGTCTTCAGTTGCATAGTTGGCAGTGCCAATATGGAGTCTTGTGTAAAACACCATTCTGCAACTTCAAAATGGTGCAGTTAGGTAATGGCCTGGACACCAATATGGATTCTACACTAAACATCCACACTTACAGTCTACAGTTGCTCCCAAACTTTGCATACTGCTGCTTGCTCAATAGGCACATCTTTATAGGTACGCACTTTCTGAAGTCCACTCATCTTTGCACATTCTACATATCTCATACACTTCCAGAAGGATCATTTACGTTAGTATGCATCTCTAATCTTTGCATACATCTGGGTTAAAGAATTTCCCTGTCCCCCAGAAACTTGTTACTTGTGCACATGAAGAAATTGCACAGTTTCTTCAGTTTTTATATGTACATTTTGTGCTTTCACATATGGCTGTTTGGTAGTTGAGCCACATCATGGATGTGATCCATGTGCAAACTCAAATATCTTTTTTTTTTTTTAACACTTGTTTAACTGCAAAGTTCTTTTCTAGTCTGAATAATTAAAGTAAACATGTTACCTTCTTAATCAACTGATCTTACAGCATATTCGATTAACTTTATTTTGGTGACAAATTTGACTAGTGTTTACTTCTGCTGTGTTTGCATATCTGACACAGTTAAGTGGAAGAGAGCTGGATTATCTTCCTCTTTGTGCATCAGTATGACTCTTGAATTCCAGTTTACCTGTGCAGCCCCATTGAAGACAATGGGGTCATAAGGGTGTTTCAGAGGATGTGATTCGGCTTGTGTGTTGAAGCATGAAAGAAAAATCACCATTTAACACTCAGATTCTAATCTGACTTTGCAAAACAAGCAGAGATTTTTTCCCATCTGCTAGTAATTGGAATGGTGTGCATGTCATCTGGAAATCACTGAGACAAAAAATACTCCTACCATAATATCTTAATGTTTCAGAGTAGAATCACACTTAAAGAAGCGTTTGCAGTTAGACACATGACAGGAAATGCATAGTTAAGGATGAATAATTTTAACTTTGCTGGCTTGTGCATATGCATTACAATAGTCTTAAATTATGTGATCTCATGAATTCTCAAGTTTTTTGCAAAGATAAACGTAGAACATGAAGAATACACTTACGTGAAGTGAAGTAAAATAGGCTTAAAATTCATACTAAAAGTGCATTCTGCATTGGAGTAATACTGTAGCAAAAATTTATTGGATTGTATACTCCTACATAGATACCAAGCTGATAGTGATACTAAATATTTCATACCATTAGGTTACAAAAGCAGAACTTCATAGTTTGAGAAGCTTTAGCTGTGGAACTGCAAATGCATTATGTTTGCAGCCAGAGGTGCACAGCCAGTGATTCTCAGCATAAGTTTTAGTCAAGCTTGAGAACATGACTAAAGTCTTCAACTCTCTCCTGATGGAAGATGTTAATGCTGTGTGAAAATGACTTTTGAAGTGTTAATCCAGTTTTAGGAAAAGCCTCTTAAAGGGACAACATCAACTTAAGCTACACACTTGTGAACATTTTTACTGTGAGAGGTAACACAATTACTGAGGCTATTTGTCTATTTCACTTGTTTACTTTGTGTAATCAGTTTCACACTTTCCCTGTATATTCAATTTCCTTATGCAAAACCCTGTAAGTGAGAGACACTAAAGTAAAGAAATTTTTTTGTCAAGCTACAAAAAACTGGCAAAGGGGTTGGGGGGAGAGAAGAGATGAGATTCAAAGGCAGATACCTAACACAAAGCAAATTTTTAGCCTTAATTTTGCATTTATTGACTTTTGTGTAATTCACTGCACAAACTTAACATTTCAGTAATGTTTTGGGATTTAATATAACGTGAGTTTGGTTAATATTGTGGATAGTGGTGCGTAAGCATGGTTCTATTAACATGTTCTGTACAGTAATATTGTCACTGTAAATAGAAACTATACATTATCTTATTTGAATTTATTAGAAAGTAATATGAGGCTTGATCAAGAACAGAATGAATAGTCTAAGTGGATACATATATACCATGCAGCTGCAGAAGTTGGCTTTGTTATATAGCTTGCATAAGGGAGTGTCACTTTAGTCTTGTCCCTTCCCAGTCACCACAGTTCTCTCAGTCCATTGCAGAATCTCTTGTCCATCTATTAAGAATGATTTGTCTCAAGCCAGCAAATTTGTCCTGGTGCATTTTCAGAACAGTGCACAGGCTTTGGTTTAGAAGCTTTGGATATGTTGCTTGTCTGTCTTGGGTGTTTAGGAGATTTGTTCTGTGGTAGCTGACTAGATATCTTGAGGCTTTAACATTAGAAACGGTTTATTCTTGAACCATCTTCATATCATGTATTCCAGTACATATTGCATTGTTCCTGTCACGTTGCATATGTCTGTGTAGTTACCATTCCATTGCTGATACATGCATCATCAACTCTTCTTCCGTGTCTTATACGGCCCAGCACCATTTGAATCTCTGCTGATCTTATACAGTTGACCATCCTAATATCTCTCCACTGGGTAGTTGGTTGCGACCTCAGCCATGAAAGCTGAGGTGAAAACATCTATTGGCTGGCTAATAGAGAAATTGAGACAAAATTTACAGTGAATTAGGCAAAGCCCATTGGAGTTGTCTAAGACAGTAGCTGTGCCTCTTTTGAATGCACATCCTTGCAACCTCTGTATTGATTGTTGCATCAAGTCTTTTACTAATATCAGAAATTCAAGATGCAGTCATGGCTTCGTTTGAAACTAGTAAAATTCCAAGTATCTTGTTATGCTACAATTTGCAGAATCTAAAACATTCTACCTGAAGTGTGTTTCACTTTCAGATTTGTACCACTATGGATTGAAATTGGTAATATGTCTTAGTATGGCACTTTCCCTGTTTGAGTTCTGAAGCATGCTGAGCAAAAGAGTATTGCCCCTCATGTAACATTAAGTTGAGTTTGAAAGAAGTCATGACAGCAAGCCAGGAAATTATGTGAAAGTTGGCAAACGTGTATTGACATTGATATGTTAAGATACCCTGCATAAAAATAATCATTTTAAGATTAGAGGAATGGGAGATGAAAATAGCAGTAGTTCTGATGTGGCTTATTGTTCACGAATTGAAGGGTGTTATGTAATACACCAGTACACTCCAGCTGCTATGGTAACCAGATACCTTACTGAGAATCAAAGTTAAGTTTAGATCTGATGTACATGAAGTACTTAAAAATGTAAATTCTTCCATGTACATGTTCCACAATGTTACAGGACTGTACTTATTGAAACTTAGATCAGCTGCATCCCAAAAGCATTAAATACAATTTTGATACAGGTCATTTGCAGCATGTATACTAATTAGTTTAGATAAATCATGCATTGTCCTACAAACTAGTTATTTCTGGCTTAATGTAATATAGCTCCTGAATTTTTTCCAGCAGCATAATAAAATGGCTAATCAGGTGAATGGTAATGCGGTACAGTTAAAAGAAGAGGAAGAACCAATGGATACTTCCAGTGTAACTCACACAGAACACTACAAGACACTGATAGAGGCAGGCCTCCCACAGAAGGTGGCAGAGAGACTTGATGAAATATTTCAGACAGGTATAATATACATTTCTTGTTTCTGATTGGTTATGAAAGTGAGGGCATACCATTTTCAAATTTTATAGATTAAGGTTTAAAAATTCTCACTGTGTTTGATCTGTGAAGCTCTGAATGTATTGCTACTTTCACTTCCCTGAAGGCAAATTTGGGTTTGACACTGACTCTTTAATTATTGGAATCATCCTTAGTGTTGAATGATGTCCTAGTTGCTTCAGGAGACAGTGCATCAGTTTGTCTTAGACTTTCACAAGTAAAGATGTATGTTCCAGCATACTAAACTGCACATTTTTCTTAATCCAAATCAGTCATCACTTTGCTTTTACTTTTCTACTGTCAACTCCTTACAGTGACTCTTAAAACACTTAAGGGCTGTGTAGATGGCTCAATGGGGAAAGCAATTAGCTTGTCTTGCCTGGGACGACATTTGAACTCCAGTCTGCCTATGGATTTTATGTTCTGTCTAGTTCCAGCTGAACAGTTTAATCCATGTCAGTCATTACACTGAAGTTTTCACTCTAACTTCATTTTAACCCAAGTCCAGGAGTAAGCTATTCAGCAAATTGAATAATATGGTCTCTGGAAATCCTAGCGAGAAAGGGTCCCTTTGCAGGAAGAGTTTTTTGTTTTTTTTGGGGGGGGGGGTAATTTCTCCCCTTTATTTTGGTCTTACAAATGGAAACTTCCTCTTCCTCTTCAGAGTGTTCTTTGAACAGGCTTAGACATAAATGGAACTGCTTCATGCACTTACCTGAATACCTCAGTGACAAGATGCCAGTTTCTCCTTTTAAACAATCTAAAAATTCAACAGACCAAGTGAAGGCAGTTCCATCTTCAGTATGTTGATATTCTGGCTCGTGTGGACGATCTCTTTTGGAAGTCAGTCCAGTGAGTTTCTGCCAGCTTTTATTTGCTTAGAGATGCATTTCTCTAAGTGTGGGTTATGATGATAGCCACATCATGGCTTGAGGGTAGATGTAAATGGCTGGGCAAGGGACTTGTGGGACTCTAGTCTAGAAGGTGGTGCTGTTACGTTGTGTTGTGAGGAGTTCTCAAGTAAGAGTATTTTAACCCAGTAATTGACTAGCTAGTGTGACTTGCATGGGTAACTTTTTTGAAAACACATTTGTTCAAATTTCCTTAATACCAACTGAAGATGTTCTACACTATGCAGAATTTTATCAGCTCTATTAGTTGCTTTTGATGCCACAGCCAAATTTGGGGATGTACTTTGGGATTTTTAATCTGCTCAGTCTTTTCACTTGTGAATGATACAGGTGCCTTCCAATATGCAGGATCATTTCTGAAATGCAGTCTTTGTGCTCTGTGTTATTGTGTTTCTGAACTCCAGTAGAGATTAAGGAGTGTGCAGTAATTTAAATTCTAGAATGCTCAAAAGTGTTGTGAGGAGTTCTGTATGTGGATTCCCACTGAAGTCTGTTAAATATCAGCAGGTTTCTTGAAAAATGTAATCTTTGTCTGTAACTGGCAGCACTCCACAGCTTCCATAAAACCACGGATATTCAAAGAGGAAAAACTTCTAAATCTCAAAATAACATGCGCTTCAGAACTGGTCCACTGTCTTTGGGTCTGTACCTGTAAAGCTAATAATAGTGTACTTGGGGTACATAACAGGGCTCGAAATAATGTGTCTCTGGATTCTGGCTGCTAAAAACTGGGTGGGTCAAAATGTTTTTTGTACTTTCCCAAGTGGAAAATCCACTGTAATTGCTACTCTTCCCACCTTCTTCAAGAAGTAAACGAATTGTTCCATCTCTAATGCTTTTTGAGCTGAGGTGGGAGGTGGCTATAAGTGCTCAGATCCTCAGTCAAGTAGCTACTTTTGCATATTAAGGGTAGGGTATAGGCAAGTGAGTAAGGTATAGGCCAGGGGTCTACAACCTCTGGCACGCGGCTCGCCAGGGTAATCCGCATGCCAGAGGTTGCTGACCCCTGGTATAGGCAATGTTCCCCTGTCAGTGTATTTTAGAATGGCTCCATTCAAAAAAAGGAAACTTAAAGCTTTGGGTTCCTAGATCTGTTGGAAATATGAGCCAGAGTTCATTATTTCAAACCCTGGTATGTAGCATTGCTTTATGCAGCAGACTGGATTCCCAAAGCTTCTGAAACTATTACACTCTTGGTTTAATATTGCAGTTAATATACTTTAGTGCCTAGGTATATACATTTTAATTTCTTTTTCATTCGTATACCCATGTCCTTTCATATACTTGTATAGGAGTATGTAGTTAATATTAAATAATGCATATTCTATTTACTAATATGAAGTATAACCGTTGCTTGATTTAAAAGCAAATAGCTTAGTTGTTAGCCATCTTGCTTTGTATAATTAAACAGAAATCTGTAACTTTTCTGTCTTTAACTTTTTAGGGTTGGTAGCTTATGTCGATCTTGATGAGAGAGCAATTGATGCTCTTAGGGAATTTAATGAAGAAGGAGCCCTCTCTGTATTGCAGCAGTTTAAAGAAAGTGACCTGTCGCATGTACAGGTAAGGTGAGAGCTCCAGAAGTGTTGAGCAAATAAGTATAATAGTATTTTGGCACTTCTGACTTCCCATAAAGCAAATACTTGATGTTGCAGATTCTAATGTTTCAAACCCAAATTGGAAGTTTGGCATATATCTTTGGTATTGGTATTTTGAGTGCAAGGCAAAATCCTCTAATGTTGGAATGCTCATTCCAACATTATACTGAGTGAATGTGTGACCTGTTAGTGCTAGCTGGAGCCTTATTGTCTCTATCATCATTTTGTTCTGATGTACATAGCTGAGATGTTGTTAATGTAATAATCAAAATGCCAAAGGAATCCTTAACATGACGCATTGCAAAGATCCAGTGGCTTTAGTTGGCTTTTTATAATACGCTCCAATTGAATTACTTTATAAATTGCGTCTACAGAACAAAAGTGCATTTTTATGTGGAGTTATGAAGACCTACAGGCAGAGAGAGAAACAAGGAAGCAAAGTACAAGAGTCAACAAAGGGACCAGATGAAGCAAAGATTAAGGTAATGTATTTAGATATACCTGTTCCTCCATTACAAAATGTAAGCTGTATTTGTGTCTAGAAAGAGATGGGGTAAATTTGAGTGTGCTCATAAATTCTCTTCAATACACTGAAGTAGCATACCACACTGTTCGGCAGCTTTCCATGCTGACATTGCCAGCAAATGCACATAAGACAAATACTGAAGAGGCATGCTTCCCCTAATAAACTAGCAGGTCTTTCAAATTAAATACTTGATATGAAACTTTGGTTACTGTAAGTATGTTACTTTGAAGGACTAGACTGAGGTCTGTCTGAAGAGAACATGCCTGCGTGACTTTTTTTTTCCATCAAATTCTGTGGTAATATAGATATTTCTGGACACTTTAAAATAGAGCGCACATCTTAAGCAGCTGTTATGAATGGGGTCTACTTAAATCGTGGAAAAATCACACATTTTTCTCAGGTTGATCAGGGCGTAAAGAGCAAATTTTGTGGATGTGTTCATACAGTACGTTCCATACCACCTTTACTTCTGCGCTGCTGCTGATGGTGGCACTGCCTTCAGAGCTGGGCAGTGGGAGAGTGGAAGCTGCTGGTAGAAGTAAGGGTGGCATGGATATACAACTACACCTCTGCCCTGATATAATGCTGTCCTCGGGAGCCAAAAAATCTTACCGCATTATAGGTGAAACTGCATTATATTGAACTTTCTTTGATCCGCTGGAGTGCGCAGCACTCCCCCACCCCCACCCGAGCGCTGTTTTACTGCGTTATATCTGAATTTGTGTTATATTGGGTCGCGTTATATCAGAGTAGAGGTGTATATGAACACAACTGTGAAATTTGCTCTTTATGCCCTGACCAACTTGCGAAAAATGTAACCCTCCCCCCCACACACATGTTTAAGTACACCCATAGTCATAACTGTTGCATGTGAAGTGCTGGGTGTTTTTTTTCCCCAAGTTTCCAGAAGTATCTATATTACCACAGAATTTTGAGGAAAAGTGTCATACCAGGCATGATCCTATAGCATAGGGTAAAAGTAAACAAAAGACAAGATTTCACGGTCCATGGCGTGTTTTTTCATAGCCACGAATTTGACAGACCGCCTAGTTGATGCCCCCCCTCCCTCTTCTCCCCCCCCTGGAAAAAAAAAAAGAAAAGAAAAAGGGAAAAGTAGTGTGCTGTTCAGTGTATCATACAGAATGCAGCAAATACTGGAAATATGTTACATTGACATGGTGTCCCAGAATTAACATGCATCTGTTTAAAACAGAAGTGTGTTCAGTCTTCCTTTTCTGAAAAGCAAGCTAAACAGTTTTTTTTGTTAACTTTTCTATATAATGTAACACTTCTGTGCCCACTGATAGTGACCTGCACAGCTTCCTGAGGAGGCCTGTAGCTTGTTCTACAGTCCTGGCAAAGTGCAGATTAGGAAATGTCCGTCCCAATTAACCATCATTAAAACCATCTAATGTGACAACTTTTTACAATTTTCAGGCTTTGCTAGAGCGGACCGGTTACACTCTGGATGTGACCACTGGACAGAGGAAATATGGGGGCCCTCCTCCAGACACTATCTACTCAGGCATTCAGCCTGGTATTGGAACAGAGGTTAGTGCAGAGGTCGGCAGCCTTTCAGAAGTGGTATGCCGAGTCTTCATTTATTCACTCTAATTTAAGGTTTCGCGTGCCGGTAATACATTTTAACATTTTTATAAGATCTCTCTCTAAGTCTAAACTATTGTATGTAAAGTAAACACATTTTTTTTAAATGTTTAAGAAGCTTCATTTAAAATTTAAATTTAAAATGCAATCTTATCAGTTTAGTGCAGTGATTCTTAACCGGGGGTGTGCACACACCCTCGGGCAGGGCCAGTGCAAGGATATTTTGCGCCCTAGGCAAAACTTCCACCTTGCACATCAGTTCATTGATGGGCAAATCCCCAACAAGTCTTTATAGATCCCAGGGGCCAGCCATGCCCAGGGGCTGCTCTCCAGACCAGGTTCCCCCCTCCCTGCCCCCTGAACTCCCCTGGAGGGTGCACAGCCCCCCCACGAGTCCTCCCAACCCAACCCAGGTGGCCCCCACCCGAAGTCCACTCACTGGCTTTGCCGGGCATGGGCCGCTGCAGCAGCTCGGCAGGGAGGAGCCTCCTTCCGGAGGCACCAGAGAGTCAGAGCATCCCGTTTGCGGCAGCAGCGAGCCCCAGCCATGGAGGAGCCAGCGCAGTGCAGGGGGGCAGCAGCCCTGCAAAGGTGGCAGCAGCACCGCTAGCGGGGAGCAGCTGAGCCCTGCCTCTCCTGCTCAGTCTGCGGCCCGGTGCCCCCCCAGGGGCTTCTGTAGGCTGCAGTGGATGTATGTGGGAGCCCCCTGGCTCCCCCCTCGCCTAGGGTTACCATATTTCAACCATCAAAAAGAGGAGAGACTCCTGCCCTAGCCCCATCCATTCCCTCCCACTTCCCATCCCAATTGCCCCAGTCAGAAGCCCCAACCCCCGCTCCCCTGCTCCTTGTCCCCTGACTGCCCCCTCCTGGAACCCCTGCCCCTAACTGCCCCCCGAACCCCGCCCCCTGCCTAAGCCTCCCTGCTCCTTGTTTCCTGACTGCCCCCCCCCAACCCTACCTGTCCCCTGACTGCCCAACCCTTATGAACACTCCTGCCCCCAGACAGACCCCCGGGGGACTCCCACACCCCATCCAACCATTCCCTGCCCCCTGACAGGACCCCCAAACCTCCCCACGCATCCAACCCTCCCCCTGCTCCCTGACTGCTCCCCGAGACTCCCCTTACCATGCCCATGCCGGTCAGACGCTGCCTCCATGTGGAGTGCGGGGTGGGAAGCTGTGGGAGGGACAGCAGCGGCGACTCACAGTTCCAGGAGCCGCAGAACCTGAGTGCGGTGACGGAGGGGACACGGGGCGCGCCTGCCTGGGCTGTGGCCCAGTGGCCCCCCGGGGTGGGGGGCTCCTGAAGTGGATGCATGCTGGCGGCGGGCCCCATGCACCCCCCGGCTCCTCCCTCGCTGCGCTCAGGCTCTGCAGCTCCCAGGAGTGTGAGCTGCCGCTGCCCCTCCCGCAGCAGGCTCAGGGCCCCGTGCCCCGGCGTCTCTCATTCCCGGGAGCCGCAGAACGAGTGTAGTGAGGGGGGAGCCGTGGGGGGGCACCTGCTGCCAATCTGGGGTCCTGGCCATTGGTCCTGCTTCACTCAGCGGGCCGCGACCCCAGCTGGCAGCCGTGTGCCAGGCAAAATCGGCTCGCGTGCCAAAGGTGGCTCGCGTGCCGTAGGTTGCTGACCCCTGGGTTAGTGTATGCAGATTATTCCACTAGGCCTTTTTTTTGTTATGTTCTTACTAAGAAATTCAGGAAATTAGAATGACTAAAGTAAACGATACAACAAGTAAAGGCATAGAGCAGGGGTTCTCAAACTGAGGGTTGGGATCCATCAGGGTCACAAGGTTATTACATGAGGGGTTGCGAGCTGTCAGTCTCCACCCCAACCCCCTCTTTGCATCCAGCATTTATAATGGTGTTAAATATATAAAAAAGTGTTTTTTAATTGTATAAGGGGGGCTTGCACTCAGAGGCTTGCTATGTGAAAGGGGTCACAGTGCAAAAGTTTGAGAACTACTGGCATAAAGCCTTGCAGGTAAGGCAGTATCAAATCGGCTTTCCTCAATTACGTTCTGCTTCTGCAGAAAATAACCACAGATGGCAGAAGAAGCAGAGATGGTGTAGAGAGTAAAATTACTTGAAACAAGCTTTTAAAATAGGATAAGATGACCAAACTGTCAGATGACTTAAAAAGTCTAGCCAAACAGATCTGATTGAAAAGAAACCATTTGACCTTTACTTACATTTGCACGCATCTGCATCATTTTTTGCATGTAGTCTCTAACAAAGCCAGTTAGTGTCCCTCAATTTACAATTGCGTTGTAAAGTATGAAGTGTATACTAAATAAATGAATATTTGTGGATGGGTTGCCTACATTTTGTGGATCGTTCACATACACTTTGTTTCAGTTACACAAGCATCCTGAAAACTTTCAGAGGACTACTATCAGAACTTCAGTTCTGTCAGTGAAATCAATTAGCACAGTTACTGAAAAGACAGATTTAATTGTTAATTGAAGAACTTTTCGTTCAAATAGTCTTGAATTTACTGTAAACATAGCAGCATCAATAGCTGCCCCACAGCATCTTAATAGAATCTTCCTGTAAATTGCTGTAGGGAACCCACTGGTGTTAACTGTCTTCCAACTAGCTGAAACATTAGTTTTAAGGTGGTTATTTTCACTTGCAGCAAAATTTCAAATTTATTACAGAACAGCTGGATGTGGACAAGCGACAGTGGACTCAACTAATCAATGTTTATTTACCTACTTCAGTCATTTCAGTTAATATTAAAAGGAAATGACAATCACTCAATTTATTTTTTTTAAAAATACAATTTTTTTTATAAACCTGTCTGAGCCCTAAATTCACCCTGAAGTTATACACCTCTATCCCGATTATAACGCTGTCCTTGGGAGCCAAAAAAGCTTACTGCATTATATCAAACTTGCTGTAATCTGCCGAAGTGCGGAACCACCCCACCTCTCCCACTGAGTGCTGCTTTACTGTGTTACATCCGAATTCATGTTGTTGTAATGGGTCGTGTTATATCAGGGTAGAGGTGTAATTCAACAAAGCAAAACTGAATGAAGTTGGATATTTGTGATTGGAGTGGCTTTGGGTTTTTATTCAGGACATTTATGGTTGCTGTTACCAAATTCCCTCATCCCCCTCACAAATGTGTGTAATTTAACTGAATTTTATACCAAATCGCATTCTGGCTAAGAGTTTGTATGCCAAATTGTAGCCTAGATTGACATTGTTTGCCTAAATTGAAGACCCTGTGCAATGTGGATGTACAGCTGAAACTGCCATACTGCTCCTGTAGCCAGGGCCGGCTCCAAACCCCAGCGTGCCAAGCGCGCGCTTGGGGCGGCATTTTGGCGGCAGGCGGCTCCGGCGGACCTTCCGCAGTCATGCCTGCAGGAGGTCCACCGGAGCCGCGGGACTGGCGACTGCCAGAGCGTGCCCCGCGGCGTGCCACCCTGCTTGGGGCGGCGGGATTCCTAGAGCCGCCCCTGCCTGTAGCAATTTACAGAAATAGAATTTATGTATCCATTTTATGACACAAAATTTCAAATTGTATATGTTGGTATGTATATCAGGAGTCTATTACTATCCTTTACATTTAGAATCTATTAATGTTATGTAAGTGGTGGTCTGGCTTCTCACTTCCTCTTCTTAGCTCCTCCACTCTAGCCATATACAACTGCTGGTACTGCAGACTTCCTTTCTACCTAGTGTAGAAGAATGATTGCGAGTAATACAGTGAATGGGAACCCCTATGAATCTACATTGTATAGTCGAGAGGGTTTAAGAACAGACAACCTGGTGAGCACTAATTTCATCTTGTATAAACATGCAGAGAAACTCTTCAGTCTCCTTCTCCTGAGATGGAGTTTGAATTAGGCGTTAACACAGCTTACTTGTATACTAAATGCATGAAATGGCACTGTGAAACAAAAGTCAAGAAACGCTAAAGTTAAGACTGAACTCACAATCTTGTGCATATGCAAAAGGATACAACTTGGGTCTTAAATTCCATATAATCAGGCCTTAATGATTTGTGTATAGAAATAGTAATATTCATAATAGTAAATTGCCTAGAAATGGAAAAAGGCAGGAGATTGTTATTTTGAAGGCTGGATCTTTCATCTGTTTTCAGTGCGGTCTTATTTATAGGTATTATAGGGCTGCTAAAACTTATACTGAGATTGGGGTCCTGTTGTGCTAGGCATTGTACACTCACTTAGTTTAAACAGGCAAAGCATGGGAGGGGAAATTGGAAGCACAAAGGTGAATGAGTTCATTGTGTGGTGCTGCTGATGTGATTACATGACAGTATGAATGACAAATATCTATTGATCCCTCGGGACAATATAAAGTAGTGTTAAATAGCTGTATTATGACTCCTACCTGAAGGCACTCCCTTTGAGTCTTGGGGTTGAGGGGGGACTCAATCATCCTTGTTCATGAAGCCACTAGGGAGACAATGTCATGCTAGTGTAATCCGCTCTTTATACTGCTGTTTACCTCTTCTGATACCTTGTGTATGTTGGGACCTGAATGAAAATCAACTTGCTGAGGCTTCTTTACAATAAGGAGATAATGCTGATTTGCAAGAAGAATTATTTTGAAGACTTCGCAAAATCTCTAACAGGCCCTACATAGAAGGCATTTTCTTGCCTTACGGTCTCATTAGTCTGGAGATCTTGTTAGATTTGTTTTTTAGACCCCCAGATTTCTTCATTTGTCCAGAAATACCCTTTTTGTCAATGGATGCTGACAATTGCATCCCCTTTCCTCCCACAATCCCCTTTTCTCAGTCGACCTATAATTTTGTTACCTTTTAGTCTTGACTGTTGGGATGGGCTATACGTCAGGCCTAATGAGAGCTCGTCAGGAGTTCCACCTTCTGAATTGGGTAGGCTGGCAAGAACATTTTGAACTTGATTGCTTCTGGAGATTCAAGACCAATATCTAGTATGAACTTTACACTGAATGAAGTTCTAAAGGCTTAGCTGACAGCCACACTCCTGGCTATAGGGGAGTGTGGTATATCTACTTCTATTGGGAAGTTGATCTTAAAGCAGCCTATGACACCATTTGGCAGACTGGTGTGCTGTATAAGAAGTCAGGAATTCTTCATAGATTGTCATGGCAGCTAGTTAAGGCTGTGAGGTAGATGGTTTTTAAGTGGCTCTAACTGGTGATTCTAGAAGAACAGACTTCTTCAAGGCACAGTGCTAGCACCAATTTTATTTAATGTCACCAGTGACCTACTGAATACCTCAAGGCAGTTCATGTACACCAGTATTTGTTAGCCCACAAGGGCAAGGGACTGTGATTTCAAAAAATTGAAGAGAACCTGAACAGGAGATGGCTGACATGGAGACTGAAATAAAGAATATTACTTAATTTGCCAATAAGTTTTCACTTTAATATATTAATACTCTTATACTCTTTCTTCTGCATCTTAAAATATGAATACTTAGAAAACTTGTAATTGCTAGTTCTAAAACATTGGATGCTTTGTATCTAAGCCTGTGATTGCAAAGTCAGACATTGTTTGCACAAGAGGCAGCTAAAGACGTACATCAACCTTTAACTCTTGTATTTCCTAACTTCTTAGTACTTATTATGAAGCCTTTTGCTTGGGATTTTTTGAGTTTAATTTCCTAGGTATATCTAAAGGAAAAGTGCCTAGTTCTATAGCAGACACCTGTCAGTTACAAATCCACTTGTGTAAAATAGCTGTGTACTTAGCCTAAAACTAATACTTCACATCGTACTATTTGGATTGAGGATGTAACATCCACCATCACCCTGCTGTGCTGATTGTGCAAAACTCTTGCACTGTGTACAGCTAGCACCACATCAGTGTGCACCTAACAAGCTGGCAGGTTCTGTTGACAAAGCTTTCTTCATAGCTAATCAACTTGCCCTGCTTCTGAAGCTAGTAGGAAGATGGAGCTTAGTTGCTTAATTAACTACTGCGCGCGCACATATACTTCATACATAAGTGCTCAGTTGGTGGCTTAGTGGAATCATCTACTGAATGTGCTAAGTTCCACACTTTCAAACTCGCATGAAATTTAAGCCAAACTTCATTAAACTTGGCAAAGCACTTACTGCTCCTCAAGGCCTATTTACAAATTCAATTTGACGTTACATAGCTCAGATGTTTGTGTTATCCCTGAGTGGGGAAAAGTGGCAGCTGCTTTGTGGTGAGGAAAATGCTTTTTATGCTCTCAATTCCAAAACAAAGGAATTCTGCTCAAACTTTTAAAAAATCATCTTTTGGCAGAGACTGTATGTTTTGAGAATAGAGATTGTAATGGAAACTTATTCTTAAATATACTCATTGGCTATTAAGTGACTGCTGTATCTCTCTTCCAAATGGGAAGAACTCTTAAAACGTAAATCTGGATTTTTAAAGATACATGTGAAAACTACTGTTTTACCTGTTAAGTATCTCAGATAAACTGTGTGAAGAATATTTGGCATGTTTAACTTTGTTTTCTTCTGAGTTACCAAACCCCATGTTTTGTTTGTGTGCCATTCAGTGCATGATAATCTTAAATTGTGTTGGAACCCAACTTCAAGTATTGCTTGTGGGTCCTGTGGGCCAGAATTAGGGTATTTGGTATCATGTCCACCTCTGTTTGGATGGAAATTCAAATTAAAAATGGACAAACAGTTTTATTTCATGTAAAATATCTTGTGTGTGCTGGATAACTTTTTAACACCTAATTTCCGTTCATACATTGGATGCAAAAAACAAACATTCCTGCTTTTTGGCTCCAGGGTTTCTTAACTTTGAATGAACTAGTTAATTAAATAAACTGAAATGGAAAAAAATATTCTCCCTGCACCTTCAGAATAGGCCACTGCTGTCAAAGCTTTTTTAGCACTTCAGTAAACCCTGGTTCCTGGTGCTTAGCCAGTGACTTCCACCAGTTCGTTGGGTCAACTATCTTTTAAAAGTTGGCTGCAAACATGTACAGCTTAATATCTTATATTTCATTTAAATTATTTTAATATATTACATTGAGTTTAGGCTGTAGATCCCTGCAGCTCCTGGTGGCGGCTGAGGGACCCTGAAGCTGCTCAGCGGCTGGAGTGGGGCCAGTGGGGGGGAGGGAAGATGCTGGACACTCTTTCCTCACCATTTTGTCAGGGATGGTTTTTAGTAAAAGTCAGGATTATTGCATATGATCTGTCCCTAACTTTTACTAAAAAATATCTGAGTCATGTATCTTCAGGAACTTGGGCCTGTACAGAAAGCTGTAAGTGGAGACTTTCTTTCCAGACCAGAAGATTAAGGTGAGGGATAAAATGCCCGTGGTGATCCTGGGAGATCCTTCGTACCCCTTAATGCCATGGCTCAGGAATCCTGGATAGCAGAAAGGGGCGATTCAACAGTAGGCTGAGTAGGGGCAGGATGACCGTGGAATGTGCATTTGGCAGATTAAAAGTGCACTGGTGATGCCTTTACGGCAGGTTAAACCTCAGTGAGGATAATGTTGCCATGGTCATAGCCGCGTGTTGTATGTTGCACAGTATTTGTGAAGGTAAGCATGAAAAGTTTGCTCAGGGTGGACTGCTGAGGCAGACCCCCTGGCTGCTGATTTTGAACAACTATATATCAGGGCCATTGGAGGGGCACAATGGGGGGCAATTTGAGTCAGGGAGGCTTTGAGGCAACACTTTGAAAATGAGAACTAGTAATGTATATTACTATGCTTGGAACTGCAATGCTTAATGAAATTAGTTTTGCTAGGAAGTACTTGTGACTTTTGCTTACTGAAATCCTAGGCCATATGATTAAACTGCTTGTGTATGTTTTGCTGCCACCCACTATCACAATTTGCAGGAAACAAAGTTTACTTATTAAGTCTTGCTTTTATTGCACTGAAAACACACCGCCCCAACACACACCTTTACTGGGTGGGAAAGGAGGTACCAGAGAAGGGCTGACTTTCAGAGCTGTGCATAAAGTCCAGCTATGATTTGAAAAGGTGTCCATGGGCGTGGAATGAATGGGAAAGTGGAAAGGACTGTGCAGGTGGTATTTGGGGAGGGCATGAGAGAGTTCTGAATGTGCTGAAGGAGTGCAGGTACATATCTGCTCAGTCTGGAGCAGTGTGAAGAACTTCAGCATTTCAGTTTGCTCCTCTATAACTTTAATCATCCCCTCAGTAGTGTACTTAATAAAGCCCTCATTTTCTTTTCTGTTCTGCCTTTTGATTTCCTTTCACTCCATGCATTCCCTTTTTTCTGCATCTAAATATTACAGCAGCTCCTGGAACATGTCCTCCTTGCTCTGTCTCAGGAGTCTTCTTATCTGGTGGAGCCCCTCAATGTGTAAAGCAGGGGTCGGCAACCTTTCAGAAGTGGTGTGCCAAGTCTTCATTTATTCATTCTAATTTAAGGTTTCGCGTGCCAGTAATAATTTTAATGTTTTTAGAAGGTCTCTTTCTATAAGTCTATAATATAACTAAACTATTGTATTTAAAGTAAATAAGGTTTTTAAAACGTTTAAGAAGCTTCATTTAAAATTAAATTAAAATGCAGAGCCCCCTGGACTGGTGGTCAGGACCCAGGCAGTGTGAGTGCCACTGAAAATCAGGCACGCGTGCCATAGGTTGCCTACCCCTGGTGTAAAGGGTGCCTCTGAAGGCCACATCTGCAGAAGCACAAGGAACAATACACAGAAGCATGATTAAGTATATGCTCAGCACTGAAACAGTACAGTAAAATACACCTCTCATAACATGCTAATCATTTTCTCACAGACCCATGACAAGCACTCATGTCAGCAAATACCCCAAGCATGTTGAGTTTACCTCAGGGTGAGGGGGCATTCTACATGGGGAGAAAAGCAATAAGAAACAATCGCGGGGCAGTCAACTACGGACAATATGTAAATTTCCCACCTTTTTCCACATCAGTGGTCATTGTAGCAGATATCTCACTCCTGAGAGGAAGTAAGGGTGCATCTACTGCACGCTTGCGGCTTCTGACCCGGTCCTTATGCTGTTTGACTGTGGGCTGCTTTGGTCTCGGAGCAAGTGATTACAGAATGGTGTGGGAAAGTTTCCTTCAGTGGGGGAAGGAACAAAGCAACTCTGTCAAGGATTCTTCAGAAGAGGGTTGCTGAGTGCCTTCAGGAAAGTTTTTTTTCCTAGAAAGATGACTGGAGGAGTCCTGAGAAATCTCTGTGTGCATCAACATCCTGCTTAGCTGCACAGGGAAATGTTCAGGACACAAAAACACAGCCAGCATGTACGTTTCTATGCGCTCATCCCACCTCCATGCTTCACAAAGCAAAACCACTTACCAGGGGTCTCCTCTTCTGCTTCTTGCTCGCCACAATGTGACTGCTGAGACTGGCTAGACAGCTCCGGAGTGGAGAACTAGACGCGCTACCATGCAACCCTGTTGTCCTAACTCCACCTCTGCGTCATTGACTTTGTCCTCTGGATGACTGCTCACAGGACTCTTGCATGGAGACATGACATCACCATCACCACCCCCACCCCCACCACAGGCGTGAGGCCAGGAGAAGGAACATCAGTCTCCGCTACGACCTAGCAGCAGCTTCCAGGATCCAGAAGCTACTAGTCAAACTGCCCTAAGGCTAGGAGAGTGATCCCCAACGGGCCCTCATCTTACTGTGCAGTTCCATCAGAGACTATTCTCACATGTCAAGAGGGTGTTTGACCGTGTAGCTCAGAACGATGCACAGCGTCCATAGTGTCTTCATCCTCTGCCCTGTGTTGACTGTGCAGGGGACCTGGAACAAGACTTTACATCATGGGAAGTAGAGACCAGACTTACAAAGACCAAAAACACAGCCCCAGGAAAAGATGGCATTCGCTATAACATCCTGAAAAAATGAGATCATGACTGCTTGGTATTAACTGCGCTTTTCAACAAATGCAAACAATTCTGCCATACCCCCAGCTCCTGGAAGAAGTCTATGACAGTGCTCGTCTACAAGAAAGTTGAGCGAGACGACCCCAGCAACTGGAGACCCATCTCTCTCTGCAAAGTGTAAGCCAGGTGCCTCATGGCTAGGATAACAAACTGGTCAGTGAACGGAGGAGCCATCAGCTCTATCAAGAGAGGCTTCATGTCATGCGAAGGCTGCTATGAACACAACTTTTGTCTTTCAGTCTGCCATCCACATGGTCAAGAGGGCATGGTGGCAGTGTGCCATAGTGTGGCTCGAACTGGTTAATACTTCTGGATTGATGCCCAATCAGCACATTTTTGCCATGCTACAAGAGTTTGGGATGCCTGAAGACTTTCTCCATCTGATCCAGGAACTATATGAAGGCTCCACCACCACCACCATCTGCTCCATGAAAGGAGAGAGGCCTGAAATTCCTATCTGTAACAGCGTGAAGCAAAGTTGTCCCCTCAGCCCCATCGTTTTCAACTTAGCCATCTCCTGTGGGCTACGTGATTTTGACCTGTATGGCAACAGCGTGAATATCCTGGCCTATGCAGACAATCTGGTTCTGATCGCAGACAACCCCGAGTGACTCCAACAAATGCTCGACATCACCAGCCAGGCTGCCAACTGGACAGGACTTGACTTCAGTGCTAGGAAGTGTGCATCCTTGCATATCAATGGCAGTAGAAGGGACTCAGTGCAGGCAATGTCTTTTTCAGATCCAGGGTGAACCTATGATCTTCCTCGAGGACAGGCAAGCATGCTAACATCTCGGCACGCCCACGGGTTTCTGTGTCCAGCAGACACCTGAGCATACCATTGTGGAGAACCTACGAGATGTGGCCATGCAGAAGTAACAATTACTGAGGGACAATCTTCACTCATTGATGTACGTGCTTTCCACGACCAGCTCTCTGTATAACTTTTCAAGAGTGATGTACCTGAATACTCGGATGCTAATATCTAAACTGTATTCTTAAATTTACTCACCTAAATTTGAGTTACTGCTGATACACTGCTCTACAGCCAAAATGCTTCTGAAATAAATGTAGTCGAACTTTACTAATTCTGGGTCACTGAGAACGAAAATGATGCTTAAAATTGTTGATTGGCTCTAGTTTTCAAGATATGCTATTGGGTCAGTATATACGACCCTTGACTTGGGAATAGCGGAGGATAAGTGAGTTATAAAGGGAAGGGATCTCAATTTAAACCAGAAATGACTAAAATACATCTTTGACTGGATCTATGAATAAATCTGACTGGGTTTGGACTGTACTTGCTTTTTAGGCAAAACAATGAATGATGCAATCTGAAGCGGGTATTGCGTCATACATGATATGAATTGCATCATGTTATTCCTAGAAGTCATGGATGATGCAATCATAACGAAACTTACATCACTCTGCTGAAGAAACTGCCCTATATCAGCTCTAGAAATCATACAGTGTCGTGCTCTTTTATTTGTGAGTGTTTGATTTTGCAAAGGGACACATTTCTGTTTAGCCAAAGTGAGCAGAGATGCCTCGTACTTGTGTGAACAGTGCAGATAACTTCTGCTATGTTTGTGGTGAAGTGACTTTTGCATCACAAAAGCGCAGTATAACCACTATGGTTAAGAGAGCCTATCACCTTTATTTTGGCTGCAAAATTGGAGATCAGGACAAGAGGTGGGCCCCACACATATGCTGCAACACTTTTGTGCAACAAATCTTCGCCAGTGGTTGAACAGGAAAAGGAAATCTATGCCTTTTGCAGTGCCAATGATTTGGAGAGAGCCAACAGATCATACCAGCAATTGTTACTTCTGCATGGTGCCTCCAGTTGGGAAAGGTGTGTCAAAGAAGAAAAAGTGGACTGTGCATTATCCAAACGTTCCATCAGCTATCCGCCCAGTACCCCACGGAGAAGGACTGCCGGTTCCTGATGCACCAGAATCATTCTCACTTGAGTCAGACGAGGAAGAGGATGAAACTTCTGGTCCTGAACCATCAATGTCACAGGACCCACATTTTCTCCCATCCTCCTCTGAACCACACCTCATAACACAAGGTGAACTGAATGACCTTGTCAGGGATTTGGAACTACCCAAGAGTAAGGCAGAGCTGTTGGGCTCCAGACTACAGCAGTGGAATCTCCTGGCAGGTGATGTTAGGGTTTCCATGTTCCGTGACTGTCAAAAGGATCTTGTCCCATTCTTCTTCATGGAAGGTGATCTTATAGCCTGCAACAACATCGATGGTGTGATGGCAGCCCTCAACATCGTTCACGATCCAGATGAGTGGAGACTGTTCATTGATTCATCGAAGACGAGTCTTAAAGCTGTTTTACTGCATAATGGCAATGTTTTGCCATCAATTCCAGTTGGTCATGCAGTCCATATGAAGGAAACCTATGACAACATGAAACAACTTTTGAGGTGCATAAACTATGACCAACATCAGTGGCAGCTTTGTGGTGATTTGAAGGTTGTTGCTCTCTTGCTTGGTCTGCAGACTGGATACACAAAGTACTGCTGTTTTCTCTGCGAATGGGATAGTCGTGCAAGAGATTCCCACTACATCAAGAAAGATTGGCCACTCCGACAGTCATTGGAGCCTGGGAGGAAAAGTGTTCAGCATCCACCACTTGTTGAATCAAGGAAGATTTTGTTACCACCCTTACCCATCAAGCTGGGTCTGATGAAGAACTTTGTCAAAGCCATTGACAAAACACAAGCAGCTTTCAAGTACCTCCGTGGAAAATTTCCAAGGTTAAGTGAAGCTAAGATAAAGGAAGGTGTCTTTGTTGGTCCTCAGATTCGTGAACTTCTTCGAGATGATGCATTTGACCATGCACTGCGTGGCAAGGAAAAGACGGCATGGAAAGCCTTCCAGTTAGTGGCAATAAATTCTCGGAAACAACAAGGCAGACAACTACAGGTTGTTGGTGGGAAAACCTCCTCAAGGCATACAAAAGCCTTGGTTGCAACATGTCACTAAAGATGCATTTTTTGCACTCTCATCTAGATTTTTTTCCACCGAACTGCGGAGCAGTGAGCGACGAGCACGGCGAGCGATTTCACCAGGACATTGCAACAATGGAGAAACGCTATCAGGGCAAATGGAGCCCATCAATGCTTGCAGGCTATTGCTGGACAGTGACAAGAGATGCTCCATTTAATGAATACAAGAGACAAGCCAAGAAGCGCCGAGTAGACACTGAATAGGACTAAACTATGTACATAATAGTTTTTTGCCTTTTGTTTCATAATGCATTTTATTTATATAACCCTTTTGCTGATTTTTTAAAGTGTTACATAAACAGGACAGGTGAAATATTATCATGTAAAGCAACCATAAACACATGAAAAGACCTAGGTTTACAATTTATGATTAAAACTCTATCTACACAATATACATAGACATAAAATGTAAAAACTTAAATATCTTAGAAACAGTAGCCAATCAGTTGTTTTAATTGTCATATTTGAATTCAGCACATCAAAATACATAATAAATAGCACATTTTATCTCTGAAGCAGACGACTTCTCAAAAATTGTTGACCAGTGTTATGCACTATATCTATCTTAGGACTTTATCCACAAATACAAAGTTTGTTTTCAATCTAAGCACTATACCAGATGTACAGACACTCTTTTCTCAACTTGTGTATTATATAATTTTTTAACATTAGCTTTAATAAAATATTTAAATGATTGAGATTTAGAAGAGCTCTACCTCACACACCTCTGTACACGTGGGTGAGTCATGGTTTTCAGTTATAACACAGGGATAATAGCTGCTTCGCTTGGCTGTAGGAATCTTAATTCACTAAAATTTAGATTGCTTTGTCAGGTGTTCTGCAAGCATGTATGGTGTTGCTGTTTCTTGGATGGCAGGGTGATGATGCATGTGCTCACAGGAATTTGCTTTAGCTGCCAGTCTGATTTTTGTATTTTTTTTTTTACTTCATTTATAGGAAGAAACCACCAAAAAACCTGTCAGTGAACTCTACAGAAGAGATTTTTGCAAGTGCCCAGAGACTTACAAATGCCTCTGTTCACTGTTGTGGTCTATTTTCTATATTTAGAGACAAAAACAGTGCATTATAAGTACAGTGAGGCATACATGTACTCCAGTTATTGAAAGGTTGCACAAAATATGAGAAATGTTTGACTTCCAGGACCTTTCTTCCCCCTAACTTTTCCTATATCATTGGTACCACTGGCCTCAAACGTTCTGCAAATTCTTTAATTGATGAACAACTGCATTGTAGAACCTGTCAGGATATGTGTAACGTATGTTGGGGATTGATCTGGGTAGTTGGGGATGGATAGGAGTTTGCACCCAGAAGGGGTGTAGAAACTGTGTTTAGTAGGCTGGGCATGCATGTTGGGGAAAATCTTTCTCTAATTTAGTTAACCTCTATGCTCTTAACATATTCTCATAGGTACTGATGATGTGGCTAGTGCCACAGCTGATCAGGGTCTTTGCATAATAGTGTGATTTGAATACTGCTTATCTTTAATATATGGTGGTAAAAGTTTTTTGTTACTCTCTATGGCTGAAGAGTATTCTAATCATACTTGGGCTCCTTCTTGTTTGAGAAAATTAGGCAAATAATTGTTGCCTTGGGTTTTGTTAAAGGGAAATGGTCAACTTGAAAATCACACCTATTGGAATCTACCTTCTGTTAAAAGAATCCCCTATGATCCCTAAAGCTGAAGAAGATTAGAGGAAACCTTTCTCTTCTTTCACTGTCCAGTCCATTTCACAGTCTTGTTAGTCATTCACACGTCTTATCCTAGCATATGTCTAGCCAACGGCTAGGAGGTGGGATTGCTAGCTCAGGTAGACATGCACATACTAGCTCTGCTTGACCAAGAGATGGGGTTCTCACAGCAATTTTTTTTGGTGGCTTCAGAGTGCGGCCATCAACTCTTGCTGGTGACTGCGCTGACAATTTTTTCCTAAAATACTTAATTCACTTTAGGAAAAACAAATATGCACATGTCCAAATAATTGTACTTTATGTAGGGTTTTTAAACTCAGTAATAGAAATAATTTACAGTTCTCTATTTTTTTTACTGGACCAAAACAGAATACAACACAAATAAGGTACTTTGCATGATCTTGTCGTTTTGTTGGTTGGTGGTGTTTTTTTCTGCTTTTTTGGTTTCACTTTTTTCCCCTAAGACTTGCAAGCTAAGTCTTCTGCTGTGAAAAGTGATATTTGTATGTTTGTTAATATCACTTTTCACACTTACTCAGCGCCGGCAAACCATGGGACAAATTAAGCCCTGGATGGGAAGGTGGGCAGGGAGGCAGTGGAGCCCAGGGACCATGACGGGTTGTGAGCCGGGGGCTGGAGCCTGGAACCAGAGCTTGCCACTGTGGATGGAGCCCGAAGCTCCATGGCCGAAGCCTGCCTCCCCTACCCCGGGAAAGTGGGGAATTCACCAGCTGCGTGAACATCCAGGATTTGTGTCTCCGGAGGGAGGCAGGGCCCAACTGCTGCTAGTGGCCCTGGGAGAGGCTGTGGCAAGAAAAGGTCCTTGTGGCTGCATTTAGAAACACTGATATAGAGTGCTAAATATAGTGGTATGGTCACTGCAGCCATCCTGCTATATTCAGCATGGTAGCTGAAGCAGAGCTAGTGCGCATATGTCTATCTGTGCTGTTGTGTAGACATATACCCTAGGCTAAAAAGTATAACGTTAGCTAGCTCATTCTGACTGACAAAAGCTTAAGGTAGATACGACACACTGCCTCTAATATGCTGAGATGATCGAGTTTAAGCCTTGCCTTTAATTATATCAACTTAGTATGTGTTTAAAGGTACACTGCCTTAGCTAACAGCAGGTTGTCCACACTTAGACTTAATGTGATGCACAATGTCTTTTTTTAATCTTGGTCTAGATAAAGGCTGTGAGAATGTGAGGGTGGGTATGCCTGTGACTAGAGTACTTGATGTTTTTCGGTCTGCTCCTAAACCCTTGTACTTTTAAAATTGCCTTAAAAAAATTCAAGCCATGCTACTTTGATTTTTAAAAATCCATTGTTTGAAAAAGAACTTGGGTGGACAAGTGTCTGTAAATTGGTGGTAAAATCTTGATACTTCTCTGCTTAGGTATACATTGTGTGCATCTTCAAAACCGTTTTTATAATAATACTTGTGTTCGGATGCTCAGAGCTCTCAATAACATTCACCTGTGAGTAATGAATTTGTTTGATATGCGTCCAAAAGTGACTTTGGGAAATCAATCAATTTTTGAAAAATGGCTTAATTTTGAAACTTAGTTTAGGAAGAACAACATTTTAAGTTTAAGCGTCTGCCATTCACTACATTTAGCAAAAATCTGCAAAGTTGTTTTCTAAATAGTAAGTTTTATCATGGGTCTATATTTACAACTTATATCTTAACAACAAAAAATCCACCAGCCAACAAGTACAGCAAGGGTGAGAACTTGTTTCTTTTCCACAGAAGCTACTACAGTTTAGACTAGGGTGGCCAAGCTGAGCCTGAGAAGGAGCCAGAATTTACCAATGTACACTGCCAAAGAGCCATAGTAATACATCAGCAGCTCCCCACCTCCCACCCACTGGCAGCCCTGCCAATCAGTGCCTCCCCCTCCCTCCCCACACCTCCTGATCAGCTCTTTCGTGGTGTGCAGGAGGCTCTGGGGGCAAGGAGTGAGGGCACAACAGGCTCAGGGGAGGGGATGAGAAGGGGTGGAGTGCGGGCAGGGCCTGTGGCAGAGCCAGGGGTTGAGCAGTGAGCACCCCCCCGCACATTGGAAAGTTAGCACCTATAGCTCCAGCCCCGAAGTCGGTGCCTATACAAGGAGCCGCATATTAACTTCTGAAGAGCCACATGTGGGCCCCCCCCTGGTTTAGACTCAGGAAATGGAGAAGTTCAGATGTGAATAGCTATATCACCTCAGTTGTGTTTATATGTTAAACCTGTAGTGTTTTCTGTTTTTCCTTGTTAAGTACATATTTAAATCTCTGTTTTATGTGATATGTTTTAGGTTTGGATTGGTCATGTTAGTTATGAATGGCAAAGCCAGACAGACCAAAAATGGAATATCTTTGTACCAACAGTGAATGGCTTGGAAAACTGAAGGCTAAGTTCACTCTAAAAAGTTAAGGTGACCGAGCTACCCCTTTCATTGGTGCGAAAAATCCATGCCCCTGCTTGCCGTAGTTAAGCTGACCCGTCCCCCAGTGCAGATAGTGCTAGGTCAGTGGAAGAATTTCTTCCATCAACCTAGCTACTGTCTCTAGGGGAGGCGGATTAACTACTGGGATAGGAGAACTGCTCCCGTTGCTGTAGTGCTTCAGTTTAGCTACTCACTAGAGCTGCAGCTGTGCTGGCATAGCAGTTTAAATATAGGCATATCCTAATTGTGAAATGAGTCTATAATGGATAGATGGTATTACAGCCATAAGTAGGGGTTTCTTCTATAGTTCATAAAACATGCAGTGTTTATTCCCAGAGAACTTCATTTAAAATTCCAATTCCAAGTCAGAATCTGTAAAGGCTTCTAAGGAGGTTTTGTTTTCTCTCCAGGTTTTTGTTGGCAAGATTCCCAGAGACTTGTATGAGGATGAATTGGTGCCACTCTTTGAGAAGGCTGGTCCAATTTGGGATCTGCGCCTCATGATGGATCCTCTGTCTGGTCAGAACAGAGGTTATGCTTTTATTACCTTCTGTGGCAAAGACTCGGCACAAGAAGCAGTTAAACTGGTGAGTTAACTCATTCTGGACACAGCAGGTTAATAGTATTACTCCACCAGGTGTAACATACGTCTTTAAAATCCCTCCTCAAAGCTGTTCATGCAGTGAATTGCCATATGACAGTGGCTATGTGATCATTGATTGGTTACAAATTGTGCACACCTCCAGTCTGTGCTAAAACATACTGTTACTCCCTCTGCTGCCCCAACACCTTATGTACAGATACAAACATGCTTTTTCGTCCACCTGTTATGTTTGGTTTGGGGCTCTGCATCTAGGGACAGTCCTGGTACAATGAGGCTTCAGCCTGCTTGGACCTCTAAATTGTATCACAATATAAGAGTTGTAGGAAAAATAAAGTATTAGTTACTAGGTTACACCTGTGAGCAGTGACTTTCACTACCTGTTATGTCAACACAGTTCCCCGCAGTACATAGAATCCAAACTCTTCCTGGGGTTTAATTTTTTATTTATTTATTTTTTAAAGAACGCATTAGCTCAGACTTTATCCCTGGACTTGGCCGTTTCTAGAGTTCTACTCTTAGGACTGTTAAGCCCTAATCTAGACCTATAGTATCCAATCTATGGCCATGGGGACATACAAGTCATCCTTGGGGGCAACTATGTTAAGAAAACTGCAGTTTGATTCCATATTAAAAAAGTAACTTCGTTCTGGAGCTCAGGCAACATCCAGAACAGAGTAAGAGAACTGAGACCTCAGGAGAAATGGCAGACTCAGTGCCCCAATCTCCCTTTCTTCTGTCACCTAATCCTCCTCGGTACATGGCCATCTGAAGAGACAACCTCATAAGACCACAGGGCAACTTCATGTGACATTGCTGCTGTTTGCAATCAAGTTTCACTATGTGACATTTAAATTGAAGTGTCTAAATCTGCCTTCTCGCTACAGAGGGGTGGGTGGGAATACTGTCTCCTACTGCTTCCTCTGCAGTCCCAGGAGAGCTCTACTCAGCTACTTTACCTTTTCCTGCTGAGGTATAGCAGCTCTTCCTCTATATTCCTGACATCAGGGAGAGCGGGATAGATACTTGATTGACTCAGCCTGAGCCTAGAGGAACTCCTAGTAAGGGATGACTCCCCTCCCCCACAAAACCATGTGGGGCAGCCCAAGAGGGAAAGGGTGAAGACTGCTAATTGACAGCTGTTGCCAAAAGGCTATATGCCAGCTATGGAGAACTAGAATGGAAGCTGTATATTTGCCTATGACATGCCTCTCCACAGCCCAATAATATCCTCTGTACTGGGGCTACAGGATATGAGTCACAGGAACTGAATGCTTTGGTTTTATTCGCTCTTGGGTGAATCCTCAGCAGGTGACCTGCAGGTGCCTTCTGCTCTCCTTGTATTGCCTAAGTAGTCCAAATGGAGCAGAGCAGGCCAGAGAATTCATCCCACTTTGGGGGGAGGGGAGTGATTGGCCCTCAGGCTGAAAAGATTGAATACTACTGCTATATATATGTATAGCCTCTCTCCAGCTTCATCAAAACCCACTTACCCCTTTCCTAATAGGATCAACACCTGTTAACAGGGTGAGGTTTCAAGCAAACACTGGCAGCTTATTAGCCTCACTGAAAAGAACTCAGCAGTCATAATCTAAGAATTTGAACAAACATATCACTGTATAAGATTATCTTGGGCTCTTCCAGGACTCAAATTCCCAACAGGACATGCATAATTGATCTTTTCCAATAATATGGAGCTGAAATTCATAGCCCTGAGGGGCCATGAAAAGTCCAGCTTTGAAGTTAATACTTCTAAAAATCATTGTTGGCCCACTCCTGTTTCTTGTGCTGGGCCTTGAGACAGTAATTTGAAGCAAGAGAAAACATTCCTTGGGCAGGTTAGTTTAAGAAATTCCACAAAGTTCTCTCTGAAGCTGCTCAAGATATGGAAATGTTAAAATAACTCTCGGCTGTGGCTTAGTGGGCAGGTGATGGGTCACTGGTGAATGATTTATCACAGTTATCTGCGATTTATCACATGGATGTTTTCCCCAGATGTGCATTGTGTATGTATATAAATTTCAAAAGTGTGTCCTATCCAGAATTTTGAAACCCACAATGTTTGTACAGGCAGGCCTTGACTTTACAATGTTCAACTTATGACAAATAGCACCTATGTTTCTTATGAATTGACACCCCAATTCAACTTTTGACAATTGATTTTGACGGTACGAAGCTTGGTCCCACAATGGAGTGGATTGCGGTTCCGAGTTACGACATCTTGGCTCACAACACAATTTTCAGGAACCAATTGTATTGCAAGTCTGAGGACTGCCCGTATTAGTGTTTCATCTCTTTGCCAAGTATACATTCAACCATGAAACCTGCTTTTGAGAAATAAAATGTCCTTTCTGCAAGATATTGGGGGGGAAAAATCAGTCTTCGAGCTTGGTATTAACTATTATTTTTAGCAAAGATTTGAGTTTCCATTACGATTGAATTAAGATCATTAAGCTTCAAATAGTATGGGACAATGTTGACTTGTGTAGGCTTCAATCATAGGGTATGATTCTGCTTTCATTAACATCAGTGATGAATTTTTTAATGACTTCAGTGGGAGCAGTCTTGAATTAAAAAACAAAAACATAATCAACACCGTTGAAAAACAGATTCTGAGTTCACTTAAACTTCTAATAAGTTTCTATTAAATATTGTATTATGAATCACTCTATTTGTATTGAAACCAAATTTTCAAATGAATTTGGATCAAATATTAATCCCTTCAATAAACTGTTCTTTGAGTTCTTTCTCATTACAATTCCATTCTAGGTGTGCGCGTGCGCAGTCATCAGATTTTTGCCAATCTGTAAGTTTGGCTGTGGTGCCCCCTTAAGTGCTGCACCCATGCGCTGGTATATCCGGCGCCGCTGGCCCTACACCCTCTCAGTTCCTTCTTACCACCCGTGGTGGTCAGTCAGAGCACCTGTCCTTGCTTGACAAGGACTAGCGTTTTTCCTCCCTTGGTCTTTGTGCCCTGAGGCCTTGTATATAGTTATCCTTAGTACTTAATACTAAGTACCTGTTAATAGTTAAGAGTCCAGGGGGTGCCCCAGTCTCCTGGTTTCAAGCCCTGCACAGACTGAAACAGGCCTGCGCCTGTTAGTGACTCTCATGGCAGTTGTCTTTGATGTGTGCCTTGAGACAAGTGCTGTATCTGCAAGAACTTTCAGCCTCGTCCGCAAAAAGCATGGAACATTTGGCTCCGGGCTCTCCTTATGGAGTCCATCTGCGCCTCCTCGGCATGAGTCACCAAGCACCTCGGCATCGGTAAAAAGTACACCGGCACTGGGCTTTTCCCAGCATCACTCCCTGTCACCAATACCGAAAAAGAAGACGCAGAAGCACGGCTCCCCAGTGTCAGTGAAGAAAAGCCAGGGGACTGCAGGCAAAGGAACTGCCTTGGGCCATCCACTCACTCGGCACCCCACAGTTGGCTTTCTCCAGCAGGGGCCGTTAGCCCAGTAAAAGGTCCTCCTCTGACTCCTGTGAGCAGTACTGGACCATCTTCCTTGCAGGCACCAATGCCAACACATGCTCCCCAGGCATTGAAGGAGCACAGGCCTCCGCCCGCACAGCAGGTGCCAGAAGCTTCTGTGAAGGCTCCCCAAGAGGGCGCCGCAGATTTCCCCGGGACAACAGCGTGCTCTCCTCCACCACACCGATGCACACCGGAGCCTCCGTCCAGGCCAGCAGATGCTTGCGGTTGGTCACTGGCACCACGGTCTCTGTCACCTTCGCACCAATGCAGTTCGCCAAGAGGAAGGTGCTGTTCCCTCTACTACCAGCACCGATTGCCATGCTGCAGGTCATCTTCTCATTGCCAATCGCTGATGCCGTGGCAATGTTCTCCTTCCCGCCTCCGGTCCCCTCTGGCACTGACACAGGTCTCCATGGTGTGGGTACTGGCCCCCCCATGTAGGGCACCAGTCACTGTTATCGGTGGTCTCAAGGCAGACTTGGCCATCTAAAGCCCCTCCGTGGTCTCCAGAAGGAGGTTACTCTGGAACAGAGGGTCACTTCAGCCCATTGCCTAGACCCCAGAGGCAGGAATGGGTTACCGATCCGGCATTGACAGCGCAAAGGCAATGGCAGCCGGGTCAGTGGCCCGTGCAGTGGCCTTGTTGGAATGCATGGGGGGTTCATAGCAATTACTGGACCTTTTCATAGGCTCCTCCCTCAGAGCAACCGGCACCGATGGCACTGAGCTTGGAACCAGAGACACACCCAGAAGCTGAGACTCAGGAGGTGGTCCCCACCCCAAGCCACCCTCCCCGACAGAGGAGGACCAGGGCCCCCCTCTGGTGGGACAGTCATAACCTTCATCCCTGGACGAGGTGGTTGCAGGACCCTCCACGGCCAGCATGCCCGACTTTTTCAGGACCACCAGGCCTTGCTCCGGTGGGTGCCCGAGAACTTGTGCATCGATGTGAAGGAGGCGGTCGAACAGGTGGACACTTTATTCAGTGTCCTGTCGGCCTCTACCCTGATTTGTGTGGTGAATGATGAGGTCCTCAAAATTGCCAAGGCCATCTGGCAAACACACTCTCTCCTCCATCCTTCCCACCTCAGAATGGGTCAAAAATAAGTACCTTGTCCTGGCCAAAAGTTTTAAGTATCTTTTTTTTTTTTTTTTAGTTTTGAGTATACCCCCCTTCCCCCTGGCTCGCTAGTGGTCTCCTTGGCCAATGAAAAGGGAAAAACAGGGGCCATTACCTTTCTTTAATGGCCTCCTCCCCTACTGTTCAGCCTAGTTGTGGCTCACATCGGATTGCGGGTCCTGGACATAATATTTTGGGGCTATACCCTGCAATTTATGGCCACCTCTCCTCTCCCCCTCCACCCCCAACTTCCCTGTCCCTCTTCATGGACCCTTCTCATGAGCACCTACTTGTTCAGGAGGTCGAGAACCTTCTGTGCCTGGGGGCAGTAGAAGAGGTTCCTCGGGGCATGAGAGGAAAAGGGTTCTACTCCTGGTACTTCCTAATACCAAAGGCAAAAGGGGGCCTCAGACCCATCCTGGGCCTGCGTCGCTTCAACAAGTCTCTCAAGAAACTGAAGTTTTGCATGGTTTCCCTGGCTTCTATCATCCCCTCCCTGGATGCAGGAGATTGGTTTGCTGCTCTCAACTTGAAGGACACTTATTTCCACTCTTCTAGATTCCCGGGCCACAGGTGTTTCCTCCGGTTTATGATGGGAGGGCGCCGTTTCCAGTTCACAGCGCTACCCTTTGGCCCTGAGGGTGTTCATAAAATGTGTGGCACCAGTGGTGGCTTACCTCAGACATTGAGGGAGCTATCTGTTTCAGTACCTCAGCGACTGGTTCATCAAGGGGGCAGATCTCCAGAACAGGTACAGAGAAGCCTCGAACTGGTGCATTCCACCTCTCGCCACCTGGACCTGTTGATAAACATGGAAAAGTCAACGTTAACGCCTGTCTAATGCATAGAGTACATCAGAACAGTTCTTGACTCCAGGTGATCCAGGGCCTGCCTTCCAGAAGAACGCTTTCAGGCCTTGTCATCCCTGATTTGTCTGATAAGGGACCACCTGCTCACTACGGGCCACATCTGCCTACACCTGTGGGGTCAAATGGCCACTTGCACGTACGTGGTTTCTCACTCTCAGCTAGATCTACGGCCTCTCCAAGTGTGGCTGGCCTCGGTCTATACCCCAAACAAACATGCTCTGCACTGGATGGTCAGAGTACCGAACCACATCATACTGTCTCTGCGCTGCGTGGTTGGCTCTCTGATCGGTGCTCCAGGTGATCCCCTTCGCAGTTCTGTCCCCATTTCTAACCCTGGTCTCTGACTCATTGGATTTGGGGTGAACTTCACACACAGGGCTGCTGGCTGCAGGATAACTTAGCCCACCATATCAATGTGAGGGTGCTTAGGGCAGTCCTCTGGCCTGCCAGGCGTTCTTGCCCCACTTGAGAGGCAAAGTGGTGCAGGTCCTGATGGACAATACAGCCACAATGTATTACATCAGCAGGCAGGGAGGTACCAGATCCTCAACCCTTTGTCAGGAGGTGCTCAGCCTTTGGGACTTCTGCGTGCAGCATACCATCCATCTGGTTGTTGCTCACCTACCCAGCTCCAGGAACCTCCTGGCAGATCAGATCTATAGGACTGTCTCATCTCTCCATGAATGGTCTCTCCATCCCCGTGGTTGACATAATCTCCCAAAGGTGGGGAACTCCCCAGGTGGACTTGTTTGTGTCCAGACAGAACAGGAAGTGCTACAAGTTCTTTTCCATCCAGGGTCTGAACAGCCTCCACCTTTGGTTGGGGGTGCTCATGTATGCCTTTCCACCGGTGCTGTTAATCCACAGAGTCCTGGTGAAAGTCAAGCAGGGCAGAGCAAGGGTTATCCTCATGGCCCCATCAGCACTGGTTCAGCATGCTGTTGGATCTTTCGGCAGTTACCCCTCTTCCCTGCCTCTTCAGCTGGACTTGCTTTTTCAGAACCATGGCAACCCGCTGCATCCGAACCTGACAGCGTGGCCCTTGCATGGCTAAGCGCAGAACAGGCATGCTTGGTTTTGGTCCAGCAGGTTTTGTCGGGCAGCAGAAAGCCCTCAGGGCGCTCTACCTGGCAAAGTGGAAGCAGTTCGCATGCTGGGCTTTGGAGCAGCATCTTCAGGCCTAGCTGCAGGATGTCTTGGACTACTTGTTGCATCTCAAGCTTAAAGGGTAGTCCCATCTTCCATCAAGATCCACCTGGCAGCCATCTTGGCATTGCATCCTCCACTCCAGGGCAGGTCTCTTTGGCCTATGAGGGCAAGGTTTTTAAAGGGCCTGGAGCACCTCTGTCCACATGTCTGGGACCCTGTCCCTCCCTGGGACTTGACCCTTGTGCTGTGCAGGCTCATGGGGAGTGTCCCCTTCCCCTCTCTGGTTCAGCTCAAGAAGTTGATTGCGTAGGCTGCTCTGCTGCTGGTGGTTGTTTCTTGAACAACGTGATCAGCAACTGTCGCTGTTGTCATTTGAGCTGCTCAAACATTTCTTGATACAGTCTCAAATAGTCCGTAATACTATGTGATTTTGAGGCTTCGTTCCATAGAGGGGTCATATTCAGAAATTAAATCATGCAGGTGTTTCGCTGCTTGGAACACTTCAACAAATTTATGAAGATTTCAACTTGCTGGCTCTTCCTGTTGTCATCTGCGTTTTCTGTAGATGATTTTATCAGTTCCTCTAACTCTTCATTAGTCAATGTTTCTCTGTGGCCCTCAATTAATTCTTCAATTTCTTCCTCAAGGATATCGACAAAGCCATCACCACCCACTTGACTGGCCACCTGAACAGTGCGTTTCACTTCTTTGTCAATGGTTGGGAAACCCTTAAAATCATTGACATTTTTTTCCATAAGTTTTGCCAACATGCATTGAATGTTCAGGCTTGATTGCATCCATTGCCTGTTTAATATAAGTGATGCAGTTGGCAATGTTGAAGGATTTCCAACACTCCATCACATTAAGATTGGGATCAGCATCCATAGTGCTACATATCTGTGAGAATGTAAGCCTCATGTACGTGGCCTTGAAACAGCGAATCACACCTTGGTCGAGAGGATGGAGGTGGTATTGGGGGGGGAGAAAGGTGACTTCAACATCATTATATGCAAACCAGAGTGCCATAGGGTGGCCAGGACTATTGTCTACGATTAGTAACACTTTAAAGTCAAGTCCTTTCTCTTCGAGGTACCGCTTGACTTCTGGAATGACACACTTGTGCAGCCAATCCAGAAATAATGCTGCCATCACCCAAGCCTTTTTATTTGATTGCCAGAACACAGGCAGGAGACTTTTGTTCTTGCCTTTTAGGGCACGGGGATTTGCAGCCCTGTAGAGCAAGCCTAGCTTTATTAAATGTCCAGCCGCATTGCCACAAAACAACACAGTCACACGGTCTTTAGCTGCTTTGAAGCTAGAGGCTTGTCTTTCTGATTTTGAAATGTAAGTGTGGTTGGACTCTTCTGGAAAAAAATACCCAGTCTCGTCAGCATTAAAAACTTGTTCCGGAAGATAGCCCTTTTCTTCTATGATTTTCTTTAATTGTTCAGGGTAGGCTTTTGCTGCCTCTTCATTGGAAGATGCAGCTTCACCAGTAGTCTGCACGTTTTTGAAGTTGAAGCAGTTCCTAAAACTGTTAAGCCAACTTTGGCTGGCTTTGAATTCCTTCTCATCAGAAGGCTGTCCGTCTTCGGCAGGAGGTTTGAACAGCACGTAGAGGCTAGGAGCCTTTTCTCACAACGCGTTGCCATTGATAGGCACTCGTTTACGGTTCATGTCTTCCAGCCATAAGTTTAATGCCTTTTCAGTCTTCACTAAAGTCTTATCACACACCTGGCTCGTCACCTTAGCAGTTATTGGAGCACTTGATGCCACGGCTTGACTAATTTCTCTCTCTCGAATCTTGATGGTACGGATGCTAGATTCGTTGCGGCCATATTTACGCGCCATGTTGGAGACCGACATACTGTCTCCCAATAAGTCCAACACAGCCAGTTTTTCCTCCAGCGTTGGAACGATCACTATTGCTTCGGTTGAGCACCAGATGAAGTAGTTGGCTTGCATTTAGGGGCCGTGTTGTACAAAAAATATGTATCTTTGAACACTAGAATCGCACTCAGGGAGGTGAGATGCTCACACTGAGAGGCACATGGGAACTGAGACCGACTGAGGGAACAGCAGATTCACGTCTCCCAACTTATGCTCACTCCGGGGCATATGCTCATTGGGTGGAATTGCCAGCACTATTCACAGATATCTTATGATTTTTCTTTTTTCTGCCGAGCGCGTATAGTTGAATTAGCGTAAGTTAAATGCACGTATGCTGCAACTCCCAACCTTATGTTGTTGTGTTTGCACCCTCAAGACTGTTTCATAATTTAATTGATTTGATTCTGTTTCACATCAGGCTAATATAACTGGTGTGTGTATTCTGGTGGCAGCCACAATATTCAGGATACTTTCCAGGTGCAGGAAAAAATTTCTTTTGGCCTAAGAAGAAAAGCAGCATATGAAGGGCAATGTGGAAAGAAATGCTATCAAAATATAGCTTTGTCTTGTGGCTTTTCAGAACTTTTCAGTAAGCTCACGAATTCTGGCCAATATAGCATGATTTCTATTACAATATAAAATCTAAAATTGTGTGTGTGTGATATAAAATTCCCTAATAGAGATGTTAAGTTAATAATTTTGGCTATCTATCCTTTTGATCCATATTGAATTAAGGAGTTAAAACTGAAATATACTAGTGGCATCTCTTCATATTCCCCAGTGTGACAACTATGAAATCCGTCCTGGGAAACACCTTGGAGTGTGCATCTCTGTGGCGAACAACAGACTGTTTGTTGGATCAATTCCAAAGAACAAGACCAAGGAAAACATATTGGAAGAGTTCAGTAAAGTCACAGGTAAAGAGCTTCTGCTTAACAAAGAGTTTGTATGGGTAAAAAATTAGTGCCAGAAATTAACTTTCATAGCACGATAGCAACTGATAGTAAATTTTAAATGCCAGTGATAATGAAAGATGACTTCCAAATGGAGTTCCAGGTTCATTGCTGGTGGGAAGTACCATAGGCTTTATGAACTTCCAGATTGATAGCCTGTATGAAAGGTTCATATTTCTTTTACATTCACCATTCTCTACCTGCTGTGCATTCTAGATGTGACTGCTAACAAAACTTTTTATATGGGGGGAAACTGAGCATCAGAAACTAACTTTTAAAAGGCCAAGCTCAGTTTTTTGAAATACTTCTTTATTTTTATTTTTTTTAATTATTAAACAAAGTGAGTGGGGAGGAGCTGGGTCAGTTAGAATTGATCTACCTTTAAATAAAACTTATTTTTATTCTGGGTGACTTTGAGTGGTCAAACTCAGATCTTATAACAGAGGGAGAGGCTCTGGGGCAGCCTCTAAAGATGGACCATCTGGTGAAGAATGTCATGGAAGCAGCACCTAGAGTCAATTGAGAGGTTGGAGGGAATGATCAAGCAACTTTTTGGCCCACAAAATATGGAGTTGGTGAGGGGTGGGAGTAGCTGCGTCAGGTACCAGTGCTAACCCCATTTGTTTTCTTTCCCCCCTCCCCCCCCCCCCCAAATCATAAGCAGAGGTTATGAGGAGAAAGCAACCCACCATCACAAAGCTGGAGAAGATGCAGGGAGAGTTGGTGCAGAATTATTGCTCTCTTGCAATTCTCCTGCAGGAAGGGAATGTCCCAGTGCTTCCTTACTAGGGTACCAAGTTATAAGAACTACAGGGAGCAGAGAGGAAAAGAGTTGAGTCTGCCCCGCCCAGCCTCTGACTCTGAAAAAAAAGAGAGAGATGGGGAAAGGATCCCTTGAATTCTCTTCTGGGACAGAAGGGATTGGCATGTTAAGTATTTTTTCAGAAATGAAGAAAATATAAGACAAAAGGTAGAAACTAAAATTGATATTGTATTGGAGTTTTTCATGTTTGTTTGGTGCAGCTTGGATTGATACACAGAATACATAGACTTCAGAAGTAGGATGATTAAGTATTTTGAGAGAGGCTCCCACACGATGCTTTTTATTGTAGGGGAAGCTTCCTTGACCTGAAAACCATGAACTTCTACCAACTGCTGTTTGTTTATATTTCCATGTATGTCCCCACCCTTGATATTGGCCTGAATTGAGACCCAAACTGTATCAGCCAGCCAAGTATGTACCCTATCACACTCTAATGCAGTGGTGGGCAACCTGCAGCCCATCAGGGTAATCTGCTGGCAGGCAATGAGACAGTTTGTTTACATTGACCATCCACAGGCTCGGCCGCCCGCAGCTCCTAGTGGCCACGGTTCGCTGTTCCCGGCTAATGGAAACCGCAGGAACTGACAGCCAGCGCGTGCCACTTCCTGCAGCTCCTATTGGCCGGGAATGGCGAATCATGGCCACTGGGAACTGTGGGCAGCTGTGCCTTCCAGACGGTCAATGTAAACAAACTGTCGCGCGGCCCGTCAGCGGATTACCCTGCCGGGGCGCAGGTTGCCTACCATTGCTCTAATGCAAAACCTTAATGATGACCTAGGTAATATTAAGGCAGATTAACAGACTGCATAGATGTGGTGTCATACTTTTGCATCAACACAGTTCTGTGTTAGAATACAGGTTGGAAGCTGGGATATATGTTGCTTTTCAGTATCTGCTGGGGAATGGAAGTGAAAGTCCTATGGACTCCTGAATTGTGTGACCAGCTGAGCTGTAATGCAGCGTGGAAGTGTCAAGGAATGCAGGAGACTCTTCCTTTAAGGATTTGAATGGGTCAGATGCATCACGTTGCAACCTTAACTGTCACTAAATGTTTTGTTAATAATGTCCAATTCAGGGCTGAAATGGAATATTCTATACATCATATGCCCCATCCTCCTATCCACTTTTAACAATTAATAGGTCTGGTGTGCAGAATCCAGGAAGGTGGATCTGATGTATGGGAGTGGTGTGTAGGGTTGGGTTGGGTTTTTTTAGTTCCAATTTCTGATAAACTGACTTTTGTGTGTGGGTAAATTGTGTTCATGTATCTGATGGTCTTACAGAGGTACTTGGATGCACTTAGTTCAGTGTTCAGCTGTTGAGTCTGCAGAGACTTGATGGAAACATGTTGAGAGGTGGCTTGTTCACTGTATGGGTACTTGCACATGGAAAAGATGTGGTAATGCAGAGCTTTTTAATCTTGGTGATAGAGGCATAACAAAATCATATGGTTGCAGGGTGGATTTGATTTAAATCAGTTTGATTTAAATCATGATTTAAATCACTAGTCAGGAAGACTCTAATCATGGTTTTCTACTTAAAGTGCATTCTTGTTGGTTGTTATAACCTTAATACACCTCTACCTCGATATAAGGCAGATTCACATACAAGGCAGTAAAGCTCCACTCCACCAGCTCTCAGCTGTGGCGCTTCGCTTCCCGCCACAGGTGAGTGCGGAGGGTGTCCTTTCCCCAACCTCCTTGATATAAGGTGACCCAATATAAGGCAGGTTCTCATACTTGGCAGTAAAGCTCTGAGGGTGCCGGGCCAAGGGGTTCGATAAGGGGCAGAGGATCTCGGGGGCGGTCAGGGGCTTCCCCACCCCCAGGAGCTGTGGGAGGGCACTTTTGGGGGCCCACAGTCCCAGAGTGGCCCAGGGGATTAGCAGGGGCCCCACTCTGCTTCCCTGGCCTCGGCCCCAGCCGTGTTGCTCAGGGGAGGGGGTTTGGGGGAAGGGATCCCCCCGCACTCACCAGCAGCGGCGGAAGCGGAGCAGCCCAACCTGCTCCACTCCGCCAGCTCCCAGCCTCAGTGCTCCGCTTCCTGCCGCAGGTGAGTATGGGGGGCATCCTTTCCCCAACCTCTCTGTACTCACCTGCGGCAGGAAGCGGAGCAACATGGCCCCAACCCGCTCTACTCTGCTAGCTCCCAGCTGTGGGGCTCCACTTCCTGTCGGGCAGGTGAGTGCAGGACCTTTCCCCAGCCGCCCCCCCAGCGACACGGCTGGGGCCGCGTTGCTCTGCTTCCTGCCACAGGTGAGTGCGGAGGGGCATCCTTTCCCCAACCTCCCTGCTCTCACTGGCAGCGGGAAGCGCATGGCTAGGAGGTGGTGGAGTGGAGCGGGCTGGGCCTGGGCTGTTCTGCTTCCCACCGCTGCCAGTGGGTTCCTGTCAGAGGGCAGGGGGGCGATGGATAGGGGTTGGAGCAGTCAGGGGACAGTGGGGTTTGGTAGGGGGTGGGGTCCTGGGGGTGATTAGCAACAGGGGTCTCTGGAGGGGGCGGTCAGGGAACAAGGATCGGGGAGGGGGGTAAAGCAAGTTTGATATAACATGGTCTCACCTATAACGCAGTGAGTTGTTTGTTTTTTTGTCTCCTGAGGACTGCGTTATATCGGGGTAGAGGTGTACATATTCTTCACAACTCAGATATAGGTTTCATTTTTAAAAGGTACACACTATGTTTTTAAACAGTGATTTATTTTGAAGACTTTTCAGATTAGTTTTACAGATATATCAGAAAATGAATGATTGTTTATTTCATTTACCAAAGGTAATTGGGAGGTGACCTATCTACTTCAGTGACTTCATAAATATCTCCAATTCAACATTGCTATTTGGAGGATTTTCTTGCCATCCTGTATTAGGAGGAGAACATCACCAGACAGACATTTAAATTATTTTATTTAACTAAAACAACAGCATTAAGAATTCTGGATTTTTTTCTTCAACAGCAAACATATAATTTTTTAACAAAACAAGCATGTGTCCCTCGCCTCTCACACTTATCTCCAGACTTCTTCATGTCCAGATCTATTCTGCCCCCAACAATCTTCGATTCATTGAACTCTTTGAAATTTTGCACTTAGAGGTAAGGGATTGACTCTGTGTACACAAATTTGCAGAGGGACAGTAGAGTTGAGGTCTGTTATTTCTCACCTCTATATATTTTTTAAAAACATTTTTGCTGTTAACAAGCATGTTACCTCTGCAGACACACATCCACAGTTTGAGAACTGCAAAACTAAGGATCTCTGATGGCCTCTTCTAGACTGAGCACTGAGTTTCATTGGGTAGACAGAAAGATTAACCTAAATAATCTATACAGAAGCCTGTGGAATGCCATAAAATTGGGTCCCTAATCTGTGAACTATTGGAACTCATTTACAAAACTTTTCCTAAACATTACATGCATATATTGTCTAATACTGTAGAATTAGAATTTATAATCCCTATTACATTATAGCTCAAAGATATCTCATCATGGATCTTAATTTAAAACAATCTTTAGATAAGTTTTTTTCCCCACAAAAAGCATTTTATCAAAAACAGATTTAAATAAAAAAAAATTGATTTTTATCCACCCTGCCTGGGTCTAAAGTTGAAGATGCACAAATTCAACCCTGAAATGCTGTAGTTTCCTAGTAGCCCGAGTGATCAAATAGTGGAACACTTTACCTGATAAGGTGGTGGACTCTTGTATGCTTTAAGATTAGAGAACTTCCTGAAATACATGTTTTAATCCAGTTTATGGGAGAGGTTTTGTGGCCTGTGTGCTGGAGTTGGGCTGGATAGTCATAGCGGTCTCTTATCTGACTTGGGAATCTGTGAATTCCTCTCATCATCCCCTTCCCTTGTAGGGTTTGGGGGATAATGAGACTGGCTGCATTTCCCTCAAAATCCTCATAACACTTGTAGCTCTGTATTATGATAACTATATAATCTGATCTCATGCCTCAGATGGCTGCCTGCAGGGGTCAGGAAGGATTTTTTTATCCCCCAATACCCAATTGTAATATGGATTTTTCTCTCCTTCTGAAGCATCAGATCTGCCATGGGTAGAGATGGACAGGGTGGGCCAGTGCCCTTGAGATGGTATAGAAAATTCTGTCTTAGATGCCTGGCTGGTGTCTTGCTCCTATGGTCAGGATCTAATCGATTGCCAGTTTTTTTGGTTGGGAAGGAATCTTCTCCAAGTCGGATTGGCAGGTACCTTGGTGGGTTTTTTGGTCTTCCCCTGAAGCATTGATCTTCATTTTCGCTTACCTCACCTAATAAATTCCCTGTCATTGCTGGGGCCTCAAGCATTGGTGGCACCTCGGTTTCTCCTGTTTTCTCCATGTGGCATATACCAATTCAGTATCCTGAGGAATAAAATGCTTTGGTTTTAACTGAAGTTGCTGGGCTCAGTGCAGGGGTATTTGGGTGGAATTTGTCTGAGATATACAGGAGATCAGACCTAGATAATTTAATGGTTCCTTCTGGCCTTAAATTTTATGAAACTATATCCAGCTGTTGGTTTTACAGAGGGTTTGGTTGATGTAATCCTTTATCATCAACCTGATGATAAGAAGAAGAACCGGGGATTCTGCTTCCTGGAATATGAAGATCACAAGTCTGCAGCACAAGCTCGACGTCGGTTGATGAGTGGGAAAGTAAAAGTCTGGGGAAATGTTGTGACTGTGGAATGGGCTGACCCTGTAGAGGAACCAGATCCAGAAGTCATGGCAAAGGTAGGGATGGCAGAGCTACTCTGCATTCTGTGATGATTTTATTTACACCTTGGTGGTGGCAGGTGTGCTGCCTCTGAATGATGTCACTGTTCAATTGGTTGAAGAATCTCTAAAAGTTAGATGGACTTACTTTTCTGTGAGTTGAGTGCACTTTCATCCAGTACTCCAGCCCCTCAAGTGAAAATAACTAGCACTAGAAATCAAACGTACCTGTCCGGTATGACAGTTCAGGGCACTTCTACTAGAGAGGCCATTCCCATTAGTGTAGAGTTAGATAGGAGGAAGATGAATCTACCCATTACTCATTGACCCCAAGGCATGTGGCTTATGTCAGCAGTACTCACTCACTCACTCTGAGGGCTGGATTGTCTGCTGCATCCAGTTTCCCTGGGCACACTGAGTATGAGGGAGATGTGATTGGACCACAGTTCTGAGAATCTCACTCCAGCCGTTCCCCCTCCATGTGTTGGAAGGAGCAAGCATAAGAGCCAGTTCTGTTCCATTGGTAATCCCTAGCAAGGGATTTGAGACAAGTTCTCCTTCGAGTGCTTGCTCATGTCCATTCCATTGTAGGTGTGTGTGCTCGCCACATACACCGGTGCCAGAAGTTTTTTCCCTCAGTGGTATCCGTAGGGGAACAGCTTTGGCGCCCTCTGAAGGCGCGTGCATATGCACCAGTATAAGGGGTGCCGCCAGCTCCCTCCACCCTCAGTTCCTCCTTACCGTCAGTGATGGTGCTGGAACATCTCCTTGCCTCGGCAAGCTTACCCTTTCAACCTTGCCTAGTTGTGAACTTTCTTTATATAGTTTAGTTTTATAGTTCCCTTAGTGTAGACTAGGTGTTAGTTTGTTAGTCCCGAATGGGACTTAACCCAGGGACGGGGCATGCCCTGGTCCCCGGGCTTCAAACCTTGTGACTGTTGCAAGAAACCTGTGCCAGTCAGTGATCCCCAGAGAAGCTGTTTGAAGTGCTTAGGGGAAACCCACGTTAGCCACAAGTATCGCATTTGCAAGAGCTTCTGATTGCGGACCAAAAAGAAGCAGGACATTCATCTCCGAGCGCTCCTTATAGAGTTGGCCTTTACACGGGTCTCAGAGCCAACCAGATCGGACTCTACTCCCAGCCCTGAGGCCTTGGAGCGGAGTGTGCCACTGGCACCATCCTCAGACCGGCACCGATTCCCCATCCCTGGTACCAGCTAAAAAGCAAGAGAGGCTGGGAGGGGACGTCACCTTATACACCATAAAGGGGAGGAGAGCAAAGATCCATGAGGGACAGCTCTTCCCCTCCAGATGGAGGTCAGGCTCCAACTTCGGAGCAGCAGAGGCACTCAGCACTTGATGGTGCTGTCCATGCTCAAGGCTTTTCAGGCCGCAAAGGACATTCTGTCCCTGTCGGTGCTGCCTATGCTGGTCGCAGAGGTGCTCCGTTCAAGGAGTAAACTTGCCTTGGGACCCTTTCAGTGGTCCCTATCAGTACAGCACTGCTCCTTACTGTAGGGGGTGCCCTGTCAACACTCACCTGAGCAGCGCCACCAGACACGGGTCAGCTTGCCTGCCAGAGTTCCCGGGGTCTGCCCCTGGACTCCAGGCAGCGTTCCTCAGGCTCAAGGCGGTGATAGCCAGTCGGCTAGCACAGACCCGCAGAGACGCGGTACCAGTCCCCAGAGCCCTGATGCTGGGAGTGCCCGAGCCAGTCTCCCAGCTCACAGCACTGCTCTGGAGAGTCGAGATGTTGGTCCCTGGAGCCCCGTCACTGATCGCTGGATTGCTGGTGCAGTTCACTGCAAGCACATCAACTGTCTCCAACACGTGGGTCTGCTCACTCACATTCCCGCTCAATGGAGCGGCATTGCTTGCTAAGTGTAAGGCATTGATCGCTGAGTACTATTGCTGATCTGCCGAATGCCGTCACTGGGATCATGGCACCGAGCGCCATCACCCTTGTACAGGTCCTCAGTGGAGGTCCAGGGCCAGAGTCGACGGGATAGGGATAGACAGGCAGCCTTCGCACCATCCTGGTTCCCCAGACATGTGTCCCCCCCCCTCCTTGGGCTCCGACAGCGAGGAGGAAATTATCCCCGCTCGCCAGGGTCACCCATCAGAGGCACTGGTATTCTCTGCTGGGCCACCAGTGGCAGCATAGGCCCCTGGCAACTCTGGAATCCCTGGGGATTTCCCCAACCATTGCAGGGTCATAGGTCGGCTTTGGTGGCATCTGACAAATGGTCAGCGACAGTCTCCCACCCACCCTCTGATTTGGACCCGGAGTCAGAGCGGTCTCCCCAGGATCAGCCAGTCTCTGCTGAGGCCCCCATGGCGGAGTTGCCTGTACCTGTTTCCTCATCATCTTTGCCTGATGATGCAATAGTGGGGGCCCTCTCACCCAGTTCCCCAGGACTAAGCAAAGGCTCACTAGTTGCTCCTGAAGAGGGTTGCCTCAAATCTGGGGCTGGAAGCCGAGGAGCTAGCAGAGCTCTTGGACTCCCTATTTGATGTATGGGGTGCTGCAGCCCCCGCCAGGGTGGCATTTACGGTGCACGAGGCCCTGTGGTAGACAACCTCCACCCACATCTTCAAGCGGGCAGAGCAAAAATTCTACGTCCCCTGCTTCAAGCTCACTGGTTGTGTCGGCAGCCAATGAGCATGACAGACAGGGTCAACCGAGATTGACGCCTAAGAACAAGGAGGCAAAGAGGTTCGATCTCTTTGGTAGAAAAATGTATTTTACATCCCAGTATCCAGCTGAGTGTGGTGAACAATCAGACCTTGCTTGGCCGTTATGACTTTAGTGTTTGGCAGTCCATGAAGGAACTCCTGGCTATCCTCGATGAAGGGAGGGCGATGGCCAGGGTAGCCCTCCAAGCGGCCCCAAATTCTGCGGCCTGAACCATGGCCTCAGCCATTTTGATGAGGCAGGCGTCCTGGTTACAGTCGTCGGGCCTTTCAACGGAGGTTCAACAGTCCATCCAGGACCTCCCATTCGATGGCCCGGCACTGTTTTCCGAGCAAACAGACAATAAATTGCACAGCCTGAAAGACTCGAGGGCTACCTTGTGCACCCTGGGCCTGAACGTACCGGGGCCGGTGAGGAAGTGATTTAAGCTGCCACAGACCAATTGGTTCAGGAGCCAACCCTGGTAAGAGCTCTTTGCAAAAAGGGAAAGGGCTACAAGTGCCGGGAAGGCCACCGTCTGGCATCCTCTGATCACTCAAGCTCCACCTGTAACCAACCGGGTGGGAAGCAGGCATTTTGAGGGTACACTCGAAGGTGACCTTCCAGTCTCTGTCCTGGATCCTGCTCCCCCTGTTTTCCAACTGCCTCTTCCCCTTCCTCCCTGCCTGGGCCTCTCTAACATCTGACTGGTGGGTCCTCAGCACAGTAGCAGGGGGATATACTCTCCAGTTTATCTTTCTCCTCCCCCGCCCCCGTCCTCCTTCAGGACTCTTCTCACGAGCATCTGCTTGCTCAGGAGGTACAGAGCCTTCTGGGAGTGGGAGACATGGAAAAAGTCCTGCTACATTTAAGGGGCAAGGGGTTTTACTCCTATTTTTTAATCCCAAAGGGGGTGTATGGCCCATCCTCAATCTGCAGACCCTCAAGAAGTGGAAGTTTCACATGGTCTCCTTGGCCTCCATCATTCCTTTCCTAGATCCGTGAGACTGGTATGCCGCCCTCGATTTGAAAGACATTTACTTTCACATGTCGGTATTCCATGATCAGATGGTTCCTACGTTTCGTATTTGGGACCGTCCACTACCAATTTTCAGTGCTCCCTTTTGGCCTAGAAACAGCACCAAGAATGTTTATGAAATGCATGTCGGTGGTGGTAGCCTACTTCAGGCGTCAGGGGTATCCAGATTTGCCCGTACCTGGTCCAGGTCCAGTGCAGTGTCGAGATGCTGCAAGCTGCTTGTCGAGCTGTGGGCCTGCTGATAAATGAACAAAAATCAAAATTAATCCCAGTCCAATGGATTGTTTATTGGGATGGTACTTGACTCTACCCAAGCCAGAGCATTTCTGCCAGAGGCCAGGTTCAAGGCAGTGTGACATCTAATTGCCAGCATCACCGCACATCTGCTCACCACGGCCTGGGTCTGTCTCAGACTATTGGGTCACATGGAAGCATGCACATATGTTGTCCGCCATGCGAGACTCAGGCAGTACCCCCTTCAGATGTGGCTAGCAGCAGTCTACTCTCTGGCCAGACATCACCTGGACAAAGGTCATCAGTCCCTCATAGAATATCAGGGTATGAAGGGACCTCAAGAGGTCATCTAGTCCAACCCCCTGCTCAAAGCAGGACCAATCCCCAACTAAATCGTCCCAGCCAGGGCTTTGCCAAGCTTGACCTTAAAAACCTCTAAGGAACGAGATTCCACCGCCTCCCTAGGTAACCCCTTCCAGTGCTTCACCACCCTCCTAGTGAAAAAGTTTTTCCTAATATCCAACCTAAACCTCCCCCACTGCAACTTGAGACCATTACTCCTTGTTCTGTCATCTGGTACCACAGAGACCAGTCTAGATTCATCCTCTTTGGAACCCCCTTTCAGGTAGTTGAAAGCAGCTATCAAATCCCCCCTCGTTCTTCTCTTCTGCAGACTAAACAATCCCAGTTCCCTCAGCCTCTCCTCATAAGTCATGTCATACCTCCGAGGGTACTTACCTCTCTGCAGTGGTGGACTGATCCGAGGTTGGTGTTGTAAGGAGTGCCGTACGAGAATCCACGACCCACGGTCTCCCTGATATCGGATGCATCTGACCTTGATTGGGGAGCACATCTTGGTACACTGCAGACTCAAGAGTTACGGTCTTGAGAGGTGCTTGCGTTACATATAAACATCAGGAAGCTCAGGGTCATCCATCTAGCCTACGGTGTTTTCCTTCCCCAGCTGTCCAATCGGGTAATGCAGGTCTTGATGAACAACATGACCTCAATGTTCTGTGTCAACAGGCAGGGGGGAGCGTGCACATCGGCTATCTGCCAGGGTGCCCTCAACCTGTGGGACTTCTGCATTCAGCATGTGATCCACGTGGAAGCCTCGTATCTCCCCAGTGTCCAAAACATGCTGACGATCACCTCAGCAGGTTCTTCTCTCACCATGAGTGGGCACTCCACTTGTAGGTCATCAGGGCGCTTTTCCAGAAGTGGGGGGCTCCCTCAGTGGACCTGTTTGCCACCAGACTGAACAGAAAGTGTCATCAGTTCTGCTCTCTCCAAGGCCTTGGCAGAGGCTCCCTTTCCGATGCCTTTCTTCTGTCATATTTGGGAGACCTGATGTATGCCTTCCTGCCAAATCCACTTATCAGCAAAGTCCTCTCAAAAACCAAGAGGGGCAAGGCACGAGTCGTCATGATCACCCTGGTGTGGCCTTGCCAGCTTTGGTTTGGCATGCTCACGGACCTCACTGTGGCAGCCCTGTGGCTACAGCCCAGCCACCTGGACCTACTCTCACAGAATAACAGCTCCTGAACCCAAACCTCACCTCTCTCCACCTCACAGCTTGGATGCTGCATGGCTGAATCCGGAGGAACAGGCCTGCTCCAGTCAGGTACAGCAGGTTCTCTTGGAAAGCAGAAAGCTCTCCACCAGAGCGACTTACCTGGCAAAGTGGAAGTGGTTTTTTCCTTCTGGGTGTCTGACTGCAACATCTCCCCTACCCAGTCGTCTGTGTACTCCATCCTGGATTACCTGCTTCACTTAAAGCACCAGGGCCTTGCCTTGCCTTCTCTTCGATCCAGGTGCACTTGGCAGCCATATCGGCCTTCCATCCTCATGTCCAGGATAAAGTGGTATTCTTGCATGAGATGTCAATCAGGTTCCTGAAGGGCCTTGAATGGCTTTTTCTGCCGATCTGGGATCCGGTTCCCCACTGGGACCTCAACCTTGTACTCTCCAGGCTCACGGGTTCCCTCTTTGAGCCCATGGCTTCTTGTTCCCTTTCCCATCTGTCGTGGGAGGTTGCATTCCTTGTAGCGATTACCTCGGCAAGGCATGTATCTGAGAGCAAAGCCCTCACTGTGGAGCCACCGCACACGGTATTCTCCAAAGACAAGATCTAGCTGCAGCCCCATCCAGCTTTCCTGCCTAAGATGGTGTCGCATTTCCATGTCAACCAGGATATCTTCCTCCCAGTGTTCTGTCCAAAGCCTCACTCTATCAATGAGGAGAGGTGGCTGCATGCTCTGGATGTCCAGCAGGCCCTGGCGTTCTATCTGGAGCATACCAAGCCCTACCGCAGATCAACCCAGCTCTTTATTGTTTCAGCTGACAAGACGAAGGGCCTTCCAGGGTCCTATCGGAGGATTTCGAATTGGATCATCACCTGCATCCATACTTGTAACGAGTTGGTGCAGGCTTTGCCTCCACTGATAGTGAAGGCTTAGTCGACTAGGGCTCAGGCGTCTTTGGCTGCCTTCCTGGCACATGTCCCTATCCAGGACATCTGCAGGGCCACAATGTGGTCTTCAGTATGCACATTCACAACACATTACGCTATCACTCAGCAGGCCAGAGATGACGCAGGCTTTGGCAGAGCTGTGTTGCAATCGGCACGTCCATGAACTCCTACCTGCCTCTAGTGGTACTGCTTGGGAGTCACCTACAATGGAATGGACATGAGCAAGCACTTGAAGAAAAAAAGACTGTTACCTTTCGTTACTGTTGTTCTTTGAGATGTGTTGCTCGTGTCCATTCCATGACCTGCCCTCCTTCCCAACTGTCTGAGTTTCCACCAAGAAGGAACTGAGGGTAGGGTGGGGGGAAGCCGGTGGTGCCCCTTATACTGGTGCATAGGCACACCACTTCAAAGGTTCCCCTACAGATACCACTGAGGGAAAAACTTCCGGCACTGATGTATGTGTATGTGGCGAGCGCGCACACATCTACGACGGAATGGACATGAGCAACACATCTTGAAAAAGTTACTTTTTTATAACTGTCTTTTCTCTTGCACCACCTTAGTGTCATTCAAAAAACAGAATAGAGTGAAGAATGTGCCCCCAGACTCTAGAGTTCCCAGTCAGAAACCCTGATGATCTTGCACATGACACTGGTTGCCAGCAACGTTCTCTCTAATTTTTTTTATCCGTGTGCGGAATGAATTTTGTTATGTGCATCAATATCAAGGTAATGTGTGGATGTGCGCCACCAGTGGAAACAAAAGACCAAGATATAATATATATTTTTAAAAAGTTACTATAGGGATAATTACTCCAGCCAGGACAGGTTAGGCATTTTAGAAGTCACTACACAAGGAATTACATTTTAAACATAAGAGAAATAAAGTTATGAAATGCATAGACCAGTCAAAAAACTAAAATAACAGCACTTTGAAAGAATAAAATTACAGAGAATATAGGTGCATTGCAGGAAGTACTAAGAAGTAACAATACAAGTATGTATTGGGAGGTGAGTGACAGAGACTGTGTGTGCGTGCACGCTGGCTGCTGGGGAAGTGTATGAGACTGTGCATTGTCTCTTTAAGCAGAGAGACACTCACAAGCAGCTCTGTCCCGCTCCTGAGCTGCCCTGTTCTTCTTCCCCTGCTCTGTGAAGATGGGGTACGTGGATGGGGGCCTCCTTCCCCCTCCCTTACCCCCCGCCATAGCAAGCAGGAGGGTCCCGGGAGCAGCTGTGTGGGGCTCGACTAATCAAGTGCCCAGTACTTGATTGACTCTCGAGCGGCTGTGCAGCTTAGAGGGAACACTGGTTCCCAGCAAGGAAAACAACTAAACTGAAAACCCCCAAAGGATATGACCTGCTTTCTTTTGGAAAACTCAGTGCCCATTTTCAGACTTAACTGAAATCTGTCATTAGGAAGTAGAGCATAGTGGAGGAATGGGTTTGTTTATTGGAAGTCAGCTAATACGATTGTTCCCTTGGATGTCTGTTTAGTTCTGGAATTACTTTCATCTTTGTCTGATACTTATCTTCACTAGGTGAAAGTTTTGTTTGTGAGAAACTTAGCCACTACAGTGACAGAAGAAATCCTCGAAAAATCCTTTTCAGAGTTTGGAAAGCTGGAAAGAGTGAAGAAATTAAAGGATTATGCTTTTGTTCACTTTGAGGATAGAGGGGCGGCAGTAAAGGTAGGACTGTGGTTTTCTTACCTTTTGGATGGCTAAACACTAACTCTAGCCTTTGGTGAAAAATATGTAGAAAGTGTATGTTGGTAAGATGTTTTTTTTTCCCCCTCAACTTCATGGTACATTGCAGTGTACATTTAATTCTATATAGTGTAGGATCTGTTTGATGTTGCTCCTGCAACAGGAAAACTCCAGTAATTTATACTAATCATTTCAGTAGCTAGAAAGGTTCAACAAGCATTGCTGTTGCAGAAATTCCTTTTTAAAAAGCATTTACTACTCCTGGAGGAATCTTGCACCAAAAAAAATTTTTTTTAATCTGCACACATTTTAAAATTCTGCATATTTTGTTTGTCAAAATAACAATAGAATCACTCCTGTTTAAATTATTTTGGTAATTTATTTCAAAATATCTGTCAACACATATGTCCATGATACAGATTTTGGGGGGGGAGAGATTCCCCCAGAAGTAGAGAGCGAAATCCTTATGATGACCCAGTTCCAGTTGGAGGACATCCCCTGATCCAAGACGCTTGCACGCCCTCCCTCCCAGAGCCCTTAGTCCCCTCAGCTATTTTACTGTCCCGCTGGGAGATGTGGTGTGGTGCGGCCCTGCCCGTCCTCACTCTTTGCCAGAGCCGGGTCTCCCAGTCTGTCTTCCATCCCTGAGCGGATGAGGATCAATCCAGGCAGCCAGAGCATGCAGAGCCTCCATCCCCATAGGGCTGGGTGCTCCACTCAGTGCAAGCTGGGCTCTGCAGAATACAATGGCCCCTAATGGCTGCCAGCAGCTCTGCAGCCCCAATTCTGTGAGGGGAAACAGGAAATAGTGCACAGAACATTAATTCTGTGCAAATTCTGTATTGCACAGGGATGCATAATTCCCCCAGCAATAATTTTCTGGCTCTTGTTGGCTGCATGCTCTCCCATTGACGGGAGGTCGAAAGAAGCTTACTCATTTAACCAGTTGAGCCCTTGCCCTGCTACCAGAGTCTGGAGCAGTGTGCATGGTGGCTGCAGATTCATTCTCTCATAAGTAGCTTTTGGCAACAGCCTGTTGAACGGGCACTCAACTTTTTACTATTGAACCAGTGCCTGGGGATGAGGATACAGCTTGTCTCCATCAAAGCGTAGCATTTCTCAAATGTGGCCATTGTGGCTGCATGCGGCCACCAGGAGGTTTTCCTGAGGCCACGACAGCCTACTGGGCACAGGTGTGGGAGGGGGCAAAGCAGCAGCTCCTCCCTGCAGCGCCTAGCGGGAGGGCTCTGGGAGAGGTCTTCAGCCCCCCCCCCCTCTTGATTTCAGCCAGAGGTGGGCTTCAGGCATGCGCAACCCCCTTTCCCCAGCCCGGCTTCAGCTGTGGGACTCTGCGGACAGGGCATCAGCAGGGCCAGTCCTACTGGGTTCCCTGGCCAAGAGGCAAGGAGTGGGCTGAGCCTGGGGTGTGAGGCTGTGGAAAGGAGCTCAGGACGATGGGGGGCAGGGAGGAATGGGGCCTGGAGGGGACAATGGGGCACCCAAGAGGGTGGAAGGAGGCAGCAGGAACCAGAGTTTGATGGGTTGAGAGGCAGCTGGGGCACTCTAAAATACAACTGTACATTATTTTTATTATTGACTCTGCAAAAAAAATCATAGAATCATAGAATATCAGGGTTGAAAGGGACCTCAGGAGGTCATCTAGTCCAACCCCCTGCTCAAAGCAGGACAAAATCCCCTACATAAATAAATTGCAATGATTTGGACATGTATATGTGCATATTTATTTGCTTTCTCTAAAGTTAATTAAATATTTTAGGAAAATTTGTCAGCGCTGTCAGCAGCAAGAGTTGGTGGCTGTACTGAGTCCACCAAAAATTTTGTTGTGAAAACACCTGTTTAGCTGTACCTTGTAGTTTATACGTTGAGAGAGTCAAGCAAAAGGGAGCTCTGTTTTATAGAAATTACTGCCCAAGAGAATTAGTGAAATGATATTAAATCAAGAATAAAATTTGAGCAATTGAGATCGGAAATAATTTAGTCAGATTTAAGGGTTTTTTTATACGTCTACTTCAGTTACTAAGATTTTCTTTCTCCAAAATGTTGGATTCCTCTTTCAAGTGAGGTTTGAGAGATCACAATAAACACTGTCCAAGATCCCCTCAAGTCCTGCCTTTCACAGGGATCCTTTTCCCACCTTCCAGCCAACCCTATGTGACTTCAGGAAGTTACAACTTGCTCACTTTTCTTTTTTGTTGTGGAGCATCCCTGGAGGATCCCATGAGCAGCATTTGCCTGGGGATCTCTTAGCAGAATGTCCTTCTGCTCCTCTTTTTACCATATACCTTTCAGAGAGAGGACCAGACTTTGAAATGTAGTCAGTGTGCACATGTGGTCTAGCTGAAGACTACTTTTTTGTGCACAAATGCCTGATATGCATGCAAATCAGGTTTTCATAGATGTTTGTGGGTTTTTTGGTGGGCATGCTGTTCATACCTGTAGTCAAGAACTTACTTCTGTGCATCTATCCAAAATATATGTTTCGTTTTTAAAGAAAGTAGGAGTATTGGCTCTATGCAGTGTACAGTTCAGTTGCTTCTTATTTTTTTAGTAAGTTCTAGACTTGGCAGAGATCAGATTTCTTATTGAGGGGCTCTTAAAAATTTTATTTTGTTTTTCACTTTATCATACAAAGACAAGGAGATCAAAACAAATGTTTCAGTTGTAATGATAGAAGGATTTAGAATGGAATTGACATGTCATCTTTATAGCTAGTGTAAAAATGGGAGTGTTGAAGGAAGTTTTTAACTTCCAGTGGCACAAGTAACCTAACAATTCATAACAGATGCAGAAGTTAAAATTTGGGGGTGAAAAGTCTGTTAATTTGTTCAGCGTATCCTACAATGTGAAATCCCTGAAAGGATTGATTATATTTTCCCTTCAATTTCAACTGCATCTTTTTTGGTGAACCAGTGAACATTTTTAGAAAGGCTTAAAAATTTTCTGATGTTTGGAAGTAAACTTAAATGTGTTTTTCTGACTTTCATGCAGGCCATGAATGAAATGAATGGAAAAGAGATAGAGGGGGAAGAAATTGAAATAGTGTTAGCTAAACCACCAGATAAGAAAAGGAAAGAACGCCAGGCTGCCAGACAAGCCTCCAGAAGCACTGCGTAAGTCTTCACTTCTGCAGTATTGTAATGTACAAATAGCAGAACTTCATGCTGCTACAGAACGTAAGCTAACAGAGGCAGTCCTTCCCCAGCCCATGTATTGTTAAATTTAAGCAGAAAGTAATGGTGGTTTAGGAGACTCTTACAAGACAAATTAATGCATGTTTCTTTTTTTATTAGGTATGAAGACTATTATTACTACCCTCCACCTCGTATGCCACCTCCTATTAGAGGCAGAGGTCGTGGAGGGAGAGGTGGATATGGCTATCCCCCAGATTACTATGGCTATGAAGATTATTATGATGATTATTATGGTTACGACTATCATGACTACCGTGGTGGCTATGAAGATCCCTATTATGGCTATGATGATGGCTATGCTATAAGAGGAAGAGGAGGAGGAAGGGGTGGGAGAGGTGCTCCACCACCACCTAGGGGGCGGGGAGCACCACCACCAAGAGGTAGAGCTGGCTATTCACAGAGGGGGGCACCCATGGGACCACCAAGAGGAGCCAGGGGTGGGAGAGGGGGTCCTGCACAGCAGCAGAGAGGACGTGGTGCTCGTGGAGCCAGGGGCAACCGTGGGGGCAACGTAGGAGGCAAGAGAAAGGCAGATGGGTACAACCAACCTGATTCCAAGCGCCGCCAGACCAACAACCAGCAGAACTGGGGCTCCCAACCCATCGCTCAGCAGCCGCTCCAGCAAGGTGGTGACTATGCCGGTAACTATGGTTACAATAATGACAACCAGGAATTTTATCAGGATACTTATGGGCAACAGTGGAAGTAGACAAGTGAGGAGGGCTTGAGAATGATATTGGCAACATAGAATTGGCTATAGCGCTACATCCTTTTAAAAAAAAAAAAAAATTGGCTTAATGTTTCATCTTTCAGTAGCAATTGGCTGCCATTTGTATTGGGCTGAAATCACTCTATTGTGTATATATTCGAGTCTTTTATTTTCCTTTTTCATAAACGCACTTGGACATTATTGGGCTTGCAGAATTCCCAAACTCCATTTGGGGTTTCAGTGCTTTTATTGTTTTAGGTTTCATTTTAGCAGTTTAAAAGCAGGATGGGCACACTGTTCAATCATGATTTTGCAGAACCTCTGGTTTTGGACAGTTTCCTTTTTTGGATTTTGGGTAGACTACATAGGAGTATGCTGTACATAAAAGTAAAAGCTAGTGCTTTGTCTTAGTAGTTTTAAGAAATTAAAACAAAAAAATTAAGATTTCTTGTATTGAAAATAACATGATTGTATGTTTTGCATTCCTAGAAGTAGGTTAACTGTGTTTTTAAATTGTTATTACTTCACACCTTTTTGAAAATCTGCCCTACAAAATTTGTTTGGCTTAAACGTCAAAGCCGTGGCAATTTGTTCCTTGATGTGATTGTATTTCCAATTTCTTGTTCATGTAAGATTTCAATAAAACTCAAAAATCTATTCAAAACATTACCTATTTCAAATTCAATTGTGTCCTAAAACATTATTTCATTGGTAATTCTTGGAAGAAACATTGTTTTCAAAGTATAACTGCCTATGTGAGTGATCAAATTCATTCAAATTTCTTGTGCTTTCCAACATGTAGCATTGTGGACATCAGACTGAAAGCTAGGCGAAATTACAAATAGTCTAAAGGGGGCACTGTTATTTAATTGGTGTTCTATAACCTAATCACATCTAGTTCTGATACTTACTGCTTTGTTTTTTAAAAGGGTTCAAATGCATCTGAATGTTCTTGCAGAGCTTTAACAGTTATTAATTATAATTATCTCATATGGAGAAGGAATTTGGAGACTGCAATTTGTTAGCCCCTGTTCCTTACTGTTACTATTGTGTATTGTGGGGGCCTCTAGCAGCCCCCACATAGGTATCTGTCCTTATTGTACTATGTGGTGTGCAAACACATAGGAAGAGAGTCTCTGTCCCAAGAATCTTAGTTTAGGTCAAATGGTTAAATTTGTGCTAATGTTTATGATAAGGTTGAGACTTGTAAGTTAAAGTGCTGTGGCAATATAGACTGAGCTTGCTACAGACAACACAAACATGTTCTCTACATTCTGCTTAATTCCGTCACTGGCATTTCGATATGCCATGGTGAACAATTTGCCTTAGAATTCTCATGCCTTGTAATAATAAAGGCTTAAATTTTAAAAAAATGCTAGTCACCATCTTTCTGGGTGATTACTAGCTATGTGTTTTTTGGAGTATTTTGTTGCTTTTATTGACTTCTACCTTTGACAATCCTGGAGGTCTTTTTGACTGTCAAGTCATGAAATTAGTTTTCTCGGTATCTTTTGGGCTATGCTGTACCCCAGTAAACACTTGCTTTTCAAGAAAAAAAAAACAAAAGGATTAAAACTTCTGTTACAAGGAAAAAATATCATTTCTGGACCTGCTGAATGTCCAAATTAACACTCTCCTTCAGATACTTTGATCAAACTATATTACAATACTCTAAACACACAAATTTTGGGGGACATTAAACTTCAGTGGGCACATGTTCCCTTTGCCTCTCGGAGCTGTTTGCTGTCTTTCATAACAATTGTATTAGATCAGAATGTAGAGACTATTTCTTCCCCCAAATACCGTTTTGTTTTTGTGAGTCTGGTAGACATTTGCATGGGTTTTATGGCTTCTGACCTGACCGAACTGGAGTGAGAAAATGTATACCTGCTTCTCAAAATGAGTTTTCCCTTTGTGTCCATGTACTAACTTAAAGGGTACAGATCCAATGAAAACATCAGCCATATAACAGTCCATAAAGCATTTTTTAACTTACATTCTAGTTACAGTATGCCAGTTTATTTAAAAAAAAAAAAAAACCTGCCTTAAATCATTGGGCCAAATCCTATAGTCCTTATTCCTTACTCGAACAGTGAAGTCAGTGAGAATATGGCCTAGGTAAGGGTTGCAGGTTTACGCTTATAGTGACTATCTGGCTTGTAATTCTATTAATACAAGAAGCGTACATCTTAACCTCTTCTATCAGAGTCTGGCTTTTTAGTAGTTAAAGAAATTGTCATGAAAAGATGTCTCTTTTCATTTTGATGTAACCAAACAAAATCCCACAGCCCCAAATAGTATTTTCATTTTAGTAAATTATAAAGATGGGGGGAGGAAATCTGGTATAGATAAACTGGATTCAAATTTAAGTACTGCCTTCCCTCCCTGGAAGGAACATAACTTTTGCTTAATGCACATTTCAGACAGCTTAGAGACCCTTGACAAAGGGAAAGTGTCAAAATATTTGTTTATAGGGACAAAGGCTAAAGTTACTCTAATATAATCTGTTACAGAAAAGAGCAAGGAACAGAAATAACATTAAAACAATGAGGAGTCCGGTGGCACCTTAAAGATTAACAGATTTATTTGGCCATAAGCTTTCGAAAGCTTATGGCCAAATAAATCTGTTAGTCTTTAAGGTGCCACTGGACTCCTCGTTGTTTTTGTGGATACAGACTAACACGGCTACCCCACTTGACAACATTAAAACTGTTTGCCTGAACTACAAAGCTGCATCTTTGGATACCTTTACACCAAAATACAAGTTATTCTAATGCCCTGATAGACACTGGAAGTCAAATGATCTATTTTACACAAATTTAAAATGAAATTCAGTTAATTTTGATACTTGCAAGACTTACAAGCTGCACTGATTTCTTTATGCAACTTGTGGATGCCCAAATGCATCAGTTAAACCTTGCAAAAACTCTTTAAATAAAACCCTTCTTTTTAGAAGACACTATGGGAAAGAATCAGTGGTATACATTGAAGTTAGAGAAAACTGCATCAAAAGATATCGCCATAAACATACCATAACAAAATGGAAGAGCATAGCATGTTCAGTGACAAACACACAGGAAGAATTTTATACCACCTTTCCAGTACCATTTTGACAGAACCAAATAGTAAAGAAAATTAAAAAAAAAAAAATACTCTTGCACATCTGTGTCTTGACCGTTCCTTCTGTATAACTTGTTGAAAAATCCTGCTATACATTATTTTCTATCTTGAAAGTGGGTTTCATCTCACACACCAATGTTTAAATTCAATTGTGCAAGTGTCCTGCTGGGGTTGGTGGGGGAGCCATGAAATGGGATTCCTATAATTATTTGATCACTCATTTATAGCAGTTGCTTAAATGTCTGTATTGATATGAAGGTGTTTGACTTTAAAAAAAAAAAAAATAGGTTGCCAGATTTCTAGTAATTCCAAAACTTTTTGAGCAAAAATGTTAAAGCGATTATGTTCTGGTAGACTTAATTTCATATTGAAAAGGTTAAATTCTTAACTTTAATTTTAACAATTTATTAAGGTTAGTCTGCATTTACAAAGGGGTAAATGTCTTTTCTAGTACTATAACTTATTCAAACAGGACTCAGTTTCATTAGTATATATTGATACAAGATGACAATCTTTCAATGAGCATACTGTTTTAAGTATTTTTTCAAAATTCTTAAATCCAAAAGAACTAGGAGAGAGCCACATGAATGTGATTTTGTATTTATGGACACGGTTGTATTTTTGCCCCCTCCGCATTTGGACCCTATTATCTAAGCCCATTTGTTATATTTGAATAATAATAAAGTAAACACTCTTGCTATAAGGCTAGTAATAAAACAAAGCAAAGTATCGCGAGGGAATCTTAGTTTAGTATAGAAGTAGTATTACACTAAGCACCCAATCCTGGAGTCCTAATGCAAACAAAACCTCGGTTCATTTCAACAGGAGTTTTGCTTGGTGAAGTACTACAAGGTTGGGTTCTTACTGTTTTCCTAAATATAGGTCAAATCCTGAAAATTTCCTATATGTAATCTTTTCTAACCCATTGACTTAAATAGAACAATTTGTGTGAGTAAGGCTACTTGAATTACTACAGCTTGCAAAATTGGGCTCTCAATCACTCAAGTGAACTATTTGTGAGAGTAGCCAAGAGCCTTATAGAAAGAGTGCACTGGGTGATGCGTGTTTTCCTATTTCTCTTAAAAAATGGGAGCTTCTGTTAACTTAAGACTTGTATGAAGCTGCTTTGTGTGTAATGAATTGGCTTACTTAATCTGTCTGGACAAAGTCTAGAGTTACAAACTGGTATATTTTAATTTAGCATCTAAAATCTATTGCGTAGAAAAGAGTATCTCAATCTTTAAAATGAAAATCTTGATTGTAGTTTTTATTTTTTTTAAAGCAAAACATTACATGGGCAAAGTGTATCTGTCAAATAACTGAGTATCGGTCAGGAACCTGTGAAATTTTTAACGTAGTTGAGTCCCTCTGGAGAAATATTTTAACATCTTGTTTGGAGGTTACCAGAAGCTCTGAGTGACAAATCAGAATATATTGCATCATATTTTCTGATGTTATCCAGAAACCTGTAAGTGTCCCTTTCCTGTTTTAACTCCTTCCTTTTATTACCTGACTATCAGGGAAGCGTGGTTGAGGCTGCCCTGACCTGACATGTCATGATGTCGACTTGCTAGGTGGGGTTCGCAGGGGACATTAACCATTGGAATTGTCGGTAAGAGAACTTTCTTTCTAATTTTCTTCAGTAAGATGAAAGGGCTTTTGGGGGTGGAGGGAAGAACTAGGCTCTCGTGCTTATTATAAGCATTTGTCGAGGGCCATCATTTCAACGGAGAGTTTCCAAATGTAAAGGTAATGCTTGAAGTTAAATCATCATGTCCATATCCAAGAGGTAAGCGTGACTTGGCTTCTGCAGTTGAACTTCTTAGCTAAATGATCTTTGTTTTTTCTCTTCCAAATTATTTAGGATTGCTTAATATTTGAAAACAAACTATTCTATAGGTGTGTTAGAAAGAGACATAGGATGCTCTAGGTTCTTCAAAAGTGTAGCCAAAATAAACTTGTTTTAATTGATACATCAGGAACAAGCTAATGAAGCTTATAAAATGATTCTTTACCAGTCTCAGAAAGCTGACGAATTTTTCCCTTTTTAAATTCATAAAACCATAGTTTTAAGAGACCTTACTAAAACAGAGATGGCAATAGCATAGTGCATGTCCCTGTTGAACCTAGACACCTGAAAATGAGTTGAGGTCTCAACTAGAGACTGTCCTAGAACATTTAAGCACCTAGCAAAACCACCATGCAATCTAGAACAGATGGGCATTGTTCACGGAAAGCCTGTAACTATACAATGTTGTGACAAAGTTGAGCTATGTTGGCAAAACTTTGAGGAAATGAGTTAAATAGAACGTGCTGCACGTCAAGATTGAAACTCATTGTCAAGATTGAGGTAGGAATCCTGTACAATACCTGCTAGTACTGTGCTTGGCTTGTGCAATATCTGCTTCCCTACATAACATAAGAATGGGCATACTGGGTCAGACCAATGGTCCATCTAGCCCAGGGTCCTGTCTTCTGACAATGGCTAATGCCAAATGCTTCAAAGGGAATGTACGGAACAGGGCAATTGAGTGATTCATCCTCTGTCATCCATTCCCAGCATCTGGCAGTCAGAGGCCCTGGGACACCCATATATCCCTGACCATCTTGGATAATAGCCATTGGTGGATCTATCCTTCATGAACTTATCTAATTCTTTCTTTTAATACAGTTACAGTTTTGGCCTTCAGCATCCTCTGGCAACAAGTTTCACAAGTTGACTGTGCATTTTGTGAAGCTTCCTTTTGTTTGTTTTAAACGTCCTGATCTCATGACTGCTTAGTTTGTTTAAGAGCTTTTTGTGAGGGCCCTTGTCAAAGGCTTTCAGAAAGTCCATGTATGAGAGATTCATTGGATCACCCTTGTGCACATTTGTTGCCACACTCAAAGAATTCTAATAGATTGGTGAGCCATGATTTCCCTTTACAAAAGCTGTGTGGATTCTTCCCCAATGAACTGTGTTCATCTTTGTGTCTGATCATTCTATTCTTTACTACTGGTTCAACCAGTTTGCTTAGTACTGAAGTTAGGCTTACTGGCCTGTAAATGCCAGGAGTGCCTCTGGAGCCTTTTTTTTTTTAAATCAGCTTTAATTAGCTATCCTCCAGTCATCTAGTACAGAAACTGATTTAAGTGATAAGTTACATACCCCTCTTAGTGGTTCTGTAGTTTCATGTGTGAGTTCCTTCAGAATGTTTGGATGAATACCATCTGGTCCTGGTGACTTTAATACTGTTTAATTTATCAATTTGTTTCAAAACTTCCTCTATTGACAATTCAATCAGGCACATTTAAGAACATAAGAATGGCCATATTGTGTCCGACCAAAGGTCCATCTAGTTCAGTATCCTGTTGTCTGACAGAGGCCAATGCTAGGTGCTCCAGAGGAAATGAAGAGAATAGGTAATCACCAAGTGATACACCCCCTGTCACCAGTTCCCGGTTTCTGGCAAACAGAGGTTAGGGACACCATCCCTCCCCATCCTGTCTAATAGCCATTGATGGACCTATCTTCCATGAATTTATCTAGGTCTTTTTTGATCCCTGTTATAGTTGTGGCCTTCACAACATCCATTGGCAAAAGAGTTCTACAGGTTGCCTGCTTTGTGTGAAGAAATACTTCCTTTTGTTTTAAACTTGCTGCCTATTAAATGTCATTTGGTGACCCCTAGTTCTTGTTCTGAGAAGGAGTAAATAACACTTCCTTATTTACTTTCCCACACCAGTCATGATTTTATAGACCTCTGTAGACTGTTCCTCAGATTTGTCACCTAAAAAGAATGGCTCAGGTGTGGGAATCTCCCCTGCATCCTCTGCAGTGAAAACCAATGCAAATAATCCATTTAGCTTTTCTGCAATGGCCTTGTCTTGAGTGCTTGTCCTTTAGCACCGTGGTCATCCAGTGTTCCCATTGATTGATTGTTTGCCAGGCTTCTGGCTTCTAACATACTTTAAAAAACAATTGCTGTTAGTTTTTGAGACTTTTGCTATCATACTTGTCTTGCCAGAGTTTATGCTCCTATCTATTTTTCTCAGTAGTATTTGACTTCCAATTTTTAAACAATGCCTTTTTGCCTCTAACCGTTTTTTACTCTGATTAGCCTTGGTGGCATTCATAGACTCTCAGACTTTTTAAGGCCAGAAGGGACCACTGTGATCATCTACTCTGACCTCCTGCACTTAGCAGGTCACAAAGCCTCACACACCCACTCCTGTAATAGACCCGTTACCTCTGGCTGAATTACTGAAGTTCTCAAACCAAGATTTAAAGACTTCAGGTTACAGAGAATCCATCTCTTACTCTAATTTAAACCAGCAAGTGACCTGCAGAGAGCTGAAAAATCTCCAGGCACTCTGCCAATCTGACCTGGGGGAAAATTCCTTCTCAACACCAAATGTGGTAATCAGTTAGACCCTGAGCTTGTTGGCAAGACCCACCAGTCAGACACCTGGAAAAGAGTTCTCTGTAGTAACTCAACCGTCGTTGACAGATCCCCAGGAAACAACCTGGAATTGTGGGACCACTGTACTCTCTTGACTCTCCAGCCTGGGCGCGCTCTCATGACGTTTTGCTAGTGTCAAGTAGCAAACTCATTCAGGTGCTGTGATCACTCGGTCAATAACATGCTGCAGGGACACACCCAGCTAAGTTGTATGAATGCTCTCTAAGCCACTCATGAACCCCCCACAGGAAAACACAAGCAAATACCCCATGTTGCACCCCAGAAATATGCCATCTTACACTGCTAAAGACCTTCTATTGAACAATATAAAGTAATTAATTCGTTCACCGCTTTATCAAAAGATAGTGGACCTGCACCAGCCTTTGTCATCTGAGCAGATTCCCCAAGCACTTTAGACAAAGTCATTGGTAAAGATAAACCATTAAAATAAGTTTAACTACAGAAAGATAGATTTTTTCAGTGATTATAAGTGTTACGCATAGAGGTCATAGTTTGTTGCATAAGAAATAAAAGGTAAAATTGCAGTCTATATTCTGAACGATATCAGACCAAGCAAGATTGAATCACCCTGCTAGATGTTGCAGGCAGAATTCTATTCACAGTTCATACTAACTAGAAAGCATTCTAGCTAGTACCATCCCTCCTCAGTTCACTGATGCTTCTCTTTTCCAAAAGTTCTTGTTTCCAATTGTTGAGATGGAGATGCCAGTGTCCCTTATTTTATACTCTGTTTGAGCTAGTTATTTTTCCAGGCACATGGAGAGTCAAGCATCAGGTGTTTGGGTGTGCCTTGCTGAGTCAGAGAGTTAAGCAATCCCTACCTATTGTGTGGAGCTTGAGCAATTCTCTCCTGTTGAATTGTAAATCTGTTTACTATTCCCTGCTGGCCAGTGGCTGGTGAGGGTCTCTTAACAGCTGTTTAGGTGTGGGCCACCTCTCTTGTTGCCCCTGTGGGAGCTAGCTATGGGCGTCTCCCAGACTCACAACCTATTTGATTAACAACCATATAGCAAAATCTCAACTCCATATACAATGATATGTGTATATTGACAGAACAAAGAGTTTCAGCAATCATGACTTTTCATGATTACTTTGCAAAGCATTCTTTGTACAAAATATTATAACCATATAACAGGGGTACAGGGTGCTATTTTGAGGTACATTATGTCACACCCTCCCCATCTAGTGCCCCATCTCTGGCTGTTAGGGATATTTGCCTGTAGCAGGTATAGATGGGCCACATATAATTATAGGCAGTCTCATCATACCATCCTCTCCATAAATTTATCCAGCTGGATCTTGAAGTCAGTTAGGTTTTTTGCCCCCCCACTGCTCCCCTTGGAAGGCTGTTCCAAAACTTCACTCCTTGATGGTTTGAAACCTTCATCTAATTGAAAGCCTAAACTTGTTGATGGCTGGTTTGTATCCATTTGTTCTTATGTCAACATGGGTGCTTAATTGAAATAACTCCTCTCCCTCCCTGGTATCTATCCCGCTCATTGTTTAGAGAAAGCAATCGTGTATCTCATCAGTTTTCATTTGGTTAAGCTAAGCTTGCGAAGCTCTTTGAGTCTCCCCACATAAGGCAGGTTTTCAATTCCTCTGATCATCCTATCACTTCTCTGAACCTGTTCCACTTTTTTCATCTTTCTTAAACATGGGAGATGAGAAATGCACACAGTATTTTAGATGAGGTCTCACCATGTCTTGTACTAAGGCTTTCCTGATCGCATTAGCCTTTTTCACAGCCACATGAAGTTAGCAGCTCCTAGTCATCCTGTGATTAACCAATATACCCAGGTCTTTCTCCTCCCCTGTCTCTTCCAACTAATAAGTACTCTTATTTTGGTCCTCTTACTATTCTTTTTAATTTGTGGTATACAAATGGTGGGTTTAATATTTCCATGCAGCTTGCAGGCATTTCACTCTTGTGACTGTTCCTTTTAACGTCTATTTAACTAGCTTCAGTTTTGTGTAGTTCCCCTTTCTTAAGTTAAATGCTAGTGTGGTCAGCTTCTTCAGTATTTTTCCCCCCAACAACAATGTTATGTGTAATTACTGAGCAGTTCAGCTATATTCACCTCATGGACTAGACCCAGTGCTCCACCTAGACCTGAATCAAAAATTGCCTCTTTCTTTGTGGGTTCTAGGACAAGCTGCTCCAAGAAGCAGTCATTTATGGTGTCAAGAAACTTTGTCTGCATCCTGTCATGTAGTGACATGTACTCAAATATCCCCATATTTGTGTACATCTGCCATTACTGAGTTTTCTATTTTTATAGCCTCTCATATCTTCCTGAGCATTTCACCATCCTGGTCAGGTGGTCAGTATTCATACTGCTATACTCTTTCCTAGTCAAGCATGGAATTTCTTATATAGAGAGATTCTGTTATAGTTTGATTTTTACTATATTTGACTCTACTTTCTTTCACATACACTGCTGGGTGGTTGGCACTACTCCCATCGTTGCTGTATAATTTGTACCTGGTATTAGCGTCCCATTGATTGTCATCATTCCACCAAGTTTCTGTGATACCTACTATCTCCATATGCTCATTTAATATCTGGCACACAAGTTCATCCATCTTAGTATTTAGACTTCTAGCATTTGTATACATGCAGTTACAAAATTGGTCAATATTTGTCTCCCTTAGTGTGATGTAATTGAATGGGACTTTTTTTCATTTGACTGTTTCTGTTCAGTTTGTACCTCTACTTTATTAACTTCTATCCTCTCCTCCTTACTAGGATATAGAGAATCCCTGTTAATATATCCTCCTCTATTGGATGTCTCTGTCCGAACCATGTGCTCCTCCGCACCTTTCCCCTAGCCTTTTAAAAAACCCTCTTATGACCTTTTTAATTTTGAATGCCAGTAATCTGGTTCTGTTTTGGTTTAGGTGGAACCCATCCTTCTTGTATAAGTTTCTTCTTTACCTAAGGTTCTCCAGTTCCTAATAAACTTATCCCTTTTCCCAATACTATCATCTCAGACATGCATTGAGCCCCTGCAATTCTGCCTGTCTTTCTCACTGTGCCCGTGGAACTGGAAGCATTTCAGAGAATGCCACCATGGAGGTCCTTGAATCTCTTATCTTGCAGCCTAAAATTGGCCTCCAGGACATCTCTCCCCTACCTTTTTCTTCTGTCCATTGGTACCTACGTTTACCATGGCCACCAGCTCATCCCCAGCACTGCACATACATCTGTCTCTAGATGTTTCGAGAGATCCGCAACCTACGCACCCTGCGGGCAATTCACCATGCAGTTCTCCCAGTCAACACAAACCCAACTATCTGTATTTCTAATGATTAAATCCCCCGTTACTATTACCTGTCTTTTCCTAATAAAAGGGATTCCCTCCGCAGGATGAGTATCTCAGCGTGAGAGGATACTAAAACATCATCTGGAAGGAGGGTCCCAACCATAGGATCATTTCCCTCCACTCCAGTTTGATGATCTTCTACCCTGAGACTTTCATCCACAGCAGCACAGAGGCTGTCAGACTGGGGGTGGAACTCCTCCACTGTGTCCCTGAATGTTTCCTTTGTGTACCTCTCTAACTCCTTTTGCGCTTCCAGTTTAGCCTCTTCGGTCTCCAGAGCCTGTACTCTGTCTCTGAGGGCCATGAGCTTCTTGCACCTAATGCACATAGAAGGCAGGTAATCATACATGCCACATTCAGTGCAATAAACTGGATAGCCTCCACTCTGCTGTTGGACTTCTGCCTGCATTCTTTTCACTCCTGTAGCTTTTTTATGTGTTTTGGTTGGTGCTTATTGACCTAAGTGTGGGGAACGTTAGGTGTCCCTGGTTGTCTTGCTCCTTCTCTAAACTCCCTTGCACAACTGCCCTGTTTGGTAGCTCTGGTCACTTAGGAGCTGGCTTTTTAAACCTTTGTTTTCTCATTGAGTAACCCCGCCCCGATTAACAGTTAATGGATACTAAATGGATTAGAGCTCAAAGTCTCATTAAGACGCTCTCAGCTTTGTCTAGCAAGCTGCTAAGCTCAGCACATGGCCTCCCAAACAAACCACACTGTATCCTACACTCAAGTAGCAAGCACACAACATACAGATAATAAACTCACTTTGTCTTCTTGGCCTCTTAACTCCTCTTAAAGTTGTATGAATTTAGAGATTAATAGTTCTAATAGCCTACAGCAGCAATTTTAGAATTTGATAATAAATCTTTGAAGTTTGTGCCAATTTTTACAGCGACCACAATAAAAACAATGTCAAAAACCACAGCTGGTGGCTGGTTGTATTCCTTGGAGCTACAGATTTGAAGCAGTACTCCAACTCCAAGTGCAAACATAGGTCTGGTCTACACTGTGGGGCGGTCGATCTAAGTTGCGCAACTTCCGCTACGTGAATAACATGGCTAAAGTCGACGTACTTAGGTCTACTTACTGCAGTGAAGACACCGTGGTAAGTCGACAACTGACGCCCTCGTTTGGGGGGAGGGATAGCTCAGTGGTTTGAGCATTGGCCTGCTAAACCCAGGGTTGTGAGTTCAATCCTTGAGGGGGGCCATTTTAGGATTGGTCCTGCTTTGAGCAAGGGGTTGGACTAGATGATCTCCTGAGTTCCCTTCCAACCCTAATAATCTAAGGGTACGTCTTCACTACCCGCCGGATCGGCGGGTAGCAATCGATTTCTCGGAGTTTGATATATTACGTCTCATCTAGACGCGATATATCGAACCCCGAACGTGCTCCCATCGACTCCGGAACTCCACCGGAGCGAGTGGCGGTAGCAGAATCGACGGGGGAGCCGCGGACGTCGATCCCGCGCCGTGAGGACAGGTAAGTAATTCGAGCTAAGGTACTTCGACTTCAGCTACGCTATTCACGTAGCTGAAGTTGCGTACCTTAGATCGACCCACCCCCCTCCCCCTGCCCCAGTGTAGACCAGGCCTAAGATTCTATGATGCTCTCCCGTGCACCTCTCGCCATGGTGGAGTACGGAGTAGACGGGAGAGCGCTTGGCGATCTGATTTACCGCAATAAATCGACCCCTGCTGGATCAATTCCTGCCCATCGATCCCGTGGGTAATGTAGACAAGCACATAGACTGGAGATGTCACTTTACAAGCAGTTACTAGCATATTTATATTTCAGCATGGTTTTTTGCATCATGATTGGTGCTGTTTTGATGATGATCATCATCATAGTGATCCCATCTGGCCTTGGAATCTGAATCACTTTACTAAAATACTGTTAACAAGCTTAAAAAAAAAGTAAACCCTTACAGTTGTGTTTTAACACTGGCATCCCAAATAGGCTGTGTAGAGCTGGGAATAAAAGATAATGGGACTTGTTAAATGTAATCTTGTAGGACAATCATTTGGCGACAAAGCAAGTGAAAGGATCCTGTGTAATCACAGGAACAGTCAAAATAGTGGGTTAGTAGCTCCCCTACCTGACACGCAGAGGATGTAGTTACAGCAGGCCACAATGGAAATAACTACAGGAGCCACACAAGTCTTCTGAGAAATAATACCAGCAGTCTCCATGTCAGTGAGTGCATTCTGAGTTAATACTGTAGCTCATAACAGAATATTGGTATACTAAGTATTAGCTCTAGACCATCCCTGACAGGTGTTTGTTTAGCCTGCTCTTAAAAATCTCCAATGATGGAGATTCCACAATCTCCCTAGACAATTTATTACAGTTCTTAACCACCCTGATGGGAAGTTTTTTTCCTAATGTCCAACCTAAACCGCCCTTGCTGCAATTTAAGCCCGTTGCTGCTTGTCCTAGCCTCAGAGGTTAATTACATTAAAAAAAATTATTTTAAAAACATTAAGGCTGCACAGTCAAACACTCAAGTTTGAAAATGCCCAAATTGTCTGTGCAATTTTAATTCTTCCCCCCCCACCCCACCCCCCAGTAGTTTTTCATTACATAATCGCATACTATCTCTTCCATAGGACTCCTGCTGGTTACTCAATACTTTTCATGCTCCTCTTTCCATGTCTGGCTCTAGGCCTTATTTACTTCACACCACCCAAACTCCCTGCACTAAAATAAAATACAAAGTCATTAACTTTTCATGAATGTTTCTATGGTGCTAACTGTAGTATAAGTGCTGCACATGTTTTAATTAATTAATCTTCACAACAGCCTTGTGAAACTGGTGGTCATATTCCCATTTTACAGATGGGGAACTGAGGCATAGATATTAGTCAACATTATCAAGTGTCCACTAATTTTGAATGCCAAACTTGAGATATCTAAGGCCTAATTCTTTTCAGAATAGTTGGCATTTTTCTAGTGCTTCATATGCTCAAAGCACAGATCCCAGTGAATAGAAATATTTTTGGATGTTTTCTATATTTTCAAATATAGTCTGGGGGCTTCAGCCTCCCTTGGGATGCAGGGCTCAGGGCTTCAGCCCTGTGCCCTGAGGGGGGCTGAAGCCTGGCTCGGGGCTCCAGCCAACCCCCCAGAGTGCAGGGCTCCAGCCTGGCGCTTCAGCTCACCTGCTGCCCCCAGAGCTGCTGGCTGGGGCTTCAGCCCCCCCCCACGGCTGATGCCTCCCTCCCCGCTCAGAGGTCTGCAATTAATGTGTTAAAAAAATTAACACATGAATTTTTCTTTCAGTTAATCACAGGCATTAACTGTAATTGACACCCCCTTTCTCACACTTTTATAAGCTCACCAATGAGTATTTGGGAGAAATTTGAACGAGGCGGGTATGTGGCTTGTTGGGCTGGGATATGGACAGAACAAGGAGTAATGGTCTCAAGTTGAAGTGGGGGAGGTTGAGGTTGGATATTAGGAAAAACTTTTTCACTAGGAGGGTGGTGAAGCACTGGAATGGGTTACCTAGGGAGGTGGTGGAATCTCCTTCCTTAGAGGTTTTTAAGATCAGGCTTGACAAAGCCCTGGCTGGGATGATTTAGTTGGGGATTGGTCCTACTTTGAGCGGGGGTTTGGACTAGATGCCTCCTGAGGTCCCTTCCAACCCTGATATTCTGTGATTCTCTGGCGATCCATTGCATACCAAGGGGCAGTATAGAAAAATACAGAAGTATTGTATCTGGGAAGAATAAGCTATAAAGGGGGCACCTGTTACTCGAGGACAGTTTAGAACAGCCGCTTGAAATAGTTCTTGTCCATCATATCTGTCTGTCTACCTCTCTTGTGATGGTCACTCCATCTGCAAAAGTCTGGATCCAAGTCAGGTTCTTCTGTTAAACAGACACCAGAGGACCCTCTCCCATCCATCAGCATCACATTGAGAAGAGAACCTCATAGATATGAGAAACTTGGGCCACATTCCCCTTGGAGAAGTAGGAACTAGCACTCATGGGGAGGTACAGAATATAGAGTTCTTAGTTACCACAAAATTCATAAGTTTTTCTGTATTGTCAAAGGATCCCCAAAGAGACTGTTCTAACCAGAATAACTATCCGCTCTCCAGAAAAACTTGGGTGGTCTTATTTTTTAGTAACCAAGATCCTCTCAACACAAAGTGGTTAAGTTGCTGTAATAGGCAGCACTTCCTTGTGGAACTAGTGATGTGGACATCTGTTGATGTCAGTGACCCCAAGAGACTCTGAATTTGAGGACATTCCTATTTACCCAGGCACATCATCCGTAAGTTAGTACAGGGGCCCAGGCTTTTCTGTTCATGCTATTAGAATACTGCTAACTGTCCCAAAGATAGAACAGCTGCAAGCTCTGCAAACTGAGAGAGCACATTTAGTGTCCGGGAACAGCTCTCCCACCTGTCCAACCCATGGCTGAGTGACGAGCAACTTGCTGCACTTGTGGATGAGGAAGCCAGAGGGAAGTCAGCCAATTTGAGCCACTCTGGGAGATCCTTCAGACATAAGCCTATCTCAGTTGTGGAGCACATAGTTGATGGAAAATGCAGCAGCTCTGAATGATATGCTCTTGCTTAAGGTGCTCCCTGAGTCTTCCTGCATGCAAAATAAGTGACCTGTGAACCCCTTCCTGAAAATCCCATTTCCTGGTTTTCCACAAGGAAAGTAATTATTCAGACCATCTTTTTGCTTATTTCTTTTCACTCCAGTCTCTACTGAGTTCCTGTCTTGAGCCCAGATCTGAAGAAAATAAAGCCTGGGATGCTCCTGGTTGCACCAGGAACTCACTGGTCCAATACAACTTTAAAAACCTAGAGCAGAAATTTCATCACAGAGGCCTACCTAGACTTACTTAGAGGACTAAAGTCATTTTGTGGTGCTCAGTACTACAGAAATGCTTGTATATAATACAAATATTTCTACTCCTATCATGCTGTCCATCAGCACAAGTGGTATTCCAGAGTTGTCGCTTCTCCCATGTTCTTACCATTATAAATTAGACACTGAATTTTCACCAGATGCGACTTTAGAATGCAGTTGGGAGTGTGTGTTCCCTCTAATCTTTTGCTTTTCCTCTTTCCCCATTTGGTTTTGGATTTTATTTAAGGATTGCTACAAAGATCCACTTGGTTCTGAGTTAATCCCCTGAAGATACAGAAACAGAAAATCTACCTGTTCCGTGTTTCTCTTTTCCCTAATTCGAGATTTTTCCTTAAATTCAGATGTCTGTAATTTCCTAGGACACTTAAGCTTTTTAGTCTTCCAGGAAATAATTTAAAATAAGCTTTTCTGTGGAATTATCATTTAGAGAACATGGCAGCGTTAAGCTCTCAGATAAGAAAATGTTGAGGGTACAATCATAACTGCCCCCTTGTGGCTATGCCTGTAATTATAAGGCCAATTAGTTTTTTTTTCTCAGTACTGATTCAGACTGAAACTGTCACACCTAGGGTGCTTGCACAAGGAAGAGGTTGAAATGCCAGTGTGATGTTCATTGCTCCTACTCCTGCTGGTTTGTACTGAAAAAGTCCTGAAGTGATAACTTGAGGCCCCTGGGAAATAAAGATATTTCCTCCTCCATTTTGGCTTTCAGGTGCTACAGGTTCCTCTTTTTGCCTCTCCTTTTTAGCTGGACACTGCCATCCACTATTTACCTATCTTCGTTCAGTTCTGGACACAATTAGCTGTGACAGCTGGTATTTTAAAGGAATTTGGAGTGCTTGGGGAAGGATGGTAGAAGCTTGCATACTAAATCTTCATGTTTCCAGCTGGGAGGGCGAACCACAAATGAATAGCTTGTCAGTGAGCTTCAGATTTGCTAAAACTGACCCTGCTATTTCTCAGATGATAGTGTATCTTACAATGTTTTTCTACAATCTTAAGAACATAGTGTAGTATTTTAAATACTTTTTAAATTTTGTTTACGTGAATTTTCTTCTTATAAAGGTCCAGTATCTGTTACCGTACCCTTTTTATAGGATAAGCACAAAGATTGATATTTGAATAATTTGATCATCTCTGTACTATCCATTTCTTTTCAAAACAGCAGTGCAGACTTTTTTTTAGGTGCAATTAACTTTGAAGCTAATCTGACCTGTTTATGCCAGTAAATGGTCACTGTTCTGTGTACTGAATGTGCATTCTGTGCTAGTACAATGTAAAATGTTTTTCATATTGGCAACTCTCATAAACAAAGTAGTTCACAAGACTGCAGGATACTGCATGCATGTATCTAAACAGCCCTCTCTAACTCCAGTGCATCTTACAGGGTCCTGAGGAACTGAACCTTTTGGCTCAGCCTACTCTGATTTTCTGTCCCCTTTTCACTATGTTAGACTCTCTACAACGCAGCCTTCCTCAGGCTGAACTTGGTCAAAAATCTGTGCAAAGGGTGCACGGCCTATGACATTCAAAGAGTCATAAATCAGGCAAATCAAAACCAGTTTCACTGTCTCAATCCAGGGTGCTTGCAGGGAAGACTGCCAAATTTCAGCTTAAGAAATCTTCCGGAGAAGAAAAGAGTTGCAAGAATCTGATAATGTGGTGTGGGTTTTTTTCATTTCCTTTCACCAAACCTGAAAATATTCCAGAAGATGAAAGTTTCCAAAAGGTATGAGCAACAGATTGCAAGGGGTTAAAACTGAAACTCTGGTGCAATTTCAGTGCTCTAGCTGTAGCACTGGCTGCTGCTTCCCCCCGCACACACACCTTCTGTTTGAAGATCTCCAAGTAGTTTTATAACACATTCATTGAGTCTTACCCAGCTCACAGGATGTTGTATTATCTATCTTCTGCAGACAAGGAAACTAAATCAGGTATTTTGTCTAGTTATGAATCAGGGAGAGTGCTGGAATACAAATTAGGACTTCATCTTGCATTTCAAGCTCCTACAACTTGACTAAATTTCCTTCTTTTTTTTAAAGACAGCTGGACTAGAAAGTAAGGTGCAGAATTCATTGAGACCATTTAATTAGTTCTGTTAATTGAGTTGTATTATAGAATCACTTTCAACTGTTGAAGGAAAACCCTCAGAGGACACCAGAGACTTTAATTCCTCCAGTTGAGTGAGTTTGCTGCCTGTCAAGAGCAAGATCAACCCCTCAGGAATGTGTGTGCTGGGGACCCAGTTAACAGGTAAACGTTCCCATCTTGGAGTTTTGTTTCCATAAGCAGGATGTGGCAATAGGGGAGAGGTGCAGTGTGTCAGACCATCTTTAAACAACATAGTTCTTGCTATTCCTGTTTAAATCCTATAACTTGGACTGCCATACAATTGACGCACCTAATTAGTAGCTACTTGTCATGGCTCTGCTGGAAAAGCAGAATTTAGAATATTGTCCTTGAGGGGAATTATCACTACCCTGCAGATTCACATTCCCAAGCCATCTAGTTAATGTGAGTGGAGTACCGTGAGTGCTCTGGGGCCATGATATGAGTTGTTCTCTCTAAATATATTCTACTTCATGTGCTCATAGTGACTTGATCTGTGAAGGACTGGTCTGCTTCCAGTAGGCTTGGCTGGAGGTGGCTGGCAAGAATAACTGAAACTGTATATCCATTAAAAAAATATTTTCAGCACTGTCTACTTTGAATAGAGTAATTCAGTCTGCACTTCTAGACTTCCTTATTATGTTTGAATATGAAGGGCGGGGGGGTCAAGGCTCGAATGAGGTAAAAAATGAAACTGGGTTTCTATTAAACAGGGGAAAAAAACTGAAAGGAGTGATCTTAATATATACTAGTTAGTTTACAGCAAAACAGATCTACTGTTTCTTAGGGTCTGACTTTTTACTGAATTGACTGCATCTTCACTGTCCCAGTCTCTCTCTAACAGGTGAGCCAGCAGGCGTTCTGACTGAGAGGAATCATGGTTGTTCCATCCCAGAGTTGGCCAAAACAAATCTCTTCTATTCCTCAGTTCATAGCGAATGTAGACAGTATCAATGAATGGAATTGTACTAGAATAAAACTACCTTTTAGGTGGTAATTGGAGATATACCAATCTCCTAGAACTGGAAGGGACCTTGAAAGGTCATTGAGTCCAACCCCTGCCTTCACTAGCAGGACCAATTTTTGCCCCAGATCCCTATGTGGCCCCCCTCAAGGATTGAACTCACAACCCCTGGGTTTAGCAGGCCAATGCTCAAACCACTGAGCTATCCCTCCCGCCCCAGTTGTTTGCACGACTTCTTAAACTTCCATATAGAGACGTGCTTCTTGCTATATAAGAACTGGACGTTATACTTGAAAATAAGATTTTAATTTAATAGGCGTTTCTGAACTTTCCTTTGGTGGGCCACCCTGCTGCTCAAAAATTTTATCTCGTATGGGAATCTGCTTCCCTAATGATTCAATATAAAATCAGTAGGGTGATCAAGTGATTAAAAATATTAATAGCAATTAATCACACTGTTCGTAATAAAATACAGTTTATTTAAATATTTTTGGATGTTTTCTACATTTTCAAATATATTGATTTCAACTTCAACACAGAATACAAACATAAGAAAGGCCGTACCGGGTCAGACCAAAGGTCCATCTAGCCCAGTATCTGTCTACTGACAGTGGACAATGCCAGGTGCCCCAGAGGGAGTGAATCTAACAGGCAATGATCAAGTGATCTCTCTCCTGCCATCCATCTCCATCCTCTGTCGAACAGAGGCTAGGGACACCATTCTTACCCATTCTGGCTAATAGCCATTTATGGACTTAGCCTCCATGAATTTATCCAGTCCCCTTTTAAACATTGTTATAGTCCTAGCCTTCACAACCTCCTCAGGTAAGGAGTTCCACAAGTTGACTGTGCGCTGCATGAAGAAGAACTTCCTTTTATTTGTTTTAAACAAAGTGTACAGTGCTCACTTTATTTTTATTACAAATACTTGCAATGTAAAAAAACCAAAAGAAATAGAATTTTTCAAGTCATTTATTACAAGTACTGGAGTGCAATCTCTTTATCATGAAAGTTGAACTTACAAATGTAGAATTATGTACAAAAAATAACTGCATTCAAAAATAAAACAATGTAGAACTTTAGAGCCTACAAGTCCACTCAGTCATACTTCTTCAGCCAATCACTAAAACAATTTTTTTTACATTTGCAGGAGATAATGCTGCCTGCTTCTTGTTTACAGTATCACCTGAAAGTGAGAACAGGAATTCTGATTGCACTGTTGTAGCCGGCGTCACAAGATATTTACATGCCAGATGCGCTAAAGATTCATATGTCCCTTCATGCTTCGGCCACCATTCCAGGGGACACACGTCCATGCTGATGATGGGTTCTACTCAGTAATGATCCAAAGCAGTGTGGACCTATAAATGTTCATTTTCATCATCTGAGTCAGATGCCACCAGCAGAAGGTTAATTTTCTTTTTTGGTGGTTCTGATTCTGTAGTTTCCGCATTGGAGTGTTGCTCTTTTTAAGACTTCTGAAACTATGCTCCACACCTTGTCCCTCTCAGATTTTGGAAGGCACATCAGATTCTTAAACCTTGGATTGAGTGCTGTAGCTATCTTTAGAAATCTCATATTGGTATCTTCTTTGCATTTTGTCAGATCTGCAGTGAAAGTGCTCTGTAGTGAGGCAGTGTGGCCTCCCTCTGAGCCAGAGGTGGGGGAACTGTAGGTGGAGCCAGGCCTGCCTCGCCCTTCCCACTGGAATTGTGTAACAGAGACAGGAAGTATAAAGGGCAGGGCCTCCAGCTCAGTTGGAGCTGAGACACCGAGGGAGGCAGATGAACCCTGCTCATTCCTGGTTGCTGACTCTGCTGCCGCGCCCAGTGGCACCCTGCCTGCCAGAGAACTTGCATCTGCCATGGGGCTGCCACTGGCCACCTACCTAGAAGAGACTGAGGACTCCCCGGTGATCCAGGTATACCCCAAAGGGAGGAAGAGGCCCAGGGACAGACAACCTTAGTCTGGCTGTAGCTCTGCCCATGTTGCAACTGGAATCCCCACTGACCCAGTGGCAGACCACTCCACCACTGTTAAGTCCTTGGGTTGGGGTCCAGTGGAGTAGGGTGAGCAGGCCCAGACCCCACCTGCCACCTCACCCCTGGGGTGGCAGCCTCCCCTTGCCAGGTCCAGAGGCCTGCATTTGTCGGTCGTCTGCCAGAGCTAGGACGTCTGACCCCTGGAGCTTTTGTTCTGTCCCTGCATCAAAAGCCCAGAGCTTATTGACTACTGGGTTTGCTCTGTCCTTGACTAGGGACCCAAAGCCTCATTGACTCCTGGATGTTCACTCTACCTCTGTATCTGAGCTAATTGACTGCTGGGTTTGTTCTGCCTGTGCCTAAAGGCCTCAGAGCTGATTGACTCCTGGGTTTGTTGTGCTCCTGCTTAAAGGGCCCAGAACCCATAGACTACCGTGTTTGCTCAGCCCCTGTTTAAAGGGTTCAGGGACTAAAGACTTTTGGCTGCTCTGCCGTGGGCATATGAACTCCTGGGAGGTCCTGTCTATGCCTAAGGGCTGGAGCCCATTGACTATTGGGGATTTAGCCCAGTGGGACTGGCTGGGCCGCTAACGCCTATTTGCTAGTTCCCCCAGATACTAGGTGGCAATCCCAATGGCGTAGTGAGGCGGGATGACCTCCCTTTGATCCAGAGGGGGAGGGACGACCACTATAGTTCTTAAAACGAACAACATGCTGGGTCATCATCCAAGACTGCTATAACAAGAAATATATATAGTAGAATGCAGGTAAAACACAGAGCAGAGGACATACAATTCTCCTCCAAGGAGTTCAGTCACAAATTTCATTAATGTATTATTTTTTTAACAAGTGTAATCAGCATGGAAGCATGTCCTCTGGAATGGTGGCCAAAGCATGAAGGGGCATACAAATGTTTAGTAATCTGACATGTAAATACCTTGTAATGCCGGCTACAAAAGTGCTATTCGAACACCTGTTCTCACTTTCAGGTTACATTGTAAATAAGTGGGTAGCATTATCTCCTGTAAATGTAAACAAACCTGTTGGTCTTAGCGATTGGCTGACCTAGAAGTAGGACTGAGTGGACTTGTAGGCTCTAAATTTTTACATTGTTTTGTTTTTGAGTGCAGTTATGTAACAAAAACAATCTACATTTGTAAGGCGCACTTTCATGATAAATACAATTGTATGAGGTGAATTAAAAAATACAATTTCTTTTGTTTATCATTTTTATAGTGCAAATATTTGTCATAAAAATGTGAGCACTGTACGCTTTGTATTCTGTGTTATAACTGAAATCAGTGTTTGAAAGTGTAGAAAGACATCCAAAATATTTAATACATTTCAACTGGTAGTCTCTTGTTTAACAATGCAATTAAAACTGCGATTAATTTTTTGCAGTTAATTGCATGACATAACTGCGATTAATTGACAGCCCTAAAAATCAGCTTATTTACAAAAGTATTTTTTCTGAACCTTAAACCAGCAAGTTACTTTCCATTTCTGCCTCAGTTTCTCACATCTAAAATAGAGGTAATGATACTTGCACTCGTTTCTAAAGTGCCTTGAGATCTACTGATGAAAGCATTGTATAAAAAAGCAGGAGTGGTAGTGTTGGTTTTATAGCAACATGGGAGTTTTGAAGTTAGATTCCATTTGATAACATATATCCTCTTTTTCAATAGATGATGGCTGCCAACAGGAGACTCAAGTACCCCCCCTAAAAACCAAAACTTGAATTGAAATACGCTTTACCAATTATATATGGCGTGGCTACCAAGCTTCCTGCTAGGGGCACTGTTAGAATACTGCCAAGATTTGTTCCAAAGGGACTCCTGTTTTGGTGCATTTTTTCTTAGTGCTATACTCTTGGTCATGTGCACCCCATACATGCCATATTGGGTGTTCATTATGTAGGTGCTGATTCAGCAAAGCACTTAAGTACATGCTTACCTTCAGGAATGTGATTAAGCTTATCCATATTCAGCAAAACACTTAAGCATGTGTCAAGTGAGTCAAGCATAATGTTTAATCTGATTGCATTGCATTTTGTTTAGCAGTTTCTTTAATGTGGTTATTATCAGAGCCACTAGAGGGCAACAGAGAACTAATGGAGCATGCTAGAGGTGATATATAAAGCATCCCTTATTTTCAAAGTAAAGCCACTGATAGACCCTTTCAAAACAGGTGGTATCAAAGTGAAGTATCACTAATGTAAACTGAAATCTTGGTCTGTTCTCACCTTGTGAAAATTTGCCTCCAGTAGGTGCTGAGACCCAGGCCTGTCTTCCCTACATCTCAACTTTCCTAAATGCAGGTGTTGAGGAATAGGATGAGATCACAGTAGTGATTTATTGGTGGTGGGAAGCAGGGCATGGCTGGGCTCACATCTTATATTTTAAGAAGGTAACTGAGATAGGTTATGCACATAAACTATTAAAGTGTGGATAGTATAATCTCAGCCCTGCCCTCTTTCATTGGGCCTATAACTACAAGTCTTATTTGCATTAGTTTGTCCCATTGGAATGAATGGATCTTTGTAAATAAAGATCACAGGTCAGGTTGCTGGGGGGGTATACAAATATGGCAAAAATCTGTTGGCTAATAAAAATATCCCGTTTCCTGACTGAAATCTGACTTTTCAAGTGTGACAGAAGAAGCTGCTTGTAACCATGGCAACCAACAGAGTGGTAGCATATAAATGATGTATCTGTATGCTTACTGCTTTAGTTTAATCTGATGTCTTAATTCCTTCACCTGCCAACAATGAGGCATTTTACTGGCTTGAAGTGTATGTACTACCTTTTTGCCATCTCAAATCTCTAACCAAGCATCTGACCATGAATAAATTTAAGTCTTAGGAGAGCAAAAAGTTATTTTGTATGACTTCATATTAAAATTATATAATATACAACAAACTGGACACAGAAAAATGAATAAGGCAATAGATCCATCCCTGAGTTCTGATGACTGGAGTTTTGCTCTTGAATCATAGAATATCAGGGTTGGAAGGGACCTCAGGAGGTCATCTAGTCCAACCCCCTGCTCAAAGCAGGACCAATTCCCAACTAAATATTGATGACAGAGTAATTGTCAGAATTACCAGTGAGGGTTGTGGCTGTGTAGTAATTCTGAGTTAGCAATCATTGCAGATGGCATGACTGAAACGGACACTTCAAGTCATTAATGCTTTGTAACTTACTGAAGGCTTCAGAGCACTATATCAAGAGTCCAGAGGCAAGCAACCCTATAAAACTTACATAAGTTCTGTATAAGCACACTGTGAGAGTAATGCCTCATTCAAAATGTAGGCATGTTAACTCACGATGAAAATATAGCCAGTAACAATTACAAATGCTCTTGATTAACAAGTCTCTACTAGAGTTGTGTTAAAACCAGGAGAGTATAACAGAAGTTAGAGATATTTAAAAAAAAAAAAAAACTATGAGATCATCTAGTTCATTTCCCTAGGGCTAGTGAATGGTTGCTCTGTGGGACATACTGTATATCAGAGAAAAGTGTTAGGCTGCAAATATTAAAGATTTAACATCTATTCCCTTGAGAGTAAATTGCATTAATGGTTTAGTGGGTGGCCCATTGTTCAGAGGAAGGAGACCAGACAGTCTGAATATAGTCGATCCACTGGGAACGTGGAACAACCACACAGCCTTTCTAATGTCCTACTTCTGCTTCAGTATCCTAAACCAATTCTGTCTTTCACACCCAGAGGTGTGTTGTTGAAATCACAGCAGTCAGTGGGGAATGAATAGGGTAGGGTAAGGAATAAGACTACATAGTCTATAATAGCAAAGAACAAAAATGCCTTTTTCCTTTTGGGTAAATCAGCTGAAGCCAGGTAATACTGACTGCTAGCACTGAGGGACAAGGAGGAGAGCTGATGCTCACAAATGGAGTCTATTAGGGGATAAGGTCAACCTCCAGATTGGTTATACTTGTGACTATTACAGTTTTTAAGGGGCAGATCTTTTCTACAGCATGGAATACCGTGATGGCAGTGGATTCAGTGTTCCATTTGAAATGGATTCCTAGTGTCTTTGCATGGGATGATATGTACCATGGAGTATGGGGGATTCTGTGACACCAGAGGAAAGTTAGGCCAGGAATGGGGTCTGGATCTGCAATTACATGGATCCACTGGTCACTCTCATCGAAGGGGGTATGCATGGGTTCCAGCTATAGATGTGCTGACTGATGGGAAAGCTTCTGTATTCCCTCCCCCTTGCAGGGACCTTCTTGCACCAAGTCTGTTTGCTGTGGCTTAGTGTAGGGGGGCATGCCTTGCCTTGAAAGCATAGAGCCTTTGATGGTATTGGTCACTCAGAGAGAGCTCTTTGGGAAGAAAGGACTATGTGATCTTTAGCTCCAAATTATAATAAGGGACTGAACTGTAGTGCCAAAGGCACCTGGATACTTAGACTACATTTCAGTTGTGGTATACTGGACAATGACATAAATATCTGCAAAAGTGGTGTGATACCAGTGCTTATGGTCCCTTTACTTCCCTGTAATATTAAATTATGCCCTAATCACAGCTCAGTCAATGAGCTGAATGCTATTTTGCTCCTTTCTGGTTATATATGTCCTAATATAAAAACTTTTTCCATGACTAGTGGGGATGGCCATGTTAATGACTTATTAAATGAGCAGATGCTTTGGAAATGGTTAATTAATATATCCTGTTTCACTGAGAAACACCAGTCAGAAATTAATCTTCAAACTGCGTCCATATTTTTAATTTATTCATGACATTTTAGTAGTGTCTGTTTTTTAAATGTCTTCTCTCCCATGTTTACTAATACATTTTAGCCTCCCTCCCCTTAGGATATTCATCAGATGCTACAAATCTAGATGTATGGTAAGTAAGAGTTTTTCATTCTCATGCTTCCGAAGCACAAATTGGACTCAAATTGCAGTGTAGTTTTGTGTTTTGTTTGTATTTCCTCCCTATTACTGTTTTTAGGCATTCTTGAATCATCTCGTCTAAATAATTGTTCTGTTCATCTCCATGTCAGTACATTCACCATTTAAAATCAGGCTAGATCAGTTGAATTGCATCTTGGATAAGCTTTGAGTTTATATTGTAAAATATTTTAGAAGTTTTTCCAATCAAAATTTGCATGTTTCATTTGAATAATGTAACACCATTATGGGAGAAACACTGAGATGCAGAGGCAGAAATATGGTTGGTAATGTCACAAACAATTTAAGCAGGCTTCCAAAATGGGTATAGTTTTCATCTGCTTTATGCTTCCTAAAATATGACATGACATTTGTAAGCCAGTGTCTTTGGGGCGGGGTTAGTAAAGCTCAAATGTTTAAATTTTATTAGTGTTGTGCTCTGCAGTACATTCAACGAGAAAAATTAAACAGGCAAGTAGCTGCAGTGAATCTCTGCTTACACCAGGCTTAACTTTTTGGTCCAGTAGCTCTTTATTTAAAATAGCCTGAGGTGGAAGGTTTAATTTGTGATAATTAATTTAATACATTTTGCCTTAATTTCTCAAGGTTTGTATAACAATTGAGCTTTGTTGCACATTAATTTAGGAAATCGTGATGTTCCAATGCTATGTTGTAGCAGTAAACTGACAAGATGTGCTGTTTGGCTGAATGCCTTCTGTCACCCAACAAGTGCACCAATAGCAGACTGATTTGCACTCTAAAGTGGCTAATTGCTATTAGAACATGACTCACAATATTTATATTTAAACAGTTTTACTTTTGGTGGGTTATAGGGTTTATGCAATATATCCTTCCACTTTGAAAACAAATTCCTAGTGGAAGGATAAATGAAAGGTAGAGGAAGTTGTATGCATCTTCTGTTCACTATTTTGAATATTGTTACATTCATTTTAAAAATCTTTCTCCTTTTTAACTTTTTCTAGGTTGCCTGGATTTCTATTATCTAGGAGCCTAACCACAGTTTGTGGCCCACAGTCCTTGCTTTGTCAGAAAAATTTAAGCTCCCGTTTACTAATATATTAGAACTAATTCAGTTAGCAAATGTAGAAAATTAATTCTCTAGCTCACAGAAGCATCTTCAGCATTTAGCTAATCTTTTTAAGACAGTTCACACTGTTATTTCTTTAGTTGGGCAGGGTTCAGCCTTAAACAACTTTCTGTGGCAGGAAACTGGTGAAATATTTCCGCTATTGTGGATTATTTTTGCTTAATTCCCTTTATTGATGCCTAAAGTGATGACTGGGAACCTCAGGCTATGTCTACACTGTGAAATTAGGTCAAATTTATAGAAGTCGGGGTTTTAGAAATCGTTTTTATACAGTCGATTGTGCGTCTCCACACAAAATGCTCTACGTGCATTAAGTCGGCAGACTGCGTCCACAATACCGAGGCTAGCGTTGACTTCCGGAGCGTTGCATTGTGGGTAGCTATCCCACAGTTCCCGCAGTCTCCTCTGCCCATTGGAATTCTGAGTTGAGATCCTAATGCCTGTCGCGGGTGGTTCTGAGTACACGTCAGGCCTCCCTCACTCCGTGAAAGCAACGGCAGACAATCGTTTCACGCCTCTTTTCCTGGGGTATCTGTGCAGATGCCATACTACTGCAAGCATGGAGCCCGCTCAGCTCACCGTCACCATATGTCTCCTGGGTGCTGGCAGACATGGGACTGCATTGCTACACAGCAGCAGCTCATTGCCTTTTGACAGCAGATGGTGCATTACGATTGGTAGCCGTCGTCGTATTCCTGGGTGCTCTTATAGCCGACCTCGGTGAGGTCGGTCAGGGACGCCTAGGCAGACATGGGAGTGACTCAGCCAGGTCATTCCCATCTTCTACTAAGCACCCAGGAGATGATGATGGCTAGCAGTCGTACTGCACTGTCTGCTGCCAGCCTAAGATGTATAGATGGAGTGGATCAAAACAAGAAATTGACCCGATTTGTTTTGTGAAATCAACAGCCTGCTAAACCCAGGGTTTTGAGTTCAGTCCTTGAGGGGGCCATTCTGTGTGACAGTTTTGTGTTTCTCCTTGATGCAAAGCCACCCCTTTTGTTGGTTTTAATTCCCTGTAAGCCATATCGTCAGTCGTCCCTCCCTCCGTCAGAGCAACGGCAGACAATTGTTTGGTGCCTTTTTTCAGCGCAGATGCCATAGCACTGGTATCATGGAGCCCAGTCAGATCACTGTGGCAATTATGAGCACTGTAAACACCACGCGCGTTATCCTGGAGTATATGCAGAACCAGAAGCTGCAAAAGCAAAACCAGGCCAGGAGGCGACGGCAGCATGGTGACAAGAGTGGTGAGGACATAGACTTCTCACAAAGTATGGGCCGGGCAATATGCACATCATGCTGATGAGCTCTACATGGTCACCTGGGCTGATCAGCTCGCCACACTGGCCAAACAGGAAATGAAATTCAAAAGTTTGCGGGCCTTTTCCTGTCTACCTGGTCAGTGCATCTGAGTTGACAGCACTGTCCAGAGTAGTCCCAATGGAGCCGGAGGCCAATACCGTCAAATTGTGTCCACACTACCCCAAATTCGACCCGGTAAGGCCTATTTCAGCGCTAATCCTCTCGTCAGAGGTGGAGTAAAGAAATCAATTTAAAGAGCCCTTTACGTCGAAAAAAAGAGCTTCGTCATGTGGACAGGTCCAGGGTTAAATCGAGGTAACGCTGCTAAATTCGACGTAAAATCGTAGTGTAGACCAGGCCTCAGAGCGCACTTATAATGTATGATTGGGGAGCTCACTCCCAGTAATACTGCAGTACTCGTGCAAGTGACTGATGCCACGCAGGAGGGGAAGGAAGGAGAAGGCAAAGTATAGTAAAAACCCTACCACCCTTGTCAGTGACTGAGGAAGGCTCTGATTAGGATTGTGAGAGGGAAAGCAGACATCGGAAATGACTCTGGCTCTCCTTGTTCATGACTGCTTCCCTGAGACTTCCATGCTTGAAGTAAAGCCTCCTGCCTGTGCAGCACTCTAGCTTTAAACCTCCTGAATAGCGAAGACACTATTACGTGGGCAGGCCCTTGGAAGGTGAGATCTTAGTGCTACTTTCCCCTTTGGCATGAACATCCATTAAAAGGGCAGGAGTTTTGCCTGATTGGGTTCTGTTGGCCTGATGTTTAGTCAGCTTTCCAGGTGGAGGTCTAATAAACTGTTCGACAGATCAAGTGCACTGACCTGTATCAGCTGAATCTTACCTACATGCCAGCAGTGAAGGGAGTGGGTAGAGTTCTACTAGAACTTCAGAACAAAGTGTTTCCTGTGATTCCCTTTGTTTTTCTCTCCAGATCTAATGTGGTTCTGACAGTATGCGTACTTGGATTTTCTTGTGTGTTGATCTTTGCCTCTCTTTTTTGTATTTTTGAGGCCCTTATTTTCTGGATTAAACCTCTGCTCATGTTCTGTTTTTCAGTTTGACTTAATTTTTTTGGATACAAAGTGGCTACAAATACATTCTGCTTCCAGACCATTACTTAATGACCCCCATTTGTTTGTAACCTGCTCTCTTACACTTTGTAAAGCAAACTAAAGGCCTGCGGTTCTGAGGAACTTATTTCCTGACTGTGATAGGAACTTTCTTTGCAGCTCTCACTTAGCAAAAAAATTGAAATAAGCATAGAAGCGAAGGAGGATAAAAACCATCAAGGTCACCTTTTCATTTTAGAGAATACATCTACCTGTTTCTGAGGCATGATCCGTGCTCGAAGAGAAGGTAAACCCCTCCCCTGAGGCCCCTGCCACTGTATCTTGCAGGAAACATCTTTCTTATTCCAGAATTGTAAGATTTTCATGGTGATACATACTCATGAATACATAGTTAAGCATCTGGTTCCATTTATATCCAGAGGTACCATTAGCTTCCAAGGAATTCTTCTTTTTCCTAGAACCATGATAAGGTGGATTTTGCCAGCAAAATTCCAAATCTAATCTTGTTTTTAATTGCAAAGGGATCCACATGTTCTGCTGCTTACATTTAATTCACATGTATCCTCATTCGAATCTATATCTGGGATATAGGTAGTACTTACACTAAGCAAGAAGAATCCCCCTGTCCTCCTCTGTAGCTTCCTGTCACCAAAATAAGGTCATTTAGAAGACTTTCTCCAAATATGTATACATCTCTGTGGAGACCACACAGCACTTTGATACTAAATAAATAACTTCCTTTGTTTATAATACCCCTTCTGTTCCTGTTTTTTCTCCAATTAAACAATGAACCATCACACACACTGCTGTCATTGGTAAAGTGAACTCCAAAATTCTTATCCCTGTCAGTACATTTCATAAACCGGTCTCTTCACAACTGTTAGATCCATACCTCCCTTACGTTACACAGCTTTCTGTGGGAGCAGGGCTGTTCGCAAATTCTGAATCCCTTGTTCAGTCTGGATTAAATCTTTGCTCTTCATTGTGGACAGATGGGAAGAATGAGGCAGCACTAGTGGCTCTGATTTTGTAAATCCATTAGCCATTGCTTTTTCCCAGAGGGAGGAGCACAGCAGATGCAGAGTGGCTTAGTGGGAAGGAATTGTGTGACTTGGCAAGCTCATACTTCCCCTAAGTTCCACACCTTGAAGTTTTCTCTGATTGCCTTCATCTTGCAGAGAAACGGCCCCATGTTGTGAATCACAGCCGCCAAGTAGTTCTTGACGAATCTTAAAATTCATAATTTCTGCAGAATTGATTATTTTTTTCGCCCATTCACCCCTTGTGATTATCCTGACTAGCTACAAGATGTTCTGACAGTAAACTCAGTGGAACACTGTTACATATGCTGTTGCCTGCTCTCTTTAATTTTAGTGTCATGGATAGTGCTCGTCACTGAAAATCCCTTCCACGGTATTGAGTAATCCTCTGTAGCTCGTGCCCCTTCAGCCTCCTGTGGTTCCATTGGGCTCAATTGGGACCTTAAGGCCTTATGGACAATAGGAGAATTAGCTAAAAAATGTTTTTGTCCAACTGTAGTGTCTGATGCCACCAGACCCATCTACAGTAGGGCTCCCACCAGTGCAGCTTGATAAAATTCCTTCTGCCTACAAGGCCTGCAAGAAGTGTTGTACAATACCATGCATTCTGTTTTCAGAAGTGTTAGGAGAGACAGTACTTACTGAGTCCAAGATTGTTAGATTGCTTTTTATTGGTATTGCCATAGTGCTTAGTCCCACTCATGGCCCCGGGCCCCACTTGGCTGGTGCTGTACAAACACAACATAAATGGTCCCAAAGAGCTTACTATTGAAGTAGAAGACAGCAAATGGGTACAGACAGATTGACAGGGGTACAAGGACACAATGAGACAGTAAGGGACAGTAGGCAAAGTAACAATCTGTTCTATAGCTGATCTTTTAGTGATCTCACATGAGATTTCCATTGTACAGCAGGAAGAACACAAGCAGTAAGTAGTCTGTACACCATTCCCAGACCTCTACCTTTCTGATTCCTACTTGGAAAGTGGGGTTGGTTGGTTGACTTTTTTTAAGCACACATGCCTGTTAGTATCTGGCTCAGATTAAAGTGTTTGGTGTTTTTCCTAGTTCTTCATACTACACTATTTTAAGATAATGCCTAATTAATCAGATACAAAACAAATATTTTCTCTTTTCAACTCCAATTTTGGCTTATCTGTACAACCCAAAGACCCCACATACATAAGGTCTGCCAGTTTGCAGTACAGTAGTACCTCAGAGTTATGAATACCTCGGAAATTGAGGTTATTCGTAACTCTGAAATGTTCGTAACTCTGAATAAAACATTATGGTGGTTCTTTCAAAAGTTTACAGCTGAACAATGACTTAATCCAGGTTTGAAACTGCTATGCAGAAGAAAAATGTTTTCCTTTTTTTTAGTAGTTTAACATAGTACTGTACTGTATTTTCCTCTCCTCTTCTCTCTCTTCTCTTCTCCCCCCTCTCCCCCCCCCCCCCCCCACGCTGTTCTGGTCCCAAGTGAGGTGTGTGGTTGACTGGCCAGTTCATAACTCTGGTATTGTAACTCTGAGGTTCTTCTTCCAGTGTTTGTTCATGTCCATTCAAAGTAGGTGCGCGCGCCGCGTGCATGCCAGCCAGAAGATTTTCCTCTAGCAGCGTCTGTAGGGTCGGCCGTGGCACCCCCTGGAGTGACGCCACTACGGCACCCTATAAAGGGACCCGCCGACCCTCCACCCCCTCAGTTCCTTCTTACCGCCGGTGACGGCTAGCTGGAACTTCTCTTGCGCATAGCAAGTTAGCAGTGTCCTATCCTTGTGTATAGTCCGTGTATATAGTTGTGTTATAGTTAGTTTACTTAGATTATTGTATATAGTTCTTCGTAGTTGGGGGTTGCCCCCCCCCCCAAGTCGTCGCCCGCTGGGTCATGCCCAGGTCCCCTGGGTTTAAACTCCGCAAGGACTGCGGGAAATTCATGCCCAAGAGTGACCCGCACTCTGCTTGTTTGAGGTGCCTCGGAGAGAGCCACCAGAAGGACCGGTGCTCTATCTGCAGAGGCTTCCGTCCGAGAACTCTCAAAGACAGAGCTCAAAGACTTAGAGTCCTCCTGATGGAGGCTGCCCTAAGGCCACCCTCGGACCCGGAACCAGCCGAGGCGGTGCCCAGCACGTCTTCCTCGGTGCGGAGCGCCCGGGCACTGACATCAGGACTTAAGGCCCAGACCAAGTCGTCTAAAACCCAGCACCGGACAGAGTCGAGTCATAGGAAGTCGGCCTCAGTGCAGCACCGCTCACCGTCACTGGTGCCCGCCAAGAAGAGAGAGCCGGTGAGGGAACGGTCACCTCACCAGGATCCAAGGCCGACGCTGTCCACGGGTGCAAGCGGACAGGCTGGGCTACAGCCCTCGGCTGCTCCGTCGACTCCCGCACCGCAGAGAGGGCGGTCGAGTCCGGACCGGCCTAAATCCCCCGACCTCAGCGGAGACTTGCGCCTCCCTTCGACGCTGGAGGCGTTCAAGGCGGCCTCAGACTTAATGGGACTCCTGGCGCCGGCCTCCCCGCACCATAGGAAGTTGCCTAATGCAGCCCGTCCCCTGGTACAATCGAGGGTCAAGCCGGCCATGCTGTCGCCTCCCTCCCCACACCGCGCCACTAAGGCGGCACCAGACCAGATAAGAGGCTTCCCACCGCCTCAGCACGGCTCTCCAAAGGCACCGGGTGCTGCTTTCCCCAGGTCCTCGTACTCAGAGACCTCGGACTCACAGGCAGACTCCTACCGCACCAGCCGGTCACAGAGCAGGAGATCAGTTTCGGGGGCGAGCCACCAGCGTTACCCACAGTGGCAGCAGCAATGGCATCTGCCCTCACAGTGGCCGTTTTGGACCCCCTGGGCCTACCACCAGTCGGTAGGCCAGGCGTTTGGTACTCGATCGAGGTCAGCCTCGGTCTCCTCGGCGTCGGTGGTCCCGGCGCAGCTGCCTCCTCCACCGGCACCGTCGCCAGGCAGGGGTGTGCCATATCCAAGTTCAGCACCCCCTAGCCGGGCAGCGGCACCAGCAGCGGCTTCAGTTCGGGCTCCGCAGGCACCGCCCGATATGCCAAGCCGCTCACTGGCGACCCCGGTACCAGTCGCAGTGCCGCATTTAGAATCAGAACCGGCACCGCAACCACAGTACCGTGTGCCACAGGACCCCGAAGGGCTGCATGCACCGGAGGAAGGGCCGATCCATGTAATTTCCTCATCTTCCTCCCTCCTGGGCCGCAGTCAGGGGTCTCTGTCGGACACCTTCCTCCAATCCCCGATACACGGGGTGATTTTGAAGATTCGCAGGGATCACGCACGGGTAATCCTGATAGCTCCGGCGTGACTGCGCCAGCATTGGTACACGTCACTCCTGCACATGTCCGTTCAGGCGCCCCTGACGCTGCCCCTGCTCCTGGACCTGATCACGCAGGACCGGGGCTCCCTCCGCCACCCGAACCTCGAGTCCCTTCTCCTCACAGCATGGATGCTCCATGGCTGAACCCGGTGGAGATGCAGTGCTCCCAGCAGGTCATACAAGTGCTGCTCGGTAGTAGGAAACAGTCAACTAGAGCCACCTACCTGGCCAAATAGAAGCGCTTCTCCATATGGTCGGGTCAGCGAGGTCCCAATCCGCTGGGGGTCCCAATCCCCATTGTCCTAGACTTATTCGCTCCACCTCAGACAACTGGGCTTCTCCCTCTCCTCGATTCGTGTTCACTTGGCGACCATCTCGGCTTTCCATCCGGGAGAGGGGGCTACCTCAGTGTTTGCACACCCGCTGGTCGGATGTTTCCTCAAAGGTATGGACAGGCTATTCCTGCATGTTCGTCAGCCAGCCCCTGCTTGGGACCTGAATCTGGTCCTCTCCGCTCTCAGGACCTCCCTTTGAGCCTCTGGCTTCGTGCTCCCTGTTGTTCTTGTCGTATAAGACCGCCTTCCTGGTGGCAATCACCTCGGCCAGGAGGATGTCGGAGCTCAGGACATTAACATCCGAGCCCCCGTACACTGTCTTTTATAAGGACAAGATCCAACTTAGACCTCACCCGGCTTTCCTACCCAAGGTCGTCTCACAGTTCCACATGGGTCAAGATATTTTTCTCCCGGTGTTTTATCCGAAACCACACTCTTCCAGTGAGGAGCGGAGGTTACATTCCCTGGATGTCCGCAGGGCCTTGGCTTTTTACATCGAGTGTACCAAGCTGTTCAGACGCTCGACTCAGCTCTTCATCGCAGTGGCGGATAGGATGAAGGGGCTCCCAGTCTCCTCTCAGCGCATCTCTTCGTGGATTGCGACCTGCATTCAGGACTGTTACCGTATAGCTAAGACCCCTGTCCCTCCGGTCACGGCCCACTCCACTAGGGCACAGGCCTCCTCTGCGGCGTTCCTGGCTCAGATCCCGACTCAGGAGATTTGTAGAGCGGCCACGTGGTCCTCCATCCACACGTTCTTGGCACACTACACCATCACGCACCAGGCTAGGGATGATGCAGCCTTCGGTCGTGCAGTACTCCAGTCAGCAGTGATCGCCAACCCCGCCACCTAAGGTTAGGCTTGTGAGTCACCTACTTTGAATGGACATGAACAATCACTCGAAGAAAAAACGGTTACCCACCTTTTAGTAACTGTTCTTCGAGATGTGTTGTTCATGTCCATTCCAATACCCACCCTCCTGCCCCTCTGTCGGAGTGCCGGCAAGAAGGAACTGAGGGGGTGGAGGGTTGGCGGGCCCCTTTATAGGGCGCCGTAGTGGCGCCACTCCAGGGGGCGCCAGGGCCAACCCTACGGATGCTGCTAGGGGAAAATCTTCCGGCTGGCGTGCACGCGGCGCGCACACACCTACTTTGAATGGACATGAACAACACATCTTATAAGCACATCTTGAAGAACAACAGTTACTAAAAGGTGGGTAACCGTTTTTTCTATTGTACCGTGCCAGATATTGCCTTTGGAAGATCAGTGTTTTCATTACTAATGCCTAATAAAATCTGCTGTGGAAGGGGGGAGGCATTCACTACAGAATATCATATTCACATCTTTAGAGGAACAAAATGGTTTCCTGGCAAAACTTGGCTGTGAGGCTTCATCCATCCATGTTATTTACTGACAGTTGTATATCAGACTGTATCTACTCATCCAACACCAGCCTCCTTTGCCTTGATGGATTATGGGTCTTAACAGATTTTTCAGTCTGGGATGGTCTTCCTTTCACTCTCCTTTAGAGCTGCCTTATCTGTTATGAATATAATCTAAAACATCTCTTCTTCCTTGTGTGTCCTTTTTATAATTGCTATATCCTTCTGTTATTTAGTTTGAGTTTAATTATTTCCAATTCATTGTTTTGAGAGCTTGGTTTAGCAACACTACAAATAATTGGAGTCTACACTAAAAGTGGGAGCCAATATTGTGAATGTTAACGGTAATGAATCAAACTTAAAACCTCTGTAATGTACTAACATGGGAAGACTTGGATGCTAAGTACATCTTTTGCTTGGCTAATATCTTTTCTCTATTGTTTGTGGTGGTTTTGCTATATATTTTCCAAATCTTAATAGCAATGTCTTTTTTAAGAAGTAATGAAACATTGTTGAGGTGCAAGCTGATAACAGAGAATGGTACGTAAGCAACAAAAAGCCTGTACTCTTAACTTTCCTTAACATTTTCTCATCTTATATTCCCAGAACAGAGTGTGAAGTGAATGGGAAGCAGCTGAAACCAGGATAAGGTCTAAAGAACAATGCAAGAAGAACTAGGAACACATTTTTAGCTGTCTAGAGGTAGCATGGTCTGGAGCAATGAACATTGGTTGGAATTAAGGACTTGGTCTGCCACTGATTTGCTCTGTGGCCTTTGACAAGTCACTTCACTTCTGTGCCTCAGTTTCATCATCTGTAGAATGGGAATAATGCAGGGGTCTCAAACACGCAGCGGCCCGCAGGGCTATTTCCTGTGGCCTGCCAAGCGGCTCCTTTTTCCCCCCTTCCCCCCCAGCCTACCTCCAGGCCAGGGGTGGGCAAACTACAGCCCCCCTCGAGCCCCACGCCACTCCCTGAAGCGGCTGGCATCATTCCTGCAGTCGGGGGGTGGGGAGGGGAAGCAGAGGGCTCCATCTGTGTTTTGCCCTGGCTGTCAGGCACTTCCCCCCCCCCCCCCACAGCTCCCATTGGCCGGGAACGGGGAACCCCGGCCAGTGGGAGCTTCGGGGGAGGTACCTGGAGGCACAGCAACCAGTGAGCGGAGTCCTGTGTCCCTCCTCCCCCAGAGGCCACAGGGGCATGGTTCCAGCTACTTCCTGGAGCAGAGTGGGACCGAGGCCAGCAGCCTGCCCTGGCCCCAGTGTACACTGCTGCCACCCCAGAGCCTGAAGTCCTCCTGCACCCTGCCCCCCAACCCCCTGCACTGACCCCCCTGCCTGCACTTCAATCCTGTGCTGAGCCCCCTGCTGCGTCCCACACCTCTTCTGCACCCCAATCCCCTGCCGTGAGCCCCCTGCCTGCACCCCAACCCCCTGCCCTGAGCCCCCACTGCATCCCACACCTCTCCTGCACCCAATCCCCTGCCCTGAGCCCCCTGTCTGCACCCCAACCCCCTCCTGCACCCCAACCCACTGTCCTGAGCCCCCTGCCGCATCCCACACCCCTCCTGCATCCCAACTCCCTGCCCTGAGCCCCCTGCTGCATCCCACACCCCTTCTGCACCCTGAGCCACCTGCCTGCACCGCAGCCCTCTGCTGAACCTCAACTCCCTGCCCTGAGCCCCCTCCACACCCCTCATGCACTCTCTGAGGGCAGGGAGGGGTGGAATTGGGGTGGGGACTTCAAGAAAGGGGTTGGAACGGGGGCAGGGAAGGGGTGGAGGCAGCGAGGGGCGGGGGTGTCAGTTATGCAGCCCTCGGGCCAATGAACTAGCTTTCATGTGGCCCTCATGATCATTTGAGTTTGAGACCCCTGGAATAGGTGAATATGTACTATCTCACATGGAAAGCACTATATAGGAACCAGTATTTTCCCCCAGGCAGCTTGCATACATGTTCAAATTAAGGATCACTGTCTGCTTTGTGGTGAGAGAATGCAGCTTTCTACCACTGATAGGTGGTTAAGGACAGGTAATTAAGTTCATTGAAGTTTTAAGGTAGTGTTTGCTGTGAAGCCTAATGAAAAGTGACTGTGGCAAGTATGGCAAGATTCTCTAATGTTTTTATACAGGATTTGCACAGACACTTCATTTATAGGGGGACTTCAGTTTAAATTCCTGAATTGCTGCCCTCATACCTATGAAAGTGATAGGTCTTGTTGATTCCTAGAAGCTGAAATGTTCAGTGAGGAATAATGAACCATAAGAATTTGAGAGCAGTAAAATATGAGATCATTGGCATAATCCCAAATTTCTTTTTACTAGATCTTGTATTTTTATTTGTTGTTCTAAATCAGTCATGAGAATTCAGACTACAAAGGAAGAGATTCAGGAGAACATTGTGGATACATTAATGGTGCAGGTTAAACAGTTGCTACAAGAATTCTCAAGTTAAGCATTGAATACATTGTTGTAACAGTTAATCTATATTTTGGAAGAAAAAGGCCTTTTGTCTTGGAATACATTGGCACTATTAAAAAGGGACAAATGACAGCTAGTAAAATGATGCAAAAATAGCATTGTTTAGACAGCTGTCCTCTTCGAGGAGCTCCTGTACTTGCTGATCAGACAGCATGCGATCCAAGAAATGAACTACATGTGTATCAAAATATCAGGTGGGTGTTGTAAGTGTATTTACAGTGTTCTCTGTTGTAGTTTGCAGTGTATTGAAAACTATGCATATGAATTGTATGTTTTTATTGGTCCTTTTTGTAATGGCCAGTTTCCTCTAATAAACATCTATCAAGTCAGTATTTTGTGGCTGTTTTCCAAAGGTCTGGGTGTTTTTCAAGTCACCTGTTCTCAATGCAGCACCATTTCCCTGCTAAACCAAGAGGAGAAGAGGAATCCTCTGTCATAATCATTCATTTTGGGTTGGAACTCTGTATACCAGCTCTCAGCTTTCAACTAAAATATTTTCCACCCTAGTTTTCAAAAAACATGTAGCTCATTTAGATGTTCTGAAGATGTATTGACTCAACTCAACTGTGAAAATATCAATAAAATTAAACTTTATCCAGTGATTTCTGTGGAGCATGGTTCAGTAACGTTGGCGATTTGCGGGGGGATCTTGGTTGAGATCATGTCTCTTTGCCCTAGTTAAGGGCCACGTCCTGATTGGAATTACAGTAGTGTAAAAGAGTCAGTTACTTTGAACTTACATCACTGACAGAGGCATTTAGTATCATCTTGGTTTTACTGTCAGCTGCAGTGGTGCAATTTAAAAAAAAAAAAAAGTTAATCAAAATACCTGTCGGAATGCAGATGTCCACAACTGCAACACTTGCTGCTTGTGCCAAAAGTATGTGCTGAACTGACTTAAGGCATTGAGTGTTAGGTACCAAAAATGTGGAAGAAGGGAATTGCCATACAAAATGCAGGCACATTGCATTTTATAGTTTATGCAGTTTATAGTCCCTTTCACCTATGAGAGCTGTTCTGGCCAGTCATAACAATCAGCTGGGCTTTATTTTTAATTCTGAATACACACCTTACCAGAGACGACAAGTGGATTCCTTTTCCTTTACTCTCTTCTCAGTGCAGTTTACCAACATGCCAATATAGCAGTATCCACAGAGATGAAAAAATCAGTCAACCCTATCAACTTAATAGAAATGAAAGTTCAAGATCTGGGACAAGATGTTGAGGACGGCATGTTTACTAGTAGCTAAGTGAGAAAATTTGATGAAATAAAGGAAACAATATCCTGACTCTGCAGGGCTCTTCTCATTAGCGCTGGGCAGCATGAGCTGGGAAGTTCTTGACTTAGTCAGTTTTAAGAAGGTTATAAACTAGGTAGTGATTGGCACTTAGATCTGCTGTAACTGGGCTTTATTCCAGGTCACACATACAGATCTCACTGTAGAATGCTTATGTACAGGTCTTTTAACATTGAGCAAATGACAGTACTCCTGCATTTCCTAGGTATGTGGTGGTGTCCTTTTATAGTCACCCCCTCCTCCCACCCAAGGACAGTATTGTGGAATCTGTCCAGTTTTCTTAAACCGCCAACTGTTTAATCGCTTGATGCTTGTTTCACCATTGGGTTTGCTTAGTAGCATGAGAGCATGAGGTGGTTGTTCTCTTGAAATTATTTTAGTGATTAAGGATGAGTTAAGCACTGCAACTTAAGATGGGAACAATATGGGTGGGCATCACAAAGCAAGCCTGCCTGTGTCTGCTGAAGATCCCGTTCGGAGCAGAACTGATTTAACAGTTGTTTGGGAACATGAGCTACCACTGACTTGGGCACATCCTTAACTGTGGGCCTACATGTGAAAGGCTGTGTCTTATTACACTAAATATCTGTGCCAATCCTGTCTCTGCATTTGGATTCCACTAGAACCTGAATAAACACATCTTTAGAATTTGGGCTTGATTGTGTGAATTGCTGAAGTCAGTGGAAACTGAGTGTGGAATCTTAGAGGCATGTTACACCATTATAATCTTAGGGGTCAATTTAAATAGTTGAATTGGTTTGAGTGGCTTTTTAAAGTTTTAGTTTAAGGTACAGGCTTCATGAAGAACTTTGAGTTATACTTATGCCAGTATAATCCCTCCATGTGAATCCCTCCCTTAGGTAGTTTTTATTAGTTTTAGCTTAGACCCCTTTCCAAGCAAAATACACTAACCCCCAAAAGCACTCTTATCACAATAAGTATCCATACAGTGTTGTCCTAGTATAATTATATTGGTTTAAATTCACATCTTAGGTTATAGTGGAAAAATTTGCCCATATAGATCAAGTCTAAGGCAGTTGGCAACAGGCCTAAATGAAACTGAAATAAAATAAAACAAGAACATCACACAGATTTGTTTGTTTAAGGGCAACTTTCCCTATGTTGACAAGGCTGCAAGGAAGAAAACCTTTCATGTAGGAAGAGAATGTAAACCAAAACAGTCTCCTGTCTTTGCAAGAGAGGCTAGAAGTACTTATTAAAATGAAAACTAAGGGTCAGCAGGCTCCTGTACAGGGGCCTCTGCTTACTGCAAATTTTACAGGATTTTCTTATTTGTCTTCTGTGATTGAATTTTAAACCTGCATTCATACTATTTTAACCAAAGTGAGGCAAATAGAAAGGAGCACAAACACTGCCAACTTAAGTGCAAGAGTGTAATAAGAAAAGCCAAAGAGGAGTTTGAAGAATGGCTAGCCAAAAACTCTAAAGGTAATAAAATGTACTTAAAAAACATCAGAAGCAGGAAGCCTGCTAAACAACCAGTGGGGCCCCTTGATGACCGAAATACAAAAGGAGCGCTTAAAGACGATAAAGTCATTGCGGAGAAACTAAATGGATTCTTTGCTTCAGTCTTCACGGCTGAGGATGTTAGGGAGATTCCCAAACCTGAGCTGGCTTTTGTAGGTGACAAATCTGAGGAACTGTCACAGATTGAAGTGTCACTAGAGGAGGTTTTGGAATTAATTGATAAACTCAACATTAACAAGTCACCGGGACCAGATGGCATTCACCCAAGAGTTCTGAAAGAACTCAAATGTGAAGTTGCGGAACTATTAACTAAGGTTTGTAACCTGTCCTTTAAATCGGCTTCGGTATCCAATGACTGGAAGTTAGCTAATGTAACGCCAATATTTAAAAAGGGCTCTAGAGGTGATCCCAGCAATTACAGACCGGTAAGTCTAACGTCGGTACCGGGCAAATTAGTTGAAACAATAGTAAAGAATAAAATTGTCAGACACATAGAAAAACATAAACTGTTGAGCAATAGTCAACATGGTTTCTGTAAAGGGAAATCATGTCTTACTAATCTATGAGAGTTCTTTGAAGGGGTCAACAAACATGTGGACAAGGGGATCCGGTGGACATAATGTACTTAGATTTCCAGAAAGCCTTTGACAAGGTCCCTCACCAAAGGCTCTTACGTAAATTAAGCTGTCATGGGATAAAAGGGAAGGTCCTTTCATGGATTGAGAACTGGTTAAAGGACAGGGAACAAAGGGTAGGAATTAATGGTAAATTCTCAGAATGGAGAGGGGTAACTAGTGGTGTTCCCCAAGGGTCAGTCCTAGGACCAATCCTATTAAATTTATTCATAAATGATCTGGAGAAAGGGGTAAACAGTGAGGTGGCAAAGTTTGCAGATGATAAACTACTCAAGATAGTTAAGACCAAAGCAGATTGTGAAGAACTTCAAAATGATCTCATAAAACTAAGTGGGCAACAAAATGGCAAATGAAATTTAATGTGGATAAATGTAAAGTAATGCACAGTGGAAAAAATAACCCCAACTATACATACAACATGATGGGGGCTAATTTAGCTACAACGAGTCAGGAAAAAGATCTTGGAGTCTTCGTGGATAGTTCTCTGAAGATGTCCACACAGTGTGCAGAGGCGGTCAAAAGAGCAAACAGGATGTTAGGAATCATTAAAACGGGGATAGAGAATACAACTGAGAATATATTATTGCCCTTATATAAATCCATGGTACGCCCACATCTCGAATACTGTGTACAGATGTGGTGGTCTCACCTCAAAAAAGATATTCTAGCACTAGAAAAGGTTCAGAAAAGGGCAACTAAAATGATTAGGGGTTTAGAGAGAGTCCCATATGAGGAAAGATTAAAGAGGCTAGGACTCTTCAGCTTGGAAAAGAGAAGACTAAGGGGGGATATGATAGAGGTATATAAAATCATGAGTGATGTTGAGAAAATGGATAAGGAAAAGTTATTTACTTATTCCCATAATACAAGAACTAGGGGTCACCAAATGAAATTAATAGGCAGCAGGTTTAAAACAAATAAAAGGAAGTTCTTCACACAGTGCACAGTCAACTTGTAGAACTCCTTACCTGAGGAGGTTGTGAAGGCTAGGACTATAACAATGTTTAAAAGGGGACTGGATAAATTCATGGTGGCTAAGTCCATAAATGGCTATTAGTTAGGATGGGTAAGAATGGTGTCCCTAGCCTCTGTTTGTGAGAGGATGGAGATGGATGGCAGGAGAGAGATCACTTGATCATTGCCTGTTAGGTCCACTCCCTCTGGGGCACCTGGCATTGGCCACTGTTGGTAGACAGATACTGGGCTAGATGGACCTTTGGTCTGACCCGGTACGGCCATTCTTATGTTCTTATGTTTCTTGGAGCAGTTAGTCCTAAAACCTACAAGAGGAGAGGCAATTCTTGATTTAGTCCTAAGTGGAGTACAGTATCTTGGCCAAGAGGTGAATATACCTGGACCGCTTGTTAATCGTGACCGCTTGGTAATCATAATACAGGTATAAGAAAGAAGAAGTGGGACCACTTAAAACTTTAAATGGAGTGGAGATTAGGGATAATCTTGGAATGGCACAATATCTGAACGAATACTTTGCCTCTGTCTTTAATGAGGCTAATGAAGGGCTAAGGAATAGATAGATAGAGGACCGAATGAAAAAAGAGAGAGGGGGGTAGAGCTTACTGTAGCTGAGGTAGAACCAACAGCTTAACGCTTAAATCGGGGAATCGATAATAATCTAATCTAGAGAATTAAAATTTTAAGGAATTGATTAGGATATTAAGCCCGTTAGCATTTAATAAATATAAAAAATTTTATTTTCGGTTTTGTACTGACTGGATTAGAGTTAAGTTATAGTGTAGTTCCTAAAAAAGGGAAAAAAAAAAGGGTCCGTTAGTCTAACGTCTGTTCTATAGTATGTAAATGCAAAAAAAAAAAAAAAAAAAGAATAAAAAGAGCAGCATGAGCATGATGGGGGATGGCATGGGGGATAGATTACAGCATGGATTAGAACCAGGTAGATCGTGCCAATTGATTTGAGAGATTGAGAGAGAAAGAGATTTTTTTTTTTTTTACTGGATGATCGGTGGATCTCATATATCTGGATTTCAGTAGATGATTTATTGATACGAAATACATGAAGAGAAATAAAGATGGAAAGGAAAAGATGGAGATAAAAAAGGGAGGAGGAGCTGGAGAGGGGGAGGAGAAGGAGGAGAGGGTAGGGGGGGGGAGGGGGGGGGAAGTTGGGGTTTGGAGGGTTTTAGGGAGTTAGTTTTTTTTTCAATCTATTTATTGCTTTTTTGGTTTATTTTATTCATTCCTGCTGATAGTGTGGGGAGTAGGAGTGGATAGGGGGGGGTATGATTGGGGGATGAGACCGGGGGATTGGGATATTTGGAGGATGGAGATAAACTGAAGGAGAGTAAGATGACCTGATGTAACAAGTATAAGTAAAAAGTAGGATGTGCATATAGTGAGAAGTGTAAGGTTATGCATTTAGGGTGTGGGACAAGAACTTTTGGAAGTAAGAGAGGGAGGAGGAGTTGGGAGTGGTCGAGAGGGAGAGGAGATGACTAGAGTCCTGGTTGATGCAAGATGACTGAGTATGCAATGTAATGTGAAAATTAAAAAGGGTAGCTAATGTGGTCTTTAGGGATTGCTAGGTGAGGGTATAGTAGTAGGGAGGAGGGAGTATTTAGTATATTGTGTAGTTTTGGAGAAGAGATTTTTTTTTTGAGAATTGTGTTTAAGAAGTCAAACTAGAAGGATGAAAAAGATGGAAAATAGAAATGAAGAAAGAAGGGAAGGAAGAATGATCCGAGGAAAGGAAAGGAGACTTTTGAGGAGGAGAAGGAGACTTGAGAATTTTTTTAACCAAAAGAAAGGATAGAGGATAAGAGGAGAGATATCAATTATATAGGAGAGAGGAAGATAAAGAATGAAGAGGAGAAAGATTGAAGCTGATGAAGACAGGTAGATAATCAGGAAACGAAAAGGTCATCAATCAGAAATTCAGGTTTGAAAAACCACAGGGGGAGAATCAGGGAGGAACAGTGGAGAAGGAAGAGAGAAGAAGGAGAGAGTATAAGCTAAGGAGATTAAAGTAGATAAGATTATGGAATAACGGGCTTTATGGGATAATATGATATGTATATTGTATGATAGTGTATCTGGAGGAGGGTTTGGAGAGTGTTTGGTTTTTGCTCGGTTCTTGTTTGGCTGGTTATTTTGGCTGGACCGCCATATTGAAGGAGAAAGGAATTTTCTTCAAGGAATTTGGGGAGAGGAAGAGGGGGCCTCTTCTTCCTCCGGCTGGGGCTCCGGATGGGTGGCCTGGGTGGGGCATGGAGTGGGGGAGTGGGATCATCTGGAGGGGCCTGAGACTTGATGTGATGAATGGTCCTCTCTGATCAGACTATGATTCTATGAATTAAATTTTAACACCGCAGCAACCCAACACTGTAGCATTTAATTTCAGAAAGTGGGACTACACAACGATGGAATTTAGTGAAACAAAAGCAACAAAGAGTCCTATGCACCTTATAGACTGAGGGTATGGCTACGCTTGCAGCTGTACAGCGCTGGGAGTTAAACCTGTCTTCATACAGCTGAGTAGGGAAAGTGCTGCAGTCTGTCCACACTGACAGCTGCCAGTGCACTGTCGTGTCCACATTTGCAGCAGCATTGGGAGTGGTGCATTATGGGCAGCTATCCCAGCGTTTAAGTGGCTGCAATGTGCTTTTCAAAAGGGGGGGGTGGAGTGTGACAGGGAGCGTGAGGGGGAGAGAGAGTGGATTTTTGGAGCCGACACTGTCAGCTCCCTGTCTTGCAAGTTCTGACCCCCTCCCTCACCCCTCACTAACTGAAAGCAAACAGCAGCGTTTTTTTTTCCTCAGAGACCAGATAAGCAGCCTCACCGAAACAGACCCCCGCCCGCCGCGCTGCTTCTCTCCTCAAGTCCCCTCCCTCCCCCTCTCTTCAAGCAAACACTAGCTGTGGGCGTTCCAAAGGGAGCCCCCCTGCCTGCCTCTGCTCATTCACAGCAAACAGTAGCTGTGTTTGTTTTTTTGATAAGCAGCTCCGGGAGCCCGGAGTTCACAACAAAACAAAGAGTGGACCCTTCACTTAAAAGGATTATGGGAAGCTTCTGGAGGTCAGTCACTGTGTACTAAGATTATTCCCTGTTTACGCGGGCGGTGCAGCGCTGCAGCAGCAGCGCTATACTCTTTATTCCTCTTGAGGAGGTGGAGTAGAAGAGTGCTGTAGCCACGGAGATACAGCGCTGTATGTGCCTTGCCAGTGTGGACGGGGAGTGAGTTACAACACTGTTGGTGGCTTTATTGCACTGTAACTCTCAAATGTAGCCAAGGCCTAACAAATGTATTGGAGCGTGAGCTTTTGTGGGTGAATACCCGCTTCATCAGATGCATGTAATGGAAATTTCCAGGGGCAGGTATAAATATGCAGGCAAGAATCAGTATAGAGATAACAAGGTTCAATCAGGGAGGATGAGGCCCTCTTCTAGCAGCTGAGGTGTGAACACCAAGGGGGGAGAAATTGCTTTTGTACTTGGCTAGCCATTCACAGTCTTAATTTGACACCATCAGCTCAGGATTAAACAAAGACTGTGAATGGCTAACCAACTACAAAGCAGTTTCTCCTCCCTTGGTGTTCACACCTCAGCTGCTAGAAAAGGGCCTCATCCCCCGTGATTGAACTAACCTCGTTATCTCTCCTGCTGCTTGAGAAAGTTTACACACACATGGGCAGTGGTGCCTGGTACTCAGTTTATCTGTGCTGGAGAGGGAAGAGCTGAGTGGGGCCTGCCAAGATCTGATGTTGTGAATGGCAGGTGGGGTGGCTCCCACCTAGGGTGCAACCTAGAACTGGAGTACCACTGAGCCCTCTTAAGTCGCTAGCCTGGGTTCCCCCTCACACTGTGCTGCTGTGACAAGCTACAGACCGCTCACTCCTGGTCCTACACTCCCACCAGCATTCATACACCCAGCTTCTGTTATATGCAGGCTCTGGCCAGCCAGTGCATGAACCAACAATAGAGAGGCTACAGACAAAATACCCCCAGCTCCCCAGCTTAGGACTCCAGAGTTGTATCACCCTGCCCTGGTCAAAAACCTCACCAGTATGAATTTATTCTCTCTCCTTTCATGTGGAGAGGAATATTCACAACACCTTTGTTAAGTGGGCTTAGATTTTCCCAAATACTCAAAAACACACTAGTTAAAATAAACCATAAAACAAGTTTATTAACTATAGAAAGACAGGTTTTAATTGATAGCAAACACATCAAAGCAGATTACCTAGCAAATAAACAAAACTGCAGTCTAAGCCTAATGTATTAGATAGGATTTGAATCAGCAATATCTCACCCTGACTGATGATGCAAGCAGTCCACCAAGCTTCCATACACAGGCTAGAAATCCCTTTAGCCTGGGACCAGCACTTCCCCCCAGTTCAGTCTTTGTTCCTCAGGTGTTCTCTTGTGTGGAGAGTGAGGCCCTGAAATGATGTCACTCCCCATCTTTTATAGTCTCTCCATATGACGGGAACCCCTTTGTTCTAAGCCAAGTTCCCAGCCCTTTTGTGGAAAAATACAGGTACCAAAATGGAGTTCAAAATGGACCGGTCACATGCCCTTGCATGCCTTGCTGAGTCATAGCAGCCATTGTCCATGGGCTGTCTGAAGTGTCCACAGGTGAGGATATGCTTTTCCATGGTTCATTGTCTTTGTTGATGGGCCATCAGCAATGTTTAGCTTCTTCACTGTTGTACCTGAAAGGCTAGCTGTGGGTGTTTCCAACTTCACAACATCTTTCAGTAACACATGCATAGCAAAACTTTATAATGTCACATACAATCCAATTTGCAAACTAGACACCATTAAATTAGTCTTGAATAAAGATTGGGAATGGATGGGTCATTACACAAAGTAGAACTATTGCCCCTACTGTTACTCACACCTTGTCAATTGTTGGAAATGGTCCGTCCTGATTATCACTACAAAAGTTTTTTTTCCCCTGCTGACAATAGCCCACCTTAACTGATTACTCTCGTTATAGTTGGTATGGCAACACCCATTTTTTCATGTTCTCTGTGTGCATATATATAACTTCCTACTGTATTTTCCACTGCATGCATCCAATGAAGTGGGTTTTAGCCCTCAAAAGCTTATGCTTAAATAAATTTGTTAGTCTCTAAGGTGCCACATGTACTCATTCTTTTTGCAAGATATTAATGTTCAGCAGATCAAGATGTTTACCTCACAAGGCACACTTTGTACAAAACAATTTTATGACAGTCTTGAATTTCAAGGTGCCAGTGTGTCACAGCAAGAGCCTGGGAGTTTCAAACCCATTGCCAGCCCGAGCCTAGTCCCTGCAGCTGAGTGCCACCACATCTCTACAGAAAAATGGAAAGGAAAGTCCAGTTAGCTGTGACAAATCTCAGAACAAAATAAGGTGACTGCTTCCCAGCAGCTGCATCACCAGCTACAGTAGAATCAAATGCACTAGGCAAAGCTAGAGATGCCTTGAATTAAAGTGTTCCTTAATGGTGACCTACAATGGAAAATACATTGAGTGCCTTGTCTGTTTTAGCTTAAACTGTTATTCTGGAATAAGCAACAAAGAATCCTGTGGCACCTTATAGACTAATGGAGCTAGTCAGGAAGAGCTCCAGGGATAGACAAGCTCTTATTTAAATAGGTTTTAAAAACCAGAGTCTGAATAAAGGTTTCATTTTCTTGGTTGAGGGATGTCCTAGTCCTACTTGTACTCCAGTCAGTTACACCACGCTAAACAAGTCATCGGTAGCCTCCAGTCTAGGAAAGAACTTAAGCACCTGCATAACTTTTTTTATATTATCATAGCACCCAGGAGCTCCCATCATGGACAAGGATCCCATTGTATTAAGCACTATACAAACCCTTGTGACTAATCCCACTGACTTAAATACACAAAACAAAAGGTCAGTAGCAGAAGGTTCCATATTGGCACTGCCAAGACAGTAGGGGAAGGAGTGAAGTGGTGAAATCTACAGAAAACACAAAATAACTTATGTCAGTCATGACCGAAGAGGACTATGAGGAACCTGAGAAAGACCTAATTCAGCCAGTTGAATGGGCAATTTGTTGGTAAATGAAATTCAATGCTGATAAATGCAAAGGACATGAATAATGCAGTGAAGAGTATGCTTATAAAATGTGGTGACATCAAGCTAGGAGGGGTTGCAGGCACTTTGTAGGACAGGATTAGAATTCAAAATTGTCTTCATAAATGGGAGAATAAGATAAAATAGGATGAAATTCAATAAAGATGTGCAAAATACTACATTAGGAAGGAAAAATCAAATGCACAACTATAAAATGGGGAACAACAGTAGGCAGCAGTGCTGCTGAAAAGGATCTGGGTGTTAAAATGGATCATAAATTGAATATGAGTCAATGAGTTGTGAAAAAGGCTAATATTCTGAGGGTGCATCAGCAGGAGTGTCGTATGTAAACAGGAGCTAATTGTTACATTCTAGTGAGTATTGGTGAGGGCTCAGCTGGAGTATAGTGTCCAGGTTTGGGTACCACACTTTAAGAATGAAGTTAACAAATTAGAAAGAATCCAGAGGAGAGCAACAATAATGATAAAAGGTTTAGAAAACCGGACCTATGGTGAAAGACTTTTAAAAAATGATTATGTTGTGTCTTGAAAAAGGAGGGGGGGTGTGCGTGTGCATGCGTGCGTGCGTGTCTCTCTCTCTCTAAAGAGGAAACCTGATAGCCTCCAAATATGTTAAGAGCTGTTACAAAGAGGGTGGTGATCAATTGTTCTTCTTCGAGTAGTGTCCCTATGGGTGCTCCTCTGTAGGTATTTCTGCACCCCTCCGCCTCAAGTTGGAGATTTTTAGTAGCAGTGTCCATTGAGCCTGCACATGCACTGTTCCTCCCTTGAGGAGAGCCTCAAGGCTATCTAGCACTGTGCGGGCAACCCTCCCCCCCCATGACATTCTGCACCCCAAAGCACCCCATGTTTACCATGGTGATATGATTATATGTTTTGCACAAAATATGCCTTGTGAGGTATCATTCTAAAAGTCTTGATCTGCTAAACATTAAAATCTCTTTGGATTGCATGTGCTGTCATTGTATATGAAGTTATTAAGCTTTGCTATGTATGTTATTGAAAGCTCTTGTGAAGTTGGAAACACTCACAACTAGCTTTTCAGGCACATCAACAAAAAAGCTAAACAGTGCTAATGTCAATGGACCATGGAAAAGGCTTGTCTTCACCTGGGAATGCTTCAGCAGGCTGCTCAGGAAGGCTTGTAAAAGCATGTGACCAGCCCACATGATGCTGAACTCCATTTTGGTTCCTGTACTTTTCCACAAACTGGGCTGGGAACCTGGCTTAGAACAAAGGGGTTCCCACCCTGTGGAAAAACTATATAAGAAGGAAGTGACATCATGACTGGGACTCACTCCCCTACAAGACAACAGCTGGAAACACTGGAGGAGCAAAGACTGAACTAGGGAAGGGGATCTCAGAAGGGAAAGAAGAAATACCTGTGTAAAGAAGCTAAAACTTTGTATGATCAGTCAGGGTGAGATATTGCTGAACCAAATCCTATCTCGTTTGTGTGAGACTTAGATTGTGGTTTTGTTTGATTGCCTAGGTAACCGGCTTTGATCTGTTTATCTTTTAAAATCTTTCTGTAGTTAAGAAACCTGTTTTATGTTTTATCTTAACCAGTGTGTTTTGTGTGAAGTGTTTGGAAATCTTAGCTCTGGTAACAAGGGCTGTTGCATATCTTTCCCACATTGAGCAGACCCCTGTGGAGTGCAAGAGGGTTTATACTCTAGTAGGGGGTGCAAGGCTGGGGAGCTGGGAAATTGGCTGGTGCCTTTATTGTTGGGCCATAAGTGGCTTAGGTAAAGCACTCAGGTGACTCAGTTGGGTATGTGGTGCCACCTACTGTCATGTTGGGTGGTAACAGCAAAGCAGTGTGCGAGGTCAACCTAGCTGAATAGTTGGGGACACAGCAGTTCCAATAGCTTCCAGGTTGCATTCTGGGGGTACATACCAATACACCCCCCCTCAGGCCCTCTCAACTGGCTTTGGCCTCAAATGGAGCAAGCAGTTGTCCCTTCCTTTATTAGCATATGTCATTAGCAGAAGGAGTAGTTTTTATTTCTTTTGATCGCCTTAGTAGTGTTTCTTTTTACTCCATTGGGATTAAAGAAAAAAAAAGAACTTTAGTTTACATTTCCTCCCCCGTCTGTGGGGATTCGCCCCCTTGAAGGTTTAGAAGATTTTTTTTTTAATCTGAAAAAAACAGAAAGAGGGAAAGAAAACCTTTCTTCTGCATTCCTCACTGAAACAGGACATGCCCCGGAGTCGATTCCTGCAATGGCCATACACTCTGACTGTGTCTGGGAGACTTCCATAGCCCTCAGAATTGCACCCCCTGCCGCCAGCGAAAGCTGCAGTCTTGCAGGAACTGGGAGCTGAAGTTAAAACTCCTCCTTATGGAGAAGGCACTTCAGTCTTCAGGGGACCCCAGTGCTGACCCCAGATCAGCCTCAGAGCCTTTAACTTCCAAAGGGATAGAGTCATGAAAAAAACCAGCAGCGTCACCTTGAGAAACATGGGCTCCAAGTAGTTGGCCAGTCAGGGGTTCCCCCATCTCTGTGCCGACAGCACCAGCAGCTCTGAGGCACAGTACCCAGAAGGGGGCCTCTGCTATGAGCTCTGCTACACTGCCTGGAGAAGCCAGGGGCTCAAGCGCTGAGGCAGTAGTACCACCCCCGCTAAGGAGAAAGACCATACCATCTCTACAAGAGCAGCATAGAGAAAACTTTCGATACCAGGTGTGACAAAACTCCCATCTAGGGATGCACCTTCTCAACTAACAATGTACCACGGACACTCCTCCGCAGTGCCGAGTGAGCCCACAGTACCACATAAACTCCAGTACCCTGGAGACCTGATGGTTGGAGAAGAACCGCAATCCTCAATACTTGGTACTAAGCACATCTTGGCACCCAGAATAGCTCTCAGCACCAGGGGCGGCTCCAGGCCCCAGCACGCCAAGCGCGTGCTTGGGGCGGCATGCCGCGGGGAGCGCTCTGCCGGTCCACTGTGGGACCGGTGACCGGCAGAGCGCCCCCTGCTGCGTGTCGCCGTGCTTGGGGTGACGAAATTGCTAGATCCGCCCCTGCCTTTGGTGATGAGGACTGGCCAGGTCCAATGCTCCAGTGCTACCTCTCCCACCTGGCTATGAAATCCTGGCAATTGTGAACAAGCTAATTTTGCCTGCCCTTTTTACCTGCAATGGTTTTGTGTTACTGCCACACGAGACTATCGTTGCTGTCTAGGGACATAGGTTTACACATGGCCTATGTCCACACGTCCCTCAAAGAGACAGTGTTGCATCATGGTTCTGATTTAAACATTTAAAGCAAAAGCTGACTGTGCTTTATGGAACAGAGGTCAGCTGAATGCGGCTGGTGTGAGGTAGACGCACATATGGACGTTTAGCGGCAGTGAAAGGGAGAAGCTTCTTAAAACACAATTGTCTGTGAGCTTCTTGCTTGTGAGCAGCACCAGAGGGGCAGTTCTGGAGCTCTGAGTTCATGGCAGACCTGATATAGCCCGTGTGCAAGAATTCCGGCTCCTGCCAACTGCATCTCTCTGCCTTCATGCCTATTGCTTCTGTGTAGAGGAAGAGGGGCAACTAGCCCCTACTCCCCCGGCCCAGCTCCTGTCACGTGGCTGACTGAGCACGTGAGGCTAACTTTGAGCTGCTTAACCCAGCTGCTTTGAGCTGGGCTAAGTTTGAACTGCTCTGTAAGCAGTTAGGGAGCCCTTGAGAGACCCAGTTCCTAAGGGATGGCTTTAAGTAGGAGACTTAAAAACTTCACTCTCTTTAAATTACACCAAATACATTTTCGCCCACAGGGTCACACCTACTTTGTTTGGAAAGAAAATAAGCCGAGATGCAAATGTTTCTATGCTTTCAAAGCAAAGCTAGTCCCTAATACAGTATCGCCCTCTTGCTGTCGCTAAGGAGTTAAGATGCTCTTGGAATTAGAACTGATTCATTTCCCCCAGCCTCTCAGGGCCGGCTCCAGACCCCAGCGCGCCAAGCGCGCGCTTGGGGCGGCATCCCAGTGGGAGGGCGGCAGGCGGCTCCGGCGGACCTCCCGCAGGCGCCTGCGGGAGGTCCGCTGGGACCGGGGCTCCGGTGGACCTCCTGCAGACATGCCTGTGGAGGGGCCGCTGGTCCCGCGGCTCCGGTGGAGCATCCGCAGCCACGTCCCCTCCACAGGCACGTCTGCAGGAGGTCCACTAGAGCCGCGGGACCGGCGACCGCTAGAGTGCCCCCCGCGGCGTGCCGCCCTGCTTGGGGCGGTGGAAATCCTAGAGCCACCCCTGGCGGCTCTAGACATTTTGCCGCCCCAAGCACGGAGGGTCCACTGGTCCCGGGACCAGCGGACCCTCGGCAGGCAAGCCGCTGAAGGCAGCCTACCTGCCGCCCTCCCAGCGCCGGCAGAGCGCCCCCCGCAGCATGCCGCCGTGCTTGGGGCGGCGAAATGTCTAGAGCCGCCCCTGGACATTACTATGCCAATGGGAGAGCATTTTCTGTCAGCGTACTGAATCCACCTCCTAAGGCCTGGTTTACAAAGGGGGAATCAATCTAAGAACAGCATAGCTGAAGTCAACAGATCTTAGATCGACATACCTCCCGTCCTCACGTCAACTGCGCTTCCACCTCTCACTCTGGTGGAGTTCCGGAGTCAACAGCAGAGCATTAGAGGAACGATAAAGCGTCTAGACTAGACGCGATAAATCGATCCCTGATAGATCGATAAATCGATCTCACCAGGCTTTACATAATAAGGTCAAGTCGTATTCACTTTGCCCTCCACTTTCGAAAGAGATGAGGGACGCATGTCTAATTAGAAGCACCTGGCACACCATGGCTGTGGATTGCCTCAAGCAGCTAGAGCAGATAACGAGGTTTTTGACTCTGTGCAAGTTTATGGGATAAGAGTAGAGTCCTGCCCCTTTGTCTCAAGTAGTACTGCTTCAGATTCTTCTAGCAAAAGGTTCCAGGTTCAGTCTCCACCCAGAGGTGCTGCTACACTTGGCTGATTGTCTCTAACCACCAGCCACAATCTCCTCTCAAAGCCAGAAAGGAATGCCAAGAATCCTGGGGTACCTTGGATCTTAGCACTATTTGGTGCTTTTCTTAAATCCCCTGCTTCTGGAGTCAGGAGGTTATATGAGAATCTCAGTTTTCATTTTAAATTTTTTTTAATTTTTTTTTAATCAATCTTATTTTTCCACAATTGGGGCTGCTGACACTGAATCAGTTCCTGCTCCAAACAACTAACTCCTTAAATAGACAAGCTAGATGAAGAGTAGTGGGAGGGACTCACAGGTGAGGTGGCTTAGGCTCCCACTGTAGATGAACCAGGTGTGGGCCAGGAATCGAACCCACACCCGCTCTCTCTCCTAGCCCTAGCCCTCAGCCTGGCACTGGGCAGGATATTGTTCTCCCTTAGGCAGTGGAATTTGGGGACTTGGAGTAAAAAACTGCCAGGACGCAGCTTTTACCCAGAGCCCTCCCCGTTGTGACTGCTCTGGGACAACTCAGGGGTGGCAGCGCCTCCCCAAAAGTGAGGGTCCACCCAAACCCCGCCCTTCCAAATGAAGCCTCAGTGCCCCACTCCCTCTTCCACCTGTCCCCAGAAAAGCCAGAAGCCAGACCGAAAGCAGCCCCCTGCTCATATCCCCACCCATGGGTCTCCCGCTCAAGTCAGGTGGAGGGACCCAGATTCCGCACAGCTGCCTGTATGGATTTTTACCCCGACTTTGTAAGAGCCACGTGAACCAAGCGGTCGGTCTTCTGTCAAGCACTCCTCCAGACCTGGAAGCTGTTCTCGGCGACCAGGTCTGTTGTGGCCACCGAAGGGGCAGACCACCTCGCGGAGACCTTGCTACATAGGTGGCGGACTCCCCCTCGGTGCTCCGGAGGCTGGTCCTGGCAGAAACCACCAGAATTGGAGACCTCCTGGATTACAACAGGGGCACAAGGTGGCTCCCCAAGCACTCGGTCAGCACATGGGGGTCTCCACCCTTCAGCCCCCCCCCCCCCGCCCCCACTCTAGGAGGTGGGGCAGCCTTATCACCCACCTCTGGGGTGTTCCTTGGGTGGGTCCTGCGAGGGAGTGCTCCCTGCCCACCCTTCACTCCAGGCCCTCCAGATCTTTTCATCACGTCTCTGTCCCACGACCCCCGTCATCTCCCTGCCCTCCATAATCTGAGCCAGCTGCACAGCCTGCAGCATGTTCTCACCGAACCACACCGAGGGAACAACTTTATACACTTGTGCTCCACACTTTTCACTTCCTCACCCTCATGTCCTGCTACTATACCAAGTGGGTCAACCTCTATTCCAACCTGGTCCCACAGTCTACCAGACATATTGGTTGGGGGAGCCGTGAGCATGGGTGTGTTCCTGGTGTAGTTCACCCCATCCTCGATACACCCATTTTGCGAAGTGAATACACCAGGTTGCACCCCCTATGCCAGCTCCTCCAGAACCTCCTGTTTAGGTTCTAGCTGCATTTTTCCCAACACATCTTCATATATTCACACCCTGTCCATGTGCCCATGAAGTCACGAGATCTCCTTGTCAGCCTCCTGACTGGCCAAAGTAGGGGCAGAAGATGCTGGATGAAGGAGTGCTCTGCAACTGCGGGGCCTACGTCTGTTCCGCCCTTTTGTCATGCATCCGGCAGTTCCTCTGGGCAGCATCCGCTGGTTCCTACAAAGAGCCAGCTGGGGTTCTCTGCTTGGTATCCCTCTCTGGATCCCTATTTCTGAACTTATGATGCCCACTCTCATCCCTGTTATTCCTTAATTGTCCCCCAAATTCAGTTGGGTCCCAAATCCAGTGTTTCCTCCCTCAAGGAATTTCCAATAAGGAGGACCCTCTACCTTCACCTCCTCTGGGAGGGGAACGTGCGGGGGGGGAACATGAGGCGGGGAGAGAAGACGGAATGGGACAGGATCCGCCATGGTGAAAATTGCAGGTGTTTCAGGCTCCCTGCACCCCTGCCCTCCGTTCCGGCACCACTGGATTCAGATTTCCAACGTGCCGTGTCTGGCCCCTGTGAGGGCCGAGTTGGAGCTGCTGGCGAGGAGTCTACCGCCTTGAACTTAACTACTTTGTCCTTTCATGTCATAAAGTGCCTCTGAGGTGTTGAAAAGGGAAATGGGGGGGGGGTCCAAGTGGGGCAACAACTCCATCCAAAAAATATTCCCTGACCCATCTCTCTGACAGGCTGGCAGGGGCGGCTCCAGGCACCAGTGCTCCAAGCCCATGCCTGGGGCGGCAAGCCGTGGGGGGCGCTCTGCCGGCGCCCGGAGGGCGGCAGATAGGCTGCCTTCAGCGGCTTGCCTGCCGAGGGTCCGCTGGTCCCGGGACCAGTGGACCCTCTGTGCTTGGGGTGGCAAAATGTCTAGAGCCGCCCCTGGTTGACAGTCCCTGGCTTCCTGACCCCGGGGAAGCCCGAAGAGGCAGACTATCTGTCACTGACTTCCCGGAGGAGCAGCAAGGGAGTAGCTGAGGGCTCCTCTCTGCCCCCCCGCCCCCGGGCTGCGAGCCTGGGCTGCCATCAGGCATAGGGACACCAGTTTAATAATAATAGGGCCCCATAAGGCTGTCAAAGTTAAACTCAGGACTCACAGTTTGTCAGACCACTCTGTTTTATTAGCACAGCGCTCTGCTAATAACACCCAGATAAATGTGAGCACCATGCAAGACACAATCTATCTTATTTATACAGATAAAGGGTGAGAACTTAACAAGATAACAAAGGAAGCAGAATCAGATAAGTTTACCTGGGCTAGGCATGCATATCTTATTTCCTTACTAACTATTACCCATCTTCTGTTAATATTTCGCCATTAGCACCATTGTTTATGCCTAATGTTTCTTTTCCTGGCACCTGTATTTCAACATTTCTTATTTCTGCATAAAGGTACATACAACATTTCTTTAATCCATTCTTATTTTTACAATATAATTCATTCTACTTTCACAAGGCCTATGGATGGCCCTTCAAATGTAGACAAGCCCTCAGAGATGGGGCGCTTTTCTCAGCTCTGCCTAATGTGTCTTTGGGCAAGTGTATATTTAAAATGCTGCCTCCGCGATAGCGCTTTAATGAAGATGCTGTAAATCGACGGGAGAGCGAGCTCATCGGTGTAGTTACTCCACCTCCACGAGCGGCAGTAGCTCTATCTGGAGGCATGACAGTTATCAGTGTAGATTGTCTGTCATCTAATGGCTGAATACTAGTTACTGCCCCACCCATAAAACCTTGTCAACATAAACAAAGGTCGTGCAATGGTAACAGCAAGCAGGGGAAGATTTGGATTAGAATTCTCGCCTTTCAGTTCAGCACAAGACCAACCATACTGTGTGAGTCTTGCTCAGGACCAGCTTTAGCCATACGTACAGGAAAGAGCAGGGCGGGATCTCAGAGTGAGCCGAGGGAGGGTGTTGGCTGCTGGCAGTCTCTGGGAAGGGGTGGGGAAGGAACTCACCTGTGAGTGTGACTCCCTGGCTGGATACTTCCTTTGCTGCTCACCAGAACGTGCATTCTCCCAGCCCCCACGGAGCAACCCCGTTTCCCCTCCCCCTGCGGAGCACTCCCCCATTCCCCCTCCCGTCCGGCAGGATTTGGGTGGGGTGAGCTGAGGTGGGTTGCTGCTTCCTCATCAGCCAGCCCAAGCAACAGGGCTGGATTGGACTGCTCACACACAACTGGCTCAGCTGGGGTTAGGATGACCAGCTATCCCAATTTTATTTTTGGGTCTTTTTCTTAGATAGGCTCATATCACTTCTGTCCGCGTCCTGATTTTTCGCACTTGCTGTCTGGTGCCTATATAAGACAAAGCCCCAAATAGCGGTACTCTCCGTATAATATCAGGACATCTGCTCACCCTACCTGGGGAGCACATCTCTCGTCCTGGCTGGCAGCAATCCAGATGATCCGTGGGGAGCCGCGTGGGGCAGGATGAGCCGCTGTGGCCCTGCCGATGCGTTGTTCCTGAATTAGATGTGCTAACTTCACCATGGTCCATAGTGCTGGCAGCGGTGCCCGGTGATGTGTGATCTGACCTAAGGGTTTGCTGCTGCTGTTGCCTCTGCACCCCAAGAGGTGGATTTTGGTGTCCTGCAGCTTTCCACCTATCTCCTCCTCTACTGCAGCTGTTGGACCAGCGGTCTGGGGGTAAGCCAAGCATGAAAACAGTACTCTGTTGCCATTTAGATTGTCATTTAACAACTTGGTTTGCCAAAAATGCTGGCTAACAGTTCTAAATCCAATTTAAATACTAAAAAAAATCAATCTTAGCCAAAAAGTGAAAAGTACGTCGTTGGCAATTATTTGTGAGAATTTTAGTTTCGGGCACGGAGTCGGTCAGTTTTCATCAGCGAAACAGAAAATGTCGACCGGCTTTCCTATAGCCATGTTACTGTTAAATACAGACCTCCAACAAAATGCTCATCTCCTAACTAGTGTATAGAGTGACTACATATCTAAGAGTCTCTTGGGGTTTTTTTTTTCCTCAGTGAGTTGGTATAGTTTTTGCCAGCACAGAGGTTGGACAGCCAATATCTTATGTTTTCGTCCGACTTTCATAAAGTAAATGCATGGTGAATATGTTAAAAAATCCAGGGACTTCCTTGCAAAGAATCTGTGCAGATCATGCTAGAGCTGTGAAAATTTCCATTTTTGATGGACCTTAAGAGGCAGTGCTTTATCACGTATTTCTGCCAATGTCCAAAATGTGCTGCTATTGCTAAATTCATTCCAAACAAAAATAAGGCATACATTTCTGGCCTCCCTTAAACTAGATGAGATGATTCGGTGCTGATTTCACTTTGGTCACTTTGTGCTTTAACTAGGAATAAAAGTAGGGTGCTATTTTCCTGCTACTTGAAAACCCAGCTTATTTAACTGGATAATGCCATTGATCTATTTACAGTATAATGTTGATATAATGTTGTAAGTAACACTAAGCCTGATGCCTACATTTAAAACTAAAGGTGACTTCGTAAAAATGACATGGGTTTCCAACGCTACTGTGTCTCATTCATGGGTGAAGAGCCTTGTGATGTATCTTCACAGCAGCTCAAGGTCACAGTCTCATGACTATTCTTTATTAGTTATTTTAAATATTATTTCTGATAAACTGACAATAATTTAAACACTTATTTAATTAAAAAAATACCCTTCTAAATTATGGCGTATCGAATAAAACTTTCCAGGTCACAAAAAAGAAAACCGAAAGATGAAATATGATTAAATATACAAGCACAGAAGGATTCTATACTTAAATTTGTACCTCATTAAAACAATTAAGTTGATCAAGATCATCACATAACTGTCGAAGAAAATTTTTATGCAGCTGAAGCCCAAGAAACAGAACACACAGAGAACACTCATTTGAAACAGAGGCAGACACAAAAAAAGATATTACAACAGTTGAAACTGTACTAGTATGGGATATAAATGACATTACTACATGGTTGCAGTTTTAAAACAATGAATTACGTGTCATTATACTTGAGAAAGGCCCAGGAAACTTACAGTTACTACAAAAGGCTTTCCAATGGTGGAATTGTCGACAGACGGTGGCTTGTGTGCGCTAAATGTAAAGATGCTGTATTTTGTTACCCACGAAAGATTTTCAACACTTGCAATTTTAAGACAGCAACCATGATTGGAAAATCTTAGTAACACATTACTGCAACATGAAAAGGCGCACCACATTGAAAATATGCACACATGATGTGAGGTTAATAAACTCAGACAACTCTTGATGCCAAAAATCAAAGATTGCTGGAGTCAGAGAGGCAACATTGGTGTCGTGTTCTTGAGCATCTATCAACAAACAATCTTGCTTTTTGAGGAAATATTGAGAAATTAGTGCAGCCCAAAAATGGCAATTTTTTGGGCCCTGTACAATGCTGGGAAAATTTGACACAGTGATGCGTGAACATCTCAGAACAGTAACTGAAAATGAAAAACATGACCACTGTTTGGGACCAAGAATTCAAAATTAACTGCTCATGCTAATGGGTGATAAATTGAAAGAAAAATTGTTTAACTGGTTACTTTGGCAAAATATTTTGTCATAATTCTAGATTGTGCTCTGGACATAAAACATCAAGAACACGTCAGTAGTAGTGAGATTTGTCGCCATTAGTGAGTCAGCACAGATTACAGTTAAGAAATCATTTATCACATATTTAGAAATAGAGGCCACTCCGGGGCGGTTCTAGCCATTTTGTCGCCCCAAGCACGGCGGCATGCCGCGGGGGGCGCTCCGCCTGCGGGAGGTCCACCGGAGACGCCTGCTGCCCTCCCAGCGACCGGCAGAGCGCCCCCCGCGGCGTGCCACCCCAAGCACGCGCTTGGCATGCTGGGGCCTGGAGCCGCCCCTGAGGCCACTACAGGTTTGGGACTTCTTCAAGCGCTTCTTGATGAACTAAAAGAATGGGATTGCCGGTAATGAACATTGGAGAACAAGGCTATGATAATGGTATACACATGAGAGTGTGCATTTCTTGCCTAAAAGCTAGATTATTGGCAGAAAAATCCTCATACCTTTTTTTTGTTCCGTGTGCATGCCAGAGCCTTAATTTGATTTTGTGTCATATGGCCGTGTCTTCTATAGAAGCTATTTCTTTTTTTTGTTTGCTGCAACGCATTTAAGTGCTCTTTTGAGCTTCCACTCAGCGACGGCAAATATTCAAAGCACATGTCAATGGTATTACCGTTGACAGACATGATGTTATAGCAGAAGAGAAAGTGCAAAAACATTGCGATATTACTCTGAGGAAGATATTACTCTGAGGAAGTTAGGGTTAGATTCACGCCTGCCTGGAATAGCTTAGCAGCTGGAGGCTGCCCTTCACTCCCCCTTTGATCTCTGCTTGCAGAGGCAATAAAGTCAGTGTTGTTTCTTATTCATGCATTCTTCTTCATCGCACAAATGGGGGGATAACTGCCACGGTAGCCCAGGAGGGGTGGGGCAGGAGGGAAGCAACGGGTGGGGTTGTTGAAGGGGCACCCTCTAGAATGGCATGCAGCTCATCATTTCTGCGGGATGTCTGGGGCTCTGACCCGGAGCGGCCGTTTGCCTCTCTGGTTCTTTAGTAGGCTTGCCTGATATTCTAGGCAGGACTGACTCACCATTAGACAAAACTTAAAATAGAGAATGACCTGGGGAGTCACTCCCATTTTTGTCTAGGCGCCCCCAACTGACCTCACTGAGGCCGGCCAGGAGCACCCATGACAGCAGCAGACGGTACAGTATGACTGGTAACCATATTTGTCACCTTGCAAAAGGCAAGGGGATGTTGCTGTGTAGCGCTTCAGTACCACATCTGCCAGCAGCAACCAGTAGACATACGGTGACTGAAAAAAGTCTGAACGGGCTCCATGGTTGCGTGCTATGAGCGTCTGCCTGGGCAATCCAGGGAAAAGGGTGTGAAATAATTGTCTGCCTTTGCTTTCACGGAGGGAAGATTGACTGACAACATTTATCATGAATCACCCATGACACTATGGCATAGCTATGGAAATCAGCGCTAGCCTCGGTACATGGACACACACCGCTGATTTAATGTGCTTAATGTGGCCACGTGCAGTCGACTTTATATAATCTGTTTCCAAAAATCGGTTTCTGTAAAATCGGAATAATCCCATAGTGTAGACATACCCTGGTTGCTATTTCGGAGGATGCCAGAGAGCCAAAAATGTAAAAGTGAAGCAAAGTCATTAGCCTCTGAAATATCCAGCATCAAGTTTCTAACAGCTGGCGCAATCTGTTATGACAGTCTTGTTAACAATCTCAAATATAAGCAAAATAATGCAGTCCAATGATGCAGCTTGATTCAACACTTACCTTACACAAGAAAATTAATTCAAAGATGTACAGGTTACAGCAAGAGAGCGGCACAGGCACTCAGTGTAGAACCAAAATATCCATGTCCAAACGTGACAGAAGTGTGAAGGAAAAAAAGGCAGGAGCAGATGAGTACAAAGAAGATCCAGAAAAGAAAACTGAAAGAGCAAGTTCGGCCTGGGGCACCAGTTTAATAATCCTGCGTAGGGCATCATAAATCATGAGGACGGCCATCTCGCTAGTCTCAAAAAATCAGAGGGTCAGAACTTTTTACATACTCACAAGCAGGGCTGGCCCCAGACCAAATGGTGAGGTGTGTCTTCGGTTTCCCCCTCCCCCTTTGTTAAACTTTTGACTGCCATAATTTTTTTGCATTTCTTCCTCATTTGAGGACCGCTCTCTTATAAACTTCTAAATGTGTTAAGCAAAAAAAATAACTATTTCTTTTATATTGTTGTACACATAAGGATTCAATAGATATATTTCAATAGATATAGCTCATCAAATATGTCCTTTATTACCTGCTACTTACACTCTTCAAGTCTTAAAACAGCGTTATACAATTACACAATAAAATTAGGTTTTTCAATTTCGCAGCTGGGCTCTCACTTCTCTTTGTTCTTATAGCTCATTGACCAAGTGGCAACAGCTCACAAATGTATCGCTGACAACATTCTAGGAAGTTTGAGGAAAATGTCCCCAGAAAGTCTGGAGGTCCGCTACATGCTACAAAGGTCCAGAAAATTCTAGGAGGTTGGTGAGAAAGGAATCTACATAGGGCATAGCTGAAACATATATGGCAAATATTCCATGTTCCTTTTTGTCACTAACAACAAAAACAGCACTCTGCCCCTGGTGCCCCCTGCCCCCAGCCTGGCACCCGGGTGGTCGCCTGGGTCTCCTGCCCCAGCTCAGTTCACGGGGCCAAAATTGGATTATTGGCACTAAAACCATGAGAGTCGGCACAGCTCTGCCTGCCTTTGTCCAAGTGGCACTGATACCGACCGACACAACAAAGTGGTATCCCGTCCCCTGTTTATCGCCTAACCCCAGTGCCGACGCCCCTGCTCCTAGCCCGCTGGTGACAGCAGGGCCGCCCAGAGGATTCAGGGGGCCTGGGGTCTTCGGCGGCAGGTCCCGGAGCAGAAGGACCCCCGCTGGCAAAGACCCTGAGCGGAAGAAATTCTGGGGGGGGGCTCACTTGCCCCCCCTTGGCGGCCCTGGGTGAAAGCCGCTTGCACGTACCCCAGGTGTTTGCGGCCCCGGCTGGGTGGCTGAGGAGCGGGCAGGGCACCTTGTAGGGCGGGGACCCAGAGGGAAAAGCTGCAGATCGCTCCCTGTACCAGGTGCGGGGATGACACGGGCTCTAAGCTGGGCGAAGGGGAGAGGCTGGAGCAGCGCGTCGGGCTACAGCGTGACCCAGAGGTGCGGCGCCGAGCGCTTAAGCAGCTCCCCCGCCCCCCCCCGGGCGGACCCAGGCGAGGTCCCCGAGAGAGACCCTCTCACCGGCCTTTGCAGACACTGGGGCGGGCGGCCTCTGGGCACCGGCTGGCTCTGCGGGACCAGAGGAGCGTCTCGTAGGCTGGCAGGCGAGCCGCCGGGCCAAGCAGCTCCTCCTCTGGCGGCCCCGGCGCTCCCCTGGACAGAGCAGGCGGCCCGGAGAGAACCAGCAAAGGGCCTGCACAGGGTGCCAGAGGCGGTCCCGGGGATGGGGTGGCTCCGAGCGGCCTGGCTCGGGGTGTCCCCTGGGACAGGGCAGGGGAACGGCAGTGGACGTAGTAGCGCCGGGGGAGAGAGACAGAGCCGCCGCTCTCAGGTCTGTCAGGGCACATGCGTGGCCCAGCCGGGGCTGAGCTCAGAGGGATGTGAACATGTAAGGAGAATGTCAGGTCCAAGCTTACCCACTTAGGAAAAGCCGTTTGGGGGTTAAGGCACAGGGGACCCTACCCAAGGAATCCTGCATCTCTCTGGAATGTCTGCTGCAGCAAGAGCAGACCCTTTAGAAGACACCAGCCTGGCTGTAAAGCCACCCAGGGATAGACATTTTACCCCATCCCTTGGTAATCGTTTCTTATCACCAGCACTGGTCAAAAACGTCTCAACAAAACTTTCTTCCATTAAAAAATGAGGTTTTGTCAAAATCAAAATGGTTCATAGAAGCAGATTGTTTTAGCCGGAAATGTTGTCAGAAGGTCTAAGGTCTGGTATAACCATTCTGGTCAGAGAGGCATGTTTGTTCCTGGCACGAGATTTCAAGGCACTGAGGTTTCTCCAGAAGTCACACATTGCAGCTCTACTGTCCTGATTATTTTTTTATTTTATTTTAAACCACTCCAAAAACCTTTTGCTGCTGCAGATCTAAACCTGCGCTGCCCCCTAGTGGCTAACATTGGCCAAGCGGCTAGTTCCTGCCTCTTCTTACCCTCTTATGACAGTCACATCCTCTTTGGCAGGAGCTAATGGGTAACATTTTCAAAAGCCCATAAATGATTTGGGCTCAATAGCCCCTTACACTTTCAGTGAGACTTAGCACGGGGATGTTTTGTCCCATTCTTGTCTCGGAGACTTCGTTTAAAATGCCCCGTGGCCATACAGTGAAACTCTTTTTTCATATTCTCTGGCAATTTTCCAAGATTGGCTAACCCACTTTGAACATGGCTTAAGGCTTTCTTGGGATAAATTTGTGTACAAAAATCATCAGGTGGCCGTACCTGCATTTTGGATTAATATAGTCCTCCCATTGCTCTCCCAGCATGCATTGTTGGATGTGTTTGTTTACTGCCACTGTGCTGGGATCAGGGTGACTGGCTATCACCTCCTCATTTAGATACTGGTATACAGACAGGTGTGCCCCATTTGCAGTTACACACTCCAGAATCGCATGCCCGTCTCTCTATTACAGTAGTGCTAAAGTGCTTCCATGTCGTGCTGTGCAGAGACCATTGATTTCCCTGAGACCTGGGATAAGAGACAGATGAGTCCTGCTTTAACAGCAGCCACCAGAGTGCCAAGACATTTGAGCATCTAGCGAAAGGAGAGGGGGACTCTGGAGACAAGTTCCAGTGTCACAAACAATGGAAAGGAGCTGTGGAAGAATTATAGAAACAAACACAGAACTAAATCCTCCAGCCACACTCTAAGCACCTTCGCCAGTGTCCAGGTGCATTAGCCAGATTAGACTTTTGACCACCAAACCCCAGTATTCTGTGAACAGCACCTAAGGCACCGAAGAGACCTGGACCCCATCCAGGACCCCGATAAAGGAGGAGGGTTCCCTGGAAAGCCAGGATCTCTTCCCCAGACCAGCGGCTCAGTCAGACCCCAAGGAAAAGACCAGAGATGGATGGCCAGATTCAGGCGGATGACCAGCTTGACAGTGCTGGGGCAGAGAGCATGGCCGGGAGGTAGTAAGTGCTCTACTATAAAACAAACGCTCTTCTGGGCAGGGTCACTGGAACAATTTGTATCGTGGGGTGCTAGGAGCCATTGAACCAAACTGTAAAGTGTGTATATAATGGAAGCAATTTCAATCCAGGCGGTGTGACAACAACCCTGGTACCCTTAGTTCTAGCACCTATTCCTCTGGGAACCTGATGGCCACTATCATTTGGGTCAGATGTGCGAGAAGAGCCATATTGGCTTTTGTCTCATCCACACCCACCGTGACATAATGGCATCCTTGCCAGAGAATTTAAGCGCTACAGTTTAGTTCTCTGACTCAGCAAATCCCACATCTATTCCACCAAGCCCATCCCTTTCCCTCCCTGACAACCACCGCCACCCCATGTGCTCGAAGTGGCATCTGTGATGGTGGGATTTAATCTCTGAGATAGCAAAACATTCCTTTTCCCTCCCAATCATCCACCACGCCCTGCCCGAACACACATGCACATACTCAAGCTGCCAGCACCACAGCGGTTAAAAGTCAATCACATTGTGAAGCGCTCATGTACAATATCAAAAGTAGTTTGCTTCTTCCCATTTGAGCAATGCTCTGAGCTTTCATGTACTTTAGCTTTTCATGCTAAACGTTTCTCAAAGTGAGATATTTCAAAATACATAGCGATTCGAAGGCACTTTTAGGCAGACTATTTGCATTTTTAACTCCTTGGGCTCAGATCAGTTACTATAGAAATCTACTTATTTTGCAGAGCAGTTCATGCTGATTTGCAATTGTTATAAAAGAGGAACTAAAGCAAAGTTAGTGCTCTATTTTGGCACAGACATGGCAAGGCAAAGCAGTGCTGCCTGAATAGGTGATGTTAGTCGCCAGAATGAGCCTTCCAGAGGTGTTGCAGGACTCGGGGGAGGGCAACATCACTGCCTATCTCTCTGGTCTGCCCAGCGTATTTTTTTTTAACATAACCCTTCTCTGACTCTTAGGCTCCAAAATAAAGGCCGACCTGCAGAGGTGCACATGCAATTATTACCGTGTTCCCTGAGCCCCCCCCCCCCCAAACCAACCATAAACCCACCACCAGTCCGGGCTTGGTACAGTGTGTCTGTTCAAAGGAGTAGTAAGGTGGAATACCTCGACCTCCTTACAGTCTCCAAGCTCATCCCAAACTGGAACGCGACAAATGATATTCCAAAATACAGGACGAAACAATATGTAACTTTGTTCTGCATTTCCACTCGCCCAACTCCTACACCTGACACGCTGTTCCCTCCCACCCTCTACACAATGCTTGGCTAATCTGCAGGTCACGAAAAGGAAGACAGAAGATGAGATGATTGGGGAACCTTGTGTCTGTATCCCAGAAAGGAATAAGAAGACCGAGGAGTGAAGGGAAGGTCTCCTTGAGAGAGAGAGAACGTTGACATAGGACAGCACTAAGATAGAGACATGCAGAAACAGGTGCTGGAATTGATGGAGAGAATTCTGTTGGAAAATATTCTGGTGTAATGTTCCTGCCTTACATTAATCTAGTCATCTCCTGTAGCCCATCGGGACTATGGGGAGCAAAAGTACACTTCCCCACGTTTCAACCACAGGCACGTCCCTTCCCACTGCACATACCAAGACCATACGCACATAGAACACATTCACTCAGTCAGTTCACCTTCATTCCTGCAGATATAGCTGATGGGTTCAGCCCTAGCCATTCTACCCCCAAGACAAGGGGCAAGGTGAAAAAAAACTTGCATGTATACGTCTGTGACCAGATGAGCACAAATGAGTACTTTATACATGCATGCCTCATCTGCACTATGTTCCATAAGTTTGCACTGTGGTTTATGTTCCACTGGTTTTAAGTTTGCCCTGTATATGTTCAGCTTTTCTGCACATGTTCATAGCACTCTGAAAGTCTCTGCATTGCTGCTCCCACCCATTAGAATGATAGAATATCAGGGTTGGAAGGGACATCAGGAGGTCATCTAGTCCAACCCCCTGCTCAGAGCAGGACCAATTCCCAGAGAGATTTTTGCCCCAAATCCCTACATCTCCCCTTTGAGGATTGAACTCACAACCCTGGGTTTAGTAGGCCAATGGTGAAACCACTGAGCTATCCCTCCCCCATTGGTGAGGCTCTCTGCCTGCTCTCACAGATGTTGTACAAAACACAGCATACAGTGATCATAAGAAACAGATTCTGCACAAAAACCTTTCGTGTCATCATGAGGCAACGCCATCTGGCTTTCAGCCTTCCAAAGGCGCATTCCATTGTCATTCTGCAGCTACTCAGGGTAGAATTGAACAGCTCCTTTTGCCTGTCAACGTACCTAGTAAAAGATTCATACATTAGGAAAGCTGAGAGTAAGTTGAGTCTCACAGAACCATATGGTTAGAATGGCCCACAAGAGTCATCGAATAATTGCATGTGCACCTCTGCAGGTCGGCCTTTATTTTGGAGGCTAAGAGTCAGAGAAGAGTTTTGTGAAACCATGTGACATTCCCCTTGATTATAGTGGGAGGAGTACTGCATGCTCTGGCAAATCCCCTCCACATGTCGCGACCTGCACCGGGTACTGTAGACATAAACGTTATAACAATGATTACAATTTATGTAGGGAGGGATGGGAGAAACTGGGGTCTGGTGAAGATCTCAAGGTGACAAAGAGGAGGTTGGGCATGTGATGCTTGCAATGCATGGAGATTTGCTGCAGGGAAGCAGGATGAACAAATCAATATGATAAACAAGTCAGTTCAGACAGCTGTAGCCATTAGCTATTAGCAGAGGATGTGGCTGTGCCTCACTTACCCAGGCAGAGTTCTGCTGCGGACTTAGTCCCAACAAATCTCATCTCCCAGCTTCTTCTTTGATTGATACAAAAATGAGCTTGACAGAGCAGATGCTAGGTAAGGGTTCCTTAGTTGTAGGGTCAGCCAGTTCTCGCCCCATGAGATAGCAAGAATTCACAGACGTGAATATGACTGCCCGATTGAGTTGCATCCCAATGCCAAGATACCAGTTCAGCAAATATACTCCATGTCTGAGCCTGAAATAATAGCTCTTAAAAACTATATCCATGAGAAGATGAAAAAAGATTTTATTCAGCAGTCCATCTCCCCAGCAGGGCCCCAGTCCGCTGCATACACTACCATACCTTAAATAAAATCACTGGGGCAAAATCAATGTCCATTACTCTGATTGTCTGGTGACCATATATAAACTCCCTGCTTCCTTTCTAGCCTTGTCTGAGCAACAAGTCATTGCCCTCTAGTTGATGCTTGGACTTTGTTTGACCTTGCTGCCCACACCCAGCCTGTTTTGCTGCCTCGCCCATCCCCAGGAATTGCCTTGGATTGGATATCCTGGCTATTGAACCTCTTGTATGAACTCTGACCACTCTTCTGGACCGCATTTCAATCTACCTGACATCTGGGCATTGCAGCAGGAGAGACAAGCAAGGATAGGGCTGAATCTGGAAACAAGCGTGACCTCTAATTCTTGAGGCCCAACTTGAAACCCAACAGACCTGGTTGTAGAAGTGCTGAGCACCCACATAGCCCACTGACTTAGGTTGGGGTTGTAGATGACTAGCACCTCTGAAAATCAGGTTAAGGTCTCAAAAGGGCAGCGAGTTAATGGTGAGAATGCTAGAGAACTGCCAAACATTGTGGTTCACTGAACGTTCAAGGTGCTAAAGAAGCACTCAAGGACCAAAAGGTTGTTTGAATTCTTTGCATCAGTCTTCACGGAAGAGAACATGAGGGACATCTCCAGACCTGAGCCATTCTTTTTAGGTGACAAATCTGAGGAACTGTCGGAACAAATGAGCAATTAAAAATAACAAGTCATCAAAAACAAAGATACGAAATTGCAAAACTAGTGGTATGTGATCTATCGCTTAAATCTGCCTCTGTACCAGATGACCGTAGGAGAGTTTGTTTCCAATTAGGAAAAGGATAGATAATAAGAAAGAAAATATCATCATGCCAAAATATACATACATGTTATGCCCACAGTTTACGTATGTCATGCAGTTCTATTCGCTCTATCAGTGAAAAGATACAGAAAATGACAACAAAAATTATTAGGGATAGCTTCCATATGAGGAGCGATTAAAAAGACTAGGACTGTTCAGCTTAGAAAATAGAAGACTATGGCAGGATATAGTAGGTCTATAGATCATGAAGAAAGTGAATTTGGAAGCGTTATTTACCTCGTCTCATAACACAAGAATTAGTAATATTTTTTTTGGGCATACTCTTTCGTGGGTAAAAAAACCCCACTTCTCCAGATGCATCTCATGAAAGCTTATTCCCAGATAAAAGCAGCAAAGAGTCCTTTGGCACCTTATAGACTAACAGACGTTTTGGAGCATGAGCTTTCGTGGGTGAATACCCACTTCGTCGGATGAATGTTTTATTCCCAAATAAATCTCTAAGTCTCCTTTTTGTTTTTGTGGCTACAAACTAACACGGCTAGCCCCTAATACTTGATTCATAGACTCATAGACTGCTTTAAGGAGAGAGGGAACATTATGATCTTCTCGTCTGACCTCCTGCACAATGCAAACCTCAGAATCTCACCCACCCACTCCTGTATCAAACCCCTAACATATGTTTAAGCTATTGAAGGCCTCAAATCATAGTTTAAAGACTTTAAGAGAATCCTTCAGAAGAAGGAGAAAAAAACCTCCAGGGCCTCTGTCAAAATCTGCCCTGGAGGAAAATTTCTTCCTGACCCCAAATATGGCGAGCAGCTGAACCCGGAGCATGTGGGCAAGACTCACCAGCCAGCACCCGGGAAAGAATTCTCTGTAGTAACTCAGATCCCATCCCATCTAACATCCCATCTCAGACCACTGGGCATACTTATCTGCTGATAATCAAAGATCAATTGCCAAAATTAGGCTATCCCACCATACCATCCCCTCCATAAACTTATCAAGCTTAGTCTTAAAGCCAGATATGTCTTTTGCCCCCACTACTCTCCTTAGAAGGCTGTTCCAGAACTTCACTCCTCTAATGGTTAGAAACCTTCATCTAATTTCAAGTCTAAACTTCCTAGTGTCCAGTTTATACCCATTTGTTCTTGTGTCCACATTGGTACTAAGCTTAAATAATTCCTCTCCCTCCCTAATATTTATCCCTCTGATATATTTATAGAGAGCAATCATATCCCCCCTCAACCTTCTTTTGGTTAGGCTAAACAAGCCAAGCTCTTTGAGTCTCTTTTCATAAGACAGGTTTTCCATTCCTTGGATCATCCTAGTAGCCCATCTCTGTACCTGTTCCAGTTTGAATTCATCCTTCTTAAACATGGGAGACCAGAATTGCACACAATATTCCAGATGAGGTCTCACCAGTACCTTGTATAATGGTAGTAACATCTCCTTATCTTTACTGGAAATACCTCGCCTGATGCATACTAAAACCACATTAGCTTTTTTAACGACTATATCACATTGGCGGCTCATAGAGATCCTGTGATCAACCAATACTCTGAGTTCCTTTTCCTCCTCTGTTACTTCCAATAGATGTGTCCCCAATTTATAACTAAAATTCTTGTTATTAATCTAATGCATGAACTTGAACTTTTCACTATTACATTTCACCCCATTACTATTACTCCAGTTTATGAGGTCATCCAGATCCTCTTGTATGCTATCACTCAATCAAATTAATAGGCCGTAGGTTTAAAACAAACTAAACGTAGTACTTCTTCACAAAAAGATAAGTTGTGTAACTCATTGAAATGAGATATTGTGAAGGCCAAATATATAACTGGGTTTAAAAAAAAGGTAAATTAATGGAGACTAGGTCTATCAAAGGCTATTAGTCAGAATGGTTAGAGAGACAATGCCATGCTCTGAGTGTGACTCAACCTTCAACTACCAGATATTGGACTGGATGACAGACAATGGGTTACTCAAATTGCCCTGTTTTGTTCAGTCCCTCTGAAGCATCTGGCATTGGCCATTCCCAGAAACAGGCTACTGGGCTAGATAGACCGTTTGTCTGATCCGTTATGGCCGTTCTTTTGTTCTTAAGGGACCATCATTAGATCATCTAGTGTGACCTCCTGTACATCACAGACAATTAAATTTCACTTAGTTACCCTTGTATTGAGCCATAGCCTTCAACTACCTTGGGGTGGGGGGAGTGTCCAAAGAGGATGGAGCTCAGCTATCAATGGTGGCAGATGACAGAACAAGAAACAATAGTCTCAACTTTCAGTGGGGGAGTTTTAGGCTGGATATAAGGAAAAAGTTTTTCACTAGGGTGATGAAGTTACCTAGGAGGAATCGCCTTCCTTAGAAATTTTTATGGTCAGGCGCGACAAACCCTGGCTGGGACGAATTATTTGGGGATTGGTCCTGCTTTGAGCAGGGGGGTGTACTAGATGACTTCCTGAGGTTCCCTTCCAACCCTGATAGTCTATGATTATATGACTCTAATGCTCACACACACTTCCTTACGCTGATTCAACATGAACCTATTTATATTCCCAAAGATCTCATTAGCCCCTTTGGCCACAGGAATGCAATGGGAGGTCATGTGTATTTGGTTATGTACAATGACACCTAAATACTTTTCACTCCGCCTTTCCAGGGTACCTTTCCCCTGTTCTGTAACTACGTCTTGCATTTCCTGTTGTTGCATGTATGAGTTTGACTTTGTTTGTTTTTTAAAAATTTGCATGTTTTTTTCTCCGATAATTGTAGTTTATGAAAACTAATTTTTAATCCCCATCCTACCACCACCCCACCGGTATTGATTTGGCTTTGTGTAGAATTTTTTTCCTTATGAGGTTAAAAATATGGGTAAAACTTATCAGAGATGAAAAATTCACAGGAGAATATTGATTTTAACTGCATGAGTATTAAAAACCCTTAGAACCTGATGTACTTCTTTTAAAGTGTGATTCTGCTGGTTATTTTTTGTACAATATCAGTGGAAGTGACTACTGATTTGTATCAATTGAATGGTGTGTTGTTGAAAATAGGGGTGCTAGGGGAAAGGCCACACTTAAAGTCTTCTAAAGTAGGGAATGAAACTAAATCTCCTGGGACTTGATCATAAGAATTAGGCCTCCTCTGTTGATCGCCTGAGGTAATGAGTATTATAAACTTCCTTGTGTGATTACTGGCAGCTTTCTGATGGACACGACTTGGCCCGGGGGGAGGAGGGGGGTTAGAGTTGCCAGCCTGTTTGCATGTATCTTGGCTAAAATGTTATATATTCAGATGGAGACTGCCCACATTCTAAAGTGATGCCCAATAAGCAGCCAATTTATTAGATAAAACTTGGGCAACACTTGGACTATGAGTAAAATTTTCAAAAGTGGTTTAGTGAATTAGAAGCCTAAATGCCATTGATAGACAATGGGCTGCAGGCACATAGTGCCTGATTTGTAAAGGTATTTTGATACATGTAGAAGCAGACACGTGCCTATGGCTAGAGTCTCAAAGAAACTAAGGTACAGCTAAACTGCAATTAAACACCCATGACTGGCCCACGCCAGATGACTCGGGTTCACGGGGCTTGGACTAAGGGGCGGGTGTGGTGAGGTGGAGTGGCCTCTCCCTGAGCCAGAGTGGGAGGGACCACACGTCTCCCAACGGGTCTTTGGGCAGAACAGGAAGTGTAAAGGGTGAGTCCTGGAGCTCAGTTGTAGGGCAGCGGCAGAAGGAGACAGATGCCTCCTCTACCACGCCCAAACTGGGAGACTGCAGCAGACTCCCGCGGAGCTGACGACTGGCCACAGATGATTGAGCAGCCAGGTGACCAAGGCACTGAGGAGTTGCTGGAATTTCCACTAGTATTTGACCCTGACAAACCAGAGGACCCCCTCCAGATCAAAACCGGCCTCAGGACCGACCCTTGAAACCAGCTGCCAAGTAGACATGGAGCCGTTGATCACTACCCATTGAGCCCGACGATCTAGCCAGCTTTCTATCCACTTTATAGTCCAATCATCCAGCCCATACTTCTTTAACTCGCTTGCAAGAATACTGTGGGAGACCGTATCAAAAGCTTTGCTAAAGTCAAGGAATAACACATCCACTGCTTTCCCCTAATCCACAGAGCCAGTTATCTCATCATAGAAGGCAATTAGGTTAGTCAGGCATGACTTGCCCTTGGTGAATCCATGCTGACTGTTCCTGATCACTTTCCTCTCCTCTAAGTGCTTCAGAATTGATTCCTTGAGGACCTGCTCCATGATTTTTCCAGGGACCGAGGTGAGGCTGACTGTCCTGTAGTTCCCCGGATCCTCCTCCTTCTCTTTTTTAAAGACAGGAACTACATTAGCCTTTTTTCAGTCATTCGGGACCTCCCCCGTTCTCCATGAGTTTTCAAAGATAATGGCCAATGGCTCTGCAATCACATCCGCCAACTCCTTTAGCACCCTCGGATGCAGCGCACCCGGCCCCATGGACTTGTGCTCATCCAGCTTTTCTGAACCATCAGAACAAGGAGTAATGGTCTCAAGTTGCAGAGGGGGAGGTTTAGGTTGGACATTAGGAAAAACTTTTTCACTAGTAGGGTGGTGAAGAACTGGAATGGGTTACCTAGGGAGGTGGTGGAATCTCCTTCCTTAGAGGTTTTTAAGGTCAGGCTTGACAAAGCCCTGGCTGGGATGATTTAGTTGGGTTTGATCCTGCTTTGAGCAGGGGGTTGGACTAGATGACCTCCTGAGGTCCCTTCCAACCCTGAGATTCTATGATTCTATGATTCTATCACTCCAAAAACACTTATTTCTCCACAGAGGGCTGGTCACCTCCTCCCCATGCTGTGTTACCCAGTGCAGTAGTCTGGGAGCTGACCTTGTTCGTGAAGACAGAGGCAAAAATGCATTGAGTACATTAGTTTTTTCCACTGTCTCTGTCACTAGGTTGCCTCCCTCATTCAGTAAGGGGCCCACACTGTCCATGACTTTCTTCTTGTTGCTAACATACCTGAAGAAACCGTTCTTGTTACTCTTAATAGCTCTTGATAGGTGCAACGCCAAGTGTGATTTGGCCTTCCTGATTTCTCTCCTGCATGCCTGAGCAATATTTTTATACTCCTCCCTGGTCATTTGTCCAATCTTCCACTTCTTGTAAGCTTCTTTTTTGTGTTTAAGATCAGCAAGGCTTTCACTGTTAAGCCAAGCTTGTCGCCTGCCATATTCTTTCTATGCATCGGGATTGTTTTTTTTCCTCTAACCTCAATAAGGATTCTTTAAAATACAGCCAGCTCTACTGGAGTCCTTTCTCCCTGATATTATTATCCCACGCAGGGATCCTGCCCATCAGTTTCCTGAGGGAGTCAAAGTCTGCTTTTCTGAAGTCCAGGGTCCGTATTCTGCTGCTCTCCTTTCTTCCTTGTGTCAGGATCCTGAACTCGACCATCTCATGGTCACTGCCTCCCAGGTTCCCATCCACTTTTGCTTCCCCTACTAATTCTTCCCAGTTTGTGAGCAGCAGATCAAGAAGAGCTCTGCCCCTAGTTGGTTCCTCCAGCATTTGCACCAGGAAATTGTCCCTGACACTTTCCAAAACTTCCTGGATTGTCTGTGCACTGCTTTATTGCTCCCCCAGCAGATATCAGGGTGATTAAAGTCTCCCATGAGAACCAGAACCAACTTCTGCTAGTTGCCAGAAGAAAGCCTCGTCCACCTCATCCCCCTGGTCTGATGGTCTATAGCAGACTCCCACCATGACATCACCCTTGTTGCTCACACTTCTAAACGTAATCCAGAGACTCTCAGGTTTTTCTGCAGTTTCATACCAGTTGCATTTCATACAATGCAACTCCCCCACCTTTTCTGCCCTGCCTGAACAGTTTATATCCATCCATGACAGTACTCCAGTCATGTGACTTATCTCACCAAGTCTCTGTTATTCCAACCACATTACTTAAGTGTGCCAGGACTTCCAGGTCTCCCTGCTTGTTTCCCAGCCTTCTTGCATTTTTGTATAGGCACTTAAGATAACTCGCCCTTCCCCTCAGGTGCTGGGGCACTTCAACTGGGGGTGGGGGGGCCGCCCACATGTCAGGTGAGTATAATAACACTTGCGCTAAAAGCTATGCAGGAGGGCTTTCCCCACTCTTCCCTCTTTTGTTGTAGTTCGCCAGTAGGTGAGCTTTAAGTACACTGACCAGGTAGGGCCCCCTGGGATTAGGTGGATGAACGCCTATTGTCCCTCAGTTCATGCATTACACTGGGCTTTAGGCATTCAGGTGCCTGGTGTGCAGCTGGAGGGTGCATGCTGAGGCAGAAACACAGGCACCTAGGGAAACTTTACTGAAAAGATTTAGGTGCTGAGTGAGTTTAGGCACCTATCAGGTTAAGAAGCATCTGAGCGGGGGCTTTGTGACACCAAGTGGGGCCTGATTCTGGGATTTAGGTGCCTACACTGGCAGTTAGATGCCTAAATCCCTTTGTGAAGCTAGCCTCAAGTGGACCTGGGCACCAAGGCAATTTTGAAAGTCCCACTAAGCACCTGTCTCCACTTTTCGGTGCATGAAAATCCGACCCTTAGACGCTTTTGAAAACATTACCCCAGAACAGTTTTCAACTTGTTTATCATTGTGGGCTGCAGGATGAGAACCACAGACTCCCCTCCCCCCCAAAAAAACCTGCCCACCGTCCCGTATGCCTAGTGCCCTTGCCCAGAGCAGAGCCCTGGGCACGGGCCGGGCAGCCGGACCTTGGACACTATTTACTATTGTGATGCACTATTTAGTTCAACAGCAAACAAACGAGAGCCATTCCTTGATTGTTCTAGGTTAATGGGAGAAGGGAAGCAAATGGTTTAATATTGCATTTGATTATGGTTTACAATCATATTGAATTTTAGTAAATATTTTGATACAATATTTCAGGAAATCTTATATGAAACTTAATTTAGATAGTCAAGGTGAAAGTTCAGATTCAGAACTCCCTTTCCTTGCTGCACCAAAGTTTTACACTAAACATGCTTTTGCACAGTTTTACGAATTTTACACTAGACTTCAGAGTGCTTGTTCACGGCACCGCTCACAGTACCAACTCTGGTGAATATGGCCCACCAAAGATGAGGGAAATGGGGAGAGACTTGTTCAGTTTCATGAAACAATTACTGTTGTGCCATGGCACTGACCACTGGTGGTGGTGATTTTAGCCAATATCTAACTCCTGTAGACTGGTGTTGGACGGTGTCCTACCATACTCAAAGAAATAATGCACTATTCCAAGAAACGTTCAGAAAAAGATTTCAGAGTAACTCCATGAGAGTATCATTCAGACCTCTCAGAAGGATTCAAGAGACATTGCTGTTTACAGAATGAAACTGTTCCATATGGTCCCACTGCCTCAGTCTACGGGGGAATAAAAAGCAGATGACAACTTCACCTCTCTTTGTCGTACTGCAACCTCTTCTAGTATGACTAAATTAATTTAAAGTTGATAGCTGTGTCCTGTTAAGTTGGAGGCATCATCAGCACATCACTGTAATGGGAAATATGATTACACACTTATCTGAAGTTCCTTCCCTTGCATCAGGCTTCCCAGGCTCAACTTCCAGGACCCAAACACACAGCCAAAGCCCCCCCCCCCCCCCCACCGCACTCCAACTCTCTGCCCCAGCTCTGATCCCCCCCCCGAATTCCTTGGCTCCATGCCCACCACACATCACTTCCATATTGGTGCACATAAAATACATTCCGCACATGGACGTAAAAAATTAGAAAGAACACTGGTCACAGGCCCCTGACATTAACAGCAAGGACAAGGAGGAGGATAGGAAACATGCAACCAAAGGGTCCAGCTATCCCATGAGCCAGGGCCTGTTTGAGACTCCACTGCAGTCCAAGTCATCCTGGCTGTTGAGCCTGGGAAGCTTGGTGCAGGGATGTTATCCTAATAATATGAACAATAATATCAGGTATAATGAAACAATGGATTAGGATGGTAAACCACATTGCTTCCCTACAAAACAGGCAGTCCCGCAAAATACAAGCCATATTCAACACCAATCATCTGTTATAACCCTTTGCCCATTGGAAGGAAGCACCTTTTACTTATCATACATTTGGGGAAAAGGGAGCTGGGCTCGGTGTTAAATGTATTCAGTCATGCATGTGACAGAGACAAATACCCATGCCTGGAAGATTTGTACTGGGAAATCTCCTGCTCACTGTATTGACTCTTTACAAGTAGCAGGGTAAGTGTCCACATGCAGAAGTTTGTACCTGGACCAAAAGCCAGAGTTGGTACATAACAATTCACTTAATGTTCCCACAACTAAAGTCCTCCATTGTCCTGGATCCAAACGGATCCCTTATGGAGCTGTAATGCGCTTAAAATGGCTGGAATGAGCCAGCATTTCCCCTTACTGCTCTAATGCGCTTTTCAGGGCTTTGGATCAGACACCGGAAAGCCATGGTTGGGCTGAGGCATGCTGGGTGTCTCCCCATCTAATCTGTCCGACTCCTTGGTGAGGCGAAGGGCCAGGCTGGCCACCAATTGTTCAGCGGGTGGAGAGAGTCAGACTGTTTATTCAGAGCTCCCCTCCACCAGCTTTTCCCCACTCCTTCTGCTGACAATGAGTCCTCCCACTGCAGCCAGCCCACCCTCACTCCACCCCTCGGGCGACTGTGATTTGCTCTGGCTGGGCAGGGCCAGGCCAGCGGAGGGGCTCCTCTCCGGGGAAGCTCGGTGGGACTGAGCTGGGCCTCACAGCAGCTGGGACAATAGAAGAGCTGGGAAGCAGAGATCCAGGGCATCTGCCTCAGGAATGAGCAGGCTGGAGTAGAGGACTCCTGCCAGGAGGCTACTGAGAAGCTGCACAAGGACAGCACTCTGAGAAGGGACAACTGGACCAACAGGCTGAAAAGCATACAGAAACCAGGGGAGGTAGGAGGAAGTTCAAGGTATGACAGGAGTCATAGAAGATTAGGATTGGAAGAGACTTCAGGAGGTCATCTAGTCCAACCCGCAGCTCAAAGCAGGACCAAACCCAACTAACTCATCCCAGCCAGGAGTCGTTGAGTCCTGATTCTGCCTGTGTGGCTTAAAGGCCCTGAGCTGGAACTCAGTAGCGTGGGCAGGCCTAGGTTCCCCTACCAGCCCTATGAGTGACTGGGGGGGGCGGTCCAGACCCCTCTGGGCACCAGGACCACCTGACTCCACCAGGAATAAAGAGAAAATCCACACACCTCAGCAAGACTCAGAGGAACTGAATGACCACCCCACCGGACCAAGCAAACTTTGGTGCAACACTCTGCCTGGCAAGAGATGGCACTCTGGCTTCCACAAACCAGCCCACACTGCCTCCGTTCCTTTGCTTTCATAGCGCATTGCTGCCTATCTTTGTCATAATCCTTCTCCTGCATCGCCCATGCAGTCTGCTTGTAGATGGCTGCGCTTCTATGGCTGGTCCATAGCTGTGCTTGTGATTCTCTCCCACTGCCGCCCACAGTTATTGCTCTTTATATCAGGACTTGTGTGCTTATGCAAGGAGGAAAGGATCTGATCCCCTTTGCTTATGATTTCTCTGTAGCTACTACCTCTTATAAATTCTGTTGTAAATACATTTCAGTAAAACTACTCCAATACTGCTTGCATCCGAAGAAGTGGGTATTCACCCACGAAAGCTCATGCTGCAAAACATCTGCTAGTCTATAAGGTGCCACAGGATTCTTTGCTGCTTCCAATACACCATTGAGGCAATAGTTTCAAAAGTGCACATCAGAGCAAAAATAACTGCAGGTGCAGTGGAAAGACAGAGAGAAGTTGGGAGGTCTTGGTGCTGTTTTTTCTGAAACCTGATTACCTTTGAGACATCTCCTTCCTTTGACAGAGCTGAGAATGCAGATGATACCACTGGTTTCAGTGTATCAGCCATGTTAGTCTGTATCTGCAAAAAGAACAGGAGTTCTTGTGGCACCTTAGAGACTAACAAATTTATTTGAGCACAAGCTTTCTGTGGGCTACAGTCCACTTCTTCAGATGCATAGAATGGAACATATAGTGAGGAGATATAGATACACATAGAGAGAGCATGAAAAGGTGGGAGTTGTCTTACCACCGTGCATCTGTGATCACGGTGGAGGTAAAGACCCAAGTCATATTGTCCAGATAACAAAAGTTCATTCCAATGCTGAATATGTGCAATGTAATGGAAATACTGTATCTGTCCACATGACACCGACTCACTTTTAATAATGCTGAACAGAGCCATGTAACTGCAATATATTTTAATGTAACATGTTTACTAAAGTAAAGATGTCTTGAAAACGAGGTTTTGTTTTAACACAAAAACCTTCCTCAAGAGAAGTAAATCTCCTTAATAAATACAAAAAAGTTCCAATTTCTCATCCTCTGTCAGGAATTTAACCCTGCACAGTTTACAGCTATATGAAAAAGTGAATCCCAGTGGTGTCTGTTTTTACTTGTCTAGGGAACGTTTAATTCTGTTTCTTTTCATTCCGTCTTAAAACAACTCCCTCTTTTCCTACAGCTTGAGGCTAAGAACCCTGACTTCCACTTGGTCGTGGCCAATTTTGGATGGCCTCTAACTTGTTCAGTTGGGGTTTTACCAGACCTTTTCCTACCACGTAGCCAAGATATTTGGCCTCCGTGAACCCCACAACACACTTAACAGGGTTTGCCGTAAGGCCAGTGCGCCTGAAGGTATCAAAGACAGCCCCCACCTTCTTCAAGTGGGTTTCCCAGTCTGGGGTATGAATCTCCAAGTAGGCCGCAGCATAGCTGTCATGGGGGCATAGTAACTTGTCCATGAGGCGCTGAAAGGTATCTGGGGCCCCATGTAGTCCAAAAGGAAGGACCGTATACTGGAAAAGACCCTCTGGTGTAGAGGACGCCATCTTCTCCATTGCATCTTCTGCCAGTACCCCTTTGTCAAGTCTAGGGTCATTAAGTACCGAGCATTCCCCAGATGGTCCACTATTTCGTCTTTGTGGGATATAGGGTAGGCATCAAACTGGGATATCTCATTTAGTCAATGGAAGTCATTGCAGAAACTTGTGGTGCCAACAGGTTTGGGCACCAACACTATTGGGCTGGACCCAGGGCTGGTGCAATGATAGTGCACCCTAGGTTAAACTTCCCCCTTGCGCCCCTCCTCCCCTTTCTCTCCCCCAGGAGCATCGTTTATTATAACTTTCAAAAATGAATACTGCATAATGTGGCATTGTTAATTAGAATTAATATAGAGAGGGAGGATTTGGCCCATGAAACAATAACTGTATTAAGATGCGGCCTGTGAAAAAGTTTGAGAATCCTTGACTTAAATTTCTTTGGTGACATGAAATTCAGTATTGCCAACCTCAGACATTCAGAACTCATGAGTTGAGTCTCCACAAAATCACTCGATTTCTGACCTATCCTCATCCTCAAAGGAAACCTGCAAAACACTTTTCAAAAGATGAGCCTGGGAGCTTGAATTACCCAGACCAGGGGTCAGCAACCTTTCAGAAGTGGTGTGCCAAGTCTTCATTTATTCACTCTAATTTAAGGTTTTGTGTGCCAGTAATACATTTTAACGTTTTTTTTTAGAAGGTCTCTTTCTAAAAGTCTATAATATATAATTAAACTATTGTTGTATGTAAAGTAAATAAGGTTTTTAAAATGTTTAAGAAGCTTCATCTAAAATTAAATTAAAATGCAGAGCCCTCCCAGACCGGTGGCCAGGACCCGGGTAGTGAGTGTGCCACTGAAAATCAGATCACATGCTGCCTTCGGCACATGTGCCATAGGTTGCCTACCCCTGAGCTAGACATTAAAAGTCATGATCTTCATAAAGATACTAGATTTATGGTTAATTACAACAATTTGCAACCCACTAATCTCCCCTTTTGTCCTGGGATTATAAGGGAGTTAATGTGCTACTTCACCTTGAATGGTCCCCTTGAATATGTGTTAACTACTTGTGCTAAACTATCTGTTAGATCTAGTGTTTAGTTGTGACGCTGTTAGTACTTTTTCACACCTGAAGAACTCTGTGTAGCTCGAAAACTTGCCCCTCTCACTAACAGAAGTTGGTCCAATAAAAGATATCACCTCACCCACTTTGTCTCTTTTAAATAATCTGACAGCACAAGGGATTGTATAAAAATCATGGGTTTCAGAGTAGCAGCCGTGTTAGTCTGTATCCGCAAAAAGAACAGGAGTATTTGTGGCACCTTAAAGCTCACTTCTTCGGATGCTTTAGCTCACGAAAGCTCATGCTAAAATAAATTTGTTAGTCTTTAAGGTGCCACAAGTACTCCTGTTCTTTTTATAAAAATAATGTGTCCCTATAGCTAAACCCTGCTCCTTTTCAAATATTCTTAGTAATAAGTTCAATAACAGATTTGCAGATCTTTGATATCTCTACTTAAAAATGACCTGACAACTTTCCAACAACTGATGAAAAGTGCTTTTTTGAAATGTTCTTTATAAAATAGGCCCCTCCCATATGATTTCATATTGTAATGTTTGTCTTTAAGCTAATATTACTGAAACTTCTGTTTCTATTTGACATTGACTCCGCTTATGCATAATTTGTGTTTCTTACTTTACTGATCACTTCCTTATCTGGGAAGTGTGAAAACAACTGTCTTGGCATGATTTTCCTAGTTTTGTGGCTCTGTTTTATAATCAGATGAATTACTTTTTTAAAATGTTAGCTACATTAATTTCTTTGTATGCTGTGGCTTTCTGAAAGTTTAAAGAACAGGTTACATCATTGCAACTGGAATTGTTTTCTTGATTTAAACACTGCAAAAAAAAAAGTTGGGGCATATTCTTGAAAGTTAGGTTAATGCAAATATCAAGTATTTAATCTTGTAACTTTTTAAATTGTTTTCTCATAGAAATCCCAGATGAATCCATACAGGGAAATACAATTAGAAAGTCCAGGGTTGGGGTTTTTTTTTTTGTTTGTTTGTTTTTTTTGAGTAGTGGAGGCTTGGCCTGTGCAACATGTGAGGAAGGGGACCACCCAGAGACTGCAATTTACAACTCCCAGGTTCAGGTCGGAGCAGCGAAGGTTTTCTGCCAAGCCAGCCAGACGGTGATGGTCAGGAACATTTCCCGGGAACCCCACTCTGCTTGGTGGCCACGGTCCAAAGCAGCATCTCTTCCTAGTCCTGCACCACCTCCCGCTGCTGCTCCCAGGGCAGGAGCCAATGCACAGAGGCGGCGGACGGCATCCGAGCGCGCAGCCATCTCCTCCCCGGGCTCCAACTTTCCTGGCTTCCTGAACCCCGGGGCCCGAAGCAACTTCCCGCCCCATAAGAACAGCCGTACTGGGTCAGACCAAAGGTCCAGCCAACCCAGTATCTGTCTACCGACAGTGGCCTATGCCAGGTGCCCCAGAGGGAGTGAACCTAACAGGCAATGATCAAGTGATCTCTCTCCTGCCATCCAACTCCATCCTCTCACAAACAGAGGCTAGGGACACCATTCCTTACCCATCCTGGCTAATAGCCATTTATGGACTTAACCACCATGAATTTATCCAGTTCTCTTTTAAACGCTGTTATAGTCCTAGCCTTCACAACCTCCTCAGTTAAGGAGTTCCACAAGTTGACTGTGTGCTGCATGAAGAAGAACTTCCTTTTATTTGTTTTAAACCTGCTGCCTATTAATTTCATTTGGTGACCCCTAGTTCTTGTATTATGGGAATAAGTAAATAACTTTTCCTTATCCACTTTCTCCACATCACTCATAATTTTATATACCTCTATCATATCCCCCCTTAGTCTCCTCTTTTCCAAGCTGAAGAGTCCTAACCTCTTAAATCTTTCCTCATATGGGACTCTCTCCAAACCCCTAATCATTTTAGTTGCCCTTTTCTGAACCTTTTCTACTGCCAGTATATTTTTTTTGAGATGAGGAGACCACATCTGTATGCAGTATTCAAGATGTGGGCATACCACCGATTTATATAAGGGCAATAATATATTCTGTCTTATTCTCTATCCCCTTTTTAATGATTCCTAACATCCTGTTTGCTTTTTTGACCACCTCTGCACACTGCGTGGACATCTTCAGAGAACTATCCACGATGACTCCAAGATCTTTTTCCTGACTCATTGTAGTTAAATTAGCCCCATTACATTGTATGTATAGTTGGGGGTTATTTTTTCCAATGTGCATTACTTTACATTTATCCACATTAAATTTCATTTGCCATTTTGTTGCCCAATCACTTAGTTTTGTCAGATATTTTTAAAGTTTTTCAAAGTCTGCCTTGGTCTTAACTATCTTGAGCAGTTTAGTATCATCTGCAAACTTTGCCACCTCACTGTTTACCCCTTTCTCCAGATCATTGATGAATAAATTGAATAGGACTGGTCCTAGGACTGACCCTTGGGGAACTCCACTAGTTACCTCTCTCCATTCTGAGAATTTACCATTAATTCCTACTCTTTGTTCCCTGTCTTTTAACCAGTTCTCAATCCATGAAAGGACCTTCCCTTTTATCCCATGACAGTTTAATTTACGTAAGAGCCTTTGGTGAGGGATCTTGTCAAAGGCTTTCTGGAAATCTAAGTACACTATGTCCACTGGATTCCCCCTTGTCCATATGTTTGTTGACCCCTTCAAAGAACTCTAATAGATTAGTAAGACACATTTCCTTTTACAGAAACCATGTTGACTATTGCTCAACAGTTTATGTTTTTCTATGTGTCTGACAATTTTATTCTTAACTATTGTTTCGACTAATTTGCCCGGTACCGACATTAGACTTACCGGTCTGTAATTGCCGGGATCACCTCTAGAGCCGTTTTTAAATATTGGTGTTACATTAGCTAACTTCCAGCCATTGGGTACAAAAGACCATTTAAAGCACAGGTTACAAACTTTAGTTAATAGTTCTGCAACTTCACATTTGAGTTCTTTCAGACCTCTTGGGTGAATGACATCTGGTCCCAGTGACTTGTTAATGTTGAGTTTATCAATTAATTCCAAAACCTCCTCTAGTGACACTTCAATCTGTGACAGTTCCTCAGTTTTGTCACCTACAAAAGCCGGCTCAGGTTTGGGAATCTCCCTAACATCCTCAGACTGAAGCAAAGAATCCATTTAGTTTCTCCGCAATGACTTTATCGTCTTTAAGCGCTCCTTTTGTATCTCAATCATCAAGGGGCTCCACTGGGTGTTTAGCAGGCTTCCTGCTTCTGATGTACTTAATAAACATTTTGTTATTACCTTTGGAATTTTTGGCTAGCTGTTCTTCAAACTCCTCTTTGGCTTTTCTTATTACACTCTTGCACTTAAGTTGGCAGTTTTTATGCTCCTTTCTATTTGTCTCACTAGGATTTGACTTCCACTTTTTAAAGAAAGTCTTTTTATCGCTCACTGCTTCTTTTACATGGTTGTTAAGCCACGGCTCTTTTTTAGTTCTTTTACTGTGTTTCTTAATTTGGGGTATACATTGAAGTTGGGCCTCTATTATGGTGTCTTTAAAAAGGGCCCATGCAGCTTGCAGGGATTTCACTTTAGTCACTGTACCTTTTAACTTCTGTTTAACTAACCCCCGTCATTCTTGCATAGTTCCCTCTTTTGAAATTAAAGGCCATAGTGTTGGGCTGTTGAGATGTTCTTCCCACCACAGGGATGTTGAATGCTATTGTATTATGGTCACTATTTCCAAGCGGTCCTGCTATAGTTACCTCTTTGACCAGCTCCTGCGCTCCACTCAGGATTAAATCTAGAGTTGCCTCTCCCCTTGTGGGTTCCCGTACCAGCTGCTCCAAGAAGCAGTCATTTAAAGTATCGAGACATTTTCTCTCTGCATTTCATCCTGAAGTGAAATGTTCCCAGTCAATATGGGGATAATTGAAATCCCCCGCTATTATTGAGTTCTTAATTTTGATAACCTCTCTAATTTCCCTTAGCATTTTATCATCATTATCACTGTCCTGGTCAGGTGGTCAATAATAGATCCCTAATGTTATTTTCTTATAAGAACATGAAATTTCTATTCATAGAGCTTCTATAGAACATGTGGATTCGCTTAAGATTTTTTACTTCATTTGATTCTACATTTTCTTTCACATATAGTGCCACCCCCGCACGACCTGTTCTGTCCTTCCGATATATTTTGTACCCAGGAATGATTGTGTCCCATTGAGTCCTCTCAGTCCACCAGGTTTCTGTGATGCCGATTATATCAATATCCTCCTTTACCACAAGGCACTTTAGTTCACCCATCTTATTATTTAGACTTCTAGCACTTGTGTACAAGCACTTTAAAAACTTGTCCCTGTTTATTTGTCTGCCCTTTTCTGATGTGTCAGATTATTTCTGATGTGACTGTTTATCATCTGATCTGGCCCTTACATTATCCTCTTCCATCCTCTGCTCCTGACTATAACCTGGAGATTCTCTATCATCAGACTCTCCCCTAGGAAAAGCCTGTGTCCGATCCACATGCTCCTCTGCAACAGTCGGCTTTCCCCCCATCTCTTAGTTTAAAAACTGCTCTGCAACCTTTTTAATGTTAAGTGCCAGCAGTCTGGTTCCACTTTGGTTTAGGTGGAGCCCATCTCTCCTGTATAGGCTCCCCCCATCCCAAAAGTTTCCCCAGTTCCTAATGAATGTAAACCCCTCCTCTCTACACCATCGTCTCATCCACTCATTGAACCTTTGAAGCTCTGCCTGCCTACCTGGCCCTGCGTGTGGAACTGGGAGCATTTCTGAGACTGCCACCATAGAGGTCCTGGATTTCAGTCTCTTCCCTAGCAGCCTAAATTTGGCCTCCAAGACATCTCTCCTACCCTTCCCTATGTCACTGGTACCTACATGTACCACGACCACCAGCTCCTCCCCAGCACCACACATGAGTCTGTCTAGATGCTTCGAGAGATCCGCAACCTTCGCACCAGGCAGGCAAGTCACCATACGGTTCTCCTGGTCATCACAAACCCAGCTATCTAAGTTTCTCCGGCTGCTGCTGCGCTGGGGAAGTGCCTGGCCAGGGGTGCATGGGCTGGAGAGCTGCGGGAGTCAGGAAAGTTGGAGCCCGGGGAGGAGGATGCAGTGGCGGTAGCGGCGGCAGCTCACATGCGGGGAGCCGCAGAATCTGAGCACAGTAATGGGGGAACCGGGGGGTGTGCCTGGCTGGACTGTAGCCTGGCGCCCCCCCAGGGGACTCATGCAGTGGATGCATGTGGGCGGCAGCCCCCGTGCACGCCCCCAGCTCCCCCCTCGCCGCACTCAGGCTCTGCGGCTCCCAGGAGCAGGCTCAGGGCTCCGCACCCAGGCAGCAGTGACGGCTTACATGCCAGGGAGCCGCAGAGCCTGAGAGCAGCAAGGGAGAAGCTGGGGGGGCCGCACGGGGGCTGCCACCCGCATGCATCTGCTGCAGCCTGCAGGGGAGCACAGCTGCTCCCTGCTAGTGGCACTGCCACCTTTGCAGGGCTGCTGCCCGCCCTGCGCCGCACCGGTTCCTCCATAGCTGGGGCTCACCACTTTTTGGCGCCCCCAACCACTTGGCGCCCTAGGCGACCACCTAGTTTGCCTAGTGGTTGAACCAGCCCTGGCTAGACCACTGACTGTGAGATTCTTCAATGATCCCCATCTCCAGCATTTTCCTGACTTCCACTTTTATTTCCTCCCTTTTGGCTGCTGGCACCCGGTAGAGCCTCATTGTTACTCTGGCCCCAGGGTTCGTGATGATGTGGTGATATGTCCCAGTTGTGCAACCCGGCTTGGTCGAGAATACATCTTGATATTGGGCAATCATCTCAGTTACCTCTTTCTCCTGGGCTGTCGTTAGATCAGGAGACACCCTCACCTGTTTAGGTTTTTGTTCCCTGGGTGCAGGTCTTCCCGAACCACTGTGCATGTCTCTCGGGTATGCCAGGGTTTCAAAAGGTTGACATGATATATCTGCTCTAGTTTTTGATGTCCCGGTTGTCACACCTTGTAATTTACTTCCCCTACAGGTTCACCTATTTCACAGGGCCCTTGCCACTGGGCCAACAGCTTACTTTTGGCTGTGGGTACGAATACCATTACTCTGTCACCGGGCTGAAACTGATGAACCTTGGCTTGATGGTTTTAGTAGGTTTGCTGGGCCTCCTCTAGGTGCTCCCTCACTATGGGAGTGACCCAGGCTATCCGGTCCCTCACCTGTAGCACATGAGCTATTATGTTCTTCCCATCACTGGGTTCCTCCTCCCAAATTTCCTTGGCTATGTCCAGGATGCCTCGGGGGTTGTGCCCATATAACAGCTCAAAGGGGGAGAATCCAGTTGAGGCTTGAGGTACCTCCCGCATAGCGAACATAAAGTAAGGTAGTAGGGGGTCCCAGTTCTTCCCGTCCTGACTTACCACCTTCCTTATCATAGCCTTGAGGGTTTGGTTAAACCTTTCTACCAACCCATCAATCTGCGGATGAGAGACTGAAGTTCTCAGGGTATGTATAAGGAGCAGCGTACAGAGGTCCTTCATTAACTTCGACATAAATGGGGTTCCTTGGTCTGTTAATATCTCTTTCGGTAGCCCCACTTGGGCAAAGATCCCCACCAGCTCTTTGGCTATCGTTTTAGAGGCCGTGTTCTGCAGGGCAATGGCTTCTGGGTAGCGAGTAGCATAGTCCAAAACAACAAGTATATATTGGTGGCCCTGAGCTGTCTTCTCCAGGGGTCCCACTAGGTCCATGGCTATTCGCTTGATGGGGACCTCTATGATGGGAAGGGGTACTAAAGGTGCCCTCAAGTGGGGACGGAGACTGTGCAGCTGACCCTCTGGGCAAGAGGCACAGTACCTCTGCACTTCTTCATGTACTCCAGGCCAGAAGAACCATCATAGGACCCATGCCAGGGTCTTCTCTACCCCCAAATGCCCCCAAAAAGATGACTATGAGCAATAATACAGCATTCTGGTGTTTTTGAGGTACTAGGATCTGCTGCACCTTCTGCCCCTGTACTGCAACCCTGTATAAGAGATTCTTCTTCATTATGAAGTAGGGTCCTGGCCCCGGGGGCTTTCCCTTCTACAGGGACCCCATCTATTTTGGTAACCTCCTTCCTGATGTTGTCATACCTTGGGTCTTCTGCCTGGTCCCATCCAAAATTTCCTCTGCCAGGGCTAATCTGCCCGAGATCTAGGGGCCCAGTCTCTGTTGCCTCTACTGGTTCAGAGGCGTTACAGTGGGGGGGTCAGACTTGGATGCTACTCCCTCCCTCCTTTCAGGGGCAGCTCTAGGCATTTTGCCGCCCCAAGCATGGCAGGCAGGCTGCCTTCAGCGGCGTGCCTGCGGAGGGTCCGCTGGTCCCACGGCTTCGGCGGACCTCCTGCAGACATGCCTACGGGAGGTCCTCCAAAGCCACGGGACCAGCAGACCCTCCGCAGGCATGCCACCGAAGGCAGCCTGCCTGCTGCCCTCACGGCGCTGGCAGAGCGTCCCCCGCGGCTTGCCGCCCCAAGCACGCACTTGGCGTGCTGGGTCCTGGAGCCACCCCTGCCTCCTTTTCAGCTGCTCGGGTCCACCTACCTACGAGAGCGACCCTTTGGCTTTGAGTCAGTATTTCGGTTCCCAAGGCCTTAGCCAGGAGCAGAGCCAGAGTTTCTGGCGCCCTAGGCAGAATTCAGCGGGGGGGTGGCATTTTGTGCGCTCCCCACAGGGCGCGTAGAAGCTTCCGGTTCCACTCCCATCGCACCGCCAAAGAAGGCCCCTCCGCCAAAATGCCACAGGTGACAGCGGCAGTCATTGAGCTGCTCAGTTGCCTGCCGCTGTTTTCCACGGCACGTCGGCAGAAGGTCCTTCTTCGGCGGCGTGACGGGAGCGGAACCGGAAGCTCCCGTGCACCCCATGGGGAGCACACAAAATGCCACCCCCCCTGAATCCTGGCACCCTAGGCGACCGTCTAGGGTCACCTAATGGAAGCGCCGGCCCTGGCCTTAGCTGCCCTTCTTTCCTTTTTCATCTTTCTACCCTGTCCGTGAATGGAGAACAAATCTGGGGATATTTCAGAGAAAACTGGTGATTGACAGTCTGCTGTGGATGCCTCACTAATTTCAGGGTTCCTATCTTTCTCAAATCCCCCTACTGGGAGTAAGTCTCCAAACCCTGGGAAGTCCCTCCCTATGAGCACCGGGTATGGGAGTTTAGGGACTACACCTGCTGCTACCTCAGTAGTGTTCCCTTGGATCTCAATTTTTATTGGGATGGTGGAGTAGTAACTAACTGTCCCATGGACGCATGTTATCCCTGTATGTTTAGCCTGCAGCAGCTGACTACGCTTCACGAGCTTCCCTGAGATAAGCATGATAGCACTTCCCGAATCAACCAGTGCTGTGGTCTCTACTCCATTTAGTTTCACTGGTCTGGTGTACATATGTGGGGTTAGTGAGACCCCCCCACAAGTTGGATTAGGGAGCATGGGTCTGCCCAGTTCCCCAGGTTACACTGCATAGGCTTCTTGGCATTGGGAACATTGGGCTATGTGTCCCCACTCCCCGCAGGCATAATATCTGTATGGAGCCCTAGATGTGCCCTGGTCTCTTGGTCTGGGCAGTCTAAAATCACAATCCTCTTCTCCCTCAATGCTCAGACTCTTTGTGGCTTCTGGTGGGCCTTCAGCCCTTCTCTTTTTCCACCTGGGCCCTCCTGGTGGCCCAGTCACCCGAGCTCTAGGGCTTAATTTAACCCAGGGTGCCTCTGCCTTAACTGGGCAGGTCAGCTCCCTTGCTGTTCTTTGCCTCTCTACCAGGGCAACAACCTTGTCATAGGTGGAGGGTTTGTTCTGGCTTACCCAGGCGCGAAGGTCTGGCAGTAGTCCCCTCATGTATCGGTCGATGACCAGAATCTCTGGTATCTATTCCGGAGTCTGGGACTCCGCTCGCAATCACTTTCATGTGAGATGGATGATGTCATACAATTGGGACCATGGGGTTTTGTCTTCCTGGTACCTCCACTCGTGATACCGCTGGGCCTGCACTGTGGTTGTTACCCCAGATCTGGCCAGGATCTCTGCTTTCAACTGGGGGTAGTCTGCTGCAACCTCTTCAGGCAGATCATGGTAAGCCTTCTGGGTTACACAGGAATGGGGCAAGGATGCCAGACCACTGATCTCGAGGCCACGCCTCCCGTAGGGCTGTCCTCTCAAAGGCCAGAAAGTACGCCTCTACATCATCCTCCTGCATCATTTTCTGCAGCCAATGGCTGGCCTGTATGATCTGCGGCCCATCATGGCCGCGGTTCAGCTCTGTAAGGGTCTTTACCTGGTTTACCAGTTCCTGCAACATAGTTTGGTCTTAAGCAGCCTGGTCCATCAGCAGGCGATTAGTCTCTTGCTGCAGCTGCACTGCCTCTTTTTTGGCAGCTGCCTGGACACAGGTAGCCTTCTGCTGGGCTGCTGTAGCTTGTATCAATACCTGTACTACACCATTCATTGTGGTGGGGGGGAAAAAAAACAAACCCTTTTTTTTAAAATCACCCTCCTTCTTCTGCCGTGCTGTGCACACCATCCCACCCCTGACACCAGTTGTGACAAAGTTCCTCCTCTACCTTGGTGGGTCCTGCACTTATTGGCGGATTTGCTCACCTCACAGATTTACCCTGTGGGTCAGGAAACAGACCAGAGACCTTCCCCTCTGATAGAAGCCACAGTCCAGGTCAGTTCCTCCTGTGTTTGATCAGGAGTTGGGAGGAACCCAGGCCTGCCCTCTACTCTGGGTTCCAGCCCAGGGCCCTGTGGACTGCAGCTTAGAGTGCCTCCTGGTACAGTTGTACAACAGCTACAACTCCCTGGGCTAATTCCCCATAGCCTCCTCCCAACACCTTCTTTGTCCTCACCACCACACCTTCCTCCTGATGTCTGATAACACTTGTACTTCTCAGTCCTCCAGCAGGATGCCTACTCACTCTCAGCTTCTTGCACCTCTTGCTCCCAGCTCCTCACACACACTTCCTCTCCTCTGGCTCCCTTTGGCCTGACTGGAGTGAGCCCTTTTATAGCATCAGAGGGGCATTAATTAGAGTCAGGTGCTTAACAGCCTCACCTGACTCTTAGCAGGTTAACTGGAGTCAGGTTTTCTCATTAGCCTGGAGCAGCCCCTGCTCTGGTCACTCAGGGAACAGAAACCTTTTTCTCTAGTGGCCAGATCTCCCTTCGACTTCTCTGCTGTAGAGGGTAGGAGGGAGAGGGCTGCTGCTGCTGTTCCTGCTGGGCCCTTGCTGCTGTTGCTGTTGCTGCTCCCCTGGCCAGGCTAGACACCACCACCCACCCCCTTCCTCTGCTATCTGCTGGCTAGTAGATTTCCCCCCCTCCCACCTCAGTTGCTGCTGTTACTCCACCTGCAGCCCCTGGCAGGGGGCTGCTGGCCTGCTCCCCAGAGGAGGGGAATGAGGGACCCCAGCTCCAGCCCTTGTTGTTGAGGACGCCACCACCATCACCATCTGAGCAGGGTCCCTCCTGCCTGGCCACCAGACCACCACCTGGAGCTGCTGGAGCTGCTGTGTTTGCTACTGGGGAGCTGCTGGAGCCACAAGGAGGAGGAGGAGGAGGAGAGGGAGAGTACCGCCTGCTGCTGGAGGCCCTCGTAGAGACTCTGAAGACCACCATGGAGGGGGCGTGTAGCAGGGTGGGCCCTGCTCCTGCTGGAAGGGGTTTAAAAAGTGGCCTGGCAGGGCTTGAGAAGACAGCCTTCAGGCTAGGCTGATTGGGGAAGTGGCTGCAGCTGGGGGCCACACCCCAAACTGAGGAACAGGGCCTTATAAGAAGGCCAGGGAAGCCAGAAGCCCAGACAGTCTCTCTCTGGCGATAGAGATGGGCCTGGCTGCTTAGGGCTTGAGACTAGATACCTGAGTGCAGCAGGGCTGGGGAAGGCTGAGGAGCCCTAGAAAGCCCCAGGCGGGGTTGCAGAAGGCAGCAGACTTTGCCTGTGATGAGTTGCAGTCTGTCCCAGAGTGTGGGTGACTGGCAGTAGCCAGGGGGCAGCACCCCTTGTAAAGGGCACCGGGTCAAGGTGGATCACCAGCCTGCAGAGGGTGCTCCAGGGCTGGACTGAGCCAAACTCGCAGAGCAACCAGCAGGAGGCGCCGCAGGGGTGAGCCGACCCGTTTACAGGGCGCTTAAGGACTGAGTATTTTTTTGAACTGTGCTCTTGTGGTGGGGGTTTGGACTGTGTCTGTTGGGACACCGGGGGTGTGGCGTGGAGCCTGCCCCCGGTCCATCCGTGTCCCCCTTTGCCCCCACCACCATCGTTGCCGCCTCCACCACCCCCGCTGGCTGTTTTCTCTCTACCTCAATCTCCTGCCTCTGGGACTGAGCTGCTCACCTGGCTTGCCACGCCCACTTCCACCATTTGGGCCTGCAGCAGCAGCCAGCTACAATTGACTTTTTGCACAAGTGCCCGTGGGCGCACCCCCCCACCCCACCCCACCCCCTTGGCCTGGTCCCCTCTCCTTTGCCACATTTGTCTGCCCCACCCATTTCCCTCTGTGGCCCTGCTTGTCCTGCCCCAGCCCTGCAGCCAGCCCCGTGGTCCCTCTGCCCCGTTCCTAGCTCGACCTTTTCCCCCCGCACCATCCTGTGATCCCCCAGCCCTGATTGGCCCCTCCCCTCGTGCGCCCATGCCCCTCCCATGTGCTTGTGCCCTTCCCCCATTTGACTTTGCCCTTGTTCACTGCACCCCGCTATGATGTTAGCCTCCCTGATCCTCTAGTGCAACTAGAGGAGCCAGAATTCCCCTCTGGGTCGGTGACCTGCCACCCTCCCGCCCCTGGGTCCTTGATAGCTCCCCACACCCCTTTGGCCTTCCCTTTCTGGCACCCTCCTCCCCTGCCTGCAGCCTAGCGGGGAGGGGTAGTTGCCTCCCCTCCTTCCCCTCCCCTCGCTGTTTGTCCCCCTCCCCGCTCTCGTTATGGCGGGGGAGACCCCTCACGATGCTCCCACCGCCCCTCCTCCGCAAGCCCCCATGTCCATTCCCCAAGCCTCTACCTTGACCGCCGCTGCTGGTCCACCTGCCACCGCCCCCGCAGGGGCACCGGCAGCGGCAAGTACCAGGAGACCGCCGCTGCTGCCACGTCCCTCGCCCCTTCCGATTCAGGAGGAGCCCCCCCAGCTGGTGGGAAAGGTCGGGGTGGGAAGAAGGGTAAGGGCCCCGCTAAAGAGACCAAGCCCTCCGTGGCGGGGACTACCCCCGCTGCCGCGGCCCCGCTACCAGCTGCATCCCTCCCCGCTGCTCCCTCCATCAGCTCTGCGGGTGTCCCTCCCACAGCCCCCAGGGCGTACGCCCAGGTGGCGGCGGCCGCACGCCCAGGTGGCAGCGGCCGCCCCGCCTGCCGCTGCTCCTCCGACCGCCGCTTCCGCTAACATCTATAGCGGCCAGGGCCCCTTCCCCACCTTGACCAGGAAGCACAGCGTCCATTGCCTCCTGGTGCCCGCCTCACCCCACGTGGAGACCTACGTGTGGGCGTTGGCGAGGGTGGTGGGGCTCACGGCCATCGTGGCAGCCTCCAAAATGTACGGGAGGGTGGTCGTCTTCCTGGCATCGGGGGCCGCCGCCCAGGAGGCGGTAGAGATGGGTCTGGCGGTGGGGGGCGTGTTCGTCCCCCTGGAGCCGTTAGAGGACCTGGGGGTCCGCCTGATCCTGACCTCAGTCCCTCCCTTCCTGCCCAATGCCACCCTGCTGCCCACCCTTTCTGCCCTGGGGTGCCCTATCTCCGTCATCAGCCCTCTCCCGTTGGGCTGCAAGGACCCCGCCCTCCGTCACGTCCTCTCATTCCGCCGGCAAGTGCAGCTTCAACTGCCGCCGGTGGTGCGTGACGGAGAGGCGCTCTTTGTGGTCCCCTACCAGAGAGCCCGCTACCGGGTGCATTACTCGACGGGAGAGGCCCGGTGCTACCTCTGCCGGGTGATGGGGCACATCCGGAGGGACTGCCCCTTGGTCCGGCACGGAGGAGTGTCCGGGACCCCCGAGACCCAGCAAGGCACCAGCCCTGTCACCGCCGATGCCCCTGGCTGCCCGGCACCTGGAGCTGCCCCTCCTCCTTCTCGGTCCACCGCTGTGGAGGAGGGTGCGGCGGAGATATCGCCAGGCGTGAGAGAGGGCCCGCCCCAGGGAGACTCCTCCCTTGTTCCTGCTGTCCCTCCATTGCCTCCCTGAGTCCCTAAGCCATCACCCTTACCCCCTGACCCGACCCCTGTTAGCCAGCCCCCGGATGATGCCATGGAGGGCTGGTCTTTAGTGCAGGGGAAGCGGGGCAAGCGGAAGGCTCAGGCCCCGTTACATTCATCAGATTCGGAGACCCCCTGGAAGAGCAGGAAGGGGGACACTGATGACGAGCCTTCCGCCTTGCCCCCTGACGATGCCCATTTTGTGGTGCCGGCTGGGGACGACGTGGCAGCACCAGACGGTGACGCTGCCCCTCCTCCGGGGTCCCTTCCCGAGGAAGCCCCTGAGGGAGTCCCTCTTGCTCCCTTACCATCCAAAGCCCCCGCGAGCGCTGAGGTGGGGTCGCTTCGGGTGTTGGTGGGGAGGGCCTCGGGGTGGCGGACGGCGATCTCCCCTCCATCTACGAGGAGATCGAGGCCCTGGGTCTGACCCCGGTTACGCAGGGGGAAGACGACCTTTTGCCAGCGGGCCTCGATCTGAGCGACCTCACCTCGGTCCCCCTGTCCCTGTGTTCCCTTCCCCTGACTGATGCTTCTGCTCCCGCCATTGAGGGTCCCCTGGGGTCTTCCATCAGCCCGGCTGCAGGTGGCACCTCACTGACAGCCGCCGAGCCCATTGAGGCGACGGCAAGTGCCCCGCTGCCTGGACCCGATTCCCAGGGGGTGTCCCTCTTGGGTGTGGGCCAACCAACCTCCTTCCCGGACGGGGACCCCATTGTTGACCTTCCATCTCCGGATGCCGTTGCTGTCGTTCCAGCCGTCGTGGCTGCGCCCAGCGTCGTTGTGGGTCCCCTTCCCGCTCCCACGATCCCTGAGCCTGACCAGGAGGGGCCGCCTTCCTGCGGCCCAACTATTGAGGCTCAGGATCCTGCCTCTACCCCTCTCCCTGATTCTCTTCCTGATCCCATCCCTACTCCTGACTCCTGCCCTATCCCTGATGCCGGCCCCACCCTTGTCCCCTCCGCCTCCCATGATGCTATTGCCGCCCCTGGGGATACCCCCCAGGGCACGGCCTTAGTTGTTTTTCCCTGCCCTGACCCATCAGGGGCTGCTGTTCTCCTTCCGCCGCCCCTTGTTGAACCGGGGAGCGGGGTGGGCTGCGTGGCGTCGGCCCATCGGACACCACATCGAGGGTCTGCCCCCTGCCTGCCCGCCTCGGTGGGCCACGGAGCTGTGATGGGGGCCCCGCTGGGGGACGGTCCCATGCGCTGAGGGAGGAGCTGCGGGAGTTGCTTGAGAATGTCCGTGGCTCCCGTAATAAGGTCCAACTTGCGCTCCAGCGGTGGGGGGATTTCCATCTGATCCTCCGGGCCGCGAGGGCCCTCATGGGGGAGGGTAAGAGGACCGGGAAGCAGGCCGCTGCAGCCTACCGGCGGGTCCGCCTCTTCCATGATTCTCTACTCACCTACGGGGTTGGTCACGGATTGCTGTGCGGCCCGACGGAGGCCGTGGGCATGTCTGCCGGCGAGGATCCCCCCAAGCCCTCCTCATGGCACCGATCATCTTTGCCACTTTGAACGCCCGGGGCTGTAGGATGGGTCTCCGCAGGAGCCAGGTGCTCTCCTTCCTTCAGGAGGGGGGGTATGCTGTGGTTTTCCTGCAGGAGACCCATACGGATCCGGCCGCTGAAGCTAGCTGGCGGCTGGAGTGGGGGGACAGGGTCTACTTTAGCCACCTCTCGGTTCGCTCGGCAGGAGTGGTGACCCTGTTCTCCCCCGACCTACGGCCCGAGGTGCTGGGGGTCGCTGAGGCTGTGCCGGGCCGCCTGCTGCACCTCCTGTCCGCATGGAGGGGCTTGTGGTTAATCTCATCAACGTCTACGCCCCAACATCAGGCCCGGAGAGGTTGCGTTTTTATCAGCAGGCGTCTGCCTTCCTCAGCTCCCTGGATCCTCGTGAGTGCCTGGTCCTGGGCAGGGACTTTAACACCACCCTCGAGCATGGGACCCTGGCAGCCCAGAGGCAGTCCAGAGTCCTCTGACTCCCAGCCGGGCTGGGATTTAAGAATCCCAGCCTCTGTCCGCTGATTGCCACGGCTGTTTTTTTTAGCCGCTGCCTCCCTCTTTGCAGGCAGGCAGATGATAAATCCCAGCTGCGCGGCTGAGATTTAAAGGGCTCTGGGGGCACTCCCCGCAGCGGGCAGCGCGGGACCTCTGCCCCATCCAACTCCCTGCTCCTTGTCCTTGAGCTGCCCCCGAACTCCCCTCCTCTTCTCCCCCAAACCCCTTACTGTGCCACTCAGACCAGCGTATCTGGCTCCATGCAGCTCCAGACAGTTGCTGCCATGCTCCCCATGGAGCCCACAGCCCTCTCCCACCCCAGCACCTGGACCTGCATTCAGCATGCCCTTCCACGTCATGCACTTTCCAAAGTGAGTCTGCCCAGGCTGGTCCTGGGGCAACCAGAGGTCGCTGCACCCCAACTCTGCAGTCAGATGTGACTCTCAGCCACTGTGTCTCTTCTGGACAAGGAGGCCACCTGATCTCTTTGTCCCCAACACCTTCAGTGGGCATCTGCAGGAAACTGACTGACCCACCACACAGTTCAGAGAAGAGAAAATAAGACAAACTTCATCACAACAGACAAACAAAAATAAAATACTTGACCTGCTGCCTATGCCCTCGAGGAATGGGACCGCTCGGGGACTGAGCAGTGCCGGGGCCGGCCTATTGGCACTTTAATAATAGTTTGCTGGAGGACGTGGGCTTCATGACGTTCTTCTGGGAGTTCTGGCTGGCCTGGCGAGGGCAGAGGTGCGCCTTTCCCTCGGCGCGGCGATGGTGGGACCTGGGGAAGGTGTGCGCCCGGCTCTTCTGCTGCAACTACACCCAGGGCGCCAGCTGATGGAGGGATCCGGCGATAGAGCAGTTGGAACGGGAGGTCTTGGAGCTGGAGAGGCATCTGGCTGCCAGCCCCGAGGATCCATCCCTCTGCGGAGCGTGCCGGGAGAAGCGGGAGGAGCTCCGGGCCCTCGAGGATCATCGAGCCCGGGGTGCCTTTGTTCAATCCTGCATCCGCCTCCTTCGGGAGATGGATCGCGGCTCCCACGTCTTCTACGCCCTTGAGAAAAGGAGGGGGGCCAAGAAGCACGTCACCTGCCTCCTGGCGGAGGACGGCACCCCCCTCACGGATCCGGCGGAGATGTGCGGGAGGGCCAGGGCCTTCTACGCGACTCTTTTCTCCCCGGATCCGACCGATCCTAACGCTTGCAAAGTGCTCTGGGACGGACTCCCGACAGTCAGCACGGGCGACCGGGACCGGCTAGAGCTGCCTCTCACTCTGGCCGAGTTCTCGGAAGCCCTCCCTCCAGGCATGGACGGGCTGACCATGGAGTTCTACCGCGTGTTCTGGGACATCCTCGGCCCAGACCTAGTCACCATCTGGGCCGAGTCTTTGCGGGGCGGGGTCCTCCCTCTCTCATGCAGGCGAGCCATGCTCGCCTTACTGCCGAAGAGGGGGGACCTCCGCAATTTACGGAATTGGCGTCCCGTCTCGCTCCTCAGCACGGACTACAAAATCGTTGCGAAGGCCATCTCGATGCGGCTAGGGTCTGTGCTGGCAGACATGGTCCACCCAGACCAGACCTACACCGTCCTGGGCCTCACAATCTTTGATAACCTGTATCTGGTCCGGGACCTCCTGGAATTAGGGTGTAGGGATGGTCTGTCGTTCACCCTCTTGTCCCTGGATCAGGAGAAGGCATTCGACAGGGTGGACCACGGGTATCTCCTGGGCACTCTGCAAGAGTTTGGCTTCGGACCCCAGTTTGTGGGTTTTCTCCAGGTGCTGTATGCTTCCGCGGAGTGTCTGGTCAGGCTCAACTGGACCCTAACCGAGTCGGTCAGCTTCGGGCGAGGAGTACGGCAGGGGTGTCCCCTCTCAGGTCAGCTGTACGCTCTGGCGATCGAGCACTTCCTCTGTCTCCTCTCTCGGAGGCTGATGGGGTTGGTGCTCCGGAAGCTGGTGCTGCGGCTGGTCCTGTCGGCGTACGCCGACAATGTGCTCCTCGTGGTCCAGGACCCGGGCGACATGGCGCGGGTGGAGGCTTGCCAGGACATTTACTCTGCGGCCTCCTCCGCCCAGGTCAACTGGGTCAAAAGCTCTGGCCTGGTGGTCGGGGACGGGTGGCAGGCGAGCTCCCTCCCCCCCGCGCTTCAGGCCATCCGGTGGAGCACGGGTCAGCTGCTCTATCTCGGCATTTACCTTTCTGCCATGCATCCGTCTCCACCGGAGAACTGGCACGGTTTAGAGGGCAGGGTGACGGAGCGGCTCCGGAAATGGACGGGACTACTCCAGTGCCTCTCTCTCCGTGGGAGGGCACTGGTGCTAAATCAACTAGTCCTGTCCATGCTCTGGTACCGGCTCAACACCCTGGTCCCAGCCCTGGGTTTTCTGGCCAATCTCTGGATGGCGATTTTGGAGTTCTTTTGGCCAGGAATGCACTGGGTCCCTGCAGGGGTCCTCCACCTGCCCCTGGAGGAGGGGGGGGGCAGGGCCTGAAGTGCCTGCACACTCAGGTCCACCTCTTCCGCCTCCAGGCCCTGCAGAGGCTCCTGTATGGTGCAGGTAGTCCGGCATGGAGCGTATTGGCGCACGCCTTCCTCTGCCGCTTCCGAGGGCTCCGATATGACCGGCAGCTCTTTTATCTCCATCCGAGAGGTCTTCTGCGAGACCTCTCCGGGCTGCCGATCTTCTACCGAGACCTCCTCCGGACCTGGAAGCTCTTTTCTACGACCAGGTCCATGGCGGCCACCGTGGGGGTTGATCCCCTCGCGGAGCCCCTGCTACACAACCTTCAGCTTCGTGTACAGGTGGCAGAGTCCCCTGCGGTGCACCAGAGGCTGGTCTGGGCAGGAGTCACCAGGGTCGGAGAGCTCCTGGACTACGACCGGGGAGACTGGCTGGATCCCCTGACTCTCGCTCAGCGCATGGGGCTCTCCAGACCTCGTACTCCCTGGCGCGTACTTCAGGAGGTGAAGGCCGCTTTACTGCCCGCTGCTCGGGCCTACCTCGACCGGGTCCTGCGAGAGGGCACGCCCCGCCCACCCTCCACCCCGGGCTCCGTGGACCTTTTTATCGCCCCCCCCCACCCTTTCACTGCGAGCCAGCTGCACGATCTGCAGCCGGTTCTGTTCCAGACCGCACCAAGGAAACATCTGTACACGCTCGTGCTCCACATTCTTCACTACCTCACCCTCGCATCCCGCCCCGATACAAAGTGGCGGGACATCCTGCCACCTCTCGAGGGTGAGGAGCCCCAGTGGGCCAGCTTATACTCTGCCCTGGTCCCGAGGCCCACCGGGGATGTCAGTTGGCGGCTCCTTCACAGGGCCGTGAGCACGGGCATGTACTTAATCATAGAATCATAGAATCTCAGGGTTGGAAGGGACCTCAGGAGGTCATCTAGTCCAACCCCCTGCTCAAAGCAGGACCAAACCCAACTAAATCATCCCAGCCAGGGCTTTGTCAAGCCTGACCTTAAAAACCTCTAAGGAAGGAGATTCCACCACCTCCCTAGGTAACCCATTCCAGTGCTTCACCACCCTACTAGTGAAAAAGTTTTTCCTAATGTCCAACCTAAACCTCCCCCTCTGCAACTTGAGACCATTACTCCTTGTTCTGTCATCTTCTACCACTGAGAACAGTCTAGATCCATCCTCTTGGGAACCCCCTTTCAGGTAGTTGAAAGCAGCTATCAAATCCCCCCTCATTCTTCTCTTCTGCAGACTAAACAATCCCAGTTCCCTCAGCCTCTCCTCATAAGTCATGTGCTCCAGCCCCCTAATCACTTTTGTTGCCCTCCGCTGGACTCTCTCCAATTTATCCACATCCTTCTTGTAGTGTGGGGCCCAAAACTGGACACAGTACTCCAAATGAGGCCTCACCAGTGCTCAATAGAGCGGAATGATCACATCCCTCGATCTGCTGGAAATGCCCCTACTTATACAACCCAAAATGCCATTAGCCTTCTTGGCAACAAGGGCACACTGTTGACTCATATTCAGCTTTTCGTCCACCGTAACCCCTAGGTCCTTTTCTGCAGAACTGCTGCCCAGCCATTCGGTCCCTAGTCTGTAGCAGTGCATGGGATTCTTCTGTCCTAAGTGCAGGACTCTGCACTTGTCCTTGTTGAACCTCATCATATTTCTTTTGGCCCAATCCTCTAATTTGTCTAGGTCCCTCTGTATCCTATCTCTACCCTCCAGCGTATCAACCACTCCTCCCAGTTTAGTGTCATCTGCAAACTTGCTAAGGGTGCAGTCCACACCATCCTCCAGATCGTTAATGAAGATATTGAACAAAACCGGCCCCAGCACTGACCCTTGGGGCACTCCACTTGATACCGGCTGCCAGCTAGACATGGAACCATTGATCACTACCCGTTGAGCCCGACCATCTAGCCAGTTTTCTATCCACCTTACCGTCCATTCATCCAGCCCAGACTTCTTTAACTTGCTGGCAAGAATACTGTGGGAGACTGTATCAAAAGCTTTGCTAAAGTCCAGAAATAGCACATCCACTGCTTTCCCCTCATCCACAGAACCGGTTATCTCATCATAGAAGGCAATTAGGTTAGTCAGGCATGACTTGCCCTTGGTGAATCCATGCTGACTGTTCCTGATCACTTTCCCTTCCTTTAAGTGGTTCAGAATTGATTCCTTGAGGACCTGTTCCATGATTTTTCCAGGGACTGAGGTGAGACTGACTGGCCTGTAGTTCCCTGGATCTTCCTTCTTCCCTTTTTTAAAGATGGGCACTACATTAGCTTTTTTCCAGTCATCCGGGACCTCCCCCGATCGCCATGATTTTTCAAAGATAATGGCCAATGGCTCTGCAATCTCATCAGCCAACTCCTTTAGCACCCTCGGATGCAGCGTATCCGGCCCCATGGACTTGTGCTCGTCCAGCTTTTCTAAATAGTCCCAAACTACTTCTTTCTCCACAGAGAGCTGGTCACCTCCTCCCCATACCATGCTGCAGAGTGCAGCTGTCTGGGAGCTGACCTTGTCTGTGATGACAGAGGCAAAAAAAGCATTGAGTACACTAGCTTTCTCCACATCTTTCGTCACTAGGTTCCCTCCCTCATTCAGCAAGGGGCCCACACTTTCCTTGACTTTCTTCTTGTTGCTAACATACCTGAAGAAACCCTTCTTGTTACTCCTGACATCTCCGTCTAGCTGCAACTCCAAGCGTGATTTGGCCTTCTAATTTCACACCTGCATGCCTGAGCAATACTTTTATACTCCTCCCTGGTTATTTGTCCAATCTTCCACTTCTTGTAAGCTGTTTTTTTGTGTTTAAGACGAGCAAGGATTTCACTGTTAAGCCAAGCTGGTCGCCTGCCATATTTACTTTTCTTCCTACACATTGGGATGGTTTGTTCCTGAAACCTCAATAAGGAAACTTTAAAATACAGCCAGCTTTCCTCGACTCCTTTCCCCATCATGTTATTCTCCCAGGGGACCTTGCCCATCAGTTCCCTGAGGAAGTCGAAGTCTGCTTTTCTGAAGTCCAGGATCTCTGTTCTACTGCTCTCCTTTCTTCCATGTATCAGGATCCTGAACTCAACCATCTCATGGTCACTACCTCCCAGGTTCCCATCCACTATTGCTTCCTCTACTATTTCTTCCCTGTTTGTGAGCAGCAGGTCAAGAAGAGCTTTTCCCCTAGTTGGTTCCTCCAGCACTTGCACCAGGAAATTGTCCCCTACACTTTCCAGAAACTTCCTGGATTGTCTGTGCACCGCTATATTGCTCTCCCAGCAGATATCAGGGTGATTCAAGTCACCCATGAGAAGCAGGGCCTGTGATCTAGCAACTTCTGTTAGTTGCTGGAAGAAAGCCTTGTCCACCTTATCCCTCTGGTCTGGTGGTCTGTAGCAGACTCCCACCACAACATCACCCTTGTTGTTCATACTTCTAAATTTAATCCAGAGACTCTCAGGTTTTTCTGCAGTTTCATACTGGAGCTCTGAGCAGTCATACTGCTCTCTTACATACAACGCAACTCCCCCACCTTTTCTGCCCTGCCTGTCCTTCCTGAACAGTTTATATCCATCCATGACAGTACTCCAATCATGTGAGTTATCCCACCAAGTCTCTGTTATTCCAATTACATCATAATTCCTTGACTGTGCCAGGACTTCTAGTTCTCCCTGCTTGTTCCCCAGGCTTCTTGCATTTGTGTATAGGCATGTAAGATAACTCACTGATCGTCCTGGTGTCCCAGTATGGGGCTGGAGCCCTCCCCTCTTGCACTCACCTACTTGTGCTTTCTCCCGATATCCCACTTCCCCACTTACCTCGGGGCTTTGGTCTCCTTCCCCCGGTGAACCTAGTTTAAAGCCCTCCTCACTAGGTTAGCCAGCCTGCTTGCAAAGATGCTCTTCCCTCTCTTCGTGAGGTGGACCCCATCTCTGCCTAGCAATCCTTCTTCTTGGAAGACCATCCCATTGTCAAAGAATCCAAACCCTTCTCTCCAACATCATCTGCGTAGCCATTCGTTGATTTCCACGATTCGACGGTCTCTACCCTGGCCTTTTCCTGCCACAGGGAGGATAGACGAGAACACAACTTGCGCCTCAAATTCCTTTATCCTTCTTCCCAGAGCCACGTAGTCTGCAGTGATACGCTCGAGGTCATTCTTGGCAGTATCATTGGTGCCCACGTGGAGAAACAGGAATGGGTAGTGATCCGAGGGCTTGATGAGTCTTGGCAGTCTCTCTGTCACATCATGAATCCTAGCCCCTGGCAAGCAGCACACCTCTCGGTTTTCTGGGTCAGGGCGGCAGATAGATGACTCAGTCCCCCTGAGGAGAGAGTCCCCGACCACCACCATCCTCCTCCTCTTGGGAGTGGTGGTCGTGGAACCCCCATCCCTAGGACGGCGCATCTCATGCCTTCCAATCAGTGGAGTCTCCTTCTGCTCTGTTCCCTCAGATGCATCATCCACTCCACCCTCTGCACTAGTACCTGCAGAGAGAACATGAAAACGGTTGCTCACCTGCATCTGTGTTACTGGTACAACAACGTTTCTGGTACTCTTTCCTCTTCTGGAAGTCACATGCCGCCAATTATCCTCGCTGGCCTTTTGTCCCCGCTGCGTAGCCTGCTCTGAATCTTCAGAACATTGTGCCCACTGAAGCCGATCCTGACGTCTATCCAGGAAATCCTCATTTTCTTTTATGGAACACAGGGTTGATATTCGTTTCTCCAGACCTTGAATCGTCTCTTCCAATATGGAGATCAGCTTGCACTTTGTACAGACAAAGTCGCTTCTATCCTGTGGAAGGAAGACGAACATGGCGCATCCTGTGCAGGTCACAACAGCGGATCGGAACTTGGCGCGGTTTACCCGTCCCCAACACCTGTCCCTTTTGCGGCATGAAGGAGACCCTGGCGCACGTTTATTTAGAGTGCGCCAGGTTGCAGCCTCTGTTCTGGCTCCTCTTGGATCTCTTATTGTGTTTTTGGTTGCACTTTTCCCCTCACCTGTTTATCTATGCACTCCCCATCCGTGGCCCCACAAAGTTGTGGGATCTCCTTATCAACCTCCTCTTGGCCCTGGGCCAAACTAGCCATCTATAAAACCAGGGAGAGGAGGTTGGCCGATGGGATTTCCTGCGACTGTGGGGTCTATTTCCGCTCCTCCGTTCGTTCACGCATCCGGGCAGAGTTCCTCTGGGCGGCATCCACTGGCTCTCTTGACGCCTTCGAGGAGCAGTGAGCATTGTCTGGGGTTCTCTGCTCAGTGTCCTCATCAGGTTCCCTTTGTTTAGCCCTATGACCTCACTCCCGATCCTGGTTTTTTTCATTGGTTGTCCCACATAATTAGTTGGTATCCCAGACCTGTGGATCCTCCCCTTAGGCTGGGAAGAGGTCCTTTAGCAGTGGGCGGGCAAAGCTTCCTGGATACCAATAGGACTACTCTGCTGTTCCCCACTGGCCTGGGTCTATCACAGTGATTATAAGTGATAGCAAACCGATCAAAGCAGATTACCTAGCAAATAAACAAAACCGCAAACTGAGTTTAACAAGCTATGTAGGTAGGATATGAATTAGCAAAGTCTCACCCTGAGTGGTAAACAGGCTGGCAGATTCTTAAGGCACAAGTTGCCTTTGCTTTGCAGCTTGGGTTTCCCAGGATTTCATACACAGGCTAGAAATCCCTTTAGCCTGGGACCATCACTTTCCTCAGTTCAGTCTTTGTTCCTCAGGTGTTTCCAGGCGTGTTGTTGTAGGGAGAGTGAGGTACCATCATTATGTCATTTCCCCCTTTTATATCTTCTTCCCACTTGCTGAAAAGCTCTTTTGATGTGACCTGGGTCAAACAGTTCCCATTGTGTAGTGCTATTTCTGAGATTTTTTTATTGTACACAGTCCCTGGGGTAATCCTTGTGCTTATGTGCATTTCCTCAATGAGCCATTAACATTGTTTGGCCTTTTTACTGTTGTACCTGAAAGGCTGCTTGTGGGTGTTTTCAACCTCACAACATGTTTCAGTAACATATACATAGCCAAACTTCATAACTTCACATATGGTGATAACACATACAATCCGATGAGATATTACTGTCTAGCAGATCAATACTTTTATAATGATACATCACAAGGCATACTTTGTACAAAACATATCCTAATTACATGACAATGGTGAATAAGGGGGTGCCTTGGCCTGCCCAGTGGCTATAGCTCAATGGGATGGCAGCCCTACCTAATGGCTATAGTGCAATTGGTGGCTGCAATCCCGCCCACTAGTCATGGTGCAGACAGAGTAGGGGAACCCAGGCCCACCCTACCTCACCAAATTCTGACCCAGGTCTCAGTGAGACTGATTCGGCTGCTCACCTGTCTCTGGATGGTGTCAGCCTCCAGTCAGCTTCCCTGGGCCACTTCCTCCTCCAGGCCATAGCCCATCCAGCCATGTCTCTGGTGAATGTCACCATCTGGATTTCCAGCCCTTATTCCAGATACTGGCTGCTCACTGAGGGCTCAGCTCTAGAGCTCCAGGGGTATGTCCTCCTCCCTGGCTTGCCAGCCACAGACTGAGCTGCCTGGCTGGCTTTTAAACCCCATCTCCAGCCTAAGCATGCTCACCAAGGGCAGGGGCGGCTCTAGAAATCACGCTGCCCCAAGCAGCGCGGTGCGCTGCGCCGCCCTTCCCCGGTCCTGCGGCGGGTCCCTTCTTCCCGCGGCTCCGGTTGAGCTCCTGCAGGTCGACCGGAGCCCGGGACGAGTGGACCTGCCACAGGCATGACTGCGGCGGGTGCCGTGGTCCCGCGGCTCCGGTTGACCTGCCGCAGTCATGCCTGCGGGAGGTCCAGCCGAGCCGCGGGACGAGCGCCCCCTCCGCAGTCATGCCTGCGGCAGGTCCACTCGTCCCGGGCTCCGGTCGACCTGCCGCAGCCATGACGGTGGCAGGTCCGCCGGCCCAGACTCCCGCCCTCCCCGGCGGCAGGGGACGCCCCCTACATTTTGCCGCCCTAGGCACCAGCTTGTTTTGCTGGTGCCTAGAGCCGCCCCTGACCAAGGGCATAGGGTCATGGCTTCCTTAACCCATAATTATTCCTTAACCCCCCTCTTGGCACATGAGGGGTTTATACATCCCATCACAAGAGGTTTGAGTATATCTGAACTTGAAGTTTCGGCACGGTACAAGATACCACCAGGTGCAGCTAGCCAACTGCAATTCTACATTAACAAAGTGAAAGGTCATGCATTTAGGGACTATTAACAAGAACTTCTGCTATAAATGATGAGTTCATCAGCTGAAAACTACGTAGGAGGAGAGAGACCTAAGTATATTAGTCAATCACAGAATGTCTATGGGCAACCGACATGATGCAGCTGTGAAAAAGACAGATCTAATCCTAAAATGTATCAGGCGAGATATTTGCCAGTAGCAACAGGGAAGTATTAATGTCATTGTACAAGGCACTGGTAAGTCTTCATCTGCAATACTGTGTACAGTTTCAGTCACCTAAGAAAGATGAATTCAAACTGGAACAGGTCCAGAGAAGAAGTACTATTCCTATGTCTTATGTTCCTACATTTCTTGCTCCTGTTGGTTGCCTATAGGGGCCAAGAAGGAATATTTTTCCTTCAAATGTGCAGATTCCTTCCTCTGAAGCATCAGAAATGGTCAAGGCTTGATATGGGATACTGGACAGGGTGGGCCAGTGCTCTGAAGTGGTACTGAGAATTCTTTCTCAGATGCTTGGCTGGTGGGTCTTGCACAGGGTCAAACTGATTGCCTTTCTTGAGGCTGGGAATTAATTTTCCCCAGATCAAATTGGCAGGGATCTTGAGGGAGAGGTGATCTGGCTTTCTTCTGCAGCATAGACATGGGTCATTTATTAAGATAATCTGGGCATGTCTCACCAAATCAGTTCCCTGCCATGTCTGAGGCCTCAGGCATTAGTGCACCTTTGTTTCTTGTATGTTCTGCTTGTGGCAAACAATAGTTTAGTCTCATCAGACATGTAATACTTTTGTCTAATCCAGATTATTTAGATCAATAATGGGGTAATGGGTGGAGTTTAGTGACTCATGATGTGTAGGAGGTCCAACTAAATTATCTTGTGGACCCTTCTAGCCTTAAACTCAATAACTCTGTGATTCTAAAAGAAGAAATATTGACCATCTTCCTCAGTCCCCGAATACTGTCTAACCTGTTAATTGACTAAAGCAGGATTTCTGTGGAATAAAAAAAGTATACAATTATGTAACTAAAGATGTGCACAGGCAACCTTAATTCTAGCATTTCTTAACTGTCAAGTACTTAACTTTTCAATCCTACTATTGTTTGAATGTAGAATTTTGTATAATATTGTATACATCTTATTAATATTTTAATGATATATGGTAAGAAATACATGAGATAATGCTGTAATAGGCCATATCTTAGATACCACACCCAGTCCTTATTCTGACAAAAGCCAGATTGCCTGCAAAGGGAGTTTGCCTCAGTAAGGACAAAGGGACTGCAACTTTTCTCCTTGTGAAACTATAATAGCAAAAGAAATAGTTGAATTCAAGAGAGGGACTTCCTACCTCACAGGATACAATGTTATTAATTTAAATAGATTTGTTAGGAAAATCATAAAAAATGAAATAGTATACAGTCTGTTTAGATTGTGTAAATATAGACAATGAGTTAATGTTTATATTCAAGTATATACAGTATTTATTAAATTGTCCCCTTTTACTTGTCTCTTTAATCTTATAGTCTTAATCTTCTGTATAAACAGAGGAATATAGAGTAGGAATAGGGAGGAGGTCTCACCTCTATGTATGGCACTGATGAGACCATTACTGGAATTTGAAAAACCAGTAAGGGTTCAAAGAAAACATCAGAAAAATCTGTTTTACAGTGAGATACTTCAAAAGCTCAATCTGTGTAGTGTAACAGACCCAAACCAGTGGGGTCCAGGAGTCTGGGAGAGGGCAAATATACTGGTCACTGGATAAGTAGTTTTCTGTTCCCTGAGTGACCAGAGCAGGGGCTGCACTACAGTAATCAGGAACCTGCTAGAATCAATTAAGGCAGACAGGCTGTTTAGAACACCTGCAGCCAATCAAGGCAGGCTAATCGGGGCACCTGGGTTTAAAAAGGAGCTCACTCCAGTCAGGCAGGGGGGGGCGGGGAGCTAGAGGAGAGGAAGTGCATGTGAAGAGCTGGGAGCAAGAAGCTGAGAATGAGAGGGTGTGCTGCTGGAGAACTAAGGAGTACAAGTGTTATCAGACACCAGGAGGAAGGTCCTGTGGTGAGCATAAAGAAGGTGTTTGGAGGAGGCCATGGGGAAGTAGCCCAGGGAGTTGTAGCCGTCATGCAGCTGTTACAGGAGGCACTATAGACAGCTGCAATCCACAGGGCCCTGGGCAGGAACCCAGAGTAGAGGGCAGGCCCGGGTTCCCCCCAAACCTCCCAACTCCTGATCAGACACAGGAGACATTGACCCAGACAGTGGGGAAGATCACTGAGGTGAGCAAATCTGCCAATAAGCGCAGGACCCACCAAGGTAGAAGAGGAACTTTGTCACAATAGTTATTCTGAGAGAAAGTTAAGAGGTGATTTGATTACAGTCTGTAAGTACCTGCCTGGGGAAAAGATTTCTTCAATCTAGCAGACAGAGGCATAATGTGACCCAATGGCTGGAAGTTGAAGCTAGACAAATTCAGACTACAAGTAAGGCACAAAGCTTTAACTGGAACCATTTACGCAGGGATGTGATGGATTCTCCATCTCTTGAAATTTTTCACTCATGGCTTGATGTCTCTTTCTAAAAGATCAGCCCCTGCTCAGCCAGAAGTAATTGGCTTGAAGCAGGAATCATTGCCCTGCATTATGCAAAAGGTCATACTAGGTGATCAGAATGGTCTCTTCAAACATCATCTATGAATCTAGATTATTTTTTTCTATGTCTGCATATAGAAATCTTTTCAGGCTTCTAATCATGTTTCTTAATCTTCTGTGGACATTTTCTATTTCTGCAGCATCCTTTTTGAGCTGGGGTATACATTAAAACAAACTCCCAAACCCTGCAGTAAGGCCCTGTGTTCACCACACTCCTCACTCCTCCCTTTTCCTGCAAGTGTATGGAAAAGTCTGAGCAGAAATGGGGTAACTTAGGGGCAGGAGAGGCTAGAGCCCCAGTAATAGAAATCCTGAGAGGATAGATCCAGGTTTCCACCCACCCACCCCCATGTTTTCTTCCCCAACAATACCTCACAGCTATGTTTCCATCCCCATCTGCATGTGCTGGGAGTGTGGGGTGGAGTTAAGAGCAGGACATGGAGGAGGGGCTGGAGAAGCCACTGCAGTACATGAAATCAGTTTGGCCACCAGGGAACATGTCAGACTCCCTGGCCCAGTCTGGTCCCACCTTCCAGTCACTGTAGGTCTTGATGGAGACATCCAGCCCAGGGGAAGGGCAGAAGCACATTTGCCAACTGCCAAGGTGGGGAGGGGGACAAGACAGGGCACCGGTGCCTGAGTGGAGGACAGCAGTGCTTTGGAACACAGGGTGCCAAGCCACCGAGGAATTTCTGTAAGAACTACCAGGAAGCCCCTTTCCAACCTAGAGATGGCTTCCCCTCTCTCTTCCCCTGAGCCTTAATAGCTCCCTTCACTCCCCCACTTATGCCTCCACCCTGAATTCACAGGGAAGCTTCTGCCCCCGTGTGTGGGAACAGCCCAACTGAGTCAAATGGAGATTTGGACGATACATACAGCATTTTACCTTTCACATACAATATGGAAGACAGCAAATCTAGATCAAAGGTGGAATGCACCCCAAAGTGCCACTCCCACACACACACTTGAATCATAGAATCATAGAAATGTTGAGCTGGAAAGGACATTGAGAGGTCACCAAGTCCAGCCCCCTGCACTGAGGTGTTTGGCCAACCTGTTCTTAAAAACTTCCAGTAACAGGGATTCCACAGCCTCCCTTGGAAGCCTATTCCAAAACTTAACTATCCTTTTTGTTAGAAAGTTTTTCTAATATGTAATAAATCTCCCATGTTCCAGATTAAGCCGATTACTTCTTGTTCTACCTTCAGTGGACATGGAGAACTGATCACGGTCATCTTTATGACAGCCCTTAATATCAGAAGATTTATCAGATCCTCTCCTTTGTCTCCTTTTCTCGAGATGACATCCCCAGTTTTTTTAACATTTCCTCACAGGTCAGGTTTTCTAAATCTTCTATCATTTTTGTTGATCTTCTGTGGCCTCTTGCCAATTTGTCCACATCTATCCTAAAGTCTGGTGCCCAGAATTGGACACAGTTCTGAAGACTTCACCAATGCTGAGTAGAGCAAGACCAGTACCTCACATGTTTTATATACAACACTCCTGTTAACACACCCCAGACTGATATTAGTCTTTTTTGCAACTGCATCACATTGTTGGTTCATATTGAATTGGTGATCCACTCTAACCCCCAGATCCTTTTCAGCAGCAGTTAGTCCCCATTTTGCAGTTGTGCATTTGACTTTTCCTCCCTACCTGCTAAGGGAGGGATAGCTCCAGGGCCGGTGCTTCCATTAGGTGACCCTAGGTGGTCGCCTAGGGCGCCAGGATTCGGGGGGCGGCATTTTGTGCGCTCCCCACGGGAGCTTCCGGTTCCGCTCCCGTCGCACTGCCATAGAAGGACCTTCTGCCGACGTGCCGTGGAAAACAGCGGCAGGCAATTGAGCAGCTCAATGACTGCCGCTGTTGCCTGTGGCATTTCAGCGGAGGGTCCTTCTTCGGCGGCGTGATAGGAGTGGAACCGGAAGCTCCCGCGCACCCCGTGGGGAGTGCACAAAAAGCCGCCCTCCGAATTCTGCCTAGGGTGCCAGAAACTCTGGCGCCGCTCCTGGATAGCTCAGTGGTTTGAGCATTGGCCTGCTAAACCCAGGGTTGTGAGTTCAGTCCTTGAGGGGGCCACTGAGGGATCTGGGGCAAAATCAGTACTTGGTCCTGCTAGTGAAGGCAGAGGGCTAGATTCAATGACCCTTTGGGGTCCATTCCAGTTCTAGGAGGTAGGTATATCTCCATTTTATTTATTTAAGGCTCCTCAACATGCCATTGTTGTGTGCGGTTATCAAAAGCTGAAAACAAGCAGTCTCTGTTCATTTATTTTCTTTCCTCAGTTTCAACCTGTGCAAGGCTCCCAGTGATGCTGTGTCAAGTGACCTTTGTTTGGGAATGGCTCTGCATCTGTAATGTATAATCCTGGGCTGCCATTTCCAGGGGGCTAGCTGGATTCCAAGAGCTGACATCGTGTCAGGAGACTTCCCTCACTCCTGGCTGGAAATTATGCTGAGTCTTTAGAAGCATCAGCTTGCAGAGGAAAGAATGAACCAAGTCACTGCTGAAAGGGTTTGCACTGCAGAGAGTGTAACATGCTCCCTTGTGCCTCCATAATGGAATTCTGGTGCAATATTTGGGATTCATGAAGGCAGACACCTGTCTCTTTTTAGCAGGACTCAGAGCAAGTCCTCTTCAGTTCAGCTTCAGATATCAAAGAGATTTTGCAATCTTATGTGAGCTTGGATTTGAATTGTAAAATCTGGCAATTTCTTCTAAACTATAAATATTTTACTCAAAACAGATATTTTATTACATTACATATTATGCTTAGGAAATGTGACAGAATCACAATCGTATAGTATGAATAATGCTATTTTATAAGAGAATTATATTATGAACCACCTGCTTTCTGGGTTTCATGATATTGTCTAATTGCTTGAAAATGGGACTTTTAAAATAATTACCATTAACGTACATATGCCCAAAATGAATAAAGATTTCTGAGATTTTCATATATAATTTTTGCTAGCCAAAAGGCAAAGGGTGTAACAATATGAGAACAACATGAAATCCCTCTCCTGCCAGGATAATGTGAATGTTTTTAGACTATGGAGAATAAACCTGTTATATTTAATGTATTTTCTAATGTAAATATTAAAAGAAAAAAGCCCGTGGGAGACAGAGCTACAAAAGCAATGATGCAGCAAACATCAATATGGGTTGTTCTTGTTTTTGTGTTATTAGACCAGTCTCTAGATCATTCAGTATTTTATATATATTAATCACGACCTCTCTTCTTCATCTCCTTTTAAGGTAACAATACCAATCTTTTCAATCTCTTCATATGAGAGTTTTTCCAGGCCTTTTACAATTCTCATCATTCTTGTCTAAACCCCCTCCAATTCTGCAATATGCTGTTTAAGACTGTATGACCAGTTCTGCACACAGTATTTCAGGTGAAGCTGCAGCATTCATTTAGATAAGGGTATTAGCGTATTCTCCATATTACTCTCTATCCCATTCCTTATGTAGCCTAACATCTTGTTTGATTTTTTTGACTGCAGCTGTACATTGAGCAGAGGTTTTCATAGAACTGTCTGCAGTGATGCCCAGGTCACTTTTTGGCTATAGGTAAATTAGAACCCTGAAAGGTGCATGAGTATTTTACGTATCTCCTCCAATGCTCATTACTTTGCATTTGTTGACACTGGCAGTGAACAGCTAACAGAGTTTCCTCTTTGAGTGATTGCACATGTGCATTCCACTGTGGTTGTGTGCACGCCCCACGTACAGTCGCTGGAAATTTTTCCCTAAATGGTACCCATCAGGGTGGCTGCAGTGTCCTCTGCTGCAGAGTCGTAACAAGGAATTTTTGCATCCGAGGCAAGGGCCTGCTCCAGGCTCTTCAGCGGCGGGTCCCTGAGTCCCTGTCGGAGGGAAGGACCTGCCGCCGAATTGCTGCTGCTGCTTCATTCATTCTTTGGCGGCAATTTGGCGGCGGGTCCCTGAGTCCCTCTCGGAGAGAAAGACCCGCTGCTGAATTGCCGTCGAAGAATGAATGAAGCCACAGTGGCAATTTGGCGGCAGGTCCTTCCCTCCAAGAGGGACTCGGACCCACCGCCGAATTGCCGCCGAAGAAGCAGTGGCAGTAGAGCTGCCGCCGAAGCGCCGCTGATCGCGGTACAGCTGCGGCCCTCTGCTTTGCGTGCCCGAGGCAAGTGCCTCACTCGCCTCGCCCTTGTTATGGCACTGCCCTGCTGCCTAGCACTGCTATCACCAGTATAAAGCACCCAGCTGAACCCCCGCCCTCTCAGTACTTTCTTATCACCTGTGACAATCACTGGAGTTTTTCCAGGTGTTTGCAAGTTTTTTCAGTCAACATTTTGCTGAATAATGTAAATAGTTTTAGTGAAGTTATTAGTTTACAGTATTTATCACTTTTTTTGTCCGATCCCTGGTGCACAGTGATGCCTCGGTCTCCAGGCTTGAAGCCTTGCATCTCTTGCAATAAGGCTGTGCCCCTGAGCAACCTGAACTCAAGTTGCTTGAGGTGCCTGGGAGAAGCTCATAGTAGGGACCTTTAAGTCTTACATGAAGGATCAGGAGGCCTGGCTAAAATTCCTGCTCATGGAGGATGCCTTGAGACCTCCATCTGAGCCAGGCTGGTCAGACTCATCACCAAGTGCCTTGGTGTGGATAAGGAGTACTCCTCCTACAGTACCACAGACTGATCACCATCTCCTGTGCCTAGAAAAAGGCATAAGAAGCAGGCTGCTGAAAGGGGGCAATCCACAGCACCAAAGGCTGCCAGGCCTGGGGATCAGAGTAGGGTGCAGTCTAAACCAAAGCACTCCTCTGCCACAGGAGCGCAGAAGCCAGCACCGTTGACTCTGGCTAAACAGGTACCACTGAATCCAGAGCCAGAAGAGTCTTTCATATCAGTGGCACCATGCTGTACCAATATTATCTTGATACCAACCACACCAGAGGCATTTGAGGATGCCAGGATCTTCTCTTGTTGTCGGTACCAGTATCACTGACAGTACAAGAGCTCATGTTATCAGTACCAGTGAACAGAGGTGTATCAGCTGAATTTCTACGATGCTCAGTACCGTGTCAACACCAAGTACCCAGGATGGTATTCCCTTCAGTACTGCCAAAGGGGAAACTCGCAGTGCTTGCCTTGGTGCTCACCTCTCCACCACAGCACAGTTCACTGGTGCCATTGGGAACGGGGGCCCAATGTTACTGAGGACCTGCACCTTTTGTGGCCTTTTGGAACCCATGGGGGTTTCCTCCAGTTTTCATGGTGTATTCCAGGTGTTTCTATTCAGGGGCATTGGAAGGACATACAGCACTGCCTCCCGGGCACCAGCCAGTCCTGACTCCAGTCCCAGGCTCAGTACCGGACTCCAAGCTGGCTCAACAGGATCCTGCTGATGCAGAAAGGGAAGAAGAGCATCTGCAGCCTGTGTGGGCTTCCTCTTTTCTCCTCCCCAGACAAGGCAGTTTCAGAAGGGGGCATGTCGCCTCCACAAGATGACTACAAGGCTCACCAAGAGTTGTCAAAGAGGTTGGCTTTGAATCTGGGCACACAGTTCCTCTACACACTTCCCCTGCCCTTCTCCTGTCCCTTGTAGTGTTGCTGCCAATGAGATAGAAAGGCAGTGACATCAGAGCATAACCCTGAAATCAAAGGACTCAAAGAAGTTAGAGGATGTTGTACCAGTTCCCATGATGCCAGACCCTTTTTCTCCTGTATTTGCAAACTGCCTTTCTCACTTCCTCAGTGCTTGGTCCCATATCACCACAGACCATTGGGTGTTGAGCACAGTAGATGTGGGATACATCCTCCAGTTTATTTCTACCCCTCTTTCCCACCCTCCCTCCCCATCCCTCTTAGGGGCCCCTCCCACAAGAAACTTCTGCACCAGGAGGTTCAATCCCTCCTTCGGGTGGCAGCCGTAGAAGAGGTGCCATAGAGGTTAAGGGGAAAGAATTTCTATCCCACTATTTCCTAATTCCGAAGGAGACAGCAGATCTCAGGCCTATTCTAGCCCTGAACCAACTCAACCACTATCTGAAAAAGATACAATTCCACATGGTCACCTTGGCATCTATTATTCCCTTTCTGGATTCAGGAGACTGGCACGCCACCCTCCATTTAAGAGATGCCTACTTCCATGTGTTGATATACCAAGGGCATAGAAATGTCCTTGGATTTGTAGTGAACCATTTATAGTACCAATTCACGATGCTTCTGATCAACCTGTCTGCAGCTCCTTGGGTGTTCACAAAATGTAATGCCATAGTGGCAGCATTCCTGGGGAGATTGAGGGGGGAAGGTCTACCCTTATCTGGACAACTGGCTAGTCAAGGGCCAGGCCAGGGCTCCAGGGGTGTCCAGCGTTCCAGTTATCCAGTCGACGTTCACGGGTCTAGGCTTCTAATCAATGCAGACAAATCTACCACTTGTCTGGTACAGTGGATAGAGTTTACTGGAGTGGTGCTGTACCCAAGCCAGAGCATTCCTCCTGGAGGTGTGATTCCAATCAATCCATTCCCAGGTGACACACTTCAAATATCACCCAATCACAACAGCCTGGAACTGTATGAGGCTCCTAGGCCACATGGCCTTGTGCATTTATGTGATAAAACCATGAGACTGCACCTCAGATCCCTCCAGACATGGCTGGTCTTAGTGTACTCACCAAGCCATTTTCATTCAGACACTGTACTCAAAGTTAGAGTCCTACCAAATTCACGATCCATTTTGGTCAATTTCACGGTCACAGGATTTAAAAAATAATAAATGTCATGATTTCAGCTATTTAAATCTGAAATTTCACAGTCTTGTAATTATAGGGGTCCTGACCCAAAAAGGAGTTGTGGAGGGGTCGCAAGATTATTGTAGGGAGAGTTGCGGTTTTGCTACCCTTACTTCTGCGCTGCTGCTGGCTGCGGCACTGCCTTAGAGATGGGCAGCTGGAGAGTGGCAGCTGCTGGCTGGGAGCCCTACTCTGAAGGTGGAGCCGCCGCCGCAGCAGCACAAAAGTAAGGGTGTTAATACTGTGATCCTCTAAAATAACCTTAAGTATCAGAGGGGTAGCCGTGTTAGTCTGGATCTGTAAAAAGCGACAAAGAGTCCTGTGGCACCTCATAGACTAACAATATAACTAACTGCATCTGAGGAAGTGGGTATTCACCCATGAAAGCTTATGCTCCAATATGTCTGTTAAAATAACCTTGTGACCCTCCTGCAACTCCCTTTTGGGTCAGGACGCCCAGTTTGAGAAACGTTGGTCTCCCCTGTGAAATCTGTATAGTATAGGGTAAAAGGACAAAAGACCAGATTTCATGGGGAGAGACCAGATTTCACAGTCCATGATGCATTTTTCATGGCCACGAATTTGGTAGGGCTCTTCTCATAGTCCATCACAGGTCCTCACCTCACTGGATTGATGGTTGGATCCTCTCAATGTTTCTGCAGGTGTTCCCTTCATCTGCCCTCAACCATCAATGACTCTGGTCTCAAATACATCAGCACTAGGATGGGGAGCCCACATAGAGCCCCTAAGAACTCAGGGCCTTGGGGAGCCCACATAGAGCCCCTAAGAACTCAGGGCCTTTGGTCTCAGGCAGAGCTCTCCCTTCATATCAACATCAGAGAGTTCAGGGTGGTTTGTCTTGCCTGTCAGATGTTCCTGCCTCACATCAAGGGCAAAAGTTTGTTTGTTCTTATGAACAACACTGCAGCCATATTTTACCTAAACAGGCAGGGAGGAACTTGCTCTTCCCTCCTTTCTCAGGAAGCAATCGACTTATGGAAATTTTGTATAGCCCATTCAATCAACCTTGAGGCCTCTTACCTTCCAGGGATGCAGAATGAGCTGGCAGATCATCTGAGCAGATCTTCCTCCCGTCTCTTCGCCCGGATGTAGCCAGAGACATTTTTCTGAACCGTGGGACTCCCCAAACAGATCTGTTTGTGAAAAAATACAACAAAGTGTCACCAATTCTGCTCCCTTCAGGTTCATTGTCCAAGTTCCATCATAGCTGCCTTCCTGCTACTCTGGACAGGACAGCTTTGTTATGCTTTTCTTCCAATCCCACTCCTTCACAGAGTGTTACTGAAAACTAAGCAGAACCACGCCTGTGCTATATTAATAGTCCCAGCATGGCTCCACCAACACTGGTTCTCTGCCCTGCTAGACTCCAATCTTGCTCCTGTTACACCCAGATGTGATCCCAGGACTCCCAGGATCATGGTTGGCTGCTCCACCTGAACCTAAGCTCCCTTCACTTATTGGCCTGGAAGCTCCATGGTTAAATCCCAGAGAACAGGTTTGTTCAGAGCAAGTTCACCACATCTTACTAAGTACTAGAAAGCCCTCCATCAGGGCCACCTACCTGTCAAAATGGAAGCGATTTTCAGTCTAGGCTTCACTCACTGGATGTTAGATGGGCTCTAATATTCTATATAGCAGGGGTAGGCAACCTATGGCACACGTGCCGAAGACAGCACACGAGCTGATTGTCAATGGCACTCACACTGCCCAGGTCCTGGCCTCCAGTCCAGGAGGGCTCTGCATTTTAATTTAATTTTAAATGAAGCTTCTTAAACATTTTTAAAACCTTATTTACTTTATATACAACAATAGTTTAGTTATATATTATAGACTTATAGAAAGAGACCTTCTAAAAACGTTAAAATGTGTGACTGGCACACAAAACCTTAAATTAGAGGGAATAAATGAAGACTCGGCACACCACTTCTGAAAGGTTGCCGACCTCTGCTATACAGAAAAGATTAAACCATTTTGGCAGTCCACCCAACTGTATGTGGCTGTAGTGGACAGAATGAGAGGTCTTTCAATTTGCACTTCTTACATTCAGGCAGGTGTTTCACCATCAAGTAACCTGATTGCTCATTCCACAAGATTGCAAGCAAGCAGTGTTCTGGTGCAGTTCCCTATTCACAGCATTTGCAAAACAGCAAACTGGTCATTGGTGTACCCATTCTCCTCCCATTATGCCATCACCAGCTACTGTAGGAACAAAGCTAAATTCAGTCAGGCTATGTTATGATCTGGGTGTACATGAACTCTGATACTTCCGCCTAAATCAATGCTTAGGAATCACCAGAAGTAGAATGCATATGGGCCATCACTTGAAGGAGAAAAAATGGTTACTGACCTTTTGTAACTGTTGTTCTTCAAGATGTGTTAAACATGTACATTCCACGACCCGCCCTCCTAGCCCTCTGCATCGGAGTTTCCAGAAAGAAAGAACTGAGGGGTGCAGGATCGGCTGGCATTGTGCAGGGGTGCACTTATACCAGCACTGGCATTGTGCAGCAGAAGAGGGCACTCAAGCCGCCCCAATGGGTATCACTGAGGGGGAAATTTCCGGGGTGTTCACACACCAAGAGTGGAATGTACATGTGCAACACATATTGAAGAACAACAGTTACAAAGATCAATAACCATTTTTTCTGTGGGAATTTGTAAGGGAGAGTTTGGATGGGGAGGGTTTTTCCATCCTTCTCTTTCTTTTTTTCTAGGAATAGAATCAAGGAAGAAGGTGGACAGATGCAGAAGCTGTGGGATGCATATAATTCTTGAGGAGGTATCTGATGGAAGATACTTATGCGTGAAATGTTGCCTGATAGAGCTCATGGCAAAAAAAGATTCACGCATTAGAGATGCAGCTGGAGACAATGATGGAATTCAGGTGGGGGTCTGAAGGTGTAACGCAGGAGAGGAGAGGAGGTGGTACAGACAACTCAAGATTTGCTAAATGAAAGGACTTCGAGGGAGGCCTGCCAGAGGAGGAAAGTGATCCATGGAAGAATATGACCATGAGGACAAGGCAGAGGAGACCAGCTAGTGGTGATGAAATTGAGTTGAGTAACAGGTTTGCTGCACCGGGGATTGCGGAGGTGGAACGGGCAGAAGATGGGGCAGTGAGAAAGAAAAGGAGGGAAGCCAGTACCTGCAGAAGAGATGATGGAGATAGACAGGGACCAGAGCCTAATGAAAAATAAAGATGATGCACAGTGGACCGCTAGAGACAACATGAAACAGATTCATACCAACACCAGGAAGAGACAGGTCTGTGTGATTGGGGCTCCATAGAAGAATCAATAGGCCTGTCACCTGACCAAATCCAGAGAACAGAAGAGTGTGCCATCTGCCAGGAACAAGGATGTGAGATGTGGATGTGAGGCTGAAGGGGATCCTGATGGGAGCTGGTAAAAATCCATTGATTGTGCTGCATGTTGGGACAAATGACGTAGCTAGAGTCCCATTGGAATGAATCAAAGGTGACTACACATCGCTGGGTAATACACTTAAGGAAGTGGAAGGCCAGGTAATTTTCAGTGGAATACTTCTGGTCCCTAGAGAAGGAAGGTGAAGACACGACAAGTTAATGAAAATCAAAAGATGGCTGAAAGATTGATGCTATGAGGAAGGTTTTCAGATGATTGACCATTGGGAAACATTTATGAAAGGATGACTTTTATGAACTGATGGACTGCACTTTAGTACCTGGGGTTTTAACCTTCTTGGATCAAGACTGGCACAATTGATAAGAAAGACTTTAATGTAGGAGATGAGGAGAAAAGTTTGGGAGAAACTCATGAAATCTTCATGCCTGGCTTCAAAACACAAGAACAGGAAAGTCAGCTAAAGGAAGATCTAGTAAGGGATAATGGAACGCCACAAGCTAGAAAACTGGGTGAGGTCCAAATGAAACAACTGAAATGCTTGTACACGAATGCAAGGAGTCTGGGCAATAAAATGGTGCAAGAGGTCAGACCAGATAGTATAGGGGTTACAGAAACATGGTGGATTAGCACTCATGACTGGAATACAGATATTGAAGGGTAGATGCTGTTTAAGAGAGAGAGGAATAATGGTAAAGGTGATGGGGGAGTGTGGACATCAACAAAACAGTAAATTGTAAAGAAACATGAAGTGACAGTGTGGACAATACAGAATCTGTTTGGGTCAAAATTAGGGCTGTCAAGTGAATAAAAAAAATCATGATTAATTGTGTGATTAAAAAAATTAATCACAACTAACCACACTGTTAAACAATAATAGAATACCATTTATTTAAATATTTTTGGATGTTTTCTACATTTTCAAATATATTAATTTCAATTACAATACAGAATACAAAGTGTACAGTGCTCACTTTTTATTTATTTTTATTACAAGTGTTTGCATTGTAAAAAGACAAAAGAAATAGTATTTTTCAATTCACCTAATATAAGTACTGTATTGCAATCTCTTTATCATGAAAGTTGAACGTACAAATATAGACTTATGTACAAAAATACTGCATTCAAAAATAAAACAATATAAAATTTTAGAGCTTACAAGACCACTCAGTCCTACTTCTTGTTCAGCCAATTGCTCAAATAAATAAGTTTGTTTACATTTGCAGAGGATAATGCTGCCCACTTCTTGTTTACAATGTCACCCAAAAGTGAGAATAGGTGTTCTCATGGCACTGCTGTAGCCAGCGTTGCAAGATATTTACATACCAGATGCGCATGCTTCAACCACCATTCCAGGGGACATGCATCCATGTTGATGACAGGTTCTGCTTGAAAACCAAAAGCAGTGCCGACTGACGCATATTTATTTTCATTATCTGACTCAGATGTCACCAGCGGAAGGTTGATTTTCTTTTTTGGTGGTTTGGGTTCTGTAGTTTCTGCATCAGAGTATGGCTCTTATAAGACTTCTGAAAGCATGCTCCACACCTCGTCCCTCTCAGATTTTGGAAAGCACTTCAGATTCTTAAATCTTGGGTCGAGTGCTGTAGCTATCTTTAGAAATCTCACATAGATTCATAGATTCTAGGACTGGAAGGGACCTTGAGAGGTCATCGAGTCCAGTCCCCTGCCCTCATGGCAAGACCAAATATACTGTTTAGACCATCCCTGATAGACATTTATCTAACCTACTCTTAAATATCTCCAGAGATGGAGATTCCACAACTTCCCTAGGCAATTTATTCCAGTGTTTAACCACCCTGACAGTTAGGAACTTTTTCCTAATGTCCAACCTAAACCTCCCTTGCTGCAGTTTAAGCCCATCGCTTCTTGTTCTATCCTTAGAGGCTAAGGTGAACAAGTTTTCTCCCTCCTCCTCATGACACCCTTTTAGATACCTGAAAACTGCTATCATGTCCCCTCTCAGTCTTCTCTTTTCCAAACTAAACAAACCCAATTCTTTCAGCCTTCCTTCATAGGTCATGTTCTCAAGACCTTTAATCATTCTTGTTGCTCTTCTCTGGACCCTCTCCAATTTCTCCACATCTTTCTTTAAATGCGGTGCCCAGAACTGGACACAATAGTCCAGTTGAGGCCTAACCAGCGCAGAGTAGAGCGGAAGAATGACTTCTCGTGTCTTGCTCACAACACACCTGTTAATGTATCCCAGAATCACGTTTGCTTTTTTTGCAACAGCATCACACTGTTTACTCATATTTAGCTTGTGGTCCACTATAACCCCTAGATCCCTTTCTGCCGTACTCCTTCCTAGATAGTCTCTTCCCATTTTGTATGTGTGAAACTGATTTTTCCTTCCTAAGTGGAGCACTTTGCATTTGTCTTTGTTAAACTTCATCCTGTTTACCTCAGACCATGTCTCCAATTTGTCCAGATCATTTTGAATTATGACCCTGTCCTTCAAAGCAGTTGCAATCCCTCCCAGTTTGGTATCATCTGCAAACTTAATAAGCATATTTTCTATGCCAATATCTAAGTCATTGATGAAGATATTGAACAGAGCCGGTCCCAAAACAGACCCCTGCGGAACCACACTTGGTCTACCTTTCCAGCAGGATTGGGAACTATTAATAACTACTCTCTGAGTTCGGTTATCCAGCCAGTTATGCACCCACCTTATAGTAGCCCCATCTAAATTGTATTTGCCTAGTTTATCGATAAGAATATCATGCGAGACCATATCAAATGCCTTACTAAAGTCTAGATATACCACATCCACCGCTTCTCCCTTATCCACAAGACTCATTATCCTATCAAAGAAAGCTATCAGATTGGTGTGACACGATTTGTTCTTTACAAATCCATGCTGGCTATTCCCTATCACCTTACCACCTTCCAAATGTTTGCAGATGATTTCCTTAATTACTTGCTCCATTATCTTCCCTGGCACAGAAGTTAAACTAACTGGTCTGTAGTTTCCTGGGTTGTTTTTATTTCCCTTTTTATAGATGGGCACTATATTTGCCCTTTTCCAGTCTTCTGGGATCTCTCCTGTCTCCCATGATTTTCCAAAGATAATAGCTAGAGGCTCAGATACCTCCTCTATTAGCTCCTTGAGTATTCTAGGATGCATTTCATCAGGCCTTGGTGACTTGCAGGCATCTAACTTTTCTAAGTGATTTTTAACTTGTTCTTTTTTTATTTTATCTTCTAAACCTACCCCCTTCCCATTAGCATTCACTATGTTAAACATTCCTTCAGACTTCTCGGTGAAGACCAAACAAAGAAGTCATTAAGCATCTCTGCCATTTCCAAGTTTCCTGTTACTATTTCTCCCTCCTCACTGAGCAGTGGGCCTACCCTGTCCTTGGTCTTCCTCTTGCTTCTAATGTACTGATAAAAAGTCTTCTTGTTTCCCTTTATTCCCATAGCTAGTTGGAGCTCATTTTGTGCCTTTGCCTTTCTAATCTTGCCCCTGCATTCCTGTGTTGTTTGCCTATATTCATCCTTTGTAATCTGTCCTAGTTTCCATTTTTTATATGACTCCTTTTTATTTTTTAGATCATGCAAGATCTCGTGGTTAAGCCAAGGTGGTCTTTTGCCACATTTTCTATCTTTCCTACCCAGTGGAATAGCTTGATTTTGGGCCCTTAATAGTGTCCCTTTGAAAAACTGCCAACTCTCCTCAGTTGTTTTTCCCCTCAGTCTTGATTCACATTGGTACTTTCTTTGTGTTTTGTGAAATCTGCAGTGAAAGTGTTCTTAAAATTAACATGTGCTGGGTCATCATCCGAGACTGCTATAACATGAAATATATGGCAGAATGTGGGTAAAACAGAGCAGGGGACATACAATTCTCCCCCCAAGGAGGTCAGTCACAAATTTAATTAACGCATTATTTTTTTAATGAGCGTCATTAGCATGGAAGCATGTTCTTTAGAATGGTGGCTGAAGCATGAAGGGGCATACGAATGTTTAGCATATCTGGCACGTAAATACCTTGCAATGCTGGCTACAAAAGTGCCATGCAAAAGCCTGTTCTCACTTTCTGGTGACATTATAAATAAGAAGAAGGCAGCATTATCTCTCATAAGTGTAAACAAACTTGCTTGTCTTAGTGATTGGCTGAACAAGAAGTAGGACTCAGTGGACTTGGAGAGAGTCCAGCGGAGGGCAACAAAAATGATTAGGGGGCTGGAGCACATGACTTATGAGGAGAGGCTGAGGGAACTGGGATTGTTTAGTCTGCAGAAGAGAAGAATGAGGGGGGATTTGATAGCTGCTTTCAACTACCTGAAAAGGGGGTTCCAAAGAGGATGGATCTAGACTGTTCTCAGTGGTAGAAGATGACAGAACAAGGATTAATGGTCTCAAGTTGCAGAGGGGGAGGTTTAGGTTGTATATTAGGAAAAACTTTTTCACTAGTAGGGTGGTGAAGAACTGGAATGGGTTACCTAGGGAGGTAGTGGAATCTCCTTCCTTAGAGGTTTTTAAGGTCAGGCTTGACAAAGCCCTGGCTGGGATGATTTAGTTGGGTTTGGTCCTGCTTTGAGCAGGGGGTTGGACTAGATGACCTCCTGAGGTCCCTTCCAACCCTGAGATTCTATGATTCTATGACTTGTAGCCTCTGAAGTTTTACATTGTTTTGTTTTTGAGTGCAGTTATGTAACAAAAAAATATACATTTGTAAGTTTCACTTTCAGGACAAAGTGATTGCACTACAGTACTTATATGAGGTGAACTGAAAAATATTTCTTCTGTTTATAATTTTTACAGTGCAAATATTTGTAATCAAAATATATTTTGATTTCAATTACAAACACAGAATACAAGATATATAGGAAAATGCAGAAAAACATCCAAAATATTTAATAAATTTCAATTGGTAGTCTCTTACGTAACAGTGCAATTAAAACTGTGATTAATTGCGATAATTTTTTTAAATCACAATTAATTTTTTGAGTTAATCATGTGAGTTAACTGTGATTAATTGAGAGCCCTAGTCAAAATCCCTTGGGGGGAAGGATTATAAAAGAGGTCCAGCTGGGATATTTTTAGGGGTCTGCTACAGACCCCCACAGTCAGTCTCTGATATGGAGAGAGATCTCTTTAATATTATTAGAAAGACTTCTGGGAAGTGTGTCATAATGGGAGACTTTTAACTCTCCCGATATAGATTGGAGAATAAATGCTGCTTATACTAGTAGGCCCTGGATGTGATTCCTGGATGTGATAACAACAGTTTTCATAGAATCACAGAATATCAGGGTTGGAAGAGACCTCAGGAGGTCGTCTAGTCCAACCCCCTGCTCAAAGCAGGACCAATCCCCAACTAAATCATCCCAGCCAGGGCTTTGTCAAGCCTGACCTTAAAAACCTCTAAGGAAGGAGATTCCACCACCTCCCTAGGGAACCCATTCCAGTGCTTCACCACCCTCCTAGTGAAAAAGTTTTTCCTAATATCCAACCTAAACCTCCCCACCGCAACTTGAGACCATTACTCCTTGTTCTGTCATCTGCTACCACTGAGAACAGTCTAGATCATCCTCTTTGGAACTCCCTTTCAGGTAGTTGAATGAGGAGGGATTTGATAGCTGCTTTCTTCTCTTCTGCAGACTAAACAATCCCAGATCCCTCAGCCTCTCCTCATAAGTCATGTGCTCCAGCCCCCTAATCATTTTTGTTGCCCTCTGCTGGACTCTTTCCAATTTTTCCACACCTTCTTGTAGTGTGGGGCCCAAAACTGGACACACTACTCCAGATGAGGCATCACCAATGTCCAATAGAGGGGAACGATCACATCCCTCAATCTGCTGGCAATGCCCCTACTTATTCAGCCCAAAATGCCGTTAGCCTTCTTGGCAACAAGGGCACACTGTCGACTCATATCCAGCTTCTCATCCACTGTAACTCCTAGGTCCTTTTCTGCAGAACTGTTTCCTAGCCAGTCGGTCCCTAGTCTGTAGCAGTGCATGGGATTCTTCCGTCCTAAGTACAAGAGACTGCACTTGTCCTTGATGAACCTCATCAGATTTCTTTTGGTCCAATCCTCTAATTTGTCTAGGTCCCTCTTGTGAAAGTAGAATGAATTATATTGTAAAAGTAGAATGAATTAAAGAAATGCTGTATGCTCCTTTAAAGCAGGAATAAGGAATGTTGAGATAAAGTTGTCAGGAAGAGGAACATTAAGGTATCGAACAATGGGTCCACTTAAACTGATGGTGGGACATTAACAGGAGATTGGTGAAAGTTAATAAGGACATGAGATATGTGTCTAGCCCCAGGTAAACTTATCAGTTCTGCTCCCTTTATAATCTTGTTAATTTCGCCCTTTTATCTGTATAAATAAAGTGATTTGAGCCTTGTATGGCATTCACATTTTCTGGGTATATTAGCAAAGCACTTTTGCTAATAAACAGAGTGGTCTGACAAACTGTGAGTCCTGAGTCTGACTTTAACACTCTGTATCCTATCCCTACCCTCCAGCATATCACAGAATCATAGACTTTAAGGTCCGAAGGGACCATTATGCTCGTATAGTCTGACCTCCTGCATAACGCAGGACACAGAATCTCAACCACCCACTCCTGTATCAAACCCCTAACCTAAGTCTGAGCTACAGAAGTCCTCAAATTGTGGTTTAAAGACTTCAAGGTGCAGAGAATCCTCCAGCAAGTGACCCAGGCCCCACGCTGCAGAGGAAGGTGAAAACCACCCAGGCCTCTGCAAATCTGCCCTGGAGAAAATTCCTTCCTGACCCCAAATATGGCGATCAGCTGAACCCTGAGCATGTGGGCAAGACTCACCAGCTAGACACCCAGGAAAGAATTCTCTCTAGTAACTCAGATCCCACACCATCTAACATCCCATCACAAGCCATTGGGCATATTTACCGCTAATAGTCAAAGATCAATTAATTGCCAAAATTAGGCTAACCCATCATACCATCCCCTCCATAAACTTATCAAGCTTAGTCTTGAAGCCAGATATGTCTTTTGCCCCCACTGCTCCCTGTGGAAGGCTGTTCCAGAACTTCACTCCTCTGATGGTTAGAAACCCTTTGTCTAATTTCAAGTCTAAACTTCCTGATTGCCAGTTTATATCCATTAGTTCTTGTGTCCACATTAGTACTGAGCTTAAATAATTCCTCTCCCTACCTGGTATTTATTCCTCTGATATATTTATAGAGAGCAATCACATCTCCCCTCAGCCTTCTTTTGGTTAGCCTAAACAAGCCAAGCTCTTTGAGTCTCTGTTCATAAGACAGGTTTTCCATTCCTCGGATCATTCTAGTAGCCCTTCTCTGTACCTGTTCCAGTTTGAATTCATCTTCTTAAACACGGGAGACCAGAACTGCACACAGTATTCCAGATGAGGTCTCACCAGTGCCTTGTGTAATGGTACTAACACCTCCTTATCTCTATTGGAAATACCTCGCCTGATGCATCTCAAGACCGCATTAGCCTTTTTCACAGCCATATCACATTGGTGGCTCATAGTCATCCTGTGATCAATCAATACTTCAAGGTCCTTCTCCTCCTCTGTTACTTCCAACTGATGTGTCCCCAGCTTATAACAAAAATTCTTGTTATTAATCCCTAAATGCACCTTGCATTTTTCACTATTATATTTCATCCTATTACTATTACTCCAGTTTACAAGGTCATCCAGATCTTCCTGTATGATATCCCAGTCCTTCTCTGTATTTGCAATACCTCCCAGCGTTGTGTCATCCGCAAACTTTATTAGCAAATTCCCACTTTTTCTGCCAAGGTCAGTAATAAAAAGATTAAATAAGATTGGTCCCAAAACTGATCCCTGAGGAACTCTATTAGTAACCTCCCTCCAGCCTGACAGTTCACCTTTCAGTATGACCCATTGTAGTCTCCCCTTTAACCAGTTCCTTATCCACCTTTCAATTTTCATATTGATCCCCATCTTTTTCAATTTAGCTAATAATTCCCCATGTGGAACGGTATCAAATACCTTACTGAAATCAAGATAAAATTAGACCACTGTGTTTCCTTTGTCTAAAAAATCTGTTACCTTCTCAAAGAAGGAGATCAGGTTGGTTTGGCACGATCTACCTTTTGTAAAACCATGTTGTATTTTGTCCCAATTACCATTAACCTCAATGTCCTTAACTACTTTCTCCTTCAACATTTTTTCCAAGACCTTGCATACTACAGATGTCAAACTAACCGTCCTTTAGTTACCCGGATCACTCCCCCCTCCCCCTTTCTTAAAAATAGGAACTATGTTAGCTATTCTCCAGTCATACGGTCAGGGGCGGCTTTAGGCATTTTGCCGTCCCAAGCACGGCAGGCAGGCTGCCTTCGGCGGCTTGCCTGCGGGAAGCCGCAGGACTAGCGGACCCTCCACAGGCACGCCTGCTGGAGGTCTGCCGAAGCCGCGGGACCAGCGGACCCTCCGCAGGCAAGCTGCCGAAGGCAACCTGCCTGCCGCCCTCGCGGCGACTGGCAGAGCGCCCCCAGTGGCTTGCCGCCCCAATCACGTGCTTGGCGTGCTGGGGCCTGGAGCTGCCCCTGCATACGGTACAACCTCTGAGTTTACTGATTAATTAAAAATTCTTGCTAATGGGCTTTCAATTTCATGTGTCAGTTCCTTTAATATTCTTGGATGAAGATTATCTGGGCCCCCCGATTTAGTCCCATTAAGCTGTTCGAGTTTGGCTTCTACCTCGGATGTGGTAATATCTACCTCCATATCCTCATTCCCATTTGTCATCCTACCATTATCCCAAAACTGCTCATTAGCCTCATTAAAGACTGAGGCAAAGTATTTGTTTAGATATTGGGCCATGCCTAGATTATCCTTAACCTCCACTCCAGCCTCAGTGTTTAGCAGTCCCACTTCTTCTTTCTTTGTTTTCTTCTTATTTATATGGCTATAGAACCTTTTACTATTGGTTTTAATTCCCTTTGCAAGGTCCAATTCTACATGGCTTTTAGCCTGTCTCACTTTATCCCTATATGTTCTGAACTCAATAAGGTAGTTTTCCTTGCTGATCACTCCCATCTTCCACTCCTTGTAGGCTTTCTGCTTTTTCTTAATAGCCTCTTTGAGATGCCTGCTCATCCAGGTTGGTCTACAATTCCTGCCTATGAATTTTTTCCCCTTTCTTGGGATGCAGGCTTCTGATAGTTCCTGCAATTTTGACTTGAAGTAATTCCAGGCCTCCTCTGCCTTTAGATCCACAAGTTCTTCAGTCCAATCCACTTCCCTAATTAATTTCTTTAATTTTTTAAAGTTAGCCCTTTTGAAATAAAAAACCCTAGTCCCAGATCTATTTTTGTTTATCCTTCCATCTAGTTTAAACTGAATTAGCACATGATCACTTGAACCAAGGTTGTCTCCTACAACCATTTCTTCTATGAGGTCCTCACTACTCACCAAAACCAAATCTAAATCCCCTCTTGTTGGTTCAACTACTTAGTGAAGGAATCCATCAGCTATCGCATCCAGGAAAATCTGAGCCCTATTATTATTATTATTACTAGCACTTGTTCTCCAGTCTATATCTGGGAAGTTAAAGTCTCCCATGATCACACAATTCCCATGAGTATTTACTTCATTAAAAGCATTAAAGAGGTCTCTATCCATATCCAGATCAGATCCCGGTGGTCTGTAGCACACCCCAAGCACTATCCCAGGGGAAGCTCTAGTAGCTTTCTTCCCCAATGTGATTTTTGTCCAGACAGACTCTGTCTTATCAATTCCATCCCTTCTTATTTCTTTACAGTCTACCTCATCATTGATATACAATGCTACTCCACCACCTTTGCCTTTATTTCTGTCTTTCCTAAACAGCACATACCCTTTAATACCTGTACTCCAGTCATGACTACTATTCCATCTTGTTTCTGTTATCCCTATAATACCTGGTTTCACTTCCTGCACCAGTAACTCTAGTTCCCCCATTTTGTTACCTAGGCTCCTCGCATTGGTGTACAAACATCTTAATTTTTGCTGTTTGGCTTCGCTCACATTCTTTACCCGATTAGGCCCAGACATTCTACCGCCAGTATCACCTATTAGACTACCCTTCCTCCTTATGTCCATTCTCCTACCCACGGCTGTATCCTTTCTTACTTTGTTTTCTTTCCTCTCAATGTTAAAATCCAGCGTGGAGATTACCTGGACATCTCCCAACTATCTCCCCCAAATTCCTAGTTTAAAGCTCTCTTAATCTGTTGTGCCAGCCTCCATCCTAGAAGTCTATTTCCCTCCCTACTCAGGTGAAGTACATCTCTAGAGAACAGTCCCAGTGGCCATACATCCCAAAGCCCTCCTTATAGCACCATTGCCTGAGCCATCTGTTGATCATCATAATCTTGTCACACCTTTGTTGCCCTTCTCTAGGAACAGGCAGAATCCCACTGAAGATCACCTGAGCATAGATTTCCTTAAGTGTCTTCCCCAGCCTGGCATAGTCTCCCTTGATACGTTCCAATGAGAATCTAGCTGTATCATTTGTTCACACATGAAGGACAATCAGCAGATTCTTTCCCCCTCCCATTAGGATCCTCTTCAGCCTCAGGTCCACATCTCGTATCTTAGCACCCAGCAGACAGCACACCCTTCTGTTGTCTGGATCAGCTCTGGATACAGGCCTGTCTATTCTTCTCAGTAAGGAGTCCCCAATCACGTAGACCTGCCTTTTCCTGGTGATGGTGCAATTCTCTGGTCTATCCTCTGTTCCCTCTGGCTGCAAGTCCTTTCGATTTCTATTCTCCCTTGCAATCCTCCACAACCCATCCCGTATCCTCCTGGGGCTCATATTTGGTGTTGTCTCCAGTGACTCTTCCCCTCTTCCTACAGGACAAGCTGATCTTCTCTTCTTCCTTGTCCTCTCACCTTAGCGACCACCTGCCGTGCCCCTTCTTCATTTTCCAACTCCGCAAACCTGTTCCTGAGCTCTATTTCTCCTTCACTGGCCTGTCTTTTCCTCTGCCTTGTTCTCTTAGTCACATGCTCCCACTGTCCACTTTCCTCACCCAGCATTTTCCCCTCAGAATTCTTTGGTCCTGCTTCCATCTGCAAGTCTGAGCTTTTCCCTTCAGACTCCTCATGTCTTTGCTCCATCATCTGCTCAAGCCCCCTTCTAAACTTGACCAGAGTTTCCACCTGCATCTCCAATCCTTGGATCTTTTCTTCCATCAGCTCTATCAGGCAGCACTTCATGAAGACGAAACTCTTTTCATGTACCCACTCCAGGATCATGTACATGCCCCAGCTTCCGCATACGGTCATCTTCACTGTGTCTTCCACCACTTGGGTCACTACCACTGCTGCTTCTGTATCTGTCATAGGGTTCCCACCTAAATCCTGTAAATCCAGGAAACAAACCGAACCACAAAACCACCACCCACAGCAAAACAAACCCCCAACAAGCACCAAAACACTGCTAGAACACCACACACTCCCTTCACTAGTCTATCTATTCCTCTGTCTACCTCTTACTCCTCCCCCTGTAAACTCCCACTCAAACTCCCCTGTTTACAGCTCTGTTTGCTGGCTCCTGTGCCACTGCAGCTGTCTGTGCCGCTGCCTGACTGGCTGGCTACCGTTATAGGACCCCCTAGTCAGAGAAACCCCGCCCCCTAATCAGGGCTCAGTTTTTCTCCCAGGACACTCCTCCCAGTTTAGTGTCATCTGCGCAGCCTGCTCTGATTCTACAGAATGGTGTGCCCATAGAAACATATCCTGATGTCTGTCCAGGAAATCCTCATTTTCTCTTATGCAACACAGGGTTGATACTCGTTTCTCCAGACCTTGAACCTTCTCTTCCAATATGGAGACCACCCTGCACTTTGTACAGACAAAGTCGCTTCTGTCCTGTGGAAGAAAGACAAACATAGCACATCCTGTGCAGGTCACAATGGCTGATCACTCACCAACCATATTACCTTCCCTCTAAGAGCTTCCTCAGATGTTGCAGCAACTACTCAGAGGAGCCTGCAAGTCGAAAGCCTCAGTGGGCTCTCCCCAGGCGAACTCCCAGTTAAACTCCCTCTGTTAGCCTCTCTGCTGTTCACCACTCAGCTGACTGCCTTTTTATAACAGTCAGGCCCACTCAAGGCCCACCTGGAACAAAACACTCCCAATTCACACTTCAACTCTCTACTCCCAACCCCTAAGACAATGAGCTGTTCCAAACAAGCTGAGAGTTGATCCAGATAAGACTGAAATGAGACTGGTAGGCTGAGGCAAGCAGAGATAATTTCTGTGATGTGCCTCTTTTGAGTGATTCGGTTTGCAATCTGGGCATCTGTGTAGGCTCTCTGCTGCCTCTAGGTCAAGAAGCAGCTACAATCAAGTTGATCATTTTCCACGTAAGACAGCAAGGAGGCAACACCTGCTTTTATCACTTGAGAGCTCTCTCATCAACATAATTAAACTACCCCCAACGAGTGGCAGGAGAAGCTCTCCCACAGACACAGCACTGTGCACACAACCACTTGAGCCAGTGTAACGTAAGTAGGGTAGTGTAGACATGGCCTCAGACACTGAAATGCTCTCTGCATGGGGCTACCTCTCAAATCCTTCCAGAAACTGCAGTGTTCAGAATTCATTGCTCACCTGCTAGCAGTGACTCTTTACAGGTGCATATTATTGAACTGTTGCTGTGCCACCTGCCTGTTGGTTTCTGGTTTGATTTTAAGAAGTTGGCTCTGATCTAAAATGAACTCAGTGGCCTAGGACCTGCCTATCATGACACACTGCCACAACTGCAGTCAATGGAGGTGCCTGAGCTGGAGTCCCATTAGGATAAGAGGGGGCAACTGGCAGGACTTCTCTACCAGGGACCTGAGCCCTTGGAATTCACTTCCCCTTCATCCATAAAAGCTCAAGTTTGTTAACCTTTAGGGTATACTAAAACACCCACCTTCTCTCTCTGCTTCATGAGAAGATGGGTGTTGAGTTGGGCTAGTTACTGTTGGTGTGGGACTCTGGTTGGAATTGTGTGGGGAAGCTAAATTCTTAAATTTATTTTGTTGCTTGTTATTTCTTTGCATTTGATGTGGGGTAATTGATGGGTGTGTTTATTAATTCATGTCTTTTTAAAAGATTGCCCAGAATGCTGGATGGGTACTTTTTATGTATTGCACTATAGTACAAATTCAAATAAAATAAACAAACTAGTCATGTGATAAGAGCAAAGGTCCTCTCATGAATCAGTAATTGGTTAAAAGCTAGGAAACAAAATGAAGGAATAAATGGACAGTTTTCACAATGGAAAGTGGTAAATAGCAGGATCCCCCAAGAATCTGTACTGTTCAACATATTCATAAATGGTCTGGAAAAAGGAGTAAACAGTGAGGTAGCAAAGTTTGCAGATGATACTGAATTACTCAAGATAGTTATGTCCAAACTGACTGCAAAGAGTTCAAAGGGATCTCACAAAACTGAGTGACTGAGCAACAAAATGACAGATGAAGGTTAGTGTTGAAAAGTGCAAAGTAATACACAGTGGAGAACATAATTCCAACTATACATCCAAAATGATGGGGTCTCAATTAGCTATTACCATTTAAGAAAGAAATCCTGGCATCATCATGGATAGCTCTCTGAAAACATCCACTCAATGTGCAGCAGCAGACAAAAAAGCTAACAATGTTAGGAATCATTAGGAAAAAAGATATATTAGAATTGGACAAGGTACAGAGAAGGGCAACATAAATGATTGGTGGTATAGAACAACTTCCATATGAGGAGAAGTTAAAAAAGCTGGGATTGTTCAGTGTAAAAAGAAATGACTAAGGGGGGATATGATATAGGTCTATAACATAATGAATGATATGGAGAAAGTGAATAGGGAAGTGTTGTTTAGCCTTTCATACAATACAAAAACCAGGGGTCACCTAAAGAAATTAATAGGCAGCAGGTTTAAAACAAACAAAAGGAAGTACTTCACACAATGCACAGTCAACCTGTGGATGTTGTGAAGGCCAAAAGTTTAACTGGGGTCAAAAAACAATTAGATAAGTTCATGGAGGATAGGTCCATCAATGGCTATTAGCCAAGATGGTCAGAGATGCAACCCATGGTCTGGATGTCCCTAAACCTCCATCTGCCAGAAGCTGGGCATGGACATCACTCATTCCCTCTGAAGCATCTGACACTAGGCGTTGTCAGAGACAAGGCTACATGGACCATTCGTCTGACTCAGTATAACCATTTTAATAGAATCTCAGTTTCTTGCTGATGGATGTAAGGCCAGTTGTAAAGATGTATTGTTCATTATCTAACTTCTGATGGAATTCCTGACCTTGCCTGCACCACCAAGACCTAGCTATTCAAATCCACAACCTTCCCTTTGACCAGGTAATCCTTACTGGCTAATCAGTGAAGCCCAAAGGAGCAAGGCAAAAAACAGGAAGTGAAATGGCAGTCATATTCCCATCTGAACTAAGGTGTGAGAAAGGCTAACCCTGGAGATAAAACATAGCTAAATTATTTACATGACATCTGAAGTTAAAGATACTTGTGCAGATTCTCCATGCCATTGCTCTCCCTTTGCCTGGTGCAGGTGAAACGAAGGGAGCAGAGACCAACAGCAAATCCCTAGCTAAGGATACTGAGTGAACAGAGGAGTGGCTGGAGCATGGCATACTTTGGCAATCCCCAGCTGGCAAAAGGTCCCTTGTGGACCACAGCCAGCTGGAGCAGTTTAGAGCAGGTCCATGCTGCCTACCGTAGCCTGCACCTAAGGCCAAGAGTAGAGAATTAGGGTGGTACAACTTGCTCCCTGATTCCCCGTCCCATTCCTGTTACATCAGCACAAACAATGCATCAGAGAATCTGGTCCTATAACTGCTCTCCTGGGAATGTTGAGAGTGCCTCTTGCTGGCCTAGGTTTGTTATTGCTAACTGCATATGAGCACTCTTCAGCTTGAGCCTGGATGTGCAACAGCTGTAGAACCACTCCTGCTCCAGAGTTTTCAAGTCCACAGCAGTCTCGTTCCTTCTCCCCAAACTGTTCATTGAAAAGTTTCGTGTCAGCTTTTGAGAAATGTTTTAGCAATCAGCTCCCTGATGAAAACAAAAGTTGTGTTTGCTAATACTAATAAGGGTTGTTTTTCATTTATTTTTATAACTAACCCATGCACTAGTCTTTTAAAGCCATGGACAATTTCAAAAAAAGAGATATTTTAACTCTTTCAAACCTTCAACTGCTGGGCTGATTTAGTTGCAATTTTACAGAAAATTTAATCTATACTGTCTGGATATTCTCTCCTCACAAAGGTACAGGTATATTTTCTATAATGTTACAAATAAAACCTTTTGCTAACTTAGGAGTTTGAAGAAGTTCTATTAGTTTTTTAAACTACAGGTAGAGATAGAGCTAACAAAATATTGTACATAGGCTAGTTAAGGGGAAAAAATTAAAAATAACCAAGATGTTAGCATTGTTTGTCACAACTGTTTTCATTTATGTCACCACAAGCACATGTATAAAATTCTACACATCAAAAAGTTTAAGGGGCAGAAATATGTGAAAAAAAAGTTAGAAAATGTTCAGGTTGCAAAGAGAAGAAATTGAATGGGAGGAACTATCACAACTCTGTCTAAATATCTATTCACAGGACCTAACCACATCAGCCACACCATCAGGGACTCGTTCACCTGCACATCTACCAATGTGATATATGCCATCATGTGCCAAGCATGCCCCTCTGCCATGTACATTAGCCAAACCGGACAGTTTCTATGCAAAAGAATAAATGGACACAAATCTGACATCAGGAATCATAACATTCAAAAATCAGTAGGAGAACACTTCAATCTCTCTGGTCACTCAGTAACAGACTTAAAAGTGGCAATTCTTCAACAAAAAGAACTTCAAAAACAGACTCCAACACGAAGCTGCAGAACTGGAATTAATTATCAAACTGGATACCATCAGATTAGGCCTGAATAAAGACTGGGAGTGGTTGGGTCATTACAAAAACTAAACCTAATTTCCCCAATACTAATTTCTCCCTACTGTTACTCACACCTTCTTGTCAACTGTCTGTAATGGGCCACTCTCTTACCACTTAAAAGTTATTTTTCCTCCCTTGGTATCCTGCTGTTAATTGATTTATCTCGTTAGACTGACTTCACACTTGATAAAGCAACCCCCATCATTTCATGTATTTATACCCGCTCCTGTATTTGTCACTTCATGCATCCGCTGAAGTGAGTTCTAGCCCACGAAAGCTTATGCCCAAATAAATTTGTTAGTCTCTAAGGTGCCACAAGGACTCCTTGTAGTTTCTATCACAAGTTTGCTTACCAAAAATAATGTGAAGAGCCTCACAGCTTCTGTCTCATTATCTAAGTATTTCTACATCTTTCACACACTCTGTCCTGTCAGTGCACAGAATGAGGCAGAGGTTCTGCAGAAATAATAGTATAAGATTATGTAATTAAATACTGTCACTATGCATACGCACAAGAGGGCAGAGTTACCATGATACAGGCATCCTCAATTTTGCCATTCCCTGACATGCTTTCCAACCATAATATCTCTTAACATTGTGTCTTGGGGTTTATTTGGTTTATTATTATTATCACTGGTACTATTTATTTTCCTAGGGAGTTTCTATTCTGGAAGAATTTGCTGATCACAAGAGAATACCATCTTGCAAAACACGTCTGTTCCCTCAGCAAATGCTTGCACTGTGTAGGGAATGAGGTAGGGCACTCTACGTGCATCCTTAAAGATAATTAAATAGGCAACTTCTTAGAGGGAAAATCCCATTGACTGCAGCTATGGGCATGTGTCTAAGGGCAGTGGACTATGGAGAGATATTATTTGTAACCATCCATGCGCGTGCACAGCCCAAGCTCAGGAGTTTCCTCCCAGGTTAGGGAAAGGCGTATGCCCAGGCCAGGCTCTCCCTTCCTGCACAACTCCCAATGGCTCTCCCAGCCATGGCCTGGCTGGAGTTGCTGCAAGTAAGCAGCTGACTGCTTGTTAATGGCCCCAGTAGCTTTCTGCTCTCGCCCTCCAAAGGGCTGGGTTGCCAATTTCGGTTGGACCTATTCCTGGAGGTTTCATTACTTGACATAACCTTTAAAGATTAATCTTTAAATCCTGGAGACTCCAGGACAATTCTGGCGGGTTGGCAACCGTACAAAGGGCTGACCCTGGGTTGCTCCTGCTGTGCCCTGCTCCCAGCCCAGGGCTGACAATGCCCCAAAGAACGGGGCGAGGCTTCCCCCGGCAAAGCCCCCGGAGCCATAAAACAGGGGCCCTCGGCTGGGAAGACCAGCAGCAGGACGCGCCACTTCTCGGCCCGGGGCTTCACGGGCTCTGTGGGCTGCCCCTCTCCAGCGCATTGCGGCTGGCGGGCCCAAGCCAGCCCCGCGGCGCTCCGGGCCCGGTCGCCCAGCTCCCGGGCAGGCCTTCCCGCCCCGCCGCCGCCGCGGCCCGCCCGGGAAGCCAGCGCCCCCCGCCCCGCGGCTCCCCTGACGTCAGGCCGCCAGCCCGGGCTGGTCCCCGCCTCTCATTGTCAGGAGCCCGAGCCCGGCTGCCCGGAGCCAGCGGGCTGCCTGCAACTGCGGAGGGCGCCGCGCGGCTCCCAGGAGGAGCCCGCAGGCGGCGAGAGGCGGGACCCGGCTGCCTTGGGAGGAGGCTCCGTCTCCGAGACTCGGGCAAGTTCCCGGCGGGACTCGGGCTCGGGTCTGCGGGGACCCGCGGGGAGGGCGCGGGAGCAGGCCGGGGCCCGGGAGGGGGCGGCCGGGGCCCGGCCGGCCGGCCGGCCGGCTCGGGGTGGAGGGATGCGAGGCGTTCGCTTTGTTCGCGGCGCCAGCGGCAGCCACGGCGGGTCAGTGGGGGAGCCGCTGCGAAGGGCGCGTTGGGATCGGAGAGGGGAGGGGAGGCTCCTGCTGGTGAGCCCCCCCCGGCAGTTGCTTTGTTAGTGAAACTCCTCCGGCGTCCGGGCTGAAACTTCTAGCCGGAGTTTTCCGGGGGGCGCCTCGCTCCCGAGCCAGCCGCTGACATGCGGTCGGGGGGAGCCGCAGCGTTTCAGTGCTGGGCCGGAGACAGCTCGCGCCCTGCAGCACAGCAGGGAGCACGAGCCCAGCGAGTCACGGCTCCAGGAACTGCTAGCAGCTGGCAGGCGAGCTCTCCTAATAGTGTTTCCTTGGCTGGGGAGAGGGGGGCTGGGGTAATGTTGATTCAGAAATCCCAGCGCCCTTCCGTTTGGTTTTTTTTTTTTTTTTTTTGCCGTTTCAATATAAAATAGATCAGGGAACAAACACAGGGGCCATATATAGTCCCTGTGGTTTGCGCAAAAGTCCTCGTACTGGACTGTTCCATGGATGTAGAGTTAACCTCGCGGTGTGAATGAAAAATGGTCTCCAGCTGTTGGCTCTGTTACCGGGGAGGAGGAGGATGGTTTAAGCAGAATGTGCATTTTCACAGTTTTTAATGGAAAAACCTCCAATATGCTGGTTGAGCAGGGAATTTAAATGGTTAAATGAAGGAACAAGTAGAGCATTCTTGTGCGTCAGAAATAATTATTTTGATCAGCACTCTCTCCAGGGCAGATCTGTTTTTGCTCGGTTTACTCCGAGGAATTTTCCAAGTTTCTAAAACGAAACCATTTTCCTGACCATGGAGACGTGAACTGCAAATAGTGAACAGAGGCTTCCTGATCGAGCTTGCAGTTGTTTCACCCACCATGATCTTTGACTGATCTAGACTGCTGTTTGCAGAAGGAGTCCGCCAAGGACTTCTTCTTTCCTTAAATACTCAACCTGTCCTCCAGGGAATAAGGAGCTATCCCAGAATGTTCAGCCACTCTCTGCATCAGTTTGCACTCACTGCTCTTCTTCCTGTTTGCTGCAGCCAGGTGTGGAGTGCATCAGTTAATCAGTTTACAGGTTACAGGTAACATGCCTGATGGACAACACAACATACTTCTGGAGGCATGCAGCCAGGAGCTCTTCTCAAGCAGGAGGGAAAGTACCCAGCAGCAGCAGCAGCAGCCAGCAGAGGCAGGCAGAGGGGGAAACATCTTCCAGGATTAAGTCCTGAAAAATGTTGGGAGACTCTTAGCCAGCCCTGATAAAACAGTCTTTAACATTACTGTTGGCTTTCAGCCTCAAATTAAAGTCCCTGCCTGCATCTTCCTGAACAGGCCACTGTTCCATGCACCTCTCCTCAGAGCATTTTCTCACTCGGTTAGCACCAGTTTGTTGGCTGAGAGGCAGCACTGTTACCTTAGAGCAAATGTGTTTAGTATAATATAGGCATCAGAAACATACGTGCACGTTGTCCTAGGAATAGCCCTGCTTTAGAGGTGTTATGGAACTGGCTAGTGACTGGTTTTCAAGACTTTCAGCAATTTCTGTAGAATTCATTAAACCATTTTGTAACCAACAAAATGTTTAATACAATATGAAATTCATAAGTCATTCTGTACTTTAATGCCCAGTGTGTTTGGATTATATTGTCTCTCTGGTTTTTGTTGTTTTATTAGGTGCCCTGAGACCCCAGACATGGGCACCCTGTAAATAAATGTTCCTGTTGTTTTATTATTATCCCACTTATTACCTTTTCCAATAGCTCTGTATTCATCTGAATCCTGCCCCCCCACACTCATCCTTCACTTAGTAATACCTTAATAATACCACCTTTAATAAGACCAATTTAAGGTTTATATTTTATTTTTATTTCAGCTTTTCTGATTTTTCTAGAGTTGAGGCTCACTTTGAAAATACTTAAGGGCTTTGCCTCACTTTCCACCATCCTAAAATCTTCAGGGAAGTCTGTGATTTTAATATTGGAAAACTGATCAAATTTCTTCCTTTTTTTTCTGTTCCCATTTATAATTCTTCCTGAGATGTTACATTTATTGTTTCCAAGTGGTGATTGCTGGTATTTGTGTTTAATGTTTGTGGAGCCCTTGCAGAGGGGCTATTTCTCCACAATGGTAAGACACTTTCATTGCAGACTTGCATTTTTCTAATGCCAAATCTAAACCAGTTAAACCAGTTTAAAGACACCCAGATCAACCAATAAGTACATTAGAACTAGGCTTGGAAGGATTAGATTTTAATCAGGAAATGTCAGTAGTTAGTTTCTCCTTGCTTACCACACCACAGAAAAAATAATTGAAATGTACATAATGAGTTTTTAAAAATCACTTGAGTGTGCGTGGATGTACGTGAACATATAGCGAACAATCCTTTGTGTTGAGGATGCTTAAAATGACACCTTCAGTCCTTCTGAACTATTCTATAGCACTGGAGTTGTATCTGGCCACCAGAGCCCAGGGAAGATGTATGTTTCTGAGCCATACCTGTATGCTTAGTTTGAAGTTATACACTGTGATCTGATCTGGGATGAGGAAAGGGTTACAGCATTTCTCAGTACTTGTACAATATGCAAATAAACACACTTTGGTTAAAAATGGCCCTCAGCCACTGAAAGCACATGAATTTACATAATCTGTGCATAGATCATCTGAATGTCTCCATTGTGAGATAGGTAGGGCCCTACCAAATTCACGGCCACGAAAAATGCATCATGAACCATGAAATCTGCTACCCTTACGTCTGTGCTCCTGCCTTCAGAGCTGGGCAGCTGGAGAGTGGCAGTTGCTGACTGAGAGCCCAGCTCAGCAGGCAGGAGTGTAGAAGTGAGTGTGGTAGTTCCATAGCATGCCATCCTTACTTCTGCACTGCTGTCATTGTCTGCTCTGCCTTCAGCGCTGGACTCCCGACCTGTAGCCGCCACTTTCCTGCAGCCGCCGCTTTCCAGCTGCACAGTCCTGAAGACAGCGCCTCCGCCAGCAGCAGTGCAGAAGTAAGGGTAGCAGTACTGCAACCTCCCCTACAATAACCTTGCAACCACCCCCCCATAACTTTTTTTGGGGTCAGAACCCCTAAAATAACACCGAAATTTCAGATTTAAATAGCTGAAATCATGAGATTTACAATTTTTAAAATCCTATGACCATGAGATTGACCAAAATGGACTGTGAATTTGATAGGGCCTTAGAGATAGACCACTGCTGTCAGAATTCTCTGTGGGTATGCCCACAATAAAGATGACTACCTTAATGTCTAACCTTTTCCCCACTCTGTCATCCTTACTTAGATATTAATCATAACTGTTCTTATGAGAGAATGGGGGGTTAAGCCTTCCAGAGGAGATAAGGAAGAGTCAGAAGGAGAAAGATTTAGAAAACTAGGGTTGATGTATTTTAGGGAGCATCTGGTGGAAGTTCTGTGTGTAAGGATTCCTAGCAATAAATCATACACAGAGGTGGCAGGTGGAAACCAGAAAGCCCAGGGTTCCTTGTTCACTCAGTAGTAACTGTCTCCTGGGCTGAGAAACCGTTCCATCTTTATGGCTCATTTAGGCCAGGGCATGTTTAATGATAACTTAAGGGTGTTAATGAAGCAATAATCGTTTTATTTCTGAATACTTCTATGACTGATGCATTTAAAATAAATAAGAAGTAGCAATGGAGGGGTCACTTTTTTAAAAATTTCCTGATAATGAAAATTTGTTAATTAAAATTGGGGAAAATGTTTGAAAAGAAATACCAGTGTTTATAGAAATTATTAGTCCTGTGCACACAACTTGCTCCAGTAAAGTCTCTTCCCTCCAGTTTGAAGCCACATTGCTTGATTCTGGTATCCAGGAAGCTGGCTATAAAAATGTTGACAGGATGCTAACTTCCCCAGGTTTGTCTATACTGGGAAAATGTGTTATGTTAGAAAACATGTTATTGAAAACATTTTAACTAACATGATGTTAAACACTACTTAGTTCCTAGTCTAGACAGGAACAAGGCTTGTTTAGAAAGTATTAATCCCTAGTGTTGACCACAAACAGATGACAACCATTTAACACAACATGTCCTTATCCACTCTACATGCTAAATCATATTTAACTAAGAGCTCTGTGTAGCTCAGGCTTGTCTCTTTCACCAACAGAAGTTGGACCAGTAAAAGATGTTACCTCACCCACCTTGTCTTTCTAACATCCTGAGACCAGCACAGCTACAACACCACATATTTAACACCGTGTTAGTGAACACGTTTTAGTTAACACAACGTCTAACATCATATATTTTCCCAGTGTAAGCAAGCCTTCTTACATTGTAAATTCACTCCGTTTCACTCAGGCCAGCAATTAGGAAATATGATACATTTGGTATTGATTACATAATCTCTTCAAAAAGCAATGTTAGCATAACTGAACCTATTCACTAAATGGGAAAATATTCAGAAACTTGAATCTCTGGTTAAGCAAATAATCTTGGCTAGGAATGGTTTTAAGCATACATTTTCTATTATTAATTATGAGTAGTAGTAATAGTTGTGTATTTTGTGGCATTAGTTATTATAATGCAGGACTTATGAGGTGTAACAGCTTCTAACAACAATGCAAAAATTGTTCTAAAATTCTAAAATCGTACATATACTTGCTGCCTATACTTGTCATGTTACTCATTCACTCTGTTCCAGGCAGGGTCATCTGCCAGGGGGCATGGCTTTCCCACATCTTCACTGTGCTGCAGTTTATTTCCTTTGTTGACAGTAGTCTTAATTCAATCTCTCTTCTCCATAGTTTGGTAAATGTACTAAGAATTCCCATGCATTATTCATCTTGTTGGATTGCCTTGTTTAAATTTAGGAGCAGCAGCCATTTCATTTACCCTCAATTTGACTTTTGGTTTTGTCTCTGGTAGGTTCTGACTACTACTGCTTTTTAACTTTACAAAAGTGAATTTGCAGAAACAATTGGAGCATGCCTAGAAGGACTGGGAATCTGAGTTCCAGTTTCTAGAGCTCTAGCAGCCACTGATTCAGTTGGGTGAAGAAAATAATTCAACCTCTGTTGGTTAAAGTTAGGCACCTAAATAAGTGGCCTGATTCCCAAAAGTGCTGAGCACCTGCAGCTCCTATGAAGGTCAAGGGCATTTGTGGTACTCAGCATCTTTGAAAACAAGGCCACTTATTTAAGTGACTAAATATGAATTTAGGTGCCTTACTTTAGCCACCCAAATTTGACAATTCTGGCTTTAACCTCTCTGTGTCTTTTGGCCTTTTTTACACTAAGATTTCAACTACTGGGGTACCTACACCAGTGCAAACCCCAAATGTAGACCAGATAAACTGCTATAAACCACAGTTTGTCCTGCTTTTTCTTAGCCCTGCTTGGAAGTCGTCATAATCGGTAGGGCCCTACCAAATTCATGGTCCATTTTGGTCAATTTCATGGTCAGAGGATTTTTTAAATCATAAATTTCATGATTTCAGCTACTTAAATCTGAAATTTAACTGTGTTCTTGTTTTAGGGGTCCTGACCCCAAAAAGAGTTGGAGGGGGGAGTTGCAAGGGGGAGTTGCAGTACTGCTATCCTTGCTTCTGCACTGCTGCGGGCAGTGTTACTGCCTTCAGAACTGTGCAGCTGGAGAGCAGTGGCTGCAGGCTGGGAATCGAGCTCTGAAAGGTTAGGATGTAAATAGTATCATTTGATTAGAACATATATCTTTTTAGTATTATACCCAACTACCAATCAGCCCATCAACCAGAGTGACATGTTGCAGTTGTAGTCACTGCAGGATGAGCATATGAGGACAGCTAGTTCTATGCACTGGAGCATTAGGCTATCTCTCCAGGTTGTACTCAGTCTCTTAAGTTCATTATGTTATTGTACAAAGAACCATCCTAGGATAGAACTTGGATCAGATATTTATTGGGTTAAGAAGGCTAAGGCCACCCCAGAGCAAGGCTACCAAAGTATAGACATGTCAAATGTTCAAAATATCCATCAATAGGAGTGTTATATAAAATATGCTAGACAGATTCGCAGCTGGTGTAAAGTGGCATATTTCTCTCAATCTCAGTGGAGCTAAAGTGACTTACATTATCTGAGAATCTGGCCCTAAGTTTGTAAAGTTGGCTGCATTTCCCAGTTGCAGTATTTCAGTTTACTACTTATGATGTTACAGCTTTGGACACTCTCTATTTGGGCAAGTTTTCTGTTGTTCTGAAAAGCATATCGTTTGTGTTTTCTGACCTTTCTATACTATACTATTATGTTCCATTAACATAGCTGTTTGCATATTGTTAAATAAGGGGGGGAAAAACCCCCACAAAGGGAGAGAGAGAGAATAAATGCATGTGGATCAGTTTGTGCCAAATCAATCTGGGAGCAACACTGGGGTTTGGATTCATTTAATAGCTTTAAGCACTTGTACGCTCCACTTGTCCACCTCAAAAAGCTGTACCAATATTAACCAGTAAATTCTCACAATTTGGTGCCCTGAGGCACCTAAGTATCATTAGCTGCATTTTGTAGATGGGAAGACTGAGGGTACGTCCAGACTACCCGCCGAATCGGCGGGTAGCGATCGATTTTGCGGGGATCGATATATCGCGTCTCATCTAGACGCAATATATCGATCCCCGAACGCGCTCCCGTCGACTCCGGAACTCCACCGGAGCGAGTGGCAGTAGCAGAGTCGACGGGGGAGCCGCGGACGTCGATCCCGAGCGGTGAGGACGGGAGGTAGGTCAGGATAAGATACTTCAGCTACGGGAATACCGTAGCTGAAGTTGCGTATCTTACCTCGACACTGCCCCCCAGTGTGGACCAGGCCTGAGGCAGGTAAAATGACTTATCCAAGGCCACAAAAAGAGTCTGTGTTAGAGCCAGGGTTAGAATTCAAGAGTCCCGGTTCTCAGTCACTATATCGGGCCTCCAGATTTGTGTAGGGTTGGCACAAAACCTGATCACTTAAATCCCTGTGGAAGATAACAGAATTTTTATGATTCAGCTGCACTTAGGAAAGTTGGCATCTGCCAACATAGACCATGGCAGCATTAATATCTGCCCCGTATGTTTGCTTACTTGTCTGTGCCACTATGTTGCTTTCCTTGTGACTTTGAACAGCACAGTATCATTCTTGCCAGCATAGATTGGTGCATGTGCCAAGCACAGTTCTGCATTTGCACAACTGCCAACCCTGTGGGGCAGAAGCACCCAGCCTTGCCTAGCTCTCTGCATATAGATCCCAATCCCCTGTGGGCAAGGGAAGAGGGAGCAATGCTGCAGCAATGCCGCAGGGCTTACATCTCCCACTTGCCTGTTGACAAGCCTTCGTTGAGGACTATCCACACACTGAAGTTTTAAATTTCAGCCCTTTTTGTGTTTCAACTCTTTTGCAAGAGTAAAACTTTTTTTAAATTGGAAAAGTTAATTGTTTTGGATATTGTCATGATCACTCAGTTCAGAAATGGCTGGACAGATTTTATTCATACTTCCTAAAAACTGCTTTAGGGCTGGGACCAAAACTTTCAGTGAATGTAGGAACTTTACACTTCTTAAGCACTATGGGGGTAGGAAAACCGCCCCCGATCATAGAGCGGCTGAAGTGGTTCCCCCGCCCCCCCCCCCACACACACACATCTGGTCAGGAGACACACTGATTATGCGCCGACCAGGTGTTTACCACTGGAACACGATATGCATAAAGCACCAATCAGGAGAAAGAGCAAGAAGTTGGACTGAGTTTGTACATGCGCATAGTATGATGATTTATGGAACCAATTATAATAAAAGGACGTGGAAAACCCCCGTTCGGGCGCTCCACTGGAACAAATTGACTAACTTGGCTTCGTTATTGCAACAAGTGAATAAGGAATATTTCTGAGCAAGGAATGAGCACCTATAAGGGATGATTAGAATGACAGGGCCTTCTCAACTTTTGGCTAAGAGAGGTGACAACATTATTCAGTACTGAGACTCTTGCCACCTAGGCAGTTTGCTCAGTTGGTTCTGTGTTTTCTTGTGTATAGGGGTTGCTCAGTGGTTTGAGCATTGGCCTGCTAAACCCAGAGTTGTGAGCTCAGTCCTTGAGGGGGCCACTTAGGGATCTGGGGCAAAAATCAGTACTTGGTCCTGCTAGTGAAGGCAGGGGGCTGGACTCTATGACTTTCGAGGTCCCTTCCAGTTCTAGGAGATAGGTATATCTCCTATTATTATTATTATTTTTACAATGGGTTCTAAAGAATGTATTACATATTAGGTTCTCAGTAGAGGGGATGGTATGATGAGATTTCCTATCATGGCATGTGGCCCATCTGTGACTGCTAGTAGCAAGTATTTCCAGTGGCTGGTGATGGGACACTAGATGGGGAGGGCTCCGAGTTACTACAATGAATTCTTTCCCAGGTGTCTGGCTGCTGGGTGTTGCCTGCATGCTCAGGGTATAACTCATCGCCATATTTGGGGTTGGGGAGGAATTTTCCTCCAGGTCACATTGGCATAGACCCTGGGGTTTTTTTTTGTCTTCCTTGGCGGCCTGAGCGTCTCACTGGTTTGAACTAAAGTCAAGGGTGGACTGGAGTCTCTGTACCTTAAAGTCTTTAAATCATAATTTGAAGACTTCAGTAACTCAGCCAGAGCAGTGGGTGGGCAAGGTTCTGTGGTCTATACTGTGCAGGAGGTCAGACTAGATCAGTGGTTCCCAAACTTTAACAACCCGTGAACCCCTTTCACTAACATGTCAAGTCTCGTGAACCCCCTCTTAAAAATGAATATTTCTAGGGATTTTCTCCTTTATCTGAGTATAAATTATAAAAGCAATGATCTTGGAAATATAAAATTTGTTTTTGTGACATGCTTATTGCACACTATTCGTTATTATTTATCATTACAGTATTTTATTTCATTATGAAAACAGCTACACTCTTCCAAGATCTCACTTTCACAGCTTGTATCACTTTGAATAAGCCTATTATAAGACAAGGCTCCTATGTTTCATCAAGAAGTATCAGATGTGAAACAGCATGAAGGTATTTAAGAAGCCAACTCAAAGAGTTCCTCCTACACAAGCATTCAGGTCTTGGGCAGTCCAGGCAAACAATGCACATTACAACGAAGCTTAAACTTGTTCTTCCTCATAATTTGAAAAACAATACTAACTCCCTATTTAATTTTAAAACAGCAAAAAATATCCACCTCCCTTTCCATTTCTTATAAGGAGTCTTGAAGGTTAAATCTCAGTGTGATAGATCTGCTTGCTTTGATCTTCTTAGCTCTTGGAAGTCAAGGGGCTCTGGGCTGCTGGCCCCATGCTGCACAGGGTCCCTAGGGACAGCTCTGTCTGCCATTAGGGAATTTTTTTTCCCCGAGAACCCACTGTAACATTTCACGAACCCCAGTTTGGGAATTACTGGACTAGATGATTACAGTGGTCCCTTCTGACCTTTAAAGTCTGAGAGTCTTGTTAAAAGTGCATCTTCCTACCTAACTAGGTGAGAGAAATCTAATGCAGATAGGATACACCATTGAGCAGAGAAATCAACATAATTTATTTTTTGAATTAAATGTTTCACTTAAAAAATTGTTATGTAATCTGGACAATTCAAATTACTAAAATTTGCTTAACGATATCTATCAAGGGCTCATCTGAGTGTATCCGTTTTAGCATTTTTTTCCAGCTCTGTCATGTTCTGCTGAATGCAGCATAATAGAATTCTGAATAACAGATTTTGCTGCAGTATTGCATCTTCATGACATGCTGCAACTGGACCTGTCCTGCTTTGTTTTCACATTAACTCTTAAATGCTGTAAATTGTTTTCATGCATACAGTCTGAATCCTAAAACCAAGTGGCTTCCTTGACTGGATATGTTGAAAAACATACCATACAGTTTATAAAGCCAAGAAGATACTGCAGACTGAAAGCCTTAGTCGATCATCTGATTCCATTGCAGCACTTTCAGCTGGCTCATGTTGTGAGGTCCCTGTACCTCATGTGGGTGTGTAATGGGTTACCTTAAAGAGAGAATATGATGAAACTGCTTCAAGGACTTGTTGGTACATGTGATACATTAGTGAAACATACCAGAGGAGAAAGGAGTTTCCTGAACTAGTATTTGGAGCAGAACTGAAAAATCATTCATTCCCTGTGTTGTGTGAATCATTTGGAAATGTCTGTTTCAAAGTGGAGGAAAAACTGTCCTCCACTTTAAAACTAAATAACGTTAATGTAGCATTAATATCAAGAATTTAAACATGCAGCAGATATGGGAGCCTAATGCAAAGGTCCCCATAGCAAAGTTACCTCGGTCACATGGCATCTTTGTGTGTAGTATTTTGGAATACAGTTCATGCTATGAAATGCAGAGAATGCCTTAGTCTAGGTGCAACATGGGAGATTTAATGTTTCTGTTGGAAGTTTGTCTTTAAAATGTCTCAGCTTTTATGCATTTAGAGTTGCAGCCTTAATACTGCTTTCATGTAGCTTGTGCATTGGGCAGGGAGTACCAACACGAGGTTCAGCTTGGAGTGAAGCATCTTCAGTATCTCGGTGTAGCGAAGCGAGACTCACCGGTGCGGTGCCTCCTGCTGGTTATCCTGGGAATTAGCTCTCCAGCATACAGAGTGCCTCCTACTGTCCAGTGCCCCTCTTCCGCTGGGTTCTGCCCCCAGCAGTAACCCACAGTCTGGGTCTCCCCTCACAGGGGAACCCCCCAACCCTCTATCCCCACCTGGCCTCAGTGGGGACTGCCAGTCATCTAGCCCCTGTTCACTGGGGCAAACTGCAATCTGTAAACCACTCATCACTGGCAAGGGTTTTGTTTTTTTTTGGACCTGCTGCCTTTCCCTGCAGCCCAGTACCTCTCTTTAGGCCTTGAACGAGGCCTGCAGCCTGGGGAGTTGCCAGGCTGGAGCTCCCCAGTGCCTCTTTCCTTTTCCCAGCACTACTCTACCTCTGGTACTCTGCTCCCAGACAGCTAGGTCCTTCTCTTTCCACTGCTAAAGAGAGACTGCCTTAGCTCCTGGCTCGCAGCCCTTTTATAGGGCCAGCTGTGGCCTGACTGGGGAAGCAGCCACAGCTGGGGCCATGCCCCAATCAGCCTAGCCTTTTCTCTCAGGAGCGGGATAACTGCCCAATAGATACAGTGTGGAAATATCCTGAACACAGATATTCTTCAGGAGGGAAGTCCTCAGGCCAGATCCGCACTGCTGGGGACAAACCACAAAGGTGGCCGAAGGGGATGAAAGCTGTGAGGGTCTGTCGGGGGGGAAGATTTGCTGTCCCATGGAGAGGATGAGGGATGTGGCCCTCTTAACCCTTGGATGCCCAGTCTCCCCATGACATGGACAGCAAATTTATTCCCCAGAACTTGTGTATCTAACAGAGAGGCAGAGCTGTCCAGCAGACCCTGGAACACTAGCTTCAGAGATCTCTGTCCTCCCCAGCTGCCTGGCATCACTGCCAGAGTTTCCCCTGCCCACTAGTGCCCTTGGGAATCCCACTGAAGGGGAGTGCCACAGAGTGGAAGGCCTGGTGGAGAGACAATACATAACACATGTATTCTGGTAGTGTCTAAGGACCAACCAAGAATGGGGACGCGTTGTGCTAGACTCTGTAAAAACACCATCTGCGCTGCCCTTTCCTCTATGGTGTTTCTGTTACTTCTGAGGGCATTCTGCACCAACAAATTTAAAAATTGTGCGCACAATATTTTAAAATTCTGCAAATTTTATTTGTCAAGTAAATGTGGAGGCTGAACCACTGGCTCCACAGAAGTGGGAGATTATTGCACAGCGGCCCCCCCCCCCCCCCCCCCCGGACATAGACTCGGCGCAAGGACCAGACCTGCCCCAGAAACACCCCAGGGCCCTGCCCCTCTGTGTCAGGTGCACCAGGTGTGGTCAGGCAGGCTAAGCAAGGCAGGATCCAAATGTGGAGGAGCTTAATGTGAGGGGCTCTAGGTGTGGGTTGAGAGGGTTTGGTGTGGGACAATGTGGGTGCGGACAGCTCAGTAGGGGAATCTGGGTGTGGAGGGATCTGGATGCACAGGGACTTGTTGGTGAGTTCTAGGTGCAATGGTAATGGGACTCTGCAGGGGGGTCCAGATGCTGGGGGATTGGGGCTCAGTGGGGATCCAGGTGTAGCTGGTTGGGGCTTAGTGGGGATCTGGGTGTGGGTGGTTTGTTGGGGTGGTCCAGGTGGAGTGGGGCTCATTGGGGGGGTTCTGAGTATGGGAGGGTGAGGCTTGGCAGGAGGGTCTAGGGATGAGGGGGTCTAGATGCAAGGGGGTTGGGTGGATGGAGGAGCAGCTCCCTGTAGAGGGATCCCTCCCCCTGCAACATAGGAGCGATGGGTGAAGGAATGAGGTGGTGGTGGGGGTTTGCAGAGCTACCTGCAGCTGGGGGAGAAATCTGGGGATGGGTCTGACCCAGCCCTGGATGCAGTGTAGGGGAAGAGGAAGTCCCGTTCTCCTCAGCCCAGCCAAGACTAGCAGCTGAGCCCAGCACAGTGTAGGAACCATGTCACGGAGTCACGAGGCTGATGCTCTGGAACTACTCCCTATGAAACCAGACAGGACTCTGGAGGTAGCATGCCTCCTCTCTCTGAGCATACTGTCTCCAGGGCAAGAAGCTTACACAGCTTTGACCTTGCTGGATCTGACCTCGGAGCATTCAGCATCCCCTTCCTCACCATGTGCTTCCAGCAGTGAGTCCACCCATTTGGGGCTTCTGGGGAAGCCAGAAGGCCCTGCACCCCAACTCTGCAGTCAGCAGTGACTCTCAGCCAGGGTAAAATGGAAGGTTTTTAGTTGACAGGAACACAGCAAAGAACAAAACTTCTTAGTCACTGATTTCTGTGCTTTCAGCAAAGTCCATCTTGGGGTACCCCGGGGCCAGACACCCTGGACTCCCCCTCTCCCAGTCCCCCCCAGCAGACTGCCCTGGACTCCACTGCCTGTCCTATGACATGCCTGTTACTTCTCCTCTGGTCTTTGTCCTGCTTCCTGGGCCGAGAGTCACGTGGTTGCACCTCCCTCCTGGTTCTCAAGTTACAAAGGGCATTGTCCATCGCTCACATGCAGGCAGTTGGAGCAGCCTCAGCTTCCCCTGAGGGTCTCAGCCAAAGTCACATGCCCTTATTCCCACCACCTTGTCATTAGTGTAGCACACAGGGAAACTGAGGCATACAGTATTTGTGCAAAGCAATAAAACTAATATAGGTTCAACATAACAAGGGAAAATCCCCACTTTGTCACAAGGCATCAGCCAGGTCTTCCCCAGTCCCACCCCCCGCCCCACAGTGATTTAGCTCTCTGCCGACTGCCTCGGACACTTGAAACATACTGCTAGGGAGGGTTGCATGACCGCTCTTGTGGCTTCACTTTGCTTCCCTGGCAGAAATTCATTTTTCTGTGGGGAAGCAAATAAATCTGGGCACATAAATTCTGCACATGGACAGAGGCACAGAATTCCCCCAGGAGTACTCTGTGGGTCACACACAGGAAGGTGAGCTCTGTGTTCACAGAGATCTCAAGTAAAACTTCCAAACTCTGCCAGAAGAAATAAGAGCTACTTACCATCCCATAGTCCGAGCTAAATGAAGAGTCCACCTCTTGGCTTCCCCACAGCAGCTCCTTCGTTCTCATTAAAAGCCACCAAAACCCCTTCACCTGCCTCTCTCTGGCCAGGAAGGACAAATGAGAGTTAGGAGGCATTCACAGTAACATTTTTAAAAGCACATATGTGACTTAAGTGCCTAGTCCCAGCTTCTGGCAAACAGCCTGGATACAAGTGGGACTCTAGCTCCCTGACCCCATGCTGCAAGGTTCCATACAGTGGAGCGGGCTGGCTGCCGCTTCCAGCAGCTCCCATTGGCCTGGAGCAGTGAATCGTGGCCAGTGGGAGCCGCGATTGGCTGGACCTGCGGATGGGGCAGGTAAACAAACCAGCCCAGCCCGCCAGGGGCTTTCCCTAGACAAGCGGCATCCCAAGTTTGGGAAACACTGCCGTAGAAAATTAAATGCAAAATATTAATGGTAAAAATTTCAAAAGTACCTAAGTGATTTAGCAGCCTAAGTCACATCTTCAGAAGTGATTTAGGCATCTGAGTCTAAGGCTTTGTCTACACTAGCACTATTGTCAATAAAACTTTTGTTGGTCAGAGGTGTGAAAAAAACAGCCCCCTAACTGGCAAAAGTTTCACCGATAGAAGCACAGGTGTGGACAGGGCTATGTCATCAGAGACGCTCTCCTGCCAACATAGCTACTGCCACTCATTAGAGGTAATTTAATTATGCCGGTGGGAGAGCTCTCTCCTGTCTGCATAGGGCAGCTACACAGGAGACCTTAGAGTGGCACAGCTGCAGCGGTACACCTATGCCGCTGTAAGGTCCATAGTGTAGACATAGCCTAAGTCTCATTGGCTTTCAGTTGCCAATGAAGAAACAACTCAAATATTCTGAAGCCTCAGCTCAGAAGCCTAGCATTGTTTCCATAAGAGCAGTTGAGATGCCATAAGGAAGTCCAAGGAATATAATTAACGTGTAGGATGCTGGGAGCTAAAGGACAGAGTCCCAAGAGCATAGCATGTAAATGAATGTTAAGGCTCAGTGTTACTTGCCGTGCATTACCAAGTCAGTCTTTGTTTACCTGCATGAATTGTCATGAAACAGAATACTTGAGGTCCACCTAGTTCAAATGACTTCACTGCGAAATCACAGGGGTCATTTAGCTGGTGTATTGCATAGCTGTGAGTCAGTGCCTCATGTAAGTGGGTGTGATATCTGCCATTCCTGCTTAACTGAAAGGCAGGGCTTCCTGATTTGATAATCATGCCTCATCTTGTCAGTCTCCTGTGCTGTTGTCACATTAGCTCCTCCTGAGTTGTGGTGCAGCCAGAAGCTTGCTCAGTGCTGGACGTGGGCTGACAAAAGTTGGAGTTGCTTATTGCAGAAACCCAAGGAGCCCCCTTGAATGAGCTTCAGAGCTATTGACAGGTTCGTGATTGATTTGCTAAAACCCACAGGGTCTTGCTTTAAAACAAAACTCTAGAATAAGGATTTCTTGAAATGCAACTGGAGCAAGTTAGAGCTACTGGTGCAGAGGCATGCAAGGAATCTTCTTGATTTGATTGAATAGTCTCTTTTCATCTGCAGCAACTGAACAATGGTATCAGTGCAGTGGAGTCCTGCAGGGATGCTGTAAGGTTAACTACCTAAAGCTTTAATTCTAGGAGAGTTTCAAATGGTTGACAACTTCCTTCTAATCTTTTGGTACCAGCAATGTTAACCCCCTTATGTCCCTCTGCTGGCTGCCTTAAGCAATGCTGTTTATTAGTGCTCTTTGCTTTCTGGTGAATGTTTTTCTGTAACAGCCTCTGAGCCTGCAATTGTCTCGTATACAATTGGGTTCACACAGAATGAAGAGTCAGCACTTATATAACACTGAAGGCTTGCATGGTGGTCTAGAGGCAAATGTAAAGACACAGGCCTTGCCCCAAGTTGCTTACAGTCCAAACTGAGATGAAGACTCAGTCGCCTGCTTCTGCACAGCAGGTCTCAGCAGTGGGTTTAGCACCAGCAGTCTGACCCAGCTTCCATTCCAGTCAATGGGAGCCTTTCCATTGATTTCAAGGGGAGCTTTGTTGGGCCTCAGTTCAGCTGCACACATTTTAGTTGCAAGTGCAGCCCTGGACAGTCTATGTTCAGCACCACTGTGGAAAACCATGGTGAAAGTCTGCTGGGAGCAAATCCCTACCATAGCTTGCTGAAATGGTGCTGTATTTCATTTGGCCAGGTCTACTCTCCAAGCTAAGCAAATGGAAATGAGCCAGCGCTGAGTCCTTCTTAGTATTGGGCGATGTTTCTGGGATAGGCCAGGCCAACAAAAGGTCACAGAGGGAAAGATGGACCGGGAGGACAGTGATGTACAAAGAAGGGGTTCTGCCTCTTGGGGGTGCATTTTCCTATGAAGAGTGGGGGGCAGAAGGTTGCTGCTTGGATTTCTGATTATTACATGTTTCTGTGTTTGAAAAACTAATGGCATATCTTTCAGTGGTGGATTAACAATTATAATGAGGTCCTGCAAAAGAAGAGTTAAAATTGTGTTTATGCCCTTTTTTATGGTGGATAAAGGTCAGTAAAAACTTGTGGCAGTGCTGGTTTGTGAAAGTTTTTTGTTTTGTTTTGTTTGTCTCCTTGTTTTTACCTTAGCAGTATCAAGAATGGCATGTTGAGTCATGTTGAGTCTTCTGGGTTTGTGGGAGGACTTGCTGGGAGTCTCAGAGACGTGGCCAGCAAACTCTCTCAGCCTTTACGAGAAGTAGTGATGTTGAATTTTAACAGATGTATTTTCTCCTAAGTGTGTACAGGCATTTGAGTTAAATATGTATACAAATGGAAAACAAGTTTTGAAAAAGACAGATTAAAAATTCCTTCCCATCTCAATTAATCATGTTTCTTTTCCTAAGGACTGTCATGTCATTAACCAGCAGCTCTCCAGTGGCCCATCAAGCTTTCCAAGATAGACAAGAGCTGGATTTCTAATGTTAAAAGAAAGCAGTTAAGAACACTTCAAAAATCCTTTTGGGCCTCATTTTTGTGTCATAAGCAACACAGGGTATTGAGCGACAGCATTCAGCATGAACTGGAGGGGTGTGAGGTTCGACTTACAATGAATGGCACAGTGCTTCTGAATTGATACCCTGATTCGACTTATGACAATTAGGGTACGTCTTCACTACCCACCGTATTGGCGGGTAGCAATCGATTTCTCAGGGATCGATATATTGCGTCTCATCTAGACGTGATATATCGATCCCCGAACGCGCTCATGTCGACTCCGTAACTCCACCAACGCAAACGGCGGTAGCGGAGTCGACATGGGGAGCCGCGGACGTCAATCCCGCGCCGTGAGGACGGTAAGTAATTCGATACAAGATACTTCGACTTCAGCTACGTTATTCACGTAGCTGAAGTTGCATATCTTATATCGATTTTCCCCCATAGTGTAGACCTGCCCTTAGTTTCAACTTTACAATGCTTGGTCCCTCATTGGAGTGGATTACAGTTCCGAGTTACAATGTTTCGGTTTACCACGCAATTTTCAGGAACCATTTGTGCCATAAATCCAAGGACTGCCTGTATACAGTACTGAAGCCAGGAATAGATAAAGACTTGACTTAAAAAAGACTTAAAAAAAAAGACCATCATATGCTCTTTACTTGTGTTTGATAGAAAGTAGTGGATTAGTGCTTGGACATGACTAGAACAGATTGGGAAAATTAGCTCAACGCTCTTCAGTCGGGCTGGGGGGATGGGTGGGAGGGGGAGGGGGCGGGGGAGCAGCCTTCCAAATAGAAACTGCTCAGCTTTGTGATTTCCTTTAACTGTTGGCATAGTTCCCTGTTGCATTCAAAAGATATTCATTGTAGGGTGGAGATACTAGGTTTAATTGGTAAACAATATTTGTAGGCATTGCACACATTAAATAACAGGACACCTGCTCAGAGAGAGAAGAGGACAGAGGCAAAACTCTGGTAATGTGTTCCCAGGTTATGAGTTCAGAGCTGTGTATAGTCAGGGGTGTGAGATCAGAGTAGGTAGTGGGAGCTTCTCTCTGTGTGGCTAGGATAGAAATGATCTCTTTCCTTTCCTGAGCTGCAGGGTTAATCCATTTTGCCAAAGCCTTGGAAATGTCCCTTGTAAATGCAGACTCTGCAAGTGTGAACCTGGCATCTATTCTTCAGGACCTGCCTCAGGAGAGGAGCAAACTGAGCTCCCTTCCTCTCTCCCTGCGACTGGAACTATGCAGTGTATATTTTGGAAACAGGCTTGAGAAGTCGTCAGGTGTAACACTTCCACTTCTTGCCTGGAGCCTGGTGGAAAATGGGGCCAACCCATTGGCTCCTCTGGCACTGTCATGCTCCCTGTACACTGTGATAGACCCAGGCCAGTTGGGTACAGCAGACTAGCAGAAGGCAGATATACTGGCCACTGGATTAACAGTTTTCTGTTCCCTGACTGACCAGAGCAGGGGCTGCTCCAGGTTAATGAGAACACCTGACTCCAATTAACCTGTAAAGAGTCAGGTGAGGCCATTCAGTTAATGTGACCACCTGACTCTAATTAAGGCCCTGCTGATACTATAAAAAGGGCTCACTCCAGTCAGGCAGGGGAGTCAGGGAGCCAGAGGAGAGGAAGTGCAGCTGAAGGGCTGGTTACTGAAGACACCCTAAAACCATCGTTAAAGGAGCCCTAAGGTAAGGGTGAAGAAGGGAGAAGCAGGAGAGCTGTGGGAAAGTGGCCCAGGGAAATGTAGCAACTCTGGCAGTGAAAGGTTGGCTGCCAACAACTGTTACCATTAGGGTCCCTGGGCTGGAACCCGGAGTAGAGGGCAGGCCCGGGTTCCCCCCAACCCACCTCTACAGGAACATCTCCTGGAAGGGGAAGTCAGGTCCCTGTGAGGACAGGAGGCTGAACAGAGACGGTGGGAGTTCTCTCACCAACCTCCTTGCAGGCCTATGATGAAAAGGGCTCAGTAGACTGTAACCCTGGCCCTAGAGAGAGAAGGGCTACGTGGAGGGTCACAGTGAGCCACTGAGGCTATCATAAACCGCCTAGAAGCGCAGGACCCACGGGAGCAAGGTCAGAGCTCTGCCACAACACATACAGAGGCTTTGTCCCTCCAGAGAGGAACCTGGTGCCTGAGGGATCTCACAAGCTGATAGGATCCTGGTCTTCCTTGAGTGCTCCTTTAGCACCTCCATCTCGTCCACTGATTGATTGGAAAGCTTCCTGCTTTTGATCTTAAAAAAATGTTGCTGTTAATTTGCATGTCTTTTGCTAATTGCTCTTGAAAAATTTATTTGGCCTATCTGATTATACTTTTATACTTGACTTGATGGAGTTTATGCTCCTTTCTATTTTCCTGAGTAGGATTTGACTTCCAATTTTTAAAGGATGCCTTTTTGCCTCTAACCACTTTTTCTCCACTGTTTAACCATAGTGGCATTTTTTGGTCCTTGTCCTTTTTTTAAAAAAAATTTTTATTTGGGGTATACTTTTACTTTGAGCCTCTGTTATGGTATTTTTAAATAGTTTCCATGCCGCTTGCAAGTATTTCACTTTTGTGACTATTCCTTTTATTTTCCATTTATCTGCCCGCCTCATTTTTGTGCAGTTCTTTCTGAAATTAAATGCTACTGTGGTGGGCTTCTTTGGTATTTTCTCCTGTACATGGATTTTTCATTTAATTAGATTACAGTCACTATTACTAAGCAGTTCAGCTATAGTCACTTCTTGGACCAGATTCTGTCCTCTGCTTAGGCCTGAATCAAGAATTGTCCCTCCCCTGGGCTCCAGGACTAGCTGATCAAAGAAGCAGTTGTTAATGGTGTCTAGACATTTTATCTCTGCATCCCATCCTGAGGTGACATGTTCCCAGTCAATATGGGGATAGTTGAAACCTTCCATTGTTATTGGGTTTTCTGTTTTTGTAGCCTCTTATCTCCCTGAGCATTTCACAGGTCAGGTGGTTGGTAATATAATTCATTCCTGCTGCTATACTTTTCTTTGTGCCATGGGTCCTGCTTCTTTATGGCAGGTAGGTACACAACCTTTCCCTTGGAACAGAGAGCACGGTTGGCCAAGCTCCAGGGCAACTCTTCCCAGCCCCTGTGCATAGTCACAGAAAACTGACTGTGTCGGATACACCATTTGAATGGTCCCTGTTTAGTGACAAGGCAAAGGCAAACACCGTTCCTGGTAACATCTTATGACCCCAAATCTGCCCATCAGCCTAACCCTGTACATTCAGGGGAGCATCATTGTCATGATAGATTCTTACATTTCCAGACCAGAACGGACTGTTGTGATCATCTACTCTGACCACTGTATGACACAGGCCGAGACCTGCCCAAAATAATTCTTACAGTAGAGCTTCTCGAAAAATATCTAATCATGATGTAAAAATGATGGAGAATCTGCCATGACCCCTAATAAATTACAGCCCATTTACACTTGGAAAGCATCATGCTGTCCAAACAATTTTCTGTGTGTGTGTGTGTGTGTGAGAGAGAGAGAGAGATTGAGAATGAATCACAGGAATGTGGAGTCTGCCAGAACCTTGGGGAACTGTGAATTAGAAATGACAGTTACCCGGGGGTTGGGTGGGTGGAGAGCAGCGGCAAAGCACCTAGATTTATCACAATTAAATTTCAAGGATTATTGTTTATTTCCATGATTGTCCACATTCTCCTTATACCATTTGGCTCAAATAGAACATCACCCAAGTCATTGTGGTCTCTTCTGGGAGAGGCAGCATGGTCTTGTTGATTGAAAGATGGGCTGGGAGTCCTTTCCAAGCTCTGCCATTGGCTCACTGTTCCTTTGGATGGGTTACTTCACCTTTCCGGTTTCCCCCTCTCTAAAATGACTTAGACTTTCCTTGGAAAGCCCTGTGAGTTGACGAGAAGCTGGATATGAGTCGACAGTGTGCCCCTGTTGCCAAGAAGGCTAACAGCATTTTGGGCTGTATAAGTAGGGGCATTGCCAGCAGATTGAGGGACGTGATCGTTCCCCTCTATTCAACATTGGTGAGGCCTCATCTGGAGTACTGTGTCCACACTACAAGAAGGATGTGGAAAAATTGGAAAGAGTCCAGCGGAGGGTAACAAAAATGATTAGGAGGCTGGAGCACATGACTTATGAGGAGAGGCTGAGGGAACTGGGATTATTTAGTATGCAGAAGAGAAGAATGAGGGGGGATTTGATAGCTGCTTTCAACTACCTGAAAGGGGGTTCCCAAGAGGACAGATCTAGACTGTTCTCAGTGGTAGCAGATGACAGAACAAGGAGTAATGGTCTCAAGTTGCAGTGGGGGAGGTTTAGGTTGGATATTAGGAAAAACTTTTTCACTAGGAGGGTGGTGAAGCACTGGAATGGGTTACCTAGGGAGGTGGTAGAATCTCCTTCCTTAGAGGTTTTTAAGGTCAGGCTTGACAAAGCCCTGGCTGGAAAGATTTAGTTGGGGTTTGGTCCTGCTTTGAGCAGGGGTTGGACTAGATACCTCCTGAGGTCCCTTCCAACCCTGATATTCTATGATTCTACGAAAGGTGTTGTGTAAGTACAAAGTATTCTATACAGCAGGCAGCATTTCAGTAGCCTACTTTTCCCCAGACTCTATACCCTAGCTGTTCAGAGCCAAGACCACCTATATCTTTGGCCAGTGTAGTGTGCATATCCTTATGAAATGAGGGTGTGTGTGAAACTGGATGCAGTGGTCCAGGTGGCTGTGCCTCATGGCCTTCTCCAGTGGCACATTCCAGGCAAAAAGGTCAGTGATGGTTGCAGCGGCAGTCTCTGACACTCAGGAGAGCCTGGACTGGTGGAGATGGCTGTCATAGGCCACAGGGAGGGACTAGTGGTAGCAAATTCTGCTGTCTCTGGTTTTAATGAATATGTCAGAGAGGCTGATGTTGCTCTCACCCCAGGTTGTGAGGGCCTGGGGGAGAGGCTGCTGGTGGCCTCTACAGGGTGATTTGGCCACATGCAGGAGCTTTTAGGGCCTAAGTATCCTGATGAGAAGCTCAGGAAAGACAACAATGAATAACAAAACAGGACATACTTGCATAGCATCAAAGAAGAAGGGCTCTCCATTTTTGAGTCCTGTTCTGTTTTTGTTCACCTCAACTTTTAAATAGATAACACTGAGTTGGAAATGGTCCAGAGAAGGGCATCAGAGGTGGTTCTACAGCTGGGTAGGGTTGGCAGTTCCCACAATATGATCTTTGATTACAAAAGCTAGGCCATAATTGTCCACAAAGGGGCTTCTTGCATCTTCCTGTTTTGCTGGCCACTGTCAGGGACAGGACACTGGGCTCTGACCCAGTCTATGGTCCCTGAATGGTGAATTTGTATGCAGCTTAGTAATGACATTGTTAGATATCAGTTGGCCTTTGCTTAAAAAATAAAACAAACAAAAATCTTAACTTCCCATTTGTGCATACATGATACAGTACAGTCTTTAATTATGAGAACACAAGTTCTTATACACAGGTATCCAAAGGGTGCAGGTAAAAATGTGAAATAGTGTGGTGTCAGAGTGTTGCCAAGCATGCCTGCAGATGATCAAAGTTAAGGTTGAGAAGTCAGCTAGGGTTTTACATTTCTGGATTTTGTTCATTTAACTATATAACCTTAATGTTGCATTAAACTAAGGGTACTGGGACGGGTTCTTTTGCATTTAATTGATAATTTGCCTGCTTTGCTTCCTGAGGTTTGAGTTACAGCCTAACTGCACTAGTGAGTTTAGTAAGGGAAAAAACTACTCGCCTTCTTCACAGGGCCGGCGCTACCCATTAGGCAACCTAGGCGGTCGTCTAGGGCGCTAACATTTGGGGGGCGGCGACTGCGGCGGCCGGATGTTCGGCTGCCGCAGTCGTTGGTGGTATTTCGGGGGCAGGACCTTCCACCGCCTCTGTCGGGGGCACCATTTCAGGGGCGGGACCTTCCGCCACCTAGGGCACCACAAAGGCTGCTGGTGCTCCTGCTTCCTCATGGTCTTTTCCAAGTGAAGAGGCCTATTATGCCTTTCTCCATAGACTGCCAAAAGCCTCTAAAAATCATTCCCAAAGAGAGGACAGGGAACTAAATGCCAAAGTACCGGTGTGACAGGTTGGATCACAGAAACCCCCCTGGGATCTGCCAACTGTTGTGCCAGGACTACCTCTGCTCCTGTTTTCCCTGCCAGCTCAGGACTCCAGCACCCTGTCTTGCTGAGCCAGACACTCCCATCTGCTCCAACACAGATCCAGGTTCTGAATTACTGTATAAACTTATGCAGGGTAAACTCGTAAATTATTCACCCTCTATAACACTGATAGGGAGATATGCACCGTTGTTTGCTCCCCCAGGTATTCATACACACTCTGGGTTAATTAATAAGTAAAAAGTGATTTTATTAAATACAGAAAGTAGGATTTAAGTGGTTCCACGTAGTAACAGTCACCAAGCAAAATAAAATAAAATGCGCACATCTATGTCTAATCAAACTGAATACAGATAATCTCACTTTCAGAGACGCTTCAGTAAGTTTTTTCCTCAGACTGGACACCTTCCAGACCTGGGCACAATTCTTTCCCTTGGTACAGCTTTGTTCCAGCTCTGGTGATAGCTAGGGGATTCTTCATGATGGCTCTTCTCCCTTTGTTCTCTTCCACCCCTTTATATATCTTTTGCATAAAGCGGGAATCCTTTTGTCCCTCTCTGAGTTCCCACCCCCTTCTTCTCAATGGAAAGACACCAGGTTAAAGATGGATTCCAGTTCAGGTGACATGATCACATGTCCCTGCAAGACTTCATTACCCACTTGCCAGCACACACTATACAGGAAGACTTACAGGTAAAACACACCCATCTGCAGACAATTGTCCTAGTTAATGGGAGTCATCAAGATTCCAAACCACCATTAATGGCCCACACTTTACATAATTACAATAGGCCCTCAGAGTTATATTTCATATTTCTAGTTTCAGATACAAGAGCAGTACATTTATACAAATAGGATGATTACACTCGGTAGATTATAAGCTTTGTAATGATACCTTACAAGAGACCTTTTGCATGAAGCATATCTCAGTTACATTATATTTACTTATTAAATTTTTATAAAACCATATAGACTGCACAACATCACAACCGGGTCCTAGTGTAGTTAATAATCCCCCCTCCTTGAGGACATGGGGAGGCTGAGGCTTAACATATGAAAAGTGCCATTACCTCTTCTGATGAAAGTTGCTGTCATTGCTAAGGGCACAAATTCTTGGTGGCACAAGCACTTACACATAGTTTATCCCCCCCCATGCTTTTATATCTACTAAGTGGATAAAACACAAAATGTGCTTGTGGCTGCTAACAGGGTGTGACAGAGCCAAGAGGAAATGTGTGACAATCTAGTTAGAGCCAACCATGTTTCTATCTTAGGATGGCATAGGGGCCTCAGACAGCATGGAGGAGGAACTACTATAACTAGGAAGAATAGCATGAAATAGGCTCCTAGCGGGACTCTGTTTGAGACCGCCAAATGAGAGTAGAGAATTGGACATGCAGCTCCTGAAGCATCTATGTGTAGAAAGAAATACTGTTGTTATGGGGGACTTCAATCTAGGGTAATATGCAGGAGGTCTCAAGCAGCCATTAGTAAAACATCCTTAAAGTATCTGAAAGTATAGATCAGCAGTTCCCAGCCAGGGGTCTGCAGCCCCCTGGGGTGGCCACAAGTTGTTCCCAACACTCTCCAAAAACTTCCTGGATTGTCCGTGTACTGCTGTATTGCTCTCCCAGTAAATGTCAGGGTGATTGAAGTCCCCCATGAGAACCAGGGCCTGTGAACTGGAAACTTCTGTTATTTGCCAAAGAAAGCTTTGTCTACCTCATCCTCCAGATCTGGTGGTCTGTAGCAGACTCCCACCACTACAATGCCTTTGTTGCTCTTGTCTCTAAATTTAACCCAAAGACTCTCAAGAGAGAGTTAGGCTGGAGTCTGTTAGGACTCCACTAGAAACACCCCCACTGGATGATGATTCCTCATTAATGGTTACATTTTGAACCAGTTTTTAATCCATTTAAAATGTGCGGCACTGAGTCTTTTATATTATGCTAATTTTTAATTAGATTATTATGAAGTTCAAGTAAATCCAGAAGTCCAAGTAAAATGCATCAATAGTTATCTTTATCAAACTATTTTATCAAGTTCCTATGACAAGTCCTGTTTTCCATAAAACCATATTGATTGGTGTTAATTATATTTCCAACTTTCAGTTCCTAATATTTGAATCCTGTATCACCTGTTCCATTATTTTGTTTGGTATCGATGTCAGGTTAACAGCCTGTAATTACTCTGGTCATCCCATTTAGCCATTTAAAATATTGGTTCAATGGGAGCTTTCTTCCAGTCCTCTAGGACACCCCCAGTATACAAAGTTTTATTAAATATTAATGTCAATGGCCCAGAAGGTTCCTCTGCCAACTCTTTTAAAATTCTTGGGTGCAAGTTACCCAGATCTGCTGATTTTAAATTGTGTAATAAGACTATAAGAATGGCCATACTGGCTCAGACCAGTGGTCCATTTAGCCCAGTATCCTGTCTTCCAACAGTGGCCAGTGCCAAATGTTTCAGAGGGAGTGAACAGAAGTGGGCAGGTTATTGAGTGATCGATCCCCTGTCGTCCAGTCTCAGCTTCTGGAATATGGAGGTTTAGGGACACCCAGACCATGGGGTTGCATCTCTGCCCATCTTGTCTAATAGCCATTGATGGACCTATCCTCCACCAACTTATCTAATTCTTTTTTGAGCCCAGTTATACCTTTGGCTTTCACAACATCCCCAGCAACAAGTTCCACAGGTTGACTGTGCATTGTGTGAAGTACTTTCTTATGTTTGTTTTAAACCTGCTGCCTATTAATTTAATTGGGTGACCCCTGGTTCTTGTGTTATGTGAAGGGACAGATGACAACACTTTTTTCTTATTTGCTTTCTCCATATCATTCATTATGTTATAGGCCTATATCATATCCCTCCTTAGTTGTTCCTTTTCTAAACTGAACAATCCCAGCTTTTTTAATCTCTCCTCTTATGGAAGCTGTTCTGTACCTCAAATCTTTTTTTTGTTTCCTTTCTTGGCAGCTTTTCCAATTCTATTTTGTCTTATTTTGATGTGGTGTGGAGGTACCATGGATTTAAACAGTGGCATTATGATATTTTCTGTCTAATTATCTATCCCTTTCCTAATCATTCCTAACATTTTCTTATCTTTTTTGACTGCCACTGCACATTGAGTGGATGTTTTCAGAGAACTATCCACAATAACTCAGACATAGGTTAGGGGTTTGTTACAGGAGTGGGTGTGTGAGATTCTGTGGCCTGCATTGTGCAGGAGGTCAGACGAGATGATCATAATGGTCCCTTCTGACCTTAAAGTCTGAGTCTGAGTCCCAAGATCTCTTTCTTGAGTGGTAACAGCTAATTTAGACCCCATCATTTCGTATGTATTGTTGGGATTATGTTTTCCAATGTGCGTTACTTTGCATTTACCAGTATTGATTTTCATCTCTCATTTGGTTGCCCAGTCACCCAGTTTTGTGAGATCCCTTTGTAACTCCTCAAGTCAGTTTTGGACTTAACTATCTTGAGAAATGTAGTATTGTTTGAAAACTTTACTGCTTCCCTGTTTACCCCCTTTACCAGGTCATTTATGAATAAGTTAAACAGCACAGATTCTTGGGGGACCCTACTATTTATCTCGTTCCATTGTGAAAACTGATCACTTATTCATGCCCTTTGTTTCTATCTTGTAACCAGTTAGTAATCCTTTTATACCATGACTGCTTAGTTTGCTTATCTTTAGTTAATGCTGTTAACATCCTCCTTAATTCATATGGAGATATACCTATCTCATAGAACTAGAAGGAACCTTGAAAGGTCATTGAGTCCAGTCCCCTGTCTTCACTAGCAGGACCAAGTGCCAATTTTGCCCCAGATCCCTAAATGGTCCTCTTAAGGATTGAACTCACAATCCTGGGTTTAGCAGTCCAATGATCAAACCACTGAGCTATTCCTCCCTCATCCCCAGTTATTGTTGGGGTTGGATGATGGAAGGGTTTTTAAGCTAGTTAAATAAAATCTAGTGCTCAGAAGTTGAAGCTGGACACACTCAAATTAAGAATAGGACATAATTTTTTAGGCAGTGAAAGTTAAAAATCAACATAAATCGAAAGAGGGCATTCTTAATCCGAAATCCACACACAGATTTGCACTGGAATGACTAACGGTGTGAATTCCAACCGATTGAGTTATTTGGGTTCCAGTTTGTGTGTAGACAAGCCTTCAGGCAGATGTCTTTTTGTATTGGATATACCTGGCTAATGTTTTGGAAGTTTTCTTCAGAACCAGAACCGCTCCAAGCCAAGATCCTCAAAGTTATTTAGATGCATAACTGCTGAAATCAATGGGAGTTATATGCCTAACTCACTTAGACCCTTTGTAAATTCCATTAGGTGCCTATCTGCGTCTTTAGGTGCCTAGACACCTTTATGCAAATTTGGTTCTAGCATATTTAATAAAAACTGAGATTCTGGAGAACAGTTGTCATGTCACTCTGCAATGGCTGTGGAAGTACCTAGTCCTTCTGCACTTTGGAAAATGCTGCTGTAGCGCAACCACAAGTTATTGGCTTTAATGCAAGAATCATTGAGTAAAGTTCTCTGGTCTGTGCTATGCAGGAAGTTAGACCAGGAGATCCATTCTGATTTTAGATGTCATTAAAATCCATGAAAAGAGGGACAATTTAGGGGGAATATCAGGGAAAGTTTACTGATGTAGGCCTATGAGGCTGTAATATCTTTCCTTTAAGACAAGACTGGACAAAACACTTAAAAAAAATCCTGTAGGAAAGAAACTGGACTGGTCCCAGGGAACTAGACGATCCGGCAGAGCTTCTCCATCTAAAAAATCATTTTTATTTTTTTTAATTATAACCCTAAAGCTTCCCCAGATAAGAGAGCCTGGGAAGCTGCCCCTGACTGATGCAGAATTGCCTGAAGAGCTGCGGTGGTTTCACCAGAACCAGAGGAAACCCAACCAGAAACTAAACATTTTTCCTTGTGTTACACTCCCTAAGGCGACCCCCATATTTCCCCAAAGGGCGCTCACTCAGGCAGAAATGCGGTGGACATTTCTTATGCTGGCTCCAGCCTGCATGTCAGAGCTGTGAGCAGGCACTGCTCAAATGTGCTAAATGAGATCCTAGTCACTGCCCACAAATGGCATCCTGCAGGCGGGTTCCAGAGACAGCTGCTGCCGTTCCTTGGCAGGGGCAGGGGCGGAGGCTGGTCAAGGCTCTCTGCAGCAGCACAGTTCAGGTACAGAACAGTCACTGATGTGGAGTTAAATGTTAACCACAACTGCCAGCCACCTCTCTGCCTCAGAGCTCCTGGGTGCAGGGGCGGCTCCAGGCCCCAGCACGCCAAGCACGTGCTTGGGGCGGCGAGCCGGGGAGGCGCTCTGCCGGTGCCGCGAGGGCGGCAGGCAGGCTGCCTTCAGCGGCTTGCCTGCGGAGGGTCCGCTGGTCCCATGGCAGCAGACCCTACGCAGGCAAGCCGCCAAAGGCAGCCTGCCTGCCGTGCTTGGGGTGGCAAAATGCCTAGAGCCGCCCCTGCCTGCGTGCATTTCTGGGCAGCAGGGAGCCTCCCTTAGCCCATCAGGTGCAGTTCTACTCTCCTCTGCTTTTCCACCCACGGCTGGCCTGTGAGCAGCATATCCCAAACAACAGGCAGGAAAAAGGAATCTGGGCTAGGCGTGCGGCAGCCCGTAAGCGGTGTATGGTGACATGAAGGGGGTTGGCACTGAACCGGAGGTGTCTCGCCCAGCTTGACCCCTGCATGCCACACAACTGACCTTAGTTTTTGTTACATTTTCCTGTAAGGAGGAACCTTCCTTTGGGGATTTGCCATGATGATTTAGTTGCTGCTGCCACTTTCAGTCACTTGGTGTGTGAGGTGGCAGCATAACTGCCCTGCCCAGCAACCTCTCCCCCCAAAATCTACTTCAACAAGGGGCCCATTTGGCAGGTGGCTGTGTTTGCACTAAACACCCCTCTGCCCAACAGGAAATGAGTCACCTCCTGTCAAGGGCTTCATGTCAGGCACTGCAGTCTCCTCCCCACATCCTGCTCTTCCCTTCTTGGCTCTGTGAAATAGGAAACTCATTAAGTGCTTCCTCTATAGGGAACACTGACAGGAATGCTACAGGCTCAGCAAGGATTGTAGGTCAAAGGAACTGAAACCCTCCTCTCCTGTGGCTGTATTAGCCTCTCAGATGCCTCTCTAGCTTGTTTGCTGAGAGACTCACTTCAGGGTCAGATTCCTGAGGAACTAATACAAACAGCAAGAAGAGGATTTCAGATCCTTTGACCAGCAGTCCCTGCCTCAACTCGAGATGCGGCTGCAGTGGACAGGGCTGCCACAAGTACTCCCATCGCTACTCTGCTCCCTGGAGAGGAAGCACTTACACATTTCCCATGTACACTGCTTGGCAGTTGTCATCAACCGCCTGGCTGAGCATAAACTTGCTTTTAAAATGAAAAAAGGAACATTGATGTTGAAAAGATCTCCATGGGATTGCAAACATCAGCTAGGGATGTGGGGAGCTCCAGAGCTTGCCTGTCTTTTCAAATAGCTGCTTGTTATTACTGGAAACACCAGAGATGGGAAGAAGCATTTGAGAGAATCCCTCTCCTGGGCCTTGGGGCTGAGAGCAGCTCACAGCAGAGCACCTGACATCCCTCCAAATTCCTTCTGGAGAAGGTAAACATAGTCAGACTCCAGAATTAACTGATATTACACTCCCAGAAACCACCAGCTGCATCTGTGTTTCCTGGGTCTGATCTCAATCACCTTCAATGAGCCCTGTCAAGTAACTGAGGCTCCAGAATTGTGTGATGTGATGGGGTCTAAGGCGGGTAGCGATCAATTTAGACGCGATATACTCCCGTCGACTCCGGAACTCCACCAGGGCGAGCAGTGGTAGTGGAGTCGACGGGGGGTAGCCGCAGCTGTCGATCCCGCGCCGTGAGGATGGGAGGTAAGGCGAAATAAGATACGTTGACTTCAGCTACGCTATTCCTATAGCTGAAGTTGCGTATCTTACATCGACACCCCCTCCCCTCCCCCAGTGTAGACCAGGCCTAAATCTGAGCTCTCTCTGTTCTCTAGATGCCCAAGGAAATGGATTTGAGGCTTTCTCCCTACAGGGTATGTCTGCACTACGGGATTTTTCCAATTTTACAGAAATCGATTTTTGGAAACAGATTGTATAAAGTCGAGTGCACGCGGCCACGCTAAGCATATTAATTCGACGGTGTGTGTCCATGTACCGAGGCTAGTGTCGACTTCCGGAGCGTTGCACTGTGGGTAGCTATCTCATAGCTATCCCATAGTTCCCGCAGTCTCCCCTGTCCAGTGGAATTCTGGGTTGAGATTCCAATGGCTGATGGGGCCAAAAATTTGTTACAGGTGGTTACGGGTAAATGTCGTCAGTCAATCCTCCCTCCGTGAAAGCAACGGCAGACAATCATTTCACACCCTTTTCCCTGGATTGCCTGGGCGGACGCCATAGCACCGCAACCATGGAGCCCGTTCAGCCTTTTTTCACTGTCACCGTATGTCTACTGGATGCTGCTGACAGATGCGGTACTGCAGGGCTACACAGCAGCATCCCCTTGCCTTTTGCAAGTTAGCAAAGATGGTTACCAGCCCTACTGTACCGTTTGCTGCTTTGCAAGTTGACAAAGACAGTTACCAGTCATACTGTACCATCTGCTGCTGTCATGGGTGCTTCTGGCCGGCCTCAGAGAGGTCGGTTGGGGGCGCCTGGACAAAAATGGGAATGAATCCCCAGATCATTCTCTTCTTTAAGTTTTGTCTAATGGCGCGTCAGTCCTGCCAAGAATATCAGGTAAGCCTACTAAAGAACCAGAGAGGCAAATGGCCACTCCAGATCAGAGCCCCAGACATCCCGCAGAAATTATGAGCTGCATGCCATTCTAGGGGGTGCCCCTGCAACAACTCCACCTATTGCTTCTCTCCTCCCCCACCCCGCCTGGGCTACTGTGGCAGTTATCCCCCCATTTGTGTGATGAAGTAATAAAGAATGCATGAATTTGAAACAACACTGACTTTATTGCCTCTGCAAGCAGAGATCAAAGCAGGGAGGGGAGGGCGGTTGGCTTACAGCGAAGTAGAGTGAACCACCATTCTGCACTTGCTCATCCTATAGCTGAAAATGGGAATCTGTGATGAGCACTAGGATAGAAGCACAGGCAGGACTGAATCTCCAACGCTTTTGATATGGTCTCCCACAGTATTCTTGCCAGCAAGTTAAAGAAGTATGGGCTGGATGAATGGACTATAAAGTGGATAGAAAGCTGGCTAGATCGTTGGGCTTAACAGGTAGTGATCAACGGCTCCATGTCTAGTTGGCAGCCGGTTTCAAGCGGAGAGCCCCAAGGGTCGGCCCTGGGGGCGGTTTTGTTCAATATCTTCATTAATGATCTGGAGGATGGCGTGGACTGCACCCTCAGCAAGATTGCAGATGACACTAAACTGGGAGGAGTGGTAGATACGCTGGAGGGTAGGGATAGGATACAGAGGGACCTAGACAAATTAGAGGACTAGGCCAAAAGACAAGGTTCAACAAGGACAAGTGCAGAGTCCTGCACTTAAGATAGAAGAATCCCATTCACTGTTACAGACTAGGGACCGAATGGCTAGGAAGCAGTTCTGCAGAAAAGGACCTAGGGGTTACAGTGGACAAGAAGCTGGATATGAGTCAACAGTGTGCCCTTGTTGCCAAGAAGGCTAACGGCATTTTGGGCTGTATAAGTAGGGGCATTTCCAGCAGATCGAGGGATGTGATCATTCCCCTCTACCCCTCAACATTGGTGAGGCCTCATCTGGAGTACTGTGTTCAGTTTTGAGCCCCACACTACAAAAAGGATGTGGCAAAATTGGAGAGAGTCCAGCGGAGGGCAACAAAAATGATTAGGGGTCTGGAGCACATGACTTATGAGGAGAGGCTGAGGGAACTGGAATTGTTTAGTCTGCAAAAGAGAAGAGTGAGGGAGGATTTGATAGCTGCTTTCAACTACCTGAAAGGGCGTTCCAAAAAGGATGGATCTAGACTGTTCTCAGTGGTAGCAGATGACAGAACAAGGAGTAATGGTCTCAAGTTGCGGTGGGGAGGTTTAGGTTGGATATTAGGAAAAACTTTTTCACTAGGAGGGTGGTGAAGCATTGGAATGGGTTACCTAGGGAGGTGGTGGAATCTCCTTCCTTAGAGGTTTTTAAGGTCAGGCGTGGTGAAGCCCTGGCTGGGAAGATTTAGCTGGTGTTGGTCCTGCTTTGAGCAGGGGATTGGACTAGATAACCTCCTGAGGTCCCTTCCAACCCTGATATTCTATTATTCCATTTGTGTGTGGTCCTTTGGTTGACACTGGTAAAATACAGAATGTCCCGGGATATGTATGTTGGGGGACAGTTCTAAACAGCAGCTTAATTTTTTTATTTGCAGCAAAATGTAGAGGTCTAAGTATCTAATTTTGAGCCCTGGTAGCAAGGGGTAGGCTAGGGTAGGCGCGACCGCATGGTGCTGCTGACTGGGAGAGCAGCCTGAGGCAGAAGCCTCCAGCTGCCATGATATTCCAGGCAGGACTGAATCTCCATTAGACAAAACTTAAAGAAGAGAATGACCTGGAGTCATTCCCATTTTTGCCCAGGCACCCCCGACCGACCTCACTGAGGCCAGCCAGGAGCACCCACGGGGCGACGATGACGGATACCAGTCATACCGTACTATCTGCCGTCCGCAAGCCAAGGCAAGGGGATGCCGCTGTGTAGCGCTGCAGCACCGTGTCTGCCAGCAGCATCCAGTAGACATACAGTGACATTGAAAAAAGGCGAGAAACTATTTTTTTCCATTTGCTTTCACGGTGGTGGATGACGACATATACCCTGAACCACCTGCGACAATGTTTTTGAACCTTCAGGCATTGGGAACTCAGCCCAGAATTCAAATGGTTTTCGGAGAGTGCGGGAACTGTGAGATAGCTACAGTCGTCAGTCGCCCCTCCCTCCGTGAGCGTCCGTTTGATTCTTTGGCTTTCTGGTACGCTTGTCTCAGCTCCTTAAGTTTCATGCAGCACTGTGTTGAGTCCCTGTTGTGGCCTCTGTCCATCATGGCCTTAGAGATTTTTTTCAAATGTTTTGGCATTTCATCTTTTGGAACGGAGTTCTGATAGAACAGATTCATCTCTCCATACAGAGATCAGATTCAGTAGCTCCCGTACGGTCCATGCTGGAACTCTTTTTTGATTCTGGGACCACATGGTCACCTGTTCTGATCAGCGCTCCACGCTGGGCAAACAGGAAATAAAATTCAAAAGTTCACAGGGCTTTTCCTGTCTACCTGACCAGTACATCCGAGTTCAGATTGCTGTCCAGAGCGGTCACAATGGCGCACTGTGGGATAGCTACCGGAGGCCAATAGCGTCGAATTGCGGCCACACTAACCCTAATTCGAAATGGCAATGTCGATTTCAGTGTTACTCCCCTCATCGGGGAGGAGTACAGAAATCGATTTGAAGAGCCCTTTATGTTGACAAAAATGGCTTCGTTGTGTGGACGGGTGCAGGGTTAATTCGATTTAATGCTGCTAAATTCGACATAAACTCGTAGTGTAGACCAGGCCACAGATGCAGTATCCTGGGTTCTAACTCTCTCATTCTGCATTTGTTTCCGTCTCCAGTAGATGGCAGCAGGCTCACATACTGGCTGGCAGTTTTGCAGATAGATCAGTTACACAGCTGCATTAGAAAAGTTCTGGGAATATTTTGTATTTCTGTTCCCTGATCTTTGAAAACCTAGGGAATTCTGACCTGGGCAGTTCTTCCCAAGAGACAGCAGCTGAGTGGTAAGTCAGTCATCCCTGCTACAATACAGGCAATCCCCACATATACGCTGTGTATTCAGTAAGGAATTCAGCTCACACAAACACCACTTATCAGGTTCCAGCAGAAATTCAGCAAGTCTTCTCCCTCTTCCTTCTCCACCCATCCAGGGCTTGGGGCGCACTCAGATTCTACTCCTTATTGTCATTACAAACTATCTAGATGTTGCCAAAGGGTGTCTGTGAGAGGCAAATGCAATCCATCAGCCATTGCCCAGGACTAGACTTTAATCTGTTCTGAATTTAACTTGCAAAATATCCAACCTCTGTGGTTGGGTTAACCCCTTTGGGTCCATCTCTGATCCAGAGGCAGGTTGCTCCACAGAGCAATGCCATATTTGCCATCTCCTTTCTGCCAGAATCAGGCACAGATGTTCCTTGTTGCCTTTTCATGAAAAATTCTAGGATTCCTGATTATTTGAGGAAATTTCTTTCCTGTATTTTGAACACTGGTGTAGGCAGTGTTTAGTTACTTTAGCCTTTCCTCTTTTTATGTACTTCGTGTCTTCTAGTTTCCATCTCTAGTTTATGGTCATTGATTCTCTGTCTGATAAGAGTTTGCCTGAGATGTACACATTTCTCTGAAGTGAGGTATCTGCTAATGGAATAGTTTTGTGCAGGGATCCATAATGTGTGCATATTCACACAACTAACCAGTCACAGAGGAGCACGCATCACACACGCATGCGCACAAACAGCACTAACCAGTCTTGGAGGGGCGCTGAGTGGATATACTAGGGCAGGGGTAGGCAACCTATGGCACATGTGCCAAAGGCGGCACGCAAGCTGATTTTCAGTGGCACTCACACTGCCCAGGTCCTGACCACTGGTCTGGGAGGCTCTGCATTTTAATTTTAATTTTAAATGAAGCTTCTTACACATTTTAAAAACCTTATTTACTTTACATACAACAATAGTTTAGTTATATATTATAGACTTATAGAAAGCAACCTTCTAAAAACATTAAAATGTATTACTAGCACACGAAACCTTAAATTAGAGTGAATAAATGAAGACTTGGCACACCACTTCTGAAAGGTTGCTGACCCCTGCACTAGGATGACCAGATGTCCTGATTTTATAGGGACAGTCCCGATATTTGGGGCTTTTTTTATATGGGCTCCTATTACTCCTCCACCCCTGTCCTGATTTTTCACACTTGCTATCTGATCACCCTAGGATACACATACATATTGTCTGCGTAACTGAGCTTAGGAGGGTATTCATTTCTCCCACCCACCAGTGGTGGGATACTGTTGGAGAGAGTACACTGTATTATTAGACTAAATGGGCCACTTATCTTTTCCACTGTGTCACTCCTTATGCTCTGAATTCTAGCTTTCAGAATCATGTTTAATGAAAGAAGAGATTATACAGAAGAAACATTTCCTACCCTCCTGTACTCACTTTATTTTCTCCTTTCAGGCTAAAATTGTCTCTGTCAAAGGAGCTGCAGGATTCAAGGGAAACTGACATGTTTAAAATCACTCCTCTGATCCAAACTGAAGAAAATTGAACCCAACAACAAAAAATAAAAATGGCAGAATTTACAGGTTATAAGGAGACTTCAAATCGCCATCTTCGATTCAAGTTACAGAGTCTTGGCCGTCGTCTTGATGAACTGGAAGAAGCAACAAAAAATCTCCAGAAAGCAGAGGATGAGCTTCTTGACCTTCAGGACAAAGTTATCCAGGCAGAAGGCAGCAATTCTAGCATGCTGGCCGACGTAGAAGCTCTGAGAAAAAGAGTGCTGAAAATTGAAGGCAAGGATGAAGAAATAAGAAAAGCTGAAGAGCTCTGTCAGTTGATGAAGGAAAAACTGGAGGAGGAGGAAAGTCTCACTCGAGAACTTAAATCAGAAATTGAACGGCTTCAGAAGAGAATGGCAGAACTGGAAAAACTGGAGGAAGCTTTCGGCAGGAGCAAAAACGATTGTACTCAGCTGTGTCTGAGCCTTAATGAAGAAAAAAATTTGACCAAAAAAATATCTACAGAGTTGGAAATACTTAGGATGAAAGTAAGAGAACTTGAAGCATCTGAAGATAGACTGGATAAAACTGAACATAGTTTAGTAAGTGAGTTAGAAAAGCTGAAATCTTTAACACTGAGCTTTGCTAGTGAAAGAAAACACTTCAATGAAAGAGAAAAGCAGAATGAAAAATTAATCCAGGAGCTAACACAAAAACTAGAACAAAACAACAAACTAAATAGGGCAGATCAAACTAGAAATGCATCAAACCTGCTAGAAAGATCATCAAATAGTCTTCTGGATAGAAATGACCTGAGAATTGAAGATGACTTGACCCCTGCATTGCCCTCTAAAGAAACCAGGAGAAAGGGAAGCTTGGATTACCTAAAGCATGTAGAAAATGAAACCAGAAATAAATCAGAAAATCAAAAGAATAAAAATCAAGAAGACAACAAAGTGAAAGATCTCAACCAAGAAATTGAGAAACTTAAAAGTCAAATTAAACATTTTGAATCTTTAGAAGAAGAACTTAAAAAAATGAAAGCCAAAAATAATGACCTGCAAGATAGTTATCTGAGTGAACAGAATAAAAACAAGCTCCTGACTGGTCAGTTGGAAGAGATTAAAATTCAAATAAAGAAACAAAAGGATATGGAGAACGGTGAGGTGGAAAGTGAAGAAATGAGCCTTCCCAGCAGAATTAGACATGACAGGCCTAACTACAGAGGTATCGCAGCTGAGCCGGCAATTTCAAAACACAAGTCACGGGAGCTTTCACCTCAGCATAAACGAGAAAGAACACGGAACAGAGAGTTCTCTTCCAATAATGACAGTTATACCACAAGTAGCAAGCAAGTTCCCAGTCCAAGTTTAATTACTAGGAGAACAGCAAAGGCATCTAGTACATTTGCTCTACTAGAAACTGTGATTACTGATACAAAAAGAATGGAAGACAAATCAGCAATTGCTACATATTTATCTATGCAGAAAGATAGTGGTGCTCCACAAAATGAAGTGAAGAAATCAAGAGAGCAGCCATCTGTGCTGAGTCGATACCCACCGGCTGCACATGAGCACAAATCTTGGAAAGCCTCTTCCAAACCTGGGAATGAAAGTGGGTTGAAGACCAAGGTTGAAAAGCTATCTCAATCATTTAGTGATGTTTGCCAAGGTAACTCTGATGCACTTGATGAAAAATCAAGCAAAGGAGAAATGACTGTATCTTTGACTGAAAAGATGAAAACAAGCCAAACAGAGTTGTCTGATCTATGTGTAGAGAGACCCTTTATGAAAAATAATCATGCACCATCCAATGAAACAGCTTCATCATATAGATACCATATCTCTTCTCAGATGTTAGCAGCTGAATCCACCAGCTCTAAAGCAGAAGCAGCAACAGCCTCTGTTTTATCTCACAGACAGTCCCCAGAAGGGAAATCTAAAAGAACAATAAACTCCCAAGAAAGAGAATTTACAGACACTTTTCATGAAAATACAAAGCCTTCAACTTTAATAAAGTATTCAAACAGCTCAAGAAGTCAAGAAGACATCTTACAGATTCTCACAAGTCAAGGTAAGGAAGAAATGGACCAATCTGCACCATCAGTTACAGTTCAGACAAATGTTGGCATAAAATCTGACTCTTTGAGATCCAAAGCCATCAAACCAGCTAGCCATGAAAAACTTAGTACAGATGAGGAGATTGGTAAAAGCACCAATGCTACTACTGAGTCAGAGCTGGAGAAGAGAAAGAAACCTAGTTCCAGAGAATTCTCAAGCTCCAGAGGAGTTCTCAGAGCATCTCTCTTTGAAAATGATAAAAATACTGGAAATGAAGATGACCCCCCCAAATCCATAAAGACATCTTCAGACGCTGCCAGCATAGGATTGAAATCCAGAAAGTCATTCAGCCCTAGAGAAGCTTTGAGATCAAAAGCCATCATTAAACCTGTAATAATTGAAAAGGACATGAAAGAAGTAATGGGAGGGGCTGGGTCTGAAGAATACTCTCAAAACCAGAAATCTCTCTTTAAAACTGTGACAAATAAAATGACAAGCAGCATAACAATCTTCCCTTCTGAGCCAGCCAACACAAGGACCAACACAAATGAAGCCGCAAAGGAAAGACATACTTCTACCAGCAATATTAGAGTCACTCCAAATGAGCTGTCAACCATAACAAACAACATCAGCACACCCTTTGAGATCTCAATTAATAAGAGTGATATTGCTCTGAAATTATCTGAGGCAGATAAAATTGGGGATTTAGCTCTGAGAAACAGGACAGAAACACTAATTTCAAGAAGCAGTATTCTGATAAAACCTTCTGAACCCATTGAGAAGAACAATTATGAGCCATCCTTAGAGACAATCAGCTGGAAAAGCCATGGGCCTTTAGAAGCAGAGTCACCAGAGACAAAACACATCACTCTGAGAAGTTCTTGGAGGACAAGGCGGGGATTACAATCTTTGGAAGACTCTCAAATCAAAGTGGAAAAAAATACAGCTTCCACTCGTACAAAGGCATGCAAGTCCTCTACAGACCTCTCTGAAACGGAAGAGGCCAATGCAAGAATACATTTACTTGAGCAGAATTCAAGAAGGTCCAGGGCCACTATTAATTCTTGGAATACCCCTGAATTAGAATTCAGAAGGACCCAAAGTAGCTTAAGTGCATCTGAGCTATCTACTCGAAGGAGCTATGTCCATGATCCCATCACTGCTTCTACTTGGAATCGCATGACATTACCAGTAAGTGTTTTCTGTCTTCTGTTACTTTTAACTGTCATTCTCTTTTTGAAATTGTCCACTAATTCTAGGATGCCCAACTTGAAATACTAACACTTCTGATTTTCAGAGGTGTTAATTCCCACAGCTCCTGTTCACATCAACTGATTACCTAAATATTGAGGCACCCAAATTAATTAGCGACTTTGGAAAATTGGGCGGATTAGTTGTGTTCCCATCTGCCTCATTCTTGTACTGCTCCCTGTGTAAATAAAACCATACTCATCTGCTCTTGCCAAGGCTAAGAGAGGAAATAATTGGTCCCAGCTTAGTAATGAGCCTATATGTCTTTTAAAGTCAAGCTTTGCAAGGTAGAGTCGGCAGGAAATAGCAAATAATTTATTTAAAGAGTGCTGCACTGCTTCAGTCTGAACTTTCAACTTCCATTTTTAAAGGGATGCTGGCTGTGTCACCTCCATGTGTGACATACCTCAAACGGCTCCTTGGAACATGTCCTAGCAGACCACAGAGAGACAGCTGGTTGCATGGTGCTGCCATCTCCTCCTAGTTCCAAGTTGCTAGATTACCTTGAGAAAAAACTTAAAACACATGAACTACTTTCCTAGCATTACTTTTCCTTGCTATTGAGGATGTTACTCAGTTGTCAGTGAGAGGAGAGCTTGCATAAGGGGAAATCCAGGAGATGTTCTCACTGTTAAGATGTGGTTCTCTCTCTGAAAAGGACTGAGAATCCCTGACATACTTTAAAATATTTATCTGGTGGGGTGTGTCCATTCTGGCCATGCTAAATAATATGTGTTTTAATTACGGTTCCAGTTCAATGTAGCCACTCTTTATGCATTATCTATACAATACAAACAGCAGGGGCTCCCACATTAACTCCCACAGCCATTTTCAGTGTTGATCTGAAGCACAAATAAAGTACAGAAGAGATCAAAGGTCTGTAGGGTGGTTGTTGAAGGGAGGGAATTCTCAGCCAAATGAATTTGCCACTGAACAAAGGTTTCCATTTGGGAATATAGATGAAGATGTGAGAGGGTATTTTTGTTTTCCAAACCTTGCTTTGTTCCCTAGAACCAACTTCACCTCTGGGAGTAAGCATACAATGCAACACGGCTTTACTTTGTAGCATCTATTGTCATTAGAGTGTTAGTGCCAGATTATCAGAGATATTTGGGCACCTAAAGATGCAGATAGGCACCTAGTGGATCTATATTGGACCTAATAGGCATGTTTGAAAATCCCACTAGGTACATTTCTTCTTTGAGTAGCTGAAGACCTATATTCCAAGTAGGTGTGTGCACAACCCAAACGCAGGAGCCGGAGACTTTTGCCTAGCAGTACCATTGGAGGGGCAGCAGCCAGTGATATGAGATGACACTGCCCCAGCCCCCTCAGTTCCTTCTCATCACCCATCAGCTGGAGTCAGAGCTCGTGTGGTGGTGGTTTTCACAACCTTACATTCATTCTTTTTGTGCAGCGTATTGTACATAGTTAAGTGTTAGTTTTCATATTCTCTCTCTATTTTTTTTTAATTAGTGGCTGCGCCCCCCCACGATGCCCTCCCCAGGTTTAAGCATTGTCCTTTGTGTGGAGTGGCGTTTCCCAACAGTGACCCCCTCACACACACAGTGCTTGCTCTGCCTTGGCAAAGCCCATCTTAAGGAGTGCTGTTCATCTGTAGATTGTTCAAGAAGAGGACTCAGGTGGTGCAGGTCCTTTGCCTCAAACAGCACCTGCTTGAACAAGCCATGTGGCCTGAGCCCACACAGGGGACTATCTCGAGCCACAGATTGCCCTTGGGCTCGGAAAGTGCTGCTGCCTCTTGTTCTGGGCTAGTGACCTCTCCGAAGAGGCACAGGAGTCATTCTCCGTTGTTGGTGCCAAAGAAGAGTTGTCCTGGGGCAACTCTTCTGCCTTCTCTGGCATGGGACCAGTCCTGGTGCCCAGGATGGCACGTGTACATCTGTTCCTCCTTTGGTACAGGGCAGGAAGGGCAGAAACCCTGTACAGTTGACTCCAGTTCTGGCCTCCAGGCATCTGAATCCAGTACCGACTGGAGGGATGCCAGTATTGACTGTGTCTGTGATTTCAGCATACCAGGCTGTAGCGGACTTACTGTGCCTTTTGGTCCCGTCATCGCTGCTGGTCAGAGACTTTGCAAGGCTGGTGTCTGCAGTGGCCCCCCCCAATTAATGAGGTGCTCCTCAAACCTATGAGTGCTTTTTGAGGTACGCCAGCTTTGTTACCGCCAGAGGTCAAGTGCTTGGAGAAGCGCTCTTTTGTGCCTGTACAGGCATACAAGGGGGTCTGTTCCCATCTGGGCCCGAACTCCCTGGTGGTCATGGCAGGACAGGTTCAAGTCCACATCCAAAGACAGAGACTCTAAGCGTTTGGACCTTTTGGGAAGAAAGGTATGCACCTCCTAATGGTTACAGATGAGGATTGTGAACCAGCAAGCTTTATTGTCCAAAAATGACTTTGACTATGGCCAAATTTGAGGAGCAGTTGCCTGATGTGTCTTTTGATGAGTCTTGTGTGTTTGTCGCCGAAGACTGCTTGATGGCCAAGATGTCTTTGCAATCTGCCCTCGATGTTGTGGACACCTCAACCAAAGTGATGGCCTTGGCAATTACTATGAGGAGGGCTTCCTGTCTCCAAAACACAGGGATCGCTCTGAATGTCCAGCAAGCAATTGAGGACTTGCCTTTTGATGGCAGAGCCTTGTTTTCAGACAAGACTGAAACCCTGGTTTCCTTTGAGGATTCCAGGGCTACCGTAAGGTCTTTGGGGGTGCATACGCTGCCCATGCAGAGACACCACTACGGGGCACGGCAACAACAACAACTGTACAGACCACAGCATCCTTCTATCAACCCTTCTCCTTGAGACAGTGAGACCATCCCAGGAAGAGGGAAAGGTCTCACAAGAGGAAGCACTCGAGCTCAAGGCCTGCTTGGGCTGTTCGCCCTCCTTTTGCACCTGTTAAGCACCCATTTTGACTCATTGGCCCAGAGCACCATTCCAGTTGTTCTTCTTCCACTCTCGTTGCCTCCTAACCCCTGTTCCATTGGGGACAGGCTGGTCTGCTGTTATAATGCCTGGGTCTCAATTACCTCTGACAGCTGGGTCATAGACACACTGTAAGATCAGGCTATGCCATCCAGTTTCTCTCCACGCACCAGCCCCACTCTTCAGGGACCCCTCTCATTTATTCATAAATGATCTGGAGAAAGGGGTAAACAGTGAGGTGGCAAAGTTTGCAGATGATTAAACTACTCAAGATAGTTAAGACCAAAGCAGATTGTGAAGAACTTCAAAAAGATCCCACAAAACTAAGTGATTGGGCAACTAAATGGCAAATGAAATTTAATGTGGATAAATGTAAAGTAATGCACATTGGAAAAAATAACCCCAACTATACATACAACATGATGGGGGCTAATTTAGCTACAACGAGTCAAGAAAAAGATCTTGGAGTCATCGTGGATAGTTCTCTGAAGATGTCCACGCAGGTGTGCAGAGGCGGTCAAAAAAGCAAACAAGATGTTAGGAATCATTAAAAAGGGGATAGAGAATAAGACTGAGAATATAGTATTGCCCTTATATAAATCCATGGTACGCCCACATCTCAAATACTGCGTACAGATGTGGTCTCCTCACCTCAAAAAAGATATTCTAGCACTAGAAAAGGTTCAGAAAAGGGCAACTAAAATGATTAGGGGTTTGGAGAGGGTCCCATACGAGGAAAGATTAAAGAGGCTAGGACTCTTCAGCTTGGAAAAGAGAAGACTAAGGGGGGATATGATAGAGGTATATAAAATCATGAGTGATGTTGAGAAAGTGGATAAGGAAAAGTTATTTTCGTATTCCCATAATGCAAGAACTAGGGGTCACCAAATGAAATTAATAGGCAGCAGGTTTAAAACAAATAAAAGGAAGTTCTTCTTCACGCAGTGCACAGTCAACTTGTGGAACTCCTTACCTGAGGAGGTTGTGAAGGCTAGGACTATAACAATGTTTAAAAGGGGACTGGATAAATTCATGGTGGCTAAGTCCATAAATGGCTATTAGCTAGGATGGGTAAAAATGGTGTCCTTGGCCCCTGTTCGTCGGAGGATGGAGATGGATGGCAGGAGAGAGATCACTTGATCATTGCCTGTTAGGTTCACTCCCTCTGGGGCACCTGGCATTGGCCACTGTCGGTAGACAGATACTGGGCTAGATGGACCTTTGGTCTGACCCGGTACGGCCGTTCTTATGTTCTTATGAGATGCTGCTCTTTGAGATGGTCAGCTGTCTGCTAATGTTGGGAGCGGTGGAGGAAGTTCTGCGAGAACACCAGCATCATGGTTTCTACTCCTGGTACTTCCTGATACCAAAATCCAAGGGCAGGATGAGGCTGTGATGAAATGGGACTGTTCTTAATGTTTCCTCTGAATACTGTGTGGGTGCCTCAGTTTCCCCTATGCATTTCTTAAGTCTCCAGCATGCATAAATGGCCGACACTCTGTCTCCTGGCAACAAATGGCTGGGGCCGTTGCCCCCTGCAAGGGGATGGCTAAAGGTGAATAAAGAGATCAGGTGACCTCCTGGCCCGGGAAGGAGACAAAGGCCAGAAAGGAGGGGCTGGAGTGGGTTTCAGTTGGGAGCTGGCTGGGGACAGGAAGTGAGGGCAGACAGGGTTGTCTGGCTCACTGGGCCCCAGAATGGACCCGGTTGAGGGATCCCGTTCTCTGTACCTACAAGCTCTGTTTTAGACCATGTTCCTGTCATCTAATAAACCTCTGTTTTACTCGCTGGCTAAGAGTCACTTCTGACTGCGAAGTGGGAGTGCAGGATCCTCTGGCTTCCCCAGGACCCCGCCTGGGCGGACTTGCTGTGGGAAGCACCCGGAGGGGCAGAGGATGCTGAATACTCCAAGGTCAGACCCAGGAAGATGAAGCCGTGTGAGCTTCTTGCCCTGAAGACAGTCTGTTCCAAGGGAGAGGAGGCTCCCCAAAGTCCTGGCTTTGTGGGGAGTAGTTCCAGAGCATCGCCCGGGGACTCCGTGACAGAGGCCTATCCTCAACCTTTGCGGACTCAACAAATTAATCAGATATGTGAGATTCCACATGGTCACACTCTTAGCTATCTGCCCTGCTCTGTCTTAGAGTGACTGGTTTGCTGCTCTTCAGGATGCTTATTTTCATGTGGCCATTCTACCAAGTCACAGGAAGTTTCTTTGCTTCTTAGTAGGAGACCTGCATCTCTGGACTGGTTGATTCACCTTCCTCCACTAGTCCTGGAGTCCCTGCACTGGTGGGAGTCCCCATGCAACTTGTGCCAAGGAGTTCTTTTCACTCAGCCCTCCCCGATCAAGTCAGTGATTAACATTCATCCCTTCTGGGTTGGGGAGTGTGTTTGGACTAGTTGAGGGTGTAGGGCAGGGGTAGGCAACCTATGGCACGTGTGCCGAAGGCGGCATGCAAGCTGATTTTCATTGGCACTCACACTGCCCGGGTCCTGGCTATAGGTCTGGGGGGGCTCTGCATTTTAATTTAATTTTAAATTAAGCTTCTTAAACATTTTAAAAACCTTATTTACTTTACATACAACAATAGTTTAGTTATATATTATAGACTTATAGAAAGCAACCTTCTAAAAACGTTAAAATGTATTACTGGCACGTGAAACCTTAAATCAGAGTGAATAAATGAAGACTCGGCACACCACTTCTGAAAGGTTGCCGACCCCTGGTGTAGGGCCTGTGGTTGGAACAGGAAGCCTTGTTCCACATCAATGTATTGGGGCTTCAGGCTATCTACAATGCATGTCATGCCTTCCAGGACTGCATCAGGCATTCAGTGGTTCACTTACTCACCAACAATACCACCGCAATGTACTATGAACAAACAAAGGGGAGCCCACTCCAGATTGCTCTGTCTAGAGCCAATCAACCTATGGCAGTTCTGCATCAAAGAAAACATCACCCTGGTAGCTGTCCATTTGCCTGGGGTGCAGAGCCATCTTGCAGAGTGTCTCAGCAGGTTTTTCTCCCCGAGCCATGAATGGTCCCTTGAAGGAGTGTCCTTCAGTTTATTTTTGCAGCGTGGGGCATCCCCATGATCGATTTATTTGCAACAAGGGAAAACAAGGAGTGTCACCTATTCTGCTCTTGGGGAGGGTCTCAGCTAAGGCTCTCTCTAACACTTTCCACTATAGCTGGCAGTCAACTCTCTTTTATGTCTTCCCTCCTGTCCCAATCATTCCCTAAGTCATTGCCAAGCTCAAGGTGCATCAAGCCAGGGTTGTCCAGATTGCCCTGACGTGCCTGAGACAGTTGGTTTTCGGGCCTCCTTGTTCTGTCAGATCAGCCTCTCATGCCGCTACCTCTCCTTCCCAACCTCTTCACACAGGTGTATTCTGCATTTGGCAATCAGCTTCCTTCACCTTACGGCATGGCTGCTGCATGGCTGAATGAAGAGGAAGAACATTGCTTGGAGGCTGTCCAACAGGTCCTACTTAGCAATAGGAAACCTTCCACTTGAACAGCCTACTTGGCAAAGTGGAAGAACGGGGACTTCCATCCAGCACATCTTGGAGTACCTGCTACACCTTCAGAAATTGGGCTTGGCACTCAGTTCTCTGAGAATGCACTTGGCAGCAATATCCATGTTTCATCCATCTATGCAAGGGAAATCAGTTTTTTTCCAACGCCATGGTGACAAGGACTTCTCGCCTGCACCCTCTGATCCGAGGGCCAGTCCCTTGGTGGGACCTAAACACTGCTTTAGCAGCTCTTATGGGACCTCCATTCAAGCCCCATGCTTCTTGCCCATTGCCCCTCCTGTCTCAGAAAACTGCATTCTTGGTAGCCATTGCCTCTGGGGCCTCCTTACACACAGTTTTCCATGGACAAGATAATGATCCGGCCACACCCGAAGTTCTTATCCAATATGGTCTCTCAGTTGCATTTGAACTAGGCGGTGCATTTTCCCCTAAGCCACATTTCTCCCCAGAGGAGCAGCAATGCCTCCAAACGTTAGACACTGAATAGGACTGACCTGTTCCATGCTTCACCTTGCCTGTTCGTATCCTATGTGGACTGCATGAAGGGACAAGGTCTGCACAGGCCATCTCAAGATGGATAATGTCTTGTATTTAAGACTGCATATGAGTTCATGCCAGCTATGATTCCACAGCAGATACGGGCTCATTCCACAAGAGCACAGGCAACATTGGTGGTGTTCCTCGGTGATATTTCCATATTGGACATTTGCATGTGGCCATCCATCCATACATTTACGGACCATTACATGATCACTGCATGTTCCAGAATATGCATCCGACAAAGTGGGTATTCACCGACGAAAGCTCATGCTCCAATACGTTTGTTAGTCTATAACGTGCCACAGAACTCTTTGCCGCTGTTCCAGAATAGACACTAATGTTGGAAGAACAGTCCTGCGATCCATATTCAGATAGACTCCGAGCCCCGCCTCTGGACGGGAGTACTGTTTGTAAGTCACCTACTGGGCATACACATCTGCATCTACTCAAAGAAGAAATGGTTACTTACTGTAACTGTGGTTCTTTGAGATGTGATGGAGACGTATTCCACAACCTGCCCTCCATCCCCTCTGCATTGGAGTCTTCCCCTAGAGATTTGGTGCGAAGGAACTGAGAGAGGTCGGGGCAGTGCTGCCTCATATACGGCTTATAGACACAAGGCGCAAACACTGCCCCTCTACGGGTATTGCTAGGCCTGTCCAGTGCGCGCACACTTACTTGGAATACACATCTGTATCACATCTCGAAGAACCACAGTTACAGTAACTGTTTGTCAAGGTATTTAGGTACCTAAATGAATCTGAGATAGCACTGAGTTCTCCGTTGCTCAACTGTTATTTAATAGTCTAGGTAAGAAGGAAGGAAGGAAGATGTTCTAGCTCAGGGGTTCTCAAAGCCAATCTGCCACTTATTCAGGGAAAGCCCCTGGCAGGTTGGGCCGGTTTGTTTACCTGCCGCATCCTCAGGTTCGGCCGATCGCCACTCCAGGCCAATGGGGGCTGCGGGAAGGGCGGCCAGCACGTCCCTCGGCCCACATCGCTTCCCACAGCCCCTATTGGCCTGGAGCGGTGAACCGCAGCCAGTGGGAGCTGCAGACACGGCAGGTAAACAAATTGGCCGGCCTGTCAGGGGCTTTCCCTGAACAAGCAGTGGACCGGCTTTGAGAACCACTGTTCTAGCTGGTATTTTAAATAAGATGGAGGGTGCCTGAGGGATCTTGGAGGGCTGGAGATGTAGAAGGGAAAGTTTTTTCATTGAAATGAGATTGTGTGCAGGGACAGGCTTTGGGAGGAGAGACCAGAGATAAATAAAGAATATGTGATGGCATGGAATACAGGATTTTTTGGTCATGTACTTAGCACCTTGAGTCAACTTTCCAGACCTTTGGAGGGATAGAAAAGGTCTGTACTGCCTAACCTTAAAGATCATGAGTCAACCAAGTTGTATGATTTTGGGGATCTAAGTGTGAGCCTTTCCCTGCAACTGTAAAGGCTAGCAACATTTTTTTAGATGAAAGCTGAGCTTCTCGCACAATAACATGACTCCAGGAGCTTGGTCTTTGAGAAATACAACAAATATTGTTAGATTTGCAATAAAATTGTAAAAGCTGGCAACACTGAAAATTATACGTTTGAGAAATCTCAAAAAAATCCCCTAAAGGATCTAGGTCTATATCTGGGGAGTCTCCTAGGGCTATTGTATTCCATGGGAAGACCTTTCTAAGTGACATATAACACCAGTCTTTACTTTGGCAGGGGATGAGATATCAGGACCATGCTATTACCAACTTTGGGAGTTCAAATATCATGATACAGCTACCTGCCCCCCAAATCACAAGTTTATCTGTCAAATAATAATTTAAAAAAATCATTAGTGTTGTCTGGTTTTTGTGCTAAGCCAGGCTCTGTGTGTGTGTGTGTGTGTGTGTGTGTGTGTGTGTGTGTGTGTGTGTGTGTTTCATGATGCAAATTCAACACACACACAAACTAGGGGCACCTACCCACTTCTGGCTGATGGGAGGGACACACTTCCCAGGCCCTTCTTGTGCTTCCCCCAGGAGGCTTACCCCTGCTCTCCTATCTCCCCTGTCCTGTCCCCTGCTTCGTCTGCACAGAGCCCAGCTGCAGCAATTGCTGCAGCAAGGGCAGCTGACTGAGCAGGGCTTGGGAATGGAGGGTCAGTGTACCTGCCTTCTCTCCCTCTCCCCCCCCCCCCATCCCCCAGCATTGTTCTACCCTCTCAGTGCAGCGCGGTGGGAGGTTAAACAGGGCTGAAGCTGCTGCCACTCCCTGGGCTAGGGCCCTGCTCTGCACGCAGACAGAAGAAAGCTTGAGGCTTTCCAGCATGCTGAGGCCAGATGTGAGACCCAATGTATGACAAAGACCCTGACTAGGGGACACTAAAATCGTTCATGTAAGGAGGCTAAACTTTGATGGGATGTGCCCCTCAGTGCCATTCTGTGACCTCAGCCTCAGGACTCTTCACTTCTGATAGAAAGAGGGGTCAGTACTAAAATGAGTGGGCAGGAAATCTGTGAGGAGCAGGCAGCTTTAGAGCTTCAGCGTCATCAGCAGCTGTTGGAAGCTCTGTCCTGTAGGACCCAGCAAACCTGGCGGTGGCATTTCAGGTGCTGGCCAATTGAAACTGTCAGCCAAAGCCAGCAGCTCAGGCTGTGGGGAGTTCCCTCTGGTGGTCACAGGCAGAAATGCACCTGCACAAACCGGTCAGAAATTCTTGAGCTGCTCAAGAGATCACAAGTGGATGTAACAAACTGTGAATGTTGTCAACATTACATGTCCAGCTCCTCAGACACTCTGGGAGATTCCACACTTCAGAGGAAAGAAGCAGGAGTTTCTCTGGCGGGTTCTTTTAAAAACTGTTTGAAACTGGTCAGACGTTTGGAATGTTGGACTCTTTCCTGTGAAGATGCACTACCAGGCAGAGAGCAGGCCCACAAGTCACTGCAAGAGACTTGTAGTTTATCCAGTGGCTCTGCTATTACTTACAGTGGTAGCACTGGCTCCTCCAGGGAGCTGAGCTGTATATTAAAGCAGCAGCGGTATGAGAATTCAGTTCCCATCCTCTCCCTCATGCTAAACAATTTCAGACTTTCTCCTTCCAGGCAGAAATTTTATGTCTGCCTGAAGGTAAACTATTGATTTCAAAAAAAAAAAAAAGGTTTGAGCAAAATCTGTTTAGCCATTTTTGGGCAAGTGGAGAGTGAGTCACCTACTGGGCATACATGTCTGCATCGACTCAGAGAAGAAGAAAGGGTGACGTACTCTGACTGTGGCTCTTTGAGATGTGTTCCATGTCCTGCCCCCCAGCCCCTCTGCACTAGCATCTTCCCCTAGACCAGTGGGTCTCAAACTGTGGGTCAGGACCCCAAAGTGGGTCATGACTCCGTTTTAATGGGGCCACCGGGGCTGGCTTAAACTTGCTGGGGCCGAAGCCTGAGCCCCACTGCCCAAGGCCAAAGCTGAAGCCCAACGGCTTCAGCCCTGAGCAGCGGGGCTCAGGTTACAGGCCCCCTGCCTGGGGCTTCGCCTCTTGCACCTTCCCCCGGCCTGGGGTGCTGGGCTCTCACCCCGCCCCACCCCCAGGAGCAGCAGGGCTTAGGTGAGCTCAGTCCCCCCGTCCTGGGGTCATGTAGTAATTTTTGTTGTCAGAAGGGGCTTGCAGTGCAATGAGGTTTGCGAAATCCTGCCCTAGACATTCGGTGCAAAGAGACTGAGGTGGTCGGGGCAGCACTGCCTCATATAGCGAGGGGAAGGGTTATAGACACAAGACGTGACCACCACCCCTGTACACGTCTGCATCACATCTCAAAGAACCACAGTTACAGTAACTGTTTCATTTAGGTACCTAAATACCTTGACAATCTGGCCCTGAGATAGTATGGTTAGCACTGAGTTCTCTGTTGCTAAGAGTCTAGGTAAGAAGGAAGCTGTTCTAGCTGGTATTTTAAATGAGATGGAGGAATCTTGGAAGGCTGGAGATGTAGAAGAGAAAGTTTTTTCATTGAATTGAGATTGTGTGCAGGGAGAGGCTTCGGGAGGAGAGACAGATAAATAAAGAATACATGATGGCATGGAATACAGGATTTTTTGGCTTCAGTTTGGAATAAACACATCTTACATGCATGGCAGAGCTATGAATGTGTTAGCAGTGCAGCCCTAATGAAGCTTTTACCCAACATCACACATTTGAGTGGTCATATACTTAACACCTTGAGTCCAGCTTTCCAGACCTTGGAGGGATAGAAAAGGTCTATAGAGCCTAACCTCAAAGATCATGAGTCAGGTCTCAAAAATCATGTGGTTGGGTTAAGTGTGAGCCTTTCCCAGCAACTGTGAAGGCTAGCAACATTTTTTTTTAAATGAAAGCTGAGCTTTCAAAACTAGCTGATAAACCTAGGGTGCCCTTTCTCAGAGGAGACATGTATCTGCAGTGGCTCAGGTGTGAACGCTAACCTCTGGCCTTGAAATAGCCCTCAGGAGCAAGGCACAACTTGAACCTACAAGGCATTGGCTTTGAATTGACTAAGCTGTAATTATTTGGAATGCACAGGACCTTTGTCTGTTAAGCTTGTGAGGTGTCTAATTAAGGAGCCTTGCCTAGCCTTGGCTTCCTCCCATTTGCAAAATGACCCTCTCTCCCTTCTCCCTTGCTTTCATAGATTCCAAGGCCAGAAGAGACCATTGGGATAATCTATTCTGGCCAATTGTGCAGCACAGGCAAGAGACCTGCCCCCAAATAATTCCTAGAGCAGATCTTTCTCCTGCCCCACCCCCACCTCACTAAAGAAACAGTATTACAGTGAAACCTTTCTGAACCTCTTGAGAAGAACAGTGAACCCTCCATTGGAGGCAATCAGTTGTAAGAGCCATAGGTCATTGGAAGCAGGTTCCTGAGAGAGAAAATACATCACAGAGAGATGTTCTTAAGTTCTTTGAAATATTCTTAATGCAAAGTGCATAAAAATACAACTTACAAACACATTCAAGTCATTTACAGCCCTCTCTGTAGCAGAAGGAACCAACATAAGAATACACCCAGCATTTAAAAAGAGCTAGTGCAACTGTTAATTTCTTCCATCACATTTCTGAGCATGGAGTAACTTTAGGATGCAAACCTGTTCTCATTCCTGAGAGCAGTTTTAGTCATGTCATATACCCACACACACACTTCCCATGGGAGGCAGGGGATAGGACTGGCAACCAATAGATATGACCAGGGCTGCCCAGAGGGGGGGCAAGTGGGGCAATTTGCCCCGGGCTCCGCAGGGGCCCCCAAGAGAACGGCTGAGGCTCCCGACCCTGCCTCCGCCCCCTCACCCGGAGCCTCAGCGCATCCAAGAGCTTCCCTGAACAGCTGCAGCGTGTCTCCGGCGGGGCCTGAGCTCAGCCCCGCTCAGAGCCGCGTGGTGAGGGGGCGGAGCTGCGAGCTCAGGCCCCGCTGGAGCTCGCAGCCCCGCCTCCTTACCACACGGCTCTGAGAGGGGAGGAGCTCAGGCCCCGCCGGAGGCAAGCTGCACCGCTATTCAGGGACGCTCTTGGATGCAATACGCTGAGGCTCTGGGTAATAGGGGGAGCCGGGGGTAAGAGGCCAGGGCCAGGGGGGTTGGATAAGGGGCAGGGAGTCCCGGGGACAGTCAGGGGACAGGGAGGGGGCAGAGGTTGGGGCGGCAGTCAGGGGACAGGGAATGGGGGGGTTGGATTGTGGGCGTTCCGGGGGTCTGTCAGGACTCAGCGGGGGGGTGGATAGGGGTCGCGGCAGTCGGGACAGGAAGCAGGGGTGGGGTCCTGGGGTAGTGGTGGTGGGGTCTCTGGGGGATGGTGAGGTGACAAGGAGCAGGATGGGTCAGGGATTCTGAGGGGGGTGGGCAGTTGGGGGGCAGGAAGTGGGTGGGGATCAGATAGGGGGCAGGGCCAGGCTGTTTGGGAGGCGCAGCCTTCCCTACCCTAAAGCTCATTCAGCAGTTTGAGGCTTGCAGAAGAGCCAAGCTGTTAGCTTTTCCATTAGGGCTCCCATCCCTTTCACTTCTCAAATGCCAAATTATAGTCTATATTTAATTTCAGAGCCATAGGGAGATTCATGTCAGGGGAGGGTAGTTTCATTTAAAATTAGCCACTGGGGGAGGGATCACATAAGAAGAGCAATATCCTACACCACCTACCTCCTTCCCAACCCTACCAAGGGAGACCCCCACCCCCTCCCCTGCATTCTTGAGGCTTCAGAGGGGTTAATTCAGTGGTTCTCAAACTTTTGTCCTGGTGAGCCCTTTCACATAACAAACCTCTGAGTGCAACACCTCCCACCCCCTTATAAATGGAAAACACTTTTTTTTATATATTTAGCACTATTATAAATGCTGGAGGCAAAGCGGGGTTTGAGGTGGAGGCTGACAGCTCCCGACCCCCAGTAATAATCTCGTGACCCCCTGAGGAGTCCCAACCCCCAGTTTGAGAACCCCTGGGTTAATTTAATTTTAGCACCCTGTGTCCATTCACATGCATGTGCTATTTTGAGCATTCAGTTTTCACAACATAGGCTCATCCCAGATTCTGGAACAAGCTCAAATGCTCAGTTCATGGAGTATGTACATAAGCTATACTAAAGACAAACCCACAGTAACCGTCTCCAGTTTGTGAGGGACCCCATGGAGCCAGTCTCTAGGAAACAGATAAATGCATGGAGGTTAAGTCCATTAATGGCTATTAGCCAGGATGGGTAAGGAATGGTATCCCTAGCCTCTGTTTGTCAGAGGGTGGAGATGGATGGCAGGAGGGAGATCACTTGATCATTACCTGTTAGGTTCACTCCCTCTGGGGCATTTGGCATTGGCCATTGTCGGTAGACAGGATACTGAACTGGATAGACCTTTGGTTTGACCCAGTATGGCTGTTCTTATGTTCTAACCTAAATGAACCCAAAGTTATGGAGACAGATATGAGTCAAGGAAGCCAGCAGAGTATCAGAAACCTGGAGAAATCTCTGACTGGATGGCCTCAGGCGTTTGGTCACAAGCTGAGGTGGTTCAAAAGTTTTGGATTTTTTTTAAGCAGTTTTTTTTATTGTTTCTTTAAACAATCAAACACAGCAAGCAGCAAATATTTGGCCACAGACTTCTGAAACCCCAAATCATATTCAGGTTTTGGCAGACTAATTTCAGCTTTTCAATTAAAAAAAACCACAACAAATTTTGAAGGAAAGCAGACATTGGCCGTGATTTTTTTCTGCTTTTTAAAAACCCCTAGTTTTCAATCCAAAAAAAGTTTTGAATGAAAATATTTGTCCAGCCCTTTTAATGAGCTTTAGTGCCTTTTAGCACTAGCTGATGCTGAGAACCAGTGATACCTTGTAAAGAAGTTTTCTTCAAACTGGGTTTGTGCCGAGATGTGGAAGGTTTATTTTTTCCAGGGCTACCCGTGGGGGGGGAGCAAGTGGGGCAATTTGCCGTGGGCCCCGCAGGGGCCCTCACGAGAAAATTATATTGCAATTTTTTTTATGGAAGGGGCCCCCGAAATTGCTTTGCCCCAGGCCCCCAGAATCCTCTGGGAGGCCCTGGATATGACAGAGCAAAAAGATGGGAGGCAAGATCCTGGGCACACCCCAGCAAACTCACAGCCCTAAGGGATTAGTTCCCTCAGAGTGAACACTATGTGGAGAGACGCTAAGAGCATGTTGAAGGGCAAAGTTCAAACCTCCAAATCCTAGAATGAGCCTGGTGTCTAGTTCAGAACCAATGTTTGGTGGTGGGATGGCCTTTCAAGGAGCAAAAAACCAAAGTAGTGGGGGAGAATAATATCTGCTTGAGTAAGTACAGATGTGAATGAGGTGGAGGTTCTCAAATGTGCCTAAGGGATTTAGGGCCTCAAGTCCCATTAAAGGTCAAGGACAGTCAATGGGGCTTGTGCTCCAACATCCATTTGGCACTTCTGAGCTCAGTAGGCTAGAAGAGCATCCAAAAGAAGTGGAAATCCTACTCAAACACCAAAATTAGACTGGGACGAAACTGTCTATGTTGCTTTCATCCTAGTATAACGGGGCCAGATTTTTAAAGGTATTTAGGCATCTAACAATGCAGATAGGTGCCTAGCAGGATCCTAGGTACCCAACTCTCATTGATTTCAGTAGATTTCAAACTTGATTTCAGTGGGAGTTGGGCACCCTGACCTTTTGGAAAATCCTACTAGGCGCCTGTCTACATCTTTAAGTGCATAAATACCTTTGAAAATTTGCCTCTTAAGTTCTTTATAAACAGCAGTGGAATTTTGTTGGTGTTTTAGAGACAGTCCACTATGTCAGTGTGGGCAGCCACAAACCATGATATGTGGAGGACTGCAAAATGATTCGACTCTCTGGAGGTCTTCATGCCTCGAACATCGCTAATAAGAACGCTATGGCTTGGCTTGATGGGATTGCATACACCAAAAAATAAATATTGTAAACAGAATTTATCTTCCCAACACCTCAGAGATGAGGTGGTATTCCTAGCGGGGATGTTTTTAAATCTACAGGATACCAGTGTATTAAAAGAATTGGCCAAGAAGCTTTCTGAACCATTAATGTTGATTTTTAACAAGTCTTGGAACACTAGGGAAGTTCCAAAGGTCTGGAACAATGCTACTATTGTACCAGTTTTTTAAAAGGGTAAACAGGATGGTCCAGGAACTATAGGTGGATTATCCTGACATTGATTCCTAGCAAAATAATGAAAAAATAATGGAAAGGCTGATACAGGAGCAAGTATAATAATTCAATTGACAGCAGGATACCAAGGGAGGAAAAATATCTTTTGAAGTTATTTGTCTTGTTAGACTGACTTCACGCTTGGTAAGGCAACTTACATCTTTTCATGTATTTATACCTGATCCTGTATTTTCCACTCCATGCATCTGATGAAGTGGGTTCTAGCCCACGAAAGCTTATGCCCAAATAAATTTGTTAGTCTCTAAGGTGTCACAAGGACTCCTCATTGTTTTTGCTGATACAGACTAACATGGCTACCACTCTGAAACCTGTTAATATAATATACTCCTGTAGACTACTGGAAGGCATTTGACTTAGTCTTGTATGACAAGCTGATTAAAAAAGATTAGCACTATACAAAATCAACATAGCCTATGTTAAATAGCTTTAAAAGGTAATTGTAAATGTCATTCAATGAGGGTGTTTCTAGTGGTGTCCCACGGGGTTCTGTTCTTTATCTTAATGATCTAGAAGAAAATATAAAATCATTGCTGGTAAAGTTTGCAGATGAGATAAAAAATTGGAGTGGTAAATGATGGGGACAACTGAACTGGATTGCTTGGTAAATTGGGCTAATTTGAACAACATCAATTTTAATACAGCCAAATACAAAGTCATATGTCTAGAAAGAACGAATATAAATCAGCCTTCCAGGATGGGGGACTGTACTCTGGAAAGCAATGACTCTGAAAAGGTCCTAAAGGTTATGGTACATAACCAACTGCACTTGAGTTTCCAGTGTGAGGCTATAAGGGGTCCCTGGATGTACAAACGGGAATAGCAAGTACAGTAGGGAGGTGGTATTACCTCTGTGTAAGACCTTAGTGAAACCATCACTAGATACTGTCTAGTTCTGATGTCTGTATTTCAAAAAGGAAGTTGTCAGTGATGACTGGTCTTCAACAGGGGTCTCCCCCATCCTCATTGAATGCCCTAACTGCTGGGCTCAGAGTCAGTCACTCTTTTTCTGGCCCAGTGACTAATTATTTATACGAAGTGGAACAGCATCAACAGGCAAGACTAGAAGAGACATACTTCATGCTAATCCCCAGCCCAGTGGCTAGGGCAGCCTGAAGGGAGATGGGAGTTCAAATCTCTGCTCCACAGCAAGCAGAGAGGGATTTGAACCTAGGTCTCCACTCTAAAGTCACGTAGGTGGGCTGAAGGCTATAAGGGGGAGGCAGCACCAACACCTGCATTTCCAGGATCAGCATTGTTTAGCACAGGGCTCTGAGCATGCCTGCCAAAGTGAGGCCCCTAAGGCAAGATAGACGGGCAGAGTTGGCCCTAGGTGTTTTGCCAACCAGGTTGGACAACCCCAGCCAAGTGATGTCACACACTCCAACTCCATGGTGTTGAGTTGGTGCCCCCAGAAATTGGCACCTGCCTCTCCAGCTGGCCCTGTCGGCATGGGAATGCTGAAATTGAGGCTGCTGCCAGGACTCATGTGTGAAAGAGGTACCTAGGTGTTAGGACTGAGGTGACTGTGTGCATACCCAGTGGCAGATTTTAGGCACCTAAGTGACTTTGCAGGTGGAAATTTAGGTGCCTACAGGGTTAAGTGGCAGCTGAGTGGGGGTTCTGAGGATCTAAATGTTGGATGCAGGCATCTGAAGTGTCTGTTAGGGGCCTGAATTCCTTTGTGGATCTAACCCTTTCTGTTCAAAGTCTCTCCTATGGGAATTGTGCTGGGGAACTAAAGGGGGTTGTCCATTGTCTCCTTTAATCTACACATTAGCCATGGATAAGGCTACATTTTAGTTACAGGTATTTTTAGTAAAAGTCATGGACAGGTCATGGGCAGTAAACAAAAATTCACGGCCCAAGATTTGTCCATGACTTTTACTAAAAATACCCGTGACTAAATCTTGGGGTGGGAGTGCCACGGGTGCTGTAGGGAGGCAGCCTGGGGGTGCCATGGCCCCAGTCCCTGCAGATGCTGGGAGGGAGGCAGGTGGCACTGCATGGCCCGGGACCCCCACGGCTCCCCAGAAGCGGAACCATCCCTCAGCTCCTAGGCGGAGATGTGACCAGGTAGGTCTGCGCATTGCCTCCACCCCAAGCACTGGCTTCTCATCTCCCAGAGGCAACACACAGGGCCCACTGGCCATGCCTCCACCTAGGAGCCGAGGCATGTTGCCGCTTCCGGGGAGACCTCCTCCCCACCGAGGTAAGCGCTGCCCAGAGCCCCCACCCCTTTCTGTGTCCCAACCCCCAGCCCTGAGCCCCTCATCCAAACTCCTGTTGCTGCTGGGGGGGGGGGCCTAAGGCTGCCCCCACAGCAGCTGGTGCAGCTGGCCCAGGGGCTGCCCGAGCTGCTCAGGCAGCCCCCGGGCCACCCACTGCAGAAGTCACAGAGGTCCCAGAATATCATGGAATCTGTTACCTTAATCATAGAATTATAGAATCATAGAATTCAAGATCAGAAGGGACCATTATGATATCTAGTCTGACCTCCTGCAAGATGCAGGCCACATAAGCCGACCCACCCACCTCTGTGACAAACTCGCAGCCTTAGCCGTGGAGCCTATTGCACAGTGAATTTATCACAGGAATAGAACTTGTAAGAACATATCAGCTGTAATCACCAGGGATGTGATATTATTTGTATCTAACCCAAACAGCTAAAGAAATCCATGACTTTAGGAAAATGAGTGGCTTTGAAGTAAAATATTCTAAATCTGAAGTGCTGTCTGTGAATTTGCCAGCCTCTGAGAAGTCACCCTTCCAGAAAACATTTGATACAAATACCTGGGAATCAGATCTCAAAATGCCTAGAAGAGCTCCATGATTTCAATATCAGACCACTACCTCAGGAAATGAGAAAAGATTTGGAGTGCTGGGGGAAGTATGCATTTTCTTGTTTAGGGATACTAGCCACACTCAAAATGACTATTTTTTCAAAGGACATTCTTCTTGTTCCAGAATCTTTCTGTAATCATTCCAGATAAAACTCTAGCAAGAATACACAGAGTGGTGTTAGAATGTAGATGGAATGAGGGTGTTCATAGATTTCAAGGCCAGCAGGGATCATTTTGATCATCTTCTGTGATCATCCTGTGTACACAGGCCAGAGAACTGCCCCAACCTTTACAAAAACAGCCAGTCTTGATTTAAAGATGGTCAGTGATGCAGACTCCACCACGACACTGGGTAAATTGTTCCAGTGGTTCTGTTAAAAATGTACACCTTATTTCCAGACTGAACTTCTCTTCAGCTTCCAGCAATTTCTCTGCTAAATATGCGGGGCTAATATGATGCCTACTGAATTAAACCAAACTCTTCAGAGTTAGTAAATAATAATTTTTCTTTAAAACAAACTAAATACATAAAGTTATGTTTATGTGACTTGAATGTTGCACAATTGCAACCACAAAGTCCAGAAATGGAAAAGTTGTTCCAGTAGCAACATGTAACCAGATGCATTGCACAGGTGGAGTATATTTTAATTCTGCTTTGTTTGTTTAAGAGATAGTTTAGACTCCCATCTTCAAAGACAGCTGCTAATTTTAGAGTATCCAGTTTTTGGCTACCTGGTTGAAATCAATGGGAGCTGTAGACGTTCTTCATCTCTGAAAATCAAATATTAGGGCCCAGATCCTCAAAAGTGCTTAGAGGCCTATCTGCCTCTGCAGGTACCTAAGCACACCATTGAGGTGCCACTGGCATTTTGAAAGCCATGACTCAGCTGGCGCCTAAGTGCCCTGGGTGCCTAAGTTTCCACTGGTCACACCAAAGTACTAACTCTGCCCCACAGCTACTGAGCTGCTCTGAGCCCTCGCTGAAGCCCCATAGCCCCCGAAGCAGGATTCTCAAATTAGGCAGGGGAATTCCTGGCTTGCTAGTGGGGCCTAATCCAGTCAGCATTCTCTGAGCCGGTCTAAGTCCTGATACCAGTCAGACCGACAGCAGGAGGGCTGGAGACAGGCCACTAATAGGCAGCAGAGAGCCTGCAGAAGAGAGCACCAGGGCCAACGGGAAATGTAGGACAAGCATGAGAAAGGTATCAAGCATGAGCAAGAAACAGAGAGAGAGAAATGGTTACAGATGCTAGGACATGGGCTACCTAAGCAGCTGAACTGGCTTAGAGCCCTGATCCTCAAAGGTATTTAGACACCTAACTCCTGTGGGAATTAGGTGCCTAAATATCTTTGAAACTATGGGCCTAGATCCCTAACTGCAGGAGTGCATTCGTGGCTGAGGATCCTCAGTGGAGGGAGATGCTAGGTAATCCAGGTCAGCCACTTAGGCATCTATATTCCATTCTTCTCTCTACCCCTCTCCTCAACCTTTTGCTCCTGGCTGGCTTAGACAGCTCCCTGTTCAGCTACCTGGCTTCTAAGAACCCCTTCCTTAGACACCTACCTTATGGGGGGTCTGGGCACCTAGCATGGGCTGAAATGCAACAGGGTGGCAGAGCATCTAGGGGTTACACATTGCAACTCTGATCAGAGCAATGCTGAGGTATCTCTAAGGATCTGGGCCTGTGTGTCTAACACTGGGCACCCAAAAAGGGAAGCCCCTCACTCAGGGCCCACTTCAAAAAATGTTGGCTTCAGAACGCTGCTGTTTATAAATATTAATTGAAAACGAACCAGTTTGCCCTGAAGCAAAGTTAATGGTGCTGTTGCAGTTCTAATTTCTATATTTCTTGCCTGATTAAACTGTTTTTTTAACTTTGGAACCTTGTCATTGCATCAGTTATTCTGCACTCTGGGTTTGCTGTGGGAATACATGGGCAGCAGGTCGTTTGCTGATGATGCAAAGTTATTTTCATCAGTAAATCTGACAGAGGACTGTGAGGTTCCCCAGAAGGCCTTATGCCCTCTGTGAGACTGGACAGCACAATGAATGGTGAAACTCACCGTGGGCAAGTGGGCACATTAGCTAAATTAGCCATGACTTCTCCAGTGCTGCACACCTGCAGGATTCTTGGAGGCAGCTAAAGTTCTGGGCAGTCTCTGGTGTATTGAACAGCACAAGATTTCCAATCTTTTTGCTCCTATTACTACAGGAGGAAAGCAAAGATTTTGTTCCCACTTCCAGAAGAAAACAGTATGGCTCTTCTGAGCAGCTGTCCCAGGCTGAGACTTCAGAGAAAAGGCCAACCTCCCAGGTGGAGCTGCAGCAGCGCCCTGGAACCAGCCCCCATGCACAGCTGGGCTGCAAGACAGAGGACCAGGTAGGTCAATCTAAGTGCTATTCTAAAGAGAACTAAACTGGTCAAGGGTGAGGCATAAGGCTTTTGCTTCAGAGATTTGAAAGCTCGCTGACTTTCACCCTACAGCCAGGTCGGCCCTGGGGCCACTGCTTCTGCAGGGTTGGGGGTCCATTCCTGCCCATGTGCTTGGGGTAGGCAGATCCTTCCTACCTCTTTTCACATGGGGACAGGGTCACAGGGGTATAGGTAAGTGGATGGAGGGTCAGGTGGCTATTTTCGCTCCCTGTGTGATTAGGGGTGAAGAACAGTGCTGGAGCTGCCCAGAACTCTTTCTGTTCCATGTTCATTGAGAAGCAAACCCAACAGATTGCAAGTCAGTTGGGATGACATCCTGTTTTGCCTCACTCTGAACTTTCCTTTGGGTATAAGCTTGTGTGCAGGGTCTCTTCCCATTGATTTTCATTTGTCAGTGTTTGGAGCAGTGGGTGGTGAGGAAATCGTCTCTCACAAGCACCACTTCCTTCCCCATACAGAGAACTCAGAGGGGATTTGCATGAGCCTACACTGCACTTTAACACTCATGGCTGGCCCATGGCAGCTGACGTGGCTTTGCAGGGCTTGAACTGCAGGCCTGTAAAAATTGCAGTTGCAGACGTTCAGGCTTGGGCTGGATCCTGAGCTTTGGGGTCCCCCTCATGGGGTCCCAAAGCCTGGAAGTCAGCCTGAGCCCAAATGCCTACGTAGTGATTAAACAGCCCTGTTGCCTGAGCCCCGCAAACCTGGGTCAGCTGACATGGGCCTGAGCACATGCATGGCCAAGCCTGAGAAACACTGCCTGGGAATTCGTAAAGATATGAATGTTTTGACAGTTGGCTGCTGTTCCTTCAGAGCCTGTCTGCACTGGCACTTAGAGATGCATGGCATCTGTCCTGAGTATGCTTTTTTTGATGGATGCTGTTAGCAAAGTAAACACTATGCAACTTAATGTGACTGCTGTGAAAAGCGACTGTCCAATGGCATCATGGGGCTCCGTATGCATTGTGTCTCCATGACTTGAGATCAGATTTGTCTAATTTGGAAATAAGAAGACATGTTTTATAACTGTCAATGCCACCAACTCCCCTTTGGGTCTGAGAGTCCAGCTGAGTTCTTTCCATTCCCTGCATCATCACCAATGGTGGTTGTTCTGCAGCCAAAGTATTCCCACAGGGACACCTTAAGGCTAATGACATTGCACGGGTGTCATTAGGATCATGATCTGCAGAAAATGGGGCTCCACAGATTTAGCTGAGGGCTTATTTTGGCCCTGCAGGGTCACCTATTACTGGTGATGATGTACAAGAATGAACCCAGTGTGATTCATAGATCACAGGCTGCCTTCTTGAGGTTGGCAGCTGGAAAACCCTGGAAACTAGTGCCCAGGTTATATCCACTGGGAAATAGGCCAGGTCCCTAAGGGAAAAATTCCATAAAACTGAGAAAATAGCAACTACAAAACTGTGTGCTCCTTCTGTAGCTCAAGGAGGCTGATTTAACAAATATGACTTGTCCCTGGACAAGGCCATGGTATCACTGGGAAGCCTAAGGATGAGATGGGGCATGTCAGAGCTGTTCCAGTGTAAATACAGAAAGGGGGTAGGTTCCACTGGCCAGATCTGACCCTGTCTGCTCCCTCTGAGTTGCCCTGTCTGGTGCATGAGGCTGTGGCATTTGCTCCCCCCAGGGGAAGGTAGGAGAGGAGGTAAAGGGAGAGGGTTTGGAGGATGGTGGCTGTCCAAGAGAAGTTGTGATGTTTGTTCCTCTGGTGCATACTGCTGTTGGAGTGGAACAGATCTCTGAGCTGCTGAGTATGTGATGCTGTGGGGTTCTCTCTTCTAGGGCATTTCCCGCTCCTCCCGGATGACCTCTAGGAGATGAACTTCTTTCCTTTCACCAAACGAACACTCCATTTCGTGGGGCAAGAGCTAAGGATGTTACCAGCTGCATGGGTGTCATTCCTGCCTTGTAAATGCAACAAAGCCTTCAGCTAGCCTGGAATCTGTTTTCTAATGTGATTTGTGTGAGACAGAAGATTAACCAGCACATTTTCCTTCTCTGCCAGGAAGGTGGCTGCAGAGACTTCTCTCAGGGGAACCCCACTTCTCATCTCTGGGCTGAGACTGGATTTGTCTCCACAGGAATATAGGTCTGTATGGAAACTCTTCTGGGTCCATGGCCACTGCTTCTATAGCCTGCTATGATACTTGCAGTACAAAAGAGAACCCTACATTAACCACTGTAATTTATAAAGAACACTAGAGCTACCCCAATGGCCACAGAGCAACTGGCTCTCACAGCTGCTGAGCACATCTGGATTTTCAAAAGGAACCAAGTCCTTCCACATCTGAAAGTTTTCAGTGTCATGATGAAAGTTTGCATTATTCTTAATCTGCCTCTGCTATTGCTCAGTCAAAACACCTTGCACCAGGAAAGCACATGAGTTCCCAGATCTCTTCAACCACATGTAGGAGGAACGCCATCACCGCAGGTCACATCTATGTGCAGAGAACATTGCTTAGAGAGCTTCTTCACCAGGACTCCTGCCACAGGCCTGGCATGCCTTGCCACCCCATTCCTCCTTGGCCAGAAATTTGATAATACAAGGCTGTTTACTGAGCCAAGCATAACAGCAATGAACGCTTGCCCCAGCTTGGACTTGGCTGCCTTTCAGCCAGAGTTCTGTGCTCCCACTGCCCCCCTCTCCCACCTTAGCTGCCATGCACAAAGGTTCGTGAGTGGAGCTTTGCACCCTGCACTCGAAGGCAGAACCCTCCTCTCCAAGAGGGCCTTCTCTTCCTTCCCAAAAGGCATAAATGAGCATTGAGCTAAGCTGGGATTGATATGCTCAGGCCATTGTCCAGCCTTGCCAGGAGCCATCCTGTGCATCTCCCTTCTGGCCAGAGGCTGTTCTACCTTCTCCCTACTACCTCTCTGGATAGGGGCTTTTCCTTGCCCCTCCCTGTTACCACTCTGGACAGGGGATATTCCATGAACCTCCCATCACGCTTCAGGACAGGGTGGTTGCCTGAACCTTCCTGTCTCCCCTGTGGCCATCCTGGCTAGGATCCAGGCACAATCAAATACTATAGTCATGTGTTTCCAAGGTTAATATCCTCAGCAGAGAGAGATGGGGAGGGGACAGAAGCAGACTCCATTGCACTGGCTATTAGTGCTGCATGGCACCCAGCCCAGTCAGTGCCGTGATCTCGTAGTCTGTTTGCTCTCAGGAAAGGCAGTTTGCATGTGAACCACAGATGGGTACAGAGCTCTCATGTTCCCATAGGCAACCCCATCCCTGTCCCATCTTCCCATCCCCAGCTCACATATAGAAACAGCTGCTCTTTTCCCCAGACCTCTCCTTTAGCCATCAGGAATGCCCCCCCCCCCCCCCAAATAGGAGATCACCAGTGGGCCCAGCCAATCCAGGGGCTGGGGTTAGGGAGGGAGGCTGGAGCAATAATAGGAGAAAAGAAGAGGAGCCTACTGAGCCCTTATCTTCTGCACCCACCTAGCCCCCATGCACTGTCACTGGGGCACTCTGCAATCTGGGCCAGGGAGGACGGAGTCCCTGTCGGGTCCCAAGAAACAACATTGCCTTCCCCTCATGCTTGCCACTGGGTCTCCCCAGCACCTGGAATCCATGGAGGAGCTCAGCCGGGGAGGCTGCTGGGTAAGGCCCAGCTCGCTCAGAGCCCCTGTGCTTGGCCTGTCCAGTGCAATGTGAGGGGACGATTCATTGCCTGACATTCATGCCCTCAGCCCCACTCCAGGAGAGCTGAGCTCATTCTGTGGCTGCTTCCTGCCCATGTTGCAACCTTGTATGGTAAGGACAGCAGAGCCAGGCATGCCCCAATGAGAGGAGTGTCCTGAGCCTATGTTGTTGTGGCCAAGAGAGGGGGTGATCTGCTCCCAGAACAAACCACTTATTAGGTGACATCTCAGGGCTGGGGAGCAGCCTGCTGCAGATACACCTTGTGTAGCACACCAATTCCCCTTGGGGCCCACTGCTCCAGTCCCTCTACTTTACGCCATCTGCTGGGCAAAGGGAGTTCTGCAGAGTCCTCAGCCTAAGCTTTGAGGCAGCTGCAGTAGGCTCTTTGCTCTCTGCTGGTAGGACACCCTTGTGTGTAACGGTTTCCTCCCCACCCTCTCACAGCCACCATGAACCTCCACTGAAAGGGAACGAGGCTGGAACTCGGTATTTGCTGACAGTGTTAATGCTCCACTCAATTGCCATGTTTGTCCCTTCCACAGGTGCTGGGGGAGGGTTTAGCCTTCACTTGCCTTTTAAGCTGGGCACATCCTGTCCCACCACACCTGGAAGCAGCAGTGCTCTGAACACTCTGTACCATCGCTGGACCCAAATTCCCAATGTACCCCACAAGAGGCAGCACTTTATGAGCAGTAAGGAAGAAGTGCTCCCCAGGCCAGCTGCTGGACTGGCAGCAAAGGGTCATGCCTGGTTTCATTCTCTTGGGAAGTGTGATTGCACTTGTGTGTTAACTCTGCTCTAAGCATAGTTAAAGTCACAGTACAAGGTTTTCTTTGTATGCTGATAATAGACCAATCCTTCCTCTTTACGTCTTCCCCTCTTACTTTCCCAAGGTTCATGGCTAAAATTTTCAACAGTGGTGAAGTCACTTCAAAGCCTAAATCCCACGGCTGTCACTGGACCTCATGTCAGCAGTGAGTTGGGCCATGTCATCTGTGGTAAATGGCTCCTTGGGCACCAGCAGCATGTGAGCCCCTCCTACAAAGGCTTGTTCTGCTGCCATTTGTGCCTCTATCCCGGTCCATGCACTAGCTTGCTGCTGGCTGAGCCTGCCCCTCTGTGCAGGGTTAGGGTAGCTCTCTGAGCCTTGCCACTCATGCAGGGAACTAGCTGAACCATTCCCATGGCCACCAAGGGGTGTTAGCCTGCTGTAGCTGAGCCCAGCTTTGGTGAAGGTGTCTGTGCTGTGGCTGTTCCCCTGCTGGACAGCCCTTCTCAGTGCCCTCGAGGGTCACATACCCAGCATAGACTCTGTGGTTCCTTCCAAGCCTTTCCTCATTCAGGCACTGCCTCAGCTGAGTACAGTGCTGCCGTAGGCATTCATTTCACTCCTTACTGGGGCAGCTTTGAGGTCATCAGATGCTAGTCTTGTACTCATAAGTCCCTGCCTTGTCCTCTAGCCCTCACAGCCTCCCTCTCTAAGATGCTGTGCAGCAAAAAGTCATTTTGGCCTTGATCCAATGAAACTCCTACGTATGTGCATAACTTTCAGCCCAAGTACAGTCCCACTGACTTTAGAATGAAAGCTACACACATGCATAGATGATTTGCTGGATCAGGGCCTTGGGCAAACCCAGCCAGCAGAGTCTGTAGTGATCTCTGGCCTCGCCATTCCTCAAGCCACATCTTAATGCCCTCATGTCTCCTGAGGGGGGAGTGTGCTACATGCACCATCACTCCAGCTCCCTTCAGTCTGCACAGAACCTGGGCAGGAGGCCTCATGTTCTAATTAGGCAGAGTTCACACAGCTCCTCTGTATGCTCCCATTGAAGCCAGAGAGGGTGTTGCCAGACATGTCACTGAGAGCAGGAATGGGGCCATGCAGTCATCCAAGCACTGGGCAGTGCCCTTCCTTAGTCTGCCTGCAAACAGGAACTCCCCATTTGGACAGCCATAAAACTCAAGCCCCACAATCAGCACAGGGGGGCAGCCCACCACTGAAATCCAGGTCAAATGCGCCCACTGCCCTTTCTCTCTGACGGCCTTGTCATCAGAGCCAAGGGCAAATGCAGTGAGCCTCATTGTTAACTCTGAATGGTGCCAGCTCCCATCAGAGCCTGTCCACACCCGGCATCAGCAGCCTTTAAGCAGTGGACTAGGAGCACTGGAGTGTCTAGTGCCACTTCTGCTCTCCACAGCAGGGTCCTGTGGAAGCCAGACACAGTGGATTGAGGGCTGTTTCCATAACTCCAGAGTCCTGGGGCGCAGAGAGATGAGCAGATAAGAACTTGTCTTCATTTATCCTGGCCAGTAGTTTGGACTGTTCATTCACTACTTTAAGTCATATTATTTGGATCCCTGTTCTCGAACAGAAACAATCTCACTACCATTTCACTGGTTGTAAATAATGAATGTAAATGTCAGTAACTAGGTTGTGGGTTGTCTTTTTAATAAATCTGAGATTAACTCTGAGCGAGAAATCCTCATTGAAACCTAATGGGGACATATCCCCTAAACCTGAGTGCAATAGGAGCTGATTGTATTATTAAACTAATATTAATGATTTCAGGAAACATGACATTTTACTCAAATTGCACACTTTTGAGAACAGCTGTAAAATAGAGTAAATATTTGTAAATATTGTCAGCACTGGGGAAATGTTGTTTGTAATTGTAGCATATGAATATGGTGGGGTTTCCATGGACTTGATAATGCTGAAAATGTGAATCAGACATTCAGAGAATTCCAAAGTTGTAACTGTATTTGCTGCCTGTGGGAGTTTGTAACGGTTGTTCTCATCTCCCAAGAAACACTTGAAGAAAAATCCAACCCTTTATATGCAGACCACACCTCCCAGCTAGAGAGGAGGTTTTGGAAAAACTGGTATTTACCAAGAGGGTTTTCACACTGCCATGGATAGCCTCAGACCAGGCCTGCTTCAGGCACCTCTTGGACTAGGTGGTTCAAGAGTAGCTCCCTTCAGCTTCCCTAATGTCTGGAAATGAAACTGCAGCCATCCTTGGGGATGCATTGAGCAAGGTATGGCCCCTCCAGTGGCTCTGGAAATTCAGGAGTCTGAATACCTGATGTTCTTTGCTGTCTCTGTCCATCAGTGGTGGGAATTGTCAGATACCAGCTCATTAGACATGACGGGCAACAGGAGGGCTATGATGCTGAAGATGCTCAGAAAAGCAAGGAAAACACAAGGAATAGGGTGCAGGTGGCTCCCGTGGGTGTTTGGGGGGAAGGATTTACACAGAGTGAAGAAATAGTTACACTAGTGCGCACCTTTAATAGAACTAGCCACAATCATCCCACCCATGCGCATAAAGACCATTTACTGCGCAAGAGGTGAAGAGTGATGTAGCTGCTTTGTAGGGATCATCTAACTCTTCCTTGATTATTTCAGTGTGCATTGGGGAGGCACCTTTGTCTTGCTGCCATTCAGCACCTGAGCACTCCAGACAGTATGGAATGTATTTTTAAGAGACTAAATACATTTTTTGTATTTGTAGATGATTGATTGTGGAACTGGGTCCAGTCATGATGTTACAGGCAGATAGTAAACCAGGTCTCTTTTCCTTTTCACATATTCCTGCTAAGTTATGTGAGTCCAATTCAAGTTAATTCTTTTCTGAGGTTCTGTTATTCACAGTTCCCCTCTACTCCAGACAAGAGAGCTACCAGCACTGTCCTGACTCTCACAAAACTCATGTAAGCATGTTCAGTAGGGGAAAGCCTGTTCCTTCCTCTCCACACTGCTTAAAGATGGTGCTCACCTCCTACCAGTTATATAGCGCTCCTAGTCTGCATGCCAAGTTTAAACACAGTTTATCTGCATGTATCTCCTGACTAATGCTGTCAGCTCTACAGTATGTAATCAATAAAATTATCCCTTTGTACATGTTATTGGGATATGTGTGATTTGGGGCTGTTGTTTGTGACTTGGTAGGTTTTTGGCTTCTCTGTCTATGGAGCTGACATGATCTCACATCCATGCTCCCTCTGCAGAAGATGAGCAGAGGCTTTGTGAATTCCAGTGGGGCCTGATTCGGGGATGTAGGTGCCTAAATTGGCAGTTAGACACCTAAGTCCCTGTGTGAATCTAGCCCCAAATGAGTTTAGGCACCTACAGGGTTCAGCAGGCATTTTGTGAATCGCAGTGGAGCCTATAACTGGGACTTAGGCACCTAAGTCTGGTGTTTAGATCCCTTAAATACATTTATGAATCTAGGCCTAAAAGCCTTTAACATATGTTTCAAGCTCAGAGGAGTTTGGAACAGCAAAACCATATCACCTGTGTAAAGAAGGACAGACACAAATCAGTCCAGTATTTTGAGAGGGAAATACTGCACCCCTTCTAAACCCATCACAACTTCATTAATGTGAAAAAAAGAGGAAAGAGGCCAATAAGCAACCCTGATGGCCTCCCTTTGTGATGGAAAATAGAGACAGGTAGGTTCACCTTGCTCACCTAGCCGAACCTGGGTCAGTTTGGCTAGGAAGGGCTCTCAGATGCTATATTAGCTTTGGCTCTATGCTAGCCCTCACAAGGTTCTCCCAGAGATGATGTCGCTAATTCTCAGGACCATTTCTGTCATTTTTTTTATAAAGAGGAACAATAATACTGGTGGACCAAGTTGGTGGAAAATCGCTGTATTAGTTATATTGGTAAATAATGTTGCTAACACACGAGCCCACCAATAAAGATTGTCCTTATAAACTTCTGCTGGGATAAACTCCCGAGGAGCGTTGTTGGGTTTATCAAAATTCTAACTTCCCTGGTGGAGACTGGAGATCAGTCTGGAAAGGGACAACAGTTGCAGTCCATTGAGATAGACTGTACCAAAGGGTTAATAGATCTTAGTCCTGGATCAATAGATATCATAGTCCTGGAAGAGATATTGAGAAATCATCTAGTCCATCCCCTGTGCTGAGGCAGGACTAAGTAAATCTAGACCATCCCTGACAAGTTTGTCTATTCTGTTCCTAAAATCCTCTAATGACAGATTTCAGAGGGGTAGCTGTGTTAGTCTGTATCAGCAAAAACGATGAGAAGTCCTTGTGGCACTTTAGAAACTAACGAACTTATTTGGGCATAAGCTTTCATAGGCTATAACCCACTTCATCAGATGCATGGAGTGAAAAATACAGTAGGCAGGTTTAAATATACAGCACATGAAAAGATGGGAGTTGCCTTACCAAGTGGGGGGTCAGTGCTAACGAGGCCAATTCAATCAGGGTGGATGTGGCCCTTTCCCAACAGTTGACAAGAAGGGTGAATATCAACAGAAGGAAAATTACTTTTTGTATAGCTAACTAGGGCAATTCAATCAGGGTGGACAAGAAGGTGTGACAGAGATTCCACAAAGATCCTTGGAACCCAGCGCTCAACTATTCTTATAGTTGGAAAGGTTTTCCTAATAGTTAAACTAAATCTCCCTCACTTCAGATTAACCCAATTGCTTCTTATCCTACCATCAGGGGACATGGAGAACAATTACTCACCATCCACTTTATAACAGTGCTTCATGTATTTGATGACAGTGATCTTTTTTTCTCAAGACTAAATATGCCAAGTTTTTTAACCTTTCCTCACAGTTCAGTGTGTATTCACCCCGGTATTCACCCCCTACACACTATTATAATAATCTTTGTACAAAATATCCCTTGTGAGGTATCATGGTGCAATGTGTGTAGCAACAGTATATGAAAAGTTATGAATTCCCCCTGAATGCTGTTAATGGCACATGTTCAAACCCACATAGCCTCCATTAGACAGAATTGGACAAGCAGGTCTTAAACAACAGAATGTGTGTGTAAGCAGAGTCTGGATGAGCTCTCCCCTGACATCTAGTGGTGAGCTGTGGAAAAAGACTTCAGAAGCTGATCTTGTTTGCATGGACACACCCACCTTGCCTAGGTGCTCAGCATGATGGGATTGCTTGCCCAAATGATCCCTTGTGGCTGGTGTTGGATCCCCAGTCTCCTTGTTATTGGGGCAGGAGTAATGTTGCTATCCTTGTTGTGTGAACCGAGGGCAGCAGAACGGTACCTGGCATATCCCAATGGAGGAACTCACCTTCAGTGAAAGGCACTCACTAGGCAGGGGACATGGGTTCCAAAGCCCCATGAGTTGAGAGGGAAATATTGCATTTTTCTAAACTCATTGCAACTTTATTAATGTGAGGAAAGAGGCCAATAAGCAACCCTGATGGCCTCTCTTTGTGATGGAAAATGGAGATAGGTAGGCTCACCTTGGTCATTGTTTGATCCTTTCCTCTCCCCCCCCCCCCCCCCGCAGTATAATAAAAGAGCTAATTTAGACTTAACTGAGAGGCTTGTTACATGCTGCAGAGCTAAAATCACTGATGCCTAGGTCTAAGTATTAAACCTACTTTGGGACAGTGTCTCTATTGCAAGAGACTGCCCAGGGTGCACCAGCAGTGAGTCTCCCCTGCTAACAGCTGACATTACTGAGAGCTGTGTTAAGTGTGTGTGTGTGTGTGTGTGGCGGGGGGGCTGAAGACATCTTGGTGAGTGGGCAGCTGGTGGAGAGGTGTGGCAAGTGATCAGCAGGGTGGTTGGTGGAGAGGCATGACAAGTGGCCATTGGGATGACGAGCAAGTCCCCTCACCTTCCACCCAGGCTGGGAGGTGAACTCTGTGGATAAACCTCTGAACTCTGGGGCTGCACTGGCCAAGGACAGCAACTGTGAGTGGGGTACAGAGAAGGAATGGGCATGTTAAAGGGACTTTTGGGTTGCTGGACTTAAGTCACTGAGAGGGGTGAAGGACACTGCCTAACTTACTTGGGGGTGGGTCTTTTGTTCATGGTTTGTGTTTATGAGCCCTAGTTGTGGTGTTTTCCCAAATCAATGCTGAGTTAGTTCCCTCCTTTTATTAAAAGTTTTTGCTACACTAAGACTGTGCTTGCACGAGGGGAAGTATTACCTCTTAGAGGTGCCCAGGGGGTGATGTGTAATTGTTCCAGGTCACTGGGCTTGAGCCAGTTTTGTGTTGTATTGTTGAAAAGGAACCCCTGGATACTGAACCCAGCCCTTGTTGCTTCTGGCTCCACCTGGTGATAAACAGGGTTCACAGACAGCAAGAGGGAGAAGACAGGAGACAAGAACATCTGCATGTCACCAAACAGAGATGAGAAGAAATGGTATGGAACTTTCTTCACTACCATGTTGCCTTCTTTACGGTTTGAATAAACTTTGCTCTGAGGTCTAACTATCAGGATAATGCATCTCAAAAGGGTACTGGATTATAAAAGTGAAGGGCAAAACCCCCAGGTTATCTCTCCCTGTCCCTCATTCACCCAAAAAGAGAAAAAAGAAAAGCCATTGGACCTTGGGAGCAAATCTGACTTGAAACTTGATCAGCAATGCTACTGAAACCTGTGGTAAGAATCTCACCTTGAACATAGGCTAGTTTGTTAAGTTTAGTAGTAGGGAACATTTTATTTCTTGTAACCATTTCAGACTTTAATGCCTTAATGTGTCCTCACTTAAACTCTCTCTTTTTGTAATTAAATGAACTAGTTTTTTTCTTTAAGCACAATGAAGCCAGTGTTGTGAACTGTGTGGGTAACTCCATTTAAAGTGGCAAAGTTTAGAGGGGGAATGGATCTAATATATCTGAACTGTCCAGGAGAAAGCTGGACAGTGCAAAACATAATATTTTGGAGGACAAATCTGGGACTAGAAGTGGGTTGGGGGTGATCCTGAAAATGATAACCAAGACTTGTGGAAGCTGGACAGTGATTGGTGTGTGCTGACAAATTGCTGGGGTCAGAGCTGCTGGACCAGGGCTATAGCTATACACAAGACACTTAGGGTGTGACCTGCGTGATAGCAGGCTGTTTATGAGCGACCCAAGTTGGAAGCTACAACAGTAAAGCATTGTGAGGCACCCAAGATTGCAGGGCAGTGGGTGACCCAGCCACCCCCCCCACACACTAGTCTGTACCCCAGAATGTCAGAATCGGACACCTTATCGTTTTTGTTGCTCTCCTCCAGTCTCACTCCGATTTGTCCAATTCTTTCTTAAACTGTGACACCCAGAACTAGACACAATATTCCAGCTGAAGTATCCCGAGAGCCGAGTAGAGCAGATCAGTTACATCCCATGACTTGTATACAATGATCCTGTTAATCCATCCGAGAATTATATTAGCCTTTTTCACAACTGCCTCATATTGTTTACTCGTATTCAATTTCTGATTCACTATAACCCCTAGGTTATTTTCAGCAATACTACCACCTAGCTAGTTTTCCCCCATTTTGTTGATTTGCCATACAAAAATCAAAATGTATCATGTCTACAGCTTCCTTCCTATCCATTAGGCCAGTAATCTTGTCAAAGAAGCAAATTAGGTTGGTTTGGCATGATTTGTTCTTGACAAATCCACATTGGCTATTCCATAAAACCTATTATCCTCTAGGTATTATCCCCCAGGTACTCTAGGTTAACAATTTGTTCCAGTATCTTCCCAGATTTTTAAATAATTTCTGAGGTCCTTTTTGTTCCCCTTTTAAAAGAGCAGTACTATATTTGCCCTTTTCCAGGACTCTGGGCCCTTACATACCCTCCATGAGTTCTTGAAGATAATTGCTAATGGTCCTAAGATTGCACCAGTACCTAGTTTGAGTAAAATGTTCATGAAGTCCATCTAAATAACAAGTTTTCCTTATTCTGGCTTGTGCTCCTTCCCCCTTGTGGTTAATATTAAGTTGAGTTAATTACTTGTTCAGCATTAACTCTCCTTCCCTAGTGGACCTACACTTTTCTTCATCCTTCTCTTGCTCCTAACATATTTATAAAACACCTTCTTATTGCCTTTTATATCCCTCTCTAGGTGTAACTCATTTTGTGTCTTAGCTTTTCTGATTTTGTCCCTACATGATTGTGCTGTTCTTTTATATTCATTCTTAGGAATTTGTCATGTCTATGTCCACTTTTGGTGGGGTTTCTTTTTGATTTTCAGGTCATTAAAGCGCTCCTGATGCAGCCATATTGGCCTCTTGCTATTCTCCCTATCTTTCCTCTTCTGTTGGATAGCTTGCTGTTGCACCTTTCATATTGTCTCTTTACTGAACTCCTTTTTTCCTTAGATTTTCTTCTTTTGGGCCCTTATCGGCCAGTTCTGAGTTTATTAAAGTCTGTTTTTTTTAAAAGTCTATTGCCTTATTCTGCTGAGCTCACTGATCCTTTTCTTAGAAACATGAAATCTATCATTTCATGGTCACTTTCATCCAAATTGCCTTCAACCTTGTGTGCAACAAATTCCTCCCTGTTAGTTAGAATCAAGTTTAAAATGGCTGCCCCCTGGTTACTTCCTCCATCTTCTGAAGCAATGCATTCCAAGAACTTATTGGACACTTCATGTTTTGTCATATTACTGTGCCAACAGATGCCTGGGTAGTTAAAAAGAGGTTACTTATCTGTAACTGGAGGTTTTTTGAGATGTGTGGTCCATATCTGTATTCCACTTAAGGTAATACATGCACACCATGCATCTGGAGTCAGAGAAAGTAGTGCCCGTTGATCCATGCATGCTCTTTGGCTTGCCTTGTGCTTCCATCCGAGGCAGTAAAGCGTGAGGTGGACTGACCACATCTTCAGTTCCTCTTTGAGTGCTTGCTCATGTCAATTCCATTCTAGATGTGCATGCGCCCATGTGCACGGTTGTCTGAGATTTTTGCCTTAGTGCTATCCATAGTGTCAGCAGTGGCGCCCCCTTGAGTGCAGCACTCATGCACCAGTATATCAGGAGCCGACCCTACACCCTCTCAGTTCCTTCTTACCTCCTGCGGTGGTTAGTCGGAGCGCCTTTCCTTGCATAGAAAGGGCTAGCGGTTTTCATCTTACTGACTTCGAGTCTTAGGGCCTTGTAAACAGTTGTTTATAGTAGTTAGTGTTAAGTAGTTGTTAAGTGTAGTTAGTTAGCAGTTAGAGTCAAAGCGACGACTTTGCCCTGGTCTTCCTGCAGGGACTGCAACAGGCCTATTCCTGTAAGTGGCCCCACAGAAGCTCCCTCAAGTGCCTGGGGGACTCACACATGAGAGATAAGTGCATATTTGTAAAAAAATTGTAAGCCCCACCCCACATTGCAGAAGAAGTGGAATATTTGTTTATGGGCTTTCCTCATAGAGTCTGCCCTTCATCCACTCATCAAGGGCAGGTCCCAGGAACAAGTACAAAGGAGCCTTGATCTGGTGCGTTCCATCTGCCATGACCTGGCCTGTTGATAAACAAGTAAAAATCCATCTTAAGGCCAGTCCAATTAATAGAATTCACTGGGGAGGTTCTTGACTCCACACGAGCCAGAGCCTTCCTTCCGGATGCTCATTTTCAGGCCATGTCGGACCTGATCTCCCATGTGAAGAACAACCCACTCACCATGGCTCACATCTGCCTGCAGTTGTTGGGCCCCATGTCTGCCTGTACATATGTGGTCAGTCATGCCCAGCTCCACCTCCAGCCCCTGCAAGCATGGCTGGTGTCAGTTTACACTCCCAACACACATGACCTAGACCAGGTAATTAGGGTGCAGAATCACATCCTGCCATCTCTAGAGTGGTGGTTTGTGTTGGAGGGAGTTCCCTTTGCAGCCCTGGCCCCATTGCTGACCCTGGTCTCAGATGTGTCTGACCTGGGCTGGGGAGCCTGTCTGGGTGAGCTCAGCACTCAAGGCCACTGGCTGTGGGACGATCTGGCCCTTCACATCAATGTCAGGGAGATAAAGGTGGTTTGCCTGGCCTGCCAGGCGTTCTTCCCCACCTGAGGGGCAAGGTGGTGCAGGTCTTCACAGACAATACTGCCACAATGTATTACATCAATGGGCAGGGACAGGGTGGAGCCAGGTCATCAGCCCTTTGCCAAGAACCTCTCAACTTTTGGGACTCCTATGTGCAGCATGCCATTCATCTGGTGGCCATGCACCTGCCTGGGACCAGATTGCCTCAGCAGGACCTTCTTGTCTTGCCACGAGTGGCTAGTATAAACTTCCGAAAGTGGGGCCCTCCCCAGGTGGACTTGTTTGTGTCCCATCAGAACAGAAAATGCCACATGCCCTGTTCACTCCAGGGGATGGACAGGGGCTCTCTGTCAGATGCTTTCTTGCTCCCATGGTCAGGTGCTCTGATGTACGCCTTCCCTCCTGTGCCGTTGATCCATAGAGTCCTTGTGAAGAGCAAACAGTACAGGGTGAAAGTTATCCTGGTAGCCCCCAAGTAGCCTCACCAGCAGTGGTTTGGCAAGCTGTTGGACCTTTCGGTAGCCACCTCACTGCGGCTCCCCTTCTGGCCCGACCTGCTGTCACAGGGCCACACTAGTCTCCTGCACCCGAACCTAGAGGTGCTGTACTTGTCAGCATGGCTATTGCATGGCTGAAAGCGGAAGAGCGGGAATGCTCGACCTGGGTGCAACAGGTCATCTGGGTAGCAGAAAGCCCTCCACTAGAGCAACTTACCTGGCCAAGTGGAAAAGGTTCATGTACTGGGCTTTGGAACGATGCATCTGAGCTGAGCAGGCCTTGCTGCAGGTTATCCTGGATTATCTTCAGCACCTCAAATTTAAGGATTTATCCCTGTCATCGGTCAGGGTCCACCTGGTCATTATTTCAGCTTTCCACCCTCCATTCCAAAGCAAGTTGGTCTTCGCTCATGACAGTTCTTGACTAGATCTTGAAAGATCTGGACATCTTTACCCTCACATCCGGGACCCTGTCCCTGCCTGTGATTTAAATCTTGTCCTGTCAAGGCTCATGGGGCCTCCCTTCAAACCTCTGTCTTCCTGCTCTCTTCCTTTTCTCTCCTGGAAGGTTTCGTTCCTGGTGGTGTCTACTTCCACCCACAGGCTGTCTGAGATCAGGGCGCTTACTTCAGAACCACCCTATATGGTGTTTCTACAAAGATAAGGCCCAGTTGTGCTGCCCAAGGTAGTTTCCCAATTTCATACTGGGCAGGACATTTACTTACCAGTCTTCTTTCTGAAGTTCCATAAATCCAAAGAGGAGAGCAAGTTACATGCCCTGGATGTCAGGAGGGCACTGGCCTTCTATATTACCAGTACACGGCCATTTCTCAAGACAACGCAGCTGTTCGTTGTGGTGGCAGACAGGATAAGTGCTTCACTTAGAATGAAAGAATCCCATGCACTGTTACAGGCTGGGGACCAACTGGCTAAGTGGCAGTTCTGCAGAAACGACCTGGGCATTACAATGGATGAGAAGCTGGATATGAGCCAACAGTGTGCCCTTGTTGCCAAGAAGGCTAATGGCATATTGGGCTGCATTAGTGGGAGCATTGCCAGCAGATCAAGGGAAGTGATTATTCCCCTCTATTCGGCCACATCTGGAACATTGCATCCAGTTTTGGGCCTCCCACTACAGAAAGGATGTGGACAAATTGGAGGGGCGGGAGTCCAAAGAATATGGAGCTAGGCTGTGCTCAGTGGTAGCAGATGACAGAACAAGGAGCAATGGTCTCAAGTTGCAGTGGTTGGATATTAGGAAAAACAATTTCATTCGGAGGGTGGTGAAGCACTGGAATGGGTTACCTAAGGAGGTGGTGGAATCTCCATCCTTAGAGGTTTTTAAGGCCCAGCTTGACAAAGCCCTGGCTGGGATGATTTTAGTTGGTGTTGGTCCTGCTTTGAGCAGGGGGTTGGACTAGATGACCTCCTGAGGTCCCTTCCAACCCTAATCTCCTATGATAAAAGGACACCAAGTGCCTGCTCAAAGGATTTCATCCTGGCTCACAGCCTGCACCTGATACTGCTATGAGCTGGCAAATGTGCCTCCATCAGCAATAGTCAAAGTGAACTTCACTCGAGCGCAAGCATCATCATCAGTCTTCTTGACTAAGGTGACGATCCAAGAGATCTGTAGAGCTGCTACCTAGTTGTCTGTCCACACGTTTACGTCTCATTATGTGCTTACCCAGCAGGCCCGGGACAATGCTGGTTTTGGCAGGGCAGTGCTGCAAGCCTCCATTGGCACTGCTTGTGAGTCACCTAGAATGGAATTGATATGAGTAAGCACTTGAAGAAGAAAAAACGGTTACCTACCTTTTCATAACTGTTGTTCTTTGAGATGTGTTGCTCATGTCCATTCCATTACCTGCCCTCCTGCCCCTCTGTTGGAGTTGCCAGCAAGAAGGAACTGAGAGAGCTTAGGGTCGGCGGCCCCTGATATACTGACGCATAAGCGCGGCAATCAATGGGGTGCCACTGCCGACCCTACGGATACTGCTAAGGCAAAAATCTCTGACGACTGCACACGTGGGTGTGTACACACCTAGAATGCAATGAACATGAGAAATACACCTCAAAGAACAACAGTTACAAAAAGGTAGGTAACCATTTTTTCCTTCTCTACCACAAATTGATCAATCCACAGCAGATAGGATCACACATCTCAAAGAACCTCCATTTACAGATAAGTAACCTCCTCTTCTTCTTTGAGTGATGGTCCTTACTCTGTACAAACAGAGAGTCCAAGACATCTATATAAGGCCTGTGTATAAGGCCTGAGACCTGAACTAAAATAGTTGGGGTTGGTCCTGCTTTGAGCAGGGGGTTGGACTAGATCAGTGGTCCCCAACCTTTTCATCTGGCGGGCGCCAGATGAAGGACCGTGGCGGCGGTGGAGCATCTGCCAAAATGCCGCCAAATTTCTGCAGCGTTTCGGCAGCGACACCTCTCGATGACGTCTCTTGTCAGCAGCAAGTGGCATCATCAAGAGGCGTCGCCGCCGAATTTCTGCGGCATTTCGGCGGCGACACCTCTCGATGACGCCACTTGCTGCCGACAAGTGATGTCATCGAGAGGTGTCGCCGCCGAAATGCTGCCGAATTTCTGCGGCGTTTCGGCGGATGCTCCACCACTGGCTAGACGCGGGCGTTGGGGACCCCTGGACTAGATGACCTCCTGACATCTCTTCTAACCCTAATCTTCTATGATTCTATGGTCAAGCCTTGCTGATATAAAATAAAGTGAAGCAAATGTCAGGCTGTGAGCAGAAGACAGGCCCTGTTATAAAAGATCCCTGCTGGATCACAGAACCTGGCAAGAACAGGGCTGATATTGCAAAAACACACACATTCCTGAGAAGTACCTGGCACAGGACATTCATGCAAACACATTCTACAAGTGTGGTACCAGAACACCCTGATACGAAGTGTAATATGAACACACTCCTCAAAGATAACAGGAACACATTGGTCTCTCTTAGAGCTAAGTCAGGATGACAGCGTGATGTATAGAGACGTTTTGATCAAACCAACGCGTACAGGGTGGTAACTAACCACTTCGGGGCAATACATTACCTTTTTTAATCAGTGTATAAAAGGGGTCTTAGAGGGAGTGTCTTTGTTGGACCAGATCTCCGGGGAATGGAAAGTCCTGCCATTCACTAAGCTGGTCCATTGTGATGATCATATATGTGTTAGTGGTCCTGTAGGGTCTATGGGATACTAGGACTGTGCTTCATTAATAATAAACCTAGCCAGGTGCCTTCACTACTGAATGAAGTGTTATGGTTTTATGGGGGTGGTCTGATCCAGATGTGGTGTACCAGCTATCTGCTCAGAGCTGGGACAGCATACTGAAAGAACACACACACAGCCAACTTCTGACAACACTGGTGACCCCAACTGCTGATCTGGTAAGTAAGCAAGCTGTCCTCTGTAGGAATCATGAGCTAACGTGCAGGGCTGGTGCAAGGATATTTTGCGCCCTAGGCAAAACTTCCACCTTGCACCCTCCTCCCCCTTCTCTCCCCCCGGAGCATCGCTTATTATGAACTTTCAAAAATGAATACTGCATAATGTGGCATTGTTAATTAGAATTAATACAGAGAGGGAGGATTTGGCCCATGAAACAATAACTGTATTAAGATGCGGCCTGTGAAAAAGTTTGAGAAACCTTGACTTAAATTTCTTTGGTGACATGATGTAATATTCAGTATTGCCAACTTCAGACATTCAGAACTCATGAGTTGAGTCCCCACAAAATCACACGATATCTGACCTATCAGTCCTCATCCTCAAAGGAAACCTGCAAAACACTTTTCAAAAGATGAGCCTGGGAGCTTGAATTAGCCAGACCAGGGGTCGGCAACCTTTCAGAAGTGCTGTGCCGAGTCTTCATTTATTCACTCTAATTTAAGGTTTTGCGTGCCAGTAATACATTTTAACGTTTTTTTAGAAGGTCTCTTTCTATAAGTCTATAATATATAATTAAACTATTGTTGTATGTAAAGTAAATAAGGTTTTTAAAATGTTTAAGAAGCTTCATCTAAAATTAAATTAAAATGCAGAGCCCCCCGGACCGGTGGCCAGGACCCGGGTAGTGAGTGTGCCACTGAAAATCAGATCACATGCTGCCTTCGGCACACGTGCCATAGGTTGCCTACCCCTGAGCTAGACATTAAAAATCATGATCTTCATAAAGATACTAGATTTATGGTTAATTACAACAATTTGCAACCCACTAATCTCCCCTTTTGTCCTGGGATTACAAGGGAGTTAATGTGCTACTTCACCTTGAATGGTCCCCTTGAATATGTGTTAACTACTTGTGCTAAACTATCTGTTAGATCTAGTGTTTAGCTGTGACGCTGTTAGTACTTTTTCAGACCTGAAGAACTCTGTGTAGCTCGAAAACTTGCCCCTCTCACTAACAAAGTTGGTCCAATAAAAGATATCACCTCACCCACTTTGTCTCTTTTAAATAATGTGACAGCACAAGGGATTGTATAAGAATCATGTGTCCCTATAGCTAAACCCCATCACCCTGCTCCTTTTCAAGTATTCATAGGCCTGGTCTACACTAGGACTTTAATTCGAATTTAGCAGCGTTAATTTGAATTAACCGCACACCCGTCCACACCAGGAAGCCATTTAATTCGACATAGAGGGCTCTTTAGTTCGAATTCTGTACTCCTCCCCGACGAGGGGAGTAGCGCTAAATTCGACATGGCTATGTCGAATTAGGCTAGGTGTGGATGCAAATCGAACTTAGTAGCTCCGGGAGCTATCCCACACTGCACCACTCTGTTGACGCTCTGGACAGCAGTCTGAGCTTGGATGCTCTGACCAGCCACGCAGGAAAAGTCCCGGGAAAATTTGAATTCCTTTTCCTGTCTGGACAGTTAGAATCTCATTTCGTGGTTGGACATTGGGGCGAGCTCAGCAGCACCGGCAGCAATGCAGAGCTCTCCAGCAGAGGAGTTCATGTAATCTCTGAATAGAAAGAGGGACCCAGCATAGAGTGACCGGGAAGTCTTGGATCTGATCGGTGTGTGGGGCGAGGAGTCTGTGCTTTCGGAGCTGCGCTCCAACAAACGGAATGCAAAGACCTACGGGAATGTCTCCAAAGCCATGAGAGACAGAGGATACAGGCGGGATGCAACGCAGCGCCGCGTGAAAATCAAGGACCCCAGACAAGGCTACCAAAAAATCAAAGCGGCAAACGGACGCTACGGAGCCTGCCACCACTGCCCCACCAGTGACCGTGGACTCTGACGATGGGATAGTGTCGACGGCCAGTTCCTCGGCGATGTTCGCGGACGGGGAAGATGAGGAAGGGTTTGTGGAGGACGAGGCAGGCGACAGCGCTTACAACGCTGGTTTCCCTGACAGCCAGGATCTCTTCAGCACCCTCACGGAGATCCCCCAACAACCCTCCCCGGCCGTTAACCCGGACCCTGAATCGGGGAAGGAGCAGTTGGTAAGTGCTTTAAACATGTAAACTTTTATTATTAATGGAACAGGAATCTGAACTATGTGTAAAGGAGGTCTCTATATATATGGGGATAGAACAGAAATCCTCCTGGGAGATCTCCACAAAGCTCTCCTGGAGGTAATCAAAAAGCCTCCGCAGGAGGTTCCTGGGGAGAGCTGCCTTATTGGGTGCTCCGTGGTAGCACACCTTTCCGCGCCAGGCTTTCATGAGGTACTCAGGGAGCATTGCCTCCCCGAGCACGGCTGCATAGGCCCCTGGTTGTGCTGGCTTTCACACAGCATGCACTCTCTATCTCCTTCAGTGACCCTCCTCAGGGCGATCTCGCTCTGCGACTCCTGCATCTAATTAGGAAAATTACGGTAATGTTACGCCTGGTCCAAAGTATTTTTAAAAAATCTCCGGACAGACGGCGTAGTAGAGAGTCGGCACGCTGCTGCGTGACAAGCGTAACGGAAAGCCAAAGAATCAAATGGACGCTCATGGAGGGAGGGGGGGAATGAGGACGCAAGCTATCCCACAGTTCCCGCTGTGTCCGAAAATCATTTGCATTCTTGGCTGAGCTCCAAATGCTTCTAGGGTCAAACACAGTGTCCGCGGTGGTTCAGGGCATAGCTCGTCAATGTACAGCCACCCCCAGAAGGAAAAGGGAAAGAAATCATCTCTTGACTCTTGTAAATGTCACCCTATGTGTACTGAATGCTGCTGGTAGACGCGATGCTGCGGCACGCTACGGTAGCATCCTCGCCCCCCCTCCCCCGCCTCATGGGTGACTGACGGTGCAAAATGACTGGTACCCGTCCTCATCATCAGCCTTGCGATAGATGGTGTAGTGCAATAGGACTGCTACCTGTCCTCGTCATCAGCCCATAAGTAGACGGCCTGCTAACCATCTTCATCATAGCAACAGGGGGCTGAGCTCCATCAGCCCCCTCCCTTCATGTGTAAAGAAAAGATTCTGTACTGCCTGGACTATCATAGCAGCTGGAGGCTGCCTTACCCTCATTTCATTTCCCTAACAAGTCACTGTTTCTTATTCCTGCATTCCTTATTACTTCAGCACACAAATGGGGGGACACTACAACGGTAGCCCAGGAAGGCTGGAGGAGGAGGGAAGCAACAGGTAGGGTTGTTGCAGGGGCACCCCCCGCAGCTCGTCATTCCTGTGGGATCTGACACGGAGCGGCTGTGCTCTGTAGTTCTCTGATACACTGCAACCCTAGTACGGTTGCCCCATATTCTAGGCGGGACTGTTTCTATTTTTAGATACCATAAAGGAGGGATTGACTGGGGGAGTCATTCCCAGTTTTGTCTTTTGCGCCCCCGGCTGATCTCGGCCAGGGGCACCTATGACAGCAACAGAAGGTGTAGTGCAATAGGACAGCTACCCATCATCACCTTGCCAATTTACATTGGCGTGGTTGATGGTGCAATATGGCTGATAACCATCTCTGCTGTCATGCAAAAGCAAATGAATGCTGCTGTGTAGCACTGCTGAATCGCCTCTGTCCGCGGCATCTAGTACACATATGGTGACAGTGACAAAAGGCAAAACAGGCTCCATGGTTGCCACGCTATGGCGTATGCCAGGGCAATCCAGGGAAAACGGGCTCGAAATGATTGTCTGGCGTTGCTTTCCCGGAGGAAGGAATGACTGACTACATTTACCCAGAACCACCCGCGACAATGAAATTTGCACCATCAGGCACTGGGATCTCAACCCAGAAGTGCAAGGGTCGGGGGACACTGCGATGGGGTGGAACAGGGGCAGAGTTTATGCTTTCAGGATTGCCTGCTGCAGGAGTGCGCACGAGATAGGTGCTGTGCATGGTGTTGTTCACAGACACAGACTAGACAGTGTTCATTGTTTGCAGAAATGTATCTTTGCAAGGAATTCACTCCCTCTTTCCCATCACACAGCTTCGACTGTCTCCAGACCTGCCACAGCATCCCCCTCACAGAGGCTGGCAAAGATTAGGCAGCAAAAGAGAAAGACACAGGACAAGATGATCGCTGAAGTTATGAGGTGCTCCCGAGCCAAGGCGGACCAGCAGAGCCAGTGAAGGGAGACCCTCTCTCTGTACCAGCGCTCACACAGCGAACAAGAGGAGAGGTGGCATGAGGAAGACAAGCAGGTGACTCAAACGCTGCTTGGACTAATGAGAGAGAAAACGGACACGCTCCGGCGCCTTGTGGATGTTCTGCAGGACCGCAGCCAGGAGGACAGAGCCCCCCCGCAGTGTATCTGCAACCACCCTCCCCCGCCACAAAGTCCCATTCTTCCCGTCACCCAAAGTAACCAGAAGGAGTGGCGCCAGGGGCCGTGAAAACTGTCACTGCACCCCAGCAGAGTGCTCAAGTACCCAAAAGCTCTCATACCCTAATTTTTGAGAATTCCTTCCCTTCCTGACTCACCCTAGCCCCAATCCCAGTTTCATCCCCTGACTGTCTGGTTAATTATTAAAAATACTTTGCTGTTAATTACTGTTTCCATCATGCTTTTTTACACAACGCTGCGTTTGAAGGGGTGGGTGGGTGGGTGGGGAAGGGGGTAGGGTATTGCATAGGACAGTCACCTTTAGCAGGGTACAGAGACGGGGGCAGGATCAGCAGCAGGTCACACACACAGTGCAGTCAGTAGGCACCCTGGTCGGTATGGGAGGTGGTTTGCAGGTTCTGTGTGGGTGGGGGGGTACGTGACTTTGTAGCGGGGGAGGGTGGTTACAGATCTCATGCAACGGTCCCTGTCCTGGACCACAGAGCCACGCAGCAGAGGAATCTGTATCCGTCCTCCCCCGCCACAAGGTCACATAGCCCCCGCACACAGAGTCCCAAAAAGGAGGGATGGCAGGCTCCGTTGAAACAACCAGTCCGGCACTGCAGACCGCTCTGGGAGCAGGAGCCTGTCATTCCTTGAGTTTAGAGGTGGTCTTTACATCACCGCACACCCTACCCAGCACAGTCTGCGTCCCAGTTTCAACCCTTTAATGAAAAGTCATCAATAAAGAAACCTTTGTAAAGTTACAGTGGAACATGTATTTTATTTTTAAACGTGTGTTGGAAGTGGGGGAAGCGGGGTGGATGGGGTATGTAACTGCAGATGCTAGTCAACAGTAACTTGGTAAAGAAACAGGGGCAGGTTCAGCTTCTCTGTAAAGAAACTAAACAGTCACAGGTCACGCTGCTCGCTGGTACTTGAAGAGTTCCTTGTCGCTGTGCAAGGCGCCTGCATAGGGCTTCACGAGCCAGGGCATTAGCGGGTAGGCTGGGTCCCCGAGGATCACTGTAGGCATCTGCACATCCCCAAGAGTTATTTTGTGGTCCGGGAAGAAACTACCTTCCTGCAGGCGTCTAAACAGAGCAGAGTTCCTGAAAACACGCGCGTCATGAACTTTGCCTGGCCACCCGACGTTGATGTTGGTAAAACGTCCCCCATGGTCCACCAGTGCTCGCAGCACCATTGAAAAGTAGCCCTATTTCTCAGCAGCTGACTGTGGAAGAGGTGGACGATAAGGTGCGAGGAGTTGACAACGGCCATAACTGCAGCGGGCTCCATGCTCGCAGTGCTGAGCAGAAAAGTGCACCAACAGATTGCCTGCAGGCGCTTTCGGGGAGGGAGGGCGTGATTGACGGTTCAATGATGACAGTTACCCAAAACCACCCTCGACACATTTTTTCCCCCAGCATGCATTGGGGGGAAATCCCAGAATTCCAATGGGCAGCGGGGAGTGCGGGAACTGTGGGATAGCTTCCCACAGTGCACCGCTTCCAAAGTCGACGCTGGCCCCGTTACTGTGGACTCTCACAGTCGAATTAGTGTATTTAGTGTGGATACACAAATTCGACTTCATAAGGTCGATTCCACAAATTCGACTTAAGTTGATTCGAAATAGTCTTGTAGTGTAGACATACCCATAGTAATAAGTTCAATAACAGATTTGCAGATCTTTGATATCTCTACTTAAAAATGACCTGACAACTTTCCAACAACTGATGAAAAGTGCTTTTTTGAAATGTTCTTTATAAAATAGGCCCCTCCCATATGATTTCATATTGTAATGTTTGTCTTTAAGCTAATATTACTGAAACCTCTGTTTCTATTTGACATTGACTCCGCTTATGCATAATATGTGTTTCTTACTTTACTGATCACTTCCTTATCTGGGAAGTGTGAAAACAACTGTCTTGGCATGATTTTCCTAGTTTTGTGGCTGTGTTTTATAATCAGTTGAAAGAACAGGAGTACTTGTGGCACCTTAAAGACTAACAAATTTATTGTAGCATGAGCTCTTTTTGCGGATACAGACTAACACGGCTGATAATCAGTTGAATTACTTTTTAAAATGTTAGCTACATTAATTTCTTTGTATGCTGTGGCTTTCTGAACAGTTTAAAGAGCAGGTTACATCATTGCAACTAGAATTGTTTTCTTGATTTAAACACAGCAAATAAAAAAAGTTGGGGTATATTTTTGAAAGTTAGGTTAATGCAAATATCAAGTATTTAATCTTGTAACTTTTTAAATAGGTTGTTTTCTCATAGAAATCCCAGATGAATCCATACAGTGAAATACAATTAGAAAGTCCAGGGTTGTTTGTTTGTTTTTTTGACTAGTGGAGGCTTGGCCTGTGCAACATGTGAGGAAGGGGACCCCCAGGGGTTGCAATTTACAACTCCCAGGTTCAGGTGGGAGCAGCGAAGGTTTCCTGCCAAGCCAGCCAGACGGTGATGGTCAGGAACATTTCCCGGGAACCCCACTCTGCTTGGTGGCCACGGTCCAGCAGCATCCCTCCTAGTCCTGCGCCGCCTCCTGCTGCTGCTCCCAGGGCTGGAGCCAATGCCGGGCTCCGGCGATCTGCGGGGGACAGAGGCGGTGGGCGGCATCCGAGCGCGCAGCCGCCTCCTCCGCGGGCTCCAACTTTCCCGGCTCCCTGAACCGCGGGGCCCGAAGCAATTCCCCTCCCACCCCAGCTCCAGCTGCTGCTGCGCCGGGGAAGTGCCTGGCCGGGGGCGCATGGGCTGGAGAGCTGCGGGAGTCGGGAAAGTTGGAGCCCGGGGAGGAGGCGGCTGCGCTCTTTGTCCCCCGCTGATCGCCAGAGCCCTCCAGCAGGGGCAGTGGCGGCGGCGGCGGCAGCTCACACGCGGGGGAGCTGCAGAATCTGAGCGCGGTAATGGGGGAACCGGGGGGTGTGCCTGGCTGGGCTGCAGCCTGGCGCCCCCCCGGGGGCTCCTGCAGCGGATGCATGTGGGCGGCAGCCCCGTGCACGCCCCCAGCTCCCCCCTCGCCGCACTCGGGCTCTGCGGCTCCCAGGAGCAGGCTCAGGGCTCCGCACCCAGGCGGCAGCGGCGGCTTACATGCCAGGGAGCCGCAGAGCCTGAGCGCAGCAAAGGAGGAGCCGGGGGGGGCGCATGGGGGCTGCCGCCCGCATGCATCTGCTGCAGCCTGCAGGAGCACAGCTGCTCCCTGCTAGTGGCGCTGCCACCTTTGCAGGGCTGCTGCCCGCCCTGCGCCGCGCCGGCTCCTTCATAGCTGGGGCTCACCGCTTTTTGGCGCCCGCAACCACTTGCGCTCTAGGCGACGGCCTAGTTTGCCTAGTGGCTGCACCGGCCCCGCATCTGTGCACTGACTGTGGGGGGCATCACAGCTGGTGTTGCATCAGAGACACCCAGCCAGATAGAAACCAGCAGGGCTGTGTCCTCTGGGCCCACAGGGCCCCATCCCACCAGACACATTCTGCATCACACGCCAGTCAAGGCATGTGGGGTCAGCCATGAGTTGTGGGCTCAGGGGAAGTGAGTACATTCCTGGAGTGATTAAGTGCTTAGAAATAACGTAAGGGGGGGAATTGGGGCGGAAACCAGAGGAGAAGGATTTCTGGCTGCACCACTGGCCTGCTGGGTGACCTTGGGCAAGTCATTGCCCTGCTCTCTGCCTCAGTTTCCCTATCAGTTAAATGGAGATAATGTTACTGAGCTTTGTAAAATACTCTGAGGTCTAGTGATGAAAACCACTAGATAAGAGCTGGGTCTTCTTATTATTTTATTTTATTAAAGAGCAGCATCTTGGGCTTATTGATTGTTGCTTAGGTGCCTGTGATATGAGATTACATTTGTAATGTGCAAACAGAATAATATTCAAACCAGTATAATTATATCTACACTTGTGTTTTAAAAGGGCCAGCTTCACAAAGCTGAAAACAGTGACAAATCAAATGAGCTGGGAGAAAGGATTTAATCAGAAAATTGTGAATGATATTTTGGAGTTGTATAAGAACATTGTACTAGACGCCCAAAAAGTCAAAATTCCCCAAGCAAGAAAGAAGACTAAAGTGTGTGTGTGTGTGGGGGGGGGGAACAAACAACCTGGCTTAGAGGAGAAGTGAAAGCAGCTATAAAAAATACAATATGTAACATATGGGGGGGGGGAATATAATTTAGATGTTAGGAATTGTAGAAAATTGCTGAGGGAAGCAAAAGGACACAAGGAGATTATCTATGGCCAGCTAAGTTAAGGACATTAAAAACACATTTTAAGAATATTCAAAACAAAAGGAAATCTAATGTTGGTATTTGTCCATTATTAGGTGGAAATGGTAGAGCTGACTAATAATGCAGAAAAGGCCAAAGTGTTCAATAAATATTTCTGTTTCTGATAATGTATTCATGTTATATGATGGTGAGAAATACTTTCTATTCCAACAGTGACTAAGGAGGATGTTGACACCAGCTACTTTTAAAGCAGCAGATCCAGATAACTTGCATGTAGGAGTTTTAAAAGAGCATGCTTGCTCATTAATGCTCATTTTCGATAAGTCTTAGTACACTGGGAAAGTTCCAGAGGACTTGAAGAAAGCGAATATTGTGCCAGCATTTTAAAAGAGTAAATAGGACACCTTGGGTAATTGTAGGCCTGTCAGACTGGCATTGATCCCAGGCAAAATAACAGAATGGTAGATATCCAACTCAATCAATAAAGAATTAAAGGAGGGTAATATAATTAATGCCAATAGCATGGGTTTATAGAAAATAGACCCTCTCAAACGAACTTGATATCTTTTTTGGATGTGATTACAAGTTTGGTTGATAAAGGTAATAACGCTGATATAGTATACTTAGAATTTTGTGAGGCATTTGACTTCTTAACACACAATGTTTTGATGAAGAAACCTTAGGGTGGGGGGGGAAGGGCGCAAGGTGGAAGTTTTGCCTAGGGCGCGAAACATCCTTGCACCGGCCCTGGGAATGCAGGCCACATTTACTGGGTGAAGGGCTCTATCCTGGAAGCAGTGACTCTGAAAAAGACATGTACAGCATCTTGGACAATCAGCTGAACGTGAGCTACCAATATGACACTGTGCCAAAAGGGCTAATGTGATCTTTGGATGTATAAACGGGAACCTTGAATAGGAGCAGTGTTTGGCACTGGTGTGACTGCTGCTGGAATCCTGTGTCCAGTTCTGGAGCCCACAGTTCAAGAGGATGTAGAATCATTGGAGAGATTCAGAGAAGAACTGCCAGGATGATGAAAAGATTGGAAAACCTGCTTTAAAGTGAGACTTAACCTTTTCTTTGCTAAGCTAAATAGACAGAAACTATGATCAATTCACCCCTTAAGGAGCTCTTAGTACCTACTTCGAAGACGAAATTTTCTAATGGGCTCTTCAGTCTAGCAGGCAAAGGTCTAACAAGATCCAATCTTTGGAATTTGGAGCCAGACAAATTCAGACTGGAAATAAGGCACACATTTTTAACAGCCAATGATTGTGGCAGATTCCCCATAACTGGCAATTTTTAAACCAAGCCACTCTCTGAACTATTTTGTAATATATTGTGGGAGAACTTGTCTGTCCTTGGACCATATGTGGATGTGTTTTTAGCCCACCAAGTCAGTAACAGGAGCCATGTGAGGAGCTTGCCTAACCCTTGAGCCCCAGGATGCAGGGTGGCCATACCAGTCTAGAAATGGGTTGCCATTGCCATATGGAAGCTGCCAGCCCCAGACAGCTGCAGGGGGAGGGATAGCTCAGTCGTTTGAGCATTGGCCTGCTAAACCCAGGGTTGTAAGCTAATTCCTTGAGGGGGGCACTTAGGGATTTGGGGCAAAAATCAGTACTTGGTCCTGCTAGTGAAGGCAGGGGGCTGGACTCGACGACCTTTTGAGGTCCCGTCCAGAGATAGGTATATCTCCAATTATTATTATTATTATTATTTTTGGTCAGTTTGGTAGTGACAAGTGAACCGTTGGTGTTGTGATAGAGGTTTGGGAGGTGATTATTCCTGTGCTTTCCCCATGGGTGATGCCCATTACTAAGGGCCCCAAAATACTGGCTGGATTTGAGCAGATGGCCTCCCCAAGCCGTGTAGGGCAGGGAGAGTCAATTATTTTTTGTCAAGGTCCAAATTTCTTGGTCAAGGTATAGTCAAAGGTCCACATAATTTTATAACGTAACAATAATAATAATCATAAGGAAATAGAAACATTCTGGGGTCTGTTCAAAAAGGTCCGGTGGTTCAGATTTGGCCCGTGGTCTGCCTATTGACTACCCCTGGTGTAGGGGTCTTTGCTGGCACTCCTGTTCCCATGGTCTGCCTAGCACAAAGGACACAGGAATATGGCTGCTGGACAGGATACTGCTCCCTTGTTACATAGCCTTTGGTCAAAGACAGAGGGGGGGTTCATGGACACAGCATGGGATGCACCGGCCAGGCACATGGTGCCAAAGCATTCCAGAGATCTGGCATTTACCTGTTTGGACAAGAAGGGGCTTTGGTCCCCCTACATGATATGGCTATCGATAGGGTGTCTGTGCCCACTGTTCTGTGGGTGGCCAGGCCCACTCCCTGCCCTGGCTTATGAAGCTGAACCCTGGCAGCAGAAGGCTAAGTCACCCCCAGAGCAGTTGCTGGATGGTGGAGGAGTGTGCCTGAGGCAGGCTGAAGGCAAGGGAGTGCTGTCTACAAACCCATCGCTTGTTCCTGGGGGTGCTGCACACTGCGCAACATACACCAGGACACAGGTGAGAGCTGTCCCCAGAGGCAGATTGATGCCCGTGCTGGGTTACAGATGCAGTGCAGGAAGCCTAACAGTGGTCTCTGCTCAGTGGGGCTTGGTCTAGGAGAGCAAGGGGCGTGAGGGTTGCCCTGTGTGTCCCCAGCCTTGCTCTGCAGGGGGAGATGAGATCCCGTGGAGACACTGGCTCACCTGTACTGTCCATAGCAATGACTGTATCCTTTATCTGTGGCTCTATTACACTTCCCACCCTTCAGGGGATATTGAAAAGGTGGGTACCTGGAGTCAGGTGGCATTTCTTCAAAAGGGCATTGGGCTGGGATGCATCACCAGCCCATCGCCCAGGCCCTCGCTTTCCTGGGGTTAGTGGCTCCTGCCAGGGGCACAACGAAGTGGGGCAGAGCAGCCCCACTACACTTGGCACTTGACTCTACTACACATTCACAATGCCAGTCTCTCTGTTGCAAGGTAAGGGGGGAGACATCCCAGCTGGACCCAGTCTCTCTGGTGGGAGAGAAGGGGAGAGACCCTGGACGGTTTTGGTCTCTCTGTTGGCAGGGAAGGGGGGAGATGTCCTGCCTAGTTCTGGTCTCTCTGTTGGGAGGGAAGGGGGAGATATCCTGGCTGGTCCTGGTCCCCCTGGCAGAAGGAAGGGGGCAGGAGTCCCGGCTGGTTCTGGTCTCTCTGGTGGTAGGGAATGCGGGGAGAGACACCCCAGCTGGTTCTGGTCTCTCTGGTGGTAGGGAATGGCGGGAGAGATGGCTTGTTCCGGTCACTCTGGTGGAAGGGAAGTCGGGAGATGTCCTGGCAGTTCTGGTCTCTCTGGTGGGAGGGAAGCGGAGAGACATCCCAGCTGGTTCTGGTCTCTCTGGTGGTAGGGTGTTATACCAATATAATAAAAACCAGCAGGATCTTATTAAGAGGGATAAGGCAAAGATGCCACATTTATTGTAAATACCATAATAAAACAAAAGATAGCAAAAGACAAAAGCAAACAACGTTGTTTTACTACTTATTTCTATCACTACTTATTCCTTATGCGCACGCACGCACACACACACACACACACTCTCTCTCTCTCTCTCTCTCTCTCTCTCATTCATTCAGGTTCTGTATAGATGTTATAGTTACCAGCCTAGATGTTGCTCATGCCAAGTTACTGGCCAGGTATCTTGGTCATGAGGATGGAGCTGAGTCTGTGTCAGATGCATCTGATGCTCCTGGAGGCTGGCAGCAGAACCATAGACTCAAAGTTCTCAGTCTTTAGAGTCCAGTTTTATAGGAATTTATTCCTATGTCAGTTCATGAGAGTTGCTTTATTTTGCTGTTGCTAAATCAATCAGCAGGTGGCTGGCTCCATGTTACTAGATGTTTTGTTTTTCCTTCCTTTGAGGTGTGGTGGGTGGATTCCAGTTTGCCCTCCAGGGGTCATCTGGTTGATCCCACTTGACACCTTCTTCAGCCGACACTGAATTCTTCAGGCTGGTGACTCCCTAACCATTCATTCACATACATTCTCTATCTTAATCACATCTATTTCACTGTCTCTTTACCTTTTGGGGTGTTACCAATTTATGTGAGACTCCCTGTTTTTTAACAAGCAAAGATAAAGTGAGATGAAAACTTACAGAGGGTGGGGGTCTCTATCTATACACTATAACAGCTCCTGTTTTGGCTTACTTAGAGATAATTAATGTTTAACAAGTTTTATACAAAGTATTTCTTTGAGCTTAACAAGTTTTATACCAAGTATTTCTTTGAGCAGGCTTTACACAGACACAGCTGGTGGCTTGCAGGTTAGAAGCTAAATGTTGGGAATCACAAATTTACTTCTAACATAAACCTTAAGTTATAAAGTATTAATTAACAATAAATCAATAAATCATTTCTCATATAAACCATGTTTAATATAAACCTTCTTTAATATCCCTACAAGGGAATGCGGGGAGAGACATCCCAGCTGGTTCTGGTCACTCTGGTGGAAGGGAAGTTGGGGAGATGTCCCAGCCATTACTGATCTCTCTGGTGGGAGGGAAAGGGGGAGACATCCCAGCCAGGCCTGGTCTGTCTGGTGGAAGGGTGTGACGAAGTGTAACTGTCCTTAATGTTTTGTCTGAATAGTGTGCGCGCCTCAGTTTCTCCTGTGTGTTACTCAAGTATCGAGGTGGTGGGACAAGGGTGTGTGATTGTTGCAGAAACCCCTAGCGGGCAGGTGTGACTGGCGGCTGGCTGCCTGGGCACAGACAATGGCTGACACTGTGTATCCTGGCAACTGATGGCCTGGGCCTAGCCTCTGTGAGAGCCAGCCTTGTCTGGGAAAGGGATGGAGGAGGGCAGCTGAGCGTGACTGAGGCTTGGCTGCTGGAAGCAGGTCTGTCTGAGGTTGGGGACCTCAAGAGGTGAGAGCTCTGGGCTAGGGGTTCCCTGCCCTCCCTCCAGGATGGACTTTCCTGAATGTTCCTAATTACTGTACTAACGCTGTGTTCCCAACCACGAATAACCCGTCTGTGTTACCTGCTGGCTGGGGTCACTTCTGACTGCAGGGATGGGGTGCATGGCCTCTTGGGGCAGGGCGGGGCGGGGGTGAGGCTTCCCCAGGAGTCCCATCCAGGGAGACTTCTTATGGGGAGCTCATGGCATGGAGCAGGGCGCTGAGCACTCTGAGGTCAGAGCCAGGAGGCTGCCCTAGGCAGAGTGAGCCCTGAGGAGTGTCACGCTGCAAGAGGGTCCTGCCTGAACCTCCGGAGTGCAGAGCCTGTGCACTGTGACCAAGGGGAGGGGGAAGAGTTTGTGGAGGAGGAGGGAGAGGTTCTGGCTAGTCTCCGTCACCTGGGGCTGGCCCTTGGCGATGAGGAAGAAGCACCAATTGAAGCCACCAGAGGCCAGCACAGCAGGAATGGGAGCAGAGGCTCCTCCTGGGGCTTCAGCCCCTGGGATCCCCAGATCCGTTTCCCCGCTTCCCAGAACCCTGGGCCACCATCTCCTCATGCTGCCTCCTCCAGCCCTGCTGCAGCCAGGCCTGTGTCACGTGATAATGTGAAGCGGGGGGGCCCTCAGGACACAACACGTGTAAAGCAGGAGCCCATGTGCAACCTAGGCCCTTGGCAGGAAAATTCTGGGTGTGCCCCGGCCTTGTTCTGCATCACATGCCATGAACGTTCCTAGGCACATGCACTGCCCTCAACAGCATCTCCACGTACAAACAGCACGGCCCGGAGCATGGAGAGTGCCATGCCCTGGAGCTGAACTTCCCCAGCCTGGGACTCCTTGGAGCAGCTGGTGAATGCACACTGGAAGCGGGGGCTGCTGGAGGCCAATGGCCCCCTGCACGGGAGGCAGCGCTGGTGTTACCAGATTGCTCTGTGGGGTCTGAGTCCAGGGAGGTCTCAGAACTACACAGGGATGGGGTGGTTCTCTCTTTGTGGGGGTGACTCAGCAGGGGCTTCCCTTGACCAGGAGCCAGCATGGTGCTGGCGGAGCTGAGCTCCTGGGAGTGCCACCCTTGGGATGAAACCCTATAATAATATAAGGAGATATACCTAGCTCATAGAACTAGAAGGGACCCTGAAAGGTCATCAAGTCCAGCCCCCTGCCTTCACTAGCAGGACCAAGTACTGATTTTTGCCCCAGATCCCTAAGTGGCCCCCTCAAGGATTTAGCTTACAACCCTGGGTTTAGCAGGCCAATGCTCAAACCACTGAGCTATCCCTTCCCTGAGCACCTATGCCTGGTAGCTCATTGGGCATGATGCAGGAGCCAGAAGTGCCAGCACTACCCAGGGGCAAGGGTCAGGCTGGTTCTGTGCATTGTGGAAATAAGCTAGAGCATGGGTTCTCACAACACATTTTTTTGGCGACCTCAGAGTTCAGCCACCAACTCTTGCTGGTGGCCGCTCTGACAGTTTTTCCTAAAATACTTAATTAACTGTTGCAGACTCAATCATACAAATAATGCACAGTTGTCTCTATTCTTTCCTGGAACCTACACAAAATAAAAACACAAATAAGGTGTTTTGCACATTCTTGTCTTCTTTGTTGTTGCTTTTTTTTTTTTTAGACTTGGTGGCGGTGTCAAAGTCAGGTTTTATTCACCTTATTATGTTGCATATGAGTCTCACTGTCCTATACGAATACTATGTGTGCCTCAGTTTCCCTGTGTACTGCACCAGTGCTTTCGGGGTGGGAATTGGGTGTGTGATTTTCGCTGAGGCCCTCAGGGCAAGTGAGGCTGCCAAGCTGTCTGCATGTAGGTGATGGCGGATACCCTTCGTAACCTGAGAACCAGGAGGGGGATGCCACCAGGTGACACCTTTTTGCCCAGGAACGGGACAAAGACCAGGAGGAGGAGCAACAGGCGTGTTGGAGGTCGGATCCCTGGAAGCAGGGAAGTCTGCTGTGGGGGACTAGGGAGGGGGGAGTCCTAGGCATTTGGCCTGAGGTCCCACACGATGGACTTAGCACAGAAATCAGTGACTTTCGGACAACAAGTTCTGTTCTACGCTGTGAACCTGTTGACTAATAAACCTTCCATTTTACGCTTCCTGAGAGTCGCATCTGACTGTGGAGTTGAGGTGCAGGGCCCTTTGGCTTCTCCAGGAGCCCCGCACGAGTGGACTCGCTGCGGGAAGTGCATGGTGAGGAGATGCTGAATGCTCCGGGATCAAACACAGGAAGGTCAAAGCTGTGTAAGCTTCTTGCCCTGGTGATGGTAAGCTCAGAGAGATGAAGCATGCTACCCCAGAGTCCTGACTGGTCTCATATGGACTAGTTCCAGAGCATTGCTCCAGTGACTCCTTGGCAATGGCTAGTAAGTATGTTAATATCACTTTTCACAGCAGACAAGTATCACTTTTCACAGCAGCATACTTACTCAGCCCCGGCATGCCGAAGCCCCGCGGCTGGAGCCTGAGCCCAAAGCCCTCAGCTGAAGCCTGGGGCCAGAGGCAATGAGGGGGGTGAGCCCAGGGCCAGAGCCTACTGCTGCATGGCCAGGGAGTGGAGCCAGAGGACGCCCTGGACTCCCCCTCTTCCAGTATCCCACAGCAGACTGCCCAGCTACCAGCGACCTGACCTCAGACACCCCGTTGCTTCTCCTCATGGTCTTTGCCTTGCTTCCCAGGCAAAGTGTCACCTGGTCATCACCTGGTTGCATTCCCCTCCTGGTTCTCAGGTTACGAAGGGCACCGGCCATAGCCTACGTGCTGGGAGCTGGAGCAACCTCACCTGCCCCCAAGGGTCTCAGCCAAAGTCACACCCCCTTATTCCCACCACTTAGGCATTGGTGCAATACACCAGGAAACTGAGGCACACACAGTATTCATGCAAAACAGTAAGACTCACATATACCATAACAAGGGAAAATCCCCACTTCATCGAACCCTCTTCCCCTGCCCCCATCGGCTAAGCCTCTGCCCCACAGCTGTCAGGCAGAGCTCAGCAGGGAGAAGAGGGAGCAGCAGTTTAAGGCTTTTCTAGTTTTCACCAAAATCACTCAACTTCTGCCCATTGATGCCAAAAACATTTCCCAAAATGGCGGACAGTATCAGCTGGGATGTTACTGTCCTGGAGTCCGGGCCACACTACAGCTGTCAAACAGTCCCTTGGAGGAGTCTGTCAGCGTGCCAGCCCTTCACATGGCCCCACTGTTCCTTAAGAGCAGGCCCATAATTGAACCTTCGGGCTCCAGCCTCTCTGCTTCAGGCTGGGAGCTCTGCTCGGCGAGTCCCACGGCCATAGACTCCTGGTGAGAGACTGCCACGCTCTGCAGGGACTAATGCACTGCAGCAAGTGTTCGCAAGAACCCTCACGCCAGGCAGTGTCTGCAAAGCAGTCGGGTTCAATGGGCAGGGGGAACCTAGCACGGGGAGTCCTAAGTTTAGCCTGGAGAAATGACACTTAAAGCATCCGCCAGCTGGCCAAGCCAGAGCAGGCCACAGCCAAGTGGGAGTGGCGCCATCTTAGGCTCTGTCCCTCTCTGACACTCTCAGGTGGGAGCAGCCAGACTCTCCAGACGCCCCCTCTGGGTGGAGTCTCTCACTCGGCCCGTCCCTGGCAGCAGGGGCAGCAGCAGGCTGCCCCCACCGAGACCCTGCTGCAGGGACAGGGTCTGAGTGAGCTGGAGTTCCCTCTCCCCACTCCCACAGCAGAGCCCAGGCATGGAGCGGGCTGCTGCTGCCTCCCAGCCAGACTCCCTCAGGCAGAAACGGCTCTGTCCTGCTCCCCATTTGGATGCCAGGGAGAGTAGCCAATTTAGCCAAAGTGGGGGGTGGTGGTGCAGGGAGAGAAGGGAGAGCCCCTTTCCCTCCCTGCCCCCAGCAGGCCAATCTAGGGGGCCACAACCCCCCCATACCACCCCCATGCATTGGCTCTGGATAACTGATGGAAAGCGGTGGATATAATATACCTTGTCAAGTATCAGAGGGGTAGCCGCGTTAGTCTGGATCTGTAAAAGCAGCAAAGAGTCCTGTGGCACCTTATAGACTAACAGACGTATTGGATGCATCTGACAAAGTGGGTATTCACTCATGAAAGCTCATGCTCCAATACGTCTGTCAGTCTATAAGGTGCCACACGACTCTTTGCTGATAATATACCTTGACTTTAGCAAAGCTTTTGATAAAGTCTCCCACGTTATTCTTGCCAGCAAGTTAAAGTTGTATAGATTGGATGAACAGACTATAAGGTGGATAGAAAGCTGGCTAGATCATTGGGCTAAATGTGTAGTTTATCAATGGCTTGATGTCTAGTGGCAGCGAGTATCAAGCAGAGTGTCCCAGGGGTCGGTCCTGGGGCTGGTTTTGTTCAACATCTTCACTAATTATCTGGATGATGGGATGGATTGCACTCTCAGCAAGTTCGCAGATGACACTAAGCTGGGGGAAGAGGTAGATACACTGGAGGGTAGGGGATAGGGTCCAGAGTGACCTAGACAAATTAGAGGATTGGGACAAAAGCAATGTGATGAGGTTCAACAAGGTCAAGTGCAGTTCCATGCACTGCTACAGGCTGGGGACAGAGCGGCTAAGAGGCAGTTCTGTAGAAAAGGATCTGGGGATTACAGTGGATGAGAAGCTGGATGAGAGTCAACAGTGTGCCCTTGTTGCCAAGAAGGCTAACAGAATATTGGACTGCATTAGTAGGAGTGTTGCCAGCAGATCGAGGGAAGTGATTTATCCCCTCTATTGGGCACAAGTGAAGCCACATCTGGAATATTGCATCCAATTGGAGAGAGTCCAGCGGCGGGCAACAAAAATGATTAGGGGGCTGGGGCACATGACTTATGAGGAGAGGCTGAGGGGGCTTGGACTTATTTAGTCTGCAGAAGAGAAGAGTGGGGTGTGTGGGGGGGGGGGGGAGGATTTGATAGCCGCCTTCAACTACTTGAAGGGAGGTTCCAAAGTGGATGGAGCTAGGCTAGTGGTGCCAAATGACAGAACAAGGAGCAATGGTCTCAAGTTGCAGTGAGGGAGGTCTAGGTTGGATATTAGGAAAAACTATTTCATTAGGAGGGTGGTGAATCACTGGCATGGGTTCCCTAGGGAGGTGGTGTTATCTCCATCCTTAGAGGTTTTTAAGGTCTGGCTTGACCAAACCCTGGCTGGGATGATTTAGTTGGGTTTGGTCCTGCTTCGAGCAGGGGGTTGGACTAGATGACCTCCTGAGGTCTTTTCCAACCCTAATTCTTCTATGAGTCTATGAACACACACAGTGCCTTTGTCCTTAGTACGGACCACTTGGTTCACACATATATGTATCAAAAAACCAAAGAGGCAAGGAAAATACTATCTCAGGTGAAAACACAGGCATGAATCCTACGTCGGCACTAGCACTCCTAACACAGTGTATTTTGCTTGAAGTGCTTGGGAGACCTCAGCTCAGGAACAAAGACTGATGCACATCCTCTCCAAATTGAGAGAGGGACGGACTGGGTTTTAAATGTATATCGGTCAGACTTCTGACTAGGGCAGTACGATATAATTCTGATCCCCCCCGCGCCCCTTCCCCGCCTCTTCCCACCCATGCACTGCCCTTGCCCCACCCCCATTCCATCCCTTCCCCAAAGTCCCCACCCTGCCTTTTCCCACCCCAGCCCCTTCCTGCCCCCATTCCACCCTCTTCCCTCAAGTCCCCGCAGCGCCCCACCCTGCCTCTTCTCTGCTCCTCTCCCTCCCTCCTGGAAAGCCCTAAGCACCGCCAAACAGCTGTTAGGTGGTGGTAGGGTGGGAAGCACTGGAAGGGAGGGGGAAGAGCGGGGACATAGCACTCTGAGGGGGGTGGGGAGGAGGTGAGGAGAGGGGAGTTTGGCTGCCGGTGGGTGTGGAGCACCTGCTAATTTTTAGTTCATGAGTGACTGGGAGAAGCATTCATGTAACGTCCATGATTCTAACTCAGCTGGGTGTGTCCCTGTCTGTGGATGTGTGTGTGACTGCATACCTATCAGAGGTTTGCAGCTTGTCATAGCATCACAGGGTGAGAGGCAGCCCCGGTTGGTGAGACACAATGCTCAGTGGTCCCACCGTTCAGGTTGCAGCCTGGGAAAACCTGTCACACACACATACAGAATGGGAGCAGAAGGATGTGGTAGAGGAGGAGAGGAGATTATGGTGGCTCACAACACTAACATGAGTTAGCAATGTGATGCTGTTGCAAAAAAAGCAAATGCAATTTTGGGTTGCATTGACGGAGTCATAGTATGCAAGTCACGGGAGGTGACAGTACCATCCTATTCAGCCCTGGTTGGGCCTCAGCTGGAGTACTGTGTCCAATTTTGGTCATCACTTGGTCAGCTTGGAAAAGAGATGACTAAGGGGGGATATGATAGATGTCTGTAAAATCATGATTCGTGTAGAGAAAATAAACAAGTGTTATTTACTCCTCATAACACAAGAACTAGGGGTCACCAAATGAAATTAATAGGCAGCAGGTTTAAAACAAACAAAAGGAAATATTTCTGCACGCAACACAGTCAACCTGTGGAACTCCTTGCCAGGGGATGTTGTGAAAGCCAAGACTATAAGAAGGCAGGAGGGATAGCTCAGTGGTTTGAGCATTGGCCTACTAAACCCAGAGTTGTGAGCTCAATCCTTGAGGGGGCCATTTAGGGAACTGGGGCAAAAATCTACCTGGGGATTGGTTCTGCTTTGAGCAGAGGGGTTGGACTAGATGACCTCCTGAGGTCCCTTCCAACCCTGATATTCTCTGATTCTGAGGTTGAAAAAAAGAACTAGATGGGGGGAGGGATAGCTCAGTGGTTTGAGCATTGGCCTGCTAAACCCAGGGCTGTGAGTTCAATCCTTGGAGGTGGCCACTTAGGGATCTGGGGCAAAAATTGGTCCTGCTAGTGAAGGCAGGGGGCTGGACTAGATGACCTTTCAAGGTCCCTTCCAGTTCTAGGAGATTGTTATATCTCCAATTATTACCTTTATTACCTATAAGTTCATGGAGGATATGTCCATCAATGGCTATTAGCCAGGATGCACAGGGATGGCCTCTGTTTGCCAGAAGCTGGGAATGAGTGAGAGGGGATGGTTCACTTAATGATTATCTGTTCTGTTTGTTTCCTCTGGGGCACCTGGCATTGGCCACTGTTAGAAGACAGGATACTGGGCTAGATGGACCTTTGCTCTTACCCAGTATGGCCATTCTTATGTTCACTGTATAGAAAGGATGTAGAGAAACTGGAAAGGATCCAGCAGAGAGCAACAAAGATGATGAAAGGTATGGAATGCAAGTCATATGAGCAAAGGCTAAAGGAACTGCATATGTTTAGTTTGCAAAAGAGGAGATTAAGGGGGGACATGATAGCAGTATTCAAATACTTGAAAGGCTGCTATAAAAAAGATGGGAGAAAAGCTGTTCTGACTTGCCACAGAGAGCAGGGCAAGAGGTAATGGGTACAAACTACATCATCACAGATTTAGATTAAATCTCAGGAAAAACTCCACAACTGTAAAAATAGTAGGACAATGGAACAGACTGCCTAGGGAGGTTGTGGAAACTTCTTCACTGGAGGTTTTCAAAAGGAGACTGGATAGCCATCTGTCTTGGATGATTCAGACACAACAAATCCTGCATCTTGGCAGGGAGTTAAGACTAGATCAGGAGTTCTCAACCTTTTTCTTTCTGAGGCGCCCTCAATATGCTATAAAAACTCCACAGCCCATCCGTGCCATAACATTTGATTTTCTGCATATAAAAGCCAGAGCTGGCGTTAAGGGGTAGCAAGCAGGTCAAGCAAACCACTGGTGGCACAGAGAAGCTAAGTTTCTCAGGCTTCTGCATCAGCTACATGTGGCAGGGCTCAGGGCTTCAGCCCTATGCTGTGGGGTTTGGCTTTCCTCACTGAGCCCCAGCGAGTTTAACGCTGGTCCTATTTGGCAGCCCCCAAGGGGACCCCTGACTGAGAACCACTGGACTAGACAACCATTGCAGTCCATTTGCACCCTGTGATTTTACAACAGACTGTCCGCGTCTATACGTGCAGTAACCGACGCACGCAGGTTGGGAAGATCCCGTGGTTACAACCACCCAGACAGTTTGCTTGCGAAGTTTGCAGGTGTGCAAACTCACCAGGATCGCAGGGGTGGGGGGGTCCCCTGGAACTTGCACACTCCTGGCTGGGAAAGCAGCCAGCGATGGCAAAGCGGGACTCTGTGTCATTCAGCGGCCCATGGACCCGCCCGGCTCAGCTCCTGCCTCGCACGCGGCCGCAGGCGCCAGAAGCGAGCCCAGTGATGCCGGGGCCGCGGCCATTCCCGCGGAAGCGGCGAGGGCACGTCGTGACGCTGGGGCGGGGCTATTCCGGCGGACGCGGCGAGGGCACGTCGTGACGCTGAGGCGGGGGTATTCCCGCGGGCGGGGCTATTCCGGCGGACGCGGCGAGGGCACGTCGTGACGCTGGGGCGGGGCTATTCCGGCGGACGCGGCGAGGGCACGTCGTGACGCCAGGGGCGGGGCTATTCCGGCGGACGCGGCGAGGGCACGTCGTGACGCCAGGGGCGGGGCTATTCCCGCGGACGCGACGAGGGCACGTCGTGACGCTGGGGCGGGGCTATTCCCGCGGGCGGGGCTATTCCGGCGGACGCGGCGAGGGCACGTCGTGACGCCAGGGGCGGGGCTATTCCCGCGGACGCGACGAGGGCACGTCGTGACGCTGGGGCGGGGCTATTCCCGCGGGCGGGGCTATTCCGGCGGACGCGGCGAGGGCACGTCGTGACGCTGGGGCGGGGCCGTTCCGGCGGACGCGGCGAGGGCACGTCGTGACGCTGGGGCGGGGCTGTGGCGCTTGCTCGCTGGCCCCTTTGTCCAGCTCGCTGCAGGCGGCGCGGAGCGGGCTGGAGGCGATGCTGTCGGGTGGCAAGAAGGCGGCCGAGGGTGGCGGGGAGAGCGGGCCGGAGGTGCCGGTGCCGCCGCCCGGCCTTCCGAGTTCGGAGGGCGGTTCGGGCGCCGGGGGCCCGGAGCGGACTCCACGTAAGAAGGAACCGTCTCGGGCCTCTCCCCCGGGAGGCCTGTCCGAACCGCCGACCGCCGGCGCTATCGTCGCCCCCGGCCCCGAGACTACGGGCATAGCCGAGACACCCGAGGGCCGAAGGACCAGCCGCCGCAAGCGGGCCAAAGTAGGTGCCGGCCCAGGCGGGCTGCGCTGGGGCCATTCCTCCCCGGCCTGCGTAGGGGGGCGGGCTGGGCTCGGGCACCGGTCTCCGAGCAGAGGAGTGGTCGGGAGCTGGATCAGGACCGCCCAGCCCTGCCCCTTCTGTCCGGGCTCCAGCTAGCGAAAGGCCGGGATGAGGTTCTCTGCCCCGTTCGGAGCAGCCTGTCTGTCTGGCCTGGTCCCCTGCTGGTGTCGGGCTGTGAAATCCCACCGCGCGCCAGGCCTGTGTCTACAGGGTGGGCAGGATCCCACCCTGAGCTCCGGGGGGGGCTGGGTGTTGGTAGCGGCAAACGCTGAACACGTGGGTGGCGAGAGAAGCCCAGAAAACAAATTATTTGAAAGGATGAAAATGGTGAAAGTCTCAGACATTTGGCATAGAATTAAGAGAAAACACACTAAAAAGTAGTAGATGGGAATACCTATGTTGTACTAAGTTGCTGTAGAAATGCTTTTATTTTAAATGTTGTGTTGGGCTGGCAACGTCTATCAAGAAGTAAAACTGCGTTTTTATGTGTTGCTGGGGGGAAGAGGTGAAGCTCATGGGGCTACATATTCCATCTCCCTTTTTTTTTGTTCTTCCGCTAGTACTATCGGTAGTGAAATTGCATGAGCATTAACATTCAAGTCTCAGGGTAGGTCTGCACTACAAAATTGCATTGGCGCAGCTGCACATCTGCATCGCTTCTTCTGAAGATGCTCTAAGAAGCTGATGGGGGAAGAGTTCTCCTGTCAGCTTAACTCCACCTCAATGAGAGGTGGTAGCTATGTCTCCTGCTGGTATACTGCTGTCTGTGTGTGTGGGCGGGGGGGGGGGGGGCGTTAAGGTCGGTATAACTAAGTTGCTCATGGGTGTGGATTTCTCACACCTGTGAGTAATGTAGTTGTACTGAAGTGTGTAGAGTAGTGTGTGTAGTGGCCTTAGTTAATGTATGTTGAAAAGAAAGTGGGCTCCAATGTTTTGCGCCTTCTTTGCAGACTAATGAAAACTCCTGCATCAAGGCACAATGTGTGTGGGATTTCTTTTGTTTTTTGTTTTGTGATCGGGCCTGGAAACTTAGACCACAATTTACAAATGTTAGTGCCTGAGGTAAAGCACTAAATTTCTTTTGAAGTAACTGGTCTGATTTTTTTAATAAGATGCTGAATGTAACCTTTGAGAGCTGTGTACCTCTAAAAATTAATCCCTACACCTGTTGGAAACCATTAAGAATATGATGATGTTGTCTAAAAGTGTATTTGGAAAGCAGCAGATGGATAGAGAAATGATTCAGAATAACATTTCATGAACTTCATGGAGCCCCCTGATTGAAAAAGGGAACATCTTCTTGAGACTCCTTTTCAGTATAGAATGATAAGTAAGATTGTAAGATTACTAACCTGTCCAACACTAGACATGTGCACATAGTTTTCTTTTGCAGGCATCCTACTCTTGTGCTCCTGTATGAGATAGGCTGAAGACTCCCCATGCTCTCCAGTTGGACCTTTGAAGTAGTTCTCTGCCCATTTCCTTTCCAACTTTCCTTTCACTCCAGATCTTGACGACTGGCCTATGGCTTTGCCTTGATGCCACTACTGATGCTCTTACTTTCCCAATCATTTACTATTAAACAATTTTTTAAATTGCTTGTTCTTGTGTTTTGTTGGTGCAGTGTGTTATTGGACCTTAGCTGGCCAGGCTTCCGGATCAGTGGGTCATGATATGTATAGGGTGGGCTAGGGCATCATTATCTCAACATTACTATTGCTGCTTTACCACTTTGTTGTAGGTCATCAGGGCTGTCTCTAGTTTAGCCTTTCTGCATTGTGTCAAACTACAGTGTCCATAGGGAGTTAGTCTGGGTCCTGCAGTGCCACAGTTTTCAGAATAACAGGATGAAAGTTACTCTTTACAGTTCTCTTAGATTGGAAGGCTCTAGGAACATACAAAGATAGTGATCACGTGCAGTCGCAAGTAAGAAGTCTTGTCTGTATTAATAGTTTTACTGATTAGGGTTACAATCACACATAAGTATGCAAAACTTGAGAGAGCCAATGGTTTGTACGTAGCCAAAGATATCGAGTCTGATCGACCTCTTAAACAGGTGGTCATCAGTAGAGGAGTCTTCCCACCCTACCCATAGCAGGGAATCCTTTTTATCCTATTATGACCATGCCTAACAACTTATCCATATGCAGGAGTGTTCCAACTTCCTTTTCCTTATTTGAACTTTCGTACTCTATAGTTTTTTGGGGTGTTCCACTTCTCATAAGTTGTTTTTTTAGTTCCTTTTATTCTCATAGCATCTACATGCACATGTTTCCATGTAAGCAGAACTTAGTCAGGTTGTCTTGCTGTCTAGATTGGTACATTGTGGCATATTTTCCCAGAACATCACCCATAGCGCACATTCTTTACTGTAATCTTGTAATTTCACTGGCACGGGGTCATTCCTGGGTCACCTACTTAGGTCAGGCCTCCTTAAGCCTGAGGACCAGTGTGACTAAGCTGAAATCTTACGGGCCTTAGTTAGCCTGTAGGCCCTTGTATTACAGCTTTGTTTTACTTCTACATGCTGGTCAATCCTGTCTACTCATATCTGTACCTATACCTACAACTTAAATCTAGTCATCGCTCATTGATTATGTATGTAATAACATGAGTGTGCCACATCAATAGATAATACAATTAAATGGTAACATGAATTCATTGGCTATCCAGGAGCACCTGAAAACCCTCCTAGAGGCTCCAGGTGGGTCATCTTGTAATACTGGCTTGAAGTGTTTCAAAGACTTTATCCTCAAAGTTTGTCCAAATCCACCACTTTCAGTGCTGGAGTCAGGGACGTGTTAGCTGTGCCTTGTAAGAATGCAATCTACACTGTAATTCAGTGATACCTGTGCTATATCTCTAGTGGATGAAAATATGAAAGCAGATTGGAAACCCTTGGAACTGTGCAAGTGTAGTTCACTTTAGTATGCGAACCTATGCTACCAGCCCTTGTGTTTGAAACTGCACCAGTGTTGACTTTCATCGCAGTAGTAAAAACTGCAGATGAGTCTCCAGTAGCATTGTTTTAGAATCATAGAATCTCAGGGTTGGAAGGGACCTCAGGAGGTCATCTAGTCCAACCCCCTGCTCAAAGCAGGACCAATCCCCAACTAAATCATCCAGTCGTCATTTACATTAGGGCTACTGCTGGTTCAGCATCTGAACCAGTGATAGGGTCAGTGGGAGTTTTTTTTTAAAATTCCCTAAGATTAGATACAGCTACATAAATAACATGAATAAGAATATTTTCTTTGATCATGCTTAGGGCTCCATGTTTGTTACAGAGGTCGTGGAAGTTGCCGATTCCATCATCCATAGAGGAGTCTTCCCACCCTTTCTGTGACCTTCATAACTTCTGTGGTGGCTGACATCAAGGTTGCCCAAGCGGCTGGCTCCTGGGCCAGCTGCTCAGGTGGCCCTGGGGACAGCCACACTGGCCAGCTGCTTGGGTGGCCCCTGAGCTAACTGCTTGGGCAGCCCCGCATCCATTTGTGGCTGGAGCAACCCCCAGGCCAGCCACACCAGTTGCTTAGTGGCAGAACTCTTTGCCACTCTTAGGGCCCTGGGCCTAAGTGGTGGAGCAGGTGGACCCAAGTCCCCCTACCCTGGCTGCCGCTCCCCTCCCCCCGAGGTGGCGGCCCATCGACTTGCTAATTGGTCTTACTGCCCTGTGAATAAGGCATAGACCAGCATGGCGAAAGTGGACTTGTTGGCCGGCGAATCCCCAGGCAGTTGTGTGTGGCCAAGAGGAGCATTTCCGAAGGGATTGCTCCTGTATGGATTGTAACTATGGACAGGTATGTGTAGCCAGCCCATGGGCCGGGAAGAAGGCCCCAGGGAAGGCCAGGGTTCCTGTCCATGTAAATGGGACACCCACAGTGGCTTTGTTGGACTCCTGGTGTAGTCAGACCCTCGTCTGTAGGGAGCTGATCCCAGCTCCTGATCCAAATGGATTCTGACTACACCTACAGTGCGTCCATGAAGATGTGAACTTTTACCTCACTACCAGGGTGGCCTTGGAAATCTCTCACCATCATGCGGCCCTGCAGGTCGGCCTAACCCCTGAACTGGCCTATCCAGTTATCCTGGGATGAGACTGACTGTGGTTCTGGGACTTTTTATAGGACTGCGCCTGTTACTTGCCAACAGGGGAAATTGGTGAAAGAACACTGAGGGGTCTCCTCGGTTACGACCAGGGTGACAACCCAGGGAAGGGCCTTCCCCCAATGGGGAAACGATGACTGTATCACCTCCTCAGGCAGGTACAACTGTGGATGACACCCAAGCTGAGGATCCAACCCTTGGAGCAGGCCATAGTTAGGGGCCAGGAAGAGGAAGATACCCTCCGGGCACCGCAGGGACCCCACTTCAGGGTATGGCAGGACCTTCTCTATTGTGTGGTAGAACATCCCCAGACTCATAAACTGCTCCGACAGCTGTTGGTTCTCTGGAGGTTACGCCTCTTGTATCTAGCCCATTTGGTGCCCTGGGCCAGACACCTGGGGAGGGAAAAATCTCTCCAGAGGGTGACAAGGAGGTTCTTCTGGCCAAGCATCCATCGGGGAAGGTATGAGATTACTACGACTCATGCCCAGAATGTCAGGGTACTGGGCTGAAGGGAGTGCCAAAAGCTCTTTGTTCTACTGCCTGTGGTTGGGATGCCCTTCGAGCATATAGGGCTAGATTTAGTAGGCCCCCCCTTGAGAAGAGCACGACTGACCATCATAACATCCTGGTTATCAGGGACTATGCAAGTATTCCAAAGCTGTCCCCTTGTGATCCACCGCCCCTAAGATCGTGGCAGGACTCATGAAGGTTTTCTCCCACTGTCACCATGCCTCCGTGGGTCACAACAGAATACCAAATTCACGACAGGCTGCTGGGAAAAAGGGCAGACATACTCCATAACTGCTGGTTATTCTTCCATGAGACATACTAAACCAGCAACAAAACTAAACTTCTGTCTCACCACCCTGGCTAACGAGAAGTCAGAAATGCAGCCTCCTTAGGTATTCCAGTCCTGGATTCAACACCCAGACACTAAATGATGAGTGATTATTTAAAACCAGTTTAATCAAACAAAAGGGTTCTTCTGATCCTAAAGGACCAGCCCCATACCCAAGTCAATATACAATTCAGATCTTACCCAATAATCATGCTGTTGCCAATTCTTTAGTAGCTAATATCTAAAGGTTTATTTATAAAATAGAAAGAAAGATGAGAGTTAAAATTGGTTAAAGGAATCAAATACATACAATAAATGCAAAGTTCTCAGATCAGGCTTGTAGAAGTGATGGAATAAACTGCTGGCTTAAGACAAGTCTCTGGTTGCTTCCAAATCCTTGGAAGGTCCTCAGTCCCTTGGTTAGAATGCTCTATGCGCCAGTTAGTACAAGTTCATAGTCCAGAGATCAGAATAGGAAAGAGGCAAAATGGAGATGATTCCAGGGCCTTTTATAGCTTCTGCCAAATGAAGGGAAACCCATTGTTCTAGTTTGTGGGAAATTACAGGTACCAAGATGAAGTTTGGAGTCACATGGGCAAGTCACATGTCCATGCATGTTTTGCTTAGTCATAGAATCATAGAAGATTAGGGTTGGAAGAGACCGCAGGAGGTCATGTAGTCCAACCCCCTGCTCAAAGGGGGACCAACCCCAATTAAATCATTCCAGCCAGGGCTTTGTAAAGCTGGGCCTTAAAAACCTCTAAGGTTGGAGATTCCACCACCTTCCTAGGGAACCCATGCCAGTGCTTCACCGCCCTCCTAGTGAAATAGTTTTTCCTAATATCCAACCTAGACCTCCCTCACTGCAACTTCAGACCATCACTCCTTGTTCTGTCATCTGTCACCACCGACAACAGCCTAGATCTATCTCTTTGGAACCCCCCTTCAGATAGTTGTAGGCTGCTATCAACTCCTTTTCTCCCCCCCCACCTCTTCTCTTCTGCAGACTAAATAAATCCAGTTCCCTCAGTTCCCAAGCCCCTTAATAATTTTCGTTGCCTTCCGCTGGACTCCATCTGATTTGCCCACATCCTTTCTGTGGGGGAGAGGGGGGAAACTGGACTCAATATTCCAGATGTGGCCTCTCTAATGCCAAATAGAGAGGAATGATCACTTCCCTTGATCTGCTGGCAATGCTCCTACTAATGCTGCCCAATATTCTGTTAGCCTTCTTGGCAACAAGGGCACACTGTTGACTCTCATCCAGCTTCTCATCCATTGTAATCCCCAGGTCCTTTTGTGCAGAACTGCCTCTTAGCCAGTCGGTCCCCAGCATATAGCAGTGCATGGAATTTTTCCATTCTAAGTGCAGGACTCTACACTTGTCCTTGTTGAACCTCATCAGATTTCTTTTGTCTCAGTCCTCTAATGTGTCTAGGTCCCTCTGTACCCTGTACTACATGCCTACCCTCCAGCATATCTATCACTCCTCCCAGTTTAGTGTCATCTGCAAACTTGCTAAGGGTGCAATCCACACCGTCCTCCAGATCACTAATGAAGATACTGAACAAGACCAGCCCCAGGACCAACCCTTGGGGCACTCCACTTGATACTGGCTGCCAACTAGACATGGAGCCATTGATTACTACCCGATGATCTAGCCAGCTTTCTGTCCACCTTAAAGTTCATTCATCCAGCCCATACTTCTTTAAGTTGCTAGCAAGAATACTGTGGCAGACCGTATCAAAACCTTTGCTAAAGTCAAGGAATAACACGTCCACTGCTTTCCCCTCATCCACAGACCGAGTTATCTTGTCATAGAAGGCAATTATGTTAGTCAGGCATGACTTGCCCTTGGTGAATCCAAGCTGACTGTTCCTGGTCACTTTCCTCTCCTCTAAGTACTTCAAAATTGATTCCTTGAGGACCTGCTCCATGATTTTTCCAGGGACTGAGGTGAGGCTGACTGGCCTGTAGTTCCCCAGATCCTCCTCCTTCCCTTTTTTAAAGATGGGCACTACATTAGCTTTTTTCCAGTCATCCAGGACCTCAAAGATAATGGCCAATGGCTCTACAATCACATCTGCCAACTCCTTTATCACCCTCGGATGTAGTGCATCCAGCCCCATGGACTTGTGCTCGTCCAGCTTTTCTAAATAGTCCTGAACCACTTTTCTCCACAGAGGGCTGGTCACTTCCTCCCCATACTGTGCTGCCCCAGTACAGTAGTCTGGGAGCTGACCTTGTTCATGAAGACAGGAGGAAAAAAGCATTGAGTACATCAGCTTTTCCCACATCCTCTGTCACTAGGTTGCCTCCTCCATTCAGTAAGGGGCCCACACTTTCCCTGGCCACCTACTTGTTGCTAACATACCTATAGAAACCCTTCTTGTTACTCCTCACATCTTTTGCTAGCTGCAACTACAGTTGTGCTTTGGCCTTCCTGATTACACTCCTTTATGCTTGAGCAATATTTTTATACGCCTTCCTAGTCATCTGTCCAAGTTTCCACTTCTTGTAAGCTTCCTTTTTGTGTTTAAGCTCACCGAAGATTTCTCTGTTAAGCCAAGGTGATCACTAGCCATATTTGCTATTCTTTCTGTACATCAGGATGGTTTGTTCCTGTGCCCTCAATAAGGCTCTTTAAAATAAAGCCAGCTCTCCTGGACTTCTTTCCCCCTCATATTAGCCTCCCAGTGGATCCTGCCTATCATTTCCCGGAGAGAGTCAGTGTACTTTTCTGAAGTCCAAGGTCCGTATTCTGCTGCTCTCCTTTCTTCCTTTTGTCAGGATCCTGAACTCAACCATCTCAGAATAGAAATCATCACCCATATCCTAGATAGAACGTTTACAGGAAAGTCCATTAAGTGTAGATAGCTGTCTCCTATGGTCCATTGTGAGTTGTGTTCTTTGATGGGCCATTCAGCTTGAAGAGTTCCTTCACAATGTGCTGGCTAAATACCTTATGGGTGCTACCACATGAGCAAACATTTGAAATACAGGTACATAGTTAATATTCACAACTTCAGACACAAAAATGATACATCCATACAAATAGCATAATCATATTCAGCAAATTCTAACCTTTCCATAGACACCTTACTTGACATGCTTTGTACCAGATTTGTTGCAATTATATAAAAGCGGTAGCAACCATGGTCTACGTGGTCATATTTTAATCAGATAATGTCACACCCCCAACAGAAAACTGATGCAGGAAGGGGTTCCTATGACGTATACTGCTGAATACATCATAGGAACTTCCCATTCTTGGTTCTGTATTACTACAGCTTCTAATTCAATATTAGAAGTATGAGTGTGTAACAGAAATGGTTCATCAAAATCATGTTTGATTAAAACAGGCTTCTTCTTTGTAAGGTTTATTTTGGAAGTAACAATATTGAATTTCTTTATGATCCCAAGGTAAAACTTGGTTAGACCAATAGTGGATTGGATCTGTTCTTGCAGCATAATTCCTGTGTGTCGTGATCTTGCCAAGAGAAAATGAAAATAGCTAATTTATCCATAGAAACTTCGGCAAGTGTTTGGAATCCAATTAACATTGTCAATGTAGATATTAATGTTCTCTGTAGTGTAGGTATCTTCACATTTAGCCATGAAAGCAATGTGGTGGTTTGTCTCAGTTTCCCTTTTCACAATGTACATTAGGTGGGTAATGCCTTCTCTGCTGTGAAAAGTTCCAAAACTGGTTACAAGCATTAACTTTGAAATATCAGTATCACAAGACCTTTTAACATAGTGTGTTCATATGTATCACTCTTAACGTGTTCAAGGTTTTTTTTTAAAGATCATGCACATTGTACATTTTTACAGTTTTTGGTATCAGCAACAAATTAGTCATGAGTTAAAATTAGCATTAATATTAACATAAAATCTATCAAGTGTACATTTACAAGCATTTTTGTCATGCCACGCCTTTGGCTTAATACCATTGAGGTTTTTGGCATTTTAGGGTTAACCCATTAGCAGGATAAAGTTTTTCTTTTCTTCCCTGTCCTAGAGGGTCAAATTCTGAGCTTTCTTCCTTAACAAAATCCATTGGCTGGATAGGTGTGTCCTCCCTGCTAACAGCAATGGGCCAATCTTTCTCCCCCCATCATCCAGGTAATTTGCATCAACACAGACATTGGCTTGTTTACTAGGTAATGGTAAAAATCTGAAAACAATTCCAAGGCTGGACTCTGTCTTAAAGAGATGCCATCCATTTTCATTAGCATGTTAGACTTAAAATTCTTTTGTTCTTCCATTACCAACTTCTGCTTCCACATGGAATTAGATGCAAGTCCATTAAGAGATTACAAGACATATCCAAAGTGTCTAGAGATGAGTTTGCCTACCATCCCCTGTATTCTTGAGAGATTAACTGCACGGCTGTCCTGCTCTGCAGATTCAGCTACCCAGTCTTCCCTCTGAACCTGAGGCAGACTGGTTACTCAAAGAATCAGTATGGAGACATTCATGTTCCAACAACATTGTCTCGCCAGCAAGCTGGTCAAGCACAGCCACTTGGTCATCATAGGGCTGTTAAAATTCCCTGACAGTTTTCATTCCATCTGACACCTTCTCTAAATTGTTCACACTGGGTCTTTCTAAAGAAAAGTGGATCCATTTTCGACAGAAAAATTCTGGCTCTTAAGAACTGAATCAAATCTCTCAACAAATAAACTGTTGCCTACTATGGACAGAAATTCATCCTGATCTACATCTATTACTGTATATACTTGTTCATTAGCCTGTTAGTTTATAAGCCGACCCCCCCCAAGAGGGTTAGGTAAAAATAGCAAAAACTGTATGACCCTTTCATAAGCTGACCCTATATTTCAGGGGTTGGCAAACTTTGGCTCCCAGCCCATCAGGGTAAGCCGCTGGCAGGTCAGGACATTTTGTTTACTTGGAGCATCTGCAGGTATGGAGCCCCTCAGCTTCCAGTGTCTGTGGTTTGCTGTTCCCATCCAATGGGAGCTGCGTTTAAACAGCGTTTAAAAGAGAACTGGATAAATTCATGGAGGTTAAGTCCGTTAATGGCTATTAGCCAGGAGGGGTAAGGAATGGTGTCCCTAGCCTCTGTTTGTCAGAGGGTGGAGATGGATGGCAGGAGAGAGATCACTTGATCATTGCCTGTTAGGTTCGCTCCCTCTGAGGCACCTAGTATTGGCCACTGTCGGTAGACAGGACACTGGGCTAGATGGACCTTTGGTCTGACCCAGTACGGCCATTCTTATGAGACTTTAAAAAGTCTTTAAATCCTTCAAAGTCTGAATCAGTCTCTGATTCACCAAACAGTTCATTAAACTCGGCTTCAGTCACAGCTGTACTTGCATTGTCGTACATGTCACAGGGTTATCTTGAGACTCAGATTCCTTCTCATCATCAGCCTCTGTTGTGTCATCATCTAATATGGCATCATCTTCTGACCCGTCGAGTGCATTGCTGATACAGCATTTCCTAATTGATTTTTCTACCATTTCCGAGGGAATGGACACCCATGCAGCCTTGATCCACTGAGTGACCAGATTGATTTCGGGCTTCATAAGATCCTGCCTTTTGTCAACGTCACCATGCCTGAGCACATCCATTCAGACCACATTTTACTTAGCCTGTCTTTAAAGGGTTTGTTCAGGCAGACATCAAGTGGTTGTAGAACTGAAGTTAAGCCTCCAGGTATTGCAGCCAAAGTAGCTTTCATATTTTTGGCCACATTTTTCACCTCATCCATCTTGTGTGCCCTGAACATGTCCCAAACGAGCATAGCAGGTTTCTTGAAAAGTGCTCCTGGTCTCTTATTCCAGGACTTTGGAGTGGAGCCTGGAGCTGGAGCACGGAGCAGCTCCAGAGCAGTGGAGCTGCAGGTTTTTGCCTGGAGCTGGAGTGGAGCTCCAAAACCCTGTCTTATTCCACAGTTTTTCCAGCCATTCAACAGTCCCACTTTCATCCATCCCTTTTTGTGTTCACGTACGATGACACCAGCAGGAAATTTCATGTTTTTAGGCCAGGGTTTTTCTTTTAAAAATAACAGGAGGGAGCTTTGATCCATTTGCCAAACATGATAAAACCACTGTAAAATGGATTTTTTTCATGGCCAGTGGTTTTAATTACAACTGTTTTTTCACCAACACCGGTTACTGTTCTGCTGCTTGGGAGATTGAATGTCATTGGTGTTACGTCCATATTTCCTATTTGTGACAGTTCAAATGCATATTCCTTTCGATATTTTATAATAAACCTTTGGAAAGATTCGATTTTTTTCTTCCAGATCTCTAGGCAGCTTTTGCGGTATCCTTGTTCACTGACGAAGACAGAGACCATGACAGTTCATGAAGCGAGTACACCAACCCGCTGATGCGACAAACATTGACGGCTTTACTGACCTGTATTTGTCATCTTTTGACATTTGCAGAGCACAAATTCCAGTTCTAGTGACAATGTACCCATTTTGTCAACATTCAACAACCCAGTTATTGAGATCTTTCTCTAGCTCAGGAAATGAAGTGCACCTCGTAGGACATTTTTTCTTGCTTCTTGGCATGTCTTTTAGTGTTGTTTATTTTTTTGCCATTCTCTTACTTCTCATTGATATAGAATCTACGAACAGCAGTGCAATTATTGTTTGCTTCCGCATATTCAACAAATTTAAGTTTGAATGCTGCATAATAAGACCTTTTTCTTTGGATTTCACCATTCATTTTAAATACTAGTATGAAAATAGATTATTATATATAAAGTCCTACAAAATCTAGGAATGTCACCTGCTTTATCACTGTCAAATTATTATTCTTTATTTCAAAGCAGCCCTGTAGATTGGCATGTCTGTGTGGATAACAGGCTATTTGACTTTTATTAGACATTCCATCGATTTGTGCACATTATATTTTCATATTGTCTCGAGACTTATGTGGTGCATTTCAAGCCAGTCTAGTCCACTAAACAAAGCCGTTGCAACTTTAAAAGGCTGCAGTATTGACATCAATAAATGGGTCGGCAAACTTTGGCTCCCGGCCTGTCAGGGTAAGCTGCTGGCAGGACGTTTTGTTTACTTGGCGCGTTTGCAGGCAAACAAAACAACAGTGTATTAGATATTAATTCAATGATTCCACAGAGTTTAAAATAATCAAATTTTGTTGTAGACCCGTTTATAAGCCGACCCTCACTCTCTGATGCGTCACTTTTTTACCAAAATATTCAGCTTATGAACGAGTATATACGGTAATTCACTTCCACACCCTTCAGTTACAGCAAACTGCTTGCAAAAACTACCATGAGGATTCTTTTCCTTAGGAGCTTCTTTAAGCAACAATCCATCTTTCACAGAAATTCCATTCTTACCCTCTTCAGCTAGGACTTGCTCCAAAGGAATATTTTCCTGAGCAATAACAGACTCTTTCTGGGTTTCACTTAAACCCAGAATCAATTCTTATACAACTGATAAATTTTCAACCATCATAGGTTGACGTGCTTCTTCTGTCTGCTTCACAGATAGCTAGAGAGAGACACTTTTGCAGAAGACACACTGCTATTCTTAACAGACAAACAATTGGAGATATCCTTTCCTTTGTCCCAGCACCCATGGCTGATTTCAGACATATACTTGGAAAGTGGGACAGCTTCCTAACAGGCAAGTTGCCACTCCCAACAGATGAACTGCTATTCTCCACAGATAATGGCTCATCCTATTGAGCTGCCTTAAGCAAATTACTTTTACCTTGTTCAGGCTTACTTTCACAAGCTTTACTTGCCACATCACCCATCAAGAATCTACCCTTTTCTCCCTCAAGTAGGGTTTAACCTGACCATCAACTTTAATCTGCTCTAGAGAAACATTTTCCTGATCAGTGAGTTATCTCTGTGCGTCATCTAATTCCAGATTCACTCAGACAGATGTTCAGAAACTTCATTCACATATAAACTGCTTTTCTGCACAGACAAAGAGCTATCTGCCTCAGACAAACATTTGGAGAAACCCTCCATAGGCAAGTCATTGCCCCTAATACAGACAGGCTGGGGATCTTTCCTTTCCTCTGACTGGTTCATGATATTAACTTGACTGAACAAAGCTTTGGGGATGATGATAATCCAAAGATCTATAGGCAGTAACTTCCATATACCAGCTATAACTTTGTTTAGTACCATTTCATTCAAGGTGGATTCTGGCTAAAGAATATTTACAGTAAACTCAGAGGATTATTTGTGGCACCTTAAAGACTAACAAATTTATTTTAGCATGAGCTTTCGTGAGCTACAGCTCACTTCTTCGGATGCATAGAATGGAACACACAGACAGGAGATATTTATACATACAGAGAACATGAAAAGGTGGAAGTATGCATAACAACAGGAAAAGTCATTGAATCTATTTCCCTATGTTAAGTTCTCCTCACACCTTCTATGGGCCATCTTAATTATCACTTCAAAAAGTTTTTTTTCCTCCTGCTTATGATAGCTCATCTCAATTGATTAGACTTTTCCTGTTGTTATGCATACTTCCACCTTTTCATGTTCTCTGTATGTATAAATATCTCCTGTCTGTGTGTTCCATTCTATGCATCCGAAGAAGTGAGCTGTAGCTCACGAAAGCTCATGCTAAAATAAATTTATTAGTCTTTAAGGTGCCACAAGTACTCCTGTTTTTTTACGGATACAGACTAACACGGCTGCTACTCTGAAATCAGAGGATTATAATATTCGCTTTTTCATCCGGTAAGCTTCCTCTTTGACAAGATCTGCTTTAACTAAAGTGATGTTAGAAGCTGTAATTTTTCCTAAATGGGCTTTTACCATTGATTTTTACACACACTAGGAGTTTTCCATTACCACTCCCATACATAGCATAGGCACAATTTTTATGGGGTCACCTTCTGCTGAGCTCACAGTAACAGCATTCACAGCAGTTCCTGTCGACTTTGGATCTAACAAAGGAATATTGGGAAATCCCCCGATGCCAAACTCTTACCCTGAGACGGCCTTTCCGACACACTTTGGCTTGTACCAATTTTTAACAATGCTGTTTGGTCTGCCTGGAGCCGCAGCCACCTTCCAGCTGCTCATGGACCGGCTGTTACGACCCCATATGTAGTACACTGCTGCATACATCGACGACATTATCATGTACAATACCTGTTGGGAAGACCATCTCCATCACCTATCCAGTGTGCTCCAAGCTCTTAAGGACACTGGACTCACGGCAAACCCCTCAAAATGCAGCCTTGGACGGAGCAAGGTGATGTACTTGGGATAGACCATGGGCGGGGGACAACTGCAGCCCCCTGGTCAACAAGGTACAGACCCTGCGAGATTGGCCCACCCTTACAACGAAGAAGCAGGTGCAGCAATTCCTTGCCCTAACCAGATATTATCGTTGTTTTGTCCCTGACTTCGTGACCTGGGCAGCCCCTGACAGACTTAACTAGAAACTCACAACCCCAGAGTGTCCAATGGTCCGCTGAGTGTGAGACAGCCCTTTGGATGTTGAAAGAACTGATAAGAGGACCAGTCTTGATACATCCATATTTCTGGAAATCCTTCATTTTACAGACGGACGCTTCAAAGTGGGCCTTGGGGCTGTATTGTCGCAGGAAGTTGCCAGGGAAGAACACCTTGTGCTGTACCTAAGTCGTAAGTCCACTATTCAGCTATTGAGAAGGAGGCTTTGGCCGTTAAGTGGGCCATAGACATCTGTAATATTATCTGTTAGGAAATACATTCCGATTGGTCACTGCCCTCGTGTCCCTGTGCTGGTTAAATATCATGAAGGACACCAACCTGCAGAACATGTGGTGCTATCTTGCCCTACATCTTTCAGGTACTACATTGCCTTGGGAAGGTGCATGCCAACGCTGAATTTTTTTTTTTTTTTTTGAGGATAGGTGTGGTGGGGGAGAGGAAGAACCCCCAGTTTCTTAAAGGGGAGAGTGTTACGGCGTGAACTCACTACGCACTGGATGGGGAAGGATTAACTCCTCACTGTGGGCTGAGGAAGACACACATCCACATCCCTGCTGGGCATACTCCAGGTGCAGCAGTAGTATAAAAGAGAGCATCCCAGCTCATTCTGTGTTGACCTTTGTGGAGGAAGGATGCTCCTTGCTGGCTCCAGCCCCAAAGCAGCTGAAACCCCTGACCATGGAAGCCGGAGCTGCAGAGACTCAGGCTGATGCCCAAGTGCCACTGGACGCCACTGGGGGCTCTTCAGAGTTACCGGGCACTGATGTGCCAAGAAGCCCAGAGACCCTGACAGTGCCTCAACTACAGCTCCAAAAGATATGGTAGGAGGTAGCCCAGGGGGAACTAGCTATAGTCCAGTGGGAAGTTAGTGAGTTTCAGTTGGAGTCCTGCGGACTCAGTGGTGGAACCCTCTGTTGCTGTTAGGGGCCTGGGCTGGATCCAGACAGAATGGATTCTAGAACAGTAGAGACTCAAGAGGCATGATGTTTCTGAGTAAGTGTCAACCTAAAAAGCCAAATCTTTACATTTTGAGCTGCCTTTCTCTGCTGGTAAGAGTGTAGCCCATTCTAACTTCTTTTAACTTTGTGTTAATGTTTTTATGAATGACACTATTTTAGCACCTTGGAAATTATCTTAGTTTTAAAGGAATCTGCCAGAAGGACTTTGAGTTTTGTGAATGTAAAAGGCTTGCAGTGTGGTGTAAACAACCCCCAAATACTTCCTTTACAGCCACAATCTTCATTTTTCCAAGTCTAGCTTATTGGCAAATATCCTAGTTCTTCTAACAGCAATTTTGATTTTTCAGAAGTCCAAAGAAGATATGGTAAGATCTGCATTGACCTTTGTCAAGCGTGAGTGAATCTGACAAACTTGAAAGTTCCCGGTGTTGTGATATTCATGGTCTTGACAAAGCTCCTTTTGAGTCACTCAGTGTCTGTGAGCATCAGTTTCTTATGTGGAAGGTAATTTCCTTGCTGACTAACTTCAGATCACAGAGTGAGCTACTTATAGTGACTGATCATCTTATATCAAGTTTTATAGGGATGAAGCGATGCTGCAGTTATATCCTAAATTCCTTCCTATCTTTTTCTGAGCATTACAAGAGAGCTGCAAAAGTTATCTGAGCTCAAAGGTGTGTGAGTTCCGTCTTTAGTGAGCTAATCATCCTGCCAGCATTCCTTCACATGCATGCATATCTGTGTCAGTGAGGTCCTATTCTCAACTTGATGTTGAAAAAGCCCTTTTTAAAAAAAACCCTAAACCTCTAGTGTGTGATGTTCATTGACACAGTTTTCTGTCAAGCATTCCTCTAAGTGAAGCTGCCTAGTCTCCTGTCTTTAAATAAGTTACTTTCTTGAATGTCATCTCATACAGTATTCACTTGTTCATCTTAATTTGTGGCTTGTGTTTTTTAGTGAGGAGGTCTGTTTTCACTAAGTGTTTTTTATCCCAAGAAAACCTCACGGTTTTTCTTCAGAAAAACTTCATGTGATCTAGCCGTTGCTTCATGCTTCAAGGAAACTTTTTGGGTTAGGTTCTAAAGGGATCTGAGATACTGATGGTTGGAATGTGTTTGATGAAACTTGCACTCAGTTACTTCTATCTGAGATCAAAATCCCTGAGAGTGATTCCAGCCTGTGTAGTGCTAAAACATCAGCCCTAATAGAGGGATTCCTGTTTGGAGTCCTTTTTCAAAGAAGAATTAACAGGTAATGTCACATGTTCTCTAGTGGGCATTCTGGGAGCCTTCCAGGAGGTTTTCTCAAAGATTCACAATCCTATAGGAGCAGGTATGAGACTTTTTAGTCTTTTTACTGTGGTCCTGCTCTAAACACCCATAAACTGGCAAATTTGTAATGCAAAACTGTCCTCTTGCAGTATCTGAGGGTACGTCTTCACTACCTGCCAGATCGGCGGGTAGCAATCGATTTCTCGGAGTTTGAGATATCGCGTCTCATCTAGACGCGATATAGCGAACCCCGAACGCGCTCCCGTCGACTCCGGAACTCCACCGGAGCGAGTGGCGGTAGCGGAGTCGACGGGGGAGCCGCGGACGTTGATCCTGCGCTGTGAGGACAGGTAAGTAATTCGAGCTAAGGTACTTCGACTTCAGCTACGCTATTCACGTAGATGAAGTTGCGTACCTTAGATTGACCCCCCGCCCCCCTCAGTGTAGACCAGGCCTAAGACTAAGAAGATCACCACTTTAAGCTGAATTTTTATAGGTGGTTTCTTAACGTTGTTTCCAATGCCTGCTTTAGTAGTCAGGTTTTAGAGTGGTAGCCGTGTTAATCTGTATCACCAAAAAGCATGTGGAGTACTTGTGGCACCTTAGAGACTAACAAATTTATTTGAGCATAAGCTCAGGAAAGCTTATGCTCAAATAAATTTGTTAGTCTCTAAGGTGCCACAAGTACGCCTCATTCTTTTTGTTTTAGTAGTAAAACCCATTGTCTTGTTTGGTCTTGATTACCCTGTGACTGTGCTGTTTGCAGGTGGAGTACAGGGAGATGGATGAGAGTCTTGCAAACCTCTCTGAAGATGAATATTACTCTGAGGAGGAGAGAAATGCTAAAGCTGAGAAAGAGAAAAAGATACCACCACCACCACCACCAGCCCCTCCAGAAGAAGAGAATGAGAGCGAGCCAGAAGAGCCATCTGGTGAGTGGTGAACCAACTCTCCTAAAGGGTAGCACCTGCACTGTTTCAGTTGCAGAAACTTGTGGTCATTCAGATACAGCATCATGACCACTGGGTTCAGTTTAGATCTAATATGAAGGAAAAAGATGTCTGTCCTGTGAAACTTTCTTTGCTGGTCTGTGTGTGAAAAGAGGCTAGACAAATGCATCGGATCAGATTGCCATCTTCTAGTCTGGTATCAGTGTGCATGATGAGACTGCAAACTGAGACGAATCTTTAGCGCTAGGTTTTCTGTCTTTGAATGCTTGTCTAGATAAACAGATGCTTGTCAAAACAGCTGCTGTTTCCTAGGCTGGCACATCTGCTCATATGCAAATATTCATTCTGTTTGTCTTCTGTGGGAAAAGATGCCAGAAATTACTGGGTGAATTCTGTGGTGTGTGCTATGCATTTGATCAGACTAGTTCAGTGATTCTCAAACTGTGGGTCAAGACCCCAAAGTGGGTCATGACCCAGTTTTAATGGGGTCGCTAGGGCTGGTGTTAGACTTGCTGGGGCCCAGGCTTGAATCCCACTGCCCAGGGCTGAAGCTGAATCCTGTGCCCCACCATCTGGGGCCGAAGGCTTCAGCTCTGGTGGCAGGGCTCAGGTTACAGGTCCCCAACCAGGGGCTGAAACCCTTGGGTCTCTTCTCCGCCCCCCCCCCCCCCCCCCCCAAGGCAGTGAGGCTCAGGCTTCAGCTTTGGACTTCCCGCCCGGGGCAGTGAGGCTCGGGCTTTGGCTTTGGCCCTCCTGCCCAGGGTGGCAGGAGTCAGGCTGGCTCAGGCTTCGGTCCCCCCTCTGGAGTCATATAATTTTTGTTGTCTGAAGGGAGTCACGGTGCAATGAAGTTTGAGAACCACTGGACTGGTTGATGATAATGGTCCCTTCATGCCTTAAACTGCAAATCTGTAGGCTTGTATTTTTATATTTCTCGACAAATACTGTTTGCATAAACCTTACTGTTTTCCTTCCTGCCTTTTGGTAAAGGTGAAAGGTCCCCTTTAGAAAAAGGAAGGGGAGTGCAAGTATGCTTAGACTTTATATTTATGAAATTGTGTGGCTGTTTTCTATGCCCTGTGTCAATCCTAGTTTCTCAGAAGAAAGTATCTATAAGGCATTTACTGGAGTACGAGTGCTGCTCAATACATGCTCTGTGCCTCCAGGTTTACCCAAAAAAACCATTTACCCTTGTATTGCTATATCTCCCTTATGAATTAAGTCATCCTTTTTTAAATTCTGCCTTCAGGAGAGAGGCTTTAAATGTGTAGTGGCTTTTGGTTTTACATTTCAGTCATTGCCTGTGTAACACTTGCAGCCTTGTCAGTTACCTGTTGATATAGAGATCTTCCTCCCATCTGCTTCTCACAGAGGATCGTGACTGAGCTTGCAAGCCATTGAGGTTGCAGATGGACTGTCCCAGCTTGACATTAGTTTGATGAGGATTATCACCCAAAGCTTCAGTAAATGTTAAACTCTAATTGTGTGTGATCTGGGTGATGCTAAGTAGATCCTGAACCCTGAAATCTCAGTTTGCTCAGGCAATAGGAATCTGCCCCGGTCCTGAAACATAATACAAAGAGGGAAAATAATTCTTGTAGGAGTGAAAAAGTTCAGTGATTTAGTTGGGGTTGGTCCTGCTTTGAGCAGGGGGTTGGACTAGATGACCTCTTGAGGTCTCTTCCAACCCTAATCTTTATCATTTTAACTTAGAATCATAGAAGATCTTTATGTATGCAGTGGTGTTGTAGCTGTATTGATCCCAGGTTATTAGAGAGACAAAGTGGGTGAGGGTAGTGCCCTTTATTGGACCAACTTCTGTTAGTGAGAGAGACAAGCTATCGAGCACACACAGAGCTCTTCTCCAATAAAGATATTCCCTCACCCATCTTGTCTTTTACTTCATTATAGCCAATCTCTGCCAAAAGTGTCATTTTAATATGTGCAATTAAGAAGTCTGCTGGATAAATGCCTAAGTTAGAACACATTGCATGAGTGTAATCATCATTTCAGTACAAAATTAATGCATTTCACAATTGCTTTTAAGATACCACAAATTCACTATGTATGTCTAAGCATGACCCTTTGGTACTGTTCTGTGAACAACCAAAACAGCACTCACAGTGCAGTATATCACAAGAGCAAGAAAAATATTGAGAATTGGCAGTTTGACATACACCCGTGTACAGATAAATGTATACACTGTGCGTTTCTTTTGGCGGCAGGTAGAGTACATACCTGCATAGTCCTACTCCTGTTCCCCCCCAGTGAGGTGTGGCTTTTAGGCAAATAAAGAAAGCCTGAAGGGTGTGGATAAGAGTGCAAGTAGGTATCCTGCCCTACTTGCTTTCTGCTTACCCAAGCCATGCCTCCGTGTCTACACTGCTATTTTGAGCTGCTTTTGTAGCTTTTCCCTGATGCTTCCCCGTAACCAGAGCCTTTCACTGACCCATGTAGGTTCAGATGGCAGCATGGAAACAGCCAGCATTTCACTGCGGCATATAGTTTGTGTAGCTAAGTGCTGTCGTCAGTAGCGTATAATATAGTTGTAGTGTTAGATGCACAGTAACTCACTCAACGTTGTAGGTATGTTCCTGAAAAATGCTACTTTAAGCGAAATGATGTTAAGCGAATCCAGTTTCCCCATAAGAATTAATGTAAACGGGGAGGATTAGGTTCCAGGGAAATTTATTTTCTCTCTCTTACTTACTTAACTAAACAATTTAATACTGTCCCCAGCAATGATGATTGTGAAGCTTGGTTGAGGTGGTAAAGTCAGAGGGTGGGATATTTCCCCGGGAATGCCTTGCTGCTAAATGATGAACTTCGCTGAGCCCTCAAGGGTTAACACATTGTTGTTAATGTAGCCCCACATTCTACAGTTCGAATGGAGGGAGGGGAGACAGCATGGCAGAGAGAGACAGTCAAGCAGAGTGTGAGAGAGAGAAATGCGCATTACCCCTTCAAGTACGCTGACTCCACTCTAAGTACACTGCCTTTTTAAGTAGATCAGCAAGTTGAGACAATAGCTGCTGCCAGCAAAGTCCCTCTGTCCTGAGCCTTGTCGCTCCCCCCGCTCTGTGGAGATGAGGTTACAGGAGCGGGGGAGGAGGGCGATACCCTGACATTAGCACCCCTTCCTCCCCACCCCCACACAGCAAGCAGGAGACTCCTGGGAGCAGCTCCAAGGCAGAGGGCAGGAGCAGCACACAGCAGTCTGGGGAGGGACAGCTGAGCTGCCTGGCAATTGCTAGCCTGCTGGGCGGCTGCCGCACAGGGAACTTAGGGGAGTGGGGAGCTGATGGGGGGCTGCTGGTCTACCCTGGTTCCAAGTCCCCACCAGCTAGCTCCAACGGGTTGCTCTTTCTGCAAGCAGTGGACAAAGCAGGCAGCTGCCAAACAATGTTATAAGGGAGCTTTGTGCAATTTTTAACAAGCATGTTCTCTAATTGATCAGCAAGGAAACTGTGTTAACCTGTGTTTCCACTGCTTGCATCCGAAGAAGTGGGTATTCACCCACGAAAGCTCATGCTGCAAAACTTCTGTTAGTCTATAAGGTGCCACAGGATTCTTTGCTGCTTCTTGTGTTAACCTGGATGACTTTAAGTGAGGAGTTACTGTATCTTGTTTTTAAAACATTTCAGGCAGTTTTGTCCTATCTTTGTTGTATTAGCTGCCCTTAGAACATGCAAAAAACATTGACACATTCTGAGCTTGTGAAAAAAGACTGTAACTAGAAGAGCTTTTTCCCACAGCCAATCTCTAGTCTTTTTCGCTCTATTTGTAAAATGTGCCTAATTATGCATTTTGGTGAGCATGTCATTTTAGCTGTTAGGATACAGCAAACATAAAAAATGAAAACATTTGCTGCTGTGCTGTGAGCGTAGACTTGCTGAAAACTCTTCATCCAAACAATACTAGCAGCAAACTCAGGAACTCTATTCCACATTCCATTGATAGCTTTTTCTAATATATATTTACTCACTTTGGTAACCTGTGTCTCATCCCATTCACCTCAATGAAGCATGAAATTTAAAGCTTAATTAGGAATATTATGTTAGGAATAAAAAGCTTATAAGGAAATTAAAAGTGGCTAGTACAGTAATGGTAGATTAGCATTGCACAGCTAAAATTAAAAAATCAGAAAATGCAGAATCTAGTTTCTGCATCAGTATTAACTTGGCTGCATTGCATGATCTGTGTTTTATTATACTTAGTATTATAAACAAATGTTAACCAATGTGTAACCAAGCAAAGAGGACTAGGAAGTAAAATAGGTATGAAGTGGACAAGTTGATCTTACTGTAAGAACAGTTTGCATTTCTTAACAAATTGTAAATTTTGCAACCTTAACATTCATTAGCTTTTCATTTAACAATGAAAACTATTTTGCAACCTAGCTATTTGTTTACTATCTCTTGGAACAGCAAAGTAAAGTCAATTAACAGTGTCCTCCACCCTGTGGTAACACAGCTTAGAAGGTAGCAAAGTTCTGGGCCTTGTTTAGGATGTGGTGGGTGTGCTGTTTGGGGACAATTTTCAGATGTTCTGACATAGCTGGACCAGTGGAGCATTTTGGAATTGCAAACTTTAACAAAGAAGACCCTCAGTGTTATAAAACAGCTTTCAGAGGGATATTTAATAATTAAAGTAACTTTTAAAATATTGTGTTAGAAGCTCAATTTCACTTTTCTCCAAGGTAGGGGAACCAGCACAGTTGAAAAGAGTAGAGGGAAGTTTTACAGGTTTTTCTGTTACCAATCTAATTATGTCTGTTAAAGTACTGTATATACTCAATCATAAGCCAGTTCGTTTATAAGCTGCTGCCCCCCCGGATGGATAAGTAAAAATGGAAAATTTTTACAACTTGTTCATAAGCTGACCCTATAATTCAGGGGTCAGCAAACTTTGGCTCCTGGGCCATCAGGATAAGCCGCCAGAGGGCTGAGATGGTTTGTTTATTTTGAGCGTCCGCAGGCACGGAGGTAAACTGAATAAACAAAGTGTCCCGGGCCAGAACAGCAACTGGTGGGGAAATTTTTTGGGGGGGGGAGAAGCTGGGAGTCAGGGGAGTAACCCCTGTGACCACCCCCACATGACCCCACCCGAGCCTGGGACCCCCAATCCTCTCCCCATCCCATCCCATCCCTTCCCACCTTATCTGGGGAGGGCCAGGGGAGGATGTCTCTGGCCTGGCTGGAACTGCTCCAGTGGGCTGGACCGGGCGGTGCGGCCGCAGCCTGCTCCAGCGGGCCCAGGTGCGGCCGCAGCCTGCTCCAACGGGCCAGACTGGGCGGCGCGGCCACAGCTGCTTTGGAGGCTGGAGGGAGAACAGCATGGCCAGAAGCTGGCCCCGCCTCTTCCCTTCTGTCTCTGCTGGCTGTGCTGCCTCTCCTTGCTCCCTCTGTTGTGGGGAGGGGATGTGTCCCACCTCTCCTGCTCTATACCCGTTCATAAGCCAACCCCCTTCTCTGGTGCTTCCCTTTTTTACTAAAAAAATTCAGCTTATGAACGAGTATATACAGTATATCTGAGTTATGGGATACCACTGTACTCCTTTACATTAAGCAACCTTTTTTTCTTTTTTTCTCCCCTCCTTTGGGTTTTTCTTCTCTGCCTTCATCAACTTGGGAGTTTATCCTATTTTTTCCCCATTTCTTGTGGCTTCTCTCCCCACTCAGACCCCATTTGTCTAGTCCTCGGTCAGCCTTTTTAGTTTGTGGTAAGTAATGTTTATAGCTGGTGCTTACCAAGGGAGAACAAGGTTGAATCTGCTCCATAGTAATGTACTGTCGCTTGTCCACAGTGGCAGCTCTGTGCTCTGTCTCATCTGATTTGTCTCCTTTCTTTCTTACATTTAAACTGAGCATGAAATTTTAGGCCTCCTATGCTACTTTCCCACTGCTTTTATTTGAAGACTGTTGGTGACTGGTACCTTTTGCTATTGTTTCTCTTGTATGAATGAGAGCAAAGTAAAATGGATTCTTCTACCTACCTCTTTCTCCTTGACTACTTTTCAGAACACTCCCCTTTACCCCCCTTCTCACCCACCTCTAGAGGTAGAGGCTCCTGAATTTTCTCCTCTGCACATAGTTTGTTCAGCTGGAACGATGTGACATTGACAAAGATTGTGTCAGTTTCAGTTTGTTGGTGCTCTGGAAAAGGCAGCAGGAGCATAACCTTCCCCCTGTGGAAGATTAGTCATTTCTCTGATATACAGTACATCTACCTCCTTGTTCTCAAAAATATATTTTAAAACCTGAGCTGTGTTCCAGTATCTCTAAACCTTATTTGTGCTCAGAAAATGATTTGTTGCTAACAGTACAAGACAGGAGTGGGTCTCTCTGAACTGGTATTGAAAACATTTGACTGTTGTAAGTGTAAGTATAAAGCATCACACATGCTGTGATAGTCCTGAGAACATCATTTACTCTGGTTGTCAGCACCAGTTCAGAGAGACTGATAGTTGACAGCCAGTGAAAGCAAGAGATCTATTTCCTAGTGGACACAAGGCATGAGTGTGTGACTTGATATGCAAATAAACTCTTTGTGGTTTAGAGGCATTCTCTTACTATATGGTTGTGGCTCTGAGCACAATAGCCCCCCCCCCCTTTTCTGATTGGGACTGCTGAGTGCTCATTCATTATTCATTCAAATAACTTTTAGCTCAAGCTCTCTAAAAAATTAGTAGTGGGTATAAAAATTGTCAGCAGATTTTCCCCAACAATAGTCATCTGGTTAACTAGTAAGCAAATAAATCTTAGTCCTCTACTTCAGAGTGAAAATGTATGTGCAGCACCTGCTATGGGCCATTACAGGTGGACCAGCATCTCCAGTAGAAAGTGTGTAGTTAGCTAACACTTCTCCTAGGAGACTGACTCTTGGTTACATTGGAACTGGAGTGTGCCCTAAAGCTCTGTGTGTGTAGCAACTTCTATGGGGTTCTTTATAGAGTTGTATTGTTCAGATTTCCCTTCTTGTGTGTTTCCTATTGTCTGTTTTCATTTTCTGTGTAGACTTGGGGTTCTGTGAAGTTCAGAGTGCACTTTCAACATACAAAAGCATGCAAATATCTGATTCACCATACCATTTTTATTGGGGATTAGGTTTGGAGCAGGAGGTAAACTTTAAAATTTGTATGTTGAGTTAGGATGTCAGAGACTCTCCCTAAGAGCTTCAAACTATATCCCAACTGCTACAAAAGGATCCCCCAACCCTAACAAGCAATCTTAACCAGTGTTCTGTACCTCAAGAGGGCCATAACTGTGTGATCTACTTGAGGATGTCACTTTGAGCCATCATGATCTGAGAGAGGCTACTGTCCCATTAGGCACTGTGAGCCCTAGAAGTCTTTTCCATTGAGCCTAGGAGATTTGTTCTTTAGGAACTCTGCTGGGTGTTGGGACATTACCATGAAGCATTCTGGTTTGAAGGAGCCTCGAAATAAGTCTAGACTATCAAATGGTGCTTGGATATCTTCAAATCATTCCACTACTTCCTGCTCTTTGGAGCTGAGAAGATGTATAGACAGAACCATCCAATCATAGAAGCATATCTTCTGTGAGCAAAATTGAGGTAGTTCCTCCAATAGAGATTTAGTGATGCATGAGAAGGGGGCTTATAAAGGTTTGCTCCTATAGGCATCACATTCACACCTATCCCTGTTCCTAAAATTACTCAAGTTTCCAATTAGTATTTTTATTCAGACAGGACTGCTATCCAGGACTTTTATGTAAGGTGAGGTAATTTTGAGGCCTCATCACATCTTTCAGCTGGTTGCTTTGCATTTCTTTACGCGTCCAGCTCTGGATATAGTGAAAGTTCACTGTAAGGTATTAAAGTACTTTGTACCTGAGTTTGTAGATGTCCACATCAGTGCTCTGTGGGTCAACAGTATTGACACACTCTGCTTCTAGGGTTGTTTTAGTGTTCTAATGGATTGTAAGTGCACCAAGGGCATTGAAGCAGATATTGTTGGCCTGAACCTTGCATGGTTCGTACTTCAAGGAAAGGTTTATGGAAGAGAAGGAAGAGGCTCTCTTGAAAATAATAGATGCTTTTCAGAATGGTTCACTCTATCCCATTTCAGTTGGAGAGTGCAGGGATATCCAGGGCAAGATTATCAAATTCTTGCAGTTTTAGACCCCTAGGCTCTCAATGTACCCATCCAACCAATCTTCAAACTGGTAGTAAGAAGTGTAATCTTATTATTCCACTCCCAGCTATTAATAAAGCTGATCATAAGTATTTAGCCACCAGGAATGCTACATACTGTGTGCTTCTACCTTTCCCACAAGAGTGATTTAAAGAGTTCCAATAACAAGGATAAAACTTTAGAAGACTACAAAGTTTGGTGCCCTGGACCTATATTCCAGAAGATGGAATTCTCAGAAAATGTGTTTAGTTAGTTGGTGAAGTTTAATACTTAAATCGCCAACTGCCAGGCCTTTATGTCCAAATATGATTTTAACTTATGGAGTAAGGTCCCTGAGTTCTCCTCTTTCCTTCCACAGGGCAAGCAGGAGGACTTCAAGACGACAATTCTGGAGGGTATGGAGACGGCCAAGCATCAGGTGAGGGTGGCGTTTGATGCTTGCCACTTAATAGCAAGAGCCGCCAAATGAGGGATTGATGCTTGCAAGTGCGCATGGGTGTGGGTGTTCAGACCTTAGCAAGAGGTATAGGAGACATTTACTCCTCTTTGAGAAAGGGAGGAATCTCTTCTAATTGCAGTTGAAGGCTATAGTGACTAAGTACATGGAAAGTAAAACTACACTGAAATCCCTCAGGCCGATCTCTCATCCCTCCACTCCTCTCCATGTTCAGAGGAGACCAAACATGGGAAAGGGTACTTCCTGCTTAGCCAGCTTTTACCCATTAGAATGGTACTGAGCTCCAGGCTTCAGTGTGCTAGGCCCTTTTCTAATGCACTTGAAGCCCATATATTTTTGAAAGAATTGAGTTCATGAGCAATTTCCCAGCATTTGGCACAGAAGACTTACCTATGGGGTAGGTTAGTCCACTTTTTAATAGACTGGCTCATGAATTAGAGCCAACATTTGATTCTAAGTATCGATATAAAGGGGAATGCATTTAGCCTGTAATCCCCACCAATTGCTTTCTTTATTTTTAAGTACTTTCAAAATGCTACAAAATGTTCATCTTCCTCAAACCATGCCACTATATGCCTGTGCCACCTGAGGAGTGAGGCATGGGGTTTTAATCAAAGTAGTTATGAGTTATAAGATCCATTCTAGACTGTGAAGAAGTAAACCTCTTTGAAGCAAATACAAAATTCAAGGTATCTCAAGGGTTCACCCTGACCCGTTCTAAATGAAGGAGCCTGGTTATGTTTTGGATCTTGGTATCAGCACATATAGAGATCCCTTTTTAAATATTTCAGACTTACAGAGGGGACATAGTGCTTTTTTGCCCTGGACTTTTTGACTCTGCATTTTGCAAATGATAATATGTTACATCAGTATCAAATTGTTTCTGGGAGTGTGCTTTACCCACTTGGATGGATGAATGAATGATTACTAATTCCTGGAAATTGTCAAGAGTGCAGAATGTGTTGCTTTGAATACTGAAGGAGTTTTTCATCTGAAAATATCCCAGTAAGGTGTGTGGTGAGGATTGATTTTTTTTTTTTTAATGGAGCAATGGCCAACAGAATCCTTTTGGGATGTGTCCTGTGAGGAAGGAGAATACCAACATGCAGATTGGGTTAAATATTCATGAATGGTTGGTACTGTAGTCAGGAAGTAATAAAGCTGTGTGTGTTTGTAAAAGAGAGAAGAGTAGAGGAGAATCTGTGGTGGTGAACCACCTTAATCATAAAGAGATGCACAGAAAAACTGTCAAAGACAAATGTGTGTGAATCCTCCAGGAAGAGAGATTTCCGTTCCTTGTTGAGATTTTTCATAAAGCATGGTTCATGTAAGAGTAGAGGGGGATAGTTTAACCTACCTGAAGGTGATCTAAATTTAGCCTGCTCAATTGCAAGAAATCCACTAGAAGGGGGTTTGGTTTTAAGTGAACTCTTCTGGTTGGTGAGCCATATTACAATATTTTGCTGGTGTCTGTGGATTATATTTTACACCTATTCCATTCTGGTCTTCAGATCTGTTTCCTTAGTATCCGTCTTAGTTCACAGACAAGATAAAAGTAAAGATTTCTGCTCAGCCTTTAATTATGAAAGCTTATCAAAGACAACTTGTTTCTGTGACCTTTTAATTTAAAGCCTATAGTTTCATGAGATGCGAACATGGCGTTAGGGGGAAAAAACCCTGCTTGGACCATCCCTTTAAATCCGTTTGTAGGAGCTGAAGATTTTCTTTTTAAGGTTCTTTATAGCTGCAGGAGCTTTGTCTCTCAAAACTGGTGAAACACAAACTCTGCTGACTATGCCATATTCAGTGGAAAGGAGATTTGGTATATGTATCTAGATTCTTTCCAAAGGTTTTATTGGGAGTTTTGCATTAGTTGTTTGGACAACATGCTTGGTGCTATGTTTTTTCAGAAAAAGTCTCTGGTTAATCCCTTTGTTTCCAGTAAAAACTCTTAAAACAGTCTAGTCAGCATGTTTGGCATTTGTTCAGTTTGTCTCTAAGAGCCATGTTTTAAAACCTTTTTTCTCACTGTTACTTGGTGTTATGGGCACTTAATCTCTAGTAGTCAGTTCTGCTAAAGGTAATGCAGGGGGTGATGGATAGTTTCAGGTTGATTCACTTGACAGTATAGGTAGGGTACTTTTACTATACATGCATACATGCACAGTGAATCTCATGTTTATAGACGGATGGAAAATAGCTATAGAGTAGCCCATCCTCTGGGCTAGTGAACACTTACTACCCAAGGAATTGATCTTCTACCCTCTACAATAGGAGACTTTTTTCAATAGCCTAATAGATATTGCTGTCAGGAAATCTTACTTGATATTCAACCTAGTTTTTCCAGTTTTTATTTTCAGTTTATACTACTAAATAATCCCCCTTGTCTATGCTCCACAGTTATATGCCTCTGTGGTGTTTACATCCTGCCAATGATTAGTCAGTTGTCTTCACTCTTAGTTGTCATTCAGTCAAGCTATTCGTAGTTAGCTCTTTTAATCTTTCCTCATAAATCACTCTTGTCAGCCCCTTAATAGTTTTCTTTAAGTTCCTTCAAATTGGTCTTCATCTTTATGGTATAAAAATGCTCAGAACAGTTTCACCAGACCTGCAGAAATGATAATTTCTCTCCCACCACCTTCCTATTCTGTAACATGGTGCCTCTGCCCATCCAACCTAAAATCATACAGATATTTGTTTCCATAACACACTGCAAAGTCATATCTAATTTGATGCCTTCCACCATCTCTCTTAGTCAATATTGATGCTGGAATTGTTCATTTCAGTCTCATTTCATTATCTGTGGTTTGGCGTTTTTTCCTTGGATATATTAGCTTGTATTTTTCCAGTTTAGCTTCTTTTCTGCTTATATTTCTAACCTTCCTAGGTCACCTGGTATTTTAAAATTGACCTTAGTGACATTTGCCTCTCAATGTATTTTTTGTCCTGCTTTTTGTGCCTGTAAGATGTACCTTTAAAGTGAAGTCCAGATGTGCCCTTTCCTTTTATGCAGAAATGTCTGTTTTTGTGCACTTTTTTTGTGACTTGTGTGTAGTTAGTTTGTGTTCTGCTGTAATTTAAGGAATACGGTCTAGTTAATACTATTGTTCTTGCAGTTTTCTGTAAGCTGTGATTTCCATTTGTTCCAAAAATATTAAATGTTCAGGTGCCTTAATTGGACGCCATCATTGTGTATAGAGACACGACTCCTAGTTCGTGTCCAGCAGTAGACTTTAAGCATTGCATTATCTAGGAAAAGATAAAATTCCTTTCCTTTATTTCACTCAGGAAAATACAGCAGTCTCTTGCATGGATCTATACTCCATTGCTGTACACATTATGGGTATGCTGGTTAGGCTAAAGGGATGGACTGTGGGTTTCTCTAGATTTAGGTAAAGAAGACAGTGTTTGTCAGTGTTAATCTAGACAAACCCTTGGAAGCTGGAGAGCAGATGTGAGGAACCTATACATTGTCCTCTTCGTGGTTTACAGCCCTCTTGGCTTAGGAAGGGTCTCCTGGAGGTTTGTGGAGCTTTGAGAGAGAGATCTAAACCAGTTATTCCTTACTGATAAACAGTTTAGTTTTCTTTTCATATCTTTTTATCTCCTCACTTTTACTTGTTGCTTGTTTTCTAAATTCTGTGATCTTTTGTAGTAGTGCTAGTGCTGGTGCCCAATTTTGATCTGTAACTCAAAGCACTGGCTGAGATATTTTTGGCTTGCAGAAATAGACAAAAGAAGCTGGTGGAAGTGTAAGGCGAAATCAGTTGGCGCATAATTATATATGGATATTCAAGGTGTCTTGACCAGGAAGGGATAGCTTTTTATTAAAAACACTAACATATCAATTGCTTTTGGAATACTTGTTAGAAACACCTTTTTTACATTTTATTTATTTATTTATTTATTGTGTAGGTGTGGAGGGTGCAGCTTTCCAGAGTAGACTTCCGCATGATCGTATGACCTCTCAAGAAGCTGCTTGTTTTCCAGACATCATTAGTGGCCCGCAGCAGACTCAGAAAGTGTTTCTGTACATCAGGAATCGCACAGTAAGTTCTTATGTATTAGGAACGTTGATGGGAACATTTCCATATCTTTTTAATAATTTGCAAAGAACATCTGGATGATTCTGTCTGGCGATTGCTTCTTGTGGTGATTGATGGTTTCTATGATGAGCTGTTCTGTTTCAGAAACCTATCACACAAAATCAATACAGGTAGTTCTTATCCAGTTCTGGATTGAGGCATTCTTTTGAGGGACAGTATAGGCAAATCTGCACTGGTGTTGGACCTGTTGCTTGAATACCGTGCACATTCTTAAGGTTACAAATAGAAGTCTCATATAAGATTCTCTTTTTCGATTGTCCATAACTTTTTCAACTAGTTTCCTTTTGGGCAGAAACTTCTATGTTTAGTCTCAGCCTGTTGAGAAAATTAGCTAATTTTGTTGCATAAGAGGTCTGAAAACATTTTTACTTAAGGAAATTTAAGAAAAAATTGCTTATGCGTGGAACTCAAATGCCTAAATATTGAAACATTGAATTATGCATGTCTCTTGTCCTCAGTAAAGAACTTTCATTAAGTGAATCAAACTGATTCTGTGTCTGTTGCATTTATGTTTTAATTCAAAACATCATTCATGTAACTGAAAGTGCTGAGGGTGGGGTTTTCAAATGTGACCAAGTCACTTCGGTGTTGGCTTGGCAACCTGGTCAATTGACCAGTCAAATAACAGAGACAAGGTAGGTGAGTGTGGTGTCTTTATCTGGACCAACTTCTGTTGGTGAAAGAGATGAACTTTTGAGCTATGCCTCTTCTTCCTGTCTCTGATGTCCTGGTACCAACATAGCTACAACAACACTGCAAATAGTCAAATAATCTCAGCTGGCCACCTATTATTTGACTACGGTTAAATCTTTTCAGATTTTTTCAGCAAGAATGCCCTGATGTAGTAGTAGTCTACCTTTTAGATTGCATCATGATGCCATATGTTAGCAAGCTTACTTAAAAGTTCATGATTGCTCACCTTACTACATGCTAATGCCATCTGTTGGGGGGGAAAAGGTGAACTAACTGAAAGGTGAGCATCTTGATTTGCTGAGATCTTCTAGACCGAACTCAGCTCTGTGTCAGCTGTCCCGGAGGTGTTCGTTATCTCGCTGAACATGTTCTCCCACATTCTCTTTCTCCTCCTCCTAATCACCGAAAGTCTGTTTTCAGGTGTTGATGACACACACATTTTCAGCTGTCATTCATGGAGAAAAAAATAAAGGAGCCACTGTACATGAATAAAATGTTTCCATAGCAAGGCCATTTTCATTTAAAAACAAAACAAAAAAAAAAAAAACCCTTACTATAAGCCATAACGTAATCAGAATCTGTAACCATTCACTGTGCCATTTTGCTGTTCCAGCCACGGTGAGTAGCTCCCTTCCTCCCCTCCCGGTCAAGGGTGACTGCCCTTTTAATGAAGTTTATGGCAGGCTCATGTCGGGAGCAGAGGTAGCTAGTCGAACAATTGCCTTTCCCTATAGGACCACAGGAAGCTGTTTATGAACGGGGGGCGGGACGGGGGACGGATGACCTTTTCACTCCCAAATTGTGGAATCTCTCATGTGGGGCCCCAGTCCCCTATCAGCCACTTTAAACTTGCCGACCCATGCTGAGCACAGTAAAGGCACATTAGTGGCCGCATGATTTGGCGATCTGGAATATGGGGGAGTGGGTTGGGTCTACATGCCCTCTTTTTTCCTTGTAAGAGCGCTTTTAATGAGAACTTCCCCCGTTTCCCCTAGGAGACCCTATGTGATATCAGTCTCCTGAGGGTAACAGAAGCGGAAAGGAAGAGGATGCTGCAAGCATCTGGATATAGACGCGGTCCTTGGGCTGCTATGCTGTGTACTGCGATGATGCTAGCAGAATTAATTCAGGGGTTGCATGGGAAAGTGTTTTACCATGGTGGAAGAAATAAGACTGCCCTGCCCAGAAACCTTCTGCAAAGGATTGAAGAGTACCTCCATGAAAGTTTCCTAGAGATCTCCATGGAGGATACCCGGGCTGTCCCAGTCCACATAAACAGTCTTTTCCGGGGCCACTCTCAGTGTAGCTGGAGTGGCCTCTTATAAGGAGAGAACCACAGCACCTTGCTGTATACTCACCAGAGGAGGTGCCTTCCCCAACATCGCGGTCGGCCACCGTGATGTCCTGCAACCCACAGGGCTCCAGAGTTAAAAATATTTCTGGCTGTCAGGGAGAATGGATCAATTTTCCATTGCGTGTCTCCCATTCTCTTCCTCCTTGTCTTCCTCATCCACCATATTGTCCTCTCTGTTGTCTCTAGACTCACACCTGTGAGGTGTCCACGTTGCTTGCAGGGGTATTGGTAGGGTCACCCCCGAGAATTGCATGCATCTTGTTGTAGAACCGGCATGTGTGGGGTTCGGCACTAGAATGAATGTTCGCCTCCCTTGCCTTCTGGGACATTTGGCAAAATACTTTTATTTTTATACAGCACTGCTTTGTGTCCCTCGTGTAGCCCTTCTCTCCCCATTCCACGAGTGATCTTTGCATAGATATCAGCATTTCTTCTGCTGGATCGGAGCTCTGCCTGCACAGACTCGTCTCCCCACACAACGATGAGATCTACCACCTCCTGGGCAGACCAGGCTGGAGCGCATTTGGGGCATGTAGTCTCAATGATCAGCTGTGCTGGCATGCTCCCAATACTAATCAAACAGGAAATGAGAAATCAAAAGTTCCCAGGGTTTTAGCAGGGGAGAGGCTGTTTCCTGTGTATCTGGCTACAGTGCAGCAGAGTTGAGAATGATCTCCAGAGCAGTCACAGATGAGCATTGTGGGACACCACCTGGAGACCAATTAAGTCAAATTATACAACACTGCATCTGCACTACCTCGCAGTCGACCCACAAAAATCAAACTAAGTGCTATGCCTCTTGCAGAGGTGGATTATAGAAGTCGACAGAGGTGATTCAGGTTGGCGTAAAGGACCCGGTAGTGTAGACACATACATTAACAGGTTGACTTAAGGCGACTTTGACCTAACTTTTTAGTGTAATGGTGCTGAGAGAGGGCATCATGCCTGAAAACATCTTAGTTGGCTGGAATCTTCTGAAATAGCAGGAGTTAAAAATTGACCTGAATGGAAGTGATACTTAATAATCTAGAGAGCATTTCTGAAATCATGAGACATTAATAAGTGATGTAACTTATGCAGAGTTGAGGAAAGGCAAAATAATTTGTATGGAATTTTTTACCTTATGTGTGACTCTAAGCACTCCTGTATTCATACCCTATACACTACTGCAATGAGAGTTGTACAAACTATTCCTTGAGAAGTATCATTTGAAAACTAATAACACACTGGTCAATATCCTTGTGGCATATGTGTGATAATGCTGCATGTGGAGTTATGGATGACCTTTGATATGTTTGAGTCTCTTTGAACAAGGTAGAAACCGGTCTACATAGGCCTTGAATACAAAGGAAGCAGGGTGACCAGTGACAATGAAATTGCAGTTTACCTATGCAATAAACAGAACCATCAAAACTCACAAAGTGGTTGGGGAGTTGACATGTCTAGATTTCATAGACAAGCAAACCCAGTTCTTTAACCAGTTTGGTCATCAGGCAGAGACAGTGAAGGTACATTTACATCAAAGGTGTAATCTCCTCCTCCTTGTTAGCTTGATGGAGTAAACTACTCAACTATCACTGCTGGATGGAGACTTTACCCCCAGAAAGCCTTCCTGCTTCTTGAAGCAGTGCCCATGAACTCTGAAATACCTGTCGGAGTTTTACTGGACCATAAAAAGAGAACTGGATAAATTCATGGTGGTTAAGTCCATAAATGGCTATTAGCCAGGATGGGTAAGGAATGGTGTCCCTAGCCTCTGTTTGTCAGAGGATGGAGATGGATGGCAGGAGAGAGATCACTTGATCATTGCCTGTTAGGTTTACTCCCTCTGGGGCACCTGGCATTGGCCACTGTCAGTAGACAGATACTGGGTTGGATGGACCTTTGGTCTGACCCGGTACGGCCCTTCTTATGTTGTGAGCAGTGAACCTGTTATCTTTCACTTAAGAAGACAAGGGAAACCAGCGCTCATACTTCTGTGGAAGGGCCTGACTGGGAGACTGTGACGAAGTGGTACTGTTCTTAATGTTTCCTCTGAATACTGTGTGGGTGCCTCAGTTTCCCCTATGCATTTCTTAAGTCTCCAATGTGCATAAATGGCCACCACTCTGTATCCTGGTAACAAATGGCTGGGGCCCTTCCCCCTGCAAGGGAATGGCTAAAGGTGAACAAAGAGGTCAGGTGACCTCCTGGCCCGGGAAAGGAACTCAGTAGAGAAGGAGGGGCTGGAGGGGGTTTCAGTTTGGAACTGGCTGGGGACGGGAAGTGAGGGCAGATGGGGTTGTCTGGCTTGCTGGGCTCCAGAATGGACCCGGCTGAGGGATCCCATTCTCTGTGCCTACAAGCTCTGTTTTAGACCATGTTCCTGTCATCTAGTAAACCTCTGTTTTACTGGCTGGCTGAGAGTCACGTATGACTGTGAAGTTGGGGGTGCGTGCAGGACCCTCTGGCTTCCCCAGGACCCCGCCTGGGCGGACTCGCTGTGGGAAGCGCACGGAGGGGCATATGCTGAATGGTCCAAGGTCAGACCCAGGAGGTGAAGCCGTGTGAGCTTCTTGCCCTGAAGACAGTCTGCTCCATGGGAGAGGAAGCTCCCCAAAGTCCTGACTGGCTTTGTAGGGAGCAGTTCCAGAGCATTGCCTGGGGACTCCGTGACAGAGACCTTCGGCCATTTGGATGAATTAAATCATCTTAAACAAAGACTGTGCCTTGCTAGATTAAGCTTTAGACTTTTAGATAATGTTTTCACTTTTATTTGTCTGTAACCATCTCTACCTTTTTTTTTGTTTTTTTTTAACTTGGCGTCACATCTTGATTGATAAACGTTTTATTTATTTTTTTAATCTAAACCAAACCAGTGCTGTGTTTTCTGTTTAAAGGACAAAACAAGTGATCCAGGAGAGGGCTGGACACTTCAGGGTAGACCGTTTTGGGGAAATTTGGGATTGGGGTGTGTTCGGGTCACTTGGCTAGTGGTAACCAAGGCTGGTGGAGACCAGAGCATGCCTGTGGTGTAACGAGCAGGGTGCTGGAGTCAGTGTTACTGAATGAGGGCTGCTTATCATACAGACACTCGGTGCCTGCTTGTGTGGTGGCTGCGAGCATCCTGACAAGGGAGCTACAGTAGCAGAGCATTTTAAGGCACCCAGGGTTACAGAACTGGCAGTAACACAACCTCTCACTGGTCTGGATTGCACCCCAAAAGGTGACATGACCGTGGAAAAACTGTTGAAGCTTAGTGCAAGTTCTCATCTAAGTATGTGAAACGTGTAGACAGAATGGAGATATACCACAAGAATTCAAATATGTGTCTAGCTATTGTCAAATATTATTGCAGTCAAACATCAAGAAAGGGAAAAGAGGTCTGCATCAAAATTTTTCATCTGTGCATTCTTCTTTTTATTCATCTTCTGCAGCATAATCACGAAGTATGGAGTCTTTTTGATGAAGAGTGATATGAGTGACTATGAAAGTGAAGTTAATTCAATTTCTTCATCTTCTAATAAAATGTTGCTACTTCATCTGCTTCAGCATTGAAAACTCCTGCTCCTGAAAGTCTTCCAGTGATCATTAAATTAGTTTTAAGAGGTTTTTGAATAGCTTGTCCCATGACTAGGAAAAAAATTGACCATCTATTTGCTAGAGGTATTTCATATGGTTGAAAATCATTATATGCTAGAATTTTTTTTTATAAGTTGCATCCAATTTACAAAGTACCAAGTAAGAAACAACATCTGTGTTATGGATGTGCTGCCCATACAATGCATCTCTTCATCGGTGATGTTGAAGATCTGGCAATTTTCTCATCACTTGTCAAAAGTAAAAAGCATTGTCTAGTTTTTCAAAACCAAATAATAATTTTCATCATCATTTAGTACAGCACTCAGTTTCATCCACACTGAATGATCTCTTGTTGTATTCAGTGGGCATCTCCTATTAAATGTTTCAGATCTTCAGATATAAAAGCAGGTTCCCCAGCCAGCCTCCATTGAGGAAGGGTAGCTGTGTGTTGCCCCAAGGTAATCTACACTGATCTTCTTGATCTCATTTGGCTGCAAAACTCAATTTCATTGCTTGAACCCATAGCTCAGTCCACTCAGAATATTGAAAATGATAGTTCTACACTATCAGATTCCAAGAGTGAGTTCTTGAATGCTAGGAAATACATTTTGTGAGAATACTGAATGCAGTCCACTTACAAAAGCTGAAGAGAAAAAGATAACCAATAAAATATCATTGAAAAATCATGTGATCTCTCCTGCACATAATGCTGACTACTGTTATATTAATTTAGATGGAATAAGTGGGCTGCAGGTGTTAACATAACTCACTGTCCAATATAAATAGTGTTAAACAAGGTTTGGGATTTGTTATACAGTGACCTCAGTCTGCTTAGTACCATGGCACAAACACCATGAACAATCCATTTAAGCTTTTAGTAAAGAATCAGAAAAGATACAAACAAGGAAGTACTTAGAATCATAGAAGATTAGGGTTGAAAGAGACCTCAGGAGGTCATCTAGTCTAACCCCCTGCTCAAAGCAGAACCAACCCCAACTAAATCAACTTCTCACAACACAGTGTCAACCTGTGCAACTTGTTGCCAGAGGATGCTCTGAAGGCCAAAAGTGTAACTGGGTTAAAAAAAAATTCAATAAGTTCATGGAGGATAGGTCCATCAATGACTATTAAACAAGATGATTAGGGATGCAACCCCATGCTCTGAGTGTCCCTAAACCTCAACTACCAGAAGCTGCAACTGGACGACAGAGGATGGATCACTGGATTATTGGCCTGTTCTGTTCATTTTCTCTGAGGATCTGGCACTGGCCACTGTAAGAGACAGGATACTGGGCTAGATGAACCATTGGTGTGACCCATTATGGCCATTATGTTCTTGAGGAAAGCTAGTTAAAGCATTTAAAACATAAATTATCAGGTAAGGATTTCATTTTAACATTTCTTGTTCCCTTTCCTTTAACTGAAGAGAGTTAGTTGAGATGAGATGAGGCTAGTACTGCTGTTAGCTTGATCCTGTTTTATCTCAAATGGGTTTTGGGCTTCATCTGAAGGTCAGTAGGGGTGGTGATGTCATCCAGATTCCTCTCTGTGGCCCAGTCTGGCTAGGACATCCCTCAGGATTGGGATGAATATCCAGTGTCCCAATAGACTGTGTGTGTGGGGGGCGGGCGGGGGCATCTAGGCTGATGAAGCTCACTTCAGTAGCCATAGTCTTTTCTTCCATATTCTTCTCCCAAAGTCTCTTTAAGGACCCACAAAGAGAGTGATGAGCGGAATAGTCCATCCCCTCATTATTTTGTCCACTAATTAAGCCTAATACCCTACACACCAACTTTCATTCATTAATTTCGAGTTCAATAACTTCTGCTTTTACAAAGTATGATTTCAACATAGTCCTTGAGTTATTTTAACATGGCTTTTTTTGTTTGGACTAATTTTAGTCTCCAGGTCTCTTGTACCTGCTTGTAACACTCAATTATTTGTAGGGGAATTCTGTGCTAAAAAAATTAAAAATTCACCGCACAATATTTTAAAATTCTGCAGTATTTTGAATATTTGTCAAAATAACACAGTACAATTATGCCAGTTTAAATCATTTTGGAAATTTATTTCAAAATATAGATCAGCAAGGATGTCTGTCACAATGCAGACAACAAAAAAGATTCAAGAAATGTTTTTTGACAAATAGATTCCTTACTAGGCATATTAATACTGAACTTTGAGTAATTCATTTAAACTACAATACAGAAACATATTTCCTAAACTCTCAGAATACATGCATAGGATTGGGAGAGCCAGGGGTAATGGAGGAGCTGAGTGAGAAAAATAATTGCTAGGAAGGAGCCTGGGAGTGAACTTGAAGGGTGCCTGGGTGTTAGTGGGAGAAGTGTGGAATTTTTTTTTGGAGTGGAGGAGGGAAAAGGAATTGTTAGGGAGATGGTGAGCCTCCCCCATGCGACACTGCGTGACCCTTAATCTGTCCCATTCAGTCAGGTACATCTGCCTCCATCCCCTGTATCTCCTATGTCTCTTCATCCCCACTCCCATTCAGCCCCTGGCTCAATGCTGTCACCACACTAGCTCCTGTGCCCCAGTGCCATTCATAACTCAGTTATTACACTATTTTTAAAGGTAGGAAAGCACACTACACCTGAGATCTATGTATGTTCCATACTTCACATTTTAATGTTGAGTTGTTTTTACAATATCCTACAAAGAGAAAGTTGCAGTGGTTTTTTTGTTTGTTTGTTTTTTTAAGTGGAGCACTGTTTTGTCCACCTTCTCAAACTCCGGATGTTTGAAGATTTTGTTCACTGTGAGACAGAAATCAAATATAAGGAAAACTAGCACAAAATGTCAGTGTTTAGAGGAGCATCTAGGGGAGGTCTAGAGCAGTGCTTCTCAAGCTATCTGATGTGGGGGACCGGCAATTTTTTTTTCCAATGTGCCAGGGACCGGTGCCATATTATTATCCTATTTGACGCTCTTATGAGGAAACTCGCCGTGGACCGGCAGCCGATGGCTCACAGACCGGCACTGGTCCATGGACCACCACTTCGAGAAGCACTGGTCTAGAGGGTTTTGCCAGGAAACATATTTTAAGGACTCTAGTGCTTGAGTCATGAGGATGCAAAAGAGTCCTGAATTTTCTCTTGCTGAGTTACTCTGAAAATGTCTCCCAAGGACTTTCTCAAATCTCTTTTCCTCCTCCTTTATGTAAAAAAATAAATCAATCATCTTTGTACTAAAGTAACAGGGGGTAGCCATGTTAGTCTGTATCCACAAAAACGAGTCTGGTGGCACCTTAAAAACTAATAGATTTATTTGGGCATAAGCTTTTGTGGGTAAAACACCTGTTCTTCAGATGCACCTGCAGCAGTGGTGTTTTACCCAAGAAAGCTTATGCCCAAATAAATCTGTTAGTCTTTAAGGTGACACCAGACTCCTTGTCATCTTTGTACTGACACTGGGCATGGAAACATTCAGATGATGAAGTTAGGGGGGTTCCAAAGAGGATGGAGCTAGGCTGTTCTCAGTGGTACCAGATGACAGAACAAGGAGCAGTGGTCTCAAGTTGCAGTGGGGGAGATCTAGGTTGGATATTAGGGAAAAAAATGTCACTAGGAGGGTGGTGAATCACTGGAATGGGTTCCCTAGGGAGGCATTGGAATCTCCATCCTGAGGTTTTTAAGGCCCAGCTTGACAAAGCCCTGGCTGGGATGATTTAGTTGGTGTTGGTCCTGCTTTGAGTAGGGGGTTGAACTAGATGATCTCCTGAGGTCTCTTCTAATTCTAATCTTCTATATTTCTTCTATGAAGTTGTCAAAAAGTTGAGTGAGAGAAAACTGCATTTAAAATGGGGATTCTTGCCATTTTTAGCTCCTCTCTAGTATAAATATAGCGGGGTCTGCTGTGTTTTTTTTCCATTACAGTTAGAACAATGATTGGTGACATATTGATGAGACCTGGTGAAATTTGTTGTCCGCAAACTTTGGTAGATTCTTGAGTGAGACACTGAATGTGGTTCTGTCCTTCTGCATTTCAGAACAGAAAGTTGTTGTATGCTTCCCTGGCAAGGTTTGGTTTGTAATGAACACTCTCCTCCTAATTCTAGGTTTTGCTGACACACAAATTATAGTATACAAACAAGGGTGTATATCTGTGTATAGAGAATACATAATATATCCTAAGGATTTTATTCATGTGAGTTTGAGATGGCCATCACATACTCTGTTTAATTCCACAAATTATACAGAGGAACTGCTAGAATATTTGGAATGTGTAAACAGTATATGGTCATATTTCCACAATATCTCCACCCATCACAAATACCCCTACACAAATGTGTGTGCTCTTGCACTTTCATCTCTCATTAAACCTTGGGGAAAGATGCATGATCAGAGATTTCTTTAATTTTAACAGTTAAATCTCCAATTATGTCGTTGCTGAGCATACTTGAACCTCTCACAGCTCCTAGTGGTGACCAGACTGTTCATGTGCCATTCTCAGAGGCCAGGGCTACAGGGGCAAAGCCAGACTTTCCATGTAATGGCTGCTTCCAGCTGCTCCAGAGTGAGGCCGGCCACTGAAACTGAAAGCAGGGTGCCAATCTCTCCTGTACTCTGTGCTCTCCTTTTCTCTCTTCCCCCCACCCCCCTTGCACCCAGACATCATGGAGGAGGAAGCCATCTGACTTGAATGCAGAGGGAATGAAAGCCATACCAGGAAGTAGATTGAGACAGATAAGTCTGGTTAGATGGTCTGGAAAGGGGGAGAAACTGGGAGGATAGGGAAAGATTAGGACCGTGCTCTTCATCTTTATAGCTCAAAGCACTTTACAGTGGACCTTAGTCTTCTTATTCCTGTTTGTAAAAATGGGGAAGCTGAGGCACTGGAATGGCAAGGAGACTGGGAGCTGGTGGAGGTGAGACTGAGACTGCCTGGACAAGGAGAATCAGACCATGAGCTTGGGGATGGAGGTGACTAGGGATGGGAATGCTGCTCTGGATGCTAGGCAGTCACTTAAACTAAACTTTTCATAGGGGGTCACTAGTTGTGTAATCCTCATTTTTGGGCTGTCTGACTTGAAACCCTTGGGGACAAGGTGAGTGAGAGATCTTTTGTTGGACCAGCTTCTGTTGGCGAGAGAGAAGCTTTCAATCTTACACAGCTCTATAAAAGCCATAGAAAAAACTCACAAGGAAAAAAAATTGTGTTCACAGCAAGGTTTGATTAGTGTGCAGTAAATAAGGATTAATGTCATACATTAAACAATGAGGATAAAACAATGTTGAATAGCTGCTCATTAAGTAAGCACTGTTCATTTTGTGCACTGAATGAGATTGGTCTTGTGGTAAAAGTCGTATGGGATCATGTAACTAACGATTACCATAATGCATATGCACAGGGAGGCTTAATTCTGGTACTTTTGAGTGCTTGGCTTGCAATTGTAATTTTTTTTAAGATTGTGTGTAATGTTAAATCAGATCCAGAATGTTTTTAATTTCAGTGGACATGGATTAGTGTTCTCAGTATAGGTGAGATGGCTAAAGGTGTAAGATAAATGCAGTTTATCATATGACCTTGCAGCTGATTGCGTGGATAGCACTACAACATATGTGATGTGTATATAAACACAATGTTACAAAGAAACTACATTGGAAGGATGCTGGGGTTGCAAAGTCAAGAACTCAAAAGTTGGGAAATACCTATGCAACCTTAATTTGGCTTGCTTGTGTGTATGTAATCATTTATTATGGAAAGTGTTGTGGCTCTTCCATTTTGCACCTTAATGTGTGTTTTTCATAGGCTTTCTTGTAAATAGGTTGGGAAGATCAATGATTATATGTGCTTTGTCTTATTTGAGATGGTATGGGGATATAAAGCACTACATTCAATCATACTTTAAGAATATCAGAAAGGTATAATAGAAAGATAAATCTGCATTATTTACTTCTTGGCTATGAGACAGCAGTACAAAAACTTAAATTCTTCGTTTGAATTCTTATGGGTTGAAACTTCATTACAACATTAAAGATTTTTGTGTGTGTGTCTCTCTCTCTCTGTCTATATATATATATATATATATATATATATATATATATATATATATATATATATATATATATATATATATATATATATATATATATATATATATAACACATACATACTGTTTTTGTTTAAATACAGTTGCAACTTTGGTTGGACAACCCAAAGATTCAACTGACATTCGAGGCAACTCTTCAACAACTAGAAGCACCTTATAACAGTAAGTTGACAATTTTTCAGTGAAACCTCATTGCTGCTGTTTGTCAGTCTGTGCTGAGAAAAAGCTGTTTCAGATCAAGAAGACCCTCAACCAAATCCCAAACAATTTTCTTCAGTTCTTAGAACCATAATGTTTGACTAGGAAAGTGGAGTCCATTGCGTATTTGAATATAAAATTGGGAAGGATATTTATTGGACAGCTGTTTAAATCAGATGTGGGAGCACTTCTAAAATTACTTTCTGAATGTTTCCAAGCAAAAGTTAATTTTGTCAAGTTACAGTTCCTCATAGAATAACTTCAGTCTAGAGATAAATTAATCTTATGAAAGAGAAGCAAAAATTAATTTATAGAGAGAATCTCGTGTTTTACAGTTTGCTGTTTTCAGTGGTTTGCCAGTTGTGTCAAAGTGAATCTTAAACATGAATATATCCACACTGCATGAATTTGTTTCCTAAAGTAAGAAATGCAATCTTCCTCTATAGTGGGAAGATGTTTTTGGGACATATGCGGTCACTGGAAAATTCTCAGAGTAAGTGTAAGAAGTCCCCCACTTGGATTTCTACTTCTCCTCTGGGGCTTGGCCAGAATGTTCCAAGACCGAAGTTCTGAATCTTAAAGACATTTTACTAGCAACTGTTTTTACTGTTGTCTCCTCATCCACCTTTGACTAGAACAGTTCACTTCTGCAGCTGTAGTTTGCTGTAGTCTAAAGATAGTTTCTTCGCTCTGTAAACACAACAAGCTGCATAATGTAGTTTTGAATTTACTTATGAACTTCCCTGCTCCAGATCTGAGAGAGCAGGCCTTGACTTCAGAAAAATTAAGTTTAGACACAAATCCCACAGTGACATTTATCTGACTGCAGCTGAGGTGGAAAATGTCAAGGGTTGCACTAGTAGTAGTAGGAGCAGCACACACCTTTGTACCTTGAATGTCTGTTATCAACCATTAATCTGATACTACATATATCATAGCATCAATTTACTCCTGTTTGAAGCTCCCAGTATGATATGTACTGACCCAGATTTTTGAGCCCCTGCCATCTCCATTTGTGGCACCAGCTACCTCAGAACATGTGACCTCAAAACACGCACATTCCCAGGTTGCTCAGAACACTTACTCAGCAAGGTTGAAGAGCAATGGGATTCAAACAGTGATTGCCTCTTGAAAGAATTGGGAGTCAGAACAATTTATTGAGTCTTTATACTTCTAGGAACAGAGGATGATAAAGTGACGATCATATCATGGTTGATGAGTGGTCATCCCCTTCACCCCAGTTTGTGGTCTAGATAATACTTAGTCCTGCCTTGAGTGCAGGGGACTGGGTTAAATGACCTCTCGTGGTCCCTTCCAGTTCTGTGATTCTATGAATAAAGGAATCACACAGCCATGTATTGCATTCCAGTTCTCAGGCTCCCAATCAGCACCTAGGTCCAGTACAGTGAGAAGTTATTTTAAAACTCTACTCACTAATCAATACTGACCAGCCACATTGCCAGTCAGTATTAGGTTGGATCTTACCCAAAATACCATGCTGCCAGCCAATCCTTTAGTGTCTAAAACTAAAAGTTTATTATAAAGAAAGAACAAGAAGAGAGTTGTTGAATGATAAAGCAATCAAATACATATAGAGACTATCAAAGTCCATACATCAGGTTCTTAGCAGTATTGGTGAGCTTGCTGGTTTAAAAGTCCCACTGGAACAATCTACAGCTTGGATGGGTCATTCAGTCCTTTGTTCAGAGCTTGGTTTGTAGAAAAGTTACTCCAGAGGTAAGAAGCAGGACTGAAGACAAAATGGAGATGATGTAATTGCCTTTTATATTCTTTTGCAATGAGGCTTGGACTTCCTGTGTCTCAAACACAAGCTTCACAGCACATGGAAAAGCCTTAAGAGTTCTTTGTCCTTAGGCATGCCCCTACATGGCTTGCTGACTCATCAGGTGTAGTCCCTGGTTTTTCAATGCGTTTATTGTACAGCATTGATGGGGGTGGGATAGCTCAGTGGTTTGAGCATTGGCCTGCTAAACCCAGGGTTGTGAGTTCAATCCTTGAGGGGGTCATTTAGGGATCTGGGGCAAAAATATGTCTGGGGATTGGTCCTGCTTTGAGCAGGGGGTTGGACTAGATGACCTCCTGAGGTCCCTTCCAACCCTGATATTCTATGGTCAAGCAGGCTAGGCAGTGCCAATGCCAATCTGTCTGAGGGTGTCACCCAGATGCACAGCACAAGTTGTAAAATACAGCTATATACCGTACTTATCTATAACTTGTGATACAAACATAAAAAAAAATTATAACGTTTTTGCAGATACCTACATGGCATATCTGGCATGACTCATTGCAATTTTACAATATTGGTATCCATAATATCATAAAGTGTCTCCCATATTCCATACAGCACCACAGGGGAGACAAAGTTCAGACAGGGGAAAACAACCAGCAGGGAACATCCTTACATCTGTCTCCTGAATCTCAGCTGGAAATGTGTTTCAAGAGGGGACTGACACTATAAAAAGAAGGGACAAACACCCTAAGGCGCCCCTCCCTCTCTCCCTGCCCATCACAGTCACGGCACCTGAAATAAAAAAATAAGGAGGTGAGCACCATCTTTAAGCAGTGTACAGACAGCGTGGAGAGGAAGGAGCAGGCTTTTCCCCTACTGAACATGCTTATGTGGGGAGTTTAGTGAGAGTGAGAGACAGTACTGGTAGCTCTCTTGGTTTGTCTGGAGTAGAGGGGAACTGTGAATGATAGAACCTCAGAAAAGAATTAACTTGAATTGGACTCACGTAACTTAACAGGAATATGTGAAAAGGAAGAGAGACCTGTAAAACCATGACTTGACCAGTTCCCCAAACAAATGTCTGCAAATACAAAAAATATATTTAGTCTTTTAAAAATACATTCCACACTGTCTGGAGGGCTCGAGTGCTGAATGGCAGCAAGGTAAAGGTGCCTCCCCAATGCTGGTGGGCAGCTGCGCTACACACTGGATAATCAAGGAAGAGTTAGACGATCCCTTTGGTTCCTAGTGCTGTGGGTCCTGCAGGGCCATGCAAAGCAGCTATATCACTCTTCACCTAGAGAATCAAAGTGGGGAGTGAAATTTGTGCAGTAAATGGTCTCTTACAATGATGCACATGGGTTGTAATGTGGGTGTGGTTAGTTATATTAAAGGTAGGCATCAGTCTAAATATTTCTTCATCCTATGTAAATCCATTAGGCCATCCAGTAAATGTGTCTATGGATTGTTTTAATATAGAGTAATTAAAAATACATAATTATTTAATCTTTCTTATTCTGTAGGTGACACTGTGCTAGTTCACAGAGTGCATAGCTATCTAGAGCGTCATGGCCTAATCAACTTCGGTATCTACAAAAGAGTAAAGCCTCTACCAAGTAGGTTTACCAATGATTTCAGATTAAATAATTATTATTTTCTGTGATCTGTGGGCCCAAAATGCACCTTATTTTTAGCATCATGATATTGGAACACTAGTAAAGGCTTGAGAAGGGCATGCTCTTTGGCATTCTTGATTTGGCTTCCAAAATTTTGCTTTTTGGCTAAAATTTTGCATTTTTTCCTCAGCCGAAAGCTGAATTATCTGAAAAATTTGAAGATGTTATATTTATAGATATTTCTGTCATTCATCACCACAATACGAGTGTTTCCTGTCCTGTATTTGAGTTACTTTGGAGTAAAAAAATGTTTTGCGATGAATATTTCAGACTACTTCTTGTTTGTGTATAACACTTGGAATTTAAAACTTCAAAACTTGTCATGGTCTTAGTCCCAGTAAAGTGACTGAGAAATAAATCTTAATTTTATTGTGTAAGAACAATACATTTTCCTTAGTTCTATGAAGTTGTGTATAGCTTTTCTATTTTTTTTAATAGAATCCTTTAAAGACCTCCTCATTGGGTGGGGGGGAGGTTCTATCTATACCAGTATAGTTAAAGCAATACAATTTTATATGTAGACAAGCCCTTATGTGTCACCTCTCAAATTACTCATGCTTTCTCCTCAGTCTGAGGATCCTGCACTAAGTGTTGTTTTTCTCTTCTGTTTTCCCTATGCTGCATTGTTGTTTTTGTATTTCAACAAAATATTTTGCTGATTGCCTTGCTTTTGGGGATCTCGCTTCCTGCATAATTCAGGGACCACTTGGAAGGTTCCAGGAAGCTGAGAGTGTTGTAGCTGACAGGTGGTACATGATTGACCTGTCCAAGGGAGGGATGTTGTGCTAATTCACCTCCACTGACACTACCTCAAAGGTGCACAAATCATAGTGCAGTGTGAGTTTTGCTTGGGAGCACAAGCCAAAGAGGAAGGCTGTTGTGTCTTCTTTGAAGAGCTCATATTTAAAAATAACTTTCCCTTTTAAACCGAAACCACCTCAGTGTCCCTGTAAGTCTGCATCTTATCCAGATGCAGATCAATGTATATAGATTGCAGATTGCACTTTCAAACAAACATCTGACCCAGCCCTGCCCAATGCTTCCAACACCTCCATGAAGGAGAGAAGGAACAAAAACAATTTCCTTCAGAACGACAAATAAGCTGATTCCTTTCCTCAGTTGCACAATCCTCCTGAAACTGCCTCTTTCCCCCAGAGTGGAAATGTCTGATAGGGAGATCCCTCCTGGTTACAGTATCCTGCTGGCCCCAGTGCCCTTGTGTGAACGTGCAATCTAGGGTCTCTGTTCAGGTGACTGTTGCTGTTAACTTTCTACCTAGATTGTGCTTTACCTGCATTTTCTTTTCATCATTAACTTCTGCTGACTACTAAGTGCTGCTTATATTTAATTCAGAATTATACAAATTTTTCCTGCTAACAACTAGCTGTGATGAAGCAATCACAGCTACATTTTACTATTAGACTGTTTTAAAATAGACTTCCATCCTTACTAATTTCAGGATTAAAACTGAGCTTGGACTCCTAGGCTTGCACCTATAAACACATCTATCCTGTAACTTATGCTTTCATTTCTCTAGCTAAGAAGACTGGCAAGGTGATCATTATAGGTTCTGGAGTCTCTGGCTTGGCTGCAGCTCGCCAGTTGCAGAGTTTTGGGATGGATGTCACGCTTCTGGAAGCCAGGGTATGAACTTGCTACTTAAAGAGAGAATTTAGCTAATGAAACAAATTTATTTAGCCAGTTATCAGTTGTAATAAGGCACTGGTATGATTGAGTGCCCTGTGACAGCATGCACTGGGACTGGTGAACTTGTGGCCGTGACCATTGCCAATCCAGATAGGCAGCTAGGTAACTAGACCTATTTCAGCTCAGAAGCAGGAATATTCAGATTTCTTTGTTCAGTGCACCCTGCCTCTTAAGAGAGTGTGGTGATGCCATCATTCTTCTTTTGTTTTAGCAAGAGCTATAGTCAGTGCAGTCATCTCACTCTTGTGTAGTCCAGAAGATCATTAGGAAACCACTTAACAAATACCCCTTTCCATCAAGATTGAGATGGAATTCTTTGGGCTGAGGGTGCACATTTAGGTAATTGCCCATGCAAGGGTTTGTGTTCCAAAAAATCTGCTTCCTTGAGTAGTCATAGAATCATAGAATATCAGGGTTGGAAAGGTCCTCAGGAGGTCATCTAGTCCAACCCCCTGCTCAGAGCAGGACCAATCCCCAGACATATTTTTGCCCCAGATCCCTAAATGGCCCCCTCAAGGAGTGAACTCACAACACTGGGTTTAGCAGGCCAATGCTCAAACCACTGAGAGATTTCCCCCCCCCCCCCCCAGGAGTCTTGTGATCTGATTTTCGTTCCTTCATCTCCCCACAGGGGGGGAGGGATAGCTCAGTGGTTTGAGCATTGGCCTGCTAAACCCAGAGTTGTGAATTCAATCCTTGAGGGGGCCATTTGGGGAACTGGGGTAAAAATCTGGGGATTGGTCCTGCTTTGAGCAGGGGGTTGGACTAGATGACCTCCTGAGGTCCCTTCCAACCCTAATATTCTATGATTCTAATAATATTCTATGATTCACAGCAGAATATAACAATCACACACTGCAGCTATCTCAAATATCAGGACAGCACCAAAACTCCATTCTTTCTCCAGAGTAGAGAAAGCATAATCTTTGGGGTGAGGGTGTCTGGCTGGTGGGTCTTGCCCACGTGCTGTGGGTCTAACTGATTGCTGTATTTGGGACAGGAAGGACTTCCTCCCAGCTCAAATTGGCAAAGACATTTTTCTGTGTTCTTCGTCCCATTCTTGATGGTTCCTAACATTTTTGCACCTCTTTCTTTCTTCTTAAATTGCAGCTGAACATTGAGTAGAAGTTTTCACTAACCTGCCAGCAATGATGCCAGGTCACTTTCTTGAGCTGATTGTACAACATGGTAGTTCTAAATTAACATTCTCCTTGCTTGGATGAGTCCCTCTGAACTTATCTGGATCTGACAAACCTAAGTAACTTTGTTATCTTAAAATTTTGTTATCTCACTACTCAGACCCCTTTCTAGAACACTAATATATTAAACACCACGCCTGTGATGGGACTTTAAGGTACCCTGCTGTTAGTCAATTGACCATTTATTCCTACTTTGTTTCCCATTTCTCAGCTAGTTTTTGATCCATGACAGTATTTGCTTCTCCCCCTCCCATTATTTAGGCTCTTTAGTAGTCTCTTGTGTGTGACCTTGTCAAAGCCTTTTGAAAGTCTGTTATGTTGACTGGTTCTCCTTTAACCACCACTTTACTGACCTGTTTCAAGTCTGTTATGTTGACTGGTTCTGCTTTAACCACCACTTTACTGACCTGTTTCAAAAATTCTAATAGGTTGGTGAGACACTGTTTCCTTTGTAGAAACCGTGCTGGTTAGAACCCATCACATTTTTGGATCACATCACATATTTTAGATGTTTTATTCTATTTTTAGTTATAGTTTCATCCAGCTTACTGTGTATAGTGGCTAAGTGTGGTTTGTTTCATCCTTCGTTTTGCTCATTTACCTGCTGTGAACCACAAGGAAAACCTTTTCTTTTCTTGTCTCTCAAAGATGGTTTCTTGGTAGAAATTTCCTCTTCAGGGAGGGTCAGAGAATTAAAGTGGTGTCTTCCAAGAGTACCTTCTTATAATTCTTGGGATAGCAATTGAATTTTCACCAAAGACTTATTGTCCTTTACACATCAACATGACTTCCTTCCTTCCTTTCCTTCCTTCCTTTTATTTTTCTCTTTATTTGCTCTTTTACCTATCCAAGGAATGCAGGTTGGCTTCCGTGGGTTAAGAGCATTTATCTTCCACACTGAAAGGACAGCTGCATTTAAAAATTGGATGCCCCTCCATGCCCTCTGTTTATAACAAAAAATTTAGGAGGCGTCTTGCAAGCTACAGTTTTCAGACGCATGAAAGTAGCTATCAAAATATTCTATACACTGGAATCCAGACATTGCTTCCTATTGTTGCAGACAGAATCTAGTGCTTTTCTTTTCAAATACACAATTCCTTCACTTCTATTGGTCCTAGTATACAGATTTTGAAGTTGCCCAATCTGCTTATTTATTTATTCCTTTTCTCTTTTGCTTTTCATATTCTAGCTTTTAAGATCATAAGGAATCTAAGATGACCTCCTGCATAATATAGGTGATAGAATTTCACCCCATGAGTCATGCATCTAACCCAGTTGCTGAACTGGGACTTATCTTTTAGGAGATCCAGTTTTGGTTGTTTAGATTTCAGGTAATGAAAAACTTAACATACTCCTTGATACGTGGTTTCAGTGGTTAATTGCACTTACTGTTTAAGTTGAATCTTCTTTAGTTTGAGCTTTGCTGACTTCAGCTTGCAGCCTTTGGATCTTATATCTTTGTTAGAAATCTTCTCTATGTAGATACTTATTAAATCATGATCAAATTGCCTGTTAACATTCTGTTCGATAAGCTGAATACTTTGAATGACTTCTGTAGTTTTTATCTGAACAGCAGCAGAGGTGATAATATCCTACTTTTGAATATTCCGATTCTTCTTCGAGTGCTTGCTCATATCGATTCCAATTAGGTGTGCGCGCGCCGCGTGCACGTTCGTCGGAAGATTTTTACCCTAGCAACACTCGGTGGGTCGGCTGGGTGCCCCCTGGAGCGGCGCCGCTATAGCACCGGATATATACCCCTGTCGACCCATCCGCCCATCAGTTCCTTCTTACCGCTCATGACGGTCGTTGGAACTGTGGAGAGTGGCTTTGCTGACCTCCACATCCCTAGCTTCTCATAGTTATTTACTCTTTACCATGTTTATAGTTCGAGTTCTTGTAGTTATAGTTACTTTTAGTACTTATATTCATAGTTAGTGTATATAGTTGAACGGGGGATTGGGGATTCGCCCCTTTCCTCCGACCCGGTGCGGGCCCATGCCCAAGGCACCGGGATTCAAACCGTGCTCAGCGTGCCAGAAGCCGATGCCAGTAGGGGATCCTCACGATTCCTGCCTAAAGTGCTTAGGAGAATCCCACCTGACGGACAAGTGCCGCATTTGCAAGTCGTTCAAACCAAGAACGAAGAAGGAGCGGGACTTCCGATTAAAGCAGCTCCTCATGGAGTCGGCACTTAGTACTGCGGCGCCGGCACCGAACACCCAACAGACTGCCTCGGTGAGGAGTGCACTTTCAGCACAGGATCACTCCGGTACCGAGAAGGACTCCCGGCACCGACATCTGCCGGCACCACTCCCTTTCCCCGACTGGGAAACGCCATAGTGCTCCGACCCCATCCTCGCAGAAGGAGCACGCATCAAAGTCCGTCCGTCGAACCCCGGTAACCGCTGCGGCACCGTCAACACTGGCACCGCAGTTGGCAGCTCCTAGCGTGGCACCGTCGATTCCGGCACCACAAGGGCCGTCGAGTCCAGTACCACATAGCTCCTCGGTTCACGCTGCGGTTGAGCTAGCTCTCCCTTCTACGCCGGAGACCTTCTCGACGGCACGAGAGCTCATCCCGCTGACGGAGTTGATGCAGCCTCAACCCCCGGCACCGCCGGTGCGGGTTATCCAATCCATCAGCAAGCCGGCCCTGATAAGGCCTCCTTCCGAAGGTCCACCTTAGAGACGTCATTCCACGTCACGGTCTCAGAGACGCTCCCGCTCACACCGTTCCTGATCCCGGCACCTCTCGCAGTCCCGGCACCGCTCTCCATCGCGGTACCGGTCGTACTCGTGGAGACGTTCAGCATCTCGTTCACCAGACAGATACTCCTGCCACCGATCCGACTCTCGGTACCGATCTCAGTACCGTGTGTCCCGCAGTCACTCCTGGCACAGGGACTCGAGATCCCGGTCGACCTCCCGGCACCAGCACGGTAGAAGGTCCCAGTCTCACTCGCGGCACCGACAAGCCCGGTACCGCTCACTGGTACCGCCCCGGGACCGAGCGCCCAGAACAGCGGCACCCCCCCAGGGTCTCTCGGCACCACTGTGGCCTTCGAGGCACATGTCGGTATTGTCTCAGGCTGGTAGTGCTTCCTACCATCAGGAACGCGTCTCTGATGTTCCCAGCCACTATTCAGAGAGACAAAGCCACGAACAAGGTCCTCATCACTGGGCCTTTTGGACTCCGTGGGCATACCACGAGGCCCAAAGTGCCCCATCAGTGGCTCAACGCTCAGGCCCCTCAGAGCACAGGGTTCCCGAAGCGACAGTGAGCCGTCCTCCCCCCGCGGGCATGAACGAGGATCCACTTCAGTCTGCAGACACTGAGGTTCCACCTGATGCATATGGTGCCCCACCAGTCCACAACCCACCTCAGGACCCGTTGGTACCGGTCCTCCCCTTCTCCTCCTCACCCGATGAGGCCGTGGCAGGAACATCTTCCTCAGGCCCTCCTCCGATCGATCTCAGGGCCCATCAAGACCTCTTGATGAGAGTAGCCCAGAACATGAATTTACCGATGGAGGAGGTTGCTGAAATAGAGGACCTGGTCATGGACATCTTATCGGCGGATGCACCCCTTCGAGTGGCTCTCCCGTTCATCCGCACTATACAAGCCAATGCAGACACAATTTGGCAATCCCCAGCTTCAATTACACCTACAGCTAGGGGGAGTAGAGAGGAAATATATGGTCCCCTCAAAGGGATACGAATATCTCTACACCCACCCACCTCCCTGCTCCCTGGTTGTCCAATCGGTGAATGAACGGGAGCGTCATGGCCAGCAAGCACCAGCTCCTAAGGCGAAGGAGGCTAGGCGCATGGACCTCCTAGGCCGTATAATTTACTCGGCTGGGGGCCTCCAACTTGGGGTGGCAAATCAACAAGCCCTCCTAAGTCGGTATAATTTTAATACGTGGGTCTCTATGGGGAAGTTCACGGAGCTCCTTCCCCAAGAGTCCCGCGCAGAGTTTACGGCCCTACTTGAAGAGGGTAAAAAAGTGGCAAGAACTTCCCTCCAGGCCTCTCTGGATGCAGCGGACTCGGCAGCCAGAACGCTCGCATCTGGGGTAACGATGAGACATATCTCCTGGCTACAGGCTTCAGGCCTTCCCCCAGAATTGCAGCAGACAATTCAGGATTTACCTTTTGAGGGCCAGGGCCTTTTTTCAGACAAAACCGACCCCAGGTTGCAGAGTCTGAAGGACAATCGAATCATAATGTGCTCATTGGGTATGCACACGCCAGTGACCCAACGAAGGTCCTTCCGGCCCCAACCACACCACCCTTACAACCAGGCTAGGCCGCGTCAGGATATGACCAGACAGCGCGGCAGGGGGAATCGGAGGAGACAGTCTGGCCCTCAGGGAAACCAAAGTCAAGCGCCCCCTAAGCCACCCACGGGGACCAAACAAAACTTTTGATGGGACGTCCGAGGACGGCCCACCAGTTACCCTGCCGGATCCTTCTCCCTCCTTCTTCAACCGCCTCTCCCATTTCCTCCCTGCCTGGTTCCAGCTGACCTCCGCACGGTGGAAGCGGGATACCACCTCCAATTTGTTTCTCCACCCCCCTCCCACCCTCCCTACCCGTCCCTCTTCAGGGACCCCTCTCACGAGCAATTCCTCTTACAAGAGGTTCACGCGCTCCTAAATCTGGGAGCCATAGAGGAGGTGCCAGAAGACATGAAGGGCAAGGGGGATTTTATTCCCACTACTTTTTAATCCCCAAGGCAAAGGGTAGTCTCCGACCGATCTTGGACCTGCGAGAACTCAACAAATTCATGATAAAGCTGAAGTTCTGCATGGTATCCCTGGGGACCATCATCCCATCCCTGGATCCGGGAGACTGGTATGCCGCCCTTGATATGAAGGACGCATATTTCCACATCGCCATTTATCCGCCGCACAGACGGTATCTCCATTTTGTGGTCAACCAACAGCACTTCCAGTTCATGGTGCTTACCTTCGGTCTTTCTATGGCCCCAAGAGTCTTCACCAAATGTATGGCTGTAGTAGCTGCCTCCCTCCGCCGTCGTCGAATACACGTCTACCCGTATCTCGACGATTGGCTCATTCAAGGGACTTCCCAGTTGCAAGTATCACAGCACCTGTGCATTGTCAAAGACCTCTTCGGGAGGCTAGGCCTCATGATCAACGTAGAAAAGTCTACTCTGACTCCAACGCAGAGAATAGGCTTTATTGGAGCAGTTCTGGACTCCAATCTGGCCAGGGCCTGCCTTCCTCAGCCACGTTTTCAAACAATGTCTTCCATCATTTGAAGCCTTCAATCCTTCCCGACAATGTCAGTGTGCACCTGCCTCGGCCTATTAGGTCACATGGCATCCTGCACCTTTGTGACCAAGTACGCGAGGCTACGACTCCGGTGCTTCCAAACCTGGCTTGCTTCACTATACCGTCCACACAGAGACAATCTAGATTCGGTGATCACTATCCCCAGGACAGTTCTCGACTCCCTCACTTGGTGGTTAGACCCCACTCGAGTCTGCGCAGGGATGCCGTTCCACCCATCTCAACCCTCGGTGGCACTGACCACGGACGCATCATCTCTGGGTTGGGGTGCCCACCTTGGGAACCTTCACACTCAAGGCCTCTGGTTGCCCCAGAAGCTGGCCTTGCATATCAACGTGAGGGAGCTGAGAGCAGTCCGTCTAGCATACCAGGTGTTTCGGGACCATCTCCAAGGCAGTTGTGTATCAGTGTTCACGGACAACACAACGACCATGTTTTACATAAACAAGCAGGGTGGGGCACGCTCCTCCCTCCTTTGTCAAGAGGCCACTCACCTGTGGGACTTTTGCATAGCCCACTGTATCGATTTGGTAGCATCTTTTCTCCCAGGAGTCCAGAACACTCTGGCAGATCACCTCAGCAGGTCCTTCCTGTCTCACGAGTCCCGACGTCATCCATTCCGTTTTCCGGAGGTGGGGCTTTCCTCACATAGACCTCTTTGCCTCCCGAGAGAACAGGAAATGCCAGGTGTTCTGCTCCTACCAAGGACGCTCCCCGGGCTCCCTCTCAGACACATTCCTCCTCCCGTGGACAAGGCACCTATTTTATGCCTTCCCTCTGTTTCCCCTCGTTCACAGAGTCCTACTAAAGCTCCGCAGGGACAGAGCCAACCTGATCCTCATTGCTCCAGCGTGGCCGAGGCAGCATTGGTACACCCTGTTGTTCGACCTCTCAGTGGCGGATCCGATTCTCCTGCCACTGTGGCCGGACCTCATAACGCAGGACTTCGGCAGGCTTCACCACCCAGACCTGCAGTCCCTTCATCTCACAGCATGGCTGCTACGTGGTTGAACCAATCTGAGTTGTGTTGCTCTGCCTCGGTGCAACAGGTACTCTTGGGAAGTAGAAAGCCTTCCACTAGGACGACTTATCTCGCCAAGTGGAAGCGTTTCTCCCTCTGGTGCGCTTAGAGTAGCTTAATTCCCAGAGAGGTTTCTGTCCCTGTGCTCCTGGATTACCTCTGGTCCCTGAAACAGCAGGGCCTGGTACATTTGGCAGCTATTTCTGCTTTTCACCCAGGTGAGAGTGGCCGTTCAGTTTTTTCTCACCCCATAGTTTCCAGGTTCCTTAAGGGATTGGAACGTTTGTACCCTCAAGTCAGGCGCCCAACCCCCACCTGGGATCTAAACCTGGTGTTAACCAAGCTTATGGGGGCCCTCTTCGAGCCTCTGGCCTCCTGCTCCCTGCTGTACCTTTCCTGGAAGACGGCCTTCCTTGTCACTATCACCTCGGCGAGGCGAGTTTCGGAGCTTCGCGCCTTGACAGCTGATCCCCTGTATACGATCTTCCACAAGGACAAGGTACACCTGCGACCACACCCCTCTTTCCTCCCTAAGGTGGTGTCTGCCTTTTATGTCAATCAAGCCATCTTCCTCCCTGTTTTTTCCCCCGAAGCCGTACTCATCGCGCCGGGAACAACTACTACATACTTTGGATGTCCGTAGGGCTCTCGCTTTTTATATAGAGAGAACAAAACCCTTCTGGCGTTCACCCCAGCTCTTTGTAGCGGTGGCAGACCGCATGAAAGGCATGCCGGTCTCTTCCCAACGGATCTCATCTTGGGTGACATCCTGCATCCGAACGTGCTACAACTTGGCTCATGTTCCCGCTAGCCATCTCATCGCCCATTCTACGCAGGCGCAGGCCTCTTCTGCCGCCTTCCTAGCTCATGTCCCCATCCAGGAAATATGTCAGGCGGCTACCTGGTCATCGATTCACACCTTTGCCTCACACTACGCATCGGTCCAACAGTCCAGAGACGTTGCAGCCTTCGGCTCAGCAGTTTTGCATTCTGCAACGTCTCACTCCGACCCCACCGCCTAGGTAAGGCTTGGGAATCACCTAATTGGAATCGATATGAGCAAGCAGTCAAAGAAGAAAAGACGGTTACTCACCGTTGTAACTGTTGTTCTTCGAGATGTGTTGCTCATATCCATTCCAAACCCGCCCTCCTTCCCCACTGTCGGAGTAGCCGGCAAGAAGGAACTGAGGGGCGGATGGGTCGGCAGGGGTATATATCCGGCGCTATAGCAGCGCCACTCCAGGGGGCGCCCAGCCGACCCACCGAGTGTTGCTAGGGTAAAAATCTTCCGACGAACGTGCATGCGGCGCGCGCACACCTAATTGGAATGGATATGAGCAACACATCTCGAAGAACAACAGTTACAAAGGTGAGTAACCGTCTTTTTTTATATATACAAGGATAACACTAGCTCTTTTTGTCATAGCATACTACTGGGTTTCCTGTTCCATATCCCACAAGTCCTTTTCAGAATCATTGTTCTCCAGACTAGATCCCAGCCCTGTGTGTCCAACATTGTTTTGTTCTTAGATGTACAAGCTCACACTTATCTATATTAAAGTGTCTGATTTTTGCCTCTCAGTGACCTGTCTTCATCATTTGTCATCTACCAATCTTTGTCATCTACAAATCGCTGATTTAAAAGATTGTAAATACTACTTCCTAGTAATCGTCTGGCTTGGTAGCTGGCTACTTGTAAGAGAATAGTAAAGCTTATGTCTTGTCCATCAATGAGACTACCATTTAACATACTTCAGCCAATCCAGGCAGTGTGTTCGTCTCTTGTATCTTTTTTTTCCAGTTTTGAAGCTGTTCTCAGGAGGGGGAGGGGTCAAAGGGTCAAGCAGACTCTTAGAGGGTCAGTACCTTGTACTGAGGGGGAAAAAATTCTGCTTCTGAGCTGAAATGGGCAGAGCTGCTTAGTAGCTGTTTTCTGTATTGCCAGTTGGCTCTTCTATGAGAGAATTAATAGATAAGATAATACTGTCTTATTGTGAGTGACGGTTAAAGAATTTTTGGTGTTTAGATGTAGATTGTGCTGGTTACATGCTCAAGCAGAACCTTTGGAGGAGCAGTTTAATACTTGATATTTGAGATTAAATAACCATCAGTGTTTGGTCTTAGTTGTACATCTACCAATCTTTGTCATCTACAGATGTTAGCAGGGATTTCATAGCTTCTTCCCCAAATTTTTTAGCTCACCCCCCACACCCGGGGGGAGCCAGGGTCTGGGAGCAGAGCTGGGGGCAGGGCTGGAGCTGTGGCCAGGTGTGGAACTGCAGCCGAGCTATGGGCCAAGGCCAGGGCCGAGGCCAGAAGTGGAGCTGTGGTTGGAGTGGGGCCAGAAGCCATGGCCATAGCTGGGGGCAGAACGGTGCTGGGTGGTGCTCCTTCTCTGCGAGGGCTGGCTTGGGCCCGCTGAGCCCCCTGAACATTCCTAAGTGCCCCCTCCCAGGGGGAATGCATCCCGTAGTTTGGGCGCCACAGATCTAGTCCATCCCAAGTCTCTGGAGGATTGTTTGAGTATGTCAGTCTGGATCCTATTGTAGGGGTGCATGCATCCCATGCATGTAAGATCAGATTTTTCTTTTTGAATTGCAGTGTACATCAGGGCTGTGCATGTGACCTTTGCTGTTTTATGCTTCCATGTGAGGGCATAAAGAACAGAGTGGATGTGACTCTCCTTCAGTTCCCTCTTGCCGCTTGTGCCATCAAGATGGAACCCTGTCAAATGTCCAACCCACTGTACTTCTCTGAGCATTGAATTCATCCTCTTGACTAGCTCTGTGAGGAGAATCTGTTTTCATCCTTTGTCTTTGTTAATTCTTTAGCTTGGACATTCACCTTAAAAGGTGAAGATATGCCCCCTGTACAGAGGCATGAGTAGCCTTGTGCCAACTGCCATGGCAGACTTGAAACCCTTAGGATTTAAGCCCTGCCTCACCAGCAACAGGCTCATTCCTGTGGTCCATGGGCACAGCAAATTATCTCTCTGTCTGGGGGCAAGCCACTTCTCTGATACATGTTAAGTGTGTAAGTCCTCCTTGAGAACTCTCAAGACGAGGTACACGTGGCTGATATTACACTTACACAACGGATGTCACCTCACACCTGGCATCCACCTCCAAAGAACCAAAGTGGTAGTTCTCCGTGAGAGCTCCAAGCAGACAGCACACCCTAAAGTCCATCAGCGAAGGAGAGGCAGGGAAGAAAACACAACTGAAAGAGGCCACATTGACGCTGTTCACATTGGCTCTCAGTCTCTGGCATTGGATGTTGCTACAGATGCTGGTACAGATAGACCCAGCACCTATGCCTCCCGTGCTGACATCCTCATGTGAACTGGCACCCCAATACAAGGGCAGGACTGAAAAGTAGGTCAGGTGGACAGCAGATATGGCATTGGCTCCAAACACAGAAGGGGCACCATCCTGGAGGGAAAAGAGAAATCACTGTACCAAAGACAAGGCATATGAGTTCTCTGTTAAAGGAGATGGTACCGTGAGTAAAGTTGAATATGGGGAGGGAACACGATGTTAGTGACCACTTCAGAAAACTTTGGTTTGTAATGTTCCCAGTATCAAAGGAATCCTATGGCAGAGCCAGGAAAAGAACCCAGTTTTCTAGAGTCCAGTGCAGTCCTTAACTACAAGATCGTCCCTTTTCTTTGTGCAGTCCTCTCTGTAATTGATGATGCATGTTTTAGCAAAGGAGACAGGAGATGGCCTTATCGATTACACATCCGTGGCTCACTTAGCATCCATTCTTCTTCGAGTGCTGTCCCTGTCGGTGCTCCACTCTAGGTGACGGTGCGTCCCAGCACTGTCGATCGGAGATTTTCGGTAGCAGTGCCTGGTTGAGGCACACGCACTCAGGTGGTATCTCCCGTCTAGATGGAATCTTCCTGAGTGCGTGCACCCCACACCCTCCTCAGTTCCTTCTCAACCGTCCTCGGCTGAAGACGGGACTCGGGGCAGTGCTGCCTTCTCTTCCCTGATCTCTATAGGAAACATAGAAATAATTATTAATTGCTTCCCAGTTGTTTCCCTTCCTTTAGTATAATTACATAGTTAGTTACTTAGTTAAAAAAAAAAAAAAAAAACCCTCAGGCTTGTCTCCCATTGAGACACTTTCCTCACCCATCTCTAACTCATAATGCCAGGAGCTTCAGGTTTCAAAAGATGTATCTCCTGTCAGGACTCCATGGCCTGACAGATGGCCACTCTCAGTGTGTGAAGTGCCTCGGGGACACCCACATCCCTGTGAAGTGCCTCCATTGTGCGAGCCTCAAATCAAGAGCTCGTCGTGACAGGGATCTGCGCCTCAAGATCATTATGATGGAAAAATCCCTGCAGCCGCTGTCGGAGACGGGAAAAGTGGATCCCGCTCCCACACGCTCCCCAGCCAGATCGGAACCGGTGGGGAGCGTTGCTTCACCCTCCCTGGAGCGGAGGCACGAAGCGCAAAAGTCTCACAAACGAGACTTTAACAAGGGTAAGGGATCTCTGGCGAGATCCCTACCCCCTGTGCTGACAGCACAAAAGACAGCTGCTTCAGCCTCTTCTGATGCCTCAGCTACTGCTCTGACAGAGCTGAGAGGCAGGGACCAGATCTCCCGCGCTGGGAAGGCACTTGTTCATTCGGTCCCCTCAGCGCCGCAAATGACTGCGGCGCGGACACCTCACTCCTCTTCGGCACCGAGACGGGCTACAGCACCGGCACCACATTCCTCCTCGGCACCGGCAACAACCGCGGTGCCGGCAGCTCGTTTGGCACCTACACCCAAAACGGCTGCGATACTCACAGCCTGGTCAGTTTCAGCGCTAAAAGCGGCCGCGATCCCGCCAGCTCGCTCTGCCTCAGCAACAAAAATAGCTGCGGTGCTGACAGCGCAATCAGCCTCGGCACCGAGAAGAGCGTCGGCTCCCAGCCACTCTTCTACCCGCGCACCAGCAGCAGACCCCCTGCAGGGCACCTCTAACCTCAATACAGCAGGACACTCTCTGTCATTCTCTCCTACTAATGAGCTAGAGCAGAGAGCAGGCTTAGCTCAGCCTAGGGAGCAGGAACAACAGTTGCTCACTCAAAGTGACCTTTTAGTGCCACCTGAGCCTCACTCTCCGCTCCTAGATACAGAGGACTCCTTTCTTGACCTGCCACTTTCTCCACCTGAACTGGCTTTCACTGACGGTGACCTTGAGCTACAGCAGCAAGTGGAGTTCTCCCCTCCTGCTTCTCCTCCACAGGCACCTTTACCACCTCAGGTCACGGCTCAAGCTCAGCAGCCTCAGTTTCCCTACGTTGCCCCCCTGTGGGTGATGCCTGGGTTCTCCTACCCCATGCCTTGGCCTCAGTGGTACCCGTGGCAGAATCCTCCTACCAATCATCTTCCTTCGGTGCCTCAATCTCCTGCTCCATCCACTTCCAGGGTGCCTGAGCCCCCTCCTGAGCCTGGGAGCTACGCACCATATCCTGACTCGCCTAACCCTAACTCTCCATTAACCTCAGATGAAGCCATCCTTCCTTCACCTCCACAGACCGTGGACGACTGCAAACAATTTCAAGAACTTTTCAGGAGGGTTGCACTCAGTCAGGATATCCCCTTAGAAGAGGTTCAGGAGACTCAACACAAACTCCTCAAAATCCTTCAACCGTCTGCGCCCTCGAAAATCGCGCTTCCTATTAACGAAGCACTCATGGAGCCAGCTGACACTCTCTGGCAAACCCCAGCTTCTCTAGTACCAACTTGCAAGTAGGCCGAACGTAAATACTACATTCCTGCAAAGGACGCAGACTTCCTATTTTCTCATCCACCACCGAACTCTCTTGTCATCGATGCAGTTGCACAGCGGACCAAACAGTCACAATATCGACCCACCCCGCAATACAAGGACCTTAGACGCCTTGATGTCCTGGGCTGCAAGGTTTATACATCCTCTACACTACAATTCAGGATTGCAAATTATTCTGCTCTCCTCGCCAGCTATGATTTTGATAATTACAATAAGCTTTTCGAATTTGCCTCATACATCCCAGAGGACAGAAGAGCAGACTTCAAATCAATCCTGTCTGAGGGACAACTGATCTCCAGAACGGCCCTACAGGCGTCCTTAGAGACGGCGGACACAGCAGCCCGTACCACTGCTGTGGTTATGCGCAGATCCTCATGGCTCTCTGTGTCAGGCATTCCTAAAGAACTCCAGACCAAAGTGGAGGATCTCCCCTTTGATAAGGACAAACTCTTTTCGAAAATAACTGATGAACTCCTCCACACCATGAAAGATTCAAGAGCGACACTGCGCACCCTGGGCATTCACCCATCTTTTCCCAGGAGACAACGATACCAACCCTACCAAAGACCACGCACACATCAGTACTATCGCCCTCAATCCAGACCATATGACACAACTAGGAATCGTACTAGACTTCCCAAATGCAGACAAACTCAAAATCAAGCCACCACCTTCCGTCCACCGGGCAATAAACAACAGTTTTGAAACGTTGGTTGAGGGTCTGAACGACCATCCCTTGATCCCACCACTTACTTCTCCATTTGGCCACCGCCTCCAGTATTTCCAACATGCTTGGCAGCGGATTACACAGGACCGCTGGGTCCTCGAAATAGTTCAGACCGGTTACTCCATCCCCTTCATATCCTACCCTTTCCCCTTCCCCTTCCCTCTTCAGGGACCCCCCTCACGAGCAGTTACTTCACACAGAAGTGGCACACCTTCTGCACCTAGGCGCAGTGGAACCTGTGCCGACGCAACATCAAGGGACAGGATTCTACTCCCATTACTTTCTAACGCAGAAGAAAACCGGGGGATGGAGGCCTATACTAGACCTACGCCAACTGAACAAATTTGTGAGGACACAAAGATTCAAGATGGTCACACTGGGCACAATAATAACTGCATTGGATCAAGGGGATTGGTTTACAGCCCTCGACCTGCAAGATGCTTACTTCCACATATCAATTCATCCAGCTCACAGACGCTTCCTAGGATTCACAATCGGTCAGGATCATTTCCAATACAGTGTTCTTCCTTTCGGACTCTCCACAGCTCCAAGAGTTTTCTCCAAGACCCTAGCCGTGGTTGTGGCTCACCTCCGCAAACACAGGGTCACACTGTTCCCCTACCTGGACGATTGCCTCATCAGGGGCGACTCCTATGGCGAGACACGTTTCGCCATCTCCCTTTTTCACAGCCTAGGCCTCCAAATAAACATTCAAAAATCTACCCTGATACCCACGCAACAGAGAGTTCATTGGAACTCATCTCGACTCAACCCAGAGCAGGGCCTCGCTCCCATACAACAGATTCCTCGCTATCACGCAGCTCATACGTACGCTCTCTATTCGTCCCAGGACGCAAGCAAGAATCTGCCTACAGCTCCTTGGTCACATAGCAGCTACCACCTTCGTAGTTCAACACGCCAAGCTACATATGAGATGCCTCCAGGGCTGGCTCAACTCCAGTTTCAAACCCAGCAGACACCCCTTAGGGATGCTGCTAACTCCTCCACCCCATGTTATAAATTCCCTACAATGGTGGACGAGTCCAGAAAACCTCTGCACAGGGGTTTCCTTCCAGCAACAATCCCCAACGCTCATGCTCACCATGGACACTTCCCTGATTGGTTGGGGGGCGCATCTAGGGGAACACAGGGCACAAGGCCGGTGGTCTGCATCAGAGACGCATCTACCCATAAATCTCTTAGAGCTCAGAGCAGTGAGGAGAGCATGCCTTCACTTTCTTCCCCTCATAAAGAACAAATACCTGCGAGTCTTAACAGACAACATAGCATGTATGTATTACATAAACACACAAGGGGGAGCCCGATCACATTCCCTCTGCATGGAAGCCATTCGACTATGGAATTGGTGCATACGACATCGAATACAGATCATCGCTTCCTACCTACCAGGCTGTCACAACACTACTGCCGACGCACTCAGCAGACACTCCTTGACAGAACACGAATGGGAACTGCACCCCGCAGTACTTCAACAGCTTTTCTCCCACTGGGGTACGCCATCAATAGACCTCTTCGCCACGACCCGAAACCGAAAATGCCGCCTGTTTTGCTCCAGGGCGGGACTCGGGACTGCATCCTTAGGGGATGCGTTCCTCATTCCCTGGATCAACTCTCTCCTGTACGCCTTCCCACCTATTCCTCTGCTACACAGGATTCTTCGGAAGATCGCGGACAACAAGGCCCAGGTCATCCTTATTGCCCCGGCTTGGCCAAGACAGATGTGGTACCCCTACCTTCTCCACATGTCCTCCCATCACCCATGGGCTCTCCCCAACAGACCAGAACTCCTTTACCAGGACAACGGACTAGTCCTTCACCCCCAGATCCAAAAGCTCCACCTCACAGCCTGGTTCCTTCATGGTTCCAAACCCATGAACTAGCCTGTTCCCAGCAGGTCCAATATGTCCTCTTGCACAGTAGGAGAGACTCCACTCGTAAAACCTACCTTCAGAAGTGGAGACGTTTCGCTCTTTGGTATTCGCATAAACATTTAGCACCCGTTAATGTGACCCTCCCTAACATTCTAGGCTACCTCCTGAAACTGAAACAGGACGGACTCTCGTTCAGCTCCATCAAAGTGTACCTGGCGGCACTTACCACCTTCCATGAGCTATTGGATGTGTACTCACTCTTTACACACCCCACCATTAAACGCTTTCTCTCTGGCCTGCAAAATCTTTACCCTGAAATTCATCCAACAGTGGCTACATGGAATCTTAATCTCGTTCTTCATGCCCTCATGAAACCTCCATTTGAGCCGTTGGCTACCTCCTCTCACCTCCATATGTCCATGAAGGTGGCTTTCCTAGTTGCCATAACATCAGCAAGGAGAGTTGGTGAAATGAGTGCCCTCATGGCCCACCCTCCCTACACAATCTTCTCCAAAGATAGTCACTTTGAGACCACATCCTAAATTTGTCCCTAAGGTGGTGTCAACCTTCCACCTCAACCAACCTATATACTTACCTACTTTCTATCCCAAACCTCACAAAACTCCGCAGGATGCAACCCTGCACACTCTCGACGTCAGGAGAGCAATTGCCTTTTATTTAGAACGGACTAAACCATTTCGCAAGTCTCCACGACTCTTCGTTTCCATTGCCGAAAGATCAAAAGGCACGGCTATCTCTAAACAACGTCTGTCCAAGTGGATCTCTGACTGCATCAGATCCTGTTACCGTGCGAAGGATCTTCAACCACCCGACAACATTAGAACTCATTCCACTAGAGCCATGTCGGCATCCATCGCCTTCTTACACAACGTTCCCATTCCTGATATCTGCAAGGCGGCTACGTGGTCATCTGAACACACGTTTGCAAAACACTATGCTCTCACGCAAGACACCATGGCAGACTCAAATACTGGCCATACAGTACTATCTTCAGTACTCCCTGTCGCATCTCCAAAGTCCCACCAACCATAGTGGGTACTGCTACACATTCACCTAGAGTGGAGCACCCACAGGGACAGCACTCGAAGAAAAAGAGAAAGTTACTCACCTTGCAGTAACTGAGGTTCTTCGAGATGTGTGTCCCTGTGGGTGCTCCACTCCCCGCCCTCCTCCCCTCTACTTTGGAGTACAGAGATGACTCTCCACGGTAGAGAAGGAACTGAGGAGGGTGTGGGGTGCACGCACTCAGGAAGATTCCATCTAGACGGGAGATACCATCTGAGTGCGTGCGCCCCAACCAGGCACTGCTACCGAAAATCTCCGATCGACAGCGCCGGGACGCACCGTCACCTAGAGTGGAGCACCCACAGGGACACACATCTCGAAGAACCTCAGTTACTGCAAGGTGAGTAACTTTCTCTTCTGAGCACAGAATTGAAGCAAAGATATTGAGAGAAAACAGTATGTGATCATGAAACTCAAGTCTGTAACATATGCCATCTGCTCAGTAGAGCTGAATTAAAACTGCCTAGCACTGAATTAAACATTTTAATTATTTTATTGGACCAACTTCTGTTGGTGAAAGTCAAGTTTTCAAGCTTCACAGATCTCTTCTTCAGGTGGGAAGAGTACTCCAGCGTCATAGCTAAATGCAAGATGGAAAAGATTGTTTAGCATAAATAGCTCCCACATATTCTATGGGACCATTCAAAGTCATAGAGTGGCCCATTACCACCTATCTTGAATGGTCCCTTAGAATATGTGCTAACTACTTATGCTAAACAATCTGTTCCATGTTGCATTTAACTGCGGTGCTATGTGTACCTTTCCAAGACCTGAAGAATAACTGTGTGGCTCAAAAGTTTCTCTTTCACCCAAAGAAGTTGGTCCAATAAAAGATATTACCTCACCTACTTTTTCTCTCTGTTATTCTGGGACAGAGATGGCTACAACTATACTACATAGTAATTTAATTCTGATATTTCATGTCTTGATTACTTGATTTTGCAACCGTAGCTTTTTCTCTTAACATAGTTTATTTTTATAGGGAATATAGCTGTAGTATGATTTCATCTTGTGTATTTCTAAAATACTTACCAATTGATGAAATTTAGAGGACAACAAAGATGCTTTGGGGAATAATGGATTGATTTATGAGGAAAGACTAAAATAGTTAAACATATGTAGAGCTGGCTAAGCAATGACTAAGACTGGCAAGGTAAATGATCCACAGGTATTAAAGTGCATTAACACCAAGGTAAAGAAGAATTGTTTAGAGTTCAACAGTGGGGCAAAATTAGGAATTATTGGATAAAATTAAGGGACGAAAATTTTGACTTGATATCAGCCAGAACTTTTGGACAGGGTATCGTTTACAATTGTAGAATAGTTTGTTTCTTCCCTCCACGTCTTCCAAGGTGAAGTGCTGGAAGTGCCATTACTTGGTATATTACATAGTTTGTTTAAACTTACTAACAAACATACTATCATGAACATTGGTACTAAATGACCTGCCCTCCCACCTATAACTTCTTTGCCGTTGAGGAATCTACTAGCTACCATGTTTAAATACTAATGCCTGTTCTTCAAAAGCTCATGTGAGTGGCTTATTTAAAACCTAGATGTTTGTGTGTTATGGGATTCACTTTATGGCTGTGGCTCTTTAGATGTCTGTAGGAGAATTTCAGGAGAGTGATTTTGAAAAGGGGGCTTTATCATTTTTCTAAATTTGATAGAATGAAAATAGCTGATTGATATACTTTTAATTTTTAAAGGATCGTGTCGGCGGAAGAGTTGCTACATTTCGCAAAGGAAACTATGTTGCTGATCTAGGAGCCATGGTGGTAACAGGGCTGGGTGAGTCATTCAAAATAGTAAACTTTTTTAAAGGTTATTGAAAGAGGAGGGTTATAACATTCTAGTTTGGGCCTCTTCCGCATTCAGGGTGCTCTGATGTGTGATGAGGGAATCGTTCATAATACGGATCAGGTAAGTGGAAGTGTAGTTGTGATACACAAGATAGTTTCTCAGTTGTCATTCTTTTCAGACTTGTTGAAACCACTTAGTTTGGCAGGAACCACAAAAACCTCTCACCACAGTGGTCTGATTTCTGCAACAGTTCATTTGCACTGAGATTTCTGTTACTCTTGTCTTTGCACACTATCTTATTTTGCCTATGTTTAAACTATTCTTACAACCATTTAGCTGAGCATCAGAGAATCATAGGGACCTTGAGAGGTCATCTAGTTCAGTTCCCTGCACTCATGACAGGGAACTCATGCACACACTTCACTCACCTCCTCCCCCTCACCCCACCCCCACTTGCCTCCCGCGTCTTCATCCTGCTAGTCTCATCCATCCCCCGGTTGCAGCCAGACCCCCTGCCACCCTCGTCACCTTGCTGCTGCCTCACCACTCACCTCCTTACTCCTCCGCCATGGCCCCCCTGCCACTTGCCTCTTGCCTTGTCACCCCCACTCCTCGCCTCACCGCTTCCTTCCTCACACACATCCCTGCTTGCCTCCTCACAGCCGCCTTCCCCCCCACCCCCACCTGCCTCTTCACCCTGCTGCTGGCTTGCCATTCTCCTCCTTACTCTCCCGCCAGACTCCCCTGCCTGCTGCTCACTTCACCGCTTGCCCCCTCGGCCTGCTCCTTGCCTTCTTGCCCCCTCTCGCCACCTCACCTTGCTCCTTAAGCGTTGTGTGTCCCATCTGTGTCTCCAGTGAGGTGGCACATGCAGGAGCAACAGGGATGATGGGGAGGGGCTGATGCTCTCTCTTCCCCCCACCCAGGAAACTGCTGTGGCCACAGGGAAACCCCTGGTGGCCGCATTTGAGAAACAGTGTCTAGACCATCCCTGACAGATGTTTGGAGATTTTTAAGAGCAGGTTAGACAATGATGGAGATTCCACAACCTCTCTAGACAATTTATTCCAGTGCTTAACCACCCTGACAGGAAGTTTTTCCTGTTGTCCAACCTAAACCTCCCTTGCTGCAATTTAAGCCCATTGCTGCTTCTCCTATCCTTGGAGGTTAAGAAGAACAATTCTTCTCCCTCCTCCTTGTAACAACCTTTTATGTACTTGAAAACGGTTATGTCCCCTCTCAGTCTTCTCTTCTCCAGACTAAACGAACCCAATTTTTTCAACCTTTCCTCATAGCTCATGTCTTCTAGACCTTTAATCATTTTTGTCGCTGTTCTCTGGACTTTCTCCAATTTGTCCACATCTTTCCTGAAATTTGGCACCCAGAACTGGACACAGTACTCCCTCCAGTTGAGGACTAATCAACGCAGAGTAGAGCGGAAGAATTACTTCTCATGTCTTGCTTAAACGTTCCTCCTAATACATTCCAGAATGATGGTTTTTTTTTGTTTGTTTGTTTTTTTCCAACAGTGTTACACTGTTGACTCGTTTAGCTTTTGGTCCACTATGACCCCCAGATCCCTTTCTGCAGTACTCCTTCCTAGGCAATCCTTTCCCATTTTGTATGTGTGCAATTGATTGTTCCTTCCTAAGCGGAGCAGTTTGCATTTGTCCTTATTGAATTTCACCCTGTTTACTTCAGACCAGATCATTTTGAATTTTAATCCTATCCTCCAAAGCACTTGCAACCTCTCCCAGCTTGGTATCGTCCACAAACTTTATAAGTGTACTCTCTATGCCATTATCTAAATCATTAATGAACATATTGAACAGAACTGGACCCAGAAGTGATCCTTGTGGGACCCCACTCATTATGTCCTTCTAGCATGACTGTGAACCATTGATAACTACTCTCTGGGAACGGTTTTCCAACTAGTTTTGCACCTACCTTATAGTAGCTCCATCTTGTTTGTATTTCCCTAGTTTGTTTATGAGAAGGTCATGCAAGACAGTATTAAAAGCTTTACTAAAGTCAAGATATACCACATCGACCACTTCCCCCCATCCACAAGACTTGTTACCCTGTCAAAGAAAGCTATCAGGTTGGTTTGATACGATTTGTTCTTGACAAATCCATGCTGACTGTTACTTATCACCTTATTATCTTCTAGATGTTTGCAAATTGATTGCTTAATTATTTGCTCCATTATCTTTCCAGATACAGAAGTTAAGATGACTGGTCTGTAATTCCCCATCATGTTGTTATTTCCCTTTTTATAGATTGGCACTATATTTGCCCCTTTTCAGTTTTCTGGAATCTCTCCGGTCCATGACTTTTCAAAGATAAAGCTTTAGCATCTCCGTGCTTTGGAGCAGGCACTTGAAATTTGGTCAGACCCATGGTGTGTCCTTTATGTCAGATGTGCCTTTTGCTTTCCTGTGGAAAAACAGTCCATGTTTGGCCAAGCTATGAGCTGCTGAAAAATCTCAGTTTGCACATGCTCAGAGAGTTATTAGTTTGCCTGGTAATTCCTTAAGTATGTCTATCTGTACTGTGTATGCTCCATCCCAAGGTGCAAGGGCTGAGCAGGACTTCCCTGCAATTGCTTCTTTCAGCTTCCAGGGGCCACTGTGGAACTAGACACTGGAATTGAGAATGGGAAGACTCTTCTGTGTTCTCAAGGTTTTCTTTTGGCACCCAGACAGAATGGAGAAAAAGGAGGAAGAAGCAACCACAGTGGAATTCATAGGGGTGAGAAATAGAGTACTGGGATTGGAGCCAGGAGCCATAGATTGGGGAGAAGCAGAGCTAGAGAGTGTGAGGAAGCAGACTTTGGGCGATGGATAGGAGCAGAAGGAGGTGGGTGCATATATAGGAGCACAGGGGGATGAGGATGGCAAGAGCTGGGGATATGGAGGAAGTTAGATAAGAGCAAAGGTGGGAATTGGATTGGAACAGAGGGGGGGAAGACCGGGCTGGAGCACAGTATAAAAGAATTTATAGCCAGTAGAACACAGAAGTACATCTTGTCCCCCCTAGTGACTGGTCTATAGAGGATAACGGGCTACTAGTGTTAGTTACTCAGTTCAAGTGGTAGATCTCTGAAGCTACTGATGACCAAAACTGGTGTCATATGGTTCCACACGGTAGAATTTCTGGGTTTTAGCTTTTTTTAAAAAACAACAGGTTTTTAATGCAACTTTTTAAAGATGGGAAGGTCAAGTACTTCAAAGATAGGAAATGCAAGATTTAAGGTGGCCTGTGCAGACTTAATTCAGCCCCCCTTGTCCATATGTATGATACAGTAACTCCTCACTTAACATTGTAGTTATGTTCCTGAAAAATGCTACTTTAAGCGAAACACGGTTAAGTGAGTCCCATTCCCCATAAGAATTAATGTAAATAGGGGGGGGTTAGGTTCCAGGGAATCCCCCCCCCCCGTTTTAAACAGTGTAATACTGTACACAGCAATGATGATTGTGAAGCTTAGTTGAGGTGGTGGAGTCAGAGAGTGGAAGAGGGTAGGATATTTCCCAGGGAATGCCTTACTGCTAAATGATGAACTAGCACTCAGCTGAGCCCTCAAGGGTTAACACGTTGTTAATGTAGCCTCACACTCTATAAGGCAGCACAAATGGAGGGAGAGGAGACACACACCCTGTGTGAGAGAGACGCGCATTGCCCCTTTAAGTATGCTGACTCCACTCTAAGTACACTGTCCTTTTAAGTAGAGATGGGAGGAGGAGGACACCATGACATTAGCACCCCTCTTTCCCTCTCTCTCTCGCTCTCTCTTTTCTCTTCCTCCTCTCCCCCCCCCTCCTCCACCACAGCAAGCAGGAGGCTCCCAGGAGCAGCTCCAAGGCAGAGGGCAGGAGCAACACACAGCAGTGGGGGGAGGGACAGCTGAACTGTCTGGCAATTGATAGCCTGCTTGGCGGCTGCTGCGACACAGGGAACTTAGGAGAGCAGGGAGCTGATAGGGTGGCTGCCAGTCCACCCTAGTTCCAAGCCCCCACCAGCTAGCTCCAATGGGCTGCTCTTTCTGCAAGCACTGGACAAAGCAGGCAACTGCCAAACAACGTAAGGGAGCATTGTGCAACTTTAAACAAGCATGTTCTCTAATTGATCAGCAAGGTTACAATGAAACAACATTAACCGGGACGACTTTGAATGAGGAGTTACTGTAGTTTTCAATTACATGGTCACACATTTTTTTCCATGGGACCCCCTGCATTATTCAATACACAGGATGTAATGTACTCTGGGACTGAATCAGTGTTGTGTATCAAATGAGGTTGTGTGTGTTCTGCCTAATTTTTTGCAGGAATTTGGAAGAGGTGTGGTTTTGTGGTTAAAGTTTATTGCTGCTCTGGCGAAGTGGATGGTGTTCCCTGCCTCTGCCACAGAGTTCCTATGTGGTGCTGAGAAAGTCACTTAACCCAGACTTTCACAGTAGGTTACTAATTGTGTTGTTTTTCTAGGTGTCCAATGTCCGATATCTGCAGTCACTATTGTAGTAGTGCTGAGCACTCACAACTGCAACTGAATGTGATGGGAGCTAGGTGTTTGAAGTTGGACACCCCTAACAATTTTGGCCTTGCTTTCTGTCTCAGATCCCCAGCTGAAGAATTGGGATAACATTACCGCCTAATCTCACAGGACTGTTGTGAAGATAAATTCATAAATATTTGTGAAGCACTTGAGTATTCTGGTGAGAGCACCAGAGAAACTGCCAATGAGGAAATTACTAATTCTGTATATAGTGCGGAGTTTGAATGGTATGCATTAAATAAGGTCACACATTAAAGAAGAAGGATAAAGAAATATTGAATAGCTACCCATTCACTGAATGAAGCATGGGTCCTATGGAACAAATAGTATGTGATGTGCATTCTGATTGTGTATTATAAAACTGTACAAGGAGGCCGAATTAAAGTTGCATGGGCAACTTGAATTCTGGCATTTCTTAATTTTTGAGTGACTCATTTTGCAACCTTATTGTTCTTTTAATACTTCTGATAGAATGGTGATAATCTGACATAAAGAGCCAGTCTCCTCAAGGCTTCTCCTTGTACCCCTGCAGGAAAGGGGCGGGACTTCTATTCCTACTGTTTTCTGGTGGAGAAGTGTTTGGAGCCTTCAGACATCTCTTAGACTTCCGTCTCCTCCACTGGAGGGTCTGCAAGTCTTGCTTCTGTATGGAGAATCGAATTGTTCTCCATTCTGTTTCCTTCAGGCCTTTCCCAGCTTAATGGACCTCACTGATGCATATCTGCACATCCTTATTTGCCCATTGCACCAGCACTTTGTTTCACTCAGCCTTTGTGAACTGTATTCCTCGGGTCCCATCTCTACAGTGCTAAACTTTTCAGAGCCCATTCCTTCAGAGCCCATTTCAAATCATTTATATCCCTCAATGTGACCTTCCCTCTCTACTTCACAGTTTGTTCTGGTCTACATTTGAACCTCTGGGAGATGCATCCCTGTGGCTATTAACTCTTAAGGCTGCCCTGCTAGTTGCCACCATCTTCGAGCTTAGCTTCTTTGTTATTAACCCTCCTTATCTATAGTTCTTTTCTTGAATGATGGTGGTGCTGGGTTGTTTTTATTATAACAATTGCTATGAGGAGCCTTGATAATATTTGAAAGTTCTACCCGTCTGCTGAAAAATGCTCAGCACAAAATAGAGATATACTAATGGGCTTTACTATTGGAATAATGGCTGCTTTTGAACTGTACTTATTGTTTTATTTTCAGACATCTTTTTAGTCTTTGCTTGAATGTCGGCTATATTTATACAAAATCTCTTCCAGGAGGGAATCCAATGGCTGTGGTCAGCAAACAAGTAAATATGGAACTGGCTAAGATCAAACAAAAATGCCCACTTTATGAAGCCAATGGACAAGCTGTAAGTTGTAATTTTTCAAAAATAGGCTTTGCCCTAAGAAATGGTTTGAAGAAAATAATGTATTATAGAGGTTTGACTTTTATAGTTCTGTACCTTATCCTTTCACCTTAACCTTTCTAAACTCTAGCTTTGAGGTTTTGGCCTCCATTCTTTTTTTTTGTTGATGCTTGTTTTGGCAGTTGTGACTAGTTCACTATAACTCCTCAGTGCAGCCTTCATTAGAGTTGCACTGCTGGCTAAATGTTCACAACTGGGAATGTGCAGAGGCCACTCAAGAAAAGAAGGCTACTTCCCAGTAACTGGAATTCATCAAGATGATCCTCTGCATGTTCACATCCCCACCTATCTTCCTCACTTCATTGGAGTCTTAATTCTTGAATTAGTGGAAGGGAATGGAAGGGTGGTTGGGATCACTTCCCCTTTTATATCATCAGAGCCCTTCAAGAGGGGAGAGGTGGGTATCCCCCACAGAGTTTCAGGAAGCTTCCAGTGCATTGCCCTGATCTCTTGAATGGGAACAGACTCATTGTGAATAACTCCCAGTTACTGGTAACTAACCTTCATTTTTACATCTCATATGTGAATATTGTGGCAAAGATTGTTCATATTCCAGATATTCTGAATTATTTAATGTATGCAGTGTTGTAGCTCTGTTGATCCTAGGATATTAGAGAGACAAGGCAAGTGAGGTAATATCTTTTTTTGGACCTACTTCTGTGCCTGAGAGAGGTGTTAACTGGCCACTTTACCTTGAATGGTCCCTTGAAATATGTGTTAACTGCTTATGCTAAACAATCTGTGACACTGAGGCCTTGTCTACACTGGCAAGTTTCTGCACAGTAAAGCAGATTTCTGCATTGCAATTCCCAAGGTGTACACACTGCCAAGCCACATAGTGTGCAGAAACTGCGCAATTGCAGCGCTGTAAAAAACCCACCCTGACAAGAGGCGTACAGCTTTCTGCATCAGGGCTACTGTGCCACGGCACCAGTGTAGACACCCTGGTTGATTGCAGTGCTGCAGTTGGCCTCTGGGAGGTGTCCCACAGTGCCTGTTCTTGCCCCTCCGGTCATGGGTTTGAATTCTGCTGCCCCGCCCTCAGATGACCAACTGTCACCCCCACCCCGTAAATTCCTTTGGAATTTTGAATATCCCCTTCCTGTTTGCTCAGTGATGTGTGCAGTGGTCTCAGCACATCTTTCCAGCAATGCTGAGCTGCTGGACCTCATCAGCATTTGGGGAGAGGAGGCTGTCCAGTCCCAGCTGCGCTCTAGTCATAGGAATTATGATACCTATGGGACACACTGCAGTGCAGAGTCAAAGTGAAGGAGCTGCGGAATGCCTACCACAAGCCGTAGGAGGCAAACTGCCACTCTGGTGCTGCCCCCACGAGCTGCCAGTTCTACAGAGAGCTGGACACGATACTCAGTGGCGACTGGATACTTCGGTGGACTGAGCCAGGAGGAGGAAATCTTGGATGAGGATGTGGAGAGGGAGGGGGACCCAGAGGCTGAGGACAACTCGGAGGTCAGAGATGCAGGCAACCAGGAGCTCTTTTCTACCCTGGAGGGGAGGCTAGCCAGTCACAGTGGTCAGATCTTGGTGAAGCACAAACAGAAGAGGAAGCCCCTGGTAAGTGGATTTGATTTTTGGGAATCGCTGAAGTGAGTTGTTGGGGGCAGGAGGGTTGCAGAAATCAGGCTTGTGTCTCTATGATGCGCGTACCACCACATGCCTGGTCTGTGTGCGGAACAGGCTGTTGATTGACTCCCTCATTTCACAGGAGTCTGCCTCAGAGATCTCCAGGAAACTCTCATGGAGATACTGGGCAATCCACTGCCACAGGTTATTTGGCAGAGCTGCTTTGTTTCTTTCCCCATTAACGGTAACTTTCCTGCACCACTGTGCCATCACTGACAGGGGATGGGGACCAATGCTGCACACAGGGGAGCCACTTAAGGGCCCGGGTGGAAGCCAGAGTCTTGGAGAAGACCCTCCCTTCATTCCCTGCTCACCCTCAGCAGTGAGATATCTTCCATAATGAACACAGCCTGTGGAAAATATGGGGACAGGAATGATTATCAGGCCTCCCCTACAGTGTTGGCTCTGCTCCTGTGGCTACTCACCATTTTGGGAGTCTTGTGGCTCATGTGTGCTTGCCTGCAGTGAGCCACTTAGTGACAGGTATGTGAATAGTGGCTGTGTTTTAAATCACTGAATCAGTGTTCTGTGTGTTGCAAACAATACTGATTCTGTAAAATGTTGTGTTTTGGCTTCACAGAGATGACCTTGGGAGCCCAGCTTCCCTCTTTGTTATCGCTGGCTGAATTGCTGCGCAGAATTAGAAAGTGGCCACGAAGAACTAAGGAGGACTTTCTGCATGAGGTTATGATGCACTCAGCCACTGAAAAACAGGAATTGAAGGAGTGGCAGGACAGCGAGAAGAGGGACTGAAAGGAGAACGCGGCATGCCAGAATGAAGCCATGAAGCGATTCTTAAACATTATGGAGGCCAAGCGGACACGCACAGGGCGATACTAGCACTGCAAACTGAGCAGCTCCGCAGCTGCCCTCCCCTGAAGCCGCAGTCGCAAAACTCTCTCATGCGCTCCCCCAGACACCACCAACACACTCTTATCAACCTCCTGGCTCCAGTCTGTACCCGCGGCATTCCACTTCTCCCCCCGTCACAGTCTGGCACTGCATACTCCCAGTACCCACTGCACTCAACACCCATCCCTCTGCAGTTTTGCCCTGTTGAAGTATATTACCCGCTGCACTATACTCCAAAGGAGAAGGTTGGATATGATCCCTGGACATAGACAAATCTTTAACCATCCCTGGACTCCACCTCCTCCTAAGACCTTCCCTTCCCCCATCCCCCTCGGTGCTGATGTTTTTTTGTTTTTCTCTCTCTTCCGGTTGTTGTTTTTTAATAAAAGAATCGTGATGGTTTGAAAGCAATCTTTATTCTATTAATTTAAAAGCAAACAGAGCCCTGCAAAGCAACAGACAATTATCTTAAACCTCCATATTGCATCATCTAGGAGGTGATTGTGATTGGTGCAGCATTACAAGCACTGCACTCCAGAGCATAGCAACAAATATTAGTGGCTTTCAGCTTCAAATTGCTGCCGCAAGGCATTCCTGATCCTTATGGCCCTGCGCTGCACCCCTCTAATAGCCCTGGTCTCTGGCAGTTCAAATTCAGCCTCCAGGCGCTGAATCTCAGCGGTACAGCCCTGAGTGAAGCTTATACCCTTCCCTTCACAAATACTATTGAGCGTACAGCACGCGGCTGCAAACATAGGAATATTGTCATCGGCCAGGTCTAGCTTCCCATATAGGCAGCGCCATCAGATCTTTAAACAGATCTTTAAACTGCCAAAAGTCATTAAACACTCAACAGTCATTCTGCACTTGCTCAGGCTGTTGTTGAACTGCTCCTTGCTGCTGTCACGGTGCCCCATGTATGGCTTCATAAGCCACAGCATTAAGGGGTGGGTGGGGTCTCCCAAGATCACAATGGGCATTTCGACTTCCCCTTCAGTGATCCTCTGGTCCGGGAAGAAAGTCCCTGCTTGCAGCTTCCTGAACAGGCCAGTGTTCTGAAAGATGCGTGCGTCATAGGCTTTTCCAGAGCATCTTGTGTTAATGTCCGTGAAATGCCCAGGGTGCTCCACAAGAGCCTGGAGAACCATAGAGAAATACCCCTTCCAATTAATGTTCTCAGTGACTAGGTGGTATGGTGCCAAAATTGGAATATGCGTGCCATCTATCGCCTCTCTGAAATTAGGGAAGCCCATTTGTGCAAAGGCATCCACAATGTCACGCGCACTCATAGAATCATAGAATATCAGGGTTGGAAGGGACCTCAGGAGGTCATCTAGTCCAACCCCCTGCTCAAAGCAGGACCAATCCCCAACTAAATCATCCCAGCCAGAGCTTTGTCAAGCCTGACCTTAAAAACCTCTAAGGAAGGAGATTCCACCACCTCCCTTGGTAACCCATTCCAGTGCTTCACCACCCTCCTAGTGAAATTTTTTTTCCTAATATTCAACCTAAACCTCCCCCACTGCAACTTGAGATCATTACTCCTTGTTCTATCATCTGCTACGACTGAGAACAGTCCAGATCCATCCTCTTTGGAACCCCTTTTCAGGTAGTTGAAAGCAGCTATCAAATCCCCCCTCATTCTTCTCTTCTGCAGACTAAACAATCCCAGTTCCCTCAGCCTCTCCTCATAAGTCATGTGCTCCAGCCCCCTAATCATTTTTGTTGCCCTCCACTGGACTCTTTCCAATTTTTCCACATCCTCCTTGTAGTGTGGGGCCCAAAACTGGACACAGTACTCCAGATGAGGCCTCACCAATGTTGAATAGAGGGGAATGATCACGTCCCTCGATCTACCACTCCTCACAGGTTAGTGTCATCTGCAAACTTGCTGAGAATGCAGTCCACGCCATCCTCCAGATCATTAATGAAGATATTGAACAAAATCGACCCTTGGGGCACTCCACTTGATACCGGCTGCCAACTAGACATGGAGCCATTGATCACTATCCATTGATCCTGATAATCTAGCCAGCTTTCTATCCATCTTATAGTCCATTCATCCAGACCATACTTCTTTAACTTGACGGCAAGAATACTGTGGGAGACCATATCAAAACCTTTGCTAAAGTCAGGGAATAACACGTCCACTGCTTTCCCCTCATCTACAGAGCCAGTTATCTCCTCATAGAAGGCAATTTAGGTTACTCAGGCATGACTTGCCCTTGGTGAATCCATGCTGACTGTTCCTGATCACTTTCCTCTCCTCTAAGTGCTTCAGAATTGATTCTTTGAGGACCTGCTCCATGATTTTTCCAGGGACTGAGGTGAGGCTGACTGGCCTGTAGTTCCCTGCATCTTCCTTCTTCCCTTTTTTAAAGATGGGCACTACATTAGCCTTTTTCCAGTCATCCAGGACCTCTCCCGATTGCCATGAGTTTTCAAAGATAATGGCCAATGGCTCTGCAATCACATTCGCCAACTCCTTTAGCATCCTCGGATGCAGCGCATCCGGCCCTATGGATTTGTGCTCATCCAGCTTTTCTAAATAGTCCTGAACCACTTCTTTCTCCACAGAGGGCTGGTCATGTCCTCCCCATACTGTGCTGCCCAGTGCAGCAGTCTGGGAGCTAACCTTGTTTATGAAGACAGAGGGAAAAAAATCATTGAGTAAATTAGCTTTTTCCACATCCTCTGTCATTGGGTTGCCTCCCTCATTCAGTAAGGGGCCCACACTTTCCTTGACTTTCTTCTTGTTGCTAACATACCTGAAGAAACTCTTCTTGTTACCCTTCACAGCCCTTGCTAGCTGCAACTCCTAGTGTGATTTGGCCTTCCTGATTTCACTCCTGCATGCCTGAGCAATATTTTTATATTCCTCCCTGGTCATTTGTCCAATCTTCCACTTCTTGTAAGCTGCTTTTTTGCGTTTAAGATCAGCAAGGATTTCACTGTTAAGCCAAGCTGGTTGCCTGCCATATTTACTGTTCTTTCTACACGTTGGGATGTTTTTTTCCTTCAGCCTCAATAAGGATTCTTTAAAATACAGCCAGCTCTCCTGGACTCCTCCCCCCCCCCCCCCCATGTTATTCTCCCAGGGGATCCTGCCCATCAGTTCCCTGTGGGAGTCAAAGTCTGCTTTTCTGAAGTCCAGGGTCCGTATACTGCTGCTCTCCTTTCTTCCTTGTGTCAGGATCCTGAACTCGACCATCTCATGGTCACTGCCTCCTAGGTTCCCATCCACTTCCCCTACTAATTCTTCTCCGTTTGTGAGCAGCAGGTCAAGAAGAGCTCTGCCCCTAGTTGGTTCCTCCAGCATTTGCACCAGGAAATTGTCCCCCACACTTTCCAAAAACTTCCTGGATTGTCTGTGCACCGCTGTATTGCTCTCCCAGCAGATTATCAGGGAGATTAAAGTCTCCCATGAGAACCAGGGCCTGCAATCTAGTAACTTCTGCTAGTTGCCAGAAGAAAGCCTCGGCCACCTCATCCCCCTGGTCTGGTGGTCTATAGCAGACTCCCATCATGACATCATCCTTGTTGCTCAGACTTCTAAACTTAATCCAGAGACTCTCAGGTTTTTCTGCAGTTTCATACCGGAGCTCTGAGCAGTCATACTGCTCTCTTACATACAATGCAACTCCCCCACCTTTTCTGCCCTGCTTGTCTTTCCTGAACAGTTTATATCCATCCACGACAGTACTCCAGTCATGTGAGTTATCCGACCAAGTCTCTGTTATTCCAATCACATCACAGTTGCCCAGAGTCATGGTCTTTCAGAGTAGGATGCGATTAATGGCCTTGCACACTTCAACACGAGTCCAATGGACTTTCCCACTCCGAACTGGTTAGCAACCTATCGCTAGCAGTCTGGAGTAGCCAGCTTCCACAGTGCAATCACCACACGCTTCTCCAGTGGCAGGACAGCTCTCATTCTTGTGTCCTTGCACCGCAAGGCTAGGGCGAGCTCATCACACAGTCCCATGAGTGTGGCTTTCCCATCCGAAAGTTCTGCAGCCACTGCTTGTCATCCCAGATATGCATGACGATGTGATCCCACCACTAATTGCTTGTTTCCCGAGCCCAAAAGCGGCATTCCACTGTGGTCAGCACCTCTGTGAATGCCACAAGCAATCTCATCTCGTAGCTAGTACGCGTGGTGAGATAAATGTCACACTCGTTTTGCCTTTGTAGTTTAAGGAATAACTCCACTGCCACTCGTGACCTGTTAGTCACAGAAAGCAGCATACTGGTCAACATTCCTGCAGACCAAAGAGGCAGGGGGCACCTGCCATTGAAAGATGGCACCAAATGCAAAAGGAAACACAGGGGTTGCTGGGATGTGAAGCAATGCATCACAGGGCATTGGGACTGGACCCAGGATGCCCCGTGACCCCCTCTGCCTTCCCACAACTCTTAGCGTCAGAAGAGGAAAAGATGCTCTGTGAGAGAGCTGCCCAGAGTGCGCTGCTCTGAATACTGCTGCAAGTGTGAACATGCTATTGCGCAGGCAGGTGTCAGTGTGCACGCACAATAGCGGTTTCTCTTCAGCGTTCTCTTAGCGGAGCTGTATCTGCCAGTGTAGACATACCCTGAGTACATCTCCCAGACCTGAAGAAGAGCTCTGTGTAAGCTCGAAAGCTTGTCTCTCCAGCAAGTTGGTCCAATAAAAGATATTACCTCACCTACCTCATCTATCTCAATTATTGAATATAGTGTGGATTCTTATTCTTCTTACATGTACTCCATAATTTCCCTTTCTAGCCTGCATGACAAGTTAAGGTTAGTTATGATGTTATGGGTATACCTAGCAAAGAGTCCTGTGGCACCTTATAGACTAACAGACGTATTGGAGCATGAGCTTTCGTGGGTGAATACCCACTTCGTCGGATGCATGTATTCACCCACAAAAGCTCATGCTCCAATACGTCTGCTTTTAGAGATCCAGACTAACACGGCTACCCCGCTGATACTTGACATGGGTATACCTATCTGCCTTCAAAGAACTGGTGCCAGTTTATAAGGGAAGCTGCTGATCCCTGTGCTGTAACTGCTCTGTGACTGAGCAGAGTACTTCAATCTCCAGGTCTGTCAGTCTGACACTAACATGTTACTTAAAAACTAGTCATGCTCAAGCTAGCTTTCCAAATCCCATTCAGTCCTTACTTTGAGTTTATTTTCTCTGCAGCTTGTCAGAATATTTGTGTATAGTATAAATAGAATTCTCATTTTTTTTCCTGCCACCATCATCTGCTCAATTCATTCAAAGCCAGACTGATGGCATGTATTTGATAGTACCTTTGCTTCCACAGTGCATTGTTCCACAGGTGTTGCATACACTGAAATTGACTACACTGAGAAGACACGATAGGTATAGAAATGCAGCAAAAGGACAGGACTGTTTAAATTTGCTTGCTCAGGCATGGTGTGATTCTTCAACATCATGTGAGCTTTCTGTTTTCCATTTGTATTATTTGTCTGTGCTGTTTCTTTAGCCTTGTTTTACCCTAAATGCACATAGGACCTGCTGGAAGCTGTTTCATTCGTATGTTCACTCTTGGTTTTCTCTTTTCTGAGACTTACCACAATCTGTGTTTTTTTTGTTTTGTTTTTTGATTGTTGCCACTGCTAAAAAAGTAAGTGATGATTAGCTGCTTCTGCAATGCTTTAAACCTTGTTTTGATTTTACCCTATTGTACGAAATTTACCTTGAAACAGCTATCAGGCTATTTATTATTTATTTCTCTTTCTGCTGCAATGGTTAAAAGGACACTGTCAAGGTATCACTTACAATTTTTTAAAATCCCTTTTTTTTACTGTTTTTAATAATCCCTGAGTTTAAAATTTAAATAATTTGTTACTGAACACTTATTTTTTTCCCTTCAGTGGTACATTCATATTGATTTCTTGTTGTTGGGTTGCTCATGAATGTTGGGCAGATAACTTTGAATTGTTTTAGGGGAGAAAAAAATTTACACTGACTACGCAAACTGAAAGGAAATACGTAGGTCTCATGTTGGACCTACAGCCTTGACAGTGTCCCTTTAAATATGCCTCCCAACTAGTACTGGAGCCAAAGTGCAGTCACCACTTCACTATGAACTTCCTCAGTTTGTCTCTCCATCTTCCTGTCATCATCAGCAACTGAGATTAAAGCCTGTCTCAGTCCAGGTAGAAGGGTATGAAATCTGCTACTCTCTGCTCTAAACAAGACATTTTGATTAACTCTCACCATTAGTATATACTCAGGAGACAAGTTGCAATTCACCACCCAGAGCTCTTTGGGAATTGTCCCAGCCTTCCTGAGGAAGCAGCTTTTGAGAGGGTATTAGGGAGAGCCACTCTGCAGTGTAATGGTCATATCTAGGATTTACAAGGCCAGGAATAAGAAGTAGGAGGGTGCCCCTCACCCTATGGAATTGTCTCCTGGAAAAAGTAGCCCTGTGTCTGTCCCTGGCCTCCAGAGAGGACTCTCCTGTAAGCCTGACACATGCTATTTCTGACACGTTGTCTCTGCCCATCTGCCTTCCTTTATGGTGCTTGCTGTTTTCTCTCCTCTTTTCTTTGACTCATTTGTCCCTGCCCCCTCATGTGTGCTCACCCCCTTCTTTTCTTTGTGCTCAGACTCCTAGGTTTTTTTCCCCTAATTCCTTCACTCCCATTTACCAGGCTCAAGACAGCTGAAGCTCCTTAGAGCTCCACTCATGTTCTCGGAGCTCAGGAAGAGGCCCCACAACGCTTATCCCTGCTGGCCCCTCCCCACATCTCCAGCAACAGTAACCACTGATCAGATCTGCAGCTGCTATATTTACCAGCTGGACTGTGCTGCTGTGCACTTAACACAGGGGCTGCTATCCAGTGGGGTGAGGGAGGCCTCAAACACTGGCCTAGTAGAACTGTTGTGGCTCTGTGTAGTGCTGTGTCGAAGGTTCAGCGGTGTCACAGTAGCAACACCAAAAGTCTTTAAAGAAATGCTCCCCTACTATGCAATAAGATGGAAAAACTTATCTGGCTACCAGCAATATCTCTACTTCATGTAGGAATGGATGAGGTTGCCAGGGGGCACTGCTTGCGCCATTTGTAGCCAGGCTTCCACATATGTAGTATTTTCCTTCTACCTGATCAGTGTACCTCAGGCCCTCTCTGAAGGCTTGATGTGCACTAAGCCTCATTGGAAGGTGACAAACCGCTCAGTAGAGCCAGGGTGCACCTTTCTGGCATCCGAAAGAATGTAGACAAGGCCCACAGGTGAGCCATTGGACCTCAGGTATTTGACTTCATCCTTTAGTTGAGGAAGCCTCTTTATACTGACTTGTTTTTTTTGCAGTCATGGGGGAGCCCAGTAAACAATGCTAGTTGCCTGTTTGCCAATTCAGAGGTGAGAAAGAGAGAAGAACCTGGCAGATTATCCCTTAATGCCCTGCACACTTTTCTTTTCTGATCATTTTGAAGAATTGAAGACTTGAGAACTTACAAGTGCCTGCCCTCATCTTCTTTTTGTTCACTAGAGCTTTTTTAAAGTGTATGACACAGGGCAGTAAAGTAATGATTCTGTCAGCACCAGTGTAACATTACGCATCCATGCTCTGCCTTGCTCTTTTGCATATTACTTCATTGATATGTACAGTGCTCACATTTTGAGGGGGAAGGATTGGAGGCAAATTGTGTTACTGAATTTAAAACATATCTTGTAATGGAATTAGCACCACAATGGAAAAGGAAGTCTAAGCTTCATGGTTCTGAAGTCTTTCCGGACTTCTTAATTTTACCACCCTCCACTCCACACCTGTTAGCTTCAACCTTAATTAAGTGTTCATATCTGGAGCTTTGGTGTTTTGTGCCTAATTTTTTTTTTTTTTTTAAATTTACAGAGACAAATCTGTTCTTTGACTTTCAGGTTCCTAAAGAGAAAGATGAAATGGTGGAGCAGGAATTCAACCGTTTGCTGGAGGCCACATCCTATCTCAGTCATCAGCTGGACTTCAATGTCCTCAATAACAAGCCAGTCTCCCTAGGACAGGCTCTGGAAGTTGTCATACAGTAAGTGCCCTCATGCTTTGCTGATAGAAATTAATAGTCTCATAGACTTTAAGGCCAGAAGGGATCATCATGATTATCTAGTCTGACCTCTCTTGAATTACTGAAGTCTTCAAATAATGATTTAAAGACCAAGTTACAGAGAATCTACCATTTACACTAGTTTTAAACCTACAAGTGATCTGTGCCCCATGCTGCAGAGGAGGATGAAAAATTCACAGGGTCTCTGCCAATCTAACAGGGGGCAGGAATTCCTTCCCAATCCCAAATGAGGACCCTGAGCATTTTGGCAAGACCCAGCATCCAGACACCTGGGAAAGAACTCAGAGAGTAACTCCCCATCTAGTGTCCCATCACCAGCCATTGAAGATATTTGCAAATGGCAGTCATAGATTGGCTACAGGACATTGTAGGCAGTTTCATCATCCCATCCATAAACTTACCTTTGAAAAATCATGGACGATGGGGGAAATTCCAGAGGATTGGTAGACAGATATAGTGCCAGTCTATAAAAAGGGGAATAAGGACAACCCAGGGAATTACAGACCAGTCAGCTTAACTTCAGTATCCAGAAAGAGCAAATAATCAAGCAGTCAGTTTACAAACACCTAGAAAATAATATGGTGATAAGTAACAGTCAAGAACAAATCATGTCAAACCAACCAAATGGCTTCCTTTGACAGGGTAACAAAGCCTTGTGGATAGGGGGAAAGTGGTAGAGGTGGTGTATCTTTACTTTAGTAAGGCTTTTAATACTGTCTAATGTGGCCTACTTATAAACAAACTAGGGAATATAGCTTAGATGGAACTATCAAAAGGTAGGCACATAACTTCTCTGGAAACGGTTTTCCAATCAATTGTCAATGTTTCACAGTGAAGCTGGAAAGGCATATCGAGTGGGGTCTTTCAGGGATCAGTTCTGGATCCAGTTCTGTTCAGTATCTTCATCAATAATTTAGATAATGGCAGAGAGATTACAGTTACAAAGTTTGCAGATGATACCAAGATGGGAGAAGTTGGAAGTGCTTTGGAGGATAGGATTAAAATTCAAAATTATGTGGACAAACAGAAGTGGTCTGAAGTAAATCTGATGAAATTCAATAAGGACAAATGCAAAGTACTCCACTTAGGAAGGAACAATCAGTTCCACACATACAAATGGAAATGACTGCCTGAGAAGGAGTACTGTGGAAAGGGATCTGGGAGTCTTAGAGGATCACAGGCTAAATATGAGTAAACAATGTAACACTGTTGCACCAAAAAGAAATAAAAAGCAAACATCATTCTGGGATGTATTAGCTGGAGTGTTGTAAGCAACACACGAGAAGTAATTCTTCCAACCTACTCTGCTGATTAGGCCTCAGTTGGAGTATTGTGTCCAGTTCTGGACACCACATTTCAGGAAAGATGTGGACAAATTGGAGAAATTCCAGAGAAGAGCAACAAAAATGAGGAGGAAGAGGGAGAAAAATTGTTCTCCTTAACTTCTAAGAATAGGACAAGAATCAATGGGCTTAAATTGCAGCGAGTGCACTTTAGGTTGAATATTAGGAGAAACTTCCTAATTGTCAGGGTAAAGTACTCAAATAAATTGCCTAGGGAGGTTGTGGAATCTCCATCATTGGAGATTTTTAAGAGCAGATTAGACAAACACCTGTCAGGCATGGTCTAAAATAATACTTAGTCCTGCCATAAGTGCAAGGGAGAGAGCTCTCCCACTGCAACAAATTTCCACTCCCAACGAGCAGCAGTAGCTTTGTTGGCAGGAGAGCACCCCTGCCGACAAAGTGCTGTTTACATTGGCATTTTTTGTCGGCAAAACTTTTGTCGTTTGAGCACATGCGTGTGTTTTTTTCACACCCGAATGACAAAAGTTTTGTCATTCAGTTTCCAGTGTAAACAAAGCCAGACCTCTTGTTGGTTCAGTGACTGTTTGGTGAAGAAATCTGTCAGCTATCACATCCAGGAAAATCTGGGCCCTACTATTATTAGTAGCACTTGTCTTCCAGTCTATATCTGGGAAATTAGTCTCCCGTATTCACACAATTTCCAATAGTATTTATTTAATTAAAAAAGGTCTCTGTCCATATCTAGATTGGATCCTGGGGGTCTGTAGTCAATCCCAAACTCTGCTCCAGGAGAACCTGGGAGATTTCTTCCCCAAAATGATTTGGACACAGACTCTATTTTATCCATTCCATCACTTCTAATTTCTTTAGTCTCCCTCATCATTAATATACAATGCATTTCTGTCTTTCCTTAACAGCACATACCCTTCAGTCCCTGTACTCCAGTCACGATGACTGTTCCACCATGTTTCTGTTATCCTATAATATCTAGTTTCACTTCTTGCACCAGTAGTTCTAGATTCTCCATTTTGTTACCCAGGCTTCTTGCATTGGTATCATCTTAATGGTTTCTGCTTGGTTTTGCAAAGATTCCTCACCTGATTAGGTAAGGGATCTTTTGCCAATATTGCCTACTTGACTATTAGCTTCATTGGTATTGGCACTATCTTTCCTCTTAATATCCATTCTCCTATCCTTTCTCCATTGCAGTGTTTTCTCTTTCTTGATTTTCCTCCCGGTCAATATTGGAATCAGGCATGGAGATTACATGAGTCTTCCCCTGTAAAGATTCTGTTTGGATTTTCTTGAAGTACATAGTCATGATGACTTCTTGATAATCTTGGTTTCTTTCAGCCACTTGGCACATATTGTGTCCAGCATTTGTGTGCACACCCTTTCCACATTTTTAGTACAGTTTTGTAGACACAGGATGAGGAATGTTACCTTAACTGGTATCTTTCTTGAAAATTGCTCTTCCATTAGTGATATAGTAGTTAATAAAATAAATGGATATTTGACATAGCACAATGGTGTGATACAGCTTGAAATCTACATATTTGAATCCTAGTTGTTTGGAAACATTTCCTGCAAGTAAGAATTTCTACCCTTTGGATTTTGGTAGGCTGTCCCATGTTTAGCTACTAGCTAACCAGCTGCTTTCTTTTCATGAGTTGTACAGTACAGTTGTTGAAGAATACACCCCATTCTTTACTGAAATGACACTTTTCTGAGTTCTACTTTATTACTTTACACTCATGACTCAGATGCTGATCATGAGAAAGCCATGCAGCTTACTAGGCTTTCCCAGTTAAAACAATCTGTGGCTTCTGTTCCCCATCCCTAGATTGCAAGAAAAGCATGTGAAGGACGAACAGATTGAACATTGGAAGAAGATAGTAAAAACTCAAGAGGAGCTGAAAGATCTCCTTAACAAGGTCAGACCTTCTTCCCTTTCTGGCACACATGGATGCAATACTCTATTTTCACTTCTTTCTCTTACAAATGCACTGGAAAACATTACTAGGGACTTAAAGGAGAAACTGATTTCAGAAACTGATTACCATCATTACATTCAATGTTTATGTGAAAAGAAACTAGACCTTGAGAAATAAAGACATTTTATCTGGATTTTATCAGTAAGGAGGGCAACAACACTATTCAAAAATGAATAATAATGCTTTTTTGGTCCACAAGGAGGAGTTGTGTTGTGACAGGCAAGCCCCAGGGAAACTATTAATTTTATTAAGCTGGGGCTTTCCTAGCACTGAAGAACACTTTTTCTCTTCTGAGAACCTCATAGTCTAAAGGCAAACAAGTAAGCAGAGGCCAGGGAAAGTAGGCAGTTTATATAGATGTCGTCTTGATTCACATCATGGCAGAAGTAGCTGTTTAAGGGTGACTTAGATTTGGATGGGGTAGGGACCTTCCAGATGAGCAGAAGAAGCCTGTAGAAAGAAAACAGGACCCTCTGGAAGAAGGTACAACAATGATTGTGCCAACAGCTGACAAACATGGATGAGACTGGGAATACGTATGGAGTGGAGAGGATGAGACAGTGCAAAGCAATACGGAAAAGCAAGCCAGCTCTTCCTTGAAAGCATCACTGTAATAACCACTTCCATTGGAAATGCTTATTGCAGATATGGTTTGTGATGAGATTAATTTACAATTGTTTACAAAGTCACCTTAAAAAATGTCTTAAGGTAAATAAAAATATATGTTTAGTCATTTAGAAACATTACAACATTGAAACACTGGAAGATTTAGTGCAGATTAACTGTTAAAGGTGATGCTGCTCTCCCTCTGGAGAAAGCATACAGAGTTCTGACATCTTTCCTACCCTCAACAGTTCCATTCTGTACATTTTGCCAAAGGACAGTAATAGCTTATGCTGTGCATGTTAATCAGAAAATCTCTAGAAATATAGCATTGATGGTACTATAGTGCCCTGTGAGGTGCATCCCCTATAAGTAACATCCCCTATAACAAGGGAGGAAGTGCCACCAGTGGTGTAACTGTTTTTGAGGCAGAATTCTTATTTTCATTGTAAGTGTTACAAAAGCTCCTTTTTTCCCCTTCCTCTTCCCAGATGGTGAATTTAAAAGAGAAGATTAAAGAGCTTCATCAGCAGTATAAGGAGGCGTCTGAAGTAAAACCACCTCGGGATATTACTGCGGAGTTCCTTGTGAAAAGCAAACACCGAGATCTTACTGCTCTCTGCAAGGTACAGAATGCCTTAAATACAAGTCTACAAACTTTTGTCTTTAAAATCTGAACGGCAAACTGATTATGTAAAATTGTGTCACGTACGCTTTTTTGAAGAACTGGCTGTGTGAAACTGCCCCGAAATGTTCATATGCATGTTCCCTGTGTTACAGCCTTCTGGAAAGTGATAATGGGACTGCATGAGCTCCTGTCTCAACAGGATCTGAAAGTTCAGGCCAAAGAGCATAAATGTGTTGAGGAATTAGTCCAGTTTTAGATCACAGTTCAGCTTTGGCGCTGTTGGACACTGTCCAAGACAGGCATCCCACTACAGTGCGTGTTGAGATGGCAATCTGGAAAGAAAAAGTTCATGTTCAAAGAGATTTGCTTCCTGTAAGGCCAAAATGTCAGTGACTGATGAATATATAAGAAACTTGCAGAGGTTGCGAGAGGCTCACCTGCCTGAATGAGGCTCCATTTATGCCAGATTGACTCTTTTGGCCTGATGAGTGATTTGTCCTTTGGTGCTCCCTGCTTGGGCCTAGGAATTGGATTTCTCCAGTTTTGCTCCTCTGTAGAATCCAAATACTTGTGAAGCAGCCTGATCCAGTAATTCACATCTTCCTGTCTCATTACATTGTGACACTACAGGACCTCTGACCAGGCAACATAATTCTCCCTTGTCTTATGTTTGGAATCATCTTGTAAATAGCACCAGGAGTAATCGTGAATGAGTCTGAAGGCCTTGAAACTGAGGTGCATTAGATCTAAGCTTGAGAACTGAGGTGGTTCCCCTGATTCCATTAATTCAGGAGTAGTCCTTGGATCCAAACTGTGTCTGTCCTACTTCACCAGCACCTGGTGTGGGAACCAGTGAGCAGTCCCCATCACTTCTCTCATTTGGATTTTAGACAGATTCATTACACCCTTTCAATCTTTTCCTGAAGGGAAGCTTAGATTTAATACTTTTAGAGCACACCTCCAAATCCATCTCAGATGAAGTCATGGGAAACATTATAGTTTCCCAAATCTGAGAAAATAGGCTCCCCATCTTATTCATAGGACTTTAAATCCTCCCCCCTGGCTTTTCTGATACTCTGTGAAGTTTATCTGTTCAAGTTCCCACAATTACCAGTTTGATTATGCTTCATGGTATATTAGCTCTTGTGCCCGTCTCTTCTTCAGTTTAGGGAGTCAGGGTTAAGAGGATAATCAAGAAACCAGGCCATGTGACTCCTCCACTTCCTATAATCAGTCTTACGCTTTTCTCCTAGACATGTCCCCCCACTCCGGTGGCTTAGGGAAGAGTTGCTGGAAATAGATACTGGTGAGAGGGGTGATAGTGATCTTGAGGATGACCTTTTCCTTCAGGGTACAACTCATCCTTCAACCTCTGCAGAAGAGAATACTTTCATAATTTCTTCATTTCTGCTTAAGTATTTTCAGTAGCTGCTGTTCAGTGTGGTAGATATTTTGGACTGATAAGTGTCAAGAAAGGACCCCATCACAAATGCAGAATTGCTTTACCAGTAAATGAGAAGCTGCTGGTACATGCCAAGATTATTTGGCATGCCTCAATCCATTTCACCCAGGGTGAAGAAAACTGCCATCTTTGACATCCCACAACAGGTTAGAATTTTTTTTTTCTCCCACCCAGCTCCTGGATTGTTGGTAGTCTCAACTACGGTAGTGAAATATAGTGCCAGGAGCTCCTCCCATTCTCCTCCCCAACCCCTTTTCACTGGGCCCTCTCTGAAGAGTTTGCTTTGGTAGGTACTTACTGTGGTTGACAGAAAAGTTCCTCAGATGCACTGAGAAAAAAATTTTAAATGTGTTTTTTCCTAATTCTGGAAAAGTGGCCTCAATTTGTAAGAAAGTGCAACAATTTTGGAGAAAAGTCATAAGTCATCAAGGTCTTCTCATATAACAGGAAAGAAAAATATGTTAACAGCAGAGAGTAAACAGGAAAACTTCACAACTTTGCATTGATCCCTGTCCTGTGACCTTGACCTTTCCAAAGCCATCCTTTGCCAAACAGCTCCTCTTCTAGAGCACTCTTCTGAGTCCCTATGCAATGAACATAAAAAAGGCAAGAAGAGAGATTTTTTTTTCTTAACATATGTTAGGAGCAGGAGAAAGACGAAGGAAAGTGAAGGTCCTCTACTTAGTATGGAAGGAGGCTAATAACTGATGATATCAAGAAATCTGAGGTTTTTATTGCCTATTTTGCTTCAGTCATCACTAAAAAGTTAATGGTGACCCAGATACTCAACGTAATTAATATTAACAATAAGGGGGAAGGAATGTCAACCAAAATATGGAAAGAACAGGTTAAAGAATATTTAGATAAGTTAGATGTATTCATGTCAGCATGGCCTGATGAAATTCATCTTAGGGTACTTAAGGAACTAGCTGAAGCAATTATCTTTGAGAACTCATGGAGGATGACTGAGGTCCCAGAAGACTGGAGAAGGGCAACCATATTACCTCTCTCTTTTTTAAATAAAGGGTGTGTGTGTAAAGAGGATCTGGGGAATTATAGACTGGTCAGCCTAACTCTGATACCTGGAAAGAGGCTAGAACAAATTAATAATCAGTTTGTAAGCAGCTAGAAAAGGACCTAGGGATTACAGTGGATGAGAAACTGGATATGAGTCAACAGTGTGCCCTTGTTGTCAAGAAGGCTAATGGCATTTTGAGCTGTATAAGTAGGGGCATTGCCAGCAGATCGAGGGATGTGATCATTCCCCTCTATTCGACATTGGTGAGGCCTCATCTGGAGTACTGTGTCCAGTTTTGGGTCCCACACTAAAAGAAGGATGTGGCAAAATTGGAAAGAGTCCAGCGGAGGGCAACAAAAATGATTAGGGGGCTGGATCACATGACTTATGAGGAGAGGCTGAGGGAACTGGGATTGTTTAGTCTGCAGAAGAGAAGAATGAGGGGGGATTTGATAGCTGCTTTCAACTACCTGAAAGGGAGTTCCAAAGAGGATGGATCTAGACTGTTCTCAGGGGTAGCTGATGACAGAACAAGGAGTAATGGTCTCAAGTTGCAGTGGGGGAGGTTTAGGTTGGATATTAGGAAAAACTTTTTCACTCAGAGAGTGGTGAAGCACTGGAATGGGTTACCTAGGGAGGTGGTGGAATCTCCTTCCTTAGAGGTTTTTAAGGTCAGGCTTGAGAAAGCCCTGGCTGGCATGATTTAGTTGGGTTTGGTCCTGCTTTGAGCAGGGAGTTGGACTAGATGACCTCCTGAGGTCCCTTCCAACCCTGAGATTCTATGATTCTAGAAGACAATAGGTTATAAGGAATGGCCAGCATGGATTTGTCAAAAACAAATCATGCCAAACCATCTGCATGGCCGTGCAAGAATCAATCGGGTGCCGCACACTTGGTTAGTAGAGCCATGCACATCCAGCGACTTGTGTTTATGTGCTCCTCCCCCTGCTGCTGTGCTGCTTTTGCCCTCTGCCTTGGAGCTTCTGCCAGCTTAACTCCCAGGATACTCCTACTTGCTGTGCAGAACAGAGGTGCTGATGTCAGGGTGTCCCTCTCTCTGCCGCCCATGTACCCCATCTACGCAGAATGGGGGAGGGGGAACAGGGCTCTGGAGTTAGATGGAACTGCTGGCCGCTGCTGCAGTCTGAACAAGCCTTCAGACTGGTGAGTGCTGATGTGGTTTGAGACAGCGCACTGTCTCTCATACACTTCTCCAGCAGCCAGCACACACGCACAGTCTCTGTGTCTCGTGTGTGTGTGTGTGTCTCTCTCTCTCTCACTCACTCTCACACACACACTCTCTCTCTCTCTCTCTCTCTCTCTCTCACCTCCCAACACATATTTGTGATGTTGTTGGTACTTCCTGGAATGCGCATATATTCTCTGTAATTTTATTCTTTCAAAGTGCCTTTATTTTAGTTTTTTGACTGGTCTATGCATTTCATAATTTTATTTCTCTCTTATGCTTAAATTTAATTCTTTGAGTAGTGAGTTCTAAAATGCCTAACCTGTCATGGCTGGAGTAATTATCCCTATGGTAACTTTGACAAAATATATATTATCTATGTTTCTTGTTTTTACTGGTGGCGCACATTACCTAAATATTGGTGCACATAATAAAATTCTTTCCACCCATGGATGGAAAAAATTATCATCAGTTGATACAGTTGATACAGTACATTACTCAATAGCTGTCTATAAAGGTCTTCCTTTAAAATTCTAGCTTGAACTTGGGTGTACTGCATGTGCTTTAGTATTTTCTATTTTCTTTTACTTTGGAAATATCTCACTTTATACATTCAACAATGAAATAATTAAGTCTTTAATAAGGAAACAAGAATAGAAAATATATCATATCCAGTTTGGTTGCGTTCCAGTTACTATGAGAACCATCTGGTATCTCATTCCACCAGAACTATAATGGATTTTATCACATTCTCTGACCTGAGTGTTTGCTGACAATCCAAGAAAGTAGGGTTTTGTGTTTTAAGGTATTTGTTTAATACAGATGTGAAATGTGGCTGAACTAATAGTGCTTTTAGGATCCAGTGATCTGATTCAGTTCCCATTGAAACACATATGAGTGTCTTCAATGGGAGATGGATCAAACTGCATTCTTATTGAGGCTGTGCGCTCTACCATAATATAAAATCTAAATCTCATCCTTTGTGTAAAAATATTTTCCTTTTATGTGTTCAGTGTTCATGAGGAAACTACAAAAATATGCATGTGGCATTGCGTTTGTATGATCATTATTTGGCAGTAAGTTTACTATGGACACTTCGCTTTCTCCTTGTTTTTTATTTAAAAATGAGAAATTTAAAGCTAATACTTGACTGAATGTGTTTAACCTTTTATCAGGAGTATGATGAGTTGGCAGAAACACAAGGAAAGCTGGAAGAAAAGCTCCAAGAACTTGAAGCCAATCCACCAAGGTAAAAAAACAAAATACAAAAAATACCACAAACTAGCTGGAGAGCGATCAGGAAGGCTGGTGTTTCTCATTTAATATTGCATTGACATACTTGGGTTCAGAAACGAATTTTCCCCCGGGTCATATTGGCAGAGACTCTGGATTTTTTTTGCCTTCTGCAGCATGGGGCACAGGTCACTTGCTGGTTTAAATGAAATACTAAATAGTGGATTCTCTGTAATGTGAAATCCTTTTTTTTTTTTTTAAAATCATGATTTGAGAACATCAGTAACTCAGCCAGAGGTTCTGGGTCTATTTCAGGAGTGGATGGGTAAGGTTCTGTGGCCTGCAAAGTGCAGGAGGTCAGACTAGATCAATGGTTCTTCTTCGAGTGATTGTTCATGTGTATTCCAAGCAGGTGTGCATGCCAGCCAGAAGATTTTCCCTTAGCAGCGTCCATAGGGTCGGCCCTGGCACTCCCTGGAGTGGCCCCTCCATGGTGCCCTATATAGGGGCCTGCCGACCCTCCACCCCCTCAGTTCTTTCTTACTGCCGGTGACGGCTAGCTGGAACTTTGCTCGCTTTTGCAGCAAGCCTAGCAGTGTCTCGTCTAAGTGTATATAGTTGTTTCCCCTCTCATAGTTTAGAGTTAGTGTTAGTTGTAGATAGTTAATAGTAGTTGGAGGGCTTCCCCCCCCAACATGCTCGTCGCCCCGCTGGGGCATGCCCAGGTCCCCAGGGTTTAAACTCTGCAAGGACTGCGGGAAGTTTATGCCAAAGAGTGACCCGCACTCGTCCTGCTTGAGGTGCCTTGGGGAGAGCCACCAAGGAGACCGGTGCAGTATCTGCAGGGGATTCTGTCCCAGGACTCTTATGGACAGAGAGCAGAGACTCAGAGTGCTCCTGATGGAGGCAGCTTTACGGCCACACTTGGACCCCGAGTCTGCCGATCCGGCGCTTAGGACCTCATCCTTGGTGCACAGCACTCCGGCACCGCTAACAAGACAGGAGTCCCAGTCTAAGACCTCTAAGTCCCGGCACCGGAGAGACTCGGGACATAGAAAATCGGCCTCCGTGCGGCACCGATCACCATCTCCAGTGCACGCAAAAAAGAAGAGGCTGGTGAGGGACCGATCACCCCACCAGAACCTTAAAAGGCCAGCGGTGTCCATGACTGCGGTGGGACAAGCCGAGCCACAACCGCACCCTCCCAAGGTCCCATTGACTCCCGCCCCGGTGGGAGTGCGGTTGAGTCTGAACCGGTCCAGATCCCTGGACCTCAGCGAGGATGTGCGTCCCCCATTGACGCCAGATGCGTTCGAGGTGGCCTCTGACTTATTAAGCCTCCCAGTGCTGGCCTCCCCGCACCTGTGGAGGGAGCTGCTAGACACAGCCCGAACCCCGATCCAATCAAGGGGCAAGCTGGCCATGATGTTGCCCCAGTCCCCGCCCCATGGTGCTCTGGCAGCACCGGCGCAGAGAGAGCACTCCCCGGCCTTGCGGCACTGCTCCCTGGCAACAGTGGGTACTACTCCCCCTTGGTCCTCCTATTCGGAGACCTCGGACTCAGAGGCGGACTCCTACCGCTCCAGTAGATTGAGGAGCAGGAGTTCGGCTTCTCAGGAAAGCCAATGACCTTACTCTGCGCAGTGGCAGCAACAGTGGCAACCGCCCTCCCAGTGGCCGTTCTGGACTCCCTGGGCCTACCATCAGTCCCTGGGACAGGTGCACGGCCCACGCTCCAGGTCTGTGTCAGTCTCCTCAACATCGGTGGCTCCAGTGCAAATGCTTCCACCACCGGCACCGCTGTCCGACAGGAGTGTGCCACAACAGAACCCGGCGCTACGTAGTCAGACACCGGCACTGACGGGAACCATGTTTCCAACGGCGCAGGCACTGCCTAGCATGCCTCGGCGTTGACCCCGGTACCGGCTGCGGTGCCACATCCTACATCCGCACCAGCCACGCAACCACAGTACCATGCACTGCAGAACCCTGCAGAGGCTAAAGGTACAGAGGAAGGTCCTTTGCAGGTGATCTCCTCCTCTTCCTCGCTGGATGAAGCGGTTGCGGGAACTTCAGCGGCACCAGCCCTAGAGGACAACTGGGTGCTTCAGCAGCTACTTAAGCGTGCCGCTCAGAGCCTGGCAATCCAAGTGGAGGAGATCGAGGTGGACGTAGACCCAGTAGTGGACATCCTGGCCCCCTCGGGCCCATCTCGGGTTGCCCTACTGTTGATCAAAACAATAGCTGATACATCCCGCACCTTGTGGGAGACGCCAGCTTCATTGATCCCTACGGCCAAACAGACAGAGAGGCGCTACTTTGTACCCTCCAAGGGCCACAAGCACCTATATACCCACCCTCCCCCAGACTCTCTGGTTGTGGATGCGGCCAACCAAAGGGAGCATCAGGGGTTCCAAGAGTCTACACCGAAGAACAGGGAGGCCAAAAAGTTGGACCTCCTTCGTAGAAAGGTGTACTCGACGGGGTGGGGTGTCTTCAACTACGTATAGCCAACCAACAGGCTATAGTGAGCTGGTATGGCCATAACACGTGCTCAGCCTTGTCCAAGTTCGCTGAACTCCTCCCCCAGGAATTGCGAACAGGATTTTCTGCTTTGGTAGAGGAAGGGAAGCTAATTTCCCAGGCATCCCTCCAAGCAGCCCTGGATGTGGCAGATGCAGTCTCCCGCACGCTGGCAACTGGGCTGGTCATGCGGCAAGGAGCCTGGCTTCAGGTCTCAGGCCTTCCACATGAGGTCCAACAAACCATCCAGGACTCCCCTTCGAGTGGCCCATGCTTTTCTCCAAGAGGACGGACAAGAGGCTCCATAGCCTAAAGGACTCGAGGGCTACCTTACGGCTCCACTAGGCCTGCACACTCCAGCCACCCAACACAGGCAATTCAGGCCGCAGCCAGTTCTGTGGCCATACCAGTCCCAGAACTGCCCGGAGCCCTCGCGTAGGTGAAGCAGAAACGGCAGAAAGAGGCAACAGCAGCCCTCCGGCCAGTTGTCCGGCCAGTCACGGCCTTCATCGGGGTCTAGACCCCAAATTTGATGGTGCGGTCAAGGACGACCTACCAGTCAGGACTCTGGATCCTACCAACCCTACCTTTTCACCCCATCTGTTCCCCTTCTATCGTGCCTGGTCCTGAATCACATCGGACAGTTGGGTGCTCCACACGGTAGAGAGGGAATATTCTATCCAATTCTCCTCCCTCCCGTCCCACCAGCCCCCCTCCTTGTCCCTCTTCAGGGACCCCTCTCACGAGCAACTTCTAGTTCAGGAAGTGCAGTCCCTCCTCGTAGTAGAGGCAGTGGAGGAAGTTCCTCAGGAACTCGGGGTTTTTACTCCCAGTATTTCCTAATACCGAAGGTGAAAGGGGGCCTCAGACCCATTCTGGACTTGCGGCGTGTGAGCAAGTTTGTAAAGAAGCTCAAGTTCCGTATGGTCTCCCTGTCCTCCATCATCCCCTCCATGGATCCAGGTGACTGGTACGCTGCCCTTGACTTGAAGGATGCATACTTCCACATTGCAATAATCCATCAGAACAGACTTTATCTCAGGTTCGTAGTGGGCAACACCCATCTCCAGTTCAGTCGTGCCTTTCGGCCTGTCAGCGGCCCCAAGGGTCTTCACAAAGTGCATGGCAGTTGTGGCAGCTTTCCTGCGCAAGCACGGAATTCAGGTGTTTCCCTACCTGGACGATTGGCTTATCAAGGGCCGCTCCAAGGCACAGATGGAGACTCAGGTGGTCTTTCAGACAGACCTTCCTCGAGCTCTGTCTCCTGTTGAACAAGGCCAAGTCTTCCATGTCTGCTGTCCAGCGGATGGAGTTCATAGGGGCAGTTCTGGACTCGACACAGGCCAAAGTATTCCTACCGCAGGTCAAGTTTCCGTCCATGTCCGATATCATCCTCGGTCTCTGCCGTTTCCTGACCACCACAGCGAGGAACTGCCTGAAGTTGCTGGAACACAATGTCTGCGTGCACCTATGTGGTGTGCCATGCCAGGCTCAGGCTGCGCCCTCTTCACTCCTGGTTAGCGACTGTGTACCAACCAACCAGGGACATGCTGGACTCGGTGGTGACGCTTCCCCAAGAGGTGATGGATTCCCTCCGCGGGTGGTCTGTGCAGGAGTACTCTTCGCCAGCCCTCAGCCATCCTTTTCCATGGTAACAGACGTGTCGGATCTTGGGTGGGGGGGCGCATCTCGGGGAATCTCAGGACTCGAGGCCTTTGGTCCCCAGAGGTCCTTTCCCTACACATCAACGTCAGGGAGCTACAGGCTGTTCGCCTGGCCTGCCTCACTTTCAAATCTCTATTGGCGGGCAGGTGTGTTGCAGTCCTCAAGGACAATACCTCGGCGATGTTCTATATCAACAAACGGGCGTGCACGCTCTTCTCCCCTGTGCCGGGAAGCCCTTGCATTATGGGACTTTTGTGTACAGAACGCAATTCTCCTAACGGCATCCTACCTCCCGGGGGTGCAGAACGGACTGGCGGATGCCCTCAGCCACTTGTTACATGGTCACGAGTGGTCCCTTTGCCGAGATGTGGCATGCTCAATCTTCCGTCTCTGGTGTTATCCCCAGATAGACCTGTTTGCCTCAAGGGACAACAGGAAGTGTCGAAGGTTCTGCTCCCTCATGGGGCGCGCAGTCCAGGGTCGCTAACAGATGCCTTCCTCCTCTCGTGGGAAGGCGGCCTGCTTTTCTCCTTCTCTCCGATCCCCGTGATCCACAGGGTACTCCTCAAGATACGCAGGGATCACGCTCACGTCATACTGATAGCACTGGCGTGGCTGCGCCAGCATTGGTACACGTCGCTGCTGCATACGTCCATACAGGCGCCCCTCATGTTGCCCCTACTCCCGGACTTGATCACGCAGGATCGGGGCCGCCTCCACCACCCAAACCTGGAGTCGCTTCACCTCGCAGCCTGGATGCTCCATGGCTAAACCCGGTAGAAATGCAATGCTCACAGAAGGTCAGACAAGTCCTTGGTAGCAGAAAACCCTCCACCAGGGCCACATACATGGCCAAGTGGAAACGTTTTTCCATCTGGGCTGAACAGCAGGGACAGGCTCCATTGCTCGCCCCGATACCTCTCATCCTTGACTACCTACTCCAGTTGAAGCAACGAGGACTTTCCCTCTCTTCGCTTCAGGTCCATTTGGCGGCCATCTCCGCATTCCACCCAGGAGCTGAAGGTAGTTCAGTCTTTGCAAACCCATTGGTTTGTCGCTTCCTCAAGGGCCTGGATAGGCTGTTCCTGCATATTCAACAACCAGTCCCTGCTTGGGACCTCAATTTGGTCGTCTCCGCCCTCATGGGGCCCCTTTTGAGCCGCTGGCTACATGCTCTTTGCTATCTCTCTCCTATAAGGTTGCATTCCTCGTGGCCATCACCTCAGCCAGGATGGTATCGGAACTCAGAGCGCTGTCGTCTGAGCCTCCATACACAGTCTTCCACAAAGACAAAGTCCAACTCAGGCCACACCCAGCATTCCTTCCGAAGGTGGTCTCTCAATTCCACATGGGTCAGGACATTTTTCTCCCTGTGTTCTACCCTAAGCCACACTCCTCCAACACAGAGCATAGGCTGCATTCCCTGGATGTTTGCAGGGCCCTAGCATTCTATACTGAACGAACTAAACAGTTCAGGAAATCTACCCAACTCTTTGTAGCTGTGGCCGACAGGATGAAGGGACTCCCCGTCTCTTCACAGCGTATCTCCTCATGGATCACAGCTTGCATCCACGAATGCTACAGTCAGGCCCAAGGTGCCTGCCCCGCCAATCACAGCCCACTCCACAAGGGCGCAGGCCTCCTCCGTGGCGTTCCTGGCTCAGGTCCCGACACAGGAGATATGCAGGGCTGCCACGTGGTCCTCAATCCACACATTCACGTTGCACTATGCCATCACACACCAGGCCAGAAACGATGCAGCCTTCGGCAGGGCGATGCTCCAGTCAGCAGTGAACTCCGACCCCACCACCTAAATTCAGGCTTGTGAGTCACCTGCTTGGAATGCACATGAACTATCACTTGAAGAAGAAAAAATGGTTACTCACCTTTTTGTAACTGTTGTTCTTTGAGATGTGTTGTTCATGTCCATTCCAATACCCACCCTCCTGCCCCTCTGTCAGAGGGCCGGCGAGAAGGAACTGAGGGGGTGGAGGATTGGCGGGCCCCTATATAGGGCGCCATGGAGTCGCCACTCCAGGGGGCACTATGGGCGACCCTACGGAGGCTGCTAAGAGAAAATCTTCTGGCTGGCATGCATGCGGCGCGCACACACCTGCTTGGAATGGACATGAACAAACACATCTCAACAGTTACAAAAAGGTGAGTAAACGTTTTTTCTCCACCTTTCTAGACTACCGTACCCCTTTCAGGAGTCTGATTTGTCTTGTGTACCCCCAAGTTTCATCTCATTTTAAAACTACTTGCTTACAAAATCAGACATAAAAATACAAAAGTGTCACAACACACAATTACTGACAAATTGCTTACTTTCTAATTTTTACCATATAATTATAAAATAAATCAGTTGGACTATAAATATTGAACTTACATTTCAGTGTAGTATAGAGCAGCATAGACAAGTTGTATGAAATTTTAGTTTGTAATGATTTCTCTAGTGCTTTTTATGTAGCCTGTTGTAAAACTAGGCAAATATATAGATGTACCCACTGGAAGACCTCTGAGTACCTCCAGGGGTACATGTACCCCTGGTTGAGAACCACTGGACTAGATGATCATGGTGGTCTCTGTAGTCAGATGTTTGGCTGTGTGTGTTCTCTCTGTATGCCTTCCCAGCTCTGTGCAGACAGGTGGCACTGTAGACGTCCAATGACCACAAGATCCGTTAAAATACAAAGGCACTAGGTTTATTGCTGACAAAGCATGGTCCTAGCTCCCTGGATGCCTGTGACAATGGATAAGCAGCAAAGAATCCTGTGGCACCTTATAGACTAACAGACGTTTTGCAGCATGAGCTTTCGTGGGTGAATACTTGCATCCGACGAAGTGGGTATTCACCCACGAAAGCTCATGCTGTGAGGACAGGAGGTAAGTCAAAATAGATATGTGCAGATATGCCTACCTTTAAGATGCAATACAGGCACAGTACAGTATTTGCTGATTGTTTTTTTGTGTGTGTGTGTGTATGTCTCTGCTGCTGCCTCATTGCTTACTTCTGGTTCCACATGGGGTCTGGTTGAGCGGTCAGACTGTAATTCTGGTGTCACATCTTTGAGGTTCTACTGTATAACTAATTCCATTAATGCCTGATCCAGATAATCTTTTAAAAGGTCCAAAATCCCCATTAATTAGGGGGGGTCCCAGTGTAGTTGTTGGGTTTTTTTTTTTTTTTGTGGTGCTGTTGTGTGTTTGCTTTGCCATTTGTACCACTACCTTTTTGTTTTCCTCACTTTCAAGTCTCTATTTCACTTCTCCTTGCCTTCTGTTTATTTGCAGTTATTTCCCACTAATTCATTTACTACTCTAACCAGTCCATCTCACTGAGGCACATGCAGGAATATGCACTCCATTATATCTCCATTGCCCTTGTCCTCATGTTGTGTGGTATGGGATATCCCAAGTTTGCTCTATTTTTTTCTACTTTTCTTCTACTAAAAGGTTCTTCTACTTAAATATTTGTTACTACTTTACTTAACTACCTAAATTCTCAACTTCATCTCTTTTCTCATTCTCCATCCTGATCTCATTGATTATACCATTTGACCCATTCTAAAATAATTTCTCATTTCTAGACCGTAAAATCTCTGAAAATATTTAGAGTCTGTTCTCCATTAACTTAGCTAAGATACACACTCGTAATATATCTTCCTGATGTAGGTCCACCCTGTTGTAACAACATCCAATTTTTTTTTAAAAAATTGGATGTGATGGAGAAATCTCAACCCTTGGTCGGTCAATCCTCTCCTCTCAAAAAAAAATATATGCATTTTTTCGGTCTGAATTTGGCTAGCTTCAACATCCAGGATCACATACACACCTTTCCTAGTTTGTTGAAGATTAAATATTTGAAAGAAAAATGGGATGACCCAGATGATTATAGGTCTGTCATCCTGACATCTGTCTGTGCAAGGTAATAGAGTGGCTGATACAGGACTCAATTAAGAACTAAAGGAAGGTAATATAATTAATGCTAATCAACATGGTTTATGGAAATATAGATCCTGTCAGAGTTTGATCCGACAAAGTGGGTACCCACACCAGCTCATCTCAATCCAATCTGTGTCTGTTAGGTGCCAAGGTGCCACAGGACTTTTACTTTTACAGATCCAGACTACTCTACTCTTATACTCAAACATACTCAAAAAGAGTTATAAATCAAAAAAAAAACAGCAGGTCTGCTATTTTAATATTATAGTTGATGTAATAGACTTCTGTACACAAAAAAAAATATAAAATTAATAACACGACACACACCAAATGGATTAAAAACTTGCTAACTGACAGGTCTTAAAATGTAACTGTATGTCATTGAGTGTCTTGAGTGGTGGGTTTTCGATGGGGCTTGGTCTCTTTCTTCTTTCTCTTATAACATTTATGTAGTTCTTTGGAAGAAAAAATAAATCATCAATAATATCATCATTGAGAGACACAAACTGGAGGAGAATAAATAATGATAAGAGGGCAGGTCTGAGGTCATCTGCGTCACTTGGAAGATGATTGGATTTTAACAACACAATGTGCTTTTTGTATGTCTAAAAAATAAATGTAAATCTAAAGAATGTACATTGAGACCGATCAATGATTTTTTTCCCATTTCATATGTGCCATGTTAATTTTGTATCATTCCAGTTTTTAATAAAAAGTGTGGTACCAAATCAAATGCCTTACAGAAGTCTTAAGTATATTACATCAACACTATTATCTTTATCAACCAAACTTGTCATCTCATCAAAAACAGATAGATAGTTTTTTATAAGCTCTGTTTTCCTTAAACCGTGTTGATTGGCATTATGTCATCAGATCCCAGAGGGATGTAGCCATCTTGCAGATCAAGTGCCACTTGGATCAAACTCTAGCTAGGCCCTAGCTAAAGGTAGAAGGGGCTGGCTGTTTGTTCTGTCCATCATTCCATCATATTTATTGTTGTACCACAAAGCTGACGTGACCATGTGATTACTAATGGTGGTTCGTAATTCCTTCCTAAATAATTCATATTGGTCATCCATCCATATGTAATGTACCAAGTACCAAGCCAAAAAACAAACCAACTGAGTGAAGTGATGAGTGATCGGTTTACCAATATCCTCATTGTTGATCTTATCCTGCCACTTAATATTGAGCAGCTGACAAAGACGACAAGAATCAAAAATGTGATTCTGCCACATAACACCCCTCAGCTCACACTCTCTTTTCTCTCTTCACTTCATTTGATTCATTGATGATGATTATAGGATTCCCATTTTTTTTTGTTTTTCAGGTTTTGTTGTCAGTCTTGTAATTACTCATTACTTCTGCACCATGGAGATGGCCATGCCATGGAGCAGGCCATCAGGCCATGGGCATCATTCACCCATTCACCCTCAACATTCAAAGGGAGTATGCCTCCTGCTGCGAAGTCCAACTCCAGTGTGGGAGCATCCATCTCCACTGATCTCAAGGCGGGACAGCTCGTAAGGAAGCTCATCATCATCTCATCCATCATATCTCATGTATCATGATGGCCACTTGACAACAAAAGACACACACGTGGACATCCACACAGGACGGATCTTGAGGAGAGTCCTGGGCAGAATGGAGGAACTCCAGGTCCAGTGGGCATTCATCTGCTTTTTCTCACATTCTTTAATTTTCCCATCAGACATCGGGATGTCATTCGGGACTACGTCAGAGGGCAACTTCGACTCTCATGTCCCAAGCAAGGGAGCAAGCTGTGCCCTACTGATCTCAGACCACCAGTAGCCTCAGCAGATACCTTCTGCAGACAGGCAGCTTTAAATTGAGAGTGACCATGAGCACCAACTTTGCTTGCAACCCAAACATGATTCACTCTATGGGGGGAACCAGACAATACTGTACATTATTTTACACAGACAGCAAATGTAGAACCATCCATTGTGATGCTCTCTACTTCTTACTTCTGTGCTTATGCTTCTCTCTCTCTTGCTTCTTCACTGCTTCTATGCTGTCCCTTCCTTCTTCCACTTCCTCACAGTTTGCTTCTTCCACAGACCTGGACACTGACTTGATCTGGTCCTCTTGATCCATGCATGTCATCTGTGCAGCAGACACCAACTAGTACCTCATCTTGTGCTTTATCTGTTAGGACATGGATCTATAAGCATTTGACATCATTTGCATCTGAGTTGTTAGTGACACAGAAATAGGTAATGCCATTTTTGACAGAGTACCACTCTCCCTACCATCTTGCCCATGCAAATCCTTCCTTTTGCTTGTATTGAAAATACAGTTTCTGTAAATCTCTCCTCTCTTTTTCCACTGTTCATGTAGGTCCACAATAGATCATGTATCTAGGGAACAACTAATGAATTGGATAACTAACTGCATTCCAACATGTTGTGAAATTGCTTCTTGTGGTTATAGTATGAAGAATATAGAATGTGCTCCTCAAAATTACAGCACTTACTCTTTAAGTATAGAATGAATTTTCTGAGAATTTACAAGTCAATTGGTTAATATAGTAATTAAAATTAATTTTTATATTAATTTAGCACCTTAGAGCCCTTGTCATGGGCCAGGACCTCACTGGACTAGGTATTGTACAAACACTTGGCAGATGATCCAGTTGGGTGGGTCTCTTGAGAGGGGCATCTATCCTCCTTTGTTCTCGATGGAACAGAGGCTATAGGCAAGTCTTAGCAAAGATGTCTGGCTCCCGGGAAACAGTGGTAATCAGAACCATTTTGAATGAGAACACCTAAACTGAGGCCTGCTGTGGACATGCTCCCATTGAGAATAGTGGAAGACTTGTCATTTTAAGAGGGCAGTTCTCCATACATTTCTCTGAAGATTTTTATGCACCAGCCTCAGCTGACAGAAACTTTTAGATATGAAAAATAATGGTAGACAATACCATTAATCCTAAATCTTCCATTTCAAAAGCTGTCCAATTGTACCAAATCTACTCAGCAGAGAGGAGAGTAGGAGTAACTGGGCTGAGGATTGCCCCATAATAACACAAGGGGAAAAAATAATCAAATGTGTCTTTCAAATCCATTTCAGTTTTGGACAAGATACACTGAAATGTGTCTCTCATATTGATAAGGCATGGCATTGCTATAGGGGAAGATTGTAGGAGTGTACTATGTGCATTTCTTAACTCGGCATGTTGGGATTTTGGAGTTAAGGATAAACTTAGAATTTCCTACATTTATAATGCTTGATTTGGGAATTATTGTAGCATCCCAGTAATGTATTTTATCCTCAGTTACTTACATGTACTCTCAACCTTACTTCCATCTTCAGATAATTTGTCTGGGAATATAAATAGGTTTACAGCTTCAATTCTAGAACATCTTGAAGCCTGTTCCCTCAGAATTTGTGGAGTTTGTAAAGCATGCTTTATGTAGATTCCTGTATCTAAGATCTACAAATACAAATTTTTGTAGGGGGAGGGATAGCTCAGTGGTTTGAGCATTGGCCTCTTAAACCCAGGGTTGTGAGTTCAGTCCTTGAGGGGGCCATTTAGGGAACTGGGGTAAAAATCTGTCTGGGGATTGGTCCTGCTTTGAGCAGGGGGTTGGACTAGATGACCTCGTGAGGTCCCTTCCAACCCTAATCTTCTATGATTATATGAAATCCTGTTCAGTGCAAACCTCCAGTTACCATTAATATTGCAAATACAGTCTAATGGAGCTAGGCTTCCAACTCATTAAAAGTCAATGGGGTTTGAGTGCCAAATGCCTAGGCATATTTGAAAAATACTCCAAATCAGTTGTGTGCTTTGGTAAAGCTGTCCTAACTCAAGGCCACACTAACTAGTTTCCACGAAGAGAGCGTCCACTGTGGAAGTATTTAATGAAGGACAAAATGAAGGTGTTCTGAGTTCTGTACACTCCTGTATTGGCTTTATAGAACCATGCTTATATCTAGAATTGCTGCTTGCAGGTAGGTGGTCAGGAACTTTGAGCTAGGGTTGTGTTCTGTTTGTGTTCTTCATATATCTATCGATGAAGACTGGGCTTTCAAAGGCAATCTTTTTGCTTTATTTCACTCACTGCAAAGTCAACTTTTTTCTTTCCCTTTTTATATTTTTCTAGTGATGTTTATTTATCATCAAGGGACAGACAGATACTTGACTGGCATTTTGCAAATCTAGAATTTGCTAATGCCACACCGCTGTCTACACTTTCATTGAAGCACTGGGACCAGGTACCTAATTAATAAATTATTGAAAATAGTACTCATAGATTTAGCACATGTGTATATTAGCAAGCATTTCTAAGAGATTTAAATGTCATGTACCTCAGCATTATCCCTTCAACTCTCATTCTAGATTCTACAGGATATTAACAGAGAGTTCTAGAGAGTTCTGCAAATACCCAAACAGATTATAATTAATTTATACTGTTATATTTGTTTTGGGAAAATAGTCTATACCAATTATTTTACCAGTAATACTAGGGATTTTCTTCTCCTAATTAAGTTAGGTACAGCACTTTAAGTGGAAAAGTTCCCCATTTATTTAACTCTGTACTGATTGATCTGTTTTGGTTATAAACTTATATATTTTTATATATTTTATTTTAGGATGATGATTTTGAATTCACAGGCAGTCATCTGACTGTGAGAAATGGATATTCCTGCGTGCCTGTAGCCTTGGCAGAAGGGTTGGATATTAAATTAAATACAGCAGTTCGACAGGTTCGCTACACAGCTTCAGGTAAATCAAGCTCTCTAACTTCATAAGTTGCACTACCAAGGAGCACTGTCCTTTGACAATTGCCTCTGTTCCTCACTCACAGGATTCACACAGTCTTGACACCATGAGCACAGAGCCATAGAAAAGCAAGGCCTGTAGGGCTTGAACTATTTAGGAAGCTTTAACGGATTTACAAATAATATTTTTTGGTTGCTTGTTTCTTTAGTTGTGTGGGCTCTGCATCATGTTGCAACTTGAGTTGCTCATGTCCCAAGTACATCCTGACCTGCTGATTCCCATTCATAATGGGATTAAGGTCAATGCAGTAAGGGGTTTTGGTAAGCATCCTAGCCTATGCTGGTTCTGACGATAGGAATTCAGTGGGAGAGCATTGTGCTACTCAGAAATGTCCATCACATTGTTCTCCAAGGCACAGTTCTGTTGGTGCAGGATTTGCTCTGGGGGCCTAAAATGAGACCAAGCAGCATGGGTAGAATCATAGGCTATGTCTATACTAAGGACCTTACAGCGGCACAGCTATACCGCTGCAAGGTCTCCAGTGGTAGCTATGTTGGCGGGAGAGCCTCTCCTGCTGACATAGCGCTCTCCACACAGGCGCTTTTGTCAGTCGGTGCATACCTCGACTGACAAAAGTTTTACCGACAAAAGTGCTAGTGTAGACATACACAAAGTGTTAGAAGGGACTGCAATGGTCATCTAGTCTAACCCTCTGCCAAGATGCAGTATTTGCTGTGTCTAAATCATCCAAGACAGATGGATATTCAGCCTCCTTTTGAAAACTTCCAGTGAAGAACCTTCCACAACCTCCGTAGGCAGTCTGTTCCATTGTCCTACTGTTTTTACAGTTAGGAAGTTTTTCCTGAGATTTAATCTAAACCTGCTATGTTGTAGTTGGAACCTGTTGCCTCTTTTCCTGCCCTCTGTGGCAAGAGAGAACAACCTTTCTCCATCCTTTTTATGGCACCCTTTCAAGCATTTGGAAACTGCTATCATGTCCCCCCTTAATCTTCGCTTTTCCAAACTAAACATACCCAGTTCCATCAGCCTTTGATCATATGGCTTGCATTCCATCTCTTTGATCATCTTTATTGCTCGCCTCTGGATCATTTCCAGTTTCTCTACATCCTTTCTATACATTGGTGACCAAAATTGGACACTGTACTCCAGCTGGTTATCATCTCCCGTGACTTGCATGATGTACATCTGTTTATGCAACCTAAAATTGCATTTGCTTTTTTTTCAGTAGCATCGCATTGCTGACTCCTGTTGAGGTTGTCATCCACCACAGCTCCCAGATCCTTCTCAGCAGTTTGCAACCCCCCCGGTAGCTTTATCATCTGCAAACTTGGTCAGTGTGCTCTCTGTTCCTACATCCAGGTCATTAATAAAGATGTTAAATAACACCGAACCCAGAACAGACCCCTGTGGAAACCCACCTGAGTCCTCCCTCCAGTCTGACATTCTGTTAATTACTCTTTGTTTGCGGTTGTTTAACCAATTCTGTTGCCACTTAATGATAGTTCTCTCAAGCCCGCATTTCTCCAGCTTACTCATCAGAATGTCATGTGGGACTGTGTCAAAAGCCTTGCTGAAATCCAGGTATATTATGTCCACAGCATTCCCCCTATCCACCTTTTCAGTTACCCTGTCAAAGAAGAAAATCAAGCTGATTTGCCATGATTTGCTCTTAGTAAATCCAGGCTGGCTACTAGTGATTACTCTTATATCCTCCAGGTTTCACAAATTTAGAGTTTTATACATTGCTTCCCAGGTATCAAAGTCAGGCTGACTGGTCTATAGTTCCTCGGCTCCTCCTTTTTACCCTTTTTTAAAGATTGGCACTATGTTAGCTCTTCAATCTTCCAGGACTTCTCCTGTCATCCATGAATTTATAAATATTATTGCCAGTGGCTCTGAGATTTTTTTCAGTTAATTCCTTCAGCACCTTCAGGTGAATAGCATCTAGCCCCACTGATTTGAATTCATTCAAATTGGTCAGAAGATCTAACATTTTCTTTATATATCCCGATCTGCATCCCTTCCCCTTATTGTCTGTGGTAACTTCACTAGTCATCCGATCACGTTATTTTTTGTGAGAAGGCTGGAGCAAAGTACACATTGAGCAGCTTGCCTTATCTTCCGTTAGCAGTACACCTTTTCCATTGAGTAGCGAGCCTACACCATCCCTGATCTTTCTTTTTTGTCTGACATATTTGAAGAACCTCTTCTTGTTGTCTGTAACATTTCTTGCCAGTTGTAACTCATTCTTTGCCTTGGCTTTTGTGATTTCTGTACGCTTATGAGAGGTGTTTAAAGTTAACCTTTCTCATCTGACTTCTTGATTCTGTACCAAATCAAAGAATGTTGTGATTTCAAAGAGATACTTTGAGTTCTGAGACCTCTTTGGGTGAAATTCTTGGATTTTCCTGCACACTCAAAGCATTGTTCTGGAGAAAGTAATGTTGATCCCAAAGCATCCTTAGTTCCAAACCTGCCTGATCAAGCTGTCCCACTTTCCTCTGACGCCGATATCCCTCCCTTCCTGAAGGGCAAGCAGCTTAGTTAAAATCTGTTACCAAGCACTATACAGGGCACGGGATATGCCACAGATCCAGTAATGAGTCAGCTCAGATATGTCATGCTGATTCAAAAGTTCCAAGGATAGAGAGAGTGGTCCTTGGTTTCCAGGTTCTGTGGCCTTTTCGTTGGCTATTACAAGTCTTCCTGTTATTTTTGAATCATAGAATCATAGAAGATTAGGGTTGGAAGAGACCTCAGGAGATCATCTAGTCCAACCCCCTGCTCAAAGCAGCACCAACCCAACTAAATCATCCCAGCCAGGGCTTTGTCAAGCTGGGCCTTAAAAACCTCTAAGGATGGAGATTCCATCATCTCCCTAGGGAACCCATTCCAGTGCTTCACCACCCTCCTAGTGAAATAGTGTTTCCTAATATGCAACGTAGACTTCCCCCACTGCAACTTGAGACCATTGCTTCTTGTTCTGTCATCTTCCACCACTGAGAACAGCCTAGCTCCATCCTCTTTGGAACCCCCCTTCAGATAGTTGAAGGCTGCTATCAAATCCCCTTGTGCTGAGGGTGGCTTTGGAGCTGGTGGTTTCCTCAGCTCCATTGCAGGTTCCAAGTCTGTATATGTCACTTGTTATCAGTCCTTTGCCTTCTAGGAGGAGAAGGCCCTTGTTTCCAAGTGTGATGGAATACACTTTGCGTTCACACCCTACACACTACTGTAATAATCTTTGTGCAAAATATGCCTTATAAAGTATCATTTAAAAGATGATAACTTGCTGGTCAATCTCATAGTCGAGAAATGTATGTAACAACATTGTTTGCAAAGTTATAAAATTCCTCTGTATGATGATGTTAGCACATGTTCCAAACCCCACAACCCTTCCCAGGCAGAAGTCAGCAAACAGGTCTATCCTGAGCAAAGGAATGTGTGTTTGACTTAATTTGCATTTACACAGTCATCAGGCAGAAAGAAGGAAGGGAGGAAACCTGCATGTAAGCATACGCAGGTGAAAGAACCCAGAGCAAGCATCCTTCTATCCTAGATACATTTTCCAATTGAGAATAAGGAGACTTGCTTTTCAAAAGGAGTGAAGCTATAAAAAAGGAGGGGGCAAACACCAAGTTACTACTTTCTCCCTGTCCATCTCCCTCTTTGCACCTGAGAAGACAAAAGAAACAACCATTGAACTCTGGGTGAGAGGTTTGGAAGTCCTTGAAGCATGTGGTCAGAAACTTAGCTTTGAGTCTAATATAGTTAATATAGTTTGAATCTAATATAGTATGGTTGGAAAACCGTTCCCAGAGAGTAATCATCAGTAGTTAACAGTCAAGCTGGAAGGGCATATCAAGTGGGGTGCTGCAGGGACTGGTCCTAAGTCTGGTTCTGTTCAATATCTTCCTAAATGATTTAGGTAATGGCACAGAGAGTACAACTATAAAATTTGTGGATGATACCAAGCTGGGAGGAGTTGCAAGTACTTTGGAGGATAGGATTAAAATTCAAAATGATTTGGACAAACTGGAGAAATGGTCTGAAGAAAATAGGGTGAAATTCAATAAGGAAAAATGCAAACTGCTCCGCTTAGGAAGGAACAATCAATTGCACACATACAAAATGGGAAATGACTGCCTAGGAAGGAGTACTGCAGAAAGGGATCTGGGGGTCATAGTGGATCACAAGCTAAATAGGAGTCAACAGTGAAATCATTCTTCTGCTTCATTCCAAGCTGATAAGACCTCACCTGGAGTATTATGTCTATTTCTGGGCACCACATATCATGAAAGATGTGGACAAACTGGAGACAGTCCAGAGAAGAGCAAAAAAAATTATTAAAGGTGTAAAAAACATGACCTATAAGGAAAGATTGAAAAAATTGGATTTGTTTTGTCTGGAGAAGAAAAGACTGAGGGGGGGACGTAAATTTTCAAGTACACAAGATTTTTACAAGGGGGGCGGGGGGGATTGTTCTCATTAACCTCTGAGGATAGGACAAGAAGCAGTGGGCTTAAATTGCTGCAAGGGAAGTTTAGGTTGGACAACAGGAAAAACTTCCTAACTGTCAGGGTAATTAAGCCCTGGAATAAATTGCCTTGGAGGTTGTGAAATCTCCATCATTGGAGGTTTTTAAGAACAGGTTAGACAAACACCTGTCTGGAATGGTCTAGTTATTATGTAGTCCTGCCTTGAGTGCAGGCGACTGGACTAGATGACCTATTGAGGTCCTCTACAGTTCTATGATTCTGTCATTTGTTAGGCACCAGAAAGTGTTTTATCTTTGTTTTTCTTTTATGCCTCATTACTTGTATTCACTTAAAATCTCTCTTTGTAGTTAATAAACTTGTTTTATTATTTTATGTAATCCAGTGTAGGGCTGTCAAGTGATTAACAAAATTAATCGCTTGAGTAAACAATAATAGTATAATATTTATTTTTGAATGTTTTCTACATTTTCAAATGTATTGATTTCAATTACAACACAGAATACAAAGTGTATAGTGCTCACTTTATATTTATTTTTAATTACAAATATTTGCACTGTAAAAAAAGAAATAGTATTTTTCAATTCACCCAATACAAGTACTGTAGTGCACTCTCTTTATCATGAAAGTTGAACTTACAAATGTAGAATTATGTACAAAAAATAACTGCATTCATAGAATATCAGAGTTGAAAGGGGTCGAGTCCAACCCCCTGCTCAAAGCAGGACCAATCCCCAACTAAATCATCCCAGCCAAGGCTTTGTCAAGCCTGACCTTAAAAATAAAACAATGTAAAACCTACAAGTCCACTCAGTCCTACTTCAGCCAATTACTCAGACAAACAAGTTTAGTTACAATGTGCAGGAGATAATGCTGTCTGCTTCTTGCTTACAGTGTCACCCAAAAGTGAGAACAGATGTTTGCATGACACTGTTGTAGCCGGCGTTGCAAGATATTTACGTGCCAGATCTGCTAAAGATTCATATGTCCCTTCATGCTTCAACCGCCATTCCAGAGCACATGCATCCATGCTGCTGATGGGTTCTGCTCAATAACGATCCAAAGCAGAGCGGACCGACGCATGTTCACTTTCATCATCTGAGTCAGTTACCACCAGCAGACTTCTGAAAGCATGCTCCACACCTCGTCCCTCTCAGATTTTGGACGGCACTTCAGATTCTTAAAGCTTAGGTTGAATGCTGTAGCTATTTTTAGAAATCTCACATTGGTATCTCCTTTGCGTTTTGTTAGATCTGCTGTGAACATATTCTTAAAATGAACATGTACTTGGGTCATCATCCGAGACTGCTATAAAGTAAAATATATGGCAGAATGTGGGTAAAACAGAACAGGAGACATACAATTCTCCCCCAAGTAGTTCAATAACACATTTAATTAACTCATTTTTTAACGAGCATCATTGGCATGTCCTCTGGAATGGTAGCTGAAGCATGAAGGGGCATACGAATGTTTAGTGTATCTGGCACGTAAATACCTTGCAATGCCGGATACAAAAATGCCACACGAAAGCCTGTTCTTACTTTTTTGTGACATTGTAAATAAGCAGGCAGCTTGTAAACAAACTTATTTGTCTTAGTGATTGGCTGAACAGGAAGTAAGATTAAGTGGACTTGTAGGCTCTAAAGTTTTACATTGTTTTATTTTTGAGTGCAGTTATGTAACAAAATAAAGAGATTGCACCACAGTACTTCTATGAGGTGAATTGAAAAATACTATTTCTTTTGTGCATCATATTTAAAGTGTAAATATTTGTAATAAAAAAATCAAGTGAGCGCTATACACTTTGAATTCTGTATTGTAATAGAAATCAATAAATAATAATAATAAATAATAATTGGAGATATACCAATCTCCTAGAACTGGAAGGGACCTTTAAAGGTCATTGAGTCCAGCCCTCTGCCTTCACTAGCAGACCAAGTACTGATTTTTGCCACAGATCCCTAAGTGGCCCCCTCAAGGGTTGAACTCACAACCCTGGGTTTAGCAGGCCAATGCTCAAACCACTGAGCTATCCCTCAGAAAAACCATGCCAAACATATTTAATAAATTTCAATTGGTATTCTATTGTTTAACAGTGTGATTAATTGCGATTAATTTTTTTGAGTTAATTGCGTGAGTTAACTGTGATTATCGACAGCCCTAATCCAATGTGTTTAATGTAGTGTCTGGGTAACTCCATTTAAGGCGGTAAGCCATTGTGTATTATTCCCTTAAAGCTGTGGTTCTCACACTGTGGGTCGTGACCCCATTTTAATGCAGTCGTCAGGGCTGGTGTTAGACTTGTTGGGGCCAGGGCCTGAAGCCCAAGCCCAAGCCCAAGCCCCACTGCCTGGGACTGAAGCCAAAGCCCAAGCGCTTCAGCCCTGGGCAGCGGGGCTCAGGTTACAGGCCCCCCCACCCAGGGCTGAAGCTCTTTTGGCTTTATCCTTCCTGCTTGGGGTGGTGGGGCTTGGGCAGGCTCAGGCTTCTATACGACCCTTCTGGGTTGTATAGTAATTTTTGTTGTCAGAAGGGGGTCACAATGCAATGAAGTTTGAGAATCCCTGCCTTTAAAGGAATAATATATTTGGACTGTCCAGGAGAGGGCTGAGCAGTAGGTTTTGTACATTTGGGGGGGGGGGGCGGTCTGGGAATGGGGGTGTGGTGGAGTCACCCTGCAGAAGTAACCGGGACTGGTAAAAACCAGAGTGTAACTCAAGTGTGGCTGGTAGGTTGCAGTTACACAGAGAGACTCGGAGTGTGACTTGCATGCTGAAAGGCTGTTTGTGAGCGGCCCAGGTAGGAGCTACTGTAGCAAGGTATTTTAAGGCACCTAAAGTTGCAGCGTAGTGGAGAAATGGCTGCTCCCCAGTGTTCCCTCTAATTTTTTCCATCCATGTGCGGAATAAATTTTGTGATGTGCACTGAGGTATGTGCAGATGTGCACCACCGGTAGAAACAAAAGACCTAGATATAATATATATTTTTTAAAAGTTAAATAGGGATAATTACTCCATCCAGGACAGGTTAGACATTTTAGAACTCACTACTTAAAGAATTAAATGTAAGTGTAAGAGAAATAAAAATTATGAAATGCAGAGACCAGTCAAAACACTAAAATAACACACTTTGAAAGAATAAAATTACAGAGAATATATGTGCATTGCAGGAAAGTACCAAGAAGTAACAACAATAATACAATATGTGTTGGGAGTTGAGTGTGACACAGAGACAGTGTTTGTGAGAGACAGTGTGAGACACTGTGTGTATGTGTGTGAGACAGAGTATGACACAGAGACTGCGTGGGTGCTGGGAAAGTTTCTGAGATGCCCTGCGCTGTCTCTTTAAGACACTCACTAAAAGGTCTACTGCTCTGATCTGAGACCCTGTTGTCTCCCCTCCCATGCTCTGCAGAGATGGGGTACGTGGGGAGGTGGGGGAGAGTGTGTGTGTGTGAGAAAGTGAGTGTGAGCTAGCTGCTGGGGAGATCTCAGAAACAGTGCACTATCCCTTAAAGAAAGGCACTTAGCCACTCACTCTTCCCTGCAGCAGCTCCGAGTCCTGAGCCAGGCTGTGTCCCCTCTGCCCTACTCTGTGGAGATGTGGTACAGGGGTTGTGGAGGGAGGGGGACACCCTGACATCCGCACCCTTCTCCCCACCACTCCTTCACAGCTCCCAGGATGATCCTGGGAGCAGCTACAGGATGGAGCAACATGGGAGGAGGGGCGCCTGAACACATGCTGCTGGCTGTGCGTGCTCTGCTATCAGCTGGGTAGCACTTAAATCTCTCCTGCAGAGCCGCTCAAGCATGCAATTTACAGGGACACAGCCGCTTACTGGTTCGGATTTTACCCTGGAATGTCGCCCCAAGATCTCTGATCTCAGAGCTGTTCAGGAGATCTTTGAAAATCCATCTCATGTGGCTCTTGAATCAAAGTCCTTTTCGGTTTCTAGAAGGACAAGTTCTGCTGCTTTTCTGGTGTCTTGGGGATGCCCTTTCCTTGTAGACAGGTTTGCCCGTTGATCATTGTGACCCTTCTGATAACTACCATCACCTGCATCTCCCTCTCCCTTAATGCCGTCTTTAGGATGTGTCTTTAGGATCCTTAGCCAATGCTAATGATTCCTTGTCAAATTTTGGTTGCAAAGGAGAGGGCAAGGATGATGTTGTGCAATCCAAGCATAATGATACTAGGCTTATATACTCTACTCCAGGGGCTCTCAAACTGGGAGTTGGGACCCCAAAGGGGGTCACGAGTTTATTGCATGGAGGGTTGCAAGCTGTCAGCCTCCACCCGAAACTTTGCCTGCAGGATTTATAATGGTGTTAAATATATTAAAAAGTGGTTTTAATTTATAAGCGCGGGGTCGCACTCAGAGGCTTGCTATGTGAAAGGAGTCACCCGTACAAATGTTTGAGAACCACTGGTTTACTCTGTAGTGACACAGTGGGATGGAGAGAGTCAGTTATGTTTTAAAAAAAAAGTTTAATCTGATTTGAGACCACAAATAGTAAAATGCCTTGATCATAATATGGTTATTTCATTATATATAAGAACATAAGAACGGCCATACTGGGTCAGACCAAAGGTCCATCTATCCCGGTATCCTGTCTTCCGACAGTGGCCAATGCCAGGTGCCTCAGAGGGAATGAACTGAACAGGTAATCATCAAGTGATCTGATCCCTGTTGCCCATTCTCAGCTTCTGGCAAACGGAGGCTAGGGACACCATCCCTGCCCATCCTGGCTAATAAGCATTGATGGACCTATCCTCCATGAATTTATGTAGTTCTTTTTTGAACCATGATGTCACTACAGAGTTGATATAGGATTGTTTGGGTGTTTTTAACTACATTTTTTACCTTAACATGATGGATTTCTTAATTTCATGGGATTCTAATGCTTGATTTTGGGACATTCCTGTAGTGTATTAATTACTGTTATGTACAACCGTGACGCCCTTTTAGCACAGCTTGTATCCAGGAATAGAAAGAGAGCTAGGTTGGAAGAGAAATAAAAAACATGGGGATATTGTTCTGTTTATGTACAGTGCCTAGCACAAAGGGAGTGCTGGTCCATACCGTTGTTAGTGCTGTGGCATTGTTAGTGTTGCTGGTCTTGGAGCTCCAGTGTTAGCTGCCCCCAGCAGATAGTGCAGCTTGCTGATTCGGCAGACTTCAGTGTTGTTCATAAAAGATGACCATGGGCTAGGTTTGGTGTTGAAGGCACTCAGCCAGGTTTATTGTCAGCAAAGCACAGCACTAGCACCCTGTGACTTCTAAATTTGTACGTTGATACAAACAAGTTACATATTACACTCCTGGATGTTAGTTACCACCCTTATATCTTGTACCTGCTAGATCAGAGGCGGACAAACTTTTTGTCTTCCCAAACAGCCAGGCCCAGTGGCCCAGTCCCCGCCTCCTATTCCCCCCCCCCCCGCTTCTCACCCCCGGACGGCTCCCCCGGGACTCCTGCCCCATCCACCCCTCAGCCCCCCGCTCCCTGTCCTCTGACCACACCCATATCCCTCCACCCCTGACTGCTCCCTACTGCCCCATCCAACCCTCCTCCCATTCCTGACTGCCCCCTGGGACCCCGCCCCATCCAAGCCCTCTGTTCCCCACCCTCTGACCGCCCTGACCCCTATCCACATCCCCGCCCCCTGACCACCACCCCCGAACTCCCCTGCCCTATATCCAACCGCCCCTGTTCCCTGCCCCTTTACCGCGCAGCACAGAGCGCTGGTGGTGTTATAGCTGCGCCGCCCAGAGCACCGGGTCAGGACATGGCTCTGCAACTGTGCTGCCGTGTTGCCCGGCCGCCCAGAGTGTTGCGCCAGCGGTGCAGCGCGCTGAGACTGTGGGGATGGGGGAACAGCAGGGGAGGGGCCAGGGGCTAGCCTCCCGAGCCAGGAGCTCAGAGTCTGGGCAGGAGGGTCCTGCGGACCGTAGTTTCCCACCTCTGTGCTAGATAAAATAAAACATACTCATCCATTATCCTGTCGTCCCCTCTTTATCTTGACAAGGGGTTGGTGTGATGTTGTACCATATCTTAGGAATGCGTTAAGTAAGTACTTGAGAGATCTGTGTTTTTGTACCATCCTCTAAATATCAGGAATGTGCTTACTTGGTTAGCTGACACCTACCTTGTTACTATTCTGCCAGGGCCTACTCAGGTTCCTACGCCAAGTTATGCCTAAGGCTCCAGCAAGGCTGCTAAGTTCTTAGATTGGGCTCTGAGGAAACTATTTAAGAGCAGTTTAGCTGGAAAGAGACTGCAATGAAATAGGGTGATTAAAGAGAATTAAAGGAAGCCAACTCAGCAGGCATAGATGCCACGCTCAGAAACGTCATCATTCTCAATACCCTAGACATCTCTTGCCTTGAATGTGGCAATCTCCCACTCTGACCTTCCTGCATCTTCCACCTTGTCTAGTCTACATAAAATGTTGTAGCTGAAATATCTTCCTGTGTCACTGCTCTGCCCATATTATTCCCCTTCTCGAATCTCCATTGGTATCCTCTCTCCATTTGCACCAAGATTAAGCAGTTTCCCACATCTTTGCAGAGCTATGGGACAGGGAATGTCTTCATATGTATTTGCTCAGGATGCACTGCAGTGGGGGCCTTAGTACTGACTATTATCTGTAAGCACTACGGTAATACAAGGACTGTTCAGTTTTGAATATTGAATTATATTGAATATTTATGAATGCTGTTAATGTTGCAGATTCAAGCACTCAAAAATTAGACCATTCCAGAGTTAAGATTGTCTATGCAACCTAAATTCTGTCCCACTGTGCAAATGCATTATGATAGTCTCCTAAGTATATGATCATGCACTGTTTTTTCCACAGGACCCTGGCTTATTAAATGTCTAAATCCCTGCTTTTCCTTACCTTTACCAGGATGCGAAGTGATAGCTGTGAACACCCGCTCCACTAGCCAGACTTTTATTTATAAATGTGATGCTGTCCTGTGCACTCTTCCCTTGGGAGTGTTGAAACAGCAACCACCTGCTGTACAGTTTGTGCCTCCTCTTCCTGAGTGGAAAACATCTGCTGTGCAGAGAATGGGATTTGGCAATCTTAACAAGGTAACTTGACAAGGAGGGGAAAAGCAGTAGAGGAATGAGTACGATAAATAGATTCCGGAATGCATGATGCTAAGCTGGAGAGCAGGTCCCCCCTCTTTCTTTCTAGAATTGTGTGAAGAGCCATTTGTGTGCAAAATGTGAGATACACTGAGCTTGACTTAGGAACACATCTATAAAAGGAGACCCACACAAATTCTGTCTTTTCCGTTTCTACTATAGGAACTGGAATCTCCCTTATCCTTCTTAAGGTATTTCTCCTCTTTACTGTGTAGCTTTGTAGTGTGCTTCTGGGTACCAAGTGGCATCATAAGTGCAGCACTGAAGCAAAGAACCTCAGTTTAGATCTGTTGAACACCTGTTGGTACACATCAGCTCCACTATACTTTGATTGTGATCTGGATTGGAAGAACAGCTCTTTAAGAGGATAGTTTAGGCCCATGCTGATTAAATCCTTGGTCTCTGTGAGACTGCCAAATGAAATGCCAATCAGTGGTGGTTCTTTTGTGTGATGGTCCCTGTGTATATTCCACATGTGGGAGCTCATGCACCTGAGTCTGAAAGTTTCCTCCAAACAATGTCTGTTGACTCACATGTGCAGTGTTTTTCCTCATGTTTCTTACCGAGGATATAAGGCACAGTGCAAGTCGATGCCACTCCAGTTCCTTATTACCACCCCATGGCCTGAGTCGGAACCCCTATTCCTCCTTCGCTCTTATTTCATTAAGAAAGTTGTTCTGTATACCTGTGTAAATACTTTTGCATAGTTAGTATAGAACCCCTCCCCAGTTGAGCAGAAGAACTCCTCGCTACCTGAGGACCATGCCCAAGGTCCCGGGCTTCAAGAACTGTATGTCCTACCATTGTTCCTTTTCCATCAGTAACGAGCATCAGTGGTGCCTCTACTGTCTGGGTGAGGTGAACATCTCGGCAAAGGGTGGCACTTGTAAGTCCTTCCTGCCCAGGACTACAGAGGCTTATGAGCTCTGACTCCATACATTCCTGATGGAAGAGGCTATGAGATCCCGGACTCAATTTGATCCTGACCAAGGATATCCCCCTGGACAGTGGCCTTTGCTGACTGGTAGTACCCCTCTTAGCATGAGCCATGATGCGGCACTATCGGCACAGAAGCCCAAGGACAAGCTCCTCCCCACACAAGTAAGAAACTACATCTCACAGGCATAAGAATAGATCCCCACAGTGGACTGCTCATAAGAGATGTGTTGTCTCCCTGAGCTGTGCCAGGTCTGGTGAGATGTGGCATGTGGATCCCATGTATCCATTGCTAAAGGCCTCCGAACTGGAAGGTAAGCTAAAGAAGAAGTGGGATTCATCAGTACCAGTGGGGAGACATATGGAGCTCTCAACTACGAGTGCGGCCCCACGTGGTCTATGAGTGCCGCCATGTCAATCCTCAGACCAGCCAGCTCCGACAGCCAAACCGGGTCCCTCTGTATTCTCAATGGTAACCCCATCGACTCTGGGATGTACGGAGACATTCCTGACTGAAAGAGGTGTTCCTGCCTTACTCATAGTCTCTATTCCTGTCTCACCCATCCATTCTCTGAGACATTCCTATGCCTGAGGATGAACTGTTACTCCTGTTGCAGGAGAGCCCCCTTTCCCATCCATTGGATCGGGGCTCCCAGTACTGCCGTTTCCAGTGGACCCATCATCTGATTCAGAGGTGTCCCAGGACATAGCCCTGCCAGTGTCTCTGCCGCAGCACAGGAGCCCAGAGAGAGAGCCAAGACAACCTTATCTGCCTGGCTATAACCAGCCCCAGGGAAGCATGGGGTCTTCTGAGACTGATGGAATCCTCTTTCTGGCCCTACTGAAGCCCCTGGGACCCATACCACAGCTGTCCAGCACCATCGCAGGGGTCTTATTGTTCCTCCCCTGCTCACAGCCAGCTCAACTGGTATATGACAAGGAAGATATGGAATTGGTACTGCCACTGGAGCCTCCTCGTTGCCAGATGAGGCAGTCATCCCTTTGCCACCCTCTCTGCTGGATGACCACCAGCAATACCAAGAACTGGTAGCCACGCATGCAGCAATCTACAAATTCCACTGGAGGAGGTCCAGTATCCCCAATGTCGTCTCCTGGATATCCTTCAGCCACAGGGACCATTCAGGGTGGACCTTCCTGTAAATGAGGCCATATTGGAAGAGGCCAGAATGGTTTGGCGCACACCTGATCATGTGACCCCACCCCCACCCCATGCCAGCCAAAGGGACTAATTTCCTGTTTATGCACCCAGCCCCTAATTCACTGGTGGCGCAAACAGTTGCGGAGCAGGCTTGACAACACCCACAAAAGTCCACCCCTCTAGACAAGGAGTTGAAAATGTTGACCCTCTTAGGCAGGAAGGTCTTTTCCTCTGTGGAGTTGCAGTTTCATGTAGCCAACTACCAGGCGCTGTTGGCTAAGTATGATTTCAACACCTACAGCAGGCTGGCAGAGTTTAAGGACAAGCTCCACCCACAAACCAACTCTGATGCCACCTACTTTGTCTCCTGTCATCTTTGGTGGCCATCTTAACCTCTTTGCCCACAGTTGGGGCAAGATCCACGTGGACAGATGGGTACTGGAGATTATCCACCATAGATACTCCATAGTTTCTTTCCTTCCTACCTTATCACCTTCCCTCCTGACCTCCTTCAGGGGACCTCTCCCTCCAATTTATTTTCTAGCAGGAAGCAGAGCCCTTGCTCCTCAAGGGTGCTATAGAGTGTGTCCTTCCTCAATACCAGAGGAGATGTTTCTACTAACCATATTTCTTCATTCCCAAAAAAGACAGAGGCCCATCCTGGATCTTTGTCAGCTAAATATATTAATCGGAAAGCAGTAATTCCGGATGGCCACTCTGGGATCGATAATTCCCTCCCTTCTGGAGGGTGTATGGTTCGTGGCTCTCAACATGAAAGACGCATACTTTCATGTGGACATCCAACCGTCTCACAGGAAGTTCTTCTGATTTAAGGTGGGGCAACAATACTAACAGTTTTGCATCCCCCCCTTTTGGCCTAGCAACAGCACCAAGGGCCTTTATGAAGGTGTTCGCAGTTGTAGTGGCACAGATGAGATGCCGGGACGTACAGTATTCCTGTACCTGGATGACTAGCTTCTAGTGGAACAATTACAGCAAGAAATTCTTGTGATTCAGTCTCTTCAACACCTCCTTTCCTTCTTAGGAGTCTTTTTTATCACCCATGCAGACGATAAACTTTATAGGGACAAGGCTGGACTCAGTCTCTACACAAGCCTTCCTTCCAGTGGACCAGTTCTCCACGATGACCACCCTGATTGCCCACATTGCCTCTTTTTCTTGGAGCACATGGCCACCTGCACCTACATGACACCGCTTGCAAGACTTCACCTGCAGCACCTACAAGCCTGGTTTAATTCAACCTACAACCCAATCAGGGGACCACATTGACTTCAGGGTCACTGTTCCCTCAGACATTCTGGCCCCTTTCACTTGGTGGTCCAATCTGTCCAAGGTCATAACTGAGACCCCTTTCAGCCCTCCCATACTGAGGGCCACTATCATTATGGACACCTCCCTTACAGGATGAGGTGCCCATCTGCACCACACTGCGTAAGGTGAATGACTGCCCTGGGAAGCCATGCTACACATAAACATCCTGGAACTCAAAACAGTTCATCTCACCTGCAAAGCCTTCCTTCCCCTTATACCAGTGGTTTTCAAACTTTTTGTGTTGGTGACCCCTTTCACACGGCAAGCCTCTGAGTAGGACCCCCTTATAAATTAAAAATGGGGGGATGGGATTTAATTTAATGGAGGCTTGCAGCTGTTGGCTCCATGGATCTGACAGCTCAAAACCCCCATGTAACCACTTTGCGACCCCCAGTTTGAGAACCCCTGCCTTATACTCTCCTTCCACATGCAGATCCTATTGGACAACATTAACAAGCAGGGAGAGAAACATCTCATTCCCTCTGCTCCAAGGCAGTCCAGCTGTGGAATTGGTGTGTCAGGACAAGTCTAAACTACAGCGCTACTGCTTGAAAGGGAGTGTAGGTAGTGACTACCAGGGTGATGCTCTCTTGTTTTTCTGGACAGGTGACCTTCGATATACCTTTTTTCTGATTCCCCTTCTGCCTCACTTTCTCCTGAAAGTTCACTGAGATGGGGCCACGATCATTCTCATAGCACCTTACTGACCCCGGCAGTTCTGAATCATAGAATATCAGGGTTGGAAGGGACCTCAGGAGGTCATCTAGTCCAACCCCCTGCTCAAAGCAGGACCAGTCCCCAACTAAATCATCCCAGCCAGGGCTTTCTCAAGCCTGACTTTAAAAACCTCCAAGGAAGGAGATTCCACCACCTCCCTAGGTAACTCATTCCAGTGCTTCACCACTTTCCTAGTGAAAAAGTTTTTCCAAACATCCAACCTTAAACCTTCCCCACTGCAACTTGAGACCATTACTCCTTGTTCTATCATCTGCTACGACTGAGAACAGTGTAGATCCATCCTCTTTGGAACTCCCTTTCAGGTAGTTGAAAGCAGCTATCAAATCCCCCCTCATTCTTCTCTTCTGCAGACTAAACAATCCCAGATGCCTCAGCCTCTCCTCATAAGTCATATGCTCCAGCCACCTAATCATTTTTGTTGCCCTCCGCTGGACTCTTTCCAATTTTGCCACATCCTTCTTGTAGTGTGGGGCCCAAAACTGAACACAGTACTCCAGATGAGGCCTCACCAATGTTGAATAGAGGGGAATGATTGTCTCTCGATCTGCTGGCAATGCCTCTACTTATACAGCCCAAAATGCCGTTAGCCTTCTTGGCAACAAGGGCACACTGTTGACTCATATCCAGCTTCTCGTCCACTGTAACCCCTAGGTCCTTTTCTGCAGAACTGCTGCCTAGCCACTCGGTCCCTAGTTTGTAGCAATGCATGGGATTCTTCCGTCCTAAGTGCAGGACTCTGCACTTGTCCTTGTTGAACCTCATCAGGTTTCTTTTGGCCCAATCCTCTAATTTGTCTAGGTCCCTCTGTATCCTATCCCTACCCTCCAGCGTATCTACCACTTCTCCCAGTTTAGTGTCATCTGCAAACTTGCTGAGGGTCCAGTCCACGCCATCCTCCAGATCATTAATGAAGATATTGAACAAAACCGGCCCCAGGACCGACCCTTGGGGCACTCCGCTTGATAGAGGGTGCCAACTGGACATGGAGCCATTGATCACTACCCATTGAGCCTGACAATCTAGCCAGCCTTCTATCCACCTGTGATGGGGTTGGGACTCACCACCGCAGCGCCTTCCGCTGGCACATCTGGGAATTAGCTCTCTCCTCTGTGGGGTGCCCTCTGCTGGTGGTGTCCCGTCCATCGTCTGCTCCCCTGTTGGTGTCCAGACCCGCATTGCTCCCCGCTCGGTGGCGTCCTCTTCAGGACACTGCCCTGGTCTCACCCCCTTCCAGGGGTCTGATGTTATCAGCAGTCCTCCGTCTGCACCTATTCTAGTGGCTGACTGCAGCCTCAAAGTCTAGCCCCTTTGTCACATGGACCAGCCACAGCCTGTATCACGCTCCTCCTCAGCCAGGTGTAGTACAAAGGGGAAGTGAGGGACCCAGGCCCACCCGCTACCCTGGGTCGCGACCCAGGGACCCCCTAGTGGCAGCCTCCCTGCCCTCCTTCTCTCCCTTTGTCAGACTTTTGTCCCTGGGCCGCTTCCACTTTGGCCCTGTGTACCTGCTTGGCCCTTTGTAGCAAGGCCTGCAGCCTGGGGTTTTCCTTGGCTGGAGCTCCCCAGCTCCTTCTGCCCTTCCCCAGCACTGCTCTGTCCAATGTGCTACCTTTCAGCCCAGGAGCCAGTTCTCCTCCCTTGGCAGTAAGGGAGAGACTGCCTTTCCTCCTGCTAGGCAGCCTAACCTGGCCCTGATTGGCTCCTTACAGGCCTCTGTTGATTGGCTGCCGGCCTGCGCCGCCTCAGAGGCCTGTTCCAGCCTTTTTCTCAGGGGGTGGGGCACCGCCCCACCACACCACCTTATAGTCCATTCATCCATCCCATACTACTTAAATTTGCTGGCAAGAATACTAGGGGAGACCATATCAAAAGCTTTGCTAAAGTCAAGGAATAACGCATCCACTGCTTTCCCCTCATCCACAGACCCAGTTATCTCCTCATAGAAGGCAATTAGGTTAGTCAGGCATGACTTGCCCTTGGTGAATCCATGCTGACTGTTCCTGATCACTTTCCTCTCCTCTAAGTGCTTCAGAATTGATTCCTTGAGGACCTGCTCCATGATTTTTCCAGGGACTGAGGCGAGGCTGACTGGCCTGTAGTTCCCCAGATCCTCCTCCTTCCCTTTTTTAAAGATTAGCGTTTTTCCAGTCATCCGGGACCTCTCCTGATCGCCATGAGTTTTCAAAGATAATGGCCAATGGCTCTGCAACACCCACCAACTCCTTTAGCACCCTCAGATGCAGCACATCTGGCCCCATGGACTTGTGCTTGTCAAGCTTTTCTAAAGTCCTGAACCACTTCTTTCTCCACAGAGGACTGGTCACCACCTCCCCATGCTGTGCTGCCCAGTGCAGTAGTCTGGGGAGCTGACCTTGTTTGTGAAGACAGAGGCAAACAAAAGCATTGAGTACATTAGCTTTTTCCACATCCTCTGTCACTGGGTTGCCTCTCTCATTCAGTAAGGGGCCCACACTTTCCTTGACTTTCTTCTTGTTGCTAACATACATGAAGAAACCCTTCTTGTTACTCTTAACATCTCTTGCTAGCTGCAACTCTAAGTGTGATTTGGCCTTCCTGATTTCACTCCTGCATGCCTGAGCAATATTTTTATACTCCACCCTGGTCATTTGTCCAATCTTCCTCTTCTTGTAAGCTTCTTTTTTGTGTTTAAGATCAGCAAGGATTTCACTGTTAAGCCAAGCTGGTTGCCTGCCATATTTATTATTCTTTCTACACATCTACAAATCTCAGACCTCCTGAAGCTCTCCACCCGACCACTGGTCAGGCTCTGGTCATTCCTGGAGCTTCTCACACAGGACCAAAGGGAGACTCAGGCATCCCAGTGCAAACTCCCTTCACCTCACGGCCTGGTGTTTGGATGGGCATCTAACATAGAACATGCTTGTGCAGCCCCGGTCCAAAGGATCCTTAACCAGAGCAGGAAAGAGTCCACCAGAACATGCTGTTGGGCAAAGCGATGCCATTTCTTGGAGTGGGTGCACTGCCATCACCTTTCTCTTGACATGGTGACCATCCCAGTTTTCCTCAATTATCTCCTTACCCTGAAAACATCAGGCTTAGCCATAGGCTCCCTCCATGTGCCCCTGGCAGCACTTAGTGTCTTCCTTCCCCCACTGGAGGGACGCTCTGTCTTCCCATACCCAACAATGGCATGCTTTATGAAAGGCTTGGTCAGGACTTCCCCACCTGCTGTCAAACCTGTGCCACAGTGGGATCTTAACCTTGTCCTCTCAGCTATCACAGGACCACCCTTGAAACCTATAGCAACCTTTACATGACCCTCTTTTCCATGAAAGTTGCACTCCTAGTAGCCATCACTTTGGCCAGGGAAGTCTGAGCTAACGGCCATGATAGCAGACCCTCCCTACACAGTTTTGCACAAGGAGAAGGTTTCACTGTGGCTACACTCCAAATTCCTACCCAAGGTTGTGTTCAGATTCCATCTCAACCAATCAATCCACTTACCTGTATTCTTTCTGAAACCACATGCCTCTTCTAACTTACACTCCCTTGACATCAGACATGCCCTGGCATTCTGCCTACAAAGAACTAGGCCCTTTAAAAAGTCTGAGACTTTGGCGCCATGGCAGAAAGATCAAGGAGCCAAGCCATATCCTCACAAAGGATCCCTAAGTGGGTCTCAGGCTGCATACTTAATACTACAAGATATCAATCCTCCCGCCTCCTGGGGATGTTACAGCTCACTCTACCTGGGCACAGGCCGCTTCCATGGCTGTTATCGGCCATCCTATTGCAGGACATTTACAAATTGTCCACTCATTTACAGCACACTATGCCCAAGCAGCCATATCATGGATGCAGCAGTGGGATGGGCCATCTTGCAAATTGCTCTGCCATCGGCCTCTTCACATCCACCACCACACTGAAATTAGGGCCCTATCACGGACTGTGAAATCTGGTCTCCCCGATGAAATCTGGTCTTTTGTGTGCTTTTATCCTATATAGATTTCAATTGAGAAATTCTGGTCTCCCACGTGGAGTTCCTGACCCAAAGGGAAGTTGCAGCAGGGTCATGGTATTGCCACCCTTACTTCTGCACTGCCTTCAGATCTGGGCAGCTGGAGAGAGGTGGCTGTTGGCCAGGTGCCCAGCCCTGAAGGCAGCACCCCCCTCCCCCAGCAGCAGCACAAAAGTAAGCATAGCAATACCATACCATGCCATCCTTACTTCTGCACTGCTGCTGGCGGCACCTCTACCTTAAGAGCTGGGTTCCCTGTCAGCAGCCACTGCTCTTCAGCTGCTCAGCTCTAAAGGCATCATCGCCACCAGCAGCAGTGCAGAAGTAAGGGTAGTAGTACCACAACCCCCTTTAAAATAACCTTGCAACACTCCCCCTCCACTCCCCACAACTCCTTTTTGGATCAGGATCCTTACAATTACAACACCATGAAATTTCAGATTTAAATAGCTGAAATCGAGAAATTTACAATTTTAAAAATCCTATGACCGTGAATTTGGTACGGTCCTACTGATCACTGCTCTCAAGGCGTCCATGTGGAACCATCACTCAAAGAAGAAAAGGAGGTTACTTACTGTAGCTGGAGGTTCTTCTTCGAGTGATTGCTCATATGCATTCCAGTTAGGTGTGCGCGCGCCGCGTGCACGCTTGTCAGAAGATTTTTACCCTAGCAACACTCGGTGGGTCGGCTGGGCGCCCCCTGGAGTGGCGCCGCTATAGCGCCAGATATATACATCTGCTGACCCACCCGCCCCTCAGTTCCTTCTTACCACCCGTGACGGTCATTGGAACTGTGGAGAGCGGCTTCAGTGACCTCCACAACCCTAGCTTCTCGCTGTTATTTACTATTTCTAGTGTATATAGTTCAAGTCATTGTAGTTATAGTTAGTTCTTTTGTAAGTTTAGTCATAGTTAGTGTATATACTTGACTGGGGGATTGGGGGAGTAGCCCCTTTTCCTCCGACCCGGTGCGGGCTCATGCCCAAGGCACCAGGATTCAAACCGTGCTTGGCGTGCCAGAAGCCGATGCCGGTGGGAGATCCTCACGAATCTTGCCTAAAGTGCTTAGGAGAATCTCACCTCACTGACAAGTCCCGAATTTGCAAGACGTTCAAGCCAAGATCTAAGAAGGAGCGGGACTTTTGCTTAAAGCAGCTCCTAATGGAATTGGCACTTATTCCTGCGGCGCCGGCACCGACCACTCAACAGTCCGCATCGGTGAGGAGCGCACCTTCGGCACCGGCTCACTCTGGGCTCCTCGGCACCGATCTCTTTCCCCGTCTGGGAAACGTCATGCTGCTCCGGCCACATCCTCGAGGAAGGAGCACGCACACAGGTCCGTAGGTCGGATCCTGGCTATCACGCCGGCACCGTCAACACCGGCACCGCAGTTGGCAGCTCCTCCTAGCGCGGCACCGTCGATTCCGGCACCGCAAGGGCCATCGAGTCCGGTACCACATAGCTCCCCGGTTCACACTGCGGTTGAGCTAGCTCTCCCTTCTACGCTGGAGACCTTCTCGACGGCACAAGAGCTCATCGCGCTGATGGAGTCGATGCAGCCTCAACCCCCGGCACCGCCGGTGCGGGTTATCCAGTCCGTTGGCAAGCCGGCCATGATGAGGCCTCCTTCTGTCTGCCAGTGGGAGAGGCGTCATTCCAGATCGCGGTCTCGGAGACGCTCCCGCTCACTCCAGTCCCGATCCCGGCACCACTCGCAGTCCCGGCACCGCTCTCCATCGCGGTACCAGTCGTACTCGCGGAGATGTTCAAGATCTCAGTCGCCGGACAGACGCTCTCGGCACCGATCCGGCTCTCGGTACCGCTGCCGGTATCCTGCGTCCCGCAGCCACTCCCGGCACAGAGACTTGAGATCACAGTCGACCTCCCGGCACCGGCACGGTAGATGGTCCCGGTCTCATTCCAGGCACCGACACGACCGGTACTGCTCATCGGTACCGCCCCGGGACCGAATGTCCGGATCAGCGGCACCTTGCCAGGGTCTCTCGGCACCACCGTGGCCTTCGAGGCACACGTCATTGTCCTCCCAAGCTGGCAGTGCTTCGTACCACCAGCATCCAGAGGTGCAAAGCCAGGAGCAAGGTCCTCATCAATGGGTCTTCTGGACTCCGTGGGCATACCACGAGGAACAGGGTGCCCCCTTAGTGGCTCAACGTCCCGGGCCCTCAGAACACAGGGTTCCCGAAGCCACGGTGAGCCATCCTCCTCCCGCGGGCACAGATGAGGAGCCACTTGAATCTGCAGAGCCTGAGGTTCCGCCTGATGCAGATGGGGCTCCGCCACTCAATGACCCACCGCAGGACCCTTTGGTACCAGGCCTCTCCTCCTCCTCCTCTCCTGATGAGGCTGTGGCAGGAACATCCTCCTCTGGTCCTCCTCCTATAGATCTCAGGGCCCATCAAGACCTCTTGTGGAGAGTGGCCCAAAATATGAATTTACCGATGGAGGAGGTTGCTGAGATAGAGGACCCTGTGGTGGACATATTAACGGCGGAGGCACCCCTTCGAGTGGCTCTCCCGTTCATCTGAACAATTCAAGCCAATGCAGACACGATTTGGCAATCCCCAGCTTCCGTTACACCTACGGCTAGGGGAGTAGAGAGAAAATATATGGTCCCGTCTAAGGGCTACGAATATCTCTACACCCACCCACCTCCCTGCTCCCTGGTGGTCCAATCCGTGAACAAACGGGAGCGCCATAGCCAGCAGGCGCCAGCTCCTAAGGGAAAGGAGGCTAGGTGCATGGACCTCCTAGGCCGTAAGATATACTTGGCTGAAGGCCTCCAGCTTAGGGTGGCAAATCAGTAGGCCCTCCTAAGCCGTTATAACTTCAATACGTGGGTGTCTGTGGAGAAGTTTGCAGAACTCCTTCCCCAGGAGTCCCGCACAGAATTTACGGCCCTGCTAAAGGAGGGTAAAAAAGTGGCAAGAACTTCCCTCCAGGCCTCTCTGGATGCAGCAGACTCGGCAGCCAGAACGCTTGCATCTGGGGTAACAATGAGACGCATCTCCTGGCTACAAGCCTCAGGCCTACCTCCAGAATTGCAGGAGACAATTCAGGATTTGCCCTTTTGATGGACAGGGTCTTTTTTTGGACAAAACCGACCCCAGATTGCAGAGTCTCAAGGACAATCACGTCATAATGCGATTGTTGGGTATGCACACACCGGTGACCCAACGTAGGTCCTTCCGGCCCCAACCATACCGCCCTTATAACCAGCCCAGGCCGCGTCAGGATACGACCAGACGGCGCGGCAGGGGGAATCGGAGGAGACAGTCTGGCCCTCAGGGAAACCAAAGTCAAGCGCCCCCTAAGCCACCTACAGAGCCAAAACAAAACTTTTGATGGGACGCCCGAGGACGACCCACCAGTTTCCCTGCCGGATTCTTCACCCTCCTTTTTCAACCGTCTCTCCCATTTCCTCCCTGCCTGGTCCCAGCTGACCTCCGACCGTTGGGTCCTCCACACGGTGGAAGCGGGATACCACCTCCAATTTCTTTCTCCCCCCCCCCCCCATTCCCGCCCTCCCTGCCCATCCCTCTTCAGGGACCCCTCTCACGAGCAATTCCTCTTCCAAGAGGTCCTAAATCTGGGAGCCATAGAGGAGGTGCCAGAGGATATGCGGGGCAAGGGATTCTATTCCCATTACTTTTTAATCCCCAAGGTAAAGGGCGGTCTACGACCGATCCTGGACCTGCGAGAACTCAACAAATTTATGGTAAAACTCAAGTTCCACATAGTAACCCTGGGGACCATTATCCCATCCCTGGATCCGGGAGACTGGTGTGCCGCCCTCGATATGAAGAACGTGTACTTCCATATTGCCATTTACCCGCCGCACAGACGGTATCTCTGGTTTGTGGTCAACCAACAGCACTTCCAGTTCACGGTGCTTCCCTTCGGCCTTTCTACGGCCCCGAGAGTCTTCACCAAATGCATGGCCGTAGTCGCTGCCGCCCTCCGCCGTCGTCGAATACACGTCTACCCGTACCTTGACGATTGGCTCATTCGAGGGACTTCCCAGCTGCAAGTATCCCAGCACCTGCGTGTAGTCAAAGACCTCTTCGGGAGGCTAGGCCCCATGGTCAACGTCGAAAAGTCTACTCTGACTCCAACGCAGAGGATAGACTTTATTGGAGCAGTTCTGGACTCCAATCTGGCCAGGGCCTGCCTCCCTCTGCCACGTTTTCAGGCAATGTCTGTGATCATTCGAAGTTTCCAATCCTTCCCGACATTGATGTGCATCTGCCTCGGCCTCTTAGGTCACATGGCGTCATGCACCTTTGTGACCATGTACGTGAGACTGTGGCTTCGGCGCTTCCAAACATGGCTCGCTTCATTATACCACCCACACAGGGACAATATAGACTCGGTGGTCACGATCCCCGGGACAATCCTCGACTCCCTCACTTGGTGGTTAGACCCCACAGTAGTTTGCGCAGGGGTACCGTTCCACCCTCCCCAACCCTCAGTGGCACTGACCACAGACGCATCATCTCTGGGTTGGGGTGCCCACCTCAGGAACCTACACACTCAAGGCCTCTGGTCACCCCAGGAGCTGGCCTTACATATCAACGTGAGGGAGCTGAGGGCAGTCCGCCTAGCGTGCCAGGCGTTTCGAGTCCATCTAAAAGGCCGCTGTGTATCCGTGTTCACGGACAACACGACAACAATGTTTTACATAAACAAACAGGGCGGGGCACGTTCCTCCCTACTTTGCCAAGAAGCCATTCACCTGTGGGACTTTTGCATAGCCCACTCTATTCATTTAGTAGCGTCTTTTCTCCCAGGAGTACAGAACACTCTGGCAGATTGCCTCAGCAGGTCATTCCTGTCTCACGAGTGGTCGATTCGTCCCAATGTCATCCATACAGTTTTCCGGAGATGGGGCTTTCCCCGAGTAGACCTCTTTGCCTCCAGAGAGAACAGGAAATGCCACGTGTTCTGCTCCTATCAGGGACGCTCTCCGGGCTCCCTCTCAGACGCATTTCTCCTCCCGTGGACGAGGCACCTGTTTTATGCCTCTCCGCCGTTTCCCCTCATTCACAGAGTGCTGCTCACACTCCGGAGGGACAGAGCCAACCTCATCCTCCTTGCTCCAACATGGCCGAGGCAGCATTGGTACACCCTGCTGTTCGACCTCTCCGTGGCGGATCCGATTCCCCTGCCACTGTGGCCGGACCTCGTAACGCAGGACTTCGGCAGGCTTCACCACCCGGACCTGCAGTCCCTTCATCTCACGGCATGGCTCCTACATGGTTGAACCAAGCTGAGTTACGTTGCTCTGCCTTGGTGTAGCAGGTTCTTTTGGAGAGCAGGAAGCCTTCCACTAGAACGACTTATCTCGCCAAGTGGAAGCATTTCTCACACTGGTGCGATCAGAACAACTTAGTCCCCAGACTGGTATCTATCCCTACTGTCCTGGATTACCTCTGTCCCTGAAGGAACAGGGCCTGGCGGTCTCTTCTTTAAAGGTTCACCTGGCGGCTACTTCTACCTTCCACCCAGGCAAAAGTGGCCATTCTATTTTTTCCCACCCTATGGTTTCCAGGTTCCTTAAGGGACTGGAATGGCTGTACCCGCAGGTCCGATGCCCAACCCCTACATGGGACTTAAACCTTGTGTTGACCAAGCTTATGGGGGCCCCCTTCGAGCCTATAGCCACCTGTTCCCTCCTATACCTTTCCTGGAAGACGGCCTTCCTTGTCACTATCACCTCGGCGAGGCGAGTCTCCGAGCTTCGTGCCTTGACGGCTGATCCCCCTTATACAGTCTTCCATAAGGACAAGGTGCAACTCCAGCCTCACCCCTCCTTCCTCCCTAAGGTGGCGTCTGCTTTTCATGTCAATCAGGACATCTTCCTTACAGTTTTCTTCTCGAAGCCGCACTTATCGCGCCGGGAACAACAGCTACATACTTTGGACGTCCGTAGGGCTCTCGCTTTTTATGTAGAAAGAACGAGACCCTTTCGGCGTTCGCCTCAGCTATTTGTAGCGGTAGCAGACCGCATGAAGGGCATGCCGGTCTCTTCCCAACGGATCTCATCTTGGGTGACATCCTGCATCAGAACGTGCTACGAACTGGCTCACATTCCTACTAGCCATCTCAATGCCCATTCTACAAGAGCGCAGGCCTCTTCTGACGCCTTCCTGGCTCATGTCCTCATCCAGGAAATATGTCGGGCGGCTACCTGGTCATCAATTCACACCTTTGCTTCACACTACGCATTGGTCCAACAATCCAGAGACGATGCAGCCTTTGGCTCAGCAGTCTTGCATTCTGCCACGTCTCACTCCGACCCCACCGCCTAGGTAAGGCTTGGGAATCACCTAACTGGAATGCATATGAGCAATCACTTGAAGAAGAAAAGACGGTTACTCACCGTTGTAACTGTTGTTCTTCGAGATGTGTTGCTCATATCCATTCCAAACCCGCCCTCCTTCCCCACTGTCGGAGTAGCCGGCAAGAAGGAACTGAGGGGCGGGTGGGTCAGCAGGGGTATATATCTGGCGCTATAGAGACGCCACTCCAGGGGGCGCCCAGCCGACCCACCGAGTGTTGCTAGGGTAAAAATCTTCCGACGAGCGTGCACGTGGCGTGCGCACACCTAACTGGAATGGATATGAGCAACACATCTCGAAGAACAACAGTTACAATGGTGAGTAACCATCTTTTCTTTGAGATGTGTGGTTCCTATCTGTATTCCACTACCCACTCTCCTTCCCCTCTGCTTCAGACTTGTTTACATTGCAGTAAGAGGGGAACTAGAGTGGCATCAGCATGCACCGCTCCTTATACCCTCAGTTGGAAGCACAAGGAAAGACACTACGCATGTGCTGGACAACGGACACTGTGTGGAGGAAACTTCCCAGACCCAGGCACGTAGTGCACATGTGTGCCCACATTTGGAATATAGTTAGGGACCACACATCTTGAAGAACCTCCAGTTACAGTAAGTAATCTCTTTTAGATGTAGATTTTTCAAATGTACCTAACTGATTTGGGGGCATATATTCAATTGGCATGTTCTACATAGGCCACTTAATAGCGAGTTTGAATTGGTGAGGTAAGATGAAAGTCTCTGTATCTCACTGCAGTGAAGATTACTCCTGGGGGAATTCTGCAACTAAAAATGATGCTCACATTTTAAAATTCTGTGTATTTTATTTGTCAAAATAACACAATATAATCACTTTAGTTTCAATTATTTGGTAATTTTATTTCAAAATACCTGTCAACAAGTATGTCAGCAATATAGATAACAAAAAAGATCCCCCAGGAGTACAGAGTTAAAGAAACCCCTATGGTAACAGTTCTCAACCAGCGCCTGGGACCCCTGGGGGGCTGTGAACAGGTTTTAGGGAGTCTGCCAAGCAGGGCTGACATTAGACTTGCCAGGGCCCGGGGCGCAAAGTCAAAGCCCCGCTGTGTGGGCAGAAGCCCAGGGCCCCAAGCCCCACCACACAGGGCTGAAGCCAAAGCCTGACCAACTTAACTTCACAGGTTCCCCTTTGGCATGGGACCCCTGACAATTGCCCTGCTTGCTACCCCCAAACACCAGCCCTGGCTTTTATATGCAGAAAACTGGTTGTTGTGGCATGGGTGGGCCATGGAGTTTTTATAGCATGTTGGGGGTGCCCCGGAAAGAAAAAGGTTGAGAACACCTGGACCCCACTCCCTCCAGAGCCTCACCACGGGTTACCCCCCAGCCTGGCGCCTCGCTCCCCCCAGAGCCCCGTTCCCAGCTCCTTCACTGTCCCGCCAGGGGACGCAATGTGGTGTGGCCTGCCCTTCCTCACTCTTTGCCAGAGCTGGGTCTCAACAGGCCCTCTCCTGTCGCCAGGAAAATGAGGATCAAGCTGGGCAGCCAGGGCATGCAGAGCCTCTATCCCCACTGGGCTGGGCACTCCACTCACTGCGAGCTGGGTTCTGCAGAGCTCAGCGGCCCCTAGTGGCAACAGTAGCTCTGCAGACCCGAATCTGCAGGGGAAACATGGAAATCTGCATAAATTCTGCATTGCGCAGTGGTACAGAATTCCCCCAGGAGTAGAAGATGCACCTCTGTAATGGGAAAATTAAAACTTAATTGTGATCCTTCAAAATATTTCCAGGACATTGTAGAATGTGGAAAAAATAGGTGAGACCTTTTCATACTGAAGGATCCCCACTGAATTTCAAATTTGTCTTGCCTCTCCCATCCTGGACAGATCACAGCGGGAAGGCAGAGGATCTTCCACCATGTTCCTGTGCTGTGTTTGGACAAAAGATAGTTGTCTGTCCCCTTTTTTGGCCACAATCATGCATTTTGCTCATCTGCAGGGATTCAGGCTCACTCAGTAATTTTGATGCCTCTCAACTGTTCTAATCTGGAATCAGACGCCATTACTGCTTTGAGCTGAAAGCTGTTAAATGGTCACGAGAGGATCTGAACAACTGCAGTGAGCATTTACTCTTGCTGAAACTCTAACATACACAGTCCGGTGGGATTGGGAGAGGAGGTGTGATTTAAAAAAAGAGGTGAGGCAGGCCTAGCAGGTTGCACTGCATACCGAATAGGGTCCCTGGTATCGACTGATTGTCCTTAATCTTAGTTAGAACTGAAAAGACCTAGTTAGGAGTCTTTTGCCCTCTCTGCTGTTGTGGAATTGTTCGCTATGTTATGCTTGCTCCCTATCTTGTTTTAAATATCTCAGGTTTTATTCTACAACCTAACTGATCTCCCTAAATCTAGATGTTTGTTGACTCTTAAAATTTCTGCAGACTTAATTTAATGACTGTAATTGCTAATTATATCTCCTTGTATCTCCACAATAATTTCTCTGCCTTTGTTGGTGTTTTCATCCTTCTAGTATTTGTAGACTCTTACCTTTTGTGTCCCTCCCACCTTTTACCTTAATAATCAATTAGCCAAGCCTTTTGTATTTAGCTATTTTAAACATTCATCTCTAGTCTCTCCTTCAAGTCCCCTGATAATTGTTGTTGCTCTTTCTCTGAACTCCCTCTGATTTGTCAATATCTTTCTGGTAAAGTGATGTCCAGAATTGGGTGCAATTTTTTAGGCAATCATGCCAGAGCGGAACACAGAGGACATAGGGAGTTTTACATCCCTATCCCGTGCTATTTGTGTGTGCAGCCCCATTGATATAGCCTTTTTTTTTTTCTGTTATGTACCATTGGAGAGACATATTTACTTTGCTGTATCTCTGCCCCAGATCTCTGTCAGAAATGACTACTTTCCTTGAGTGCGTGTTTCAGATAAGTTTTCCCTAAATGTATTTATCTGCATTTTTCCAAGCTGCATGTTTTTTAATTTTCTGTCCACATTTCAAACCTCTCTGTCATTTTGCATTATTCGTCCTCATTGGTGTTTGCATTTACTCCCAATTTAATATCAGCTATGAATTTAATTACTATATTGTTGACTTCCTCTTCTACACTATCATGGAAGATAATCTAGTGTTCAATACTGCCTTCATCCAATCTCTAATTCACTATTTTTCAATGCTTTTGTTGTCTCTCCAGCCAATATCAGTCAACATTGTTCAATGCAAGACTATGAAAATCAATTTTAAGAGCTGTCTTTCAAAATATAACATTAAATTAAATAATTTACTAAAATTCAAATATAATAACTGCTTTCCTTTCATCTGCTAATTTAGTAATTATTTGGCAAGATCTATTCTGAACAAAATCTCACGGTGCTGTTTATTCTCTAAATATTTAGGCCTAGTGATTTGGGATACCTCAATTTTTGGGCAAAAAACTTAAGATGCCTTAGAGGAGCCTGATTTTTCAGACAGCACTGACCACCCATCCTCTGAAGTCGTATTGGAGTGACACTTGTGCCCATTGGACCACCTCCCCCCTTTAGGGGACTGCCTTCCTGTTATCCAGCAGGCTTGGAAACTGACCACCATGGAAAAGTGGGTCATGGAGGTCATAACATCTGACTATACCAGGGGTGGGCAAACTACGGCCCGCGGGCCAGATCCGGCCCCTCATGGCTCAGAAGCGGCCCCCAGGTGGGGGGACAGAGGGCTCCAAGTGTTGCCCTGGCCTCCAGCCACCACCAGGAACAGGGAACCGCGGCCAATGGGAGCTTCGGGGGAGGTACCTGGAGGCGCGGCAAGGGCAGTACACTCGGAGCCCTCTGCCCCCCCACCGTCCCCCAGGGGCCGCAGCGCTTCCTGGAGCGGCGCGGGGCCGGGGACAGGGCAGGCATGCAGGGAGCCTGCCCTGGCCCCGGTGAGCGCCGCTGCCACCCCGGAGCCGCTTCAGGTAAGCGGCGCTGGGCTGGAGCCTGAACCCCTCCTGTGCCCCACTCCCCAACTCCCTGCCCTAAGCCTCCTGCCTGCACCTCGCACCCCTCCTGCACCCCAACCCCCTGCCTAAGCCCCCTGCTGCATCCTGCATTCCTGTGCACCCCAACCCCCTGCCTGAGCCCCCAGCCATACCCTGCACTCCTGTGCACCCCAACCCCCTGCCCTGAGCTCCCTGCCACACCCTGCACTCCTGCACCCCAACCCCCTGCCCTGAGCCCCCTGCCACAGTCCACACCCCTCCTGCACCCCAACCCCTTCCTGAGCCCCTCATACACCCTGCACCCCTCCTTTGCCCCAATCCCTTGCTCTAAGCCCCTTCCTGCACACCGCACCCACTCCCGCACCCCACACTCCCTCCCGCACCCCAACCCCCTGCCCCGGCCCTGCATACAATTTCCCCACCCAGATGTGGCCCTCGGCCCAAAAAGTTTGCCCACCCCTGGACTATACCATCCATTTTACATCATGCCTTCTCGCCACCACCTCCTTCCCCATCCCTCTTCAGGACCTGTCTCACGAGCTTGTGTTGAGACAACAGTTTGACTCTCTCCTCCAGCTAGAAGAATAGAACTGATCCCTTCCCCCAAATAGGCAAGAGGTTCTACTCAAAGTGTTTCCTGGTTCCAAAGAAGGAGGGAGGCCGATCTTACATCTAAGATACTTAAGCATGTGAAGCCTCAAAAGTTCAGGATGGTGACTCTGGCAACTGTAATTCTCTTATTGGAGGAAGGGAATTGGTTTTCAGCCCTGACCTACAAGATGCCTATTTTCATATATCGATTAAACCCATCACACAAGAAATACCTACACTTCATCGTAGGCCAGGATAATTTCCAATACCTTCTTAGTTGCCCTCACTTCTTCTTGTAGAGTTGGGTAAATTGGGGCCTTAATGGCAGACCTCTTCTCCCCCCTTTGTGGTATTCTTCAAGAATAAAGTCTCCTTACATCCTAAATTCTTATAGAAATTTCTGTAGGATTTCCACCTTAATCAATCCATCCATCTACCAGTATATTTTCTGAAACCTCATAATTCTCAGCAGGAATCCTATTTCCATACCCTGGTTGTTAGAAGAGCTTTGGTCTTCTATTTAGATAGGACCAGGCAATTTGAAGATCGCCTAGGCTCTTCATCTCCATCATAGATAGAGGCCGGGGATTCTCTTTCTCTACTTAGAGACTGTCAAAATGGATATCTGGTTGAATTGTCACTTTTTATGAGATCGCAGGTGCTCAACCCCCACATGTGGTGATAGGACATTTGGCCAGATCTCAGGCAACATATTACAGCATTACTGAAGAATGTAACAATTTCTGAAATACATAGGGCCACTACCTGGGTTTCAATAAATATCTTTACCCAACTTTATGCCCTTATCCGGGCTGCCAGATCCGATACGACCCTCTGTTCTGCAGTATTATCTTTAGTTCTGGACTTTGTTCTGAAGCTCCCTCCTCCTTCTGTCAGAATACTGCTTGGAAATCCCCTGAGGTGGAGCACCCATAGGACACTACTAGGGGAAGAGGAGGTTTCTTACCTTGTGCTCTATCTGTGGTTCTCTGAGATGTGTGTCCTTATGAGTGCTCCACTCCCATCTTCCTTCCCCTCCACTTTAGAGTGTTCGCTAAGGGATGTTGGGGTAGAGAAGGAACTGAGGGTGGTTTGCCCACGTACTCCTATATAAAACCTCGGTGTCTGACAGGAGGATGCTTAGGTTGCATGTATGGGGTGAACAGATGCTGCTACCTGAAAATGTCTGATCAAGGCATGAGAGGCACATGCACACCTGAAGTGGAGCACTCACAGGAAGAAAAGCAGTTACTGTACAAGGTGAATAACCTCTTCTTGGGGGGAAGGTCTATGGCCTGTGTTATAGAGGATTTTCCCAAAGGGACCTTCTGGGTTTGTAATCTATAAATTAAAACCAAATTGAAACACTGCTTTAAAGGGACACAGTTCTGTGGAGGACAGCACACAACAAATGAGCAGGAGGCTCCAAGTCACGCTGCCTCTTCTTGTTCTTCTCTCTTCCAGTGTTTAGGGGTTCACACTTATCAGGTATGTTAGCTCGAAGAAGCTGGGCTCCCAAATGCAATTGTTCTCACTGCTCTGAACTTGGCCCAGGGAGGGGAATGGCATCTGAGAGCCTGGCTGTGCAGGTACAGAGAGGAGCATATGCTGGCGATCCCACTTCTTCACATGCTTGCTCATGTTGATTCCATGGTAGGTGTGCACACGCCCACATGCAGAGTCATCGGATTTTTTTTGCCTTAGCAGTAGCCGTAGGGCCAGCTTTGGCCCCTCTGGAGTCCTGCACTCATGTACCAGTATGTGAGGCGCTGCCGGCCCTATGCCTTGTCAGTTCCTTTTCACTGCTTGTGATGGTTGTCAGAGTATCTTTCCTCTTGTATCTGCAAGTGCGATAGCATTTTTTTCTTCATTACTCACTGTTCTCTTGTACATAGTTTATTTTAGTTAATAAGTAGTATGTGTTAGAGTCGCAAAGAAATTAGACCTTTTTGGGAGAAAGGTTTACTCAACAGGATGGTGACTCTGGCAACTGTAATTCTGTAATTCTGGGTGTCAAACCATCAGGCCCTGTTGGGGAGATACAACTTTAATTTGTGGGACTCCCTCAATAAGTTCAAGGACTCACTTCTACAGGACCTCAGTATGCATCCATTCTGGAGAAGGGCAAGGCAGTGGCTAGAGGCTCTCTCCAGGTGGCGTGGGTTGCGGCTGACTCATCAGCCAGAGTAGTAGCCTCTGCTATGGTCATGAAGCGCAGTTCATGGCTGCAATCCCTGGGGCTCTCCCAGGAGATGCAGTTGTCCGTTCAGGACCTCCCGTTCAAAGGGAATGCTCTCTTCTCAGAGCAGACTGATGCTAGGCTGCACTGTCTGAAGGACTTTCAGGCTAAGTTACATTCACTGGGCCTTTACAAGCCGCAAACTGTTAGGAATCAGTACCGGCCACCTCCACCGCCCAGATCTTTGGGGCCACTGCAACAAGGCACCAGTAAGAGAAAGGAATGGGATAAAGGATTTAACCGCAGTTGTCGTGCTTCATCCTCCTCGCCTTCCCAGTCTGGTCCTGGATGACACCCAGGGGGTCCATAGCAGGCATTTTGATGGTGTGCTTGAGAACTGTGGCCCACTCGAACTTCAGAATCACATACCCACCCACCCTCAATTTGGTTTTGAACCAGTTGTGTCCCTTCCTGGCTGCATGGACCTGATTGACATCAGATTGTTGGGTGCTCAACACAATAGCATTGGAAGGAGTTCCCTTCGGTGATTTTGGTCTCCAATGCTTCAGACCTGGTTTGGGGAGCTCGCCTCTGCACGCAAGGTCGCTGGATGCAGGAGGCTAGCTCTCTACACATAAACATCAGGGAGCTCAAGGTGATACTCTTGGCCTGTCATGCATTCCTCCTCCACCTGATGGGCAAGGTGGTTCAAATCCTAAACAGACGATACCCCCGCAGTGTTCTATATCAACAAGTAAGGCGGAGCTCGGTCATCAGCCCTTTGCCAAGAGGCTGTCTGATTATGGGGCTTCTGTGTGCAGCATGCCATTCATTTGGTGGCCTTGCACATCCCAGGGGCCAGGAACGTGCTAGCAGATCACCTCAGCAGGACCTTCTCGTCTCACTGCGAGAGGTTGCTTCACCTGGAAGTGGGCAGCGTGATCTTCCAGAGGTTGGGGGACTCCCCAGGTGGACCTATTCATGTCCAGACAGAACAGGAAGTGCCACAACTTCTGCTCAATTGGTGGGCTCAACAGAGGCTCCCTTTCCAATGCATTCTTACTCCCGTGTATGCCTTCCCACCAGTACTGCTGGTTCAGAATCCTTGTGAAGATCAAGTGGGACAAGATGAAGGTAATCCTGTTAGCGCCAGCATGGCCCTGCCAGCACTGGTTTGGGAAGCTGTGGTGCATTCAGTAGTGGAACCTATAGAACTACCACTCTGGCCGGACTTACTCTCCCAGAACTGTGGCCGACTGCTGTACCCGAACCTCGCAGCCCTGCTCCTGATGGTATGTCTGCTGCATGGCTAAATCCAGAAGAGCAAGCATGCCCAGTACAAGTTTAGCAGGTCCTGATGGGTAGCAGAAAACCCTCTATCATAGAATCATAGAATCTCAGGGTTGGAAGGGACCTCTGGAGGTCATCTAGTCCAACCCCCTGCTCAAAGCAGGACCAAACACAACTAAATCATCCCAGCCAGGGCTTTGTCAAGCCTGACCTTAAAAACCTCTAAGGAAGGAGATTCCACCACCTCCCTAGGTAACCCATTCCAGTGCTTCACCACCCTCCTCGTGAAATAGTGTTTCCTAATGTCCAACCTAAACCTCCCCCTCTGCAACTTGAGACCATTACTCCTTGTTCTGTCATCTTCTACCACTGAGATCAGTCTAGATCCATCTTCTTTGGAACCCCCTTTCAGGTAGTTGAAAGCAGCTATCAAATCCCCCCTCATTCTTCTCTTCTGCAGACTAAACAATCCCAGTTCCCTCAGCCTCTCCTCATAAGTCATGTGCTCCAGCCCCCTAATCATTTTTGTTGCCCTCCACTGGACTCTCTCCAATTTATCCACATCCTTCTTGTAGTGTGGGGCCCAAAACTGGACACAGTACTCCAAATGAGGCCTCACCAGTGCTGAGTAGAGGGGAATGATCACAGGACAATCTACCTAGCCCAAGGCAACAAAGAGTCCTGTGGCACCTTATAGACTAACAAATGTATTGATCATTAGCCTTAGTGGGTGAATACCCACTTCGTCAGGGACATCTGGGGACAATCTGGATAGTAATCCCCTCTGTATCCCCTGTCAGCTGTCCTGACTGCTGCTGCTGATGATGATACACTACCTCCAAATGGCCTTATTCAAAAAAGCAATGGGCAGACCAGTGAGAGACACTGTGAAGTTAATCATCATGATGTCTCCCCCGCCCCCCGCAATGTAGGCAAGCCTTAAGAGAGGTTTTCGCCAAATCCTCAGTTACCGTCCCTGCCCCAGTCTACTTACCTAGACAATGTACTCCTGACATGACCACAACTTCCCTTACTCCTCATCAGCCTCACAGGAATGTAGTCCTCCCCTGTGCATGCCCTATCATCTCCATGGTTAATGCACTGGAAGTCTGGAAGGGAGTCCAGGAATTAATCCCTTAGGAATGCCATAAAGTCTAGTTTGCACAGGGAACAGCCTGGCTGATACCTGCCCATGTGCCCTCCCCTTCACTACCCCTATCATCCATTACCGTATTGGTCCTCTTGGAGTGGGAATCCATATTCAGGAAAAAGCCTGCATCTTCCACAATCTGAAGGGCCAGATCCCCTTCACCCAGGGAGCAGATACAACCTTCCTAAACTTCTTGCTTGATTAAGCCCCAACTAATGGAAGGTGAGGATGATCACTCCCCTGAACAGAAACATGCAGGACCACCTCCCGTTTTATATTCCTCTTTGGATGAGGCCCTCTTCAACTTCAATGGACTTGGAAGACCTCATGAAGACAATACTGGAAATGCTGGATATCCCTATTATACAGGAGGCCAGACTACATGATCACAATAGTGCCTTCTTGCCTTGGAATCTATGAATCTATAAATCCCACTGGAAATCATCCAGGAGAAGCTGCACAATCTTTTCAACATTCTCCAGACTGAGACTCCAGGGAAACTGGTGATGCCCACAAATCAAAGGCTTCTCATGCGTGCCATGACAATCTGGCATGTGCCAGCTTCAATTCCCGCTACTTCCAAGAGCACTGAACCTCCCTATCAAGTGCCTTCAGGTATTTCTATCAGCATCCTGCACTGGGCTCCCTTGTGGTTCAAGCAAAATCCATAGATCAGGGTCTTCCAAAGTCCACTCTTTACACAAAGAACCCAAAAAAGTTAGAACTTTTTGTCTTGAAGGTTTACTTGTTGATGAGCCTGCAAATGAGAGTACCCAGCTACCAATCTCTACTCTCAAAATGTGACCTTTTAATCTGGAAAAGGCTCTCCAACTTTGTGGACAAACTGCCAGAAGAATACTGGGAGATGAAATCCCTCATGTTTCTATTTTACTAGGAATGTAAATAAGAATTCAAGGACTATGATAGCAAGCATCACACATTTCTTTTTCATAAGAGAAGTATTAATAACTACTAATTTACTCCAAACTTTAGTATATCCTTGTATCTTCATGAGTTTTGAAAACTGGTCAGTGGGAGACCAGATTTTTGAGTGTGCTCAAGTTGTCTAACTATTTTCCTTTCCTGCTTTTCTTCCTCCACAGTTATTTTATGGGGACTTCCTTACTAGCTAATTATATTTTCATTCTTTTTTTCTTAAAATGGATTTTAAATAAAAAGTCCAGTAATCTAACCATTTGTCTCCTCTACAGATCCACACTCCTCATCCCACCTGCTTGCTTGTCTTTGAATTTTCAAGCAGTTTGTCTTACACATATAAACCCGTTCTTTGTTGTAACAGTAGATGGCAGTTAGACTGATACTACAGTGTACCTGCACTGCTAAACCAGATGACTCTCTCTAGTTCCAAGCAACAATCCTAATTTGAATGTTTCACAGACTATGGTTAATGTGCTAGATATCTGGATCCTTAAGAGTGCCTACAAGAATGTATAAGCAAGACCATAGCTGGTATGGTAACTTGGGTAGTAATGTTGGGCGTTTATATTCACTAATGGGGGAGGGATAGCTCAGTGGTTTGAGCATTGGCCTGCTAAACCCAGCGTTGTGAGTTCAATCCTTGAGGGGGCCATTTAGGGGTCTGGGGATTGGTCCTGCTTTAAGCAGCAGGTTGGACTAGATGATCTCCTGAGGTCCCTTCCAACCCTGATATTCTATGATTCTACTGAACCAATGCCCCAGCATAGTTGACATTGTATTGACAAACATGCAAATGAGGCTTGCAACCTGTTGTGGCTATTAAAGATCCCATGGCACTTTCTGCAAAAGTTCACACTTTTAAATAAAAAGAATTTCACTGCCAAATTCTCCCTACATTTTCAGTTAAGGAGCTCTTCCTCGCATCTTGTTCTAAACTATTGTGTGGTGGTATGTACTGTTACCCGGTGGGTAAATAAAATTATCTCTGCCATAGCTTTTTAATCCAGTTGCAAACTACCATATGATGCTTTTGTATGGAAAGGCAGTATATAGATAAGTGGCTTTGTATTCACTGAATTGTAATAGCCTGAGATTTCCCCTCATTAAAAGCTGTACAGAGAATGCTTATGTTCAGTTTTGGATCCTATTAACTCTTGAGCCCTCTCATTTCTAGGTGGTATTATGTTTTGACCGTGTCTTCTGGGATCCAAGTGTCAATTTGTTCGGGCATGTTGGCAGCACTACTGCCAGCAGAGGAGAACTTTTTCTATTCTGGAATCTCTACAAAGGTAAATGTATTGGGTGTTCAGTTTTATTGTCATTTTCTTTTTCACAGTAACAGAACTAGAAAAAGCCATTTTATGATGATCATAATAAAGCTTATAGTGCTTTTCATCAGTAGATTTTAGAAGAAAATATCAATACCTCCATTTTAAATATGGACAAACTAAGGCAGAGAAAACAGGTCAGTGACAGAACTGGAAATAGAATTCAGGTTCTTCTTTGAGTGCTGGTCCCTGTGTGTATTCATAATCTCAGTGCACCTGAGACCAGAAAATTCTAGCAAGTAGTGTCTGTTGGTCTGTGCCAGCATCCCTGCTCTCCTTGTGGTCTGTGCCAAGGGCATAAGGGGTGAAACAGACTGATGCTTCCTCAGTTCCTCCTTACTGCTGAATTTGACATAGTAGTTAGTAAGAATCCCCACCCTTCCTCAAGTACTGCAGAAGATTCAGCAGGACAGAACATGAGTCATTCTCACTCTGCTCAAATGGCCCAAGCAGTTCTGTAAGAGCAGCAAAGAATCCTGTGGCACCTTATAGACTAACAGACGTTTTGCAGCATGAGCTTTCATGGGTTAAATACCCACTTCGTCGAATGCAAGTACTGGAAATTTCCAGGGGCAGGTATATATATGCAAGCAAGAAGCAAGCTAGAGATAACGAGGTTAGTTCAATCAGGGAGGATGAGGCCCTGTTCTAGCAGTTGAGGTGTGAAAACCAAGGGAGGAGAAACTGGTTCTGTAGTTGGCAAGCCATTCAGTCTTCGTTTAATCCTGAGCTGATGGTGTCAAATTTGCAGATGAACTGAAGCTCAGCAGTTTCGCTTTGAAGTCTGGTCCTGAAGTTTTTTTGCTGCAGGATGGCCACCTTAAGATCTGCTATTGTGTGGCCAGGGAGGTTGAAGTGTTCTACAGGTTTTTGTATATTGCCATTCCTAATATCTGATTTGTGTCCATTTATCCTTTTCAATAGAGACTGTCCAGTTTGGCCGATGTACATAGCAGAGGGGCATTGCTGGCATATGATGGCGTATATTACATTGGTGGACGTGCAGGTGAATGAACCGGTGATGGTGTGGCTGATCTAGTTAGGTCCTGTGATGGTGTCGCTGGTGTAGATATGTGGGCAGAGTTGGCATCGAGGTTTGTTGCATGGATTGGTTCCTGAGCTAGAGTTACTATGGTGCAGTGTGCAGTTACTGGTGAGAATATGCTTCAGGTTGGCAGGTTGTCTGTGGGCGAGGACTGGCCTGCCACCCAAGGCCTGTGAAAGTGAGGGATCATTGTCCAGGATGGGTTGTAGATCCCTGATGATGCGTTGGAGGGGTTTTCGCTGGGGACTGTATGTGATGGCCAGTGGAGTCCTGTTGGTTTCTTTCTTGATCAGATCAACAGAGCCAGACGTGTACCCAGAAGCCTCCTACTGCAAGACAAACCCAAGAAAGAAACCAACAGGACTCCACTGGCCATCACATACAGTCCCCAGCGAAAACCCCTCCAACGCATCATCAGGGATCTACAACCCATCCTGGACAATGATCCCTCACTTTCACAGGCCTTGGGTGGCAGGCCAGTCCTCGCCCACAGACAACCTGCCAACCTGAAGCATATTCTCACCAGTAACTGCACACTGCACCATAGTAACTCTAGCTCAGGAACCAATCCATGCAACAAACCTCGATGCCAACTCTGCCCACATATCTACACCACTGACACCATCACAGGACCTAACCAGATCAGCCACACCATCACTGGTTCATTCACCTGCACGTCCACCAATGTAATATACGCCATCATATGCCAGCAATGCCCCTCTGCTATGTACATCGGCCAAACTGGACAGTCTCTACGGAAAAGGATAAATGGACACAAATCAGATATTAGGAATGGCAATATACAAAAACCTGTAGGAGAACACTTCAACCTCCCTGGCCACACAATAGCAGATCTTAAGGTGGCCATCCTGCAGCAAAAAAACTTCAGGACCAGACTTCAAAGCGAAACTGCTGAGCTTCAGTTCATCTGCAAATTGGACACCATCAGCTCAGGATTAAACAAAGACTGTGAATGGCTGGCCAGCTACAGAACCAGTTTCTCCTCCCTTGGTTTTCACACCTCAACTGCTAGAACAGGGCCTCATCCTCCCTGATTGAACTAACCTCGTTATCTCTAGCTTGCTTCCTGCTTGCATATATATACCTGCCCCTGGAAATTTCCACTACTTGCATCCGATGAAGTGGGTATTCACCCACGAAAGCTCATGCTGCAAAACGTCTGTTAGTCTATAAGGTGCCACAAGACTTTTTGATGCTCTTACAGATCCAGACTAACACGGCTACCCCTCTGATACTTGACACCAAGCAGTTCTGATTCCCAAACCTCCTACATACATCCTGGCCACTCATCAGCATTTGTTACCCAGTGAGGGACTTAGATTATGCCCAGGCTTTAAGAATGGCTTCTCCTGCCCCTACTCCTTTTCGGTCAGTGATGATCACCAGTGTGCCTCTGCTACCTCAGAGAAGCTCATATCTCTGCTAAGTGCAGTACTGGCTGCTCCTTTCCCAGCTGAACATGTGAGGCACAAGAACTCCACCTTTGGAAGCACCTAATGGAACGTTCCATTAGGCCCTAGTCAGCTCCAGGCCGGAGAGAATCCCTTTGTATATTGACCTGAGACATAGAGGAGAGCACCACCTAGCTCGATGTCTGACTCAGGAATGGGAATGACTAGAGCAAAGGACCCTTTGGCTGGGCCTTCTCACAAGAGTAAAAGACACTCTCATAGGCATAAAAATAGATCCCCTCTTATATTTAAGAGAAGGGATCCTTAAGTAACTCCACCCAGGTAGGGTGAGTCCTTGCACCCAGGACACAAGGATTTAGGTCTTCCTAAGCCTTGTAGCCATGATCAGAAGGCGTGTAAGAGCACGGCTTCTTCAGTATTGCTTCCTGCATCATCATCGATTATGCTGCCAACTAAGCACAGGGAGCCAAAGATCAAGAACCATCAATACTGACGATGACCACATGGTCAGAGGCTCCTTCATGGGCGGTAGTGCGTCAGCCATGTAAGGAACCACTGATTACTAAGAGTCCCTTTACACTGACTCTGGCAGCATGAGGCAACAAGCTACAGCCTTCTAAGGCTCCAATGTCTCCATCTTCCTGGATCTGTAATCTCTCCTATTGTCAGGTCCACCCTTCACCAGGTAGAAGTTCATCTCTGATTCCGTCCACTAGCTGTGGCTTCCCAACATAGGTACCGATGCTACTGCCAATGGAACTGGACTCTCATCATCAAGATAGTCAGATGTGTACCACTGGCACAATCTTCCCCCCACTGAGGTAAATCAGCCTAAATGAGCTCAAGAGTCTCCTACTACCAGTTTTATCGATTCAAATGGAGACACCCCCCCCTCAGAACCAGTGGTACCCAAGTCTGTATCTTTAGTGCAAGATAAAATTTCACATGGTTACCTTGGCATCGATAATACCAGCACTAGAAAGACATGGTTCACAGTTCTCGATATGAAGGACGCATGCTTTCATGTTGATATTCACCCTTCCCACAGAAGGGTGTCTCTGCTTTGTCTCCTACCATCCTTGGGAATTTCTGTGAACATGGAAAAGTCTGTTGGCTCAAACCTAGCCTATAGATTTCATAGGAGCAACCTTAAACTCACTCAGGGCAAAAGCTTATCTCTCTACGGACAGATTCAAAGTCAGAAGCGGGCTGATAGGTCAGATTATGCATAACCCATGGACATCAGTCTGGATTTGCCGTTCTCTCTTGGTTCACATGACATCATGTACTTACATAATGCCATTCGCTAGACTCTACCTCCGCTGCCAACAGGGTTGGCTTCAGACAGTATATGTCCCAAGCAGATACAGCATGAATACTTCAGTGACAATCCCCATCAAGGTAAGAGTGTCTCTGAGCTGGTGGAAAGCTTGTGCACAAGTGTGCATGGGCATTCATTTCCTGTCCCCCACACCCAACAGGGCACTAATCACAGATGCCTCTTTGTATGGAGCCAACTCATGGATGATCACACAGCAGATGGTCACACTTGGATGCCCTTGGAAACCAGAATGCACGTAAATCTCCTGGAATTCAGAGCAGTCTGACAAGCATGCCATTAATCCAGTCTCATCACATTCTCATAAATCAGACAATACAAGAACTGTAATCTACCTTAAAAACCAGGGAGGAGCGAGAGCCATTCCCGTGTGTATAGAAGCAGTCAGTTTATGGAACTGGTATATAGAGAACCACTTCACCCTTTCAGAACCTCCCAGGAGCCCAGATTTTGCTGGCAGACAGAGTCAGCTAGCACTTTGCCACTGACTATGAGTAGAAGTTACACAGCTGGATGGATCTAGACTGTTCTCAGTGGTAGAAGATGACAGAACAAGGAGTAATGGTCTCAAGTTGCAGAGGGGGAGGTTTAGTTTGGATGTTAGGAAAAACTTTTTCACTAGGAGGGTGGTGAAGAACTGGAATGGGTTACCTAGGGAGGTAGTGGAATCTCCTTCCTTAGAGGTTTTTAAGGTCAGGCTTGACAAAGCCCTGGCTGGGATGATTTAGTTGGGTTTGGTCCTGCTTTGAGCAGGGGGTTGGACTAGATGACCTCCTGAGGTCCCTTCCAACCCTGAGATTCTATGAGCTCAGTGGTGAACAGCATATTCTCTCAGTGGGGAACCCTTCCTCAGGACCTGTTCTCATTGCAGGTAAACAGGAAATGCAGCACATACTGTTTTAGAGGTAACGCTCTCCTAGTCCCTTGGACAGACAGTTTGAACTATGCCTTTCCGCCTATCCTTCTGCTTTCTCGAGTACTGCAGAACATTCAACAGGACACAGCATGAGTTATTCTTGTGCCCAGATGGCCCAGGCAGTTCTGGTTCCCAGGTCTCCTGCATATGTCAGGCCATCCATCAGCATTCATCCCTTCCCGGACCTCTTGATTCAAGAGAAAGGCGAGGGCAGGCACCTCAGCCCAGAAGCTCTTCACCTCATGCTTTGTATTTGGTTGGGTGTCAGACCTAGAACGTTTATTTCAAAACTTATCAAACAGCTCTTGTAGATTACCTCCTTACCCTCAAGATGACAGGTCTTTCCCTTAGCTCAGTATAGGTTCATCTCTCGGTTCTTAAAGGGCTGAATTAGAACTTTCCCACCAGTAATAAAACAACCCCTTGGTTGGACCTTAAGTTAGTATTTAAACCCCTGGCTACCTCTTTGATGCTTCACCTGTCTATGAAGGTTGCTTTCCTTGTTGCCATCATCTCAGTCAGAGGGATAGGTGAACTGGGAACCCTAATGGCAGACCCTCCTGTATTTCATAAAGACCAGGTCTCATTATGACTGCATCCAAAATTATCATCCCTAAAGATGATTTGGAATTCCACATAAACTAGACTATTCACTTACCTTTAAAAAGCAACAAAGAGTCCTGTGGCACCTTATCGACTGACAGACATATTGGAGCATAAGCTTTCGTGGGTGAATACTCACTTTGTCAGATGCAAGAGTATTCATCCACGAAAGCTCATGCTCCAATACTTCTGTTAGTCTATAAGGTGCCACAGGACACTATCGCTTTTTACAGATCCAGACTAACACGGCTACCCCTCTGATACTTGACACCATTTACCTGTGTTCTTTTTAAAGCCCCATACCTCCCACATTGAGAAAAGACTACTCCTTCAATGTGAGATGACCTTTGGCATTTTACTGATGGAGAACAAAACAGACCAGAAAGTCACCTAGGCTGTTTCTTGCCAAAGCGGAATGAGGCCAAGGACAATCTGTTTCCTACCAGAGGGTCTCCAAGTGGATCTCTGGCTGTATCTTATTGTATCGCCTTCCTACACCACATAGGGAGTGAGCTCACTCCCTGAGAACTTAGGCAGCCTCAGTAGCATCACTTCAAGAAGTATCTCTGCTTGATGTTTGCAAGGCAGCAGTATGGTTCCATCCATGCAGGAGACATCACATTTTGGTCCAAGCCTCCTCTGCTGACTCATCCTTTGGGACAGCAGTTCTACAAGCAGTCAAACCACCTATATACATGCACCCTCCTCTGAGTACTGCTTGTCAGTCACCCACAGTGGAATACACAGAGGGACCAGCACTTGAAAAGGAGAGTTAGTTACCCTTTGTAACAGGAGTTCTTTGAGATGTATGGTCCCTATCTGTATTCCACTATCTGCCTTTTGCTTCAGATCTTCTCTGATTCACAGTAAGAAGAAGAACTGGAGAGTTATTGGTCTGCATCCCCCATTATGCCCTCAGCACTTACTGAGGCAAGCAGGGGCATAGATGCAGACTAACAGACACTACTTGCTAGGATTCTCTAGTCTCAAGTGCATGGAGTACACACACATCCACAGTGGAATACAGGTAGGGAAAACACATCTCAAAGAACTCCTGTTACAAAAGGGTAAATAACTTCCTTTTACCAAGCAATCCAGATCACTCTGTATGACAGTCCTGTCTTCATCATTGTTTACCACTCTGCCAGTCTGTGTCGTCAATGATTTTGTCTTTAATTCCAGATCATTCATAAAAATGTTGACTAGTGTCAGGCCTAGTACCAGTCCCCGTGGAGCCCCACTAGACACACCCCATGATTTCCCATTTTTAAAAAGCCATGGTGTCTTTAATGAGGGCCACCTCCATCTCTTTTACCAACTTAATCCTTTCTAAGCAGGTTATAAACAGTGATTTTTTAACATTCCAGTCATTCGAATTGTCCTGGATAAGAAACTAACAAAATGTTCATTTTAATTATAATGTAACCTCATCTCACTTATTTCAAAGTGAAGTATTTGCACTGTGGTGGTTTACCTGGCTCTTGGTGACTTAAGGCCATTTTTGTAATTTTGTTGGGTTTGGTTTGTCCTGAAAATTTAGGTTCTGTTCCACATTTTTCTAAGTTTAAGTACTTTACTCATATTTAAAAAAAAAATATCTACCAGCACTTTGATGCATTGTTCTTCCTCCTCCTCCTTAGCTCCAATTCTCTTGGCCTTGGTAGCAGGAGAAGCAGCTGGGATCATGGAAAACATCAGTGATGATGTCATTGTTGGGCGCTGCCTTGCAATTCTCAAAGGCATCTTTGGCAGCAGTGCTGTCCCCCAGGTACTACTCACACTCTGTTTTGTACATCAGTCTCTGAGTCCTAGAAAATATAAGAATCCTAGATAATTGATTGTATTATCTACCTGTCTGTGCTAGGTATTTATGCCACTCTTTGCACCAGTGTTTGAATGCCTCCATGGTATATGGGAGTGCCAGCTGTTCTTTTCTAGGACCTGTTAATGGAGTGAATCTATCAAAACCATAACCATTTTTCAAAATGTCAGAGACATTATAGGACTTTAGACGGGTTTTGAATTGTTCATTCTCCAGGGCCACACTTAATCTGACAAGTCTTAAAATTGTGTAAACTAAAATCGGCAGATGTAATAAATTAATTCAGGAATTCTATCTTTGGACTAGGATCGGGGCAAGGATAGCAATTTCTGTGAAAGAATGACAAATAGGATCCTCTGTGCTGAATGTATTAACTGACCAGCACAACGTTTACATCTTTGATAAATTTATCACAATATCAGATTCTCCTTTGAGTGCTTGCTCATGTCCATTCCACATTAGGTGTGTGTGCTCACCCTATGCACCGGTGCCAGAAGTTTTTTCGTCAACAGTATCTGTAGCGGAGCGGCTCTGGTACCCTCTGGAGTGGCACCCGCATGGCTTATAAGGGACACCGCTGGCTCCCCCCACCCTCAGTTCCTTCTTGCTGCCAGTGATGCTGCACGGAATGTTCTCTGCTCTTAGTAGTGTTGCTTAGACTTCGTTCATGCAAACTAGAGTTCTTGTAAAGTTAGTGTACATAGTTAGTAATTGAGTTAGTTAGCCAGCCCTTAGCAATAGCTGGAGTTTTATTAGTACCATCAGGGACTTAGCTGGGGGATGGGACATGTCCCCAGGCTTTAAGCCCTGCAGTTGCTGCAAATGGCCCATGCCCATGAGCGATCTGCATAGTAGCTGTCTCAGGTGCCTTGGTGAAGGGCACATAAGTGATGTGTCAAATCTGCAAGTCCTTTAAACTTAGGACTAAGGGCTTGGCTACACTTACAAATTTGCAGCGCTGCAGCAGGGTGTGAAAACACACCCTCTGCAGCGCTGCAAAGCGCCAGTGTAGTCAAAGCCCCAGCGCTGGGAGCCGCGCTCCCAGCGCTGTCCGTTATTCCCCACAGGGAGGTGGAGTACGGACAGCGCTGGGAGAGCTTTCTCCCAGCGCTGGTGCTTTGACTACACTTAGCGCTTCAAAGCGCTGCCGCGGCAGCGCTTTGAAGTGTAAGTGTAGCCAAAGCCTAAGAGCATGAAAACAGACTCAAAGTGCTCCTGATAGAGTCGGCGCTCACTCCATCCCCAGAGCAAAGGTCCGACTTGGCACCCAGCACCGCGGCATCGGTGTGTAGTGCCCCGTCGGCACTGATCAATGGCCCCGGCCAAGAAGTCGGAGAAGGCCAGTAGGGGACAGTCTCCTACTCCCTGCAAGGGGAAGGACAGGGGTGGGGGCGTGCTAAGACCCACGCTGGGTGGCTCATCTCCCTCATTGGGAAGTCAGACCTCAGCTCATGTCGAGCCCAGAAACCCGGACACAGGTGGGCCTTCATCAGCTTCAGGTGCCGTCGATGCCTGAAGCGCTCCAGGCTGTGCAGGAGATCCTGATGCTCCTGGTGCCGCCCACACCAGCCCTGGTAGTGGCCAGACCATGGGGTAAGGCCGCCTTGGGACCTTCCCATCTGCCCTTGCCTCAACAGTACTGCTCCCCATCGCGGGGGATGTCCCACCACCGGTCACCCGCTCAAAGCCATCATGCCTCCAAGTTAGGGAGGCAGACGCATTGGAGCCCTCTACAATCACCAGACCTTGGGCACCAGCAGCAGGATTCGAGGCGGACCTCGCCAGTTACCTGGTGCAGATCCACAGAGGCATGCGCTCCCCAGCAGGAATGTCAGGACTGGCCCTGCAGATCATCAGAACACCATTACAGATCCCGGGAACGATCAGATGACCTGCAGGTCCCGTTCCTTGTCCGGTACCAGTCTCAAAGCACGAGACGTGGATTGGCAGTCACCTATCACAGATCCACTGAGCGCCACCAGTCACCAAGGTCCCAATGGAGGCACACATCCTGCTTGGACTGGTCCTTCTCTAGACGTGATCGCGATTATCACCAGGCATGGTGTCGCCGCTCCAGTGGATCCGGGTCACCAGCTAGCAATCGCTCCGGATATGGCTCCAGAACGGAGTAAAGCTCCATATCAGCGGGGCAGCCTTCCAGACCCTCGGTGCTGCCTGCATCATCAGTACCGAAACCTGCCCAGTTGCCTTGCCCATGGTACCCCTGGAACCTGTGGAGGTTCACCCAGCCCTCCCAGCCTGCCCACTCGGCGTCGGGAGCCTTGGACAGGCCTGTGGCCTCGACGACTCAACTCCCTACGGTGCTTGAGGCCCCAGAGGAAAGGACCCTTCAAGTCCATGTGGACCAAGGGGAACAGCTTGCTGGACCACCAGTGAGTGTCGTGGAACCCCCGGTACCGGCCTCCTCCTCATCTCCGACCGAGGCCATCATAGAGCCCCTCACCCAGTTCCGCAGGATGACACTGAAGTGCACCAGGAGCTGTTGAAAAGGGTCGCGTCCAACCTTGGCCTGCAAGTGGAGGAATGGGAAGAGCAAGTGGACTCCCTGTTCTACATCCTCTCCTCCGCAGCTTCTGCTAGGGTCGCCCTTCCCCTTCACGAAGGGGTATTGAAGATATCCAGCATCTTGTGGCAAACCTCCTCCTCTCTGCCCCCCCATTTCCAAACGGGCAGAGCGTAAATACTTTGTCCCAGCTAAGGGGCATGAATGCCTTTACTCCCATCCTGCCCCAAATTCCCTGGTGGTTGAGGCAGTTAACCACAGGGAACGACAGGGGCAACCGGGAGCTACCCCCAAAAATACAGACTCCAGGAGACTGGACTTTATTCCTCATTGAGTTTACAGTTGAGGGTGGCCAAACGCCAGACCTTCCTTGGCTGCTACAACTTTAACACGTAGCAGACCGCGGCCAAGTTTGAGAATGCCCTCCCAGAAGGTTCCGGTAAAGAATACCGGGCGATCCTCGACGAAGGCACGGGCGCTGCCAGGGCAGCCCTTCAAGCGGCATCTGACGCAGCAGACTCTGCCGCCCACACCATGGCATCTGCCATCTCCATGCAGCAAGCGTCCTGGCTGCTCTTCTCTGGGTTGTCCTCCAAGAGTCAACAGTTGATTCAGGACCTCCTTTTCGATGGCCAGGGCCTGTTTGCGGAGCAGATGGACAACAAATTACATGGGCTGAAGGACTCCCGAACCATCCTAAAAACCCTGGGGCTCTACATTCTGGGCCCGGCACGTAAGTGGTTAAAACTGCAACTTCCCCAGAGGCAAGGGAGCCAACCCCAGCAGGATCCGCCACACAAAGGCTACAGAGTGCACACAAGCCACCCGCCCCCACCCTCTTCCCAGTCGGGCTCAACCCACTCCAAGCAAGGAGCTAAAAAGTCATTTTGAGGGATACCCGAGGATGACCTACCAGTCTATTTCCTGGATCCAATGTTCCCAATTTTTTGCAGCCGCCTTTCCTTTTTCCTCCCGGCGCGGTCAGCAATAACTTCGGACCACTGGGTCCTCAGTACGGTTGCGCACAGATACACCCTCCCAGTTTATTTCCATACACCCCCCCACGCACCCTCCCCGTTGCTCTTCAGGTACCTTTCTCACAAGAGTTTTCTCAAGCAGGAGGTTCAGGGGCTCTTACAGCTGGGAGCAGTGGAGGAGGTCCTGCCTCCTTACCGGAACAAGGGTTTCTATTCCCGGTATTTTCTGATCCCAAAGGCCAAGGGTGGTCTGTGTCCCTTCCTGGACCTGCAAGACCTGAACAGATACCTAAGGAAGCTAAAGTTTTGCATGGTCTCCCTGGCCTCCATTATCCCCTCCCTGGATCCGGGAGACTGGTATGCCACCCTCGACCTGAAAGACACATACTTTCACGTAGCAATCTTCCCAGGACATTCACACTTCCTCTGTTTTACGGTTGGTTCGGCCCACTACAAGTTTGTGGTCCTTCTGTTTGGCCTGGCTACAGCACCCAGGGTGTTTATCAGGTGCATGGCGGTAGTTGCGGCCTACCTCAGGCATCAGGATATCCAGGTTTACCTGTACCTCAACGACTAGCTGGCCTAAGGCAGCTACAAGGCTCAGGTCCAAGGCGACATCACTATACTACAAGCCATGTGCCACTCCTTGGGACTACTGGTCAACCACAAAAAGTCCACGTTAGTTCCAGCTCAAAGGATAGAATTCATCGGGGCCATGATCGACTTAACCCGGGTGAGAGCGCTCCTGTCGTTAGACAGGTTTCAGGCCCTGATGGACCTCATCATGAAAGTGTCCACAGTTCCCCTGACAACAGCCTGCACCTGCTAGGCCACATGGCAGCTTTAACATACATGGTCTGCCATGCCAGGCTCTGCATGCGGCCCCTGCAGCAATGGCTGGCGTCAACCTATTCCCAATCCAGGAACCACCTGGAAAAGATCGTAACCATTCCTCCAGCGGTTCTCACCTCACTGCAGTGGTGGACTGATCACAAGAAAATCCTGGAAGTAGTCCTGTTAGACAGTCCCACTCTATCTGTCGAGCTAGTATCGGACGCTTCAGACCTCATTTGGGGGGCACACCTCAGACATCTCCAGACCCAGGCGACGTGGACTCCAGAGGAGACAACGTTACACATGTCAAGAAGCTCAGAGTGGTCTGGCTAGCCTGCAAGGGCTTCCTGCTGCACCTGTCGGGAAAAGTGGTGAGAGTCCTAATGGACAATATGGTCTTGATGTTCCACATCAACAGGCAAGGAGGAGTGCGCCCGTCAGCTCTCTGCCAAGAGGCTCTCCATCTCTGGGACTTCTGCATTGGCCATGGCATCCATCTGGAAGCCGGTCACCTCCTCAGCATCAGGAATGCCCTAGTAGATCACCTCAGCAGGGACTTCTCTCACCACAAGGGATCGCTCCACCAGTGGCCTGCACGATCTTCCAGAGGTGGGGAACTCCCCAAGTAGATCTGTTTACCAGCAGGCAAAACAGAAAGTGCCATCGGTATTGCTCCCGGCAGGGCCTGAGCAAGGGCTCCCTCTCCGATGCCTTCCTCCTGTCATGTGCCGAGGACCTGATGTACACGTTCCCTCCGATTGCTCTGGTCAGCTGGGTCTTAGTAAAGATCAAGAGGGACGAGGCACAGGTTATCGTGATCACCCCTGCATGGCCTCACTAGCACTGGTTTGGCATGCTCATGAACATGGTAGTGGCCCCTTTTCTGGCTCCTTCCCTACCATCGGGATCTGCTGTCACAGGATCACGGTCGGCTCCTACACCCCAACCTCGAGTCTCTAAACCTCTTGGTGTGGACACTCCATGGTTGAACTCAGAGGAGCATACCTGCTTGGAGGAGGTCCAGCAGGTCCTCCTCCGAAGTAGGAAGCCATCCATGAGATTAACTTGGCGAAGTGGATGAGGTTTTCCTGCTGGGCGTCGGAGCGTGGCTTTTCCTCCTCACATTCCTCAGTGCAGTCCATTTTGGACTACTTACTGCACCTCAGGACCCAGGGTCTGGCGCATTCTTCCATTAGAGTGCACCTTGCAGCCATCTCTGTGCTCCACCAGCCGATCTAAGTTCAGATAGTCTTTTCTCATGACATGACTGTCAGGTTTCTGAGGGGCCTCGAGAGGATTTACCCACAGGTATGGGCCCCTCTCCCGCAGTGGGACCTTAACATGGTCCTCTCCAGGCTCACCGGCCTGCCTTTCAAGCCGCTGGGCTCCTGCTCCCTTTCCTACTTATCCTGGAAGGTCGCTTTCCTGGTGGCGGTGACGTCAGCAAGATGAGTCTCAGAGATTAAGGCCTTGACCTTGGGAACCGTCTTATACAGGGTTTTATAAGGACATGGTCCAGCTGCGGACCCACCAAGCCTTCCTACCGAAGGTGGTATCTTCCTTCCACGTGAGGCAGGACATGTTTCTGCCTGTGTTCTGTCCCAAGCCGCACAAGACTGCCGAGGAGAGGTGTCTGCATCCGCTGGACGTCCGGAGGGCCTTGGCCTTTTACCTGGAGCGTACCAAGCCTTTCCGTAAATTGACTGAGCTCTTCATCATGAAGGGCCTTCCAGTTTCTTTGCAGAAGATTTCCAACTGGATCACCTCTTGCATAAAGACCTGTTACGAGCTAGCAAAGGTCCCGCCGCTGCCAATTGTCAGGGCCCATTCGACTAGAGCGCATGCATCTTTGGCGGCCTTCCTGGTGCACATCCCGATCCAGGACATCTTTAAAGCCACGATGTGGTCCTCGGTCCACACGTTTACGTCTCATTATACCATCTCTCAGCAGGACAGAGACAACACTGGGTTCGGCAGAGTTGTATTACAATCTGCGCAGCTGTGAACTCCTACCCACCTCCACGGGAGCTGCTGGGAGTCACCTAATGTGGAATGGACATGAGGAAGCACTCGAAGAAGAAAAGACAGTTATCTTTTCTGTAACTGGTGTCCTTCGAGATGTGTTGCTCATGTCCATTCCACAACCCGCCCTCCTTCCCCACTGTCGGAGTGTCTGGCAAAAAGGAACTGAGGGTGGGAGAAGCCAGCAGCGCCCCTTATATCGCGCCATGTGGGTGCCACTTCAGAGGGCGCCAGAGCTGCTCCCCTACAGATACTGCTGAGGGAAAAATTTCCAGCACCGGTGCATGTGGCGAGCACACGCACCTAATGTGAAATGGACATGAGCAAAGCATGTCAAAGAACACCAGTTACAAAAAAAGTAAGTCTTTTCTGTAATGGCCCTCTAATTTAAAAATGGGCCAGGGTCATAATGTGGCATCCCAGATCTAGAACTGGCAAAAAGAGTTCGATCAGGCAGATCCTTAAGATCCTTCATGAGTCTCAGAAGGGGCTCTTGCTTTCATTGACAATTGTAGGAAGTGCTACCATGTAGCATTTTTAAGTGCATAAATTCTATTCCCGTGCACAGACAGTGTGGGAATTGCAGTTCTCAACAGGTGCTAAGTCACTGCTTTGTGATTGTGTTCAAAACATCCGATTCCAGTCTTCTCTCTTCTGTGGAGTTTCTGTACTATTGTCCTGTGAAATGTGTTTGATAGAATATTTGCAGAAGTGAGCTTCCTGATCCATGACAACTGTGGTGCAAATATTGCTTAACACACAGGAAAACAAATACAGACACACACCATGGTAGCATTAGGGCCTCATGCTTATTTTACTTGCTGTAACTTACTCATGTAAAACTAGTGATATAGACAACACAACACTCTTCTTTTCTTGTCTTAGCCCAAAGAGACAGTGGTATCTCGTTGGCGTGCTGACCCTTGGGCCCGGGGGTCCTATTCTTATGTTGCGGCTGGATCTTCTGGAAATGATTATGACTTGATGGCTCAGCCAATTACTCCAGGACCAGCCATTCCAGGTGCTCCCCAGGTGAGAGAATCTACAAATGCAATTAGAAGTGACTGGCAAGAGAACATAATAGGATTTCAAAAGCCATTTGTGAAACAGGAGCATTCGGTAATTCATCCATTCTCCAGATACACTCTAACGATTAGAGCTGGTCAGAAAACAGAATTTCCTGTGGGAAAATCCAACATTTCTAAATTTGTTTTTGTTCTAAATTGGAAAAAAAGTCAAAATTTTGAAACTTCTCCTGAAGAGAAATTCAAAAAAATGTCATTTGGAAACATGGAGATATTTCATTTTGTTATGTCAAAGTATTATAATAAAATATATAATAATAAACATATTCTAATATACAATATTAAATATAAAGATTGAAAGAAAACATTTTTACCTTATTGAAATGAAAAAGATGAAATGATTTGTTTTCACATTTTTCCATTGAAACTTTCATCAAAATAGAAAAGTTTTGAGTTTGAAACTGTTTTCTCCACCTGAAAACTCTTCCATCAAAATTTTTTTGACCAGCTCTACTAATGAACCTTGTTCTTGCAGTAAAATGTTTCAACTGCCTGATGGCTCTTAGTCCAATCCTCCTGTTCAAGAAGTAAAAGAGAGAATTTGGCTCATCTTATTCCATGAAAAAAGTCGAGAGGTAGATGATGCCATAACAGAGGTTCTGTGTGGAAATGAGCACAAATCGGTCTAGTACATCCTCTGCCTGTCAGGAAGCATGTACAGAAATAAGTGTCATTCACAAAGTGTCTTCCCAGCCCCCAAGTTGCTTGAGGCACATTACAAAGATTTGCAACACAAATATCTACTCAGCTCCATCTTCGCCATGATGCAGCAAGGGGCCACCCTGTAACATGTAACCACATCATGTAGTGGGGGAAGGAACGGGTTGTAATAAGTTACAAGAAATGCCTCCAAAGAATCATTTTAAAATGTTTTCAAAGTAAGGAGTGATGGGATAAAGTAGAAGGAATTAGGGAAGTGTCCATACCTTAGGAGCCACAGTGAAAGTTCTGTCTCCTGCTAACCTATTGAGCAAATGGTGAAATCCCTAAAAGCAGGGGGCTTCTGAACACAGCATGGTGAGGCTCCAGTACCAGGGTCTTATTTAGTCCCTCTGAATACTGTTATGGTTGGTTAAATCCATTAGTTTAGCCCCTGATATGTTGCTGGATAGTCTGCACCACAGACTGTAATGTACAAACCGTTAATTGTCTCAGGTTTTTCCCCTCTGTCTTTATTCAAAGCACAGTATGTCAGTGTTCACTAGTGAACTTTTAGTGTGCAGCAGCAGCAGGGTCAATGGGGATGCTTAGTGTGTGGCATGCTGAAACGCTGTAGATTTACACCCCAGCTCGATGTGCAGTAAGTGTTTGTGTAGACAGATCTTTAATCAGATGTGGTGGTGTAGAAATGATCAAACACACAATGTTGAATACACAACATTCTGTGTTCTCTCTCAGCCCAATTTCTGGCTTCAAAACCAAACTCTATGGTAATCTTTCTTTTTGCTCTGATGCCCAGCTCCCTCAACAGCTAGCAGTAAAGTGTTCCCTTCAACACAATAGATGTCTTTTTAAAGCTGAAAATTTGTGATAGTTGGGAGGCAGATGAGGATTCTCCTCTGGCCAAGAGGCATTTGTTGAAGGAAAGATTATAACATTCCCTGAGATTATCTAGTTCATACCTAAACCAGCTTCGTGCAGCAGAAGTAACTCTGTGACTAGGAGAAATGTTTATTTTTAAGTAGTTCGCCTGAGAAATCTAGCATTTATGAGAGAGAACCTGAGCTAAGTCAGCTATATGACACTTAACAATGTGTTGTTTGTTCTTCCCAGCCAATTCCTCGCCTCTTCTTCGCAGGAGAACACACAATTCGTAATTACCCAGCAACTGTCCATGGTGCTCTACTGAGTGGGCTGAGAGAAGCAGGACGTATTGCAGACCAGTTTCTTGGAGCCATGTACACTCTGCCACGCCAAGCTACACCTGGCGTGCCCACACCACAGGCCCCTAGCATATAAGGGAGATACAAGCTGCCAGAGGAGTGATGGATTCATAATGCATTTGCTGTGGACTCGTTTTTGGGAGCAAGATGTCTTCATAGTCTGTAGCAGTAGCCACTGAAAGCACTGTGCCAGAAGTCACTTAATAGAATCACCCCATTGGAATGGCCTTATGAAATATGATCTGACTATTGTCTATGCACCTGGTATACAGATTCCTGTCTGTCTGTTTTTCCAGCTATATATACAGTGTCTTACTGCCAAACTGGTCAGGAATTCCTATGGCAGTGCAAATACAGTGGGAATCCAAGCTCCTGGTGTTTAGCTGGATTTCTTTTGGCACAAAGAACCTACTGGCGTATTCACAGTTCAGTAATTGCACAAAAGGTTTCAGACTCTAGTAGCTGGTTGTTGTTGGTAACAGTGTAGAATTCGTCTCTTATGTGAACTTTTTTTGATTGTTTTGAAAAAAATAAAATTTTCACCAAGTTCCTTTCTTCCTCTTTCATTTGAGAATTAAATTGGTGCAGTTGTTTTTCCTCAGTAGTAAAAGCAGAGTTACAAGTAATGCTCATCGCAGAACCACTCCAAAATAGTCCTTAAGCCACTGCAATGTGATCTCTCACTTGGAATAAATAGTCTTTGATTCAGGGGACTGGAAGCCTAACCACCAGGCCACAGCATTATTCATTCTCTCTCCCTTGCCTCCCACCCCCTGGTAATTGTTTTAAAAGTATTTATACAAAATGGAACAGCTTCAACAGGCGAGACTGAGGGAACCCCACAATAGAATATCCCATAACTCAGTGGTTAGAGTGCTCTCTTGAGAAGGGAGGTGGGGAAAAATTGAATTCTGGTCTCCCACATCCCAGATATATTCTCTAGCCACTGGGCTAAAAGTTGTCAGAGAGAATGCATCAGTGGCTCCTTCTCCTGCATTTCTTGCAAGAAAGTCTGACTTCAGGAGAGGGGTTCCCAGGTGAGCGTTGCTAGCATTGAGAGGTGCCTCCTTCCAACCTGGATTTAGGTGCCTAACCCCCTGAGGGGGTGGGGCTTCGGACACATTCCTCTCCTCAGCCTCTCCTTTGGCTAGCTTAGGCAGCTCCCCATCTAGCATACTGTCTTTTGTGGATTCCTTTCCTAGATGTCTGTCTCTCCTTGTTCATTGTATAGGGAGCCTGGGCACCTAACCTGGCTTTGTGAGTCCCATTGTCATTCCAGTCTAGGCACCTAATTTCCTTTTGTGTATCTGGGCCTTAGTTCTCTAACAGAATTACTTCCATTCTTCAGTCTCAGACACAGACAAAGTATTAGCATTTCTGGTCCCTTTCAACTGCAAAAAGAGAGCTGCAGGTTCAGGTGAGTCAGGTTGATTATTGTGAAGAGCTGGACCCAGGAAACATGAGAGAGAAATTTTTAAGTAATAAAACCTAAGGCAAGAAATCTCTCAATTATACAGTCTTCTGCGTGGTGGCCTTGGTCTTCTGAGTATCATTCACATGCACACCTAAGTTTGGGTTTTAGGTAACTTTTAAGTGCACTTTCAGATGTTAAGTTTCTTGAGTTCTCCAATTACAAACAAAATGGGAATGTACACTCTTCAGAGCAGGGCCATTATCTTTTTGGCTAGCATGACTCATAGAATATCAGGGTTGGAAGGGACCTCAGGAGGTCATCTAGTCCAACCCCCTGCTCAAAGCAGGACCAAACCCCAACTAAATCATCCCAGCCAGGGCTTTGTCAAGCCTGACCTTAAAAACCTCCAAGGAAGGAGATTCCACCACCTCCCTAGGGAACCCATTCCAGTGCTTCACCACCCTCCTAGTGAAAAAGTTTTTCCTAACATCCAAACTAAACCTCCCCCTCTGCAACTTGAGACCATTACTCCTTGTTCTGTCATCTGCTACCACTGAGAACAGTCTAGATCCATCCTCTTTGGAACCCCCGTTCAGGCAGTTGAAAGCAGCTATCAAATCCTCCCTCATTCTTCTCTTTTGCAGACTAAACAATCCCAGTTCCCTCAGCCTCTCCTCGTAGGTCATGTGCTCCAGCCCCCTAATCATTTTTGTTGCCCTCCGCTGACTCTTTCCAATTTTGCCACATCCTTCTTGTAGTGTGGGTCCCAAAACTGGACACAGTACTCCAGATGAGGCCTCACCAATGTCGAATAGAGGGGAATGATCACGTCCCTCGATCTGCTGGTAATACCCCTACTTATACAGCCTAAAATGCCATTAGCCTTCTTGGCAACAAGGGTACACTGTTGACTCATATCCAGCTTCTCGTCCACTGTAACCCGTAGGTCCTTTTCTGCAGAACTGCTTCCTAGCCATTCGGTCCCTAGTCTGTAACAGTGAATGGGATTCTTCCGTCCTAAGTGCAGGACTCTGCACTTGTCCTTGTTGAACCTCATCAGGTTTCTTTTGGCCCAATCCTCTAATTTGTCTAGGTCCCTCTATATCTTATCCCTACCCTCGAGCGTATCTACCACTCCTCCCAGTTTAGTGTCATCTGCAAACTTGCTGTGAGTGCAGTCCAAACCGTACTCCAGATTATTAATGAAGAAATTGAACAAAATCGGCCCCAGGACCGACCCTTGGGGCACTCCGCTTGAAACCAGCTGCCGACTAGACATTCATCCAGCCCATACTACTTTAACTTGCCAGCAAGAATACTGTGGGAGACCGTATCAAAAGCTTTGCTAAAGTCAAGGAATAACACGTCCACTGCTTTCCCCTCATCCACAGACCCAGTTATCTCCTCATAGAAGGCAATTTAGGTTAGTCAGGCATGACTTGCCCTTGGTGAATCCATGCTGACTGTTCCTGATCATTTTCCTCTCCTCTAAGTGCTTCAGAATTGATTCCTTGAGGACCTGCTCCATGATTTTTCCAGGGACTGAGGTGAGGCTGACTGGCCTTTGGTTCCCCAGATCCTCTTCCTTCCCTTTTTTAGAGATGGGCACTACATTAGCCTTTTTCCAGTCATCCGGGACCTCCCCCGATCGCCATGAGTTTTCAAAGATAATGGCCAATGGCTCTGCAATCACATCCGCCAACTCCTTTAGCACCCTCAGATGCAGCGCATCCGGCCCCATGGACTTGTGCTCATCCAGTTTTTCTAAATAGTCCCGAACCACTTCTTTCTCCGCAGAGGGCTGGTCACCTTCTCCCCATACTGTGCTGCCCAGTGCAGCAGTCTGGGAGCTGACTGGTTTGCTTCACTGGGAGCTGACCTTGTTCATGAAGACAGAGGCAAAAAAATCATTGAGTACATTAGCTTTTTCCACATCCTCTGTCACTAGGTTGCCTCCCTCATTCAGTAAGGGGCCCACACTTTCCTTGACTTTCTTCTTGTTGCTAACATATCTGAAGAAACCCTTGTTACTCTTAACATCTCTTGCTAGCTGCAACTTCAAGTGAGATTTGGCCTTCCTGATTTCACTCCTGCATGCCTGAGCAATATTTTTATACTCCTCCCTGGTCATTTGTCCAATCTTCCACTTCTTGTAAGCTTCTTTTTTGCATTTAAGATCAGCAAGGATTTCACTGTTAAGCCAACCTGGTCGCCTGCCATATTTACTATTCTTTCTACACATCGGGATGTTTTTTTCCTGCAACCTCAATAAGTATTCTTTAAAATACAGCCAGCTCTCCTGGACTCCTTTCTCCGTCATGTTGTTCTCCCAGGGGATCCTGCCCATCAGTTCCCTGAGGGAGTCAAAGTCTGCCTTTCTGAAGTCCAGGGTCTGTATTCTGCTGCTCTCCTTTCTTCCTTGTGTCAGGATCCTAAACTCGACCATCTCATGGTCACGGCCTCCCAGGTTCCCATCCACTTTTGCTTCCCCTACTAATTCTTCCCGGTTTGTGAGCAGCAGGCCCCAAAGAATTCCTGTTCACTGCCAAGCAGAGTATGAGAGGCAGTTTCTCCAGATTAAGGAATGTGGATTCATCTGACTCTCCACAGGTCCAGAGATAATTGTCCTGTTATGTTCCTTCCCTCTGAAGCACTGTCATTGGCCACTGTCGGAAAAATGGGATACTGGGCTAGTTAGACCATTGGTCTGATCTAAGTATGGCCATTCTTATGTCCTGATGGTGAATGAGGGCATGTGTGGGCTCTCAGTGACTGGAGGCTGCATATCCCCTCCCAAGGACTGATAACGCACTTGGCCTGCTATTCTAAGTTTGTGGGGTTTGTATCACTGATCTGGTCAGCAGATACCAACTGGAAATTCAGCCACATGACTGGACAAAACCTGTATTTACCACCATCCACAGTCCCTTGCATTCCAGATCCTGTCCCCAACCAGTTCCAGAGGTTGGTGCATGTTGTCCTGGCTGATCTCTAAAGAACTCCCTGCCTGGTGTACTGGAATGATAGGATTGTAACTGGCAGGTGTTAGGAATCTAAAAGAACTAGAAGTTGTCCTGGAGAAGGTGGGGTTGCCATTCTCAAAGTGAAGCCCACCCAGGGCAGATTCACAAGGGGGTCTTAGGCACTGAACTGCCACTTTAGGCACTTACGTCCACTACTCAGTTGCTGACTAACTCTGCAGGTGCCTGAGCTTCCACTAGTAAAGTCCCTAGTCACCTACATTTCTGCAGAGTTAGTCTGGGATTCACAATGTAGGTATTTCCCTATGGAGACCAAGTTGGTAGATGTTTTCAGAGGCTCCCTAAGAGCATGCCTGTCAGATTGTGCCCCACACCCAACACCACAATGGTGCCCCCCCTCCATTTACAGCCAACAGTGCAGTGGTTACAGCACTCTCAGCTTGTGGGAGCTCTGGGTTCAAATCTCTGCTTTGCCTGATTTAGCTCAGGAATATAAATCTGGATCTCCCACCTCCCTAACTGCTGGGCTATAGGGTATTTTGGGGTGGGTGTTTTTCAATCTCTCCTGTTGAAATTGTTTTACTTTGTATAAAATAGTCAAAGAGGTTGCATGGAGAGTTCAGAACCACACTTCCTGGCCAGATTGGAGTCAGTGATGTGCAAGTCTTGCATTACCTGTAGTTCTAGAAAAATGGCAAATGCTGCACCTAAACCATCTCGAGTTTTGTCACGGACTGGAAGGCCCTCCGATTGGGAAGTGTTGGGTATTCTGAGTCCGTTGCCAAACACAGAAAGAGATAAGTTATGTACTTGAGGCAACAGAGTACTTTTCAAATTATAGTAGACATGTTATTTCCTGCCTGTGGAGCTCAAACTGCTGCCAGAATTTTGTAGAGCAATTTGTTTACAGGTTTGAGGTCCAATGTTCCTTAAACATTGATCAAGGCCAAAATTGAGAATTAATATTATTTTATAAGGTGTTTAGTGTCCTAGAAATGCACAAGACTAGAACACCATACCACCTGCAATCCAGTGGGCTAGCAGAGCACCTGAATCAGACTCCTATCTATGTAGCAACTTTTGTAAAGGCAAATCAGGTAAATTGAGATTGCTTTTTTTCTTATTTTATGAAGTGGGTGGTATTCCAGGAGTGTTAGCTAGTCATCTGTTGGCTGCACACTTTATGTGGTGATGTTTGAGCATGAAGTTACTTTGCTAGTAATTGTTGAGTGGGGCAAATATTCAGAAGAAATATCACAATCCAATAGATAATGTAATCACTGGCAGGCTACCTTCATTAACTTGTGAAAGCTATTAAAATGCATCAATAAAAAGCCTCTCAAAATCATAAGGAGAGCTGTGATGCTGCACCCCATATTCTTCAAAATGTTGTTATGGTATAAATATGGCATAGTTAAGATATTTTTTATGAAAGATGGGTCATGAAATATTTCTGTATCTGAAGTTAGGAATATTGACTGAGGACAATAGAACTCTGAAGATACTAATCTCTCACCCTCCTGAGGAGCTTCCTGGGATGTTGCTTTGACGTTGCATGGTCATCTGATGATGTCACTTGGTACGGAGTATCACCTTCGACACTGCTAGTATTTTTCCACTGGAAACAAAGGGTACCAGCCTTATGTAAATTCTATTTAAGGCTTGGGAGTAAATCATTCAGCACTCTCCTCCATTGCCTGCCCAGGAAGGAAGACTGCTAAAAACACCTGAAGGGAAAGGCATGGGTGAGTCCAGCAGTCTAGCCTTTAAAGAGTCATAACTGGAACTCTGAGCTGCAGACATAAGAACATAAGAAAGACCGTACCGGGTCAGACCAAAGGTCCATCTAGCCCGGTACCTGTCTACCGACAGTGGCCAATGCCAGGTGCCCCCGAGGGAGTGAACCTAACAGGCAATGATCAAGTGATCTCTCTCCTGCCATCCATCTCCATCCTCTGACGAACAGAGGCTAGGGACACCATTCTTACCCATCCTGGCTAATAGCCATTTATGGACTTAGCCACCATGAATTTATCCAGTCCTCTTTTAAACATTGTTATAGTCCTAGCCTTCACAACCTCCTCAGGTAAGGAGTTCCACAAGTTGACTGTGCGCTGCGTGAAGAAGAACTTCCTTTTATTTGTTTTAAACCTGCTGCCTATTAATTTCATTTGGTGACCCCTAGTTCTTGTATTATGGGAATAAGTAAATAACTTTTCCTTATCCACTTTCTCAACATCACTCATGATTTTATATACCTCTATCATGTCCCCCCTTAGTCTCCTCTTTTCCAAAATGAAGAGTCCTAGCCTCTTTAATCTTTCCTCATATGGGACCCTCTCTAAACCCCTAATCATTTTAGTTGCTCTTTTCTGAACCTTTTCTAGTGCTAGAATATCTTTTTTGAGGTGAGGAGACCACATCTGTACACAGTATTCGAGATGTGGGCGTACCATGGATTTATATAAGGGCAATAATATATTCTCAGTCTTATTCTCTATCCCCTTTTTAATGATTCCTAACATCCTGTTTGCTTTTTGACCACCTCTGCACACTGTGTGGACATCTTCAGAGAACTATCCACGATAACTCCAAGATCTTTTTCCTGACTCGTTGTAGCTAAATTAGCCCCCATCATGTTGTATGTATAGTTGGGGTTATTTTTTCCAATGTGCATTACTTTACATTTATCCACATTAAATTTCATTTGCCATTTTGTTGCCCAATCACTTAGTTTTGTGAGATCTTTTTGAAGTTCTTCACAATCTGCTTTGGTCTTAACTATCTTGAGTAGTTTAGTATCATCTGCAAACTTTGCCACCTCACTGTTTACCCCTTTGTTCCCTGTCCTTTAACCAGTTCTCAATCCATGAAAGGACCTTTCCTTTTATCCCATGACAGCTTAATTTACGTAAGAGCCTTTGGTGAGGGACCTTGTCAAAGGCTTTCTGGAAATCTAAGTACACTATGTCCACCGGATCCCTCTTGTCCACATGTTTGTTGACCCCTTCAAAGAACTCTAATAGATTAGTAAGACACGATTTCCCTTTACAGAAACCATGTTGACTATTGCTCAAGAGTTTGTTTTTCTATGTGTCTGACAATTTTATTCTTTACTATTGTTTCAACTAATTTGCCCGGTACCAACGTTAGACTTACCAGTCTGTAATTGCCGGGATCACCCCTAGAGCCCTTTTTAAATATTGGCGTTACATTAGCTAACTTCCAGTCATTGGGTACCGAAGCCGATTTAAAGGACAGGTTACAAACCTTAGTTAATAGTTCTGCAACTTCACATTTGAGTTCTTTTAGAACTCTTGGGTGAATGCCATCTGGTCCCGGTGACTTGTTAATGTTGAGTTTATCAATTAATTCCAAAACCTCCTCTAGTGACACTTCAATCTGTGACAGTTCCTCAGATTTGTCACCTACAAAAGCCAGCTCAGGTTTGGGAATCTCCCTAACATCCTCAGCCGTGAAGACTGAAGCAAAGAATCCATTTGGGGGCAGGGGTCATGGGGGGCAGTCAGGAAGGAGGGGGGGTTGGGTGGGGTGGCAGGGGGCAGTCAGGGGACTGGGAGAAGGGATCGTTGATGGGAAAGGGGTCGGGGGGGCACATCAGGAATGAGAGGAGGGGTTGGATGGGGCGGTCAGGGGATAGAGACGGGGGGGGCTGTGGATGGGGCAGGGGTCCCAGAGGGGCTGTCAGGGAACAGGGGGGGTTGGATGGGGCAGGAGTCCCGAGGGATGTGGATAGAGGGTGGGGGCCAGGCCACGACCATGTCCCCTAAACCAGCCCTCCATACAATTTACAAAACCCTCAGGCCAAAAAGTTTGCCCACCTCTGCCTTATAATCAATTAAAATTTACCTTTTGTAGTTAATAAATGTATTTCTTGTTCATTTCAAAACCCAGTTTGTGCAATTCATATCTGGGGAGGGAGGCTGTCCACATGGAGGGAGAGTGATTTTTATGAGTTTGCGCTGTGCAGATTTTTCTATACAGCGCAAGACACTATTATTTTGGGTTTACTCCCCAAAGGAGGTGTGCATGTGAGTGTTGAGTAAATCCCCAAGCTGATTCCTCCCACACAGAGCTGATTTCAGTCTGTGTCTGCAGCTGGGTTTGGCCTTACCTGTGTGTGTGCACTAGAGAAGATTTGAGGACCTGGCAGAGCTAGGACAGGATGAGGAAACCCAGGCTGGCGGAACGGGCAGAACCAGTGGTGTGCTATACAGGAGGTCAGAGTAGATGAGCTCAATGGTCCCCTCTAGCCTTGGAATCTATCAATCGATGACTAACCAGAAGCCCAATGGCCTAAGCCCTCCCAGGCCTTTCTCAGTGCCTTCACATTCCTCAGCTCACTCTGGGAAAAGCCTAATAGCACTGGGACTTGCTGCATGATCTGCACTCAGCAAGTCTGGACATTGACAAGCTAAAGCAGTGAACCCATTCCCAGCCAAAAAACTTCAGGACCAGACTTAAAAGAAAAACTGCTGAGCTTCAGTTCATTTGCAAATTTGACACCATCAGCTCAGGATTAAACAAAGACTGTGAATGGCTAGCCAACTACAAAAGCAGTTTCTCTTCCCTTGGTGTTCACACTTCACCTGCTAGAAGAGGGCCTCATCCTCCCTGATTGACCTAACCTCGTTATTGCTAGACTAATTCTTGCCTGCATATTTATACCTGCCTCTGGAAATTTCCATTACACGTGTCTGACGAAGTGGGTATTCACCCACGAAAGCTTATGCTCCAATACATCTGTTAGTTTATAAGGTGCCACAGGACTCTTTGCTTTTTACAGATCCAGACTAACACAGCTACCTCTCTGACTGTCCTGGCTCCAACCCTGTCCCAGGTACACTAGGTCAAGAGCATCTGGTGAGAAAAACAGACTGGCTGTGTTCAGGGAGTTTGCACATGAGGTATTTCACCCAAAGATTGGAAACACACAAGGAATCAGTATGCACCAGAATGCTGTCTCTGGATATTCACCCCTTAAATGACTGGCTGCGGCATAGGAGCGTTGGGTGAGGTTTGTTTGGAGGTGTGATTGGTAATGGGATAATATGCATTAACAATGGAGAGCTCAGTGCAATGGCAGCAAGGTAGGGTGGGCACTGCGGTTCCAGAAAATGTGTAGAGAAGCCTAAGGTATGCTGCTAGAGGAGGCAGTATGTATCCGTCTCCCACCCCCATTGTGTCAGCTGATTCTGGCTCTGAGCCAGAAGAGTCCCCAGAAGTCACCTACTACAGGACAGGCCCAACAAAGAAAATAACAGAACGCCACTAGCCATCACCTTCAGCCCCCAACTAAAACCTCTCCAGCGCATCATCAAAGATCTACAAAACCTCTCCAGCGCATCATCAAAGATCCTGAAAGATGATCCCTCACTCTCACAGATCTTGGGAGACAGACCAGTCCTCACTTACAGACAGCACCCCCAGCCTGAAGCAAATACTCACCAGCAACCGCACACCACACAACATAAACACTAACCCAGGAACCTATCCTTGCAACATAGCCCGATGCCAGCTCTGTCCACATATCTATTCAAGTGACACCATCATAGGACCTAATCACATCAGCCACGCCATCCGGGGCTCATTCACCTGCACATCTACCAACATGATATATGCCATCATGTGCTAGCAATGCCCCTCTGCCATGTACATTGGCCAAACCGGACAGTGTCTACGCAAAAGAATAAATGGACACAAATCTGACATCAGGAATCATAACATTCAAAAACCAGTGGGAGAACACTTCAAACTCTCTAACCACTCAGTGACAGACTTGAAGGTGGCAATTTTGCAACAAAAAAACCTTCAAAAACAGACTCCAAAGAGAGACTGCTGAACTCGAATTAATATGCAAATTAGATACAATTAACTTAGGTATAAACAGAGACTGGGAATGGTTGGGTCATTACACTAATTGAATCTATTTCCCTATGTTAAGTTCTCCTCACACCTTCTATGGGTCATCTCAATTATCACTTCAAAAGATTTTTTTTCTCCTGCTGATGATAGCTCATCTCAATTGATTAGACTCTTCCTGTTGGTATGCATACTTCCACCTTTTCATGTTCTCTGTATGTATAAATATCTCCTGTCTGTGAGAAGAAGTGAGCTGTAGCTCACAAAGAAGTGAGCATCCGAAGAAGTGAGCTGTAGCTCACGAAAGCTTATGCTGAAATAAATTTGGTAGTCTCTAAGGTGCCACAAGTACTCCTGTTCTTATAGCAGCAATGGTGAGCTTTCTAGTTGCAAAGAGTTCTTTTAGAATTTAGTCCAAAGGTTATAGTCCAATGTCCAATATCATATTCAGGGTGTTCCATCTTAGGACTGGGCTCTCAATCCTTATGGTTTAGGCTTCCCCTGAATGAAACCTCAAGCAGATCTGAGATGACAGGATCAGGACTCAAGGGTCTTTTATACAATGCTCTAGCATCCACTTGACCATACAGTCCTGGATAAACAATCAGGAATCAGGGCTACGTTGAACAAGTAGGTCTACTTCCTAAGCATCGGTTGGTAATTATTCACACAGATTAACAGAAGGCAATTGCTTGTTTTTCCACCATTCACAGATGGTTTGCTATACATTTCAAAGAGAGAGAATACAGCAAAATCCTATGTTTACAGTTCATTTAAATGTTAAGATGTTCCTTTGATCTCTGAATTAACAGAATACATCATACACAGGGACTGTTTGATTATATTGTTGATCTCTACCAATATATATGTAAATACCCAAAACCACAAACACTATCTACTCCTATGTTTTTAAGGGTTGAATTTGAGTCCTTTATCCTGCAGGACGCTTACCCTTTCTGGTCACGTGTCACAACTAAATATAATGCTTAACCGCTAAAATAGATGCTCACAATCTCTAAAGAGGAGAGTGAGGGCCATTACCTGTTTTTGCATAACCTGAATTTGTTCCTCCAGTTTATGCTACTCTTGTGTGCATGCCAAATGGATTGCAGGAGTGTCCTTGCTTGTTGCAGTTACTGTTTCTGGACAATTCCATGTGCTAATGCATCAAATTTAGGTGTTAAATCACTTAATTTCAAATTGAAAAACTGAGAGTCTTTTTTATACACTCCTCTGCAATCAAGTTGCAGCTCCTGTCTCCTAATATGCTCTGTGAACTATTCATTTTTTTTCCTTCATCTGATTTACCAGTCCAGTGAAAGTATTGTTTGCTGCTTCTCCCTCCCATGCACTTACTTCTCCTGTTCAGATAGGTACCAGTCTAGGTCTTGATTTAGGTTTTACCGGAACCTGGCTCTTATTATATGGTGGTAGTTGCAGCGCAGTGGCCTTCATTCATTTTTTAATTTTGCTAGGAGTACCTTTTTCCATTTCTGTCCCCATTCTTCAGGCACAGGGAAGCTACCAGAAGCCTGCTGCTGACCACCAACAGGGGACAGGACATCTCTTGAGAGTTGAGAGTCTTTAGGTTAAGTTTAGAGGCGAGAGCAACAAGGGTGATGTCATGGTGGGTGTGTGCTAAAGACCACCGGATTAGAACAACGAGGTAGACAAGGCTTTCTTTGGACAACTAACGGAAGTTTCCAGATCACAGGCCCTGATTCTAATGGGGACTTCAATCACCCTGACATCTGCTGGGAGATCAATACAGCAATGCACAGACAATCCAGGAAGTTTTTGGAGAGTGTTGGGGACAACTTCCTGATACAAGTGCTGGAGGAATCAACTAGGGGCCGTGCTCCTCTTGACCTGCTGCTTACAAACAGGGAAGAATTGGTAGGGGAAGTAGAAGGGGGTGGCAACCTTGGCAGCAGTGACCATGAGATGGTTGAGTTCAGGATCCTGACAAAAGGAAGAAAGGAGGGTAGCAAAATATGGACCCTGGACTTCAGAAAAGCAGACTTTGACTCCCTTAGGGAACTGATGGGCAGGATCCCCTGGGAAGCTATTATGAGGGGCAAGGAGTCCAGGAGAGCTGGCTGTATTTTAAAGAATCCTTATTGAGGTTGCAGGAACAAACCATCCTGAAGTGCAGAAAGAATACAAATATGGCAGGTGATCAGCTTGGCCTACCAGTGAAATCTTCGGTGAGCTTAAACTCAAAAAGGAAGCTTACAAGAAGTGGAAATTTGGACAGATGACAAGGGAGGAGTATAAAAATATTGCTAGAGCATGCAGGGGTGTAATCAGGAAGGCCAAGGCACAATTAGAGTTGCAGCTAGCAAGGGCTGTGAAGGGTAACAAGAAGGGTTTCTACAGGTATGTTAGCAACAAGAAGAAGTTCAGGGAAAATGTGGGCCCCTTACTGAATGAGGGAGGCAACATAGTGGCAGATTATGTGGAAAAAGCTGAAGTATTCAATGTTTTTTTTTGCCTCGGTCTTCACAGACAAGGTCAGCTCCTAGACTGCTGCACTGGGCAACACAGTATGGGGAAGGAGGTGAGCAGCCTTCAGTGGTGAAAGAACAAGTTAAGGAATATTTAGAAAAGCTGGACATGCACAAGTCCATGGGTCCAGATCTAATACATCCCACGGTGCTGAGGGAGTTGGCTGATGAGATTGCAGAGCCATTGACCATTATCTTTGAAAATTTATGGTGATCAGGGGAGGTCCTAGATGATTGAAAAAAGGCAAATATAGTGCCCATATTTAAAAAAGGGAAGAAAGAGAACCCGGGAAACTACAGACCTGTCAGCCTTACTTCAGTCCCTGGCAAAATCATGGAGCAGGTCCTCAAGGAATCCATTTTGAAGCACTTGGAGGAGAGGAAAGTGATCAGGAACAGTCAACATGGATTCACCAAGGGCAAGTCATGCCTGACCAACCTGATCACCTTCTATGATGAGATAACTTTCTCTGTGGATATGGGGAAAGTGGTGGATGTGACATATCTTGACTTTAGCAAAGCTTTTGATACAGTCTCCCACAGTATTCTTGCCAGTAAGTTAAAAAAGTATGGCTTGGATGAATGGACTATTAGGTGGCTAGAAAGCTGGCTAGATTGTCAGGCTCAACAGGTAGTGATCAACAGCTCGATGTCTTGTTGGCAGCTGGTATGAAGTGGAATGCCCCAGGGGTTGGTCCTGGAACTGGTTTTGTTCAATATGGAATATCAAGGTTGGAAGGGACCTCAGGAGGTCATCTAGTCCAACCCGCTGCAGGACCAATCCACAGACAGATTTTTACCCCAGTTCCCTAAAGGGCTCCTGTCATAAACAGATAGTTAAGGGTTAATGTCTCTTTTACCTGTAAAGGGTTAAAAAGCTCAGTAAACCTGGCTGACACCTGACCAGAGGATCAATGAGGGGACAAGATACTTTCAAATCTTGGTGGAGGGAAGTCTTTGTTTGCGCTCTTTGTTTTTGTTTCTGTTTGCTCTCGGGACTGAGAGGGACGGGACATCAATCCAGGCTCTCCAAATCTTTCTGAATCAGTCTTGATTCATGATTCAACTGCCCCAAGAACCCCAACTGAGTACAGTTCATTACACCACCATTACACCAAAGATCCCCAGGCCCAGATGCCTCTCAAATACCCTCAGAGCGAAGGGAAACCTTGAGAGTGGGCGGAAAGAAGGTTATCGCATGGAGAGACACCAGGGAACAAGTGTCAGTTATCCACCAATCCTTAGTGGACCCCAAATTCATCAACCCAAAGGCCCAAGTGACAATTCACCCATTAATGTCAAAATCTTTAAACTTGCCTACAGCTGAATTGCCTGTCCAGTACAAGGGCTGGTCAGGAAGGTGGACTTTTGCCATCTATGACAATTATTCCATCCCCATGCTACTGGGGGAAGACTTGGCCAACCATGTGAAGCTGGCCAAGAGGGTGGGAATGGTCACCCGCAGCCAGGCCAAGCAAGCTTCCACACCCATCCCTGTTCCTGAGCCATCCACCAGGGCCCCGTCTGTGCTACCAGAGACCCAGACAGAGGTGGTGGAACCGGATCCCCTGCCAACGACTGCAACAGCCATAGTACATCCAGTCCCAGAACCGGAACTGGAAAAGCAACCAGCACCAGAACCATTGCCAGCACTGACGCCAGCGCTTGCAAACCCATCTACCACTCCAATGCCAGAGGGCACCAGCGGGCCTGAACTGGCAGAAGCAGCAGACAACCCTACCCAAAAGACTCAACCAGAGCCTGAAATACCACGTAGTGCACCAGCGGACAGCGGTTCACAGTCAACGGAAACAACGTCATCACCTACATCACTTCCACAGGGACCAAGCCCAAGGCCACAGTCTAAGGAGGAACTGGTGTCTCCAACCTCAAGGGAACAGTTCCAGGCTGAGCAGGAAGCGGATGACAGCCTTCAGAAAGCTTGGGCGGCGGCACGGAGCACCCCACCACCTCTCAGCTCTTCTAACTGATCCCGGTTTGTTGTAGAACAAGGACTTTTATACAAGGAGACTCTTTCTGGTGGACACCAGGAAGACTGGCATCCTCAAAAACAGTTGGTAGTTCCAACTAAGTACCGGGTAAAGCTCTTAAGCTTAACCCATGATCATCCCAGTGGCCATTCTGGGGTGAACAGAACCAAAGACAGGTTGGGGAAGTCCTTCCACTGGGAGGGAATGGGCAAGGACGTTGCTAATTATGTCCAGTCTTGTGAGGTGTGCCAACGGGTGGGAAAGCCCCAAGACCAGGTCAAAGCCCCTCTCCAGCCACTCCCCATAATTGAGGTCCCATTTCAGCGAGTAGCTGTGGATATTCTGGGTCCTTTCCCAAAAAAGACTCCCAGAGGAAAGCAGTACATACTGACTTTCATGGATTTTGCTACCCAATGGCCGGAAGCAGTAGCTCTAAGCAACACCAGGGCTAAAACTGTGTGCCAGGCCTTAGCAGACATTTTTGCCAGGGTAGGTTGGCCCTCCGACATCCTCACAGATTCGGGAACTAATTTCCTGGCAGGGACCACAAAAAATCTGTGGGAAGCTCATGGGGTGAATCACTTGGTTGCCACCCCTTACCACCATCAAACCAATGGCATGGTGGAGAGGTTTAATGGAACTTTGGGGGCCATGATACGTAAATTCGTAAATGAACACTCCAATGATTGGGATCTAGTGTTGCAGCAGTTGCTTTTTGCCTACAGGGCTGTACCACATCCCAGTTTAGGGTTTTCACCATTCGAACTTGTGTATGGCCACGAAGTTAAGGGGCCATTACAGTTGGTGAAGCAGCAATGGGAGGGGTTTACTCCTTCTCCAGGAACTAACATTCTGGACTTTGTAAGCAACCTACAAAGCACTCTCCAACACTCTTTAGCCCTTGCTAAAGAAAACCTAAAGGATGCTCAGGAAGAGCAAAAGGCCTGGTATGATAAACATACCAGACAGCATTCCTTCAAAGTAGGGGACCAGGTTATGGTCTTGAAGGCGCAACAGGCCCATAAGATGGAAGCATCATGGAAAGGGCCATTCACGGGCCAAGAGCGCCTGGGAGCTGTTAACTATCTCATAGCATTCCCCACCTCAACCCTAAAGTGTACCATGTTAATTCTCTCAAGCCCTTTTTATTCCAAAGACTTAAAGGTTTGTCAGCTTACAGCCCAGGGAGGAGATGACGCTGAGTGGCCTGAAGGTGTCTACTACGAAGGAAAAAGTGACGGTGGCGTGGAAGAGGTGAATCTCTCCACAACTCTGGAACATCTGCAGTGACAACAGGTCAAGGTGCTGTGCACTCGCTTCTCCCCCTTGTTCTCAGCCACCCCAGGATGGACTGAATGGGCATACCACTCCATTGACACAGGTAATGCTCACCCAATTAGAACCCCACCCTACCGGGTGTCTCCTCATGCCCAAGCTGCTATAGAATGGGAGATCCAAAACATGCTACAGATGGGTATAATCCGCCCCTCTACCAGTGCATGGGCATCTCCAGTGGTTCTAGTTCCCAAACCAGATGGGGAAATACACTTTTGCGTGGACTACCATAAGCTAAATGTGGTAACTCGTCCCACAACTATCCAATGCCACGCACCGACGAGCTATTGGAGAAATTGGGATGTGCCCAGTTTATCTCTACATTAGACTTAACCAAGGGGTACTGGCAAGTACCACTAGATGAACCCACCAAAGAAAGGTCAGCCTTCATCACCCATGCAGGGGTGTATAAATTTAATGTGCTTCCTTTCGGGCTGCGAAATGTACCCATCACCTTCCAAAGACTTGTAGATGGTTTCCTAGCAGGATTGGGAGAGTCTGCAGTTGCCTACCTCGATGATGTGGCCATTTTTTCTGATCCATGGGCAGAACACCTGGAACACTTGGAAAAAAAGTCTTCGAGCGCATCAAGCAGGCAGGACTAACTGTTAAGGCTAAAAAGTGTCAAATAGGCCAAAACAGAGTGACTTACCTTGGACACCAGGTGGGTCAAGGAACGATAACTCCCCTACAGGCCAAGGTGGATGCTATCCAAAAGTGGCCTGTCCCAAAGTCTAAAAAACAGGTCCAATCCTTCTTAGGCTTGGCCAGATATTACAGGCGATTTGTACCACACTACAGCCAAATCACTGCCCCATTAACAGACCTGACCAGAAAGACACAGCCAAATGCAGTTAAGTGGACTGATGAGTGTCAGAAGGCCTTTACCCAGCTTAAGGCAACACTCATGTCTGACCCTGTGCTAAGGGCCCCAGACTTTGACAAACCATTCCTAGTAACCACAGATGCATCTGAGTGTGGTGTAGGAGCAGTTCTAATGCAGGAAGGACCGGATCAAAACTTCCATCCTGTCGTGTTTCTCAGCAAGAAACTGTCTGAGAGGGAAAGCCACTGGTCCATCAGTGAAAAAGAATGCTACTCCATTGTGTATGCCCTGGAAAAGCTATGCCAATACGTTTGGGGATGGTGTTTCCAGCTACAAACCGACCATGCTGTGCTAAAGTGGCTTCATACTGCCAAGGGAAACAACAAAAAACTTCTTTGATGGAGTTTAGCTCTCCAAGATTTTGATTTCGAAATTCAACACATTTCAGGCGCTTCTAACAAAGTAGCTGATGCACTCTTCCGTGAAAGTTTCCCAGAATCAAATGGTTAAAAATTGTTCTTGAAATGTGGAAAATCGTGTAGTTTTACATAATTAGTAGTATATAGAATCATAGAACTTAAGATCAGAAGGGACCATTATGATCATCTAGTCTGACCTCCCGCAAGATGCAGGACACAAAAGCTGACCCACCCACTCCTGAAATAATTCTCTCCCTTGACTCAGCTGTTGAAGTCCCCAAATCCTGATTTAAAGACTTCAAGTAGCAGATAATCCTCCAGCAAGCGACCCCTGCCCCATGCTGCGGAGGAAGGCGAAAAACCTCCAGGGCCACTGCCAATCTACCCTGGAGGAAAATTCCTTCCCGACCCCAAATATGGCGATCAGCTGAACCCCAAGCATTCAGGCAAGACTCTCCAGCCAGGCACTCAGGAAAAAGACTTTCAATATCCCAACATTGATCAATGGTTCCATTGATCAATGGTTCCATGTCTAGTTGGCAGCCGGTATCAAGTGGAGTGCCCCAAGGGTCGGTGCTGGGGCCGGTTTTATTCAATATCTTCATTAACAATTGGGAGGATGGTGTGGACTGCACCCTTAACAAGTTTGCAGATGACACTAAACTGGGAGGAGTGGTTGATACACTGGAGGGTAGTGAGAGGATACAGAGGGACCTAGACAAATTAGAGGATTGGGCCAAAAGAAATATGATGAGGTTCAACAAGGACAAGTGCAGAGTCCTGCACTTAGGACGGAAGAATCCCATGCACTGTTACAGACTAGGGACCGAATGGCTGGGCAGCAGTTCTGCAGAAAAGGACCTAGGGGTTATGGTGGACGAAAAGCTGAATATGAGTCAACAGTGTGCCCTTGTTGCCAAGAAGGCTAATGGCATTTGGGTTGTATAAGTAGGGGCATTTGGGTTGTATAAGTAGGGGCATTTCCAGCAGATCGAGGGATGTGATCATTCCCCTCTAAACAGCACTGGTGAGGCCTCATTTGGAGTACTGTGTCCAGTTTTGGGACCCACACTACAAGAAGGATGTGGATAAATTGGAGAGAGTCCAGCGGAGGGCAACAAAAATGATTAGGGGGCTGGAGCACATGACTTATGAGGAGAGGCTGAGGGAACTGGGATAGTTTAGTCTGCAGAAGAGAAGAATGAGGGGGGATTTGATAGCTGCTTTCAACTACCTGAAAGGGGGTTCCAAAGAGGATGGATCTAGACTGTTCTCAGTGGTAGAAGATGACAGAACAAGGAGTAATGGTCTCAAGTTGCAGAGGGGGAGGTTTAGGTTGGACATTAGGAAAAACTTTTTCACTAGTAGGGTGGTGAAGAACTGGAATGGGTTACCTAGGGAGGTAGTGGAATCTCCTTCCTTAGAAGTTTTTAAGGTCAGGCTTGACAAAGCCCTGGCTGGGATGGTTTAGTTGGGTTTGGTCCTGCTTTGAGCAGGGGGTTGGACTAGATGACCTCCTGAGGTCCCTTCCAACCCTGAGATTCTATGATTCTATGATTGACCCTCGGTACTAATTACCAGTGGTCGCACGTTATTGACCTATTGACTAAATCACGTTATCCTATCAAACCATTCCCTCCATAAACTTATCAAGCTTAATCGTAAAGCCAGAGAGGTCCTTCGCCCCCACTGTTTCCCTCGGTAGGCTGTTCCAGAATATGTAAAGGTGCATGTGTTTTATTAATCTGTTTATTCTAAAGTTCTAGGAAAAAATCACCGCCAGTGTGGTTCCACACTGTCTGAGATTTGGGGGGCGTGTCATAAACAGATAGTTAAGGGTTAATGTCTCTTTTACCTGTAAAGAGTTAAGAAGCTCAGTAAACCTGGCTGACACCTGACCAGAGGACCAATGAGGGGACAAGATACTTTCAAATCTTGGTGGAGGGAAGTCTTTGTTTGTGCTCTTTGTTTTTGTTTTTGTTTGCTCTCGGGACTGAGAGGGACAGGACATCAATCCAGGCTCTCCAAATCTTTCTGAATCAGTCTTTCATGGTTCAAACTTGTAAGTAGCCAGGCAAGGCGGATTAGTTTTAATTTTGTTTTTCTCAACTTTTAAATGCTTCTTTTGCTGGAAGGATTTTTACCTCTGATTGCTGTAACTTTGAACCTGAGGCTAGAGGGGATTTCCTCTGGGCTATAAAAGCAGCAAAGAATCCTGTGGCACCTTATAGACTAACAGACGTTTTGCAGCATGAGCTTTTGTGGGTGAATACCCACTTCTTCGGATGCAATTCTGGGCTATATGAATCTGTAACCCTGTAAAGCATTTTCCATCCTGATTTTACAGAGATAATTTTTACCTTTTCTTTCTTTAATTAAAAGCTTTCTTTTTAAGAACCTGATTGATTTTTTCCCCTTGTTTTAAGGCCCAAGGGGATTGAGTCTGAACTCACCAGGGATTGATGGGGGAGAAAGGAGGGGGAATGATTAATTTCTCCTTGTGTTAAGATCCAAGGAGTTTGGATCTGTGTTCCCTAGGGAAGGTTTTGGGGAAACAGAAAGTGTGCCAGACACTGATCTCTGGATGGTGGCAGTGTTACCAGATCTAAGCCTGGAATTAAGTTTAGAAGGGTCCATGCAGGTCCCTACTCCCTTGACAGCCCCCTCAAGGATTGAACTCACAACCCTGGATTTAGCAGGCCAATTCTCAAACTACTGAGCTATCCCTCCCCTCCTACCTAGCAGCCTCACTTGACTATGTTACCAAACATAAATGGGAGTGACTTCAGGTCATTCTCTTTTTAAGTTTCGTCTCATGGAGATTCAGTCCTGCCTGCAGTTGTACTGCACCGTCTTCTGGTGAGCAGCCAGGAGATGACAATGGCTAGCAGTCGTACTGCACCGTCTGCTGCCAGCCTAAGATGTATAAGAGAGATGGAGTGGATCAAAACAAGAGACCAGATTTGTTTTGTATTCATTTGCTCCCCGCCCCCCCCAATAGTCGGGGGGGGATAGCTCAGTGGTTGAGCAATGGCCTGCTAAACCCAGGGTTTTGAGCTCAATCCCAGAGGGGGGCATTCTGTGTGACAGTTGGGTGTGCTTCTCCTTGATGCAAACTCATCCCCTTTGTTGATTTTAATTCTCTGTAAGCCATGTCATCAGTTGTACCTCCCTCCATCAGCACAATGACAGACAATCATTTCATGCCTTTTTTCAGCGCAGATGCCATAGCATGGGGCAAGCATGGAGCCCGCTCAGATCACGGCAGCAATTATGAGCACTGTAAACACCACACACATTATCCTGCAGTATATGCAGAACCAGAACCTGCAAAAGCAAAACCAGGCGAGGAGGCGACGGCAGCGCGGTGACAAGAGTGATGAGGACATGGACACAGACTTCTCTCAAAGTATGGGGCCCAGCAATGTAGACATCATGGTGTTAATGGGGCAGGTTCATGCTGTGGAACGCCAACTCTAGGCCCAGGAAACAAGCACAGACTGGTGGGACCGCATACTGTTGCGTATCTGGGACGATTCCCAGTGGCTGTGAAACTTTCGCATGCATAAGGGCACTTTCATGGAACTTTGTGACTTGCTTTCCCCTGCCCTGAAGCGCCAGAATACCAAGATGAGAGCAGCCCTCACAGTTCACGAGTGGTGATAGCCCTGTGGAAGCTTGCAATGCCAGACAGCTACTGGTCAGTCGGGCATCAATTTGGAGTGGGCAAATCTACTGTGGGGGCTGCTGTGATCCAAGTAGCCCATGCAATCAAAGAGCTGCTGATATCAAGGGTGGTGACTCTGGGAAACGTACAGGTCACAGTGGATGGCTTTGCTGCAATGGGATTCCCTAACTAGACAGAACCCATATCCCTATCTTGGCACCGGAGCACCAAGGCAGTGAGTACATAAACCGAAAGGGGTACTTTTTCAATGGTGATTCATGCACTGGTGGATCACAAAGGACGTTTCACCAACATCGTGGGATGGCTGGGAAAGGTACATGATGCTCGCATCTTCAGGGACTCTGGTCTGTTTGAACAGCTGCAGCAAGGGACTTTCTTCCCAGACCAGAAAATAACCGTTGGGGATGTTGAAATGCCTGTAGTTATTCTTGGGGACCCAGCCTACCCCTTAATGCCATGGCTCATGAATCTGTACACAGGCAGAAGCTGTTCAACTATAGGCTGAGCAAGTGCAGAATGGTGGAAGAATGTGCATTTGGATGTTTAAAAGTGCACTGGCACAGTTTACTGACTCGGATAGACCTCAGCGAAACCAATATTCCCATTGTTATTACTGCTTGCTGTGTGCTCCACAATATCTGTGAGAATAAGGGGGAGATGGTTATGGCGGGGTGGGAGGTTGAGGCAAATTGCCTGGCTGCTGATTACGCGCAGCCAGACACCAGGGCAGTTAGCATAGTACAGGAGGGCATGGCGCGCATCAGAGAAGCTTTGAAAACCAGTTTCATGACTGGCCAGGCTACGATGTGAAAGTTCTGTTTGTTTCTCCTTGATGCCCCCCCCACTCCCTTTGGTTCACTCTACTTCCCTGTAAGCTAACCACCCTCCCCTCCCCCCTTTGATCACCACTTGCAGAGGCAATAAAGTCATTGTTGCTTCACATTCATGCATTCTTTATTAATTCATCACACAAATAGGGGGATAACTGCCAAGGTAGCCTGGGTAGGGTGGGGGAGAAGGGAAGGACAAGGCCACACTGCACTTTAAAACTTATTGAATGCCAGCTTTCTGTTGCTTGGGCAGTCCTCTGGGGTGGAGTAGTTGGGTGCCCGGAGGCCCCCCCACCATGTTCTTGAGCTTCTGGGTGAGGAGACTATGGAACTTGGGGAGGAGGGTGGTTGGTTACACAGGGGATGTAGCAGCGGTCTGTGCTCATGCTGCCTTTCCTGAACCTCAACCATACGCTGGAGCATACCAGTTTGTTCCTCCAGTATCCTCACCATTGCCTCTTGCCTTCTGTCAGCAAGCCACCTATCATCTTCAGCCCGACACCTGTCCTCGCGTTCATATTGTGCTTTCCTGGACTCTGACACTGTCTGCCTCCATGCATTCTGCTGTGCTCTTTCAGTGTGGGAGGACTGCATGGGCTCAGAGAACATTTAATCGCAAATGTGGTTTTTTTGCCTTCTAATCTTCACTAGCCTCTGGGAAGGAGAAGATTGTGTGAGCGTTGAAAAATTTGCAGCTGGTGGAAGTAAAAAAAAAAGGGAGTGTGGTAGTTAAAAAGACATTTAGGAGAACAATGGGTAGACTCTTTCATGGTAAACCTTGCTGTTAACATTACATAGCACATGTGCTTTCGGTACAAGGTTGCATTTTGCCTCTTATTGAGAGTAGGGTATGCTGGTTTGGTGTGAGAGATCACTCACACAGGGCAGGGCAACAGAATTTGGCTTGCAGGCAGCCATGGAAAGACACAGTCTTTTGGCGTCTTTAACCTTCATATCATGTGGGAATGGTTTCGAACAGCAGCGCCCTCATTTCCCATACCAAGCAGCCATTGGGTTGTCCATTTAAAATGGGTTGGCAATTTAAGAAGAGGGGCTGTGGTTTTCAGGTTAATGTGCAGCACAAACTCAACTAACACCCCCCTCAATTCTCTGGGATGATCGCTTCACCCCTCTCCCCACTGTGTGGCTAACAGCGGGGAACATTTCTGTTCAGCCACAGGCAAACAACCCAGCAGGAACGGGCACCTCTGAATGTCCCCTTAATAAAATCAACCTATTTCAGCCAGGTGACCATGAATGATATCAATCTCTTGAGAATAACAGAGAGAGATAAAGAACGGATGTTGTTTGAATACCAGAAAACACCGGGACCATACGCTGTGTTATGCAATGATTCGACTACGTGCTACTGGCCTGGCGTGGTAAAGTGTCCTGTCATGGAGGATGGAATAAAGCTGCCCTCCCCAGAAACCTTTTGCAAAGGCTTTGGGAGTACATCCAGGAGAGCTTTATGGAGATGTCCCTGGAGGATTTCCGCTCCATCCCCAGACACATTAACAGACTTTTCCAGTAGCTGTATTGGCCGTGAATGCCAGGACAAATTAATCATTAAACATGCTTGCTTTTAAACCATGTATAATATTTACAAAGGTACACTCACCAGAGGTCCCTTCTCTGCCTGGCGAGTCCAGGAGGCAGCCTTGGGTGGGTTCGGGGGGTACTGGCTCCAGGTCCAGGGTGAGAAACAGTTCCTGGCTGTTGGGGAAAACGGTTTCTCCGCTTGCTTGCTCTGAGCTATCATCAACCTCCTCCTCCTCCTCCTCCCCAAAACCGCATCCCTGTTGCATGCTACTCCATTGACGGAGTCAAAGCAAAGGGTTGGGGTAGTGGTGGCTGCGCCTCCTAGAATGGCATGCAGCTCATCAGAGAAGCGGCATGTTTGGGGCTCTGACGTGGAGTGGCCGTTTGCCTTTTTGGTAGGCTTCCCTCAGCTCCTTAAGTTTCACACGGCACTGCTGCGGGTCCCTGTTATAGCCTCTGTCCTTCATGCCCTTGGAGATTTTTTCAAATGTTTGGGCATTTCATCTTTTGGAACAGAGTTCTGATAGCATGGATTCGTCTCCCCATACAGCGATCAGATCCCGTACCTCCCGTTTGGTCCATGCTGGATTTCTTTTGTGATTCTGGGACTCCATCATGGTCACCTCTGCTGATGAGATCTGCACTCACATGCAGATTGCCACTCTGGCGAAACAGGAAATAAAATTCAAAAGTTTGCGGGCCTTTTCCTGTCTACCTGGGCAGTGCATCTGAGTTGAGAGCGCTGTCCAGAGTGGTCAAAATGGAGCACTCTGGGATAGCTCCTGGAGGCCAATACCATTGAATTGTGACCACAGTACCCCAAATTTGACCTGGCAAAGTCAATTTCAGCACTAATCCCCGTGTCGGGGGAGTACAGAAATAAATTTTAAGAGCCCTTTAAGTCGGAAAAACCGGCTTTGTCGTGTGGATGGGCAGAGGGTTAAATCGATGCAACGCTGCTAAATTCGACCTAAAGTCGTAGTGTAGACCAAGGCTAAGACTTTCAACTATTTACAGAGTGAAAAGGAGAGTATATTAGGGAATCATAGAATATTAGGGTTGGAAGAGACCTCAGGAGGTCATCTAGTCCAATCCCCTGCTCAAAGCAGGACCAAATACCAACTAAATCATCCCAGCCAGGGCTTTGTCAAGCCGGGCCTTAAAAACCTCTAAGGATGGAGATTGCATCACCTCCCTAGGGTAACTCATTCCAGTGCTTCACCACCCTCCTAGTGAAATAGTGTTTCCTAATATCCTATCCAACCTAGACCTCCCCCACTGCAACTTGAGACCATTGCTTCTTGTTCTGTCATCTGCCACCACTGAGAACAGCCTAGCTCCATCCTCTTTGGAACCTCACTTCAGGTAGTTGAAGACTGCTATCAAATCCCTCCTCACTCTTCTCTTCTGCAGACTAAATAACCCCAGTTCCTTCAGCCTCTCCTCATAAGTCATGTGCCTCAGCCCCCGACTCATTTTAGTTTCCTTCTGCTGGACTCTCTTCAATTTGTCCACATCCCTTCTGTAGTGGGGGGACCAAAACTGGATGCAACACTCCAGATGTGGCCTCACCAGTGCCAAATAGAGGGGAATAATCACTTCCCTCGATCTGCTGGCAATGCTCCTATACAAATACAGCCCAATATGCCGTTGGCCTTCTTGACAACAAGGGTACACTGCTGACTCATATCCAGCTTCTCGTCCACTGTAATGCCCAGGTCGTTTCTGCAGAACTGCTGCTTAGCCAGTTGGTCCCTAGTCTGTAGCAGTACATGGGATTCTTCCTTCCTAAGTGCAGGACTCTGCACTTGTCCTTGTTGAACCTCATCACATTTCTTTTGGCCCAATCCTCCAATCTGTCTAGGTCACTCTGGACCCTACCCCTACCCTCTAGCATATCTACCTCTCCCCCAAGCTTAGTGTCATCTGTGAACTCACTGAGGGTGCAATTCATTCCATCACCCAGATCGTTAATAAAGATGTTGAACAAAACTGGCCCTAGGACCAACCTCTGGGGCACTCCACTTGATACCAGCTAATGCAAGAGAGGAGCTGCTCCAATGACCGTCACTGGCAGTAAGAAGGAACTGAAGAGGCGGTGGGTCGGCAAGGAGCTATATACACCGCAATGAAGGTGCCACTCCAGGGGGCTCCACAGCCGACCCGATGGATATTGCTAGGGAAAAACCATCCGACAATCGTGCACACAGCACACACACACCTACTTGGAATGGATACGAGCAATCACTCGAAGAAGTATTATTTATCCCTTCACATAACACAAGAACCGGGGTCACCTCATGAAATTAATAGGCAGCAGGCTTTACAACTTTAGGTAAGTTTGTGGAGGATTAATCCATCAATGGCTATTAGCCAAGATGGCCAGGGGGACAACGGGTATTCTTTAGCCTCTGACTGCCAGATGCTGGGGCCCTGTCCAGTTCATTCCCTCTGAAGCATCTGACACTAGCCACTATTGGAAGACAGGATACTGGGCCACATGGACCACAGGTCTGACCCAGTATTCTTATGAGCATCTGCCACTCCTTGGAAGCAACAGGAGTTTTGGGGAGGTGGGGGACACAGGGATGACAAAAAGTTGGCAGCTTTCTTCTATGGATCTTCTTGCTGCCTTTCTGTAGCCCCTCCTCCATTGTCCACAGGCCCAATGAAGGGTGAGAAGCTGTCACTGGAGCCGACACCAAGCGCCAGTATAGAGTGCACAAGTGATGACTTCATCAAGAATGATCCCACACATTCTGCAGATGGAATTTATTGTTATTCCTCCATTGAAAGAAGAGGCAGTTTTATTATACCTAGGAAAGTAGCTTTTTCATTCATTGCACATAGAAAAGGTGAGCCTTCTATCCAATACAGCCACTTTTTAAATACATTTGAACAGTGATTAACTAGCATAAGCATTTGTCACATGAGGAGTTAAGTCACCCAAACCTTTTTCACTGTGAATTAGGAGCACAGGGCTGAGATGCTGCCAATCAAACTGATGAGGGCAAAAAGCTACAGTTCACCTTACAAAAAACTGAGAAATTGTCAAAGGCCACATTCAAAATTTACACAAACTCAAGGGGTGTTTGCTTCTGGGGACGAGGGGAATTGCTTTCCCTCAAAGTGTTCTGTCATTTAAAGATAAAATTTAGTGAAAAGGAAAAGCCTTTATACAATATAGTCTCCAAATTCAGTCCCACAAGTTATTTTCTTAAAAATTCAGTTCAGTAAATTTAACACACATTTCAGAAGCTAACTGCATTCAGATCAGGGAATATTGGAAGGATTACTTTAAAAAAATAAAAAACAGCTCTGAATTTTGCTTCTGAGACGGAAGCACTGTCTCTGAACCAACAATGATTCCAATCAGTCTTGCTTTGCATCCTTCAAGGCTTGAAGTCTTTCTAACAGGGGAGGGTGGGAATAATGCCACATTGAAAATATCCAGTCAGAAACAGGAAATCCCAAGTTATCTTTGTTTAATTTGATCAGAGCAGAGTATAGGTCTTTGGCCTTCCCAAGCTCCTTGGCAAATGCATCAGCTTGAAACTCAAATCGTCGGCTCAACACAGTCAAGCAAAAGGAGAGAACCTGTAGTGGGAAAAATAGATGAAAATGGTATAAAATCTCAGCTGCCTACAGTTTCCTTATAGTGTCAGTAAATCATCCAGCAGGAATAAACATCCGTCAGCAAACCAGCTGGAAAGTTTTAACATCAGGGCTGTGCATCATTCTGCATTTGAGCTCAGTCCACCTTCCCATACCACCAAGTTGGGAAGTGTTCCAGGAGAGTCCCCAACCAAGTACCCTGTAACCTAGGGGAAGCTCACTGATCTTGAAATTAGTAGACAAATTCAAATCTCACCTCTACTGTGAGCTAATATTTCAGTGCACTTCATAGCTCTTAACACTGAAAACCTTGCACCCTCAACCCAAGAAGATAGTCAAATATTAATCTCCCATTTTACAAATAAGTTAACAGAGGATGCACAAGGCCTCTTCACACACTGCTGGGAGTAGAATCTAGGTCATTAATATGGCAGACACACATCTTATCCAATCAGTCACACTTCTCAAAATAAAAGTGCCAAATCAGTAGGCATTGGTTATTCCATCTCTAACCGCCAGATCACAATCAGAAGGAGAAGAATCAGAGTTCCATTCTCCAGTATTCTACTCATGTCTAGCAACATTACTCACAGAAAGAGAGTAAGTCAAGTCTATGGTTAGTCTACACAGCAACTACTTCTGTTGCTCAGAGGCAGTAAGATTTCAACACAGCACAGCTGAGGAGGAGGGAGATTGAGGAGAGAAGTGAGAACTGACTGAGAACTGACTGCTTTATTTAATTAATCAGAGTGAGAAAAAAAAAAAAACAAAAACAGACTTGATAGCTTAAAAACTATGTAAAAAAAAAAAAAAACTTTTTCATCATTTTTCATTTCATTTTTTTTGGAATGATGGTGTCATAAATGGGGGCAAGGTTGGAAGATTAGTAGATTTTTTTGGTTACTAATGGAAGAATACTGTACATGGTCACATGGGAAGCTCTAGCTCAGCAGCTTCAGCTTCCTCTACAATGTTGGTTTTTTTTTTTTTTTCTTTTGACCCAGTTGAAGAAAATGAATTGATGTGATGACCAAAATGGAGCTGGGATGGGGAGGGGGGGGAGGGGGGGGCAGGGGGGGGCCCGGGCCCTGGGCTGGGGTGGGGGGGGGGGGGGGGGGGTGGGGTCGGGGGGGGGGGGTGGGGTTGGGGGTGGGGGGGGGGGGGGGGGTGGGGGGGGGGTGGGGGGGGGGGGGGGGGGGGGGGGGGGGGGGGTGGGGGGGGGGGGGAGGGGCTCCGGGCTGGGGTATGGGGAGGGGTGGGTCTGGGGGGGGGGGGGGGGGGGGTGGGGGGGGGATGGGGGGGGGGGGGTGCAGGGGGGGGGCTCAGGTTTGGGGGGGCAGGCTTATCTCGCTTAACTCCCAGTCCTCCCCAGCAGTGTGCTGTCAGCAGGCTTCCTGCCTGTCCTGCCTGTGTGGGCCAGCAGCCAGGTGGTGGCCAGGGCCAGCCAGCAGTGGCCAGCAGCAGGTGGCGGCAAGGCACAGGCCTCGCAGCTGCTGCACCTCTTGCCTGCTCCCCTCTCTCTCTGGTCAATGGGTGTGTGGAGTGTGTGGAACCAGTGCAGCCCCTGCTCCCTCTCTAGCCTGCCTGGTACCGCTGGGACTGGGCTGACCGGGGAGGGCTTTCCCGCCAGCACACCGCCCGTGAGCCGGGCCAGTCCCCACCCAGTAGCTTCACCGACACACACCCATGCCACCAGTGAGTTCCATACCCTACACCCACTAAACCAAAAAAAAAAAACAAAAACAATGAAAAAAGAAGAAAAAAAAAAGAAAAACAAAACAAAAACACACACACACATTACACACACACATTGATCACACACTTTCACACAAGACTTCTTTTCCTTTAATTTTTTATTTTGCCACTTTTTTTTGTTTTTTTTAATGGGGTAATATTTTTTGGGTCTAATAAGTAGCTAATTTTTTTTTTCTTTTTCTTTTCTTTTTCTGTACTTCTTTTAACTTTACTTTTGCTCTCTTCTTGTGCTTTTTGCATTGCTTTTGCTTGTTTTTAATGTGTGGCTGTTTTTTTATAGCTGAGTTTTGGGAAAGGCTATCCTGACATTCTAGAAACATCAACCCTGAATTTCTATTTTGGGTACTTCAACTTTGTGTAGAGTAATGGGACGGCCACCACTAGAGACCTGTGAAATGTTACCAAACTAAGGCTATGTCTACACTACAGACCTTACAACAGCACAGCTGTACTGCTGCAGCTGCACCACTGAAAGGTCTCCCTTGTAGCTGCTCTATTTAAACCACCCCGAATGAGTGGCAGGGTAGCTATGTTGGTGGAAGAGAGTCTCCTGTTGACATAGCACTGTCCACACCAGCACTTATGTTGGTGAAATGTATCTCAGTCAGGGATGGGTTTTTTTCACACCCCTAACTGACAAAAGTGCTAGTGGAGACATAGCCTTAGTGGAGGTTACTTACTGTATTAGAGATTCTTCAAGATGTGTGGTCCTTATCTGTATTCCACAAGTGGGTACACATGTGTGTCATGCGCCTGTGTCCTGAAATTCTTCAAAAACAGTGTCCATTTACCCACATATACACAGTAGAGCCTCGCATGCTCCTGAACAAAGTGTGATAGACCCAGGCCAGGTGGGAACAGCAGAGTAGTAGAAGGGAGATATACTGGCCACTGGATAAGCAGTTTTCTGTTCCCTGAGTGACCAGAGCAGGGGCTGCTCCAGGGTAATGAGAACACCTGACTCCAATTAACCTGCTAAGAGTCAAGTGAGGCTGCTAATTAAGGCCCCTCTGATGCTATAAAAGGGCTCACTCCAGTCAGGCCAAAGGGAGCCAGGGAGCCAGAGGAGAGGAAGTGTGTGCGAGGAACTGGGAGCAAGAGGTGTGCAAGAAGTTGAGAGTGAGTAGGCATGCTGCTGGAGGACTGAGAAGTACAAGCGTTATCAGACATCAGGAGGAAGGTCTGGTGGTGAGGACAAAGAAGGTGTTGGGAGGAAGCCATGGGGAAGTAGCCCAGGGAGTTGCAGCTGTTGCGCAACTGTACCAGGAGGCACTCTAGACAGCTGCAGTCCACAGGGCCCTGGGCTGGAATCTGGAGTAGAGGGCGGGCCCGGGTTCCCCCCAAACCTCCCAACTCCTGATCAAACACAGGAGGAATTGACCTGGACTGTGGCTTCTACCAGAGAGGAAGGTCTCTGGGCTGTTTCCCGACCCACAGGATGAATCTGTGAGGCAAGCAAATCCACCAATAAGCACAGGACCCACCAAGGCAGAGGAGGAACTTTGTCACAAAAGGTATAAGAGGCAGTGCAGGTTGACGCCTCTCCAGTTCCTCTTCTTACTGCAAATAACAGGATATGAAGCAGAGGGGAAGGAGGGTGGATAGAGGAGTACAAATAGGGAGCACACATGTCGAAGAACATCCAGTAAAAGTAAGTAACCTTCACTACTACTTCGACTGATGATCCCTATCTGTATACCACATGTGGGTGACCGGCAAGCAGTGTTCAGACTGGATCAGGGTGTGAGGAAGCTGGCAGCAAAGATGTTTGCAATACTGCCATTCCTACCACTGCCACTGCAGCCGATGCCTGAACTATAGCATACTGTGTTGCAAACATGTGGACAGAACTCCAGCCCTGCAAATGATCTGCAACGGGACATCAGATAGGGATTCCGTGCACACAGCTTGTGCTTACATGGCGTGAGCTGATATCCCTAGTGGGAAGAATTCTTTCTATTTTGTAGTACCCTAAGATGCATCCTGAAACCCCTTTAGAAATCCTCTGGTAGGATCAGGCTTGGGCATGAGCTCTTTCTGCTATGGCAACAAAAAGCCTCAGAGATTTCCTAATGGGTTTGGTTCTTTGCAGGTACAAAGCCAGGGCATGCTGGATGTTGAGGGAGTGAAATCTCTTGTCCTTAGAGGAAGCATAGGGTTTAGGGAACAATACAGGTAAGCGTAGTGCTTGATTGATGCGGAACTCAATGTTGGGGAGAAATCTGAGGTGTAACTGAAGGGAAAAAACAGCTACTAACCTTTCGTAACTATTGTTGAGATGTGTTGCTCATGTCCCTTCCATGTTAGGGTATATGTGCGCCGCATGCACTGTTATCAGAGATTTTTCCCTCAGTGGTATCAGTTGGGTCAACTCTAGTGCCCTCTGGAGCTGAAGACTTATGTGCGGTATAAAAGGCGCTGCCAGCCCCACACTCTCTCAGTTCCTTCTTGTCGGTTAACTCTGACAAAAGGGTAAGAGGGTGGGTCATGGAATGGACATGAGCAATACATCTCGAAGAACAACAGTTGGACTGGGGCCTGGGCAAGGGGAACAGTGCTGACAATGATTGGTCTCTTGTGGAGTGAGCAGTTAAGATGACCAGAGGCAGAACATTTGCCTGCTCATAGCAAGCTCAGATGTAGATGGTCATCTAGGACAAGATCCTCTGGGCTGACACAAGTAGCCCTCTCATCCTTTCCACTATTGCTATGAAGAGTTGCATGGATTTGTAAAAGGGTTTAGTCCTCTCAATATAAAAGGCGTGGGCATGCCTAAGATCCAACAAGTGAAGCCGTCATTCCTCAGAGTTCTTGTGAGGTTTCGGGAAGAAGACTGGTAGGAAAATGGCCTGGCTGTTATGGAATTGTGACACCAGATGGGTACAGAGTTGGACCTTGAAGAACATCTTATAGGGTAGTTCTGATATAAAGGCCTTGATTTCAGAGATCCTTCTGGCTGAGGTGATCGCCACCAGGAAGGCAACCTTCCAAGAGAAAAGTAGCAGGGGGCACAATGCTAATGGCTCAAAGGGAGGACCTGTGAGCTTTGACAGAACCAGATTTAAGTCCCATGGGAGGGGGGTCAGCTCACAGACCTGAGGATAGAGCCTTTTCAGCCTCTTGAGAAACCGAACTGTCATTCCATGGGAGAAGACTGACCTGCTGTTCACTGTAGGGTGGAAGGCCAAGATGATTGCTAAGTGCACTTTAATAGACGAGAGGGCCAGGCCCTGCTGCTTTAAGTGGAGCAAACAGTCCAAGATAGGAAAGATCAAGATGGAGAGAGAGCACGTTCAGAAGCCCACAAAGAGAAACACTTCTACTTGGCCAAGTACATTGCCCTGGTGGAAGGCTTTCTACTGCCTAGCAAGATCTGCTGAACCTGTACATCCTGGGCTCCTAGGAGATGCGACACCTTGAGATGAATGGAGTGATTTGTGCAGAAGTCCCACAGATGGATGGCCTCCTGACACAAGGCTGAAAATTGAACCTCTCCCTGTTTGTTCATTGTTTGTCAGGACTCACACCACCCTGCTTGAGATCTGGGGAAGGAACACCTGGCATACTGAGTACCACCCTGAGCTCCCTGACGTTTATGTGCGGGGAGAGTTCTTCTTGGCACCAGAAGCCCTGATTCCTGAGGTTGTTGACGTGAGCTCCCCACCCTAGGTACAACATGTCTGAGATTAAGGTTACCGATGGTTGAGGGGTAACAAAGTGCACCCCCATTATTACTGATCTCAGGTCTTTCCACCAGTCCAGGGAACCAGAGAAGGGACTGTGAGCACTGAGTCCAAGTGGCATCTGCTCGGGGAGTAAACTGATGCTAGCCACATCTGGAGGGGCCTGAGGCACAGCCCTGCACGCTGAACCACATAACCGCATTCCGCCATATGACTCAGTAGCTTGAGGCAAATCCGAGCCGTTATGATTGGGTGAACACTGACATTGGATATCAGGTCCAACATGGTCCAGAATTGGGCCTCCAGCAGGAAGGTCCTAGCTTGGGTCAAGTCAAGCACTGCCCCAGTAAATTCTGTTCTCTGGACTGGGACAAGAGTTGACCTCTGCTTTTTTATTAGCAATCCCAGTGCTTGGAAGGTGGCTTGGACTGTGCTGATGCTATTGATCAGCCAGTCGTCAAGGTACGGGTAGACTTGTACACCTCACCACCTGAGGAAAGCTGCTATGACCACCATGCATATCGTGAAAATCTAGAGCTGTCGATAGGCCAAATGGAAGAGTGGTGAATTGGTAGTGGCATTGACCCACTATAAACCTGAGAAATCTTCTGCTCATGGAAGACAGAAATGTGTAAGTATGCATCCTTTAAGTTGAGGGACGTGTACCAGTCTCCTGGATCCAGGGACGGCATGATGGAGGCCAGGGAGACCACGTGGAACCTCAGTTTCTTGAGATATGTGTTGAGTCATCGCTAGTCCAAGATGGGCCAGAGACCCCCTTTGGGATTAGGAAATACCAGGAATAAAACTCCTTCCCTCTCAAATCTCGAGGAACCTCCTCCACAGCCCCCATACGTAGGAGGATTGCACCTCCTAGATGAGCAGTTGCTCGTGAGAAGACTCCCTGAAAAGGGACAGGGATGAGAGGATGGATAAAAACTGAAGGATAGTCTGACTGTCACTATACTCAGGATCCAATGGGCCGATGTTATGTATGACCATGCTGGGCTGAAGAGGAATAGACAGTCCAAAAATAAAAGGGGAGGCAGATCTGAAACAGCGACTAGTACAGTGCCCTTGGGCACACCTTCAAAAGGCCTGCTTGGGCCTGCCACTGCATCTGAGACCCCAACTGGAAGGCTGAGGTGGATGGGAGTGGTTGGTGCCATTTATAACTTCCACCCTTTTTTTTTTGTAGGGCTCTTGCCTTGGAGGTGCCAAAAACTAATGAGGGTGCTGAGGCCTGAATTGCTTCCTGGAAGCTGACGGAGTGTACAGGGCTAAGGAATATAGGGTGGCCCTTGAGTCCTTCAGGCTGTGAAGTCTTGTGTCCAAGAAAAGAGGGGAGCCTTCAAAGAGGAGGTCCTGGATAGACTGTTGAACCTTGTGAGGAAGGCCATTCGACTGGAGCCAAGAACACCACCTCACGGTGACAGCAGAGGTCACTGTCCTGGCTGCCGAGTCGGCAGCATTCAGAGCAACCTGGAGAGAAATCCAGGCCAGATTCTCACCCTCCTCCAAGAGGACAGCGAACTCCTTTGTTGAATCTTTGGGCAGGGAGTCTTTAAATTTAGTCAAGTAGTTCCACAGATTAAAATCATATCTCCCTAGCAAAGCCTGTTGGTTGGAGATATGTAGTTGAAGGCCACCCATCAAAAAGATCTAGGCTCTTGGTGTCTTTTTGTTTAGGGATAGTGCTCGACTGGCCCTACCTGTCCCTTTCATTTGCTACAGACACCATCAGGGACTCTTGTGGGGGAATGTGAGTACAGGTATTCAAACCCGCTTGCTGGCACATAATACTTCTTCTCTGCCTTCTTTGAGGTAAGGGGCAGAGAAGAAGGACTTTGTCACAGGGCCTTGACCAGTCATATCATTACCTCGCTGATGGACAAGGCAACCATGGAGGGAGGATATCAATAAGGCCATGAGATGTCTTTTTGAGCTCCTCAATGTCCAGACCCAGTTTTGCAGCAAACTGCTTCATTCAGGTCCTGATGAGCCCTGAAGTCATCCTGTGGAAGCTGGCTATTGGGTCCCATGACAGCCTCATCTGGGGAGGATGAGGAGGATTGCACCAGAGGAGAGGTTCCTTCCTCTTCCTCTGGCTCAACTACATCTGCTGGAGCCATCTCCTGGACGTTGGTACTGGGGTCAATATTCGAGTCGGGGTCTGCTGCTGAGCAGGAGGGAGTGGTAGCCCGTCTCTCGGAAACCACTGAGTAGGAGCAATGGGAGGGAGGGCCCAATACTGGGGGAAAACACCTGGGGTTCCAGTAAGGCTATTGCATCAGCCACTGACCTGCTGGCCAGGTGCTGGTAGGGGGATCAGCACCAAAGTCTGGTGGCACATAAGCTGGTAGGCTTTAGATGGCATATAAGGTTCCCCTTCAGACTCAGAAGAGGAATCCTCTCAGAAACCACAGTGGAGCGGTACTCGCTTCTGCCTCCATGCAGTGCTGGGGTTCCAGAGATGGACTGGCGATTGGGATGCCAGGATCAGGGAAAGCTTGACCCTACAGGGTGCAAGGTGCCCAGTGCTGGGAAAGGAGCCCAATGCTCCTTGTTCCCTCCCTTGCCTCCAGTCACCAGAGCGAGCAGGTGTCCCACTGGAGTTGACAGGACCGGTAGAGAAAGAAGATTCCTAGCTGCTTGGAAAGCCTCCGGTATTAATGCAACCATCCGACTGCTGGCACCACGGTAGCTTCCAGGTATCAGCAGAAGGTCCCGGACCAGACTAAACGCTCTAGGCGGAGATGACGGTGCCATTGTGAGCCCAAGAGTGGCCTGGCACAGGTCTCACTGTGCTGCCTTCTCCCGCTTGTCTTTCTTCTGTATTGGCAAGCGCCTTCTGTCGGTGCACTGCTTAGAATCATAGAATCTCAGGGTTGGAAGGGACCTCAGGAGGTCATCTAGTCCAACCCCCTGCTCAAAGCAGGACCAAACCCAACTAAATCATCCCAGCCAGGGCTTTGTCAAGCCTGACCTTAAAAACCTCTAAGGAAGGAGATTCCACCACCTCCCTAGGTAACCCATTCCAGTTCTTCACCACCCTACTAGTGAAAAAGGTTTTCCTAATGTCCAACCTAAACCTCCCCCTCTGCAACTTGAGACCATTACTCCTTGTTCTGTCATCTTCTACCACTGAGAACAGTCTAGATCCATCCTCTTTGGAACCCCCTTTCAGGTAGTTGAAAGCAGCTATCAAATCCCCCCTCATTCTTCTCTTCTGCAGGCTAAACAATCTCAGTTCCCTCAGCCTCTCCTCATAAGTCATGTGCTCCAGCCCCCTAATCATTTTTGTTGCCCTCTGCTGGACTCTCTCCAATTTATCCACATCATTCTTGTAGTGTGGGGCCCAAAACTGGACACAGTACTCCAGATGAGGCCTCACCAGTGCTGAATAGAGGGGAATGATCACATCCCTCGATCTGCTGGAAATGCCCCTACTTATACAACCCAAAATGCCATTAGCCTTCTTGGCAACAAGGGCACACTGTTGACTTATATTCAGCTTTTCGTCCACCGTAACCCCTAGGTCCTTTTCTGCAGAACTGCTGCCCAGCCATTCGGTCCCTAGTCTGTAGCAGTGCATGGGATTCTTCCGTACTAAGTGCAGGACTCTGCACTTGTCCTTGTTAGAACCTCATCATATTTCTTTTGGCCCAATCCTCTAATTTGTCTAGGTCCCTCTGTATCCTATCCCTACCCTCCAGCGTATCAACCACTCCTCCCAGTTTAGTGTCATCTGCAAACTTGCTAAGGGTGCAGTCCACACCATCCTCCAGATTGTTAATGAAGATATTGAACAAAACCGGCCCCAGCACCGACCCTTGGGGCACTCCACTTGATACCGGCTGCCAACTAGACATGGAACCATTGATCACTACCCATTGAGCCCGACCATCTAGCCAGTTTTCTATCCACCTTACCGTCCATTCATCCAGCCCAGACTTCTTTAACTTGCTGGCAAGAATATTGTGGGAGACTGTATCAAAGGCTTTGCTAAAGTCCAGAAATAGCACATCCACTGCTTTCCCCTCATCCACAGAGCCGGTTATCTCATCATAGAAGGCAATTAGGTTAGTCAGGCATGACTTGCCCTTGGTGAATCCATGCTGACTGTTTCTGATCACTTTCCCCTCCTTTAAGTGGTTCAGAATTGATTCCTTGGGGACCTGTTCCATGATTTTTCCAGGGACTGAGGTGAGACTGACTGCCCTGTAGTTCCCTGGATCTTCCTTCTTCCCTTTTTTAAAGATGAGCACTACATTAGCTTTTTTCCAGTCATCCGGGACCTCCCCCGATCACCATGATTTTTCAAAGATATTAACCAATGGCTCTGACATCTCATCGGCCAACTCCTTTAGCACCCTCGGATGCAGTGCATCCGGCCCCATGGACTTGTGCTCGTCCAGCTTTTCTAAATAGTCCCGAACTACTTCTTTCTCCACAGAGAGCTGGTCACCTCCTCCCCATACCGTGCTGCAGAGTGCAGCTGTCTGGGAGCTGACCTTGTCTGTGAAGACAGAGGCAAAAAAAGCATTGAGTACACTAGCTTTCTCCACATCCTCTGTCACTAGATTCCCTCCCTCATTCAGCAAGGGGCCCACACTTTCCTTGACTTTCTTCCTGTTGCTAACATACCTAAAGAAACCCTTCTTGATACTCCTAACATCTCCGGCTAGCTGCAACTCCAAGTGTGATTTGGCCTTCCTAATTTCACTCCTGCATGCCTGAGCAATACTTTTATACTCCTCCCTGGTTATTTGTCCAATCTTCCACTTCTTGTAAGCTGTTTTTTTGTGTTTAAGACGAGCAAGGATTTCACTGTTAAGCCAAGCTGGTTGCCTGCCATATTTACTTTTCTTCCTACACGTCGGGATGGTTTGTTCCTGCAACCTCAATAAGGATTCTTTAAAATACAGCCAGCTTTCCTCGACTCCTTTCCCCATCATGTTATTCTCCCAGGGGACCTTGCCCATCAGTTCCCTGAGGGAGTCGAAGTCTGCTTTTCTGAAGTCCAGGGTCTCTGTTCTACTGCTCTCCTTTCTTCCTTGTGTCAGGATCCTGAACTTGACCATCTCATGGTCACTGCCTCCCAGGTTCCCATCCACTATTGCTTCCTCTACTATTTCTTCCCTGTTTGTGAGCAGCAGGTCAAGAAGAGCTTTCCCCCTAGTTGGTTCCTCCAGCACTTGCACCAGGAAATTGTCCCCTACACTTTCCAGAAACTTCCTGGATTGTCTGTGCACTGCTGTATTGCTCTCCCAGCAGATATTGGGGTGATTAAAGTCACCCATGAGAACCAGGGCCTGTGAAGCTTCTTGTGCTTCTTCCTCAGCACCAGAGATGGTGAACCATTCTGGGAAGAGCTCCGTCCCGGAGGAGTGCTTTGCACCAATGCTGAAGTACTTGGTGCCAAATGGGAGCAGCTTGGCTCTGAGACTGGTCTGAGGGCATCTTTCATGAGGATAGCCTTCAGCCTAATGTCTCTGTCCCTTTTAGCGCAGGGTCTGAAGTCCTGACAGATCTGGTACTTGTCCCTCACATGAGTTTCCCCCAAGCATTTTAAGCAGCTGGAGTGTGGATCTCTCATGGGCAAACGCTTGCCACAGGAGGCACAAGGTTTGAAGCCCAGGGACCAGGGCATGCACAGCTCCTGGGGCAAAGAAGTCCCTTGACAATACGAACTTACTAATTATATACACTAACACTGATTACAAAAAAATATATACACTAAACTATGATAACTGCAAATGAAACACTGAGAAGAAAGACTTGCAGGAGCAAAAAGGGTTGTTCCAGCAAACATCACGGGAGGAAAGAAGGAACTGAGAGGGTGTGGGGCCGGCAGCACCCGTTATACTGGTGCACAAGTATGTGGCTCCAGAGGGTGCAAGAGCTGGCCCAACGGATACCAGTGAGGGAAAAATCTCTGGCAACGGTGTGCACACACTCTAACATGGAATGGACATGAGGAAGCACTTGAACTCTCTCTTTGTGAAATGTTGTCTAGGGAAGGCATGCTATGATGGCTCCCAGCTCGCTGGCTCTCCTGACCAAAGCAATGCCCACTATGAATGGCCACCTTCATGGACAGTTAGGCCATGGCACATGTTGCCATTGGTTTGAAGGGTAGACCGGTGAGCGTTGACAGGACAAGGTTAAGATTCCACTGAGGAGTAGGTTTAAGGATCAGTGGGAAGGTTCTGATAAAGCCCTTCATAAATATATGAGTTGAGAGTGTAAAGATGGAACTCTTCTCCAGAGGGATGAAGGCACTAACCGCTGCTAGATGTACCTGCATTGAACTAAGAGCTAGACATGTATTCTTCAAGGCTAGGAGTGCCCATGGTACCTAGCAAACATTGGTGGAGTTGTGCTCAGTCCAAAAAGTGTCTCCATTTGGCTAGATAGCAGGTTCTAGTAGAATCTTTTCTACTTTGGTTAAGGGTTTCCTGAATGGCGGCAGAGCATGAACATTCTATTTCCAATGCCTATCCAAACATCAGACCGTGAGGTGAAGTGAGCATGGGTTCGGTTGCTTGATTTTCCCCTTGTCCTTGGTTAGGAGATCAGGAAATGGGCAGATCCTGATAGACTGGTGGGTGGACATCATTAGAAGTTTGGTGAACCAGAACTGTCTGGGCCAGTAGGGTGCTAGGAGAATGATGGTGGCTTTGTTGTGGGCTACTTTCCCTATGACTTGTGGGTGTAGGCAGATGGAAGCAAAGGCGTATCTGGGGCCATCCATCCAAGAACTAAGAGATCACCACTCTCGGAGTTGTGACCCATTGCTCCCCTGGAACAATATACCAGTCTTATAGGTGATACCGGTGGTAGAATGTCTGTGCCTAACCGGGTAAAGAATGTCAGTGAAGCCAAATGGCAAAAATTAAGATGTCTGTACACTAATGCGAGGAGCCTAGGTAACAAAATGGAGGAACTAGAGCTACTGGTGCAGGAAGTGAAACCGGATATTATAGGGATAACAGAAACATGGTGGAATAGTAGTCATGACTGGAGTACAGGTATTGAAGGCTATGTGCTGTTTAGGAAAGACAAAAATAAAGGCAAAGGTGGTGGAGTAGCATTGTATATCAATGATGAGGTAGACTGTAAAGAAATAAGAAGGGATGGAATGGATAAGACAGTCTGTCTGGGAAAAAATCACACTGGGGAAAAAAGCTACTAGAGCCTCCCCTGAGATAGTGCTTGGGGTGTGCTACAGACCGCCGGGATCTGATTTGGATATGGATAGAGACCTCTTTAATGTTTTTAATGAAGTAAACACTAATGGGAATTGTGTGATCATGGGAGACTAACTTCCCAGATATAGACTGGAGGACAAGTGCTAGTAACAATAATAGGGCTCAGATTTTTCTGGATGTGATAGCTGATGGATTTCTTCACCAAGTAGTTGAAGAACCAACAAGAGGGGATGCCATTTTAGATTTGGTTTTGGTGAGTCGTGAGGACCTCATAGAAGAAATGGTTGTAGGGGACAACCTTGGTTCGAGTGATCATGAGCTAATTCAGTTCAAACTAGATAGAAGGATAAACAAAAATAGATCTGGGACTAGGATTTTTTATTTCAAAAGGGCTAACTTTGAAGAATTAAGAAAATTGGTTAGGAAGTGGATTGGACTGAAGAACTTGTGGATCTAAAGGCAGAGGAGGCCTGGAATTACTTCAAGTCAAAGTTGCAGGAACAAGCCTGCATCCCAAGAAAGGGGAAAAAAATCATAGGCAGGAGTTGTAGACCAAGCTGGATGAGCAAGCATCTCAAAGAGGTGATTAGGAAAAAGCAGAAAGCCTACAAGGAGTGGAAGATGGGCGGGATTAGCAAGGAAAGCTACCTTATTGAGGTCAGAACATGTAGGGATGAAGTGAGAAAAGCTAAAAGCCATGTAGAATTGGACCTTGCAAAGGGAATTAAAACCAATAGTAAAAGATTCTATAGCCATATAAATAAGAAGAAAACAAAGAAAGAAGTGGGACCGCTAAACACTGAGGACAGAATGGAGGTTAAGGATAATCTAGGTATGGCCCAATATCTAAATAAATACTTTGCCTCAGTCTTTAATAAGGCTAATGAGGAGCTTAGGGATAATGGAAGGATGACAAATGGGAATGAGGATATGGAGGTAGATATTACCACATCCGAGGTAGACGCCAATCTCGAACAGCTTAATGGGACAAAATCGGAGGGCCCAGATAATCTTCATCCAAGAATATTAAAGGAACTGGCACATGAAATTGCAAGCCCATTAGCAAGAATTTTCAATGAATCGGCAAACTCAGGGTTGTACTGTACGACTGGAGAATTGCTAACATAGTTCCTATTTTTAAGAAAAGGAAAAAAAGTGATCCGAGTAACTATAGGCCTGTTAGTTTGACATCTGTAGTATGTAAGGTCTTGGAAAAAATTTTGAAGGAGAAAGTAGTAAAGGACTGTTCTCAGTGGTAGAAGATGACAGAACAAGGAGTAATGGTCTCAAGTTGCAGAGGGGGAGGTTTAGGTTGGATATTAGGAAAAACTTTTTCACTAGTAGGGTGGTGAAGAACTGGAATGGGTTACCTAGGGAGGTTGTGGAATCTCCTTCCTTAGAGGTTTTTAAGGTCAGGCTTGACAAAGCCCTGGCTGGGATGATTTAGTTGGGTTTGGTCCTGCTTTGAGCAGGGGGTTGGACTAGATGACCTCCTGAGGTCCCTTCCAACCCTGAGATTCTATGATTCTATGACATTGAGGTCAATGGTAATTGGGACAAAATACAACATGGTTTTACAAATGTTAGATCGTGCCAAACCAACCTGATCTCTTTCTTTGAGAAGGTAACAGATTTTTTTAGACAAAGAAAACACAGTGGATCTAATTTACCTCGATTTCAGGAAGGCATTTGACATGGTTCCACATGGGGAATTATTAGTTAAATTGGAAAAGATGGGGATCAGTATGAAAATTGAAAGGTGGATAAGGAACTGGTTAAAGGGGAGACTACAACGGGTCCTACTGAAAGGTGAACTGTCAGGCTGAAAGGAAGTTACTAGTGGAGTTCCTCAGGGATCAGTTTTGGGACCAATCTTATTTAACCTTTTTATTACTGACCTTGGCACAAAAAATGGGAATGTGCTAATAAAGTTTGCGGATGACACAAAGCTGGGAGGTATTGTTAACACAGAGAAGGACCGGGATATCATACAGGAAGATCTGGATGACCTTTTTAACTGGAGTAATAGTATGAAATTTAATAGTGAAAAGTTCAAGGTCATGCATTTAGGGATCAATAACAAGAATTTTAGTTATAAATTGGGGACACATCAGTTGGAAGTAACAGAGGAGGAGAAGGACCTTGGAGTATTGGTTGATCACAGGATGACTATGAGCCGCCAATGTGATATGGCCGTTAAAAAAGCTAATGCAGGTTTAGGATGCATCAAGTGAGGTATTTCCAGCAAAGATAAGGAGGTGTTAGTACTGTTGTACAAGGCACTGGTGAGACCTCATCTGGAATACTATGTGCAGTTGTGGTCTCCCATGTTTAAGAAGGATGAATTCAAACTGGAACAGGTTCAGAGACGGGCTACTAGGATGATCCGAGGAATGGAAAACCTGTCTTATGAAAGGAGACTCAAAGAGCTTGGCTTGTTTAGCCTAACCAAAAGAAGGCTGAGGGGGGATATGATTGCTCTTTATAAATATATCAGAGGGATTAATATCAGGGAGGTAGAGGAATTATTTAAGCTTAGTACCAATGTGGACACAAGAACAAATGGGTATAAACTGGACACTAGGAAGTTTAGACTTGAAATTAGATGAAGGTTTCTAACCATTAGAGGAGTGAAGTTCTGGAACAGCCTTCCAAGGGGAGTAGTGGGGGCAAAAGACATATCTGGCTTTAAGACTAAGCTTGATAAATTTATGGAGGGGATGGTATGATGGGATAGCCTAATTTTGGCAATTAATTTAGCAATTGATCTTTGATTATCAGCCGGTAAGTATGCCCAGTGGTCTGTGATGGGATGTTAGATGGGTTGGGATCTGAGTTACTATAAAGAATTCTTTCCTGGGTGCTGGCGGGTGAGTCTTGCCCACATGCTCAGGGTTTAACTGATCGCCATATTTGTGGTCAGGAAGGAATTTTCCTCCGGGGCAGATTGGCAGAGGCCCTGGAGATTTTTCGCCTTCCTCTGCAGCATGGGGCACGGGTCACTTGCTGGAGGATTCTCTGCAGCTTGAGGTCTTCAAACCACAATTTGAGGACTTCAATAACTCAGACATAGGTTAGGGGTTTGTTATAGAAGTGGTTGGGTAAGATTCTGTGGCCTGGATTGTGCAGGAGGTCAGACTAGATGATCATAATGGTCCCTTCTGACCTTCAAGTCTATGAGTCTATAATATATAGAAAGCTTTCTGTTTGGGATGCAAAGAAGTCCCACAGCGGAGTACCCTACTGTGTAAATATCATGGTTAGGACTGTGCATGAATCTGCCATTCGTAGTCTGTAGAGAAACTTCTGCTTCATTTGCTGGAAGGGAGCTGTGAATATCCAGGAGGAAAGCAGCCTGTATCATGATGTGGCTCCTGACACACCAGTTCCAAAGTCTGACAGTTTACAAGTAGAGGGGACAAGATCTTGCTCCTCCCTGTTTGTTTATATACACCTGAGGATCTGGTGGCAGGATAAGGTGCCAGATACAGAAGTCCTCTCTAGAGCAGGCCTACCATCAGTTTACACTCTGCTTATGAAAGCCCAGACACGCTGGGCAGGCCATGTTGTAAGGATGCCAGACCACCGCATCCCCAAACAGCTCTTCTATGGTGAGCTGTCTCAAGGAAAGCGATCGCACGGGGGACAAAAGAAGCGATACAAAGACATGCTGAAAGCCTCTCAAGTCCCTGGATATTGACATCACCTCCTGGGAAACCCTGGCACAAGACCGATCGACATGGCATACGCTGATCCACCAAGGCTGCCAGACATCTGAAGCCAGAAGGATAACCATAGCACAAGAGAAGCGAGCACTCCGTAAAGCCAGAGCTGTAAATGCTGTAACAGTGGTGCCCACAGGTCTGCCCGACATGTGGCAGAACATTCCGTGCCCGTATTGGCCTTACCAGCCACCTGCGGACGCACTGTGGACAGCTCACAACCTGCTAGATGTCAAGATCTTCTTCGAATACGATGGACGAACATCATAAACACCACTGTGATAATATCGTCCAACATTATCTGCACATGGAGCAAGTGTATGAAGGAAAGGAAGGCCTTGCACCCTAGGCAGACTGCCCTCAGTTCCAGTAAGTTTATATGTAGCCTGGCCTCTTGTGGGTTCCAGGTACCCTAAGCAAGGTGGTAGTCCCAATGAGCACCCCACCCCATGAGAGAGGCATCGGTCACAGTTGTGTTCCTGAGTGTGGGAGAGCTGAAAGAAGTCCCCACCATGACCTTTTCTGGGCTTGATCACCAAGTGAGGGAGGTGATAACTCTAAAGGGAACAGTCACCTTGGAGTCAATGTGATCCCTGTTTGATTGGTAAATCAAGTGGAGCAAAACTTCCAGACACTGCAAGTGGAGTCTGGCGAACTGCATCACAAAGGTGCATATGGCAATGTGGTATAACAGAAAGAGAGACCTCTGCACTGTTGTTCATGGTCTGCAGGTGAGGAAATCAGGTTGCTCATCGCATAAAATCTGTCTGCAGGGAGGAATGCTCTTGCTCCTTTAAAATTTATTGTCCTTGTGGGTGACAATATGGACTTTTCTTCATTTATTCAAATGCACAGGGGCGCGGGAAGTTGCACAAGAAACCGGCCTAAGTCATACAAGTATAGAAATACCCAGCAATTGATAGCCCAAGCCCCTACCAGCTAGTTCCAACGGGCTGCTCTTTCTGCAAGCAGTGGACGAAGCAGGGAGCATTGCACAAATGTAATAATGAAACAACGTTAACCGGGACAACTTTAAAATGAGGAGTTACTGTAGTTGGGAATCCCGTATGTCCACGGAAATACTGGTACAGCTATCTCCTCTGATTCCAAGGACTGTTCCATTGGTAGTGGCAGTACCATTGGTACTGGGGCACTCCTTCCTAATGGTTGGAAATGCAACTGCTCCTCAGACATTGATATAGATTCCTCCTCTGGAGTAAAGATCTCTCTCAGGAGGACAGGGTCAGAAAGGAGTGGAGACTGTGGATAGGGGAGGAATATATCCTCTGTTGTTACGTAAGTCTCTGAACAGCCTGGGGTCCAAGAAGTTCCAGCAGTCATGCCTGAAGGACCCTACTCATCTGTTGCAGCTGAATGATCATTAGATAAACAAGGTGGTGGTGATGACAGGTCTGGACCAGCACTCATAGATGGAATTGGCGAGCATTTGTGCTTATGCTTCGGTATCACAGTCACCATGGGAAACAGATGGATCTCTCCTTTTGCACATCTTGCCCTCCAACCTGGGGATCTTTGGCAGAGGCAGTTCCATGGGTTCTGAGCACAATGTCTGACCTGACTTGGACCAGCTTGGGGAATGATTGTGTTTCTTATGGACAGTCCACTGTAGGGATCTATTCTTGTGCCCATGAGAGTATCTTCTACTCTCAAGGGGAGCCATGGAGGAAGAGTCCTGGGGCTTCAGTGTTAGAGGTTCTTCTCCAAGGCACATGCTTGGAGGGACATTATTGGTCAGTTGAGGCCAATGGACAGGGAGGTCTCGCTGGCCCGGATCAGAGTGGGGCTTCATAGCCTCCTCCATCAGGTACTTTCTTAGGTGAAGCTCTTAGCCTTCTCGAGTTCTGGGTGGAAAGGCTCAAGAGATACCGCACTCAGCAAAGCTGTACACCTCACCCAGACAGTACAGGCACCATTGATGTTCGTCACGGATGGAGAAGGAACAAGGGCAGGAGATGCAATTCTTGAATTTCCCTCAACCGGGAGGGAGGGGAGAGAAACTACTCTTTACCAACTACAAATTTAAACTGCTAAGCTAAGAGAGAAAACTATTTACAAATACTTTCTACTTTACAGGTTATGCACAGAATGGAGGAGCACATGTTTCTGACTCAGGCCATGTGGCAATAAGAAGGAACTAGAGAGGCATCAATCCGCACTGCCTCGTACACCCTCAGTTGAGGGCATGAGGGGAGCTACTGTGCATGTGTGGGTCAACGGACACTGATTTTGAAGAATTTCTGGATTTGGGTGCACGGTGTGCATGCACACCCACATGTGGAATACACATAGGTACCATGATTCAAAGAACGTACTTTGGGGGTAAAGTCTGGACTGATACAAAGAACAGCACAATATATTGCGATTTCAGAGAAAAGTTGCCCACTTCAGACACTACATGCAGAAGTTATAGCCATCATAAAGGCTACTTGGACACAAAGAAAGTGCAAAATCAGTGACAGCGGTCTGACTAGTAGTATGGCAATTATATCTATGATGAGGCTTCACTGTGCCGCTCAGCATTTTCTGAAGATTAATCAGAGATGACTTTCTCAGAAAGCACTTGGGATGAAGAAGACAAAATTACTTACTCTCCTATTATCAAAAAGAGATTGCTGAGGGCTGTTCCTGGAAAGCAGTTTAAAGTATAGGGCCAGCAGTTCTTGCTGTCATTCTAGTGCAAGGGTTTTTGCCAATTTTGTGTTGATGTTTTTTGCACTGTACCCAGTCACTGAATTTAAACCAGTTTTTGGCATATTCTGCATGAAGAGATTTCCTGGATGCCTGTAGGGTCTCAGTTACTTTAATGGACTTGCCTGTTTCAGGACAGCTAGTTCACAGCGAAAAGGTGAGATGAACAGAGAAAAGGATATTAATACCCTCTTTGCAAGTACCTAGCTGGGAAACAAATATTTGATAATGGACTCTTATCTAGCAGACAAATGTGTAACACGATTGCACTGGGAGCTCATATTCAGTTGACTATCTACCAGAACCCCCAAAGCTTTTTCAGAGTCACTGTTTCGGCAAAGCCTACATTCTTTCTTCTGAGATTAATATATTTACATGCCGTTGGAATCTATATATATTTTGATTATATTTACTGTTAGAAAAAACTTCTCCACCATTTCCAACCCCATTAACCTGGCTGCCTTTCCAAATACAGTTTGTGATCCAGGGGCCATGCTCACTAACATTACATAAATATAAGCACTGCTATTCTTACGGTCAATTTAATGCAAAGTGAGAGCTGAAAGTAGCAAGAGAAGTCAGTAGGGCTTGAAGGGGTGGAGGAAAGAGGCAATTTAAAACTTAACTGCCCTGCTGCCTTTCTCCCACACTAGGGGACAGAAAGGCCAAGGGGATAGTAGGAAGTAAGGCAGGAATGTAGGGAGTTACAAGTTCTGACAGCCTTTGCAGCTATTGTATCTTACTTCATTCTGGTGTCTGCAAACATAGTGCTCTCCAGAGAAATGACAGTGCAACAAACAAATATCTCCAACAGCCAGAAATGGGACACTAGAAGGGAACAGCTCTGAGTTACTCCTAGATATCTGGTTGGTGGGTCTTGCCCACATGCTCAGGGTCTAACTGATTGCCAGATTTGGGGTCAGGAGGGAATTTTCCGTTACTTAGATTGGCAGAGACTCTGGGGGGGGGTTTCACCTTCTCATGGGTCACTTACTGATTTGAACTATTGTAAATGGTGGATTCTCTGTAACATGAAGTCTTTAAATGTAGGTTTGAGGACTTCACTAACTCAGCTAGAGGTTATGAGCCTATTAGAGGAGTGGGTGGCCACAATGTGCAGGTCAGAGTAGGTGATTATGATGGTCTCTTCTGGCCTTAAAGTCTAAACAGAAAACAACATAACTCATTGAGCTATAAGTAAACATTGAGAGAAAAAAAAACAACAGATGGGACAAACAAAAAGCAAACCAGCAGCCATTTTACCAGAGAACATTTTCTTGCAACAGCTCTCAAGTTTCAGAAAACAAAATCAGTGAAACTGCATTTCTGTACTGATTGTCACAGGAGTCATGGATTCCATGACTTTCAATTTAAAAAAAATATCCCTAGCTTGATGCTTTGGGGTGTGTGTGACCAGATGGATGCAATAGTAACAGCTAGACCTACATGACTGCCAAGTGAGAGACTGGGATGCAGAGGAAACTAAAACAGCAGGAACTCTTTAAAGCGCTAGTGCTTTGTCAAATAGTCAAGGGATTGAGTCAGGAATGCAGTAGGTGCTGAAAGGCTCCAATGATGGGCACCAGAGTAGCAATTTTAAAATAGTCTTAACTGTTAATTAAATGTGAAAATTATTGTAAATTACTTTTACTGAAAATAAAAACAGGCTATTTTGAATAATGCAACCTGTGCATTGGGATTTTTACTAAAAATTCATGATTTCCCTTTTTTCACTTTGACCAGCGGGATCACTTATTTATTATTTGAATTGCAGTAGTGCTTTACACCCTGCAGGCAGAGATTGTGAGGCTTATTGCAATTTACTATGACAAATCACTAACCTGAATAAATCAAAGAGAAATAATCTAGTAATCAGAAACCTCAAACTATTCCCTGAAATAATAACACATTAACGAAGTGATTATCAACAAAAAACAGTATGATATTCAAATGTATATCTTTTTCAGAGGCCATTTCACAAAGCTAAGTTTTACCTCATTATAAGGTGAAAAAATGAACTGGAAAATAATCATCAGTCCTATCAGGGTGGGCTGAGTCTCATAGAAACCAAACGCAGCAAAGAGTTCTTTCTGACCAATTAATACTGCAAACAAAAAGAAGCAGAGGAAGGAGTTCATCTAGAAAGAGAGGAAACAGAATATTCTCATTAATATGATCCTTTCAACTATCCACAAAATGATTGCTTAAATGCTTATTACAGAGGTGCTCAGAAGCAGGAGTCCTGCTGAAAAAACAGCATGTGATCATATTATTAAACACTGTATCATAATACATATGCACAAGGGGAGGGAGATGCTGGAAAAATCTTTGAAGATCCCAGCAATAACCCTATCTTGAGTTCCTTTCCCAACGTTCTGGATTCATCCCTTAATCCATCAAAATTGCTCGTGTTTGCTCCCTGGCAGTCTAAATGACAGTTCCCGAGAATTCTTTGGTATTGTCTCCTGTCCCCATCCCAGGGTGCAGCACACTGGCTGCTTTCTTTATCTTGGTAACCACAGATGTTCCACATTATGATGTCACTGACAGGTTACCACTTGGGATCAGTCTCCATTTCTTCCTTTCAGGAATTTTATTTTTATCCACACAGCTAAAATTCTCACCCAGGTGCTCATCATCTCCCCCTTGACTGTTGTAACTTTTTTCTCCGACTTCTTTATGTAACAGGATCCCTAGGGTGCAGCCTGGGACTGTGGGACCGCTGTGCCCCTTTCTCTCTCCAGCCTGGGCTGTCTCTCACAAGGCCTTGCTAGTGACAAGCAGCAAACCCCTCCTGGCCCTGTGATCACTCAGCACAACAGCACGTGGAGCCCCACACCCAGCTAGATCGTATGAATCCCCCCAGAGTCTGGTAATCAACAGCAGTTTAGAATGGAACACTGGGTATCTTCTATGGAGCCAGAAAACTGTTTGAACTAGACAATGCTGGAGCGCAAGGGAGATTTGGGGAATGTTTCTCTAGCTCTTGTGCATTGTCTAGACTGGCTTGCATGAGTAAACTTATTTTGTCAGACCTTGTAGCCGGATGCAGCCCCGTCCATGGCTTGGCCTCTGCCAGGCAGGAGCAGCTCCTGCTCCATAGGGAGGAGGGGCAGCCCATAGCCCCCCTGCATCTGTTTTTCTAAATGTGTCTGTGTAGACTTCCTGTTATGCCAGCATCACCATGCTCTTAAAGTGCACTTTGCAGTTTTCTGTCTGAACCACAAACAGCAACGGAAGTCGTCGCTGATGTGAGGGGCTTGTTTAAAGCTATACTACCAGTTGTATTCATGCTTATGAATATGTAATCAATATGTAAGGAGTGAGTGAGATAGTATGAGTGTATGAAACCAATCGCAAGGCTTAAACCGAAATATTACCATGTAAGGATAATCAAGGTGCATATGGGACTGTATATAAACCTATGGCAGTAGTGGCCAGAGAGACGTAACCCACAACAGCAAAAACTCAGGACCAGACCAGAAGCAGTAGAGCCCTCCCACAGCCCCGAAGGGGCTTCAGTGACTCTCGTCACCTAGCGGTTCGATCTCTGGGAAGCTGGAACCTGGTCAGTCTCAGTCACCTAAGATCTAAAGCAGCACCTGCGTCTGCAGCCTGTTACCAGTATGCATGGAATGTGTGTGCGAGTATAATTGCGTAAATAAGGGAAGCAAGCAATAAATCAGCCCTCAGTACTACTTCAGTTCGACCTTTGTTTGTGGTTATTTCTTGACTGGTTCCAAAAAAGGGTAACAACCTCAATTCAGAATGTTGGGGTGGCTCTTTCATTGCAGCCTGTCCAGTCACCTCATTTTGGAGACCATGGGGAAGTGCTCTACTCCCCAAGTGGAAGGGAACATAAGAACGGCCGTACCGAGTCAGACCAAAGATCCATCTAGCCCTGTATCTGTCTACCGACAGTGGCCAATGCCAGGTGCCCCAGAGGGAGTGAACCTAACAGGCAATGATCAAGTGATCTCTCTCCTGCCATCCATCTCCATCCTCTCACAGAGGCTAGGGACACCATTCCTTACCCATCCTGGCTAATAGCCATTTATGGACTTAACCACCATGAATTTATCCAGTTCTCTTTTAAACACTGTTATAGTCCTAACCTTCACAACCTCCTCAGGTAAGGAGTTCCACAAGTTGACTGCGCTGCGTGAAGAAGAACTTCCTTTTATTTGTTTTAAACCTGCTGCCTATTAATTTAATTTGGTGACCCCTAGTTCTTGCATTATGGGAATATGTAAATAACTTTTCCTTATCCACTTTCTCCACATCACTCATGATTTTATATACCTCTATCATATCCCCCCTTAGTCTTCTCTTTTCCAAGCTGAAGAGTCCTAGCCTCTTTAATCTTTCCTCGTATGGGACCCTCTCCAAACCCCTAATTATTTTAGTTGCCCTTTTCTGAACCTTTTCTAGTGCCTGTATGTCTTTTTTGAGGTGAGGAGACCACATCTGTACACTGTATTTGAGATGTGGGCGTACCATGGATTTATATAAGGGCAATAATATAGTGTCAGTCTTATTCTCTATCCCCTTTTTAATGATTCCTAACATCCTGTTTGCTTTTTTGACCGCCTCTGCACACTGCGTGGACATCTTCAGAGAACTGTCCACGATGACTTCCAAGATCTTTTTCCTGACTCGTAGCTAAATTAGCCCCCATCATATTGTATGTATAGTTTGGATTATTTTTTCCAATGTGCATTACTTTACATTTATCCACATTAAATTTCATTTGCCATTTTGTAGAGCACCCTTCTTCTAGAGCATGATGGAAGATGCAACACACACACCCCACTCAGGGAATCCAGAACTTCAAAAAGATGTAGTCGAGGAACGATTTGGGGAACATGAGAGAAGCTGAGAATTTGGGGGATATGGGGATGTTTTGTAGTAAGAGGATGACTAAAACGTTGGCTGTTGTCTCTCTTTGTTTGGATTGTACTAAGCTGTGCATTCCCTGAGAGTGTGACTGGATGTGCTGGGTAGAGGAGTTGCATGCAGGATGCAGAACCCTAGATGGGAATTGTAAACAGGCATCAATCCTGTTTCAGATTCAGAAAGAAGTAGGGGAGCCAGACAAATTAGACAGGAGTAAAGTGCCAACTTGGGCATTTTGCCATGGGTTTACAATACCATCCCTAAATAGCTGTGAAGATGCTAGTGTAGAACATTGGACACAAGGAAATCTGAATGGCCCAAGGGATGCCACAGACCTCCCCTTCCAGAAGAGTTCATTTGCTGCAGGCAGCATGATTGTGTGTGAACCATGAAGTGTGACAATTTTGGATTGTTGAACATAGTAATGCTCCAGGAATACCATCAATATACTACTATTTACCTGGCTGATGACAATATTTTTGATAGTGTGACCTAGCTTCCAGTGACCCAGTTCATGGCCAAGCACTGCCAAAACTTCTTCATTTTTGCATCCTTGCTTCTTATTCTGTGCAAAACGAGAGAAAAATCTCAAACATCTCACATAACATGAGTAACCAATTTCCTGCCTGCTGATCTGTTTTCTCCAAACTCCATGGTACGCCAGCTCAGAAAGCAGTTATTTTCCTCTTACAAGCAGAGGAATACAAGTAAAAACTAACCTCTTGTAATATTCTACCCCTTTTTTTTTTATAGGGACTCACTCATAGGAACTGGACTGTGCCTAATAACCATTAATGAAGCTACAAACTTTTAAACAATAGTTCAGTGGTAGCTGGATAGGGATAGGGATAGCTCAGTGCTTTGAGCATTGGCCTGCTAAACCCAGGGTTGTGAGTTCAATCCTTGAGGGGGCCACTTAGAGATGTGGGGCAAAATCAGAACTTGGTCCTGCTAGTGAAGGCAGGGGGCTGGACTTCCAGTTCTATGAGATAGGCATATCTCCATATATTATACTACATAGTCTTATTTACCAGCAGATGGTTCTATCAACATAGACACACTTTTATACAGAACTTTTATAATGTCTCTCCACTTATAATGGAACTGAATGAGTTAAATTAACAATATAATGAATAACCATTGAGCTTTATCTGTTTGCTCTCATTTGCTATGTCTGGGGGCCTTAATATACCTCTAAAATAAAAATTCTGGCCTCCAGGCAAGGAGACAACAAAATGAGCTATTGAAAACCAGGAGACATTAACTAAAAGGAAGCCGGACACACAGAGATGGTGCAATGCCCTACCCAGAGTGCTCCACGGAGGAGACAGAAGCAAAAAGAGAAGATTGAGGAAAATTCTTGTTCAGGTAAGAACATAAGAACAGCCACACTGGGTCAAACCAAAGGTCCATCTAGCCCAGTATTCTGTCTTCTGACAGTGGCCAATGCCCCAGGTGCCCCAGAGGCAATGAACAGAACAGGTGATCCATCCCGTAGCCCATTCCCAGCTTCTGGCAAACAGAAGCTAGGGACACCATCCCTGCCCATCCTACCTAATGGCCACTGATGGACCTATCCTCCATGAATTTTTCTAGTGGACACAGAAAGGACTGTCTGCTGCTTGGAAGAAAACTCTGCTGAGCCAGCTACCTTCATAATGCTGAGGATGTCCTAGATTTTGTTTTATCCTGTCCACTCTCTGCTGGTAGGACACTGTCCAGTCTGACATACAGGATGGTGGAGAAAGTTATCACTGTGCAATCAGTCTTTGTAAAATAAATGTGCTTATACTACTGAAGAACACATCATTTGGAGACATTTAAATGTGTTCTTCCAAACAGTTCAAGTCTGAACTATTTCCCCAAAACCTTTATAACCTTTATAATTGGGGCAGACTGAAATCCACTTTTTTGGTTCAAGTCAGTTTTACAAATTCAGTCTGGTGGATTACATTTGCTATCCTGACTCTCTGAAGATGCAGACTTTGTTCTGCAGAACAGGTCTGTATCTGGCCCCACAGCTGAAATATAACCAGGAGACCAACCCACTCCCACTCTGCCCCTGAAGGCCCTTCCTGGATTGAAGTCAGGAATCTTTTTGCTAGTCCCTCAAGACTGAATATGAAAACATGCTGCTGACAGCCTGGAAAGGATTTTTGAATGGGGAGAGAAGTAAATTTATCAGGTCTCCACCTGAAGACAGATACAGGTGAGGGATATACCAAGGTCTAATGAGGGAAGAAATGGTATAGGAAGGTAGAACCCAGAACTTTTGAAGTGGAAAGAGAGGCCAGCAGAGTTCTCAAGAGGTTTTTAGGAACCTCTAGCCAAGATTCTTGAGCTCCTGGTATTGCACCCATCCACAACCTTAGAAAGTGCATTTGTACCAATGTCTCAGAGGGTCTCTTGTAAATAAATCATGAAGTGTCAAATACTTTCAAGGTTTTGTTTTTACAGCTTCACAATCCTACAACAGAATATGGAGAAGATGTAAGGGTGACTCTCGCTGGGGGATCAGGAAAACTACATGACAGGAGAACAAAAATAAAGCTCACTTTGACTTTGGACTTTGTCTCATCATCTTCACCATCTTCTCCCTCTGGGTGATCTTTGTTCAGTGCAGAGTAATCTTCCAGGAGGGTGTCAAATAAAACTATCCGCTTATTCTTGAAGAAGCCATAGAAATAAGCATTGCTATGGGAGGAACGCTTGGAACCTAGCGGGAGTGAAAATTCACATTAAAAACATAGGTCAAAGTACTTTGTGTGCATTAAAATCTAACGGTGCAACCTTCTATTTAAGTCTTTCAAGGGCATTTCCTCTCCACCATGAGATCAGTAGGCATTGATTCATTGCAAAATGCATTAAATCTCAGGTTCAAGCATATTTTTAGACACCCCGTTAGGTTTGTTTAATCTATTACTGTACTACATACATACTGTAGAACCTATTATAGAGGCACTGTGCGTAACACCACAGTTAAGGTTGTGTTCTGAAAAGGACTTACAACGTGGCACAAAATTTTCTCTGTATGAAAATAGCCTTTAAATGTGAAATTTTATTTAGTTTTAGTTTAGCACCATACAAAAATTAACGCATCAAATTCAATGGAATTAAAACTAGCTAGCTGATATATCTCAAAGAGTAATTCCATATGGGGAATAGTTATGCAATGGGTACATTTCTATTGGGGTCTTATAAGGATGTATTCTTGGTCCACTTCTATTTGAAAACTTAATCAATGAGAGGGAAGAAAATATAAATTCCTTGCCAGAAAAGTTTGCAGATGACACAAAAATTGGTGGAGTGGTAAACAATAAGAACGAGTCAGTTCTACACAGCAACGTGGATTGAATGGAAAGCTGGACTAACTTGAACATGCATTTTAGTATAGGCTAATATAAGTCATACATCTAGGAACCAAGAAGTTAAGTCACACTTTTAGAATGGTATCAGAGGGGTAGCCGTGTTAGTCTGGTTCTGTAGAAGCAGCAAAGAATCCTGTGGCACCTTATAGACTAACAGACGTTTTGCAGCATGAGCTTTCGCGGGTGAATACCCACTTCTTCGGATGCAAGTAGTGGAAATTTCCAGGGGCAGGTTTATATATGCAAGCAAGAAGCAAGCTAGAGATAACGAGGTTAGTTCAATCAGGGAGGATGAGGCCCTGTTCTAGCAGTTGAGTGAAAACCAAGGGAGGAGAAACTGGTTCTGTAGTTGGCAAGCCATTCACAGTCTTTGTTTAATCCTGAGCTGATGGTGTCAAATTTGCAGATGAACTGGAGCTCAGCAGTTTCTCTTTGAAGTCTGGTCCTGAAGTTTTTTTGCTGCAGGATGGCCACCTTAAGATCTGCTATTGTGTGGCCAGGGAGGTTGAAGTGTTCTCCTACAGGTTTTTGAATATTGCCATTCCTAATATCTGATTTGTGTCCATTTATCCTTTTCCTTAGAGACTGTCCAGTTTGGCCGATGTACATAGCAGAGGGGCATTGCTGGCATATGATGGCATATATTATATTGGTGGACGTGCAGGTGAATGAACCGGTGATGGTGTGGCTGATCTGGTTAGGTCCTGTGATGGTGTCGCTGATGTAGATATGTGGGCAGAGTTGGCATCGAGGTTTGTTGCATGGATTGGTTCCTGAGTTAGAGTTACTATGGTGCGGTGTGCAGTTACTGATGAGAATATGCTTCAGGTTGGCAGGTTGTCTGTGGATGAGGACTGGCCTGCCACCCAAGGCCTGTGAAAGTATGGGATCATTGTCCAGGATGGGTTGTAGATCCCTGATGATGCGTTGGAGGGGTTTTAGCTGGGGACTGTATGTGATGGCCAGTGGAGTCCTGTTGGTTTCTTTCTTGGGTTTGTCTTGCAGTCGGAGGCTTCTGGGTACACGTCTGGCTCTGTTGATCTGTTTCCTTATTTCCTCGTGCGGGTACTGTAGTTTTGAGAATGCTTGGTGGAGATTTTTTTTTACTGCCCAAAATCCACAAACCTGGAAATCCTGGACGCCCCATCATCTCGGGCATTGGAACTCTCACTGAAGGACTGTCTGCTTTTCATTTTTCCCCGCTTCCCTCTGAAGCATCAGATTGGCCACAGCTGGAATGGAGGCTAGATGTAGTAGGCAGTGCTCTAAGACGGAATAGAGAATCCTCTTTCTAGATGCTTGACTAGTATCTTGCTCACATGCTCAGGGTGATACTGATAGTCACATCTGAGGTCGGAAAGGAATTTTCACGTGGTCAATTTGGCAGGGATCTGGGGGAAGAGGTGCATTTTTATCTCTGCAGCTTGGAGTATGGCTCACCTGTTGTGATCATCTGGGCATGTCTCACCTAATCAATCTCCTGTCACTGCAGGGACCACGGGCATTGGTGTCACCTTGGTCTCTCCCTGTGGCACACAGTTTAGTCTCCTGAGAACTGAAATGCTTTGGTCTAACTAAAGTCTTTGGTGAAAATTAATGGCCTGTGCTATACTGGAGGTTAGACTAGATGATCTCATTGTCCCTCCTGACCTTAATCTCTATGAAACTAAGAAATTTGTATGTCCCCATGTTTATACTGATGACTCACATCTACCTCTTTACTAGAGACCAATCTCCTTCTATCTAAACTAATGTTTCCATCCCCCTTTCAGTGGGCATCAAGCCAGCAACTAAAACTTAACCGTCAAAATAGAGCTCCTGATCTTTTCCTGGAAGCTCTCCCCTGCACATCTTATCTCTAAATCAGTGAAGAAATGGTACCTTCATCCTTTCTATCCCTCAAGTCCATAATCTTTGACTTAGTTCTCTTCCACTGTGTCAAGCACAAACTTTTATTCTTAACTACAAAGCCCTTCACATCATCTTCCCTATAATTTTATTGCATTGCCTATCAGGCCAGCCTTGATAGCCTGATCCTGCACCTCTCCCACAAGTACAGGCTACTCTTCAGCATGGGAGAAGCTTATGCATGATGTCACAGATAATCACAATGGTGCCTTCTGGCTTTATAAATTTATGTAATTAATGCTGCAAAAGAGTTAAGCTGTATGAGACCAGGGACCCTGATTACATTGATACTGGCACACAACCACTTTAGAATAGCTATGACGACCTGACCCTCCTCCCCTCATATAGATGCAGCTATGTCTACAGAAGAATCCTTTTGTTGACATAGCTATTGTCTTTCAGGAATATGGAGTTTCTATACCAATGGAAAAACCCCTTCTGCCAGTGTAGGCTGCATCTATGCTACAGGGTTATGTTGGCACAGCTACGATGACACAGTGATACTGCTATATTCTCCATATTGTAGACATACCCCTAAGGCTCCTTTTGCTATTGGGAAACTCAAATGACTGCATTTGAAATATGTTTCCTCTTTTGGATAGTCCACACTGAGGACTAAATCCTTTATTTGCTACAAACAGAGAATTGTTCAAAAACGCTGTTTCATAAATATGTGGAGTAATTTTTGCTAGTTTCAGGAATTATTAAAGCCCAACTGTTGTAAGTGCTCTAAAGTCTGTATGGTTACTTGGAATGCCTCATGGGAGTGCGGGGTTTGGTCAGTGACCCAAATTTGGGATCATTTGAACCAGGGGTTCCCAAGACAGAGTCCCTCCCAAAAAACAGTTTTTCTTAAAGTTCATATATCTAGTAATGAATTTTTGCTCACAGGGATCAAAGCAGAGCTGAGATCACACCAGGGTCTCAGATGCTTGAGAGTTAGCTACCCACTAGCCCTTTGGGGGGAAATCAAATTATAACCTTATAAGCCAAAGACTTTAGTTCTTCTGTTAGGAAAGGCACCCTCTTAAATGCTTGATGGCATGTCAAACAAATTACACCAAGCACGTGCTGAGAGAGAGGGGCTAACTATCTGGAAAACTAACTCTACATCACAGGACCTGAATGACTCAAGGGAGAATATACCAATTACTGAATCTAAACAGCTTCCAGACACTGTGAATTCAAATCTAACCCAGGACAGAAATATGAAATAAAAAGAAAAGGGGCTCTAATCTGTCAGAGGGCTTATTTTAGGGAAATACAATCTGAATACAGCAGAACATTCAGAAGGTAATTAAACTGTTTTTTGAGAAGAAAATAAGTTACATGAGCAAATGTGTAACTTCCCTGGGAGGGAAGCATGATTAGTGGTGGAAGAGTAGGTGGTAATAGGGGGAGAGGGAATTGGGACGCAGTGAGAGGAAGAGAGGTTATTTGGATTAATGGGGGAAGGGGAGTCAGGTAATGGGTGGGACACTGGGATGGAGGTCTTGGTGGCGACAGGATGACGGGGGAGAATAGGAGCAGAGGCACCTCCCAGCCCCATATTACCCACCCATGTTTTCACCCCAATCTGGGGACCCCCAGACCATCTATGGGGTATGGCCCCTCTTCCTGGCTCTCCTTGTGATCTGGGAAGCCTGCCTTTCGGGGGGGGGGGGGGAAGAGACACGAAGGTGTCTAAGCCCATCTGCCTACTCCCCCTCTGTAAATGGGGGAGTAGAGTCTATAGGGGTCTGACTCCTCTATAGGGGTCTGACTCTTCCTTATGATCCCCCATGTGAGCCACGATCTGTGGAAGCCCTGTCCCTCTGGGTGGGGAGCTTAGAACAGGCACCAAGAACACATGGCTGAAACTGGGAATGCATGACACAAATTGGAAACTCTCCTGCAGTAGGGAGGGGAGAAAAGAACACCACGAATGCAGCAGTTGATGTTTCAGAGCTACTGTTTCAGGCTATATTTAGCTCCACTGGGTATGCTTTTTCAGCTAAGAACATCTAATTGAGATGAATGGATCACTTAACATCTCTCTGAGCCTGCTATGCTGCTTTTGTGTTCTGGGTGCTAACTGGACTGGAAGGGGAGGGTGACCTAGAAATGTTGGCAGGGAATGGTGGGGCAAAGGAAGGAGAAAGACACTCACACCAGTCTTCTCTTAGGGCTTGTCTACACTGGCACTTTACAGCGCTGCAACTTTCTCGCTTAGGGATGTGAAAAAACACCCCCGAGCACTGCAAATTTCAGTGCTGTAAAGTGCCAGTGTAGGCAGTGCACCAGCGCTAGGAGCAGTGCTCCCAGCACTGGTAGCTATTCCCTTCATGGAGGTGGGTTTTTAGAGCGCAAGGAGAGCTCTCTCCCAGTGCTATGCTGTGACTACACAAGCCATATTAAAGGGCTGCCAGTGAAGACGAGCCCTAAGATGCTTAAATCTTTTGGAAAGCACCATATAATAAAACTGTCAAGATTTTGGGACACAGACAATGTCTGAGATTTCTCTCACTGGCACTGTCACCCACTATATGCTGCAAACATTTCAAAGCATGACCATCATCCCCACTGCACTATAACAAGATGTACAGGAGGGGGAAAGGAGCACTGAGGAATCACCTAGCAACCCGTGGAAAGATCACTGGACTGGAACCATTTCTAGCTCTGCCACTGGTCTGCTTGGTGACCTTGGGCAAATCACTTCAACTCTGTACCTCAGTTTCCTGTAAAATCGAGATAATGAAAAGTTCTTTGACATCTAGTGAAGAAAAGCACTGTACAAAAGCTAGGCCTTTTGATCAGCAAGTTTGCAGATGACACTAACCTGGGAGGAGTGGTAGATACACTGGAAGGTGGGGATAGGATACAAAGGGACCTAGACAAATTAAAGGATTGGGCCAAAAGAAATCTGATGAGGTTCAACAAGGACAAGTGCAGAGTCCTGCACTTAGGACAGAAGAATCCCATGCACTGCTACAGACTAGGGATAGAGTGGCTAGGCAGCAGTTCTGCAGAAAAGGACCTAGGGGTTACAGTGGACAAGAAGCTGGATATGAATCAACAGTGTGCCCTTGTTGTCAAGAAGGCTAACGGCATTTTGAGCATATAAGTAGGAGCATTGCCTGCAGATCTAAGGGTGCGATCATTCCCCTCTATTTGGCATGGTGAGGCCTCATCTGGAGTACTGTGTCCAGTTTTGAGCCCCACACTACAAGAAGGATGTGGCAAAATTGGAAAGAGTCCAGCGGAGGGCAACAAAAATGATTAGGGGGCTGGAGCACATGACTTATGAGGAGAGGCTGCGGGAACTAGGATTATTTAGTCTGCAGAAGAGAAGAATGAGGGGGTAGTTGCTTTCAACTACCTGAAGGTGGGTTCCAAAGAGAATGGATCTAGACTGTTCTCAGTGGTAGCAGATGACAGAACAAGGAGTAACGGTCTCAAGTCGCAGTGGGGGAGGTTTAGGTTGGATATTAGGAAAAGCTTTTTCACTAGGAGGGTGATGAAGCACTGGAATGGGTTACTTAGGGAGGTGCTGGAATCTCCTTCCTTAGAGGTTTTTAAGGCCAGGCTTGAGAAAGCCCTGGCTGGGATGATTTAGTTGGGGATTGGTCCTGCTTTGAGCAGGGGGTTGAACTAGATACCTCCTGAGTTCCCTTCCAACCATGATATTCTATGATGATTCTGTGATTATTACCTAGCCCAGTAGCATAACAACTGCAAACCTAGGTAAGAGGCAAAACTAGCTAAATGGCCACTGCTCCTACCAAAAACATTAATCGTTTTGTTTAAAAAAATTAAATTAAATGGGAAAATCCTTTGTTAACGCAGAGTTAAGGGTTGCCCAGTAACACCTTGTCCCTTTCCAGAACATCAAGTTCAGCAAAACTTAAAACTTCTGAAAATCAGGAAATACAGAATTAAAGATGACTACACAACCGTATCTCTTTGAGCAGTGCTCCACAACACTCATAACACATACACGCCCACTCTGCCTTGTAATGGACAGCTGTGACCTGCACTTGCCCTGTGCTCAAACACTGAGACTACTCCCTTGACAGAATACCAAGCTTTCACTTCATATCCTTTTACAACTCCTTTACACTTGCATACAGGATGCCACTCTTTCCTCTATCCATCATTAATCATCACCAATTCCCATTGACTACTGCCAGCTCCAGGGGGGCAAAGTTAAGGTTGTATGGGCATTTACCTTAACTCTGCATTTCCTGGTTTCAGAAGTCTGAGTTTCATCAACAGGCAACCTTAACTCTGTTAAAGTTTTAATAAGACTGATTTAAACACTAAAAGCTGACCCAAAGCCCAGTGAAGATACTGGAAAGGCTCTCACTGATTTCAAGGGGCTTTGGATCAGATCTTAAGTTAGTACTATAACAGGAAGAGCTGATAATGATACTGATCAGGCAAGGTTTCCAAACATTTCCATTGTAAGCCTGTTTTTTAAGTTGCTCAGAACTTTGCCAAACTGTAACAATTTGGGCTAATTTTTGCCGTTTTTGCTCTTTACCTCAGTCTAATGTTTTGTACGTTTCAACAATTCAGTTATTTCCAAGAATTATGTTGGGGGGAAAAATAGGTAGTTTTGCAAATGTTCAAACACCCCCCCACCCCCACTATTTCTTTAAAGAGCTCCAGTGCCTCAGTAATGTGAAATTAAAATTTGGATGGATACTCTTTAGGTCAGAGAGGTGCTTTTTGCTGTCCCCATGAAAATTAACCTGTATTTGGCCTCTGAAAGTTGTCATTCACAGAAGATGAGCAGAACCTGTTAGAGGCTCACCGCTGAAATTATAGACCTTTTTCACCAAGCACATTCCACCCCCACAGCTCCCTTCACGGCAATTCCACTGTACCTGTTCCTAGACTCTAGAGAGCCGTACATGGTTCTGGATGGGATACAGGCAAAACAGGAGCTGCAAAATATCCTTTTGACTTAAGAGAAGGTGTGTTGTGCTAGAAGTTAAGAGACAACATGGGTTCTAGTCTAAAGGCTTCCACTCACTGGTATTAACAATTCTATGCATTCCACAGCCCTTATTCTTAAGCATGGTATCATACCTTACAAGACATGCTAATATAATTCACCCCATTTTGCAGACGTAACACAAGGTGGCATCTGGAAGAGTCATGAATAGAACCCAAATCTCATACATTGATCACATTGCCTTTCTGAATAAATGTGCTTTGCTGCACCGTCTAACCACTATACTTGAGATCCCTGCCAGAAACAAGAATAGAACCCAGGAATCCTAACTTGCAATATTCTTCTAACAAATAGTTGTGAAAAGCCACTGGCAAAAGGGTATGACATCCCCTTCTAGCGGCAGGTCCACACAGAAGGTAACAGTCTACTACTACTAACTAATACTCCCTTAGCTCAAGTAGTAGAGATCTGTGCTGTGAAATAAAGGTCTTAGATTCAGACTGTTGATGACATGTGTGGGGTTGATATGTTTCCACATGATGAATTTTCAGAGGGTTTTAAACCTAGGAAAGCATGTTAAGGTTATAATGTCAAATTCTTAAAAGTTAAGAAATCCCAGAATGAAAGTTGCTGGGTAACCTTAATTTGACTTCCTTGTACATATGTATTATGGCATTGCCTTTAATCACGATGAAAGAATTTCATCCATTGGATACTTGCTTCAGCAACTGTAGAAAATGGACATTCAATGAGGCACGGGGTTGCAAGAGGATTTTCCTTTGTTTAATGCACTGAACTGGGACCCAGGAGGCCTGGTTTTATTCTTTGCTCTACAACATATTTCCTATGAAATGCTGAAAATACATACACACGTATTGGGGTGGGGGGCGTGCTGAATTAAGGTTGCACAGGCTACTTTCATTCTGGCAACTTTATTATAACTTTACTGACTCTAAGACACAAACGGCTCTATGTTCTTTCATGGAAATAACTAGAGCACATGCCCTGACCTAAAGCACATGAGTTGGCAAACTTAAATACCCCCCCCAATCAATAAAAATAAAAGGAAACTAAAAAGTAAGGGGCTTATGAACACCATCTGTGTGTTTATTTAAAAGTCTCACCTTCTACAACATAGATCTTAGTCAAAGGAAAGTCAATACTTTTTGCCATCATTTCAATTGCTTGTTTGAGTTCTCCCTCAGGAAGTGGAATGAATTTATCAAACAGAGGGGCAATGTAGTCTGCGTATATTGTGACAAGAACCTGCAAAGAAACACAAGTGTTAAAACCAGGCATAGAAAAATTCTTGGTGAACTAGACCAAAAGTAAATCTTAAAACTTGAGAATAACATTTGTATCTAGATTTTAGAACACAAGTTTGGAGTAAGAAGCCTTCCGCAGAAGGTGGCGTTAAGGAGCCATTCCCTTAGAAGAGGGACTGAAAGGAGACCATGCAGAGAACAAAGTGAGGCACTGAAAATCAGACTTGTTCCCATTACAGCAAAAGTTTGCAATCCTTGAAGACTTCCTCTGATTGGAACCACTAACTAGTCAAAGCTTGGATGCAATTATCCTTTCAATTTTTTTTTTAAAGGAGACGAAGTATTCCATTATTCCTCCCCTGACCATTCCACACAACACTCTCATTCTTTAGCATAGCACCTTTACTCTGAAAGCATGGGAAGATTGTCAGGTTTCATGGTGCTCCCCACTGCCAACATTTCAATTGTCAGGGGAACAAGCCTTGCAGGTCTGGTGAGCACTTTTCTGCCTCCAGCCATAAAACCAGGACTCTTTCAAATTTAAGACTTTAGAGGCCCAAGTGCCCCAGAGTGCCAGCAACCTGGAAAATATATATATTTTAATTTTTAAGGCAAGAAAAGGAGGGTGGAGAGATGAGGAAGAAAAGGGTAGGGTGAGTGTCACCATGCCTCAGAGGGTCACAACTGAGAATACCAAATTCAGGACAAACTGCTGAGAAATAGGGAAGACCCCTCCCCCCTAAACAGGTGGTTATTCTCCCATAAGATGTACCAAACCAGCAACAAAAGTAAACTTCTGTTTCACCACACTGGCTAACAAGCAGTCTCCTTAAAAAAAACAGGAGTACTTGTGGCACCTTAAAGACTAACAAATTTATTTTAGCATGAGAGCTTTGAGCAGCTGCTCACTTCTTTGCACTGATGAATGGAACACACACACAGATACATATATATATACAGAGAGAACAAGAAAAAGAAGTATGCATGCAACAAAGCAAGTCTAATCAATGAGAGATGAGAGATGAGAAAGGGGAGGAAAAAAACTTTTGATTGATAAATAAATATGGAGAGCCAGGTGAGGAGTGTTTTGAAACACCCTTCTGTATCTATGGGCTCTCTCACTCTCAAAATTTTTCTCTCACTCTCCTCTCTGTTGCTGCTTGCCTTCAAACTTGCTGTCTGCTGTCTGCATTTTGTTCTCTCTATAAATATCTCTGTATCAATCTGTCTGTCTGTGTGTTCTCTTGTCTGCCAACTCATGCTAAACTTTTTACTGTGGCATTCCAGTCTTTGTATCACCACCAAAAACACTAGACTTAATGATGAGTGGTTTTTCTAAAACCAATTTCATCAACCAAAGGGAACTGATCCCAAAGGACCAGACACATACCCAGGTCAATATACAATTCAGATCTTATCCAATAATTACGCTGTTGCCAGTCCTTTAGTATCTAATATCTAAAGGTTTATTTATAAAAAGAAGGAAAGGTGAGAGTTAAAGGCATCAAATACATACAATAAATGCAAAGTTCTTGGATCAGGCCTGTAGCAATGATGGAATAAACTGCTGGCTTAAGTCAAGTCTCTGGTTGCTTCCAAATCATTGGAAGGTGCTCAGTCCCTTGGTTAGAATGCACCCATTTGTATAAGTTCATAGCCCAGAGAGCAGAGCAGGAAAGAGGCAAAATGGAGATGTTTCCAGGGCCTTTTATAGCTTCTGCCAAGTGAAGAGAAACCCATTGTTCTAGTTTGAGGAAAATTACCGCTAACAAGATGGGGTTTGGAGTCACATGTGCAAGTCACATGTCCATGCCTGCTTTGCTTAGTCATAGCAGAAGCCATTACCCACACTCTAGTTAGAATGTCCTCAGGAAAAGCCCATTAAGTGTAGATAGGCATCTTCCATGGCCCATTGTGAGTTAAGTGTTCTTTGATGGGCCATTCAACATATATAGTTCCTTTGCAATGTGCTGGCTGAATACCTTGTGGGTGTTACTACATGAGCAAACACATTTGAAATACAGGTACATAGTTAATATTCATAACTTCAGATACAAAAGTGATACATGCATACAAATAGCATAATCATATTCAGCAAATCATTACTTTTCCATTGACACCTTACTTGACACACTTTGTATAAGATTTGTTGCAATTATATAACAGTGGTAGAAACAATGATCCACATGGTCATGTTTTAATCATATAACATCACAGTGAGTACAAGCTGAGATCAAACAATCATATAGTATTACAAAGCAGGTATTTAGCATGATCCTGTATAACTTATGCTTCTGGAAAAGGAGCTAGGACTTGGGTAGAATGGGTCAAAATAACAGGGCATTTTACTGACTTTTTTTTCTGAACAATTTATTTTTTGCAAGAAATCCTGAAATGAAATGAAAATTTTCATTTAATTCTCTTATCATATTTTCCATTTCCATTCATTTCAATTTCCAGTTTAGTTTTCAGAAACTGGAACTTTTTGGTTGTTGATTTTCATTTTTCTACATCCCCCCGACTTCTTTTTTCATCTGTTCCCTCTTTACCCCCGCTGAAAAAGGATGGGGAAGTTAAACCAAGACAAACCTACTCTCCCTTCCTTATATACTTTTCTGACAATGGAAAAGGTTAGAAAAAAGTTTAAAGTTTGAGAAAGTGGGACAGAGCGGGGGTGGGGGGGGGGAAGACAGTTGGATGACAACATTCACTTTACTTTTTTCAACTGGAAAATGGGGGGGAGGGGGGAAGTGAGCACTAAAAAAAATGGGAAAAAGCTCCAAACTGATAGCTCCATCTGCAGCAGAGTGCCCCATTCAGAGAGACCATTTTGTTCTTCAGAAACTGCAGCAGCAGAAGAGGATTTCTCAAAAGAAATTATTTCTACCATGCTTGATAAACTTAAGAATAGACAGAATCAGTAACAGTAAAGTTAGAGACACAAGGTGGAGAACGCAATATCTGTTATTGGACTAACTTCTGTGGTGAGAGGGACAAGCTTTTGAGCTTATACAGAGCTCTTCTTCTGGTATGGGAAATATGCTCAGAGTTTCAATTCCCAGACCTGAAGATAAGCCCTGTGTAAGCTCAAAAGAATCTCTCTCTCACCAGCAGAAGTTGGCCCAATAAAAGATATTACATCACCCACCTTGTCTCTCTAAAATCATTGTAGCCATGTTAATCCAGGAACAATGCATACAGTACAGGAAAGTTGACTGTTGTAGTCCAGCTAAGTCAAAATGTCTGACCTGCTTAATGTCGTGGAGAGCCACATGACATGTTCAGATTCTGCTGGTTTGTCTTTTTAAAAAATAACATTCTAGCACAAAAGTCTCCAAAATGTGATCCAAGTGTAAAACAAAGTTGCCTTTTTCCACCTGCAGACAGTCTGACTCAACTTCCCCACCTCCATTAATCTCACTCAGAGGTGTAAATCTAAAGCCTGAAGATGACATTTTAAAAGTCAAAATTAACTATTTCATTGCTGACCATTGAGGCAGATGGAAAGGGAGTGAAGCACATGTGAAATAAGAAACATGAAGCCCACAGACCTCTGCACTAATCTCATGAACGCTACACAATTCTCCTGTGCTTTGCAGACCCACAGGAAGTATAGTAACAATGGGAGACACGACAATTTCTTCGAGGACTGTTTGCTGAGGGACACAGTGAAAACTTGTTGGTGACATTTACAGAGTAGCTGCGGATGGATGAGCGCTGCTTCTGAACACAAGAAACAAGCATTAACTGGTGGGATCATATGGTAATGGAGGTTCAAGATGATGAGCAGTGGCTGCAGAACTTTCAGACGTGAAAGGCCAGATTCCTGGATCTGTATGCCAAGCTCACCCCAGCACTACAGGGCAGTAATACCACATTAAGAGCTACACTGACAGTGGAGAAACAAGTGGCAACTACATTCTAGAAGCTTGCAAACACTGGATTTCTACTGGTCAGTGGGAAACCATTTTGCAACTGGAAAATCCACAGTACATCTCAGACAGGCAGGGTGGCACCAACGTCCCTCAAATGGGTGATCTGTGCAACGTTGCGGTGATCACTCACACCTTCCACCTTCCGATGTGCCTGGACACCATGATGAGGAACATCGCAGAGTGCTATGCAGGATGTTATCAGGAAGCGAATCACCAGGACCCCCTCCAACCAATATGTCACAACCTAACTGAACGGCTCACTGGAAGACGGATTTGGAAGAAATGGGGGAAACTTTGCTTAGCTCTGGACCGGTGTCCCCAATGCTATGTGACAAATGGAGAAGCATATCAGCTGCCACTGGACGTGGTGTGAGGAACATCAGGAGCTGGGAGTCCTGGTGCCACAGGTGAAGAATACAGAGCATACAATCATCATTCCGAGAGCTAGAACCATGCTGGAGAGGACCCTGAAGAATGCCATCTGCTGCCAGTATGTTGAAAACTTGAAACAGAAACTGGACCGGGGAAGGCCTTTGAGGTGACGTGCAAGTGGGATGCCAGCAACCACTTCCTCGCAAGGGCAGTTTCACCTGACTTGCCGAGAGGAGGTTCATCCACAGGGCCCAGTTCAACTGCGTCGCACTGAACAGAGCCGTCTGCCATGGGATATGGGACAAGTGATGCAGGAAATGCAGCTATGCCAGCGAGATGCTACCCCATGTCTTGTGTAGCTGCAAGTCCCATTCCAGAGCCTGGCAGCTGTGACACAACACCATCCAGAATTGCCTAATCAGATGCCACCCAAGGGGAAGGTTGCTGTTAACTCCGCCATTCCCGGAATGGAGAGCCAACTGCGACTGGACACCATCACCACCAATGAGGAATGGAAGAAGATCGTCATGGTGGACATTACAGTGTCCTTTGAGAACAGGTTCCCAGCCTTCCGCAATGCCTGAGCTCGAAAAGTGGAGAAATACACTCCTCTGGCCATCATTTGAGAGCTAGACATTACAAGGTTCAAACACACACTCTGATCATCAGAGCCCAGTAATGACTGAGTGTTGCAGGAATGTGGAATCAGTCAGTGCTACACTCATGGTGTCGGACGGCATTGGGTGATCAAGGGACAGCTATCTAGAACACAACACCAGACATTGGCAATACCATGAGAGATGAGTTGGAGTGTTGTTGAAAAGTAACTGAAAGTACTTCCCTGATGGATTGTATTTTCTAAGGAACAAACTATCCTAAATTCTCAATTAATGAGGGACAATCTTCACTCATTGCTATATTTGCTTTCCACAACCAACTCTCTGTATAACTTTTAAGAACATAAAAATGGCCATACTGGGTCAGACCAAAGGTACATCTAGCCAAGTATCCCATCTTCCGACAGTGGCCAAAGCCAGGTGCCCCAGAGGGAATGAACAGAACAGGTAATCATGAAGTGATCCATCCCGCCCCCATTCCCAGCTTCTGACAAACAGAGGCTAGGGACACCATCCCTGCCCATCCTGACTAATAGCCATTGTTTGCCCTATCCTCCATGAATTTATCTAGTTCTTTTCTGAACCTTGTTATGGTCTTGCCCTTCACAACATCCTCTGTCGAAGAGTTTCACAGGTTGACTGTGCGTTGTGTGAAGAAATACTTCCTTTTGTTTCTTTTAAACCTACCTATTAATTTCATTTGGTGGCCCCTAGTCCTTGTGTTATGAGAAGGAGTAAATAACACTTCCTTATTTACTTTCACCAGACCTCAATCATATCCCCCCTTAGTTATGAAAAGACCCAGTCTTGTTAATCTCTCCTCATACGGAAGCCGTTCCATACCCCTAATCATTTTTGTTGCCCTTTTCAGAACCTTTTCCTATTCCAATATATCATTTTTGAGATGGGGTGACCACATCTATACACAGTATTCAAGATTTGGGCGAACCATGGATTTATATAGAGACAATACAATAAAGACAATACAATATTTTCTGTCTTCTTATCTATCCCTTTCTTAATGATTTCCAACATTGTTTGCTTTTTTGACTGTTGCTGCACGTTGAGTGGATGTTTTCAGAGAATTATCCACAATGACTCCAAGACTTCTCTCTTGAGTGGTAACAGCTAATTTAGACCCCATCATTTTATATGCATAGTTGGGATAATGTTTTCCAACGTGCATTACTTTACATTTATCAACATTAAATTTCTTCTGCTAGTCTGTTGCCCAGTCACCCAGTTTTGAGAGATCCCTTTGCAGCTATTTGTAGTCTGCCTGGGACTTAACCATCTTGAGTAGTTTTGCATCATCTGCAAATTTTGCCACCTCACTGTTTAATCCTTTTTCCAGATCATTTATGAACATGTTGAATAGGACTGGTCCCAGAACAGACCCCTGGGGGACACCACTATTTACCTCTCTCCATTCTAAAACTGACCATTTATTCCTACTCTTTTTTTCTATCTTTTAACAAGTTGCCAATCCATGAGAGGACCTTCCCTCTTATCCCATGATAGCTTACTTTGCTTGAGAACCTTTGGTGAGGGACTGCGTCAAAGGCTTTCTGAAAATCTAAGTACACTATATCCACTTTTTCCCCCTTGTCCACATGCTTGTTGACCCCCTCAAAGAATTCTAGTAGATTGGTGAGGCATGATTTCCCTTTACAGAAACCATGTTGACTTTTCCCCAACAAATTATCTTCATCTATGTATCTGACAATTTTGTTCTTTATTATAGATTCAACCAGTTTGCCTGGTACTGGAGCCCTTTTTAAAAACTGGCATCACATTAGCTATCCTCCAGTCATTTGGTACAAAAGCTGATTTAAATGATAGGTTAAATTGATAGGTTTCATGAGTGATGTACCCAAATATTTGGATGCTAATATCTAAATCATTAAATTTATTCACCTAAATTTAGGTTATTGCAGATTATGTACCATATGTATCTTATGATCTTTCAATCAACCTTTGTACTTTAAATCTGCCTGAAATTCCTTTGCTTTCATGCAGCACTGCTGCTGACTCTTGTGGTACCCCTTTCCCTGCATTCACCATGCAATTTTTTCATACATGTCCATGTTTCCACAGCCAGTCCATAGCTGTGTTCCAATGACTCCTTTCTACTCCAGGCAGGAGAGCATCTAGTGTGTGGAGCCAACATGGTTGGTTTGAGTCATACAACTACTGAAGCCAAGGGTTAAATTTGGGAAAACAAAGTGACTTAGGAACCTAAGTCCTACTGAAAATCATTGGGACCTGGAGTACAAGATCTGAATTATCTGGAATATTTAGAATCTAAACATTACAGTTCCCTATTTGCATTTCTGGAGTTTCTTGTATCTGTAGCACCTAATTATTTTTTTATAAAGGACTTTGCAAATTCAGAAGTTTCTCCTGCAGAAGAAATTATGATCTTAGGATGTTTTCAAAATTTCACATGAAGTGACTTAGGAGACTAAATCCTCATTAAGGGGGACCAACTTGCCCATATTCCACCATCTTTCAAATTCATTCCCCTAATTTTCTAGGACTTTCACCCTTCATCAAACTACGGGCAGACTCATAGCCCACTTTGCATGACTGCATGCACTATTATTCTGGATTCCAATACCTTTAAATAGCTCTCCATATCAATGAAATCTACAAGAACATTATTATTCTAGTTGCAGGCTTTGTTGTGCTTCATAGCTTGGACGCAATTAAGAAATGGGCCCAAAGGATTGCTATATTAGAACATTATTCTTTAATTACTTAGCACAAGGAGCAATGCTGTAATTGTTTCGGAGATACATGCAGTACACCAGTAGATCTCAAACTTTTGTACTGGTGATCCCTTTCACATAGTAAACCTCTGAGTGAGACTCCCCTTATAAATTAAAAACATTTTTTTATAAATTTAACACTGTTATAAATGCTGGATACAAAGCAGGGTTTAGGGTGGAGGCTGACAGCTCACGACCCCCCATATAATAACCTCGTGACCCCCTGAGGGGTCCCGATCCTCAGTTTGAGAACCCCTGCGGTACACAATATTTTTCCTTTGCCACTTTTGAACTGCCTTTCCTTCTTCTGTAAACCTAAGATCTGATACAAATATATTGATATTACCTCATCCACCATGTCTTTCTATACAAAAAATACTAAGTAATACTTATTTGCTGCCAAGTTGGAAAGTCAAACTACTGAACTGGTGGAAGTCAGTGGCAACACATCTGGAACCAGAGTTTGCTGAAGCGCCAGACCAGCTTTTGACAGCCATAGACTCTTCTCCGGGTACAGAGAGACTATTTTCTTCATTTCAATTTATTCCACTAGTTCAGTTCAATGACTAACTCATTCAGAAGTTAAGAAACCAACTGGGAGTTGAAAAAAGCAGGAAAGCCTGTTTTCCTTTTCCAATTTATGAACAAAAACTAGGTATCAGAGAGTGAGATGTACTATTCTAAGATCTTGAAGGACACGGGGTGAGATCCATGAAGGGACTTGGGCACTGGAATGCTGAGTGTCACAGTGCCTAACTTTTATGAGCCAGAAAATCACAGGAACCACAAAGCTAAGTTAGATGCCTAGGCTCCCTATACAATGAATGGGGAGAGATCGGTGCTTAAGAAAGTGATCCACAAAAGTCAGTATGCTAGGTGAGAAGCTGCCTAAGCTCGCCAATAGGAGATGCCAAGGAGAGGACGACGTGCTAAGCCCTGCCCCTCTCACAAAGACAGGCACGTAAATCCAGGCTGCAGGAAGACACCTAATTCTGTTTAGCAATCCACGAACAGGAACCCACCCCAGAGTCAGACAGCTTAGGTGCCCAAGGCATTTCTTTCAGGACTCCACACAAGATGGGGAGGCATGGTGTGTGGTGGGTTAATAATTAAAGAGTGATTGGAGCAGGGACAACTGGATGAGAGACAAAGAGAATATGACTATGTAGTCCAACGGTTAGGGCACCCACCTGGGAGGTGGGAGACCGTATGTCCAGTCCCCCTGCTTCAATCACTCTTTGATTATTTACTTACAGTGAAACAGCTTCAACAGGAAAGTGAAGGAGCCCCACGTCAGAATATCCCATAGCTCAACTGTTAGAGCACTCTCTAGAGGCGTGGGAGACCCTTGTTCAAATCTTCTCTCCCCTCTGCTTGGGGTGGGAAATAAGCCTATGACTCCCACAACCCAGGTGAGTACTCTAACCACTGGGCGGAAGGTTATAAGTGGGTGGCAGCCACATTACCAGCAGGATTGAATTGGGACCTGATCCACCGGGTGTGCTTAATGAGTGAATTTAGGCAGCTACAGGGTTCAGCAAAAGTTCTGTGGATCACAAATGGAACTTAGCTGCCTAAACCAGAGATTTAGACACCTAAGTACCTTCACAGATCACATCCACACTGACCAGAAATAATCAGTTCAATTACAGATCATACTTCCTTTGCTTAGTTAATCAGTTTTAAAGGCAAAACGTGTTTTGATAAACTTTCTTATGTTTCCAGCACATTTAAAGGTAGTTTTATTTAATAAAGTTAAAATGCTGTTTTTGTGCACTTTTAATTGAATTTCCATCCAAATAAATGTTTATTAAATAAGAAATGTGTCATTCACCATTTTCTAAAATTAATAAATTAAGAATTTGAATAAGTGTAAGGAGTTAAGCTATATAACTGATTAAATAAATGTGTATAGATATAACATATCCTCCTGGTTAGTAAAAGGCACCAAATTTAGTGCAAATTTAGTTCAAAGGGTACATTTAGTTGCAAATAAACCTGTTTTAATGGTTACCAACCTTTTTTAAGGAAAAGGGAACTAAAAAGTACAAATACAAAACATGATTAAAGTCAATTATTTTAAATATCTTTGATTTAAATCAAACCACCCTGGATTTGGAATAAAATAAAGTTATTGCTGGCAAAGACTGCAAGTGACAAAAATTGGTGGAGAGGCAAACAATGATAAGGACACAGTTCCACAGAGCGATCAAAATCACCTGGTAAGCTGGGCTCATCTTAAAAAGGGGTTTAATGCAGCCAAATGTCATACATCTAGGAGCAAAGAGCACAGGTCACACTTACAATATCAAGACCTGTATCTTGGAAAGCATCATCTCTGAACAGGACAGTCATGGTGGAAACCAACTGAACATGAACTCCCAGTATGATGCATTGACTAAGACAGTAAATGCAATCCTTATGTTAGCCAATATATTTTTCTAGAAGGCTTTGTACATTTTGTATTTATGCAAAGCTGTATAGCTATAAACCAAACTCCTAGCATGCTTTTGCACTTATGCTAAGCTTATGGTGAACTGCGTATAACCTTTATTCTTTCTGAACTTAGGAGTAAGATGTGTTCTGTAAAGGATTGTTATACATAAGAGTTATATATGAAGAGTTGGTAAGTATCGTTAGTATAGAACAGTTTATGACACTATGGTCTGCTGCTACTCATACTCTACAGTTCACAAACATCTGGAAAGTTATGGTGTCTGGTTGGTATAGATGTCTTTGTATGCTGAAAAATAGATATGAAGCTAGATAAGGAAAAGGGTGTAAGGTGTATTAGTCCTCTACTTGCTGTAAACAAATGGACAAAAATATGTCAGATTAACTCACACTTTGGAGCAGACACCGATGATGTGAGCTGTGATTACTGTGAGACCACTTCCCTGAGACTGATAACGTACGACCCTCTCTGTGCTGATTTTTCTGTTTAATAAACCGACTTGAGTTATCTGACATTTCACTAATGAAAAACGAACCCTAACAATTGGAAACAGAAGCAGGGAAATAATACCTTCCCTACTTCTACTTGATACTACTTCTGTCAACATTCATGAGATCATCATGGAATACCAGGTCCAGTTCTTCCATCAACCTAGCTACTGCTAGGTCTCCAAAAGTGGAAAGGTGGATTCACTACAGCGAAGGGAGAACCTCTCGCATCACTGAAGTATTTTAAGTGTAGACATACCCTAAGTGCTATGTAACTGAAGACCAGTGGCTGGATGTTTGAAAAAGGATGTCAGATACTGCTGACAGAAATCCACATGTGGTCAAACTGTTATTACTTCTTGATAGAAGACACTTCAATATTAGATTAAATATATTTTTCATTTAAATGTCACATTAATAAGCTTTTATGAGCATTCAGAGGAATAACAAACAGGAGCTGCTGCTGCTGGACTAATGATAGTAATAAGATTGTAAAGACTGATAGGGTTTCCAGCTTAAATTTCTTCCAATTTTAAGAAATATATTATTTAAAAAATTCTGTGCACTATACTCCGAGAACAAATGGATATTCAAAATGGATAAAAAAGTACCTCCATACTCACCAAGGAAACAACTAATGTGAACAGCCAGGCATAAATGAAGAAGTAGTCTCCCCCTATTTTAATAATGTAAAGCAGAAGAGAGGTCACGGGCAACAGAATACACTGAGTCACGATAAACTTCTTGATGGCATCCTTAAAAAAAAATCCCAGTGTCTGTAAAGAAAGAACATTCATGATATTCATATTGTAGATAGCTAAGTGGTACTGTGGGTTAATGAACTGGTCTTTCACCTAATGTTCAAAAATTATTCTAGGTTATAAGTGAGAGGAATACAGCAATACTGATGTGTGCCATGGAGCAACACAGCAAAGGCAACAATTAAATTTTGAAAGAACAGTTACTTACCTTTCAGGAACTATGATTCTTCAAGATGTATTCTCTACATGGATTCCACTCTGGTGCACATGCATCCCATGAATACCATATAGGATTCTCTTGATCAGCAGTATCCAATGGAGCTGCATTTGCACCACAGATGTCCTTGCACCCCCGCCCCTCACTCAAAGACAAAAAGAGTAGAGGGAGCCCAAACAAAATGGGAATGTTTCGTAATATTTTTATGAAGCCTATGTGTGCCTCAGCTTCCTGCTATCCGGGGGGGGTGTTGAAATCTGCTCTCAGGGCAGCACAGCAGATATGAGGTGTTTGCATCGCTTTGCTGTCTGGGCCACAATGAACAGGTCCTTAAGGAATCGGTTGGAACCTGCTGAAAGTGACCCATATCAGTGCATGAGAAAATGGGAAACCCCAATGATCAAAACACTCACATCACCAAGAGAAAGGTGTTTTTTCCCCACCACCTCTCAGCAGGGAAGATCAGAAGAGACCAGCTCAGAAACAAAGGACAAAGGACAGAGAGGTGACTGGCAGGGGATTAAGAGTGGTTTCTCAAAAAGGCTGGCGGCTCTCATGTGGGACTCACAAAAGGGTCAGAGACAAAAGCAATAATGGAACCCACTACAGCTTGGCTAATGGTTTGCTCTCGCTTGGCCAGATGGACACACATTTTATTTCTCGGTGCTAAACTAAGGACTTCCAATGTTGTATTCCAGTTAACTAATAAATCCTACTCTATTTTGAAAAGACTGCTTGATGTCACCGCAAGTATTTGCTGAGATGCACAAGCCTCTGATTAGGAGTCTATCACAGCTGGATTTGCTGGCAAAGCTCACAGTGTGAAATAGGAGTGCTTGAGGCCAAAAGCTCAGGCTTTGAGTGGGTGAGGCTGCATGGCCTATTCTGAAGGAAGAAAGTGAAACCCCTTGGAAGTCTATTACTGAAGGGATTTCTCCAAGACACTGTTTAAAAGCTGGGGCATAGTATGAATCCTGTGGATCTGAGACACTTGTTTTTTCTAAGTCGGTGCGGGCAGGCCTCTTTCAAACAATGGTGTGCTGTTTGGCTTCCCTCTGGTTTTAACAGAGCTGGGGAAAGAAAACTGGAAGATGAATCAGCTGATCTAAATGAAAATTTAAGACTTTTTAAAGAAAGAATTTCAAATGAGGCTAAGAGTTACATGGTGTTCCACAAAGACTAATTAAGGTGGACCAAACATGAATTTCCTCTACTCTCCATGTTTATATTATGTAGTCTTCATAGACAAGTGGCATAAAGAGCAGGCTCTGAGGGTATCAGAAGGGGGACACATCAAACCAGTAATACTATGCTGAGGTCCCAGAAAGGAGGGAGCTCCCAGACTGGGGGAAGCACATAAATGAGCTTCTTGAGGAATCTAACAACTATAGGGTAGGAAGATATGCTATGGCCCTGTACAGGTGGATGATGTGCCCATAATGCTGCTACCTATACCCTTTATGGATAGCCCTGAATGTTTTAGGGCAAGCAGACAGACCAGAATAACAGAAATCAACTGTTCCACGGCTGTTCCAGGGCTTCTAAGGGAGACGGGGATGTTTATTAGAGATTTTACTACTACATATCAACGTGTTCTGGACTTACGTAGAATAGCTTCATTTGATGACCACTAGCTACCCAGCATCCAGGCTGCCAGATATAATGATGCTAGATTTGGGTGTAAGATACAACCTCCATTTTTGTGAAATCACACTGGGTAGAACAGGAGTGATCTACAGCTGTATTGACAGATTTATCAGATGAGAGTACCAGAACTGTCTAAGTCAAGCTGGAACTACCATAATCACTGAGACTGAATCCTGTCCAAGTTTCCTCAGGACCCCTGGTATTAATGGGATCAATGGTTAGGCATACATGAACTCTGGTGTCCATGAGATGAGGAAGGCATATGACAGGGACCCTGGGATCAAACCTCTCTGAAGCAGAACATCCAGCATTTCTTGTTCTGGACTGTGGCAAATAGGGAGCCCCCAAAATAGACCTACTCGCAAAAGATACTCCGCACAACTGAGTTTCACAGATAGTTTGTGGTTGTCTGATCTAGCTATCCTAGCTGATCCAATGGGGCATTTTGTAAGCTTGGAGGATGCAAAGCCACAGGTTAGATTTGAAGATCAATGCACCAGCCTAATGACTTCTTGACAGAGCCAAGTTGATCATGCTCCTCCCCACCATTGCTGTTGTATTGTCCGTCATCACTTGGATTGTGGATCCCTGAAGCAAGGGTTGAAATGCCACATGTTCTAGATGTATGGCTCTGAGCTCAAGGACATTAATGTGGAGAGAATTTCCGGGGAGAGAAAAGGAGAGACACAAGAGGCACAGAAGGGTCTAAGGTGGTCCAGATGAGCTCCCCATCTGAGTATGTGGCATCCGTCATCAACTTCTTGGCAGGTGCTACTCTATCTGGGACAAGGTGTTGCAGTTCATAGCAAAGCTTACTGTGGAATGAAAGAGAAGAGAGAAGATCTATAGTATGTGAGGGGCAGCTAGTGGCCTGAACATCTATGCAAAAGTTGCTCTAGATGCATCTGATACAATGGAATATTCAATGTCTGCTTTCACTATGGCAGACAGGGCTTTGTGGCTCCAGTCTTCAGGAATATCCAGGGAGGGCCAAATGACCACTGAGGACCAGCAAACTCCCCATGGGCATGAAGATTCTGTGAGAAGTCCTCTCCCCATTAGATTGATGCTCACCACCTGAATGCTGGACCCAAGGACTACATGCACAGACTAATGGTATATAAAAGTGTGAATGGCTCTCCAGGTAGATGCCTGACAAATCTGCTGCATAGCCAGGCTCTTCTTTGGCCCAGGAAGCTGAGCTATGATTTGCAACTTACAATACAGACCTTCGATACAAATCCAAGTCAAGTTTGCTCAAACTGTTCTGGAGGCCTTTTGTCCCTTTTTGGGGGTTGTGGCAGAGGACAAAAATGTGGAGAATGTAAAGTCTTGAGTTCTAAGGCAGTAACGTTTTAGGTTTCTACGACAAAAGGGCATCTTATTACAAAACACTAGAAAAGAATCAACATTCCTGACATAGCACCACAAGATGATGGCTATGGAGACAGCAAGCAGACGGCAAATGCCTCACTGATTGAGAACGAAGAATGAGATGGGTGAGGAATGAAGGAAAGTAAGGTCTACCCTCTAGCTTTTCCATTTCCTGGACTCTAGTGAGCAGAGGATAAGAGTGAATTAACTGGCTGAATAACAGTTTCAAGAAAAAAAGCTTGCCACTTGAGGTGATGTAGGATTAGACCACTTTCCAAGACATCTGGGGAAAACAAATCCAAGGCCTAGGGGAGTTCTGAATCTCTTAAAAAAATACTAAGCAGAAACAAATTCCAGACACTATAATAGAATTTGGAGGGGACTGCCTGCAGAACTTAAGGAGAACATCAGTTGCCTGACCAAAGAAACCAAAATATTTCAAGGAAACATTCTCAAAACAGGGTTTGAGGTGAAGATTCTCTAGGCCTTTGTGAACTACTGGGCCTTGAGACAGTAGATATGGAACTAGGGGAAGGCAAGCAGATCCTGGGCTAACAGCATCAGCAATTCATAGAACGAACACCTAAAGGGAATCAATGATGATTATCTTTCCTCTACAACTTTCAGATTCCTCCAAATTCAGTAAAAAGGGGTAAGGAAAATTTACAAATCTCTTCTTCCCTCTCCATTCCAAGGGATTAAAAAGGCATCCATTGTTCAAATGTCTCTGAACTCGCAACAAAAATCAGCATAAACTGGGTAGGCGTTCTTGGCTGTGGAAAGCAGATCCAGACCTGGAGAGCACCATTTTCAGCAGAATGGCCATGTGTTCAGGAGCCTTTCCCTTGACAGGAAGGCATTAGAAATGTAAGAATCTTACAAGATGAGCTGGTCTGAGGGAGGTAAGATAATGTTTTGCAAACATTATAAAAACTGCTTCTACAAACTAGTGCCTTGCTCCAAGTTCTGCTTTGCCTAAATAAGTAATCCACTATATATTGTCCAGTTGAATGACTATTAGGGCAAACTGCATGGACTGGAGTTCGAAAAAAATCCATACATTTCTTTGCCTCCTTGGCCAGGTGCCGTAAGTCAACCCAAAGATAAACATTGCTCATTGGCTTTGGAAATGACTGACCAGTAAAAGTTGTGGAGAGGCACATTTTTGTTTAGATGCATGAGGCTTCCACAAGCCCACGGATTGCCTAAGTGGGGCTAAGAAGGAAATTACTTTTCTCAGAGTTGATTATAAAGTCCATGACTGGGCTGACCTATACACTTGATGTCTGCCTGCCAAGAAGAATGGAGTATCTAGAAACTATCAGCAGCCATTGGTACAATATGCATCTTCTGTGAGCAAAATAGTGTTGCTATGACAACCACTTTGGAGAATACACACAGAGCAGATGGTAGGACAAGATAATAAATTGAAATAGTCATGGTCCAGAGCAAACATCAGGCAACTTCTGCTTCATGAGAACATACTGTCCTGCAAAGGGGAAAAATGGGTCTGTCCTCTTTTTGCTTCTTTATGAAGATGAATGAAAGGCTGAAAGGGGTTTGGTTTTGAACCCACAACATTCTTCCCTCAGATGTTTCTCAGGCATTTAAGTGTGTATGAAAGAAGTGAAATAAAACATGAAGTTTTAAGTATTTTGAACATTTGTCATCTCCTTTCTCAGTTAATCTGTAGTATCTGTGATGCCATGTTCATACTGTCTCCATGGCCCACAGGGAATTTCAGGAAAAAATTGCTAGGCTAGACATGTAATTCTAATGTGTGAAACCAAGAAGATTTTGGAGAACGGAGTGCGGGGGAGCAGAGAGGAGATGGGAGGAAATTTTTCAGGCCTTCTTTATACATCATAGTAAAAAAAGCCTCAGTTATTTTTCATTTGTGAGTCCCCTTGTAGGTTGATGGAAGCAAAACAGTCTCCTGGTTCTACTGCAGTAAGGATGAAGTAACTGTTACCCTGGCTCTAGTTGGAAATGTCTAGAAGTGACAAACAACTAGCTCAGTTACTTTAGGTCTAGCTTTGACCCAGTCCTCCTGGTTCCTAGGAAACTGCAAATAGAAATGAGAAAATCCCAGGGCATCTGGTACTGTGCTCTTGCAAGTGAAGCAGATAAATTGTCTACAATATGAGAAAGGGCTTCTCTGACTCATTTCCCAACTTTCAGCCTGTGTTAAACTGGAACTTTCTGGTGGGCTCTGGGCCCTACAGTCTTTTCCGGGAGAGATATAGTGCTGTGCAGACAGCTACAGCCAAGGCTTCAAAGTCCACAGAAATAAATTGCCTATTATGATCAGGATAGGAATGTTTCCCTCTCACAGAAGCAAACCCTTTCTTCAGAGGAACTGAAAAGAACTAGGGCCATGGAGGAAGGAAGGAAGGAACCAGGTCTGATTTACCCTGAGGAGGTATCCCTAGCTGAGCAAGAGCTAAGGCAGAAATTGAGAAGGGGAAGCTCTTTGAAGAGAAAGGTCCTGCCAGTGTAGGAGGGAGACCTATGCAGGTGATGGGGAAGGGGCAGGTTAAGGAAACTGAAGCTGCTGTTACAAGACAAGTGAGTAGTTTGTAGGAGGTGAGAATGAAGAGGTGACTCTTCTGGTTTAGCAGAAGGCGGAATTCATGAAGCAGATTAAGAAGGTAAACCAGAGATGGTGCTCTCAATCCCAATCAATCAACTACATGAAGTGCCAGGACTCGGGAGGGGTAAGCAGCCGCCTGGCAAAGGAACACTCATTAGACCTCTTCAACACAGGACTGGTAAGGAGAACCAGGCTGTACGAGGCAGAGACAAGACCTGACAATGGAAACGATGTGGAGCCAATAATCTCTCCTGCCTCACCTAGGGTATATATTTCCTCTTCTCTTTGCTGCAACAGCTGCCACCATCTTCCCTGAACAACTTGATGTAAGACATGACTGACCCATTCGTAGGTGCTGGTGTGATGTTTGTGTGAAGGCAGCTGCAGAAAGAACTAAGTACTAAGAATTCGTGGTCTGGAACAGAAAGTGATCTGATGATATAAGGGAAAGAAGAAGCTGACATATCTGTGAATTATGGTCAAAACATTCAGAGATTTAGATTACCACAGAAACATTGATGTCACATTGCATGTGGTAAAAGAAATACTACTGGCAAACAGGAGGTATTTACAGATATTTGTCCATCTGGCATTTTCCATAAACTATCTTTAATTTGGAAAGCTATTTCTGTACAGGTATATTTCACAGTACCTGCTGATTGAAGCCATGTTTCTCCTCTATGACAAAGGTATTATATAGACTCCATGGTAGGCCAGTCACCGCACTGAAGAGTGTAGCAAGCAGCAGGAACACCAATGACTGAGCAATCTATACACAAGAAAAAGAGTTCCTACTTATAAACTTCTTACAACATAATTTAGACATCTTATTGCCAATAAAGCAAATTTATATAAACAGTATAACAGGAACTGGCTGAAAGATAAAGCTAGATAAATTGAGGCTAGAGATAAAGTGCAAATTTTTAATGCTTGGGTCATTAACCAATTGAACAACTTGTCTGGAGATGTAGCAGGTTAAGACTCCAAGTGACTGAATAAAGTTTGGACACCTTTCCAAAAACATGATGTATCTTAACCACAACATTTAAGCTTAATGAAAGATTTATTGGGTAAAATTCTTTGGCTTATGCTAATCATCAGCTTGGACTAGATGATAATAATGGTCCTTTCTGGCCTTAAAACCTATGAATCTATAAACACACATTTATTAGTATTTGAAGATAAGGTAAGAAATATAAAGGGCAAAAAGCGAATATGTTAAGCCCAATAACGTAACAGACATAGGATGCCCTAATTAGAGCCCAGGATACAGAGGGAATTTACATACACAAATTTCTAACAGGATATCCTCCTGAGTCTTGATTTGGAATGAGTGCCATATAAGGAGTTGCATTATACATGGCAATCCACAACAAAATCCTTTTCCATTTAAGACTATAGAACTTTAATTTGGGTTCATTTCTAGGGTATAACAGTAAATTCTGTACTTCTAATGAAAGGCTTTCTTCTAGCTCATCTAAAGGTCTATTCCCCATGCAGTCAAGTGAAGGTACCTAAGGTCCAAATGACAGACCTTTCTTGTTTGTTATGATAAGACCAGTGTCCGTGGTAGAGGTTCAACTAATCCTTTTGACAGATGCATCAAATCCAGATACCACTGTTGTCTGGGCCATGTTGGTGTTATTAAAATCACCCTGGTTTTGTCCGGTTTTATCTTATTCTCCAAATAAGGAGAAACAGAGGAAAAGCATACATTAGACCCTGACCCCAGTGTATTAGAAAAGCATCCAATACAGATTTGTTTTCTTTGCGTGCCCTGGAACAATATCTCTGGCATTTCCTGTTGTTGCTGGATGCAGACAGGTCTATTATTGGGTTCCTCCATAAACTGAAGAGGTGACTCACCACTTCATCCTTCAAAGACCATTCGTCCATCTGACCTGAGGACCTGCCTAGATGATCTGCAAGAGGGTCCTGTTCCCCTGTTATGTGAATTACTACTAGATAAATATCATGTTCTATACAATAGATTTTTGCCCCAGAACCCTAAGTGGCCCCCTCAAGGATTGAACTCACAACCCTGGGTTTAGCAGGCCAATACTCAAACCACTGAGCTATCCCTCCCTTAATATAGCTTTGAAACTTTACTATACAGAAGAAAAACGCTGCTTTTAACCATCTTAATTTAAATGAAACAAGCACAGAAACAATTTCCTTACCTTGCCTTTTTTTAAAAAAACATTTCCCCCCCTTTTTTTAGTAGTTTACGTTTAAACACAGTACTGTAGAGTATTTGCTTTTTTGTGTGTGTGTTTGCTGCTGCCTAATTGCGTACTTTCAGTTCCAAATGAGGTGAGTGGTTGACTGGTCAGTTCATAACTCTAGTGTTCTACTGAATATACATGCTCTGCCTTCTTAGATATGCTGCAACAAGAGGCATTTTGTAAACATCCTGGGTGCAAGGGACAACCTGAAAGGGAGGACCTTGTACTGAAAACAGTCCTCTTTAACAACAAAATGCAGATTCTTCCAATTACACTGTCTTATAAAAATATGGAAGTATGTGTATCTTTTAAGTCCAGACCTGCAACCAGTCCTGGAGGGGAAGAGACAGTATTACAGAAGTTAGAGACAACAATGCCGAAGTTAAATTTCTTTATAGAAGTCTCTCCTTAAATCCAAACGTTCTTAAATTCTTAAATTTCCTTAAATCCAAAATAGGGCAAAGGCTCCCACTTTTGGGAGGGGAACGAGGAATTAGAAAAACAACACAAGTACAACCCTTCCCCCTTGATCTTGCAGGGCTACCTCTATTGCACCTAACCATGTTTTTTAACAAATTGAGATCTCTGTCCCGATATGAAGCAGGTGGGTTGGTTGTGTGTGTGTGTGAGGGGGTGGGCGGGTTTGAACTGAATTATGTAAAACATATGAAAACTTTTAAAATCCATCTGTCTGATGTTATTAACTCCCATTGGTAATAAAAACAGGACAACCAGTTTCAAAATAATGGACAAAATGTGCAAATAGACTGACTTGAAGCTCCATGCCCTTATGTCAAATCTGATATCTTGGAGGAACTGTAGAAGATAAAGACAAAACACTTTCCTTTTATTATTGTGAGGTTTGATTTTCTTCCTGTGTTGTAGTTGGTGTTTTGGGGTGTAACGTTGAGGTTGGAAATCACATGCCCTTCTCTGATAATTGTAATCATAGAATATCAGGGTTGGAAGGGATCTCAGGAGATCATCTAGTCCAACCCCCTGTGAACTGAAGGAGACTAAGAAGTTGAGTATGCTCTTTAATATTTGTTTAATGGAGTTGAATATGGCCTCTTCCTTGTATTAAAGAAACCTAAAGATCTAGTAGTAGATCTTATATTTATACTTCTTCAGCATCTCATCAGTCTGAATACTAAACAGACCTTCTCCTTCAAATGGAAGCTGGGGACGTATCAGTTGGAAGTAACAAAGGAGGAGAAGGACCTCCGAGTATTGGTTGATCACAGGATCACTATGAGCCGCCAATGTGATATAGCCGTGAAAAAAGCGAATGCAATCTTGGGATGCATCAGGCGAGGTATTTCCAGTAGAGATAAGGAGGTGTTAGTACCGTTATACAAGGCACTGGTGAGACCTCATCTGGAATACTGTGTGCAGTTCTTGTCTCCCATATTTAAGAAGGATGAATTCAAACTGGAACAGGTACAGAGAAGGACTATTGGGATGATCCAAGGAATGTCTTATGAAAGGAGACTCAGAGTTTGGTTTGTTCAGCCTAACCAAAAGAAGGCTGAGGGGAGATAGGATTGCTCTCTATAAATATATCACAGGGATAAATACCAGGGAGAGAGAGGAATTATTTAAACTCAGTACCAATGTGGACACAAGAACAAATGGCTATCAGGAAGTTTAGACTTGAAATTAGACGAAGGTTTCTAACCATTAGAGGAGTGAAGTTCTGAAACGGCCTTCCAAGGGGAGCAGTGGGGGCAAAAAGACATATCTGGCTTCAAGACTAAGCTTGATAAGTTCATGGAGGGGATAGTATGATGGGATACTCTAATTTTGGCAATTAATTGATCTTGGACTATTAGCGGTAAATATGCCCAATGGCCTGTGATGGGTTGTTGGATGGGGTGGGATCTGAATCACTACAAAGAATTCTTTCCTGGGTGTCTGGCTGGTGAGTCTTGCCCACATGTTCAGGGTTTAGCTGATCGCCATATCTGGGGTCGGGAAGGAATTTTCCTCCAGGGCAGATTGTCAGAGGCCCTGGGGGTTTTTCACCTTCCTCTGCAACGTGGGGCACGGGTCACTTGCTGGAGGATTCCCTGCACCTTGAAGTCTTTAAACCAAGATTTGAGGACTTCAATAGCTCAGACATAGGTTAGGGGTTTGATACAGGAGTGGGTGTGAGATTCTGTGGCCTGTGTTGTGCAGGAGGTCAGACTAGACAATCACAATAGTCCCTTCTGACCTTAAAGTCTATGAGTCTGTCACAAGGGAGTTCCACCAATCTTAACCATGTGTGTCTCTTTTGTGAGACAGCCAAAGCTACTGATCTTGCTTAAGTATCTGAGGAGTCAAAAGGTGCTCTCAACTGTTGCTTAGCAACATTCACTCCTTCAGTCTAAATTCCTTCCGTCTAAAACTCTCCTCAGTTCCTTCTCTACTGCGGAGTCCTACATTGAGAACTCTGAAGTAGAAGGTAGGAGGGTGGGTTGTGGAGCACCCACAGGGGAACATATCTCGAAGAATCATCGTTACTGCACAAGGTAACAACTTCTTCAGAGTTGTCATCATCTTCTTCAAGTCCCTATGGGTGCTCCACTGTAGGTGACTTCACAGCAGTATCCCCCGTGGAGGGCTGGGACTCAGGAATGGAGTCTGTTACTACAGAAGGTACTGAAGAGCTGAAGATGGCATTGGAAGCTGAATCTCCAGTGATTGCATAATGATCTGCGAAAGTGTGGGCATAGGCCCAAGTCGCTGCTCTGCAGATTTCCAAGATAGGGACACCTTTAAGGAATGTGACTGTGGTAGAAATTGACCTTGTGGAGTTTGTATGGACTCCAGAGACAACAGGTTGCATCCTTGCTAACAGAGATTAATGCAACTCGAGACCCATTTGTATAGTCTTTGAGCCAATATTGCAGAGCCTTCAGCGTTTTCCACAAATGAAAGGAAGAGCTGAGGGGATTTCCTAATGTCCTTAGTTCTGTCCAAGGAGAATGCTAGTGCTCTTCGAACATCTTGCATATGCAGAATTGTCTCGCTGTTGTCACAATGTGGTTTTGGGGGGAAAAACAGGGAGAAGGTGCTATTGATTCATATAGAAGGTGGAGGCAACTTTAGGGAGAAACTTGTGATGAAGCCTCAGGATTACTTTGTCTTTTAAAAAAAAAAAAGGAGGGGGGGGGGGTAGAAATGCTGTCTTCATGGACAGGTGTAAGAGGGAGCAAGTTGCCATGGACTCAAAGGGAGGTCTAGTCAAAGCTCTGAGAACTAGGTTAAGATCCCAGGTCAGAGCAGATGGTCTTACATGTGGGAAGAAATTCCCAATGCCCTTAAGGAAGAGAAAGTTTCTCATCTTGTGCAGTAATGATGGTTCTTCGAGATGTGTCCCCCTATAGGTGCTCCACTGTAGAGTGTGTCGGCGTCCCTGCACTCCTGACCAGAGAATTTTGGTAGCAGTGTTGGTTCAGCTGACCCCACCATGCTTTTCCAAGAAACTAGTCCATGTTGCACAGGCAAAACCTCCCCAGTTCCTTCTCTACCACATAGTGTGTGATGAGAACTCCAAAGTAGAGTGAAGGTGGGTGGGTCGTGGAGCACCCACAGGGACACACACCTTGAAGAACCATCGTTACTGCACATAGTGAGTAACTTCCTCCTCCTCCTCCTCTTCTTCTTCTTCGAGTAGCGTCCCTGCGGGTGCTGCACTGTAGGTGACTCTGGAGCAGTATCCCGCACTGGAGACTGGGGCTTTGGAGTTGAGTCTGTGATAGATAGTACCATAGCGCCGAATCTGGCATCTGCAGCAGAGTTCCTCAGGATGGCATAATGTTCTGCAAAGGTATGTGCAGATGCCCAGGTAGCTGCTCTGCAGATTTCTGATATAGGAATACCCTTGAAGAAGGCGATAAATGAGGAAACTGATCTCGTAGAATGTGTGCAGATTGTGGATGGGGATGCTAAATTGCGAGTCTCGTAACAGAGTTTGATACAGTTCAAGACCCATTTAGAGAGTATTTTGGCAGAAACAGCTGTGCCCCTAACTCTGTCCACGATGGAGAGAAAGTGTCTCAGATTTTCAAATAAAAGACCAAGGGTTTCCTTATATCAAGCACATGGAAGATGGCTTCCCCTTTATCATGGTAAGGCTTGGAATAATATGCTAGAATGTGAATGATCAAATTAGGGGGCAGGTGGGAGAAGAGGAATTCCGTGTCCTTTGCTGGCACACAGTATTTTTATTGGCCTGCTTGCATGTTGGTGGGACTGATGCCGGGGTCTGCCCTATGAGTTTGGCAGGGTTTAGGAGGGCCTTGTTAATAGGGATGGCCATTCTGAATGAGACAGAGGGGTGTAGAATGTCCAAAAGTTTATGGTGTGTCTCATTCATCTCTTGTACTGGTAGTTGTAACATATCTGTCACTCTCTGAGCTAGCTCCTGGAAAAGCTTGAAGTCGCCTGCCTATGACAGAGGAGGGGACATCAATAGTCTAGTCTGGTGATGAAGACAAGAAATTAGTCTGGGGGGGGGGTAATCTCCTCCTCAACTTCAGCCTCCTGTACCCTCTCCTAACTGTTCAGGGGCTTGAATGCCTTTGATGCAGCAGCCAAAGGGAGGTGTATCATTGGCTCCTGATAAGCCAAGCTCGAGCCACGGAAGGAATGATATCTATGTGCCTGCGCCATGGGTCACAGTAAAGCCATTGAGAGGGTGGGAAGGGCCCTGGAGGTTGGTACCACACCTGCCCATACCAAGGAGCTGGTGGTCAGAGGGGCGGTACAGTTGGGATCCATACTGGAAATAAATACTGAAGTTTGGATGAGAGGATCGGCAGGAAACTCTTCTTCTTCGGTTATCCCTCAATACAAGGATGGTGTTTGTTAAGGGAGTTGGTGTATGGTGTGGAGCCACTGTGTTCTGCTCTGTGCCAAGTCCTCCCAGTTTGTTGGAGTGACACCTCCATTTTGAAGCTGTACTTTCAGTATGTCTTTGAGGTGCTTCCACTGCCCTTTGCAAGCCCTTCTTCCCTGACTTAACTGAGAGAAGAGTACTTGCTTCGGGAGTACTTGCTTCCCACAGTATTCTTGCCAGCAAGTTAAAGAAGTATGGGCTGGATGAATGGCCGGTAAGGTGGATAGAAAACTGGCTAGATGGTTAGGCTCAACGGGTAGTGATCAATGCTTCCATGTCTAGTTGGCAGCCGGTATCAAGTGGAGTGCCCCAAGGGTCGGTGCTGGGGCCGGTTTTATTCAATATCTTCATTAACGATCTGGAGGATGGTATGGACTGCACCCTTAGCAAGTTTGCAGATGACACTAAACTGGGAGGAGTGGTTGATACGCTGGAGGATAGGGATAGGATACAGAGGGACCTAGACAAATTAGAGGATTGGGCCAAAAGAAATATGAGGAGGTTCAACAAGGACAAGTGCAGAGTCCTGCACTTAGGACGGAAGAATCCCATGCACTGTTACAGACTAGGGACCGAATGGCTGGGCAGCAGTTCTGCAGAAAAGGACCTAGGGGTTACGGTGGACGAAAAGCTGAATATGAGTCAACAGTGTGCCCTTGTTGCCAAGAAGGCTAATGGCATTTTGGGTTGTATAAGTAGGGGCATTTCCAGCAGATCGAGGGATGTGATCATTCCCCTCTACTCAGCACTGGTGAGGCCTCATTTGGAGTACTGTGTCCAGTTTTGGGCCCCACACTACAAGAAGGATGTGGATAAATTGGAGAGAGTCCAGCGGAGGGCAACAAAAATGATTAGGGGGCCGGAGCACATGACTTATGAGGAGAGGCTGAGGGAACTGGGATTGTTTAGTCTGCAGAAGAGAAGAATGAGGGGGGATTTGATAGCTGCTTTCAACTACCTGAAAGGGGTTCCAAAGAGGATGGATCTAGACTGTTCTCAGTGGTAGAAGATGACAGAACAAGGAGTAATGGTCTCAAGTTGCAGAGGGGGAGGTTTAGGTTGGACATTAGGAAAAACTTTTTCACTAGTAGGGTGGTGAGGCACTGAAATGGGTTACCTAGGGAGGTAGTGGAATCTCCTTCCTTAGAGGTTTTTAAGGTCAGGCTTGACAAAGCCCTGGCTGGGATGATTTAGTTGGGTTTGGTCCTGCTTTGAGCAGGGGGTTGGACTAGATGACCTCCTGAGGTCCCTTCCAACCCTGAGATTCTATGATTCTATGAGGCGAGTGTCAAGCATACGTACACAGTGGCCAGCCCAGCAAAGTTGAGGGTTGATGACCTGCACTTCTAACCCTACTAATGTTGGCTGCAGAGAGACCACTGATGTTAGTGCATTGGTCTTCCCAGCTGATCCTGAGAATCTTCCTAAGGCAGCACTGCTGGAACCACTCCAGCCACTTGAGATGTTATCTGTAGATTGCCCAGGTCTCATCCATAGAGAAGGGTGGGGATGACAACTGCCTTGTAAACAAAGATTTTGATGCCTGTTTTCAGATACCTATAATTGAAGACTCGTTTTAGTAACCTTCCAAAGAATGTGCTGGCACAGCAGATCCTGCATTCAATTTCTGTGTCAATGCTGGCTGTTGGTGAGAGATGGTTGCCAAGGCATGGAAAAATGGATCTCTGCTGATGGTAATTTGTGGAGTCCCAAGAGTAGTTTGTGCAGGTGAGGGCTGATAAGAGTACCTTGGTTTTCCCGATGTTGAGACAGACACCCAGGCTGTGATAGGCATCTGCAAACAGATTTAGGATGCTTTGCAGATCGACCTTTGTGTGTGCGTTATCTGCCAATTGTCATGATCTTAGATTTTGTTTGGAGACATCGGAGATTGAGGAATTGGCCATCTGTACGATACTCAATCCCAATTCTGTCAGGAAGTTGGCTGCGGATGAGAATCGGGATCATGGCAAGGTAAATGGAGAACAGTGATCACAGTGCTGCTTGACACCAGTGCGAATGAAGAATGGTTCAGTCTCTGAGAGGTTGCACAGAATGGTGGCAGTCATCCCATCATGGAGTAGTCTGATGATATAAATGAATTTCTGTGGACAGCCAAATTTACACAGCACCTTATAGGGCCTCACGACTGACAGAGTCCAAGACCTTGGTTAGGCTGATGAATGCTATGAGCAGTTCCTGGTGTTGCTCTCTGCACTTCTTCTGACTATGTCATGCCAGGAAGATTATGTCAGTTGTGCCTTGGGATGGTCTGAAGCCACACTGTGATTCGGGGAGGAGTTCCTCGGCAAGAGAAGGAGGCGGTTTAGTAGCATCCATGCAAGGATCTTCCCTGCAATACCTCTGTAGTTCCCACACAAAGATTTGTCTCTTTTCTTGAATATTGTAACAACGTTGGCGTTCTTAAAGTCAGGTGGAATTTCTTTGCAGGTCCAGATTTTGTCGAGGAGTTGGCAAAGTTTGTGCTGGAGCATTGTTCCACCAGCTTTAAAAACCTCAGCCTCATGCCTTGTGAATTTTTATCTGGGTAATGGCATGCCAGAGTTCCTCAGAAGATGGGGGATCAGCAAGGTGTTCCATTGCTGAGCATTGTGGAATGAACTTGATAGTGTCTTAAGAGACCATGGATTCGGGTTTAGTAGGCTCTCAAAGTGCTCTTTCCAGTGTTGTTTAATAGCTGCATTACCCTTGAGGAGGGTGGAGCCATCCTGGAAACGTAAGGGGGTTGGGCCTTTGGAGCTTGGACCATATATAACTTTTGTTGCTTGAAAGAAGCTTCTTATGTCATCCCGGTCTATGAAACCCTGGATCTCAGAGACCTTCTCTTGCCACCACTTGTTTTTGATGTCATGTAGCCTCCTTTGGACTTCCGCTTAGAACAGGTGATAGGCCTCATGTTTTCATTGGTTAGAGGAATCATTTTGCCAGTTACAAAATGTATTTCTTTTCTGTTGAATTAATGCTAGGATTTCCTCGTTTTTGTCAAACTGGTCTTGGTGCCGATGAGTGGAATATCCTATGGTTTCAGCGCATGCACCGTGAATAGTATTTTTAAGTTGATCACAATGCTCTTGAATGTCAATGATGTTGTCAGGCAAGTTAGAGTGTTTCAGACAGGTGTTACTGGAAAGTCTTGCTGCTGGCTTCGTCTTGAAGTGCTTTGACGTTGTACCACTTTTGCTTAGTCTTTGGGTGTTTGCGGTGCTGCAGATACATGACTGATCTTACTAATCACTGGTCTGTCCAACAGTGATCTGTACCTCTCTTAGCTCATGTTATATGGATGTCAGAGTTTCGTAGTGTACAGGAGGCTCTGGGATGGAGGGTAGAGGAGCAAGGGTGCAGCAGGCTGAGGGGAGGGGGCAGGGGCCTTGGATCAAGGGGTGGAGTGGGGGCAGGTCCTGGGGTTGAGCAGTGGAAAGCTGGCACCTGTAGCCCCAGCCCTGGAGTCAGCACCTATGCAAGGAGCTGCATATTAACTTCTGAAGAGCCGCATGTGGCTCGAGCCCCAGGTTGACCACCCCTGAGTTAGAACATCTCCTAATGCCCCTGGGGGGATGGGCAGACGGGAGTTCCCCCCAAAAGGGAGGGAAACGTAAACTAAAGTTCTTTTCTTTTTCATTTAAAAAAAAAAACCCAACAGGGTAAATGGAAACACTCACTAACTATTAAGAAGAAAAAAAGAACCAAAAACAACTACTATTTATGCTAATGATGCAGAGAACAAAGAGACAACTGCTCACTCCATTCCAGGCCAAAGGCCGTGGAGAAGGAAGTGAGGTGGGGTTTCCCTGCATAGTGCTAGATAGCCTTGAGGCAGACCATGAGGGAGGGAGAGTGCAGCTGAACGGACACTGCTAACTAAAATCCCTGGTTAGAGGCACAGGGGCGCAGATACACCTACAGTGGAGCACCCATAAGGACACTGCTCGAAGAACCACCCCAGTGATGGTTCCGGCTGGAAATATTTCTGTGTTTGCAGGTCCAGTGAAGCTGCATTGAACTGATAATACTTTTTCCTGGTTCTAATCTGTGATCTGCATCTCTCTTCTGGCCCCAATCCATTCACAGCTCTGATGGAAATGGAGACCATAACTTCCTTAAAAAGGAAAGTGGTGAGGAGTTCTTCTCCAGAAGCAATCTTAGGGGGAGGCAGCAACGGAGAGCTCCAACTCTTTCCGATTCTTTGATGACTCTCGGAGAAGTAGACAGCCTGATTGGTTGTAGTAACACATGACACATCCGGAGAGGCAGTACCTAGCATAACTGTCAACAGAGCTGTAGTCGGGTCTGTCTGATGAACTACTGCTTTAACAGTAATACTATGCAGAGCTGTTATATTTAATGCACTCTCATCAGCTCTTTTAATTGGATCCTTAGACTCCTGCAGATCCAGGAGTCTGGCTTTACAATAAGAGTCTGTCCCTGTAAATTCTCCTCTCTTTGTAATAAGGCCGACACCAAGGAGCGCAACCAAATCTTTCTGAAACAGGACAGTTCTGGGAACAGAGTCTTTCACTGAACCAAACCTTTTCTTCTTTTCTGCATCCTTAACTCTCTAAGATTCTGCACTTGACACAGAAGCTGAATCGTTTGGAGCCAAAGCCAGTCTCAGAGGAGCCACCACTGCTGTCAGAGTTTCCTGAAATAAAATTGCCAAGAGCCTGTGTTGTCTCTCTTTCTACACCCCTGTAGTAAACAGTGAGCAGTTTGGACATTTTAGAGGGAGGATAACATTCCCTAAAACATTCCAAGCATCTGGCATGTGCATTGGATGCTGGGAATTTTATGCCAGGCATGAGACATCTTTTGAAACAAGACTTCTTAGCCATCTGATCTGATGTTATCCTTTAACAATCTCAACTTAAAACTATAACACTATACAAACTATCCAGTTACTATGTTTCTGTAAGGACCATACAACATGAATGTAATCATCCAGCTGATGGTGGTTGAAAGAACTGAGGTGCTGGAGCACCACACTCCTTTTAAACCCATGCCCTTGAATGTCTAGAGTTTGGGGTGGAGAACGTTTAAGTATATTACATCAACACTATTACACATTTATCAATTAAACTTGTAATCTCATCAAAAAAGATACCAAGTTAGTTTGACAAGATTTATTTTCCATAAACCCACATTGACTAGCATTAATGTGACGGAGAGACTGCTGAGACTCATCAAGCCCTCAGATCGCTACCCCTTCCTGCTTCTCCACGTGGACACCAATGATACTGCCAAGAATGACCTTGAGCGTATCACTGCAGACTACTTGGCTCTGGGAAGAAGGATAAAGGAGTCTGAGGCGCAAGTGGTGTTCTCGTCCATCCTCTCTATGCAGGGAAAAGGCCTGGGTAGGGATCGTCGAATTGTGGAAGTCAACGAATGGCTACGCAGGTGGTGTCGGAGAGAAGGCTTTGGATTCTTCGACCATGGGATGGTGTTCCAAGAAGGAGGAGTGCTAGGCAGAGATGGGCTCCACCTAATGAAGAGAGGGAAGAGCATCTTTGCAAGCAGGCTGGCTAACCTAGTGAGGAGGGCTTTAAACTAGGTTCACCGGGGGAAGGAGACCAAAGCCCTGAGGAAGTGGGAAAATGGGATACTGGGAGGAAGCACAAGCAGGAGAGTGCAAGAGGGGAGGACTCCTGTCTCAGACCGAGAAAACATCTCAGCAAGATTGCAGATGACACTAAACTTGGAGGAGTGGTTGATACGCTGGAGGGTAGTGATAGGATACAGAGGGACCTAGACAAATTAGAGGACTGGGCCAAAAGAAACCTGATGAGGTTCAACAAGGACAAGTGCAGAGTCCTGCACTTAGGACGCAAGAATCTCATTCACTGTTACAGACTAGGGACCGAATGGCTAGGAAGCAGTTCTGCAGAAAAGGACCTAGGGATTACAGCGGACGAGAAGCTGGATATGAGTCAACAGTGTGCCCTTGCTGCCAAGAAGGCTAACGGTATTTTGGGCTGTATAAGTAGGGGCACTGCCAACAGATCGAGGGATGTGATCATTCCCCTCTATTCGACATTGGTGAGGCCTCATCTGGAGTAGTGTGTCCAGTTTTGGGCCCCACACTACAAGAAGGATGTGGCAAAATTGGAAAGAGGGCAACAAAAATGATTCGGGGGCTGGAGCACATGATTTATGAGGAGAGGCTGAGGGAACTGGGATTATTTAGTCTGCAGAAGAGAAGAATGAGGGGGGATTTGATAGCTGCTTTCAACTACCTGAAAGGGCGTTCCAAAGAGGATGGATCTAGCCTGTTCTCAGTGGTAGCAGATAACAGAACAAGGAATAATGGTCTCAAGTTGCAGTGGGGGAGGTTTAGGTTGGATATTAGGAAAAACTTTTTCACTCAGAGAGTGGTGAAGCACTGGAATGGGTTACCTAGGGAGGTGGTGGAATCTCCTTCCTTAGAGGTTTTTAAGGTCAGGCTTGACAAAGCCCTGGCTGGGATGATTTAGTTGGGAATTGGTCCTGCTTTGAGCAGGGGGTTGGACTAGATGACCTCTTGAGGTCCCTTCCAACCTTGATATTCTATGATTCTAATGGTTTATTAATCAAGTTGTACGTTAGCCACTCTATTAACTTGGAATTATAGAAATGTAGGTCAGGAAGGGACCTCGAGAGATCATTTAGTCCAGTCCTTTGTGTTAAGGCAGGTCTAAGTGTAGTTGGATGAATGAGGTGTTTGTCATACAACGTGATTCCACAACCTCTCTTGGAAGCCTATTCCAGAATTTAACTACTTGTATAGTTAAAAACCATAGGTGTTTGTCTAACCTGTTTTTAAAAACTTCCAATGACCATTGTGACAGTTTAGGTCAATTACATTTGTATTCCCGCTCCCTCGTCCCTCGAAGACACCCACTCTTCCCTCCCTCCTGGCCATGGTTTTTCCAGGCTGAACTGTTCTCTGCCTATACTGTGGTATCCCCAGCAAGCCAGACTGCCTAAACAGGCCAGCATCTATACTTTGCTTTCTCTCCTGTGTGGTAACTGGTAATTGCCAGGAGTTACCAGTTACCACACAGCTCTTTATATTTAATTCAAGATCTCGAAAGGGCATTTCAGGAAATTTGCCGTATCTGTCACAACCAGGATTCCACAACCTCTCTTGGAAGCCTATTTCAGAATTTAACTACTTGTATAGTTAGACAGTTTTCACAAATATCTAACAAATCTTCTTTGCTTCAGATTAAGCCGATTACTTCTTGTTCTACCTTCAGAGAACAATTGATCACAGTCCTCTTTATAACAGCCCTTCATATATTTGAAGACTTAAGGTCACCCCTGTAGTCAATTTCTCGAGGCCAGCTTTTTTAACCCTCTCACATAGGTAAGATTTTTCGAAACCTTTTAGCATTTTTGTTGCTTTCCTCTTGACTCTCTCAAATTTCTCCACATCTTTCTTAAAGATGAGGATGTTAGTTAAACAGAAATTAAAAGGTACAGCGCCAAAAGTGAAATCTTTTCAAGCTGCATGGAAACTTTTTAACAGAAGTTCGATTTAAACGTATACCCCAAATTAAAAAACGCAGTAAGAGAACCAAAAAAGTTCCACCATGGGTAAACAACAAAGTAAAAGAAGCTCTGAGAGGCAAAAAGGCATCCTTTAAAAAGTGGAAGTTAAATCCTAGAAAGGAAAATAGAAAGGAGCATAAACTCTGGCAAATTAATGTAATAATTGGAGATAAACCAATCTCCTAGAACTGGAAGGGACCTCAAAAGGTCATCGAGTCCAGCCCCCTGCCTTCACTAGCAGGACCAATTTTTGCCCCAGATCCCTAAGTGGCCTCCCTCAAGGATTGAACTCACAACCCTGGGTTTAGCAGGCCAATGCTCAAACCACTGAGCTATCCCTCAGTGTAAAAATACACCTCTACCCTGATATAACGCAACCTAATATAACATGAATTTGGATAACGTGGTAAAGCAGCACTGCGGGAGGGCCACGAGAGGGGGGGGGGAGAGGCTGCGCACTCCAGCGCATCAAAGCAAGTTCGATATAACACGGTTTCACCTATAACGCAGTAAGATTTTTTGGCTCCTGAGGACAGTGTTATATCGGGGTAGAGGTGTATAATTAGGAAGGCCAAAAAAGAATTTGAAGAAAAGCTAGCCAAAGACTCAAAAAGTAATAGCAAAAAAATTTAAGTACATCAGAAGCAGGAAGCCTGCTAAACAACCAGAGGGGCTACTGGACAATTGAGAGGCTAAAGGAGCACTTAAGGAGAGTAAGGCCATTGTGGAGAAAATAAATGAATTCTTTTGCATCTGTCTTCATGGCTGAGGATGTGAGGGAGATTCTCAAACCTGAGCCAGTCTTTTTAGGTGACGAATCTGAGGAACTGTCCCAGACTGAGGTGTCATTACAGGATGTTTTGGAACAAATTGATAAACTAAACAGTAATAGGTCACCAGCACCCGATGGCATTCACCCAAAACTTCTGAAGGCACTCAAATATGAAATTGCAGAACTACTAACTTTGATATATAAGCTGTCATTTAAATCAGCTTCTGTGCCAGAGCAGACGGTTAAGAGCTACAAAAGGATGTCACAAAACTAGGTGATTGGGCAACAGGATAGCAGATGAAAATCAAAGTAATGCACATTGGAAAACATAATCCCAACTATCTATATAAAATGATGGGGGGTCTAAATTAGCTGTTACCACTCAACACACCCCAGAATGATATTAGCCTTTTTCACAACTGCATCACACTATTGACTCATATTCCATTTGTGATTCATTATAACCTCCAGATCCCTTTCAACAGTACTCTCACCTAGCCAGTTATTCCCCATTTTTTAGTTGTGCATTTGATTTTTTCTTCCTAAGTGTAGTACTTTGCACTTGTCTTTATTGAATTTCATCTTGTGGATTTCAGACCAATTCTTCAATTTGTCAAGAACATTTTAAATTCTAATCCTGTCCTCCAAAGTGTTATAATCTTCTCACAGCTTGGTGTCATCCTCAAATTTTATAAACATACTCTCCACTCCATTATCCAAGTCAATGGAAATACTGAATAGTACTGGACCCAGAACATAACCCTGTGAGATCCTACTAGATATGTCCCCCCAGTTTGATAGCAAATCATTGATAATTACTCAGAGTAGTCTTTCAACCAGTTGTGTAGCCACCTTATAGTAATTTTTTCTATACGTTTCCCTAGTTTACTTATGAGACTTGTCATGTAAGACTGTACCAAAAACATTACTAAAATCAAGATATACCATGCCTCCAGCTTCCCCCCATCCACTAAAAAGGTAACCATGTCAAAGAACGAAGGTAGGTTGGTTTGGCACGTTTTGTTCTTGACAAATCCACACTGGCTACTATTTATAACCCTATTAGCCACTAGGTGTTTACAAACTGATTGTTTAATAATTTGTTCCAGTATCTTTCCAAGTACTGAAGTTAATTTGACTGGTCTATAATTCCTCAGGTCCCCTTTTTACCATTTTTAAAGACTGGCTAACATAGTACCTTTCTCCAGTCCACTGGGACCTCACCCATCCTCCATGAGTTCTCAAAGATAATTGATAACATAAGAATGGTCATACTGGGTCAGACCAAAGTTCCATCCAGTCCACTATCCTGTCTACCAACAGTGGCCAATGCCAGGTGCCCCAGAGGGACTGAACCTAACAAGTAATGATCAAGTGATCTCTCTCCTGCCATCCATCTCCTCCCTCTGACAAACGGAGGCTAGGGACACCATTCCTTACCCATCCTAGCTAATAGTCATTAATGGACTTAACCTCCATGAATTTATGTAGTTCTCTTTTAAGCCCTGTTATAGTCCTAGCCTTCACAACCTCCTCAGGTAAGGAGTTCCACAAGTTGAATGTGCGCTGTGTGAAGAAGAACTTTCTTTTATTTGTTTTAAACCTGCTGCCCAGTAATTTCATTTGGTGGCCCCTAGTTCTTATATTATGGGAATAAGTAAATAACTTTCCCTTATTCACTTTCTCCACACCACTCATGATTTTATATACCTCTATCATATCCCCCCTTAGTCTCCTCTTTTCCAAGCTGAAAAGTCCTAGCCTCTTTAATCTCTCCTCATATGGGACCTGTTCCAAACCTCTAATCATTTTAGTTGTCCTTTTCTGAACTTTTTCTAATGCCATTATATCTTTTTTGAGATGAGGAGACCACATCTGTACGCAGTATTCAAGATGGGGGTATACCACCGATTTATATATGGGCATATTCTCCGTCTTATTCTCTATCCCTTTTTGAATGATTCCTAACATCCTGTTTGCTTTTTTGACGGCTGCTGCACACTGCGTGGACGTCTTCAGAGAATTATCCACAATGACTCCAAAATCTCTTTCCTGATTAGTTGTAGCTAAATTAGCCCCCATCATATTGTATGTATAGTTGGGGTTATTTTTTCCAATGTGCATTACTTTTAACATTAAATCTCATTTGCCATTTTAAATCTCATTTGCCATTTTGTTGCCCAATCACTTAGTTTTGTCAGGTCTTTTTGAAGTTCTTCACAGTCTGCTTTGGTCTTAACTATCTTGAGCAGTTTAGTATCATATGCAAACTTTGCCACCTCACTGTTTATCCCTTTCTCCAGATCATTTATGAGATAAGTTGAATAGGATTGGTCCTAGGACTGACCCTTGGGAATACCACTAGTTACTCCTCTCCATTCTGAAAATTTACCATTTACTCCTACCCTTTGTTCCCTGTGTTTTAACCAGTTCTCAATCCATGAGAGGATCTTCCCTGTTGTCGAAGAAAAACTCAGTTCTCGCTTTTTGTTTGGGTGCAGCAAAATCAAATACTTTATTATTTCTCCAGTAATTACAATGGAGGGAGAGAGTGCCATAGGACACAGGGTCGCCCCAGTCCTGGACAGGTCTCTCAACTGGTAAACAATTACATTAAGCCTTTATACCTTTGTTACAGACAATTTCTAGCAATCATGGAGACAGTAAAAAGCAACAAATACATTTTGTTTATACATAGCAGAAAGGCTTATCTTATTTGTCTCACTCCTAAGAAAAGCAAACCTGCATTTTGGTTAGTGATTGCAAGGTCGTAATAACTTTGTACACAGTTCTTGTCCTGTCGCCTCGCACTATCTTTGCTCCTACAAGTCTCACGTCATTAGGGTCACAGTATGGCCTGACTCTTGCTAACTGACTAACATGCATTAAAATCCCCTTCAAATCCTTATTAATTCTTTCCTTGCTTCCACACTGTTATCCCACGACAACTTAATTTACGTAAGAGCCTTTGGTGAGGAAACTTGTCACAGGTTTTCTGGAAATCTAAGTACACTATGTCCACTAGATCCCCCTTGTCCACATTTGTTGACACCTTCAAAGAACTCTAATAGATCAGTAAGACACGATTTCCCTTTACAGAAACCATGTTGACTTTTGCCCAACAACTTATGTTCTTCTATGTATCTGACAATTTTATTCTTTACTATTGTTTCGACTAATTTGCCCGGTACTGACGTTAGACCAGGGGTCCCCAACGCGGTGCACGCGGGTGCCATAGCGCCCGCGGGGGCATCTAAATGCACCCGCGTCCTGGCCGTCGGTTGAGCATCCGCCGAAATACCACCTTCGGCGGCGACGCCTCTGGATGACGCCGCTGGCCGCCAAGTGACGTAATCAAGAGGCGTCGCCGCCGAAATGCTGCCGATTTCGGCGGATGCTCCCGCCAGACGAAAAGTTTGGGGACCACTGCATTAGACTTACTGGTCTGTAACTGCCAGGATCACCTCTAGAGCCCTTTTTAAATATTGGCATTACATTACCTAGCTTCCAGTCATTGGGTACAGAAGCTGATTTAAAGGACAAGTTACAAACCATAGTTAACAGTTCCGCAATTTCACATTTGAGTTCTTTCAGAACTCTTGGGTGAATGCCATCTGGTCCAGGTGATTTGTTACTGTTAAGTTGATCAATTAATTCCAAAACATCCTCTAGTGACACTTCAATTCCTCAGATTTGTCACCTACAAAGGACGGCGCAAGTTTGGGACTCTCCCTAACATCCTCAGCCATGAAGACTGAAGCAAAGAATTCATTCAGTTTCTCCGCAATGACTATCATCTTTAAGCGCTCCTTTTGTATCTCGATTGTCATGGGGCCCCATTCATTGTTTAGCAGGCTTCCTGCTTCTGATGTACTTAAACATTTTGTTATTACCTTTTGAGTTTTTGGCTAGCTGTTCTTCAAACTCCTTGTTGGCATTTCTGATTACACTATTGCACTTAATTTGGCAGTGTTTATGCTCCTTTCTATTTACCTCACTAGGATTTGACTTCCACTTTTGAAAAGATGCTTTTATCTCTCACTGCTTCTTTTACGTGGTGGTTAAGCCACGGTGGCTCTCTTTTAGTTTTTTTACTGTGTTTCTTAATTTGGGGTATACATTTAAGTTGGGCCTCTATTATGGTGTCTTTGAAAAGTGTCCATGCAGCTTGCACGGATTTCACTCTAGTCACTATACCTTTTAATTTGTGTTTAACTAACCTCCTCATTTTTACATAGTTCCTCTTTCTGAAATTAAATGCCACAGTGTTGGGCTGTTGAGGTGTTCTTCCCACCACAGGAATGTTAAATGTTGTTATATTATGGTCACTATTTCCAAGCGGTCCTGTTATACTTATATCTTGGACCAGATCCTGCACTCCACTCAGGACTAAATTGAGAATTGCCTCTCCCCTTGTGGGTTCCTGTACCAGCTGCTCCAAGAAGCAGTCATTTAAAGTATTGAGAAATTTTGTGTCTGCATTTTGTCCTGAGGTAACATGTTCCCAGTCAATATGGGGATCATTGAAATCCCCCACTATTATCGAGTTCTTTATATTGATAGCCTCTCTAATCTCCCTTATCATTTCATTGGCACTATCACTGTCCTGGTCAGGTGGTCGATAATAGATCCCTAATGTTATATTCCTATTAGAGCATGGAATTACTATCCACAGTGATTCTATTGCACATGTGGATTCATTTAAGATTTTTACTTCATTTGATTCTACATTTTCTTTCATATATAGTGCCATCCCCCCCCCCCCCCCACAGGACCTGTTCTGTCCTTCTAATATATTTTGTACCCCCAAAATGATTGTGTTCCATTGATTGTCCCCACTGCACCAGGTTTCTGTGATGCCTATTATATCAATATCCTCCTTTAACACAAGGCACTCTAGTTCACCCATCTTATTATTTAGACTTCTAGCATTTGCGTACAAGCACTTTAAAAACTTGTCCCTGTTTATTTGTCTGCCCTTTTTTGATGTGTCAGATTCTTTATTATGTGAATGTTTCTTGTCTGATCAGGCCCATACTTTATCCTCTTCCATCCTCTCTTTCTGACTAGAACCTAGAGAATCTCTATCAATAGACTCTCCTCTAAGAGAAGTCTCTGTCCGATCCACATGCTCCATTGCAGCAATCCCCCTCTCTTAGTTTAAAAGTTCTTAGTTTAACAGAGGGGTCGGCAACCTTTCAGAAGTGGTGTGCCAAGTCTTCATTTATTCACTCTAATTTAAGGTTTCGTGTGCCAGTAATACATTTTAATGTTTTTAGAAGGTCTCTTTCTATAAATCTATAATATATAACTAAACTATTGTTGTATGTAAATAAGGTTTTTAAAACGTTTAAGAAGCTTCATTTAAAATTAAATGAAAATGCAGATCCCCCTCCTCCCCCCCCCCCCCCCCAGACCGGTGGCCAGGACCAGGGCAGTGTGGCCGCCACTGAAAATCAGCTGGTGTGCCGTGTTTGGCACACGTGCCATAGGTTGCCTACTCCTGGTTTAACAGTTCTGATATAGCTTCAGCTAGTTCCATAAGTACCCTAGGGTGAATTTCATCAGGCCCTGATGATTTGAGCACTTTTCACTTATCTAAATATTTTTTAACCTGTTCTTTCCATATTTTTGGCTTGCATTTCTTCCCTTGGTAATTAATATTCATTGTGTTATTTAGCTGGTTTTAATTTACCTTTTTAGTGAAGATTGAAGCAAAACAGGCATTGAATACCTCAGCCTTATTGATGTCGTCCATTAGCTTCATTGACTTTAAGGTAAGGTGCCTGAACCTTTGTAAAAGTGTGTGTGTGTGCGGGGGGGGGGGGCCTAAAGTCAAAGTGGTGGAGAAATCCCTCCCCCATCACTCCCAGGCCCCGCTGCCTCCCCACATTCCCCTGAGTTCCCTTCCATGACCTTGCATCCCAAGCCCAACCCTCTCCTTGCCTCTTGACCACAGCGCCCCCCTGACCACACTGCCCACCCCATAAGATTGGTCCCATGTTCACCTTATTTCCAAACTCCACTGCCTTCATGGACTGGCATCAGGATACACATGCCAAAATTAAAACTCCAAGGCTCAGAGTGGCATGAGCGCTACACAGCAGGCTTCTAGCATCAAGATTTACACTCCTGCTCTAGTAGCCAAGATTCATGCTCTCAGTATGTTAGGGTGCATCCAAAAGGGCCATAATGAGAGGATTCATATTAGAGAGACAAGGTGGGTGATATAATATATTTTATTGGACCAGCTTCCATTGGTGAGAGAGACAAGTTTTCGGCTTACAGACCTGAAGAAGAGTTCTGCATAAGCTCAGAAGCTTAGGGAGAGGGATAGCTCAGTGACTTGAGCATTAGCCTGCTAAACCCAAGGTTGTGAGTTCAATCCTTGAGGGGGCCACTTAGGGATCTGGGGCAAAAATCAGTACTTGGCCCTGCTAGTGAAGGCAGGGGGCTGGACTCAATGACCTTTCAAGGCCCCTTCCAGTTCTAGGAGATAGGTATATCTCCAATTATGTATTTATTTTGTCTCTCTCACCATACTGCATACAAAAATGGAGGATTCACATTAACAGCCCAGAGTGACCATCACACCAGGGCACTATTTCCAGGATTCATATTCCTAGCATAATGTCATCATTACACCAGAGAACTAGTACTACCAGCACAATGAGATTAATATAGCAGCATGTCGAAAATTCACAGTATAAGCACATAGAGAGCCACACAGCAAGACAGCAGTGTCACAATGCACGCTCTCAGTATAGTAGGGATACACTCAATTCCTGAGTGCAAGGGTTCAGCTAAACACAAGGGCACCTGCAAACAGCATTACTAGCAGCAGGATTTGCACTACTGGCCCAGTAGGAGTTGCATGTCAAGGTATTAATTCACAATCCCCGTGCAATGGGATCCAGGCACCCAGGCCTTTAGTACCAGAATTTGTACTCCCTGAATAGTGGGATGGAATTATAGAAGTTACAGGGAAAAAAAGCCCTCTGATCATACCGGCTCGGTCTCTCCCCCTACCAATGCAGGGCTGATCCTTACGGTATGTTTTGTCCAGTCTCCTTTTAAAAGTCCCAAGGGAGACTATTCCACAGCCTAAGGCAGAGATCGCATTGCCAGGAAGCAGCAAAGAGTCCTGTGGCACCTTATAGACTAACAGACGTATTGGAGCATGAGCTTTCGTGGGTGAATACTCACTTCGTCAGATGCATGTAGTGGCATTTTACAGATCCAGACTAACATGGCTAACCCTCTGATAATTGCCCAGAAGATTTCCCCTAATAGCTCTGAGTTTCCCTCTCCCTGCTCCAGCCCTTCCCCTTCCAGCCCCTTCACTCCCCACCCCGCCTTATCCCTTCCCCCTTCCCCACTGCCCCCAGCTTGCAAGAGGCAGTGACGTGGATGCTGGGGAGAGGGACTAAGTGAGCCAGGAACATGCAGAAGAGTAGGGAGACACAGAGTGAGACGGACAGAGCCCCCTTTTCCCTCAGGCAGAGCTGCTCTGTGCTCACAAAAATGGGGGAGAGGGGGAAGCTGTGGCAGTGACTCAGCATGCACCCTCACACACCACGCTTTGCCGCTGTTTGGGGAGCCAATGACCCCCTGCTGCCCCCCAAACTGCACCCATGGACTCCCCTCCCCGCTCTCAACACTGCAGTGGGCATCCCCACCCACCCTCAGTCTGAGCTGGGCGTCCTCTGCCTGGATTGGGACGCACCTGCTGCTTTCAGAGCCAGGCTGTGAACTGCAGCCACACAGGGAGCCTGCCCATGAGATGCAGGTAGGAGGCAGAGCAGCCCCAGGTGATATGGGGCTGATGATGAGGAGAACGCAGTGCCTCTCTGGAGCAGAGCAAATCCGGCACTACCTGCCCTTGGCCACCAAGGTGATTTCTTTTGTTAAAGAGCGGGGTGGTCATGGCCCTGGCCCCTCTGCTATAAGGTCAGAAGAAACCATCATGATCATCTAATCTGACCTCTTGCACATTGCAGGTCACAGAATCTCACCCACCCATTCCTGTAATAGACCTCTAACCTCTGGCTGAGTTACTGAAGTCCTCAAATCATGAACTAAAGAATTCAAGTAACAGAGAAACCACAATTTACACTAGGTTAAAACCTTCAAGTGACCTATGCCCATACTCTGGAGGAAGGTGAAAAACCCAGGGTCTCTACCATCTGAACAGGGGTAAAATTCCTTCCTGACCCCAAATATGGCAATCAATTGGACCCTAAGAACATGGGCAAGACCCACAGCCAGACACACGGGAAAGAAGTCTCTGTAGTAACTCAGAGCCCTCCCCATCTAATGTACCATCATCAGTCACTGTAGATATTTGCTGCTAGCAGTGACAGATTGGCTAAATGCCATAGTAGGTAGTCTCATCCTTGTGTCACTTTGCTTCCCTCATCAATTTTTTCCAATCCCTAGCTTCTGATTTATGTTTATTACTATCAACTTCTCTTTTCTTCCATTTGCTTTTTTGTCTGTTTTAATAGCTTCCTTCAAATCCCCTCTAAACCAGGTAAGTTTCTTATCCAATATGGCCTTCTTTCTTGATTGTGGGACTGTAGCTTAAAATGTTTCTAAACAAAATGCTAAAGTTGCATTGCTGGTTTGAACGTGACCTACTTGAACAGCAAGAGGAAAGTCTCTTCTCCTATTCTGCACTCTCTGTCTACTATAGCAGCAAATTCTGACTCCTAAATGCTACAAAAACAAATCTTAACTAGGGGCTTTATTCAGAGTCTACAGAAGTCAACGGGAGTCTTCCCATTGACTTCTATGGGTTTGGATCAGTTTTTATACTAAGAACTATTCAACAAAAGATAAGTTTTACATAGTGTTTAATTTTAGCAGTAAAAATAAGGCCTGGTCTACACCTAAAAGTTAAGTTGGCGTAATTATGGTGCTCAGGGTTTGGGGAAAAAACCAACATCCCAAGTTCCCTAGCTATGCCAACCTACCTGTGCAGACAGAGCTAGGTTGATGAAACAATGCTTCCATTAACCTAGCTATCATCACTCGACGAGGTGGGTTCCTACAGTTATGGAACAGCAGCAAGCATCTACCCTACAGCTGTACCACTATAGTGCCCATAGTGTAGCAATAGCCTTAGACCATGTATAGGGGAGGTTGGGATCCATGACTAGCATGGCCAGTGAAAAGAGAGGAACTGAGAGATGGGTAAGGAAAGGTAATTTACCCCCTCTATGGTGGTTACATGGGGATCTGCCAAGGCAATAAATGAGAGAAGGAAAAAAAGTTTTTCTTTCCATTTTAAATTATTCACTGTAAGTAATTTTTCTTACTTGTCAGGGCTTCCAGCATTGAGAATAACACTAATTCATTCACCAAACAGACATCACCCAGGAAGCCTCACACTTCCTCCCCACATCTCTGATCTGGAAAGACCACATCTAGGAGTAAGCCCTCTTTGTGTCCATTCTGAGACTGCAAAAGGATGCCACTAAAAAACTGATAACCATCTCAACTGATTTGTGTGACAAAAAGCTGTTTGATGGCCAGAGACCAGGCAGGATTTGAATTAGTGACCTAGTAACAAAAGGCTTCATATACTATTATCAGTCCTCAGAACCATCCAGTTAACCATATCGGAAAATTAACTATAAATATATAATTTTTTTTACTCTACAGTACAATAAAACTAAATGGGAGCTTTACCATAAATTCTGTTATACACACATTTTAGGAACCCATCATTTTCACAAACAGTTAAAAACGCTTACCTCGTATTCTGGTTCAAAACCAGCATAGCCAGAGATTTGTCCAGATACATTCCAAAGGAAAGGAATTCCTCCACAGAGAAGAATCAACTACAACAAAAAGCATGCAATAGATTCAATTCATTCTGTGTTGAAAAAAGCAACTGAAAAGGACAAGACCAATTTTGAAAAGTGACCTGGAATTTTTTTTAAACATCTTTTTGCTTCTTTACAATATATAAAGAACATCTGAAAGCTGCCCCCCCTTCCCCCCTTTAACCTTAGACATCAGGAAGAGCGAGTCAGACCTTCCTTGGTTTTGCTTGGGAAACGCTGGGACATCTCAGGGCATGTTTACTGTGGCCTCTACTACCTTAATTGAAGATTTGTGATACATCTTTAACAAAGGCTTCCTTATTCAGAATGACAACCGGTGAAGTTAAATAGCTGATAAAAAATAAAAATAGACTTTCAAATACACCTCCTACCCCGATATAACGCTGTCCTCAGGAGCCAAAAAAATCTTACTGTGTTATAGGTGAAACCGCGTTACAGCGAACTTGCTTTGATCCGCCGGAGTGCATCCCCCTGGTCCGCCCCCCCAGAGCACTGCTTTACCGCGTTATATCCGAATTCGTGTTATATCAGGTCGCGTTATTTCAGGGTAGAGGTGTAGTCTGACTTACTTCCTTAGCTAGTGTGATATCACCTTGCACTAGATCTCAAAAATCAGAGGGATAGCTCAGTGGTTTGAGCATTGGCCTGCTAAACCCAGGGTTGTGAGTTCAATCCTTGAGGGGGCCACTTAGGGATCTGGGGCAAAAGTTGGTCCTGCTAGTGAAGGCAGGGGGCTGGACTCAATGACCTTTCAAGGTCCCTTCCAGTTCTAGGAGATTGGTATATCTCCAATTATTACATTACATTAGAGCATCTTCCAGCCTGGATAGGACCTAACAAGCGGATGTATATATTTATTTAAAGAAAAACAACGTTCAGGCTGAAGTTTAGACATCATAAAAGATGGCAAAAGGACACAAGAAAAACGGTTTCTGCCCTTGCAAGTTCCCTCTAACCTTTTGTAGCCTCTAACACCGAGAACTCTAGTTATTGACTAAAGGTAATATAAAGACAAGTTGCTAACCCTCTTCGGTAAAAGATCATGAATAAAGCGAGATGAAAGGGAAAAAAACTAAAATCACGTACTGGTAATTCTGTTAGTTGCAGTCTCCTCTTCTATCATTCTACTACACAGGATTAATGGCCAGACAGTGCTGTAGTTTCACCTATTGGAAGAAAGGAGTCAAAGAGTTCTGAAACCCAATCTTGATTACATGAGTTTCAGCCAGAAAGCCTCCCTCTAGTCTAACTTCCAAAGTCAGTCTGTAAGACACCAAGAGAAATAACAGGCAAGCACCTTGTAAAGAGAGGGGGTGGGGGGGAGGAGGGGAGAAGAGGAAACTATGACAAACAGAATTACCAGTAAGTAATGTTCCTTTGTCATATGCCTCTCACTTCTCCCACCTATGAAAGTGCATTACTGGACAGACAGTGTATGTAACAAGCAGTTGTCACAGGAGGTGCAGGGGGCCTACCTTACCATGTTGCTAGCAGTGCCCTGGAGCCAAAAGACAGCCTGAGAAGCAAAGAGGCCCAGTTAATGAGGAGGTATATCAAGAAGCAGGATGATGATCACATTGCCACCTTATATACCTAGGAAATGAATGCTCACTGCCCATAAAGAGGAGACTTTTCTAGCCAAGTAGCACCTGATAAATCCAAGCCAAGCCCAGCCCACCAACCTGGTCATATGCTGCAAGAATGCAGCCTAAAGCACAAAAAGCAACACTGGCATTAGTTGCAGCCTTTAAAACCCTCAAAACAGAGACAGCTGTTTTGATTTTCTAAATTCCTGAGAATTATTAAGATTGAACTTGAGAACATACTTAACAAAACACAGCCTATTGTCCAAAGGGGGTACCGGATTCAGACAGATGAAGAACAACGGGTTCACTCACATGGAACTGGGTGTTCACTTTGGGGACAAAGAGTAAGCTAATAATAAAACTTTCTGGAAAGAACAGAGCGTGAAGGAGAAGGGATGATTAAAGATGAGCTCACTGCCTCATCACTGTGAGATTGCTGCAACAAAGAAAGTATCTTAAAGGAAAGAAGTCTGCCCTAAAGTGTCAAAGAAAGGTACATATCCTAGCCTGTTAATGAAGATCAAGCCATACTGAGGGATCCCAAGATGAATCACTGGTCTTTAAGACACACTAATACTGACAGAAGGAACTCTCAGAATGATAGAAATGCAGGTCTGTCTAGAGGGAACTCAAAAAGTCATCTAACCTAGGCTCCTGTGCTGAAGCAGGACCAAGTAAACCTAAACCATCCCTGACAGGTGTTTGTCCAACCTGTTCTTAAAAACCTTCAATGATGGGGATTCCACAACGTCCCTTGGAAGCTTATTCCAGAGTTTAACTATCCTTATCAATAGAAACATTTTCTTAATATCAAACCTAAACCTCCTTTGTTCCAGATTAAACCAATTGCTTTTTATCCTACCCTCAATGGACATGGAAAACAACTGATCACGGGCTTCTTTATAACAGTCCTTAACCTATTTGAAGACTTATTAGATACCCCCTCAGTCTCTGTTTCTCAAGACTAAACCACAGTGTTTTTTTCCTTTCCTCAGAGGTCATAGAATCAAACAAGATTAGGGTTGGAAGAGACCTCAGGAGGTCATCTAGTCCAACCCCCTGCTCAAAGCAGGACCAACACCAACTAAATCATCTCAGCCAGGACTTTGTCAAGCCAGGTCTTAAAAACCTCTAAGGATGGTGATTCCACCACCTCCCTAGGCAACCCATTCCAGTGGGGTCAGGTTTTCTAAATTTTTTTTTTTTTTTGCTTTCTTCCGGGTTCTTTCCAATTTGTCCATATTTTTCCCTCAAGTGTGGTGTCCAGAACTCAACACAGTACTCCAGAATGACACCAGCCTTTTTTGCAATTGCACATTGACGACTCATATTCAATTTGTGACCCATTCTAACCCCCAGATCCTTTTCAGCGCTACTACCATCTAGTCAGTTATTCCCCAAAGTGGGACTTACCAGAACTGCAGTTCTGGACTTTGTGGTTGCAAAGATGCTACCACAGAGCCCAGAACTGCAGCTCTGGACTTTGTGGATGCAAAGATGCTACCACAGAGCTGTATTAGCTATGGCGACAAGCTGCAAGCTGAGGCAAGATAAAATAGTTACTAACCTTTCATAAATGTTGTTCTTCCAGAGATTTTTCCCTCAGAGATATCTGTTGGCCCAGCTCTAGCAGCCTCTGAGTTGTGCAGTTATGCACTGGTATAAAGAGCACCACCAGCCCCACGCCTCCTTGCCGCGTTCCCTCTTGCCGGTAATTCTGACAGAGGGGTAGGAGGATCAGTTCTGGAATGGACATGAGCAGCAAATCTCGAAGAACAGTTACGAAAGGTTAGTAACTTTTTTTTTAATTATTTCGAGTGCTTGCTTGTGTCCATTCCATACTAGGTAATTCACAAGCAGTACCCCTGGAGGTGGACTTGGAGTTCATGGACATGCTGACTGCAATACTGCTCTCCTGAAACTGACATCATCACGGACCTCTTGGATGATGGAGTAGCAGGAAGCAAAGTTATGAACCAACAGCCAGGTAGCAGCTCTGCAGATGTTCTGGATTGGTACCTGTGTGATGAATGCTGCCTAGAAAGCCTGGGCTCTTGAGCAATGAGTGATCACTATGGCCAGAGGCAGAACCTTCGCCTGTTTGTAGCAAGTTTGGACACAGGCAATTATCCAGGATGAGATTTTTTTGGGATGACACAGGTACCCTTCTCATCCTTTCTGTTGCTGCTACAAAGAATTGTGTGGACTTGCTGAAGGGCTTAGTTCTCTCACTATAGACTGTGAGGGCCCACCTAACATCCAATGTTCCCCAGTAGTATTGTGAAGTTTTGGAAAGAAGACAGGTAGAAAAATGTCCTGGTTGTTGTGAAATTGCGACACCACTTTTGGTAGGAAGGCCGGATGGGGACACAGCTGGACCTTGTCCTTGAAGAGCACCATATAAAGGAGTTCTGACATAAGGCTTAATCTCAAGAGCACTATATAAGGGAGTTCTGACATAAGGCTTAATCTCAGAGACCTTTCTAGCTGAGATGATCGCTATCTGGAAGGTGACCTTCCAAGAGAGAAGCAGTATGGGACATGATACTAATGGCTTGAAGGGTGGCCCTGTGAGTCCCATGGCGGGGGGTTGGTTCATGAACCTAAGGGTAAAGTCTTTCCAGCCCCTTGAGAAACTTGACCGTCATCTCATGGAAGAACACTGATCTGCCATTCACAGGCAGGTGGAAGGCTGAGATGGCTGCCAAGTGAACCGTAATAGATGAGAGAGCCAGATCCTGATGCTTTAGGTGGAGCAGGTAGTCCAAGATAGACTGCAGAGAAGATTGGAATGGAGAAAGATTCTGTTCAGAGGCCCAACAAGTGAAACGTTTCCACTTGGCCAGCCTGGAGGAAGGCTTTCTACTACCTAGCAAGACCTGTCAAACCTGATCTGAACAGGCCTGCTCCTCAGGCTTCAGCCACACAACCACCATACAGTCAGGAGCAGGAAGGCGAGGTGAGGTTTGAGTGAAGCAACTAGCCATGGTCTTGTGAAATCAAGTCTGGGAGGAGTGGAAGCAGGAATGGCTCTGCCACTGAGAGGTTCAGAAGCATACCGAACCAATGCTGGGACGGCCACACCGATGCTATCAGGATAATCTTCGCCTTGTCCTGTTTGATGTTTAGGAGGACCTTATGAACCAAGGTGATCGGTGGGAAAGCGTACAGTAAGTGATCTGCCCATGAGAGCAGGAAGGCATTGGAGAGGGAACCCAGGCTGTGCCCATGCAGCCAACAGAACTGATGGCATTTCCTGTTCTGTATGGTGGCAAACAGGTCCACCTGAGGAGGCCCCTACTTCTGGAAGATGATACTGACAAGGTGGGCTCCCCATCCCAGGTCTGACACATCCGAGACTAGGGTTATCGACAGTTCAGGTGCAGCAAAAGGTACCACTTCCATTACGAATCCTGGGTCTCCCCATCACGTCAGCAAAGACCGGAGGCAGAATTGTGAGTAGAATCCAGGTGGTGTCTGCTCGGGGAGTAGACCGATACCAGCCATATCTGGAGGGGTATGAGGCACAACCTTACACACTGCACGAGGCAGGTACATGCCATCATGTGTCTAAATAGTTTGAGGCAAAACTGAGCGAACCACACATATAGGAGGGCTTGCACCTCCCGGACAAGAAGCAGCTTGTGAGAGTCATCCCTGAAGAGAGACGGGGTGGAGGGTGGGAGGGAGGGGTGGATGAAAACTGGAGAGCGTAACTGACAGTTACTGTACTCAGTACCCAATGGTCTGACGTTATATCTGACCACACAGGGTTGAAAGGTGACAGGCAGTCCAAAAATAAAAGGAGAGATCGATCTGGAGTCAAGACTGGCATATCGCTCTCGGACATACCTTGAAAATGTCTGCCTGGCCCTGCTGGGATATCTATGAGAGCCCATTTGGGAGGCTGTGTTAGGAGTGAGGTGTTGGCGCCCCTTCTAACCCTTTCCTTTTCTTTTGTAGGGCTCCTATTTGGGAGACACTGCAAACCTGAGAGGCTACTGGGGCCTAAAGTGCTTCCTGGAAGCTGCAGGTGTATAAAGGCCCAAGGAGAGAAAGGTGGCCCTCCAGTTCTTGAGGCTGTGGAACTTTGAGTCTGTCTGTTCAGAGAACAGGGAGGAGCCCTCAAAGGGGAGGTCCTGGATGGACTGCTGCACTTCAAGAGGGAGAACCACATGATTGCTGATGACTGCCGATGCTATAGTACTGGCTGCTGAGTCAGCCACATATTGAGCTGCCTGGAGGGAACTCCTGGACACAGTCTAGCCCTCCTCTAGGATGGCTGTGAACAACTCCTGCCTTGACTACTATGGCAGAGTCTCCTTAAATTTGGACAATGAGTCCCACAGATTAAATTTGTACCTCCGCAGCAGGGCCTGCTGGTTGGAGATATGTAACTAAAGGTTGCTTGTCGAAACCATACATCCAAACAGGTCCAGTCTCCTGGACTCTATTTTTGTGGGTAGCACTCGACTGCCCATCTGTCCCGCTCATTTGCTGCCAACACTACCAGAGACCCCGGTGGGCAGCAAGGGGGGTGAGTAAAGGTACTCAAACCCACTGGCTGGGACATAGTATTTCTTTTCTGTCCTTTTTGAGGTGAGAGGCAGAGAAGAAGTCTGCCACAGTGTTCTGATGGGGCCCATCGACCGCTTCGTTAACAGGCAAGGCCACTCTGGAGGAAGCAGCTGCAGCCAGGATGCTGATTAGGCTGTGTGCTGACTTCTTAAGCTTCTCAACGTCCAGGCCCAAATTCGCAGTGACCATTTTCAGGAACTCCTGGTGGGCCCTGACGTCATCCTGCAGGAGTGGGTTACTAGGGCCTGCAACTGCCTTGCCGGGGATGACAAGGAGGCGGCCTGTGCCAGAGGATGGGCTCCCTCCTCCTACTCCACCTTCCACCAGAGCCATTGGGGCCATTTACCGGGGTCGGTACTGAAATCAGGGTCCAATGTCAGATAGGAAGAGAGAGTAGCTCACCTTTCTGACACCACTCAGTATGAGCATTGGGAAGGGGGGCCCAGTACCAGGGGAAACCCTAAAGGATTCCAATACTGTCACTGTATTAGCCAGTGGCCCAGTGGCCACGCGCCAGCAGGAGGACTGGTACCGAAGTCTGGCACGTAGGCTGTGTACCAGTAGGTTTTGGGCGCAGCCAAGGATTCCCCTTCAGACTCAGAAGAGGATTCTTCCCCTGGAGACCATAGCAGTGCCATACCTGCTTCTATCTCCAGGCGTGCTGGGGAACCGGGGACAGGCCAGTGACCGGTCCATCGGGGCCTTGGAGGGCTTGCCTCTGGACGGTGCCACATGGAGCTTGTTGACCCTTGCTCCTTTCTGTCCCTGGTTGTCTTGGATGATGAGGGTGCTTGAGGGGCCAGCAGGATCGGGAGTGACAGCAGGTACTTTGCCGCTTGGAAAGCCTCTGGGATTGAAGGAACCAGCAGACGTCTGATCCCACAGCTGCTCCTGGATGTCGGTGGCCGGTCCCATACCGGACTCAACACTCTAGGCAGAGTTTGCAGCGCCATCAGAGACTTGGGGGAGGACGAGTGGCCCGATGCGGGTCTCACTATGCTAGTCACTCCTTACTTGTCCCTCCTCTGCCCTGGAGAATGCCCTCTCTTGGTGAGTTGTTTCTTATGCCTCTTCCTCTGCACCAGGAATAGAGAGCGGTGCTGGGGAGCACTCCACGTGGATGTTGAGGTTCTTGGTGCTGATTCAGAGCAGCTCGGCTCTGAGGGCCACCTTCATAAGAATGGCCTTCAGCCAAATGTCCCTATCCTTTCTCATGTGGGTTTTGAAGTCTCTGCAGGTCTGGCATGTCTCTTTAATGTGAGACAGTTTAGGCAGCTAGGGTGCAGGTCATCAACTGGCATCAGTTTGCCACAGGAGGTACACGGATTGAAGCCCAGGGATCAGAGCATGCCCAGCCCCTGGGGTGAAAAGTCCCTCAACAACAGGGAAAACTACTAACACTACCATATACTCTGACTGTAAGATCTATATGCTAACTACAATAACTATACAAAATATGTACAGAGAAAGTCCAAACCACCGGGAAAGAAGCCTTGCTACAGCAAGAGGGGCTGTTCCAGCAACCGTCCTGGGTGGTAAGAAGGAACTGAGAAGGTGTGAGGCCAGAGGCACTCTTTGCATGCGACTCCAGAGAGTGCTAGAGCTGGCCCAATGGATACCACCGAGGGAAAAATCTCCAGCAACTGTGCACATGGCACGCACACACCTAGCATGGAATGGACATGAGCAAGCATTCGAAGAAGTTGATAGCAGGCAGGCAGATTGATAGAGCTGTAAGTGTCCCTTTTGTGGCAGCCCACAATTCCAAGCATGAGGGAAGACTGAACACGCCAACATCCCTTAGGTGGGCTCATGACCATCATGTTTCTTCTGGGGTGTTACTTCTAAGGATTTGGAAAGGTCGGACATACCAGCATGCCTCTGACCAGTGGGATTCACAATCTGTGAATAGCAGACCCCAGCTGAGAGCCCCTGATTTGGGGCACTGCTCAGCTGAAGAGCTATGAGCTCTGCCTTCCACACACACTCACTGATTTAATGCAGTGACACAACCTCACGTTTTTCCATTAGCCTTGGTCTACACTACGGGGTTAGGTCGAATTTAGCCGTGTTAGGTCGATTTTAAAATGAATGTGTCCATGCAACCAACCCCATTCCATCGACTTAAAGGGTTCTTAAAATCGACTTCTGTACTCCTTCCTGGCGAGGGGAGTATCACTAAAATTGACCTTGCTGGGTCGAATTTGGGGTAGTGCGGACCAAATTGACAGTACTGGGCTCCGGGAGCTATCCCAGAGTGCTCCATTGTGACTGCTCTGGACAGCACTTTGAACTCCGATGCACTAGCCAGGTACACAGGAAAAGCCCCAGGAACTTTTGAATTTCATTTCCTGTTTGGTCAGCGTGGTGAACTCAGCAGCACTGGTGACCATGCAGTCCACCAGAATCATAGAACATAGAATGTTTCTATGCTCCCCCTATCATCTCCGTCCCTGAGGTTATTGCAGATTAGAAGGCAAAAAAAAATGCACTCACGATGACATGTTTTCTGAGCTCATGCAGTCCTCCCACACTGATAGGGCATAGCTTAATGCACGGAGGCATTCAGTGGCAGAGGCCAGGAAAGAACTGAGTGCGAAGAGTGGAGGCAGGACATGATGCTGAGGCTAATGGGGGAGCAAACGGACATGATGAAGCGTCTGTTGGAGCTGCAGGAAAGCCAACAAGAGCACAGATCCCCGCTCCATCCACATTATATCCGCCTACCCTCCTCCCCATATTCCATAGCCTCCTCACCCAGATGCCCAAGAACAAGGGAAGGGGGAGGCTCCGGGCACCCAGCCACTCCACTCCAGAGGATGGCCCAAGCAACAGAAGGCTGTCATTCAAACAGTTTGATTTTTAGTGTGGCTACAATAAGCAATGTGGCCTTGTCCTTCCCTCCTTCTCCACTCCACCCGGACTACCTTATCTGTTATCTCATTTTTTTTTTAATTAATAAAGAAAGAATGCATGGTTTCAAAACAATAGTTACTTTATTTCAAAGGGGGGAGGATGGTTGGCTTACAGGGAATTAAAATCAACGAAGGGGGCAGGTTTGCATCAAGGAGAAACACACACAACTGTCACACCAAAGCCTGGCCAGTCATGAAACTGGTTTTCAAAGCCTCTCTGATGCACAGCACGCCTTGCTGTGCTCTTCTAATCGCCCTGGTGTCTGGCTGCTCAAAATCGGACGCTAAGCGACTTGTCTCAACCTCCCACCCCACCATAAACATCTCCCTCTCTCACAGATATTATGGAGCACACAGTAAGCTGCAATAACAATGGGAATGATGGTTGCGCTGAGGTTTGACCTAGTCAGCAAACAGCACCAGCAAGCTTTTAAATGTCCAAAGGCACATTCTACCACCATTCTGCACTTGCTCAGCCTATAGTTGAACTGCTCCTTACTACTGTCCAGGCTTCATGAGCCATGGGAGCAAGGGGTAGGCTGGGGTAGGTGCGACCGCGCGGTGCTGCCAGATGGGAGAGCAGCCTGAGGCAGAAGCCTCCAGCTCGCATGATATTCCAGGCAGGACTGAATCTCCATGAGATGAAATTTAAAGAAGAGAATGACCTGGAGTCTCTGGCTCCCATTCAGTGCTCTAAGACAGGGGTGTCCAAACTACGGCCCGCGGGTCAGTTTTTATTGGCCCGCAGCGGCTCCGGTTGAGCTCCCGCCGGCATGCCTGCGGCAGGTCCACCGGAGCCCGGGACGAGCGAACCTGCCGCAGTCATGCCTGCGGGAGCTCAACCGGAGCCGCGGGAAGCCGGGACCTGCCGGCGGGTCCCGTCTTCCGCAGCTCGGTTGAGCTCCCGCAGGCATGACTGGCGCAGGTTCGCCGTCCCGGCTCCGGTGGACCTGCCGCAGGCATGCCGGCGGGAGCTCAACCGGAGCCGCGGGAAGACGGGACCCGCCGCAGTCATGCCTGCGGCAGGTCCGCTCGCCCCGGGCTCCGGTACACCTCTTGTGTGTGGCCCGGGCCTTTCCTTATTTTTCTATATTTGGCCCTCCCCCAAAAAACTTTGGACACCCCTGCTCTAAGAGGAGGATGGCCATGTCTGTCCAGGCACCCCTGATCGAGCTCACTGAGCTCTGCCAAGAGGACCCAGGAGACGTATGGTGACAGTGAGCTGAGCAGGCTCCATGCTTGCCGTGGTATGGCATCTGCATGGATAACCCAGGAAAAAAAGGCACAAAATGTTTGTCTGCTGTTGCTTTCACAGAGGGAGGGAGCGAGGGGAGGCGGGGGGAAGAAGGGGGCCTGACGACATGTACCCAAAACCACCCGTGACAATGTTTTTGCCTCATCAGGCATTGGGGCTTACCCCAGAATTCCAATGGGCAGCGGGGACTGCGGGAACTGTGGGATAGCTATCCACAGTGCACCGCTCTGTAAGTCAATGCTAGCCACAGTAGTGAGGATGCACTCCGCAGACTTCATGCGCTTAGTGTGAATATACGCAATCGACTGTATAAAATCAATTTATAAAAATCAACTTCTATAAAACTGACCTAATTTCGTAGTGTAGACATACCCTTAGTGTCCATACAAGACAAAGAAAGAGGGACAGAGAGACTAAAAAGAGGAGATGAAGTGAAGCCTCCAACTTTCTGCGTAGAGAACACAAAACTGGAGAGGGGCTGTTCTGACTGAGGCTAATATTATCAGGATGAGGTTTCAGAACTCCTTGCTTTTTTGCTTCTAGTAGGTGGTGCCATGATACCATCCGTCCACTAATCCACTAATGTAGGATGGGAAAAAAGAGAGATGACAGTTTAACAAATAATTTTTCAATTTTTTTCCATTCTTGTTTTCAAAATTAGGCTATTTTAAATTTAAATAAAAAAATCTAACCAGGTCTGTAGTTGGTCCAAAAAAAAAAAAAATGGTTTTTGTGTCAAAACAATTTTACAATCTGCTGGAAAAATCCTAACTCACCTACCACGAACATGAGTGTTATATCAAGAACTGTAAAATACATGTATACACACAAACACAAATGCAACTTGAAGTTCATGAAAAGCACTGAAGAAATCCAAGTCAAGATGGAACTTACTTTCTTACCTCTGCTCCCTTGTGTGTATGTTTTACAATAGTCTAATTATCTGATCTTATACTATTTCAAGCTGATGCTCTTTTCCCAATCTTGTTTTATAATTGATCAGCTTTGCATTCTCACATAACGGTTCATGATCATAACTGTGCGGTATAACTTTAATGACAGACATGTCATGTAAGTTGTTTTCCATACCTTGCTTTGGAAACAGCTACACCTCTGAAGGGTGTTTGCACTTTATGATTATTTTTCTAACTTCTAATTAAAATTATTCTGAAAACTAAAATCCCACCCCATAAAACTGACATTAAAATGTAGGTATGTTTCTAGCTTAACTGTTAATATTATTGTAAAGGAGTGTTTTAAGTACAGAGCACAATAGGAACAGTAAAATATACTAAAAATATACACAAATTTACATAAATATTAAGGTGCTTAATGTTGTAGTTACAGAACTTTAATTGATACTGCATATGAAAACTGATGTCTTATCATATTTTATTATAATGCATTTATATGTTGCTTACATTTTACTGTATACACCTCTACCCCGCTATAACGCGACCCAATATAACACAGGTTCACATATAGTGTGGTAGCAGCAGGGCTCTGGCGGCGCTTTAGAGGGGAGCCCCGGGCCCTTTAAATCACCGCTGGAGCCCTGCTGCTGCTACCCCAGGGCTGCGGCTGTGGGGCTCGGGCAGCGCTTTAAAGGATCCGGTGCTCCAGCTGCTGCGGGGAGCCCCGGGCCCTTTAAATCACCGCCGGAGCCCTACCGCCGTTACCCTGGGGTTCCGGAAGCAGGGCTCGGACGGCGATTTAAAGGGCCCGGGCTCCCCACAGCGGCCGGAGCCCCAGGCTCTTTAAATCACCACTGCAACCCTGCCACCGCTACCCTGATATAATGGCATTTCACCTATAACACAGTAGGGATTTTGGGCTCCCCACGATCACGTATATCGGGGTAGAATTGTATTTTGTTGTGTGCATCACTCGCTACTTTCCCACCATAGAAGACAGCTAAGTTGCCTGTAAGCTGCATGGCCGCGCAGCAATCTATTTAGGCACTCAGGGAATCCGCCCGTGGACCTGCCATGGCCAGGGACCAGACGGAGGAGGGGTGCCCCTCTCGCAGCCCCAACCTAGACCAGTCCCCAACTCTGCTACAGCCCGGACCCAGCTGCGGTGGCGTGGATTCAGGCACTGCCCAGCCCAGCCCCAAGCACAGCTGGGGCAGCGCAGACCCAGGCACCCCTCTCCCAGGGACCAGGGAAGGGGTGCCTATCCTGAAGCCCCAGCAATGGAGCTGCCACGGCAGGGAGAGGCACCTTTCCCCCAGCCCAGGGGCTGCTGCGGGGAGAGAGAGAACTGAGGGGAGTCCTCTCTCCCCACCATAGCCCAAGAGCACACACTTACACCCCAGGCCCCACCCCAGAGCCCACACCCCCAGCTGGAGCCCTCACACCCCTGGACCTCAACCCTCTGCCCCAGCCCTGAGCCCCCTCCCACACTCTGAACCCCTCGGCTCTACCCCCACCACATGAATTTTGTTATGTGCACCAATATGAAGGTGATGTGTGACACATCACCTCCATATTGGCGCACATAACAAAATTCATTCCGCACATGGGTGAGAAAAATTAGAAGGAACACTGGCAGACAGTACTACAAAATGCTACCCATATGAAAATTTACAGTGGTTTTTTTATACACTTAAGAAACAGATCATGTAATTGAAGACTTAAATAGTGCATCCACACAAGGGGACAGAACTATGGTTGCAGATTCAAAATTTCGCATTATATTTTCTAGGTTTTTTTGGTGTATTTTTTTAAAAGGAAAAATAATCAATACAAATGCACACATACTGCCCGGGAAAAGAAAAGAGGAACAATGCAAAATCATAACGTAAGATCGCCAAGTCTAGCAGGCGTACAAGTTCTGCTGCTGATGAATTACTACCAGATGAATGTGGCAATTGTCTGCATGCTGTCCTAGCAAGGAAACTACCCAGGGCAATTTACTGTAAATCCGTAGATATCCACTTTATATCCGTGGATATTTGCAAACCATTTTTGTAGATCGCAGATGAAGGCGGATCCAAATTTTATATCTAAAGCCCAGCAAATCCTCTGATATCCACTTTATATCTGCAGATATCTTCATCCACTGAAGCGGATATCCATGGATCATTTCTGTGGGTTATGGATCAGAAGCAGATACAAATTTTGTATCTGCACATGGTTCTGTGTCAGCATAGTGGCTTTCTTGTTAACAGAGAAGTAATGTACTGCTATGTTCACACTGACTAAATAATTTTTTTTTGACAATTAGATAGCAATCTTGGTGTAAAAACTCACTTTTTTGGCAGTGATGACATAACCCAAAGCTTACTAAAGACTGCACTCACAGTATGAGGCTTATAAGGCATGCAACAGCATTGACCCTGGAGTTATATTTGAAGGATTAAATATAAATTATTTTACATTCAGATCGAATGAAAAGTATTGTATAAATTATAGAGCAGCTATGGTACTTACAGTGCCCTCTAGCTCCGAATACAGGCCCGACCAAAAACTGAAAGTACTTTTGTCCAGCTGATACAAACGAGATTTTTCAAAGGTTTCCGAATCCATGATCTGTCCTAATTCCCATGGGACATGTGTTGTTGTTCTATACACCTTCCTCTGAAAGAGAGAAAGACATACTAATATTAACACGTTGCGGAAGAGTCAAAATGGCTTTTGTAAAGGGATATCATGTCTCACCAATCTATTAGAATTCTCTGAGGGGGATCAACAAACAGGAGGACTAGAGTGACTTGAACTTTCAGAAAGCCTTTGACAAGGTCCCTCACCAAAGGCTCTGAAGCAAATAACCAGTCATGGGATAAGAGGGAAGGTCCTCTCATAGCTCAGTAACTTGTTAAAATATAGGAAACAAATGGTAGGAATAAACTGTCAATTTTCACAATGGAGAGAGGTAAATAGAGGGGGTCCCCCAAGGATCTATACTGGGACCTGTGTATTCGTAAATGATCTGGAAAAAAGTGTAAACAGTGAGGGGGCAAAGTTTGAAGACAATTCAAAATTACTCATGATAGTTAAGTCCAAAGCAGACTGCAAGGGATTACAAAGGCATCTCACAAAATTGAGTGGGCACGATGATGGGGTCTGAATTAGCTGTTAACACTCAACAAAGAGATCTTGGAATCATTGTGGATAGTTTCCTGACAACAGCTGCTCAATATGCAGCAGCAGCCAAAAAAGCAAACAGAATGTTAGAAACAGGAAAGGGATAGATAATAAGAGAGAAAATATAATAATGCCACTCTATAAAACCATGGTACACCCGTACTTTTAATACTGCATGCTGTTGTGGTCACCCCTCTAAAAAAAGATACATTAGAATTAGAGATGACTGCAGGGGGGATAAAGTCATGAGTGGTGTACAGAAAGTGAATGAGGAAGTGTTATTTAACATGACACACAAACCAAGGGTGGGGGGTGTCACCCTACAAAATTAATATGCCACAGGTTTAAAACAAACATAAGTACTTCTTCACACAACACAGTCAACCTGTGGAACTTGTTGCCAGGGAACACTGTAAGGCCAAAAGTACAACTGGAGTAAAAAAAGCATTAGATAAGTTCATGGAGAATAGATCTAGCAATGGCTAATAGTGAAAATGATCAGGGATGCAACCCCATGCTCTGGGCATCCCTAACTCTGACTGCCAGAATCTGGGACTGGACAACGGAGGATGGATCACTCGACAAATTGCCTTGTTCTGTTCACTCTCTCTGAAGCATCTGGCTCTGGCCACTGTCAGAAGACAGCATACTGGGTTAGACAGACCATTGGTCTGACCCAGTATGGCCATTCTTATGCTCTAATAAAATTCTATATTAGATTTGTTATTCTAATTTCAGTAAAGATGAAACAATGTCCAGTACTAGGTTTGTGTGATTCTTTATGTATCAAAGCTACATGTCAACAGACTCTTTAGAATAACTGTTGTTCTTAAAATCCTGTCAAATGACAAATGTAAAGCCGGAGTGATTTATTATTTCAGAGACCAAAAGCTGACATTGGAGTTGCTTGTTTATTTATTTCTCTTATTTTACAATATGTTAAAAAACGGTTTATGAAGATCCCAGGAATGCTCTGTCTCACAGAACATGACATGGGGAGCCATGCTGATGACTGAGCAGAATCTAGGTAGAGGATCAAATTCTGCCTACTAATCCCACTGACTTCCCTAGTAGAACCATGCATACAGGCAAGGCCTAAATAATGCCCTAAGCCAGCGCTTTAATACCATATTGTTAGAGCTCCGGGTCCCCCTCATTCCCACCTTCCACCACATGCTAGGAGCTTCACGAGCTTCTCCTGATTTCCCGCGCCAGGAGCTCGGTGTGCTCCCCCTTCCCCCCTCCAGAATCGCCGCCGCTTCCTCGGCCTCTGCGCTCCCCACTCGGCAAGGCACGAGGCGGACAGACGCGGCCGGTGTTCCAGGCGGCCGCAGAGGGACGTCACCGCCCGCTCTGCCCAGCGCCAGCCGCCCTGTGCTCCGACCCGGGGCCCTTCCCGCACCTGCCGACGCGCCAGGAAGGCCTCCCACAGGTACACGGCCCAGGAGAAGAGCAGCACGGAGCAGAAGATCCGCTTCTCCACGGACAGCTCAGCCCAGAGCTCCCCCAGCAACGGCAACGCCATGGCGGAGCGCCCCACCCGCAACCGCTGCCGCCTCGTGCCCTTGCCGACTTCCGGCCCGGCGTCACTGCAAAACCCACCCGTCCGGCCCGGCGTCTCTGCAAAACCCTCCCCCCCTCCGGCTTCCGGCCCGGCGTCACTGCAAAACCCACCCGTCCGGCCCGGCGTCTCTGCAAAACCCTCCCCCCTCCGGCTTCCGCCCGGCGTCACTGCAAAACCTTCCCCCCCCACTCCGGCTTCCGGCCCGGCGTCACTGCAAAACCTTTCCCACCCTCCGGCTTCCGGTCCGGCGTCACTGCAAAACCCTCCCCCCCACTCCGGCTTCCGGCTCGGCGTCACTGCAAAACCTTCCCCCCCCACTCCGGCTTCCGGTCCGGCGTCACTCCAAAACCCTCCCCCCCTCCGGCTTCCGGCTCGGCGTCACTGCCAAACCTCCCCCCCCCTCCGGCTTCCGGCCCGGCGTCTCTGCAAAATCCCGGCTTCTAGCCCAGTGTCGTCGCAAAAGCCGCCGGTTTCTGGCGCCAGTGACACCGCGAAACCCGCCCCCGCTGACTTTCGGCCCGGTGTCACCACAAAACTGGCTTTAAAAAAAAAAAAAAAAAAAAAAAGGACTAAAATATTTGTAATACAGCATCACCATCTGTTGGATACTGCAGAGAATACAGTCAGAACCGGGGAGCTATTCGCTATTTTTTAGCCATCTGGAAATATATAAAACCATTGCTTGTAAAGTTTGCAGATTGGTAAATACTTATAAAAATAGGTTAATTTACAGCGTGGTCTAGATCGCTTGGTAAACTGAGTTCATTCAAGCAACAGGTTTTTTTTTAATGTGGCCAAATGCAAGGTCATACATCTAGGAACAAAGGTTATAACTTTAAAAAGTGGCCCAAGTGACATAAGACCCATTGACTTGATGTGTTTTTGAAGAATTTACCCAAAGAGTGTAGTGTCAAAAAGGGATCCCCATGGCTACAGTCCAGTTGGCAGCGCAGGGAGGGCCCAGGGCTAAGGCAGGCTTCCTGCCTGCCCTGGCTTCATGTGGCTCCCAAAAGTGGCCACCAGGTCCCTGTGGCCGGCCCCTGTGTCCAGGGAAGCTCCACACGGTGCATGCGCCCCAAATGCCAGCTAAGCAGCTCCCATTGGCTGGGAACCATGATCTATGGGAGCTGCAGGGGCAGTACACGTCTAGGGGCCGCAGGGACCTGGTGCCCACTTTCTGGGAGTGGTAAGTGCTGCTAGGACCCCGCACCCTGAACCCTAGTCCTGAGCACCCCTGCACCCCATACCCCTCATCGCCAGAGCCCACACTCCCTTCCACATGCCAAACCCCTTGGCCCCAGCCCCAGAGTCCCTGCCTGCACCTAAACTCCCTCCTAGAGCCTGCATAATCTGTATGTCTAGGGTATAGTTTTAGAGGCATAGCTGTACTGACAAAGCCTTTTACTGTAGACTAACCCTAAGTATGAGACAACAGATGGATACAGGCAGCTGGAGAAGTACAAAGAAATAATGAGGCAAATTTTCTAAATAGACAAGGAAGATACAGGGTAGAGAAAGGCATGCAAGCAGGGTGAACAATCTGATAGCAGTGAATGTGATGTCAGTGCCATGATTTTAGGGGGGCATGGATTTAGTTAGGTGAGAATCAGCTAAATAGCAAGACAAGGGAAGGAAAGGAGGAGAGGGGGGAGAGGAAGAGAGTTTAGGAGGGGTTGGTGTGTAGTGAAGCTGAGCTAAAGAGACTTGGAGGGAGGGGAAGCTGTTTGAGCAAACATCTAATCAGCACAGGGCAGAGAAAGAATATTTTACAATTTTGACTAATGTCCAAAGATGAAAAAGGTGTGTGTGGAATGTTGGCGCATAGCCAAGAAAAATGAGTTAGCAGTTTGACCTTAGGTCTGTTGGCAGGCGGACAAACGTGAACTGAGATCAGATAAAGGTCACTCCACCATTGCAGGGAAAGGTGAGTCAGGTATGCTCAGTGCAAAACTAGGTAAGAGTCACCAGACCATAATAGTAAACAGATCATAATACTCAGGCTAGTTGTGCAACTGCTTTGATTGAGAGACGGCATTTAGCAGTTATGATTGGTCTATAACAGGCGTAGGGCAACCTATGGCACGTGCCGAAGGCATCACATGAGCTGATTTTCAGTGGCACACTCACTACACGGGTCCTGGCCACGGGTCTGGGGGGGGGCTCTGCATTTTAAGCTTCTTAAAAATTTTAAAAACCTTATTTATTTACATACAACAATATTTTAATTATATATTATAGACTTATAGAAAGAGACCTTCTAAAAATGTTAAAATGTATTACTGGCATGCAAAACCTTAAATTAGAGTGAATAAATGAAGACTTGGCACACCACTTCTGAAAAGTGGCCAACCCCTGGTTTATAAGAACGGACTAATCAAAGAGGCTCTAAATGTGATTGGAGGATAGAGTATGTTAATGTCAAGATTGGGAAACGAGCCAATCTGAAATGGTCGAGTGGCGGATAAAAACTGAATAAAAAATAGGCAGTCAGCAGGCAAAAGTCAGTGAAGATAGGGAGCCAGGAAAAGAATAAGCATGCTAGCTATAGTGTAAAACATAGCTAGAAATAGGATTAATGAGTATGTGTCTATATGTTTGTGCGACTAAAGATGTGTGTTTATCATGAATGTTAAACTTTATGCAAGCAGTCTTTTAAAGCTTTTTTTAGCAGATTGGCTCCCAGTTGCGCAATCACACTTTCCGGCAGGAAATTTAAAAAAACAAAACAAAAGCAAACTAACCAAAACAAAAAAACAACCAACAACCCAGAAGCCACACCCCTGAAAAAGCCTCCAAACAAGAAACATGATACTTAAAGAAATGAATAGTCAATTACATACACAAAGAAGCCAATATACGCGCCCTGGGAGCAGGCTTGGCAACATCCTTGTTGCTTGCAGCATAGGTGGGGGAAGGAGAAAGGCCAAGCACAGGGCCACGGTGTTCTGTTTTATACCCTTAGTCCATGTGCTTGGAGAGTCCAGGCACGTGGACCTTGCTGAGTCACTTCTGTGAATTGTAACTCCTCTGTGGGACAATGGCTGGTGATGTCTGTTCAGCACACACCTGGGCGTTGGTTACCTCCCTTGTCATGGTCTCTGGAGAGCTAGTATCTGGGTGCTTCCCAAACTCACAGCATATTTTAGTGACAACCATACAAAACATTCTCATAACTTTGTATGTATTAATGATATACATATTTAGATAGAACAATGACTTTCAGCAGATCATAACCTTTCCCCTGGTACCTCACATGGCATGCTTTACATGGAATATCACAATTATATATAAATGAGGAATATAGAATCATAGGATCACAGAACAGGAAGGGACCTCGAGAAGTCATCTAGTCCAGTCCCCTGCACTCAAGGCAGGACCAAGTATTATCTAGACCATCCCTGACAGGTGTTTGTCCAAATGCTCTTAAAAATCCCCAATGATGGAGATTTCACAACCTCCCTAGGCAATTTATTTCAGTGCTTAACCATTCTGACAGTTAAGAAGTTTTTCCTAATGTTCAACCTAAACTGCCCTTGCTGAAATTTAAGCCCATTGCTTCTTGTCCTATCATAGAATATTAGGGTTGGAAGAGACCTCAGGAGGTCCTCTAGTCCAATCCCCTGCTCAAAGCAGGACCTACACCAACTAAATCATCCCAGCCAGGACTTTGTCAAGCCAAGCTTTAAAAATCTCTAAGGATGGAGATTCCACCACCTCCGTAGGTAACCCATTCCAGTGCTTTACCACCCTCCTAGTGAAACAGTATTTCCTAATATCCAACCTAGACCTCCCACACTGCAACTTGAGACCACTGCTCCTTGTTTTGTCATCTAAGAACAGCCTAGCTCCATCCTCTTTGGAACCCCCCTTCAGGTAGTTGAAGGATGCTATCAAATCCCCCCACCCTTTTCTTCTGCAGACTAGATAACCCCAGTTCCCTCAGCCTCTCCTTGTAAGTCATGTGCCCCAGCCCCCTAATAATTTTTGTTGCCCTCCGCTGGACTCTCCAATTTGTCCACATCCCTTCTTTTGTGGGGGAACTAAAACTGGACACAGTACTCCAGGTATGGCTTCACCAGTGCCGAATAGAGGGGACTAATCACTTCCCTCGATCTGCTGGCAATGCTCCTAGAGGTTAAGAACAACAATTTTTTTCCCTCCTCCTTGTAACAACCTTTTATGTACTTGAAAACTGTTATGTCCCCTCTCAGTCTTCTCTTCTCCAGACTAAACAAACCCAATTTTTCAATCTTCCCTCATAGGTCATGTTTTCTAAACCTTTAATCGTTGTTGTTGCTCGTCTCTGGACTTTCTCCAATTTGTTCACATCTTTCCTGAAATGTGGTGCCCAGAACTGGACACATTACTCCAGTTGAGGCCTAATCAGCATGAAGTATAGTGGAAGAATTACTTCTTGTGTCTTGCTTACAATACTCCTGCTAATACATCCCAGAATGATGTTTGCCTTTTTTTTTTTTTTTTTTTTTTTTTGCGCAACAGCGGTACACTGCTGACTCATATTTACCATGCAATCCACTAAGACCCCCAGATTCCTTTCCACAGGACTCCTTCCTAGGCAGTGATTTCCCATTTTGTATGTCTGCAACTGATTGTTCCTTCCTGAGTGGAGTACTTTGCATTTGTCCTTATTGAATTTCATCCTATTTACTTCAGACCATTTCTCCAGTTTGTCCAGATCATTTTGAATTTTAATCAATATGGGGGTAACAGGATGCTGTCCCAAGGTATAGAATGTCACAATTGTATCAAGGAAGGTTGGTTACACTAACTAAAGAAAATACTTTGTTTTGGAAGAATACTGCCTGAGTGTCATAGAATCAAAAAAGATTAGAGTTGGAAGAGACCTCAGGAGGTCAATCAATTATATCCGAGGGCTGTATCAGTGTCCTCCCAAAGGCAGCAGGTTTAAGCTGTAGCAGGAAGTTTTTCCTACGTTTCCTGCAAAACCATGGCAATTTTTCTAAAGCAGGTCCCCTTTCATCTTACTAAAACAGATAAATGAGTCAAGTGATGGGAACCTCTGGTAAATCCAGGAAGGGGTAATAGGTGAGCTATTGTGGTGGTATCCTGGGTATGTTTTGTGGGGTTACAAATATTATTAAAGGTATAAGCTTATTCTCAAGCTTATTTAGTTGGGGTTGGTTCAGCTTTGAGCAGGGGGTTGGACTAAATGACCTCCTGAGGTCTCTTCCAATCCTAATGTGTTCTATGATTCAATACTGGGAAAAATTATAATGAAAGTAATTAACAGATTGTGGCCCGATTTAGGCCTTTTTGTGATTTTCATGGACAGGATATCAAGGTGCAGCCCGGTCATGGCGTCATCTGGTATGGGGACTTGGAAGTGGCATCTCTGCATGCGCACTTGAACATTTTCGCTGCTGAGTGTGAAGCAGCTGGGATAAGAATCAGCATCTCCAAATCAAAGGTCTTGGCCCTCTCCTGGAAGAAAGTGGACTGCTCTCTCCAGGTGAGGGCAGCAGCTGCCCTTAGTGGACGAATTAACGTATCTAAGGGTCTTGTTCATGAGTGATGGCAAGCGGGAGTGTGAGATTGACCGGTGGTTCGGTGCAGTGGTGGCAGTGATGCAGACGTGGTGGTGAAGTGGGAGCTGAGTTCTCAGATGAAGCTCTTGCTTTACAGGTTGCTCTATATCCCCATCCTCACCTATGGTCATGAACTTTGGATAATGACCAAAAGGATGAGATCACAGGTACAAGCGGTGGAAATGAGGTTTCTCTGCAGGGTGGTTGGGCTTACTCTTCAAGATAGGGTGAGGAGATCAGCTATTCGGAAGGGCCTTGGAGTAGAGCCGCTACTCCTCCGGATTGAGAGGAGCCAGTTGATGTGGTTCAGGCACCTGATAAGGATGCCCCCACTGGGCAGAGGGCCCGAAGCTGACCCAGGACATGCTCCTGGCTGGCCTGGGAATGCTGGGGAATCCCCCAGGAGGAGCTGGAACTTGTTATGGAGAAAAAGGAGGTCTGGTCCTCCCTACTCTCCATGCTTCTGCTGCAACCCACCCCAGAAAAAGTGGCATTATGGAATGATTTTTTGGAGCTCCAGATCAGACCACTGCAATTATAAAAGCGATATACAAAGATTCCTACCATATTGTAATAATTGTTGGAAAATTAAGCAACTGGTTCAAGTCAAAGCTTAAGAGGACCTTTCCTCTTATCCCATGATAACTTAATTTACGTAAGAGCCTTTGGTGAGGGACTTTGTCAAAGGATTTCTGGAAATCTAAGTACACTATGTCCACTGGATCCCCCTGGTCCACATGTTTGTTGACCCCTTCAAAGAACTCTAATAGATTAGTAAAACACAATTTCCCTTTACAAAAACCATGTTGACTTTTGCCCAACAAATTATGTTCTTCTATGTGTCTGACAATTTTATTCTTTACTATTGTTTCGACTAATTTGCCCGGTACTGATGTTAGACTTACCGGTCTGTAATTGTCAGGGTCACCTCTAGAGCCCTTTTTAAATACTGGCATTACATTAGCTATCTTCCAGTCACTGGGTACAGAGGCCGATTTAAAGGACAGGTTACAAACCCTAGTTAATAGTTCCGCAACTTCACATTTGAGTTCTTTCAGAACTCTTGGGTGAATGCCATCCAGTCCCGGTGACTTGTTAAGTTTATCAATTAATTCCAAAACCTCCTCTAGTGACACTTCAATCTGTGACAGTTCCTCAGACTTGTCACCTGCAAAAGCCGGCTCAGGTTTGGGAATCTCCCTAACATCCTCAACCGTGAAGACTGAAGCAAAGAATCCATTTAGTTTCTCCGCAATGGCTTTATTGTCTTTAAGGGTTCCTTTTGTATCTCAATCATCGAGGGGCCCCACTGGTTGTTTAGCAGGCTTCCTACTTCTGATGTACTTAAAAAACATTTTATTATTATGATTTTTTTGCTAGCCGTTCTTCAAACTCCTCTTTGGCTTTTCTTGTAACATTTTTACACTTAATTTGGCAGTGTTTATGCTATTTACCTCACTTGGATTTGACTTCCACTTTTTAAAAGATGCCTTTTTATCTCTCTCTGCTTCTTTTACATGCTTGTGAGGAGTTACTGTACATTAGGTGTTTCACAGAGCAGACACCATGCTCATTTACATTGATATTTTGCTTCCCCCTTCCTTTTTTTTTTTTAGATCTTTAGTACCTAACTGTTCAAAACTTTCATATTAGAAATAAATTAAAAAGGAAAAGTTATTCATCTTGTGCTAACTGGAGGTCTTTGCGATGTGTTGTCCCTATGCATATTGCACTTCAAATTGCACCTGTTCTATATGCCTGAGGCTGGAGAATTCTTCCTAGAAGGATCTGCACATGCACCCCTGCTCTCCTTGTTCTCCACACCAAGAGCATAAGGGGCTGTGCTGGTCCGGCACCATCTCAGTTCCTTCCCCACTGCAAATCTTCTCAACTTTTCCAGACTACTGTACCCCTTTCAGGAGTCTGATTTGTCTTGCATACCCCAAATTTCACTTCACTTGCTTAGAAAATCAAACACAAAAATACAAAAGTGTCACAGCACACTATTACTGAAAAAGTGTTTACTTTCTCATTTTTACCATATAATTATAAAATAAATTGTTTAGAATTAGGTGATACAGCATGGCCAGAGGGCAGCAGGAGAGGGTTAGAAGGGAGCTGTTGTGTATTTGGTTGTCATGGTTTTTGTTCCTATGGCAACTGAGTTAGATTATTAGGGGAATAGCCCAGCCAGCTTCGGCCGGTTGGGTGAGCTCTGTGTCTGTAAATAAAATGGTAGTTTTGTTAGCTGTCTGCTGTCTGGCCTCAAGTGATTTCTTCTTAAACCGGCTGCCCCCAAGGATATAACAAGTGGCGACGATGGATGGGATTCCGGTGCTGCTCCAGTAACAGAAGGAAGTAGAAGTCAAGGTAAAGAACAAACAAACACTGACTGTGAAAGTTAAACTAAAAATCATGGCTACTCTGACCAGGCCACTGGAACCTTTTGATGAGAATATAGAGCAGTGGCATGTGTATACTGAGTGTTTTGAGCTTTTTGTTATTGCAAATGACATTACAGAAGCGAAGAAGGTGCCAATATTCTTAAGTGTTGTAGGGGCTAAAACCTACTCCCCGCTACGCAGCTTACTACACCCTGTTAAGCCAGTGACTAAATCTTACAGTGACATTGTGGAAATTCTGGGGTCCCATTTTTCCCCAAAACCACTGGTAATTGCTGAAAGATATAAGTTCCACAAAAGAGACCAAAAGGAAGATGAAACAGTTGTACAATTTGTAGCAATTTTAAAAAAGCTAGCAGAACACTGTGAATTTAAAGAGATGTTAAATGATGCCCTGCGTGACAGGTTAGTGTGTGGCCTCTACAGTGAAGCTATACGGAAGCGCCTACTGACAGAGGCTCAGCTTACATTACAGAAGGCTGTTGATATTGCTGTCTCCATGGAACTGGCTACAAGGGAGGTGCAATACATCGGTGCATCCCCTAGGGTGCAAAAAGTGTCACAAGAACCGACCCACAAAACTGTGCAGAGTGAAGCATGTTACCACTGTGGTAAGCTGGGTCACCAGGCATCAGAATGCTGGTGTAAGGACCTGGTGTGTCGACACTGTGGCAAAAAGGGACACATTGAGTGTGCCTGTAAACAAAAGAAAAAGAGGCCTGTGGTCTGGCCGACAAAAAGAGGAACCCTGCATACCCTAGAGCAGACCCAGGATGATCAAGGTGACACCTCATCGCAAGAGGAAGTGCCACTGCATGTTTTGTCTTTGGCAATGGGCTCACATGAATACTGGGTAACCCCGTTGTTGGATGGCAAACCTATACGCATGGAACTGGACACCGGTGCAGCCGTCTCGCTGGTCTCCGAGACTGTGTATAAAGAAAAGCTACAGCATCTTCCGCTTAAGGCAACAAAAACTGTTCTGAAGACATATACGGGAGAAGCTGTGCCCATGTTGGGCACTATTGATGTTAAGGTGGAGCTCAATGGACAGGCTTGTAAATTGCCACTGTTTGTGGTGAGAGCTAACTACCCAGCCTTAGTGGGTAGGTCTTGGCTTGGGAAGATTCAACTGAACTGGGCAGAAGTGCACCGGATGACTAAAGAAGAAACCAGTCTAACCCCTATACTAAGGAAACATGCTGCTGTTTTTGGAGATGATTTGGGAAGTATGAAGGGAATCACTGTGACATTGAACATTAAACCTGACAGTCCACCAAAATATCTGAAAGCCCGAACTGTGCCATATGCCATCAGGCCAAAAGCTGAAGCAGACCTGGAGTGCCTGGTCACCAATGGAGTCCTAATACCAGTTACCTAATACCTAATACCCATAGCTCATGGGCCACTCCTATCGTTCCAATAGTGAAGAAAGATGGCTCTCTCCGGATTTGCGGTGATTTTAAAGTCACTGTCAACCCAGTGTTGTGTGCAGAGCAATACCTGCTTCCCCGCATCGATGACCTCTTCGCAGGCCTGGCTGGGGGACAAAAGTTCAGTAAGATTGATCTGAGTCAAGCATATTTACAGATGCACGTCGATGAAAAGTCCCAAGAGCTGTTGACTATTGTGACTCATAAGGTGCTTTATCGATACTGTCACCTACCCTTCAGAACAACATCTGCATCCGCCCTGTTCCAGAGGGCTGTGGACCAGATCTTGTGTGGCTTGTCAGGAGTTCAGTGCTATCTGGATGATATTCTGGTCACTGGAAGAAATGAAGAGGATCACTTAAAGAATTTAGAGGCTACCCTACAAAAACTGGAAGAGTATGGCCTATGAGTTCGCAAAGACAAGTGTGAATTCTTCAAGCACTCTGTTGAATATTTGGGACACATCATTGATTCTGCAGGTCTTCATAAGGCCCCTGCAAAAGTTAAAGCTATTGTGGAGGCTCCCCCACCTCGAAATGTAAGCCAGCTGTGCTCGTTTCTAGGACTACTGAACTATTATGGAAAGTTCATCTCACAGTTAGCCACACTGCTAAAACCACTTCATGAGCTCCTTGGGCAGAACAAGGCCTGGAAGTGGACTGAAGCCTGTGATGTTGCATTTAACAAAGCTAAGGATGCATTGCTAAATTCTGAAGTTCTAATGCACTTTGATCCATCCTTACCCCTACAATTGGCCTGCGATGCCTCCCCTTATGGAGTGGGAGCAGTCGTGTCACACATTATGCCTTCGGGAGAAGAGAGACCTATTGCTTTTGCTTCACGCACTCTAAGCAAAGCAGAAACTAACTACACCCAAATCGAACGTGAGGCATTAGGAATTGTTTTTGGAATTCGGAAGTTTCATCAGTACCTGTTTGGGCAAAAGTTTACTCTTCTCACAGACCATCGACCTCTGATGTCAATTTTTGGACCCTACACAGGCATTCCCCCATTAGCTGCTAGTCGTATGCAACGTTGGGCATTGTTACTTTCAGCACCATATCATCCATCCACCAATGGATTAGCTGAAAGATTTGTGCAGACAGTGAAACACGCTTTGAAATCAGCAAGGGGACAACACTCCATTCAAAAGCGTCTGGATACCTTCTTACTTTCCTACAAAAACACACCTCATGCTACGACCCAGGCATCCCCAGCCTTTCTAATGATGGGACAACAGCTGCACACTTGCTTTGATCTGCTGAAACCTTCTGAACCCCGACAAATTGTGCAACATCAGCAGCAATATCAAGTCATCAGATGGGCACCCAGAGCAAAAGACCCAACCTTTAGCCTGGGACAGCCAGTTTTGGCTCGGAATTATACTTCCAAAGCTAAATGGGTCCCTGCCACAATCATCACTCAAACAGGACCTGTTTCCTACACAGTCCGGACTGCAGAGAATCTTACCTGGTGGCGACATGTAGATCAGCTGTTGCCAGGTCATGCCAGTCCTTAGGACACATCTGCAGTTGAGCGGTCTGACTTCACCTCTTCTGGTGAGACACCGAATCACCTGTTCCTGACTGTTCTCCTCCATTACTGCCAGCGGCTGAGATACCCCTTTGCCCAGCACGAGCTGATACCACCTCCTTACCTGTTCATGCTGTGGACCCTGAGCCCATGGTACTTTCGGGTGCAACACCACCAAAAGTTCACCGTAATCCACCTAAAGACAGAAGGCCTCCTCATCGGCTGGATCTTTAGCTAGGGCGAACCCATGGTTATGGGGCAAAATAATTCCCAGGGTTTAGCCGGGAATGGAGGCAGTCTACCCTCCTTCTCTAGTCTAGTATGTGTTTTATTTAGGGGATGTTCTTATTGTGGGGGAGGAATATGTTGTGTATTTGGTTGTCATGGTTTTTGTTCCTATGGCTACTGAGTTAGATTATTAGGGGATAGCCCAGCCAGCTTCGGACAGTTGGGTGAGCACTGTGTCTGTAAATAAAATGGTAGTTTTGTTAGCTGTCTGCCCTCAAGTGATTTCTTCTTAAACTGGCTGCCCCCAAGGATATAACAGGAGCCTTATTCCCTGTAAGGGGAAGAAAGTTTGCTATAGATTAACTAGAGCACCTGACGCCAATTAGAGCACTGAAACCAATTAGAGCACCCGCAGTCAGTCACATGATAAAACTCCCTGCTTCAATCAGACAGTGTGGGAGTTGGAGCAGAGAACAGTTTGGAGGAGTTGGAGCAGAAAGAATTGGTGTTGGAGCAGAGAACAGTTTGAAGGGAAGCAGAGGACAGTTTGGAGAAGTGCTGCAGTGGGCTAAGAAGTCCTAGACCCTAGGTAAGGGGCACCTGGCTTGTGCAGAGGGAGGGCAGGAAGCCCCCCACAAGCTAAAGGGCAGGAGAGGGAAGTAGCCCAGGGGAAGGAACCATCAGTTCAAGTGGTTCACCACTATCCTCAGGGCCCCTGGGCTGGGACCTGGAGTAGAGGGCAGGCCCAGGTCCCTCCCTCTCCACTCCCCTCCTCTAGGACACTAGTGGGGCAATTAATATTCCAATTTAGGGGCAAGAAATGGCACCCTGAACCCCCCACCCAAAGAAGAAAAAGCGCGAGACCCATCATAATAGTGCCGGCAATTTGCCACATGTGGTCCTAGAAGTGGGATTTGTGAGCTGGGGACAAACCAGGGTTAGCCAAAACCCTCCCGTCCTTAAGATGGACGACGTGGTCAAGGCCCTAATACAAGCCACCACGGCCCAGCAGGAGGCTACCCGGGTCCAAGCAACCACCCAACAGGAAGCGACTCAGATACAGCAGGAGACTAATTATCTGTTGATGAGTCAGGCTGCCCAGGACTGAGCCCTACTGAAAGACCTGGTGAACCAGATGAAGGCCCTTATGGAACTGAACCGCAACTGTGAAGAGACCTGGACCATACGGGACAGCCATTGCCTACAGAAAATGACACGGGAGGATGATGTGGAGGCATACCTCCTGGCTTTTGAAAGAGCAGCCCTGCGGGAGGCCTGGCCCCAAGATCAGTGGTCTTGTATCCTTGCCCCATTCCTGTGTGGGGAGGCCCAGAAGGTCTACTATGATATGGCCGCAGAGACTGCAGCAGATTACGCCCAGCTGAAGGCAGAGATCCTGGCCAGATCCAGAGTAACAACAGCATTGCGAGCCCAGAAGTTCCATGAGTGGCAGTATATGGAGGACAAGACACCCCGATCACAATTGTTTGACCTGATCCACCTGACCCCGAAATGGCTGCGCCCTGAGACCCTCAGCTCTGGAAAAAGATGATGGAGGTCCTGGTACTGGACCGGTATATGAGGGGGCTACCGCCAGGCCTCCGGGCTTGGGTTGGCCAGAATGACCTCTCCACCTATGATGAGTTGGTCTCCCTCATGGAAAGACAGCTGGCAGCCCGTGAACTGTTCCAGACCCCAGGCGGGGAGACACGGCCATCCAGGAAGCCAACCCCAAACCCAAGGCAGTGGACTGTCGAGAACTACAGGAGATCTGTAACAGGGAGGAAAGACACTGAGGAATGGCTCGAGGCCAAGAAGGGACCTGGGGGTTTGGGAAGAGAGGTGGGGGGCTGGCCAAATAGCCCCAGGCAGAGGGTGACAACCGGAATAAGGGGGCAGTGTTATGAGTGTGGGGAATTGGGGCATATAGCAGCCCAATGCCCCAACAGGGAAGAACCTATGCAGTGTAATCTGGGGAATTACGGGGAGCAATGTGGCCTAATCGGCCTGGTAGGGGTCACAATGACCTCACATGGGTATACAAGATCAGTAAAAATGAATGGTATTAAGACAATAGCATTAATAGATTCTGGGAGTGCTGTCACGCTGGTCTCGGGGAAGTTGGTGGGGTGAGACCAACTAACCTGGGCCAAAACCACAGGGGTAACGTGTTCATAGAATCATAGAATCTCAGGGTTGGAAGGGACATCAGGAGGTCATCTAGTCCAACCCCCTGCTCAAAGCAGGACCAAACCCAACTAAATCATCCCAGCCAGGGCTTTGTCAAGCCTGACCTTAAAAACCTCTAAGGAAGGAGATTCCACCACCTCCCTAGGTAACCCATTCCAGTTCTTCACCACCCTACTAGTGAAAAAGTTTTTCCTAATGTCCAACCTAAACCTCCCCCCCTCTGCAACTTGAGACCATTACTCCTTGTTATGTCTTTAAATTTGTTAGTCTTTAAGGTGCCACAAGTACTCCTGTTCTTTTTGCGGATACAGACTAACACGGCTGCTACTCTGAAACAACTCCTTGTTCTGTCATCTGCTACCACTGAGAACAGGCTAGATCCATCCTCTTTGGAACCCCCTTTCAGGTAGCTGAAAGCAGCTATCAAATCCCCCCTCATTCTTCTCTTCTGCAGACTAAACAATCCCAGTTCCCTCAGCCTCTCCTCATAAGTCATGTGCTCCAGCCCCCTAATCATTTTTGTTGCCCTCCGCTGGACTCTCTCCAATTTATCCACATCCTTCTTGTAGTGTGGGGCCCAAAACTGGACACAGTACTCCAAATGAGGCCTCACCAGTGCTGAATAGAGAGGAATGATCACATCCCTCGATCTGCTGGAAATGCCCCTACTTATACAACCCAAAATGCCATTAGCCTTCTTGGCAACAAGGGCACACTGTTGACTCATATTCAGCTTTTCGTCCACCGTCACCCCTAGGTCCTTTTCTGCAGAACTGCTGCCCAGCCATTCGGTCCCTAGTCTGTAGCAGTGCCTGGGATTCTTCCGTCCTAAGTGCAGGACTCTGCACTTGTCCTTGTTGAACCTCATCATATTTCTTTTGGCCCAATCCTCTAATTTGTCTAGGTCCCTCTGTATCCTATCCCTACTCTCCAGCGTATCAACCACTCCTCCCAGTTTAGTGTCATTTGCAAACTTGCTAAGGGTGCAGTCCACACCATCCTCCAGATTGTTAATGAAGATATTGAACAAAACCGGCCCCAGCACTGACCCTTGGGGCACTCCACTTGATACCGGCTGCCAACTAGACATGGAACCATTGATCACTACCCGTTGAGCCCGACCATCTAGCCAGTTTTCTATCCACCTTACCGTCCATTCATCCAGCCCATACTTCTTTAACTTGCTGGCAAGAATACAGTGGGAGACTGTATCAAAGGCTTTGCTAAAGTCCAGAAATAGCACATCCGCTGCTTTCTCCTCATCCACAGAGCTGGTTATCTCATCATAGAAGGCAATTAGGTTAGTCAGGCATGACTTGCCCTTGGTGAATCCATGCTGACTGTTCCTGATCACTTTCCCCTCCTTTAAGTGGTTCAGAATTGATTCCTTGAGGACCTGTTCCATGATTTTTCCAGGGACTGAGGTGAGACTGACTGGCCTGTAGTTCCCTGGATCTTCCTTCTTCCCTTTTTTAAAGATGGGCACTACATTAGCTTTTTTCCAGTCATCCGGGACCTCCCCCCGATCGCCATGATTTTTCAAAGATAATGGCCAATGGCTCTGCAATCTCATCGGCCAACTCCTTTAGCACCCTCGGATGCAGTGCATCCGGCCCCATGGACTTGTGCTTGTCCAGCTTTTCTAAATAGTCCCCAACTACTTCTTTCTCCACAGAAAGCTGGTCACCTCCTCCCCATACCGTGCTGCAGAGCGCAGCTGTCTGGGAGCTGACCTTGTCTGTGAAGACAGAGGCAAAAAAAGCATTGAGTACACTAGCTTTCTCCACATCCTCTATCACTAGGTTCCCTCCCTCATTCAGCAAGGGGCCCACACTTTCCTTGACTTTCTTCTTGTTGCTAACATACCTGAAGAAACCCTTCTTGTTACTCCTAACATCTCCGGCTAGCTTCAACTCCAAGTGTGATTTGGCCTTCCTAATTTCACTCCTGCATGCCTGAGCAAAACTTTTATTCTCCTCCCTGGTTATTTGTCCAATCTTCCACTTCTTGTAGGCCGTTTTTTTTGTGTTTAAGACGAGCAAGGATTTCAATGTTAAGCCAAGCTGGTTGCCTGCCATATTTACTTTTCTTCCTACACATCGGGATGGTTTGTTCCTGCAACCTCAATAAGGATTCTTTAAAATACAGCCAGCTTTCCTCGACTCCTTTCCCCATCATGTTATTCTCCCAGGGGACCTTGCCCATCAGTTCCCTGAGGAAGTCTAAGTCTGCTTTTCTGAAGTCCAGGGTCTCTGTTCTACTGCTCTCCTTTCTTCCTTGTGTCAGGATCCTGAACTTGACCATCTCATGGTCACTGCCTCCCAGGTTCCCATCCACTATTGCTTCCTCTACTATTTCTTCCCTGTTTGTGAGCAGGTCAAGAAGAGCTTTTCCCCTAGTTGGTTCCTCCAGCACTTGCACCAGGAAATTGTCCCCTACACTTTCCAGAAACTTCCAGGATTGTCTGTGCACTGCTGTATTGCTCTCTCAGCAGATATTGGGGTGATTAAAGTCACCCATGAGAACCAGGGCCTGTGAAGCTTCTTGTGCTTCTTCCTCAGCACCAGAGATGGTGAACCATTCTGGGAAGAGCTCCGTCCCGGAGGAGTGCTTCACACCAATGCTGAAGTACTTGGTGCCAAATGGGAGCAGCTTGGCTCTGAGACTGGTCTGAGGGCATCTTTCATGAGGATAGCCTTCAGCCTAATGTCTCTGTCCCTTTTAGCGCAGGGTCTGAAGTCCTGACAGATCTGGTACTTGTCCCTCACATGAGTTTCCCCCAAGCATTTTAAGTAGAAGCAGTGCTAGAAGTCCTGTGGAAGGCCGGCCTCACTGCTAACCCTCTCAAGTGTGTGATCGGACTAGCTGAGGCCAGATACCTCGGGTATGTAGTAGGGAGAGGTTTGGTGAAACCCGAATGGAACAAAATGGAGGCAATACAAGGTTGGCCTCGACCAGTCCACAAAAAGCAAGTCAGAGCATTTCTAGGGATAGTAGGATACTATTGGAGAGTCATCCCTCATTTTGCCACAAGAGCAGTGCCATTGACGGATCTGATAAAAGCTCGGAGCCCCGAGATAGTAAAGGGGACTGATACGACAGAAGAAGCATTTGCAGATTTAAGGACAGTCCTATGCTGCCATCCAGTACTCATAGCCCCAGACTTCGAGAAGGAATTCATCCTACAAACAGACGCCTCGAAGGTAGGGCTAGGAGCCGTCCTTTCACAGATGGTAGGGGAGGAGGAACACCCAATCTTGTACCTCAGCCAGAAACTCCTCCCCAGGGAACAAAAGTACGCTGTCATTGAAAAGGAATATCTGGCTGTAAAGTGGGCTATGGAGACTCTCCGCTACTATCTACTGGGGCGGCGGTTTACCCTCGTGACAGACCACGCCCCACTCCAGTGGATGCACAGAAACAAGGAGAAGAATGCAAGAGTGACTAGGTGGTTCCTATCCCTGCAGTCCTTCCATTTCCGGGTACAGCATAGGGCTGGAAGCCAACAGGGCAACACTGATGGCCTATCACAACAACACTGCCTCTCGTCCCAAGTAGCCCAACCCCATGGTGTTGAGCGCTGGGGAGGGGGGGAGAGGAATATGTGATACAGCATGGCCAGAGGGCAGCAGGAGAGGGTTAGAAGGGAGCCTTATTCCCTGTAAGGGGAAGAAAGCTTGCTATAGATTAACTAGAGCACCTGAAGCCAATTAGAGCACCTGAAGCCAGTCACATGATAAACCCCCCTGCTTCAATCAGACAGTGTGGGAGTTGGAGCAGAAAGGATTGGTATTGGAGCAGAAAGGATTGGTGTTGGAGCAGAGAACAGTTGAAGAGAAGCAGAGGACAGTTTGGAGAAGTGCTGCGGTGGGCTAAGAAGTCCTAGACCCTAGGTAAGGGGCACCTGGCTTGTGCAGAGGGAGGGCAGGAAGCCCCCCACAAGCTGAAGGGCAGGAGAGGGAAGTAGTCCAGGGGAAGGAACCATCGGTTCAAGTGGTTCACCACTATCCTCAGGGCCCCTGGGCTGGGACCTGGAGTAGAGGGCGGGCCCAGGTCCCTCCCTCTCCACTCCCCTCCTCTAGGACACTAGTGGGGCAATTAATATTCCAATTTAGGGGCAAGAAATGGCGCCCTGAACACCCGCCCCCCAAAGAAGAGAAAGCACGAGACCCATCATAATAGTGCCGGCAATTTGCCACAAAATAAATATTGTGCTTGCATTTCAGTGCGATACTTGAGCCTGTTTTTCACTTGTGAGGTTGTCTGAAGCATGTAACTTATCTTCATGGGGGGTGGGGGGTGAGAGACAATTGCCTTGCTTGCCACTCTGCACTTGTAACCCCCCCACACACAATACCCCTCTGAGGGTTGCAACCCCCAGGTTGAGAAAAACTGATCTAGATGAGTTGAGTACCCCAGGAAGATCTGTGTACTCCCAAGGGTATGTCTACCCCTGGTTGAGAACCACTGGAGTAGTGCACTACACATAGGGACATCATCATCTTAAAGAGCTCCAATTACTACAAGGTGAATAACTACTCCCCCTTCAAGTGCTTGTCACAATGTGTAGGTGCACCTCAGGTAACTCACAAGCAGCCCCCCCTCCTTGAGGTGAGTGTTTAGATCCTCATTCCAATACTGATTGAAGGACTCCTTTGCCTAGGGAGGCAGCTGAACTAGCAATCTGTGCCAAAATAGTGCTTTGCGAAGGTGTGGACTGAGCCCCATGTAACCATTCTGTGGCAGGGACATCTATGAATGACGCTACTGGGTTTCTCATTGACTGTGCTTTCAAGTGCTCTCATGAGGGATCTTGTTCAGCTTGTAGCACAGCATTAAGCAACCTCAGATCCATTTTAACAGCCTCTGAGTGGAAATGGCCTCATCAGTTTTGGAAGGTAGACAAACTGAACTGCCACAATGCCTTAATCTTCTGCAGGTAAAAGGCCAGTGCCCTAAGCACATCCAAACGTGCGTAAACACATCCTGCCTGCAAATATGCAACTTAGCATAGAACACAGGTTGATATGAAAGTTCAATACCACTTTAGGAATCAATCTTGGGTGTAACATCTGTGATAGAGTTCCTCCTCTACCTTGGTGGGTCCTGCACTTATTGGTGGATTTTGCTTGCCTCAGAGATTCACAGGAGCCCTCAGTTTGGCCACTTTTGTGGCTCAAATCTGCTGTTCACTCAGATAACCTCATCACTGGCCAGTATCGGGAAAAAAGAGTAAGAACAATCGCCGCAGTTTCTGCTGATCCACCACGTGGGTCAGGGAACAGCCCAGAGACCGTCCCCTCTGGTGGAACCTCCTGTGTTGGATCAGGAGTTGGGAGGTTTGGGGGGAACCCAGGCCAACCCTCTACCCTGGGTTCCAGCCCATGGCCCTGTGGACTGCAGCTGTCTAGAGTGCCTTCTGGAACAGCTGCGCGACAGCTACAATTCCCTGGGCTACTTCCCCATGGCCTCCTCCCAACACCTTCTTTGTCCTCAGCACAGGACCTTCCTCCTGATGTCCTCCCTAATGCTTGTACTCCTCAGTCCTCCAGCAGCACGTCCTCTCACTCCCAGCTCCTTACGCACACACCATTAACTGGAGTGAGAGCCATTTTAAACCAGGTGTCCTGATTAGTCTTAATTAATTCTAGCAGCTTCCCAATTGGCTATAGGTGTCGTAATTAGCCTGCCTGCCTTAATTAGTTCTAGAAAGTTCCTGAGAGTTCTGGAATAATCCCTGTTATTTTACCCAGGGAAAAGGGACCTGCTTAACCTGGAACTAATGTATCTACCTTCGACCACTTTCTTGTAGCCAGCTGGCCTGACCCTGTCACATATCCCCCGCCATCTGCTCAACACCACAGGGTTGAGCAACTTGGGACATCAGGCAGTGTACTCGTGATAAGCCGTCTGCATTGCAATGGTGGCTTCCGGCCCAGTGTTGTATGGTGAAGTGGAAAGGTTGTAAAGACAGGAACCATCTAGTCACCCTTCATTCTTCTCTTTATTTCGCTGTATCCACTGGAGGGGTGCATGATCGGTCACAAGGGTAAACTGTCGTCCCAGGAGGTAATAAAGTGTTTCCATGGCCCATTTCACAGCAAGGCACTCTCTCTCAACCACTGCATACTTTTGCTCTCGGGAGGCGTTTCCTGCTGAGGTGGAGGATTGGGTGTTCTTCATCTCCAACCATCTGTGATAGGACAGCTCCCAATCCTACTTCAGATGCATCTGTTTGTAAAATGAACTCTTTGTTGAAGTCCAGGGCTATAAGAATAGGGTTACTGCAGAGGTCTGTTCGTAGATCAGTGAATGCGTTCTCTGCAGCATCAGTCCACTTCACCATGTCCAGACCCCAGGCTTTTATCAGGTCTGTCAGGGGACTCGCTCTGGTAGCAAAATGGGGAATAAATCGCTGATAGTACCCCCCCACCCCCAGGAATGCTTGGACTTGCTTTTTCCAATTTGGCTAGGGCCAATTTTGGATAGCTTCCTGTTTGTTTAGTCGGGGCTTGACCATGCCCCTTCCTACAATGTAGCCAAAGTATTTAGCCTCCGCTAACCCTATAGCGCACTTGGCTGGATTGGCTGTAAGGCCAGCCTGTCTTAGCGTGTCCAGAACCACTTCCACCTTTTCCAAGTGGGTCTCCCAGTCAGGGGTATGGATAATTACATCATCCAGGTATGCAGCTGCATAACTGATATGGGGCCGCAGGAGTTTGTCCATAAGACGCTGGAAGGTGGAAGATGCCCCCATGCAGTCCAAAAGGAAGAACAGTATATTGAAACAGACCCTCTGGTGTAGAGAATGCCGTCTTCTTTTGCATCTTTGGCTAGGGGAATCTGCCAGTATCCCTTTGTTAAATCAAGGGTGGTCAAAAACTGGGCACTGCCCAGGTGATCAACTAACTCATCGATGCGGGGTATGGGGCATGCATCAAATTTGGATCTCGTTCAGCTGGCAGAAGTCATTACAAAATCTAGTAGCACCATCAGGTTTGGGCACCAACACAATCAGGCTCAACTATTGACTGTGAGGGTTCTTCAATGACTCCTAGTTCCAACATCCTTTTTCATCTCTGCCTTGATCTCCTCCCTTTTTGCCACTGGGACCCAGTAGGGCCTTAAAGTTACTTTTGCCCTAGGGTCTGTGATAACTTGGTGATACGCTTCAGTGGTCCGGCTTGGTTTGGTTGAAGATACGTCCTGGTACTGATCATCTCAGTTACCTCCTTCTTATGGTTCGGTGTCAGATCAGGGGATATCCTGATCTGCTCATATAGGTTATTTCCCTGGATCGGGGCCTCTTGGGCCACCACACATGCCTCTCGTTGGCTCCAAGGTTTCAAGAGATTAGTGTGATAAATTTGTTCTCATTTCTGGCGTCCTGACTGCCACACCTTGTAGATTACTTCCCCCATAGGTTCAACCACCTCATAGGGCCCCTGCCATTGGGCCAGAAGCTTGCTTTCTGCCATGGGTACCAACACCATCACCCGATCCCCTGGTTGGAACTGTCGGACTTTTGCCTGGTGATTGTATTGGGTTCGCTGGGCCTCCTGTGCCTTTTCCAAATGTTCCCATACAATAGGGGTGACCCGGGCACTCCAGTCTCACATCTGCAATACATGTTCAATTATGCTTCTCCCCTCATTGGGTTCCTCTTCCCAGATCTCCTTGGTGATATCTAATATGCCATGGGGATGATGCCCACATAATAATTCAAAGGGTGAAAACCCAGTTGAGTCCTGAGGTACCTCCCGGATGGCAAACATAAGGAAAGGTAATAGGGTGTCCCAATCCTTCTCATCCCAACTTACCACCTTCCTTATCATAGTCTTGAGGGTTCGGTTAAACCTTTCTACCAGCCCATCGGTCTGCGGATGATAGACTGAAGTTCTCAGGGTATGTATATGGAGCAGCGTACAGACGTCCTTCATTAGCTTTGACATAGATGGGGTTCCTTGGTCTGTTAATATCTCCTTTGGTAGCCCCACTCAGGCAAAGAACCCCACCAACTCTTTGGCTATCGTTTTAGAGGCTGTGTTCCGCAGGGCGATGGCTTCTGGGAAGCGAGCAGCATAGACCAAAACAAGTATATATTGGGGGCCCCGAGCCGTCTTCTCCAGGGGTCCCACTAGGTCCATCACTATTCGCTCAAAGGGGACCTCTATGAAGGGAAGGGGTACTAAAGGTGCCCTCAAGTGAGGATGGGGCCTGTGCAGCTGACACTTCGGGCAGAAGGCACTATACCTCCGCACTTCACGTACCCCGGGCTAGAAGAACCATCATAGGACTCATGCCAGGGTCTTCTCTACCCTTAAATGCCCCCCAAAAAGATGACCCCATCTATTTCGGTCACCTCCTTCCTAATGTTGTCGTACCTTGGATTTTCAGCCTGGTCCCATCCAAAATTCTCTCTCTCTGGGATGGTCTGTCCAAGTCTCTGTTGCCTCTCCTGGTTCAGAGATATTAAGGTGGGGGTCAGGCTCGGGCATTTCCTCCTCTGGGGCAGCCTCCTTTCCAGCTACCCTGGTTTGCCTGCCCACAAGGGTGACCCTCTGTCCCTGGGTCAGGATCCGAGTTCCCAAGGTCTTAGCTGCCCTTCTTTCCTTTTTCATCTTTCTACCCGACATGGGAATGGACAACAAATCTGGGGATATTTCAGAGAAGACTGGGGGTTGACAGTCTACTATGGCTGCCTTACTAACTTCAGGGTTCCCCTCTTTCTCCCATCCTCCTACTGGGAGTAAGTCTCCAAACCTTGGGAAGTCCCTCCCTATGAGCACCAGGTATGGGAGTTTAGGGACTACAGCTCCTCAGTAGTGTTCCCTTGGATTTCAATTTTTACTGGGATGGTGGGGTAGTAACTAACTGTCCCATGGATGCATGTTATCCCTGTATGTTTAGCCTGCAGCAACTGACTACGCTTCATGAGCTTCCCTCAGATAAGCATGATAGCACTCCCTGAATCAACCAGTGCCTCTACCCCATCTAGTTTTCACTGGTCTGGTGTACATATGTGGGGTTAATGAGACCACCCACAAGGTGGATTAGGGAGCATGGATCTGCTCAGTTTCCCAGGTTACACTGCACAGGCGCCTCAGCATTGGGATATTGTGCAGCTCTGTGTCCCCACTCCCCGCATGCATAACATCTGTATGGGGCACTAGGCATTCCCCGGTCTCTTGGTTTGGGCAGTCTAACATCACAATCCTCTTCTCCCTCAGTGCTCCGACTCTTTGTGGCTTCTGGTGGGCCTTCAGCCCCTCTCTTTTTCCATCTGGGCTCTCCTGGTGGCCCAGTCACCTGACCGCTAGGGCTTGGTGCTGCTAGTTTAACCTGGGGTGCCTCTTCCTTAACTGGTTGGGTCAGCTCCCTCGCCCTCCTTCACCTCTCTATCAGTGCGACAACCTCATCATAGGTGGAAGGTTCGTTCTGGCTTGCCCAGGCACAAAGGTCTGGCAGTAGCCCCCTCATGTATCAGTCGATGACCAGAACCTCTAGTATCTCTTCCGGACTCCTGGACTCAGTTTGCAACCACTTGTGTGAGAGATGGATGAGATCATAAAATTGGGACCGCGGGGTTTTGTTTCCTTGGTACCTCCACTCGTGATGCCGCTGGGCCCACACTGCTGTCGTTACCCCAGATCTGGCCAGGATCTCTGCTTTCAGCTGGGGGTAGTCTGCTGCAGCTTCTTCAGACAGATCATAGTAGTCCTTCTGGGCCTCCCCACACAGGAATGGGGTGAGGATGCCAAACCACTGATCTTGAGGACAAGCCTCCAATAGGGCTGGCCTCTCAAAGGCCAGCAGGTATGCCTCTATGTCATCCTCTCCCGTCATTTTCTGCAGGCAATTGCTGGCCCATATGATCCGCATTCCATCATGGCCACGGTTCATCTCTGTAAGGACCTTCACTTGATTTACCAGTTCCCGCAACATAGTACAGTCTTGAGCAGCCTGGTCCATCAACAAGCAATTGGTCTCTTGATGCAGCTGCACTGCCTCTTATTGGGCAGCTGCCTGGACATGGGTAGCCTCCTGCTGGGCAGCCCTGGCTTGTATCAGTGCCCACACTACACCTTCCATTGTGGTGAAAAAACAAACAAACCTGCTCCCTTTAAAAAACAACAAACAAACAAAAAAAACCAGCCTCCTTCTTATGCTGCGCTGTGCACACCAGGTCCCACTCCTAATACCAGTTGTGACAAAGTTCCTCCTCTACCTTGGTGGTTCCTGCACTTATTGGTGGATTTGGCTTGCCTCAGAGATTCACAGGAGCCCTCAGTTTGGCCACTTTCATGGCTCAAATCTGCTGTTCACTCAGATAACCTCATCACTAGCCAGTATGGAGAAAAAAGAGTAAGAACAATTACCGCAGTTTCTGCTGATCCACCATGTGGGTCAGGGAACAGCCCAGAGACCTTCCCTCTGGTGGAACCTCATAGGCTTTAAGGTCAGAAGGGACCATTATGATCATCTAGTCTGACCTCCTGCACAATGCAGGCCACAGAATCTCACCCATCCACTTCTATAACAAACCTCTAACCTATATCTGAGTTACTGAAGTCCTCAAATTGTGGTTTGAAGACCTCAAGCTGCAGAGAATCCTCCAGCAAGTGACCCGTGCCCCATGCTGCAGAGGAAGGCGAAAAACCTCCAGGGCCTCTGCCAATCTGCCCTGGAGGAAAAATTCCTTCCCAACCCCAAATATGGCGATCAGTTAAACCCTGAGCATGTGGGCAAGACTCACCAGCCAGCACCCAGGAAAGAATTCTCTGTAGTAACTCAGATCCCAACCCATCTAACATCCCATCACAGACCACTGGGCATACTTACCTGCTGATAATCAAAGATCAATTGCCAAATTAATTGCCAAAATTAGGCTATCCCATCATACCATCCCCTCCATAAACTTATCAAGCTTAGTCTGTGTTAGCAATACCTCCCAGCTTTGTGTCATCTGCAAACTTTATTAGCACAGTCCTGCTTTTTGTGCCAAGGTCAGTAATAAAAAGGTTAAATAAGATTGGTCCCAAAACCGATCCCTGAGGAACTCCACTAGTAACCTCCTTCCAGTCTGACAGTTCACCTTTCAGTACGACCCATTGTAGTCTCCCCTTTAACCAGTTCCTTATCCACCTTTCAATTTTCATACTGATCCCCATCTTTTCCAATTTAACTAATAATTCCCCATGTGGAACCATGTCAAATACCTTCCTGAAATCGAGGTAAATTAGATCCACTGCGTTTTCTTTGTCTAAAAAAATCTGTTACCTTCTCAAAGAAAGAGATCAGGTTGGTTTGGCACGATCTACCATTTGTAAAACCATGTTGTATTTTGTCCCAATTACCATTGACCTCAATGTCCTTAACTACTTTCTCCTTCAAATATTTTTCCAAGACCTTACATACTACAGATGTCAAACTAACAGGCCTATAGTTACTTGGATCACTTTTTTTCCCTTTCTTAAAAATAGGAACTACGTTAGCAATTCTCCAGTCGTACGGTACAACCCCTGAGTTTACTGATTCATTAAAAATTCTTGCTAATGGGCTTGCAATTTCATGTGCCGGTTCCTTTAATATTCTTGGATGAAGATTATCTGGGCCCTCTGATTTTGTCCCATTAAGCTGTTGGAGATTGGCTTCCACCTCGGATGTGGTAATATCTACCTTCATATCCTCATTCCCATTTGTCATCCTTCCATTATCCCTAAGCTCCTCATTAGCCTTATTAAAGACTGAGGCAAAGTATTTATTTAGATATTGGGCCATGCCTAGATTTTCTTTAACCTCCATTCCATCCTCAGTGTTTAGTGGTCCCACTTCTTTCTTTGTTTTCTTCTTATTTATATGGCTATAGAACCTTTTACTATTGGTTTTAATTCCCTTTGCAAGGTCCAACTCTACATGGCTTTTAGCCTTTCTCACTTCATCCCTACATGTTCTGATCTCAATAAGGTAGCTTTTCTTGCTAATCCCGCCCATCTTCCACTCCTTGTAGGCTTTCTGCTTTTTCTTAATCACCTCTTTGAGATGCTTGCTCATCCAGCTTGGTCTACAACTCCTGCCTATGATTTTTTCCCCTTTCTTGGGATGCAGGCTTCTGATAGTTTCTGCAACTTTGACTTGAAGTAATTCCAGGCCTCCTCTGCCTTTAGATCCACAAGTTCTTCAGTCCAATCCACTTCCCTAACTAATTTCCTTAATTCTTTAAAGTTAGCCCTTTTGAAATAAAAAACCCTAGTCACAGATCTATTTTTGTTTATCCTTCCATCTAGTTTGAACTGAATTAGCTCATGATCACTCGAACCAAGGCTGTCCCCTACAACCATTTCTTCTATGAGGCCCTCACTACTCACCAAAACCAAATCTAAAAAGGCATCCCCTCTTGTTGGTTCTTCAGCTACTTGGTGAAGAAATCCATCAGCCATCACATCCAGAAAAATCTGAGCCCTATTATTGTTACTAGCACTTGTCCTCCAGTCTATATCTGGGAAGTTAAAGTCTCCCATGATCACACAATTCCCATTAGTGTTTACTTCATTAAAAACATTAAAGGGGGCTCTATCCATATCCAAATCAGATCCCGGCGGTCTGTAGCACACCCCAAGCACTATCTCAGGGGAGGCTCTAGTAGCTTTCTTTCCCTATGTGGTTTTTGCCCAGACAGACTCTGTCTTATCCATTCCATCCCTTCTTATTTCTTTACAGTTAACCTCATCATTGATATACAATGCTACTCCACCACCTTTGCCTTTATTTCTGCCTTTCCTAAACAGCACATAGCCTTCAATACCTGTACTCCAGTCATCGGGATCAGGAGTTGGGAGGTTTGGGGGGAACCTGGGCCCGCCCTCTACCCCGGGTTCCAGCTCAGGGCCCTGTGGACTGCAGCTGTCTAGACTGCCTTCTGGAACAGCTGCGTGACAGCTGCAATTCCCTGGGCTACTTCCCCATGGCCCGCTCCCAAAACCTTCTTTTTTTTTTTTTTTTTTTAAATCAGAACCAGAAATGCCAACATCATGGAAGAATGCCAGCAGGGAGCATGACAACTGTTCAAATGGCACCTCATCCGGGCAATAAGACCAAATTTAGGTCCCAAGCTGGCACCGAGAAGCCAAAATAGGCACTGTGAACACTTGTGTGATCTGTCTTGGACTACAAGTGGCACAAAGGAATTGAGATGGCAGTGGTCCAGCACAACTACTTTACATAGTGTGCATGGAGCATGAGGAGAGCGGGGCTATTGGTACACAATGAGCAGATGCTCCTAGGAAATCTTCGGTCTCAGGTATATGTGCAACCTGTAATATAGTATACCTAGGGACAAGCACTTGAAGAACATTTAAAAAACACAGTACAGATAGTCATTTTATTATAGGAAAAAAACTGAACTACCCATCCCACGTGTGCTTTGAGTGTATGACAGGTGCCTTTTTCATCCTTTTGCATTCAATCACTCAATAGCTGCAACAACAGCCAATGAATGCAAACTCTGGAGTGGAGTTTTGCTATTAGAGTCTAACCATTTTCTTTATTTGTTAAAAAGCCCTTTTAAAAGCCAGTGATGCGATTTATACAACTATATCCTTAGGCTATGAAAAGATGTTCCTGTGAAGCAAAGACTGTTACCTTTTCCCTTAATTGGTGTTCTTCGACATGTGTTGCTCATGTCCATTCAACTCAGGTGTGTGTGCTCGCCACATGCACCGGTGCCGGAAGTTTTTCCCCTCAGCAGTATCTGTAGGGGACTGGCTCTGGCGCCCCCTGCAGTGGCGTGTGTATGCTGCAGCATATAGGGCACTGCTGGCCCCCTCCACCCTCAGTTCCTTTTTGCCAGAAACTCCACCAGTGAGGAAGGAGGGTGGGTTGTGGAATGGAGATGAGCAACACATCTCGATGAACACCAGCTATGGAAAAAGAAAACTGTCTTTTCTTCGATTGATTGTTCATGTCCATTCAACTTAGGTGACTCCCAGCAGTACCCCTGGAGGCAAGCAAGGAGTTCACGGATATGTAGATTGCAACACAGCTCTTCCGAACCCAGCATCATCCCCGGCCTGTTGTGCGATTGCATAGTGGGCCATGAACGTGTGTGCTGAGGATGATGTCATTCTGATCCAGGACATCTGTAAAGCTGTGTTTGCCAGGAAGGCCTCAGAGTCGAGTGGGCTCTGACGATCAGTGGTGAAGGGACTCCCGCTAACTCATAGCAGGTCCAAATGCAAGAGGTGATCCACTTAGAAATCCTCTGCGTGAACACTGGGAGGCCCTTCATCCTATCAGAGGTAGAGATGAAAAGCTGAGTCTACTTTCAGAAGGGTTTTGTCCGATCTAGGTAGAAAGCCAGAGCCCTTCTTATGTCCAAAGTGTGAAGATGCCTCTCTTCTCTAGTCTCATGGGGCTCAGGGTAGAAGACTGGAAGAAAGATGTCCTGGCTCATGTGAAAAGCGGACACCATCTTGGGAAGGACAGCAGGGTGGGGCCAGAGCTGGACCTTGTCCTTACAGAAGGCCATGTACGGTGATTCTGAGGTCAGGGCTCACAGCTCAGAGACTTGCCTTGCTGACGTCACTGACACCCTCAGTGTCACCAAAGGCTCAAATGGTGGACCCATATGCCTGGACAGAACCAAGTTGAGATCCCACTCAGGGGTCGGGGACCAGACTTGAGGGAAGAGCCACTCAAGGCCTCTAAGGAACCTGACTGTCATGTCATGAGAGAACACAGTCTTCCCCTGGATTGGTAAATGAAAGGCTGAAATGACCACCAGGTGCACCCTGATAGAGGAGTGCGCCAGGGCCTGGTTCCTTAAATGAAGTAGGTAGTCCAAGATTGACAGCACCGAAGAATGCGAAGGGGAGATGCCCCGTTCAGCGGGAGAACCTCATCCACTTTGCCAGGTAGGTCTGCCTAGTCGAGGGCTTTCTACTCTCGAGGACCTTCTGGACCCCCTCCAAACAGGCTTGTTCCTCAGGGTTCAGCCACACAACATCCATGCCGTGAGGTGGAGGGACGCGAGGTTGGGGTGCAAGAGTCAGCCATGATCCTGTGACAGCAGGTCCAGTTGGTTTGGCAGGGGCCACGGAGGGATCGCTGACAAACTTGATAGTATCCCAAACCAGTGCTGGTGAGGCCACGCCAGGGCAATCCTGATAACCTGCACCTTGTCCCTCTTGATTTTCGCTACGACCTTGCTGATGAGCGGAATCAAAGGGAATGCATATATCAGGCCTCCTGCCCATGGCAGGATGAAGGCATCAGAGAGGGAGCCCTTGCCCAGACACCGTCTGGAGCAAAACCTGTGGCATCTTCTGTTCTGCCTGGTGGCGAACAAATCCACGTAGGGAGTTTCCCCACCTCTGGAAGATCGTGCCAGCTACCTGTGGGTGGAGTATCCACTTGTGGTGAGAAGAGAAGTCCCTGCTTAGGTGATCTGCTAGTGTGTTCCTGGCACCTGGAAGCTGACACGCTTCCAGATGGATTCCGTGGTTGATGCAGAAGTCCCGAAGAAGGTCCCAGAGACAGAAGTCCTAAGTTCCTCTTGGCAAAGGGCCAAGGGTCACGCTCCGCCTTGCCTGTTGATGTAGAACATCGAGGCTGTATGGTCAATGAGGACTCTGATCACTCTGCCCAACAGGTGAGCTAGGAAGACCGCGCACTGCCCTGAGCTCTTTGATGTTTATTTGTAGTGTCAACTCCTCTAGGAACCACATACCTTGGGTATGGAGGGTGCCGAGGTGCGCCACCCAGCCGAGGTCTGAGGCATCCGAAACCAACTTGACTGAGGAGTGCTGATGAAGGGAATTCTTTCCAGGTAAATACCGTCATGGGGATGGTGACGACCTTCTCCTGGTGGTCCCTGGACTGGGAGTAGACCATCCCCAGCCATTGCTGCAGGGGTCACATCCGGAGCCTAGTGTAGCGCACCACATATGTACATGCTACTATGTGACCTAGTTGGCGCAGGCAAACCCTGGCTGTGGTCAGGGGAAATGTGGAGACTTCCACAATGAGGTCCATCAGTGCCCTGAATCTCTCTAGCAGCAGGAACACCCTGGTGCAGGTCGAGTTGAGCACTGCGACGATGAACTCTATCTTCTGTACTGGAACTAAGGGGAATTTTGTGTTGTTCACCAACAGGCCAAGGCGATGGCACGTAGCTAGCAGCACCACAATATCCCCTTGAACCTGGAGTTGCCCTTGACGAGCCAGTCATTGAGGTACAGGTAGCACTAGATACCTCGAACATCAGGGTAAGCCACCACCACCAACATGCACTTGGTAAATAGCCACAGTACTGTCGCTAGGCCAAATGGAAGGACCACAAACTGATAGCGGTCGGGACCTACCGTGAACTGGAGGAAGCGTGTGCACCCCTCAAAGATGGTGATGTGGAAGTATGCATCTTTCAGATCAAGGGTGGCGTACCAGTCTCCTGGATCTAGAGAGGGGATGATGGAAGCCAGGGAGACCATGCGGAACTTCAGTTTTGCTAAGCAGTGGTTCATGCCCCACAGATCTAGTATGGGCCGCAGACCGCCCTTGGCTTTAGGGATTAAAAAATATCGGGAATAGAACCCCTTGTTCCTGTACTCCACAGGAACTACCTCCATCACACCCAGCTGCAGTAGACCCTCTATCTCCTGTATAAGAAGATTCTTGTGAGAGGGGTCCCTGAAGAGGTATGGGGGGTAGAAAGTAACAGAAGGGTGTAACCCTGCGCCACTGTATTGGGGACCCATCAGCCTGATGTTATAGATGCCCATTCACAGAGGAAGGAAGAAAGGCGCCTGGCAAACAGAGAGGAGGAAGGATCCAGTGACCAGGCTGGTAGGTTGCCCTCGGGCATACCCTCAAAATGAGCGCTTTCCCATCTGCTTGATGTGGGTCGAGTCCACCTGGGATTTAGCCAGAGCGCCTCTTGTAGCCCCTGGATCTTTTGTGGGGAGCCTCCTAGTGAGGGTGGCTCCCCTGGTTCTGAGGCTGCTGTGGCTTAAACCGCAGGCAGGGCCAGTGACGTACAGGCCCAGTGTCTTTAGGGTCATATAGGAATCTTCCAGGCCATGAAGCTTAATGTCTGTGTGTTCTGCAAACAGGGCATGCCTGTTGAAAGGGAGGTCTTGCGCTGACTGCTGGCCTTCCGAAGAAACACCAGAGAGGAGCAGCCACGAAGCCCTGAGCAACGAGATGGCCAATGCCATGGTACAGGTGGCAGCGTCTGCAGCATCCGATGCTGCCTGGAGAGCTGTTCTGGCAGCAGTCAAGCCCTTGTCCAGGATCGCCCAGAACTCCTTCCTAGAAGCCTCAGGAAGGGCGCTCTTGAACTCAGTCAAAGCCTGCCACATAATAAAATCATAGCGGCCTAGTAAGGCCTGATAGTTGGCCACCTGCAACTGTAGACTAGAGGATGAATAAATTTTACACCCAAGTATCAGAGGGGTAGCCGTGTTAGTCTGGTTCTGTAGAAGCAGCAAAGAATCCTGTGGCACCTTATAGACTAACAGACGTTTTGCAGCATGAGCTTTCGTGGGTGAATACCCACTTCTTCGGATGCAAGCAGTGGAAATTTCCAGGGGCAGGTGTGTATATATAAGCAAGCAAGAAGCAAGCTAGAGATAACGAGGTTAGATCAATCAGGGAGGATGGGGCCCTGTTCCAGCAGCTGAGGTGTGAAAACCAAGGGAGGAGAAACTGGTTCTGTAATTGGCAAGCCATTCACAGTCTTTGTTTAGTCCTAAGCTGATGGTGTTAAATTTGCAGATGAACTAGAGCTCAGCAGTTTCTCTTTGAAGTCTGGTCCTAAAGTTTTTTTGCTGTAGGATGGCCACCTTAAAATCTGCCATTGTGTGGCCAGGGAGGTTGAAGTGTTCTCCTACAGGTTTTTGTATATTGCCATTCCTAATGTCTGATTTGTGTCCATTTATCCTTTTCCTTAGAGACTGTCCAGTTTGGCCGATGTACATAGCAGAGGAGCATTGCTGGCATATGATGGCATATATTACATTGGTGGACGTGCAGGTGAATGAACCGGTGATGGTGTGGCTGATCTGGTTAGGTCCTGTGATGGTGTTGCTGGTGTAGATATGTGGGCAGAGTTGGCATTGAGGTTTGTTGCATGGGTTGGTTCCTGAGCTAGAGTTACTATGGTGCGGTGTGCAGTTGTTGGTGAGAATATGCTTCAGGTTGGCAGGTAGTCTGTGGGCGAGGACTGGCCTGCCACCCAAGGCCTGTGAAAGTGTGGGATCATTGGCCAGGATGGGTTGTAGATCCCTGATGATGCATTGGAGGGGTTTGAGCTGGGGACTGTATGTGATGGCCAGTGGAGTCCTGTTGGTTTCTTTCTTAACAAGTCTAGTCTCTTTGAGTCTTTATTCTTAGGGGTAGCCTCTGATTGATCCTGTTTCTCCCTGTGGTTGACCACTTCTACCACTAGGGAATTGGGAGCAGGGTGTGTATAAAGGTACTTGTGACCCTTGGATGGCACAAAGTACTTGCACTCCACCCTCTTGGAGATCAGAGGCAAGGAGGAGGAGGTTTGCCAGACGGCATTTGTAATTTGAGCGACCCCCTCATGGAGGGGCAAGGCTACTCTGGCTGGGGCCATGGGGCAGAAAACATTAAAGAGGGAGTCTGCAGGTTCCTCTACCTCCTCCACCTGGAGGACCAGGTTGGCAGCAACCTTTTAACAGCTCCTGATGTGCCTTATCATCCTGGGGCACTGTTGGAGGGGGCCCTATTATGGCCTTGTTTGGGGACAATGAGGAGGAAGTCAGCACTAAGGGGTCCTCTGCAACCATAGGTGGCTTGCTCGCCCACTTCCTCCTCTGCCTGCGGGGTGCCTGAAGCTGAGGCCTCTTGGCCTGGATGGGGGGGTGGGAGAGGGCAGTAGCCTGTCCCTCCGAAGCTCCGGATACCGAACGGGTGGCCTGAGAGGGCTGAGTGAACCCCCATGGGTACCACTGTGCTGGCCATGGAGTCTGAGGCCACGGGCCCGGCTGCAGTGCAGCTGATGTAGTCTGCACCGGAGGTGCCAGAGCCTGTCCCGCCGCCAAGGAACCTTGATCTGAACCTGATCCAAAGCCTGAGTGGTCGCTTCTCTGTGACCAAGATAGGGCTGATTGTGGCTCTGTCCCAATCAGTACCAGTTGCTCCTCCCAGAGTTGGATCTGGCTGACCTCAATGAGCATCTGGACTGGGGCCTCAGTGACCGCTGGCACTCGGTGGATCTGCAATGGCCCCAGGCCAGCAATTTACACCTCACGCTTAACAAGCAGTACCAGGATGTGCAGCGGGATCAAGAACTAGAGTGGGCTTGGCGTTGTGAAGATGTAGCTACACGCGGTGACGCTGCCTTAGGGTATTGGCGATGGTTCGGGGAATGGTACTGTCGGTCCCTCTACCTATCCCTGGAGTGGTACCGGTGCCATGGAGATTCTGGGCACTGACTCTGAAACTCCTGCTGGGGGGGGGCACATGCTACCAAAGGTCTGTGCTTGGTTACCAATGAGCTGTGCCTCAAGCCTCTGCCCTTGTCCTAGATCTGAAGATTGGATGGGGCTTTGAAGCTTCTGCCTATCACAATCAGAAGTGTGTGGGCTGTGAGAGGGCGACCGTTGCCAGAAAGGCAGAGACTCTAGTGGTCCCAACATGGGTTTACCCCAGGACCAAGATGCCGCAGGGGCCAGAGTGGGAAGCACCGGGAGGGACATGTCCTGTGCCACTTGGAGGGCTTCTGTCATTGACAGCATCCGGAGCAGACAAGAACCTCTGCTGTTATCCGGGGTAGCCAGCAGGGAGTGGGCTGGGCTACACTGCTCGACCTGAGCTGTGGCCCAGGATCCCCAAGGAGGTGAAGAGGTGGCCGGGACGGCCTTGGTTCACCCCAGACTTGTCCTTTCCCTTGCAGGAAGCTGGAGACCATCCTCATACCTTCTTCCTGGGCTTCTTAGCTGGAGCCACAGAAGGAGACCCGTGCCAGCTCGTAGATGGTACCAACGGTGCTTGAAGGTGAAATGAAGCACTGCTGCAGCATTGGAGTAAGGGTAAACTCCATCAGGAGCACCTTCAAACAAATGTCATGCTCCTTCTTCATCCTGGGCTTGAAGGACTTGCAGATTTTGCACTTATCACTAATACGATCTTTGCCCAAGCACCGTAAACAACTATTATGTGGCTCGCTAATGGGGACCGGGGCATGCCCCATCCTGAAGCGAAGTCCTACTAAGTCTCTAACTTAACGAATAGGTTAACATAAGAACATAAGAACGGCCGTACCGGGTCAGACCAAAGGTCCATCTAGCCCAGTATCTGTCTACCGACAGTGGCCAATGCCAGGTGCCCCTGAGGGAGTGAACCTAACAGGCAATGATCAAGTGATCTCTCTCCTGCCATCCATCTCCATCCTCTGACGAATAGAGGCTAGGGACACCATTCTTACCCATCCTGGCTAATAGCCATTTATGGACTTAGCCACCATGAATTTATCCAGTCCCCTTTTAAACATTGTTATAGTCCTAGCCTTCACAACCTCCTCAGGTAAGGAGTTCCACAAGTTGACTGTGCGCTGCGTGAAGAAGAACTTCCTTTTATTTGTTTTAAACCTGCTGCCTATTAATTTCATTTGGTGACCCCTAGTTCTTGTATTATGGGAATAAGTAAATAACTTTTCCTTATCCATTTTCTCAACATCACTCATGATTTTATATACCTCTATCATGTCCCCCCTTAGTCTCCTCTTTTCCAAACGGAAGAGTCCTAGCCTCTTTAATCTTTCCTCATATGGGACCCTCTCTAAACCCCTAATCATTTTAGTTGCTCTTTTCTGAACCTTTTCTAATGCTAGAATATCTTTTTTGAGGTGAGGAGACCACATCTGTACACAGTATTCGAGATGTGGGCGTACCATGGATTTATATAAGGGCAATAATATATTCTCAGTCTTATTCTCTATCCCCTTTTTAATGATTCCTAACATCCTGTTTGCTTTTTTGACCGCCTCTGCACACTGCGTGGACATCTTCAGAGAACTATCCACGATAACTCCAAGATCTTTTTCCTGACTCGTTGTCGCTAAATTAGCCCCCATCATGTTGTATGTATAGTTGGGGTTATTTTTTCCAATGTGCATTACTTTACATTTATCTACATTAATTTTCATTTGCCATTTTGTTGCCCAATCACTTAGTTTTGTGAGATCTTTTTGAAGTTCTTCACAATCTGCTTTGGTCTTAACTATCTTGAGTAGTTTAGTATCATCTGCAAACTTTGCCACCTCACTGTTTACCCCTTGCTCCAGATCATTTATGAATAAATTGAATAGGATTGGTCCCAGGACTGACCCTTGGGGAACACCACTAGTTACCCCTCTCCATTCTGAGAATTTACCATTAATTCCTACCCTTTGTTCCCTGTCCTTTAACCAGTTCTCAATCCATGAAAGGACCTTTCCTTTTATCCCATGACAGCTTAATTTACGTAAGAGCCTTTGGTGAGGGACCTTGTCAAAGGCTTTCTGGAAATCTAAGTACACTATATCCACCGGATCCCCCTTGTCCACATGTTTGTTGACCCCTTCAAAGAACTCTAATAGATTAGTAAGACACAATTTCCCTTTACAGAAACCATGTTGACTATTGCTCAAGAGTTTATGTTTTTCTATGTGTCTGACAATTTTATTCTTTACTATTGTTTCAACTAATTTGCCCGGTACCGACGTTAGACTTACCGGTCTGTAATTGCCAGGATCACCCCTAGAGCCCTTTTTCAATATTGGCGTTACATTAGCTAACTTCCAGTCATTGGGTACCGAAGCCGATTTAAAGGACAGGTTACAAACCTTAGTTAATAGTTCCGCAACTTCACATTTGAGTTCTTTCAGAACTCTTGGGTGAATGCCATCTGGTCCCGGTGACTTGTTAATGTTGAGTTTATCAATTAATTCCAAAACCTCCTCTAGTGACACTTCAATCTGAGACAGTTCCTCAGATTTGTCACCTACAAAAGCCAGCTCAGGTTTGGGAATCTCCCTAACATCCTCAGCCATGAAGACTGAAGCAAAGAATCCATTTAGTTTCTCCGCAATGACTTTATCATCTTTAAGCGCTCCTTTTGTATTTTCATCGTCAAGGGGCCCCACTGGTTGTTTAGCAGGCTTCCTGCTTCTGATGTACTTAACAAAATGTTTTTTATTACCTAACAAACTAAAAAGATGGTTACTCACCTTGTAACTGCTGTTCTTTGAGATGTGTTGCTCATATCCATTCCAATTAGGTGTGTGTGTGCCGCACACATGATTGTCGGAAGATTTTTACCCTAGCAGCACTCGGTGGGTTGGCTGAGGTGCCCCCTGGAGTGGCACCTTCATGGTGCTGGATATATGCCCCAGCCAACCCAGCGCCCCCTCAGTTCCTTCTTGTCGGCTACTCTGACAGAGGGGAAGGAGGACGGGTTTGGAATGGATATGAGCAACACATCTTGAAGAACAACAGTTATAAAGGTGAGTAACTGTCTTTTCTTCTTCGAGTGCTTGCTCATATCGATTCCAATTAGGTGACTCCCAAGCCTTACCTAGGCGGTGGTGTCAGAGTGAAATGTCGCAGAGTGAAGGACCGCTGAACCAAATGCAGCATCACCCCTGGACTGCTGAACTATCGCATAGTGGGCGGCGAAAGTATGCACCAATGACCAAGTTGCTGCCCTACATGCTCCTGTATGGGCACGTGTGCTAGGAAAGCAGAGGATGAAACCTGAGCTCGCGTACAGTGGGTGGTAAGGTTTCAAGCTGGGACACCAGCCAAGTCATAGCATGCACGAATGCATGATGTGATCCAGGATGAGATGCGCTGGGAGGAGACCGGAAGGCCTTTCATCCCGTCTGCCACAGCAACAAACAGCCGTGACGTTTTCCTGCCTTTTTTTTTTTTGTGAACAGGGGCTGCTAACAGAGTTTCGCAAGGGAGTTCTCCAGGTGAAGGAGGAGCAAATACAGCATCTGTGGGGTGACTGTCTGTTGTGTGTGTTTGTGTTTGGGGGTTACTTGCTGTGTGCTGAGCTTGTGTTTGTCAGTCTGTTTGAAGGACTGTGTGCTGTGGCTGGCAGTTGGAGGCTGTGAGCTTCAAAGGAAGATTTGAAAGCTCAAAGCCTCTGGTAATTGGCTGAGCCTTAATCAGTGGGTGGGGCATTCACTCAGGCCAGAGCTTTATAAAGCCGTGCACAAGCGACCAGGGAGCTTTGCAAACAGGGGCTGCTAACAGGGAGTTTCGCAAGGGAGTTGGGGAGTGGGAAGGGAGCGGGGGTCCCTTGTCGGTCCTATCTGTTCCCCTGTAGTCCCCTTAAAACCTATAACCCAAACCACATTGCAAAACCTCTTTTTTTAAACCACCCTTCCATTAACTAGGAGACAATGCAGGCAGAAGCCCAGCAGCAGAGTGGGGGCTATCCAGTTTATTGCACTGAGTGTAGCATGTATGATTACCTGCCCTGTGGGCGGGTGGCCTATGTGTGCAGTTGGTACAAGGAGCTCCTGGCCCTCAGAGACCATGTATGGACTTTGGTGGCCCGGGTGGCAGAACTGGCGGAGCTAAGAGAGGCAGAGAGGTATGTTGATGAGGCTTTCCGGGACACTGTAGAGTTGTCCCACCTCTGCTCAGACAGCCCCTGTGCTGTTGAGGAGGAAGAAAGGCCCAGGGAAGCAGTCAATGGGAGCAGAGGAAAACCTTCCCATAGTTCGGACCCTCCTTCCAGATGTTGCTGGGGTTGTCTCTCACACTGAGCTTACTTCTCCGAGGGAGGAAACTCCAGTTTCTAGGAAAAGGCAGGTGTTAGTAATGGGAGATTTGATCATTAGAAATGTAGATAGCTGGGTTTGTGACGACCAGGAGAACCGTATGGTGACTTGCCTGCCTGGTGCGAAGGTTGCGGATCTCTCGAGGCATCTAGACAGACTTATGTGTAGTGCTGGGGAGGAGCTGGTGGTCGTGGTACATGTAGGTACCAATGACATAGAGAAGGGTAGGAGAGATGTCCTGGAAGCCAAATTTAGGCTGCTAGAGAAGAGACTGAAATCCAGGACCTCTATGGTGGCATTCTCAGAAATGCTCCCAGTTCCATGCGCAGGGCCAGGTAGGCAGGCAGAGCTTCAGAGTCTCAATGCGTGGATGAGACGACGGTGTAGAGAGGAGGGGTTTACGTTCATTAGAAACTGGGGAAACTTCTGGGATTGGGGGAGTCTATACAGGAGAGATGGGCTCCACCTAAACCAAAGTGGAACCAGACTGCTGGCACTAAACATTAAAAAGGTTGTAGAGCAGTTTTTAAACTAGGAGATGGGGGAAAGCCGACTGCTGCAGAGGAGCATGTGGATCGGACACAGACTTCTCTTAGGGGAGAGTCTGATGATACAGAATCTCCAGGTTATAGTCAGGAGCAGAGGATGGAAGAGGATAATGTAAGGGCCGGATCAGATGATAAGCAGTCACATAAAAAAGAATCTGGCACATCAGAAAAGGGCAGACAAATAAACAGATACAAGTTTTTAAAGTGCTTGTACACAAATGCTAGAAGTCTAAATAATAAGATGGGTGAACTAGAGTGCCTTGTGATAAAGGAGGATATTGATATAATAGGCATCACAGAAACCTGGTGGACTGAGAGCAATCAATGGGACACAATCATTCCGGGGTACAAAATATATCGGAAGGACAGAACAGGTCATGCGGGGGAGGAGTGGCACTATATGTGAAAGAAAGTGTAGATTCAAATGAAGTAAAAATCTTACGCGAATCCATATGTTCCATAGAATCTCTATAGATAGAAATTTCATGCTCTAATAAAAATATAACATTAGGGGTCTATTATTGACAACCTGACCAGGACAGCAATAGTGATGATGAAATGCTAAGGGAAATTAGAGAGGCTATCAAAATTAAGAACTCAGTAATAGTGGGGGATTACAATTATCCCCATATTGACTGGGAACATGTCACCTCAGGACGAAAAGTAGAGACAAAATTTCTCGATACTTTAAATGACTGCTTCTTGGAGCAGCTGGTGCGGGAACCCACAACGGGAGACACAACTCTCAATTTAGTCCTGAGTGGAGTGCAGGAGCTGGTCCAAGAGGTAACTATAGCAGGACCACTTGGAAATAGTGACCATAATACAATAGCATTCAACATCCCTGTGGTGGGAAGAACACTTCAACAGCCCAACACTGTGGCATTTAATTTCAAAAGGGGGAACTATACAAAAATGAGCTGGTTAGTTAAACAAAAGTTAAAAGGTACAGTGACTAGAGTGAAATCCCTGCAAGTTGCATGGGCCCTTTTTAAAGACACCATAATAGAGGCCCAACTTCAATGTATACCCCAAATTAAGAAACACAGTAAAAGAACTAAAAAAGAGCCACCGTGGCTTAACAACCATGTAAAAGAAGCAGTAAGAGATAAAAAGACTTCCTTTAAAAAGTGGAAGTCAAATCCTAGTGAGGCAAATAGAAAGGAGCATAACCACTGCCAACTTAAGTGCAAGAGTGTAATAAGAAAAGCCAAAGAGGAGTTTGAAAAAGGGGTAGTCAAAAACTCAAAAAACATTTCGTTATTACCTTTGAAGTACATCAGAAGCAGGAAGCCTGCTAAACAACCAGAGGGGCCCCTTGACAATCGAAATACAAAAGGAGCGCTTAAAGACGATAAAGTCATTGCGGAGAAACTAGATGGATTCTTTGCTTCAGTCTTCACGGCTGAGGATGTTAGGGAGATTCCCAAACCTGAGCTGGCTTTTGTAGGTGACAAATCTGAGGAACTGTCACAGATTGAAGTGTCACTAGAGGAGGTTTTGGAATTAATTGATAAACTCAACATTAACAAGTCACCGGGACCAGATGGCATTCACCCAAGAGTTCTGAAAGAACTCAAATGTGAAGTTGCGGAACTATTAACTAAGGTTTGTAACCTGTCCTTTAAAACAGCTTCGGTACCCAATGACTGGAAGTTAGCTAATGTAACACCAATATTTAAAAAGGTCTCTAGAGGTGATCCCGGCAATTACAGACCGGTAAGTCTAACGTCGGTACCGGGCAAATTAGTCGAAACAATAGTTAAGAATAAAATTGTCAGACACATAGAAAAACAAACTGTTGAGGAATAGTCAACATGGTTTCTGTAAAGGGAAATCGTGTCTTACTAATCTATTAGAATTCTTTGAAGGGGTCAACAAACATGTGGACAAGGGGGATCCAGTGGACATAGTGTACTTAGATTTCCAGAAAGCCTTTGACAAGGTCCCTCACCAAAGGCTCTTACGTAAATTAAGCTGTCATGGGATAAAAGGGAAGGTCCTTTCATGGACTGAAAACCGGTTAAAAGACAGGGAACAAAGGGTAGGTATTAATGGTAAATTCTCAGAATGGAGAGGGATAACTAGTGGTGTTCCCCAAGGGCCAGTCCTAGGACCAATCCTATTCAATTTATTCATAAATGATCTGGAGAAAGGGGTAAACAGTGAGGTGGCAAAGTTTGCAGATGATACTAAACTACTCAAGATAGTTAAAACCAAAGCAGATTGTGAAGAACTTAAAAAAGATCTGACAAAACTAAGTGATTGGGCAAGAAAATGGCAAATGAAATTTAATCTGGATAAATGTAAAGTAATGCACATTGGAAAAAATAACCCCAACTATACATACAATATGATGGGGGCTAATTTAGCTACAACGAGTCAGGAAAAAGATCTTGGAGTCATCGTGGATAGTTCTCTGAAGATGTCCACGCAGTGTGCAGAGGCGGTCAAAAAAGCAAACAGGATGTTAGGAATCATTAAAACGGGGATAGAGAATATGACTGAGAATATATTATTGCCCTTATATAAATCCATGGTATGACCACATCTCGAATACTGTGTACAGATGTGGTCTCCTCACCTCAAAAAAGATATTCTAGCACTAGAAAAGGTTCAGAAAAGGGCAACTAAAATGATTAGGGGTTTGGAGAGGGTCCCATACGAGGAAAGATTAAAGAGGCTAGGACTCTTCAGCTTGGAAAAGAGGAGACTAAGGAAGGATATGATAGAGGTATATAAAATCATGAGTGATGTTGAGAAAGTGGATAAGGAAAAGTTATTTACTTATTCCCATAATGCAAGAACTAGGGGTCACCAAATGAAATTAATAGGCAGCAGGTTTAAAACAAATAAAAAGGAAGTTGTTTTTCACACAGCGCACAGTCAACTTGTGGAACTCCTTACCTGAGGAGGTTGTGAAGGCTAGGACTAAAACAATGTTTAAAAGGGAACTGGATAAATTCATGGTGGCTAAGTCCATAAATGGCTATTAGCCAGGATGGGTAAAGAATGGTGTCTCTAGCCTCTGTTCGTCAGAGGATGGAGATGGATGGCAGGAGAGAGATCACTTGATCACTGTCTGTCAGGTTCACTCCCTCTGGGGCACCTGGCATTGGCCACTATCAGTAGACAGATACTGGGCTAGATGGACCTTTTGTCTGACCCGGTACGGCCGTTCTTATGTTCTTATATTCTTATGTCCTGAAAGGTTTTGTTTGCTCGATGTAGAAGGCAAGGGCCCTGTGAATGTCCAAGGAGTGCAGCTGTTGTTCCTGTCTAGAGGCGTGCGGCTTCAGGTAGAAGCCAGGGAGGAAGATGTCCTGGTTGACATGGAAGGCAGACACCACCTTAGGGATAAAGGCCAGGTGGGGTCGCAGCTGTACCTTGTCCTTGTGGAACACCGTATATGGTGGTTCCAATGTGAGTGCCCTGAGCTCAGACACATGCCTCGTCGAGGTGATAGCTACAAGGACGCCTGTCTTCCAGGAAAGGTACAGGAGCAAGCAGGTAGCCATCGACTCGAACGGGGCACCCATGAGTCTGGAGAGGACCAGGTCAAGATCCCACGTAGGGACTGGTTGTCTAATTCGTGGGAACAGGCGCTCCAACCCCTTGAGAAATCTAGTGACCATGGGATTGGAGAAGACAGAACGCCCGTTTTCACACAGGTGGAAAGCTGAAATAGCTGCCAGGTGCACTCTGATGGATGATATTGCCAAGCCCTGCTGCTTTAAGGACAGGAGGTAGTCCAAGATGATAGGCACTGACGCCTGTAGAGGGGCTGTATGACTGAGCACACAAGCAGGAAAAATACTTCCACTTGGCTAAGTACGTGGACTTGGGAGAGGACTTCTTGTTACTCAAAAGGATCTGCTGTACTAAGCGAGAGCAGCACAGCTCAGATTGAGTTAGCCATGCAGCATCCATGCTGTGAGGTGGAGAGATTGCAGGTCGGGATGACAGAGCTGTCCGTGGTCTTGAGTGATCAGGTCTGGCCACAGCGGAAGTGGAATTGGAGTGTCCACTGACAGCTCCAGGAGAGTGGTATACCAGTGCTGTCTGGGCCACGGCGAGGTGACCAAAATCAGACGGGCTCTGTCCCTGCGCAGTTTGAGCAGGACCGTGTGGACTAGTGGAAATGGAGGAAAGGCGTAGCACAGGTGAGACTTCCACTGTATTAGGAAGGTGTCCAACAGGGAACCCGGGGCGTGTTCTTGGAGAGAGCAGAATACCTGGCATTTCCGATTCTCTCGAAAGGCGATTAGATCTATCAGGGGAAAGCCCCACTTCTGGAAGACAAACTGGATGACGTCCGAGCTAACTGACCACTCGTGAGCCAGGAATGATCTGCTGAGGTGGTCCGCTAAGGTGTTCTGGACTCCTGGGAGAAATGACGCCACCAGATGGATGGAGTGGGCTCCCCCTTGCTTGTTGATGTAAAACATGGCCGTTGTGTTGTCTGTGAGGACTGCAATGCAATGGCCTCGAATGCGCTCTCGGAATGCTTGACATGCCAAGCGCACTGCTCTGAGTTCCCGTACGTTGATGTGCAGGGATAACTCTCCTACTGACCATAGCCTCTGTGTACGGAAGTTCCCGAGATGGGACCCCAAACCAGGGATGATGCATCCATGACTAGGGACACTGAGAGCTGCGGGGTGTGAAATGGCACCCTTTCATGCACTGATTTGGGGTCCAGCCACCAGTCTAGAGAGGCTAATATCCCTGGAAGAATGGTAACCACCGTGTTCAAGCTGTCTCGACCTGGTCAGTAAACTGTTGATAGCCAGGCTTGGAGTGGACTTAGTCGTAGTCTGGCATGCCTGGTCACATACGTGCAAGAGGAGATGTGCCCCAGGAGGCATAGGCACATTTTCATGGTTGAGGTCGGGAAGCTTTGCAGGCCAGGGACGATGTTCATCAGGGATTGGAAGCATGCTTCTGGCAGAAGTGCCCGAGCTAGGCCTGAGTCTAAGACTGCTTCTATGAATTCTATCCTCTGGGTTGGTACCAGAGTGGATTTCACGACATTGAGCAGGAGGCCCAGCCGAATAGAACGCATTCATGGTGAGCTGAACATGAGACTGCACCTGATCCCTGGAGTGACCCCGAATAAGCCAGTCATCGAGATACGGGAACACTTGGACCTGTTGTGGTTGCCCCCCTTCATCGACAACAGCCACGCACTTGGTAAACACCCTGGGGGGCCTGGACAGGCCAAAAGGGAGGACGGTGAATTGAAAGTGCTATTAATTGATCACAAAGTGAAGGAAGTGTCTGTGCGCTGGTTAGATCGCAATGTGGAAGTACGCATCCTTCATGTCGAGAGCGGTGTACCAGTCTCCAGGAAAGGAATAATGGTCTCTAGTGAGACTATGAGGAACTTCAACTTTACCATGAACTTGTTGAGTCTGCGTAGGTCCAGGATGGGCCAAAGCCCGCCCTTGGCCTTGGGGATTTGGAAGTAGTGGGAGTAAAAACTCCTGCCTCTTGATTCTCTTGGAACCTCCTCTATCGCTCGCACATGTAGGAGTGATTGGACCTCCTATAGAAGGAGGTGCTCGTGAGAAGGGGAGAGTGGAAGGGGGGAGAAAAAGCAAATTGGAGGGAGTATCCCCTTTCTACTGTGCATAGGACCCAACGGTCTGATGTTATGTGAGACCACGCACGGAGGAAGTGGGAGACACGATTTTGGAAAGGCAGGGAAGGATCCTGAATGGAGACTTGAAGGTGCACCTGAGGATGGAGCACCAAAGTTCTGCTTAGGCCCTGCTGATGGCTTGGGAGGGCCTTGGCCCTGACTGGCTTGGTGCCCAGTCTGTTTTCTTTTACCACCTCAGCCGCGTCTTCTAAAGACGACCTGTCTTGGCCGAGGGTAGGATCTCTGAGGATGCGCTCTGAAGGGTCTTCTCTGTGTTACCAACGTATGCATGCCCCCAGTGAACGCATGATGGCCCGGTTGTCCTTCAGACTGTGCAGCCTTAAGTCTGTCTTTTCAGAGAATAGGCCCTGGCCATCAAAGGGTAAGTCCTGGAGGGTCTGTTGCAACTCTGGTGGTAAGCCAGAGACCTGCAGCCATGAGATGCAGCGCATGGCTATGCCCTAGGCTAGGGTCCTGGCCGCCACGTCCAAAGAGGCTTGTAGGGAGGTTCTGGCCACCTTCTTGCCCTCCTCTACTAGAGCCCCAAATTACTCTCTGGACTCCTACGGAACCAACTCTTTGAATTTTGCTATAGAGAGCCATGAATTATAGTCATTTCGGTTCAGGAGTGCCTGCTGGTTGGCCACCCTGAGCTGCAAGCCTCCGGCCAGTACACCTTATGCCCAAACAAATCTAGGCATCTAGCATCCTTAGATTTAGGTGCAGGGGCCTGCTGACTATGCCACTCCTTCTCGTTGACCGAAGCCACAAGGGAGCATGGTTGGGGGTGTGTGTAGAGGTACCCATATTCCTTTGAGGGGACAAAGTACTTCCTTTCCACCCCCTTAGCCGTAGGTGGAACAGAGGCTGGCGATTGCCATATTGTCTTAGCATCGGCATGTATAGTCCATATGATGGGGAGGGCCACTCTGGATGACGTCTCTGCCGACAGAATGTCCACCACAGGTCCTCTACCTCCATCATCTCCTCTACCTGGAGGTTCATATTGTATGCCACCCTGCGGAGGTCCACAGGAGGAGGGCCTGAAACCGTAGTTCCTGTGACTGCCTCATCAGGTGAGGACGAGGAAGATAGTCCCAGGACTAAGATCCTCTTGTGGAGGATCTTGTTGTTCAAGTTCCACCACGCTAGGAGTGTGGGCCTGTATTGGCACTGGAGCAGTCGCCTCAGAACGCCCCCCCTTCCGGGTGGGGTGGGGAGACACTGTGGCCTCCAGTACTCAGGGCTCCGAAGGGGTGGAACGGGAAGCCTGGTAGGCCCAGGGGATGCAAAAGGACCACTGTGGGGGTTCCTGGCCCAGGCCCTGGCCTTCTTCCAGCCACTGGCCTGCACTGCCCTCACCCTGCGCATGGTAGCCACCTTGTGAGCATGAGGATTCCTAGATGGCCAAGGCAGTGCCGTACATCATGGAGCTGAGTCCCCTGGTGCTGTACGGTGCCGGGGACCAGTGGTGTGATGCAGAACGGTATCAAGACAGCAATCGGAGCCTGCGGTCGTATCAGTACCTGGAGCCTGATCTGGATCTCGATGGTGACCTCCAGCGAGATCGGCGCCAGGATCAGCTCTGGGATGAGTGCTGCTCTGATTGGTACTGGGAGTGGTCCCGGGAGTCCGATTGGTACTGGCCGTACTGCTATTCGGATCTCCACGAGCTGGAGGGGTGTTGCGAGTATGACCGGTGCCGAGAATGAGATCAGTACCGGGACTGCGAGTGACGCCATGATGGGTGCCGGGACCACAATCGGGACCGGGACTGGTGCTGTCCTGCTTCACTTGGCGACGGTGTTCGTATCAGGGACCGTTTTCCCTTCGACAGCACCGTCCACACTGGAGTTGGCTCTGTGAACGCAATCAGGTCCCGTGCTGTTGAGAAGGTCTCTGGCATGAAGGGCAGTCTCAGCTCAACCGCGGTGTGCACCGGAGAGCTTACGTGCACCGGACTCGATGGCCTTTGCGGTGCCAGAGTCAACAGTGCTGGAGCCATTGGTTGTCCTGTGCCCTCCAGCAAAGGAAGTGGCTCCAATTGCGGAGCGGGAAGCATCGGTGGCTGTCGAGCCGGCAAACAAGGAGCAGTCTGCACCTGCTTGGGTTGCTGCTTCTTCTGGTCTGGAGACAAGGACCTGCGCCGTGGTGGAGGTGCTGGGGAGATCTGGTGCCGTGAGACTTTAGCAGAGTCCAAACATGGTGCAGGGCCAGTTGGTGCCACAGGGACACTCCGCACCGAAGACGATGGTGCAGAGTCCCAGTGAGCGGAGGAAGGAACCAGGCTAAGTGCTGCCTCCATAAGGAGCTGCTTCAGTCTAATGTCCTGCTCCTTCTTAGCCCTCTACTTGAAGGCTTTACAAATGCGGCACTTGTCCACTTGGTGGGATTCCCCCAGACACTTTAGGCAAGAGTCATGAGGGTCTCCTGTTGGCATCAGCTTCAGACAGGTCGAGCAGGGTTTGAAGCCTGGAGACCCAGGCATGGGCCCGGGTACCGGGATAGGGAAGAGGGGAGAAGACCCTCTTCCATCCCTCTAAGTAAACCAATTCTAACTATCCTAAGTAACTAGTAACAGCGATCAATAACTATTAACAACTAATCACAAACTATCAACAGATACTAAGTGAATGCTAGGGAGAGTGGAGATCAGCGAAGCTGCGCTCCACGGTTCCAACAACCGTCACAGGTGGTAAGAAGGAACGGAGGGGGCACTGGGTCGGCTGGGGCATATATCCGGCGCCATGAAGGCGCCACTCCAGGGGGCGCCTCAGCCGACCCACCCAGTGTTGTTAGGGTAAAAATCACCTAATTGGAATCGATATGAGCAAGCACTTGAAGAACAAAAGGGAAACTATATACAGTAATATTTGCAAGAGGAAAATGAGTTCAAACAAACAGCAACAGCTCTAGCTAAAGCACTGTCACTGGCAGCAAGAAGGAACTGAGGGTGGAGAAGGCCGGTGGCGCCCTATAGGCCGTGGCATATGCACACCGCTCCAGGGGGTGCCAGAGCTGGTCCCCTACAGATACTGCTGAGGGAAAAACGTCCAGTGTGGCAAGCACACACACCTAAGCTGAATGGACATGAGCAATCACTCGAAGAAGTTAGAATACATTTTTCTACTTTGAATACAGTTGCTTATTAATTACTTTAAACTTCTTTCCCAAGCCTTTGTATTTGAAATACAACCTGAATTTTTTTTTCTAGTATGTTCACTTTTTTAGAATCATGGTCTATGAAAACCCACTTTCACATTATTTTTGTCAGAACCAACTGTCAGAATTTTTAAAAGTAAAAATAGTGGCTCTGAATTTCCATTCATGGGGGTGGGGAAGTGAGGGACTAGCTCCAGGTCCTGCTGACATCTCTGCTGTTTGGATGCAAACAGAATTCCCATCTCTCAATCTCACACACTCAGCTTATATGATCTTCGTTAGAACTGCAATATTGACTTGCTTGAAGCAGTTGTGTTTCTTTCAGTATGGAAGTATCAGAGGGGAATGCTCACTGACTAGGGAAAGCTTTCATTATGTTTTTCTCTAATTTGTCCATGGGTTTGTGAGGTCACTAATTTATAAAACAAAGTAGCATGAACTGCTACAGTCACAGGGTCTATCCCAAGGCAACCCTCAAGGAATAAAAGATAGAAGAAAAGATGGAGTTTAAATTATTAGGACATAAAACCTTCCATACTAACACAATGGCTCTTCTTCCTCATGCTCCCAGTCTCAGGAGTTGGAACAATTAGTTTTTCATTCTCTTTAAAGCTAGATTTGGAATACAGCATATTACTGATTATCCAAGTAGCATAGGGGAACATGGATTTCAGTCAGATAACTCGGAATTTGGATAAACGAGAAGGTAGGAAACATTCAGCAGTGGGATGGTCTCCCCTGTGGCCGGCTCCTTCTCACAGTCTTGGCCAAGGGGCTCTGCTCTGCCCCACTCACTCACATGACAGCAGGGCTGTGGAGGGCTCCCTGTTCAGCTGCAGGGCTGGTGACACCTGATCCCTGAAGGCACAAGGTGCAAGCTACAGTCCTGGCTGGGAAAAGCAGAGACCTAGGGCCAGGATTCTGCTGTACTGTCAAGACTGCAGCCTTTCCCCTACATCCTTCTTCTGCGGGGATAGGGTGTCTCTAGCCTAGCAGCCATGGAAGTAGCCCTTTGTAGCTCTGTTCACTCACTCCTATGAAAGCAGATTGTAGAGGCTCCCTGTATTGCTGCAGGAGTCATTCAGCTGCAGGGTGGCCTCCCCCATGACCAGGGGTCTGTAATCTTCCTCGAAGTCTTAGCCCAGAATCTTTGCTCTGTTATCTGAACATCCATATTAGCTGAATTCCTTCCTTGTCCCCCAGCATGAGATACATAGGGGACAAGAAAGGGATTCGGATAATGCAGAGGTTCAGATAATGTTTTGGGTAAACAGATATATATTGTACTGAACACCTAATTTTAGTGTTTCACTAGAAATACAACTAGAAGTGCCCAGCTTACTAAAAATGATATCACTTTCTCCTCTAGCTCCCATATACCTGCAGAGGCCCTTATTATCTTGTCCTCCCCAGCCATGTTTCCTTCACTCATTTACCTTAATAGCAAAGAGATTTTCTGCATGCATGGGCTTGACAACACACATTGCACTATTTTAATTTAAAATGGGTTTAAAACATGTTTTTGTTATTCCAGTGTAAACATCAGTATGGACTGTATCAGTTTAAAAACTGGTTATATTGACTTAGCATGCACTGGCTAATTAACAGGGGCAATCTAGGCCGATGTAAGGCAGATTTAAACCACTCCAGTTGTCCACAAAAAAAGCTGGACTTCTAACTGAAATGACTTAAATATCACATTTAGTAAAATCAGTGTAGCTTTTTGTGCAGATCAGTCCAATTCAGTGATAAGGCCCCAGATGTGAACTGTTGGGAGCTGGTGTCCAGCTATGACATGAAATATCCAACCAGCTAATCAAAATGCAGCTTTGAACAGCCACTCACCATTTTCTCTCTTTCTCATTAATTAAACCAGTCTATTACCTGTTCCTATCTATTTATAACAGTCTTTATTCTCTCAATTACTTTGCCTAGCATTAATTTAGTCTACATCCCTGCAGACCATCTTTTTTTGAAAACCTCATGTGACATAGTTCTTGTTTGGGTCTCTTTTCCAAAGTGTTTTTTTAAAAAAAGATTTCTGAAAATTTCATCCCGGAATTAACCACTTGTTTCTTGAGTTCTTTTGTCAAAGAAATTGTAAATTTGATAAATCTACTAGATTTCACTTTGAATTCTGATTCCTCATTCTGCAGTACTATCCGGGTATCATTCCCTTCAGTGAGCAGTCTTGAGGTGTAAAATAGGGCTATAGTTCATACTATTGTTGATTAACAACTTCATTTGCTGGTGATCTCATTTTCTTATATTCAGATGTTTGAACAATTTCACTTACCACAAACAAACGTAAACCAAATTAAAACTTCTGTAATAAAAAACTATGCAGATTTACTGTAGGGTAAATCAAATACGGGTGAAAAATTGTAGTTTATTGAAACTCATAACTCAAAAAATATAAGATGCTGTAGTGTACAATATGTTACACAACGCACCCTTAGGTGCACATTCAAGTCAAGTAAGAACTCCATCTTTCCCCAAACCCTGGTACCCTAGTACTTGTTTCATATATAATCATGCACACTTACTTTGCAAGAGGAAGCCCCCAGTATTCTGAGGTGTTAATTAGCACCAAAAACAGCACATTTCATTTAAAAAAAATGAAACCGGGGAGCTAAATTAACTTAGCTAATACTTTTTGACAGACACATTCATGGAATTAAAACAGCCTAATCTAACCTAAACAGTGTGTGTACTGTACCAGTTTCTGTAATATTTGCAATTCTCCCCATGTAGCAGTAGTGGAGAAGCCAGTTTCTAAACAAACTACTTATGTACTTCCTACACAAAGTTCATCTGACTTTTTTGTTGGAAATAAGTCTATAAGGGGTGTGGAAAATCTGGATCTCTCAAGGACAACTACTGGTCGTAAATAATGGAGCTGTTTTAAGGCAAGGTCTCCACAGTCTGTTAGTGCCTTGTCCAATATGGCCCTCAAGTTTTCTAAAGAAGGGACAGATGTCGACTCCGTTGATAATAAAGGCTGTATTTCTGTTAGCTGCCCATGCACTGTAGGTCCATGATTTTGGGGTATGCTTACTTCTGTGTTTTCACACACAAGGCTGTCTATCACACCCCTTTGTAAGTCTCTATCTTTTTGTAAGACACCACCTATTTGAAATTGTTCTGGGGACTCCCATTCATCTAGTTCTTCATCATCATCATCATCTTTTTCCTCACTTTCCTGAATAAATTTTAGAAATGAAGATTCAAATCCCATTGGTTTATATGCCTTTAAATCAAATGGTCTGGACACTGAATGCTTCTGAAACTTGTTTCTTGTGGTGTGGAGTGAATTTTTTTTAGCATTCTGATTGCTGTGTTGCCAGCCTTCTGTCTCTTTCTCCCTTGGTAACTGCAAAGGTAAACTGTTAAAATAAGAACTGTTTTCTCTACTTTCAGGCAAACCTTCAGTTTTACACAAAGGCTCTGTTATACTACATTCTTCAAAACAACTGGTTTTTGAACTATGGTTATATTTTAAGGTGCCTGAATACAAAAAAGCACCCCTGTCAAAAACCACACTATTTGCTGCACTCCTATTTTGATTTTCATTGCCTGTATCTTGATGATCATAAGCAGTGTTTGGTACACAATGTTTTCCATTTTCATGCAGGTTGTCTGTGTGCACTGTATTTTCCTTTTTAAACTCTCTGGCTTCCTCTTTATTTAACAATAGCTCTGTTTCCGAAGAGGGTTCCTTTTTAACCATTGTACCACTTTTAACACAAACTACCAGTTTCTCAGTCTGTTGTTCTATATAAATATTGGTCATCTGATGTGTGCGTTTATAATGCCTCACAATACTGCTTTCCAATTTTACTACAGACAGACACCCTTGAACCATGCAAGGGTACTGAGTCTGGTTAGATTGCTCTCTGCACATTTTCAGGGCTTCCTCCTTTGTTTTAAAATTAATCAAATGTTTTTCTTTATTTTTACCAATTTTCTTAGATTTTTCTTTTATCTGCTTCTCATTCTCATTTATATCATACTGATCTTTCAAACAGTCTTGTTCATTTTTATCATTAAGCAGATTATCTTGCTCCTCTTTATGACTTCCAAAGAGACTACCATAATACTCACTATGGCGGAAATATACATGTTGAGAGTAATGGCTGTAATTTGTGAAAATCCTATCACAGCCATTAAGGTCACAATGAATTTCAAAGTCTTTGTTTAGTTCTTCTTCACTAGCATGCTGTTCTATCAAGTGATGTTTTAGCTTGTTAAAAGTATGAAATACAGCAGGGCATTGAGGCTGGTTACATCGAAATCTTGCAGATTCAGTTTCAGAAAGCACTTTTTGATCCTCTAACTGATCAAGGTTATGAAAGTCACTGCAATGCTTAGCAAGAGCCTTAGAACATAAAAAGCGTTTACTACATTCTTTGTATTTGCATGCAAATATTTTTTTACATTTGACAAGTTCCCTTTTTGTTCTTGCTTTGTCCTTTTCCAAACAAAGCTGCTCTTTGTTATACTGATGTACAGTTCTATAGTGACGAATCAAGCCTTTCTGATTGGTAAAGGCAGAGTTGCAACTTTTATGAATACAATGGAATGGTTTGTGGTACTTATGCAATATATAACATAAATTTCCTTTGGCAACTGTTCTTTTACTTCCTCTCCCCTCTCTTGATTCCAATTCTTCCCTGTGGCTGTTTAGAGAGGATATTTTAGAGGGTCTTCCAGTTACATTACTATCTGTGTCTTCACTGGACTCCAAATCAGTTTCAGAACTACACTCTTCCTTCTTCGGGTGGCACAGCTGCTCAGTAGATTGCTCAGGTTGTTCAGTATGCTCTTCATCTCTATTAGTACAGCAACCAGGCATTGAAGCTGCATTATTTTTTAGCTTGCCCTCTGCACATGCACCTATGTGCTCACATTTTTCATTAGCAAACAGCTTGTGAGTTATCTTCTCATTGCCAATCTGATGTTTGTTTCTATAATGAATTCTAAGGTGTGTTTTTCTTGTAAATGATCTTTGACAAATATGGCATTTAAATGGTGAATACCGATGTTGAAACATATTTAACTGAAGAACTTTTTCCTTGGAATAATTATGTTTTTTAACATAATGCATTAAGAGAGCTTCTCTGGTCACAAACTCATATTTACAACCTTGCCGTTCACAGAAAAATGGTTTAGCTGCCAGTTGAGTGAGATACTGTGTAGGTAAGTTGTCTTGTTGCTCTTGAAAATGAAGTTCTGAGGTAGTTTCATTGACAACTGATTGAGGACACTTGGCATCATTTGATGGATATGACTGTAATGACCCTAAAAAAGGCTTGTGTGTTGAAGTGGAAGAATTTGCAGTAAAGTTAGACTTTAAACTTAAATGTTTCAAGCCCAACAGAAGTTCCAACATGGCATCTTCAGTATTTGGCACCTTAGAATCTTCATAAAAGGAAGTATCTGGGGAAGAACAAATTTCTTCCTTGAGACAATTTTTTCCTTTAGAATTTGTATTACAATACAGACTTTCTGGAGAGTCAGTATTCGTATCAGAATTATGCCTAAGATCTGCACTAAGATCTCCAGTAGTTCTGCTGTTTTGACTATCATTGATTAGATTAAAAATATCTTTAGCTTTGATCCCCATCTTTTTTTTAGGTTTGAAATGGTATGGATGAGCCCTTCGAAGATGTTTTTGCATACCTCTGGCATTTTTGTATGTTGAACTACATCCTTCAAAACCACAGGTAATTTTTTTCCCATCAAAACAAACTGCCACATGGGAGCACTGTTCTTTTAAACCGGAAGGGTGAAAGACTCCCTGTTGGGATATTAGACTACTAGGAATTGTTTGATTCTGAGTTATTGTTTCTATCAAAGGGGATACCTGCTTTTTGGTTACTACAGTAGAGGTTCTGTGGCTCCCAAAATAAACACTACAGTTGCTTTCACTATCAGTTTCGTCATTGTCAGAGACAGGTTCTTCCTTAATTTGTAGGATTTCTTGAGAACTTGTTGACCCCACAGACAAAGTAAGATTTTCATATGGACTAAAATTATCTACTTGATCAACCAGTTGAGACTCAGGAAGATAACTGCATCTGTCTTTTGAAATAGGCTCTTCAAGTTTAACTGACGTCTCCTTCACTTCTCCATTTGCTATTGCAATATTATGCATTGCAAGGTGATTCTGAAATTCTGTTTTTGAATAATAGAACTTTTTGCAACCAAGAAAGTTACATGTGTATGATGCATCCCTAAAATGCTGAGCTTCATGGTGGTAAAGCTGCCCCAAGTCACTGAAAACTATGTTGCAGCCATTTAATTCACACTTATAACGTAGATCTTCATGCATTTGTTTGTGATTTAATAATTCATTAACTGATCCAAATCTAGCATAACAATCCATAGACACACACATGTAAGGCTGAGGACCACAGTGCACTCGTTCATGGTCCTGCAGATGAAAGGATGTCATGAAGTGACGTCGGCAAAAAGCACACTTCTCTCTTCTGTTTTTCATATCCAAGTAGTGTTTTGCATTTTCATCATTGTTTTGATGTTCAGCCTTTAGATGTACACTTAAATATTTAAATTGCTTAAATACTCTAGAGCAGTCTGTGCCAGGACATGGATATATGTCTCTGTCTTGCAGATGGCAATTTTCTAATTGGCTAAATGTGACATATTCATGTGTGTCACTTTTGTTTTTTTCAGATGGTTGTGGTTGCTGCTGCTTTTCCTCTGGTGATGCAGAAGAGTTTCTGGATGTACTAGTCTTTTGTGGTGATCTCTCTTTTTTCAACAGTATTTTCTTTTTTGGTCGGTATGTTCTACTAGGTGGCATTTTAACATGCTCCATTACATGTGGTACAAAAAATTCCTTTCTCTTGAACTTTTTTGTACACACTGGGCATGTATAAATACCATCTTCCATGTGCATCTTAGAATGATGTAGTATTCTAGCCTCTATACATTCTCTTTTGCATAACACACAGAAGAATTTGTACTGGAGCCATCTCTGGTATCTTTCAGAAGATCCAATTGGCTTTTTCACTCTTGTTTTCTCTTTAGATTGATTTGCTGCCTCTTTTCCTCCTTCATAGTATTTATGTTCTTTAGTCTCGTCACAATCACTCAAAAGAGTTTCTAACAAGTCAGTTTCATTGACTGACATATCATTACAACTCACATCGTCTTCAGAATCAGAAGCTTCTTTCCCTAAGAGTTTAAGACAATGCCGTTTTAAAGTCTTCCAGTCCCAAAATTCAGGATCAAATGGCCAATATGCTTTTAAAGCTAACAGAAGCTCACAACGGAGTGAGTTTGGAACCAGTGCATTTTCTTCATCAAATTTCTGATCTGGTTGCAAATGCAGTTCTTCCAGCACATTGTATCCATCCAAACTTGGCTCGAGCAAAAACTCAGTGAGCTGACATGCTCTTCTAACTTCAAGATCCACTGGTAAAAGGCATGCAATTGTTTTACATACAGATGTCTTCATCTCATCATTTCCATTTGATCTGATCTGAAGTGCTCTCACACATAACAAAATAGACACAGCAAGACCTGCTTCTTCTGCCTGCATGGAAAAATACAAACAAAAATTATTTTTCATTTTGTTGGTAGATGCATTCTTCCCTGAATTACACACTGTGGAACAACTGTATCTACATCTTGAAGTCTGCCTAAAGCTAGAAGTGATGTTTAGGATAGCTACTATAAAACTCTTAGTAGAATAGGCAATTTGGCAGCAGAAAAAATTCCCAATGGAGAATTCTGAGAATCTAAGAATTCTGACTTAGGCTGTGGCTACACTTAGCACTTCAAAGCGCTGCCGTGGTAGCGCTGCTGCGACAGCGCTTTGAAGCGCTAAGTGTAGTCAAAGCACCAGCGCTGGGAGCCGCGCTCCCAGCGCTGGGGCTTTGACCACACTGGCGCTTTGCCGCGCTGCAATTTGCAGCGCTGGAGAGGGTGTGTTTTCACACCCTGCTGCAGCGCTGCAAATTTGTAAGTGTAGCCAAGCCCTTAGATGTTGAGCTTCTACCATTGCTCTTGGCAAACTCTCTCACTGGCCCCCACCTCCACTGCTGTTTTCTTCTAATAATCTAATTTTCCTTTCGCTAATTTTATTCCATTATTCCTAGTAATACACAACAATTCCCCTTTGTCCTTAGAATTCATTCTAATATTTGTAAAATTGTAGTTTGGTTAAATTATATACATTTATTTTATTCTCTCTCCTTATAAGTTAACTCCTTAATCATTTTAGTTGGTTTTCTTTGAATTTCTTCCAAGTGTTTTTCAAGCTTTGTCAACTATGTAAACCCCTGGACAAGTAACTGGGATCCACTTCTCCTGTGGATAGTGGTGATTTTTTTTGGGGGGGGGGGGGCGGGGGCGAGAGGAGGGAATGCCAGGGGATAATAGACACCTAAGTTCACCCTCCATTTCATATGGTATTATGTATATTCACATATGCAGAGTCAATTTTGTTTGCATATACAGCAAAGAATCATTTTACTAACTCTCCCCAAAATCCTCAGACTGGCTCTGTGCACCAGGGTATGATCCTGGTACACAGAAATTGGTAATGTTGGTGCTCTTCCAGGCCCCCTCCCCCCCCAATTCCTTTTAAGAAAGATATTGAGGAGTTGTGATCTACTAAGGTCAGCGGGCATCCTCAGACTACATCAGTATAAACTTTTAAGAAAGCCTGCAGGCCATCCCAAGCCTTACATCCTCCAGTCTGTGAATCACTCATTTGTTTTTCCTCTCAAGAGGATGCACGCCCTTAATACTCAAATTAACAGTCACAGAGTTCAAGGCCAGCAGGAACCATTAGATCATTTCGTCTGACCTCCAGCATGTTATAGCCCATTACATTTTACCCAGTTACTCCTATATTAAGCCCAATAAATTGCACTGGGCTAAAACATAACTTGTGTTTGACTGCAGCATGTTTTCCAGACAGGCAGCCAGTCTCGATCTGAAGACATCAGAGATGGAGAATCCACCACTTCCCTTGGTAGTTATTTCCATGGGATAATCACCTGTTAAAAATGTGTGCCTCTTTTCCAGTGTGAATGTGTCTGGCTTCAGCTTCCAGTAATTGATTCTTCTAATGCCCTTTTCCACTAGATTAAAGAGCCCTTTAGTAGCTGGTATTTTCTACCCATTACAATACTTGTATACTGTAGTCAAGTCATCTCAATCTCCTTTTTGATAAACTGAACAGACTGAGTTCTTTAAGTCTCATGCTGTAAGGCATTTTCTTCAGCCCTTGAATAGTTTTTCAGGCTGTTTTCTGCACCCTCTCCAAGTCTTCAACATCCTTTTTAAAATGGGGGTCTCACCAATGCTGGATACAGAAATAAAATAATGGCCCTAACTATTACTCTCTTGTTTATATATCTAAGGGCTATATTAGCCCTTTTTTCTACTGACTCCACAGGAGCTCTTGATGAGTTGCTTGTCTACTTTAACCCCTAAATCCTTTTCATTGTCCCTGCTTTCCAGGATACATTCCCTACTCTGTAGGTATGACCTACGTTCCTTGTTACTAGATATGTAATTCTGCATTTGGATGTGTTAAAACTCACTTGACTAGTCCCAGTTTACCAAGTGATCCAGATGGCTGTGTGATTGCCCTGTCCCCATCATTATTTACCATTACATCAAACTGTCATCTGTATCAGAAGTGATTTCATATTTACTTCCAGTTCATCAGTGAAACTGTTGAATAGCATTGTGCCTACTACTGATCCCTTCAAAACCCCACTATAAACACTCCACTGATGACTTTGAGATGTCAGCCAGTTCATAATCCAAATAAAGTGTGCTTTACTGATAGTGTACCGTGCTGATTTTTTAAAATCAGAATATTCCACAGTACTAACTCAAATGCCCCAAAGTCTAAGTATATTACACATATGCAGTTACCTCTATCAACCAAACTAGTAATCTCCCCAAAGAATGAAATCAGCTTTGACAAGATTTGCTCCTCGCTTCCACCATAAAACCATGTTGACTGGTATTATCCTATTCTTAAATTCTTTATTAACTGATTCCCAAACAGCCTTTTCCATTATTTTATCCAGGACTGATAGCAGGTTGACTGGTCTATAGTTACACAAGTCATCCCGCTTGCCCTTCTTGAATAATGGCACAACATTAGCACTCCTCCAGTCTTCTGGAATTTCCTCAGTATTCTAAGATTTATTAAAAATGTGTTTAGTTGGAGGTTACCCAGTGCTTTGTTTAATTAAGGGTAACAGAAAAATGAATGAAAACATGTATATTTAGTTGTAGATGTAGAAAATAGTTTCCTGGTGTGGTAGGCCAGTTAAATACATGGAGCAGCATCTGGGGTGGTAGGTCCTCATAGCTGGGATGTAGCATTTCTCTTGCCTTCTTTAAGGGTGACTAGGAGTGGCGTGGTTCATGCGGAAAAGGATTTGTAGGTAAGAACTAAGCAGCCTTCTTATAAATAAGGTATCGATCTCCCTCCCCCATCAAAGGGGTGGATTTTGATTTGCAGGGATTCCCAAGCACTTTTATGAGGCTTACGGGTAATTCCTGGGTAGTGGCATACCAAGGATCTTGGCCTTGGAAGTAGGGCTCACATCAGGTGTGATTAAATGGGTTGGTTATGCCCTGGAATTTGAGTGTCTGGATGTAAGCCAATAGGAAAGAAGGGCTAGGGACAGGCTAGGAACAGCCCTTCCCAGGCCACCTTCCCTCTTAGCTGTTGTCAGGACAGGTGGTGTCTGAGATTATTTTGTTGGAATTACCTTTCCTAATTGCGCTTTTGAATAAAGTTGTGGCCATTTAGTCAAAAAGTCCAGGTATCTGCATCTTCACTGGCCCATTCCCCCTTTCAAATAATAATTATGCTAGTAATCACAGTTGTTTCTCAGATGAATACATGGCAAACAGCTGTAAAACAGTATTTTTTTTATGACTGTGGCTGATGTTTGACTGTCCATTATGTAGCAGTGCAAATATTTTGTATTTTTGCTGCAACACCCACAAATATTGCAAATCAGTATCTTCTGAGCAATTAATGTACTTTAAGTATCAGAGGGGTAGCCGTGTTAGTCTGGATCTGTAAAAGCAACAAAGAATCCTGTGGCACCTTATAGACTAACAGACGTTCTGCAGCATGAGCTTTCGTGGGTGCATCTGAAGAAGTGGGTATTCACCCACGAAAGCTCATGCTGCAGAACGTCTGTTAGTCTATAAGGTGCCACAGGATTCTTTGTTGAATGTACTTTAAGATATTGTTAAAATGTAGTGAGAATGTGTAAACAATTTATCTGTATGCAGATTTTAAAATTTGGTATATTTCCAGTTCAACAAAGACAAAAATGAAAAACAATGTTTCCATAAACTGACATAAGAATGTGTTTCCAGGTACAAAGTACTTAACTGCACTTAGTTACCATATTTACAATAAGATGTATTAGAGCGAAATACTGATAGCAAGTAACTGATAATGTTAATGATGTAATTTAATTCTACTGTTTTATCGCAGTGTTGCTGTAGCCATGCTGGTCCCAGAATATTAGCGAGACATGGTGGGTGAGGTAGTATCTTTTATTGGACCAACTTCTGTTGGTGAGACAGACAAGCTTTTTAGCTTACAGAGAGAGTCTGGAAGAAGCTCGAAAGCTTGTCTCTCTCACCAACAGAAGCTGGTTCAATAAAAGATATTACCTCACCCACCTTGTCTCTCTAATTCTAAGCACATACAAACACATTTGTACATACACACACACAAATATATGTACACTAAAATATTTAAATTATTCTTGTGTCATACTTGATCTCTATACTATTTCCTACAAAAGCTTATTAGAAGATTAAAGTTTGCAAAGTCAAGAACTCAAAAGTTGGGAAATACCCAGATGAAGACTGCCTGTGTGACAGTCATTCTCCCCCATTTGTGTCTAACTATATGATCACATTCTATTTCCCCCCTCCCCCATGAGGACCCTATAATGCTCAGTGAATGTTCAATTTTCTTTTCAAATGCATAAACCAACCTGTCGCCTTATTTGCTCCCCATTCAAACCCTGCACTTAAAAAGGAATTTTTAGATGTCTACACTGCACTTACCCCTCTGTAGTATCTGAGCCTCTACAAATATTAATTTACTTTCACTACACACCTGCCAAGCCTTGACTACACTAGAAAGTTTTTGCTATAAACTAAGGTGTGAATTCAAAAACTGCTATAGTTATACCAGTATCAACCCACACATAGCCACTCCTATCCTAATATGAAGTAGCTTTTTTCAGCTTAGTTTAAACCACTTCCCAAGCGATATAAGTTGAATTTTTTTTTAAAAGCCTCTCTTATACTGAAATTGGAGTGTCTACATCATTATATCTGGTAAAACTTTTCCAAGCAGACAAGACTTCAGATACAGAAATATTAGTCCCATTTTACAACTGAGGAACTCGATAAGAGAGACAGAGGCCAAAATGTATGGAACTGTTCATGAATTTTGGGTGCTCAACTTGAGACCCTTATTCTGAGGTGCTGAATACCTCCAGCTCCCACTGTCTTCAGTAGGAGCTTTGAACGTTCATCCATTCTGAAAATCAATCTCAGGTATCTCAAGCTGGGCACCAAGAAAATGAGGCACACACTATTAGCAGTCACATCTGAAAATTCTTGTGTAAGTTACTTCCCTCAGCAAAACAAAGGAACTCTGTGGCGATTCCAAGAATAGAATACAGTACCCTTGTGTCCCAGACGAGCACCTTAACCATGAGACCATGCATTTTCCTCTCACAAACCACTGCCTTTTTCATTACACACCGTATGAAGTTAATGAGGAGGGGTCCTTGAGACAACAATCTCAACACTATTACATCCCTGTCTCATTCCTTGAGTACAGTCCATCCTGTGTACTGAATAAGTCAGGGTTCGGTGTAAAAAATAGTATGTGACCGTGTAATTAAGGACTAATGTAATGCATAGGCAGATAAGCAGGGCCGGCTTTAGCAAGTGCAGGGCCCTATTCATACTCACCCGGCGGTGCTTCACTGACTCCGGGTCTTTGGCGGCACTCAAGGACCAGTCGCTGAAATGCCGGCGAAGACCCAGAGGGAGTGAAGGGCCCACCCCCGAAATGCCACCGAAGACCTGGAGCGCCGCTGGGTGAGTAAAAATTGAAGAGGGAAATCGGGCAAATCGGCCTAAAGCCAGCCCCGCAGATAAGTGATTAGAATTAAGGTTGTACAGGCTATCAGGCCCCTAAATGTGGCATTTCTTAACTTCTGAGTCCTTCCCTTTGCAACCTTTATTATGTCTTTTTGTAAGGAATGTCCTAGTTTTATTTAAATGAATAAAAAAACAACCACATACTTTACCATGATTTGAACCTAGAGCCTTCACATTAATGTCAACCCTCTACCACTGAAGATGAAAGAGTAACTATTACTAGTGTTTAGCAGGCTTTTATCCTTTATCTGCACCAGCTGTTTCCTGTGGATTATACAAGTGTTTTCTAGACAGCTACAGGAATTCCTAATTCTGGGAAAGGAATGTGGTCTAGCAGTTAGGGCAGAGAATAGAGATAGGACTCCTGGGTGCACTTTGTTAATAATGTATTACATTTACATAGTACTTATACAAGTGTGGACCTCAAAGGTGGGCAATGCAGGAATAGCCCCATTTTAAGAAAATGGAGACAAGCCATAGCATATTCATTCAGAGAAGTGTTGTGGTTAAGTGGATGAAGCTTGGGTAAGCCATATCAGAGCCCCTGGTTTTATTCTTAGCTCTGTCAGAAGACATCTTGTGCAACCCTTCAGATTGTCACTTCCCCCTAATGATACTTCTCTTCCTCCTCTTAGGCCTACTCAATAGGTTGTGATGTGCACAGAATTTACTTAGAAGAAGAGAGAAGGCTACAATTTATGGTCTCTTGGCTCCTAGGCAAGTGAACACTTAGGCCACAGGATATCTCAATGGGGAAAAGCAGCAGTAGCAGCAGCAGTTTTCTGTGTCCCATTTTGAGCTCTAGCTCTGTGCTAGATATCCACATGATGCAGGAAACTCAGTGGAATCTGGGAGTATGCACAGTGAGTTGGAACATTCAGAAACTTAAGATACATGTATCAAGTTCTACTTTGCATGTGCAAACCATTGCTTTTCAGCATTTAAATCAATGAAAACTGGATGGCTTTTCACAGGAACAGGGAAAGGCACATCTCTAACCTCAGGACAACTCTCACATCTCATTTCAATTTTCTGCTCCAATCTACAAAGATGTTAGAGCAATTCAAAAAATGGTCAGAAAACATTACCATTAGCAATCAGCCTATTTTTCGTACCCTTGTCCTCAAAAGTGTTTAACTTATTTTTTTGCTAATTCCCTCCCCCACAAAAAATCCAGTCTGAGGCGAAGAACAAGCATGGAAAATTTCAGTCCAAACTGTTGAAATATGTCAAAAGTTATAAGCATTTGGAAACAAAGGATTATAATAGAAAGTATTAAGATATCTTAACTATAGGCATAACTATTGCTTTGCCTATTAATAGTATCCCACCATATTTGTCACCTTTAAGCTACACAATTCCAGTCTTTTCCATCTCCCCTCATGCAGAAATCTTCCCGGGCCTACAATAATTTTTTGTTGCCCACCTCTAGCATCCGTCTATTACTTTTTACAGTTATAGTGACCACAGCTGAATATAACATTACAAGTGAGGCTGTACCATTGATTTATATAATGACACCAATATTTCCATTGGGACAGAAAATAAACATTATATTATTGTTTGCTTTTAAGACTTTCGCTGCACATATAATAGAGGTTTTCACTGAGTAATGCACAGTGATGTCCAAAGTTTATGTGTATGTGTGTGGGGATTTACAATTAATTCAGAACTCAGCAAAGTACATAGCTCAAATGCATTATCAAATGCATTATCTTGGATTTCACTGCTGATAAATGTATCTGCCATCATGCTGCCTGGCTTTAACTCAAATCCTGTCTGAAGTTCCTCAATCTTCTCTAATCTTGACTAACCTAAATGATTTATCTGCAAATTTTAACACCTCATTGTTTACCACCTATTCCAGCTCTTTATTGCACATTTTGAACATCAGTATATAGTATATAAGCCATTAAGCTTTGGGGAAAAAAGGGAACAATGCTCATTTTAAAAAATAAAAATTATATTATTACAATTATACTTTAAAGACCACCGACATTTTAACATTAGTGAGTATGGCACTGTGGTGTATTTGCTCTTGTTTGAGGAAACGTTAGTTGAGCAATCTACGAGAAATGTTCCCAGGTACTACACTGATAGGTGCATTACAAATGTATATAATAATTATAAAAGTATGATTATGACTTAGGTTGGAATTATGTTTTTTTAAAATCTTCAGTTATTCAAATTTTATTGTTATAGCAAAGCAACAAATTAAGTTATGTTCTATGGTGCAATTGGTACATGGACTCAATAATAAAATGAAATTAACAGCAATCAGCAGACTGCAACATAAATTACTTACTTCAGATTGTATCACTCTAATCAGGAAGAATAAGTGTTGTAGCGTTTTAGCTATGATGCCAAACTGCCGACATCTCTCCAAAAAAGAATCTAAAGAAGGATCGATTCTTCTTTGCAACTTGCTCCAGAACAGAGTCAGCTCCCTGTGAAAAAAGAGTTCAAAGCAGATTGTAAACATAATGCAAGGTGAGGAAATTCTGTGAGATTTCAGAGTAGCAGCTGTGTTAGTCTGAATCCGCAAAAAGAACAGGAGTACTTGTGGCACCTTAGAGACTAACAAATTTATTTCAGCATAAGCTTTTGTGAGCTACAGCTCACTTCGTCGGATGCATAGAATGGAACACACAGACAGGAGATATTTATACATACAGAGAACATGAAAAGGTGGAAGTATGCATACCAATAGGAGGAATCTAATCAATTGAGATGCGCTATCATCAGCAGGAGAAAAAACCTTTTGAAGTGATAATTGAGATGACCCATAGAAGGTGTGAGGAGAACTTAACATAGGGAAATAGATTCAATTAGTGTAATGATCCAACCATTCCCAGTCTCTGTTTAAACCTAAGTTAATTGTATCTAATTTGCATTTAATTTACAACACAAACTTTGCTTCTCTACAAAAGAAAAAGGATACTAAACCGTCTAAACTGCTACAAGCCACAAGGAGCCACAACAGTAGCTCCCTTAACCCACCCAACAATATTGTTAATCTTTCCAGCTATTCTCTCAGCCCAGCAGAAGAATCTGTCCTATCTCGGGGCCTCTCCTTTTGTCCTTCCAGACCCACAAACATGATACAGTTCTGCGGTGACCCAGAATCCTACTTTCTCCGTCTCCGACTCAAAGAATACTTCCACCTCTGAACAACATACTAACTAACAGAATCCTTCTTACCAACGCTACAATAAAAAGGATTCTGCATGGACTCCTCCTGAAGGTCGAAACAACAGATTGGACTTCTACATAAATTGCTTCCGTCAACGTGCACGGGCTGAAATTGTGGAAAAGCAGCATCACTTGCCCCATAACCTAAGCTGTGCTGAACACAATGCCATCAACAGCCTCAAGAACAACTCTGACATAATCAAAAAGGCTGACAAAGGAGGTGCTGTCGTCATCATGAATAAGTTGGAATACGAACAAGAGGCTGCTAGGCAGCTCTCTAACTCCACATTCTACAGGCCATTACCCTCTGATCCCACTGACAATTACCAAAAGAAACTACACCATCTGCTCAAGAAACTTCCTGAGCAAGCACAGGAACAGATCTGTACAGACACATGCCTAGAACCCTGACCAGGTGTATTCTATTTGCTACCCAAGATCCATAAACCTGGAAATCCTGGACACACCATCATCTCAAGCATTGGCACCTTAATAGCAGGATTGTCTGGCTATGTGGACTCTCTCCTCAGGCCCTATACTCCCAGCACTCCCAGCTATCTTTGAGACTCCACTGACTTCCTGAGGAAACTACAATTCATCGGTGATCTTCCAGAAAACACCATCTTAGCCACTATAGATGTGGAAGCCCTCTACACCAACATTCCACACAAAGATGGACTACAAGCCACCAGGAATAGTATCCCTGATAATATCATGGCTAACCTTGTGGCTGAACTTTGTCCTCACCCACAACTATTTCACATTTGGGGACAATATATACCTTCAAGTCAGCGGCACTGCTATGGGTACCCGCATGGCCCCACAGTATGCCAACATCTTTATGGCTGACTGAGAACAACGCTTCCTTAGCTATCGTTCCCTAACGCCCCTACTCTACTTGCGCTACATTGATGACATCATCATCATCTGGACTCATGGAAAAGAAGCCCTCGAGGAATTCCACCATGATTCTAACAAATTTCCATCCCACCATCAACCTCAGCCGAGACCAATCCACACAAGCGGTCCATTTCCTAGACACTACTGTGCTAATAAGCGATGGTCACATAAACACCACCCTATACCAGAAACCCACTGACCGCTATACTTACCTACATGCCTCCAGCTTCCATCCAGGACACACTTCACAATCCATTGTCTACAGTCAAGCTCTAAGATACAACCGTATTTGCTCCAATCCCTCAGACAGAGATAAACACCTACAAGATCTCTATCAAGCATTCTTAAAACTACAATACCCACCTGCTGAAGTGAAAAAACAAATTGACAGAGCCAGAAGAGTACCCAGAAGCCACCTACTACAGGACAGGCCCAACAAAGAAAACAACAGAACGCCACTAGCCATCACCTACAGCCCCCAACTAAAACCTCTCCAGCGCATCATCAAAGATCTACAACCTATCCTGAAAGATGATTCCTCACTCTCACAGATCTTGGGAGACAAGCCAGTCCCCTAACCTGAAGCAAATACTCACCAGCAACCGCACACCATACAACATAAACACTAACCCAGGAACCTATCCTTGCAACAAAGCCTGATGCCAGCTCTGTCCACATATCTATTGAAGTGACACCATCATAGGACCTAATCACATCAGCCATGCCATCCGGAGCTCGTTCACCTGCACATCTACCAACGTGATATATGCCATCATGTGCCAGCAATGCTACTCTGCCATGTACATTGGCCAAACCAGACAGTCTCTACGCAAAAGAATAAATGGACACAAATCTGGCATCAGGTTCAAAAACCAGTGGGAGAACACTTCAACCTCTCTAACCACTCAGTGACAGACTTGAAGGTGGCAATTTTGCAACAAAAAAACTTCAAAAATAGACTCCAGAGAGACTGCTGAACTCTAATTAATATGCAAATTAGATACAATTAACTTAGGTTTAAACAGAGACTGGGAATGGTTGGGTCATTACACTAATTGAATCTACTTCCCTATGTTAAGTTCTCCTCACACCTTCTATGGGTCATCTCAATTATCACTTCAAAAGGTTTTTTTCTCCTGCTGATGATAGCTCATCTCAATTGATTAGATTCCTCCTATTGGTATGCATACTTCCACCTTTTCATGTTCTCTGTATATATAAATATCTCCTGTCTGTGTGTTCCATTCTATGCATCCGAAGAAGTGAGCTGTAGCTCACAAGAGCTTATGCTGAAATAAATTTGTTAGTCTGTAAGGTGCCACAAGTACTCCTATTCTTTTTGTGTGAGATTTGTCTAAAATCTCCACAATGTAGCTTTAAGGGTTGACACAATAGTAACTTCTGGGGAAAAAATCCATTTTGCCTGATATTAATCAGGCCCTTTCCTCTTACGCAGCTAGGACCCAGAGTGTAGAAAATTGTGTCTACTGCTGGTGCATATGTATTCTCTCTGCTCTTGATGCACAGAGATGGTGGAGTGCTGTGCTGGAGGAAGGAGGGCACAAGAGACATAACAGGAAGGCAGGAGAAAAAGTGAGAAAGAATAACAGGGAACTGCAGGGAAAGAGGAGGAGGAGCCTCTTATGTACCTCTTTAGCACCCCCAGGAACCTGGACTGATTAACACCAGCTTCTCAGGGAGCTTCCTGTTTCCTGCTGCTTCCCTGAACCCACTTGAGGAGAACAGGCAGTCAACTGAAGTAGTAGGAGCCAGTTAGGCCCTTAAGATGCTGATATCTTCCCTCACTCAGGCCCTGCTACTAGCCTGAGTATTTGTTCCCTTCAATTGAGTGTTGAGAGCCACTATAGCGGGCACAGAACAGCAGTCATGAGTAAAAGAAGAAAACGCTCCTCTGGGGCAGCATTCAGAAAAAGAAAGACAGCAAAGGAAGCTTTTCTATGTAAGCAGGAAGGAGCTCTCCTGAGATACATAGGCACAAATGTTCATGGGGAGCCTTCCGGCTCCAGTGAGAATGCGAGTGATGAGATGCCTGATCTTCCAGTTAGTCAGAGTGCAGGTGACCTGGCAGCTACTGCAGCATCCACATCTCCATCTCAAATAGATGTAACCATGCACATTCCTGAAGAAAAGTGTAGATCAGAAAAGAGCATGGTGAAGGCGCAAGAAACAGCTGCTGCTGAGTTTAGTTCCTTAAGTCTAGATGATCCAGGACTGTGGACTCACTTGAGCAGTAGCCTGAAGGACTTCCTTGTACTACATGGGCCACAGCAAGTGAAAAACTTCATGTTCCCCAAAGACAATGAAAATAAAAGTTTCCATCCAACACATTACTGGCATGAAATCCCCAATGGTGACAAAGTGGAGAGGCCATGGATTATGTACTCAAAAACCCAGAATGCTGCATACTGTTTTTGTTGCAAACTCTTCCAATCTAATGTTCCAGCCACAATGGGTTCTACAGGAACAAAGGACTGGAGAAATCTGGCATGCCATGAGAAGGCAGCAAATCACCAGAGAGCATTCCATAGGTGGAAAGAGCTTGAGATGAGACTAAGGTTAAAGGCTTGATGATCAAGAGAAGATTGCATCAGAATCTCTTTACTGGCAAAATGTTCTGAAAAGGCTCACTGCCATTGTGAGAGGGCTTGCTACCCAAAACCTAGCACTGAGTGGCACTTCAGATCAGCTGAATGTGCCAAACAATGGAAACTTCCTTAAAATTGTGGAACTGATAGCTGAGTTTGGTGCTGTACTCCAGGAGCATCTAAGAAGAGTCACCACCCAAGAAATGTACACACACCACTACCTTGGAAAAAATTCAAAATGAGATCATACAGTTACTGGGAACAAAAGTGAAACAGAAGATTGTGGCAGATCTGAAGTCAGCAAGATATTACTCTGTTATTCTGCACTGCACACCTGACATCAGCCATACGGAACAAATGACTTTAATGGTGTGTTTTGTAACAACAGAACACAGTGAAAATGTCCCTGCAATGGTGACTGTCAGAGCATTTTCTAGAATTTCTTAACATTAAGAACATGAGAATGGCCGTACTGGGTCAGACCGAAGGTCCATCTAGCTCAGTATCCTGTCTACTGACAGTGGCCAATGCCACATGCCCCAGAGGGAGTGAACCTAACAGGCAATGATCAAGTGATCTCTCTCCTGCCATCCATCTCCATCCTCTGACAAACAGAGGCTAGGGACACCATTCCTTACTGCACGCAGTATTCAAGATGTGGGCATACCACCGATTTATATAAGGGCAATAATATATTCTCAGTCTTATTCTCTATCCCCTTTTTAATTATTCCTAACATCCTGTTTGCTTTTTAGACCGCCTCTGCACACTGCATGGACATCTTCAGAGAACTGTCCACGATGACTCCAAGATCTTTTTTCTGATTCGTTGTAGCTAAATTAGCCCCCATCATATTGTATGTATAGTTGGGGTTATTTTTTCCAATGTGCATTACTTTACATTTATCCACATTAAATTTCATTTGCCATTTTGTTGCCCAATCACTTAGTTTTGTCAGATCTTTTTGAAGTTCTTCACAATCTGTTTTAGTCTTAACTATCTTGAGCAGTTTAGTATCATCTGCAAACTTTGCCACCTCACTGTTTACCCCTTTCTCCAGATCATTTATGAATAAATTGAATAGGATTGGTCCTAGGACTGACCCTTGGGGAACACCACTAGTTACCCCTCTCCATTCTGAGAATTTACCATTAATTCCTACCTTTTGTTCCCTGTCTTTTAACCAGTTCTCAATCCATGAAAGGACCTTCCCTTTTATCCCATGATAACTTAATTTACGTAAGAGCCTTTGGTGAGGGACCTTGTCAAAGGCTTTCTGGAAATCTAAGTACACTATGTCTACTGGATCCCCCTTGTCCACATGTTTGTTGACCCCTTCAAAGAACTCTAATAGATTAGTAAGACACGATTTCCCTTTACAGAAACCATGTTAACTATAGCTCAACAGTTTGTTTTTCTATGTGTCTGACAATTTTATTTTTAACTATTGTTTCGACTAATTTGCCCGGTACCGACGTTAAACTTACCGGTCTGTAATTGCCGGGATCACCTTTAGAGCCCTTTTTAAATATTGGTGTTACATTAGCTAACTTCCAGTCATTGGGTACAGAAGCCCATTTAAAAGGACAGGTTACAAACCTTAGTTAATAGTTCTGCAACTTCACATTTGAGTTCTTTCAGAACTCTTGGGTGAATGCCATCTGGTCCCGGTGACTTGTTAATGTTGAGTTTATCAATTAATTCCAAATCCTCCTCTAGTGACACTTCAATCTGTGACAGTTCCTCAGTTTTGTCACCTACAAAAGCCGGCTCAGGTTTGGGAATCTCCCTAACATCCTCAGCTGTGAAGACTGAAGCAAAGAATCCATTTAGTTTCTCCGCAATGACAATCGTTTTTAAGAGCTCTTTCTGTATCTCGACCATCCAGGGGCTTCACTGGTTGTTTAGCAGGATTCCTGCTTCTGATGTACTTAAAAAACATTTTGTTATTACCTTTAGAGTTTTTGGCTAGCCGTTCTTCAAACTCCTCTTTGGCTTTTCTTATTCCATTTTTACACTTAATTTGGCAGTGTTTATACTCCTTTCTATTTACCTCACTAGGATTTGACTTCCACTTTTTAAAGGAAGTCTTTATCTCTCACTGCTTCTTTTACATGGTTGTTAAGCCACAGTGGCTCTTTTTAAGTTCTTTTACTGTGTTTCTTAATTTGGGGTATACATTGAAGTTGGGCCTCTTTTATGGTGTCTTTGAAAAGCATCCATGCAACTTGCAGGGATTTCACTTTAGTCACTGTACCTTTTAATTTCAGTTTAACTAACCTCCTCATTTTTGCATAGTTCCCCTTTCTAAAATTAAATGTCACAGTATTGGGCTGTTGAGGTGTTTTTCCCACCACAGGGATGTTAAATGTTGTTATATTATGGTCACTATTTCCAAGCGGTCCTATTATAGTTACCTCTTGGACCAGCTCCTGCACTCCACTCAGGACTAAATTGAGAGTTGTCTCTCCCGTTGTGGGTTCCCGCACCAGCTGCTCCAAGAAGCAGTCATTTAAAGTATCGAGAAATTTTGTCTCTACTTTTCGTCCTGAGGTGACATGTTCCCAGTCAATATGGGGATAATTGTAATCCCCCACTATTACTGAGTTCTTAATTTTGATAGCCTCTCTAATTTCCCTGGGCATTTCATAGTCACTATTACTGTCCTGGTCAGGTGGTCGATAATAGACTCCTAATGTTATATTCTTATTAGAGCATCAAATTACTATCCATAGAGATTCTATGGAACATGTGGATTCACTTAAGATTTTTACTTCATTTGATTCTACATTTTCTTTCGCATATAGTGCCACTCTTCCCCCGCCCCCCCCCCCCCGCCCGGCATGACCTGTTCTGTCCTTCCAATATATTTTGTACCCCAGAGTGATTGTGTGCCACTGATTGTCCTCAGTCCACCAGGTTTCTGTGATGCACTCTAGTTCACCCATCTTATTATTTAGACTTTTAGCATTTATGTACAAACACTTTAAAAACTCATCACTGTATATTTATCTGCCCTTTTCTGATGTGTCCCATTCTTTATGTGAATGTTTCTCGTCTGATCTGGCCTGTACATTATCCTCTTCCATCCTCTCCTCCTGACTAAAACCTAGAGAATCTCTATCAATAGATCAGAGGGGTAGCTGTGTTAGTCTGGATCTGTAAAAAGTGACAAAGAGTCCTGTGGCACCTTATAGACTAACAGACGTACTGGAGCATAAGCTTTTGTGGGTGAGGAAAGCTTATGCTCCAATACGTCTGTTAGTCTATAAGGTGCCACAGGACTCTGTCGCTTTCTATCAATAGACTCCTCTAAGAGAAGTCTCTGTCCGATTCACGTGCTCCTCTGCAGCAGTCGGCTTTCCCCCATCTCTTAGTTTAAAAACTGCTCTGCAACTTTTTTAATGTTAAGTGCCAGCAGTCTGGTTCTACTTTGGTTTAGGTGGAGCCCATCTCTCCTACATAGGTTCCCAAAAGTTTCCCCAGTGCCTAATGAATCTAAACCCCCTCCTCTCTACACCATCATCTCATCCATGCATTGAGACTCCGAAGCTCTGCCTGCCTACCTACCTGGCCCTGTGCGTGGAACTGGGAGCATTTCTGAGAATGCCACCATAGAGGTCCTCGATTTCAGTCTCTTCCCTAGCAGCCTAAATTTGGCCTCCAGGATGTCTCACCTATCCTTCCCTATGTCATTGGTACCTACATGTACCACGACAACCGGCTCCTCTCCAGCACTACACATAAGTCTATCCAGATGCCTCGAGAGATCTGCAACTTTCGCACCAGGCAGGTAGGTCACCATACGGTTCTCCCGGTCATCACAAACCCAGCTATGTATGTTTCTAATGATCAAATCTCCCATTACTAACACCTACCTTTTCCTAGTGACTAGAGTTCCCTCCCCGGAGAGAACCTCAGTGGGAGAGGATACCCCAGCATCATCTGGAAGGAGGGTTTTCCTCTCCTCCTGTTGACTGCTCTACTTCCCTGGGCCTTTCATCCTCCTCAACAGTACAAGGGCTGTCTGACCAGAGGTGAGATAATTCTACAATGTCCTGGAAAGCCTCATCAACATACTTCTCTGCCTCCCTTAGCTCCTCCAGTTCTGCCACCCTGGCCTCCAAAGCCCATATGCGGTCTCCGAGGGCCAGGAGCTCCCTGCACCAAATGTACACATATGCCACTCGCCCTCAGGGCAGGTAATCATACATGCTGCACTGAGTGCAATAAACTGGATAGCCCCCACTCTGCTGCTTGGTTTCTGCCTGCATTCTCTCCTACAGCTCCCCCAAGGGTCCTGTATTTGCTCCTCCTTCACCTGGAGAACTCCCTTGTGAAACTCCCTGTTAACAGCCCTGGTCAAAAGGCATTGATGATACTACAGGAGCAGGTATGACAAATGTGCTTCTTAAAAAGCTGGAAGATACGGAATTGCAATAGCTGACATGAGAGGTCAGGGCTACGATAATTGTTCTTTCCTCTCGTGTTGGCACCAAGGAGTGCAGACACGGATCCAAGAGTTAAACCCTCGAGCTTTTTTTGTCCCATGCAGTTCTCATTCATTGAACTTGGTGGTCAGTGATGCAGCATCAGCTTCTAGTGAGGCTGAATTTTTTAATGTAATTCAAAGCATCTCTGTATTTTTCTCTGCATCAACTCACCAACGGCAAATTTTGAAGCAACATCTGGGAACATTCTCACTAACACTGAAACCACTGAGTGCCACACTATGGGAAAGTCGAGTGGCGGCGATAAAGCCTATCAAACACCAAATTGGGAAGATAGATGATGGCATAGTTGCCATTATGGAGGATAATGCTATGACAGGAACTGTTTGTGGGAGAACAGTGGCAGAGGGAAATGGAATCACTAGAAACATACATAACTTCAAATTTCTGTGTGGCTTAGTGTTGTACTGTTTGAAATAAATGTTCTAAGCAAGAGACTCCAAGGTGTTGGCCTTGATATATCTGGAGCAATGGAACAATTGGACAAAGCGAAGTCATATCTACAGTCCTACTGGTCAGATGAGGGATTTCAAAATGTTCTGAAGAGTGCACAGAAGTTGGCAGAGGAACTTCACACTGAAGCTAATTTCCCACCCATTCAAGAATACAAGAGTCACCGAAGATGACATTTTCATTACGAGGCACGGGATAATCCCATAAGAGACCCCAAACAACAATTCAAAGTTGAATTCTTTAACCAGGTGCTAGCTTGTGAAATACAGTCAGTTGAAGAACATTTCATGCAGCTCAAGGAACACAGAAGTATATTTGGGATGTTGTATGATATTCCAAAACTCTTCACTATACCTGAAGGAGACTTACATCAGCAATGCAGGGCACTAGAAACAGTGTTGACACATGATGACATGCACGATATTGATGCAAGTGATTTAGGTGATGAACTGAAAGCCCTTACATTTCAGCAGGATCAACTCTAAAGGCTTTTCTGGAATATATTTGCACAAATAAGATGACCACCCTCTTTCCTAATGCTTTTGTTGCTCAGTGCATACTTCTAAAACTTCCTGTAATAGTTGCCAGTGGAGAACGCAGCTTCTCCAAGCTGAAGTTAATAAAAACACATCTATGCTCGAAAATGACACAGGAGAGGCTGGTCGGCCTTGCAACCATCTCAATAGAGCATGACCATGGACCTTCAGGAAGTAGTTCAAATCTTTGCCATCAAGAAGGCACGGAAAGCACCACTTTGATTATTCAAACAGATAAAAATGCCAGTGTTTACTATGCAGACAAGAAAAGTTACACTTTCTGTTCAGGTGTTTGAAAGTTAAGTGTTACTTAAAAATTTTGAACAAAGCATTTTAAGTTGTTAGTTCTCCTTTATTGGGGTAGGTAGCAGAGCAGTACCATGAGAGGAGTAGAACAGGAAGAAGGCAGAATTGAGACTTTCAAAGTTTTGGCCCAAGCGAGGGGAAATGGGGGTGTCATTTGAGTTCCCCACCTCAGGTGCCAAAATGTTGTGGGCCAGCCCTGGAAACATAGGTGCCTAAAGAACTTTTACTACAAAACTTTAGGCACCTAGTGAGTTTAGGAACTTACAGCGTTTAGTTGGTTGGGAATTGCCAACACCAGGATGTAGGCACCTAACATTTTGTGTATTCAGGCCTATATTATTGGCTCCAACTCACATTAGGTAATCTGATCCGGGCAAGGCCAGGAAAGATCTGTTTCAATTTTGAAGCCCGCTTCAGAGGGCTAAAGTAAAGAAACCTGTGCCAAAGTCAGTGCTCACCACCACATCCACAGCAAGGGGCCTGTCAGAGGAGAGTTCTTCAGTGTTGATGAACCATCGGTGCTGGAAAACAGCCTCATGATTCCTCCAGCCGTGAAAGGATCTTAAAGAATCTTTGCCATGTTGGCTCCTTGGAAGTGGTTAATTCCTTTGGTCCTTCCCCAGCCTCTGATGCCAAGCCTCCTTCAGACACCAGGAGGCCTCCTCTTTCCCCTGACCTGAAGCATAAGGCCAAGGGCATGTTTTGAGTTCCCCCAGCACTGAATGTGTTTATTCTCAGAAAGCAGCAGCAGCACAGATTCAGGGACACAGGAAGCTATGTTGCTGATCCAGATTCACCAGTGCTTTGGGCCCCATCAGCCCATTTTTGTGTCACTGGATATCTCCAGATGTCAGCTTTGAGGCTAAGACCATTCCCCTGTACCAGTGCCGTCTTGTTTCAAATCCGCTCCATTCAGATCCTTCCCAGATCCAGATAAGGAGGATTCTTCTTCTGGTTCTTAGTTCGGTACAGTTAGCCTGCCACCATACGAGGTTGCTTACGGAACAGGAACTCGCTCATTTCCCCATGGGATCTGCTTCCTCTACAGCCTCTCTTGGGTTTATTGTGGGAGATTACAACCTGCACTAATGTCATTGGGCTGACATCTCCTTGGATGATGGATCTCTAATGCCCTAGAGAGCCTTCAAACTGTAAATACAGGAAGGCCAAGTCTGCTATTTTCTTGCCCATCAGACTCTCCCAGGATGAAACACAGGCATCTCCTCTTTTTACAGTTTGTCTAATCCTTATGGAGATACCAAATCTACCTGGATCTCTGGGTAATAGTAAAGACTAGCGATCATGGAACGTTGATGTGGCACCAGATCAGGAGGGTGCTTTTGGTTGTACAGATAGACAGCTTAGGATGAAGCTCCTCAGAAGAGAGAATGGGTGCATTTATCTTCCACAGCTGTGACAGTTAATCTCAAGCAGTTTGAGCAACTTCTTAGCAAAATGGCTGGAGCTCTGAACCTGGAAGCTATGTCAATATTAGAGTACACCAATTTTTTTTTTGTTAATAGGTAGTGTTGTACCCATGTTGGTCCCAGGATATTAGAGAGACAAGGCGGGTAAGGTAATATCTTTTATATTTTATTGGACCAGCTTCTGTTAACAACAGAGACATCATTTCAAGCTTACAGAGAGCTCAAAAGCATGTCTCTCTCACCAACAAAAGTTGGTCCAATAAAAGATATTACTTCATGCACAGTATCTCTCTCTCAAAAAAAAACAACCTTCAGATAAAGAGAGTGGCAAAGTCATCTTGTCACTGAATGATGGTGTCCTAGAGCTTGCTAAAGACAGTGCCTAATTCCATGCCTTCTATCTCCAAGAAAGATAGGCTGTAATAAGCACCTCAGTATTTTAGGGTACTTTTTCACCACTCTATCCCGAAACTCAACTGTGCTCCCAAGAAGTCCCTGCATTCTGTACTTTCTGATAAAGGGAAGAATCTGGACATAGTTAGACAGAAGATCAGTTTGGGGACACATTAGGTATCTGGATAGCCAATTATAAATCTGAGTGAGTGAGTGTGGTGACGCATGTACACAAAGCAGCTTTTGAAAGGTCAGTGTCTCAGGCACATAACTCCAACACTACAGTTGGCTTTGCCAATTACGGATAATCTGTGGATTCACAGGTTTTTGCAGAAGAATTTCCCTTTAATGGGATGGGTTTGTTCACCTCAGATTGACAATATGCTGGAAAAACTGAAAGGCACTAAATAAGGAGCTTGTTTGGGGACTGTTAAAATCACCTCAAAATAAGAAATTTTGTTTACTTCATTTCAGATTCCAGCAGAAATACTTGCTGTCTTGTTATTCTTAGTGCCAAATTCAGCCCTCAGCTATGCCTCCTGCACCACATTCTGCCTGTCCACTAAATTCAATATTTTGGTCAAGCTGAAAATTTGATGCTGCATCTAAGCACCTAGAACCAGTTATGTTCTCCTTTACTTCCTCACCTTCTGTTAGGGTCAGTTTCTCTCAATACCTTGTGGAGTTACAGGGAGTCCTCAGACTTATGACACAATTCATTCCCCAGAATTGCACTGTAAGTCAAAACTCAAGTCTAAACCACTTTTCCCATACGAATCAATGGTATGAAAAGGGGACTGGTTCCTGAAGCAAGGTTTGATACACTATTTTCACCACAATAAACCACATTTTTCTACTAAATGAATTATAGATGACTAATGTATTTATTTATAGAGTCATAGACTTTAAGGTCAGAAGGGACCATTATGATCATCTAGTCTGACCTCCTGCACAACGAAGCGCCGCCCCCCCCCCCCTTCCCGTAACAAACCCTTAACCCATGTCGGAGTTATTGAAGTCCTCAAATCATGGTTTAAAGAACTCAAGGTGCAGAAAATCCTCCAGCAAGTGACCCATGCCCCACGCTGCAGAGGAAGGCAAAAAACCTCCAGGGCCTCTGCCCAATCTGCCCTGAAGGAAAATTCCTTCCCAACCCCAAATATAGCAATCAGTTAAACCCTGAGCATGTGGGCAAGACTCACCAGCCAGTACCTAGGAAAGAATTCTCTGTAGTAACTCAGATCCCACCCCATCTAACATCCCATCACAGACCATTGGGCATATTTACCTGCTAATTTGGTTAACAGCATTCAAAAAAACATATAAAAATCACATATGCCATGACTTTCCAGGGCTCTTGGCTGGGGGCTTCTATGAAGTCTGGGCTGCAGGTTTCTCTGGAGTCTTGTCTGCAGTCTTAAAGAAAGTGCCCAAGGAAGTTTGGACAGATGTTCTCATCTTCTTATAAATTTCTCTTTAGCAGCTGTACATGTTGGATATGCCCCTATTCACAGATGCACTGCGTTCAATGTTGGGGTCGTGTTCCTCAAACAGGGACATGGCAGCTTCCAAATGTTGAAATGTCTCAACCAACACTTTTGTTGCCAAAACTTATGGGCAGGAGTCTCAGCAGTGGGCGCATCTTCTTCCTCTGCCACATTCTGCTTTTCCAATTCAATGAGATCCTCATTAGTTAATTACTCACAGTGTGATGCCAGCAACTAAACAACATCCTCTGGTGCAACATTTAAGCTGAGTTCTTTGCCCATCTCAACAACTCAAAAATGTTCTTGTTGACCCATGCCTTAGGATTGGATTTCCATTTCACTAGGAGAAATGCCTTGGAATATCCCTTGAAAGCCCTGGGTTTTTCTGACCAGTAAACAAGCAAGGGTTTGAGTTTAAAGTCACCTTCAGCATTTGCACTAAGCAAAAGAGCGAGACTATCCTTAGCAGCTATAAAGGTTCTTGATGGCATTCTTTTCCAAGAGAGCCCAGTTTCATCAACATTAAGAACTTGAAAAACACATCAGCCACCCTCTTCAATGATTTTAGCCAATGTGTCAAGAAAAGTACAAGCTGCCTCATCAGCACTGGCAGCTTTGCCTGAGACCCTGATGTTGTGCAAATTGGCCCTGGCTTTAAAATGCATACTCTCCCCCTGTTGTTCCTTTAGCTTTTCATAAAGACTTCTAGCCTGAATTATGCCTAAGCTCACAGAAGCTTGGCTTTAATTTTGTTCCTCCAGCTAAACAATTAATAATTTCTCAACCTGAGCAATGAGTCCAACACACTGCTTTGTTATCACAGTTGACTGCATAGGAGCTGACCCTTGCCATGTTCCTGAATTCTAACCTTGTCTTTCAGGATGGTCACGACAGTCATTCGGGGGATATCCAAAGCTCTGCTGATTTCAGTTGCTGTCTCCTGTTTTCCAGATCTCTTAGTGACATCCATTTTTGTTTCCACAGTAACTGTTCTGCGTTTCTTAGAAGAAACATCACCTGCACTGGATTTACACTTTTCTGCCATTTAAAAAAAAATTAGAACCACAAAGAACAGCAACTGGCGTCTTAAGTCAGGCTGCTCAGAACGCCAGTAACGCAGGCTGCTCAGAATGTCAGCAACATACTATGCAGAATTGGGCTTGCTTTTTACAGAGTTGCTTGTAAATAATCTTGTGGTCGCATTATAATGAATGGAGCTGGAAGGAGTCCCTTGCAGTCGCTTGTCTGACTGGCTTCCATGGCCAGAGTAGCTTGTAGCTGGGTAGCCTTGCCACTTGTTTTTTATTTGCTCCCAGCTCTGGATTCAGCCAATCAGAAAGCCTGAACAGTGAAATCAGTGATTGGCTGAGGCTCAGCATGTGATGTGTGCTGTTCTCCCTGCCAGCTTTCATTGTAAGGGCGAAACAAATATTGTAGGGGCAAAATGGGCAGCCAATTGAAAAAAGTGTCATACGTGGCATCCAACGTAAGTCAGGCATTGTAAGTCCGAGGACTTTGTTCGTTGGGTATAAACAGTCATTGAATAGTTACATAATGCAATTCCACCCCACTTCATGCTACCTCTCAACCAACTTCACCCATCACCTTTCAGGGATCACTCACACAAAACAGTAGTGAAGATGAAGGAAACTCCTGTTGACATTGGGAGCAACAGAAGAGGATCCAGAAGAGCAGAGAGAGAAGGGTTTCTACCCTAGAAACTTCCTCATTCCAACTAGAGACTACAGGCTTGCCCAGTCAGAGCTCAAGAAACTGTAGATTATCAAGAAGTTCAAATTTCGAGTAACTGCTCAGTCTTCCACCATTTTCTGTTTCCAAACAGAACTGGTTTGGGGCTGTCAAACTGAAGAACGCCTATTTCCCTGTCAGCATCAAGTGGTCCCATTAAAGATCTCTGATAATACAAGTTCCTAGCTTTCAGTCTCTGCTTGGCACCCAAATTCTTCAAGTATGTAACTGTGGATGACGCTCATATGAGATGAGGAATTTATGTCCATCAGTATTTAGACAACTCTCTGATTCAATACTTGTCTTAGTCTTTAGACATTTTGGAAAAAACTTGCAACTTATTTCAGAATGCAGGCCTTTTTATTAACAGGAAGAAGCAAAATGCAATAGCTTTCTTGCCAGAGACAAGATTTTTGAAACTGCATCAAGCCATATGAACCTTAAGGTCAACTTGAGTAAGTTACGGACATTTTGTCTCAGAGATCAAGGGCTGATGACTTAACTATCTGCACATTTGAGAATAAGGCCTTTACGTAATTGCCTGGCTCAAAACTACAGGCTAAATGAGAGAGAGTGTAGCGCCAAACATACCCTGATCATTTCAAAGGATGGCAGCAATGACCAAATGTTCTAAGAGTGGCATTATTTACAACTCCATCACCAGATACATTAACACTTTTAGATGCCTCTAACTTGGGTTGGGGAGCTCACTGTCAAGACCTCAGGATTCAGGGGCGGAGGAACATACTGGAGGTGAAGCTTATATATTCTATATGTCCGTGTTGTGGAGTAGTGAGGCTTCTGGACACCTGATGTCAGCTGCCCTAGCAGGGAATGCAGCTTTCCGATTCAGCCAACCTTGATGTTGTTCATAAAGAAAGACCATGGTCTCGGTTCAGTGGCAAAGGTGCTTGGACAAGTATACTGTTGACAAAGCACAGTACTAATGCCCCGTAAGAGCTACAAGTACACTAACACATGTATGCTCATGACAATGATACCAGTTCAAGCAGGACACCAAATTTTGTCCCCAATGCTAGCTCAAACATGCCCCTCCTTTGCCTTTTATACATTAATGCAAACAAGTTAGGTATTACACCTCATATGCTTTTCATTAGTATTTTGTACCTTGTATTTATTAGTTCGAACAAAACATCCACATCCATTATTTTATTTCCTCCTTATTTTATGAGGGGTCTGTGTATCTTTGTACCACCTTCTAGAAATGAATTTACACAGTAACTTAAAACTGTGGGTGTTCCAGTACCATCTGTGGCGTGACACTCCGTATTCTTCCTAGTAATATTGCTATGATATGAATATGACCTAAGATATATTTTCTGCAAGATGGGTCTTGTAAGATATTATTGGAAAGGTTATAATTTACTGAATGTGATTATTCAATTTGTATGCATGTATCATTTCTGTATCTGACATTAGGAATATTGACTATGTACCAATTACAACTGTGTGTGTACTTGGGGGAACGCCCACCAGACAGTAAGCAATCATCCTAGAGAAGCCATTATGGAGAAAAATAGAACTTTGAAAATGCCAATCTCACTCCTTCCTGAGAAGTTTATTGGGATGCTGCACTGACACTACAAGAGGTCAGGTGATAATATCACCTGATGGTAAATACCACCTTGGATATTGCTGGTACTTTTCCACTGGAAACAAAGGCTTCCTGCCTTATATAAATTCTATTTAAGGCTGGGAGGCAAGGCCATCAGGACTCTTCTCTCCCTTCACTGCCTTCCCATCCAAGAAGTGAGACTACTAAAAAGTATGTGAAGAGACAAAGGAAGTAAGCTGAAGGAAAGGCAAGGGCTGAGTCCAGACTGAGACAAGAGTCTAGTCTGTAAAGAGAAATAACTGGAAATCTAAGCTACAGAAACTCTGCATCCTGCCCAAGTCAACATTTAAGGTGAGAAATTATATTTTGTAACTTGTTTCTTTAGTGAATCAAGCTTAGTTTGCTTGTTTTGTTTTATTTGCTTAGTAATCTGCTTTGTTCTGTTTGCTATCCCTTATAATCACTTAAAATTTACCTTTCATAGTTAATAAACATATTTCCTGTTTATCACATAACCCAGTTTGTGCAATTTATAACTGGGTGGGCAAGAAGTTGTGCATCTCTCTCTTCACATTGAGGGAGAGGGCGAATTTTTATGAGCTCGCGCTGTGCACATCTTTCTATACAGCACAAGACAATATCATCTTGGGTGTACTTGAGTGTTGGCCAATTTCCTAGCTGAACCTTCCCATAGAGAGCTGTTTGCAGTCTCTGTGTGATTCTACTGCTGATGCTCCCTACCTGTGTGTGTGTGCGCATGCGCACTGCCAGAGAGCCTAATTTAGAAAAACAAGGAGAAGGAGCCCAGGCTAGTGGAGCAGACAGACTCAGTGAAATCCCAGTACAACAGGTGGCATCCCAGAAGAGGGGTCCAACCCATCACACCATCCTTTCAAGAATGTGCTTAATGTTAGCTAATACATGGTGCATTGCTATTTTCCCAAGGCAAGGCCTATTCTGGTTCACAGCCTTACTCTCAGTTATACTTAGGGTTCCAGCAAAGTCTACATTATATACTGGAATTGCCTGTCAAAAGTGGATCGCCAAACCTTTCTCCTGCAACTATAGATTCACAGATTCTAGGACTGGAAGGGACCTTGAGAGGTCATCAAGTCCAGTCCCCTGCCCTCGTGGCAGGACCAAATACTGTCTAGACCATCCCGGACAGACATTTATCTAACCTACTCTTAAGTATCCCCAGAGATGGAGATTCCACAACCTCCCTAGGCAATTTATTCCAGTGCTTAACCACCCTGACAGTTAGGAACTTTTTCCGAATGTCCAACCTAAACCTCCCTTGCTGCAGTTTAAGCCCTGCATGGGATTCTTCTGTCCTAAGTGCAGGTCTCTGCATTTGTCCTTGCTGAACCTTAGATTCCTTTTGGCCCAATCCTCTATTGGTCTAGGTTCCTCTGTATCCTATCCCTACCCTCCAGCGTATCTACCACTCCTCCCAGTTTAGTGTCATCTGCAAACTTGCTGTGGGTGCAGTCCACGCCATCCTCCAGATCATTGATGAAGATATTGAACAAAACCAGCCAGAGGACCAACCCTTGGGGCATTCCACTTGATACCGGCTACCAACTACACATGGAGCCATTGACCATTACCCCTTGGAGATTAATGTAAAACATCCATGATATACTGTCCGGCATGATCTTTGTGTGTTTGTCCCTAATCAGTGGTAGGAATTGGAGACAGATGTATCTGACTACTTGGATTTCTAGCAGATTGATGTATAACATCGCCTCTTGTGACATCCACTTGCCTTGGATTGTGAAAGTGTCTAGATATACTCCTCAACCTAGCAGAGAGGTGTCTGTTACTATAATGACCATTGGGGGAGGACATGCAAATGGAACTCTGCACATGTTGTGATGGTCTTTCCACCAGTCAAAGGATTGTTTTATGAAGGTAGGTATGGAAAGAAGCATATTTAGACTGTCTGGTGAGTGAATAGACAATTCTGAGACACCCTTGAAGGCAGCGCATTTGAAGCTTGGCGTATTCTGTAACAAAGGCAGTGGCTGCCATAGAATCATAGGACCGCAAGGGACCTTAAGAGGTCATCTAGTCCAGTCCCCTGTACTCATGGCAGGACTAAGTATTTACCCTAGACCTTCCTGAAAGGTGTTTGTCTAACCTGCTGTTAAAAATGTCCAATGATGAAGATTCCACAACCTCCCTAGGCCATTTATTCCAATGCTTAACCACTCCAACATTTAGGAATTTTTTCCTAATGTCCAACCTTAACCTACCTTGCTGCAATTTAAGCCCATTGCTTCTTGTCCTATCCTCAGAGGTTAAGAAAACCAATGTTTCTCCCTCCTACTTTTAACAACCTTTTACGTACTTGAAAACGTATGTGCACTCTCAGTCGTCTCTTTTCCAGACTAAACAAATCCAATTTTCTCAATCTTCTCTGATAGATCATGTTTTCTAGCCCGTTAATCATTTTTGTTGCTCTTCTATGGACTCTCTCCCATTTGTCCACATCTTTCCAGAAATGTGGTGCCCAGAACTGGACACAATACTCCAGTTGAGGCATAATCAGTGCAGAGTAGAGCAGAAGAATTACTTTTTGTGTCTTCCTTACAAACGCATCACAGAATGATGTTTGCTTTTTTTTTTGCGTTACCCTGTTGCCTCATCTTTAGCTTGGGGTCCACTATGATCCTCAGATTCCTTTCTGCAGTACTCCTTCTGAGGCAGTCATTTCCCATTTTGTATGTGTGCTACTGATTGTTCCTTCATAAATGGAGTACTTCGCATTTGTCCTTATTTATTTCATCCTATTTGCTTCAGACAATTTCTCCAGTTTATCCAGATCATTTTGCACTTGAAACCCCTCCCAGCTGGGTATCATTTGCAAACTTTGTTAGTGTACTCTCTATGCCATTATCTAAATCATTGATGAAGATATTGAACAGAACCGGACCCAGAACTGATCCCTGCAGGACCCCACTCGTTATGTCCTTCCAGCATGACTGTGAACCACTGAACTCTTTGAGAAGTTTTCCCACCAGTTTTGCACCCACCTTATAGTAGCTCCATCTAGGTTGCATTTCCCTCGTTTGTTTATAAGTAGATCAGGCAAGACAGCATCAAAAGCTTTACTAAAAAGTTAAGATAGACCATGTCTACCATTTCCCCCCTATCCACAAAGCTGTCAAAGAAAGTTATCAGGTTAGTTTGACACAATTTGTTCTTGACAAATCCATGCTGACTGTTACTTATCACCTTATTATCATCTAGATGTTTGAAAACTGATTGCTTAATTATTTGCTCCATTATCTTTACGGGTAGAGAAGTTAAGCTGACTGGTCTGTAATTCCTTGGGTTGTCCTTATTTCCCTTTTTACAGATGGGCACTATAGTTGCCCTTTCCCAATCTTTTGGAATCTCTCCAGTCTTCTATGACTTTTCAAAGATAATTGCTAATGGCTCAGATATCTCCTAAGTCAACTTGAGTATTCTAGGATGCATTAATCAGGTGCTGATGACTAGAAGACATCTAATTTGTCTAAGTAATTTTTAACTTGTGCTTTCCCTATTTTAGCCTCTTCTGATCATACCACATTTTCACTGGTATTCACTATATTAGTCCAATCACTGCCAATCTTCTTGGAGAAAACCGAAACAAAGAAGTCATTAAGCACCTCTGTCATTTCCACATTTTCTATTATTGTTTTTCCCCCTTCATTGAGTAACAGTACTACCCTGTGTCCTTGGTCTTCCTCTTGCTTCTAATGTATTTACAGAATGTCTTCTTGTTACCTTTTATGTCTCTAGCTAGTTTGATACTGTTTTATGCCTCGGCCTTTCTAATTTTGTCCCTACATGCGTGTGTTATTTGTTTATATTCATCCTTTGTAATTTGACCGAGTTTCCACTTTTTGTAGGACTCTTTTTCTGAGTTTTAGATCACTAAAGATCTCCTGGTTAAGCCAGGGTGGTCTCTTGCCATACTTCCTATCTTTCCTATGCAGTGGGAAAGTTTGCTCTTGTGCCCTTAATAATGTCTCTTTGAAAAACTATCAACTGTCTTCAATTGTTTTTCCCCTTAGACTTGCTTCCCATGGAACCTTACCTACCAACTCCCTGAGTTTGCTAAAGTCTGCCTTTTTGATATCCATTATCTTTATTTTCCTTTCTCCCTCCTAACATTCCTTAGAATCATGAACTGTACCATTTCATGATCACTTTCACTGAAGCTGCCTTCCACTTTCAAATTCTCAACCAGTTCTTCCCTATTTGTCAAAATCAAATCTGGAACAGCCGCTCCTCTAGTAGCTTTCTTCACCTTCGTAATAAAAAAATTGTCTCCAATACATTCCAAGAACTTGCTGGATAATCTGTGCCTTGCTCTGTTTCCCCAACAGACGTCTGAGTAGTTGAAGTCCCCCATCACCACCAAGTCCTGTGCTTTAGATGATTTTGTTAGTTGTTTAAAAAAAGCCTTATCCACCTCTTCTTCTTATGTGGTCTGCAGTAGACCCCTACCACAACATCACTCTTGTTTTTTACTCCTTTTATCCTTACCCAGAGACTTTCAACAAGTCTGTCTCCTACTTCCATCTCAACCTCAGTCCAAGTGTATACATTTTTAATATATAAGGCAACACCCTTCTCCTTCCCCTCCCCAGCCTGTCCATCCTGAGCAAGCTGTACCCTTCTATACCAATATTCTAGTCATGCATATTATCCCACCAGGTCTTTATGATGCCAACTATGTCATAGTTGTGTTTATTTATTCTCCATACTTCTCGCATTAGTACACAGACATTTAAGATACTGATTTGATTCCCCCACCCCCAGTTCTGTCTTGTCTCTCCTTTATCCCTACTACTGGTGGAATAGTAGTCATGACTGGAGTACAGGTATTGAAGGGTATGTGCTGTTTAGGAAAGACAAATAAAGGCAAAGGTGGTGGAGTAGCATTGAATATCAATGATGAGGTTAACTGTAAAGAAATAAGAAGTGATGGAATGGATAAGACAGTCTGTCTGGGCAAAAATCACACTGGGAAAGAAAGCTACTAGAGCCTCCCCTGAGATAGTGCTTGGGGTGTGCTACAGACTACCGGGATCCTATTTGGATATGGATAGAGACCTCTTTAATGTTTTTAATGAAGTAAACACTAATGGGAATTGTGTGATCATGGGAGACTAACTTCCCAGATATAGACTGGAGGACAAGTGCTAGTAACAATAATAGGGCTCAGATTTTTCTGGATGTGATAGCTGATGGATTTCTTCACCAAGTAGTTGAAGAACCAACAAGAGGGGATGCCCTTTTAGATTTGGTTTTGGTGAGTAGTGAGGACCTCATAGAAGAAATAGTTGTAGGGGACAGCCTTGGTTCAAGTGATCATGAGCTAATTCAGTTCAAACTAGATGGAAGGATAAACAAAAATAGATCTGGGACTAGGGTTTTTTATTTCAAAAGGGCTAACTTTAAAGAATTAAGGAAATTAGTTAGGGAAGTGGATTGGACTGAAGAACTTGTGGATCTAAAGGCGAAGGAGGCCTGGAATTACTTTAAGTCAAAGTTGCAGAAACTATCAGAAGCCTGCATCCCAAGAAAGAGGAAAAAAACCATAGGCAGGAGTTGTAGACCAAGCTGGATGAGCAAGCATCTCAGAGAGATGATTAAGAAAAAGCAGAAAGACTACAAGGAGTGGAAGATGGGCGGGATTAGCAAGAAAAGCTACCTTAGTGAGGTCAGAACATGTAGGGATGAAGTGAGAAAAGCTAAAAGCCATGTAGAGTTGGACCTTGCAAAGGGAATTAAAACCAATAGTAAAAGATTCTATAGCCATATAAATAAGAAGAAAACAAAGAAAGAAATGGGACTGCTAAACACTGAGGATGGAATGGAGGTTAAGGATATGGCCCAATATCTAAATAAATACTTTGCCTCAGTCTTTAATAAGGCTAATGAGGAGCTCAGGGATAATGGAAGGATGACAAATGGGAATGAGGATATGAGGTAGATATTACCACATCTGAGGTAGAAGCCAATCTCGAACAGCTTAATGGGACAAAATCAGAGGGCCCAGATAATCTTCATCCAAGAATATTAAAGGAACTGGCACATGAAATTGCAAGCCCATTAGCAAGAATTTTTAATGAATCAGTAAACTCAGGGGTTGTACCGTACGACTGGAGAATTGCTAACGTAGTTCCTATTTTTAAGAAAGGGAAAAAGTGATTTGAGTAACTATAGGCCTGTTAGTTTGACATCTGTAGTATGTAAAGTCTTGGAAAATTTTTTGAAGGAGAAAGTAGTAAAGGACATTGAGGTCAATGGTAATTGGGACAAATTACAACATGGTTTTACAAAAGGTAGATCGTGCCAAACCAACCTGATCTCCTTCTTTGAGAAGGTAACAGATTATTTAGACAAAGGAAATGCAATAGATCTAATTTACCTCGATTTCAGGAAGGCATTTGACACGGTTCCACATGGGGAATTATTAAATTGGAAAAGATGGGGATCAATATGAAAACTGAAAGGTGGATAAGGAACTGGTTAAAGGGGAGACTACAACGGCTTGTACTGAAAGGTGAACTGTCAGGTTGGAAGGAGGTTACTAGTGGAGTTCCTCAGGGATCAGTTTTGGGACCAATCTTATTTAACCTTTTTATTACTGACCTTGGCACAAAAAGCGGGAATGTGCTAATAAAGTTTGCAGATGACACAAAGCTGGGAGGTATTGCTAACACAGAGAAGGACCGGGATATCATACAGGAAGATCTGGATGACCTTGTAAACTGGAGTAACAGTAATAGGATGAAATTTAATAGTGAAAAGTGCAAGGTCATGCATTTAGGGATTAATAATAAGAATATTAGTTATAAATTGGGGACACTTCAGTTGGAAGTAACAGAGGAGGAGAAGGACCTCGGAGTATTGGTTGATCACAGGATGACTATGAGCCACCAATGTGATATGGCCGTTAAAAAAGCTAATGCAGTTTTAGGATGCATCAGGCGAGGTATTTCCAGCAAAGATAAGGAGGTGTTAGTACCGTTATACAAGGCACTGGTGAGACCTCATCTGGAATACTGTGTGCAGTTCTGGTCTCCCATGTTTAAGAAGGATGAATTCAAACTCGAACAGGTTCAGAGACAGGCTACTAGGATGATCTGAGGAATGAAAAACCTGTCTTATGAAAGGAGACTCAAAGTGCTTGGCTTGTTTAGCCTAACCAAAAGAAGGTTATGGGGGGATATGCTTGCTCTTTATAAATATATCAGAGGATTAATATTAGGGAGATAGAGGAATTATTTAAGCTTAGTACCAATGTGGACACAAGAACAAATTGGTATAAACTGGACACTAGGAAGTTTAGACTTGAAATTAGATGAAGGTTTCTAACCATTAGAGGAGTGAAGTTCTGGAACAGCCTTCCAAGGGGAGTAGTGGGGGCAAAAGACATATCTGGCTTCAAGACTAAGCTTGATAAGTTTATGGAAGGGATGGTATGATGGGATAGCCTAATTTTGGCAACTGATCTTTGATTATCAGCAGGTAAATATGCCCAGTAGTCTGTGATGGGATGTTAGATGGGATGGGATCTGAGTTACTGCAGAGAATTCTTTCCTGGATGCTGGCGGGTGAGTCTTGCCCACATGCTCAGGGTTTAACTGATCACCATATTTGGGGTCGGGAAGGAATTTTTCCTCCAGGGCAGATTGGCAGAGGCCCTGGAGGTTTTTAGCCTTCCTCTGCAGCATGGGGCATGGGTCACTTGCTGGAGGATTCTCTGCAGCTTGAGGTCTTCAAACCACAATTTGAAGACTTCAATAACTCAGACATAGGTTAGGGGTTTGTTATAGAAGTGGATGGGTAAGATTCTATGGCTTGCTTTGTGCAGGAGGTCAGACTAGATGATCATAATGGTCCCTTCTGACCTTAAAGTCTATGAGTCTATGAGCCCATGCTCCCCCCAAATTCTGAACCTTCTCCCAGGTCTCCATGTTCTTGACTTACCTGTGGGCTTTGGTCACCTGCCCCCTTCAAACCTAGTTTAAAGCCGTCCTCACTAGGTTAGCCAGTCTGTATCCAAATATGCCCTTCTCCTTCCTCAATTAGCAGTCCTTCTTCCGGGAACAGCATCCCATGGTCAAGGAAGCCGAAGCCCTCCTGGCAACACCATCTTTGCAGCTAGGCATTCACCTCCAGGATGCATCTGTCTCTGCGCGGGCCCCTACCCTTGACTGGAAAGATCGAAGAGACCACCACCTGCACATCCAACTCCTTCACCCTTACTTCCAGCACCCTATAGTCACTTCTGATCTGCTGCGGGTCATACCTCGCAGTATTATTAGTGCCCACATGGATGAGTAGCATGGGGTAGTAGTCAGAGGCCGGATGGTCCTCGACAATCCCTCTGTAATGTGTTGCGGATGGGCTCCTGGCAGTCAGCATACCCCCTGGGATGCCATGTCAGGGCGAGAGATGGGTGCCTCCGTCCCCCTCAGAAGAGAGTCACCAACCACTACTACCCTATGTTTACTCCGGGGAGTGGTGACTGCGATCCTCCCAGCCTTGGGGGTACATGGCTTCTCCTCCTTCACATTTGGGGGTGATTCCTCATCTCTTGTTGTGAGGTGGGGGGGAAGGGTGTTACTGTCTGCTGCCAGAAGTAACTAGCTGCCAGTGTCCTCCCTGTAACAGAGCCATATCCTCCTCCCTGGGTGGTGCGACAGGAATCCTCTGCAGCTGGATAGCTTTCTCAGCCTTGGATGACTCCATATGAATACTTTCAAGGAATTTCTCGTGGGCACAGATGCTCCTCAACCTAGCTACCTCTTCTTGTAGCTCTCCCACCTTCTTCCTGAGAGACTGCACCAGCAGGCGCCTTTCGCACTGGATGATCCCCCACAACCTGGCTTTCGGTGAGTGGGAAATGCAGGCCACAGTCTCTGCAAATTCACACCAGGATCTGGGTAGAGACATCTATGGTTAGGCTGTCTGAACACAAGCGCAGGAAGAGGAGAAAGGAGCAGCACTGGCTATGCGGCCCTTTCTAACCATAGTGACTATATTAAAACTTCCTCCTACAAACTCCCCTGTTGGCGGTCCCCTGTTTGCTAGCTCCCCTTGGTCACTTAGCCTCTCGCTTTTAAGGCCTTCTCTCCTAGGTCAGTCCTACCCCTCGTTAATCACACAGAGGGAAGGTGATCACAAGGCTGACAGAGGCTTGTCCCTGTGTCCCAGTAATTGAATGCAGCTCCTGACTGTGGTTTAGGGGCTGAACTGAATTCTGTTTACTACGTTGGAAACAGCCACAAACGTGTGCAGGGGAAGGTAGGCACTTCTTGTCACTGATTCAAGATGGTCCCTATGAACACAAATTTTGCACAGGGTCAAGGTGGATTTTTGTATGTTCAGTTGTAGGCCCAATTTGAGGAATAAGTCTATAGCATCGGAAGGTACCCAAGACATCAGTTCCAGGGAGTGGCCTTTCAGCAACCATTTATCATGCTAAGACACCTTTTCTGCAGACCATCAAAAAGACAGTTAGGGCAGATGATAGGCTGAAGGGGAACACTCTGTATTTAAAGTGGTTCTGGCCAACAAAGAAATGGAGAAATTGTTTGTGGGATGGATGTATAGTAATGTGGAAATACGCATCTTGAAGGTGAAGGCTGAGAAACAATCTCTTGCTCTAGTGTTGGAATTATCACTGCAAGCATCACCATTTTGAATTTCTGTGCCTTCACACAGGTACTGAGTAGCCTCAGGTCAAGGATGGGTCTCCAACCTCTGCTCTTTTTGGTATCAGGAAGTACCTTGAATAAAACTCCTTCCCTCTGTGCTGCGTTCTATAGTTCTCAAACGTAAGAGGGTGTGTATTTTTTGATGAAGCATGTTCTTGTGTGTGAGTTCCCTAAAGACGGACAGGAAAGAGGGGTTCACTGGCGGAAGTGAAGTGGATGGTGTAAAAAACGGTTACTTACCTTTGTAACTGTTGTTCTTCGAGATGTGTTGCTCATATCCATTCCAGTTAGGTGTGTGCGCGCCACGTGCACGTTTGTCGGAAGACTTTTACCCTAGCAACCCCAGTGGGTCGGCTGAGCGCCCCCTGGAGTGGCACCATAACGGCACCGCATATATACCTCAGCCGACCCACCCGACCCTCAGTTCCTTCTTGCCGGCTACTCCGACAGTGGGGAAGGAGGGTGGGTGTGGAATGGATATGAGCAACACATCTCGAAGAACAACAGTTACAAAGGTAAGTAACCGTTTTTTCTTCTTCGAGTGATTGCTCATATCCATTCCAGTTAGGTGATTCCCAAGCCTTACCTAGGCGGTGGGGTCAGAGTGAGACGTGGCGGTATGCAGGACCGCAGAGCCAAAGGCTGCGTCATCTCTCGACTGTTGGACCAGGGTGTAGTGCGAGGTGAAAGTATGGACGGACGACCAGGTCGCCGCTCGGCATATCTCTTGTATTGGTACTTGCGCCAGAAAGGCAGCGGAGGACGCCTGGGCCCTGGTAGAGTGGGAGATGAGATGGCCCAAGGGGACATTAGCCAAGTTATAGCAGGTGCGTATGCACTCTGTGAGCCACGAGGAGATTCGCTGCGATGAGACAGGAAGGCCTCTCATCCGGTCAGCAATCGCCACAAACAGTTGCGGGGATTTGCGGAACGGTCTTGTCCGATCAACATAGAAAGCCAATGCCCTGCGAACATCGAGGGAGTGAAGTCGTTGCTCTCGCGGGGATGCGTGAGGCTTTGGAAAGAAAACTGGAAGGAAGATGTCCTGGTTATTGTGGAACGCGGACACTACCTTCGGGAGAAATGCCGGATGTGGTCATAGCTGCACCTTGTCCTTATGAAAAACGGTGTATGGTGGGTCCACCATGAGCGCCTTGAACTCAGAGACCCGTCTGGCTGATGTGATAGCCACTAGAAAAACCGTTTTCCAAGACAGGTACAGCAAGGAGCAGGTGGCCAGCGGCTCAAATGGTGGGGACATGAGCCTGCTGAGGACGAGATTAAGGTCCCAGGTGGGAATCGGGTGGCGCACCTGGGGGTAGAGACGATCAAGGCCCTTCCTGAAACGAGTAGTCAGCGGGTGAGAGAACAGCGTATACCCTCCCTCACCGGGGTGGAAAGCAGAGATAGCCGCTAAGTGAACCTTGATAGAGGACAGTGCAAGGCCTTGCTGTTTCAGCAACCAGAGATAGTCAAGGTCCATTGGAAGCGGGAGCTCCGAAGGAATAGCGTTGTGCGCTTGAGCCCAGCAAGTGAAGCGCTTCCACTTGGCCACGTAGGTAGATCGAGTGGAAGGCTTTCTACTGCTCAATAAAACGTGCTGCACGGGAGCAGAGCAGCGCAATTCCGACTGGTCTAGCCACTCGGAAGCCACGCCGTGAGGTGGAGGGACGGCAGGTCTGGGTGACAGAGAGCGCCGTGATCTTGTGTTATAAGATCTGGGTGAAGCGGTAGAGGAATTGGGCTGGCTACCGACAGACGGAGCAGCGTGGTGAACAATGTTGCCTGGGCCACGCTGGCGCAATTAAGATGAGACGTGCCTTGTCCCGTCGGAGCTTCAGCAGGACCTTGTGTATGAGGGGAAACGGAGGAAAGGCGTAGAACAGGTGACGAGTCCATGGAAGGAGAAACGCGTCTGACAGAGAGCCCGGTGCTAGGCCTTGAAAGGAGCAAAACTCCTGGCATTTGCGGTTCAATCGGGATGCAAACAGGTCTACATGGGGAAATCCCCACTGTTGGAAAATGGCATGAGCGATGTCTGCTCTCAACGACCACTCGTGGCAGAGAAAGGACCTGCTCAGGCGATCGGCGATGGTGTTCTTGACACCAGGGAGGAACGATGCCACTAGATGTATCGAGTGGGCTATGCAGAATTCCCACAGTAGCATCGCCTTGTCAGAGGGGGGAAGAACGGGTCCCACCTTGCTTGTTGATATAGTACATTGCCGTTGTGTTGTCCGTAAAGACCAAGACACAACGGCCGTGGAGGCGAGTTTGGAACGCCTGGCATGCCAGGCGCACTGCCCGGAGCTCCCTGACGTTGATGTGCATGCTCAATTCCTGCAGTGACCAAAGGCCTTGAGCACGAAAAGAGCGCCGAGATGGGCTCCCCATCCAAGAGACGAGGCGTCCATTGTCAGGGACAGGGTAGGATGAGGAGCCTGGAATGGGACCCCCGCACATATGTGGGAAGGGGTCAGCCACCAATCCAAGGATTGAAGGACCCCCGCTGGAATGGTGAGTAGGGTATCCAGAGGATCCCTGTGTGGGCAGTATCTGGAGTGGAGCCATAGCTGAAGCGGGCGGAGGCGGAGCCTGGCAAACAGAGTGACATGCGTGCAAGCCGCCATATGACCGAGGAGGCAGAGACAAGCATGGGCCGAGGACATCTGAGAGGCCTGAAGGGCGTGGATTAGCCGCGTAAGGGCCTGGAACCGGAGCTGCGGTAGATAGGCTCTGGCTAGGGATGAGTCCAGGGTCGCGCCAATAAAATCCAACCTCTGAGTTGGAACTAAGGTGGACTTCTCTATATTGAGAACTAGGCCTAGGCGCGTGAATAAGTCCTTGATCCCTGCGACATGTTGCTGGACCGTGGCCTGCGAGTCCCCCCTGATGAGCCAGTCGTCCAGGTAGGGAAAAACGGAGATGCCACGCCGACGGAGGTGGGCGGCGACAACGGCCATGCACTTCGTGAACAGCCTTGGGGCCGTGGAGAGGCCGAAGGGGAGTACCGCAAACTGGAAGTGTAGGTGAGCGATTGTGAAGCAGAGGAAGCGTCTGTGTGGTGGGAAGATAGCGATGTGAAAATAAGCGTCCTTCATATCGAGGGCGGCATACCAGTCTCCCGGATCCAAAGAAGGGATAATGGTCCCGAGGGATACCATGCGGAACTTCACCTTCAGCATGTATGCGTTGAGGTTTCGCAGGTCGAGGATGGGTCGAAGACCTCCTTTGGACTTGGGGATCAAAAAATAACGGGAATAAAACCCCTTGCCCCGTTCCGTGTCCAGAACCTTCTCGACCGCTCCGATGGCTAGGAGTGAGTGCACCTCTTGTAAGAGGAGATGCTCGTGAGAGGGGTCCCTGAAGAGGGACCGGGAAGGAGGGTGGGAAGGTGGGGGTGAAATGAATTGGAGTTGGTAACCACCTTCCACAGTGCGTAGGACCCAGGCATCGGTGGTCAGCCGGGCCCACGCTGGGAGGAAATAGGAAAGGCGGTTGGAAAAAGGCAGGGAGGAATTTGGAGAAAGAGCTGGTATGCCGTCCCCGGGCGCATCTTCAAAAAGATGGTTTAGGCCCCGGTGGTTTCGAGGGGGTTCGCCCTTGGGACGGTTGGTTGCCAGGCTGTCGTCTACGTCCCCCGCGACCCCGTCACTGACCAGAGTCTTGCCTGTAGCGAGGCATATAGTAAGGGTGGTTAAACTGGGGGCGGAACGGACGCCTCTGGGTAGCCGGGGTATGCATCCCCAAAGTACGGATGATAACCCTGTTGTCCTTTAGATTTTGAAGTCTGGAGTCCGTCTTTTCCGAGAAGAGCGCCTTTGAATCAAAAAGGAAGGTCCTGAATGGTGTATTGAACCTCAGGAGGGAGCGTCGAACTCTGGAGCCAAGAGATCCGGCGCATGGTAACGCCCGAGGCTACAGTACATGCCCCCGAGTCAGCTGCGTCTAAGGCGGTAAGAAGGAACTGAGGGTCGGGTGGGTCGGCTGAGGTATATATGCGGTGCCATTATGGCGCCACTCCAGGGGGCGCTCAGCCGACCCACTGGGGTTGCTAGGGTAAAAGTCTTCCGACGAACGTGCACGCAGCCCGCACACACCTAACTGGAATGGATATGAGCAATCACTCGAAGAAGAACCTGTGGAGATGATCTCCAAAACCCACTTGTCCGTAGTGACTGACTCCCAGGCTTGACTGAAGCAGCGAAGGTGGTCGCCAAAGGGAGGAAGACTGGTAAATCGGTGCAGCTGAAGAGGATGAGGATGGCAAGTCAAACCCTCGACCAACCCATCAAAATTGCTGCTTGGAGGTGAATAGGTGCAAGACGGGAGGCTGAGAAGAGGATGGTTTCCTTCTCTGAAATCTCTGGTCTTCTCTGATGTGGCTCATATGACCTCTGGGAGATAAGGAATTGGGATCTCTGGTCTGTTTCACACTTGCTGAGTTCTCTCATTTAGGTCAGAGTTTAGATATCAAGAAAACATAAGGTCACTCTAGAACCTTTCAATGTTTGCAGAGACGCGTCTGTGCTATTTGCAAGCAACTTTGACCCATCCCCTACTGTACCTTCCTGCACTTGTCAGAAGCAGTGCAAAGGCTTGGGGGAGTCAGGGTAATGGAGGAGCTAAGGGAGAGGGAAGGAGCCAAAGAGTGATCCTGGAGGGTGTTGGGTGTGAGGTTATTCTGGAGGGTGTGGGGGGATTGTTAGGGTGTTCGGAAGCCTCCCCCATGCAGACCCTGGCTGACCTCAAGCCTCTCCCTTCAGTCAGGCATGTCTGCCCCTGTCCCCACACCTCTCATTCCCATGGGTCTCTTCAGACCCCCATCCCCATGCTCAATGCTATCACCCCACTAGCTCCTAAGCCCATGCTGCAGTGTGTCGTCCCCCCACTAGCCATTCTGAACCCCAGTCTGTGACCCCACCAGCAGCCCTGTATGCTCCACACTTTCCTAACCTGGCTCCGTGGGCAGGGTGCTGTGATTAACTTCTACTCCTGGGGGAAATTTGCAGCACTGGGCATAGAATTTTGTATTTTCCTGAATAAAATATATTTTGCCTTAAAAGTGCTGCCGTTCTACCTTTTGCCCACCAGAGGTCGCTGTAGCACTAGAACAGCCAGCCTGAATGCAGCTGGCTGGTAGGCAAAAGGCAGAACTGCAGCAATTAAGCAAAATGTTTTTTATGCAGGAAAATACAAAATTACGTAGGAGAGGAATGCTGCACATCCACAGATGCACACAATTTCCCCAGGAGTAGGAAATGAAGAGGAGATGTTGGCCATGGGGGAGATCCCTTCATCAGCTCTAGCTTCCCTTGTCTTGAAGGATTCCTGTGGAGCATCAGGTCTCTGGAGGGAGTAGGTGATGCTGGTTGCTTGTCTCTATGGTGGGGGGCACTTGATTTCTTGGAAAATTATTGGCGATAAGCTGCCCATTGAGGAGGTGCATACAGTATAGGAGGCAGCACCCAAGGGTGCTCATACCAGCAAGGGGTTGGTGGTAATCGTAGGCCACGAACAGTTGGCGCCTTCACAGGAGGATTCTGGGAAGGGACCTCCGAAGGAGTGAGGAGGAGAGCCCAGAACTGACACTTGAATCCTCTTCCTCATGTTCACTCAGGAAAGGTGGGGCACCTGGAGAGATCTACGGTGAACGGTGATTGGTACAAAGGCTGAAGTCTGCACTGAGGTAGCCATGCTGAGGGTTCCGCAGGCTTTGGGCGCTTAGAGGGAAGCATGATTGCTGATGGCACCAAAATGTGGTTGAAGCCCAAGTCGGTTTCTTTGGTACCGAGGAAGCATAGAAAGAGCTCTTCTTGCTGCCTTGACCCAATATTATTAATGGTCTCTCCAGGCTCGTGGCTTTCCTGCCTTGTGGTCTAACCATACCCTGGGTACCTCAGGAAGTGGAAGCCTCAACAGCAACTGATTGAAGAGCCAGAGGTGCCAGGTTAGCTGAGAAAACTGATATTCTTGGCTTTTTAGAAGTAGGATCTCTACCAGGTGAGCCCAGAGAATGTTCTTTTGAGGGCTTATGAGAGGAGTCCTGTCTCTTCCTCTTAGATGCCACAGAACTGTAGGGCTCTGAAGGAGCAGACTTGCAGGAAGGGTCCCCTTGGCCTAGGTTGAGACCGGATGTAGAGTGCTCTCCATCATGAGGAGATGAAGCTAGCTCTCTCTATTTTTTTCTGGCTCTTGATTTCAGTGGCAGAGAAAAGTTGCACGTCTGACCAACGTGTGATTCCACAAGGAAACAGAAACTGTGGGAGTGTCTGTCACTGACCAGGATCGCCTCCCAGCAAGACAGATGGTGCTTAAAGCCAGGAGAACTGGGCATTACCGCACAGTAAGAAGTAGTAGTAACTATCTAATAAGTAAAAAAGTAATAAGCCACCAAGACCAGACGGTATTCACCCAAGAGTTCTGAAGGAACTCAATTTGAAATTGCAGGACTACTAACTGAAGTCTGTAATCTATCATTCAAATCAGCTTCTGTACCAAATAACTGGAGGATAGCTAATGTGATGCCAATTTTTTAAAAAGGGCTCCAGAGGTGACCCCGGCAATTACAGGCTGGTAAGCCTGACTTCAGTACCAGGCAAACTGGTTGAAACTATAGTAAAGAACAAAATTATCAGACACATAGATTAACAGGATTTGTTGGGGAATAGTCAATATGTTTTTTGTAAAGGGGAATCATGCCTCACCAATCTACTAGAATTCTTTGGGGGGGTCAACAAGCATGTGGACAAGGAGGAATCAGAAAGCTTTTGACAAAGTCCCTAATCAAAGTAAGCAGTCATGGGATAAGAGGGAAGGTTCTCTCATGGATTAGTAACTAGTTAAAAGATAGGAAACAATGGTAGGAATAAATGGTCAGTTTTCAGAATGGAGAGAGGTAAATAGTGGTGTTCCCCAGAGGTCTGTTCTGGGACCAGTCCTATTTAACATCTTCATAAATGATCTGAAAAAAGGGGTAAACAGTGAGGTGGCAAAATTTATAGATGATACAAAACTACGCAAGATAGTTAAGTACCAGGCAGACTGCGAAGAGCTAAAAAAGGATCTCTCAAAACTGGGTGACTGGGCAACAAAATGGCAGATGAAATTCAATGTTTATAAATGCAAAGTAATGCACATTGGAAAACATAATCTCAACTATACATATAAAATGATGGGGTCTAAATTAGCTATTACCACTCAAGAAAGAGATCTTGGAGTCACTGTGGATAATTCTCTGAAAACATCCACTCAATATGCAGCAGCAGTCAAAAAAGCAAACAGAATGTTGGGAATCATTAAGAAAGGGATAGATAAGACGACAGAAAATACCATATTGCCTCTATATAAATCCATGGTATGCCCACATCTTGAATACTGCATGCAGATGTGGTTGCCCCATTTCAAAAAAAAGATATATTGGAATTGGGAAAGGTTCAGAAAAGGGCAACAAAAATGATTAGGGGTATGGAACGGCTGCCATATGAGAAGAGATTAATAAAACTGGGACTTTTCAGCTTGGAAAGAGACAACTAAGGGGGGGGGATATGATAGAGGTCTATAAAATCATGACTGGTGTGGAGAAAGTAAATAAGGAAGTGTTATTTACTCCTCCTCATAACACAAGAACTAGGGGCCACCAAATGAAATTAATAGGCAGCAGGTTTAAAAGAAACAAAAGGAAGTATTTTTTCACACAACACAGTTAACCTGTGGAACTCCTTCCTTGCCAGAGGATGTTGTGAAGGCCAAGATTATAACACGGTTTAAAAAAAGAACTAGATAAATTCATGGAGGACAGGTCCATCAATGGCTATTAGCCAGGATGGGCAGGGATGGTGTGTCTAGCCTCTGTTTGCCAGAAGCTGGGAATGAGGGACAGGGAATGGATCACTTGATTACCTATTCTGTTCATTCCCTCTGGGGCACCTGGCATTGGCCATAGTTGGAAGACAGGATGCTGAGCTGGATGGACCTTTGGTCTGACCCAGTATGGCCGCTCTTATGTTTGTATCTAAAATATTATGTAGAGAAAATGAAAAGATGCCCAATGCAGAATTTTACAGAAATTAATGTGCATGCAGAATTTCCTCCCCCCGCCCACAGAAATGGGTTGCAGAGATATTGGCCACCACTAGGGGCTGCTGAACCCGGTAGAGCTCAGCTCAAAAATAGAAGACAAAGCCGGGGGAGGGAACTGGAGGGTTCCCAGCACATCCTGAAGGAAGGAGGCGGTGGCACACAGGAAGCTACATTCAAGCCTGGGACCCAGCATCAGGCTATTTCTCCCTCTGGATCCCTGGGCTCTGGGAGGTAGAGGGTGACAGTATCTGGAGGAGGGGGAGAGGAGGGAGAAGAACGGCACAGCTGGGCTCTGGGGGGAGGAGGTGAGTGTGTCTGGTGGCCTTGCAGCTTGCATCTGGGAGGGAAGGTGGTGAGAGTGTCTGCCCCCCCCCCCCCCCAGCTGGGCTCTGGGGGTATAGGAGGCAGAGAAAGAGAAACTGGGTTGTTGTGGGGGTTTCTTTAATTCTACTCCGGGGGGGGGGGAAGAGAGAGAGAGAGAGAGAGAGAGAGAGAGAGTGAGTGAGTGTGTGTGGTGTTACATACTTGCTGACAGGTATTTTGAAATAAAATACCAAAATAATTGAAACTGGCATGATTAGAGAATCTTATTTTGACAAATAAAATACGCAGAATTTTGCAATATTGTGTGCAGGATTTTTATTATTTGACGCAGAAATCCCCCACGAGTAAGCTATCTATCTATAGAAAACGAACACTAACACTACTACTACTACTACTATCATTATGAGAGGAAAAACAGCACTTCCTTTCTTCTATCCAAACAGATCAGACTTTGAACAGAGATCTGCTACACCTTAGCCAAGGTTCCTGGACCATAGCTATGGGTTTATTCAGCAAGAGTCTGAGCAGCTTCTCTGCACTGCTTCTGCCACATTCCCACTGAGTTATGTAAGGGTGCACTTCTACCCGAATTAGACATGCAGATCTGATGTTAGGATTGGAAGAGTATTTTTTAATCACTGTTCAGTTAAGAATGCCTAGTCCCAGCATTCTGGGGATTGTAATGCTTTCCAAATTTTCATCAGTGGGAATGTAAAGAGGTCACCTGAAAGAAAAAGAGGTTTCTTACAAAAACTAAGTTCTTCAGGGGCGTTCCCCCTGCACATTCTCTCTACTCAACCCACTTTCACTTGTTCCATATCTACCTTTGGCTCTGGGGTTCAATGGAAGAAACTGAAGCACTTGAGTTACATGCCTCTTATAACCTTGGTCCCTTAATGTTCAGTGTCAAGACCAGGTACCTGTGCAGTTTATCCAATATTTCTGTGATCCTAGGGTGCTGGTCATGAAACCCAATAGCATGAATGTGCAGAAGCAACAACCCCAAGAACTCCAGTTAGTTACCCATAGATAACCTCTTTTTCATAGAAAAATGTATATTTTTATGAACTGAACCAACTTATTCTGGTTAGTAGCTCAGCTACTTGACTTTTTACTGCCTCTAGAATTCTCAAATGAATGTCATCAAGTTCTGGAGATTTAATTTCTCAAGGAGGTACCATAATCTCTTTTTCGATACCTATCTGACAATGCCTCACCCTGACAGATTGAAAAAGTGTGATTTCAGATAGGTCACTTTAGCTCTCCTTAACACAACAATGAACAGTTTGCATATACTGTAGAAAAGCTAATTTAACATCCGGTTTTAGTCTAGTCATCACTTTATCTTTTTTTATATGAAAAATGGCATTTAAAATTCATGTTAAACTGTTTGTTGCACTTTTCATAAACCATACATGAGAAACACACACACATTTTTATTACTTACCAAGAGCAATACACGGTTGCAGTTTGAAGTTGCTGGGTGAGGTATGTTGTACAAAGAATAAACGCAGTGTTATCTTGCCCCTCAGATTCCAAATTACATATGATCTCTAGTACTTCTTTGCAATCCACTTTTGCAATCTAACAAAAACAATGTTATCATGTCAAAAAGAACAAAGTTTCTTCAGGGATTTTTTTTTGCAAAATCTTCTAAATGATGTATGTTAACAGACTGTATTTAATATTATTTTTTCTACTTGCAAATATTCCTATCTTCTTTTAGACATGTGAAATTCAAGGTTTAACGAAAACCAAGAATAACTACTCCAGGAGTAAGCCAGTCTCATAACCTTTCTTCCTCTCTTTTATGTTCTCCAATGGTCATCTGTTTATCCTTCCCCACATTTCCTGATATTTTAATTCTCTTTAATAGATTTTGGCAAGACACCCTTTGTTGCACTACTGCCAATGGGTTTAAGCTAAAGTACCACTTCAGTTGTGTACCAGACATGTCAAACCCACGGAAAAAAAAATATGCAGAATTTGGGCTTGGTTTTGGCTTAACTGCCTTGTGAGTTGTTTGTTGGCTAGTTTTTTGGCTAGTAGCTTGTTGCTGCTTTTATTTTTAAATCGGCTCCCAGCAAGCAGGGGCAAAAGGGGGAGAGAGTCAGGGGGGCACAGCGGGCCTACCACAGTCCTAGACTGCACAGCGGAGGGATCTAGTCACAGAGTGTTGGGGTTCTTAGAGATTGGCTTGTTTTTGCCTTGTTTTGAAATGGAATTAGCTTGATTTTTGGCTTTTTGTTAAAAGTCAGGGTGCTTATTTACCGTGTGAAAGTTGGCAACTGTGTTGTGTACATTTCTTTAATTTTACTGTGTATCAGGATCAGATTAAAAAACAATACCCTATTTAAGATCTACCAACAATCTAGGTAGTCAGATGTTTAAAAATGAGCACTAGTGAAATAGCTCCAATATCGCCTATTAATCACCAATATTAGCCATCTGACACAAACACTACAGAATCATAGAAATGCAGCACTAGAGGGGACCTTGAGAGATCATCTAGTCCTGACCCCTACACTTAAGGCAAGACTATGTCCTGAAAGCTATTTATCTAATCCGTTCTTAAGTACCTCCAGTGATGGAGATTCCACAATCTTCCTAGGCAATTTGTTCCACTGCTTAACTACCGTGACAGTTAGGGATTTTTTCTGATGTCCAGCCTAAACCTTCTTCACTGCAATTTAAGCCCATTGCAACTTGTTTTATCCTCAGAAGTTAGCGACAACAATTTTCTCCCTCCTCCTTGTAACAACCTTTTATATACACCTCTACCTCAAAATAACGCTACCTGATATAACACGAATTTGGATATAATGCGGTAAAGCAGCACTCTGGGGGAGGCGGAGGGCTGCGAACTCCAGTGGATCAAAGCAAGTTCGAGATAACACGGTTTCACCTATAACGCGGTAAGATTTCTTGGCTCCTGAGGACAGCATTATATCAAGGTAGAGGTGTATTTGAAAAATGTTATGTCCTCCCTCAGTCTTCTATTTGCCAGATTAAACAAACCCATTTTTTTCAATCTTTCCTCATAGGTCATGTTTCCTAGACCTTTAATCATTTTTGTTGCTCTTCTCTGGATTTTCTCCAATTTGTCCTCCTCTTTCCCGAAATGTGGCACTCAGAACTGGATACAATACTCCAGTTGCGGCTTTATCAGTGCAGAGTAGAGTGAAAGAATAACTTCCTGTGTTCTGCTTACAACACTCTTGCTGATACTTTTGCAACAGTGTTACACTTTGACTCATTCAGCTTGTGATCTCATTAATGATCTGGATGATGGAATGGACTGCACCCTCGGCAAGTCTGCGGATGACACTAAGCTGGGGGAGAGGTAGATACGCGCTCTTGTTGCCAAGAAGGCCAACAGAATATTGGGCTGGATTAGTAGGAGCGTTGCCAGCAAATCGAGGGAAGTGATTATTCCCCTCTATTTGGCACTGGTGAGGCCACATCTAGAGTACTCCATCCAGTTTTGGGCCCCCCAGTACAGAAAGAATGTGCATAAATTGGAGCGGAGCCAGCGGAGGGCAACATAAATCCTTAGGGGGCTGGGGCACATGACTTAGGAGGAGGAAAGGCTGAGGGAACTGGTCTTATTTAGTCCACAGAAGAGTGAGGGGGGATTTGATAGCAGCCTTCAACTACCTGAAAGGGGTTCCAAAGAGGATGGAGCTAGGCTGTTCTCAGTGGTGGCAGATGACAGAACAAGGAGTGATGGTCTGAAGTTGCAGTGGGGGGGAGGTCTAGATTGGATATTAGGAAAAACTATTTTACTAGGGTGGGTTACCTAGGGAGGTGGTGGTGGAATCTCCATCCTTAGAGGTTTTTAAGGCCTGGCTTGACAAAGCCCTAGCTGGGATGATTTAGTTGGGGTTGGTCCTGCTTGGAGCAGGGAGTTGGACTAGATGACTTCCTGAGGTCTCTTCCAACCCTAATCTTCTATGATCCGTTATATTCCCCAGATCCCTTTTCACAGTCATTTCCTATTCTGTATGTGTGCAATTGACAGTCCTTCCTGAGTGGAGTACTTTGCATTAGTCCTTATTGAATTTCACCCTATCTGCTTCAGATGATTTCTCCAGTTTGTCCAGATCATTCTGAATTGCAATCCTATTCTCCCTAGAATCATAGAATCTCAGGGTTGGAAGGGACCTCAGGAGGTCATCTAGTCCAACCCCATGCTCAAAGCAGGACCAATCCCCTGACAGATTTTTTCCCCAAATCCCTAAATGGCCCCCTCAAGGACTGAACTCACAACCCTGGGTTTAGCAGGCCAATGCTCAAACCACTAAGCAAGCTATCCTTCCCACCTCCCTCCAAAGCATTTGCAACCCCTCCCCACTTGGTACTGTCCGTAAACTTTATAAATGTACTCTCTATGCAATTATCTAAATCTGTGAGGAAGATACTGAACAAAACTGGTTGCAGGTCCAACCCCTGTGGGACCCCACTCAATATATCCTTCTAGCTTGACTGTGAACCATTATGGAGATTAATGTGGTAATTCAGAACTATTTTTTTCTGCAGACTTGGGAAGACAGAAGCACTTGGTTCAAATTACAGGATTTCTTCATAACCATAAGGACTATCAATTTAAGAAGTGACCAAAATTTAACTGTGGGATGCCATTTTTTTGTCTCACAATGAAACTGCACACTATTAGCAAAGATATTCTTCCAATCACCAGTACTGCAAAGTCAACCCAAATTTTGAGAGGTTTCAGAGTAGCAGCTGTGTTAGTCTGTATCTATAAAAAGGAGTACTTGTGGCACCTTAGAAACTAAGAAATTTATCTGAGCATAAGCTTATGCTCAAATAAATTTGTCAGTCTCTAAGGTGCCACAAGTACTCCAGTTCTTTTTGCAAATTTTGAGAGTCAATGCTGCATTCTTTCTACCTTGTGAGTAATCACTAGAAATATACATTCTCCGGAATAAATTATGCCCTCTGACATCTTTGAAAGACACAGTTGTGCAGGTGTCCATGACTGGAACAATTCAATTGATAACTCAAGATGGAACAGAATCCATCTCCATCTCTCTAGCAGTAAAGTTTTTATTTGTCATTAAAGTAAAAAAATACACATCAACAAAGCAGTAAGGGATCATTTTTTCTACAAAGTATTGCTGGTATGGTATACCTCCAAATACCAGTTCAATCTGACCCACAATTATTAACCCAACCTAATAATTGCTTAATTTAGTGATTTGCGTGCGAGACTTAATACATGAAAGGATTTGTGGAACTGTTTGTACAGAACACTATAGAACAAACAAACAACCTACCACAATCCGATCTCTGCCCCAGTAGGAATGCCAGCCCGCTACCATACCCTTCCCCAAACATGAGCAATTTTCAAAAACTTACATCTCAATTGGGAGGGATAGCTCAGTGGTTTGAGCATTGGCCTGCTAAACCCAGGGTTCTGAGTTCAATCCTTGAGGGGGCCACTTAGGGATCTGGGGCAAAAATTGGTCCTGCTAGTGAAGGCAGGGGGCTGGACTCAATGACCTTTCAAGGTCCCTTCCAGTTCTAGGACATTGGTATATCTTGTATTATTATCAGCATACAGCGGTGACTGTGATCATTTGTATTAATAAGGAAGCAGTTATTGAATTAGATATTCACATACAACTTCTAATGCAAGATGCTTTTTGTTTACATTCTGACCCAAATTCTCTATCTGTTGCAGGCACTTTGTTCCACTCAGGACTTCAGTGAGACTACTCATACTTAAAAGTCACACATAGAAGTAAGGATCTTCCTGAAAGTAGTAGTATATTATAAAGTTTACTCCAGGAGTATTTTCCCAAAGTGGGGGGGAGCTAGAAGGACTAGGCAACAGTATATGGAAGATGTACAAATGAATATGGGCAAGCCTTTAACAACAAATGGCAGGGTGAGAAAGGAGGTGAAATTGATTCCCGCCCCCTCCAAGTTCAGGGAGCACTGCCCTGAGTTTTGGCTCAATTGTTGCTCCTTCCAGGGCTTCCTCTGGAGGACAGACCCATAGGGAGCACCATGAGAATGGGCAGGAGATTGCAGGAAGAGACAATTATCTCGTGGTTAAGGCAGCTGAGTACCACCTTGGAGAACTGGATTCTATTCCTGCCTGTGCCACAGATTTGCTATGTGATGCTGGTCCTGTCATTTAAATCAAAGCCTTGTCGACACTACAAATTCTTTCCTGGTATATCTATCCCAGAAGAGCCCCTAGTGTAGATTAAGTATTTGTCAATAGGAATTTTTCTGCCCAGATCGTACCAACTCCACAAACATTAGCTATGCTGACAGAAACTGTGTCTACACTGGGGTTTTTCCAGTCATAGCTATGTCAGCTAGGGTGTGTGGTTTTTTCACACCCCTGACCGACATAGCTATGCCAACACAACTTTGTAGTATAGACCAGGCTCAAACTTTTCACGGGGGTCATTAATGGTCCCTCTCACTATCGGAATGGCTGAGTTGAAAATGGGGGTCTGATTTATGTAAATGGTGAATATGTGCACACACAGCTGCAACTGAAGTCAATGGAAGCTGTGGTTTATATGTTCAAAGTACTATCAATAGGAAAAAGTCAAGTTAATGTAGACTTAAGGTTGCTTGATGCTATGTCGTCCCCTTACAGAGCACTGAGTTAAGGGGGGAAAAAATTTTAAAAAAAATTAAGCTCCTGATAATCAGGAAATACAGAGTTAAGACTGGCCATGCAACCGTAACTCTCCTCTTCTTCAGCAGTGCCCCAATATGCCCTAACACCAGACATACCTTAACCTTGCCAGCCCCAGTTTCTGAAATATACAAGGAAGAGCCTCCTTTTACAACCCATTCATTCTCATCCACAGGATTCCATCTAACATCATTAAAGGACAAACAACAAAAAAGGTTGCACATGTCACCTTCCCTCTACCCTCTGAGAAATGCCTCCGTTTTCACATAGCACATTCTCACAGTGGCCTTTGGCACGATAAGATTCAGGAGGTTCCAGATCCTGGAATAAACTCACACACTTAGCCCACTTCTAGGAAAGAATACTAAGCATGTACAATTTAAGAACCCACTTCTCAGACTTTCACAAATCCCTTACACTCACTCCCAGAATACAATCTCACTTTCACTTAACCAGCATTAAACAATTAGAATCCTCTCATATTCCACCTCACTGTTGACAATATCCTTTACAGTAACAGCACTATGCCCTGCTATTGACATAACCTACACAATTCTGAATAGAAATAATTGTATACTGCATCCTGAAGGCACATGTGTACTGCTTCCCTTTCCAGACACAAATGAGGGCGGAAAACAGATCTCATATAAATCGCAGCCCTGTCTCACACCTCATAGTAATCCACACAGCCTCCTACCACAAACACACCTTTACCAAGCAGGCTCAACTACCACTGTGCACCATTTAGTGTACACTTAAACACACTGACTGCAGCTGGAGTATTCAAATAATTACACCACTGGCTACTGCCACCTCCAGGGGATCAGAGGAAAGGTGGCATGGGCAACCTTTTTCCCTCTTCTCTTTTTTGTCCTTTAACAGTGTTATATAAAATCTATGGGTGAGAGCGAATGGGTTGTAAGAGGAGTGAAGAACTTGCCCATTTCAGCAACTATGGAGTCAGTATAGTAAAGGTATGTGTGGTTGGCCACATAACATTAACTGTGCATTTCCTAGTTTTCAGAAACTTGAGTTTTGCTCAACTCAATGTTTTGCAAGGAGACAACATATCAAACAACCTTAACTCTGCATTAATGTGGGGTGGTTTTTTTTGCCAATTTCCCTAGTTTTTTTTAAACAGGAAAAAGATACATTGTTGGTAGGAGTTGGTAGACATTTAAGGCAGTTGTATATGTCATGCCCTGCAATTAACATACTGAGCCAACCATCCTCTCCACTCCCCCATCCCCAGCTGCACCCCATCAGCCCTGTTTCAGCTCATCTCCCAAGCCATACCCATAGCTCATTCAATGCATTTCCCCCTCCAATCTGGCTACCTCCCCATTACTGCACCCATGCCTCCCCACCACAAGAAGGAAAGACATCTCCCTGAAGCTTTCACTCCTGGTATACAAACATTTCCATCACCGTTAATTCCACCTCCTGTAACACAACACAAATCCTGGCTATTCCCTGTCACCTTACCACCTTTCAAATGTTTGCAGATGATTTCCTTAATTACTTGCTCCATTATCTTCCCTGGCACAGAAGTTAAACTAACTGGTCTGTAATTTCCTGGGTTGTTTTTATTTCCCTTTTTTATAGATGGGCACTATATTTGCCCTTTTCCAGTCTTCTGGAATCTCTTCTGTCTCCCAAGATTTTCCAAAGATAATAGCTAGAGGCTCGGATACCTCCTCTATTAGCTCCTTGAGTATTCTAGAATGCATTTCATCAGGCCCTGGTGACTTGCAGGCATCTAGCTTTTCTAAGTGATTTTTAACTCGTTTTTTTTTATTTTATCTTCTAAACCTACCCCCTTTCCATTAGCATTCACTATGTTAGGCATTGCTTCAGACTTCTCGGTAAAGACATACATGATATCTTGTGGCATCATACAGATACCCACATGGGTCATCAGCAGGACTGGAACCTTTGGATCTATCAAACATACCTCCATCATCTGAATTACTGGAGTAACTGATAGAAGTTATAGGCTATCTTCTATGTGAACCAGCACGAGAGAGGAATGGGACACTTTGCTTGTGAGTTTCATAGGAATTTGCTAACAGTAGACTAATAGAGGAATGGTGAGACTCAGGAATATTGTGTTCCATTCCAGGCTCTTGAGGAGAGAGTGTTGTCTAGTGGGCACAGTCGTCGACCCATTCCCCTCAAGTGTGACCCCTCTTGCCTCCACCCCTCCTACTTGGTTGTCCCAGACTTGTCTCATCCCCTCTGTGGCTTCTTGTCCCAGTCCCATTCCCAGTCTCCACTGCTCAAGCTTCTCTGGTCCCAGTCTCCTTTTCCCATACCACCCCAGTCTCTCCCCACCAATCCTGGCCTCCAATTGCCCAACCCCACCCATGTCTGCAGTCCTCATTGGATCCCAGTCCCAATCTACCTCCCCCAAGCTCCTCAAACATCAGTTCCCACTACCCCATGGTTTCTTGTCCCAATCTCTTTGCCCAATTGCACCCAGTTGTGACAGATCAGAGTAGCTGTACCTTTATTCCCCCTCTATGGTCCACCAAGGGCACCCACTCATGCTTCCAGCTCCCTGGCCATCACCTCAATGGAGACACGTCTCTCCCCCTTGATTGTTTTTTTTTCCAGGCTGCACTTTCTTGCCTACACTGAGAATTCCCTTCCTAAGCAGGCTTGCTTTGCTTTCTCCTCAGAGGCTATAAACAGTGTAATTTCCCATAGGTATAAGTTACCACACAGCCCTTTCTAAGCAAGCACATTTATTCTTCAAATGAAATTATTACAGAAAAAACATTAAAACAATTAAAAAACCACTACACACATGCTAATAAGCTTATCTGGGATCACCCCCAACTCCAACAAGGGCTCTGACAGGTGATCTGTTCTTCAAACTCCATCAAGAGGTTTTTTTTTGATGTCACAAGTTCATAACAGCTGCTAGCTTAGAACAAGCATCCATAAATAGGCAAGTTCTTCCAACCCTTCCCCCGAAGGAATGGCATTTCTCTCGGACAGAATGCCCCATCCATTTGCTGGATAAATAGGCCCTTGGCCCATTTAAACTCAGGCTATTAAGGAGAAGATTTCCTGACAGTCTGTTCGTCCTCTGGAGAGTCCAGTTTGAACAAGTACATCCAAGCCTCTCCAGGTGCTGGTTGCTCTCTGGAGTATTACAATCTGAATGAATTTGCCTAGTCATCCTCCTCATTCTTAGCTCCTGGAGGGATGTGGTCCCCCTCCCCCATGGAATTACTTACAATCCCTGGCCCACAATAAACTTAATTCAGTAAGATTTGTCCAGAATATTGCAGGAAATTACCAGTTCTGTCACACCAGTCTCCCTGTCTCAATCTAATGCTCCACTAAAGGTTGGGCTCTTATCCACTCTGCATGTAAATCAGATGGTTTCTTCCTCCATGCTGCCTGGGCCCAGCAGCACAGGAAAAAAAAAAGACGCTGCCTGTCTCAGTTCAGGTGCTTGAACTTGGACTATGCAGGGCCCACAGCCAGGGGCGGCTCCAGGCACCAGCACGCCAAGCGAGGGTGACACGCAGGTTGCCTTCGGTGGCATGCCTATGGAGGGTCTGCTGGTCCCGCAGCTTCGGCGGACCTCCCACAGGCTGCTGCCAAATTCGTGGGACCAGGGAACTCCCACATGCAAGCCGTCGAAGGCAAGCTGCCTACCATGCTTGGGGCGGCAAAATACCTAGAGCGTGAGTTGCAGTGTGAGTTGCAGCTGCAGGGAAAGTCCTACTCAACCTCAGGCTGCAGCATGCCCACAGCAGATGGGATCTTTGGGGAATTTAGTAGCATGTACAAGTTACTATATCTTTCAAAGGCTTACAACTTGGCCAAAATTGGACAGATTTTCACAGAGACTGTAGAAGGCACATCTTTGCAACACTCTTCGCCACCTCGGCTCAACTTCTTGATTCAAAGTAATTGGGTCTGTGCAGCTCAACTGTCCAGTTAACTCCCAGGCAAAGCACTGACAATATGTTTAACAGATTTGCTAACATACACAACACCACATTTCCAAATAATGTGTTTGCTCTTAATTTTTTTTCCCCAGACTGAGCAGAGAGGCTTTAATTAGGGGCCTATTCTCTTGAAGCTGGGAAGTGCAAACATCTGAGTTATTCCGCCACATTTCATTTTAAACAATGGAAAGTCCTGCTCATTTCCCCCCCCCCCACACACACACACTCAAAAATGGCTTAAAAGATTTTGCTCAAACTCTCTCCCTCCCCCCCCACCCCAAATTCTTATATTCAAGTTGACACCAAGCATTCAAGATTTCAGACCAAACAGTGAATTCAATAAAAAGTAACAAGTGGGGTTATAGTGGCAACAGTTTTGCAACCTTGATTACAATGTTCACTATTAGCACAGTTGTTACTACATTGAAAAAAGAAAAAAAAAAGACTTTTTAATCAAAGTAGTAGGATCATAAAGGTTCAGGCCACTAGACACTAGAGGAGTTTGCCCATGGCTCCCCAGTGCTCCTTTTCTACATTAGTTTTCACTCTATTAGAACAGTCATTTTATTCCTTTGCATCAGAAGAGTACAGCGTCACAATACATAGGGCAGCTGAAGGGAAGACTTTAGATTTATACTTGAGGCATATGAGGATCTAGCACACACAAACCTTTTTTGCATGGCTGAACATATGTATAAGCCCACATTGATAGACTGTATATAATGCATATGTGTATCTGTAGCAACAACATTAAATGCACTTTCATACTGCGGCCTGAAGTCTTTACATTTTAGTTTTTCTTTAAAAACTCTAACTTTAGCATTAGCCAAACTGATGTAGAAATGCACTTGATAGAAACTTCACACATTAATAGGGGCTATGATTACTAACCTCTTTAATAGAGTCTTCATTAGGCAGCATAGAGCACAAACATGTGATGTAGGCTTGGCGAAAAGATGATACATTTGAAATTTCTGGAGAATCTGCACAGAATTTTGACAAGAAAGTAGCTTGTGGAATGCAGTTTGACTTCATCAAGTGTTTTACTCGCATCTGCAGAAAGGAAGGCCCTTCTCGCGTAACCAATTTATTGGCTAGGAAAAGAAAAAAACCTTTGAGAATATACCAAATTTACAGTTGGCACTTAGTTGTCTCATTGCATTCACACCACTTTGATTTTGTAAGATACAGGCTGAGGTCTGGTCAATGTTTAGATAAGAGATATGAAACCCTTGTTGCAGTAGAAATGGACAGTAATGAATAAGCAGTGATGTTTTCATACAAATTAGCACACTAGCACTGCACTTGTGTAGCGATAAGGGAATGCTATGCTACAAAAGTAGTGCTAGTTTATTAGTACGGGACGGTAGCCTCTTTGGCTCAATAGACACAGCACAGCACAGCATTAGGAGACACTGACAGCGATGGCACTACTCAGATCCTATATTACTTTTCATATGAGTAGAAATATTAAATTTGACCAGGACAACCAGGGTAAAAATCTAGTAACTGGGTTTTGTCTACCTACACTTTTTCCTGTACTTTAAGTTGGGTAAGTTTAATATATTTTATTTCTACAGCATCTATCCATGACTAGAAAATTAAGTATCTCAAACAATACACTAAACACTACACGTTCAGCCAAAATAAAAGCATGCTTTATGAAATGTGTCTAAAATCTAGTTATAACACTACCAAAAAAATTACAAAATATAGAAGTCCTTTTCTGACATTAATTCTGTGGCACTCTGAAAGGCGGAAAGTACTACTTGACTTCAAACAGGAATTAATTATAGAAGTTCTATGGCCTATGTTACACAGGAGGTAAACTGGATGATCACAGTGGTCCCTTCTGCTCTATGAATCTATGAAAAGCATTCTAAATACACAGGAGTCCTGTATTCAGATTCGAGCCCAACCCAGTTTAAAAAACCACAAAATAACATGGCTTCAGTGGCACAGGTGACTACCCAGAGACCCTGCCTAAGTACTATCCCACACAACACCCTGGTACATACTTGGGTGGCTAGCCTGAGCCCTGGCCTGCATCGCTGCAGCCATACTGCTATTTTTAGTGTGCTTGCTCAAGTGAAGCTTGCATGTCTGTCTATCCATGTTCCCAGTTGCAGTGCAGACACACTCATTGGTGCCTGAGCTAAGATTCCCTAAAAAGGGGATTGTCTTCAAGTCATTTGTAACCATTTATGTTCCATGAATAGTACTAATACCCATCGTTTGCATCGCTGAGATCTTCCCAGAACAGGTGACAAACTCATAATGCTCCCAACATATACTACGGTTTGGCAGAAGGGTGATACTTATTAGGCACCTAAAAGATCTGATGTTCAAAGATGTCAAGCAGATGAAGCTCTCATTAACTTCAATAAGATTTGTTGGCATTCAGCACTTCTGAAAATCATGTCACTCATTTAAATACCTACCTATGGATTAAGAGCCTCCACTTTAGACATCAAAGTTTGAACTACATCTGCAGTACTGACCAATTACCTTCCTTCAACTGCTAGTCTTCCACATGAAGGACCTGGAGAAGGATGGCCTGTTGCATTACTTGGTCCATGGGCCATATGTTTGATACCACTGTGCTAAAGAAAGCACTCCAAGAAATTGTAGAAAAGGTAGGAAGTGTAGCTGAGCAGAGGCAACATATATTAAACTCTCCAGGTACTAGTAAGCAACCTTTTTTTCCTCCTTTGAGAAGTGCATCTGTAAACCACCTGTCTTGGGAATGTCGAAAGAAGTAACTGATTACAGGAAGACAGAAAAGAAGGGCTTCAATTAAACTGAGATTTCTCTATCACTCTCACCCATAACATGTATCATATCATGGTGTCAAATATAGAATAGTGCTGTGTAAAAGTAAGACTGAACCTTGCTTACCCTAGAGAACTAAACTGATAAGAGCGCACTAGTGTAAAGTACCCTGTAGCAGGGCAGTCACCCCACTCTGGCTCAGAAAGGGTTAAATGCCAGCCCTCAGAGAGGGCTGGGGCTGAGCGCCAATCAGGAAGAGGCAGGAGGCAGCTAATCAGAGCTGGCCAAGCCATTATAAAAGAGAGCAGATCAGAAGGGGTAGTTAGGGCTTGGCTACACTTACAAATTTGCAGCGCTGCAGCAGGGTGTGAAAACACACCCTCTCCAGCGCTGCAAATTGCGGCGCTGCAAAGCGCCAGTGTGGTCAAAGCCCTAGCTGTCCGTTATTCCCCACAGGGAGGTGGAGTACGGACAGCGCTGGGAGAGCTCTCTCCCAGCGTTGGCGCTTTGACTACACTTAGCGCTTCAAAGCGCTACCGCGGCAGCGCTTTGAAGTGATAAGTGTAGCCACAGCCTCAGTCTCTCTTCAGCCTTGGAGAGAGATGGACCTGGCTACCTGAAAGAGCAACAGGTACCTTGGACAGTGCAGTGCTGGGACAGGGCAGGAGGAGCTGGAGAAGCTCCAGCCTGGCAAACCCCAGGCAGAGGCCTTGCTGTCAGGGCCAGAGGAGATACTAGGGCTGCGGGGAAGCAGCAAGGGAAAGAAGAAGTAGTGGTCCAACCCCCTTGGCCAATGATGAGTGGCCACTTCAGACTGCAGTTTGCCCTTGAGGGAAGAGGCTAGATGAAGACTGGCAGTGGGTCACTGTGACAAGGTGGGATTTGGGTTCTCTGGGGAAGGGAGGACCCCAAATGTGTGGGGACACTGCTGCAGGGCAGTACCCAGGAGAAGGGGCACCACAGGCTGGTGAGGGACGCAGGGCCTGAAGTACAGTGGTGGAGATTGAGTAGGAAGCAGGTACCAGTAGGGAGACACTGGCCAGCAGAAGGTGCTCCAAGGCTGGGGTGAGCTGCAAGCCCTGGCACCACTCTGCCCCCCACCCAAACCCTCAGGGTATTTTTAGTGAAAGTCAGGGACAGGTCACAGGTTTCCATGAATTTGTTTATTGTCAATGACCTGACTTTTACTAAAAATACCTGTGACAGAATCTTAACCTTAATAATGCAACACTCATGCACCTCCCTCTTCACTGCCTCTGCACACAGGTGTGTGCTGTACTTGCAGATAAGATGCTGCAGATGGATACCACTACCTAGCTGAGGCCTTTATGTGCCACTGAAATGAGTGCCTCACATTTGGACAACCAATTCTTCCCTGGTCTTGCAGAGGGCTGGAGTGCTGGGGGAAAGCTGTTACGAAATTCAACTGCTATTGTCCTGACTGATGCCATATCATCAGGCAGGAAGTTCAGGTACGAGAGAAAGGGGGGAAATGATGGGTCAAACCACCAGTCAATTTTATTTCTACCTTCTTACTCTGAACTTTTCCATCTGAAACTATATCCCCCATTTGCTCCTCCCCCTCATTTCTGAAGTCTACCTGCATGATTTCCTTGTCATCACTCCAAAGAGGTCCTGTTTTGCCACCCATTGCTCAAAATGCCCATCCTACCTGTGATGATTTGTGGAATTTGCCTGCACAGCTTATAAACTCTGTTTAATACTGGGGGATCTTTGCATGCATCTGACAGGCTGCAGACTCCCTACTAGATATGGGGTTCTTTATCTTATCTGTTGACTCTTTACTCCACGATGGACTGAAATGGTACATGACAATAGAGGGTTGATAAATCAGGATAGTCGTCTACTCTGAACTGCAAACACCCTAGACAAAAGACTAGCTTCTACCCTGTAGAATTGGTTTGTCAGGGAAAGGTTCCCTGGCAATAAAGCCACCTGGTAGGACTCTAGGTCATCACTGAGGCTGATCAGGAATCACTTGATAGAGGAGACTGCAAAGTTACAAAGAAATGGAGTGGCTTTATTAGTGTGTGTTTTTGGCCATTTTTTCCATCAGTATAAGATATGGAAAGCTACTGCAGGAGCAGGAAGAGGTCAGGGACTTAGATGATATCCCAAGGACTCCCAAGGGAAAGGTAATCTAGAGTGAGGGGCTTTGTGTTCTGGATGTTTGTTTTTCTACATCTCTGCCCTCTGTGTATTTCTCGTGCTTAAGTAAAGAGCAATACCATGTTAGATGTCTATGCAAAGTGATATGCTAATATATATAGATATATAGATATGGTCCCTTGAAAAGGTAAACCAGAAGGCTCACACCAAGTGAGATTCTGGGGGAAGGTCTGTTTAAACTACAGGAGAGTCTGAGGTGTCAACACTGAGCTCAGAGACTAGGCTGCTGGGTCAGGTGGTTACAGCTCTCAGGAGAGGGTCCTAGACAAAAAAGTGTGCCTAGGGACTCCAAGACAGTGAGCAGTGACTGGACTCTGTTCAAGCAGCAAAGAGTCCTGTGGCACCTTATAGACTAACAGATGTATTGGAGCATGAGCTTTCGTGGGTGAATACCCACTTCGTTGGATGCATGCGATGAGGTGGGTATTCACCCACGAATAAGGTGCCATAGGACTCTGCTGCTTTTACAGATCCAGACTAACATGGCTACCCCTCTGATACTGGACTCTGTTCAGACTCCTGTGTACTTAGAACACCCAGGAATTTGGCCTTTGGGTCCCATCAACAATCTAATGGGCTGCTGACAGGGAGAGCCCAACCACATCTATGACACACACTGCCTTTGAACTGTGACCTTCATTTTGTGCTCAACTAACTGGTAAATTCAACCATATTCCCTATTCACATCTCTGTACATGTCCACAAACACATCCTCTCTGCTTCCCCTCTTTCTGTACAATGTTCCACCACCATGGATTAAGTCCGCCCATCTCCCCCCCCCCGGTCAAATGTAGAGCATCAGTTATCACTACAGTAACAAAAACATGTTAGTGCTAATAAACATAGCAAAGCCTCAGCCATCATCTGGAATCCCAAGGGATGTGATCAAATTAATTTAAGTTCAGTTTCAAATTCTCCTGGCTACTAAAGTGGGCTACTTTACTGGTGGATTAAGAATGGTAAGAACATGACATCTCAGTCATAACATAAAGCATAAAGAAAGGTGGGGGATGGGCATTGACCACTGACTGTTCTCTGCTCAAAGATGTGGGGGAATGGCAAGGTGACAGCGAGGAGAAATTTGGCCAGTTCTTTCTGCATAACTTTTATACGATACAGCCTTTCTGATCCACCCACATCGTTAAAACTCTTGTCCAAACTCATCATCTCCTCACATTTCAGCTACTGCAACATCCTCTTTTCTGGCCTGACAAACCCAGTCTTGCCCTGTTCATATCCATTCAGAATGCTGCTGCAAAGATCATTTTCTGAGGCCCTGATTTTGACCATGTCATTCCTCTCCTTGAATGCCTTCGTTTTTCTCTTCTGTGTCAAACATAAGCTGCTTGTCTTCACTTTCAAGTACAGTCCCTACCTTACCCATCATCTCTTGTTCACTATCAGGTTTCTGATGCTCGTCTCCAATTGGCCCATGATGCCAGCCTCCACAGCCCACTTAAGTTTTCAAACAAGTACCTCTGTGCTTTCTCTCATGCTGTCCCATATGCTTGGGAGGTGCCCCTCAAACATCTGCAAAGCTACCTCACCCTTTAAATCCCTATCAAAACTCTTCTTTGCCATGATGCTTAGAATGATTAGGCTTCTTGTGTTCTACTGCCTATCATGCTGACCAATATTGTCTCACTGTCTCCTTTTACTCCCCCCATATGTCTGTTGTCTTTTGTCTTGTAATTAGATTATAAGTTCCTCTGGGCACAGACCATCTTTTTGTTTTGTATTAGAGTACCTAGCACAATGGGGCACTGGCCCATGACTAGGGCTCCTAGGCATGATGGATAATATAAATAATAAATAATTTTGCACTCTTAATACCTTCACTGAAGGGGTGAGGTTGTTAATTTTTAATAAAGAATTCCTTTAGTCAAATGTTTGCGCATCTAAATTAAATAGGTATCAAAACCAAACAAAAAACAGGTCTGACTAAAATGTCCTTCCCCTCTTAAGAACTCAGCTTTCATTCTTTTGCCTCTTGCAATATCAGGAGGCTTACAGTCTAGGTATGATCTAATTTCTAATGGAAAAAAGCAAATTACTTTCAGGCCTTCTTTGTACATCTTCAAACAGTGTTCCTCAATCTTTTTGATACCAGGAAATGGCTTGCTGCCTTCCTAAACTGTATCAGGCAGATCAGGAACTGGCGCCGGTCCACAGACTGGTCATTGAGAAACACTGTCCTAAAGGAGCAAACAAGCACGTGTGAAGAGAAGATTCCTCACCTTGTGCTGTAAGTGAGGTTCTTTGAGACGAGTGTCTCTGTGGGTGTTCCACTTTAGGTAATTGAGCACCCTGAGCCTTTAGTTGGAGAATTTCAACTGCAGTACCTGGCTGGGCTGCACTGCACATGTGCTCTCCCAATCTCACGCCTGTCATGATAGCTGATTAGTGCTGTACAGCTGCCCCCAACTCAGTTCCTTCTCTACCGCAGAGGACTAATTAGAACTCTGAAGTAAGGAGGAGGATGGGGCACCCACAGGGACACACATCTTGAAGAACCTCACTTACTGCATAAGGTGAGTGATGTCCCTGTGGGTGCTCCACTTTAGGTGACTGAAGAGCAGTGCTCCTCAGGTGTAAGGAGGGGTTCGCAGTTAATTCTGAATGGGCAATAGGACCATGTGTTCCAGCCGAATGTCAGCTGCCAAGACCTGGTCGATGACAGAGTGCTGTATTAATGTGTTGGGTGACGTCCAAGTAGCTGCTTTGCATATGTCATTAATAGGCACGTCATTCAAGAAGGCAACTGATGTGCGTACAGCTCTTGTAGGGTGTGTTCTGACCCACTAAGGAGGTTGTAGCCCATGTTGATGGTAGCAGAGCTGGATGCAGCCCGAAATCCATTTGGAAAGTCTGCTTAGAGATGGGTTTGCCTTTGGAGCTTTCCGTTGGAGAGGAACAGATTAGAAGTTTTTCTGAATGGCTTGGTCCTCTCTAGATAAAAGGCTAATGCCCTTCTGACATCCAATATGTGGAATATTGCCTCTTGCCTGTCCTTATGAGGTTTAGGAAAGAATGTGGGAAGATGGATGGGTTGGTTGAGGTGGAATGAAGGGACTTTAGGCAAGAACTTAGGGTGGGGTCTCAGAGTAACCTTATTCTTTAAAAAAAATTTTATCTGATGGGACTGCCATAAGGGCCTCTTTCTCCGACATGCCTCGCTGACATTATGGCTACTAGAAAGGCTACTTTAATGGAAAGATGTAGTAGTGAACACGTAGCCAGAGGTTCGAATGGAGCAGTCAGAGTTCAAAGCACTAGGGTGAGGTCCCATAGAGAAGTTGGAGCTCTGAGTTGAGGTTACAAACGCCCTGCAGGAATCTTTTAGTAGTTGGGTATGCAAAGACTGAAAAGCCATCCACCTTGTGGTGTAAGGTTGTAACTGTGGACAGGTATACTCATAATGAACTCATTGAGACCCCTGATTTCTTAAGGTAAAGTGTGTAGTCCAAGACTACGGGCAGGATCGAATTGGTGGCTTCAATCTGTTTGTTTAGGCACCACGTGTTGAATCTCTTCCTTTTGTGGAGGTATGTCTAGCGAGTAGTTGGCTGTCTACTGTTTAGCAAGATGTCCTTAACTTCTTTGGAGCAGACTATCTCCTCGCCTTGGAACCATTGAGGAGCCAGGCTCTCAGATGGAGCATCTCCAGGTCCGGGTGCAGAGTTTGGCCTGCATCCTGAGAGGGGAGATTTGGAGAAAGTGGAAGGACTTGCATAGGTATGGATACCATGTTTGCTGGGCCATGCTGGAGCTATCAGGATGACTTTGGCTTGATCAGATCTGATCTAGTGTATGAATCTAGGCAGTAGCAGGATGGGACGGAAGGCGTACAGGAGAGGTGAGTCCCATCGGATGGGAAAAGCATCTCCTCTGGATTTTGGTCCCAGACCCGCTCTGGAGCAAAACATTGGACATTTGCTGTTCCAGCTCATGGCAAATAGGTTTATCGGGGGAACTCCCATCATTGAAATATGCTCTGGATCACGGAGATGTTTATTTCCCACTTGTGGTCGTGTGAGAACTTGCAGCTTAGGGTATCCACTGTGATGTTCTCAGATCTCGGTAGGTAGGTGGCTGATATGTTGATGTTGCATTGGATGCACCACGTCTACAACTTTATGGCCTCTGTGCATAGGGAGTGTGATCTCACTTCTCCTTGTTTATGTGGAACATGCAGGCCACATTGTCTGTCATGATCTGTATGGTTTTGTTTTTGATTAGAGGCCTGAAGTGCGCACTGGCATTGCAAACTGCTCACAGTTCCAGAATCTTGATTCCAAAGGAGACCTGCCCTGTACTGTGAGGCTAAGTGGGCACCCCATCCCAGTAGGGAGGTGTCCGTTATAATTATCATTTGGGGGTGGAGGCAGGGGAAGGGATCCGTTGGAAGTGGAGCCCTGCGCACACGTTGTGCAGGTGGGTCGACCACTGTAACAAGTCCTTGACCTTCACTGACATGCTTGTTCAGTCTGTGTTTGTGTGAGATGTACAGAGTCCTGAGCCAAGCTTGCAGGCAGCACATGAGTAGTCTGGCTTGATTTACGATGTATGTGGTCACCACCATGTAATCTAGGAGACGAAGGCAGGTCCTGGCGGATACCAGTGGACTGTGTATCATGGTATCAATCAAGTTTGTCAGGGTGACAAATCTCTGAGGCAGCAGTGATGCTTTCGCCTCTATACAGTTTAGGTGGATCCCAATAAAGGAAGATGTCTATATGTGGAATACACCCAAGAGACAGTGCTGAGATTTGGTAACCTCTTGAAGAGAGATTTGAAGTGTGTCAGCTATTCTTTTGAACAGTTCCTGAAACTGTTTGAAATTGTCTCTGGTGGTAGGGAGCAGACGCATAGTGGTCTTGTCAGGTGAGAAAGATGAGTTAGTTGCAGGAATAGCCTCCTAGTATAACTCCAGCTCTGTTTCCTCAAAAGTTTGTTCCCGGGAGATGTTAGGTGGCTTTGGTGAGGAGTGTCTAGAAATTTCCCTGCTGCTTGATGGCTTGGGAAAATTTTGCCTGTATACTGCCCACAGGTCCCAGACTGACCATTGTGGTGGGAAAGGCACAGGTGGGGATCCCCATACCACCCATGTATGTCTGGTCTGGGATAATGTCTAGCGTGTTCTTGTGGCTCAGATCTGATACTGGTCTGCAGGGGCAAGGAACGCTGAAATGAAGGAAGTTCCCACTGTCACTGCATCTGTGCTTTCAGCATCATGCATACTACCAGCTGCATCTGACCCTCCCCCACCACCACCCCCTCCGGTGATAGTACCAAGGAGAGGAAACCCAGATTCCAGGCTCACTGTCAGGCCCTTAGATGCAAGGAACTGCTGTAGTCCCGGTAATGGAGGAGGCACTTGCATTTGTTGCTATGCCGAGAATTGCTGAGGTACCAGAAGTAGTGCAGTGCCATGGGGATAGGTGCTGATGTTGACTGCATCAAGGACTAAGGAGGCTTTGATGCCAATGCATCAGTGATGTGCGGCAGAGCCAGGAGGCGGTGCCAGTGACTTAGAAACTGCAGAGGCACTCGGTACCGAGGATTTTGTTGTTGCTGCCAGTGCATAGTGGAAAGGGCAGTCTTTTCTTCCTTCTTGGAACCTACCCACTTAGGGTCTCTGGCTTTAGTCCCTGCTGACTCAAAGGTACTTTGCTGCAGTGTGGTACCTATGCAGTAGAGCGAGCTGGGGAACGCTTCTTCTTAGATGCAGGTTTGATAGGAGGAGAGGAAGCTCTCCTCTTTGCAGGTCTTTTAGGAGACAGGTCCCTCCCACATGAAGCTGAGGAGGGGGAACTGTTAGAAGCTGCCACCTTCAGTAATTGATCACCAGAAGCTTGCATTCCTGGGTCTGAGGCAGGCTTAAATTTGAGGTCCCTTGCTTTCTCTGTATGGGCCTTCAGATGATGACAATGAGTGCACTTCTGGGGTATGTGTGTTTCCCCCAGGCACCTGACGCATTGTGACTGTCCATCAAAGATAGGAATTGCCTCAAGGCAGGAGATGCAATGTTTAAACCTAGGAGATCCTGGCATTTCAAAGGGAATATCCCATGGCAGGGTGAAGTTATAAAGAAAAATAGAAAGTCCTAACCAACTAATCTATTATATTCAAAAATTGCTAACAAGAACTCCTGAGGTAAAGCAAGTGAAGACACTGCTGGAGCTCCGACTTGGACAAAGGGGCAGTTGAGAAGGAACTGAGGGGGGGGGGAGGGGTTTGAAAAACACAGCTGCACAGCACTAATCAGCTACCATGACAGGTGTGAGACAGGGAGAGTGCATGTGCAGCCCAGCCAGGTACTGCTGTTGAAATTCTCCAACTAGAGGCACAGAGCGCTCCATCACCTAAAGTGAAGCACCCACAGGGACGTCACTTGAACAACTTATTTTTATCATTTTCAAGTAACCTTTGAAATTCTCTCCATTTGCAACACACGCATTGGTCAGAAGTGGTGAAGAGTTATGCAAGTCAATTTACTGAAAAGTTTTGGGGAAGGAGAGAAAATTCCACATTGGCAGGAAAAGAATGAAACATTTATCTGGCAGATTTTTTAAATGGTGGTTCTTTCAAGATGCTCAAATTTACAATGTCAGAAATGGCCTGGGGCTGAGATGTATTATTAAAGATGATTAATGGACAGAGTACCAGTGAGAAAGTTTCATGATAAATGCAGTTTATTGCATGGCTAGCATCATACAGCTCCAACTGAAATACTGCCAAATTATGTAATAATGAGCAGCTCAAATCAGGACTGACAGGTATCTGTCCCCAACCAAAGGGTACCAAGTTTATTTAACTCCATATGTTATAAATCAGAATCTCGGTTCTTACCTTCTTCTGCTTCTACTGGCTGCTGTGATAGAATTTTAAGAAGAACTGGATTTTTCCACACGCCTTCCCTAGTAATGTCAACCAATATTTGGAGATTATTATTCCCAAATTCCAGTAAAGCATCATGTGAATCCTATAAAACAAACAAAAACACAAACTCAAAATCCATTAAGAGAATTTTAAGTAAGATTAAATATTGAATCTAACTTCGGAAAGAAACAACCAACTATACCGTTTTAGCATTATACCACCAGAAAATGTGTTTAACACCTTCAAATTACATTATGGTCATTCCTGAATGCTTCAATTCTATTGTGCTGTGTTGGGACACTACAATGCTGCTCGTTAGCAAGCTGGCCCTAAATTCTGCAGCTAGGTCTTCAGGTTTCTGCAGCATTCTGCCAGCTTCAGTTAGAGGTTTTTATTGAATTAAATGAAAAAGACATGTCCCTACAGTAGACCCTAGACTATTCATTTTTATATTAAATATGTTTACACCATTTCTTCATTTTCTGCATGCCTCAAATTTTCCTAGTTTCAATACAACTAAACAGAATTTGTCAGAGGAGAAGATGGAGGTTTTGGCAGAAGATTAGGGATAGATGGGGCTTTTAGTACCAGATAAAATGTGAGGTGTAGCTTGGGAATTGTAGGATAAGGACATTAACTTGACCATTTTATGAGAAACAATGCAGATGGCTCAAACTGTCATCTTTCAGAGTTAACACTCCAGTGAGATGAGTAGGGCCAGTTCACAATCTCAGAGAGAATAGCTATTTACCTTGTAGTAATTGTGGTTCTTTGAGATGTTGAAGACACTGTAGATCCCACTATAGGAGTGCATGTGCCTTGTGCACAGGAGATTCATGCACTCAACTTTCTCACACTCCCATGCGAGAGCATAAAGGGCATGAGATCATAACCTTCCCTCAGTTCCCTCCCAATTCAAAGCTCGTGTTAGCTGAGGACTCCTAAAGCATGGACAGAGGTGAGATTATGGGATTCACAGATTACAACAACATGAAGCAGCACAGTTATTGTAGAATAAGTAACCACTCTTTTTGTATGTGTTGGTGTGGATCACCCCCATGATAGGTGACTGGCATGCAATACCACTTCTGGATGATGGGATGAGGCATATCAGCTGCATCAGTCAAACATGGATCATAGCACTACTCTCCAAAACCTGGCATCTGTTCAGGCAACTAAGTCCAATGCATAATGCTTGACAAAAAGTTAGTGTTACGCTCCATGTCACTGCCTTGCAGTGCAAATTGGAGATCTCTGAGGCAGGTGGAGGATGTCCCTTGAGCTCTAGTAGAGTAAGTCTTGATGTTCGGTGGGAGAACATCACAGCCAACTGGTAACAATGAGATACATTGCATTAGCTAGTTAGATATTCTTTGTGATGTGATGGCCTGGTCTTTGGAGCTAGAAATAACTGGGGGAGAGGGCGGGGGGGAAAAATAATCTGAACTGTCGCTGTAGTAAGACGACACACCAGATGTTCTCCCAGGATTAAAAACTTTTATCCAGATGAAGAGTGGGTTTTGGGAAGAAGACAGGCAGGTTAACTATTCACACAAAATTCTGAAACCACCTGAAGGACCATCTTAGGGGGAGGTTTCAGCACCACATTGTCCCTATGAAACATCATGAGTGCTTGGCTGGCACTCTCTCTCCTGGCCAAAGTGATACCATCTAGAAACACCACAAAGGTACTGGAAGACAGGCTGGAGTACTTTAGAGGCAGCAAATACTCAAGGATCTTCCGAACCCAAGCCTGCACAGGGTCCACACTACGATGAGCCACCCATATTGAGAAGCTCTTCCACTTAGACAAATAAGTCCTTCTGGTGGATATAGTCATCTTCTGTATCAGGATCTCCTGGACTTGCCTATAGCAATCCCCATCCATGGTACTTAACCAACCAACACCCTGGATGTTACAGGGACTTCAAATGTGAATGGAGTATCTGACTGTGGTGCTGTGAAATCAGATCCGGGCCGCCTGGGAGTTGAATGGACATCTGTGGCAGACTATCAACCAAAACTGCTTTACCCAGTAGCATACTGTGACAGATGAGAGACCCTGGAAGTGTGGAAACTTCAAAAGACTATTATAGTGAGATGTGCCAAATGTTAAGGGCCGAAGGATTAGTCAAACTTTTGTGTCTATAATGCTATATGTATCTTTGTCAGCTTGGGTCTGTGTTCTGTCTCCTCTAGGGAGAGGGTTACCAAACTTTTGCCAGGAACTAAAAATCAATGGAGGTAATTATTGCAAATTCAAGATCAGGTAAACAACTCCAGAGAAGTTTGAGTCAGTTACATATACTGGTTCAGACCATGTTCAAGAGGCCAAGCAGACAAAGACGGGCGTCTGGTACAACAGGCTGGCATGAACTGACTTATGAACCTCATTTTGATTTAAAAATTGATGTGATTGTAGCTAACGGGGTAAAACCCTGCCCAGAAGAGTTTGAAGAACTGGATCTTGCCAAGGTCTTTAAGTGGAAAATAAGAGACACCAGCTAAGCTTATCAGGAATATCAAAACAATATAATTTTATGATGTTTTACCTGTAATGCTTTTGTCCTAAAATAAATGTATACTATGCTTTGTGAAAGCTGGCTGGTCACTAGTAGATACTGTCATTGTCCCTTCAGCAACCTGAGGGATACATAGCAAATTTCAGGGGGACTGCAAGCCTAAATCCCCAGTCTGGAGGAATAGGAATTTGGATCCCTGCCCACAGAAAGAGATCTGAGATCTAAAGGGGCACTTTTAGGTCTCGGGGGCCAGATGCGCCATAACCTCACAACTATGATAGGAGTATGAGAATGACTGTGGCCTCGTCCCTTTTGATTCTGGATGTCACCCTAGGGATCAGGCAAATGTGTGGAAGGGCATGAAGAATGCCTGGTTTCCACAGCAAAAGGAAGGTGTGTGTTGATGACGCCAGGCTCATGACCCCGCTGGAACAAAAGTTTTGGCATTTGGTGGAGAGCCTGTCTTCATAGGAAGACATTCCCCCACACCCAACAATGAACTATCCGCTTTGTGATGGATCTCTGCAGAGGACTCATGATAGGGCCTAATGAAATACATCCTAGATACTCAAGGAGCTGACCTAGGAGATTTCGGAGCCATCGGCAACTATGTTTGAAAACTCATGGAAGATGGGAAAGATTGCAGAAGACTGGAGGAGGGCAAATATAATGCCAATCTATAAAAAAGGGAAAAAGGACAACCTGGAGAATTATAGACCAGTCATCTTAACTTCAGTATCTGGAAAGATAATGGAGCAAATAATTAAACAATCAATTTGCAAACACCTAGAAGATATAAGTAACAGCATGGATTTGTCAAGAAGAAATCATGTCAAACCAACCTAATAGCTTTCTTTGAAATGATAACAAGCCTTGTGGATAGGGAGAAGGGGGGAAGCAGTAGATGTGATGTATCTTGACTTTAGTAAGGCTTTGGCACTGTCTCAACTGATCTTCTCATAAACAAGCTAGGGAAATGAAACCTAGACAGAGAAGGTAGGTGCATTACTGATTGGAAAACCATTCCCAGAGAGTAGTTATCAGTGGTTCACAGTCATGCTGAAAAGACATAACGAGTGGGGTCCCATGGGGATTGGTACTGGGTCTGATTCTGTTCAATATCTTCATCGATTTAGATAATAGTATAGAGCAGTGGTGCACAAACATTTCCATTTGCACTCCCCTTACCATTCATGGAATTTGTCAAACCCCCCCCCACCACACACACAAACTACTTGTAATGTGAAGTAGCCCCCTTTGCTTGCTGCTGGCAGCAGCGCTGCCTTCAGAGCTGGGCAGCTGGAGAGCAGCTGCTGCTGGCCGGGGTGTTCACATTGTTTGTGGCATGGGAGGACTATTTTTTTAATCCTGCTACGGTCCCGCCCCAAAATATCCACTCTATTTTTATCCTGCTCCCACTATTATGGCAGAGGGTCCTGCAGGACCGATGGAATCCTAGTTTCTTCCCACCCCCCCCAGAGAACCTCATGTGCCCCCCAGGAGGGCACTCCCCCCACCCCCAGTCTATGCACCACTGGCATTGAGGGTACACTTACAAAGTTTGCAGATATCAAGCTGAGAGGGGTTGCAAGTGCTTTGGAGGATAGGATTAAAATTCAAAATGATCTTGACAAACTAGAGAAATCGTCTGAAGTAAATAGGATGAAATTCAATCAAATGCAAAGTACTCAAAAAAAAATCTGATCTTGTGCTTATGAGATGCATGTGCCCCTACAGCACAATCCATGCTGCCACATACTCGAAGGCTATCTGCAGACTCAGGCACACAGCACTACTTCAGTTCACATTTTTAAGCTTTGTCTTGCAATCTATCAACCTATTAACCTTAAACCTGGAGGAACTACATCCTCAACCTAAAGTACAACTTTTCTACTCTGCAGTTTACAAGAAATATTGGGAAACCTTTTTCTCAGACCATAAAATCCTTCAATCTATTTTTCAGCAAGCAGGTAAGTTACATCCCTCTAGTGACTAGAGTACAAAAATTAGACTCCTACTGCCCACTACTCTGAAAGTTAGTTAGTTTTGCTTTTCTAGAATTTTGCATTTCTTCTAGATTTCACAATAAACCACTTTGTTGTTCTCAGCACTAGTGATCAGTGTTGTTATGCACATTTTAACATTGCAGGGGAAGATTTAGCATCTTCTCACTAACCACCACTACTCAACATTTGTAAATAAAGCATTTATTCTCAGAAGATTTTGTGTAAAACCCTGTTTTACAAAGAGGCCTTAGAATACTTGAAGCAAAATAAGTTTTGTTATCCACCTGTCAAATCCTAGTTGTCACATGGCCCAATCCCACTCACTCCATCCAAACCAATGTTGCTGAAATCACTCTCATCTTGGAATTCCTCCACTGACTTTCCCAGTTCTGACTTAACTCCCACAAATACAAGGCCGTGTACAACTATGCCCTAGCCTACATCTTGGACTTACTGCATCTCCACATCCCTAGCCAATGATGCCAGCCTTGTAGTTTAGTTCACTCACTTCTGTCTATGCCTTTTTCCATGATGCCCACTTGCATAATGCTGCACCTGCAATTCCTGCTCTCCATGACACCACCCTCTCACTCAAGTCCCACCTATAAACTCACTTATTCTGTTATACATACACAAATTCATATATTCTAAGGCCAGAAAGGACCACTGTGATTTTCTAATCTGACCTCCTGTATTACACAGGCCACAGGACTTCCCTGAATTAATTCCTGTTTAAAATAGAGCTTATCTTTTAGAAATCCATCCAACGGTTTCTAGTGATGGAGACTCCACCCAGGGGTGGCTCCAGGCACCAGCGCACCAAGTGTGAGCGTGGGGCGGCACGGCAGTCAGGCTGCCTTCGGCGACATGCCTGTGGGAGGTCTGCTGGTCCCGCTGTTTCGGCAGCAATTTGGCCGAAGGCGCAGGACTGGCAGACCTCCCACACGCATGCCACTGAATCCATGTTACCAGCGGATCTCCCACAGGCGTGCCATCAAAAGCCGCCTGACTGCCGTGCTTGGGGCAGCAAAATACATAGAGCCGCGCCTGACTGCACCACAACCTTTAGTAATTTTTTGCAATAGTTAATTATCCTAACTTAAAATATGTGGTTTATTTGCAGTCTGAATTTGGCTTACTTCAACTTCCAACCATGGATCTTGTTACAACTTAAGGAAATACACTTACCTGTATAGACTGATGGAATCCTAACCATGTGTCACATGGCAATTCACTTTCAGGCACAGAAAGCAGTAGTTCAAAACAACTCCTGTAACAAAAAAGAGCTGTATAAGTAAGATAGCTAAAACACTGCTGTAGCAGCATTAGGAAGTGGCAGGTCTTGTTTTATTCCTGGACATGAAACTATATTAAGATGCAGCCATAGTTGAAATCATGTCTTAGTAGCTTAAGAGTAAAAAAAAAAAAAGTTACAGGGATGTAATAATCATCACAAAACCAAGTATTATAAACCCAGAAAATTCAGAGTTAATATTAAATTTCTAAGAAATCCAAACTATGTTAAAAGAAAGAAATGCACAGTTAAGACATTCAAACAACCATAACTCTGCCATATAGTGATGTCATGAAATAACCATAACATGTCTGAGAGATTTTAGTGTTTGTGATCCCAGGCTTCATTAAACTGATTTTTAAGAGTCACAGTAGATTTAATATCCCCCCCTCCTTGTGACATCACTAAAGAGAAAAATTAAGGTCAAGTTACTATTATCCGGCATGAGCCTTAATATCACTTAAAGTGCTTTGTGTGAAAGTTTGCCACACAGTACAATGAAATCTAAAACAAAGCGTCTCTGGAAGAAGCATGTTTCAATTGTGGTGTGGGGGTGGAATGATCAGGGAAGCTGATAGGGGAGGAATGGGGGGACGGGCTAATAGTCTAGAAGCGTCCTCTAGCCACAAGTGATGTCCCACAGCTCAGGGAATAAAGGAGCGGGGGGGCAGGGGGGAGTTGAAAGAGGTGTAGTCCAAGGAGAAAGCCTGAGACATGAGGCCTGGTAGTAGAGGCCTGAACTAAAGTGGCAGTCAGGCCCTGCTAATATAAAGCTAAGTTAGCAAAAGTCAGGGCCTGCCTCCGCACAACTTCACAGAAGCTGCTAAGAACAGGGCTGGTATTGCAAAATACACTCATTCTTAAGACATGCTAGGCACAGGACACTCAGGTAAGCATATTCTGTAAGGACGGTATCAGAACACCCTGATACCCATATGGTACACACTCCTCAAAAATAACAGGAACACTCTCACCTCTCTTAGAGATAAGGTCAGGATGAAAGCGTGATGGATAGAGATGTTTTGGTCGAATCAACGTGTACAAGATAAAAGGTGGTAACTAACCACATCAGAGGGGCAATATGTAATTTGTCTGTACTGGTGTTTAAAGAGGGGTCTCAGAGGAATTGTCTTTCGCCAGCCGAGGCGGGAATGGAAAATCCCATCATTCAATGAGCTGGTCCATTGTTACAGGTGTACATGTCGCAGTGGTCCTGTCGAGTACACGGCATACTAGGACCGTGCTTCGTCAACAACAAACATAGTTGGGTGCCTTCACTACTGAAACAGTTCTGTGGTTTTATTGGGCAGTTTGATCAAGGTCTGCTGTGTCGGCTATCTGCACATAGTTGTGGCAGCATACTGAAAGCACACACACACACACACACACACCCCAACTACAAGAGGTTGTACCAGAGGTGATAATGGAGTTCCTGGTCATGGGCTCACCAGCCCAGCAATCAACAGCTAGATGGCCAATTAGGTAAGCTGTCTGTTGCGCCACTCTTCATGAAGCCTCACAGAGAAGCCTTCCCCCATTACACTTGGCGTCCTCTGACACGTATGTGTGTACTGGGCTCTGTAATTCTCTGAGGAGCTGCTCTCAGCAGGTAAGTGGATTATTGACTTGACAAGGCCCATGACGCTCACACAAATACTGCCTGGGCAAAGGAGAGTCACTTCCTCCTCCCAACTTGTGGGTAGCATTTGGACACCTGCGTGGAGAACAAGGAAGGCCCTGACACATTCTATGTAGGGCAAGATGCGGGCAAGTAGGGTTAAACAGGAGTGTGGCAGAGGGAGGTAAGTGGGACCATTCAGAAATGGTTCCTGTCTGGGGAAAAGGTTCTTTTGTCTACAGCAGTACTGCAGCAACTGAGTTCTGCATGGCAGGTTTCCCTTGTGGACAACTTGGGTCTTTAGCACAGGGGCAGTTTGCTGCACATGGCCCTGTCTTTGCAGTGACAAAAGGCAAGAGCACAGCCAGAGTCAGGTAATACCAAAGCACACAGCCCTGCTCTAGAACAAAACAAGATTTCTCCTTGTGTCCAGGCTCCTGTTAATCACAAAGCAAGGCAGCCCACCCAGCATGGCTCAGCAGTTCCTGTATTACAGGACTGCTGCAGGTAGAGATGCCACCCCTCTCTAATCTACAGTCATCTGAGGCAAATACCTGCCCCGCCCCCTTCTCCAGGAGATTCTTTCAATACTTCCCTTAGCATTAGAAAATACAAGTTCCTTCCACAGGCAGTGCCTGTTTGATGAGCCTCCTGCAGCATTTCAAACCAGCAGTTCACTGACAGAGATCCACAAGGGGACTGCCAGCTGGGGAAGCTGATTGCTTTTGGGGTAAATGCCCCCTCATCCTCCTGCACTCAAAGGCAGGAAGAAGAATAGAGTGATGCTGCCTCAAGAACAGCTCTACACCACAGAAAGTTTGCCTGAACTTAGGGAACCACAGGCTGGAGTTGCTGCAAGAAGAGCCCCCTGAAAGAATGAAGTCAGAGTGTGCACGGAGGGTCAGGGGAAGAGATGTTTTGACACTTAATATAGGCCAAGAAAGATTTTTTAAGGCTTTCCTAGGAACAAGGCTCCCATGATGCTTTGTAGTTAAGATGAAGCTAACTTTAGAGAACAGAATTTTACTGAGCAGTAACCCTAGCATAATTTTCAAAAATGGTGATGTTTTAGCAATGTACTAAAAGCAAAATATAAAATGAACTGCAATGGCACAGGAACCTTCGAAATAGCCTAAGATAAGAAGTGCATATCAAAAAGAGAAAATAGATTACCAGAATGATACCTAATAAAGGTGACAAAGGTATAACTGCCCAAACTCAGAGGAAGTAAGACCATCTTCAGTCTAGCCACAAACTGTCAGTGAACTATAGGAGAGATATTCTTCAGCTGTTGCTAACTGTATGCCTCTAGTATGTGCTGTCTTTACTGTTAATCAATAAATCCAATCAACGCTGATTTATCCAAGGTTTGTTATTACTGAACTAATATAATCAAAGTTAAATATGTTATCAATTATGTAGTTATCAATAATTTGGCTATTGATCATTGACAAACTGATAACTGTTGACAACTGATAGAGGGTCAGAGTTGTGCCAAAAGATCAGACCAATAGTCAGTAGCGTGGGCAGCTGCTGGAGACCATGCTCCTGAAACATCTTCAGCACCAGCTCTTCCTGTCATCCCATTAATGACTCCCCATTAATTGGAAAAGGAAGATGGCTGTCTGCTACAGAGCTCTGACCAAGTTCCACACAGACTGATTTTTTATGCAACTGATCACCAACCCAAAGCCTTTAAAAAGGTTTTCTAACTACACAGATAGCAATAAGACCCTCTATATCTACACTGGGGCAAAGTGTGTTGAGAAAATTAAGATACAAGGAATTTCAGCAACATGGTCATAAGAAAATATTTTGCTCAAAGCTATGTCAGAAGACCTAGCTAGTATGAATTCCATTCTGGGCAATGTCCAGTTGACCCTGCAGTATCTTGATTGCATGGACAGCAGAGGATGAAGGGCAGATTTCAGCTTTGAAGAATCAATCCTCAGCTGCACAAGACAATGGGACCAAAGCAAAGGTTGGTGGATCTACAAAACAGACCTCAGTGCTGCGACTCAATTCCCTGAGGAAATGGAGAGTTAAGGCAGCTGAATTCCTTCAGTGCACACTGCAGCAGATCCTAGAGCTGCCTAACAAAGGCAATACAGATCACTGGCATCACTGACCAGGAAAGGGGCCAGACTCCCAGTGAAACACCTATTCACTGCTGCTACTTAGGGCTTGGCTACACTTGAAAGTTGCAGCGCTGGTGGAGGCTTTCCAGCGCTGCAATTAGTAACCGTCCACACCTGCAAGGCACATCCAGCGCTGCAACTCCCTGGCTGCAGCGCTGGCTGAACACCTGGTCTGGTTGGGGTGTAGCGATTGCAGCGCTGGTGATCCAGCGCTGCTCGTCAAGTGTGGACACACACCAGCGCTGTTATTGGCCTCCAGGGTATTAGCAGATATCCCAGAATGCTTTTATAAATTACTCTTTGTTTTGTTATGCAGCCTCTCTTTGTTTTGTTGTGAACTCGGAGCTCCGGAGCTCCGTTGATCCCGGAGCTGCTTATCTACAAACACAGCTCCTGTTTGCTGTGATCAATCTGTGAACAATCAAATGAGATAATGAGGCAGGCAGGCAGGGAGTGTTTGCTTGACAGAAACGGGGCAGAGGGGAGAGAGGGAGTCCATTGTCTGCAGGCTGTTTGCAGTTAAGAGTTAAGGGTAAGGGATCGGGAACATGTTCTGATTTTTCAAGGCAGGAAGGTAACACACAGTGTTGGCTCCAAAAATCCTCTCTCTCTCTCTCTCGCCCGCTCCCTGTCACAGTACGCCACACCCCACCCCCCTCTTTTGAAAAGCACGTTGCTGCCACTTGAACGCTGGGATAGCTGCCCATAATGCATCACTCCCAACAGCGCTGCAAATGCTGCAAATGTGGCCACACACCAGCACTGGTAGCTGTGAGTGTGGCCACACACCAGCACTGGCCCTGCACAGCTGGATGACCAGCGCTGTAACTCCCAGCGCTGCAACTTTCAAGTGTAGCCAAGCCTTTAGATTAACAGGAAAAAGTCACTATGATCATCAGCCTCAACACCTGCCTAACATAGGTCAAAAAAAGTCAAATGGTTCCTGCATCAAGCCCATAACTTCTGGTTAAGCTAGTTTATTTTAGAATTTACAGTGATGGAGAATACACCATACCCCTTGGTAAATTGCTCCAATGGTTATTTATTCATGTTTAAAAAAAAACCACACAACTGTCTTGTTTCCAGTTTGAATTGGTCTAACTCAAACATCCAGCCACTGAATCACATAATGCCTTTGTCCACCAGGTTACATAGCTATCAGAAACCTTCTCACCATGTAGTAGGTACTTATAAGCTGTGATCAAGAATCTTTGATAAATATACTGTGCTTCTTAAGCATGTCAGTGTAAAAGCAGGTTTTCCAGACAAATAATTTCTGTAGCTCTTCTCTGAATCTTTTGTCAACTTTACGTGTTTACTGGAATACTGTGTCTAGTTCCTGTGATGGTCTCATCAATACCATCTCCCTGCCATTTCCCTCCCTGTCTGTCAAGGTGGAGCACAGATGTTGCTTGGACCGCTCTGATGCTGCATAGATGAGTAGTGAGTGGGATGGAGGATGAGAGACTAGAAACTCTGACCCCTTTCGAGGGGACATAGTACCTCTTCTCAGCCCCTTTTGGGGACGGTGTGATCGAGTGAAGGATGGCATCATTGATTAGTAGGGCCACCCTTGCCAGTACCAATGTCTGTAGGATGTCAAGTAACTGGTGTTGACTGTCCTATACTACTTCTAATGGGATCTCAAGAGCATCGACTATTCTCCACAGCAGTTCCTGGAACCGGGCGATAGTTGTCTGGTGGAGAGGAAGGGATTGATGAGATGGCCATGTCAGGAGAAGATGAGGGAAGCCTCTCCGAACCTGTTGGTACTGTTGGAACCAGGCTGTTCAGTACATCATCTAACACTATTTCTAAGCGTCTACTTGACGAGGGTTGTGGTGGCAATGCAGGTGAGTCCTCCCGAAACAAGCGGGACCATTCAGAAGGTGATTACTATGGCCACGAGCTCCAGTATGGCTAACACCGTTGATCCTGCGATTGCTGAGCATGTGACCAGGGGGCCATATACCACCTCTGAAGGTAAGGCAAGGAGGGGAACTGCCACGGTGCAGCTGGAACCTTGCAGTAGTCATGCTTCTGGAACAAGAGGGGTGGGTCACATCGGACACACACATCCTCCAAATCAGAGGAATCATAGAATATCAGGGTTGGAAGGGACGTCAGGAGGTCATCTAGTCCAACCCCCAGCTCAAAGCAGGACCAATTCCCAACTAAATCATCCTAGCCAGGGCTTTCTCAAGCCTGACCTTAAAAACCTCTAAGGAAGGAGATTCCACCACCTCCCTAGGGAACCCATTGCAGTGCGTCACCACTCTGAGTGAAAAAGTTTTTCCTAATACCCAACCTGCAACTTAAGACCATTACTCCTTGTTCTGTCATCTGCTACCACTGAGAACAGTCTAGATCCATTCTCTTTGGAATCCCTTTTCAGGTAGTTGAAAGCAGCTATCAAATCCCCCCTCATTTTTCTCTTCTGCAGACTAAACAATCCCAGTTCCCTCTGCCTCTCCTCATAAGTCATGTGCTCCAGCCCCCTAATCATTTTTGTTGCCCTCCGCTGGACTCTTTCCAATTTTGCCACATCCTTCTTGTAGTGTGGGGCCCAAAACTGGACACAGTACTCCAGATGAGGCCTCACCAATGTCGAATAGAGGGGAATGATCACATCCCTCGATCTGCTGGCAATGCCCCTACTTATACAGCCCAAAATGCCGTTAGCCTTCTTGGCAACAAGGGCACACTGTTGACTCATATCCAGCTTTTCGTCCACTGTAACCCCTAGGTCCTTTTCTGCAGAACTGCTTCCTAATCATTCAGTCCCTAGTCTGTAACAGTGAATGGGATTCTTGCGTCCTAAGTGCAGGTTTCTTTTGGCCCAGTCCTCTAATTTATCTAGGTCCCTCTGTACTCTATCCCTACCCTCCAGCGTATCTACCACTCCTCCAAGTTTAGTGTTGTCTGCAAACTTGCTGAGAGTGCAGTCCACGCCATTCTCCAGATCATTAATGAAGATATTGAACAAAACCCTTGGGGCACTCCACTTGAAACCGGCTGCCAACTAGACATGGAGCTGTTGACCACTACCTGTTGAGCCCGACGATCTGGCCAGCTTTCTATCCACCTTATAGTCCAATCATCCAGCCCATACTTCTTTAACTTGCTGGCAAGAATACTGTGGGAGACTGTATCAAAAGCTTTGCTAAAGTCAAGGAATAACACATCCGCTGCTTTCCCCTTATCCACAGACCCAGTTATCTCCTCATAGAAGGCAATTAGGTTAGTCAGGCATGACTTGCCCTTGGTGAATCCATGTTGACTGTTCCTGATCACTTTCCTCTCCTCTAGGTGCTTCAGAATTGATTCCTTGAGGACCTGCTCCATGATTTTTCCAGGGACTGAGGTGAGGCTGACTGGCCTGTAGTTCCCTGGATCCTCCTTCTTCCCTTTTTTAAAGATGGGCACTACAGTAGCCTTTTTCCAGTCATCCGGGACCTCCCCCGTTCGCCATGAGTTTTCAAAGATAATGGCCAGTTTCCAGAGACCTCCATGAATGACTGTGTCATTGGAGCTGCTGAAACTGGGGGTAGCAGAAACATAGCAGGAGAAGCAGCCCACCGAGCGGAATGGGGTTCGTGGAAACCCCAGTCCTTCCCATGCACACAGCTCGTGGGGACCCGCAGCGCTTCTGACTCTCCTTGGGGTGAGTGGTATCCAGTCCGCCAACGGGTCTGGGACCAGTAGAGGCAACTTTCTGGGAACCAACGGTTCATGGACCACCAGTAGAGCTGAAGTAGGTGGTGTACCAGTATCCATGACCAGAACCAATGGATCCTGCTGTGGAAGTAGAGAAAGAACTGACAGGGATTTGTAGGGGATCTTAATGCAAGACAGTCTCTGTTAGCAAGAGTTAGGCTAACTGTAACCCTAATAACGCAAGATTTGTGGAAGTGAGGATTGTGTGAGGAGAGTGGAAAAGAACTGTGTGAGAAGTTGTTTCGACCTTGTGTAGATAATGTGTAGATAATACGAAATGTAGACTGGAGTCTCTTTAGAAGGGAGAAAAACAAGACACCAGGATGACCTATGTATAAACAAAATGCAGCTGTTGCTTATTATTGTCTGTAACAAAAGTATAAATGCTTGCTGTAATTGTTTACCTATTGAGAGACCTGTCTAGGAAGGGGAGACTATGTCTTAGTGCACTCTCTCCCTGCTGTAGCTGCTAAACAGAATAAAGTATCTGACTTTGATGTACCCAACCAAAAAGTGAGAACTAAGTTTTTCTCCGACACCGCAATTGGTGTGGCCTTTCCTCGCACCAGTGGCCCTTGGAACTCATGGGATCCTCTGAGGCCAGAACTTGTGGACAGTACCAAGTCCTTCTTAGACTTGGAAGACTTACTACCATGCTTATGCGTACGTTTCCTTCGCTTATGGCTAGGCGCCAGCATGGTGTCCTTAGCACTGGTACCAGGGGAGCCCGATAGAGGCTCCACAGAAGGGTAGCACTCTAAGTCTGCTCAGGCAGATATACTGGGGGGTTCCCCCCATGTTCTATGTTTTTATGTCCACATGAGGAATGAATTTTGTTATTTGCACCAATATGGAGGTGATATGTGGTGGGGGTGGGGCCAAGGTGTTCAGAGTGTGGGAGAGGGCTCAAGGCTGGTGGTGCGGGCTCTGGGATGCAGACTGCCCGGGGCTGTGGCAGGGGAAAAAGGACTCCACACTCCCCTCCCCTGCAGTTCCGGCCGGGCAGGGCTGGGTGAAGAGTACCTCTCCCCAGGCCGCGGCAGCGGGGCTGGGCTGAGCTGAGGGAAGGGGCGCCTCTTCCTGCCTATGTGGCCCTTCATAGCCTGCTGTGCGGCCGCACAGCTCAGAGCGAACTTCGGTCCTTCACCCCGTCAGTATCCGATTCAGGTCCCACATGGTAGCCTCCATGGAGGTGCTTCTTGAGGAAGAGAGCCTGATATTCTTGCATACAGGCAGGGAAGAAGAGGCAGATACCACACCTGGATGCAAGGTGGAATTCCCCTAAGCAGTACAAATAGCATGGGTGCTAGTCACTGATGGAAAATAAGCAAGGGCAGAAAGCACAGGTTTTAAACTCGTGTCTGTGGGATAATCCATTAACCATGCCTGAGGGTTTTTGTTTTTGGGGTAGGGGTGGGGGAAGATGTTTGGCAGGAAAACACTGAAGCAGTCTCCCAATTCCTTAATCCTATAAGAGCAACTTGAGACTAGAAAATTTAGAACAAGAAAACCCAAACAATAAAAACTGAACTATGAACACAAATAAAAACCATTTTTCTAAAAGTTTTGAAAAATGTATCACAGGGACGAGAGCATAGCAGAAGCTCTGACTTGGGCCATGCAGCAGTGAGAAGGAACTGGACACACATGGCTCAACCCACCCTTCATCACCTTGGGCGAAACTATGAGGCAATGCAGGAATACACACGCCAACTGCTGAACAGTACTACTTTCCAAAACTCTGGCTCCAGGCCAGGTGTGGGCAAACTATGGCCCGCCTGCCGTTTTAATCTGGCCCTTGAGCTCCCACTGGGGAACAAGGTCTGAGGCTTGCCCTGCTCTGGCACTCCAGCCGGAGAGCAGGGACAGGGACTGCTCTGTGTGGCTCCCGGAAGTAGTGCCATGTCCCCCCTCCGGCTCCTACGCATAGGGGCACCTAGAGGACTCCACTCCGCATGCTGCCACCATCGCCCTAAGCACCACCACCCCAGCTCCCATTGGCCAGGAACCGCAGCCAATGGGAGCTGCAGGGGCAGCGCCTGCAGACTGGGCAGCACGCAACAGAGCTGCCTCTGCGTAGGAGCCAAGGGCGGGACATGCAGCTGCTTCCGGGAGCCACCTGAGGTAAGCACGCCTGGAGCCTGTACCCCAAGCCAACCTCCTGCACCCCAACCCCCTGCCCTAGTCCTGATCCCCTTCCTGCACTCCAACCCCCTCAATCCCATCCCAGAGCCCTCATCCCTCCCATACTCCAACTTCATGAGCATTCATGGCCCACCATACAATTTCTATACCCAGATGTGGCCCTCGGCCCAAAAAGTTTGCCCACCCCTGCTCCAGGCACATGTGCATAACCCTAAGTGGAATTCAACAGGGACCATCACTAAGAAGAATGGAGGTTATTCACCTGGTAAATGGAGTAGGAAATAGACTCTGCATATTCACACTTTTGGGGTGTGTTGACAGGTGCAGTTTGGACAGCGAAACCCAGCAACCGTGTCCATTAGATAGCCCCTCCTACCTCTCCCCTTATCATTCAAGCAGGTTCTGAGGGTGAAGTGTTGCCTGCAGCATCAGTTCCTTCCATCACTACTGCAGAGTTAAGAACTAATTAGAAAACAATAAAAGAAATGAAGATAGGCAGGAAGGGTGAATATGCAGAGTCCATCTCGAAGAACTCTGCTTACATGTAAGTAAGCTCCATTTCTTCTCTGAGTGCCCTGTGCATATTTCAACTCTTGGGATAGTTTGGTAAACAGTGTCATGGAATACGTCTCTCAAACAGCATCAGAGATAGATGACAAATCTAAAGCATAATGCATCATACAAGCATGGGTATATCTCCAAGTAGCAGCCTTTCAAGTCTAACAATTGGGACACTAAGACATGCTAAAAAAAGTACATTGCTCTAGGGGAGTGCATTTTAATACTACAGAGGAGAAAATTGGAATAATTTTTATAAAACTCTCCTCTATGCATTGTCTGACCCATCCGGACAGCAATTGGGCCAAAACAGCCCACTCCTTACATAAGAAATGAAAAGTTTGAGAGGCTGTGAAGTCCTCTGTCCTACTCAAATAGCGGGACAATGCTTTCTTTTAGCATCCAGCCTATGTAATCTAGATCAGTGGCTCTCAATGTTAGGATGTTTGCCCACTGGAAAGCATTCATGGACAGAAGACTGTTCTCTCGGGATGGAATTCACCTGAATAAGGAGGGAAACAAACTTCTAGGATGGAGGTTGGCACAACTGATTAAGAGAGCTATAAACTAGGAATTTGCTGCAGAACTGCTGTTGGTTCCCAGGCTGTAGCGGTGCATGGGATTCTTCCTTCCTAAGTGCAGGACTCTGAACTTGTCCTTGTTGAACCGCATCAGATTTCTTTCCACCCAATCCTCCAATTTGTCTAGGTCACTCTGGACCCTAACCCTACCCTCTAGCATATCTACCTCTCCTCCCAGCTTAGTCTGATCCGCAAATTTGCTGAGGGTGCAATTAATCCTATCATCCAGATCATTAATGGAGATGTTAAACAAAACTGGCCCCAGGACTGACCCCTGGGGCACTCTGCTTGATACCGACTGCCAACGAGACATTGAGCCATTGATCACAGCCCGGATGTGACAGAGTAGGGAGGATTGCTCTGGGAATGTTGCCTGGGAGTTTTACTGGTACTGTCTGCATTGATGATGGGATATTAGGGTGTGACTTCACTTGATGGACAATAACTGAGCATGTAATCTGAACCAGGCGGGGGCTGGGGCCAGGTGACACCTTCTGCCTGGGAAACTGGACAAAGGCTGGAGGAAGAACCGGGGTGTGTGGCTGGGTGAGACTGCTGGAGGGGATTTCAGTTTGGAGCTGCCTGGGAAAATGGAGGGAGACCCAGGGCCGGCGTCTAGGCTCCCTGTCCCCCATGATGGACCTGACTGAGGGGGTCCTGTTGTCTGTACCTACAAACTCTGTTTTGGACTGTGTTCCTGTCATCTAATAAACTGTTTTAAGGGCTGGCTGAGAGTCCTGGTGAATCGCAGGAAGTGCACGGCCCTGACTCTCCCACACTACCTGAGAACTGGTGGTAGGGATGGGATCTACTGCACCCCGTGGTTGGCGCTTCCTGCAGTGAGTGAGTGGGGAGCAGTAAAATGAACGGAGATTGACGAGGACCAGGCCTGCTGAAAGCTCAGCGAGGAGCAGATTCATGGGGCAAGGCGCTACGCTTAACCCCTGGGAGTGTGTGACCAGCAAGAAAGACTGTTGCAGTAATGGGGTCCCCCCTGGGAACCGCAGTGAGTGATTCCAGGGGTATAGGAGTCTGCAGCTTGAGAAGAGAGAAGAGCTGTTGCAGGAACAGGGTCCCCCTGGTGAGTGATTACAGGGGCGGAGGAGTCTGCAGCTTGACCCTGGGAGAGAGGTGGCGACCTGGAGAAGGGCTGGCACAGTAGGGGGTTCTTCCTGGAAACCATGGGGAGCTGAGAGCACACAGGCCTGCGAGTCCACAGCAACTTGGGAACAGCAGGAAGATGTATAAACACCGCCTTAAGCGGGACCTGGTCGAGCTCTGCAGGCAGAGAGGCCTGTGCATTGGGAAGCTCACCAAAGAATAGACAGCTGCAGTGGCACAGGAGCCAGGAAACAGAGCTGTAAACAGAGGCGTTTGAGTGGGAGTTTACAAGGGGAGGACTAAGAGGCATATAGAGGAACACACAGGCTACTGAAGGGAGTGTGCAAGCAGTGTCTTGGTGCTTGTTAGGGGTTTGTTTTGCTGTGGGTGGTGGTGTTTTGGGTTGGTTTGTGTTTCTCAGATTTACAGGATTTAGGTGGGATGCCTATGAGAGATACAGAGGCAGCAGTTGTAGTGATCCAAGCAGCAGAAGACACAATGAAGGTGACTGCATGTGGAAGCTGTGGCATGTACATGATCCTGGAGGGGGTACCTGAAAAGAGTTTTGTCTGGATGAAGTGCTGCCTGATAGAGCTGATGGAAGAAAAGATCCGAGGATTGGAGATGCAGGTGGAAACTCTGGTCGAGTTTAGAAGGGGGTTTGAGCGGGTGCTGGAGCAAAGACATGATGAGGCTGAAGGGAAAAGCTCAGATTTGCAGATGGAAGCAAGACCAAAGAACTCTGAGGGGAGACTGCTGGGTGAGGAAAGTGGACGGTGGAAGCATGTGACTAAGCGAACCAGGCAGAGGAAAAGACGGCCTAGTGAAGGAGCCATAGAACTCAGGAACAGGTTTGCGGACTTGGAAAATGAAGAAGGGGCACAGCAGGTGGTCGCTGAAGGTGAGAGGGTAAGGAAGAGGAGGAGAGCAGCTAGCTCTATAAGGAGAGGGGATGAGTCAATGGAGATGACACCAAACATGAGCCCCAGGAGGATATGGGATGGGTTGCAGAGGATTGCAAGGGTGAATAGGAATTGAGAGGACTTGCAACCAGAGGGAACAGGGGATACACCGGAGAATCGCACCAGGAAAAGGCAGGTCTACCTGACTGGGGACTCCTTACTGAGTAGAATACACAGGCCTGTAACCAGAGCTGATCCAGAGAACAGAAGGGTGCGCTGTCTGCCCGGTGCTAAGATACGGGATGTGGACCTGAAGCTGAAGAGGATCCTAATGGGAGCAGGAAAGAATCCGCCGATTGTCGTTCACGTGGGAATGAATGATACGGCTAGATTCTTGCTGGAACGTATCAAGGAAAACTATGCCAGGCTGGGGAAGACGCTTAAGGAAATTGAGGCTCAGGTAATCTTCAGTGGGATTCTGCCTGTCCCTAGAGAAGGGCAACAAAGGTGTGACAAGATTATGACGATCAACAGATGGCTCAGGCAGTGGTGCTATAAGGAGGGCTTTGGGATGTATGGCCACTGGGAGGCATTCATGGACAGAGGACTGTTCTCTTGGGATGGACTTCAACTGAGTAGGGAGGGAAATAGACTTCTAGGATGGAGCCTGGCACAACTGATTAAGAGAGCTTTACACTAGGAATTGAGGGGAGATGGTTGGGAGATGTCCAGGTAATCTCCACGCCGGATTTTAACATTGAGAGGGAAGAAAATGGAGCAAGAAAATAGGCAGCAGGTTTAAAACAAATAAAAAGGAAGTTCTTCTCCACGCAGCGCACAGTCAACTTGTGGAACTCCTTACCTGAGGAGGTTGTGAAGGTTAGGACTATGACAGCATTTAAAAGAGAACTGGATAAATTCACAGTGGTTAAGTCCATAAATGGCTATTAGCCAGGATGGGTAAAGAATGGTGTCCCTAGCCTCTGTTCATCAGAAGATGGAGATGAATGGCAGGAGAGAGATCACTTGATCATTGCCTGTTAGGTTCACTCCCTCTGGGGCACCTTGCATTGGCCACTGTCGGTAGACAGATACTGGGCTAGAGGGACCTTTGGTCTGACCCGGTACGGCCGTTCTTATGTTCTTAAGAAAGGATGCTGTCGTGGGTAGGAGACTGGACATATAGAGGAAGAGTACTGTAGATACAATTCTAATAGGTGATAGTGGCAGTGGAATGTATGGGCCTAATCAGGTAAAGAATGTGAGTGAACCCAAACAGCAAGAATTAAGATTAAGAGGAGCCTAGGTAACAAAATGGAGGAACTAGAGTTACTGGTGCAGGAAATGAAACCGGATGTTATAGGGATAACAGAAACATGGTGGAATAGTAGTCATGACTGGAGTACAGGTATTGAAGGGTATGTGCTGTTTAGGAAAGACAGAAATAAAGGCAAAGGTGGTGGAGTAGCACTGTATATCAAAGATGAGGTAGACTGTAAAGAAATAAGAAGGGATGGAATTGATAAGACAGAGTCTGTCTGGGCAAAAATCACACTGGGGAAGAAAGCTACTAGAGCCTCCCCTGCGATAGTGCTTGGGGTGTGCTACAGACGGCCGGGATCTGATTTAAAACCAGTAGTAAAAGGTTCTATAGACAAATAAATAAGAAGACGACAAAGAAAGAAGAAGTGGGACCGATAAACACTGAGGATGGACTGGAGGTTAAGGATAATCTAGGCATGGCCCAATATCTAAACAAATACTTTGCCTCAGTCTTTAATGAGGAGATTAGGGATAATGGTAGGATGACAAATAGAAATGGGGATATGGAGGTAGATATTACCACATCTGAGGTAGAAGCCAAACTCAAACAGCTTAATGGGACTAAATCGGGGAGCCCAGATAATCTTCATCCAAGAATATTAAAGGAACTGACACATGAAATTGCAAGCCCATTAGCAAGAATTTTTAAATGAATCGGTAAACTCAGGAGTTGTACCGTATGACTGGAGAATTGCTAAACATAGTTCCTATTTTTCAGAAAGGAATAAAAGGTGATCCGAGTAACTATAGGCCTGTTAGTTTGACACCTGTAATATGCAAGGTCTTGGAAAAATTTTTGAAGAAGAAAGTAGTTAAGGACATTGAGGTTAATGGTAATTGGGACAAAAATACAACATGGTTTTACAAAAGGTAAAAGATGAGGATCAATATGAAAATTGAAAGGTGGATAGGAACTGGTTAAAGGGGAGACTACAACGGGTCACACTGAAAGGTGAATTGTCAGGCTGGAGGGAGGATACTAGTGGAGTTCCTCAGGGATCGGTTTTGGGACCAATCTTATTTAATCTTTTTATTACTGACCTTGGCACAAAAATGTCCTAATAAAAAGTTTGCGGATGACACAAAGCTGGGAGGTATTGCCAATACAGAGAAGGACCGGGATATACAGGAAGATCTGGATGACTTTGTAAACTGGAGTAATAGTAATAGGATGAAATTTAATAGTGAAAAGTGCAAGGTCATGCATTTAGGGATTAATAACAAATGGATATAAACTGACCAGTGGCGTAGCCAGGTGGAGGGAACAGGTGGAGCAATAATAATTTTTTAAAAAGCGCCAGCCGCTGCGGCACTTTTACTCACTCGGCGGCGGTCCGGATCTTCGGCGGCGAGCCCTTCACTTGCTCTAGGTGCCTTCGGTGGCACTGAAGGTCCACCGCTGAAGTCCCAGGGCACCGCCGGGTGAGTAAAATAAAAGTGCTGCAGCAGGTGGCGCCTTTTTTTTTTTTTAAATTGTTCCCCTGGGTGAGTACAAAGGCACCAGGAAATTGACAAGGTGCCACTTGTGCTCAGTGCAGGAGCGGCTGCTTCCCCTGCTCCCCCCACCCACGCTACTGAAACTGACCATCGGGAAGTTTAGACTTGAAATTAGACGAAGGTTTCTAACCATCAGTGAAGTTCTGGAACAACCTTCCAAGGGGAGCAGTGGGGGGGAAGATATATCTGGCTTCAAGAGTAAGCTTGATAAGTTTATGGAGGAGATTGAGATACCAATTAATTGCCAAAATTAGGCTCTTTGACTATTAGCATTAAATATACCCAAAGGCTTGTGATGGGATGTTAGATGGGGTGGGATTTGAGTTACTACAGAGAATTCTTTCCTGGGTGTCTGGCTGGTGAGTCTTTCCCACACGCTCAGGGTTTAGCTGATCACCATATTTGGGGTCGGGAAGGAATTTTCCTCCAGGGCAGATTGGCAGAGGCTCTGCAAGGTTTTCGTCTTACTTTGCAGTGTGGGGCACAGGTCACTTGTTGGAAGATTCTCTGCATCTTGAAGTCTTTAAACCATGATTTGAGGACTTCAATGGCTCAGACACAGGTTTGATACAGGAGTGGGTGGGTGAGATTCTGTGGCCTGCATTGTGCAGTAGGTCAAAATGGTCCCTTCTGACCTAAAAGTCTATGATTCTATGAGTCGACCACCCGCTAGCCTCTGAGATACAGCAGTAGTAGTGCTATGAAACCACCATAGGGTGGCTTAAGAGATACTTTGGCAGTGGTACCAGGAACCCACAGCCTGACACCCTGTGAGAGACAGCGGCAGTGGTACCATGAACCCACTGGCTGCTGGCCTCTGAGATACAGCGGCAGTGGTGCCATGAACCCACGGCCTGGTAGCCTGTAAAAGACAGCAGCAGTGGTGAGTGATACAACACACAGGCCTATATATATTTTTGGGTGGAAACACCAAACCCCACAGCAGCTGGAATTTGAGAGAGCAATGCAGTGGTACCATGAACAACTCACCACCGGCTTAAGAGATACTTTGGCAGTGGTACCAGGAACCCACTGGCTGCTGGCCTCTGAGATACAGCAGTAGTAGTGCTATGAACCCACTGAATGATTGCCTCTGAGATACAGAAGCAGAAGTCCCATGAACCCACAACAGGGTGGCCTAAGAGATACTCTGGTAGTGATACCATGAACCCCGTCACCTGCTGGCCTAGGAGACACTCTGGCAGTGGTACCATGGCCTGCTAGCCCGTGAGAGACAGCGACAGTGGTGCCACGAACACACTACCATCTGGCCTCTGAGATACAGCGCAATGATTAAATTAATCCACCACCTGCTGGCCTAAGAGATAGAGAGGCAGTGGTACCATGAACCCACCGCCTGCTGGACTGCGAGAGACAGCAACAGTGCCACCATGAACCTAACGCCTGCTGGCCTAAGAGCTATAGAGGCAGTGGTACCACTAACCCATCGGCTGCTCGCCTCTGATATACAACGGCCGTGGTGCCATGAAGCCCCTGCATGCTGGTCTAGGAGATACTCTGGCAGTTGTACCATGAACCCATGGCCTGCTAGCCTGTGTGAGACAGCAGCAGTGGTGATATGAACACACCACCGATTGGCCTCTCATAAACAGCAACAGTAGAGACATGAACCCACCGCCTACTGGCCTAAGATATACTTTGCCAGTGAAACCAAGAACCCAATGGCTGCTGGACTGAGAAAGACAGCAACGCAGTGGTGCTATGAACCCACCACATGTGGTCCTCTGAGAAACAGCGGCAGTGGTTCCGTAAACTCATCTCCTGCTGGCCTCTGACATAAAGCTGCAGTGGTGCCATGAAGCCACCGCCTTCTGTCTTCTCAGATAGAGCTGCAGGTGCAATGAACCCACCGGCTGATGGACTGTGAGAGAGAGTAACGCAGTGGTGCCATAAACCCAATGCCCATTGCCTTACAATACTTTGGCAGTGGTACCATGAAACCAATGCCGCCCGGCGTAAGAGATATTTTGGCAGGGTTGCCAGGAACCCACCAGATGCTGGCCTCTCAGATATAGTGGCAGCGGTGCCATGAACCCAATGCCTACTGGCCTAAGAGATACAGCGGTACTGGTGTCATGAGCCCACTGCCAGCTAGCCTCTGAGACCCAGCAGCAGAGGTGCTATGAACCCACCGTAGGCTGGCCTAAGAGATACTTTGGGAGTGATACCGTGGACCCACTGCTTACTGTCCTCTGAGATACAGTGGCAGTGGTGCCAGGAACCCATCACATGCTGGCTTAAGAGACAAAGAGGCAGTGGTACCATAAACCCACCGGCTGCTGGCCTCTGAGACAGCAGCAATGGTGCCATGAACCCCCTGCTTGCTGGCCTAGGAGATACTCTGGCAGTGGTACCATGAAGCCACCGCCTGCTAGCCTGTGAGAGACAGTGGCAGTGGTGATAGGAACCCACCACCTACTGGCCTAAGATATACTTTGGCAGTGCAACCATGAACCCACTGGTTGCTGGACCGTGAGAGACAGCAACGCAGTGATGCCAGAAACCCAACACCTACTACCTTAAAATAAGTTGGCAGTGGTACCATGAACCCACCGCCTCCTGACCCTAGAGATACTTTGGTAGTGGTGCCATGAAGCCACCGCCTGCTGGCCTAAGAGATACTTTGGCAGTTCTACAATGAACCCACGGCCTGAGGGGCTGAGAGTGACAGCGGCAGTGGTGATATGAACCCATGGCCGATTGGCCTTTGATAAACAGCAACAGTAGTGACCTGAACCCACCGCCTGCTGGCCTAAGATATACTTTGGCAGTGGAACCATGAACCCCCAGCCTGCTGGCCTCTGAGATCCAGCAGCAGTGATACCATAAGCCCACCACCTGTTAGCATCTGAAATACTGTTGAAGTGGTGCCATGAGCCCGCCGCCTCCTAGCTTCTGACATACAGCAGGAGTAGTCCACTGAGCCTACTGAGTACTTGGCTCTGAGATACAGCAGCAGAGGTGCTATGAACCCACCACACAGTGGCCTAAGAGATACTTTGGCACTGATACCATGGACCCACTGCTTCCTGTCCTCTCAGATACATTGGCAGTGGTGCCATGAACCCCCAACCTGCTGACAGGGCAGATTGGCAGAGGCTCTGCGAGGTTTTCACCTTCCTCTGCAGTGTGGGGCACAGGTCACTTGTTGGAAGATTCTCTGCATCCTGAAGTCTTTAAACCATGATTTGAGGACTTCAATGGCTCAGACAGGTTTGATACAGGAGTGGGTGGGTGAGATTCTGTGGCCTGCATTGTGCAGTAGGTCATAATGGTCCCTTCTGACCTTAAAGTCTATGATTCTATGAGTCGACCACCCGCTAGCCTCTGAGATACAGCAGTAGTAGTGCTATGAAACCACCATAGGGTGGCTTAAGAAATACTTTGGCAGTGGTACCAGGAACCCACAGCCTGTGAGAGACAGTGACAGTGGTACCATGAACCCACTGACTGCTGGCCTCTGAGATACAGCGGCAGTGGTGCCATGAACCCTACACCTTCTAGCCTAGGAGATACTCTGGCAGTGGTACCATGAACCCACGGCCCGGTAGCCTGTAAAAGACAGCAGCAGTGGTGATATGAACACACATGTGGCTGGCCTAAGATATATTTTGGCAATGGAACCAGAGGGATAAATATCAGGGAGGGAGGGGAATTATTTAAGCTTAGTACCAATGTGGACACAAGAACAAATGGATATAAACCGGACACTAGGAAGTTGAGACTTGAAATTAGACGAAGATTTCTAACCATCAGAGGAGTGAAGTTCTGGAACAGCGTTCCAATGGGATGTGTGAGTGCAAAAGACATATCAAGCTTAGTCTTGAAGCAAGATAAGTTTATGGAGGGGAATGGTATGATGGGATGGCCTAATTTTGGCAACTAATTGATTTTTGATTATTAGCAGGTAAATATGCCCAATGGTCTGTGATGGGATGTTAGATGGGGTGGGATCTGAGTTACTACAGAGAATTCTTTCCTGGGTGCTGGCTGGTGAGTTTTTCCCACGTGCTCAGGGTTTAGCTGATCGCCATATTTGAGGTCAGGAAGCAGTTTTCCTCCAGGACAGATTGGCAGAAGCTCTGAGTTCTTTCTGCCTTCCTCTGCAGCATGGGGCAAGGAGGGGAGGGATACTCAATGGTTTGAGCATTGGCCTGCTAAACCCAGGGTGGAGAGTTCAATCCTTGAGGGGGCCATTTAAGGATCTGGGGGGGAAAAAAAAATCTACCTGAAGATTGGTCCTGCTTTGAGCAGGGGGTTGGACTAGATAACCTCCTGAGGTCCCTTCCAACCTTGATGTTCTATGTTTCTATGTCGCTTGCTGGAGGATTCTCTGCACCCTGAAGTCTTTAAACCACGATTTGAGGACTTCAATAACTCAGACATAGTTTAGGGGTTTGATACAGGAGTGGGTGGGTGGATAAGGTTCTGTGGCCTGCATTGTGCAGGAGGTCAGACTAGATTATCATAATGGTGGTCCCTTCTGACCTTAAAGTCTATGATCTTCATAGTTTCAGCTAGCGTGTTCAAACCTCAAATGAAGATAAAGCATCCTTTGATTATGCTCTCTTTGTCAAATGTTAGGTCACAGGTTTGACGTAAGAATCAAGCGCTGCAAGCCAATTCATGAATTACCTACTTCCTGACCTTCTTTTTGACCGGTCTTATTTCTACTATGAATGGATGTCCATCACTTTAGGCAAGTGGATTTTAGAGATAAAGGAAGGGTATACCTGTGACGGGTGGGACCCCCCACCCCGCTGTCCAGGATGCCGCCTGAAGTGCTGGGGTTTCACTGAGCCAGCCTACTCCACTAGCCTGGGCTCCCTCTCCCTGTTTTGCTGAATCACGCTCTCCGGCTTCTGGCAGCACACATACGCATGTAGGGACGCACCAGCTGTAGAATCACACAGAGTCTGCCAGCAGCTTTCTATGGGGAAATTCAGCTAGGAAATTGCCCAGCACTCAAGTGCACATCCCCTTTTGGGGAGTAAACCCAAAGTAATATTGTCTTGTGCTGTATAGCAAGATCTGCACAGCGCAAGCTTATAAAAATTCAATATGGAGAGCTATGCACAGCTTCTTGCCCCAGCCCCCATCCAGATAAGAATTACACAATCTGGGTTATGTTATAAACAAAAAATAAGTTTATTAACTATAAAAGGTCAATTAAGTGATTATAAGGGATAGCAAACAGAACAAAGCAGATTACCAAGAAAATAAAACAAAACACACATACCAAGCTTAAGATCTTATAGAGTGCTTTCAAGAGGTAATTTCTCACCCTAAATATTGTTTTAGGCAAGCTGCAGCATTTCTGTAGCTTAGAGTTCCAGTTATTTCTCCTCACAGACTAGACTCTTGACTTACTCTGGACTCAGCCCCTGCCTTTCCCACCACTCAGTTCCTTTGTCTCTTCAGATACTTTCAGCAGTCTTTCTTCTAAGGCAGGAATAGCGGAGAAGAGTCTTGTTTGCCTTACTCTCCATCCTTAAATAGAATTTACATAAGGCAGGAAGCCATTGTTTCCAATGGAAAAGTACCAGCAGTGTCCAAGGTGGTGTTTAGTACCTACTGACATGACCATCTGACCTTGTAGTGTCAAAGCAATGCCCCAGGAAGCTTCTCAGGAAGGAGAGATGAGTATCTTCAAAGCCTTGTTTCTTTCTAATGGCCCATCAAGGCTCATGGTCTGTTGTGGTGGTGGGGGGCGGGGGGGGATCTCACACTCTCAGTTGTAATTGTTACATAGTCAATATTCGTAACTTTAGATACAGAAATGGTACATGCATATAAATTGGATAACGTATCATTGGAAAGGCTATAATTTACTGAATGTGATATTCAGTAAATTATAACCTTTCCAATGATATCTTACAAGACCCATCTTGCATAAAATATATCTGTTATGCCATATCATAAGCATATTTCCATAAAGAATATGGAGTGTAACATCACAAAACCATTCAATTTAGATACTCTTCTTCTGTTCAGCCCTTCATACTTCCCTATTCAAGGATCCCTCCTATGAGAGTAAAAGTAGAAAAAAGGTGCCCTGATGCAAGCAAGAGCATAGAGGTGTCCCAAGAGAATTCAGAAACCATGGATTTTATTGATATTTCCTGATACCAAAAGATGAAGGGCTTCAGTCAATACTGGATCTAAGGAAACTCAATAATTAGAACATGAAATTCCAATTCAGAATGTTCACTCTTGCATCTATTATTCTCTTTCTTTCCACCCTAGATTGGTTTGCAGTTCTGATTGAAAGATGCATGTTTCTATACACCATCACACCAGAAGTATCTTCATTATGCATTCAGTCAAGACCATTTTCAGAGCAAGGTCCTACCATTTGGCCTTCCCACTGTGCCTATGGTTTTTACCAAATGCCTGTCTGCAGTAGCAGCCCATTTAAGAAGGCATGGTATTTTTGGTCTACCCCTATTTAGACGATTTGGCTTCTCAAAGCCAGAGAAGGTCTTACAAACTTTAGTTTACATCTTCCTTATTCAAGAGGCTAGGCTCCTTAATAAATGAAGTCCATACTTTTTCCAACAAAAAATTCATTCTAGAGTGATTCTATATTTCTAGGGAGGCAGTGTATTACCACCAGAGGAAAGATTCAGGAACTTGTCATGCATTGTTCACATGCTACATGAAAACCTCTGTAAGGGTGTGTCATGGGGCAAGTACACCTCGTCATCCTGGGGTGCGGCAAGGGCATGGTAGCCCCCTGGTTAAAGTCAATATGGCTGCCCTCAGCCTCAGGGCTGCGTGGCCCAAGGGCCGGCATCAATAGGACTCCCCTGGCCTAGGGGGAAGTGCTGCCTAATGGCCGGTCAGTTGGACTCCTCCTACATCCCTCTCCTTCCCTGGTATTTATCCCTCTGATGACTTGTTGCTGTTAATATTTTCTCCTCTAGCCATAACAAAGGATGAAGACGACAGCAAATAAAATTATTTGTGTAACTTGAACATGGGACCAGGAGTCTCTCTTTTATAAGGCTGTAAGAGACTCAATGATCTTGCCACACCAACACTTTCATCAGTGGAACATTTCCCTTCTATTTCTTGATCTGTTGTACATAATCAGTTTGAGTCACAGACTCTTCTTCCTCCTCTAGCAGCGTATCAGGCGCTAGGATAGAAAAATGCTCTCCATGAAAAGGGTGACTAGGTGAAGGCCAATATGATCAAGCCACCAAATATGGCATATGCCAATCCTGCCAGCTACCAAACTCTGGCACTGTATCATTTCCTGTGGGGTGAGAGAACTTTAGACTGCCTTCGGAGGCACAAAAGTCTTGATTAAAGCAGCTAATAGACCTCCGTAGCTCTGACTCAATCCAATCTTGGATCAGATAAAGAAATTATTGGAGAAGTGACCAATGACAACATCTGAAGAACAGAATGAGGAGATAGGAGCACCTAATGGTGTCTTCAGTGGTGGAAAAAAGGCATCCGAGAAGCTCTCTTATAAGAGAGAGAGATGGGAAGATTTATCTTATTTTTAAGCATATTTTTAGATTTTTACCTATTTAAATTTTCAGTTGCAGGAAATTATGGATTTCAGACAATTATTTAATGACAGTAGGCACAGATTCAAAAAGTTAAAGCTGTATAAAGCATTGAAACTCAAACTGTCAACACCATACGTGAAAGTATACAAACCAAACTTTAATAAATTCTGAAGCAAAATTTTCTTACTTTGCCTATCTGTACATTTTGGTTATCATTGGAAATATTTTTCACGGTTTGAGTGTACAGTGAAATCAACGTTTAGACATTTATTGACAATTAATCCTTTCAAGTATACTTATGTTACATCACTTAAACCTCAGATTTAATAGGTCTAGCTGCCAAGGCCTCTTGTAAAATAAGGGCTTGAAGTCTATTTAGTCTTTCTGTGCTCAGGACTAAAAATGCTGCCTATTGCATCGTATCCAATTACTTTTTTTAAAATGTTACAGGCTACTACAAGTGGAAAGAGTGCTTCAAGTTGATTTGTCCTCATCAGCAAAAAAAGAAGCAGTTCAGTGGTACTGATTATCAGCTGTGTTTATTACGCCAAAAGAGTTATAATGAGGCACTGGTTAAGACGTCAGCTTCCAGCCAGAAATGGTATGCAGTTACATGACAATTAATTACAATCCCAAAGTAATTTTTTTTAATTCTTGCATTTACTTTGGTCTTCATCGTTTTTAAGCATCAATGGGAAGATAACTAGCCACTGAATCTTTTACACCGTGGAGGACCTGGTTAAACACAACACTCAAGTGCGCCTTACATGCTGTAAGTGCTCTCAAACTAAATTTGGCAAGGTTGGAGACAAAGTACATTGAGCATCAGGAAAATGCTGAAAAATGCCAGGACAAGTGCCAGTAGGGGGTGAAACTTGCTTTGTACTAGGTCCCACAGCATTTGTGTTTCGAGAAGAACACCTGCTTCCTCTGCCGTAAGGCCACAGCCATCCATTAAGCACAGTTTTAACACAAGAGAAGCTATATTAGAGAGAACGTTGCATGGAAAGTAAAATTAGGTAAGTGCATTGACCCAAGACACCCATGCATATGACATTGTGTATTATATCGAGTGCTACACCGAGAACTTATAGTACCAAGAGGTAAAAGCAATAGAAAAATACTAATTTTACAACTGCAAACTGTGCAAATCAGCTGGAGTTCATAAATTGCCTTGAAGATGGGACAGGAATGTGGTTGCAATGGCCAATGCAGAAGCCAAGTACAGAGAAATATCTGTTTTGAGGAGGAAAAAATGCTCAGCAGAAAGGCTCTGAAAGCACTTATTGAAGATGAACTGTAGGATATGGACATAGTTTTTAGCAATCCTATCCTCAGAAACAAATCACAGGACACTATCAAAAGTGGAAGAAAACACCAGTGTCAACAGTAATATGAAGACTGTTTGCAGCTGTGAAGTTTTTATAGAAAAGCATTTTCTCCTGCAGTATGTGGATGCCAAACCTGAAACGATAATGCCACATGATCTGTACTACTACTTCAAGCAGTGCATCCATGGTTACAGTGACTTCAGCACCAGGAAGTATGATAAGCAAGTGGAATACAAGCCTGCCAACTTGTCACAATGCCTCATATACTAGTGCTTGAAGAAAGTCAGGCTTCCAATACATATATGACAACTGTGTGGCATGTGTGTGATCTACCACAAGTGGCTGTTGGTTTAACAATTCATTCTAAAATCTGCAGCAAATTCCACAGCATTGGCTCCTCAACTGACTTCAACACAGTACTCAACCTGGAGACTGCAGTTGCAAATGGGGTTCTTCACCCCATGGAACTGAATGAAGGGTTGTACATTTCCCCAGAATTCACCATGGGTAGGTTTACATTTTGTGCTGCCAATAACTTAGACTTCCTTGAACGTACAACAGATAGCAACGGTACCCTTCATGTTACTCTTGTGGTCTGCTATCAGGAGCATATTAACAGGGACCAGTCCCAACCTCGAGTGCTGTCTGGACCAGCAAAGAAACATTCCCAGAAGGAGCTTCCTAACTCACTTTCCTACCAAGGTCCAAAATTTTTGAGCCAAGAAGTGCAGTGTTCAATGAAGCAGCAGTTAAACTGATTATAGTAGAGCTTTTTACATTCACTAACCTTGACCTCACTTTGTTATTATACAAAAGTGTGATGCACTCCAGAGGCAAAAAAAAGAAAAAAAAAAATCACTAAGAATGGCTTCTGTTAAAGAGACAGAAGGCATTTCCTCAAATGATCTGGACACCCAGGAAATATCATACCACACCATTTCAGGAGAAAGGTACATTTCAGCATGGTCAGCCTTTACATCAGCATTACGCAAGGTGCCAGAATAAATTATCCTTGTACGTATCATGCCAATCATACCGCCTGGTTGCTCAGTTCAGTTAATTTTCCTTATGCATCTGAAATGCATGCACAAATACGAGTTAACCACATACTGCCTTGCAAGAAAAATGCTCCAGCAAGTGAATTGCTCAAAGAATTTCATCACTGCATGGTGTAATGAAGCTGCTGCCTCACACTGTTCAGTGGAGTTTCTTCTTAGCTCCCATAAGGAGGCTGACACTAAAATTATCTTGCATGCCATCAACATAACAGGGAGGTGCTTACTCTGGATTTTGGCACAAGACAGATGTTCTAGTGCTCTCTGAGAGATGCTACCAACGAGTTCCACAAGATTCCATATTTCTGCCTGGTTCTGAGGAACAGAATCACTGTATATCCCTCAGGGTTTGGTCCTACCACTTGGCCCGTTAAAAGCAACCATACTGCCAGGTTTCCACTCCCCTTCAGGATGTGACATTACTGTAAGGCTGACTGGAAAGACCAAATTATCTTACTGGAAGCCATTTGATTCAGCCTCCCAAGATTCCTTCTCACTCTGAAGGTACTTGGAAAAAGCTGAGACAGTCACTGATGGGGACATAAATGCACTGGAGGCATTCATATGTAGTTTAACATTTGAAGACCAACATTACAACATTTGCAGAGCTATGCTGGTGGATGTTTTTCAAGAAGCAGACAAATGAAAAAATATGCCACCGACATAGGGTGAATTTATACTTGTCATTAGAAGGGCAAATTACCAAGCAACAGAACACATCAGGGATGATTAAGCACATCCAAAACTACCCTCCCCTATAAGGCATGAATGGGTTTCGGAGGGATGGATTTATCACACCAGTTATGTGTGAAATACCATGTGGTCGCAAATCAATCCTTCAGCTAATCAAATGCTTCTGTACAAAGACCAGATTCTCACTACCCTGCAAATGTCTGGCCAGCAGCCTGCCTTGTATGGAGAGTACAAGTGCAGCGTGGATGAGGATCAGCGTGATAGTGTGTCTAGCAGTAGTGACCTACTGATTATGACACCGATTATGACTTTGATAAACAAGTGTTTTTAGTCCTACATGTCACGGACAACTTCCCTTGGATTAGCCAAGATCAATGTGGGTTTTTTTACATAAGCAAAGAATACTGGTATTAAATTTCCTAGAACATATTGTTAGGATATAGATATTCAGGCCTTTCTACAAAGGCCTATACTTTAAGAATTTAGGTGTATTCTTACCACTAAGCTAGTTATAGAGGTATAAAAGAATGAATCAAAAAGTCACTGTCTGTCTAAGTGCCTTCTCTTACTGTGACAGCCTGAGGCCCTGTTCTTAGGCTAAGGCCTTCAGCTAAGTGGCAGAGGCAGCCATAACCTGGGAAGTGTATGGTCACAGCCTTACATTCCAAACTAGTCACAGTGAAATAAAGTGCTATTGGGCTGTTAGGAATACAGTCCTGTCCTGATAATGCTTATCACTGCCAGAGAAAGGGAAGAGCCTAGAAGATGTAAAAGGAAACTTAGTTTGATAGCATCCTGTCTGGCAAGAACTCACTTATCAATAGCTGGGATGTGAAATCCTCATATTTTTGTTGTTCTATCACTCGAGTCCCCATTTCCTTATTGTTAGTCTGTATAATCTCTGTCTGGTTCTATGACTTTTTCTGTCTATTGTATAATTAACTTTGTTGGGTGTAAACCAATTAAGGTGGTGGAATATAATTGGTTAAATAATTATGCTACAATGTGTTAGGATTGGTTGGTTAAATTTCAGTAAAATGATTGGTTAAGGTATAGCTAAGCAGAACTCAGGTTTTACTATATAATCTGCCGTCAATCAGGAAGTAAGGGGGTGGAATGGGAACAGGGACACAGGCAAGGCTCTGTGGTGTCAGAGCTGGGAAAGGGGACACTGAGAAAGGAAATTGGAATCATGCATGCTGTTAGTTCACCCCAACAAACATCGAATTGTTTGCACCTTCAGACTTCAGGTATTGTTGCTCTCTATTCATGCAAGAAGGACCAGGGAAGTGAGAGGGTGAAGGAATAAGCCCCCTAACGGATATATCTATCTAACTGTTCTAGGTTTGTCATGTTTGGTATCATTGTTTTCGTAGAACAAAGGGCTTTCAAATTATACCAAACTCAGTACAATGTCATCGGAAATGGGTTATCAAAATTTCCACCAACTGCAGGACATGGAGCTGGGGAGAAAGGGATCAGTGAGCATGTCCCTTCTGCCATATGGCAAAGCGTGACACCACTGAAATTATGATTATGTAGATTTTTGTGCATCAAATGACACCCCCACTTACCTTTCATTCATTAACTTGCTCATAAAATGAGATTTTACTACATTACCCCCCTAGACTGAATAAGATCCAATGGCTAAAAATTGACAGTAAACAAATTCAGATAAAATAAGATGTACATTTTTAACAGTGAGAGTAATTAACCTTTGGACCAACTTACCAGTGGTTGCGGTGGATTCTCAATTATTGGAAATCTTTCAATAAAGATTCATTTTTCAAAAAGATATGCTCTAATTCTAAGAGGAGTTTTTTCAGTGAAGATCTAGGGCCTACGTTATATAGGTCAGACTAGATCATCACAACAGTCCATTCTGGCCTCAAAATGTATGGGCTATATGAATGCTTAGCTTGCAAGCAGGCTGAGGTGTAAATCTACTCCACACTAGCTTCCTGGACACTAAGTATCCATGTAGATCCTGCTACTACACATTAAAAGTTCCATAGGGTGCTTTGATCTAAGCACACTACAGAATTCTCAGTTTGCGGCAGCAGGGTCCACACAGACACTTAGTTCACGTGAAGCTAACATGAGGTAGATTTATACCCCTATTTATCAAGAATTAGGTGGTCATATAGACAAGACCTACAACTCAGCCAAACCTGAACAAAGTTTCACAGGACATGCAAAAAGCCCCAAAGATTTATTCCTGCATTATTTCAAAGACCAGTTGCATACAATTGAGGTGCTGACACCTTCTCAAAAAACTTTCAATAATATTTTACATTGGAAAGTATTAGAGAACCTAAATATAGTGACCGCTACCAGCTCCCCATATAATTTTTAAGGCTATCTGCACTATTTAGACCCATTCTCCTTCCATCTACAACCCTGGCTATACTTTCAGCAGCAGACTGTGGCACAGCAATTACTTTCAGTTCTCATTTTCTAATGAGAAAATATCAGGAGCCCAATGAGATCACCTCATATGGTAAAAACTACAAAGTGGCCAGTGGGCAAACAAAGTTGCTGAAAGAACAGCTGGGCTCCTGGTAGAAGGGGGAATTTTTAAATTGCTATTGCCTCCCTGATTCTTCCCTCTTATATCTTGTTACTTTTCTTCTGTATTCCTCTCCCTTTCCCCATAGGGAAACTTCACTTTAAAGCAGCCTAGTTGTTACTGAGCAGTACAACTTGGATGCAGAGGGAAATAAGTTGGTTCTCAAACTGTGGGTTGGGACCCCAAAGCGAGTCACAACCCCATTTTAATGGAGTCATCAGGACTGGCATTAGACTGACCCCAAGCCTGACCCCACCGCCCAGAGCTGAAGCCCAAGCCGCACTTCCTAGGGCCAAAGCCCAAGGGTTTCAGCCCGGGGTAGAGGGGCTTGGGCTCTGGCCGCGCTGGGCTCGGGCGAGCTCAGGCTTCGGTCCCCCCTCCTGGGGTCATGTAGTAATTTTTGTTGTCAGAAGGGGGTTACAGTGCAATTAAGTTTAAGAATCCCTGGCTTGTTCCTTTTGAAGCACCACTGCTGCATTTCAAAGCTGCTTCTCCGCAGCCTCGTCATTCCATTCAGCAGAGAAAAAACAACAGGAAAGGATGGAGGTAAAGGCCAAGAAGGGTAAATAAGGCTTTAGCAGACAAGTCTCTACAGCTATTCTACTGAACATGGAAGACAAATTAAGAGAAATATTCTCTCTATTTCGACCTCCCACCTTTACCCATTTACAACACAGTTGGCACAGTGATTTGCCAGATTCTTTATGGTGATGAAATCCCAAACCTGGAGATTTGAATATTGATGCACAATTATATTGTTTTGGAAAAATCCATGTCCACACCAGACTAAGCCCTGGTCTACACTACAGGGTTAAGTCAAATTTAGCCGTGTTAGGTCTAAGCAACCCTGTTCCATCGATCTAAAGGGCTCTTAGTCAGAAGCTCTTAAAGGGCTCTTAAAATCAACTTCTGTACTCCTCCCCGATGAGGGGAGTAGTGCTAAAATTGACCTTGCTGGGTAGAATTTGCGTGTGCACTACCCCAAACGTGACTGCTTCGGACAGCACTTTCAACTCCGATGCACTAGCCAGGTACACAGGAAAAGCCCCAAGAACTTTTAAATTTCATTTCCTGTTTGGTCAGTGTGGTGAGCTCCACAGCACAGGTGACCATGCAGTCCCCCCAGAATCGCAAACGAGCTCCAGCATGGAGCGAACAGGAGACACTGGATCTGATTGCTGTATGGGGAGAAGAATCTGTGCAGGCCGAACTCTGATCAAAAAGAAGAAATAATATATATGTCAAAATTGCACAGAGCATGATGGACAGAGGCTACAACAGGGACACACAGCAGTGCTGCGTGAAAAAAAATTGAGGCGCTCAGGCAAGCCTACCAAAAAACAAAAGGAGACAAACGCTTGCTCTGGGTCAGAGCCCCATACATGCCGCTTCTATGATCAGCTGCACAGCATTCTGGGGTGGACCCTACCACTGTCCATGGACACCTGCAAGGGGAGAGTCTCATGCAACACGGAGGAGGATTTTGTGGATGAGGAAGAGGAGGAAGAGAATGGCAAGTGGTGAATCAGTTCTCCCTGGCAGCCAGAACCTTTTCATCACCTGGAGCCAATACCCTCCCAAGGATCCCTGACCCTGAAGGTGGAAAAGGCACCTCCTGTGAGTGCACATTTGTAACTACAGTACAGGGTTTAAAAGCAATAATGTTTAATGTTTGATTTGCCCTGAAGACTTGGGATACATTCATGGCCAGTACAGCCACTGGAAAAGTCTTTTAACGTGTCTGGGGATGGAGCGGGAATCCTCCAGGGACATCTCCATGAAGCTCTCCTGGAGGTACTCTGAAAGCCTTTGCAGAAGGTTTCTGGGGAAACCTCCACAGTAGGACACTTTACCACGCCAAGCCAGTAGCAAGTAGTCTGGAATCATTGCAGCACAAAGCATGGCAGCAAATGGTCCTGGGTTTTGGTCGCATTCAAGCAATATTTCTGTGTTAGCCGCAGGAGAGTGATATTATTCATGCTCACCTGGTTGAAATAGGGGATTTTTTGTAAGGGAACAGTAAAAGGACCCCTTTAAGAATTTAGGTGTATTCTTATCACTAAGCTAGTTATAGAGGTATAAAAGAATGAATCAAAAAGTCACTGTCTGTCTGTGTAAGTGCCTTCTCTTACTGTGACAGCCTGAGGCCCTGTTCTTAGGCTAAGGCCTTCAGCTAAGTGGCAGAGGCAGCCATAACCTGGGAAGTGTATGGTCACAGCCTTACATTCCAAACTAGTCACAGTGAAATGGGCTGTTTGCACCTGGCTAAAAGGGATCATCTCTGAGAATAGCCATGCAGCGGGGGAAGGGGTGAAGAGATCATCCCAAATAGCCACGCAGAGGAGTGGCACATCCACCCGAAAAGTGCACTCTCCTTTTAAATGGCAAACCCAACCGGCATTACTTGCTATGGGAAAGGAGGGCGCTGCAGTTTGAAAACATTCCTACATGTTATGAAGGCGTTGGAAGCCAAATCCATGTACCTTTTGGCTTACTATGGCTGCCTGGAAACCTAATTCTGTTGTCCAGCTGAGTGTGATGTGTCACCATACCAGCAGGCGCTCAATATAAAAAGGTAAAATGTGATCTTGTACCTAAAGCACACGTGCTGTCTGCTGTGAATTGCTTGATTCACTGTGAAAGAGTTTCCCTTTTGTTTTCAGAAATGTATCATCTTATATTTTACTCTCCCTTTTTATCCCCCTGCAGGTGCAAATGTTTCTATGTTCCCCCTATCATCTCGGTCCCTGAGATTATCGCAGATTAGAAGGTGAAAAAAATGCACTGGCGATGACATTTTCAGAGCTCATGCAGTTCTCCCGCACGGAAAGGGCACAGCTGAACGCATAGAGGCATTCAGTGGCAGAGTCCAGGAAAGCATTAAATGAGCGTGATGAGAAGAGGCAGGATGCAATACTGAAGCTAATGGGGGAACAAACAGACATGCTCAGGCATCTGGTGGAACTGCAAGAAAGCCCGCAAGAGCACAGACCACCGCTGCAACCACTGTACAGCTGCCTGCCCTCCTCTCCAAGTTCCATATCCTCCTCATCCAGACACCCAAGAACGCTGGGGTGGGAGGGGAGCGGAGAGGCTCTGGGCACCCAGCCACTCCTCTCCAGAGGATGGCCCAAGCAACAGAAGGCTGCCATTCGAACAGTTTTGATTTGTAGTGTGGCTACAATAAACAATGTGGCCTTGTCCTTCCCTCCTCCCCCACCCCACCCAGGTTACCTTATCAGTTATCCTCCCCCCCACACACACACACTTGTTGTTTTTTTAATAAAGAAGGAATTTCAAAATAATAGTGACTTTGGGCATAAGCTTTTGTGTGTAAAAACCTCGCTTCTTAGATGCATCTGAAAAAGTGAGGTTTTTTTACCCATGAAACTTATGCCCAAATAAATCTGTTAGTCTTTAAGGTGCCACCAGACTCCTTGTTTTTGTGGATACAGACTAACACAGCTACCCCCTAATACTTGAATAGTGACTTTATTTCCTTTGCCAGCTGTGATTGAAGGGAGGAGGGTGGTTGGCTTACAGGGAATTAAAAATCAACGAAGGGGGTGGTTTTGCATCAAGGAGAAACACAACTGTCACACTATAGCCTGGCCAGTCATGAAACTGGTTTTTAAAGCCTCTCTGATCGCAGTGCGCCTACCTGTGCTCTTCTAATCACCCTGGTGTCTAGCTGTTCAAAACTGGCAGCCAGGCGATTTGCCTCAACCTTAACATAAGAACATAAGAACAGCCGTACCGGGTCAGACCAAAGGTCCATCTAGCCCAGTATCTGTCTACCGACAGTGGCCAATGCCAGGTGCCCCTGAGGGAGTGAACCTAATAGGCAATGATCAAGTGATCTCTCTCCTGCCATCCATCTCCATCCTCTGACGAACAGAGGCTAGGGACACCATTTTTACCCATCCTGGCTAATAGCCATTTATGGACTTAGCCACCATGAATTTATCCAGTTCCCTTTTAAACATTGTTATAGTCCTAGCCTTCACAACCTCCTCAGGTAAGGAGTTTCACAAGTTGACTGTGCACTGCGTGAAGAAGAACTTCCTTTTATTTGTTTTAAACCTCCTGCCTATTAATTTAATTTGGTGACCCCTAGTTCTTGTATTATGGGAATAAGTAAATAACTTTTCCTTATCCACTTTCTCAACATCACTCATGATTTTATATATCTCTATCATATCCCCCCTTAGTCGTCTTCTTTCCAAGCTGAGGAGTCCCAGCCTCTTTAATCTTTCTTCATATGGGACCCTCTCCAAACCCCTAATCATTTTAGTTGCCCTTTTCTGAACCTTTTCTAGTGCTAGAATATCTTTTTTGAGGTGAGGAGACCACATCTGTACACAGTATTCGAGATGTGGGCGTACCATGGATTTATATAAGGACAATACTATATTCTCCGTCTTGTTCTCTATCCCCTTTTTAATGATTCCTAACATCCTGTTTGCTTTTTTGATCGCCTCTGCACACTGCGTGGACATCTTCAGAGAACTATCCACAATGACTCCAAGATCTTTTTCCTGACTCGTTGTAGCTAAATTAGCCCCCCATCATATTGTATGTATAGTTGGGGTTATTTTTTCCAATATGCATTACTTTACATTTATCCACATTAAATTTCATTTGCCATTTTGTTGCCCAATCACTTAGTTTTGTGGGATCTTTTTGAAGTTCTTCACAATCTGCTCTGGTCTTAACTATCTTGAGCAGTTTAGTATCATCTGCAAACTTTGCCACCTCACTGTTTACCCCTTTCTCCAGATCATTTATGAATAAATTGAATAGGACTGGTCCTAGGACTGACCCTTGGGGAACACCACTAGTTACCCCTCTCCATTCTGAGAATTTACCATTAATTCCTACCCTTTGTTCCCTGTCTTTTAACCAGTTCTTAATCCATGAAAGGACCTTCCCTTTTATCCCATGACCTCCCACCCTGCCATAAACCTCTCCCCTTTACTCTCAGATATTATGGAGCACACAGCAAGCAGTAATAATGGGAATATTGGTTGCACTGAGGTCTAACCTAGCCAGCAAACAGTGCCAGGGAGCTTTTAAACGTCCAAAGGCACACTCTACCACCATTCTGCACTTACTCAGCCTCTAGTTGCACTGCTCATTACTACTGTCCAGGCTGCCTGCGTACGGCTTTATGAGCCATGGAAGCAAGGAGTAGGCTGAGTCTCCAAGGATAACTATTGGCATTTCAACATCTCCAACAGTAATTTTCTGGTCTGGGACGTAAGTCCCTTCTTGCAGCTGCTCAAACAGCCCCGAGTTCCTAAAGATGAGAGTGTCATGCACCGTTCCCAGCCATTCCAAGTAGATGTCGGTGAAACGTCCCTTGTGATCCACCAGTGCTTGTAGCACCACTGAGAAGTAGCCCTTGCAGTTTATGTACTGGTTGGCAAGGTGGTCCAATGCCAAGATAGGGATATGCATTCTGTTTATCGCCCCACCACAGTTAGGGAAACCGATTGCAGCAAATACATCTACTAGGACTTGCACATTTCCCAGAGTCACTACCCTGATAGCAGAACGTCAGTGATTGCATTGGCTACTTGAATCACAGCAGTCCCCACAGCAGATTTGCCCACTCCAAATTGATTCCCGACTGACCGGTAACAGTCAGGTGTTGCAAGCTTCCACAGGGCTATTGCCACTTGCTTCTCAACTATCAGGGCAGCTCTCATCTTGGTATTCCTGCACATCAGGGTGGGGGAAAGCAACTCTCAGAGTTCCAGGAAAGTGGCAGCCACTGGGAATCATCTCATACTTGCAACACTATGCAGTCCCACCAGTCTGCGCTAGTTTGCCGGGCCCAGAATCGGCGTTCCACTGTATCAACCAGCCCTACTGCCGCCAAGTTGTCCCAATTGCCACATCCCGTGCTTTCAGGAACGTCTGTGTCCATGTGCTCCTCACAATCCTCCTCATGCTGCCATCTCTTAGCCAGGTTCTGCACATACTGCAGTATAATGTGTGAAGTGTTTACAATGCTCTCAACAGCAGTGGTGAGCTGAGCAGGCTCCATGCTTGCCATGCTATGGCATCTGCACGGGTAAGCCAGGAAAAAAGATGCGAAATGATTGTCTGCAGTTGCTTTCATGGAGGGAGGGGAGACTGACATGTACCCAAAACCACCCACGAGAATGTTTTTGCCCCATCAGACATTGGGAGCTTAACCCAGAATTTCAATGGGCAGCGGAAACTGCGGGAACTGTCAAATAGCTTCCCACAGTGCTCACCGCTCCGTGAGTCGATGCTAGCCATGGTAGTGAGGACGCACTTCGCCGACTTAATGCGCTTAGTGGGGACATACACAATCAACTATAAAATCAATTTATAGAAGTTGATTTTTAGAAAATCAACCTAATTTTGTAGTGTAGACATACCCTAACTAGGCCACAGATTATTTAAATGGCAAGGAATTGTTTTAAAACAAATTATGTGTGAAGGAAAGGGAGAAGATAGCAGGTGAAAGGGACAAGAGGCCTAATGAATTGACCAAGGGCCAAGACGTTGTATGCAGTTAAGATCCATAACATATAGAGAAGGAAATGTGTATGATACAAAGTGTCCCTATGATACTAAGGCCCTGTTTCACCTTTGATCTCTGTTACTTCTACACAGATCATCAGACAGACATCTATTGTCTTTGCTAGCTGGTGCTTGTTAGAGGACTAGTGACATCTGGTTCTCCCTTCTAATTACTTAATGGAAATTAAACTATGGGAATTTAACAAAGTTGTACAGTTAAGCCATCAAAAAAAAATCAGAAAATGTCTACGATAAAGTTGAAAAAAAAATGTAGTTTTTCCTACACTTAACTCTGCCTCCGGTACTCTTATGCTTACATGCAACCAAACCCAAAACACTTACAATTTTGCAAATACGTGAAGCGCAAAGCAACAGCTACAATTAAGATTGCCTGACTATTTCCAGTATAAAGGCTCAGTATAAGCACTTCTTCACAGAACACACAGTCAACCACTGAAATTCATTGCCAGCAGATGTTGTAAAGACTAAAAGTACAACTGAGTTCAAAAAAGAATTAGATAAATTCATGGAGGAGAGACCAACAATTGCTATTAGCCAACATGGTCAGGGACAACGCCATGCTCTGGGTGTCCCTAAACTTCCAACTGCTGAAGCTGGGTCTGGACGATGGGACAGATCAGTGGATAATTGCCCTGTTCTGTTCATTCCCTCTGAAGCATCTGGCACTGGCTACTGTCAGAAGACAAGATACTGGGCTAGATGGACCAGTGGTCTGACCCAGTATGGCTAGTCTTATGTTTTAAGAAGTGCTCAGAACTTGCCCACACTTTCTCCTTTTAGGCTAGACAGATAAGGTGGGCGAGGTAACATTTTATTAGACCAAACTCTATTAGTGAAGGAGACAAGCTTTGGAGCTTACATAGAGCTCTTCTTCAGGTCTGGCTGACATTTCCCAGACTTGGTCTCTGCCTAAGCATGATTCTTTATGAACAAAACTAAAGAACAGTTGTTCAAAATATGTTATCCTATTCAATAACTGCACTCCACTTCATACAGTGAAGTCATAGTCAGTTTGGGGTTTTGTAAAGGTAAAGATCCTCCTTTTAAATGTATGTAGCATTTAAATCTCTTTGTAAAAAGATATTAGAAGGCTTTTCCTATCCCTTGTGTGAGCTCAGTAGCCACACCAGACACACACAAGCATTCCCCTGTCTCTATTTTCAACAGTTTCAGGTTTGTTGCTGCAGCAACAGCCATATGCAAGCATCCTTTTGCAAACCTGGGAAAGAACACAGACATGAACTCCCTTCAGATCAGAGCCTCATGTTAGTGACCGCATCACATCAGACAGGAAGTGAAAATCACTACCAACAAGAAATAATGAAAAGGGGGTATAAGTGTCTGGGCAGGAGGGAGAACCATAGCTAGGCTCTAGGAGGGTAGGGGGTATGAGTGTCTGTGCTGGAGGGGCGGGGGGGGACTGCAGCTGGCCTGGGGGTGGGGGTTGAAGATACTTAATTTAGCAAAACATACTGAAATACATTGAGCATAATTAGAACTACAATTATCAAATTAAAATTTAAGTACAAGAACAATTTTTTTTTATTGCTCACTCACAGATTTGCAAAATTTGGTAATCTGCAAAGTAATGAGATTCTATTTTGTACTCATTTTAAGAGATTAGTACACCAAATTAAACTTACAGTACTAGCCTGCCAAGTACCAAAAGGACATCTTCACATTCCGTAGTCAAGTATGGTCGTGCATTAGCAAAGCTTTGGATGGAGATTCGATACACTTCCAAAAAAGGCAAAATATGTTCGGTTGCACCCCGGTTTCCAGCATTCTGTAATAATGTCTGAAAGAAAACAAGTTTTTTTTATTAAAATTTTCATATGAAATTTTATATCTAAATGCAAAAATATACATTATAGCAATATTAAGACTACTTCATAAAAAAAAATCACGGAAAAGACAAATTTCCACTATAAAAAGTGACTGGGAAAATGGCAAATTTTTGCTCAACGGAAGTTTTCCATATGTAGTCTCCTAAGATAAAAAAATATTAAAAATAAGCATTGAATTACTTTTACTAATTTTAATCCTGTTAGCATGGCAAATTATCTACTTCAGAGTGAACTAGATTCTATAGTGACTCATGAATTAGAAGAACTGTTAACTAAGATCCAGTAGCAGGGGTAAATTCTGCCCTCAACTTCACTATGCAACTCCTTTGAAATCAACAGGGATACCCAAGTGTAACAGAGCAGGATCTTCATTGCTAGTGAGATTTCACAAGCAAAATAAAATACTTTAAAATTACACAGCAAGATTACAATGCTATTAGATAGTATAAACATTTCATCACCTTCACAAAATGGATACAAAGTCACTGGTAGAGAATCATCATAGAACTCAAAGTGATGCCACTGTTAAGCGGTACTTCTCAAAGAGGAATCATGCATCCATAGCTCTGCCACCTTGTGCATGAGCAATGCAATACAGCTAGGCCTACCACAATTAGAGGGTTGGGGGTTTATTAAGTGAGTAAATATTTATTGCTAAACATCGATTTCACAATATACACAATCAAAATTTACAGATAGGCAAAGAAAGAAAAATACTGCTTGAGAACTTAAGAGTTTGATTTAAGGATATTTACTTTGTATATTTTAACACGTGATGTTGATGTGTCTTTTATCCATTATAAAGCTTTAACTTTTTGAATGTCATTAAATATTTGTCTGACAATCTGCCACAACTGTGAAAATTCAAATTCATAAAAAAAGCTTCAAAATAAACATTGATATTACCCACTGAAATTATTAAAAAAAAGAAGTCCAAAGCCTAAATACAGCCAACTTGAAACCTAGAGTTCATTGGATGCAAGGCAACTTACTTTGACATAAGTGCCTACACTAAAGTTTCATTCCCGCTGACATAACTCACCCACTATGCTGACTTAACTCTACCTCCATGAGCGGCGTAGTCAATATAGTTAGGTTGATGCAGTATAGTGTAGATCTAGATAGTGTTACTTAGGCTTTGGCTACACTTGCATTTCGAAGCGCTGCCGCGGCAGCGCTTTGAAGCGCTAAGTGTAGTCAAAGCGCCAGCGCTGGGAGAAAACTCTCCCAGCGCTGCCGTACTCTACCTCCCTGTGGGGAATAACCGACAGCGCTGGGAGCACGGCTCCCAGCGCTGGGGCTTTGACTACACTGGCGCTTTGTAGCGCCGCAATTTGCAGCGCTGCAGAGGGTGTGTTTTCACACCCTGCTGCAGCGCTGCAAATTTGTAAGTGTAGCCAAGCCCTTAGATTGATTTTTAGTGGCCTCCAGGAGGTGTCTCACAATGCCCCACTTTGACTGCTCTGGTCACTGTTTTGAACTCCACTGCTTAATGGCCAGGTACACACTACTCCACTTTAAAGCCCTGTGAATTTTTGAAATTCCATTTCCTGTTTGCCCAACTGACCATACTGGCTACACATTGCAGACACACTCCCCATCCGGAGTGCTCAGGTGTTGGATCTCCTCAGTCTGTGGGGAGAAGAGGCTGCGCAGGCACAGCTTGGATCCAGCCACAGAAATACAGACACATGAGGAGAAGACAAATTAAAGAGCTCTCTCCTATGAGATAAAAGCAGAACAAGATCCAAAGACTAAGAGTTGAATATAAGCAAATTTGGACTAGAAATAATGTACAAAGTTTAACTCTCAGGGTAACTGACCATTGGAACAATTTACCTAGAGATGTGGTGGATTCTCCACTTGAAGTCTTTAAACTGAGACTGTGGGCAAGTCTACACTTAAAACACTGCATCAATGCAGCTGTGCCACTGTAGTGCTTTAATGAAGACACACTGTGCTGAAGGAAGACAGCTATGTCAGCAGAAGAAGCTCTCACAATGACACAGTGCTGTCTACATCTGAACATAAGTCAGTATAACTATGTCGCTCAGGTACATTTATTTTTTACACCTCTGAGTGATGTAGTTATAACAAAGTAATTCTATAGGACAAAGCTCCCCTGTATCTTTCAAAATGACATTATGGGTTTGCTAAAGAAATTACTAGGAGAAATTCTATGGCCCGCATTATGCAGGAAGTCAAAAAAGATCAACACAATAGTTCTTGCTGTCCTTAAAAATCTTTGAACCTATATATTTTATCAAGTAACTGCACCCCTATACTATACTAACATTATTCTGGAATGCATAGTGAGAAGGTTTAAATACTTTTGAAATAACAAATACCTAGTTAGAGAATTGTTTTGACTTATTCTTTCCCTAACCATTGCCAATTACAACAGGTGTAATACAAAATTTGAATTGATACTGAACACAGAAATAGTATCTCTGATCTTCTGATCCAAGAACCTTCCAAAATCCACACAGCCATCTCCAAACTATTTGTCATGTCAAGTTCACAGATCAAAAGCTGCCTATGGTTTGATGACAAGGCAATAATCCACAGCAAAATGGATGTATTCTGCTTCAAATTGCCCGAGTGCTCTAGCACTCTGATGCCAGGCTAGAAATTCTGTAGCAATTTTCTTTAAATAAATAATTTTACTTATATTGACTACAAAGAGAACAAAATTCATTTAATTACTTTGATATTAAAAACATCTTACTAGGTTCTTGCATTTTCAATATGATGCAAATTGTTGTAACAACAAACACAACCACATTAATACTCAAAGAAACATCTGGAGAATTCTGTACCCAAGCATGCAGTTAGCTATTACAGGTAATGGCATTAGCTAGATGTTTCACCTGAAATGAGCACCAAAATAGTTAACAATGTTGACATTTAAATTGTACGTTTGAGATTTAAAACTTCCTCAGAACTATTAACTAAGACAACACTGCCACACTTAAAGTTGACAAGGGAAAAGCGAAACATTTTCTCTTAAAAGAAAGCTTACATTCGGGGGCACCCATTCGAGGGCAAAAATACAACCTCACAGCACGCACAAACAATACTGCTCAATTGCGCGCACAAATTTAACACTTTAAATGCAAAGTATCTCATGCATTAGAATAGGAAGAAACTCCAAATAACACAGTTCTCCTCCACCGCTGGCTGGGAAGCAAGGTTACACTCGCCAACACAAAAGCTCAAAAAGGGGTATTTCTAAACGCCTAGCTCGCCCGGATTGACGCCTCTGCGCTGCAGCGCTGGCGGCGACAGGCTTTCCCCACACACCCCCGCTGAGCTGCCGCGCTCCCACGGCGAGAAGGCTCCCGCACCACACCTGCCAGACAAGCGCTGTGCGGCCTAAGGCGAAGGCTGCCCCACTCCACAAGGGACTCTAGCCGCTGCGTGCTCGGGCCCACAGCCCCCGGCCGCGATGCTCCGTGCGGGACCCCCGGGCCCCGCGGCTGCCCGCCCGCCCGCCCGCCGGGCCCGGCTCGGCTCGGCTCCCACCTGGCAGAACCCCCGGCAGTAGGTCCGAGACGAAGACTCCGACACCTCCTGCTCACGCAGCTCCGCCTGTAACTGCCAGAGACGGGCACGAAGCGCAACCACTGGCCGCTCCATATCGGGGCGCGGAGACGCCTCGGCCTCTGCGTCCGCCATCTGCACCCGTCCCCACCGCGCGTAGGCAGTGATCACGTGATCAGGAGCCACCGCTGATGACCTCATCGCCATGGAACGGAGTCACATGACTCACACGTGACTGGCAACACCAATCGTTTTCGAAACCACGTGACCAGGGAACACGCCAAACCAGCAAAACGTTTAAATAGGTGACGTTCTAAAACGGCGCGATATTGTTGACACGTTTGTTGGCTCCGCCCTCAACCCTCCCGCTAGGACGCGCTGCTAGAGTGACCCCCAGCCGCCGCGGCTCACAGGCGGGGGGAGCCGTGCGCTGCGACCGGTGAGGGCTGGGGAAGTGGGCGAGGAGTGGTCGCCCTGATTATCTTACTACCACGCCTCTCCCCAAACCCTCCCCTTCTGCGAGGCAGGCCAGGGATGGAGCCTGGGTTCCAGTGCCCATAGATGCTGGCACTAGAGGTGTGGGGCGAGCGCCATCCCCTGACTTGAAGTGGGTTCCATTATATCCAGGGTTTGCAGTTTGGTTCAGTGGCTCTCAGCATCCCACTATAAAAATTGTTCCAGCGCCCCTGCCAATGCTTGTGTATCATAAGCCTGGAAGCCATGGACCTAGGTGGCCTGCCAGCAAAAGGCCCTGAGAGCCAATTCTGCTGTAGCTCAGCGGCCAGCATGCGGTGGGTTCATGACACCGTTTCCATCTTCTCTCTTAGACCAGCAGGAGGTGGGTTCATTGTGCTATGCTCTTTGAGCTCAGATGGGGTGAGTAGTCTCTTGGCCTATCCAAGGCCGTGATCAGTTGTCTTGATATTATTGGTCTTTTGGCCTCGAGATGAAAACCTGGTCTGTGTCTTGGGAACCTTGAAGAAAAATTATCTAAGTTATATCTCAGAGGCCAGATGTTAGTGCATTCATAGCACCACTGCCACTGCATCTCAGAAGCTATGAGGCGGCAGGCTCATGGCACTATTGCCGCTGTATCTCAGAGGACAGCAGGCAGCGGGTTCATAGTACCATGCTGCTGTTAGGGTGACCAGAGAGCAAGTGTGAAAAATCAGGACCGGGGGTGGGGGGGTAATAGGAGCCTATATAAGAAAAAGACCCAAAAACTGGGACATCTGGGCACCCTAGCCACTGTATATCAGAATTCATAAGGGGGTGGGTTCCTGGCAGCGCTTCCCAAATATCACTTAGGCTGGCAGGTGGTGGGTTGATGGCACTATTGCTACTGTATATCAGGCCAGCAAGCATTGTGTTCACGGTGGCAATGTGCTGTCTCTCACAGTCCAGCAGGCGGTGGGTTCATGGCACTGCTGCTGTGTCTCGGAGGACAGCACGTGGTGGGTTCACAGTAATAGAATCATAGACTAACAGGGTGGGAAGGGACCTCAGGAGGTCATCTTGTCCAACCCCCTGCTCAAAGCAGGACCAGTTGCCAACTAAATCATCCCAGCCAGGGCTTTCTCAAGCCTGACCTTAAAAACCTCTAAGGAAGGAGATTCCACCACCTCCCTAGGTAACCCATTCCAGTGCTTCACCACCCTCCTAATGAAAAAGTTTTTCCTAATATCCAACCTAAACCTCACCCACTGCAACTTGAGACCATTACTCCTTGTTCTGTCATCTGCTACCACTGAGAACAGGCTATATCCATCCTCTTTGGAACCCCCTTTCAGGTAGTTGAAAGCAGCTATCAAATCCCCCCTCATTCTTCTCTTCTGCAGACTAAACAATCCCAGTTCCCTCTGGCATGCCTCTCATAAGTCATGTGCTCCAGGCCCCTACTCATTTTTGTTGCCCTCCGCTGGACTCTTTCCAATTTTGCCACATTCTTCTTGTAGTGTGGGGCCCAAAACTGGACACAGTACTCCAGATGAGGCCTCACCAATGCCGAATACAGGAGAGTGATCATGTCCCTTGATCTGCTGGCAGTGCCCCTACTTATACAGCCTAAAATGCCGTTAGCCTTCTTGGCAACAAGGGTACACTGTTGACTCATATCCAGCTTCTCATCCACTGTAACCCCTAGGTCCTTTTCTGCAGAACTGTATCAGAGGGGTAGCCGTGTTAGTCTGGTTCTGTAGAAGCAGCAAAGAATCCTGTGGCACCTTATAGACTAACAGATGTTTTGCATGCAGTGAGCTGGGTGAAGTGAATACCTTACCATGGAAGCAGGAAGGGGGAAGGGGCAGGTGTGTATATATATAAGCAAGAGCAAGAAGCAAGAAGAGGAGGGAGATCATCAGGTTAGAGGAATCCTGGAGGATGGGCCCAAGGGTGAGCTGAAAAAAGGAGAGGAGAAACTGGAAACTGCAGAACTGCTTCCTAACCATTCGATCCCTAGTCTGTAACAGTGAATGGGATTCTTGCGTCCTAAGTGCAGGACTCTGCACTTGTCCTTGTTGAACCTCATCAGGTTTCTTTTGGCCCAGTCCTCTAATTTATCTAGGTCCCTCTGTATCCTATCCCTACCCTCCAGCGTATCTACCACTCCTCCCAGTTTAGTGTCATCTGCAAACTTGCTGAGAGTGCAATGCATCCCATCATCCAGATCATTAATGAAGATACTGAACAAAACCGGCCCCAGGACCAACCCTTGGGGCACTCTGCTTGAAACCGGCTGCCAACTAGACATGGAGCCGTTGATCACTACCCGTTGAGCCCGACGATCTAGCCAGCTTTCTATCCACCTTATAGTCCATTCATCCAGCCCAAAATTCTTTAACTTGCTGGCAAGTATACTGTGGGAGACCGTATCAAAAGCTTTGCTAAAGTCAAGGAATAACACATCCACTGCTTTCCCCTCATCCACAGACCGAGTTATCGCCTCATAGAAGGTAATTAGGTTAGTCAGGAATGACTTGTCCTTGGTGAATCCATGCCGACTGTTCCTGATCACTTTCCTTTCCTCTAAGTGCTTCAAAATTGATTCCTTGAGGACCTGCTATCTTAGGCCAGCAGGCAGTGGGTTCAGGTCACTACTGTCGCTGTTTATCAAAGGCCAATCGGCCATGGGTTCATATCACCACTGCCGCTGTCTCTCACAGTCCCTCAGGCCGTGGGTTCATTGTAGAACTGCCAAAGTATCTCTTAGGCCAGCAGGCGGTGGCTTCATGGCACCACTACCAAAGTATCTCTAGGGTCAGGAGGCGGTGGGTTCATGGTACCACTGCCAACTTATTTTAAGGTAGTAGGTGTTGGGTTTCTGGCATCACTGCGTTGCTGTCTCTCACGGTCCAGCAACCAGTGGGTTCATGGTTGCACTGCCAAAGTATATCTTAGGCCAATAGGTGGTGGGTTCCTCTCACCACTGCCACTGTCTCTCACAGGCTAGCAGGCGGTGGCTTCATGGTACCACTGCCAGAGTATCTCCTAGGCCAGCAAGCAGGGGGTTCATGGCACCATTGCTGCTGTCTCAGAGGCCAGCAGCCGGTGGGTTTATGGTACCACTGCCTCTTTGTCTCTTAAGCCAGCATGTGATGGGTTCCTGGCACCACTGCCACTGTATCTCAGAGGACAGTAAGCAGTGGGTCCACGGTATCACTCCCAAAGTATCTCTTAGTTCATAGCACCTCTGCTGCTGGGTCTCAGAGGCTAGCTGGCGGTGGGCTCATGACACCACTACCGCTGTATCTCTTAGGCCAGTAGGCATTGGATTCATGGTACCACTGCCACTATATCTGAGAGGCCAGCATCTGGTGGGTTCCTGGCAACCCTGCCAAAATATCTCTTACGCCGGGCGGCATTGGTTTCATGGTACCACTGCCAAAGTATTGTAAGGCAATGGGCATTGGGTTTATGGCACCACTGCGTTACTCTCTCTCACAGTCCATCAGCCGGTGGGTTCATTGCACCTGCAGCTCTATCTGAGAAGACAGAAGGCGGTGGCTTCATGGCACCACTGCAGCTTTATGTCAGAGGCCAGCAGGAGATGAGTTTACGGAACCACTGCCGCTGTTTCTCGGAGGACCACATGTGGTGGGTTCATAGCACCACTGCGTTGCTGTCTTTCTCAGTCCAGCAGCCATTGGGTTCTTGGTTTCACTGGCAAAGTATTTTAAGGCAGTAGGCGTTGGGTTTATGGCACCACTGCGTTGCTGTCTTTCACAGTCCAGCAGCCAGTGAGTTTATGGTTACACTGCCAAAGTATATCTTAGGCCAGTAGGCGGTGGGTTCATGTCTCTACTGTTGCTGTTTATGAGAGGCCAATCGGTGGTGTGTTCATATCACCACTGCTGCTGTCTCACACAGGCTAGCAGGCCATGGGTTCATGGTACAACTGCCAGAGTATCTCCTAGACCAGCATGCAGGGGCTTCATGGCACCATGGCCGTTGTATATCAGAGGCGAGCAGCCGATGGGTTAGTGGTACCACTGCCTCTATAGCTCTTAGGCCAGCAGGCGTTAGGTTCATGGTGGCACTGTTGCTGTCTCTCGCAGTCCAGCAGGCGGTGGGTTCATGGTACCACTGCCTCTCTATCTCTTAGGCCAGCAGGTGGTGGATTAATTTAATCATTGCGCTGTATCTCAGAGGCCAGATGGTAGTGTGTTCGTGGCACCACTGTCGCTGTCTCTCACGGGCTAGCAGGCCATGGTACCACTGCCAGAGTGTCTCCTAGGCCAGCAGGTGAGGGGGTTCATGGTATCACTACCAGAGTATCTCTTAGGCCACCCTGTTGTGGGTTCATGGGACTTCTGCTTCTGTATCTCAGAGGCAATCATTCAGTGGGTTCATAGCACTACTACTGCTGTATCTCAGAGGCCAGCTGGCAGTGGGTTCATGGCAACACTGCCAAAATATCTCTTAAGCTAGCAGGCGGTGAGTTCATGGTACCACTGCATTGCTCTCTCAAATTCCAGCTGCTGGTGGGTTCATGGTTCCACTGCCAAAATATATCTTAGGCCTGTGTGTTCATATGGAAAGCCTGTCGTATGAAAGGAGACTTGAGGAGCTCGGTTTGTTTTCCTTAACCAAAAGAAGGATAAGAGGAGATATGATTGCACTCTTTAAATATATCAGAGGGATAAACACCAGGGAAGGAGAGGAATTATTTCAGCTCAGTGCTAATGTGGACATGAGGACAAAGGGATATAAATTGTCAGTCAGGAAATTTAGGCTTGAAATTAGACGAAGGTTTCTAACCATCAGAGGAGTGCAATTCTGGAACAGCCTACCGAAGGAAACAGTAGGGGCGAAGGACCTCCATGACTTTAAGATTAAGCTAGATAAGTTTATGGAGGAGATGGTATGATAGGATAACGGGCTTAGTCAATAGGTCAATTAAGTGCCACACTGGTAATTAGTACAATGGGTCAATGATAGGATATTGTTAGCCTTTTTCCAGAGGGTATGGCTGGAGAGTCTTGCCCGCATGCGCGGGGTTCAGCTGACCGCCATATTTGGGGTCGGGAAGGAATTTTCTTCCAGGGTAGATTGGCAGTGGCCCTGGAGGTTTTTCGCCTTCCTCCGAAGCATGGGGCAGGGGTCGCTTGCTTAAGGAGTGGGTGGATTGGCTTATGTGGCCTGCATCTTGCAGGAGGTCAGACTAGATGATCATAATGGTCCCTTCTCATCTCGGATTCTATGATATCACCACTGCTGCTGTCTTTTACAGGCTACCGGGCCGTGGGTTCATGGCACCACTGCCGCTGTCTCTCACAGGGTGTCAGGCTGTGGGTTCCTGGTACCACTGCCAAAGTATCTCTTAAGCCACCCTATGGTGGTTTCATAGCACTACTACTGCTGTATCTCAGAGGTTAGCGGGTGGTCGACTCATAGAATCATAGACTTTTAGGTCAGAAGGGACCATTTTGACCTACTGCACAATGCAGGCCACAGAATCTCACCCACCCACTCCTGTATCAAACCTGTGTCTGAGCCATTGAAGTCCTCAAATCATGGTTTAAAGACTTCAAGATGCAGAGAATCTTCCAACAAGTGACCTGTGCCCCACACTGCAAAGGAAGACGAAAACCTTGCAGAGCCTCTGCCAATCTGCCCTGGAGGAAAATTCCTTCCCGACCCCAAATATGGTGATCAGCTAAACCCTGAGCGTGTGGGAAAGACTCACCAGCCAGACACCCAGGAAAGAATTCTCTGTAGTAACTCAAATCCCACCCCATCTAACATCCCATCACAAGCCTTTGGGTATATTTAATGCTAATAGTCAAAGAGCCTAATTTTGGCAATTAATTGGTATCTCAATCTCCTCCATAAACTTATCAAGCTCACTCTTGAAGCCAGATATATCTTTTCCCCCCACTGCTCCCCTTGGAAGGTTGTTCCAGAACTTCACTGATGGTTAGAAACCTTCGTCTAATTTCAAGTCTAAACTTCCCGATGGTCAGTTTCAGTAGCGTGGGTGGGGGGAGCAGGGGAAGCAGCCGCTCCTGCACTGAGCACAAGTGGCACCTTGTCAATTTCCTGGTGCCTTTGTACTCACCCAGGGGAACAATTTAAAAAAAAAAAAGGCGCCACCTGCTGCAGCACTTTTATTTTACTCACCCGGCGGTGCCCTGGGACTTCAGCGGTGGACCTTCAGTGCCACCGAAGGCACCTAGAGCAAGTGAAGGGCTCGCCGCCGAAGACCCGGACCGCCGCCGAGTGAGTAAAAGTGCCGCAGCGGCTGGCGCTTTTAAAAAAATTATTATTGCTCCACCTGTTCCCTCCACCTGGCTACGCCACTGGTCAGTTCATATCCATTTGTTATTAATCCCTAAATACATGACCTTGCACTTTTCACTATTAAATTTCATCCTATTACTATTACTCCAGTTTACAAAGTCATCCAGATCTTCCTGTATGATATCCCGGTCCTTCTCTGTATTGGCAATACCTCCCAGCTTTGTGTCATCCGCAAACTTTTTATTAGGACATTTTTGTGCCAAGGTCAGTAATAAAAAGATTAAATAAGATTGGTCCCAAAACCGATCCCTGAGGAACTCCACTAGTAACCTCCCTCCAGCCTGACAATTCACCTTTCAGTGTGACCCGTTGTAGTCTCCCCTTTAACCAGTTCCTATCCACCTTTCAATTTTCATATTGATCCTCATCTTTTACCTTTTGTAAAACCATGTTGTATTTTTGTCCCAATTACCATTAACCTCAATGTCCTTAACTACTTTCTCCTTCAAAAATTTTTCCAAGACCTTGCATATTACAGGTGTCAGACTAACAGGCCTATAGTTACTCGGATCACCTTTTTTTCCTTTCTGAAAAATAGGAACTATGTTTAGCAATTCTCCAGTCATACGGTACAACCCCTGAGTTTACCGATTCATTTAAAAATTCTTGCTAATGGGCTTGCAATTTCATGTGTCAGTTCCTTTAATATTCTTGGATGAAGATTATCTGGGCTCCCCGATTTAGTCCCATTAAGCTGTTCGAGTTTGGCTTCTACCTCGGATGTGGTAATATCTACCTCCATATCCCCGTTTCTATTTGTCATCCTACCATTATCCCTAATCTCCTCATTAAAGACTGAGGCAAAGTATTTGTTTAGATATTGGGCCATGCCTAGATTATCCTTAACCTCCAGTCCATCCTCAGTGTTTAGCGGTCCCACTTCTTCTTTCTTTGTCTTCTTCTTATTTATATGGCTATAGAACCTTTTACTACTGGTTTTAAATCAGATCCCGGCGGTCTGTAGCACACCCCAAGCACTATCTCAGGGGAGGCTCTAGTAGCTTTCTTCCCCAGTGTGATTTTTGCCCAGACAGACTCTGTCTTATCAATTCCATCCCTTCTTATTTCTTTACAGTCTACCTCATCTGTGATATACAATGCTACTCCACCACCTTTGTATTCTACTCAGTAAGGACTCCCCAGTCAGGTAGACCTGCCTTTTCCTGGTGCGATTCTCCGGTGTATCCCCTGTTCCCTCTGATTGCAAGTCCTCTCAATTCCTATTCACCCTTGCAATCCTCTGCAATCCATCCCATATCCTCCTGGGGCTCATGTTTGGTGTCATCTCCATTGACTCATCCCCTCTCCTTATAGAGCTAGCTGCTCTCCTCCTCTTCCTTACCCTCTCATCTTCAGCGACCACCTGCTGTGCCCCTTCTTCATTTTCCAAGTCCGCAAACCTGTTCCTGAGTTCTATGGCTCCTTCACTGGGCCGTCTTTTCCTCTGCCTGGTTCGCTTAGTCACATGCTTCCACCGTCCACTTTCCTCACCCAGCAGTCTCCCCTCAGAGTTCTTTGGTCCTGCTTCCATCTGCAAATCTGAGCTTTTCCCTTCAGCCTCATCATGTCTTTGCTCCAGCACCCGCTTGAACCCCCTTCTAAACTCGACCAGAGTTTCCACCTGCATCTCCAATCCTCAGATCTTTTCTTCCATCAGCTCTATCAGGCAGCACTTCATCCAGACAAAACTCTTTTCAGGTACCCCCCTCCAGGATCATGTACATGCCACAGCTTCCACATGCAGTCACCTTCATTGTGTCTTCCGCTGCTTGGATCACTACAACTGCTGCCTCTGTATCTCTCATAGGCATCCCACCTAAATCCTGTAAATCTGAGAAACACAAACCAACCCAAAACACCACCACCCACAGCAAAACAAACCCCTAACAAGCACCAAGACACTGCTTGCACACTCCCTTCAGTAGCCTGTGTGTTCCTCTGTATGCCTCTTAGTCCTCCCCTTGTAAACTCCCACTCAAACGCCTCTGTTTACAGCTCTGTTTGCTGGCTCCTGTGCCACTGCAGCTGTCTATTCTTTGGTGAGCTTCCCAATGCACAGGCTTCTCTGCCTGCAGAGCTCGACCAGGTCCCGCTTAAGGCGGTGTTTATACATCTTCCTGCTGTTCCCAAGTTGCTGTGGACTCGCAGGCCTGTGTGCTCTCAGCTCCCCACGGTTTCCAGGAAGAACCCCCTACTGTGCCAGCCCTTCTCCAGGTCGCCACCTCTCTCCCAGGGTCAAGCTGCAGACTCCTCCGCCCCTGTAATCACTCACTCACCGGGGGACCCTGTTCCTGCAACAGCTCTTCTCTCTTCTCAAGCTGCAGACTCCTATACCTCTGGAATCACTCGCTGCGGTTCCCAGGGGGGACCCCATTACTGCAACAGTCTTTCTTGCTGGTCACACACTCCCAGGGGTTAAGCGTAGCGCCTTGCCCCATGAATCTGCTCCTCGCTGAGCCTTCAGCAGGCCTGGTCCTCATCAATCTCCGATCATTTTACTGCTCCCCACTCACTCACTGCAGGAAGCACCAACCACGGGGTGCAGTAGATCCCATCCCTACCACCAGTTCTCAGGGAGTGTGGGAGAGTCAGGGCCGTGCACTTCCTGCGATTCACCAGGACTCTCAGCCAGCCCTTAAAACAGAAAGTTTATTAGATGACAGGAACACAGTCCAAAACAGAGCTTGTAGGTACAGACAACAGGACCCCCTCAGTTAGGTCCATCGTGGGGGACAGGGAGCCTAGACCCCGGCCCTGGGTCCCCCTCCATTTTCCCAGGCAGCTCCAAACTGAAATCCCCTCCAGCAGTCTCACCCAGCCACACACCCCGGTTCTTCCTCCAGCCTTTGTCCAGTTTCCCAGGCAGAAGGTGTCACCTGGCCCCAGGTTACATGCTCAGTTATTGTCCATCAAGTGAAGTCACACCCTAATATCCCATCATCAATGCAGACAGTACCAGTAAAACTCCCAGGCAACATTCCCAGAGCAATCCTCCCTACTCTGTCACATCCGGGCTGTGATCAATGGCTCAATGTCTCGTTGGCAGTCGGTATCAAGCAGAGTGTCCCAGGGGTCAGTCCTGGGGCCAGTTTTGTTTAACATCTCCATTAATGATCTGGATGATAGGATTAATTGCACCCTCAGCAAATTTGCAGATCAGACTAAGCTGGGAGGAGAGGTAGATACGCTGGAGGGTAGGGTTAGGGTCCAGAGTGACCTAGACAAATTGAAGGATTGGGTGAAAAAAAATCTGATGCGGTTCATCAAGGACAAGTTCAGAGTCCTGCACTTAGGAAGGAAGAATCCCATGCACCGCTACAGCCTGGGAACCAACCGCCGTTCTGCCAATAAGGACCTGGGGATTACAGTGGACGAGAAGCTGGATATGAGTCAGCAGTGTGCCCTTGTTGCCAAGAAGGCCAACGGCACATTGGGCTATATTAGTAGGAGCATTGACAGCAGATCGAGGGAAGTGATTATTCCTCTCTACTCAGCACTGGTGAGGCCACACCTGGAGTATTGCATCCATCCCCCCACTACAGAAGGGATGTGGATAAATTGGAGAGAGTCCAGAGGAGGGCAACAAAAATGATTAGGGGGCTGGGGCACATGACTTAGGAGGAGAAGCTGAGGGAACTGGGGTTATTTAATCTACAGAAGAGAAGAGTGAAGGGAAATTTGATATCAGCCTTCAACTACCTGAGAGAGGGTTCCAAAGAGGATGGAGCTAGGCTGTTCTCAGTGGTGGCAGATGACTGAACCAGGAGCAATGATCTCAAATTGCAGTGGGGGAGGTCTAGGTTGGATAATAGGAAACACTATTTCACTAGGAAGATGGTGAAGACTGGAATGGGTTACCTAGGGAGGTGGTTGAATCTCCATCCTTAGTGGTTTTTAAGGCCCAGTTTGACAAAGGCCTGGCTGGGATAATTTAGTGGGTGTTGGTCCTGCTTTGAGCAGGGGATTGGACTAGATGACCTCCTGAGGTCTCTTCCAACCCTATGATTCTATGGTACCACTGCCTCTTTGTCTCTTAGGCTAGCAAGTGGTGGATTCATTTCATCATTGCGCTGTATCTCAGAGGCCAGATGATAATGCGTTCATGGCACCACTGTCACTGTCTCTCACAGGCTTGCAGGCTATGGGTTCCTGGTATCACTGCCAGAGTATCTCCTAGGCCAGCATGCGGTGTGGTCAGGCACCACTGCCACTTTATCTGAGGACAGAAAGGAGTGGATCCAAGGTATCACTCCCAAAGTATCTCTTAGGCCACCATATGATGGGTTCATAGCACTTCTACTGCTGTATCTCAGAGGCTAGCAGGCGGTGGGGTCATGGCACCAGTGCTGCTGTACCTCAGAGGACAGCAGGCAGTGGGTTCATGGCAATGCTGCCAAAGTGTCTCTTAGGCCAGGAGATGGGGAGTTTATTTCACCATTGTGCTGTATCTCAGAGGCCAGGAGATAGTGCATTCATGTTTCCACTGCTGCTGTCTCTGAAAGGCTAGCCGTCTGTGGGTTCATAGTACCACTGCCAAAGTATCTCTTAGGCCACTATGTCGTGGGTTTATAGCACCTCTGTTGCTGGATCTCAGAGACAAGCACTCAGTGGGCTCATAGCACTACTACTGCTGTATCTCAGGCTAGCAGGCGGTGGGCTCATGGCATCACTGCCATTGTATCTGAGAGGACAGCAGGCCATGGATTCATGGTACCATGCCAGATTATCTCCTAGGCCAGCAGGCATTTGGTTCATGGCACCACTTCAAGAGTATCTCTTAGGCTAACAAGTGATATGTTCATAGCACCTCTGCAGCTCTATCTGAGCAGGTGTGTGTGGGGGGCGGAAGGGGTTCCTGGCAATGTTGCTATCAGGGTTCCCTCCCCACTCTGAACTCTAGGGTACAGATGTGGGGCCCCTCATGAAAGATCCTCTAAGCTTATTTCTACCAGCTTAGGTTAAAAACTTCCCCAAGGCACAAATTCTTCCTTGTCCTTGGACGGTATGCTGCCACCACCAAGTGAGTTAGACAAAGATTCAGGACAAGGACCACTTGGAGTTCCTGTTTCCCCAAAATATCCCCCCAAGCCTCGTCACCCCCTTTCCTGAGGAGGCTTCAAAGTAACACACCAACCAAATAGGTAAACAAAGTGAGCACAGACCAGACCCTTGTGTTTTTAGGACACTAAAAAACAATCAGGTTCTTAAAAACTGAACTTTATAATAAAGACAAAAGTAAAAGAAGCACCTCTGTAAAACCATGATGGAAGATAATCTTGCAGGGTAGTAAGAGTTAAAACACAGAGGATTCCCCTATAGGCAAAACTTTAAAGTTACAAAAAACAGGAATAAACCTCCCTCTTAGCATAGGGAAAATTCACAAGCTGAAACAAAAGATAACCTAATGCATTTCCTTGCTATTAATTACCATTTGTAATCTTAGATGCTTATTTCAGATATGGCTTTAGGAGATGTATTTTTCCTGCCCTGGTCCCTCTCTGTTTGGGAGAGAACAACAAAGAAAGCACAAAACAAAAAGCTTCCCCCACAGATTTGAAAGGATCTTCTCCCCTTATTGGTCCTTTTGGTCAGGTGCCAACCAGGTTATGTGAGCTTCTTAACCCTTTACAGATAAAGGAGGGATTTTATGCTACCCTTAGCTGTATGTTCATGACACGCCTCCCCCCCCTCATCACAGATGGTGCTGGACAGCCTGCTCCACAATGGCTGTGATTTCTTTCTGGAGCTCTAAGAGAAAACAGAATTAATAAGACACATGCACCTCTAGATATACTACTAATGATATAAAAACTAACAATATTTTCCACATTTCAAGGACAATTTTAACCAGTTGATTCTGGGAAACTTTCACGGGAGAGTGCCTCAGCCCCTTTGTTAGAAGTTCCTGAAACGTGTTGTATTTCAAAATCAAAATCACTGAAGCCGTTTTTTGTTATTGTCCTTGATGGTATGAAGCCACTTCAGCACAGCATGGTCGGTTTGCAGGTGGAAACGCAGTCCCCAAATGTATACACGTAGCTTTTCCAGAGCATACACAATGGTGTAGCATTGTTTTTCACTGACTGACCAGTGGCTTTCCCTCTCAGACAGTTTTTTGCTGAGAAACACAACAGGATGGAATTCTTGATCTGGTCCTTCCTGCATTAAAACTGTTCCCAAACCATGCTCAGACACATCTGTGGTTACTAGAAAACGTTTGTCAAAGTCTAGAGCCCTCAGGGTTAGGGGTTGGGTAAGGGGTTAGGATAAGGTTAGAGTCTAGGAGTTAGGAGTTGGGGTGAGGGTTAGGGTAGGATTAGGGTTGGGGTAAGGGTAAGTTAGGTTAGGGGAAGGGGAAGGGTTAGGGTGAGTGTTGGGTTAGGGTTAGGGGGGTTGGGGTCGGGGTTAGGAGTTGGGGTTAGGGTCAGGGGTGGGGTTAGGGTCAGGGTGAGAGTAGGGGTTAGGGTGATGGTAGGGGTTGGAGTTAGGGTCAGGGTTTAGGGTTAGGGTAGGGTTAGGTGAGGGTGAGGGGTTAGGGTTAAGGTGAGGTTAGGGTTAGGTTAAGTTTAGGGTGTTAGGGTTAGGCTGAGGGTTAGAGTTTAGGGTTTTGGTTTGGTTTAGGGTCGGGTTAAGGGTCAGAGTTTAGGGTTAGGGATTGGGGTTAGAGTTTAGGGTTAGGGGATAGGATTAGGCTTAGGGGGTTATGGGTTAGGGTAGGGTGAAGGTTGGGTTAGGGTTAGGGGGTTAGGGTTGCGATCGGGGTCAGCGGTTGTGGTTAGGGTCAGGGTGAGGAGTAGGGGTAGAGTTAGGGTCAGGGGTTGGGGTGAGGGTGAAAGTTAGGAGGTCAGAGTGAGGGTTTAGGGTTAGCGGTGAGGGTTAAGGGTCAGGGTCGGGGGTTATGGTACGGGTTCGGGTTTAGGGTCAGGGGTTAAGGGGTAGGGGTGGGGTCAGGGTAAGGTGAGGGTTTAGGGTTCGGGTCAGGGTCAGCAGTAGGGGTGGGGTTAGGGTCAGGGGTTGAGGGTAGGGGGTAGGGGTAGGGACAGAGTGAGGGTTTGGATTAGGGTGAGGGTTTAGGGTCAGGGTCAGGGTAAGAATTAGGGGTAGGGGTTAGGGTTAGGTGAGGGTGGGGGTAGGGTTAGGGTTTAGGATCAGGGATTAGGGGTTAGGGTAGGTTTAGGATCAGGGTCAGGGGTTGGATGTGGGGGTGGGGTTAGGGTAGGGTTAGGGGTTTAGGGTTAGGGTGGGGGTGATGATGAGGGTTTAGGGCTAGGGTTAAGGGTTAGGTTTGGGTTAAGGGTTAGGGTTGGGGTTAGGTTTACGGTTAGGCGTAGGGGTTAGGGGTCGGGGTTAGGGTTGGGGTCAGGGTTTAAGGTTAGAGTTGGGGTGGGGGTCAGGGGGAGGGTTTAGGGTGGGGTTAGGGTTTGGGGTTAGGGGTTGGGGTTAGTGTTAGGGTGAGGGAGGGGTGGGGGTTAGGATTAAGGGTTAAGGTGAGGGTAGGGGTTAGGGTGGGGTGGGAGTGGGATAGGGTTGGGGTTAGGGTTAGGAGCCTGCCTGCTCCCCTGCCCACCTCCCCTCTGCTGAGGCAATTTCTCCTCCCGACACATCCCACCCCAGGGCACAGGAAGCCTCAACCTGGGGAACAAACTCTGACAAGGGACGGGCTGGGAGCCCTTGTGGTGGGATATTCCTGGCTTCCTTCGCCCTCCTCCTCCATCTCCTGCACCCAGGTGGCCTGCAAAGGGTGCCACACAATGCCCTGCCAGCAGGGCAAGGGGTAGAAACAAGGCGATCGAAAGTGGCTGTGAAAACAATACAATGCCACTAGCAGAACACTCCCTTCCAGAGCTGGGAAGTGCCAGCAGGACTCGATTCCCAGTCTCCCTGGATCCGACTGTGACCTGTTGTAGTGACTGACGGATTTGCTCCTTGTCCCCCATCCAAAGCCAATAACACATCTCTGGGTTGGCAAGCATGAGTTAGACCTTCTCAGCACCCCTCTGTCTCCAGCAGCCCTCAGCTGTTCCTTGCGTTACGGAGACTTGAACGGTAACAGGACTGGAAGTTGTTACTGGCTCACTGGGTGGTTCTAGCCAATAAGGGTCTCAGTCTAGCCTCAGAGGCCCACACCCCCAGACACTACAGGTCAGGGTGGATTGATTTCATTCCAAATGTTTTGTAGTTGTATTTTTGAGTTATTTTCCTAATGAGAGATTGATTCTCATGAAATTCTTAGTGGTGGCGGCCGATGACAGAACACAGAGCAATGGTCTCAAGTTGCACTGTGGAAGGCTTACGTTGGATATTAGGAAACACTAGTTCACTAGGAGGGTGGTGAAGCCCTGGAATGGGTTACCTAGGGAGGTGGTGGAATCTCCATCCTTACAAGTTTTTAAAGGTCAGCTTGACAAAGCCCTGGCTGGGATGATGAAGTTGGGGTTGGTCCTGCTTTGAGCAGGGGGTTGGACTAGATGACCTCCTGAGGTCCCTTCCAACCCTGAGATTCTATGATTCTAGGAATAGGGATCCATTCAAACATGTTGACTTGCTGGGTTTGCAGGATACATACAAACAAAAAGGTTGACTGAACCATTTGTTTTCATTTCAAACAAACTGAGGTAAAGAAGTATCTCTAGTTCATGCACTGAACTGATTGTTCCTGCTCATAATGTCCTTCCAGATTTTAGAAGTAGTAGCTCACATCTCCTCCTCTCTAGCCTTTATTCATATATTACAAGGGGAAAAGAAGCTTTCATCCTTTTTCAACTCCCAATCAGTTTCTTACATTTGAATGAAGTAGCTGCATCAACTGAAATGAAGAAAATGTTCTTTCTGCACCTGCAGAAGAGGCTAGTGCTGCCAAAATCTGGCTGAGTGTTTCAATAACTTCTGGACCCCCAGGTGCTTAGGCAGTGATTTCCAACAGGTCAGTGGTTTGACTTCCTCTGACACTTGGCAGCAAACATGGACTTCTTCATATATGTATTTATTTACATTACTTTAATAGGCTGGAGCAACTAGAGGCCTTAACATCGCTTGTCATAGTTTCAGATTTTATATTTGATAGGTTTTAAAAAAAAAACTTTTTCAATTTAAATTTAAAAAACTCAGTTTAAATAAACAAAAATATCTTTGGGGGGTTTTGGGTTGTGAAAAAAACATTGATTGGTCTTGCCCTTGATTTTAGAAGAACTAGTTCATCTGAGAGAATCAGAAACTGCTTGCATTCTAGTCAAGGAGAGGAGGCAGCAAAATTCATCCTATCAGTAATTTGTTGGGCCTTATTTCCTCAGTCTTGTGGCTCTTCTGTGAACCCTAGCCTTTGAATCTGCTAGGATAGAGTCCCCTATCTTGTACTTAGAGCCTATATTTTTTCTTACCTTCTACACAGATGACAAGGTCTTTGAAACAAATCCACATAGAAATGAAAAACACACGCACAGAATCTCCTCTACAGCAACTGTCTCTTGGTCCTCAGCGAGAGACCGCGAGATGGAGGCTTGCTGCAGCAAGGCTACAGAGCTCTCTGAGGTTCCCCCTGCCCCGCATCCCTGTCCTGCCTGGCTGTTGGCAAGGGAGCTCTGTGAGGTCACAGACGCCTCATCATCTTTGCCCAATAGGCTGAGTTCCTGCCAAAGGCCTTTGTGAAGTCACTGCCATACCCACCTTTCCCTGGCAGGCCTGCTGTCTGCCCCTGGCCAGCCCAGCTGGATGTTTAAGCTGCAGCCCGGATCACCCCACTTTCTCATTATTGATTCTGGGGAGCAAGCTGGCTACCCAGTAAAACAGCAGAGTCTGTTCCCCACCCCACACTGAGCTTTTCATAGAGGTTATGAAACAATTCGATCTCCTAATCTGGCCTCTATGTCACAGGCTATGAAATTTCACACACTTTGCACCATATGAAGCCCAATTGCTTGTAAGTCACTAAAAGGCACCTTCCAGAATGACAGGCAGTGAGGACACCAGAAACAGAGACTCCACCTCTGCCCTGGGTAATTTGTTCCAGTGGCTAGTTTCCCTCACTGTCAAAAATGTGTGCCTATGGCTATGGCTACACTTGCACTTCAAAGTGCTGCCGCAGCAGTGCTTTGAAGCGCTAAGTGTAGTCAAAGCGCCAGTGCTGGGAGAGAGCTCTCCCAGCGCTGTCCGTACTCCACCTCCCTGTGGGGAATAACGTACAGGGGCTTTGACCACACTGGCGCTTTGCAGCATCGCAATTTGCAGCGCTGGAGAGGGTGTGTTTTCACATCCTTCTGCAGCGCTGCAAATTTGCAAGTGTCAGCTGGCAGCTGTTGGTTCTTGTTGTGCCTTTTTTGGCTAGATCGAATTCGCCCTGCCCCATGAAATCCGATCTCCCCGTCCTGCTGGACACCCCCCCCCCCCCCCGCAGCCAGGAGAACCCAGTAGGGGCCTCCTAGCTGTTTCTCTGCCCGGCTGGGGACAGGACTTCCTCTCCGTGGGGATATCAGACACACCTGCAGAGGCAATGCAGAAGTGAGTGTGCTGCATCAGCCCGGTGTTGGGCTCAGGGCTTTGGCCTTGGCAGCTTCTGCTCCAGTCACGTCTCTGGGTGCCTGGACTCAGAGCTTCTGGCCCCCTGTGGCTGCAGCCAGTGCTGGGGCACTGGGCTCAGGACTTTCATGCCCCTCCCAACTCCTGCCGGCACTCTGGGTTCCTGGGCTCGGGGCTTCTGCCTGGCATCTGAAGTGAGAGCTCTGGGCTTCCCTTGCAGTTCCTTCTGGGGCTCAGGGGTCCATTTCTCTGGATGCCCCCAAAATGGTAGGAGCCGAGGTGTTCCCAAGTAATAGGTAGGAGCTGAGGTGCTCCCAACATCAGGGACCCAGCTGCACATCTGGGAACCTCCTCTAGCTTCAGAAAGGTTGCTGGCTGCTGCCCTTGGAGCCCAGGTCTGAAGGCAGCACACAAGTGAGGACGACAATGCTGTGACCCCCCACACACACACAACAACCTCTGAACTCCCCCATTCTCTCAGTTTGGTCGGGACCCCCATGGTTACAATACCAGGAAATATCACGTGGAAACATCTGAAATGGTGATGTTGGTCAATTTCAAGGCCAGACGGTTTGTAAATTAGTCAAAGTGAGCCCTGAATTTGGTAGGGACCTGGCTATTATGGAGGCCCAAGCAGGTTTGCACTCCCAGTTCTCCTGAAAGACCATGGAGAATTCCTGCTGCCTGAGAAACTTCCCAGAATAAGCTACCAGGACTGGGGGAGAAATGAAGGAAACCAACCAAAGCCTGAGCTAGGATGGAGAGCATTGATCCAAGCGGTGTTTGAACCCCTCCCCCCCACCTGCCTGCCTGCGGTGAAATGGACAGAGGGGCACTGATTTCTAGTTTTGAATGTGATAAAGACCGTGGGCTTCAGCACAAGCCCTACAGCCCATACTCTGAACTCTTGGATAAACAGCAAAGCTGGCTTTTCCCAAACCTTTCCCCCCAGTGCTCTGCATCCACTTGGGATTGTGCCCAGCAGAGGCTGGTGAAGGGGAGGAGAAGGGAAGGGAGAGGAGGCCATGAAAATCTTGTGGCGTCCACACTACCTCACAGACACACACACACAGCAATGCAGGGCATAATATCCAGGACAGTAAATTATTTGGCCATAACCTACAAAATCCTCAGTGTTGAAAGGACAATTTCTCTAGAAAACAATGGAAGGGAGGGGTTAGAGAGTTGCAGTAACCACCTGGACTTCCAGTCTCTGGCCAGGCACATCCCCCTCTCCAGAGTTTCCACTGCTATCCTCTCCAAACTGGTCCTCCTGATCTGATCTGAGGTCACATCCTGGCCTTTAGGGACATTGGCAGGATCTTCCCTGTTCCCAGCTGCAGCATCACCCTCGTTATCCTGCCTGATAAGGATCCCATCAGGGCTCAGCTAAATGGCATGTGGCATGACAGGCTCTTTGCTGAGGGCCTTTGACAGCACCCTATCGAGATCTGAATCGGACGGGCTCGTGCAGGTGCATTTTCTGACTTTTTACTGGACTCCTGGACCCTCTCATGCTTCTGCTGCAAATGTTCCTTCTCGCTCAGCGCTGAGCAGCAGAATGCTCATTGCCCTTTGGCTGTGCGACATCCAGACGTCTAGTCCTGCTGCTCTGAAAGAAACCGTCTTCAGAGCTCTAATCCTGGCAGATATTGATTAAAATCTTGCCGTGCTCCTCTAAGTGTATTTGTGATTGGACGTGCTTCTTGCTAGGGGGGATTCTCAGATACATGAACTGCATAAAACAGAGGGAAAGACAAAGAGAAGCATCAACATGTCTAAGAACTTGAACAATATTTGAAGACCATTGTGACGAAGTGGGACTGTTCTTACTGGGGGCTGTGAATGCTGTGTGCAGTTCTTAAGTATCTAGCAAAGCAAAAGGCCAGTGCAACCGAATGCCTGACACTCTATCTCCTAGCAACTGATGCCTGGGCCCCTCCCCTGCAAAGGTGCAACTGCAGGTGTTGGAGACAAAGGGGTCAGGTGACCTCCTGGCCCGGGAAAGAAGCTGAGCAGAGAGGAGGGGCTTGGGCAGACTGGAGCTGGCTGGGGAAAGAAGGGAAGCACAGACAGGGCTCTGATCCCCCAATGGGGGCTGTGGGGCTCCCGGGGCCCCAAGATGGACCTAACAGGGGGGATCCTGTTATCTGTGCCTGCAAGACCCTGTCCTGGACTGTGTTTCTGTCGCCTAAATAAACCTTCTGCTTTACTGGCTGGCTGAGAGTCCTGGTGAATCACAGGAAGCCGGGGATGCAGGACCCTGACTCCCCCACACTCCGTGACAACTGGTGGCAGAGGTGGGATCTACTGCACCCCGTGGACGGCGTGTCCTGCAGTAAGTGACTGGGGAGCAGTAAAACGAAGGGGCGATTGGAGGGGTGATTAACCCCTGGGAGAGTGTGACCAGAGAGAAGGACTGTGCAGTAACAGGATCCCACGGGGGATTGCAGCGAGCGGTCCCAGGGGCGGAGGAGTCTGCAGCTCGACCCTGGCAAAGAGGTGGTGACCTCAAGGACTGGCACCCTAGGGGTCCCCTTGGAACCCGTGGGGAGCGGCGAGCACCCCGGCCGCAAGTGGCCAGCAGGAAGATGTATGCCACGCAGTGCAAGTGCGACCTGGTGGAGCTGTGCAAGCAGAGGGGGCTGCGCAGTGGGAAGCTCACCAAGGACCAGCTGATTGCCCAGCTGGAGGAGGGAGATCGCGTGAATGAACCGATCCCTGTCTCTGAGGGAAGCAGCCGGGCAGATGCAGCGCAGGCACCAGTGTCTGTCCCAGCTGGGAGTGGTCAGCCGGCTGCTGAGGGCTTCCCGAGACCCCCCATTCCTAGGGGGAGGGGGAGGAGAAGCCCAGCAAATACCGAGGGCTCAGCGGCCAGCAGGGGATCGTCCCGGCGGAGCTCCCTGTCCCTGGAGCGGATGCGGATGGAACATGACAAGGAGCTGAGACGGGAAGAGCTCGAGTTATGGAGGCAAGAACTGAAGGAGCGGGAGAACCAGCGCAAACACGAGGAGAACCAGCGCCAGCAGGAGCGGGAGGAGAAGGAGAAGCAGCGTAAACATGAGCTGGACCTGGCCCAGCTGAGAAGCAGTGAAGCCCCGGTTGCGGTGAGTGAGGGGGGATCCAGGCCTACAAAGAGCTTTGATAAGAGCTTCCTGGCCCGGCGTAAGGAGGGGGAGGACATAGATACCTTCCTGACGGCCTTTGAGAATGCCTGCAAGCTGCACCGGGTTGACCCTGCAGACAGGATCCCGTTTCTCACCCCCTTACTGGACTCCACAGCCGTGGAGGTGTACAGCCAAATGAAAGGGGCAGAGGCAGGGGACTACAACCTGTTCAAACAGGCCCTGCTCCGCGAGTTTGGGCTGACCCCTGAGATGTACCGGAAGAGGTTCCGGAGTCAACATAAGACCCGGGAGGTCACATAATTACAACTGGTCAACCGGGCGCAGGGGTATGCCCGCAAGTGGACAGCTGGGGCCCAAACTAAAGAGGACCTGCTTGACCTATTCATACTGGAGCACCTGTATGAGCAGTGCCCGTCTGACCTGAGGCTGTGGTTGATGGACCAGAAGCCAGAGAACCCACAGCATGCAGGCCAGCTGGCCGACCAATTTATGGATAGTCAGGCAGGGGATAGCAGGGAGGCATCTCGAAGGAGCAGGTCTGCCTCAACGCAGAGAGAGAGTCACCATGGGACCTCCCAGCAGGGGCCTATGGAGAATCCCCACCAAAGGGAAACATCCAGCGTCAGGTCCATCCGACCCACTCGAGGGGACCCACGAGACATGGGCTGCTATCACTGTGGCCAACGAGGCCACATACGGGCCCAGTGCCCCAAGCTCAGGGACAGATCGAGCAGACCCAACCCGCAGAGGGTTGACTGGGTAAAGACCCAGTCGGATGAGGGGCAACATTCCCAGGAAAGGGGGGCTGGCTGCGTTCCACCTGGGAAGGAGGGAGGAGGGCCCCAGGTCTGCTCCTCTGGGGGGCTGGATGCTCCAGACTCCGGGTTTTTGGTTTACAGGGTGGGCACGGGGCTGCCCCTCCGGAGCGAGTGCCTTGTTCCCTTGGAGGTGGATGGGAGGAAGGTCACTGGGTACTGGGACACGGGCGCAGAGGTGACGCTGGCCCGGCCCGGGGTGGTGGCCCCAGATCGGATGGTGCCCGACACCTACCTGACCCTGAGGGGTGTGAGCGGGACCCCATTCAAGGTGCCCGTGGCGAGGGTACACCTGAAGTGGGGGGACAAGGAGGGCCCCAAGGACATGGGGGTACACCCACATTTGCCCACGGAGGTGTTAATGGGGGGGGACCTCGAGGCCTGGCCAGGCAATGCCCGGGGTGCCCTGGTCGTGACCCGTAGTCAGAGTCGGCGCAGGGCACTGCGCCCTGACAACGGGGAAGGTACCCTGCCCGAGGTGCAGGACCCTAACCTGGTGGGGAGGGAACACCCAGGGACACGGTTCAGAGAGGCTGTGGCCTCAGACCTAGCTGGTGAGAGAGAGCAGGTCCCCATCCCTGCCCCAGCGGCTGAGTTCCAGGCCAAGGTGCAGAAGGATCCCTCCTTGCGGAAGATAAGGGACCTGGCTGACCTTGGTGGGGAACAGACCATGGGGCGGGGGGGTGGCCAGAAAAGGTTCCTGTGGGAGAAGGGGTCCCCGTACCGAGAATGGGCTCCCCCAGGGAAAATGGAGTCAGGGGGGATCAGGAGGCAGCTGGTGGTACCCCAGAAGTATCGCCGCCAGCTGCTGTGCCGGGCCCATGACATTCCCCTCTCGGGGCACCAGGGAGCCTGGCGTACCCAGCAGAGGCTGCTACGGAACTTTTACTGGCCTGGGGTCTTTACCCATGTCCGGCAGCACTGCCGTTCCTGTGACCCCTGCCAGAGGGGGGGGAGGCCCGGCACAAGGGGAAAATGGCTGTAGGACCCTGGCCCAGCACAGAGGAGCCTTTCCAGAGCGGGGCCAGGGTAAAAAAGGGGGCTCTGAACCAAGGGAGCCCAAATCACAGCCCCCCAGACTGGAACGCAGGGAGAAGCCCACAGCCCAGCTTGAACCCCAGGGGCAGGGCCGGCTCTACAGTTTTTGCCGCCCCAAGCAGCACGCTGAATTGCCGCCCTGGGCTGGGGGGGGGGGCAGTCCGTGTGCCCTTAGGGACCCAGGCGCGCCTAAGGGCTCTGGGCTCCCCGCTGCGGCGGGGAGCCCAGAGCCTTTTAAATCCCAGCCGCGGCTGGGAATCAGAGGGCTCGGGCTGCCCGCTGCAGCGGTGAGCCCAGAGCCTTTTAAATCCCAGCAGCGGCTGGGAATCAGAGGGCTCCGGGCTGCCCGCCGGGGCGGGGAGCCCAGAGCCTTTTAAATCCCAGCCGCGGCTGGGAATCAGAGGGCTCGGGCTGCCGGGAGCCCAGAGTTTTAAATCCCAGCCGGCTGGGAATCAGAGGGCTCGGGCTGCCCGTGGGGCAGGAGCCCAGAGCCTTTTAACTCCCAGCCGCGGCTGGGAATCAGAGGGCTCGGGCTGCCCGCGGCGGGGAGCCCAGAGCCTTTTAAATCCCAGCCGCGGCTGGGAATCAGAGGGCTCGGGCTGCCCGCGGGGGCAGGGAGCCCAGAGCCTTTTAACTCCCAGCCGCGGCTGGGAATCAGAGGGCTCTGGCTGCCCGCGGGGGCAGGGAGCCCAGAGCCTTTTAACTCCCAGCCGCAGCCGGGAATCAGAGGGCTCGGGCTGCCCGCGGGGGCAGGGAGCCCAGAACCTCTTAACTCCCAGCCGCGGCTGGGAGTCAGAAGGCTCTGATTCCCAGCAGCGGCTGGGATTTAAAAGGCTCTGCGCTGCCCGCTGCGGCGGGCAGCTCAGAGCCTTCTGACTCCCAGCCGAGGCTAGGATTTGCTGGCGGGGGGCGGCGCTTTGGCGGTTGCGGGTCGGCGGCTCCCCCGCAGGCATGCCTGCGGGAGGTCCACCGGGGCCATCTGCCGCCCTCCCCAGGATGCCGCCCCAAGCGGGCGCTTGGCCCGCTGGTGCCTAGAGCCGCCCCTGCCCAGGGGTACTGGGGTGGGGAAAGGGCACGAGCTGCATAAGCCTTCCCACCTGCAACATGCAAGTGCCCTCGAGTCCCCCCGACCTACAGGGGGACAAGAAACTGGAATGACCTGGGGTAACTCTTCCCCCATAACTGGGGGGGCCCTGGGGCCTCTGTGGCAATGTAGGTGGGTTTGAACTTCCCCAGGTCACTGGCTGGAGTGACCCCGCTCAGTTCGGTCTTGAAGGGGGGAGAGGTGTGACGAAGTGGGACTGTTCGTACTGGGGGCTGGGAATGCTATGTGCAGTTCTTAAGTATCTAGCAAAGCAAAAGGCCAGTGCAAGACCCTGTCCTGGGGTGTCTAACTACCTCCTGATAGGCGGCAGGTTATATCTGTGTGCGGTGCCCAGCCTCCAGCAATATTCAGGGCCGGGGGCCCTGCTCCAGCAATATTTGGAGCTGGGTCTCTCCCCGGCCCTGCCTGGATCGGGCCCCGGCCCCCGCAGGCCTCCCCCCGCCACCGCGACCCTGCCTGGAGCAGGTCTCAGCCCCCGCTTGCCACACACCCCCCGCGTGTCCCCCGACCCCCGGCCGTGCTGCGTGGCGTCCCCGCCGGCCTCTCCCCTGCCTGCTCTGTGCTGTGCTGTGCTGCGCTGCGGCAGGGCTCCCGGCAGAACTGCTGTCTGCTGCCGCAGGGTCCTAGTGCCTGCCATTCACTAATGGCAAGGCAGGCTGCCCTTACCCTGAGCCTCTCCAACGCCCCAAACCCTCATCCCCCCGCACCCTAATCCTCAGCCCCAGCCCTGAGCACCCCCACATCATGAACCCCTCATCACCCTGCACCCTAATCCTCAGCCCCAGCCCTGACCCCCCCACAGCATGAACCCCTCATCCTCAGCCCCAACCTTCATCCCTCTGCACCCTAATCCTCTGCCCCAGTCCTGAGCCTCCCCCCACAGCATGAACCCCTCATCCCCAGCCAGAACCCTCATCCCCTCGCACCCTAATCCTCTGCTCCAGCCCTGAGCCCCATCATGAACTCCTCATCCTCAGCCCCACAGCCCTCACCCCACACCCCAAACCTCTGCCGTAGCCCTGAGCCCCCTGCATCATGAACCCCTCATCCACAGCCCTCAACCCACAGCCCAACCCTCTGCCCTAGCCCTGAGCCCCCTCCTGCATCATGAACCCCTCATCCTCAGCCCCACAGCCCTCACCCTGCACTCCCTCCTATCCCCAAACTCCCTCCCCAGAAGGTGCACCCCCTCCCCCTTCCCACACACCCCTTCCCAACCCCAAACTCTGTCCCAAAGCCTGCACCCTTCACCCCCTCCTGCACACCCACCCACTGCCCCAGCCCAGAGCCTGCACCCAGCACCCAAACTCCATCCCAAAGCCTGCACCCTGCACTTCTCCTGCACCCTAATCCCCAGCCCAGGATCTGCACCCCAGACCTCCCCCGCCGAGCCCCCTCCCAGAGCCTTAGGCAGGTGGGGGGGAGTTTGGGGGGGCGGAGTTGGGGGGCGAGTTCTGGGCACCACCAAAATTTTTACAAACTTGCCACCCATGCCTGCTGCTGGGAGACGCAACTGGTATTTTAACAACACACTCACTCCGCTTGTGCCTGACCTGAGATTCAGGAGGGCTAGCTCAGTGGTTTGAGCATTGGCCTGCTAAACCTAGTATTGCGAGTTCAATCTTTGAGGAGGCTATCTAGGGAATGGAGGTAAAATTCTGTCTGGGGATGGGTCCTGCTTTGAGCAGGAGGTTGGACTAGATACCTCCTGAGTTCCCTTCCAACCCTGCTGTTCTATTAATTCTGTCCTCTTGTGTTGGCAGAACAAATAAACCCCACCTCCAATTATCCCTTACACAATCCATTTGAGTTCAAGAAAGAGAGATCTGTCTTGCAACAAGTTTTAACATTACGGGGCAAAGACTAAGGTGAGTGGTCTATTTTTCTTTCAGTTCTAATACCTGAGGAAAGCTTCAAAATCCATTCTGTCTACCAAGATAAAGGAGAAGGACAGGCTGGTCCTCCCACTCTCTCCATTCACTCATGGTAAATTATAGAGATTTGTAGCCATAGGTTGTACAGGATGATAAGATACTGCATGTGAGCACGCGAGAGAGGGAGATGTTTTACTTAGTATTCATTAGGGTCCTTTCATTTGGAGGGAGAAGCTTTTGCAAACTCACTTGCTGTCTCTGCTTCCCCACTGCAGAACTCCAGTTTTAGGCGGTGCAAGAAGCCAGAGCAGGCATGAGGGTTTCACCCCTAGTTTTAATTCAGCTCCCGCTGCTTAACTTTGCTCTTCATTCATATCTCATCAGTTAATATACAGTGAACATAATCTTACTGATTTCAACAAGAATGCTGGTTCTTGAACGTAATCAGAGTTTATTCCTAGTTTGTGGTTTTAATTGACTTATAATAAATAGCATAGCTCCTGGCTTAGTTATGGAAAAGTAGGTAGACAGATGGATGTTTTTCTATGGGGCTAGATAGACAGAGACATGGTTATGTCTGGGGTTAGATAGACAGAAGCACATCATTAGACAGACACAGGAGAAAGGAAGGATGGTCCAGAGGTTATCGCACTCGACTAAGACTTGAGGGGTCTGAGTTTAAGTTCTGCATTCACTGCAGACTTCCTTTGCGACCTTGAGCAAATCACTTAGGGCCAGATTTTTTAAAGGGATTTCAGTTCCTAATTCCCACTGAAATCAATGGGCTTTATGTGGCCTAAATACCTTTAAAAAACCTGGGTTTAGTCTCCCTTTGCCTCAGTTTGTCACTTGTAATATGGAGGTAAGAGAAGGAGTGTTGTAAGCAAGAGGTGATTCGTCTGCCCTACTCCGCGCTGATTAGGCCTCAACTGGAGTCTAGTGTCCAGTTCTGGGCACCACTTTTCAGGAAAGATGTGGACCAATTGCAGAGAGTCCAGATAAGAGCGACAAAAACGCGAGTGCCATGTCTCCATGTGGCTCCCAGAAGCAGCAGCACATCCCCTATCTGCCTTCTAGTCACAGGGAAAGCAAGGAGGCTCCACACGCTCTCCTTGCCCCAAGCACCGCCCCTGCAGCTCCCATTGGCTGGGAACCACAGCCAATGGGAGCTTCAGAGGCAGTGCCTGCAGATGGGACAGTTTGCCCACCCCTAGGCTAAGGGCACACAGTGTTTGCAGTTACATGGTCCATGATGCTAACCACCATCACTCCCTTGTTAAATCTTCAAACAAGCCCCTTCGTGCTTTCTGCCCCCCACACTCGGGAGGAGCTCCCTGTAAACATCAGCAAAACAACCTCCTCACCCCAGGGACTGTTTGACTCTTTCATTATTCCCTGTCCAGCAGGCTTGTCATCTCCTTATGAACTTGCTGCCGCAATGTACCAGTTCTGTGGGATGCTTTGCTGGGTGCAGGTTGTGACCCCACACTGTTCATCTTAGGCAACTTTTGTGAGTCAGGCCTGGCCTGCTTGATCATACCTGCCAGTGACTTTGCAGCACAGCCATGACCACTGTCTTTTCAATTACGGTAACCTCTTCACACACCTCAATGCTCTCGAGTGGGATATCCCTATGGCATTCAGGCCTCAGATCAGTAACGGGCTGTCTTACAATCCTCTGCACAGAATAGCATCTTGACAATGGCTTCACTATTGTGATGCTCTTTTAACCTGTTTATATGCACCATCTGAGGTGCATTCCTGCTGTGGGGCCGCTGTACATTGCAGGTAACAGCGTGACCCCTCCCTACCACCTTAGAAGGCCCCTCCCATCAGTTTTGCAATTTGTACTTTTCTACAAGGAATAACACCAGCAGCAGATCCCCTGCATCAAACGATCTCTCACAAAGAGAGCAGAACCCCGTTTATCCCATCAAATTGGGACCAGGGCCAGATTGGTTAACCAAAACGTCGGATAATCGCATGAATGGGAAAGTGCCAGGCTGCATCGCCATCTAGTGACCATAGGAGAGATTGCCCACTTCTGGACCTGTGTGCGCTGGTTGTTGGGTTAATACAGAGAACCGGATAATAGAGGGTTAGATAAACAGGGTTCTACTGTATTGTGATCATCCCATTCTTTCTGAGCTGCTTGGCTTCTAGTGAGGCTTTGCATCGCTATTCCAATCATGGATTTAGGGAAACCTAATTTAGGCTCCTCCCTGTGAAAGGGGAAGGAAAAGTGAAGTGCTTCAGTAAGATCAACATTACCAGAATGAAATGGTTTCATTTTTTTGTTTCAAAAGGACATTTGGCTTGAGAAGTTTATTTTATTTTGGATGAGATTGTGCCTTTCATGTTTTGTGGCACACAAGCAGACAAGTTAGAGAAAATATAAAATACTCTTGCTGGAAGTTCGCAAAGTCTCGCTAATTTGTCTCTTAGGAGCCAGAACAACAACACGTAAGAACCCAAAAATCAGAGGGAGAGAACATAGGCTACTGCCTATAACAGAGAGGCACAACTCACTGGGTACCTGCTGACTGGCTGCTGCTACCTCCCGATTGTGTGCTGCCCTACTGAGCTCCCTAGCATGCAAGCACGCCCAGGAACCCTGCCCAACATTTAAAGTCACAGTATTCAATTTTAACACAACCACAAATGCACCAGAGCATCAACATTTTCTGTTTTACAAGGTCTCTCCTTTTTTGGAACCCTTGTGTCGGAGAAAAACTCCGTTCTCGCTTTTTCTTTGGGTGCAGCAAAATCAAATACTTTATTATTTCTCCAGTAATTACAATAGAGGGAGGGAGTGCCCTAGGACACAGGGTCGCCCAGTCCCGGACAGGTCTCTCAACAGGTAAACAATTACAGCAAGCATTTATACCTTTGTTACAGACAATAACAAGCAATAATACAGACAATAATGAGCAACAACTGCATTTTGTTTATACATAAGCGATCCTGCTATCTTATTTTTCTCACTTCTAGGAGACGCCAGTCTACATAGTTGCAAGGTCGTAATAACTTCTCACACAGTTCTTTCCCTCTTGCATCACACCATCTTCGCGTCTACAAATCTCACGTCATTAGGGTTACAGTGTGGCCTAACTCTTGCTAACTACTAGCCTGACTCTTGCTAACTGACTGACATGCATTAAGATCCCCTTCAAATTCTTGTTAATTCTTTCCCTACTTCCACACTTGTTTCTAAACATGCCATGCAGGATTTGAATCAAATTTCAGCGACTAATTATCATGTGGGTAGACTCACCCTTAATGTGTATTCTGTGTAGTTATGTTGTTGGCTTCTTTAGGAAATTTGAGGAAACGGGAGCACTGGAAAAGCCTGCCCCCCACCCCCAAACACACATACACACCACACATTTGCTGCCCACTGGTGCTGCCTGAGCAGTAGCCTTGTGACATCAGAGATAACCCACCACTGAGCACTCCCTCCCTCCGGTTCATTTTCATACTTGGGGAGAATGACTAGCACCCTGGCTGCCATGGCAACAGCTACCTTTGACAGCTGATTGCCCTCTTGTTACCAGAACATCATCACCGAACCGAAAGGAAGTTTGTAATGAAACAGGGCCAGAGCTGGATAACCAGGACAGCCCCTGCTGTGCTCAGTGGGGTTTGTGCTGCGGTACGGTGCTGTGTTCCTTCACAAAGGGCAGGTGTTTGTTACTTTCCTCAGTAAGGCCTAGGTGAAAACAAGATGAAAAATTCCAGCTCTTTTTCTTGGATATTGTTTCTCTTCTTGCACATTCAGGGTTATAGCTGAGAAGTTTCACTGACCCTGAAGTTGCATAAAATGAGTTTTGTTTTAATACAGTTTAATTTAATTACTTTAAATTCTCTGATCAGCACAGCCCTGAGTGGTAAAAGTGGGATTTTCACAAAGATAACCATGGCAATAAAATATAGACTGAACCAACGCATGAGTAAGAGCTTCACTGTTTAACAGCTTGTAGAGGTGCAGACTCACCTCCACGGCACCTCCTGCTGGTGACTTCTGGGAATCAGCTCATTCTAGCTCCGGAGCGCCCTTTGCAGGTCGGTGATCCGCCTGGCCCCTGGCCCCCATGCCCCTCCCTGGAACCGGTGCCCCTTTAGCTGAGGTGCTGCCCCCTGGCAGTAACCCCTTTCTCTCAGGGTCTACCCTGTCCAGGGAACCCCCCCACCCACTATCCCCACCTCACCTCAGTATACGGCTACTGCCAGTCATCGTCTCACCCCCGTGCCCTGGGGCAAACTGCAGTATCAGCCATTCATCACTGGCAAGGAGGGTTTGGACCTGCTGCCTTGGCCTACCCCTGGGCTGCCCTCTGCCACTCCCAGGACCTTCTGCTAGGCCCTGCTCCAGTCAGGAACCCTCTAGCCCATCAGCACTCGGCTCTCCCGCATTCTGCTGAGCGGCTGAGATCTGGGGGAACAGAAACCCTTTGTTAGAGATGGAAAATCTCCTCCCAGGAACACTCTGTCAATGGCTGCCAGACGCCATCCCTGTGAAACCCCAAATGTGCAGCCCCTCAGATTCCCACAGGGGAGATCTCAGCTCATTCACTTGTCACCCGTGGCCGCAGTCTCTGACGGGGGGAATGTAGAAGGGGTTTTTGCCAATGGTCCCTTCTACAGCGCCCATAATGGGAGGAGGTTTGGCCTTGTGATGTGAGGCCTGGGTCTGAGAATCAGGGGTCCTGGGATCTGGGGCTCTGCAATGTCCACCACAGTCTAGTGAGTGGAGCTGTATTTGTTGACAGTGAGTGAGAGGGGCTTGTGCTGAAGGACCCTGGGTCAATCCCCACCAATTCCTGTGATGTCTACATGTGGCCACGATTTTACTTACCTTTCAGTGTAGGTTATTTAGCCCATTCCTGGACACACGTGTTACATCTGCTGCTGGCCATCCCTGAGATGTAGGTCCTTCATCCACACAAGGACATGGCACATCAAGGTCAATCCAGCAGCTCTCATCCGGTCTTCACCTCCGCAATGGACGGCGAGCTCTAACCTGACCAGAAAAAGACAGGGTGGTGTTCTTCAGGGGAATCTGCTGGTGCTCCTGCATCCCCTGCTCCTCCTCACACCCTGACACACTAAGGGTTTTCCAAAGATACCACTAATCTCGGATAAACAAAGCAGCTGAGATGAGGTCAGTGTGGGTGGATTTACTGAGCAGACTGGTTCTAATGGAAGAAAAGATTTCTCCCCTGCTCTTGGGAGATTCCCATAGGAAAAGTCTCTGATGGTTGGGGTGGGGGCAATGCAAACCCTCAGCCCTTTGAATGGCAGGAAATCAGGACTCGGGGAGTTAAGGGGTGTCTCTGTCCTGCTGGAGGGAGCAGACCTGGAGAGCAGGAAGAGCACTAGTGGCATTGTAGGAAAGCCAGTGACTTCTACCTGTGAAGGTGGCTGAAGCTTCTGGCAGACATTAGAGTCCCGGATCCTTACACCTCCTTTGGAGATCCTTTTCCTAGGAATAAAATAAGGACACCACACAGAGAATGACATTTGAATCCCAGGGAAAAGGGATGATCTCAGCCAGGCTACGTACCAGGAACCCAATTTTTGTCCCAAGAGCCACAATTACCCAGATGAGGTTTTCTTCCCCATTTGCTTTCAGGTTATTTACTCACAGTATTCATTTGTTTGCTTTGCCGGGTCTCCACTCTCTGCAGCTCTTCATTGGTTTTAGTAACAATCTTTCAGTTTTTGATTCTGTTGCCTCTTCTTACAGTGTAGCATCTGCTTAGCACTTTAAAAAAAAATCAATTCAAACCAAAATCCTGATCTTACATTGAAGAGGAAGGTTTCTGAGAATTTGGCTGCAGAACTTTAGTGTCTGCATATTTCATTCCCTATTATTTATTCAGGTGCAGGTCTGATGCAATCTGCACCCCGAAGAATGCCCCTATGATGCACGGGGGGGGCCCTTAGAATTCCTGTAAATAGAGAAGAAGAGAGTAGATTAAAAGATGAGGAAATCAATCAATGCATCAGCACGTCCCTGCATCATTGAAGCACCAGGCATGGGAGCGAAACAGGTTACAAATCCCCATGGTTCTTTCCCACTAGACAGACGTCCAAAAAGAAAAAGGCTTTCAGCCAATTATTTCCTTACACTCTGATGGGGTGAAATTCAGCCCTGTGCAGACAGCCAGGGCAAGGTCTGTGCATCACAGCAGGGTTAAGTGGCACTTCACTGCACAGGTGCTGGGAGACTTCGGTGGCACAGTTTGCCTCCTGGATTGGAACAGCCGGCTGGAATCCTGAGAGGTACAGAGCAGAGAGGTTTGGGCCACAACGTTCACCTCAGAGGCTGAGCTTCTGCAGACTTTTGGGATGTTCCCATCTGAGGAGGAGGATTTTGGCCAGCCCCAGTTCAGAGCTTTCAGTCACTTCAACCAGTGATTCTCTGGCACAGTTGATCTAAAGTAGCTGAACTTTTCAGGCCTTGTCCCCATCTCCGACCCCCCTCACACCTCGCATTGCCCTCTAACAGCCCTCTCCCTTCTCTCGATCCCTGCCAAGCCCAAATACAGAGCCTCGCCCACGCTCCTCCTCTCTTAGACCCTCTCCTCACACGACCCTCCCCTACCTTTGACAGACTGATCCCTGCAGGGCCACCCAGAGGGGGGGGCAAAGGGGGCAATTTGCCCTGGGCCCCGGGCTCCGCAGGGGCCCCCAAGAGAACAGCGGGGGCTCCCGCCTCCGCCCCTCTCCTGGAGCCTCAGCGCATCAGCGCCGAGTCTCCGGGCCCTGAGCCCGCCCCGCCCGAGCCGCGTCGTCAGGGGCGGGGCTGGGAGCTCTGGGCTGAGCTCGCTCCCTCCGCTCGGCTTGGAGCTCCCAGCCCCGCCCCTCCCACGCGGCTCTGAGCGGGCGGGGCTCAGGCCCCGCCCGGCCACACGCTGCGGCTGTTCTGGCGGCGCTGAGACTCGGGTGAGGAGGAGCCGGGGCAGGGCGGGCGGAAGTGGGGCGCGGCGCAGCCCGGTCTTGGTGGCGGGGCCCTGCCGTTCGGGACCCGAGACCGGGCTGCACTTCAGCGGCGAGTCCCGCCGGCGGTAATTCGGCGGGGCCCGCGGCGGGTCCTGGAACGGAAGGGCCCCGCCGGAATCCTCTGGGCGGCCCTGGATCCCTGTGCCCTTTACCCAGCTCCTGGAGAAATCATGGCGCCTCAGGACAACCTGGAAGTGGGTGGTTCCAACCTCTGTCTGGGGTGCGTGGTTTTCCGTCTAAGCATCACTGAGAGCCAGCACGTCTCGATTTCACAGGATGAGTGAAGTCTAGGAAGCGCTGCACTTCTGGAGGACTTCCAACTTCGCCCCATTTATGAATGGCTTCCACCTTATTTGGATCAATGGTAATATCTTCTGGGGAGAGGATGTACCCCCAAAACTCTGTGGAGAGTTGGCTGGAGGTTCCGCTTTTCCAATTCTGTGTTGAGACCTTGCTGCCAAAACCTCTCCAGGTTCGGATGTGCTGCGCGTGCTGCTCTGGGTTCTCCAAAAAGAGACGTATGTCACCCGAATAGATGACACTGTCCCCAAATACATCACTGATGAAGTGTTTCAAGGTCAGGGGACCGTTAGTTAGCTCAAATAGCATATCAGACAGTTAAAATGTCCATAGTGTGTTTTGAAATCTGTCTTCCATTTGTCCCTTGCCCAAACGAGCGTTAGATTGGAAATCCTTGCAGATGAAGTTTGATGAAAACCTTTGCAGATTTCCTGTGAGCCAACAATTGTGGGATTCACAGCAGTGGGTAATGGTTTCAAATGATCACTTTGTTCAGGAGCTGATTTCTTCTTCCCAAAAAGGGCCTGCTCTTAGGACTGGTTTTCATGACTTCTACGCAGGGAGATCCACTAATTCTGGTCCCAACAATGCGTAAATACAGGGAAAAGCAACTTTCAGCCAAGGTGGTAGGTCAACAGGGCAGTCATAGTCCCGGTCCAGAGGTAACGAGTCCACATTTCTTTCTAAGGTATCCATGTAATCTTGGTATTTATCAGGAATGCCACCATCCATCAAACCCTAATCCCTCCCCTTGACCCTCCCAAGCCCTACCCATTGACCCCTTAGTCCCTCCCATCTGTCACCAGAAGTCCCGCCCCTTGGGGGGGTTTAACTCCGGGATCAAGGTGGTCACATGACTGGAAGTAAGGTGTGTCATGTGACCCCTCTAAGAACTCCTCCCACCACTCTCTACCAATCAGGATGGGTTTCATCCCAGAAGAACCACCCTAAGAGGAGATTTTGACCAATCAGGGAGAATTCCAGGGCAGGGTGACCCGTCCAGGAGTGGGCCGTATGACCCCACTAAGAACTCCTCCCAAGGACCTCTGCCAATCAGAGTGCAGCACTATTACCCCATAAGTCCCAGCAGCGGACGGACGAGCCCATCTCTTACCAAGGACACATCTTTTAGAAATTGTGGAAAGGCTGCTGAGAGGAAACATGGTCTCCTTCACCATCCCCATGAGAACTTCAGACTCTGTCTTAGCCCCGAGGGTCTTTGACCATCTGCGGAGAAAGCGCTACATCAGCGACAGTCCCGAGGAGGAGGAGGGAGTGACCGAGGGGAGCCATTCGGTCCAGCCATAGATGGATAAACCGGAACCAGAACCCAAAACGCAACTGCTTGTGAGACACCCCAATGAGCACGGTGGCCTCTCTTTGTCCACCCCCTTAGAGGTGGAATGTGATTGAGGCTCGGGGAGTCACCAGTGGACAAGGTGAACGGAAAAGACATCACACATGTATATGAATGATTAAGAAGCAATCGCTTCTTAATGGGTAAGGAACCAGGGGTTGTGTAAATCTAAAAACAAGTAGTGGGGCGCTTACACTGTTTCTGTTCTGAAAATCTCTCAACAGCTCGACAATGCCTTTCTAGACGGCCTGGAAGCCCTGGACAGTGTTGCATCAAGCAGGGAAGATGAACCGGGCCCACCTTGGTTTTGCTCAACGCCAATACAAATTGTTGAAGAGGACTCTGAGGATGATGGCCATGAGGTGTTTCGTAGGAGGCTTGGCATAGAACTAACTGGGCCAGTGCCACATCATGAGCTTTAAAAAGTCATGCGGCCTATTGTACGTGTTGCTGTTTATGCTGCCCTTAAGCACTGCCTTAGGGAAAAGCTTTGTGGAGATTGCGAGGGCCGTGTCATAGATCCCATGACTGGGTGACTTGGACTTCAGTGGATATCAACTGCAAGCTCTGGGGCCTATGTGCTGAGTTGGGTTTGAAAAGCTGATTAAACACCGTGATTCCCAGCGGTTCTGCTGTGTAATGTCTGTGCCTAAGCCAAGAACATTCAGCGCAAGGGGGGGACCTTGATCAATGCTGTGCAGTTCAGTGGAGCCCCTGACCGTGTTTTAAAGAAAATAACCTGCTTACAGCTGGAGTGGAAAAGTTGTAGGCAGCTTCAGGTTCATTTTCTTTAAAACACAGTCAGGGTCTCCACTCAATTGCACAGCATTTCTCCAGTTATGGCAATCATGTGAACAAGGACATGTGTATCACTAATTGTGGTTTTTTTGCTATAAAACCTGTTGACAAATCTCTATTCGGGGGACGCCATTTCGCTGGTCCCCCCACCGCATGCTCGTAATAAAGGGGCCTCAGGTGATTCTGAGCCAAACACAATGCAGGGTCGTTTTTCCACGACACGGCGTGGTTTGGCCGTCTAGTCTGCACAAAAAGTTACAGATCCCTGCTTAAGGAAAAGACTATTTGTAAGGAATCTAAAAGGATTCAGTTAGAGAATAGTGAGGGGACAAACACGCCATAGAAAACTTGGTAGCTGTAAATTAAAAAAAAAACCCTATTGAAAAGGGCTTTGTGACTATCTGTGTTTCTGTTCAAAGGCCTTTGGCCCTTAAATGAGCTAAAAGTTTTCATGAAGCATCTGGGTTTGGTTTCAAGGAGCTGTATGTCTTTTAAATAAAAAATCAATTGTTTGTGAGAACCTAGCGCTTGTGACCCATTTACAGCAAAAAGCTGAAATGTATGTTGTGGGAGAGGGGGAAAAATCCTAAGGCTGTGGCTACACTTAGCGCTTCAAAGCGCTGCCGCGGCAGCGCTTTGAAGCGCTAAGTGTAGTCAAAGCACCAGCGCTGGGAGAAAGCTCTCCCAGCGCTGTCCGTACTCCACCTCCCTGTGGGGAATAACAGACAGCGCTGGGAGCGCGGCTCCCAGCGCTGGGGCTTTGACTACACTGGCGCTTTGTAGCGCCGCAATTTTCAGCACTGGAGAGGGTGTGTTTTCACACCCTGCTGCAGCGCTGCAAATTTGTAAGTGTAACCAAGCCCTAAGAAATGTGCTTACAATAAAACAAACAGGTCGTTCAGACCTGTGTTTGAGTACAATAGAGTTGACTTATCCTGTTGAACTGAGTAGCTCCCTGGGCTGTAAACTGACAAACCTGTAAGTTTCTGGCATAAAAGGGCTTTAGAGAGTTAACATGGTATACCTTAGGCTTTAAGGAAGAATTAGGAAATGTTATGAGGTAGTTAACAGCTCCCAGGCGCTCTTGGACCGTGAATGGTCCTTCCCATGACGCTTCCATCTTATGGGCCTGCTGCGCCTTCAAGACCATAACCTGGTCTCCTACCTTGAAGGAACGCTCTCTGCTATGTCTATCATATCAGGCCTTTTGCTCTGTTTGAGCATCCTTGAGGTTTTCTTTAGCAAGGGCTAAAGAGTGTCGGAGGGTGCTTTGTAGGTTCGTTACAAAGTCCAAAATGTTAGTTCCTGGAGAAGGCGTAAACCCCTCCCATTGCTGCTTCAGCAAGTGTAATGGACCCTTAACCTCATGGCCATACACAAGTTCAAATGGTGAGAACCCTAAACTGGGATGTGGTACAGCCCTGTAGGCAAACAGCAACTGCTGCAACACTAGATCCCAATCATTGGAGTGTTCATTTACGAATTTACGTATCATGGCCCCCAAAGTTCCACTAAACCTCTCCACCAGGCCATTGGTTTGGTGGTGGTACAGGGTGGCAACCAAGTGATTCACCCCATGAGCTTCCCACAGGTCTTTCATGGTCCTGGACAGGAAATTAGTTCCCGAATCTGTAAGGATGTCAGAGGGCCAACCTACCCTGGCAAAAATGTCAGTTAAGGCCCGGCACACAGTGGTAGCTGTGGTGTTGCTTAGAGCTACTGCTTCCGGCCAACTGGTAGCAAAGTCCACAAAAGTCAGTATGTATTGTTTTCCTCTGGGGGGTCTTCTTTGGGAAAGGACCCATAATATCCACAGCTACTCGCTGAAATGGAACCTCAATTATGGGGAGTGGCTGGAGAGGGGCCTTGACCTGGTCTTGGGGCTTTCCTACCTTTTGGCACACCTCACAAGACCGGACATACTTGGCAACGTCCTTGCCCATCCCCTCCCAGTGGAAGGAATTCCCCAACCTGTCCTTGGTTCTGTTCACCCCAGAATGACCACTGGGATGATCATGGGCCAAGCTTAAGAGCTTTTCCCGGTACTTAGTTGGAACTACCAACTGTTTTTGAGGATGCCAGCCTTCCTGGTGTCCACCAGAAAGAATCTCCTTATATAAAAGTCCTTGTTCTACAACAAACCGGGATCGGTTAGAAGAGCTGAGAGGCGGTGGGTTGCTCCATGCCGCCGCCCAAGCTTTCTTAAGGCTGTCATCGGCTTCCTGCTCAGTCTGGAACTGTTCCCTTGAGGCTGGAGACACCAGTTCCTCCGTAGACTGTGGACTTGGGCTTGGTCCCTCTGGAAGCGATGTAGGTGATGAGGTTGTTTCCGTTGACTGTGAACCGCTGTCCGCTGGTGCACTAGGTGATATTTCAGGCTCTGGCTGATCCTCTTGGGTAGGGTTGTCTGCTGCTTCTGCCAGTTCAGGCCCGCTGGCGCCCTCTGGCGATGGGGTTGCAAGCGTTGGCGTCAGTGCTGGCAATGGTTCTGCCGCTGGTTGTTCTTCCAGTTCCGGGTCTGGGACTGGATGTACTATGGCTGTTGTAGTTGTTGGCATGGGATCCGGTTCCACCACCTCTGTCTGGGTCTCTGGTAACACAAACAGGGCCCTGGTGGACAGCTCAGGAACAGGGATGGGAGTGGAAGTTTGTTTGGCCTGGCTGTGGGTGACCACTCCCCACCCTCTTGGCCAGCTTCACATGGTTGGCCAAGTCCTCTCCCAGTAGTATGGGGATGGAATAATTGTCATAGATAGCAAAAGTCCACTTTCCTGACCAGCCCTTGTACTGGACAGGCAATTCAGCTGTAGGTAAGGTTACAGATTTTGATATGAATGGAGAAATTGTGATTTTGACCTCTGGGTTGATGAATTTTGGGTCCACTAAGGACTGGTGGATAACTGACATGTGTGCCCCGGTGTCTCTCCATGTGGTAATCTTCTTCCCGCCCACTCTCAAGGTTTCCCTGCGCTCCGGGGGTATTTGAGAGACATCTGGGCCTGGGGATCCTTGGCATGATGATGGTATAATGGACTGTATTCGATTGGGGTTCTTGGGGCAGTTGGCCTTTATATGTCCCAGTTCATTACATTTAAAACATCGCCCAGCTGATGGGTCACTGGGCCGAGGTGGGTTGCTGGAGACTGGTGAGGTGGGACTGTAGGTAGTCTGAGCTTTCCTTGGGTTGTAGCAGGGGTCTTGGGTGGCCCCCGGTGGTAGGGTTTATTGTCAGCTTGGCCCTTGTTATATTCACTCTCCTTGATAGTAGCTTTTTTCTTTTCTGCTAAGTCCACCCATCTGCCTCCAATCTCCCCTGCCTCTGTTACATCTTTGGGCTCTCTATCTAGGATGTACCATTCTATTTGCTCAGGAACACCATCTAAGAACTGTTCCGTTTGCATCAGGTGGGCCAGATCTTCTAGAGATTGAATCTTTAGTCCTGACATCCATGCATCCCAATTCTTTCTAATGTAGTAGGCGTGTCTGGGGAATGACACATCTGGTTTCCACTTTAGGGCTCTGAACCGCCGACGGACATGTTCAGATGTTATACCCCATCCTGATTCTGGCCTTTGTTTGAAACAGTTTATAATTGTTCATGTTTTCCTTAGGCATTTCAGCTGCCACTTCTGCTAAGGGTCCACTGAGCAGTGCCCTCAGCTCTATCATGTACTGGTCTTCAGGGATACTGTACCCATGGCAGGTCCTTTCAAAATTTTCCAAGAAGGCCTCAGTGTCATCACCTGCCTTGTAGGTGGGAAATTTCCTGGGATGGGAAACAGGGCCTGGAGAAGGGTTGTTGGGGTTGGCAGGAACATTCTGCTTAGCCTTTTCTAATTCCAGAGCCTGTTTCTGTATTTCCAGTTCTTTCTCTTTTAACTCCATTTGTCTCCTGTGGTCAGCCTCTCTGGCTTGTTGTTTCTCCATCTCTCTCTTGTGGTCAGCCTCTGCCCTGGCCATTTCTGCTTTAATTAGTTCCATCTGTCTTTGATGTTCTTTGTCTTTTTCTGCTGCTGCTTGCATCCTAGCCAGTTCGAGTTTCTCAACTGTTTCACTGGTACTCATGTTTCTGCTTCCTGGTGCTGGCCACACCCCTCTGTAGTCAGTGATTTGACTGTTTTGCTTGGTTCAGTTGCTTGGATTACAAGTTCCTAACTTTTCTATTCCCGACTGAATAAAAAGAAAACAAACTTTTCATTTGCAAATGTGGTGCTGGTTGTTTGCTGACAGAGAACCAGAAAATCTGGTTTGTCCTGTTTCTAGCAACTTGCTAAGTACCTCTCAGTGGGGGTCCTTTCTAACAAGCCTCCTAGAAAAACTTTACACCTCTTCCCTCAGGCTGTTTTCCCAAGCAGCCAGAAAGGGAAAAAAATCTCTCTGCCTTGGTTTCAAAAAAAAACCTCCCCCTGCTAGCCTGCTTTCCTGCTGTAGAAGGAGAAAATAGCTCTCAATGGCTCTTGGTTCTTAAAACATCCCACCACTGCCTACCATGTCATAGGTTTATTCCCCAATTTGAACTTTAGCATCCACAAGATGGGGACCTGCATGGACTCCTCTAAACTTAAATCCTAGTTTAGATCTGGTAAAGCTGCCACCAACTAGAGATTCCAGTGTCTAGTACACTCCCTGTTCCCCCAAAACTTTCCCTGGGAACACAGATCCAAACTCCTTGAATCACAACACAAAGGGAAATAAATCATTCCCACTCTTCCTCCCCCTCCCTTAATCGTTGGGAGAGATACCTTGATTCAAACTCCTTGAATCAAAACAAAGAGGGATTCACTTTTCCCCCCTCCCCTTCCCCTGAAAATCCAAACAAGGGAAGAAATCAATCAGTTTCTAAAAAGAAAAAGATTTTTATTAAAAGAAAGAAAGAAAGTACACTATCTCTGTAACACCCGGATAAAAAGTATACAGGGTCTAGCTTATAAATCTGGAGAGGCTTTCCCCCCATCCTTTCTCAGAATAATCAAAGTAACAGCAAACCAAAATAAAGATATTTCTCCAGCAAACACACAATTGCAAATGCAGAAATTAATTATAAGACTAATCCGCCTTTCTAATACTCACTATACTGGATAGTAGGAAATACTTCAGGAGAACTTGGAGATATGTCTGGCCTCTCTTAGATCCAAAGAGAGAACAAAGATCCAACAAAGAACACAGACAAAGACTTCCCACCACAGAGATTTGAAATTATCTTGTCCCTTGATTGGTCCTCTGGTCAGGTGTTCATCAGGTTACTGAGCTTGTTAACCCTTTACAGGTAAAAGAGACCTTAACCCGTAACTATCTGTTTGTGACAGGGGGGCTGTGGGGGATGGGTTTGAGCTCTGTGGCAGGGAACGAGGCGGCTGTGATGGGGCTGTGGGGGATGGGTTTAAGCGCTGAGGTTGGGACTGGGGGGCTGTGGGGGATGGGTTTGAGCGCTATGGCCGGGAATGGGGGCGCTGTGGGGGATGGGTTTGAGAGGTGTAAGGGAACGAGGCGGCTGTGATGGGGCTGTGGGGGATGGGTTTGAGCACTGTGGCAGCGAATGGGGTGCTGTGGGGGATGGGTTTGGGGCTGTGGCAGGAAATGGGGGGCTGTGGGGGATGGGTTTGAGCTCTGTGGCAGAGAACGAGGCAGCTGTGATGGGGCTGTGGGGGATGGGTTTCAGGGCTGTGGCAGGGAATGGGGGGATGTGTGGGATGCATTTGAGCGCTGTGGCAGGGAATGGGAGTCTGTGGGGGTCGGGTTTGAGGGCTGTGGCAGGGAATGGGGATCTGTGCGGGATGGGTTTGAAGGCTGTGGCAGGGAACGAGGCAGCTGTGATGGGGCTGTGGGGGATGGGTTTCAGGGCTGTGGCAGGGAATGGGGGGCTGTGGGGGATGGGTTTGAGCGCTGTGGCAGGGAATGGGGGGCTGTGGGGGATCGGGTTTGAGCTCTTTGGCAGGGAACGAGGTGGCTGTGATGGGGCTGTGGGGGCTGCGTTTGAGGGCTGTGGCAGGGAATGGGGGGTATGTGGGGGTCGGGTTTGAGGGCTGTGGCAGGGAATGGGGAACGAGGCGGCTGTGATGGGGCTGTGGGGGATGGGTTTGAGGGCTGTGGCAGGGAATGGGGGGCTGTGGGGGATGGGTTTGAGGGCTGTGGCAGGGAACGAGGTGACTGTGATGGGGCTGTGGGGGCTGCGTTTGAGGGCTGTGGCAGGGAATGGGGGGCTGTGGGGGATCGGGTTTGAGCACTGTGGAAGGGAATAGGGAACGAGGCGGCTGTGATGGGGCTGTGGCGGATGGGTTTGAGGGCTGTGGCAGGGAATGGGGGGCTGTGGGGGATGGATTTTAGGGCTGTGACAGGGAATGGGGGGCTGTAGGGGATGGGTTTGGGGGCCATGGAGGGGTCATGGCTGTGGTGGAGCACACTGGGTCAGCGCATTCATCTGTTAACCGAGAGGATGGTGATTTGAGCCCACCCAGGGACGGGACTGACCCTACTACCTACTTGGACCCTCAAAGGAACCCTTTTGCCGCTTCAGAGCTGTCCCTGCTGGCCTCAGTGTGTTCAGCTGGTGGCCCGAAGAGTGCGCTGGCTGCGACACGAAAATCCATCTCCCAGCAGCCATGCCGGGGGCTCGGGCTTAATCCTCAAGGCCGAGCGCAAAACCCTTCAGCAGGGCATCTTTTGCCCCCTTTCCGCTTCTGCCCAAGCAGCAAGGGAGAAACAGAGGGGACATGCCGGCTCTAAGGGTATGTCTACGGGTAGCGATCGGTTTATCGGAGATCGATTGATCGCTTCTCATCTAGACGCGATATATCGATCCCCGAACGCGCTCCCGTCAACTCCAGAACTCCACCAGGGCGAGCGGCGGTAGCGAGTCGACAGGGGGAGCCGCCGCCATCGATCCCACGCTGCGAGGACGGGAGGTAAGTCAAAATAAGAGACTTCGACTTCAGCCAAGCTATTCCCCTAGCTGAAGTTGTGGATCTTACATCGATCCCACCCCCCAGTGTCGGCCAGGCCAAAGACTGGCTCCCTCCCACTTCCCTGTTGGCTGCTGTGATAAATGAGGGGGTCGGGGGGGGTGTAGCTCCCTTTTGTGGACACCCAGCCAGCCAGTTAGCTATAAAGTCCCTCTTGGTGGCTGTTCTCTGCTTGTTTTACCTGTAAAGGGTTAAAAAAGCCTCCCTGCATAGGTAAAAGAAAGGGAATGGGCCTCTGATCAAAAGAGCCAATGGGAGGGCTTTTTAAAAATTGAAAACAAAAACTACCACTCTGATTGGGGGAGGGATAGCTCAGTGGTTTGAGCATTGGCCTGCTAAACCCAGAGTTGTGAGTTTAATCCTTGAGGAGGCCACTTCGGGATCTGTGGCAAAAATTGGTCCTGCTAGTAAAGGCAGGGGGCTGGACTCAATGACCTGTCAAGGTCCCTTCCAGTTCTAAGAGATTGGTATATCTCCAATGATTACCTTTATCTGGGAGCATTTTCCACCCCTTTTGCATGGGTGCAGGTCAGGTAATGAATTGGGCCCTCTGTTTTTTCTCTCGGACTGACCCACGTTGCCCCATCCGCAAGATAAGGTGCAGAGCCAATCATGGAAGAACCGTGTCAGGGGAGGCAAAGGGCCTGACTCTGATCTCATGTTTGGTGTAATACAGGAATAACTCGATGGATGCCAATGTTGGGACCAGAATCTATGTCTGTGGTTGCCTGGTAAATTTCATTCCCCATTCAGGGCAATTGCTTCCTCCTCCTATTTGCATGAGTGCTTTGCTCCTTAAAATAGGACAAAAGGAAAGGGGAAAGAAAGGTGACTGACAGAATAAGAAGCTTAAGCCTGGAAAGCAGGAAGGTCACATCAAGCCTGGGACGATAAGAGCCAAGGTCAGCAAAGAGCAGGGCGCTTGGTGCCAAGGTCACTCAGAGACAGAAAATGAGAGTGTGACTCACTGGGACTGTTCTTACTGTGGTCTGTGAATGCTGCGTGGGGGGTGTTGGCCTGGGAGAAAGGTCTGCACTGGGAGATGGGAGACTGGCCTTGAGGGAAGATGCCTGAGCATGTAATGTGAGAACCCAGGAAGGGGTTAGAGGCCAGGTGACTCCTCTGCCTGGGAAGCTGAAAAAAGGCCTGGGGGAGGAGACGCTGGGGAGTGAGGGGGTTTTCAGGCGCTGGCTGGGGAATGGAGGGAAGCACAGACAGGGCTCTGACCCCCCCCCAAGGGGGCAGTGGTGCTCTTGGGACCCCCAAGATGGATCTAATTGGGGAGGATCCTGTTGTCTGTGCCTGCAAAACCTGTCTTGGACTGTGTTCCTGTCATCTAAATAAACCTGCTTTACCGGCTGGCTGAGAGTCATGGTGAATCACAGGAAGCCGGGGGTGCAGGGCCTTGACTCCCCCACACTCCATGACAGAGATTGACACTCATCTCTTGCTGTTCTGCTTACATATTACTATCTCTCCTTTCAGTTTCCCCTTTTCTCCACCCCCCCCCCCACTGTCTCATTAAGAAACAGCTCATCTGCATGGGTCAACTTTCCTCTCATTCAGACTGATGCAACTCCACTGAGTTAATACTGATCTTCAACAGTGTAAGTGTGGAAAATCATGCCCCAAATCTCCTGCTAGCAAGAAGAAGCAACCCCTCAGCTGGTGCCATAGCTCCATCAGATCTGCCCCCTAACAGCTTTTCTGGAGGAACGGGAAAGGCCGTTAAATATGGAATAGCAGATCCACAGTCATTTTTGTTAAGGTTAGCACTGCTGTCATGGCAGCCACCCAGGAGGGATGGAAAAGAACAGAAGCTTCTGTCTCAGATGCTGCAGGCAGGACACAAGGACAGCTAGCGCTTTCGGCCCCTGGATCCTGACTCATGCAATGGACTTGGGAGACCATCTCACTGTAGCTTTCTCATTCCCAGAGAGATGCTGCTCACGCTGCTTCAGCCTGTGGTGCCGAGTACAGCGTATAACAGAGCTGAGTCATTTTTAAGGCTGGCAAGACTTGGAACAGACTAGAGAGAAAGAAAAAAAGATAGGCTAGTATAGAGAAGTGGGGTGAAATGATGTACCAAGACAGAGACAGCAGGAATCTAAAGCGTCAGTGTGACAAAGTGGGGATTTTCCCTTGTTATGGTGTATGTGTGTCTTACTGTTGAGCCTATGTTAATTCTACTGTTTTGCATGAATACTGTGTGTGCCTCAGTTTCCCTGCATACTGCACTAATACCTCGGTGGTGGGAATAGGGGTGTGTGACTTTGGCTGAGACCTCTGGGGCAGGTGAGGCTGCTCCAGCTGCCTGCACATATGCTATGACTGGTGCTGTTTGTAACCTGATACCCAGGAGGGGGACTACACCCAGGTGAGGCCCAGGTGACTTGCCTGGGAAGCAAGACAAAGCCAAGGAGGCAGAGAAATGGGGGGTGTCGGAGGTCGGGTTGCTGGAAGCTAGGCAGTCTGCCTGGGAGGACTGATAGAGGGGGAGTCCAGAGCTTCTGGATGGACTTGGCTGAAAGTCACTGATTTCTGTGCTAACAAGTTCTATTCTACCCAGTGCATTCCTGTCAACTAATAAACCTTCTGTTTTACTAGCTGGCTGAGAGTCACTGCTGACTGCTGAGTTGGGGTGCAGGGTCCCGTCTGGGTGGACTCGCTGCAGGAAGCGCACAGTGTGGAAGGGGATGCTGAATGCTCCGAGGTCAGATCCAGGAAGATCAAAGCTGTGTAAGCATCTTGCTCTGGAGACAGTGCGCTCACAGAGCGGAGGGCCCCCCAGAGTCCTGACTGGCCTTGTATGGAGAAGTTCCAGAACATAACCTGAGGACTCCATGATTTGGGGACTCTGTGACGGTCAGCTCAGATAATATGGTGATGGGCACCTTCTGAGAACAAAAATAAAGTATCCCAGAGATTATTTAGGGTGCAATTATAAGTAGGTGAGGGACATTTCCCTACTTTAAGCTGTGCGTGACTGGGGGGGACCACAGCTCCTCCAATTTGAGCCTGTAAAGTGGGCAATCCCAGGCCCAAAATTAGCAACTGAGCCCTACCTCATCCCCTCACTGGCTGTGGGGCTAACCCCTGATTAGCAGAGGTAAGAGCTCTGCTCCCCAGTTGACATGCCAAGGTAGTAGCACTAGTCTCTGCCCGCCAGGGGAGCCAGAGGAAGGGGGACAACATCCCTCTCTCGTCATCACAGCTAGCCAGAGGCCAGGAAGGCCACATGAGAGGATGATCCTAAAATGGTCATCAAGAGGTTATCCATTATATTATGGCCTGGTGACATGCTTCAGCCCATCCTGTTTAGTCAGTGGGGATTTTATCCCTGCCCCCTCTTGTAACTTGTGATGCGGTTGAAGGAAGCAGCAAGCTCCCAGCCTGCGGGGCGGGGACTAGGCTGGTTTCTGTTGCACAGAGCAGTCCTTTTATAGAAGGGCACCAGCCAGCTCCCTGTCCTGTGTGCATTGGGGGAGACGTTACTGGTGGAAGGATGGGGACAGACACCCGTTAGGCTGGACCCAAAGGTGGGTACACAGACATTTATCCATCTCCCACCAGCCATGGTGGGCCCTGTGGCACCATGGGAGTGGCAGTGTCTCCTGTCTCCATTTCCTGTCAGCTACTGCCAGGCCCAGCTGGACTTCCCATTTCCAGTGCGAGTCCAGAAGCAGACGTTGCCATGAGGTGGTGCCATGAAGGGTGGTGCTGTTATCAGGCGAAAGCAGGAGGAGTAGGTGGGATCCGTGCTACCATGGAGAGGTGCCACCCTTGCTGTGAAAGGGCCCCGGCATTATGGGAGATGTCATCTCCCTGCCATGCCATGCTCTGCACCGGACCCAGCCTGTGGAGCTGAAGTAGGGAACTCCATGTCAGGCACCCCCCATTCTCAATTCCCCTTGTCCCTGCCGCCACCCCACCCCATCAGTTATAGAACGGGAGGAAACTTTACTTCTGCTCACTGTTCCTGGTTGGACTCTAATCGAGCGAGTACCAGAGATCTTAACTTCCATTCACTGTTCCGGTTGGACTCTAACAGAATCTTAACTTCCAAATTTGGAAAGAGAGTGTTTTTCCAGTGGCGATTTACCAGCAAGTGTAAGTGATGGAGGCGTTACAGAGTAGGCAGCTACTTCACTGCCTCACCCTGTTTGCTTTTCTTTTTCAGTAGCTTTAACCCTAAAGCAAAGCTCACAAATGCTCCATAAGGACAAACATTGCTTGTTTCATAGTAAATATATAAATATGTGGCTGAAAATCCTCATTATTCAGAATAACATGGAAACTAACACTTTAAAGTGAAGACCCTAGGTTTGATTGTTAATTATTCTTGCCCCCACTAATAAAACTTCCAAGGATGCTCCAAATTATTAATAAATTGTTTATAAAATTCATTTCTAGTTGAACTTGTTTTTAAGCAGTAACAAAAGCCGGCAAGAGAGGAGATGTTGGAGGAGTGGAAGAGACTCCTACTGTGGTACTTACTGGGTGCTAGAGTGATGCGGAAATGGGTGTAACCAGCCTATTTATCCATAGGTTTTGAATCCATTTCTGTTCATCCACTGGGGGTGATGCAGAGCAGATGGGAGCGGGAGGCAGGGAGAGCAAGAGCTCACGCCTCAGTAGAGCTTTGGGAACCGAAGACTCTTTCTTGGGTTATTTCCTGTGCTTGCAGAAGACTCCTCCAGGCCAGTGGAGCGGAGCAGGGCAAGAGTCTCAGCCCCAGGAAGAGGATCTGGAAGAAATGGACCTGAGTAATCTAGACATCCAACTTTCCAGAGGCATGTAACCAGAAATACTCAGTCCTCACCTCTCTTCTTTCCACATCACTGGGCAAGAGTTCCTGGTCATGGCATGCTAGCCCTGCTCGCTACCTTGCTTCAGCGGATTTGAGCATTCTGGTTAGGGGAGAGCTCTGTGGGATAAAGGCAAGGGGAAAGGACAATAGAATGTGATCATTTTGGATGTGGGCGCAGCCTGGTGCCTCTTACATATAGCCACGACTGCCTTGGGGAGGCATAGGACAAATCCTTCTGGACTAGCAATCACTGGAGCCAACTACCTTTACATTCCCTGCCACTCGCTTGATGTTCTTGGGTTGTGTTTCCTGCAAGGGAGAACTGGTGGAGAATCACTTCAGCTCTGTCCTGAGATTGAGCGGTAGGACAGTCTGGCTTTGAGACCGATGTCAGGCACGATCAGCTGAGAGCTGAGGACTGTTACTCTCACTGAGATGAGTGGTAGCGTTAGAAGGGGACTTGAAAGAGCTATAGCCACCCCTAAATTTGCCTCAACCTTCCTGTATCCACCCATCCCAGCGCAAAGGTAAAATGTTAGGGAGACACTTTACTGGTGCTGGCAACTGCCTCCAGAGCTCGGCGCCTGACCAGAAGCTGCCGTTCACAGTTCCCCCCTCCCCACCAGCAGCATAGGGTGGCTAATTTTCTAATTTGGGAAAACTGGATGCTGAGCAGTGGAACTTCCCTGCCCCCTCGTCTATGAAAGCACTGCTTCTGCTCCTTCTCTTCCCTCAAGAGCCCCCACTCCCCATCTTTCCCACCCTGTCGCTCGCTGATCTCCTCACCTCCCTCCCCCCCCCACCAGCTGAGCAGGCCTTGAGGGGCGTGATGGCTTGGCTCACAGAAACACCCCTGGGAAATGCCACCTGTTGTGCCAAGACTACTCCGGCACCCTGTCTTGTTGAGCCAGACATGCCCATCTGCTCCAGCACAGACCCAGGGTCTGAACCGCATGCCCCAAAGCTGCAGACTTAACCTGAAAGCAACTTAGGCCTGGTCTACACTAGGCGTTTAAATCGGTTTTAGGAGCGTAAAACCGATTTAAAAAAAAAAACACACACTAGAGGCACCTTATCTTATTTTTTTTGGGCTTTTTTTAAACGGTTCTGCTCCTCCTAGTAGTAGAACGTAGTATCGCACATATCATCGGATTATATTAGGATTAGTGTTAGTGTGGATCGACGCTGACGGTATTGGGGGTGCAGCAGTGGTGACACAGTGCACCAACAATCTGACCCGCATCTGAACTCGCATGCAGTGGTCAGGTAGGACAGGAAAAGCTTTGAATCTTTCCTGTTTGCCCAGCGTCCTCCCAGCCCAGCGGGCGGGCGATGTGGCGTCGAAAATCAAAAAAAAAAAAAAAGAAAATGATGATGTGATGTGGATGTGATCAGATCGCTAGCAGGCAAATCCGTTCTCAGAAGACCGTTACAGAAGATGAAAAAAGAAATTTAGAAAAATTTCAGACAGACGCAGATCAGCGCACTCAGCGCACTGCAGCGTGACAAAGCGTAAAAGAAAAGAAGAAAATCAAATGCTGGCGGACTGAGGATGGACTGGAGGCCTGCAGCTACCGGCAGCTTCTGCCTCATTTTTCCTTTGCTTTCTTCTGGGCTGAACACCAAATCAACAGGGTCAACCAGGGGCAAGGGGTCTCTTGGCAATCTGGCAACCACCCCCCCCCCCCCCCAAAAGAAGGTAAAAGACAAACAATCCTCTTCTTCCCTTTTCTTTATGCTGTGCTGCAGACTGAATGCTGCAGAGCACAGCATGGTGCAAACATCCAACATCCCCTCTACCCGCCTCCGCCCGCCGGTTGCCATGGGAATATGGATGGATCAATCATCATCCTCATCATCAGGCAAAGCTGCTGGTACAATGAATCCATCCTCATCATCAGCATCCTTCATCATTTTTTAATGGGGATGGATGGTGGATGTGGATGGATGGACCATCCATCTCAGCTCACTAGGGGCATCATCCATCAGCCCCCACCCTTCATGCAAGAAAAAAAAAGTTGCCCCCTGGACTAGCAGCTCCTGACTAGGGCTGATGCACTGGGCTTCTCTCCTACACACTGCTTGGTCATAGCTGCTGGAGGCTGCCTTTGTCCACCTCACTTCCAAACAACTCAAGTGTCTTATCTTGCTGTCTCTTAAATTATTATTTATCACAGAAAGGGGGGAACAAGCCCAGAAAATGCTAAGAAGAAAAAGAAAGCACGGGAAGTGAAAGGGTTGTTGAGCACCCACCCCCCAGCAATAGCTAGCAGAGAGGCATTGAGCTCTGCAGGTGAGCAGCTGTGCTCTGGTTCTATGTCTGGTTCTATCTCTACGTTCTCTAGCACTTACTGCCAGCACTGATTGCATTGATTCTATTTTGATTTTGATTGACTGGGGAGGGACCATTTTTGCTTGGCCCCTTTTTGATTTTGCGCACCTGGCTGATCACCAGGGCATCACTGGCAGCAAATGGCTGTGCACATGGTTGGTGGAAGGCTGGGGCTTATGGCTAGTAAGCACTAGGGCTGGCTTTGATCGGGCTGATCGGCAGCAGGGGTTGGCAGCAAAAGGAAAGGACTGATCATTAGGTCAGATCAAATTTATGGAAGGAATTTATGGATGGTAATGCTAGTGTGCAAAGCATCTGCTGCAAATCTGCTGTCATGCAAAAGTGCTGCACAGCTTCATCGCTGGCTGCGGAGAGCGCACACAGTGAAACAACAAACGGCAAAACAAGCTCAATGAAGCAGCATGGCTGCAATGCGCACCAATCATCCAGCAGGGGAAAAAAGAAAAATGCAAGAGGAAGGACTTTCCCCCACGAGAGGAGTGACTGGACCGATTTTTTACCCAGAACCACTGAACCACCTATTTTTGATTTTTTTCCCCCTGGGATCTTTGGGGAACAACCAGGCATCGGGGGGGGGGGGGGGATTGCGAACTACAGGGAATAGCTACAGGGGAACAATGGGACCGCTACGCAGAAAGAAATCCACACACGCGACGCTTGGACACCACATTTAATGTAATATGTATGTAGTTTAACCACCCACATAAATTTTTAAATACAAAATTTAAAAAACCATAATTCGAAAAAATACACAGAAGTGTTCCTGTCTTTAACACTCAGAAGTCTCTCAATGAGTTCTAAACCCCAAATATATCCATGTTACCCTGTCTAAAGCTTATACAGGGTAAACTCAAAAATTGTTCACCTGCTATAACACTGATATAGCGATATGCACAGCTGTTTGCCCCCCCCCGACATACTCTGGGTTAATTAGTAAGTAAAAAGTGATTTTATTAAATACAGATAGTAGGATTTGTGTGGTTCCAAGTAGGAGCAGACAGAACAAAGCAAATTACCAAGTAAAATAAAACAAAACACACAAAATCTAAGTCTACTACAGTAATACACCTGAAAACAGATAAAAATCTCACCTTCAGAGATGTTCCGTACGTTTCTTTCACAGACTAGATGTCTTTCTAGTCTGGGCACGATCCTTATCGCCTGGTCCAGCCCTTGTTCCAGCTCAGGTGGTAGCTAGGTGTTGCCGCATGATGGCTGTTCCGTTTGTTCTGTTCCACCCTGTCATAAATAGTTAGTAAAGGGTTAACACATAGTACCTGGTGAACACCTGACCTGAGGACCAATCAGGGAAGAGAATTTAAAATTCCTAGGAGGGAACTTTTTCTCTCTGTGCTTGTGTGTGTTGTTCTTAGCCGTTTGGAGTTACAAGGGTCCAGATGTTTAATCAAGTCTTCTACAAGTTTCCATCTTTCTGAACTAATTTCTTCTAGTCAAGATAGTGAGTATTAGAAAGGTACCTTATGTCCTCATCTAATAATCCTATGTTTGCAATTCTGTGTGTTTGTTATTGATCATTCTTAATTCTGCCTGTATTGTTTGTACTGAGAAGGAGAGAGGATTCTCTCCAGAAATTAGTAAGGTTATACCCTATGAATGTCCAGCTTGGATTCATAGAGAGTGTGTATTTTCTTGTTTTTCTTTTAATAAATTCTTTCTATAAAGACTTGATTAAATCCCTTCTACTGTGGATACAGGGGGAGGGGGTTAAGAGACTCTCTCCCGGTGGTGAGACAGGCTTATCTCCGGGCAGAGAAGGGAGGGAGGAAAAGGGGAGGTTTCTCCCTCTGTGAGTTGATCTGTGTTTCCCCAGGGAACATCTTTGGAAAGAGGAGGGGGAAAAAAGGGGTGTCCCGGCCCACGTAATTGACCGGGTGGTGGCAGCAAAAAGGGGACCTACCCTAGGATTTTAGGGTGGGGGATACATGCTGGTCCTCAACTTGAAACCCTCCAGTTTCAAGTGAGGGTGAGACCATGACATGGTGGCAGACGGTGTTTCGAACCCATTGATAGAGGCACGGTTTTTTCTACCTAGAGCACTCTGCAGCAGTTGGTTGCACTGCCCTCCTGCTGAGAAGTGTGTCCTTCCTTTGTGATATCAGGTATCATTCAGGATTCCTAAGGTGGGGGGAAGTGCTCGTCGGAGCACATTCCCATCCAGCGGGAAAAACAGGTTTGGTGGGGGGAGAGAAGAACCCTCCAGCCAGATTTTTTTTTCCCTGTGTCTTTTGAAATACTCAGGAGGCAGGGAACACAGATCCCTGAGAGGATTTCACTAGATTTTTCTCGCAGGTACTGGTAGCACCAGCCTGTCAGCTGGGCTTATTAGTACAACAGCTCAGAGGGAGAGGGAGACAGAGAATTTTTTTTTAATCTTTCCCTCTTTCTCAGTACAAAACGGTAAAATTACACAAACCACAATTTGCTATACAAAGGATTGATTTCTCTTTCTTTACTCAAGTTATCATAGACAGGGTTAGGGACTGTCAAGCACCACAGACAGTTCACTGACGACAGAGGGGTTTGGCCAGCACCAGAAGGCACAGACATGACTGGAACATGTAACGAACTGGAGATTGCTCAAGTGAACTTACAAATCCTGCAGGCAGAAAAAGAAAGAGAGGAAGCTGCCCAAAAAAGAGAGGAAGCTGCCCAAAAAAGAGAGGAAGCTGCCCAAAGGAGGGAAGAGGCTAACCACAAGAGAGACCTGCAGAAACAAGAAGCTGACCAACAAGCCAAAGAAGCTGAGCACAAGAGAGAGCTGCAGAAACAAGAAGCTGACTACAGAGCCAAAGAGGCTGAGCACAGAAGACAAATGGAGTTAAAAGACAAAGAACTGGAATTAGCAAAGGCTAAGCAGAATGATCCAACCAATCCAACCCCTCTTCCAACTACTGATCAACCTTCTCGAAAAAAATGTCCTGCCTACAGGACAGGTGATGACGTCGAGGCCTTCTTAGAAAACTTTGAAAGGGTCTGCATTGGGTACAAGATCCCTGAAGACCAATTCATGGTAGAGCTGAGGTCACAGCTCTGCGGAGAATTATTACTGGTGGCAACTGAAATGCCTAGGGACAAAATGAACGACTATAACCTGTTTCTAACCAAGGCCAGATACAGAATGGGCATAACCCCTGAACACGCCCGTCAGCGTTTCAGAGCCCAGAAATGGAAACCAGAGGAGTCATTTCCAAAACACGCCTCCTACCTTGAAAAGCATTATTTTTCCTGGTTATCAGGAGCCAATGTTAAAACCATGGAGGACCTAAACCTCCTGATAATGATGGAGCAGTTCTTGGATGGTGTTCCTGAGGAGATTACACGCTACATACAAGATGGAAAACCAAAAAATCTCACTGAGGCAGGGGAGATTGGAGCCAAATGGATGGCAGTTACAGAGAACAAGAAAACTGCTGTCAAGGGGAGCAAATCCCACAGGGTACACACCGACACTAAACCCTACCGTCGAGGACCAATCAAGCCCACACCTACAACCCAAGAACAGCCACAACCTACTTCTTCTTCTACCTCACCAGTCTCCAGTAATCCTCATAGGCCCAGTGACCCATCAAGTGGGCGATGTTTTCAATGCAATGAACTGGGGCATATCAAAGCCAAATGCCCAAAGAACCTAAACCGAGTGCAACTCCTTGCACCTTCACACCAAGGAAATCCGGACCTAGATGTATCTCAAATGCCCTTACAACATAGGGAAACTTTGAGAGTGGACGGAAAGGAGGTTATCGCATGGAGAGACACTGCAGCACATGTGTCAGCTATCCACCGAACCTTCCTGGACCCCAAATTCATCAACCAGGAAACCAAAGTGACAATTCGCCCCTTCATGTCAAAACCGGTAAGATTACCTACAGTGCGTTTACCTGTCCAGTACAAGGGCTGGTCAGGGAAGTGGACTTTTGCTGTCTATGACAATCATTCGATCCCCATGCTACTGGGCAACGACTTGGCCCACCACGTTGAGCAGCCAAAAACAGAGGGAGTGGTTACACGCAGCCAAGCCAGACGAGCTGCCGGACCCATCCCTGTTCCTGAGCCATCCACCGAGACCCCGTCTGTGTTACCAGAGAGGGTGGAGCCGGCTCCCATACCAACAACTACAGCAGCCATAATACATCCAGTCCCAGGACCGGAACTGGAAGAGCAACCGGCACCAGCACCAACGCCAGCGCTTACAACTCCACCACCAGAGGGCGACAACGGGCCTGAACTGGAAAAACCAGCAGACAACCCTACCCAAGAGACTCAGCCAGAGCCTGAAATATCATCTTGTGCACCAGCGGAGAGCGGTTCACAGTCAACGGATACAACCTCATCACTTACATCGCTTCCAGAGGAACTGGTGTCTCCCGCCTCAAGGGAACAGTTCCAGACTGAGCAGGAAGCCGATGACAGCCTCAAGAACGCATGGGCGGCGGCACGCAGCAACCCACCGCCTCTCAGCTCTACTAACCGATCCCGGTTCGTTGTGGACCAAGGACTTTTATACAAGGAATTTCTTTCTGGTGGACACCAGGAGGGCTGGCATCCTCAAAAACGGTTGCTAGTTCCGACCAAGTACCGGGAAAAGCTCTTAAGCTTAGCCCATGATCATCCTAGTGGGCATTCTGGGGTGAAGCGAAGCAAAGACAGGTTGGGAAGGTCCTTTGACTGGGAGGGGATGGGCAAGGTGGTAGCCACTTACGTCCGGTCTTGTAAGGTATGCCAAACGGTAGGAAAACCCCAAGACCAGGTCAAGGCCCCTCTCCAACCACTTCCCATAATTGAGGTCCCATTTCAGCGAGTAGCTGTGGATATTATGGGTCCTTTCCCAAAGAAGACCCCGAGAGGAAAACGGTACATACTGACTTTTGTGGACTTTGCTACCAGATGGCTGGAAGCAGTAGCTCTAGGCAACACCAGGGCTAAAACTGTGTGCCAGGCCTTAACTGACATTTTTACTAGGGTGGGTTGGCCCTCTGACATTCTTACAGATTCGGGAACAAATTTCCTATCAGGGACCATGAAAGACCTGTGGGAAACTCATGGGGTGCATCACTTGGTGGCCACCCCGTACCACCACCAAACTAATGGTCTAGTGGAAAGGTTTAATGGAACTTTGGGGGCCATGATCCGTAAATTCGTAAATGAACATTCCAATAACTGGGATCTAGTGTTACAGCAGTTGCTGTTTGCCTACAGGGCTGTTCCACATCCCAGTTTAGGATTCTCACCATTCGAGCTGGTGTATGGCCATGAGGTTAAAGGGCCATTACAGCTGGTGAAACAGCAATGGGAGGGGTTTACGCCTCCTCCAGGAACTAACATTCTGGACTTTGTAAACAACCTTCAAAACACCCTCCGAGACTCTTGGGCCCTTGCTCGAGAGAACTTAAAGGATGCTCAAGCGGAGCAAAAGGTCTGGTATGATAGACACACCAGAGAGCGTTCCTTCAAGGTTGGAGACCAGGTCATGGTCTTGAAGGCGCAGCAGGCCCATAAGATGGAAGCGTCCTGGGAAGGACCATACAAGGTCCGGGAGCGCCTGGGAGCTGTTAACTACCTCATAGCATTCCCTGATTCCTCTTTAAAGCCTAAAGTGTTTCATGTTAACTCTCTAAAGCCCTTTTATCCCAGAGAATTACAGGTCTGTCAGTTTACAGTCCAGGAAGGAGATGACACCGAGTGGCCTGACGGTGTCTACTACGAAGGTAAAAGAAATGGTGGTGTGGAAGAGGTGACCCTCTCCACAACCCTGCAACGTCTACAGCGGCAACAGATCAAGGAGCTGTGCACTCAATTCGACACCTTGTTCTCAGCCAACCCAGGACGGACTGAGCAAACCTGCCACTCCATTGACACAGGTAATGCTCACCCGATTAGAACCCCACCCTACCGGGTGTCACCTCATGCCAAAGTTGCTATTAAACAGGAGATTGACAACATGTTGGAGATGGGTATCATCCGCCCTTCTACCAGTGCATGGGCATCTCCAGTGGTTCTGGTTCCCAAACCAGATGGGGAAATACGCTTTTGCGTGGACTACCGTAAGCTAAATGCTGTAACTCGTCCAGACAACTATCCAATGCCACGCACTGATGAGCTGTTGGAAAAGTTGGGACGTGCCCAGTTCATCTCTACCATTGACTTAACCAAGGGGTACTGGCAAGTACCACTAGATGAACCCGCCAAGGAAAAATCTGCCTTCATCACCCATGCAGGGGTGTATGAATTTAATGTGCTTCCGTTCGGACTGCGGAATGCACCTGCCACCTTCCAAAGGCTGGTGGATGGTCTACTAGCGGGATTGGGAGACTGTGCGGTTGCATACCTCGATGATGTGGCCATTTTTTCTGATTCATGGCCTGAACACCTAGAACATTTGAAAATGGTTTTTGAGCGCATCAGGCAGGCAGGACTAACTGTTAAGGCCAAAGTGTCAAATAGGCCAAAACAGAGTGACACCAGGTGGGTCAAGGAACCATCAACCCACTACAGGCCAAGGTAGAGGCTATCCAACAATGGCCTGTCCCAAGGTCAAAGAAACAGGTCCGATCCTTCTTAGGTTTGGCCGGATATTACAGGCGATTTGTACCACACTACAGCCAAATCGCTGCCCCACTAACTGATCTGACCAGGAAAACCCAGCCAAATGCAGTTAAGTGGACTGATGAGTGTCAGAAAGCCTTTACCCAGCTTAAGGCGATGCTCATGTCTGACCCTGTATTAAGGGCCCCGGACTTTGACAACCCCTTCCTAGTTACCACCGATGCATCTGAACGTGGGGTAGGAGCGGTACTAATGCAGGAAGGACCGGATCACAACTTCCATCCTGTCGTGTTTCTCAGCAAGAAACTGTCTGAGAGGGAAAGCCACTGGTCCATCAGTGAAAAAGAATGTTACGCCATTGTGTATGCCCTGGAAAAGCTACGCCCATACCTTTGGGGCCGGCAGTTCCAGCTACAAACTGACCATGCTGCACTAAAGTGGCTTCACACCAACAAGGGAAACAACAAGAAACTTCTCCGCTGGAGCTTAGCTCTCCAAGACTTTGACTTTGACATTCAACACATTTCAGGAGCTTCCAACAAAGTTGCTGATGCACTCTCTCGTGAAAGTTTTCCAGAATTAAGTGCCTAAAAAGTGTTCTTAACATGTTTTCATGCTTAGTAGTCTATGTAATAGTGCATGTGTCTTATTACTCTGTTTGTTTTACAGTTCTAGGAGGAAATCACCGCCAGTGGATCCCACTGTGGCGATTTGGGGGGCGTGTCATAAATAGTTAGTAAAGGGTTAACACATAGTACCTGGTGAACACCTGACCTGAGGACCAATCAGAGAAGAGAATTTAAAATTCCTAGGAGGGAACTTTTTCTCTCTGTGCTTGTGTGTGTTGTTCTTAGCCGTTTGGAGTTACAAGGGTCCAGATGTTTAATCAAGTCTTCTACAAGTTTCCATCTTTCTGAACTAATTTCTTCTAGTCAAGATAGTGAGTATCAGGGTACGTCTACACTACGGGACTATTCCGAATTTGCATAAACCGGTTTTGTAAAACAGATTTTATAGAATCGAGTGCGCGCGGCCACACTAAACACATTAATTCAGTGGTGTGCATCCGCGGTCCGAGGCTAGCGTCGATTTCTGGAGCGTTGCACTGTGGGTAGCTATTCCCTAGCTATCCCATAGTTCCCGCAGCCTCCCCCGCCCCTTGGAACTTCCGGGTTGAGATCCCAGTGCCTGATGGGGCAAAAATCATTGTCGCAGGTGGTTCTGGGTAAATGTCGTCAGTCACTCCTTCCTCTGGGAAAGCAACGGCAGACAAGCATTTTGTGCCTTTTTTCCCTGGATTGCCCTGGCAGATGCCATAGCATGGCAATCATGGAGCTTGTTTTGCCTTTTGTGACTCTCACCGTATGTGTACTAGATGCCGCTCACAGAGGCGATTCAGCAGCGCTACACAGAAGCATGCTTTTGCTTTTGCATGACAGCAGAGATGGTTATTAGCCATACTGCACCATCTACCATACCATAAATTGGTAATAAGATGATCATGGTTACCAGTCCTTTTGCACCATTTGCTGCTGTCATAAGTGCCCCTGGTCAATCAGCCAGGGGCGCAAAAGCCAAAATTGGGAATGACTCCCTGAGTCAATCCCTCCTTTTTGGTATCTAAAAATAGAATCAGTCCTACCTAGAATATGGGCAAGTGTACTAGATAACCAATGTATCATAGAACCAGAGAGCACAGCTGCTCTGTGTCAGATCCTGCAGAAATTAAGAGCTGTATGCTATTCACAGGAGATGCTCCTGCAACAACCCCACCTGTTGATTCCGTTCTTCCCCCAGCCTTCCTGGGCTACCGTAGCATTGTCCCCCCACTTGTGTGATGAAGTAATAAAGAATGCAGGAATAAGACACAGTGACTTGTTAGTGAGAAATGAGTGGAAGGCAGCCTCCAGCTGCTATGATAGTCCAGACAGGACAGTAGAGAAGAGGAGCCCAGCATCCCTCTGCTAGTCCAGGGGCAATTGAATCTTTTCTTTACACATGAAGGGTGGGGGCTGATGGAGCTCAGCCCCCTGTTGCTATGATGACGATGATTATCAGTCATACTGTACCATCTACCAGGAAAAATTAGGGCCAGGCGCCCTTGATCGACCTGACGGATGCTAGTCAGCATGGTTACTGCCCCATGTGCCAATAGGCTGATGACGAGGATGGATACCAGTCCTTTTGCACCATCAGCCACCCATGGCAGGGGGAGTGCCAATAGGCTGATGATGAGGACGGGTACCAGTCGTTTTGCACCATCAGCCACCCATGGCAGGGGGGGGAGCAAGGCTATTGGCGTTGAGTGCTGCAGCATCGCGTCTATCTGCAGCATTCAGTAAAGATAGGGTGACATGAAAAAGAGTCAGCAGAGGATTGTTTACCTTTCACTTCTGGGGGTGGGTGCATAAATTGCCAAGCTATGCCCTGACCCACCGCGGACACTGTGTTTGACCCTAGAAGCATTTGGAGCTCCGCCAAGAATGCAAATACTTTTCGGAGACTACAGGAACTGTGGGATAGCTTGAGTCCTCCAGTCCATGAGCGTCCACTTGATTCTTTGGCTTTCCGTTATGCTTGTCACGCAGCAGTGCGCTGAGCCCCTGCTATGGCGTCTGTCTGGAGATTTTTTTAAAAATAATTTTGAATTTCGTCTTCTGTAACGGATCGCTGATAGAACAGATTTGCCTGCCCTTACGGCGATCACATCCGCATGGTCCATGCAGGAGCTCTTTCTTTATTTTGATTTTTAACTGCATCACCACACGTGCTGATCGGAGCTTCACGCTGGGCAAACAGGAAATATTCAAAAGTTCGCGGGGCTTTTCCTGTCTACCTGGCCACTGCATCCGAGTTCAGATTGCTGTCCAGAGCGGTCAGTGGTGCACTGTGGGATACCGCCCGGAGGCCAATACCGTCGATCACCGGCCACACTAACCCAATTCCGATATGGTAATACCGATATTAGCGCTACTCCTCTCGTTAGGGAGGAGTACAGAAACCGGTTTAAAGAGCCCTTTATATCGATATAAAGGGCCTCTTAGTGTGGACGGGTGTGGCGTTAAATCGGTTTTACGCTCCTAAAACCGGTTTAAATGCCTAGTGTAGACCAGGCTTCAGAAAGGTACCTTGTGTCCTCATCTAATAATCCTATGTTTGCAATTCTGTGTGTTTGTTATTGATCATTCTTAATTCTGCCTGTATTGTTTGTACTGAGAAGGAGAGAGGATTCTCTCCAGAAATTAGTAAGGTTATACCCTATGAATGTCCAGCTTGGATTCATAGAGAGTGTGTATTTTCTTGTTTTTCTTTTAATACATTCTTTCTATAAAGATTTGATTAAATCCCTTCTACTGTGGATACAGGGGGAGGGGGCTAAGAGACTCTCTCCCGGTGGTGAGACAGGCTTATCTCCGGGCAGAGAAGGGAGGGAGGAAAAGGGGAGGTTTCTCCCTCTGTGAGTTGATCTGTGTTTCCCCAGGGAACATCTTTGGAAAGAGGAGGGGGAAAAAAGGGGTGTCCCGGCCCACGTAATTGACTGGGTGGTGGCAGCAAAAAGGGGACCTACCCTAGGATTTTAGGGTGGGGGGATACATGCTGGTCCTCAACTTGAAACCCCCCAGTTTCAAGTGAGGGTGAGACCATGACACACCCATTGATATATCTTTTGCATAAGGCACGAATCCTTTGTCCCTCTCTGGGTTTCCAGCCCTCCCTCTCAATGGAAAGATGGATTCCAGTTCATGTGATAGGATCACATGTCACTGTAAGACTGCATTGCCCATTTGCCAGCACACGTGTCTACAGGGAGACTTGCAAGTAAAACACACCCAGTTGCAGACAATTGTCCTGCTTAATGGGAGCCATCTAGATTCCAAACCACCATTAATGGCCCAAATTTTGCATAAGTACAATAGGCCCTCAGAGTTATATTTCATATTTCTAGTTACAGAGACAAGACTTTTATACAAATAGGGTGAACACACTCAGTAGATTATAAACTTTGTAAAGATACTTTACAAGAGACCTTTTCCATGAAACATATTCCAGTTACGTTATGTTGAAACTCAACAGCATCTTTTCATAAAGTCATATAGAGTACATTGTCACAAGCGGTAAGTGGGGTAGGATGGGGAGGGAAAGCTGTGCTCTGGATGTGTGCGACTGTGGTAGGAAGCGAGACGGAGAGCCACAGTTGGGGGGTTGACTAGGGCAGGACGCTGGAGGTACAGCTTTTCTCCCAAGGTCGGGATATGTGTGTGAATGGGGCAGGACGCTGGAGGTAAAGCTGTTCTCCCACGGAGGTAAAGCTATTCTCCCACAGTCCTGGGGCAGGACGTTACAGGTTCAGCTGTTCTCCCAGGGTTGCCGTGTGTGAGACTGGGGCAGGATGTGGGCGGGAGAGCCGTGCTCCAGGAGCGGGGAACAAAGGAAGATGGTAAGGTGGTCTCGAAAGTGACCTGGCCCCATGCCTTAGTCTGCAAATGTTTTGCACGTCAGGCGCCCTCCCCCGAGTGCAGCCCACCGGTACCTCTCTCTGACTGAGCTGGGCAGTTCCTGAGTGCTGCTCCAGCAGCAGCTGCTCTTCCTGCCCGATTGTGGAGGGTTACTCGGTACTACTGATCGGACCCTGCAGGTACCCTTTTCCAGCGGAGATCTGGCAGCCCTACGACAGTAGCAGTGCAGACCGGAGCCCGAGCAAGGGGCTGGGGTGCCAAGAGAAGACCACAGGCCATGTCTCCACACATTGGGGTTCACTGCCCAGGGCAGATAGACGGTCCAAGTCTCCTCACAGCAACCCCGACTGACCCACTCTGGGCCCTGCTCCCCTACGGCTCTGCTGATCCCCGAGCCGGTCCCCTTGCCAGGCAGCTCCTGAGGGCTGCAAGCAGTCGAAGGGCGGCCACACGCTGAGGAGACCACAGCGCTGCAGCCACCCGCCCCGTGGCACCAGCTAGCACCGCAGCTGCAGCCCACTGTCCGGCTCCGCTCTCCCACCTCTGACGTAGTCCCCCAAATTTTCCTTCTAGCCCACCTCAGCCCCACCACCGGGCTAGTGACAGACGTCTCACGGAATGTTACTCTAACCGTCGTTAGGATTAGCTGCTACTGGTTTGGTAGAAATCGGGTGTGATAAAATACCAAATGAGAAATTCATTCCTCATCAGTGCCAGTGACTAATTACTCATGGAGTCTTCGTGTAAAAGCCATGAGAAATCTCTCCTAGTGGTTTGGTAGCGATCACTTTGTGAAAATTGCCAAACTGAGAAACGCGACAATGAGTGCTGTGGCCAACGTATTGGCGACTGACTCCGTCAGCCTTCGAAATTCATTCCTGATCAAGGCTAGAGACAAATTTCTCATGGTATGATCGTCCGAAAGACTTTCAGATTCCCTCGTGGTGACTCTCGGCAGGAAACAAGCCAAAGGATGAATTTTGAAATCGACTTCACTGGAGCCATGATGTCACACAGAGGAAGGGGTTAGCTCGCATTATCTCTTAGCCTCAGCGGCGTCCTTCGCTCACGCTATCTGTATTACGGAAGCATGAAAACAAGACAAGCTGCTCAAACAGCTTGTAATGCCATGATAAGGAATGTGCCAGGAAATGCACAGGATTGGTTTTTAAAGGAAGATGACTGACCGACAAAAACAGAAAATTACTTTTCAGAAGGTTAAACGCTCTTTCAGAGAAAAAGGTCTTTCATTTTTCCTCTTGCTCACAAACAAAGCTCTTAGACGTCAATAGGACTGCATCCAAATGGTTATAAAAGGAACATTCCTAGAGAAGGTGATCCTAGCACAGCTCACCAATGAATTTCTCTTCTGCGCTCATGAACAGACCTCTTCCAAACCATTAGCCGTGCATCCTCGTGGCTTTTCAATCGTGATTCCTTGAGACATTTGTGCCTTCCTCAGATCAGGAACAAAATTCTCTTTTTCTTCTTTCTCACGAACAGATCTCTGCGAAACGTAGAGAACTAAATCCTAACGGCGTTAGATTATGGTTCCTTGAGACAGCTAGCACTAGCAGAGCTCACGAACTAATTGCCTTTTCTTCGCTTTGTCACTTCCAAATCAGGAGCAGTGCTTACTAGTGGTTTTTCAAGCATGAGTCCTTGAGAAATTTGTCAGTAACACAGCTCAGCGCATCCTAACGTTTTTAAAAGACAGAGAGATACCTAGAGAAGATCATAATGTATTTCTCTTTTGAACAGATTTCTTCCAAACCATTAGCTATGCAGCCTAAGGGCTTTTAAAGCATGATTGCTTGAGTAATTTATCCCTAGCAGAGAGCAGAAATAATGAACTACTCTTTTGTCTTTCTTACCATCCCGTCTCTTAGTAAACACTAGCAGGGAATCTTACAGGTTTCTAGACGAGAGTTCCTTGAGAAATTTGTCCGTAGCAAAAATCAGGAATAACGTTCTCATTTGTTCTATTTCTGTCGAACCAGTCTCTTCCAAACCATTAGCAGGGCATCCTCACAGCTTTTGAACCGTTATTCCGTGAGACGGTTGTCCCTCCCTCAGATCAGGAACAAAAGCTGCTTTTTCGTCTGTGTCACGAACAGATCTCTTCCAAACTTGGAGAATTAACTCGTAATTGCTTTTAGTGGATGTTTTCTTGAGTAGTTATCACGAGCAGAGCTCACGAATGAATTGCTCACTTGTCCGCTTTGTCATGACTAGATCATTTCCAAATCAGGAGCAGTGCTTACTAGTGTCTTTTCAAGCAAGATTCCTTGACTAGTTTACGACTATGACAGCGCAGGAATGTATTGCTCTTTTTTTTTCCTTGTCATATACCGCTCACTTCCAAATCGTTAGCACTGCATGCACATGGTTTTTAAAGCATGCTTCCTTGAGAAATTTGTCAGTAGCACAGCTCAGGAATGAATGTCTCATTTTTTTTCTTTCTCACAAACAGATCTCTCCAAAGCAATTAGCAGTGCATCCCTAATCTAGTTAAAAGGAAGATTCCTAGAGAAGTGTCTCTCTAGCACAGCACACCGATGAATTTCATTTTGCGCTCATGAACAGATCTCGTCCAAACCATTAGCTTTGAAGGTAACGGCCTTTAAAGCATGCGCCACTGAGAAATTTATCCCTAGCATAGAGCAGAAATAATGAAATACGCCTTTGTCTTTCTCACCAACCCGCTCTTCATAAACACTAGCAGTGCGTCTTCTAGGCTTTTAGACGAGGGTTCCTTGAGAAATTTTTCTGTAGCACAGCTCAAGAATCAATGTCTCATTTTTCCTCTTTCTCTTGAACCGATCTCTTCTAAACCATTATCCGTGCATACTCGTGGCTTTTGTAGAATGATTCTACGAGAAATTTGTCGCTAGCACAGATCAGGAACAAAATTCTCTTTTTCGTCATTCTCACGAACCGATCTCTTCCAAAGCAAGAGAACGACATCATAATGCCTGTTAAATGATGTTTTCTTGAGCCATTTATTACTAACAGTGCTCACGAACGAATGTCTCCTGGTGACTGGGTACAGAGTGGTTCCCCAAAAGGGCAAGATAAGCCAGAAAATTTTGAGGTAAGAAATAAGCAAAAGGGCGAATTTTGACATCGACGTCACTGGAGCCATGCTGTCACACAGAGGGGTTAGTTTTCATCATCCTTTTAGCCTCATCGGTGTCCTTAGGTCTCTCTAGCTATATTATGGAACGTTTAGACTAGGTAGTGAAAGCATGAAACAAGACAAGCTGGATTATTTTTAAAAGCAGGATAACTGACCTAGAAAAGGAGAAAATTACTTTTCAAATGGATAATGCTGTTTCAGGGGAAAAAAGGGCTTAAAGTTTGCTGTATGCCATGTTGTTGGAACCGTGTCTGTTCCAGGCTATTAGCGCGACAAATTGGGTGAAGTCATAGGTTTCATTACACCCTGTTCCAGGGTTCAGCGAAGTAGGGCTGGCATTAGACCCACCATATCCAGGCAAGCTTCCTTCGAAAGCCGTTAGGCTTCTCCCCTCCTGGTTTGCTAGACATCAGGTCAAGTAACCTGGTAAAAATGACCATTCAATTGCTGTATAATGCTAGTGATTAACTTCTCATGGACTCATCCTCTACAAGCTTTTCAGTTTCCCTCCTGGTAGTTGTGTAGCGCTCGGTTCGTGAAAAATACTCAAAATGAGCATTGACGAAGTTTTTCATGGCATGGTCCTTCGAAGCCATTAATATTCTCCCCTGCTGCTTTGGTAAAGACTGGCTCATGAAAAAAACCTAAAACTATGAACGTCAGTCCTGACCAGTGCTAGTGACGAACTTCTTACAGAATCAGCAAAGACTCCTGTGGCACCTTATAGACTAACAGACGTTTTGCAGCATGAGCTTTCGTGGGTGAATACCCACTTCTTCGGATGCAAGCAGAATGTTACTCTAGAAGTCTTTAGGATAAACTGCTGCTGGTTTTGGTAGAGCTCGGGTCTGAAAAAAATTACCAGATGAGAAAGTCATTCCTCATCAGTGCTAGTGACAAATTACTCATGGAGTCTTCCTGTAAAAGCCATGAGCTACCTGGTGGTTTGGTAGCACTCGCTTTGTGAAAATTACCAAACTGAGAAAAGAGAGACTGAATTTTGGGACAGACGAGTAAACGTTCGTGGGTGAATACTCACTCCGTCAGACTTCAAAATTCATTCCTGATCAGGGCTAGAGACAAATTTATCATGGTATGCTTCTGCGAAAGTAGTCAGTTTCCCTCCTGGTGACTTGGTAAGGAGCGTTTCCACAAAAGAGCGAAGCCAGAAAATGTTGGGGGTAGGAAATAAGCAAAAGGACAGATTTTTGCCATCGACTTCACTGGAGCCATGATTTCACACAGAAGGGTTGGTTTTCATCATGCCTTTAGCCTCATTGTGTACTTAGGTCTCTCTGTCTGTATTGTGGAATATTTAGACTAGGTAACCAAATGATTAAACCTCACACCTTGTTGTCAAAGTGTCTGAACTGGGCTATCTTGAGTATCACTTCAAAAGTTTTTCCCCGCCTACTAAGAAGAGCTTGTGTTAATTAATTAGCCTCTTAGAGTGGGCAGGAAAACCCCCACCCCACCTTTTCATGCTCTCCATATCTTCCATTCTATGCAGCCGATGAAGTAGGTTGTAGCTCACGGGAAGCTTATGCTCAAATACATTTGTTCGATTCTATGGTGCCACAAGTACGCCTGTTCATTTATTAAAAAATTTCAGTAGCGTCACTAGATGGCGATGCTGCATCACTGACCACCAAGTTCAATGAATGAGAACTGCATGGGACAAAAAAAAAGCTCAAGAGTTTACCTCTCAGATCCGTGTCTGTGCTCCTCTGTTCTTGCCTCTCATCATGTTGGCACCAGTATCGTAGCCCTGACCGCTCATGTCAACTAGCACAATTCCTCTATCTTCCAGCTTTTTTGGAAGCATATTTGTCATACTAGCTCCTGTAGTGTCAATAAAGTCTAGAAAATGCTCTCTGACACACAGTTGCAGGGACATTTTTCACTAGCTTCTGTTCTTATTACAACACGCACCATTAAAGCTGTTTGTTCAGGATGGCTGATGTCAGGTGTGCAGTCCAGAATAATAGCTTGCTGACTTCAGATCTCCCACAATCTTCTGTTTGACATTTGTTGCCAGGAGCAACAAAATGATCTCATTTTGAATAGTTATAGGGTGTGTCCATTTCTTGAGTGATGACTCTTCTTAGATGAGTCAAGGGTTTTCCAAATATACCTCTAACACGGTGCAGACTCACCCCCTGTGGCGCCTCCTGCTGGTTTCTTCCGGGATTTAGCTCGCCAGCCTCCAGAGCACCCCCTGCAGGCCGATGTCCCACTACCGCTTCGTCTCCTCCCGATGTCCCTCCCAGGACCCGGTGCCCCTTTATCGGGGGCACTCTGCAACCCCCAGTACCTATTAGCCTTATGCTTAAAAGGTGGGGACATCAAACAATGCATCAGCACGTCACTACATCACTGAAGCACCAGTCATGGGACAGAAACAGGTTAAAAATCCCCATAGTTTTTTCCCCACTAGACAGCTATCCAAAAAGAAAAAGGCCTTCAGCCAAATATTGCCTTGTACCCCTTACAGGGATGAAATTCAGTCCTGTGAAGAGAGCCAGGGCAAGGTCTGCGCTAAGGTCTGTCACGGAGTGTCGGGGAGTCAGCGCCCTGCACCCTTTAAGCGGCCCTTCACTGCACAGGTGCTGTGAGACTTCAGTGGCATAGTTCTCATCCTGTATTGGAACAGCCAGCTGGAATCCTGTAAGATACAGAGCAGAGAGAGAGGTTTGGGCCACAATGTTCACCTCAGAGGCTCAGTTTCTGCAGTCTTCTGATATGTTCCCATCTGAGGATGACGGTTTTGGCCAGCCCGAGTTCAGAGCTTTCAGGCCCTTCAACCAGTGATTCTCTGGCACAGTTGATCTAATGTAGTTGAATTTTTCAGGCCTTCCCCCCATCTCCGACCCCCCCTCGCACCTCGCATTGCCCTCTTATTAGGCCTTGTCCACTCTCTTGATCCCTGCCAAGCTCAAATACAGGATGAGTGAAGTCTAGGAAGCGCTGCACTTCTTGAGGACTTCAAACTTTGTCCCATTTATGAATGGCTTCCACCTTATTTGGCTCAATCGTAGCACCTTCTGGGGAGAGGATGTACCCCAAAAACTCAATGAGGATGACTCACTGGATCCCTGGAGACTCCCTCATCGTGGGACTCCCTTCCTAGGAATAAAAGAAGGACAGTAGGATGACAAAGATGTCTCTGACCCTGGGGGGGTCCAAGCCAAGGGGAGGTCCCCTCACCCTCCCCGTTCAGTTCACACTCACAGACCCCCTAGCCGGAGGGGAGAGTAAAGGGCAGAAAGCAAAGGTGCCCCTGGGGGAAAGGCTCTAGGCTGGGATCCAGTCCATTTCCCAGATCTACACCCAGGATTGTGTGACCAGGGGCACAGCCCTTCCTCTACGTCTCAGTTCCCACCTGCCAGAGGGGGAGGATCCTTTCCTGCCCCAGGGTGTTAGAGAGGAGTTTCATTCCTGGCTGGGAAGGGTTCAGATACCAGGTCAGTGGATTGGGCCCCAGGTGGGGGATGGTCAGACATTCACTGCATCAGGGGTGACACGGGCTATGGGAAGGTCTGAGCAGTGACGACAGGGGAGGGGCTCCATGTCAGGCCACCCCTCCCAGACTGCAATGGCTATTGAGCATAAACCCTGGTTCTGCGGATGCTCTCATTTCTGGGCCAGCCCCTTGGCCCTGACAGCCTGATTTTCCAAACCTGGCCTCTGGGCATGGGGGCAGGGGCAGTATCAGGCCTGGCCCCAGCTCCAGGGGTTGGGGTAGGGCATGGTGTTGAGAGAGTGAGGTGCTAGGCCTTGGTTTCTCTCAGTGCTGTTGTCTCTATGGCCACTCTCCCCTGCCCTCCCCGCCGCAGGCACAGTGAGATGGAGCAGTACCTGTGGCAGGGTGTGGGAGCTTGTGGTCATGCGAAGAGGGTGCCCTTCAAGGCTGTCCCACGGAGCAGAGCCCCTGCAGTGCTTTGGGCACCTGGCGCAAGCACCTGATGGTAAATAGATGGGCCATGACCTTCGCTGTAAGACACCCACGAGAACAAAGGGTATTAACGGCACCGGGAGCCAGCAAAATTTCCACCCCTCCCCCTCCCCATCTCTGAGGGACCGATTCCCCCATCCACCCCCCCCCCCCGAGATGAACTCTTGTCTCCTCTCTAGTGACGTCCAATCCCTCTCCCACCAATGTGGAATGAACTCCTGCCCCCACTCCTCTCTCCTCCCGTGAGAGCTTTTCTACCTCCCAACCCAGCTGGGGATTCAGCTCAGCTCCCCCAAAATCCCCTCAGCCACCGTCTCCCCGTCCAGCTGAGGGGCTGGGAGGCTTTGGGCAGTAGTGCCGTGGGGTGAGAGGAAGTGGACCCCTTTCCCCAAGGGATCCTCCTGTCCTTCACATGAGGCCATGGACAGTAGCTCTGGTGAATGGGGCATTTAAGCAGCCTCTGCTGACTGACTCCTCCACTTCTCCCAGAGCAGGTGGTGGCTGGGATAATATGATACCAGAGCACTAGGAACCAGCCTGAGGCCCGGAGGAGTAGGGAAGGCTCACAGAGGTGGCTAGGGGAGTTGGCAGCCCCTAGCATCAGCAATGGCAGCATGTCGTGTTGATGTGATGCCTGTTAGGAACTAGCCTTACTGGAGCGCTGGGTCTGCCCGCCTTTGAGCTGCTCAGGGAACAAGCTGGCACCTACCAATGGCACCTGCCTGGCTTCATCCTCCCCTTGCTCCCTGGTCAGCACATGGGGATGAGATGAGGGTGGTTTCCAATGGCCTGGAGGTGAAAGGCCCTGGGGGGGGGGGTCCCTCCCCAGTTGATCCCCTTTGGTTACCTCATCCCCTATCAGCTGACTGGCTTCCCCCCAGATGGAATATGTGACATGGAGCTGGGGGTCGTGTATGGCCAGAAGAGCCGCTTGGAGGAAAGTTCTTCTTTGGTCTTCCGAAGACCTAAACTTACAGCACCAGAGTCCTTGCAATTGTCCAGAACCAGGCTTCAAATCCCTCGAGTGGCTCACAAGGTGGGGCAGCCAACCTTTGGGGGGGTCCCATGGACCAAGGAGCCCCCTTCAGTAAGAGGTTGCAGGCACTGAGGCCTCGAATAGCTCTTTCTGGAGCAGGATTCACCGCAGGTGTCATGAGATGCTGGAAATGTGTCTGCGCACTCTGGAACCCAACTCATACAGACAAAAAAGGACACTCTACTGCTCCCAGCAGCAATCTCTCCTGCAGCTCACCCACTAGAGATTAGGGGTCTTTTAGATCTGGCTCATTCCCACGCCTCACCTCACTGACATTTCCATGAGTCTCACACACTCTGCTGGAAACAAGTAGCAGGCTCTTGCCCTGTATCAGCTCCACACCTGAGCACCGGTGGAGAGTCCTTACCTCCCCATCCTGGCCATGTTCCTATAGCCCAGGCGCTCGGTGTCCTGGAGCCCGTCCCGACACCACAGCTCTCTTGCCTCTCTGATGTTCAGCCCTGGGGGAGAAGGACACACCCGTTTGGGCCGTTTGGCATTCCGGTTTCAGTGCCTGTTTCCTTCTGTTCCCATTGCTGGGTACACACTGGCCGGGGTCCTCGTGGCACCCATGGACCAATGGACTCGCAGGGTCCCCACCAGGTGGTTTAGTACTGGAAGGGGGATTTGTTTCAGTCATCGCAGTAATCATGGGACCCTTATGGCCATTGTGCTCTGGGAGTGGGTGCCTGTTAATCGTGGCGTCTAATACCGAGAACCCCCCACCCAGCCACCCACTGAAGTCAGGCCCAACTGGTGACATCCTACAAGCTATGTGTCCTTTCCCTTCAGCTCCTGCCCTCATGATGGGCTCTGTCCCTCCACATGCCTCAATAACTCCGTTCCTGTTCCCTCACTAGCTAGCTGCCCCATCAGAGGGCTAATTTCCCTGGACTGGGGGACAGAGCTGGGCTCTGAGATTTCCCTGGCACTTTCACATTCACCTCCCTAATTCAGAGAGAGGGGAAGAGAAAGAGTCACCAAGGGAGCTTGGAGCAAAGGGACCAGGACAAGGGCCCTCGCTGAGCACTCGCTGCCCAGCTGCTCCAGAATAACAAGGGCCCCGAGTCCAGGCACAAATTTGCCAGCCAGTGGCCTATGGAATGCAGTCCCTTATGGACACAGGGGGGACCAATTAGCCAAGGGATGAGGAACTTGACTCAAGCCCTGACTCTGCAGGATGCTGGGGTCAAAGGTCACTTACATCAAATCCAGGCAAGGAGGTGGCGAATTCGAGCAAGGCAGCACTGCTCTGTATGGTCCTGGCTCTCTCCTGGGTCTTCTTGGAGAGGACCCTGAAATGGATGTGCTGTGGGAAAAGGAGGCAGGGGAGGGTCAGCGGGCAGGCGTACGTGCTCTACAAACGAGCCTCTTCCCCTCTCCATGGGGCTGAGACTTTGTGCTCAGGGTGGAAGAATAGCTGATTGGAAAAGGGGGCTCATGACACTGCCCACGTCTTGCTGGGCACAAGCTCATTGTCTCTCCAGGCTGGGACAATGGTCAGTCTTGGGGCTGGTCTATTTCCTCTGAAACCCCTGATCCATGAACAGCATGTCAGGATCAAGGCACACGCCCTTGACCAGCCCGCCCCCCCAGACCCCAGCTGCAAAGGACTTGGTAGCATGGATGGAACAGCCGTGAGGACAATCCCTCCAGGAACTCCAGTGTCCCTAGGAGAGAAGAGCTGATTCCCTGAGGCTCCTCCTGTATCTCAGGGTCTCCCTTTAAAGGAGCCAATTACTTTTCTCAGAGGCCCATATTGTGCATCTCACAGGGGTTTCAGTCTCTCAGTCCCCAGCCAGGCCTGGTTTTCACGGTTAGTGCTTAATGCAACCTTGCAGAGCTCTGGCTGACAGTCCCAGCTCCTTCCCCCTGCACTGACAGCGCCGGGAAAGTGTAGCTGGCTGGATCCTGGCTGGGGGGGAGGGATAGCTCAGTGGTTTGAGCATTGGCCTGCTAAACCCAGGGTTATAAGCTCAATCTTTGAGGGGGCCACTTAGCAAGAGTTCATGGCCAGATGCCTGCTGCCCTCTTCAATCCTTGCTCTTAGCAGTTCTCTGTGCAAGGCCTGGTACCCAGCAGACTAGGGAACAGCCAGACTGTAATGAGTGGGAGGAAGGATCCCCGGGAGAGTCCAGGCAGCAGATCAGAGAATGAAGAGAGGAGAAAAGTCTGGGATCAGCCCCAGAGGGGTAACAGGGCCAGCTCCAGGCACAAGCCGAGCAAGCTCGTGCCTGGGGTGGCAGATTGCAAGGGGCGGCATTTGCTGCTTCGGCCGCCCCGCAGGTTTTTTTCTTTTTTCTTTTTCGTTCCCTGCTCCTGCCGTCCTGCAGGTTTGTTCGTCCCCCTCTACACTTGGCAGTTCTGGCCGGCCCGCAGGTTTGAGCGCTGTGGCAGGGGACGGGAGGCCGTGAGGGACGGGTTTGAGTGCTATGGCAGGACACGGTGCGGTAGTAGGGGATGGGTTTCAGCTCTGTGGCAGGGGACTGTGGTGGGTGTGGGGAGACTGTGGGGGTGAGTTTGAGTGCTAAGGCAGGGCACGGGGGGCTCTGGTGGTGTGCGGGGGATGGGTTTGAGAGCTGTGGCAGGGAACGAGGGGATGGGGTGGGGCTCTGAGTCATGGGTTTGATGGCTGTGGCAGGGAATGGGGGGCTGTGGGGGATGGGTGTGAGGGCTGTGGCAGGGAACGAGGCGGCTGTGATGGGGCTGTCGGGATGGCTTTCAGGGCTGTGGCAGGGAATGGGGGGCTGTGGGGGATGGGTTTGAAGGCTGTGTAAGGGAACGAGGCGGCTGTGATGGGGCTGTAGGGGATGGGTTTGAGCGTTGTGGCAGCGAACGGGGGGCTGTGGGGGATGGGTTTGGGGGCTGTGGCAGGGAATGGGGTGGCTGTGGGGACTGGGTTTGAGCTCTGTGGTAGGGAATGGGGATCTGTGGGGGATGGGTTTGAGTGCTGAGTCAGGGAACGAGGCGGCTGTGATGGGGCTGTGGGGGCTGGGTTTCAGGACTGTGGCATGGAATGGGGGGCTGTGGGGGATGGGTTAGAGGGCTGTGGCATGGAATGGGGGGCTGTTGGGATGGGTTTGAGTGCTGTGGCAGGGAACGAGGCGACTGTGATGGGGCTGTGGGGGATCGGGTTTGAGCGCTGTGGCAGGGAATGGGGGGCTGTGGGGGATGGGTTTGAGGGCTGTGGTAGGGAACGAGGCAGCTGTAATGGGGCTGCGGGGGATGGGTTTGAGGGCTGTGGCAGGGAATGGCGGGCTGTGGGGGATGGGTTTGAGTGCTGAGTCAGGGAACGAGGCGGCTGTGATGGGGCTGTGTGGGATGGGTTTGAGGACTGTGGCATGGAATGGGGGCTGTGGGGGATGGGTTTGAGGGCTGTGGCATGGAATGGGGGGCTGTTGGGATGGGTTTGAGCGCTGTGGCAGGGAACGAGGCGACTGTGATGGGGCTGTGGGGGATCGGGTTTGAGGGCTGTGGCAGGGAATGGGGGGCTGTGCGGGATGGATTTGAGCGCTGTGGCAGGGAATGTGGGGCTGTGGGGGTTGGGTTTGAGTGCTGTGGTAGGGAATGGGGGGCTGTGATGGGGCTGTGGGGGATGGGTTTGAGCGCTGTGGCAGGGAATGTGGGGCTGTGGGGGATGGGTTTGAGCACTGTGGCAGGGAATCGGGGGCTCTGGGGGATGGGTTCGAGCGCTGTGGCAGGAACTAAGGAGCTGTGATGGGGCTGTGGGGGTCGGGTTTTAGCGCTGTGGCGGAGAATGTGGTGCTGTGGGGGATGGGTTTTAGTGCTCTGGTAGGGAATGGGGTCCTGTGGGGGATGGGTTTGACGTCTCTGGCAGGGTTTGGGGGGCTGTGGGGATGGGTTTGAGCATTGTGGCAGGGAACAAGGCGGCTGTGATTGGGCTCTGGGGGATGGGTTTCAGGTCTGTGGCAGGGAATGGCAGGTTGTGGGGGATGGGTTTGTTCGCTCTGGCAGGGAATGGGGGGCTGTGGGGTCGGGTTTGAGTGCTGTTGCAGGGAATGTCGTGGGGGGCTGTGGGGGATGGGTTTGAGCACTGTGGCAGGGAATCTGGGGCTATGGGGGATGGGTTCGAGCGCTGTAGCAGGGAACAAAGCGGCTGTGATGGGGCTGTGGGGAATGGGTTTGAGGGCTGTGGCAGGGAATGCGGGGCTGTGGGGGATGGCTTTGAGCCCTGTGGAAGGGAATGTGGGGCTGTGGGGGATGGGTTTGCCGGCTGTGGCAGGGAATCTGGGGCTGTGGGGGTCGGGTTTGAGTGCTGTGGTAGGGAATGGGGGGCTGTGACTGGGCTGTGGGGGAAGGATTTGAGTCCTGTGGCAGGGAATGGGGGGCTGTGGGGGATGGGTTCGAGCGCTGTGGCAGGGAACAAAGCGGCTGTGATGGGGCTGTGGGGAATGGGTTTGAGGGCTGTGGCAGGGAATGCGGGGCTGTGGGGGATGGCTTTGAGCCCTGTGGAAGGGAATGTGGGGCTGTGGGGGATGGGTTTGCCGGCTGTGGCAGGGAATCTGGGGCTGTGGGGGTCGGGTTTGAGTGCTGTGGCAGGGATTGGGGGGCTGTGGGGGATGGGTTTGAGCGCTGGGAATGGGGGGCTGTGGGGGATGGGTTTGAGAGCTCTGGCAGGGAATGGGCGGCTGTACGTGATGGGTTTGAGGCTGTAGCAGGGAACGAGGCGGCTATGATGGGGTTGTGGGGTTAGGATTTGAGGGCTGAGGAAGAGAACGGGGGGCTGTGGGGAATGGGTTGAGTGCTGTGCGAGGTAATGAGGCAGCTGTGATTAGGCTGTGGGGGATGGGTTTGAGCACTGTGGACGGAAATGGGGGGCTGTGGGGGATGGGTTTGAGCTCTGTGGTCGGGAATGGTGGGCTGTGGTGGATGGGTTTGAGCTCTGTGGTCGGGAATGGTGGGCTGTGGGGGTTCGGTTTCAGTGCTGTGGCAGGGAATGGGGACTTATTGGGAATGGGTTTGAGGGCTGTGGCAGGGAATGGGGGGTGTGGGGGATGGGTTTGAGCGCTGTGGCAGGGATTGGGGGACTGTGGGGGATGGGTTTGAGCTCTGTGGCAGGGAACGAGGCGGCTGTGATGGGGCTGTGGGGAATGGGGTTGAGTTCTCTTGCAGGGAATGGGGTCCTGTGGGGGATGGGTTTGAGCGCGGTGACAGGGATTGGGGGGCTGTGGGGGATGGGTTTGAGCGCTGTGGCAAAGAATGGGGGACTGTGGGGGATGGGTTTGAGTGTTGCGTCAGGGAACAAGGTGGCTGTGACCGGGCTGTGTGGATCGGGATTGAGCGCTGTGGCAGGGAGTGGGGGGCTGTGGGGGTTGGGTTTGAATGCTGTGGGAGGGAATGAGGTGGCTGTGATGGGGCTGTGTGGGATGGGTTTCAGCACTCTGGCAGGAAATGGGGGGCTCTTGGGGATGGGTTTCAGGGCTGTAGTAGGGAACGAGGCAGCTATGATGGAGTTGTGGGGTTCGGGTTTCAGGGATAAGGAAGGGAATGGGGGGCAGTGGGGGATGGCTTTGAGAGCTATGGCAGGGAATGGGGGGCTGTGGGGGATGGGTTTGAGGGATGTGGCAGAGAATGGGGGGCTGTGGGGGATGGGTTTGAGGGCTGTGGCAGGGAACGAGGTGGCTGTGATGGGGCTGTGGGGGATGTGTTTGAGAACAGTGGCAGGGAATGGGAGCCTGTGGGGGATCCGTTTGAGGGCTCTGGCAGGAAATGGGTGGCTGTGGTGGCTGGGTCAGTGCTGTGGCAGAGAACGAGGCTGCTGTGATGGGGCTGTGGGGGATGGGTTTGAGGGCTGTGCGAGGTAATGAGGCAGCTGTGATGAGGCTGTGGGGGATGGGTTTGAGGTCTATGAAACGGAATGTCGGGCTGTGGGGGATGGGCTTGAGCGTTGTGGTAGGGAACGAGGCGGCTGTGATGGGGCTGTGGTGGATCGGGTTGATCGCTGTTGAAGGAAATGGGGGGCTGTGGGGGATGGCTTTGAGCTCTGTGGTAGGGAATGGTGGGCTGTGGGGGATGGGTTTGAGTTTTGTGGCAGGGAATGGGGGGCTGTGGGAGTCTGGTTTGATCGCTGTGGCAGCGAATGAGTTGTTTGTGATGGAACTGTGGGTGATGGGTTTCATCGCTGTGGCAGGGAATGGGGTCCTGTGGGGGATGGGTTTGAGGTCTGTGGCAGGGAATGGGGGTCTGTGGGGGATGGATTTGAGGTCTGTGAAACAGAATTGGGGGCTGTGGGTGATGGGTTTGAGCGCTGTGGCAGGGAACGAGGATGCTGTAATGTGGCTGTGGGGGACGGATTTCATCACTCTGGCAGTGAATGGGGAACTATGAGGGATGGGTTTGAGGGCTGTGGCACAGAATAGGGGGCTGTGGGGGATGGGTTTGAGTGCTGTGGCAGGGAATGTGGGGCTGTGGGGTTTGGGTTTGAGCGCTGTGGCAGGGAATCGGGGACTGTGGAGGATGGGTTTCAGGTCTGGAAGGGAAAGGAGGGCTGTGGGGGATGGGTTTGAGCGCTGTGGCAGTGAATGGGGTGGCTGTGGGGAATGGGTTTGAGCTCTTTGGCAGGGAAAGAGGCGGCTGTGATGGGGCTGTGGGGGATGGGTTTGAATGCTGTGGCAGGGAATGGGGGATGGGTTTGAGGGCTGTGGCAGGAAACGAGGCGGCTGTGATGGGGCTGTGGGGGATGGGTTTGAAGGCTGTGGCAGGGAATGGGGGATGTGGGGGAGGGTTTGAGGGCTGTGGCAGGGAATGGGGAGCTGTGGGGGATGGGTTTGAGCACTGTGGCAGGGAACGAGGCGGCTGTGATGGGGCTGCGGGGGATGGGTTTGAGCGCTGTGGCAGGGAATGGGGGGCTGTGGGGGATCGGGTTTGGGGGTCATGGAGGGGTCATGGCTGTGGTGGAGCACACTGGGTCAGCGCATTCATCTGTTAACCGAGAGGATGGTGATTTGAGCCCACCCAGGGACGGGACTGACCCTATACTACCTACTTGGACCCTCAAAGGAACCCTTTTGCCACTTCAGAGCTGTCCCTGCTGGCCTCAGTGTGTTCAGCTGGTGGCCCGAAGAGTGCGCTGGCTGCGACTCAAAAATCCATCTCCCAGCAGCCATGCCGGGGGCTCATGCTTAATCCTCAAGGCCGAGCGCAAAACCCTTCAGCCGGGCATCTTTTCTCCCTTTCCTCCATGCCAAAGCAGCAAGGGAGAAACAGAGGGGACATGCCAGCCCTAAGGGTATGTCTACGGGTAGCGATCGGTTTATCGGAGATCGATTGATCGCTTCTCATCTAGACAGGATATATCGATCCCCGAACGCGCTCCCGTCAACTCCAGAACTCCACCAGGGCGAGCGGCGGTAGCGAGTCGACAGTGGGAGCCGCCGCCATCGATCCCACGCTGCGAGGACGGGAGGTAAGTCGAAATAAGAGACTTCGACTTCAGCCAAGCCATTCCCCTAGCTGAAGTTGTGGATCTTACATCGATCCCACCCGCTAGTGTCGGCCAGGCGGAAGACTGGCTCCCTCCCACTTCCCTGTTGGCTGCTGTGATAAATGAGGGGGTCGGGGGGGCGTAGCTCCCTTTTGTGGACACCCAGCCAGCCAGTTAGCTATAAAGTCCCTCTTGGTGGCTGTTCTCTGCTTGTTTTACCTGTCATTCATTCATCATTCATGCCCGTCACCCCAACCGGGGTATGGGCCGCCAACCACAGATCTCCATAGTCTTCTATCCTGGGCCATTCGCTCTAGCTGGTTCCAGGTATAGCCCATTTTTTTGCTATCAACCTGAAGGTCGCGTCGCCAGGTATTTCTTGGGTGGCCTCTGCAACCTGCGCCGTCTTTCCTGACTCGTACATGGTCCTCACATTCCATGTGCCGATGGTAATCCTCCTGGTTGTAAGAAGGGTGATCGGCTTAGTGGCTTCCTCGCGGCTTTCACCACCCAGCGTCATGCATCTTCGAGTTGAAGACCCTTCTTTTTCCAGGCTAAAAGTCTCTGTTAACTCTATTGTTGGCGTTTCTGTAGCAAGCTGATTTTTACAGGGTGGAGTTGCTAGCCCCACGCCCAACCCTCCTCCTTTACCCTGACTTGGGACAGGCAGATGGCCCCAAAGGACCTCTCTGGTGGAGTTTGTTTTACCTGTAAAGGGTTAAAAAAGCCTCCCTGCATAGGTAAAAGCAAGGGAGTGGGCCTCTGATCAAAAGAGCCAATGGGAGGGCTTTTTAAAAATTGGAAAAAAAAAACTACCACTCTGATTGGGGGAGGGATAGCTCAGTGGTTTGAGCATGGGCCTGCTAAACCCAGGGTTGTGAGTTCAATCCTTGAGAAGGCCACTTAGGGATCTGAGGCAAAAATTGGTCCTGCTAGTAAACGTAGGGGGCTGGACTCAATGACCTGTCAAGGTCCCTTCCAGTTCTAGGAGATTAGTATATCTCCAATTATTACCTTTATCTGGGAGCATTTTCCACCCCTTTTGCATGGGTGCTGGTCAGGTAATGAAGTGGGCCCTCTGGTTTTTCTCTTGGACTGACCCACCTTGCCCCATCCCCAAGATAAGGTGCAGAGCCAATCATGGAAGAACCGTGTCAGGGGAGGCAAAGGGCCTGACTCTGATCTCATGTTTGGTGTAAAACAGGAGTAACTCGATGGATGCCAATGTTGGGACCAGAATCTATGTCTGTGGTTGCCTGGTAAATTTCATTCCCCATTCAGGGCAATTGCTTCCTCCTCCTATTTGTATAAGTGCTTTGCTCCTTAAAATAGGACAAAAGAAAAGGGGAAAGAAAGGTGACTGACAGAATAAGAAGCTTAAGCCTAGAAAGCAGGAAGGTCACATCAAGCCTGGGACGATAAGAGCCAAGGTCAGCGAAGAGCAGGGCGCTTGGTGCCAAGGTCACTCAGAGACAGAAAATGAGAGTGTGACTCACTGGGACTGTTCTTACTGTGGTCTGTGAATGCTGCGTGGGGGGTGTTGGCCTGGGAGAAAGGTCTGCACTGGGAGATGGGAGACTGGCCTTGAGGGAAGATGCCTGAGCATGTAATGTGAGAACCCAGGAAGGGGTTAGAGGCCAGGGAACACCTCTGCCTGGGAAGCTGAACAAAGGCCTGGGGGAGGAGACGCTGGGGAGTGAGGGGGTTTTCAGGAGCTGGCTGGGGAATGGAGGGAAGCACAGACAGGGCTCTGACCCCCCCTCCAAGGGGGCAGTGGTGCTCCTGGGACCCCCAAGATGGATCTAATTGGGGAGGATCCTGTTGTCTGTGCCTGCAAAACCTGTCTTGGACTGTGTTCCTGTCGTCTAAATAAACCTGCTTTACCGGCTGGCTGAGAGTCATGGTGAATCGCAGGAAGCCGGGGGTGCAGGGCCTTGACTCCCCCACACTCCGTGACAGAGATTGAAACTCATCTCTTGCTGTTCTGCTTATATATTACTATCTCTCCTTTCAGTTTCCCCTTTTCTCCACCCCACCCCCCCAGCTGCCTGCACATATGCTATGACTGGTGCTCTTTGTAACCTGATACCCAGGAGGGGGACTACACCCAGGTGACGCCCAGGTCACTTGCCTGGGAAGCAAGACAAAGCCAAGGAGGCAGAGAAATGGGGGGTGTCGGAGGTCGGGTCGCTGGAAGCTAGGCAGTCTGCCTGAGAGGACTGGTAGAGGGGGAGTCCAGAGCTTCTGGATGGACTTGGCTGAAAGTCACTGATTTCTGTGCTAACAAGTTCTATTCTACCTAGTGCATTCCTGTCAACTAATAAACCTTCTGTTTTACTAGCTGGCTGAGAGTCACTGCTGACTGCTGAGTTGGGGTGCAGGGTCCCGTCTGGGTGGACTCGCTGCAGGAAGCGCACAGTGTGGAAGGGGATGCTGAATGCTCCGAGGTCAGATCCAGGAAGATCGAAGCTGTGTAAGCATCTTGCCCTGGAGACAGTGCGCTCACAGAGCAGAGGGTCCCCCAGAGTCCTGACTGGCCTTGTATGGAGAAGTTCCTGAACATAACCTGAGGACTCCATGATTCGGGGACTCTGTGACAGTCAGCTCCGATAATATGGTGATGCGCACCTTCTGAGAACAAAAATAAAGTATCCCAGAGGTTATTTAGGGTGCAATTATAAGTAGGTGAGGGACATTTCCCTACTTTAAGGTGTGTGTGATTGGGGGGGACCACAGCCTCCCCCCCCAAATTTGAGCCTGTAAAGTGGGCAATCCCAGGCCCAAAATTAACAACCCTCACTGGCTGTGGGGCTAACCCCTGATTAGCAGAGGTAAGAGCTCTGCTCCCCAGCTGACATGCCAAGTGTCAGGGACTTTAACCCCAACAGCGAAGTTCGTTGTCTGATTACAGAGAGACAGGCAACACCAGCAAGTGTTTACAGCTTAGCATTAGCCTATATAGACAGTTTTATTACGTTATACATTACTTACTTGAGCAAAACCCACCCCCACTTTGTTTAACAACTTAAAACTAGACACATTTGATATACACACATGCCTAGACTTTAGATTATTAATTATATTTTAACAACACCCAAAAGTTAGAAATACAGGGGAGTTTTAAACAAACCTATAACTTAACCAGAGAGTTAGAATTTGAACCGTGGGATGCTAGAGTTTTTTATTAGTTTTTTAAACTGTTTTTAACACAGCTGATGCTATGCCAGGAATGCAATTCCTGGCTTATTTTACGTTTTCCAGGGCTTTTTGAAACAATGCTGCTTTTTAGTACTTTTTCACTTTGGGATTACCCAGAAACCTCTGTTAGCCTGACTTCAGTCAGGTTGGCATAACTGATTTTGTGCTACATCTTTATTCAGGCCTAACACAAGGTGGTAGCACTCGGCATAGGCGGCAGGTTTGTATAATTTTTGGTAGGGCCCAAAATGGTGGTGCCCCCCCGCTCCCGCCAGGGGAGCCAGAGGAAGGGGGACAACATCTCGTCATCACAGCAAGCCAGAGGCCAGGAAGGCCACATGAGAGGATGATGCCAAAATGGTCATCAAGGGGTTATCGAGAATATTATGGCCTGGTGACATGCTTCACCCCATCCTGTTTAGTCAGTGGGGATTTTATTCCTGCCCCCTCTTGTAACTTGTGATGCGGTTGAAGGAAGCAGCAAGCTCCCAGCCTGCGGGGCGGGGACTAGGCTGGTTTCTGTTGCACAGAGCAGTCCTTTTATAGAAGGGCACCAGCCAGCTCCCTGTCCTGTGTGCGTTGGGGGAGAAGTTACTGGTGGTAGGATGGGGACAGGTTAGGCTGGACCCAAAAGTGAGACAGAACATGCCTGGGACACACAGTGTGTTCCGGTAAGGAACACCCAGACCAAGCAGGATGGGGGGACACAAGCACTAAAGGAGACATAGTGCTGGGGAGGTACACAGACATTTATCTATCTTCCACCAGCCATGGTGGGCCCTGTGGCACCATGGGAGTGGCAGTGTCACCTGTCTCCATTTCCTGTCAGCCACTGCCAGGCCCAGCTGGACTTCCCATTTCCGGTGCGAGTATAGAAGCAGAAGTTGCCATGAGGTAGTGCCGTGAAGGATGGTGCCTTTGTCAGGCGAAAGCAGGAGGAGTAGGTGGGATCCGTGCTACCATGGGGAGGTGCCACCCTTGCTGTAAAATGGCCCCGGCATTATGGAAGATGTCATCTCCCTGCCATGCCATGCTCTGCTCTGGACCCAGCCTGTGGAGCTGAAGTAGGGAACTCCATACCCCAACACGTCAGGCACCCTTCCCCCCCACCATTCTCAATTCCCCTTGTCCCTGCCGCCAGCCCACCCCATCAGTTATAGAACGGGAGGAAACTTTACTTCTGCTCACCGTTCCTGGTTGGACTCTAATCGAGCGAGTACCAGAGCATCTTAACTTCCATTCACTGTTCCGGTTGGACTCTAACAGAATCTTAACTTCCAAATTGGGAAAGAGAGTGTTTTTCCAGTGGCGATTTACCAGCAAGTGTATGTGATGGAGGCGTTACAGAGTAGGCAGCTACTTCACTGCCTCACCCTGTTTGCTTTTCTTTTTCAATAGCTTTAACCTTAACTATAACCCTAAACCTAACTCTAAGGCAAAGCTCACAAATGCTCCATAAGGACAAACATTGCTTGTTTCATAGTAAATAAATAAATATGTGGCTGAAAATCCTCATTATTCAGAATAATGAGGAAACTAACACTTTAAAGTGAAGACTCTAGGTTAGATTGTTAATTATTCATGCCCCCAGTAATAAAACTTCCAAGGATGCTCCAAATTATTAATAAATTGTTTATAAAATTCATTTCAAGTTGAACTTGTTTTTAAGCAATAACCAAGCTCTCTGTTTATACAATTATACAATTTTTGGACAACCTTTTTAATGCAAAGACCTGTTTTCAGCTCCACTTGGACACCAGTTAAATATGGGATAATAACTGTTTGAAATGTATAAAGTATTTTTGGTCTTTAGACAAGGTTAACCGTTTGTATGTAGCAATATCACTGAATCAGATCACATCTGGGCAGGTGTGCATCCCAAAAGGCTTGGTCTCAAAAGCCTGCAAGAGAGGAGATGTGGGAGGAGTGCAAGAAACTCCTACTGTGGTACTGGGTGCTAGAGTGATTCGGAAATGGGTGTAAGCAGCCATAGTTGTTGAATCCATTTCTGTTCATCCACTGGGGTGATGCAGAGCAGATGGGAGCGGGAGGCAGGAAGAGATCAGTAGAGCTTTGGGAAGTGACGACTCTTTCTTGGGTTATTTCCTGTGCTTGCAGAAGAGTCCTCCAGGCCAGTGGAGCAGAACAGGGCAAGAGTCTCAGACCCAGGAAGAGGATCTGGAAGAAATGGACCTGAGCAATCTAGACTTCCAACTTTCCAGAGGCGTGTAACCAGAGCTACTCAGTCCTCACCTCTCTTCCTTCCACATCACTGGGCAAGAGTTCCTCATCATGGCATGCTAGCCCTGCTCTCTACCTTGCTTCAGCGGATGTGTGCATTCTGGTTAGGGGAGACCTCTGTGGGATAAAGGCAAGGGTAAAGGACAATAGAATGCTGTGATCATTTTGGATGTGGGAGCAGCCTGGTGCCTCTTACATATAGCCATGACTGCCTTGGGGAGGACAAATCCTTCTGGACTAGCAATCACCGGAGCCAACTACCTTTACATTCCCTACCAATCGCTTGATGTTCTTGGGTTGTGTTTCCTGCAAGGGAGAACTGGTGGAGAATCACTTCAGCTCTGTCCTGAGATTGAGCGGTAGGACAGCCTGGCTTTGAGACAGATGTCAGGCAAGATCAGCTGGGAGCTGAGGACTGTTACTCTCTCTGAGATGAGTGGCAGCGTTAGAGGGGGACTTGAAAGGGCTATAGCCACCCCTAAATTTGCTGGTGCTGGCAACGGCCTCCAGAGCTCTGCGCCTGACCAGAAGCTGCCGTTCTCAGTCCCCCCTCCCCCCATGTCAGAGCCACCAGCAGCATAGGGTGGCTAACTTTCTAATTTGAGAAAACTGGATGCTGAGGAGTGGAACTTCCCTGCCCCCTGCTGCACCTCGTCTATGAAAGCACAGCTCCTGCTCCTTCTCTTCCCTCAAGGGCCCCCTCCCCCATCTTCCCCACCCTGTCGCTCGCTGATCTCCTCACCTCCCTCCCCCCACCAGCTGAGCAGGCCTTGAGGGGCGTGATGTCTTGGATCACAGAAACACCCCTGGGAACTGCCACCTGTTGTGCCAAGACTACTCCAGCACCCTGTCTTGTTGAACCAGACATGCCCATCTGCTCCAGCACAGACCCAGGGCCTGAACCACATGCCCCAAAGCTACAGACTTAACCTGAAAGCAACATACAGAAGTGTTCCTCTTTAACACTCAATGGGTTCTAAACCCCAAATATATCCATTTTACCCTGTCTAAAGCTTATACAGGGTGAAATCATAAATTGTTCACCTGCTATAACACTGATAGAGAGATATGCACAGCTGTTTGCCCCCCGACATACTCTGGGTTAATTAATAAGTAAAAAGTGATTTTATTAAATACAGCTAGTAGGATTTAAGTGGTTCCAAGTAGGAGCAAACAGAACAAAGCCATCCAGAGTCCAAACCACCATTAATGGCCCAAATTTTGAATCAGTATAATAGGCCCTCAGAGTTATATTTCATATTTCTAGTTACAGCGACAAGACTGGTACATTTATACAAATAGGGTGAACAAACTCAGAAGATTATAAGCTTTGTAATGATACTTTACAAGAGATCTTTTCCATGAAACAGCTTCCAGTTACATTTTATTTATTACATTATTATTAACTAATCAGTATATTTTCATAAAGTCATCTAGAGTACAATGTCACAAGCGGTAAGTGGGGTAGGATGAGGAGGGAAAGCTGTGCGCTGGATGTGTATGACCGTGGTCGGAAGCGGGAGGGAGAGCACAGTTGTGGGGGTTGACTAGGGCAGGATGCTGGAGGTACAGCTGTTCTCGCAAGCTCGGGATGTGTGTGTGTGTGTGTGACTGGGGCAGGACGCTGGAGGTACAGCTGTTCTCCCAGGGTTGGATTGTGTGTGACTGGGGCAGGATGTGGGAGGGAGACCCGTGCTCCAGGAGCGGAGAACAAAGGAACCTGGAAAGGGGGTCTCGGAAGACACCTGGCCACATGCCTTGTTCTGCAAATGTTTTGCACTTCAGGTTCCCTCCCCCGAGTGCAGTCCTCCTGTACCTCTCTCTGACTGAGCTGGGCAGTTCCTGAGTGCTGCTCCAGCAGCAGCTGTTCTTCCTGCCCGATTGTGGAAGGTTACTCGGCACTACTGAGCGGACCCTGCAGGTGCCTTTTTGCAGCGGGGATCTGGCAGCCCTACGACAGCAGCGGTGCAGACCTGAGCCCGAGCAAGGGGCTGGGGTGCCAAGAGAAGACCACAGGTCAGGTCTCCACACATTGAGATTCACTGCCCAGGTCAGGTAGAAGGTCCAAGTCTCCTCACAGCAACCCCGACTGACCCACTCTGGCCCCTGCTCCCCAACGGCTCTGCAGCTCCTAAGGGCTGCAAGCAGTCGCAGGGCGGCCGCATGCTGAGGAGACCACAGCGCTGCAGCCACCCGCCCCGTGGCACCAGCTGCCGCCGACTGCCCGGCTAGAGAAAAATGTCACACGGTATGATCGTCCGAAAGAATTTCAGATTCCCTCGTGGTGACTCTCGACAGGAAACAAGCCAAAGGGCGAATTTTGAAATCGACTTCACTGGAGCCATGATTTCACACAGAAGGAGAGGTTAGTGCTCTTTATCCCTTAGCCTCAGCGGCGTCCTTCGACACGCTAGCTGTATTACGGGACATTTAGCCTTGGCAATGAAAGCCTGAAAACAAGACAAGCTGCTCAAACACGTGTAATGCCATGATAAGGAAAATGCCAGGAAACGCACAGGATTTGTTTTTAAAGGAAGACTGACCGACAAAAACAGAAAATTACTTTTCAGAAGGTTAACGCTCTTTCAGAGAAAAAGGGCTTTCATTTTTCCTCTTTCTCACAAACAAATCTCTTAGAAGTCAATAGGACTGCATCCAACTGGTTATAAAAGGAACATTCCTAGAGAAGGTGATCACAGCTCACCAATGAATTTCTCGTCTGAGCTCATGAACAGACCTCTTCCAAACCATTAGCCGTGCATCCTCGTGGCTTTTCAATCGTGATTCCTTGAAACATTTGAGCCTTCCTCAGATCAGGAACAAAATTCTCTTTTTCGTCTTTCTCACGAAAATCTAAAAAATTAAATAAAAAATGTTAGTAAATCCTAATGGCTTTTAGATGATGGTTCCTTGAGACATTTAGCACTAGGAGAATAGCCTTTTTTTCGCTTTGTCATGAACATTTCACTTCCAAATCAGCAGCAGTGCTTGCTAGTGGCCTTTCAAGTATGTCCCTGAGAAATTTGTCAGTAGCAGAGCTCAGTGCATCTTAATGTTTTTAGAAGGCAGCTACCTAGAGAAGATTATAATGAATTTCTCTTCTGAACAGATCTCTTCCAATCCGTTAGCTATGCAGCCTAAAGGCTTTTAAAGCATGCTTGAGCAATTTATCCCTAGCACAGCTCAGAAATAATGAACTACTCTTTTGTCTTTCTCACCATCCCGTCTCTTAGTAAACACTCGCAATGCATCTTACAGGTTTCTAGACGAGAGTTCCTTGAGAAATTTGTCCGTAGCAAAAAATCAGGAATAACTTTCTCATTTGTCCTATTTCTCTCGAACCGGTCTCTTCCAAACCATTAGCAGTGCAGACTCACAGCTTTTGAACCGTTATTCTGTGAGACGTTTGTCCCTGTCTCAGTTCAGGAACAAAAGCAGCTTTTTCGTCTGTGTCCCGAACAGAGCTCTTCCAAACTTGGAGAAGTAAATCGTAATTGCTTTTAGTTTTCTTGAGCTATTGATCACTAGCAAAGCTCACGAACGAATTGCTCATTTGTCCGCTGTGTCCTGAATAGCTAAGTTCCAAACCATTAGCAGTTCAGCCTAATGGCTTTTATGAAGCATTATTCCTTGCGAAACTCAGCCCTAGGACAGATCAGGAACAAAATTCTCTTTTTTGTCTTACTAACCAACCCCTCGCTTACAAACCATTAGCAGTGCATCCAAATGGTGTTTGCGGCATGATTCCTTGATAAATTTGTCAATAGCATAGCTCAGGAATTAATGTCTCGTTTTTCAATCTGTCTCGCAAACAAACCTCTACAAAGCCATTAGCCGTGCAGCCGATTGCTTTTCAAAGGAAGATTCCCCAGAGAAGTTTCTCCCTAGCACAGCTCATTCATTAACTGCTCATTTTTTTCATGAACATATCTCTTCCAAATCGTTAGCACTGCATGCTCATGGCTTTTCAAGCATGCTTCCTTTACAAGTTTGTCAGTAGCACAGCTCAAGAATGAATTTCTCATTTTTCCTCTTTCTCACAATCAGACCTCTCGAAAGCCATTAGCAGTGCATCCCTAATATAGTAAAAAGGAAGATTCCTAGAGAAGTGTATCTCTAGCACAGCTCACCGATCAAGTTCTCTTTTGATCTCACGAACAGATCTCGTCCAAACCATTAGCCTTGGCGCTAATGGCTTTTAAAGCATGCGTCATTTAGAAATTTATCCCTAGAATAGCTCAGAAATAATGAAATAGAAACACTAGCAGTGCATCTTCTAAGCTTTTAGACGAGGGTTCCTTGAGGAATTTTTCTGTAGCACAGCTCAAGAACAGGGCCGCCCAGAGGATTCCGGGGGCCCGGGTCTTCGGCGGCGGGGGGGCCCTTCCGCTCCAGGACCCGCCGCCGAAGTGCCCCGAAGACCCGCGGCGGGGCCCCCGCCGCCGAATTACCGCCGAAGCGGGACTCGCCGCTGAAGTGCAGCCCGGTCTTCCGCGGTAATTCGGCAGCGGGGGCCCCCGCCGCGGGTCTTCGGGGCACTTCGGCGGCGGGTCCCGGAACGGCAGGGCCCCCCGCCACCGAATTACCGCCGAAGACCGGGCTGCGCTTCGGTGGCGGCCCCCACTTCCGCCCCGCCCTGCCCCCGGCTCCCTCCTCACCCGGAGTCTCAGTGCCTCGCCAGAACAGCCGCAGCGTGTGGCTGGCGGGGCCTGAGCCCCGCCCCGCTCAGAGCCGCGTGGGAGGGGGCGGGGCTGGGAGCTCCAAGCCGAGCGGAGGGAGCCGAGCTCAGCCCAGAGCTCCCAGCCCCGCCCCCTGACGACGCGGCTCGGGGCGGGGCGGGGCTCAGGGGCCCCGGCGGAGACTCGGCGCTTGATGCGCTGAGGCTCCAGGAGAGGGGCGGAGGCGGGAGCCCCCGCTGTTCTCTTGGGGGCCCCTGCGGAGCCCGGGGCCCAGGGCAAATTGCCCCCTTTGCCCCCCCCTCTGGGCGGCTCTGCTCAAGAATGCGTGTCTCACTTTTCGTCTTTCTCTTGAACCGATCTCTTCTAAACCATTATCGGTGCATACTCGTGGCTTTTGTAGAATGATTCTATGAGTAATTTGTCCCTAGCACAGATCAGGAACAAAATTCTCTTTTTCGTCATTCTCACGAACCAATCTCTTCCAAACCAAGAGAACGACATCATAATGCCTGTTAAATGATGTTTTCTTGAGCCATTTATTACTAACAGTGCTCACGAACGAATGTCTCCTGGTGACTGGGTACAGAGTGGTTCCCCAAAAGCCAGAAAGAAAAAAGCAAAAGGGCGAATGATGACATCGACTTCACTGGAGCCATGCTTTCACACAGAGGGATTAGTTTTCATCATCCTTTTAGCCTCATCGGTGTGCTTTGGTCTCTCTAGCTGTATTATGGAACGTTTAGACGAAGTAGTGAAAGCATGAAACGAGACAAGCTGGATTATTTTTAAAAGCAGGATAACTGACCTACAAAGGCAGAAAATTACTTTTCAACAGGATAATGCTGTTTCAGAAAAAAAAAGTTTTAAAGTTTTCTGTATGCAGTGCTGTTGGAACCGTGACTGTTCCAAGCTATTAGCGCGACACAGTGGGTGAATTCATAGGTTTCATTTCAGCCTATTCCAGGGGTTCCGCGAAGTAGGGCTGGCATTAGAGTCACCATATCCAGCAAGCTTCCTTCGAAAGCCATTAGGCTTCTCCTCTCCTGGTTTGCTAGACATCAGGTCATGTAACCTGGTAAAAATGACCAGTCAATTGCTGTATAATGCTAGTGATAAACTTCTCATGAAATCAGGCTCTACAAGCGTTCCAGTTTCTCTCCTGGTAGTTGTGTAGCGCTCGGTTCGTGAAAAATACTCAAAATTAGCAGTGACACAATTTTTCATGGCATGGGCCTTCGAAGCCATTAGTATTCGCCCCTGCTTCTTTGGTAAAGACTGGCTCACGAAAAAAACTAAACGTAAGAACGCCATTCCTGACCCGTGCTAGTGATGAACTTCTTGCGGCATGTTACTCTAGAAGCCTTTGGGATAAACTGTTGCTGGTTTGGTAGAGCTCGGGTCTGAAAAAATTACCAAATGAGAAATTCATTCCTCATCAGTGCTAGTGACAAATTACTCATGGAAGGTTTGCTGTAAAAGCCATTATCACTGTCTCCTGGTAGTTTGGTAGTGATCGCGTTGTGAAAATTAGCAAACTGAGAAAAGAGCGAATGAATCCTGGGACAGACGAGTAAACTTTCGGGGGGTGACTACTCACGCCGTCAGACTTCGAAATTCATTCCTGATCAGGGCTAGAGACAAATTTCTCATGGTATGCTTTTGCGAAACTATTTCGGTTTCCCTCCTGGTGACTTGGTAGGGAGCGTTTCGACGAAAAGGAGAAGCCAGAAAATGTTGGGGGTAGGAAATAAGCAAAAGGACGGATTTTGCCATCGACTTCACTGGAGCCATGATTTCCTACAGAAGGGTTGGTTTTCATCATGCCTTTAGCGTCATTGTGTACTTAGGTCTCTATATCTGTATTATGGAACGTTTAGACTAAGTAATGAAATGATTAAACCTCACACCTTGTTATGAAAGTGTCTGAAATGGGCTTATCGAGTATCGCTTCAAAAGCTTTCCCCCCTCCTACTAAGAAGAGCTCGTGTTCATGGATTAGCCTCTTAGAGTGGGCAGGAAACCCCCTCACCTTTTCATGCTCTATGTACGTCTATATCTCCTTACTATATGTTCCATTCTATGCATCCGATGTAGCCCACGGAAGCTTATGCGCAAATACATTTGTTCGACTCTAAGGTGCCACAAGTATTCCTGCTCTTTTATTAAAAAATTCAGTAGCGTCATTAGATGGCGATGCTGCATCACTGACCACCAAGTTCAATGAATAGAAATGCATGGGACAAAAAGAGCTCGAGGCTTTAACTCTCAGATCCGTGTCTGCGCTCCTCTGTTCTTGCTTCGCATGTTGGCACCAGTATCGTAGCCCAAATCTCTCATGTCAACTAGCACAATTCCCGTATCTTCCAGTTTCTTAAGAAGCATATTTGTCATATGCTCCTGTAGTAGCATCAATGGCAATAAAGTCCAGAAATGCTCTCTGACCATCACAGTTGCAGGGACATTTTTCACTAACTTCTGTAGCTGTTACAACGCGCACCATTAAAGCCGTTTGTTCGTTACGGCTGATGTCAGGTGTGCAGTCCAGAATAAGAGCTTGCTGACTTCTGACTTCAGATCTGCCACAATCTTCTGTTTGACTTTTGTTGCCAGTAGCTTTATGATCTCATTTTGAGTAGTTATAGGGTGTGGCCATTTCTTGAGTGATGACTCTTCTTAGATGAGTCAAGGGTTTTCCAAAAATTCCTCTAACACGGTGTAGCCTCACCCCCTGCGGCGCCTCCTGCTGGTTTCTTCTGGAAATTAGCTCTCCAGCCTCCAGAGCACCCCTGCAGGCCGATGGCCCGTTACCGCTTGGGCCCGTCCCCATGTCCCTCCCAGGACCCGGTACCCCTTTATTTGGGGCACTCTGCAATCCCCAGTACCTAGTAGCCTTATGCTTAAAACAATGCATCTGTACGTCTCTGCATCACTGACGCCCCAGTCATGGGAGAGAAAGGTTAAAAATCCCCATAGTTTTTTCCCACTAGCCAGACATCCAAAGAGAAAAAGGCCTTCAGCCAATTATTTCCTTGTACCCCTTACAGGGGTGAAATTCAGTCCTGTGAAGAGAGCCAGGGCAAGGTCTGTGCATCTGTCCCGGACTGTTGGGGACTCAGAGCCCTTCACCCTTCTTCCTGGGATTCACTGTGACTTTCAGCCAGCCAGTAAAACGGAAGGTTCATTGGACAATAGGAACACAGTCTACAGCAGAGCTTGTAGGCACAACCAGGACCCCTCAATCAAGTCTTTCTGGAGCGGGGGAAGTTCAGGGAGCTTAGAGCACCACCCAGCCAAAAACTGAAATTAAAAATCCCTCCAGCAGCTTTCTCCCCCCTCCCCTCGCTCCTCCTCTCGTTTGTTCAAACAGTCTCCCAGGCAGAAGGGTGTGATTTCTCCCCCCCCCGCCCCCCCCCGCTCAGGTTACAGCTCAGATAGATTCCTTCTCATCCCCAATGTAACTCCCCGGCAACATTCCCAGGTCAAATCCGCCCCGCTCCCTGCTCCCTCACAGCAGCACAGCGAGTTTAGGCGGCTCTTCCCTGCACAGGTTCTGTGAGACTTCAGTGGCATAGTTTTCATCCAAAGGGGTCAGGTGACTGCCTGGCCCTGGAGGAGGGGCTGGGCAGACTGGAGCTGGCTGGGGAAAGGAGGGAAGGACAGACAGGGCTCTGATCCCCAATGGGGCCCGTGGGGGGGGGGCTCCTGGGACCCCCAAGATGGACCTCACAGGGGGGATCCTGTTATCTGTGCCTGCAAGACCTGTGTTGGACTGTGTTCCTGTCGTCTAAATAAACCGTCTGCTTTACTGGCTGGCTGAGAGTCCTTGTGAATTGCAGGGAGTGCAGGGCCCTGACTCCCCCATAGTCCATGACAACTGGTGGCAGAGGTGGGATCGACTGCACCCCGTGGACGGCGCTTCCTGCAGTAAGTGACTGGGGAGCAGTAGAACGTAGGGGCGATTGCAGGGTGATTAACCCCTAGCAGAGTGTGACCAGAGAGAAGGACTTTGCAGTGACAGGGTCCTCCGGGTGATCACAGCAAGCGGTCCCAGGGGCGGAGGAGTCTGCAGCTCGACCCTGGCAGAGAGGGGGGTGACCTCAAGGACTGGCACCCTAGGGGTTCCCCCTGGAACCCGTGGGGAGCGGCGAGCACCCCGGCCTGCGAGTGGCCAGCAGGGAGATGTATACCAAGCAGTGCAAGTGCGACCTGGTGGAGCTGTGCAAGCGGAGGGGGCTGCACAGTGGGAAGCTCACCAAGGACCAGCTGATTGCCCAGCTGGAGGAGGAAGATCGCAGGAATGATTGCCCAGCTGGAGGAGGAAGATCGCAGGAATGAACCGATCCCTGTCTCTGAGGGAAGCAGCCTGGAAGATGCAGCACAGGTACCAGCGTCTGTCCCCGCTGGGAGGGTCAGCTGGCTGCTGAGGGCTCCCCGAGACCCCCCAGACCTAGGCCTAGCGGGAGGGGGAGGAGGACCCCAGTGACTACCGAGGGCACCGTGATCCCCCCGACCAGCAGGGGACCCTCCTGGCGAAGCTCACCCCACAGCAGGGGATCGTCCTGGCGACGCTCGACCTCCGTGGAGCGGAAGCGGCTGAAATGGGAGAAGGAGCGAAAACTGAGGGAGCTGGAGGATCGTAAGGAACAGAGGGAACATGAAGTGAGACAGAGGGAGCATGAGGAGAAACAGAGGGAACATGAGGCGCGACAGAGGGAGCAGGAGCTGGAGGAGAAAAAGTGACAGTGTCAACATGAGCTGGACCTGGCAAGGTAGGGGGGCAGCAGACCCCAGGCGGCGGTGAGTGAGGGGGGGCCCAGGACTGCGCGGAGCTTTGATAAGTCCATCCTGGCCCCGCGCAAGGAGGGGGAGGACATGGATGACTTCCTGGGTGCCTTTGAGACGGCCTGCGAGCTGCACCAGGTAGATCCTGCGGACAGGCTCCGGGTTCTCACCCCCTTACTGGACCCCAAGGCCGTGGCATTGTACGGCCAGCTGGGAGAGGAGAAGAAAGGGAACTACGAACCATTCAAGCAGGCCCTGCTGCGTGAGTTTGGGCTGACCCCTGAGATGTACCGGGAGAGGTTCCGGAGTCAGTATAAAACCCCTGAGGTCTCCTATCTGCAGCTAGCCGTCCACATGGAGGGGTACGCCAGCAAGTGGGCAGATGGGGCCCAGACGCCAGGGGACGTGATTAGACTGCTGGTGCTGGAACAGCTGTATGAGCGGTGCCCATCTGACCTGAAGCTGTGGTTAAGGGCAGAGGCGGCTCTAGACCCCAGCGCGCCTGCAAGTGCCCTCGAGTACCCTCGAACTACAGGGGGGCAGGAAACTGGAATGGCCAGGGGTAACTCTTCCCCCAAAACTGGGGGGGCTCTGGGGCAGCCATGGGAATGTAGGTGGGTTCGAACTTCCCCGCTCAGTTCGGTCTCAAAGGGGGGAGAGGTGAATGGCAGGGAGCCCGGGGTTGCAGGGCCCTGACCCCCCCCCCACACTCCGTGAAACCCCCAGTTCAGCGCTTGCAGTCCCTTCAACCAGTGATTCTTTGGCACAGTTGATCTAATGTAGCTGAACTTTTCAGGCCTTTCCCCCATCTCCGACCCCCCGGTCGCACCTCGCATTGCCCTCTAATAGCCCTGTCCCTTCTCTTGATCCCTGCCAAGCTCAAATACAGGATGAGTGAAGTCTAAGAAGCGCTGCACTTCTTGAGGACTTCAAGCTTTGTCCCATTTATGAATGGCTTCCACCTTATTTGGCTCAATCGTAGCACCTTCTGGGGAGAGGATGTACCCCAAAAGCTCAATGAGGATGACTTACTGGAACTCTAGAGACTCCCTCATTGTGGGACTCCCTTCCTAGGAATAAAAGCAGGATGACAAAGATGTCTCTGACCCTGGGGTCCAAGCCAAGGGGAGGTCCCATCACCCTCCCTGTTGAGTTTACACTTACAGACCCCCTTAGCCGGAGGGGAGACAAAAGGGCAGTAACGAAAGGTGCCCCTGGGAGAAAGCCTCTAGGCTGGGATCCAGTCCATTTCCCAGTTCTATACATCCAAGATTGTGTGACCAGGGCCCTTTGGGTCTCAGTTCCGACCTGCCAGAGGGGGAGAATCCTTCCCTGCCTCAGGGCGTAAGGGAGGAGTTTCATTCCTGGCTGGGAAGGGTTCAGATAACAGGTCAGTGGATTGGGCCCCAGGCGGGGGATGGTCGGACATTCGCTGCATCAGGGGTGGCAGGGGCCATGGGAGGGTCTGAGCAGTGACGACAGGGGAGGGGCTCCATGTCAGGCCACCTCTCCCAGACTGCAATGGCTATTGAGCATAACCCCTGCTTCTGCGGATGCTCTCATTTCTGGGCAAGCCCCATGGCCCTGACAGCCTGATTTTCCAAACCTGGCCTCTGGGCATGGGGGCAGGGGCAGTATCAGGCCTGGCCCCAGCTCCAGGGTTGGGGTGGGGCATGACGTTGAGACAGTGAGGTGCTCGGCATTGGTTTCTCTCAGTGCTGTGGTCTCTGTGTCCGCTCTTCCCCGCCCTCCCGTCGGCACAGTGAAACAGAGCAGTACCTGTGGCAGGGAGTGGGAGCTTGTGGTCATGGGAAGAGGGTGCCCTTCAAGGCTGTCCCATGGAGCAGAGCCCCTGCAGTGCTTTGGGCACCTGGCGCAAGCACCTGATCGTAAATAGATGGGCCATGACCTTCGCTGTAAGAAACCCACGAGAACAAAGGGTATTAACGGCACCGGGAGCCAGCAAAATTTCCACCCCACCCCTCCCCATCTCTGAGGGACGGCTTCCCCCATCCAACCCCCCCCCGAGATGAAATCTTGTCTCCTCTCTAGTGAATTCCAACCCCTCTCCCACCAATGTGAAATGAACTTCTGCCCCCACTCCTCTCAGGCCTCCCGTGAGAGCTGTTCTACCTCCCAACCCAGCTGCAGATTCAGCTCAGCTCCTCCCAAATCCCCTCAGCCGCCATCTCCCTGTCCAGCTGAGGCACTGGGAGGCTTTGGGCTGTAGTGCCGTGGGGTGAGAGGAAGTGGACACCTTTCCCCAAGGGATCATACTGTCCTCCACATGAGGCCATGGACAGTAGCTCTGGTGAATGAGGCACTTAAGCAGCCTCTGCTAACTAACTTCACCAGTTCTCCCAGAGCAGGTGGTGGCTGAGATAACATGATACCAGAGCACTAGGAACCAACCTGAGGCCCTAAGAGGTATGAAAGGCTCACAGAGATGGCTAGAACTAGCCTTACTGGAGCGCTGGGTCTGCCCGGCTTTGAGCTGCTCAGGAACAAGCTGACACCTACTAATGGCACCTGCCTGACTGGTCAGCGCATGGGGATGAGATGAGACTGGTTTCCAATGGCCTTGAGATAACATGATACCAGAGCACTAGGAACCAACCTGAGGCCCTAAGAGGTATGAAAGGCTCACAGAGATGGCTAGGGGAGTTTGCAGCCCCTAGCATGAGCAATGGCAGCATGTTGTGTTGATGTGATGCCTGTTAGGAACTAGCCTTACTGGAGCGCTGGGTCTGCCCGGCTTTGAGCTGCTCAGGGAACAAGCTGACACCTACTAATGGCACCTGCCTGACTTCATCCTCCCCTTGCTCCCTGGTCAGCGCATGGGGATGAGATGAGACTGGTTTCCAATGGCCTGGAGGTGAAAGGCCCTGGGGGACTGTCCCTCCCCAGTTGATCCCCCTTTGGGTACTTCATGCCCTATCAGCAGACTGACTTCCCCCCAGATGGAATATGTGAGCCCCAGCCCAGCCTGGCTGACATGGAGCTGGGGGTCGTTTATGGCCACTTGCGCCGCTTGGAGGAAAGTTCTTCCTTCGTCTTCCGAAGACCTAAACTTACAGCACCAGAGCCCTTGCAATTGTTCAGAACCAGGCTTCAAATCCCTCTTGTGGCTCACAAGGTGGGGCAGCCAACCTTTGGGGTGGTCCCATGGACCAAGGAGCCCTCTTCAGTAAGAGGTTGCAGGAACTGAGGCCTTGAATAGCTTTTTCTGGAGCAGGATTCACCACAGGTGTCATGAGATGCTGGAAATGTGTCTGCGCACTATGGAACCCAACTCATACAGACAAGAAAGGACACTCTACTGCTCCCAGCAGCAATCTCTCCTGCAGCTCACCTGCTAGAGATAAGGGTTCTTTTAGATCTGGATCATTACAACGCCTCAGCTCAGTGACATTCCCATGAGCCTCACACACTCTGCTGGAAACAAGTAGCAGGCTCTTGCCCTGTGTCCATGACACGCTCACTGCAGGGGGGAGGACAGGTCCACACCTGAGCACCGCTGGAGCGTCCCCCCATCCTGGCCATGTTCCTATAGCCCAGGCGCTCGGTGTCCTGGAGCCCGTCCCGACACCACAGCTCTCTTGCCTCTCTGATGTTCAGCCCTGGGGGAGAAGGACACACCCATTTGGGCCATTTGGCATTCCGGTTTCGGTGCCTGTTTCCTTCTGTTGCCATTGCTGGGCACACACTGGCCGGCGTCCTCGTGGCGTCCATGGACAAATGGACTCGCAGGGTCCCCACCAGGTGGTTTAGTACCGGAAGGGGGATTTGTTTCAGTCATCGCAGTAATCATGGGACCCCTATTGCCATTGTGCTCTGGGAGTGGGTGCCTGTTAATGGTGGCGTCTAATACCGAGACCCCCCCACCCACTGAAGTCAGGTCCAGCTGCTGACATCCTACAAGCTTTGTGTCCTTTCCCTGTGGTTCCTGCTTCAGCTCCTGCCCTCATGATGGGCTCTGTCCCTCCACATGCCTCAATAGCTCCATTCCTGTCCCCTCACTAGCTAGCTGCCCTGTCAGGGCTGATTTCCCTGGACTGGGGGACAGAGCTGAGCTCTGAGATAAAGAAGCCAATTTCCCTGGCATTTTCACATTCACCTCCCTAATTAAGAGGGGCAGAGAAAGATTCACCATCTAAGGTGGGGTGGGTCTCAGAGGCGGGGACTTCTTGCTGTAGGGTCCCATTGCCCAGCTGAGGGAGTCTCAAAGGAGGGGGGGGCCTTGTTTCTATGGTTCCTCTGCCCAGCTACAGTGGGTCAAAATAGAGAGGCCTTAGTTCATTCATTACAGGTTACTGATAGTTATGAATTTCTCTTTGAAATATCCACAAAATAGCATTCGGTTGCACTGTTAAGCCCTTTGTTAGAGCTCCTTCCGCGAAAATAGCAAATCATGACCATTTCGAGCCTTATCTCTGCGAGCGAGGAAAGTCTAAAGGAGTCGTCCTCCTTCTGCAATTCTGATGCACTGATGAGAATTTGGCAGTTATACGTTGTGAAAACAGCGAAACATGAGAAATACACTGCGGATTATTGGGAAGCACGAATTCCTCCTGCTCCCATCCTAAAATTGATATTCGGATGCACAGCTAGCAACTTGACCGAGCTACGCTGTGAAAACAGCTATACCTGAGCAATTCATTCGAAATCACTCGTAGGCACGAATTTCTCCTGGAAACACGCTAAAAATGCTATTCGGTTCCACTGCTGGCCATTTGGAAGAGCTCCGTTTGTGAAAATTCATAAAAAGGAGAAGTTCAGTGCAAACCACTGCTAGGCAACACTTTCTCCTAGACCCATCTTACAAATGCTATTCCGATGCATTGCTGCCCATTTGGCAGAGATCCGTTTCTGAAAATAGCTAAATATCAGGTATTCATTCAAGACGTAAACTAGGCATTGAAAAGAACTAACGAAGAATTATTAAGCCCACATCAGTGCTAGACACGACTTTCCCCTTGAACCAACCTCCAATTGCTATTCGAAAGCACTGGTGGCTATTTGGCAGAGTTCCTTTCGTGAAAATTGCTAAAAAGGAGACGTTCAGTGCAAAGCACTGCTAGGCAACATTTTCTCCTGGAACCATTTTACAAATGCTATTCGGTTGCATTGCTGGCCATAAGACTAATCTGTGTGTGTGAAAATTGATACATGAGAAATTCATGCAGGCTCATTTTTTCTCTGAGAATCGTCTTTCACAAGCGAATAGCATCCCCTGCTGGACAATTGGTAGAGATTCCTTTCGCGAACATTGCTAAACATGAGCCAGTCATTACAGGTAACTGATAGGTACGAATTTCTCTTTGAATCATCCACAAAATAGCATTCGGTTGCACTGTTAAGCCATTTGTTAGAGCTCCTTCCATGAAAATAGCAAAATATGACCCTTTCGAGCCTTATCTCTGCGAGAGAGGAAAGTCTAAAGGAATCGTCCTCCTTGTGCAATTCTGATGCACTGCTCAGAAGTTGGCAGTTATACGTTGTGAAAACAGCGAAACATGAGAAATACACTGCGGATTATTGGGAAGCACGAATTCCTCCTGCACCCATCCTAAAATTGATATTCGGATGCACAGCTAGTAACATGACCAAGATCCGCTGTGAAAACAGCTATACCTGAGCAATTCATTCGAAATCACTCGTCGGCACTAATTTCTCCTGGAAACACGCTAAAAATGCTATTAGGTTCAACTGCTGGCCATTTCGAAGAGATCCGTTTGTGAAATCTCCTAAAAAGAAGAAGTTCAGTGCAAACAACTGCTAGGCAACAGTTTCCCGTAGACCCATCCACCCAAATGGTATTGCGATGCATTGCTGCAATTTGGCAGAGATCCGTTTGGGAAAACAGCGAAATGTGAGAAATTCATTGCGGATTATTGGTAGACATGAATTTCTCCTGGTACCATCCTAAAATTGCTATTGAGATGCACTGCTGTCAATTTGACAGAGGTACGATTTGAACGAAGGTTTCAAAGCAGCTAACCATGAGTAAGAATTCCACACCATTGGTAAGCACGAATTCCTCCTGTTCCCATCCTAAACTTGCTATTCGGAGGCACAGCAACAAAAATGACCGAGATACGCTGTGAAAACAGCTACACATGAGCAATTCATTCCAAATTTTTCGTAGGCACGAATTGCTCCTGGAACCACCCTAAAAAGGCTATACAGTTACATTGCTAAACATGTTTGGGAAAACAGCGAAATGTGAGAAATTCATTGCGGATTATTGGTAGACATGAATTTCTCCTGCTACCATCTTAAAATTGCTATTGAGATGCACTGCTGTCAATTTGACAGAGGTACGATTTGAACGAAGGTTTCAAAGCAGCTAACCATGAATAAGAATTCCACCACCATTGGTAAGCACGAATTCCTCCTGTTCCCATCCTAAACTTGCTATTCGGATGCACAGCAACAAAATGACCGAGATACGCTGTGAAAACAGCTACACATGAGCAATTCATTCCAAATCTTTCGTAGGCACGAATTGCTCCTGGAACCACCCTAAAAAGGCTATACGATAACACTCCTGCCCATTTGGCAGAGATCCGTTTATGAAAATAGCTAAACATCAGTTATTCATTCAAGATGTAAGCCAGGCACATGAAATGAGCTAATGAAGAATTATTAAGCCCACATCAGTGCTAGACATTAATTTCCCTTTGAACCAACCTCCAATTGCTATTCGAAAGCAAAGGTGACTATTTGGCAGAGTTCCTTTCGTGAAAAGTGCTAAAAAGGAGACGTTCAGTGCAAAGCACTGCTAAGCAACACTTTCTCCTGCATTGCTGGCCATAAGACTAATCTGTGTGTGTGATAATTGATACATGAGAAATTCATGCAGGCTCATTGCTAGGCACAGTTTTCTCTGAGAATCGTCTTTCACAAGCGAATAGCATCCCCTGCTGGACAATTGGTAGAGATTCCTTTCGCGAACATTGCTAAACATGAGCCAGTCATTACAGGTAACTGATAGGTACGAATTTCTCTTTGAATCATCCACAGAATAGCATTCGGTTGCACAGTTAAGCCATTTGTTAGAGCTCCTTCCGTGAAAATAGCAAAATATGAACCTTTAGAGCCTTACGTCTGCGAGCGAGGAAAGTCTCAAGGAATCGTCCTCCTTCTGCAATACTGATGCACTGCTGAGAAGTTGGCAATTATACGTTGTGAAAACAGCGAAACATGAGAAATACACTGCGGATTATTGGGAAGCACGAATTCCTCCTGCTCCCATCCTAAAATTGATATTCGGATGCACAGCTAGCAACATGACCAAGATCCGCTGTGAAAACAGCTGTACCTGAGCAATTCATCCGAAATCACTCGTCGGCACTAATTTCCCCTGGAAACACGCTAATAATGCTATTCGGTTCCACTGCTGGCCATTTGGAAGAGCTCCGTATGTGAAATCTCCTAAAAAGGAGACGTTGCAAACAACAAACTGGCAACGCAACAACAGTTTAGACTCATCTCACAAAATGGTATTGCGATGCATTGCTGGCAATTTGGCAGTTTGGAAAAACAGCGAAAAAAAAAAAAAATAATGAAATTCATGTTGGTAGTAGACAACTGATCCTCTTTCTCCCCCAATACCATCCTAAAATTGTTATTGAGATGATGGAATGTTGATTTGACAGTAAACGAAGAACGAAGCTAACAAAGAAGCAAATAACAATGAAGAAGAACACCACATTGACAGTTCCCATTTCCTATTCATCCTAAACGGAGGCACAGCAACAAAATGACAGCAACAAATGTGAAAACAGCGCTGTAAAACACATTCCAATTCGAATTCATCCTGGAAATACCTTTCCTGGAAACAAAAAACACCTAAAACCCATTTGGAAGAGCTCCGTTTGTGAAAATTCATAAAAAGGAGAAGTTCAGTGCAAACCACTGCTAGGCAACACTTTCTCCTAGACCCATCTTACAAATGCTATTCCGATGCATTGCTGCCCATTTGGCAGAGATCCGTTTCTGAAAATAGCTAAATATCAGGTATTCATTCAAGACGTAAACTAGGCACTTGAAAAGAACTAACGAAGAACTAATAAGCCCACATCAGTGCTAGACACGACTTTCCCCTTGAACCAACCTCCAATTGCTATTCGAAAGCACAGGTGACTATTTGGCAGAGTTCCTTTCGTGAAAATTGCTAAAAAGGAGACGTTCAGTGCAAAGCTCTGCTAGGCAACACTTTCTCCTGGAACCATTATACAAATGCCATTCGGTTGCATTGCTGGCCAAAAGACTATTCTGCGTGTGTGAAAATTGATAAACTTTTCAAGTGCCTAGTTTACGTCTTGAATGAAAACCAGGAAAAATTCGTGCCTACGAAAGATTTGGAATGAATTGCTCTTGTGTAGATGTTTTCATAGCATTTCTCGGTCATTTTGTTGCTGTGCGTCCGAATAGCAAGTTTTGTATGGGAACAGGACGAATTCGTGTTTAACAATGGTGTGGAATTTTTTCTCATGTTTAGCTTCTTTGAAACCTTCGCTCAAATAGTACCCCTGTCAAATTGAGAGCAATGCATTTTAATAGCAATTTTAGGATGGTACCAGGAGAAATTCATGAATACCAATAATCCGCAATGAATTTCTCACATTTCGCTGTTTTCCCAAACGGATCTCTGCCAAATTGCCAGCAATGCATCGGAATAGCATATTCCTTTTTAGGAATATTCACAAACAGAGCTCTTCCAAGTGGCCAGCAGTGGAACCTAATTGCCTTTTTAGCGTGTTACCAGGAGAAATTCGTGCATACGAATGATTACGAATGAATTGCTCAGGTATAGCTGTTTATCAGCGTATCTTGGTCAAGATGCTAGCTGTGCATCCGAGTATCAATTTTAGGATGGGACCAGGAGGAATTCGTGCTTCCCAATAATCCGCTGTGAATTTCTCATGTTTCGCTGTTGTCACAACATATAACTGCCAAATTCTCAGCATTGCATCAGAATTGCAGAAGGAGGACGATTCCTTTAGACTTTCCTCGCTCGCAGAGATAAGGCTCCAAATGGTCATGATTTGCTATTTTCACGTAATGAGCTCTAATAAAGGGCTTAACAGTGCATATTTCAAAGAGAAATTCGTACCAATCACTGGCCTGTAATGACTGGCTCATGTTTAGCAATGTTCACGAAAGGAATCTCTACCAATTGTCCAGCAGGGGATGCTATTGGCTTGTGAAAGACGATTCTCACAGAAAACTGTGCCTAGCAATGAACATGCATGAATTTCTCATGTATCAATTTCCACACACACAGATTAGTCTTATGGCCAGCAATGAAACCGAATAGCATTTGTAAAATGGTGCCAGGAAAAAGTGTTGCCTAGCAGTGCTTTGCCCTGAACGTCTCCTTTTTAGCACTTTTCACGAAAGGAACTCTGCCAAATAGTCACCAGTGCTTTCGAATAGCAATTGGAGGTTGGTTCAAGGGGAAAGTCGTGTCTAGCACTGATGTGGGCTTAATAATTCTTCATTAGCTCTATTCAAGTGCCTAGCTTACGTCTTGAATGATGTTTAGCTATTTTAACAAACGGATCTCTGCCAAATGGGCAGGAGTGGAATCGAATAGCATTGTTAGGGTGGTACCAGGAGCAGTTCGTGCCTTCGAAAGATTTGGAATGAATTGCTCATGTGTAGCTATTTTCAAGGGGCATCTCGGTCATGTAGTTGCTCTGTATCCGAATAGGAAGTTTTGGATGGGATCAGGAGGAATTGGTGCTTAACAATGGTGTGGAATTTTTTCTCATGTTTAGATGCTTTGAAACCTTCACTCAAATCGTACCCCTATCAAATTGAGAGCAGTGCATCTTAATAGCAATTTTAGGCTGGTACCCGGAGAAATTCATGAATACCGCAATGAATTTCTCACATTTCGCTGTTTTCCCAAACGGATCTCTGCCAAATTGCCAGCAATGCATCGGAATAGCATTTGTAAGATGGGTCTAGGAGAAAGTGTTGCCTAGCAGTGGTTTGCACTGAACGTCTCCTTTTTAGGAATTTTCACAAACGGAGCTCTTCCAAGTGGCCAGCAGTGGAACCTAGTTGCCTTTTTAGCGTGTTAATAGGAGAAATTCGTGCCTACGAGTGATTTCGAATGAATTGCTCAGGTATAGCTGTTTTCACAGTATATCTCCGACAAGTTGCTAGCTGTGCATCCGAATAGCAAAGTTAGGATGGAAGCAGGAAGAATTCGTGCTTCCCAATAATCCAAAGTGAATTTTTCATGTTTCGCTGTTTTCCCAAAAGGATCTCTGCCAAATTGCCAGCAATGCATCGGAATAGCATTTGTAAGATACAGTAACATTCCGTGAGAAGTCTGTCACTATCCCGGTGGTGGGGCTGAGGTGGGCTAGAAGGAAAATTTGGGGGACTACGTCAGAGGTGGGCGAGCGGAGCCGGGCAGTGGGCGGCAGCTGGTCCCACGGGGCGGTTGGCTGCAGCGCTGTGGTCTCCTCAGCGTGCGGCCGCCCTTGGACTGCTTGCAGCCCTTAGGAGCTGCCTGGCAGCGGGCCCGGCTCGGGGATCAGCAGAGCCGTTGGGGAGCCAGGGTGGGTCAGTCGGGATTGCTGTGAGGAGACTTGGAACTTCTACTTGCCCTGAGTGGTGACCCCCCCAATGTGTGGAGACATGGCCAGTGGTCTTCTCTTGGCACCCCAGCCCCTTGCTCGGGCTCAGGTCTGCACCGCTGCTGGAGTAGGGCTGCCAGATCCCCGCTGGAACACCGGAAGGCTAACATAATTTTGCTTGCTCTTGAGCCCAGAATGCCTGGTTAACATATTTCCAAGTATGCTATTGCACGTTCTTTGTATCATCCCAAGTTTGTACCAATTCAGTGATCTGGTGCTCTTGCCCCGTAAAATAGTATGATGCAATGCTTGCCTTATTTTTTTCAATGCCCTTTAAGGTCTACTGAATTTATAATTCCTGTCCCTGTTCCTATAACTCTTTAAAAGTATCTGCTATAGCTCGACAGTGACGAGGGAAGGGATGTGTTAATTGGAAGAATTTGGACCATGCTTCAAATATGACGGCGCTCTATTGTGCACATTCAGGCCATGTTAGAGTCAAATTATTCCTGGTCCAGTTTAGTGAAAGGTGTAGTTTTACTTGCATCACTATGGGAGGCTTCATCTTCAGCTGATGAGGATGAGTTACTTTTATGGTTGTGGACCATTTAAAACTAGACTGTTGTATTTCCTACCAATTTAGTTCCATTCACCCATATTGATATTGTCTGAGTCGCTAGGGTTCCTGGCTTAAAAGGTGGAAACCCATGGTATCCAGGAAGAACAGGTTGACAATGACGATTGTAATCTATGGTAGGCTGGATAGATGTGCTAAACTCCAATATACCGTCACGGTCATAGGGTGTGATGTTTAGCCAGTAAGTAACTCAAAGGACCCATGTAACACATAGATAGTGGTATAATTTGGATCTGGTTTTCAGTGGTGAAATCAAACCACCGGATCCCCAATGTGCATTGAATGTTCCCAAAGTGAATAACTGTGCCAGGAATCCCCAAGGTTTTAGCCTCCTGTAATTGTTTAAACCATTGGAAATAATCATTCTGGACTTGTGTGGGATGATCCTTGTGGTGTATAGTAAAATGTGCAGGATCAATCATTAACTTAATTGATTGACTGAAATTAATCTGGCATGGTTGGATCTCAGGCCATACATATACCACTATGGTATACTACTTTTCACAATACCTCTTTAATAGTGCTATTTATTCTTCTTACCTGAAGAGAGGACTGGGGTCAGTATGGAATGTGGCATTTCTGGCTGATCTCTAGGGCTTGTAACATTATCGTTAAAATTTGCCCCACAAATGCACTTTCATTATCTGAGTCTCAGGGGTTCCATAGCTGTACACTTCAGCGAAAAGCCTTTTAGCTGCAGTTCTTGCACTATTAGCCCTAGTGGGGAATGCGTCCACCCATCCTGAAAATGAAACTATACTAACCAACAACTACTGGAATCCTTCGTTTCTTCTCGGAGGATTATCAATGAAAACTATCTGTATATTATGCCATGGTCCCAGGTGCCTCATTGGTTGCCAGTGCGGGGAACGAGCTTTTGCATAGTGCACACAATTTTGCACCAATGTACTCATCATCTTCCATACCGTCTCAGTCTGCTACTGCCTTAGCCTTCTTAGGTCCCTTCTGTCCCGTCATGCGTGAACCGATGTGCCGCTTCAGTCAGCTTCTTCCCCGCCGTTTTCCCCTGGGTTTGGCTGCAATTATCACTTCCATCGCTAGATGGGAGCAGCGTATCAGAAATGAGCTCATGCTTCTAGTAGCAATTGCTCTGTTTTGCCGCTGGGTGATAGCGTCGCCTCGGCGGTTCCACACTTCTGTCCTTGCTGTGGGCTTTGTGGGGGTTCCTTGCCTTCGAAGAATGCATACATTCCCATTCTCCTAGGTACGCTAGCTCCTTCCCATCTGCTCCGTCCCAATGATTTCGTTGCCAGTCAAATATCCAATCCTGTATGCCTTTCACGCAAAAATCACTGTCTGCATAGATATAGCTTGGTCCGGGAAAGCGTCAATATCATTTTAAAACATGATATATGACATGAAGCTCTGCATGTTGCGCTGAGCCATGCTCTAAATGCCCTTGATTCACTTCCTTCCATAGGTTTATGGCAGCATATTTACTATACCGTTTCTCCTTAATTACTACTGAGCTGCCATCAGTAAACCAGATCTGTTTCTCCTGTCCTTAAGGAGGGTGCCTTTACCAGTGCAAGTTTTTGTTCTAAAGTAACCTCGGACATTCATGCTTAGTTCCTTTTTCAATTAAAGTGTGAGTCAATAAATCGGGCTTAGATACGGTTTTGGTAACGACCCCTATATTGATCGGAATGAGGGTTCATTGAGCCCACAGGTGTATTGGTGACCCTGCTTCCTATCAGTTTGTCAGAGAAGCTATAGTTGAATGGGGTTTGAATTGTGATCAGGGCTGTGCTCGTGAGCGGGTCAAAAGACTGGATTGCCCAAACAGCTGATAAACATTCAGGCTCACAAGGATCAAAATTTAACTCAGCACCTTGAAGTTTTTTTACATTCATATGCTACTGGCACTAGTTTGCCTGCCTCGTTATTTTGCAAGAGAGTAGCTGCTAAGGCAACCTCAGGGCTTTGACTCATCGGGGAAGTTTAACGCCCCAGTCACACAAACAGCCCCCCCCCAACCCTGGGAGAGCAGCTGTACCTCCAGCGTCCTGCCCCAGTCACACACACATCCCGAGCTTAGGAGAACAGCTGAGATTTGCGTGTTTTATTTTATTTTACTTGGTAATTTGCTTTGTTCTGTCTGCTCCTACTTGGAACCACTTAAATCCTACTAGCTGTATTTAATAAAATCACTTTTTACTTATTAATTAACCCAGAGTATGTTGGGGGGCAAGCAGCTGTGCATATCTCTCTATCAGTGTTATAGCAGGTGAACAATTTATGTTTACCCTGTATAAGCTATAGACAGGGTAAAATGGGTATATTTTGGGTTTAGAACCCATTGGGAGACTTCTGAGTGTTAAAGACAGGAACATTTCCGTAAGTTGCTTTCAGGTTAAGTCTGCAGCTTTGGGGCATGCGGTTCAGACCCTGGGTCTGTGCTGGAGCAGATGGGCATGTCTGGCTCAACAAGACAGGGTGCCGGAGTAGTCTTGGTACAACAGGTGGCAGTGCCCAGTGGTGTTTCTGTGATCCAAGCCATCACGCCCCTCAGGGCCTGCTCAGCTGGTGGGGGGAGGGAGGTGAGGAGATCAGCGAGCGACAGGGTGGGGAAGGTGGGGAGGGAGGCCCTTGAGGGAAGAGAAGGAGCAGGAGCTGTGCTTTCATAGACGAGGTGCAGCAGGGGGCAGGGAAGTTCCACTGCTCAGCATCCAGTTTTCCCAAATTAGAAAGTTAGCCACCCTATGCAGCTGGTGGCTCTGACATGAGGGGAGTGGGGGGGGCTGAGAACGGCAGCTTCTGGTCAGGCGCCGAGTTCTGGAGGCCATTGACAGCACCAGTAAAGTGTCTCCCTAACATTTTACCTTTGGCTCCGGTGATTGCTAGTCCCCAAGGCAGTCATGGCTATAGGTAAGAGGCACCAGGCTGCTCCCACATCAAAAATGATCACATTCTATTGTCCTTTCCCCTTGCCTTTATCCCACAGAGATCTCCCCTAACCAGAATGCACACATCCGCTGAAGCAAGGTAGAGAGCAGGGCTAGCATGCCGTGACCAGGAACTCTTGCCCAGTGATGTGGAAGAGGTGAGGACTGAGTATCTTTGGTTACATGCCTCTGGAAAGTTGGATGTCTAGATTGCGCAGGTCCATTTCTTCCAGATCCTCTTCCTGGGGCCGAGACTCTTGCCCTGCTCCGCTCCACTGGCCTGAGGAGTCTTCCGCAAGCACAGGAAATAACCCAAGAAAGAGTCTTCGGTTCCCAAAGCTCTACTGAGGCGTGAGCTCTTGCTCTCCCTGCCTCCCGCTCCCATCTGCTCTGCATCACCCCCAGTGAATGAACAGAAATGGATTCAACACCTATGGATCAATAGGCTGGTTACACCCATTTCCGCATCACTCTAGCACCCAGTACCACAGTAGGAGTCTCTTGCACTCCTCCCACATCTCCTCTCTTGCAGGCTTTTGAGACCAAGCCTGTTGGGATGCACACCTGCCCAGATGTGACCAGATTCAGTCATATTCCTACATACAAATGGTTAACCTTGTCTAAAGACCAAAAATACTTCATACATTTCAAACAGTAATTATCCCACATGTAACTGGTGTCCAAGCGGGGCTTAAAACAGGTCTTTGCATTAAAAAGGTTGTCCAAAAATTGTGTAATTGTAAACATTAGAGAGCTTGGTTATTGCTTAAAAACAAGTTCAACTAGAAATGAATTTTATAAACAATTTATTAATAATTTGGAGCATCCTTGGAAGTTTTATTACTGGGGGCACGACTAATTAACAATCAAACGTAGGGTCTTCACTTTAAAGTGTTAGTTTCCACATTATTCTGAATAATGAGGATTTTCAGCCACATATTTCTATATTTACTATGAAATAAGCAATGTGTGTCCTTATTGGAGCATTTGTGAGCTTTGCTTTAGGGTTAAACCTATTGAAAAAGAAAAGCAAACAGGGTGAGGCAGTGAAGTAGCTGCCTACTCTGTAACGCGTCCATCACATACACTTGCTGGTAAATCGCCACTGGAAAAACACTCTCTTTCCCAATTTGGAAGTTAAGATTCTGTTAGAGTCCAACCGGAACAGTGAATGGAAGTTAAGATGCTCTGGTACTCGCTCTATTAGAGTCCAACCAGGAACAGTGAGCATAGAATCATAGAATCTCAGGGTTGGAAGGGACCTCAGGAGGTCATCTAGTCCAGCCCCCTGCTCAAAGCAGGACCAAACCCAACTAAATCATCCCAGCCAGGGCTTTGTCAAGCCTGACCTTAAAAACCGCTAAGGAAGGAGATTCCTCCACCTCCCTAGGTAACCCATTCCAGTTCTTCACCACCCTACTAGTGAAAAAGGTTTTCCTACTGTCCAACCTAAACCTCCCCCTCTGCAACTTGAGACCATTACTCCTTGTTCTGTCATCTTCTACCACTGAGAACAGTCTAGATCCATCCTCTTTGGAACCCCCTTTGAGGTAGTTGAAAGCAGCTATCAAATCCCCCCTCATTCTTCTCTTCTGCAGGCTAAACAATCCCAGTTCCCTCAGCCTCTCCTCATAAGTCATGTGCTCCAGCCCCCTAATCATTTTTGTTGCCCTCCGCTGGACTCTCTCCAATTTATCCACATCCTTCTTGTAGTGTGGGGCCCAAAACTGGACACAGTACTCCAAATGAAGCCTCACCAGTGCTGATGGGAATGATCACATCCCTCGATCTGCTGGAAATGCCCCTACTTATACAACCCAAAATGCCATTAGCCTTCTTGGCAACGAGGGCACACTGTTGACTCATATTCAGCTTTTTGTCCACTGTAACCCCTAGGTCCTTTTCTGCAGAACTGCTGCCCAGCCTGTAGCAGGTCCCTAGTCTGTAGCAGTGCATGGGATTCTTCCGTCCTAAGTGCAGGACTCTGCACTTGTCCTTGTTGAACCTCATCATATTTCTTTTGGCCCAATCCTCTAATTTGTCTAGGTCCCTCTGTATCCTATCCCTACCCTCCAGCGTATCTACCACTCCTCCCAGTTTAGAGTCATCTGCAAACTTGCTAAGGGTGCAGTCCACACCATCCTCCAGATCGTTAATGAAGATATTGAACAAAACCGGCCCCAGCACCGACCCTTGGGGCACTCCACTTGATACCGGCCGCCAACTAGACATGGACCCATTGATCACTACCCGTTGAGCCCGACCATCTAGCCAGTTTTCTATCCACCTTACTGTCCATTCATCCAGCCCATACTTCTTTAACTTGCTGGCAAGAATACAGTGGGAGACTGTATCAAAGGCTTTGCTAAAGTCCAGAAATAGCACATCCACTGGTTTCCCCTCATCCACAGAACCGGTTATCTCATCATAGAAGGCAATTAAGGTTAGTCAGGCATGACTTGCCCTTGGTGAATCCATGCTGACTGTTCCTGATCACTTTCCCCTCCTTTAAGTGGTTCAGAATTGATTCCTTGAGGACCTGTTCCATGATTTTTCCCGGGATTGAGGTGAGACTGTCTGGCCTGTAGTTCCCTGGATCTTCCTCCCAGAAGTAAAGTTTCCTCCCGTTCTATAACTGATGGGGTGGGGTGGCGGCAGGGACAAGGGGAATTGAGAATGAGGGGTGCCTGATGTGTTGGGGTATGGAGTTCCCTACTTCAGCTCCACAGGCTGGGTCCGGTGCAGAGCATGGCATGGCAGGGAGATGACATCTCCCATAATGCCGGGGCCCTTTCACAGCAAGGGTGTCACCTCCCCATGGTAGCACGGATTCCCACCTACTCCTCCTGCTTTCGCCTGACAACAGCACCACCCTTCACGGCACCACCTCATGGCAACTTCTGCTTCTGGACTCGCACCGGAAATGGGAAATCCAGCTGGGCCTGGCAGTGGCTGACAGGAAATGGACACAGGCGCCACTGCCACTCCCATGGTGCCACAGGGCCCACCATGGCTGGTGGGAGATAGATAAATGTCTGTGTACCTCCCCAGCACTATGTCTCCTTTAGTGCTTGTGTCCCCCCCTCCCCCCGTCCTGCTTAGTCTGGGTGTTCCTTACCGGAGAACACTGTGTGTCCCAGGCATGTTCTGTCTCACCTTTGGGTCCAGCCTAACAGGGGTGTCTCTCCCCATCCTCCCACCAGTAACTTCTCCCCCAACACACACAGGACAGGGAGCTGGCTGCTGCCCTTCTATAAAAGGACTGCTCTGTGCAACAGAAACCAGCCTAGTCCCCGCCCCGCAGGCTGGGAGCTTGCTGCTTCCTTCAACCGCATCACAAGTTATGCAGGAATAAAATCCCCATTGACTAAACAGGATGGGCTGAAGCATGTCACCAGGCCATAATATTCTGGATAACCCCTTGATGACCATTTTAGGATCATCCTCTCATGTGGCCTTCCTGGCCTCTGGCTAGTTGTGATGACGAGAGGGGGATGTTGTCCCCCTTCCTCTGGCTCCCCTGGCGGGCAGAGCCTAGTGCTACTACCTTGGCATGTCAGCTGGGGAGCAGAGCTCTTACCTCTGCTAATCAGGGGTTAGCCCCACAGCCAGTGAGGGGATGAGGTAGGGCTCAGTTGCTAATTTTGGGCCTGGGATTGCCCACTTTACAGGCTCAAATTTGGGGGGGAGGCTGTGGTCCCCCCCAATCACGCACACCTTAAAGTAGGGAAATGTCCCTCACCTACTTATAATTGCACCTAAATAACCTCTGGGATACTTTATTTTTGTTCTCAGAAGGTGCGCATCACCATATTATCGGAGCTGACTGTCACAGAGTCCCCGAATCACGGAGTCCTCAGGTTATGTTCTGGAACTTCTCCATACAAGGCCAGTCAGGACTCTGGGGGACCCTCCGCCTTGTGAGCGCACTGTCTCCAGGGCAAGATGCTTACACAGCTTCGATCTTCCTGGATCTGAGCATCCCCTTCCACACTGTGCGCTTCCTGCAGCGAGTCCACCCAGACGGGGCCCTGCACCCCAACTCGGCAGTCAGCAGTGACTCTCAGCCAGCTAGTAAAACAGAAGGTTTATTAGTTGACAGGAATGCAGCGGGTAGAATTGAACTTGTTAGCAGAGAAATCAGTGACTAGTATCAGAGGGGTAGCCGTGTTAGTCTGGTTCTGTAAAAGCAGCAAAGAATCCTGTGGCACCTTATAGACTAAGAGACGTTTTGCAGCATGAGCTTTCGTGGGTGAATACCCACTTCTTTGAAAGCTCATGCTGCAAAACGTCTCTTAGTCTATAAGGTGCCACAGGATTCTTTGCTCCAAATCAGTGACTTTCAGCCAAGTCCATCCAGAAGCTCTGGACTCCCCCTCTACCAGTCCTCCCAAGCAGACTGCCTAGCTTCCAGCAACCCGACCTCCGGCACCCCCCATTGCTCCGCCTCCTTGGCTTTGTCCTGCTTGCCAGGAAAGTCACCTGGGCGTCACTTGGGTGTAGTCCCCCTCCTGGGTATCAGGTTACAAAGAGCACCAGTCATAGCATATGTGCAGGCAGCTGGAGCAGCCTCACCTGCCCCAGAGGTCTCAGCCAAAGTCACACACCCCTATTCCCACCACCGAGGTATTAGTGCAGTATGCAGGGAAACTGAGGCACACACAGTATTCATGCAAAACAGTAAAATTCACATAGGCTCAACAGTAAGACACACATACACCATAACAAGGGAAAATCCCACTTTGTCACACTGACGCTTTAGATTCCTGCTGTCTCTGTCTTGGTACATCATTTCACCCCACTTCTCTATACTAGCCTATCTTTTTTTCTTTCTCTCTAGTCTGTTCCAAGTCTGGCCGGCCTTAAAAATGACTCAGCTCTGTTATACGCTGTACTCGGCACCACAGGCTGAAGCAGCGTGAGCAGCAGCTCTCTGGGAATGAGAAAGCTACAGTGAGATGGTCTCCCGAGTCCATTGCATGAATCAGGATCCAGGGGCCGAAAGCGCTAGCTGTCCTTGTGTCCTGCCTGCAGCATCTGAGACAGAAGCTTCTGTTCTTTTCCATCCCTCCTGGGTGGCTGCCATGACAGCAGTGCTAACCTTAACAAAAATGACTGTGGATCTGCTATTCCATATTTAACGGCCATTCCGTTCCTCCAGAAAAGCTATTGGGGGCAGATCTGATGGAGCTATGGCACCAGCTGAGGGGTTGCCTCTTCTTGCTAGCAGGAGATTTGGGGCATGATTTTCCACACTTACACTGTTGAAGATCAGTATTAACTCAGTGGAGTTGCATCAGTCTGAATGAGCGGAAAGTTGACCCATGCAGATGAGCTGTTTCTTAATGAGATAGTGTGTGTGGGGGGGGGGGAGGGGGTGGAGAAAAGGGGAAACTGAAAGGCGAGATAGTAATATGTAAGCAGAACAGCAAGAGATGAGTGTCAATCTCTGTCATGGAGTGTCGGGGAGTCAAGGCCCTGCACCCCCACCATGACTCTCAGCCAGGCGGTAAAGCAGGTTTATTTAGACAACAGGAACACAGTCCAAAACAGGTTTTGGAGGCACAGACAAAAGGATCCTCCCCAATTAGATCCATCTTGGGGTCCCAGGAGCACCACTGCCCCCTTCGGAGGTCAGAGCCCTATCTGTGCTTCCCTCCATTCCCCAGCCAGCTCCTGAAAACCCCCTCACTCCCCAGCGTCTCCTCCCCCAGGCCTTTGTTCAGCTTCCCAAGCAGAGGAGTCACCTGGCCTCTAACCCCTTCCTGGGTTCTCACATTACATGCTCAGGCATCTTCCCTCAAGGCCAGTCTCCCATCTCCCAGTGCAGACCTTTCTCCCAGGCCAACACCCCCCACGCAACATTCACAGACCACAGTGAGCAGGGGCGGCTCTAGGAATGCGGCTGCCACAAAGATGCCCGGCTGAAGGGCTTTGCGCTCAGCCTTGAGGATTAAGCCCGAGCCCCCGGCATGGCTGCTGGGAGCTGGATTTTCGTGTTGCAGCCAGCGCACTCTTCGGGCCAAAAGCTGAACACACTGAGGCCAGCAGGGACAGCTCTGAAGCGGCAAAAGGGTTCCTTGAGGGTCCAAGGAGGTAGTAGGGTCAGTACCATGCGTGCGTGGGCTCAAATCACCATCCTTTGGGTTAACAGCTGAATGCGCTGACCCAGTGTGCTCCACCACAGCCACTGACCCCTCCATAACCTCCAAACCCATCCCCTACAGCCCCCCATTCCCTGCCAGAGCGCTCAAACCCATCCCCCATAGCCCAGATTCCCTGCCACAGCGCTCAAACCCATCCCCCACAGCCCCACATTCCGTGCCACAGTGCTCAAACCCATCCCCCACAGCCCCACATTCCCTGCGACAGCGCTCAAACCCATCCCCCACAGCCCCACATTCCCTGCCACAGTGCTCAAACCCGACTCCACAGCCCCCCATTCCCTGCCACAGCGCTCAAACTCATCACCCACAGCCCCATCACAGCCGCCTCGTTCCCTGCCACAGCACTCAAACCCATCCCCCACAGCCACCCATTCCCTGCCACAGAGGTCAAACCGGGCCCCCCCAGCCCACCATTCCCTGCCCCGGAGGGCAAACCGGGCCCCCAAAGCCCCCCAGGCCCTGCCACAGCACTCAAACCCGGCCCCCACAGCCCCCCAGCCTCTGCCACAGCCCTCAATCCCCTCCCCCACAGCCCTCCATTCCCTGCCACAGCACTCAGACCCGACCACCATAGCCCCCCATTCCCTGCTGCAAAACTAAAACCGATCCCCCACAGCCCCCCATTCCGTTTCACAGACATTGAACCCATCCCCCACAGCCTCATCACAGCCACCTCATTCCCTCGCACAGCTCTCAAACCCATCCCCCACAGCCCCCCATTCCCTGCCACAGCACTCAAACCCGACCCCCATACCCTCTTATTCCCTGCCACAGCCCACAAACCCATCCGCCACAGCCCCACATTCCCTGCCACAGCTCTAAATCCATTCCCCAGAGCCCCCCAATCCCTTCCACAGCGCTAAAACCCATCCCCCACAGCCTCCCATTCCCTGTCACAGCACTGAAACCCATCCCCCACGGCCCCAATCACTGCCCCCCATTCCCTGCCACAGCGCTCAAACCCATCCCCCACAGCCCCCCATTCCCTGCCACAGCGCTCAAACCCATCCCCCACAGCCCCCCATTCCCTGCCACAGACCTCAAACCTATCCCCCACAGGACCCCATTCCCTGCCACAACCCTCAAACCCATCCCCCACAACCCCCATTCCCTATGACAGCGCTCAAACCCATCCCGCACATCCCGCCATTCCCTTCCACAATGCTCAAACCGATTACCCACAGACCCATAACAAGCGCATCATTCCCTGCCACAGCCCTCAAACCCATCCCCCACAGCCCCCGATTTCCTTCCACACCGGTTAATACCATCACCCACAGCCCCCCATACCCTGCCACAGCGCTCAAACCCATCCCGCACAGCCCCATCACAGCCGCCTCGTTCCGTGCCACCGTGCTCAAACCCATCCCCCACAGAACCATCACAACTACCTCGTTCCGTGCCGCACCACTCACACCCATCCCCCACAGCTCCCATTCCCTGCCACAGCCCTCAAACCCATCCCCCACAGCCCCATTCCCTACCACACCTCCTGCCACAGCACTGGCCTCATTCCCTGCCACACCCCTCAAACCCATCCCCCACAACCCCCATTCCCTGCCACAGACCTCAAACCCATCCCCCACAGGACCTCATTCCCTGCCACAGGGCTCAAACCCATCGCGCACATCCTGCCATTCCCTTCCACAATGCTCAAACGGATTACCCACAGACTCATAACAAGCGCATCATTCCCTGCCAAAGCCCTCAAACCCATCCCCCACAGCCCCGATTCCTTCCACACCGTCAAACCCATCACCCACATCCCCCATACCCTGCCACAGAGCTCAAACCCATCCCCCACAGTCCTCATTGCCAGCGTTGAAACCCATCCCCCACAGCTCCATCACAGTCGCCTTGATCCCTGCCACCGTCCTCAAACCCATCCCCCACAGACCCATCACAACCTCGTTCTGTGCCGCACCACTCACACCCATCCCCCATAGCCCCCATTCCCTGCCACAGCCCTCAAACCCAGTCTCCACCCCCGCCCATTCCCTGCCCCAGCACTCGAACCCTTCCCCCACCTCGGCCCACTCCCTGCCACAGCACTCAAACCCATCCCCCACAGCCCCCCATTCCCTGCCACAGCCCTCAAACCCGTCCCCTATTGCCTCATCACAGCCGCCTCGTTCCTTCTCACAGTGCTCAAACCCATCCTCCACAGCCTCCCATTCCCTTCGTCAGCCCTCAAACCCGAACCCCACAACCCCATCATAGCCGCCTCGTTCCCTGCTACAGCGCTCAAACCCATCCTCCACAGCCCCCCATTACGTGCCAGCGCGCTCAAACCCCACCCCCACAGCCCCCCATTCTCTACGACAGTCCATAAACCGATCCCCCACAGCCACAAAACCCCATCATAGCCGCCTCATTCTCTGCCACAGCGCTAAAACCCATCTCAACAGAGAGCTGAAACCCATCCCACACAGCCCCATCACAGCCGCCTCGTTCCCTGCCACAGCTCTCAAACCCAACACTCACAGCCCCCCACTCCCTGCCCCAGCACTCAAACCCATCCCCTACAGGCCCCCCCATTCCCTGCACAGCTCTCAAACCCAACCCCACAGACCCACCACAGACCCCCGTGCCCTACCACAGGGCTGAAACCCATCATCCACAGCCCCACATTCCCTACCACAGCTCTCAAACCCATCCCCCACAGCCCCCACTCCCTGCCACAGCACTGAAACCCACCCCCACAGCCCCTCATTCCCTGCCACAGCCCTCAAACCCATCCCCCACATCCCCATCACAGCCGCCTCGTTCCATCCCACAACCCTCAAACCCATCCCCCACAACCCCCATTCCCTGCCACAGACCTCAAACCCATCCCCCACAGGACCTCATTCCCTGCCACAGGGCTCAAACCCATCGCGCACATCCTGCCATTCCCTTCCACAATGCTCAAACGGATTACCCACAGACTCATAACAAGCGCATCATTCCCTGCCAAAGCCCTCAAACCCATCCCCCACAGCCCCCGATTCCCTTCCACACCGGTCAAACCCATCACCCACAGCCCCCCATACCCTGCCACAGTGCTCAAACCCATCCCCCACAGTCCTCATTGCCAGCGTTGAAACCCATCCCCCACAGCTCCATCACAGTCGCCTTGATCCCTGCCACCGTCCTCAAACCCATCCCCCCCAGCCCCATCACAACCGCGTGCTGTGCCGCGCCACTCACACCCATCCCCCATAGCCCCATTCCTGCCACAGCCCTCAAACCCATTCTCCACAGCCTCCCATTCCCTGCCACAGCACTCAGAACCCTTCCCCACCTCTGCCCACTCCCTGCCACAGGGCTGAAACCCATCCCCCACAGCCCCCATTCCCTGCCACAGCCCTCAAACCTGTCCCCTATTGCCTCATCACAGCCGCCTCGTTCCTTCTCACAGCGCTCAAACCCATCCTCCACAGCCTCCCATTCCCTTCGTCAGCCCTCAAACCCGAACCCCACAACCCCATCATAGCCGCCTCGTTCCCTGCTACAGCGCTCAAACCCATCCTCCACAGCCCCCCATTTCGTGCCAGAGCTCTCAAACCCACCCCCCTCAGCCCCCCATTCTCTACGACAGTCCATAAACCGATCCCGCACAGCCACATAACCCCATCATAGCCGCCTCATTCTCTGCCACAGCGCTAAAACCCATCTCAACAGAGAGCTGAAACCCATCCCACACAGCCCCATCACAGCCGCCTCGTTCCCTGCCACAGCTCTCAAACCCAACACTCACAGCCCCCCACTCCCTGCCCCAGCACTCAAACCCATCCCCTACAGGCCCCCCCATTCCCTGCACAGCTCTCAAACCCAACCCCACAGACCCACCACAGACCCCCGTGCCCTACCACAGGGCTGAAACCCATCATCCACAGCCCCACATTCCCTACCACAGCTCTCAAACCCATCCCCCACAGCCCCCATTCCCTACCACAGCACTCAAACCCATCCCCCACTGCCCCCCATTCCCTTCCTCAGCCCTCAAACCCGAACCCCACAACACCATCATAGCCGCCTCGTTCCCTGCTACAGCCCTCAAACCCATCCCCCACAGACCCCCATTCCCTGCCCCAGCACTCAAACCCATCCCCCACAGCCCCCATTCCCTGCCACAGAGCTCAAAGCCATCCACCACAGCCCCTTCACAGCCACCTCGTTCCCTACCACAACGCTTAAGCCCATCCCCCACAGCCCCCATTCCCTTTCACAGACCTCAAACCCATCCCCCACAGTCCCACATTCCCTGCCACAGCACTCAAACCCATTCCCCACAGCCCCACATTCAATGCCACTGTTCTCAAACTCATCCCCCACAGCCCCATCACAGCCACCTCGTTCCCTACCACAGTGCTCAAACCCATCCCCCACTGCCCCCATTCCCTTCCTCAGCCCTCAAACCCGAACTCCACAACCCAATCATAGCCGCCTCATTCCCTGCTACAGCCCTCAGACCCATCCCCCACAGCCCCCCATTCCCTGCCAGAGCTCTCAAACCCATCCCCCACAGACCCCCATTCCCTGCCCCAGCACTCAAACCCAACCCCACAGCCCCACCACAGACCCCCGTGCCCTACCACAGCGCTCAATACCCATCCCCCTCAGCCCCACCACAGCCCCCTGTGCCCTGCCACAGAGCTCAAACTCATCCCCCATAGCCCCATCACAGCCCCCTCGTTCCCTGCCACAGCGCTCAAACCCATCCCCCACAGCTCCCATTCCCTGCCGCAGCCCTCAAACCCATCCGCCACTGCCCCCATTCCCTGCCACAGTGCTGAAACCCATCCTGCACAACCTCCCATTCCCTGCCACAGCGCTGAAACCCATCCACCACAGGCCCCCGTTCCCTGCCACAGTTCTCAAACCCGCGTACCTTGCTGGGGCCCTTGATGACCTACACAATTCTCTGCAGAGGTGTAGCAGTGCGGCTGACTGGGTTCAGTACAGCCCAAAAGACCCACAAGTGGGACGAGGTGGTGAATCCCTCCACAGGTGTAATAAGCGGTAGATTATAGAATCCTCAAACCCTCACTCCCTGGCTTGAGGACACAGTTCAGGGAGTAGAGGGTCCCCAAAACAAATTCCCTGACTAACTAACTAAAGACAAGGCACTCACGAACTCCACAAATGATCTTCAGGGTTGAGGATGACGCTGGACGATTCCAGGGGCTGCTGTCCGCTGGCAGGGATCCTCCTCAGGCAGGAATCAGCCTTGGACTAGCAGTGCTGACCATGTGGCGACTGGTCTCACCAGGGGAGCTGGAGGTGAACCCAGCCTGGCTGGGGAAATTTCTCAGCAAATGTAACAATTGGGAATCATCCGTGGGGAAGGAAAACCCAGCTGAGGGATCTGCGGTCAGGTCCCTAGAGGCCAGTTCTCAGGGGGAACCCTGCTTGCAGGCCTGGGACTCACCAGCCCCCCTCACAGCCAGTTCGGCCCTTGCCCTGGCTGGCTCCAGCCTCTCCTCAAAAATGGCTTCTCCCCTCTCTTCCACTCCCTGGGAGGGGCATCTCCACTCCCTATTGGTTGCTGGGCAGACTCTGAGTTTGCCTTGGCTCCTACTCCCTGAGCTGCCAGCAGACAGAGCTCCAGGACTCTAGGTAATCTGCTTGGGGGTTACACCCCTCTTCTGCATGAAGAGCCTGTGCATCCCATAGATCTCGCCCATGGCTTGCCGGCTGATGTTATTGGCTGGGTGAGATACATAGAGACCCAGCTGCAGCACAAAGTCACCTGCCTTGGGGAAGTCGGAGGAGCGCTGGTGGCAGGAAGCGGAGAGGGGAATCCATCAACATTCTCCCTTCAGCTCTCCAGCTCCCCTGGGCCAGAGCTTTTGTCCTCACGGCTGTTCCATCCATGCTACCAAGTCCTTTACACCTGGGGTCTGGGGTGTGTGTGTCAAGGGCGTGTGCCTTGATCCTGACATGCTGTTCATTGATCAGGCGTTTCAGAGTAAATAGACCAGCCCCAAGCCTGACCATTGTCCCAGCCTGGAGAGACAATGAGCTTGTGCCCAGCAAGACGTGGGCAGTGTCATGAGTCTCCTTTTCCAATCAGCTATTCTTCCACCCTGAGCACAAAGTCTCAGCCCCATGGAGAGGGGAAGAGGCTCGTTTGTAGAGCACGTACGCCTGCCCGCTGACCCTCCCCTGCCTCCTTTTCCCACAGCACATCCATTTCAGGTTCCTCTCCAAAAAAACCCAGGAGAGAGCCAGGGCCATAGAGAGCAGTGCTGCCCTGCTCGAATTTGCCACCTCCCTGCCTGGATTTGAGGTAAGTGACCTTTGACCCCAGCATCCTATAGTGTCAGGGCTTGAGTCAAGTTCCTCATCCCTTGGCTAATTGGTCCCCCCTGGGTCCGTAAGGGACTGCATTCCATAGGGCAGTGGCTGGCAGATTTGTGCCTGGCCTCAGGGCCCTTGTTATTCTGGAGTAGCTAGGCAGCGAGTGCGCAGCCAGGGGCGAGATCTATGGGCTGCACAGGCTCTTCCTGCAGAAGAACGGTAAGAAACCCAGCTGGGCAATGGGACCCCATGGAAACGAGCCTCTCGGAGATTAGCTCCCGCTGGCCATTGGGACGCCTCTAGAACTAAGGCCTCTCTATTTAGACCCACTGTAGCGGGGCAGAGGAACCCCAATAGAAACAAGGCCCCCCCTCCTTTGAGACTCCCTCAGCTGGGCAATGGGACCCTACAGAAAGAAGCCCCCTCCTCTGAGACCCACCCCACCTTAGATGATGACTCTTTCTCTGCCCCTCTCTCTGAATTAGGGAGGTGAATGTGAAAGTGCCAGGGAAATTGGCTGCTTTATCTCAGAGCTCAGCTCTGTCCCCCAGTCCAGGGAAATCAGCCCTGACGGGGCAGCTAGCTAGTGAGGGGACAGGAATGGAGCTATTGAGGCATGTGGAGGGACAGAGCCCATCATGAGGGTAGGAGCTGAAGCAGGAACCACAGGGAAAGGACACAAAGCTTGTAGGATGTCAGCAGCTGGACCTGACTTCAGTGGGTGGGGGTGGGGGGTTCTCGGTATTAGACGCCACCATTAACAGGCACCCACTCCCAGAGCACAGTGGCCACAAGGGTCCCATGATTACTGCGATGACTGAAACAAATCCCCCTTCCGGTACTAAACCACCTGGTGGGGACCCTGCGAGTCCATTGGTCCATGGATGCCAGGAGGACCCCGGCCAGTGTTTACCCAGCAATGGGAACAGAAGGAAACAGGCACTGAAACCGGAATGCCAAATGGCCCAAATGGGTGTGTCCTTCTCCCCCAGGGCTGAACATCAGAGAGGCAAGAGAGCTGTGGTGTCGGGACGGGCTCCAGGACACCGAGCGCCTGGGCTATAGGAACATGGCCAGGATGTGGGGAGGTAAGGACTCTCCACCGGTGCTCAGGTGTGGCGCTGTCTCCCCCCCACCCCTGCAGTGAGCATGTCATGGATACAGGGCAAGAGCCTGCTACTTGTTTCCAGCAGAGTATGTGAGGCTCATGGGAATGTCAGTGAGGTGAGGCATGGGAATGATCCAGATCTGAAAGACCCCTAATCTCTAGCAGGTGAGCTGCAGGAGAGATTGCTGCTGGGAGCAGTAGTGTCCTTTCTTGTCTGTATGAGTTGGGTTCCAGAGTGCACAGACACATTTCCAGCATCTCATGACACCTGCGGTGAATCCTGCTCCAGAAAGAGCTATTCGAGGCCTCAGTGCCTGCAACCTCTTACTTACCAAGGGGGGGGGCTACTTGGTCAATGGGTTGGCTGCACCAGGACTCTTATCCACCTTGTGAGCCACTCGAGGGATTTGGAGCCTGGTTCTGGACAATTGCAAGGGCTCTGGTGCTGTAGGTTTTAGATCTTGGGTGATAAGTGAATGACCAGAGAGCTCCCCTGTGGGAATCCGAGACAGAGTGTTCCTGTGAGGAGCTTTTCTGTTTCTAACAAAGGGTTTCTGTTCCCCCAGATCTCAGCCGCTCAGCAGAATGTGGGAGAGCCGAGTGCTGATGGGCTAGAGGTGTCCCATGAGTCGCTGTACAGCAGGTGCAGTGTCGGCAGTCACCATGGACCAAACCCTGCGCTCCAGACAACCCAGGCTGTTTCCCTGGATTGCAAAGGGGACTTTAGCTTGGGGAATCGGTTGCTGATACCTGTGTCCACATCTGGGCTGTTTTAATGAGGCTACATGATGGTACATGAAGAGCGATTCAAGCAAGGGAGAATGACCATTAGAGAGCAAGGCTGGGCCCTTTGCCGAGCTGCTACAGTCAAGCATCCACAGCCAGAAGAGAGACGATGGGAAACTTGCTTAGCTGGCTGGCGACAGCAGCAGCTGTCTCATAAAGCTCTGCTCATGCTCTAGACAACAGAGACAGGACAAAGAGCCACACAGTGAGAGCCTTGGTTGCAATTAGCAATACGAATTTTTTTCAGTGGATTATGCTGGCCGAACAGTTTATTTCCTGTAATGTGCACATCCAGCCTCCCTGGCTGACATAAATGGAAGTTAGGTTCTCCGTGCCCACAGGACAGGGCTGGCCTTAGCATGAGGCAAACTGAGGCACCTGGCTCAGGTGATAGATTCTGTGTGTGTCTGTGTGTGTGTGTATACACGCGCACGCGGGGGGGGGGGGGGCGCCACTAGGACTCAGGGTAGGTCCATACTTACCCGCCGGGTCAACGCAGAGAATTCGACAAAGCAAACGGCGGTGGCAGAGTCGACGGGGGAGCCGGGGACTTCGATCCCGCGGCGTCAGGATGGGTAAGTCAGTCGAACTAAGGTAGTTCGACTTCAGCTACGCTATTCACATAGCTGAAGTCGCGTACCTGAGTTTGACACACCCCCCCCGGCAGTGTAGACCAGGCCTCATAGTGTAGAAAAATTTTTGCTGCTGGATATGTATTCTCTCTGCTCGAGATGAACAGAGCTGATGGAGTGCTGTGCTGGAGGAAGGAGAGCACATAAGAACTAAAAGGCAGGAAGGAGAAAAGGTGAGAGTACTAAGAAAAAGCAACAGGAGCTGCAGAGAGAGAGAGGGAGAGGAGCACCCCGAGAAGCCTGGACTGATTAACACCAGCTTGTCAGGGAGCTTTCTATTTCCTACTGCTTCCCTGAACCGACTTGAGGCGAACAGGCAGTCAGCTGAAGTAGTAGGAGCCAGTTAGGCCCTTAAGATGCTGCTATCTTCCCTCACTCAGCCCCTTGCCACCAGCCTGCTTATTCGCCCCCTTCAACTGAGTGTTGAGAGCTGGTACAGAACAGCAGTCATGAGTGAAAGAAGAAAACGCCCCTCTTGGGCAGCATTTAGAAAAAGAAAGAAAGCAAAGGACATTTTTCCATCTAAGCAGGCAGGAGCTCTCCTGAGATACGTAGACACAAATTTTCAGGGTGAGCCTTCCAGCCCCAGTGAGGCTGTGAGTCTGGCCAGAAATCTGGCATGTCATGAGAAGGCAGCAAATCACCAGTGAGCATTCCATAGCTGGAAAGAACTTGCGATGAGACAGATGGCTGGTCTGCACCGGGGGGGGTGGGGGTCGGTACTCGATCTAAGATACTCAACGACAGCTACGTGAACAACGTAGCTGAAGTTGAAGTATCAGATCGATTTACCTCGGGTCCTCACGGCGCGGGATCGACGTCCGCAGCTCCCTATGTTGATTCCGTTACCGCCGCTCGCGCCGAAGGAGTTCCAGTGTAGACAAGCGCGCTTTCGGGGATTGATATATTGCGTCTAGATGAGACGTGATATATTGAGCCCCGAAAAATCGATGGCTACCCGCCGATACGGCGGGTAGTCTGGACGTACCCTAATCTAAAGGACAAAATAGATGCTCACTGGTGATTTGCTGCCTTCTCATGACATGCCAGATTTCTGGCCAGACTCACAGCTCACATCCTCACTGGGGCTGGAAGGCTCACCCTGAAAATTTGTGTCTACGTATCTCAGGAGAGCTCCTGCCTGCTTAGAGACCAGTGAGACGCGTACCAACAGGACACTAGTTTTACATTTGTTACATCCAGACACGGGTATTTTAAGTGTGGGCACCGGTGACCCTAAACATAGTGTTTCCCCTGTTATGTAGTATTTGTTGCCTGTTTAATATAATTTTTGTGTTGAATATATTTTTATGTGTTGTGCTATTTCTTGGAAGTCTCCAACTATCTGTCAAATAAGTGGGGATTCCTCTGTAGTTAGAATTTTCCGCCCAAGCTGCCCTGGTGACCCTGCCAGGAAGGAGCGAGGGGGGTGGAGGCACCGCCAACTAATTTTATAACCAAAAAAGGAAAAAGATTCACCCTAATGAGTGGGTGGCGGGATCCAAAAGAACCCAGACCTGTCCATCAGAACATGTAAGCGGATTGCCATTAAAGGAGGTAATCAGGTGGAGAGGGGCGCTACAGGGGTAAGAAACCCAGCTGGGAAATGGGGCTGTGGGGCTCGGGTTTGAGAACTGTGGCAGGGAACGGGGGCCTGTGGGGGATGGGTTAGAGCCCTGTGGAAGGGAATGGGGGGCTGTGGTGGATGGGTTTCAGCACTCTTGCAGGGAACGGTGGGCTGTGGGGTGGGTATAAGCGCTGACGCAGGGAATGGGGGCTGTTGAGATGGGTTTTAGCGCTGTGGCAGAGAATGAGGCAGCTGTTATGTGGCTGTGGGGATGGGTTTATGGACTGTCGTAGAGAATGGGGGGCTGTGGGGGTTGGGTTTGAGAGCTCTGGCAGGAAATGGAGGGCTGTGGTGGATGGGTTTGAGCGCTGTAGCAGGGAACGAGGCGGCTATGATGGGGTTGTGGGGTTCGGGTTTGAGGGCTGAGGAAGGGAATGGGAGCCTGTGGAAGATGGGTTTGAGCGCTGTGGAAGGGAATGGGGGGCTGTGGGGGATGGGAATGAGGGCTGTGGCAGGGAATGGGGGGCTGTGCGGTATGGTTTGATCGCTGTAGTAGGGAATGTGGGGCTGTGGAGGATGGGTTTCAGCGCTGTGGTAGGGCACGGGGGTCTGTGGTGGGGCTGTGGGGCTGGGTTTGAGAGCTGTGCAGGGAATGGGGGGGGGCCTGTAGGAGATGGGTTTGAGTGCTGGGGCAGGGAATGGGGGTCTGTGGGGAATGGGTTTGAGAGCTCTGACAGGGAATGGGGGGTTGTGGGGGATGCGTTTGAGGGCTGTAGCAGGGAACGAGGCGGCTATGATGGGGTTGTGGGGTTCGGGTTTGAGGGCTGAGGAAGGGAATGGGAGGCAGTGGGGGATGGGTTTGAGCGCTGTGGTAGGGAACGAGGTGGCTGTGGTGGGTCGATTTGAGGGCTGTGTGAGGTAATGAGGCAGCTGTGATGGGGCTGTGGGGATCGGGTTTGAGAGATGTGGCAGGGAAGGAGGTGGCTGTGATGGGGGATGTGGGATGAGTTTCAGCAGTGTGGCAGGGATTGGGGGCTGTGGGGGATGGGTTTGAGGGCTGTGGAAGGGAATGGGGGGCGATGGGGATGGGTTTGAGAGCTGTGGCAGGGAATGGGGGGCTGTGGCGGATGGGTTTGAGCGCTGTGAGAAGGAACGAGGCGGCTGTGATGAGGCTATGGGGGATGGGTTTGTGCGCTGTGGCAGGGTATGGGTGGCTGTGGGGGATGGGTTTGAGCACTGTGGCAGGGAATGGGGGGCAGTGATTGGGCAGTGGGAGATGGGTTTGAGCGCTGTGGTAGGGAACGAGGCGGCTAAGATGGGGCTGTGGGGGATGGGTTTGAGCGCTGTGGCAGGGAAAGAGGCGGCTGTGATGAGGCTGTGGGGGATGGGTTTGAGAGCTGTGGCAGGGAATGGGGGGCTGTGTGGGATGGGTTTATGAGCTGCGGCATGAATCTTGGTGGCTGTGATGAGGCTGAGGGGGATGGGTTTCTGGGCTGTAGAAGGGAATGGGGGGCTATGGGGGATGGGTTTGAGAGCTGTGGCCAGGGAATGAGGCGGCTGTGATGTGGCTGTGGGCGATGGGTTTGTGGGCTGTGGAAGGGAATGGGGGGCTGTGTGGCATGGGTTTATGCGCTGCGGCATGAATCTTGGTGGCGGTGATGAGGCCGAGGGGGATGAATTTGAGCGCTGTGGCAGGAATAGGGGCTGTGAAGGGGCTGAGGGGGATGGGTTTCAGGTCTGTGGAAGGGAATAGCGGGCTGAGGGGGATGGGTTTGAGCGCTGTGGCAGGGAATGAGATGGCTGTGATGTGGCTGTGGGTGATGGGTTTTTGGGCTGTGGAAGGGAATCGGGGGCTGTGTGGGATGGGTTTATTCTCTGCGGCATAAATCTTGGTGGCTGTGATGGGGCTGAGGGGGTTGGATTTGAGCATTGTGGCAGGGATTGGGGGGCTGTGGGGAATTGATTTAGGGCTGTGGCAGGGAATGTGGGGCTGTGGCGGATGGGTTTGAGGGCTGTGGCAGGGAATGGAGGCTGTGGGGGATAGGTCTGAGAGCTGTGCGAGGGAATGAGATGGCTGTGATGAGGCTGTGGGGGATGGGTTTAAGGTCTGTGAAACGGAATGGGGGGCTGTGGGGGATCGGCTTGAGTTTTGTGGCAGGGAATGGGGGGCTATGGTGGTCGGGTTTGAGTGCTGTGGCAGGGAATGGGGGGCTGTGGGGGATGGGTTTCAGGTCTGTGGCAGGGAATGGCGGGCTATGGGGGATGGGTTTGTGCGCTGTGGCAGGGTATGGGTGGCTGTGGGGGATGGGTTTGAGCACTGTGGCAGGGAATGGGGGGCAGTGATTGGGCAGTGGGGGATGGGTTTGAGCGCTGTGGTAGGGAACGAGGCGGCTAAGATGGGGCTGTGGGGGATGGGTCTGAGGTCTGTGGCAGGGAATGGGGTCCTGTGGGGGATGGGTCTGAGGTCTGTGGCAGGGAATGGGGGGCTGTGGAGTCGGGTTTGAGCGCTGTGGCAGGGAATGTGGGGCCGTGGGGGATGGGTTTGAGTGGTGTGGTAGGGAATGGGGGCTGTGGGGGAGAGTTTGAGGTCTGTGGCAGGGAATGGTGTGCTGTGGTGCATGGGTTTGAGCGCTGCTGAAGGGAGAAGGCGGCTGTGATTGAGCTATGGGGGATGTGTTTGAGCGGTGTGGTAGGGAATGGGGGCTGTGGGGGATGGGTTTGAGGGCTGTGGCAGGGAATGGTGTGCTTTGGGGCATGTGTTTAAGCGCTGCTGAAGGGAGAAGGCGGCTGTGATTGGGCTATGGGGGATGGGTTTGAGCGGTGTGGTAGGGAATGGGGGCTGTGGGGGATGGGTTTGAGGGCTGTGGCAGGGAAGGTGTGCTTTGGGGCATGTGTTTAAGCGCTGCTGAAGGGAGAAGGCGGCTGTGATTGAGCTGTGGGGGATGGGTTTGAGCGGTGTGGTAGGGAATGGGGGCTGTGGGGGATGGGTTTGAGGGCTGTGGCAGGGAATGGGGGCTGTGGGGGATGGGTGTGAGTGGTGCGGCACGGAACGAGGTGGTTGTGATGGTTCTGTGGGGGATGGGTTTGAGCACGGTGGCACGGAATGAGTTGGCCGTGATGGGGCTGTGCTGGATGGGTTTCAGCACTGTGGCTGGGTATGGGGGCTGTGGGTGATGGGTTTGACCGGTGTGGAAGGGAATCGGGGGCTGTGGGGGATGGGTTTGAGGGCTGTGGCAGGAAATGAAGCGCTTGTTATGGGTCTGTGGGTAATCGGTTTGAGCATTGTGGAAGGGAATGGCGGGATGTGCGGGATGGGTTTGAGCGCTGTCACAGGGAATGGGGGTTGTGGGGGATGGGTTTGAGGGTTGTGGCAGGGAATGAGGTCCTGTGGGGGATAGGTTTGAGGTCTGTGGCAGGGAATGGGGGACTGTGGGGGATGGGTTTGAGCGCTGTGGCAGGGAATGAGGCAGCTGTGATGTGGCTGTGGGGGATGGGTTTCTGGTCTGTGGAAGGGAATGGCGGGCTGCGTGGGATGGGTTTGAGCCCTGTGGCAGGGAATGAGACAGCTGTGATGTGGCTGTGGGTGATGCGGGCTGCGGAAGGGAATGGGTGGCTGTGGGGGATGGGTTTGTGCGCTGCGGCATGAATCTTGGCGGCTGTGATGGGGCTGAGGGGGATGGATTTGAGCGCTGTGGCAGGGAATGGGGCCTGTGAAGGGGCTGAGGGGGATGGGTTTCAGGTCTGTGGCAGGGAATGGCGGGCTGTGGGGGATGGGTTTGTGCGCTGTGGCAGGGTATGGATGGCTGTGGGGGATGGGTTTGAGTGCTGTGGCAGGGAACGAGGCGGCTGTGAAGGGGCTGAGGGGGATGGGTTTAAGGTCTGTGGCAGGGAATGGCGGGATGGGTTTGAGCGCTGTCACAGGGAATGGGGGTTGTGGGGGATGGGTTTGAGGGTTGTGGCAGGTAATGGGGTCCTGTGGGGAATAGGTTTCAGGTCTGTGGCAGGGAATGGCGGGCTGTGGGGGATGGGTTTGTGCGCTGTGGCAGGGTATGGGTGGCTGTGGGGGATGGGTTTGAGCACTGTGGCAGGGAATGGGGGGCAGTGATTGGGCAGTGGGGGATGGGTTTGAGCGCTGTGGTAGGGAACGAAGCGGCTAAGATGGGGCTGTGGGGGATGGGTTTGAGGTCTGTGGCAGGGAATGGGGTCCTGTGGGGGATGGGTTTGAGCGCTGTGGCAGAGAATGAGGCGGCTATGATGGGGTTATGTGGCTGTGGGCGATGGGTTTATGGACTGTTGTAGAGAATGGGGGGCTGTGGGGGTTGGGTTTGAGAGCTCTGGCAGGGAATGGCGGGCTGTGGTGGATGGGTTTCAGCGCTGTAGCAGGGAACGAGGCGGCTATGATGGGGTTGTGGGGTTCGGGTTTGAGGGCTGAGGAAGGGAATGGGAGGCTGTGGAGGATGGGTTTGAGCGCTGTGAGAAGGAACGAGGCGGCTGTGATGAGGCAATAGGGGACGGGTTCGAGTGCTGTGTCAGGGAATGGGAGGCTGTGGAGGATGGGTTTGAGCGCTGTGGCAGGGAATGGGGGCTGTGGGGGATGGGTGTGAGTGGTGCGGCACAGTACGAGGTTGTGATGGGTCTGTGGGGGATGGGTTTGAGGACGGTGGCAGGGATCAAGGCGACTGTGATGGGGCTGTGGGGGATGGGTTTGAACGCTGGGAATGAGGACTGTGGGGGATGGGTTTGAGCGCTCTGACAGGGTATGGGGGGCTGTGGGTGATGGGTTTGACCGGTGTGGCAGCGAATCGGGGGCTGTGGGGGATGGGTTTGAGGGCTTTGGCAGGGAATGATGCGCTTGTTATGGGTCTGTGGGTAATCGGTTTGAGCATTGTAGAAGGGAATGGCGGGATGTGCGGGATGGGTTTGAGCCCTGTGGCAGGGAATGAGGTCCTGTGGGGGATGGGTTTGAGGTCTGTGGCACGGAATGGGGGTTGTGGGGGATGGGTTTGAGGGTTGTGGGATGGAACGAGGCCGCTGTGATGGGGCTGTGGGGGATGGGTTTGATAGCTGTGGCAGGGAATGGGAGGCTGTGGGGGATGGGTTTTAGCGCTGTGGAAGGGAATGGGGGCTGTGGGGGATGGGTTTGAGTGCTGTGGCAGGGAATGGTGGCTGTGGGGGATGGGTTTGTGGGCTGTGGCAGGGAATTGGGGGCTGTGTGCAATGGGTTTGAGCGTCGTGGCAGGGAATGGGGGTCTGTGATGGGGATGTGTGGGATGGGTGTGAGCGGTCCGGAATGGAATGGGATGCTGTTGGGGACGGTTTTGAGTACTGTTGATTGGAATGGGGGGCTCTGGGGGATAGGTTTGAGGGCTTTGGCAGAAAATGGTGTGCTTTGGGGCATGGGTTTGAGCGCTGTTGAAGGGAGAATGCGGCTGTCATTGAGCTGTGCGGGATGGGTTTGAGCGGTGTGGTAGGGAATGGGGGCTGTGGGGGATGGGTTTGAGGGCTGTGGCAGGGAATGGGGGCTGTGGGGGATGGGTGTGAGTGGTGCGGCACGGAACGAGGTGGTTGTGATGGTTCTGTGGGGGATGGGTTTGAGCACGGTGGCACGGAACGAGGCGGCTGTGATGGGGCTGTGCGGGATGGGTTTGAGTGCTGTGGCAGGGTATGGGGGCTGTGGGTGATGGGTTTGACCGGTGTGGAAGGGAATCGGGGGCTGTGGGGGATGGGCTTGAGGGCTGTGGCAGGGAATGATGCGCTTGTCTGTGGGTAATCGGTTTGAGCATTGTGGAAGGGAATGCCGGGATGTGCGCGATGGGTTTCAGCGCTGTCACAGGGAATGGGGGTTGTGGGGCATGGGTTTGAGGGTTGTGGCAGGGAATGGTGTCCTGTGGGGGATAGGTTTGCGGTCTGTGGCAGGGAATGGGGGGCTGTGGGGGATGGGTTTGAGCACTGTGGCAGGTAAGGGGGGGCTGTGGGGGATGGATTTGAGCGCTGTGGTAGGGAATGGGGCTGTGATTGGGCTGTGGGGTCAGGTTTGAGCGCTGTGGCAGGAATGGGGGCAGTGATTGGGGCAGTGGGGATGGGTTTGAGCACTGTGGTAGGGAATGGGGGGATGTGGGGGATGGGTTTGAGCGTTGTGGCAGGGAATGAGGCGGCTGTGATGTGGCTGTGGGCAATGGGGTTTTGGGCTGTGGAAGGGAATGGGGGGCTGTGGGGGATGGGTTTGAGCGCTGTGGCAGGGAATGAGGCGGCTGTGATTTGGCTGTGGGCGATGGGGTTTTGGGCTGTGGAAGGGAATGGGGGGCTGTGGGGGATGGGTTAGAGCGCTGTGGCAGGGAATGGGGGCAGTGATTGGGGCCGTGGGGGATGGGTTTCAGTGCTGTGACAGGGAATGGGAGGCTGTGGGGGATGGGTTTTAGCACTGTGGAAGGGATTGGGGGGCTCTGGGGAATGGATTTAGAGCTGTGGCAGGGAATGTGGGGCTGTGGCGGATGGGTTTGTGGGCTGTGGCAGGGAATAAGAGGGTATGGGGGTCGGGTTTGAGTGCTGTGGCAGGGAATGGGGGGCTGTGGGGGATGGGTTTGAGAGCTGTGCGAGGGAATGAGGTGGCTGTGATGAGGCTGTGGGGGATGGGTTCAATGTCTGTGAAACGGAATGGGGGGCTGTGGGGGATCGGTTTTAGTTTTGCAGCAGGGAATGGGGGCTATGGTGGTCGGGTCTGAGTGCTGTGGCAGGGAATGGAGGGCTGTGGGGGATGGGATTGAGGGCTGTGGCAGAGGATGGGGGGCTGTGAGGGCCGGGTTTGAGTGCTGTGGCAGGGAAGGGTGGGCTTTGGGGGCCCGGTTTGACCTCTGTGGCAGGGAATGGTGGGCTGTGGGGGCCCGGTTTGACCTCTGTGGCAGGGAATGGGTGGCTGTGGGGGATGGGTTTGAGTGCTGTGGCAGGGAACGAGGCGGCTGTGATGTGGCTGTGGGTGATGGGTTTGAGCGCTGTGGCAGGGAATGGGGGGCTGTGGAGTCGGGTTTGAGCGCTGTGGCAGGGAATTTGGGGCTGTGGGGGATGGGTTTGAGCGCTGTGGCAGGGAATCTGGGGCTATGGGGGATGGGTTTGAGCGCTCTGGCAGGGAATGGGGGGCTGTAGGGGATGGGTTTGGAGGTTATGGAGGGGTCAGTGGCTGTGGTGGAGCACACTGGGTCAGCGCATTCAGCTGTTAACCCAAAGGATGGTGATTTGAGCCCACCCAGGGATGGCACTGACCCGACTACCTCCTTGGACCCTCAAAGGAACCCTTTTGCCGCTTCAGAGCTGTCCCTGCTGGCCTCAGTGTGTTCAGCTTTTGGCCCGAAGAGTGCGCTGGCTGCGACACGAAAATCCATCTCCCAGGAGCCATGCCGGGGGCTCGGGCTTAATCCTCAAGGCCGAGCGCAAAACCCTTCAGCCGGGCATCTTTTGCCCCCTTTCCGCTTCTGCCCAAGCAGCAAGGGAGAAAGAGAGGGGACATGCCGGCTCTAAGGGCATGTCTACGGGTAGCGATCGGTTTATCAGGGATCGATAGATCGCTTTCCATCTAGACGCGATATATCAATCCCCGAACGCGCTCCCATCAACCCCAGAACTCCACCAGGGCGAGCGGCGGTAGCGGGGTCGACAGGGGGAGCCGCGGCCGTCGATGCCACGCTGCGAGGACGGGAGGTAAGTCGAAATAAGAGACTTCAACTTCAGGCAACCTATTCCCCTAGCTGAAGTTGTGTATCTTACATCGATCCCCCCCCCAGTGTAGGCCAGGCCTAGGAGTGCCTCCCTCCCACTTCCCTGTTGGCTGCTGTGATAAATGGGGGGGCGGGCGTAGCTCCCTTTTGTGGACACCCAGCCAGCCAGTTAGCTATAAAGTCCCTCTTGGTGGCTGTACTCTGCTTGTTTTACCTGTAAAGGGTTAAAAAAGCCTCCCTGCATAGGTAAAAGAAAGGGAGTTGGGCCTCTGATCAAAAGAGCCAATGGGAGGGCTTTTTAAAAATGGAAAAAAAAACCTACCAGTCTGATTTGGGAGCAATTTCCACCCCTTTTGCATGGGTGCAGGTGAGGTAATGAATTGGGCCCTCTGTTTTTTCTCTCGGACTGACCCACCTTGCCCCATCCCAAGATAAGGTGCAGGGCCAATCATGGAAGAACAGTGTCAGGGGAGGCAAAGGGCCTGATTCTGATCTCATGTTTGGTGTAAAACAGGAGTAACTCGATGGATGCCAATGTTGGGACATTAGTGTAAATGAGACCAGAATCTATCTCTGTGGTTGCCTTGTAAATTTCATTCCCCATTCAGGGCAATTGCTTCCTCCTCCTATTTGCGTAAGGGATTTCCTCCTTAAAATAGGACAAAAGGAAAGGGGAAAGAAATGGTGACTGACAGAATAAGAAGCAGGAAGGTGACATCAAGCCTGGGACGATAAGAGCCAAGGTCAGCGAAGAGCAGGGCGCTTGGTGCCAAGGTCACTCAGAGACAGAAAATGAGAGTGTGACGCACTGGGACTGTTCTTACTGTCAGGGCCGGCTCCAGACCCCAGTGCGCATTTTCCCGGCAGGGCGGCAGGCGGCTCCGGCGGACCTTGCGCGGTCATGCCTGCGGGAGGTCCACCGGAGGCGCGGGACCAGCGGACCTCCCGCAGGCATGACTGCGGAGGTGAGCGAGTCTCGGGGCTCCGGTGGACCTCCCGCAGGCATGACTGCAGAGGGTCCGCTGGTCCCGCGGCTCGGCTGGACCTCCCGCAGGTATGCCTGTGGAAGCTCCACCCGAGCCGCGGGACCACCGGACCCTCCGCGGGCACGTCTGCAAGAGGTCCCCCGAAGTCAGGGTACCGGCGACCGGTAGCGCGCCCCCTGCGGCGCACCACCCTGCTTGTGGCGGCCGCATTCCTAGAGCCGCCCCTGCGTCTCGGGTGTTGGCGTGGGAGAAAGGTCTGCACTGGGAGATGGGAGACTGGCCTTGAGGGAAGATGCCTGAGCATGTAATGTGAGAACCCAGGAAGGGGTTAGAGGCCAGGTGACTCCTCTGCTTGGGAAGCTGAACAAAGGCCTGGGGGAGGAGACGCTGGGGAGTGAGGGGGTTTTCAGGAGCTGGCTGGGGAATGGAGGGAAGCACAGATAGGGCTCTGACCTCCGAAGGGGCAGTGGTGCTCCTGGGAACCCAAGATGGATCTAATTGGGGAGGATCCTGTTGTCTGTGCCTCCAAAACCTGTCTTGGACTGTGTTCCTGTCGTCTAAACAAACCTGCTTTACCGGCTGGCTGAGAGTCATGGTGGGGGTGCAGGGCCTCCTCAGCGTGCGGCCGCCCTTGGACTGCTTGCAGCCCTTAGGAGGTAAGAAGAATAAATGCACACCTTCTGAGAACAAAAATAAAGTATCCCAGAGGTTATTTAGGGTGCAATTATAAGTAGGTGAGGAACATTTCCCTACTTTAAGGTGTGCGTGATTGGGGGGGAACACAGCCTCCCCCCCAAATTTGAGCCTGTAATTGGGCAATCCCAGGCCCAAAACTAGCAACTGAGCCCTACCTCATCCCCTCACTGGCTGTGGGGCTAACCCCTGATTAGCAGAGGTAAGAGCTCTGCTCCCCAGCTGACATGCCAAGGTAGTAGCACTAGGCTCTGCCCGCCAGGGGAGCCAGAGGAAGGGGGACAACATCCCCCTCTCGTCATCACAGCTAGCCAGAGGCCAGGTAGGCCACATGAGAGGATTAAGCCCGAGCCCCCGGCGTGGCTGCTGGGAGATGGATATTCGTGTCGCAGCCAGCGCACTCTTCGGGCCACAAGCTGAACACACTGAAGCCAGCAGGGACAGCTCTGAAGCGGCAAAAGGGTTCCTTTGAGGGTCCAAGGAGGTAGTAGGGTCAGTACCATCCCTGGGTGGACTCCAATCACTATCCTTTGGGTTAGCAGCTGAATGCGCTGACCCAGTGTGCTCCACCACAGCCACTGACCCCTCCATAACCTCCAAACCCATCCCCCACAGCCCCCCATTCCCTGCCAGAGCGCTCAAACCCATCCCCCATAGTCCCAGATTCCCTGCCACCGCGCTCAAACCCATCCCCCACAGCCCCACATTCCCTGCGACAGCGCTCAAACCCATCCCCCACAGCCCCACATTCCCTGCCACAGCGCTCAAACCCGACTCCACAGCCCCCCATTCCCTGCCACAGAGCTCAAACCCATCACCCACAGCCCCATCACAGCTGCCTCGTTCCCTGCCACAGCACTCAAACCCATCCCCCACAGCCACCCATTCCCTGCCACAGTGGTCAAACCCATCCCCCACAGCCCCCCATTCCCTGCCACAAAACTCAAGCCGATCCCCCAAAGCCCCCCATTCCATTTCACAGACCTTAAACCCATCTCCCACAGCCTCATCACAGCCACCTCATTCCCTCGCACAGCTCTCATACCCATCCCCCACAGCCCCCATTCCCTGCCACAGCACTCAAACCCGACCCCCATACCCTCTAATTCCCTGCCACAGCCCTCAAAGCCATCCGTCACAGCCCCACATTCCCTGCCACAGCCCTAAATCAATTCCCCACAGCCCCCCAATCCCTGCCACAATGCTCAAATCCATCCCCCTCAGCCCCATCACAGCCACCAAGATTCATGCCGCAGCGCATAAACCCATCCCACACAGCCCCCCATTCCCTTCCACAGCCCAAAAACCCATCACCCACAGCCACATCACAGCCCCCATTCCCTGCCACAGCGCTCAAATTCATCCCCCTCAGCCTCATCACAGCCACCAAGATTCATGCCGCAGCGCATAAACCCATCCCACACAGCCCCCCATTCCCTTCCACAGCCCAAAACCCCATCACCCACAGCCACATCACAGCCGCCTCATTCCCTGCCACAGCTCTCAAACCCATCCCCCACAGCCTCATCACAGCCACCAAGATTCATGCCACAGCCCAGAAACCCATCCCCCACAGCCACATCACAGCCGCCTCTTTCCCTGCCACAGCGCTCAAACCCATCCCCCACAGGACCCCATTCCCTGCCACAGACCTCAAACCCATCCCCCACAGCCCCATCTTAGCCGCCTCGTTCCCTACCACAGCGCTCAAACCCATCCCCCACTGCCCAATCACTGCCCCCCATTCCCTCCCACAGTGCTCAAACCCATCCCCCACAGCCACCCATACCCTGCCACAGTGCACAAACCCATCCCCCACAGCCCGCCATTCCCTGTCACAGACCTGAAACCTATTCACCACAGGACCCCATTACCTGCCACAACCCTCAAACCCATCCCCCACAACCCCCATTCCCTGTGACAGTGCTCAAACCCATCCCGCCATTCCCTGGCACAGACCTGTAACCCATCCCCCTCAGCCCCTTCACAGCCCCCATTCCCTGCCACAGCGCTCAAATCCATCCCCCTCAGCCCCCCATTCCCTTCCGCAGCCCGCATCACCCACAGCCACATCACAGCTGTCTCATTCCCTGCCACAGGGCTCAAACCCATCCCCCGCAGCCCGCCATTCCCTTCCACAGACCAGAAACCCATCCCCCACAGCCACATCACAGCCGACTCATTCCCTGCCACAGCGCTCAAACCCATCCCCCACAGCCCCCCATTCCCTGCCACAGACCTCAAACCTATCCCCCACAGGACCCCATTCCCTGCCACATCCCTCAAACCCATCCCCCACAACCCCCATTCCCAGTGACAGCGCTCAAACCCATCCCGCACATCCCGCCATTCCCTTCCACAATGCTCAAACCGATTACCCACAGACCCATAACAAGCGCTTCATTCCCTGCCACAGCCCTCAAACCCATCCCCCACAGCCCCCGATTCCCTTCCACACCGGTCAAACCCATCACCCACAGCCCCCATACCCAGCCACAGTGCTGAAACCCATCCAGCACAGCCCCATCACGGCCAACTCATTCCGTGCCACCGTGCTCAAACCCATCCCCCACAGAACCATCACAACCACCTCGTTCCGTGCCGCAACACTCACACCCATCCCCCACAGCCCCCATTCCCTGCCACAGCACTGAAACCCATCCCCCACCGCCCCCATTCCCTACCACACCGCTCAAACCCATCCCCCATAGCACAATCACAGCCGCCTTCTCCTTTCAGCAGCTCTTAAACACATGCCCCACAGCACACCATTCCCTGCCACAGCCCTCAGACCCATCCCCCACAGCCCCCATTCCCTACCACACGCTCAAACCCATCCCCCATAGCTCAATCACAGCCGCCTTCTCCCTTCAGCAGCGCTCAAACCCATGCCCCACAGCACACCATTCCCTGCCACAGACCTCAAACTCTCCCCCACAGCCCCCATTCCCTACCACACCGCTCAAACCCATCCCCCACAGCCCCACATTCTCTGCCACAGCGCTCAAGCCCGACTCCACAGCCCCCCATTCCCTGCCACAGCGCTCAAACCCATCACCCACAGCCCCATCACAGCCACCTCGTTCCCTGCCACAGCACTCAAACCCATCCCCCACAGCCACCCATTCCCTGCCACAGCGGTCAAACCCATCCGCCACAGCCCCCCATTCCCTGCCACAGCACTCAAACCCGACCACCATAGCCCCCCATTCCCTGCCACAAAACTCAAGCCGATCCCCCACAGCCCCCCATTCCGTTTCAGACACCTTAAAACCATCCCCCACAGCCTTATCACAGCCATCTCATTCCCTCGCACAGCTCTGATACCCATCCCCCACAGCCCCCATTCCCTGCCACAGCACTCAAACCCGACCCCCATACCCTCTAATTCCCTGCCACAGCCCTCAAACCCATCCGCCACAGCCCCACATTCCCTGCCACAGCCCTAAATCAATTCCCCACAGCCCCCCAATCCCTGCCACAATGCTCAAATCCATCCCCCTCAGCCCCATCACAGCCACCAAGATTCATGCCGCAGAGAATAAACCCATCCCACACAGCCCCCCATTCCCTTCCACAGCCCAAAAACCCATCACCCACAGCCACATCACAGCCATCTCATTCCCTGCCACAGCGCTCAAACCCATCCCCCACAGTCCCCTATTCCCTTCCACAGACCTGAAACCCATCCCCCACAGCCACATCACAGCCCCCATTCCCTGCCACAGCGCTCAAATTCATCCCCCTCGGCCTCATCACAGCCACCAAGATTCATGCCGCAGCGCATAAACCCATCCCACACAGCCCCCCATTCCCTTCCACAGCCCAAAAACCCATCGCCCACAGCCACATCACAGCCCCCATTCCCTGCCACAGCGCTCAACCCCATCCCCCACAGCCCCCTATTCCCTTCCACAGACCTGAAACCCATCCCCCTCAGCCCCTTCACAGCCCCTATTCCCTGCCACAGCGCTCAAATTCATCCCCCTCGGCCTAATCACAGCCACCAAGATTCATGCCGCAGCGCATAAACCCATCCCACACAGCCCCCCATTCCCTTCCACAGCCCAAAAACCCATCGCCCACAGCCACATCACAGCCATCTCATTCCCTGCCACAGCGCTCAAACCCATCCCCCACAGCCCCACAGCCACATCACAGCCGCCTCTTTCCCTGCCACAGCGCTCAAACCCATCCCCCACAGGACCCCATTCCCTGCCACAGACCTCAAACCCATCCCCCACAGCCCCATCTTAGCCGCCTCGTTCCCTACCACAGCGCTCAAACCCATCCCCCACTGCCCAATCACTGCCCCCCATTCCCTGCCACAGTGCTCAAACCCATCCCCCACAGCCACCCATACCCTGCCACAGCGCACAATCCCATCCCCCATAGCCCACCATTCCCTGCCACAGACCTGAAATCTATTCCCCACAGGACCCCATTCCCTGCCACAGCCCTCAAACCCGTCCCCTATAGCCTCATCACAGCCGCCTCGTTCCTTCTCACAGCGCTCAAACGCATCTGCCACAGCCCCCCAGGCCCTGCCACAGCTCTCAAACCCATCCCCCATCGCCCCCCATTCCCTTCCACATCCCTCAAACCCATCCCCCACAGCCCCCAATCCCTGCCACACTGCTGAAACTCATCCCACATCCCCCATCACAGCCACCTCCTTCCCTGCCACATCTCTCAAACCCGATCCCCACAGCCCCATCACAGCTGCCTCATTACCTCACACAGCCTTCAAACCCATACCGCACAGCCCCATATTCCCTGCCAGAGCCCTCAAATCGACCCACCACAGGCTCCCATTCCCTGCCACTGTTCTTAAACCCATCCCCCAGAGCCCAATCACAGCCACCTCGTTCCCTACCACAGCGCTCAAACCCATCCCCCACAGCCCCCATTCCCTACCACAGCGCTCAAACCCATCCCCCACTGCCCCCCATTCCCTTTCTCAGCCCTCAAACCTGAACCCCACAACCCCATCATAGCCGACTCGTTCCCTGCTACAGCCCTCAAACGCATCCCCCACAGCCCCCCATTCCCTGTCAGAGCTCTCAAACCCATCCCCCACAGCCCCACCACAGACCCCCGTGCCCTACCACAGCGCTGAAACCCATCCTCCACAGCCCCACCTTCCCTACTACAGCGATCAAACCCATACCGCACAGCCCCCCATTCCCTGCCACAGCCCTCATTCCCATCCCCCACAGCCCCCCATTCCCTTCCACAGTGCTCAAACCCATCTTCCACAGCCTCCCATTCCCTTCCTCAGCCCTCAAACCCGAACCCCACAACCCCATCATAGCCGCCTCGTTCCCTGCTACAGCGCTCAAACCCATCCACCACAGCCCCCCATTTCCTGCCAGAGCTCTCAAACCCAACCCCCACAGCCCCCCATTCTCTACGACAGTCCATAAACCCATCCCCACAGCCACATAACAGCTGCCTCATTCTCTGCCACAGCGCTAAAACCCATCTCAACAGCCCCCATTCCCTGCGTCAGCGCTTAAACCCACCCCACAGCCCACCGTTCCCTGCAAGAGTGCTGAAACGCATCCCACACAGCCCCATCACAGCCGCCTCGTTCCCTGCCACAGCGCTCAAACCCAACACCCACAGCCCCCCACTCCCTGCCCCAGCACTCAAACCCATCCCCTACAGGCCCCCCCCTTTCCCTGCACAGTTCTCAAACCCAGCCCCACAGCCCCACCACAGACCCCCGTGCCCTACCACAGCGCTCAATACCCATCCCCCTCAGCCCCACCACAGCCCCCTGTGCCCTGCCACAGAGCTCAAACCCATCCCCCACATACTCCCATTCCCTGCCACAGCGCTCAAACCCATCCCCCATAGCCCCATCACAGCCGCCTCGTTCCCTGCCACAGCGCTCAAACCCATCCCCCACAGCTCCCAGTCCCTGCCGCAGCCCTCAAACCCATCCCCCAGAGGCCCCCATTCCCTGCCACAGTCCTCATACCCATCCCCCACTGCCCCCATTCCCTGCCACAGCGCTGAAACCCATCTTGCACAACCTCCCATTCCCTGCCACAGCGCTGAAACCCTTCCACCACAGACCCCCATTCCCTTCCACAGGGCTCTAACCCATCCCCCACAGGCCCCCGTTCCCTGCCACAGTTCTCAAACCCGAGCCCCACAGCCCCATTTCCCAGCTGGGTTTCTTACCCCTGTAGCGCCCCTCTCCACCTGATTACCTCCTTTAATGGCAATCCGCTTACATGTTCTGATGGACAGGTCTGGGTTCTTTTGGATTCCGCCACCCACTCAGTAGGGTGAATCTTTTTCCTTTTTTGGTTATAAAATTAGTTGGCAGTGCCTCCACCCCCCTCGCTCCTTCCTGGCAGGGTCACCAGGGCAGCTTGGGCGGAAAATTCTAACTACAGAGGAATCCCCACTTATTTGACAGATAGTTGGAGACTTCCAAGAAATAGCACAACACATAAAAATATATTCAACACAACAATTATATTAAACAGGCAACAAATACTACATAACAGGGGAAACACTATGTTTAGGGTCACCGGTGCCCACACTTAAAATACCCGTGTCTGGATGTAACAAATGTAAAACTAGTGTCCTGTTGGTACGCGTCTCACTGGTCTCTAAGCAGGCAGGAGCTCTCCTGAGATACGTAGACACATATTTTCAGGGTGAGCCTTCCAGCCCCAGTGAGGATGTGAGCTGTGAGTCTGGCCAGAAATCTGGCATGTCATGAGAAGGCAGCAAATCACCAGTGAGCATCTATTTTGTCCTTTAGATTAGGGTACGTCCAGACTACCCGCCGTATCGGCGGGTAGCCATCGATTTTTCGGGGCTCAATATATCACGTCTCATCTAGACGCAATATATCAATCCCCGAAAGCGCGCTTGTCTACACTGGAACTCCTTCGGCGCGAGCGGCGGTAACGGAATCAACATAGGGAGCTGCGGACGTCGATCCCGCGCCGTGAGGACCCGAGGTAAATCGATCTGATACTTCAACTTCGGCTACGTTGTTCACGTAGCTGTCGTTGAGTATCTTAGATCGAGTACCGACCCCCACCCCCCCCGGTGCAGACCAGCCATCTGTCTCATCGCAAGTTCTTTCCAGCTATGGAATGCTCACTGGTGATTTGCTGCCTTCTCATGACATGCCAGATTTCTGGCCAGACTCACAGCCTCACTGGGGCTGGAAGGCTCACCCTGAAAATTTGTGTCTACGTATCTCAGGAGAGCTCCTGCCTGCTTAGATGGAAAAATGTCCTTTGCTTTCTTTCTTTTTCTAAATGCTGCCCAAGAGGGGCGTTTTCTTCTTTCACTCATGACTGCTGTTCTGTACCAGCTCTCAACACTCAGTTGAAGGGGGCGAATAAGCAGGCTGGTGGCAAGGGGCTGAGTGAGGGAAGATAGCAGCATCTTAAGGGCCTAACTGGCTCCTACTACTTCAGCTGACTGCCTGTTCGCCTCAAGTCGGTTCAGGGAAGCAGTAGGAAATAGAAAGCTCCCTGACAAGCTGGTGTTAATCAGTCCAGGCTTCTGGGGGTGCTCCTCTCCCTCTCTCTCCCTGCAGCTCCTGTTGCTTTTTCTTAGTACTCTCACCTTTTCTCCTTCCTGCCTTTTAGTTCTTATGTGCTCTCCTTCCTCCAGCACAGCACTCCATCAGCTCTGTTCATCTCGAGCAGAGAGAATACATATCCAGCAGCAAAAAATTTTCTACACTATGAGGCCTGGTCTACACTGGGGGGGGGGGTCAAACTCAGGTACGCGACTTCAGCTACGTGAATAGCGTAGCTGAAGTCGAACTACCTTAGTTCGACTGACTTACCCGTCCTGACGCCGCGGGATCGAAGTCCCCGGCTCCCCCGTCGACTCTGCCACCGCCGTTCGCTTTGTCGAATTCTCTGCGTTGACCCGGCGGGTAAGTATGGACCTACCCTGAGTCCTAGTGGCGCCCTCCCACCCCCCCGCGTGCGCGTGTATACACACACGCACAGACACACACAGAATCTATCACCTGAGCCAGGTGCCTCAGTTTGCCTCATGCTAGGGCCAGCCCTGTCCTGTGGGCACGGAGAACCTAACTTCCATTTATGTCAGCCAGGGAGGCTGGATGTGCACATTACAGGAAATAAACTGTTCGGCCAGCATAATCCACTGAAAAAAATTCGTATTGCTAATTGCAACCAAGGCTCTCACTGTGTGGCTCTTTGTCCTGTCTCTGTTGTCTAGAGCATGAGCAGAGCTTTATGAGACAGCTGCTGCTGTCGCCAGCCAGCTAAGCAAGTTTCCCATCGTCTCTCTTCTGGCTGTGGATGCTTGACTGTAGCAGCTCGGCAAAGGGCCCAGCCTTGCTCTCTAATGGTCATTCTCCTTGCTTGAATCGCTCTTCATGTACCATCATGTAGCCTCATTAAAACAGCCCAGATGTGGACACAGGTATCAGCAACCGATTCCCCAAGCTAAAGTCCCCTTTGCAATCCAGGGAAACAGCCTGGGTTGTCTGGAGCGCAGGGTTTGGTCCATGGTGACTGCCGACACTGCACCTGCTGTACAGCGACTCATGGGACACCTCTAGCCCATCAGCACTCGGCTCTCCCACATTCTGCTGAGCGGCTGAGATCTGGGAAAACAGAAACCCTTTGTTAGAAACAGAAAAGCTCCTCACAGGAACACTCTGTCTCGGATTCCCACAGGGGAGCTCTCTGGTCATTCACTTATCACCCAAGACCTAAAACCTACAGCACCAGAGCCCTTGCAATTGTCCAGAACCAGGCTCCAAATCCCTCGAGTGGCTCACAAGGTGGATAAGAGTCCTGGTGCAGCCAACCCATTGACCAAGTAGCCCCCCCCCCTTGGTAAGTAAGAGGTTGCAGGCACTGAGGCCTCGAATAGCTCTTTCTGGAGCAGGATTCACCGCAGGTGTCATGAGATGCTGGAAATGTGTCTGCGCACTCTGGAACCCAACTCATACAGACAAGAAAGGACACTACTGCTCCCAGCAGCAATCTCTCCTGCAGCTCACCTGCTAGAGATTAGGGGTCTTTCAGATCTGGATCATTCCCATGCCTCACCTCACTGACATTCCCATGAGCCTCACATACTCTGCTGGAAACAAGTAGCAGGCTCTTGCCCTGTATCCATGACACGCTCACTGCAGGGGTGGGGGGGAGACAGCGCCACACCTGAGCACCGGTGGAGAGTCCTTACCTCCCCACATCCTGGCCATGTTCCTATAGCCCAGGCGCTCGGTGTCCTGGAGCCCGTCCTGACACCACAGCTCTCTTGCCTCTCTGATATTCAGCCCTGGGGGAGAAGGACACACCCATTTGGGCCATTTGGCATTCCGGTTTCAGTGCCTGTTTCCTTCTGTTCCCATTGCTGGGTACACACTGGCCGGGGTCCTCGTGGCATCCATGGACCAATGGACTCGCAGGGTCCCCACCAGGTGGTTTAGTACCGGAAGGGGGATTTGTTTCAGTCATCGCAGTAATCATGGGACCCTTGTGGCCACTGTGCTCTGGGAGTGGGTGCCTGTTAATGGTGGCGTCTAATACTGAGAACCCCCCACCCCCACCCACTGAAGTCAGGTCCAGCTGCTGACATCCTACAAGCTTTGTGTCCTTTCCCTGTGGTTCCTGCTTCAGCTCCTACCCTCATGATGGGCTCTGTCCCTCCACATGCCTCAATAGCTCCATTCCTGTCCCCTCACTAGCTAGCTGCCCCGTCAGGGCTGATTTCCCTGGACTGGGGAACAGAGCTGAGCTCTGAGATAAAGCAGCCAATTTCCCTGGCACTTTCACATTCACCTCCCTAATTCAGAGAGAGGGGCAGAGAAAGAGTCATCATCTAAGGTGGGGTGGGTCTCAGAGGAGGGGGCTTCTTTCTGTAGGGTCCCATTGCCCAGCTGAGGCCGTCTCAAAGGAGGGGGCCTTGTTTCTATTGGGGTTCCTCTGCCCCACTACAGTGGGTCTAAATAGAGAGGCCTTAGTTCTAGAGGCGTCCCAATGGCCAGCGGGAGCTAATCTCCGAGAGGCTCGTTTCCATGGGGTCCCATTGCCCAGCTGGGTTTCTTACCGTTCTTCTGCAGGAAGAGCCTGTGCAGCCCATAGATCTCGCCCCTGGCTGAGCACTCGCTGCCTAGCTACTCCAGAATAACAAGGGCCCTGAGGCCAGGCACAAATCTGCCAGCCACTGCCCTATGGAATGCAGTCCCTTACGGACCCAGGGGGGACCAATTAGCCAAGGGATGAGGAACTTGACTCAAGCACTGACACTGTAGGATGCTGGGGTCAAAGGTCACTTACCTCAAATCCAGGCAGGGAGGTGGCAAATTCGAGCAGGGCAGCACTGCTCTGTATGGCCCTGGCTCTCTCCTGGGATTTTTGGAGAGGAACCTGAAATGGATGTGCTGTGGGAAAAGGAGGCAGGGGAGGGTCAGCGGGCAGGCGTACGTGCTCTACAAACGAGCCTCTTCCCCTCTCCATGGGGCTGAGACTTTGTGCTCAGGGTGGAAGAATTGCTGATTGGAAAAGGGGACTCATGACACTGCCCACGTCTTGCTGGGCACAAGCTCATTGTCTCTCCAGGCTGGGACAATGGTCAGTCTTGGGGCTGGTCTATTTACTCTGAAACACCTGATCAATGAACAGCATGTCAGGATCAAGGCACACGCCCTTGACACATACACCCCAGACCCCAGGTGTAAAGGACTTGGTAGCATGGATGGAACAGCCGTGAGGACAAAAGCTCTGGCCCAGGGGAGCTGGAGAGCTGAAGGGAGAATGTTGATGGATTCCCCTCTCCGCTTCCTGCCACCAGCGCTCCTCCGACTTCCCCAAGGCAGGTGACTTTGTGCTGCAGCTGGGTCTCTATGTATCTCACCCAGCCAATAACATCAGCCGGCAAGCCAGGGGCGAGATCTATGGGATGCACAGGCTCTTCATGCAGAAGAGGGGTGTAACCCCCAAGCAGATTACCTAGAGTCCTGGAGCTCTGTCTGCTGGCAGCTCAGGGAGTAGGAGCCAAGGCAAACTCAGAGTCTGCCCAGCAACCAATAGGGAGTGGAGATGCCCCTCCCAGGGAGTGGAAGAGAGGGGAGAAGCCATTTTTGAGGAGAGGCTGGAGCCAGCCAGGGCAAGGGCCGAACTGGCTGTGAGGGGGGCTGGTGAGTCCCAGGCCTGCAAGCAGGGTTCCCCCTGAGAACTGGCCTCTAGGGACCTGACCGCAGATCCCTCAGCTGGGTTTTCCTTCCCCACGGATGATTCCCAATTGTTACATTTGCTGAGAAATTTCCCCAGCCAGGCTGGGTTCACCTCCAGCTCCCCTGGTGAGACCAGTCGCCACATGGTCAGCACTGCTAGTCCAAGGCTGATTCCTGCCTGAGGAGGATCCCTGCCAGCGGACAGCAGCCCCTGGAATCGTCCAGCGTCATCCTCAACCCTGAAGATCATTTGTGGAGTTCGTGAGTGCCTTGTCTTTAGTTAGTTAGTCAGGGAATTTGTTTTGGGGACCCTCTACTCCCTGAACTGTGTCCTCAAGCCAGGGAGTGAGAGTTTGAGGATTCTATAATCTACCGCTTATTACACCTGTGGAGGGATTCACCACCTCCTCCCACTTGTGGGTCTTTTGGGCTGTACTGAACCCAGTCAGCCGCACTGCTACACCTCTAGCACTAGAAAAGGTTCAGAAAAGAGCAACTAAAATGATTAGGGGTTTAGAGAAGGTCCCATATGAGGAAAGATTAAAGAGGCTAGGACTCTTCAGTTTGGAAAAGAGAAGACTAAGGGGGGACATGATAGAGGTATATAAAATCATGAGTGATGTTGAGAAAGTGGATAAGGAAAAGTTATTTACTTATTCACATAATATAAGAACTAGGGGTCACCAAATGAAATTAATAGGCAGCAGGTTTAAAACAAATAAAAGGAAGTTCTTCTTCACGCAGCGCACAGTCAACTTGTGGAACTCCTTACCTGAGGAGGTTGTGAAGGCTAGGACTATAACAATGTTTAAAAGGGGACTGGATAAATTCATGGTGGCTAAGTCCATAAATGGCTATTAGCCAGGATGGGTAAGAATGGTGTCCCTAGCCTCTGTTCGTCAGAGGATGGAGATGGATGGCAGGAGAGAGATCATTTGATCATTGCCTGTTAGGTTCACTCCCTCAGGGGCACCTGGCATTGGCCACTGTCGGTAGACAGATACTGGGCTAGATGGACCTTTGGTCTGACCCGGTACGGCCTTTCTTATGTTCTTATGTTAATTGTATAGGTCATCAAGGGCCCCAGCAAGGTACGCGGGTTTGAGAACTGTGGCAGGGAACGGGGGCCTGTGGGGGATGGGTTGGAGCCCTGTGGAAGGGAATGGGGGGCTGTGGTGGATGGGTTTCAGTGCTGTGGCAGGGAATGGGAGGTTGTGCAGGATGGGTTTCAGCCCTGTGGCAGGGAATGGGGGCAGTGGCGGATGGGTTTGAGGGCTGCGGCAGGGAATGGGAGCTGTGGGGGATGGGTTTGAGCGCTGTGGCAGGGAACGAGGGGGCTGTGATGGGGCTATGGGGGATGGGTTTGAGCTCTGTGGCAGGGCACCGGGCGCTGGGGTGGGGCGGAGGGGGAGGGGTAGTGAGCGCTGTGGTAGGGTACGGGGGTCTGTGGGGGGGCTGTGGGGTTGGGTTTGAGTGCTGGGGCAGGGAATGGGGGTCTGTGGGGGATGGGTTTGAGAGCTCTGGCAGGGAATGGGGGGCTGTGGGGATGGGTCTGAGGGCTGTAGCAGGGAATGAGGCGGCTATGATTGGGTTGTGGAGTTCGGGTTTGAGGGCTGAGGAAGGGAATGGGGGCAGTGGGGGATGGCTTTGAGCACTGTGGTAGGGAACGAGGTGGCTGTGATGGGGCTGTGGGGGATGGGTTTGAGAACAGTGGCAGGGAATGTGGGGCTGTGGGTGATGGGTTTGACCGGTGTGGAAGGGAATCGGGGGCTGTGGGGGATGGGTTTGAGGGCTGTGGCAGGGAATGATGCGCTTGTTATGGGTCTGTGGGTAATCGGTTTGAGCATTGTGGAAGGGAATGGCGGGATGTGCGGGATGGGTTTGAGCGCTGTCATAGGGAATGGGGGTTGTGGGGGATGGGTTTGAGGGTTGTGGCAGGGAATGGGGTCCTGTGGGGGATAGGTTTGAGGTCTGTGGCAGGGAATGGGGGGCTGTGGGGGATAGGTTTGAGCACTCTGGCAGGGAATGGGGGGCTGTGGGGGATGGGTTTGAGCGCTGTGGTAGGGAATGGGGGCTGTGATTGGGCTGTGGGGGTTGGGTTTGAGCAAGTGGCAGGGAATGGGGGGCAGTGATTGGGGCAGTGGGGGATGGGTTTGAGCGCTGTGGTAGGGAATGGGGGGATGTGGGGGATGGGTTTGAGCGCTGTGGCAGGGAATGAGGCGGCTGTGATGTGGCTGTGGGCGATGGGTTTTTGGGCTGTGGAAGGGAATGGGGGGCTGTGGGGGATGGGTTTGAGCGCTATGGCAGGGTATGGGGGGCAGTGATTGGGGCCGTGGGGGATGGGTTTCAGTACTGTGACAGGGAATGGGAGGCTGTGGGGGATGGGTTTTAGCGCTGTGGAAGGGATTGGGGGGCTCTGGGGAATGGATTTAGAGCTGTGGCAGGGAATGTGGGGCTGTGGCGGATGGGTTTGTGGGCTGTGGCAGGGAATGGAGGGCTGTGGGGGATGGGTTTGAGAGCTGTGCGAGGGAATGAGGTGGCTGTGATGAGGCTGTGGGGGATGGGTTCAATGTCTGTGAAACGGAATGGGGGGCTATGGTGGTCGGGTCTGAGTGCTGTGGCAGGGAATGGAGGGCTGTGGGGGATGGGATTGAGGGCTGTGGCAGAGGTTTGGGGGCTGTGGGGGCCGGGTTTGAGTGCTGTGGCAGGGAATGGTGGGCTTTGGGGGCCCGATTTGACCTCTGTGGCAGGGAATGGTGGGCTGTGGGGGCCCGGTTTCACCTCTGTGGCAGGGAATGGGTGGCTGTGGGGGATGGGTTTGAGTGCTGTGGCAGGGAACGAGGCGGCTGTGATGGGGCTGTGGGTGATGGGTTTGAGCGCTGTGGCAGGGAATGGGGGGCTGTGGAGTCGGGTTTGAGCACTGTGGCAGGGAATGTGGGGCTGTGGGGGATGGGTTTGAGCGCTGTCGCAGGGAATGTGGGGCTGTGGGGGATGGGTTTGAGCACTGTGGCACGGAATGTGGGGCTGTGGGGGATGGGTTTGAGCGCTGTGGCAGGGAATCTGGGGTTATGGGGGATGGGTTTGAGTGCTCTGGCAGGGAATGGGGGGCTGTAGGGGATGGGTTTGGAGGTTATGGAGGGGTCAGTGGCTGTGGTGGAGCACACTGGGTCAGCGCATTCAGCTGTTAACCCAAAGGATGGTGATTTGAGCCCACGCAGGGATGGTACTGACCCTACTACCTTCTTGGACCCTCAAGGAACCCTTTTGCCGCTTCAGAGCTGTCCCTGCTGGCCTCAGTGTGTTCAGCTTTTGGCCCGAAGAGTGCGCTGGCTGCGACACGAAAATCCATCTCCCAGCAACCATGCCGGGGGCTCGGGCTTAATCCTCAAGGCCGAGCGCAAAACCCTTCAGCCGGGCATCTTTGTGGTGGCCGCATTCCTAGAGCCGCCCCTGCTCACTGTGGTCTATGAATGCTGCGTGGGGGGTGTTGGCCTGGGAGAAAGGTCTGCACTGGGAGATGGGAGACTGGCCTTGAGGGAAGATGCCTGAGCATGTAATGTGAGAACCCAGGAAGGGGTTAGAGGCCAGGTGACTCCTCTGCTTGGGAAGCTGAACAAAGGCCTGGGGGAGGAGACGCTGGGGAGTGAGGGGGTTTTCAGGAGCTGGCTGGGGAATGGAGGGAAGCACAGATAGGGCTCTGACCTCCGAAGGGGGCAGTGGTGCTCCTGGGACCCCAAGATGGATCTAATTGGGGAGGATCCTGTTGTCTGTGCCTCCAAAACCTGTCTTGGACTGTGTTCCTGTCGTCTAAATAAACCTGCTTTACCGGCTGGCTGAGAGTCATGGTGGGGGTGCAGGGCCGTGACTCCCCGACACTCCATGACAGAGATTGACACTCATCTCTTGCTGTTCTGCTTACATATTACTATCTCGCCTTTCAGTTTCCCCTTTTCTCCACCCCCTCCCCCCCCCCCCCCACACACACTATCTCATTAAGAAACAGCTCATCTGCATGGGTCAACTTTCCGCTCATTCAGACTGATGCAACTCCACTGAGTTAATACTGATCTTCAACAGTGTAAGTGTGGAAAATCATGCCCCAAATCTCCTGCTAGCAAGAAGAGGCAACCCCTCAGCTGGTGCCATAGCTCCATCAGATCTGCCCCCTAATAGCTTTTCTGGAGGAACGGGAAAGGCCGTTAAATATGGAATAGCAGATCCACAGTCATTTTTGTTAAGGTTAGCACTGCTGTCATGGCAGCCACCCAGGAGGGATGGAAAAGAACAGAAGCTTCTGTCTCAGATGCTGCAGGCAGGACACAAGGACAGCTAGCGCTTTCGGCCCCTGGATCCTGATTCATGCAATGGACTCGGGAGACCATCTCACTGTAGCTTTCTCATTCCCAGAGAGCTGCTGCTCACGCTGCTTCAGCCTGTGGTGCCGAGTACAGCGTATAACAGAGCTGAGTCATTTTTAAGGCCGGCCAGACTTGGAACAGACTAGAGAGAAAGAAAAAAAGATAGGCTAGTATAGAGAAGTGGGGTGAAATGATGTACCAAGACAGAGACAGCAGGAATCTAAAGCGTCAGTGTGACAAAGTGGGGATTTTCCCTTGTTATGGTGTATGTGTGTCTTACTGTTGAGCCTATGTGAATTTTACTGTTTTGCATGAATACTGTGTGTGCCTCAGTTTCCCTGCATACTGCACTAATACCTCGGTGGTGGGAATAGCGGTGTGTGACTTTGGCTGAGACCTCTGGGGCAGGTGAGGCTGCTCCAGCTGCCTGCACATATGCTATGACTGGTGCTCTTTGTAACCTGATACCCAGGAGGGGGACTACACCCAAGTGACGCCCAGGTGACTTGCCTGGCAAGCAGGACAAAGCCAAGGAGGCGGAGCAATGGGGGGTGCCGGAGGTCGGGTTGCTGGAAGCTAGGCAGTCTGCTTGGGAGGACTGGTAGAGGGGGAGTCCAGAGCTTCTGGATGGACTTGGCTGAAAGTCACTGATTTGGAGCAAAGAATCCTGTGGCACCTTATAGACTAACAGACGTTTTGCAGCATGAGCTTTCAAAGAAGTGGGTATTCACCCACAGCTCATGCTGCAAAACGTCTCTTAGTCTATAAGGTGCCACAGGATTCTTTGCTTTTACAGAACCAGACTAACACGGCTACCCCTCTGATACTAGTCACTGATTTCTCTGCTAACAAGTTAAATTCTACCCGCTGCATTCCTGTCAACTAATAAACCTTCTGTTTTACTAGCTGGCTGAGAGTCACTGCTGACTGCCGAGTTGGGGTGCAGGGCCCCGTCCGGGTGGACTCGCTGCAGGAAGCGCACAGTGTGGAAAGGGATGCTCAGATCCAGGAAGATCGAAGCTGTGTAAGCATCTTGCCCTGGAGACAGTGCGCTCACAAGGCGGAGGGTCCCCCAGAGTCCTGACTGGCCTTGTATGGAGAAGTTCCAGAACATAACCTGAGGACTCCGTGATTCGGGGACTCTGTGACAGTCAGCTCCGATAATATGGTGATGCGCACCTTCTGAGAACAAAAATAAAGTATCCCAGAGGTTATTTAGGGTGCAATTATAAGTAGGTGAGGGACATTTCCCTACTTTAAGGTGTGCGTGATTGGGGGGGACCACAGCCTCCCCGCCAAATTTGAGCCTGTAAAGTGGGCAATCCCAGGCCCAAAATTAGCAACTGAGCCCTACCTCATCCCCTCACTGGCTGTGGGGCTAACCCCTGATTAGCAGAGGTAAGAGCTCTGCTCCCCAGCTGACATGCCAAGGTAGTAGCACTAGGCTCTGCCCGCCAGGGGAGCCAGAGGAAGGGGGACAACATCCCCCTCTCCTCATCACAGCTAGCCAGAGGCCAGGAAGGCCACATGAGAGGATGATCCTAAAATGGTCATCAAGGGGTTATCCAGAATATTATGGCCTGGTGACATGCTTCAGCCCATCCTGTTTAGTCAATGGGGATTTTATTCCTGCATAACTTGTGATGCGGTTGAAGGAAGCAGCAAGCTCCCAGCCTGCGGGGCGGGGACTAGGCTGGTTTCTGTTGCACAGAGCAGTCCTTTTATAGAAGGGCACCAGCCAGCTCCCTGTCCTGTGTGCGTTGGGGGAGAAGTTACTGGTGGGAGGATGGGGAGAGACACCCCTGTTAGGCTGGACCCAAAGGTGAGACAGAACATGCCTGGGACACACAGTGTGCTCCGGTAAGGAACACCCAGACTAAGCAGGACGGGGGGAGGGGGGGACACAAGCACTAAAGGAGACATAGTGCTGGGGAGGTACACAGACATTTATCTATCTCCCACCAGCCATGGTGGGCCCTGTGGCACCATGGGAGTGGCAGTGGCGCCTGTGTCCATTTCCTGTCAGCCACTGCCAGGCCCAGCTGGATTTCCCATTTCCGGTGCGAGTCCAGAAGCAGAAGTTGCCATGAGGTGGTGCCGTGAAGGGTGGTGCTGTTGTCAGGCGAAAGCAGGAGGAGTAGGTGGGAATCCGTGCTACCATGGGAGGTGACACCCTTGCTGTGAAAGGGCCCCGGCATTATGGGAGATGTCATCTCCCTGCCATGCCATGCTCTGCACCGGACCCAGCCTGTGGAGCTGAAGTAGGGAACTCCATACCCCAACACATCAGGCACCCCTCATTCTCAATTCCCCTTGTCCCTGCCGCCACCCCACCCCATCAGTTATAGAACGGGAGGAAACTTTACTTCTGGGAGGAAGATCCAGGGAACTACAGGCCAGACAGTCTCACCTCAATCCCGGAAAAATCATGGAACAGGTCCTCAAGGAATCAATTCTGAACCACTTATAGGATGGGAAAGTGATCAGGAACAGTCAGCATGGATTCACCAAGGGCAAGTCATGCCTGACTAACCTTAATTGCCTTCTATGATGAGATAACCGGTTCTGTGGATGAGGGGAAACCAGTGGATGTGCTATTTCTGGACTTTAGCAAAGCCTTTGATACAGTCTCCCACTGTATTCTTGCCAGCAAGTTAAAGAAGTATGGGCTGGATGAATGGACAGTAAGGTGGATAGAAAACTGGCTAGATGGTCGGGCTCAACGGGTAGTGATCAATGGGTCCATGTCTAGTTGGCGGCCGGTATCAAGTGGAGTGCCCCAAAGGTCGGTGCTGGGGCCGGTTTTGTTCAATATCTTCATTAACGATCTGGAGGATGGTGTGGACTGCACCCTTAGCAAGTTTGCAGATGACTCTAAACTGGGAGGAGTGGTAGATACGCTGGAGGGTAGGGATAGGATACAGAGGGACCTAGACAAATTAGAGGATTGGGCCAAAAGAAATATGATGAGGTTCAACAAGGACAAGTGCAGAGTCCTGCACTTAGGACGGAAGAATCCCATGCACTGCTACAGACTAGGGACCTGCTACAGGCTGGGCAGCAGTTCTGCAGAAAAGGACCTAGGGGTTACAGTGGACAAAAAGCTGAATATGAGTCAACAGTGTGCCCTCGTTGCCAAGAAGGCTAATGGCATTTTGGGTTGTATAAGTAGGGGCATTTCCAGCAGATCGAGGGATGTGATCATTCCCCTCTATTCAGCACTGGTGAGGCCTCATTTGGAGTACTGTGTCCAGTTTTGGGCCCCACACTACAAGAAGGATGTGGATAAATTGGAGAGAGTCCAGCGGAGGGCAACAAAAATGATTAGGGGGCTGGAGCACATGACTTATGAGGAGAGGCTGAGGGAACTGGGATTGTTTAGCCTGCAGAAGAGAAGAATGAGGGGGGATTTGATAGCTGCTTTCAACTACCTCAAAGGGGTTCCAAAGAGGATGGATCTAGACTGTTCTCAGTGGTAGAAGATGACAGAACAAGGAGTAATGGTCTCAAGTTGCAGAGGGGGAGGTTTAGGTTGGACATTAGGAAAACCTTTTTCACTAGTAGGGTGGTGAAGAACTGGAATGGGTTACCTAGGGAGGTGGAGGAATCTCCTTCCTTAGCGGTTTTTAAGGTCAGGCTTGACAAAGCCCTGGCTGGGATGATTTAGTTGGGTTTGGTCCTGCTTTGAGCAGGGGGCTGGACTAGATGACCTCCTGAGGTCCCTTCCAACCCTGAGATTCTATGATTCTATGCTCACTGTTCCTGGTTGGACTCTAATAGAGCGAGTACCAGAGCATCTTAACTTCCATTCACTGTTCCGGTTGGACTCTAACAGAATCTTAACTTCCAAATTGGGAAAGAGAGTGTTTTTCCAGTGGCGATTTACCAGCAAGTGTATGTGATGGACGCGTTACAGAGTAGGCAGCTACTTCACTGCCTCACCCTGTTTGCTTTTCTTTTTCAATAGCTTTAACCCTAAAGCAAAGCTCACAAATGCTCCAATAAGGACACACATTGCTTGTTTCATAGTAAATATAGAAATATGTGGCTGAAAATCCTCATTATTCAGAATAATGTGGAAACTAACACTTTAAAGTGAAGACCCTACGTTTGATTGTTAATTAGTCGTGCCTCCAGTAATAAAACTTCCAAGGATGCTCCAAATTATTAATAAATTGTTTATAAAATTCATTTCAAGTTGAACTTGTTTTAAGCAATAACCAAGCTCTCTAATGTTTACAATTACACAATTTTGGACAACCTTTTTAATGCAAAGACCTGTTTTAAGCCCCGCTTGGACACCAGTTACATGTGGGATAATTACTGTTTGAAATGTATGAAGTATTTTTGGTCTTTAGACAAGGTTAACCATTTGTATGTAGGAATATGACTGAATCTGGTCACATCTGGGCAGGTGTGCATCCCAACAGGCTTGGTCTCAAAAGCCTGCAAGAGAGGAGATGTGGGAGGAGTGCAAGAGACTCCTACTGTGGTACTGGGTGCTAGAGTGATGCGGAAATGGGTGTAACCAGCCTATTGATCCATAGGTGTTGAATCCATTTCTGTTCATTCACTGGGGGTGATGCAGAGCAGATGGGAGCGGGAGGCAGGGAGAGCAAGAGCTCACGCCTCAGTAGAGCTTTGGGAACCGAAGACTCTTTCTTGGGTTATTTCCTGTGCTTGCAGAAGACTCCTCAGGCCAGTGGAGCGGAGCAGGGCAAGAGTCTCGGCCCCAGGAAGAGGATCTGGAAGAAATGGACCTGCGCAATCTAGACATCCAACTTTCCAGAGGCATGTAACCAAAGATACTCAGTCCTCACCTCTTCCACATCACTGGGCAAGAGTTCCTGGTCACGGCATGCTAGCCCTGCTCTCTACCTTGCTTCAGCGGATGTGTGCATTCTGGTTAGGGGAGATCTCTGTGGGATAAAGGCAAGGGGAAAGGACAATAGAATGTGATCATTTTGGATGTGGGAGCAGCCTGGTGCCTCTTACCTATAGCCATGACTGCCTTGGGGACTAGCAATCACCGGAGCCAAAGGTAAAATGTTAGGGAGACACTTTACTGGTGCTGTCAATGGCCTCCAGAGCTCGGCGCCTGACCAGAAGCTGCCGTTCTCAGCCCCCCCACTCCCCTCATGTCAGAGCCACCAGCTGCATAGGGTGGCTAACTTTCTAATTTGGGAAAACTGGATGCTGAGCAGTGGAACTTCCCTGCCCCCTGCTGCACCTCGTCTATGAAAGCACAGCTCCTGCTCCTTCTCTTCCCTCAAGGGCCTCCCTCCCCACCTTCCCCACCCTGTCGCTCGCTGATCTCCTCACCTCCCTCCCCCCACCAGCTGAGCAGGCCTTGAGGGGCGTGATGGCTTGGATCACAGAAACACCACTGGGCACTGCCACCTGTTGTACCAAGACTACTCCGGCACCCTGTCTTGTTGAGCCAGACATGCCCATCTGCTCCAGCACAGACCCAGGGTCTGAACCGCATGCCCCAAAGCTGCAGACTTAACCTGAAAGCAACTTACGGAAATGTTCCTGTCTTTAATACTCAGAAGTCTCCCAATGGGTTCTAAACCCCAAATATACCCATTTTACCCTGTCTATAGCTTATACGGGGTAAACATAAATTGTTCACCTGCTATAACACTGATAGAGAGATATGCACAGCTGCTTGCCCCCCAACATACTCTGGGTTAATTAATAAGTAAAAAGTGATTTTTATTAAATACAACTAGTAGGATTTAAGTGGTTCCAAGTAGGAGCAGACAGAACAAAGCAAATTACCAAGTAAAATAAAATAAAACACGCAAATCTCAGCTGTTCTCCTAAGCTCGGGATGTGTGTGTGACTGGGGCAGGACGCTGGAGGTACAGCTGTTCTCCCAGGGTTGTGGGGAGGTGGGCTGTTTGTGTGACTGGGGCGTTAAACTTCCCCGATGAGGCAAAGCCCTGAGGTTGCCTTAGCAGCTACTCTCTTGCAAAATAACGAGGCAGACAAACTAGTGCCAGTAGCATATGAATGTAAAAAAACTTCAAGGTGCTGAGTTAAATTTTGATCCTTGTGAGCCTGAATGTTTATCAGCTGTTTGGGCAATCCAGTCTTTTGACCCGCTCACGAGCACAGCCCTGATCACAATTCAAAGTACTCATACCCCACTCAACTATAGCTTCTCTGACAAACTGATAGGAAGCAGGGTCACCAATACACCTGTGGGCTCAATGAACCCTCATTCCGATCAATATAGGGGTCGTTACCAAAACCGTATCTAAGATGGATTTATTGACTCACACTTTAATTGAAAAAGGAACTAAGCATGAATGTCCGAGGTTACTTTAGAACAAAAACTTGCACTGGTAGAGGCACCCTCCTTAAGGACAGGAGAAACAGATCTGGTTTACTGATGGCCTCAGTAGTAATTAAGGAGAAACGGTATAGTAAATATGCTGCCATAAACCTATGGAAGGAAGTGAATCAAGGGCATTTAGAGCATGGCTCAGCGCAACATGCAGAGCTTCATGTCATATATCATGTTTTAAAATGATATTGACGCTTTCCCGGACCAAGCTATATCTATGCAGACAGTGATTTTTGCGTGAAAGGCATACAGGATTGGATATTTGACTGGCAACGAAATCATTGGGACGGAGCAGATGGGAAGGAGCTAGCGTACCTAGGAGAATGGGAATGTATCCATTCTTCGAAGGCAAGGAACCCCCACAAAGCCCACAGCAAGGACAGAAGTGTGGAAACGCCGAGGCGACGCTATCACCCAGCGGCAAAACAGAGCAATTGCTACTAGAAGCCAGCTACGCGCCTGAGCTCATTTCTGATACGCTGCTGCCATCTAGCGATGGAAGTGATAATTGCAGCCAAACCCAGGGGAAAACGGCGGGGAAGAAGCTGACTGAAGCGGCACATCGGTTCACGCATGACGGGACAGAAGGGACCTAAGAAGGCTAAGGCAGTAGCAGACTGAGACGGTATGGAAGATGATGAGTACATTGGTGCAAAATTGTGTGCACTATGCAAAAGCTCGTTCCCCGCACTGGCAACCAATGAGGCACCTGGGACCATGGCATAATATACAGATAGTTTTCATTGATAAGCTGCCGAGAAGAAACGAAGGATTCCAGTAGTTGTTGGTTAGTATAGATTCATTTTCAGGATGGGTGGACGCATTCCCCACTAGGGCTAATAGTGCAAGAACTGCAGCTAAAAGGCTTTTCACTGAAGTGTACAGCTATGGAACCCCTGAGACTCAGATAATGAAAGTGCATTTGTGGGGCAAATTTTAACGATAATGTTACAAGCCCTAGAGATCAGCCAGAAATGCCACATTCCATACTGACCCCAGTCCTCTCTTCAGGTAAGAAGAATAAATAGCACTATTAAAGAGGTATTGTGAAAAGTAGTATACCATACTGGTATATGTATGGCCTGAGATCCAACCATGCCAGATTAATTTCAGTCAATCAATTAAGTTAATGATTGATCCTGCACATTTTACTATACACCACAAGGATCATCCCACACAAGTCCAGAATGATTATTTCCAATGGTTTAAACAATTACAGAAGGCTAAAACCTTGGGGATTCCTGGCACAGTTATTCACTTTGGGAACATTCAATGCACATTGGGGATCCGGTGGTTTGATTTCACCACTGAAAACCAGATCAAATTATACCACTATCTATGTGTAGCACACCTACCCAGCCTACCATAGATTACAATCGTCATTGTCAACCTGTTCTTCCTGGATACCATGGGTTTCCACCTTTTAAACCAGGAACCCTAGCGACTCCGACAATATCAATATGGGTGAATGGAACTAAATTGGTAGGAAATACAACAGTCCAGTTTTAAATGGTCCACAACCATAAAAGTAACTCATCCTCATCAGCTGAAGATGAAGCCTCCCATAGAGATGCAAGTAAAACTACACCTTTCACTAAACTGGACCAGGAATAATTTGACTCTAACATGGCCTGAATGTGCACAATAGAGCGCCGTCATATTTGAAGCATGGTCCAAATTCTTCCAATTAACACATCCCGTCCCTCGTCACTGTCGAGCTATAGCAGATACTTTTAAAGAGTTATAGGAACAGGGACAGGAATTATAAATTGAGTAGACCTAGAAGGGCATTGAAAAATAAGGCAAGCATTGCATCATACTATTGTACGGGGGCAAGAGCACCAGATCACTGAATTGGTACAAACTTGGGATGATACAAAGAACGTGCAATAGCATACTTTGAAATATGTTAACCAGGCATTCTGGGCTCAAGAGCAAGCAAAATTATGTTAGCCTTCCAGCGGGGATCTGGCAGCCCTACTCCAGCAGCGGTGCAGACCTAGGCCCGAGCAAGGGGCAGGGGTGCCAAGAGAAGACCACTGGCCACGTCTCCACACATTGGGGGGTCACCACTCAGGGCAGGTAGAAGGTCCAAGTCTCCTCACAGCAACCCCGACTGACCCACCCTGGCTCCCCAACGGCTCTGCTGATCCCCGAGCCGGGCCCGCTGCCAGGCAGCTCCTAAGGGCTGCAAGCAGTCCAAGGGCGGCCGCACGCTGAGGAGACCACAGCGCTGCAGCCACCCGCCCCGTGGGACCAGCTGGCGCCCACTGCCCGGCTCCGCTCGCCCACCTCTGCCGTAGTCCCCCAAATTTTCCTTCTAGCCCACCTCAGCCCCACCACCGGGCTAGTGACAGACTTCTCACGGAATGTTACTCTATCTTACAAATGCTATTCCGATGCATTGCTGGCAATTTGGCAATCAGTTTGGGAAAACAGCGAAATGTGAGACATTCTTTGCGGATTATTGGTATTCATGAATTTCTCCTGGTACCATCCCAAAATTGCTATTAAGATGCACTGCTCTCAATTTGATAGGGGTACGATTTGAGTGAAGGTTTCAAAGCAGCTAAACATGAGAAAAAATTCCACACCATTGTTAAGCACCAATTCCTCCTGATCCCATACAAAACTTCCTATTCGGATGCACAGCAACAACATGACCGAGATACGCTGTGAAAACAGCTACACATGAGCAATTCATTCCAAATCTTTCGTAGGCACGAATTGCTCCTGGAACCACCCTAACAATGCTATTCGATTACACTCCTGCCCATTTGGCAGAGATCCGTCATTCAAGACGTAAGCTAGGCACTGGAAAAGAGCTAATGAAGAATTATTAAGCCCGCATCAGTGCTAGACACGGCTTTCCCTGTGAACCAACCTCCATTTGCTATTCGAAAGCACTGGTGACTATTTGGCAGAGTTCCTTTCGTGAAAAGTGCTATAAAGGAGACGTTCAGTGCAAAGCACTGCTAGGCAACACTTTTTCCTGGAACCATTTTACAAATGCTATTCGGTTTCATTGCTGGCTATAAGACTAATCTGTGTGTGTGGAAATTGATACATGAGAAATTCATGCAAGTTCATTGCTAGGCACGGTTTTCTCTGAGAATCGTCTTTCACAAGCCAATAGCATCCCCTGCTGGAAAATTGGTGAGATTCCTTTCGTGAACATTGCTAAACATGACCCATTCATTACAGGTCACGGATATGTACGAATTTCTATTTGAAATATACACAAAATAGCATTCGGTTGCACTGTTAAGCCTTTTGTTAGAGCTCCTTCCGTGAAAATAGCAAGCCATGACCCTTTCGAGCCTTATCTCTGCGAGCGAGGAAAGTCTAATGGAATCATCCTCCTTCTGCAATTCTCATAGATTGATGAGACTTTGGCAGTTATACGTTGTGAAAACAGCGAAACATGAGAAATACACTGCGGATTATATGGAAGCACGAATTCCTCCTGCTCCCATCCTAAAATTGATATTCGGATGCACAGCTAGCAACTTGACGAAGATACACTGTGAAAACAGCTGTACCTGCGCAATTCATTCGAAATCACTCGTAGGCACGAATTTCTCCTGGAAATACGCTAAAAATGATTTTCGGTTCCACTGCTGGCCATTTGGAAGAGCTCCGTTTGTGAAAATTCCTAAAAAGGACACGTTCAGTGAAAACCACTGCTAGGCAACACTTTCCCCTAGAGCCATCTTACAAATGCTATCCAGATGCATTGCTGGCAATTTGGCAGAGATCCGTTTGTGAAAATAGCTAAAGATCAGGTATTCATTCAAGACGTAAACTAGGCACTTGAAAAGAGCTAATGGATGTCATGTTTAGCAATGTTCACGAAAGGAACTCTGCCAAATATCCACCAGCGCTTTCGAATAGCAATTGGAGGTTGGTTCAAGGGGAAAGTCGTGTCCATCACTGATGTGGGCTTAATAATTCTTCATTAGCTCTACTCAAGTGCCTAGTTTACGTCTTGAATGAATAACTGATGTGTATCTATTTTCACAAATGGATCTCTGCAAAATGGGCAGGAGTGTAATCGAATAGCATTTTTAGGGTGGTTCCAGGTGAAATTCGTGCATACGAAAGATTTGGAATGAATTGCTCATGTGTAGCTGTTTTCACAGCGTTTCTCGGTCATGTTGTTGCTCTGCGTCCGAATAGCAAGTTTTGGATGGGACCAGGAGGAAATCTTGCTTAACAATGGTGTGGAATTTGTTCTCATGTTTAGCTGCTTTGAAACCTTCGCTCAAATAGTACCCATGTCAAATTGAGAGCAATGCATTATAATAGCAATTTTAGGATGGTACCAGGAGAAATTCATGAATACCAATTAATTCTCACATTTCGCTGTTTTCCCAAACGGATCTCTGCCAAATTGCCAGCAATGCATCGGGATAGCATTTGTAAGATGGGTCTAGGGGAAAGTGTTGCCTAGCAGTGGTTTGCACTGAACGTCTCCTTTTTAGGAATTTTCACAAACCGAGCTCTTCCAAATGGCCAGCAGTTGAACCGAATAGCATTTTTAGCGTGTTTCCATGAGAAATTCGTGCCTACGAGTGATTTCGAATGAATTGCTCAGGTATAGCTGTTTTCACAGCGTATCTTCGTCAAGTTGCTAGCTGTGCATCCGAATATCAATTTTAGGATGGGAGCAGGAGGAATTCGTGCTTCCCAATAATCCGCAGTGTATTTCTCATGTTTCGCTGTTTTCACAACGTATAACTGCCAACTTCTCAGCAGTGCATCAGAATTGCAGAAGGAGGACGATTCCTTTAGACTTTCCTCGCTCGCAGAGATAAGGCTCGAAAGGGTCATGGCTTGCTATTTTCACGGAAGGAGCTCTAACAAAAGGCTTAACAGTGCAACCGAATGCTATTTTGTGGATGATTCAAAGAGAAATTCGTACCTATCAGTGACCTGTAATGAATGGGTCATGTTTATCAATGGTCACGAAAGGAATCTCACCAATTGTCCAGCAGGGGATGCTATTGGCTTGTGAAAGACGATTCTCAGAGAAAACTGTGCCTAGCAATGAGCCTGCATGAATTTCTCATGTATCAATTTTCACACACACAGATTAGTCTTATGGCCAGCAATGCAACCGAATAGCATTTGTAAAATGGTTCCAGGAGAAAGTGTTGCCTAGCAGTGCTTTGCACTGAACGTCTCCTTTTTAGCAATTTTCACGAAAGGAACTCTGCCAAATAGCCATCAGTGCTTTCGAATAGCAATTGGAGGTTGGTTCAAGGGGAAAGTCGTGTCTAGCACTTATGTGGCCTTAATAATTCTTCGTTAGTTCTTTTCAAGTGCCTAGTTTACGTCTTGAATGAATACCTGATATTTAGCTAGTTTCTGAAACGGATCTCTGCCAAATGGGCAGGAGTGTAATCGAATAGCATTTTTAGGGTGGTTCCAGGAGCAATTCGTGCCTACGAAAGATTTGGAATGAATTGCTCATGTGTAGCTGTTTTCACAGCGTATCTCGGTCATGTTGTTGCTGTGCATCCGAATAGCAAGTTTAGGATGGGAACAGGAGGAATTGGTGCTTAACAATGGTTTGGAATTGTTTCTCATGTTTAGCTGCTTTGAAACCTTCGCTCAAATCGTACCTCTGTCAAATTGACAGCAGTGCATCATAATAGCAATTTTAGGATGGTACCAGGCGAAATTCATGAATACCAATAATCCGCAATTAATTTCTCACATTTCGCTGTTTTCCCAGACGGAGCTCTGCCAAATTGCCAGCAATGCAGCGGAATAGCATTTGTAAGATGGGTCTAGGAGAAAGTGTTGCCTAGCAGTGGTTTGCACTGAACTTCTCCTTTTTATGAATTTTCACAAACGGAGCTCTTCCAAATGGCCAGCAGTGGAACCTAATTGCCTTTTTAGCTTGTTACCAGGAGAAATTCGTGCCTACGAGTGATTTCGAATGAATTGCTCAGGTATAGCTGTTTTCACAGCGTAGCTCGGTCAAGTTGCTAGCTGTGCATCCGTATATCAATTTTAGAATGGGAGCAGGAGGAATTCGTGCTTCCCAATAATCCGCAGTGTATTTCTCATGTTTCGCTGTTTTCACAACGTATAACGGCCATAGTCTCATCAGTCCATGAGAATTGCAGAAGGAGGATTCCATTAGACTTTCCTCGCTCGCAGAGATAAGGCTCGAAAGGGTCATGGCTTGCTATTTTCACGGAAGGAGCTCTAACGAAAGGCTTAACAGTGCAACCGAATGCTATGTTGTGCATATTTCAAAGAGAAATTCGTACCTATCAGTGACCTGTAATGAATGGGTCATGTTTAGCAATGTTTTCACAGCGTATCTCCGTCAAGTTGCTAGCTGTGCATCCGAATAGCAAAGTTAAGATGGGAGCAGGAGGAATTCGTGCTTCCCAATAATCCAAAGTGAATTTCTCATGTTTCGCTGTTTTCCCAAACAGTTCTCTGCCAAATTGCCAGCAATGCATCGGAATAGCATTTGTAAGATCTAGTAACATTCCGTGAGAAGTCTGCCCACGGGCAGTGGGCGGCAGCTGGTGCCACGGGTCGCGTGGCTGCAGCGCTGTGGTCTCCTCAGCGTGCTGCCGCCCTTGGACTGCTTGCAGCCCTTAGGAGCTGCCTGGCAGCGGGCCCGGCTCGGGGATCAGCAGAGCCGTTGGGGAGCCAGGGTGGGTCAGTCGGGGTTGCTGTGAGGAGACTTGGAACTTCTACCTGCCCTGCGTGGTGACCCCCCCAATGTGTGGAATCATGGCCAGTGGTCTTCTCTTGGCACCCCTGCCCCTTGCTCGGGCTCAGGTCTGCACCGCTGCTGGAGTAGGGCTGCCAGATCCCCGCTGGAACACCGGAAGGCTAACATAATTTTGCTTGCTCTTGAGCCCAGAATGCCTGGTTAACATATTTTCAAGTATGCTATTGCACGTTCTTTGTATCATCCCAAGTTTGTACCAATTCAGTGATCTGGTGCTCTTGCCCCCGTACAATAGTATGATGCAATGCTTGCCTTATTTTTCAATGCCCTTCTAGGTCTACTGAATTTATAATTCCTGTCCCTGTTCCTATAACTCTTTAAAAGTATCTGCTATAGCTCGACAGTGACGAGGGACGGGATGTGTTAATTGGAAGAATTTGGACCATGCTTCAAATATGACGGCGCTCTATTGTGCACATTCAGGCCATGTTAGAGTCAAATTATTCCTGGTCCAGTTTAGTGAAAGGTGTAGTTTTACTTGCATCTCTATGGGAGGCTTCATCTTCAGCTGATGAGGATGAGTTACTTTTATGGTTGTGGACCATTTAAAACTAGACTGTTGTATTTCCTACCAATTTAGTTCCATTCACCCATATTGATATTGTCTGAGTCGCTAGGGTTCCTGGCTTAAAAGGTGGAAACCCATGGTATCCAGGAAGAACAGGTTGACAATGACGATTGTAATCTATGGTAGGCTGGATAGGTGTGCTAAACTCCAATATACCGTCACGGTCATAGGGTGTGATGTTTAGCCAGTAAGTAACTCAAAGGACCCATGTAACACATAGATAGTGGTATAATTTGGATCTGGTTTTCAGTGGTGAAATCAAACCACCGGATCCCCAATGTGCATTGAATGTTCCCAAAGTGAATAACTGTGCCAGGAATCCCCAAGGTTTTAGCCTCCTGTAATTGTTTAAACCATTGGAAATAATCATTCTGGACTTGTGTGGGATGATCCTTGTGGTGTATAGTAAAATGTGCAGGATCAATCATTAACTTAATTGATTGACTGAAATTAATCTGGCATGGTTGGATCTCAGGCCATACATATACCAGTATGGTATACTACTTTTCACAATACCTCTTTAATAGTGCTATTTATTCTTCTTACCTGAAGAGAGGACTGGGGTCAGTATGGAATGTGGCATTTCTGGCTGATCTCTAGGGCTTGTAACATTATCGTTAAAATTTGCCCCACAAATGCACTTTCATTATCTGAGTCTCAGGGGTTCCATAGCTGTACACTTCAGTGAAAAGCCTTTTAGCTGCAGTTCTTGCACTATTAGCCCTAGTGGGGAATGCGTCCACCCATCCTGAAAATGAATCTATACTAACCAACAACTACTGGAATCCTTCGTTTCTTCTCGGCAGCTTATCAATGAAAACTATCTGTATATTATGCCATGGTCCCAGGTGCCTCATTGGTTGCCAGTGCGGGGAACGAGCTTTTGCATAGTGCACACAATTTTGCACCAATGTACTCATCATCTTCCATACCGTCTCAGTCTGCTACTGCCTTAGCCTTCTTAGGTCCCTTCTGTCCCGTCATGCGTGAACCGATGTGCCGCTTCAGTCAGCTTCTTCCCCGCCGTTTTCCCCTGAGTTTGGCTGCAATTATCACTTCCATCGCTAGATGGCAGCAGCGTACCAGAAATGAGCTCAGGCGCGTAGCTGGCTTCTAGTAGCAATTGCTCTATTTTGCCGCTGGGTGATAGCGTCGCCTTGGCGGTTCCACACTTCTGTCACTGCTGTGGGCTTTGTAACTGATTGGGGTTCCTTGCCGTCGAAGAATGGATACATTCCCATTCTCCTAGATACGCTAGCTCCTTCCCATCTGCTCCGTCCCAATGATTTCGTTGCCAGTCAAATATCCAATCCTGTATGCCTTTCACGCAAAAATCACTGTCTGCATAGATATAGCTTGGTCCAGGAAAGCGTCAATATCATTTTAAAACATGATATACGACATGAAGCTCTGCATGTTGCGCTGAGCCATGCTATAAATGCCCTTGATTCACTTCCTTCCATAGGTTTATGGCAGCATATTTACTATACCGTTTCCCCTTAATTACTTCTGAGCTGCCATCAGTAAACCAGATCTGTTTCTCCTGTCCTTAAGGAGGGTGCCTCTACCAGTGCAAGTTTTTGTTCTAAAGTAACCTCGGACATTCATGCTTAGTTCCTTTTTCAATTAAAGTGTGAGTCAATAAATCGATCTTAGATACGGTTTTGGTAACGACCCCTATATTGATCGGAATGAGGGTTCATTGAGCCCACAGGTGTATTGGTGACCCTGCTTCCTATCAGTTTGTCAGAGAAGCTATAGTTGAGTGGGGTATGAGTACTTTGAATTGTGATCAGGGCTGTGCTCGTGAGCGGGTCAAAAGACTGGATTGCCCAAACAGCTGATAAACATTCAGGCTCACAAGGATCAAAATTTAACTCAGCACCTTGAAGTTTTTTTACATTCATATGCTACTGGCACTAGTTTGCCTGCCTCGTTATTTTGCAAGAGAGTAGCTGCTAAGGCAACCTCAGGGCTTTGACTCATCGGGGAAGTTTAACGCCCCAGTCACACACACAGCCCCCCCCCAACCCTGGGAGAACAGCTGTACCTCCAGCGTCCTGCCCCAGTCACACACACATCCCGAGCTTAGGAGAACAGCTGAGATTTGCGTGTTTTATTTTATTTTACTTGGTAATTTGCTTTGTTCTGTCTGCTCCTACTTGGAACCACTTAAATCCTACTAGCTGTATTTAATAAAATCACTTTTTACTTATTAATTAACCCAGAGTATGTCGGGGGGCAAGCAGCTGTGCATATCTCTCTATCAGTGTTATAGCAGGTGAACAATTTATGTTTACCCTGTATAAGCTTTAGACAGGGTAAAATGGATATATTTGGGGTTTAGAACCCATTGGGAGACTTCTGAGTGTTAAAGACAGGAACATTTCCGTAAGTTGCTTTCAGGTTAAGTCTGCAGCTTTGGGGCATGCGGTTCAGACCCTGGGTCTGTGCTGGAGCAGATGGGCATGTCTGGCTCAACAAGACAGGGTGCTGGCGTAGTCTTGGTACAACAGGTGGCAGTGCCCAGTGGTGTTTCTGTGATCCAAGCCATCACGCCCCTCAAGGCCTGCTCAGCTGGTGGGGGGAGGGAGGTGAGGAGATCAGCGAGCGACAGGGTGGGGAAGGTGGGGAGGGAGGCCCTTGAGGGAAGAGAAGGAGCAGGAGCTGTGCTTTCATAGACGAGGTGCAGCAGGGGGCAGGGAAGTTCCACTGCTCAGCATCCAGTTTTCCCAAATTAGAAAGTTAGCCACCCTATGCAGCTGGTGGCTCTGACATGAGGGGAGTGGGGGGGCTGAGAACGGCAGCTTCTGGTCAGGCGCCGAGCTCTGGAGGCCATTGACAGCACCAGTAAAGTGTCTCCCTAACATTTTACCTTTGCGCTGGGATGGGTGGATACAGGAAGGTTGAGGCAAATTTAGGGGTGGCTATAGCTCTTTCAAGTCCCCCTCTAACGCTGCCACTCATCTCAGAGAGAGTAACAGTCCTCAGCTCCCAGCTGATCTTGCCTGACATATGTCTCAAAGCCAGGCTGTCCTACCGCTCAATCTCAGGACAGAGCTGAAGTGATTCTCCACCAGGTCTCCCTTGCAGGAAACACAACCCAAGAACATCAAGCGAGTGGCAGGGAATGTAAAGGTAGTTGGCTCCGGTGATTGCTAGTCCCCAAGGCAGTCATGGCTATATGTAAGAGGCACCAGGCTGCTCCCACATCCAAAATGATCACATTCTATTGTCCTTTCCCCTTGCCTTTATCCCACAGAGATCTCCCCTAACCAGAATGCACACATCCGCTGAAGCAAGGTAGAGAGCAGGGCTAGCATGCCGTGACCAGGAACTCTTGCCCAGTGATGTGGAAGAGGTGAGGACTGAGTATCTTTGGTTACATGCCTCTGGAAAGTTGGATGTCTAGATTGCGCAGGTCCATTTCTTCCAGATCCTCTTCCTGGGGCTGAGACTCTTGCCCTGCTCCGCTCCACTGGCCTGAGGAGTCTTCTGCAAGCACAGGAAATAACCCAAGAAAGAGTCTTCGGTTCCCAAAGCTCTACTGAGGCGTGAGCTCTTGCTCTCCCTGCCTCCCGCTCCCATCTGCTCTGCATCACCCCCAGTGAATGAACAGAAATGGATTCAACACCTATGGATCAATAGGCTGGTTACACCCATTTCCGCATCACTCTAGCACCCAGTACCACAGTAGGAGTCTCTTGCACTCCTCCCACATCTCCTCTCTTGCAGGCTTTTGAGACCAAGCCTGTTGGGATGCACACCTGCCCAGATGTGACCAGATTCAGTCATATTCCTACATACAAATGGTTAACCTTGTCTAAAGACCAAAAATACTTCATACATTTCAAACAGTAATTATCCCACATGTAACTGGTGTCCAAGCGGGGCTTAAAACAGGTCTTTGCATTAAAAAGGTTGTCCAAAAATTGTGTAATTGTAAACATTAGAGAGCTTGGTTATTGCTTAAAAACAAGTTCAACTAGAAATGAATTTTATAAACAATTTATTAATAATTTGGAGCATCCTTGGAAGTTTTATTACTGGGGGCACGACTAATTAACAATCAAACCTAGGGTCTTCACTTTAAAGTGTTAGTTTCCACATTATTCTGAATAATGAGGATTTTCAGCCACATATTTCTATATTTACTATGAAACAAGCAATGTGTGTCCTTATTGGAGCATTTGTGAGCTTTGCTTTAGGGTTAAAGCTATTGAAAAAGAAAAGCAAACAGGGTGAGGCAGTGAAGTAGCTGCCTACTCTGTAACGCGTCCATCACATACACTTGCTGGTAAATCGCCAATGGAAAAACACTCTCTTTCCCAATTTGGAAGTTAAGATTCTGTTAGAGTCCAACCAGAACAGTGAATGGAAGTTAAGATGCTCTGGTACTCGCTCTATTAGAGTCCAACCAGGAACAGTGAGCATAGAATCATAGAATCTCAGGGTTGGAAGGGACCTCAGGAGGTCATCTAGTCCAGCCCCCTGCTCAAAGCAGGACCAAACCCAACTAAATCATCCCAGCCAGGGCTTTGTCAAGCCTGACCTTAAAAACCTCTAAGGAAGGAGATTCCTCCACCTCCCTAGGTAACCCATTCCAGTTCTTCACCACCCTACTAGTGAAAAAGGTTTTCCTAATGTCCAACCTAAACCTCCCCCTCTGCAACTTGAGACCATTACTCCTTGTTCTGTCATCTTCTACCACTGAGAACAGTCTAGATCCATCCTCTTTGGAACCCCCTTTGAGGTAGTTGAAAGCAGCTATCAAATCCCCCCTCATTCTTCTCTTCTGCAGGCTAAACAATCCCAGTTCCTCAGCCTCTCCTCATAAGTCATGTGCTCCAGCCCCCTAATCATTTTTGTTGCCCTCCGCTGGACTCTCTCCAATTTATCCACATCCTTCTTGTAGTGTGGGGCCCAAAACTGGACACAGTACTCCAAATGAGGCCTCACCAGTGCTGAATAGAGGGGAATGATCACATCCCTCGATCTGCTGGAAATGCCCCTACTTATACAACCCAAAATGCCATTAGCCTTCTTGGCAACGAGGGCACACTGTTGACTCATATTCAGCTTTTCGTCCACCGTAACCCCTAGGTCCTTTTCTGCAGAACTGCTGCCCAGCCATTCGGTCCCTAGTCTGTAGCAGTGCATGGGATTCTTCCGTCCTAAGTGCAGGACTCTGCACTTGTCCTTGTTGAACCTCATCATATTTCTTTTGGCCCAATCCTCTAATTTGTCTAGGTCCCTCTGTATCCTATCCCTACCCTCCAGCGTATCTACCACTCCTCCCAGTTTAGTGTCATCTGCAAACTTGCTAAGGGTGCAGTCCACACCATCCTCCAGATCGTTAATGAAGATATTGAACAAAACCGGCCCCAGCACCGACCCTTGGGGCACTCCACTTGATACCGGCCGCCAACTAGACATGGACCCATTGATCACTACCCGTTGAGCCCGACCATCTAGCCAGTTTTCTATCCACCTTACTGTCCATTCATCCAGCCCATACTTCTTTAACTTGCTGGCAAGAATACAGTGGGAGACTGTATCAAAGGCTTTGCTAAAGTCCAGAAATAGCACATCCACTGGTTTCCCCTCATCCACAGAACCGGTTATCTCATCATAGAAGGCAATTAAGGTTAGTCAGGCATGACTTGCCCTTGGTGAATCCATGCTGACTGTTCCTGATCACTTCCCCTCCTTTAAGTGGTTCAGAATTGATTCCTTGAGGACCTGTTCCATGATTTTTCCAGGGACTGAGGTGAGACTGTCTGGCCTGTAGTTCCCTGGATCTTCCTCCCAGAAGTAAAGTTTCCTCCCGTTCTATAACTGATGGGGTGGGGTGGCGGCAGGGACAAGGGAATTGAGAATGAGGGTGCCTGATGTGTTGGGGTATGGAGTTCCCTACTTCAGCTCCACAGGCTGGGTCCGGTGCAGAGCATGGCATGGCAGGGAGATGACATCTCCCATAATGCCGGGGCCCTTTCACAGCAAGGGTGTCACCTCCCCATGGTAGCACGGATTCCCACCTACTCCTCCTGCTTTCGCCTGACAACAGCACCACCCTTCACGGCACCACCTCATGGCAACTTCTGCTTCTGGACTCGCACCGGAAATGGGAAGTCCAGCTGGGCCTGGCAGTGGCTGACAGGAAATGGACACAGGCGCCACTGCCACTCCCATGGTGCCACAGGGCCCACCATGGCTGGTGGGAGATAGATAAATGTCTGTGTACCTCCCCAGCACTATGTCTCCTTTAGTGCTTGTGTCCCCCCTCCCACCGTCCTGCTTAGTCTGGGTGTTCCTTACCGGAGCACACTGTGTGTCCCAGGCATGTTCTGTCTCACCTTTGGGTCCAGCCTAACAGGGATGTCTCTCCCCATCCTCCCACCAGTAATGTCTCCCCCAACGCACACAGGACAGGGAGCTGGCTGGTGCCCTTCTATAAAAGGACTGCCCTGTGCAACAGCAACCAGCCTAGTCCCCGCCCCGCAGGCTGGGAGCTTGCTGCTTCCTTCAACCGCATCACAAGTTACAAGAGGGGGCAGGAATAAAATCCCCATTGACTAAACAGGATGGGCTGAAGCATGTCACCAGGCCATAATATTCTGGATAACCCCTTGATGACCATTTTAGGATCATCCTCTCATGTGGCCTTCCTGGCCTCTGGCTAGCTGTGATGACGAGAGGGGGATGTTGTCCCCCTTCCTCTGGCTCCCCTGGCAGGCAGAGCCTAGTGCTACTACCTTGGCATGTCAGCTGGGGAGCAGAGCTCTTACCTCTGCTAATCAGGGGTTAGCCCCACAGCCAGTGAGGGGATGAGGTAGGGCTCAGTTGCTAATTTTGGGCCTGGGATTGCCCACTTTACAGGCTCAAATTTGGCGGGGAGGCTGTGGTCCCCCCCAATCACGCACACCTTAAAGTAGGGAAATGTCCCTCACCTACTTATAATTGCACCCTAAATAACCTCTGGGATACTTTATTTTTGTTCTCAGAAGGTGCGCATCACCATATTATCGGAGCTGACTGTCACAGAGTCCTCAGGTTATGTTCTGGAACTTCTCCATACAAGGCCAGTCAGGACTCTGGGGGACCCTCCGCCTTGTGAGCGCACTGTCTCCAGGGCAAGATGCTTACACAGCTTCGATCTTCCTGGATCTGAGCATCCCCTTCCACACTGTGCGCTTCCTGCAGCGAGTCCACCCGGACGGGGCCCTGCACCCCAACTCGGCAGTCAGCAGTGACTCTCAGCCAGCTAGTAAAACAGAAGGTTTATTAGTTGACAGGAATGCAGCGGGTAGAATTGAACTTGTTAGCAGAGAAATCAGTGACTAGTATCAGAGGGGTAGCCGTGTTAGTCTGGTTCTGTAAAAGCAGCAAAGAATCCTGTGGCACCTTATAGACTAAGAGACGTTTTGCAGCATGAGCTTTCGTGGGTGAATACCCACTTATTCGAAAGCTCATGCTGCAAAACGTCTGTTAGTCTATAAGGTGCCACAGGATTCTTTGCTCCAAATCAGTGACTTTCAGCCAAGTCCATCCAGAAGCTCTGGACTCCCCCTCTACCAGTCCTCCCAAGCAGACTGCCTAGCTTCCAGCAACCCGACCTCCGGCACCCCCCATTGCTCCGCCTCCTTGGCTTTGTCCTGCTTGCCAGGCAAGTCACCTGGGCGTCACTTGGGTGTAGTCCCCCTCCTGGGTATCAGGTTACAAAGAGCACCAGTCATAGCATATGTGCAGGCAGCTGGAGCAGCCTCACCTGCCCCAGAGGTCTCAGCCAAAGTCACACCTCTATTCCCACCACCCAGGTATTAGTGCAGCATGCAGGAAACTGAGGCACACACAGTATTCATGCAAAACAGTAAAATTCACATAGGCTCAACAGTAAGACACACATACACCATAACAAGGAAAATCCCACTTTGTCACACTGACGCTTTAGATTCCTGCTGTCTCTGTCTTGGTACATCATTTCACCCCACTTCTCTATACTAGCCTATCTTTTTTTCTTTCTCTCTAGTCTGTTCCAAGTCTGGCCGGCCTTAAAAATGACTCAGCTCTGTTATACGCTGTACTCGGCACCACAGGCTGAAGCAGCGTGAGCATCTCTCTGGGAATGAGAAAGCTACAGTGAGATGGTCTCCCAAGTCCATTGCATGAGTCAGGATCCAGGGGCCGAAAGCGCTAGCTGTCCTTGTGTCCTGCCTGCAGCATCTGAGACAGAAGCTTCTGTTCTTTTCCATCCCTCCTGGGTGGCTGCCATGACAGCAGTGCTAACCTTAACAAAAATGACTGTGGATCTGCTATTCCATATTTAACGGCCTTTCCCGTTCCTCCAGAAAAGCTATTAGGGGGCAGATCTGATGGAGCTATGGCACCAGCTGAGGGGTTGCCTCTTCTTGCTAGCAGGAGATTTGGGGCATGATTTTCCACACTTACACTGTTGAAGATCAGTATTAACTCAGTGGAGTTGCATCAGTCTGAATGAGCGGAAAGTTGACCCATGCAGATGAGCTGTTTCTTAATGAGATAGTGTGTGTGTGGGGGGGAGGGGGTGGAGAAAAGGGGAAACTGAAAGGCGAGATAGTAATATGTAAGCAGAACAGCAAGAGATGAGTGTCAATCTCTGTCACGGAGTGTCGGGGAGTCAAGGCCGTGCACCCCCACTATGACTCTCAGCCAGCCGGTAAAGCAGGTTTATTTAGACAACAGGAACACAGTCCAAGACAGGTTTTGGAGGCACAGACAACAGGATCCTCCCCAATTAGATCCATCTTGGGGTCCCAGGAGCACCACTGCCCCCTTCGGAGGTCAGAGCCCTATCTGTGCTTCCCTCCATTCCCCAGCCAGCTCCTGAAAACCCCCTCACTCCCCAGCGTCTCCTCCCCCAGGCCTTTGTTCAGCTTCCCAAGCAGAGGAGTCACCTGGCCTCTAACCCCTTCCTGGGTTCTCACATTACATGCTCAGGCATCTTCCCTCAAGGCCAGTCTCCCATCTCCCAGTGCAGACCTTTCTCCCAGGCCAACACCCCCCACGCAGCATTCACAGACCACAGTGAGCAGGGGTGGCTCTAGGAATGCGGCCGCCCCAAGCAGGGCGGTGCGCCGCAGGGCGCGCTACCGATCGCCGGTACCCTGACTTCGGGGACCTCTTGCAGACGTGCCTGCGGAGGGTCCGGTGGTCCCGCGGCGCGGGTGGAGCTTCCACAGGCATACCTGCGGGAGGTCCACCCGAGCCCCGGGACCCGCGGAGCCTCGCAGTCATGCCTGTGGAGGTCCACCGGAGCCACGAGACTAGCGCACCTCCGCAGTCATGCCTGCGGGAGGTCCGCTGGTCCCGTGCCTCCGGTGGAGCTCCCGCAGGCATGACCGCGCAAGGTCCGCCTGAGCCGCCTGCCGCCCTGCTGGGAAAATGCGCACTGGGGTCTGGAGCCGGCCCTGACAGTAAGAACAGTCCCAGTGCGTCACACTCTCATTTTCTGTCTCTGAGTGACCTTGGCACCAAGCGCCCTGCTCTTCGCTGACCTTGGCTCTTATCGTCCCAGGCTTGATGTGACCTTCCTGCTTCTTATTCTGTCAGTCACCATTTCTTTCCCCTTTCCTTTTGTCCTATTTTAAGGAGGAAATCCCTTACGCAAATAGGAGGAGGAAGCAATTGCCCTGAATGGGGAATGAAATTTACCAGGCAACCACAGAGATAGATTCTGGTCTCATTTACACTAATGTCCCAACATTGGCATCCATCGAGTTACTCCTGTTTTACACCAAACATGAGATCAGAATCAGGCCCTTTGCCTCCCCTGACACTGTTCTTCCATGATTGGCCCTGCACCTTATCTTGGGATGAGGCAAGGTGGGTCAGTCCGAGAGAAAAACCAGAGGGCCCAATTCATTACCTCACCTGCACCCATGCAAAAGGGGTGGAAATTGCTCCCAAATCAGACTGGTAGGTTTTTTTTCCCATTTTTAAAAAGCCCTCCCATTGGCTCTTTTGATCAGAGGCCCAACTCCCTTTCTTTTACCTATGCAGGGAGGCTTTTTTAACCCTTTACAGGTAAAACAAGCAGAGTACAGCCACCAAGAGGGACTTTATAGCTAACTGGCTGGCTGGGTGTCCACAAAAGGGAGCTACGCCCGCCCCCCCATTTATCACAGCAGCCAACAGGGAAGTGGGAGGGAGGCACTCCTAGGCCTGGCCTACACTGGGGGGGGGGGGATCGATGTAAGATACACAACTTCAGCTAGGGGAATAGCTTGCCTGAAGTTGAAGTCTCTTATTTCGACTTACCTCCCGTCCTCACAGCGTGGGATCGACGGCCGCGGCTCCCCCTGTCAACCCCGCTACCGCCGCTCGCCCTGGTGGAGTTCTGGGGTTGATGGGAGCGCGTTCGGGGATCGATATATCGCGTCTAGATGGAAAGCGATCTATCGATCCCTGATAAACCGATCGCTACCCGTAGACATACCCTTAGAGCCGGCATGTCCCCTCTGTTTCTCCCTTGCTGCTTGGGCAGAAGCGGAAAGGGGGCAAAAGATGCCCGGCTGAAGGGTTTTGCGCTCGGCCTTGAGGATTAAGCCCGAGCCCCCGGCATGGCTGCTGGGAGATGGATTTTCGTGTCGCAGCCAGCGCACTCTTCGGGCCACAAGCTGAACACACTGAGGCCAGCAGGGACAGCTCTGAAGCGGCAAAAGGGTTCCTTTGAGGGTCCAAGGAGGTAGTAGGGTCAGTACCATCCCTGGGTGGGCTCAAATCACCATCCTTTGGGTTAACAGCTGAATGCGCTGACCCAGTGTGCTCCACCACAGCCACTGACCCCTCCATAACCTCCAAACCCATCCCCTACAGCCCCCCATTCCCTGCCAGAGCGCTCAAACCCATCCCCCATAGCCCCAGATTCCCTGCCACAGTGCTCAAACCCATCCCCCACAGCCCCACATTCCGTGCCACAGTGCTGAAACCCATCCCCCACAGCCCCACATTCCCTGCCACAGCGCTCAAACCCATCCGCCACAGCCCCCCCACAGCCCCACATTCCTGCCACAGCGCTCAAACCCAACTCCACAGCCCCCCCTTCCCTGCCACAGCGCTCAAACCCATCACCCACAGCCCCATCACAGCCGCCTCGTTCCCTGCCACAGCACTCAAACCCATCCCCCACAGCCACCCATTCCCTGCCACAGAGGTCAAACCGGGCCCCCACAGCCCACCATTCCCTGCCACAGAGGTCAAACCGGGCCCCCAAAGCCCACCATTCCCTGCCACAGCACTCAATCCCATCCCACAGCCCCACATCCTCTGCCACAGCCCTCAATCCCATCCCCACAGCCACCCATTCCCTGCCACAGCACTCAAACCCGACCACCATAGCCCCCCATTCCCTGCTGCAAAACTACAACCGATCCCCCACAGCCCCCCATTCCATTTCACAGACCTTGTACCCATCCCCCACAGCCTCATCACAGCCACCTCATTCCCTGCCACAGCTCTCAAACCCATCCCCACAGCCCCATTCCCTGCCACAGCACTCAAACCCACCCCACACCCTCTTAGTCCCTGCCACAGCCCACAAACCCATCCGCCACAGCCCCACATTCCCTGCCACAGCTCTAAATCCATTCCCAGAGCCCCCAATCCCTTCCACAGCGCTAAAACCCATCCCCCACAGCCTCCCATTCCCTGCCACAGCACTCAAACCCATCCCCACGGCCCCAATCACTGCCCCCATTCCCTGCCACAGCGCTCAAACCCATCCCCACAGCCCCATTCCCTTCCACAGCCCAAAACCCATCGCCCACAGCCACATCACAGCCGCCTCATTCCTGCCACAGCGCTCAAACCCATCCCCACAGCCCATTCCTGCCACAGCGCTCAAACCCATCCCCACAGCCCCAATCACTGCCCCCATTCCCACCACAGCGCTCAAACCCATCCCCACAGCCCAATCACAGCCCCCATTCCTGCCACAGCGCTCAAAGCCATCCCCGCCAGCCGCCCATTCCCTTCCTCAGTGCTCTAACCCATCCCCACCTGCGACCCATTCCCTTCCACAGACCTCAAACCCATCCCCCACAGGACCCCATTCCCTGCCACAACCCTCAAACCCATCCCCCACAACCCCATTCCCTGACAGCGCTCAAACCCATCCCCACAGCCCCAATCCCGCCATTCCCTTCCACAGCGCTCAAACCCATCCCCACAGCCCCCATTCCCTGCCACAGTGCTCAAACCCATCCCCACAGCTCAAACCCATCCCCACAACCCATCCCGCACATCATTCCCTGCCACAGCCCTCAAACCCATCCCCCACAGCCCCCGATTTCCTTCCACACCGGTCAAACCCATCACCCACAGCCCCCCATACCCTGCCACAGCGCTCAAACCCATCCCGCACAGCCCCATCACAGCCGCCTCGTTCCGTGCCACCGTGCTCAAACCCATCCCCCACAGAACCATCACAACCACCTCGTTCCGTGCCGCACCACTCACACCCATCCCCACAGCCCCCATTCCTTCCACAGCCCTCAAACCCATCCCCCACAGCCCCCATTCCCTACCACACCGCTCAAACCCATCCCCCGCAGCTCAATCACAGCCGCCTTCTCCCTTCAACAGCGCTCAAACCCATGCCCCACAGCACACCATTTCCTGCCAAAGCCCTCAAACCTATCCTCCAGAGCCCCCCATTCCAATCCACAGTGCTCAAAAATGTCCCCAACAGCATCCCATTCCATTCCGGACCGCTCAAACCCATCCCACACATCCCCATCACAGACCCCCATTCCCTGCCACGACGCTCAAACCCATTCCACAGAGCCCCCAATTCCCTGCCACAGCCCACAAACCCATCCCCCACAGCCCCCATTCCCTACCACAGCACTCAAACCCATCCCCCACAGCCCCCATTCCCTACACAGCGCTCAAACACATCCCCCACAGCCCCCCATTCCCTGCCAGAGCTCTCAAACCCTTCCCCACCTCTGCCCACTCCCTGCCACAGCACTGAAACCCACCCCCACAGCCCATCATTCCCTGCCACAGCCCTCAAACCCATCCCCCACAGCCCCATCACAGCCGCCTCGTTCCATCCCACAGCCCTCAAACCCATCCCCCACAACCCCCCATCCCGGCCACAGCCCGCAAACCCATCCTGCACAGCCTCCCATTCCCTGCCACAGCGCTCAAACCCATCCCCCACAGCCCCCATTCCCTGCCCCCGCACTGAAACCCACCCCCACAGCCCCATCACAGCCGCCTCGTTCCCTGCCACAGCGCTCAAACCCATCCCCCACAGCTCCCATTCCCTGCCACAGCCCTCAAACCCATCCCCCACAGGCCCCCATTCCCTGCCACAGCACTCAAACCCATCCTGCACAACCTCCCATTCCCTGCCACAGCGCTGAAACCCATCCCCCACAGGCCCCCGTTCCCTGCCCCAGCCCGCAAACCCCTCCCCTACAGGCCCCCATTCCCTGCACAGCTCTCAAACCCAACCCCACAGCCCCACCACAGACCCCCGTGCCCTACCACACCGCTCAAACCCATCCCCCACAGCCCCACCACAGCCCCCTGTGCCCTGCCACAGAGCTCAAACCCATCCCCCATAGCCCCATCACAGCCGCCTCGTTCCCTGCCACAGCGCTCAAACCCATCCCCCACAGCTCCCATTCCCTGCCGCAGCTTCAAACCCATCCTGAACAACCTCCCATTCCCTGCCACAGCGCTGACACCCATCCCCCCCAGCCCCCTATTCCCTTCCACAGGGCTCTAACCCATCCCCACAGGCCCCCATTCCTGCCACAGTTCTCAAACCCGCGTACCTTGCTGGAGCCCTTGATGACCTATACAATTCTCTGCAGAGGTGTAGCAGTGCGGCTGACTGGGTTCAGTACAGCCCAAAAGACCCACAAGTGGGAGGAGGTGGTGAATCCCTCCACAGGTGTAATAAGCGGTAGATTATAGAATCCTCAAACCCTCACTCCCTGGCTTGAGGACACAGTTCAGGGAGTAGAGGGTCCCCAAAACAAATTCCCTGACTAACTAACTAAAGACAAGGCACTCACGAACTCCACAAATGATCTTCAGGGTTGAGGATGACGCTGGACGATTCCAGGGGCTGCTGTCCGCTGGCAGGGATCCTCCTCAGGCAGGAATCAGCCTTGGACTAGCAGTGCTGACCATGTGGGGACTGGTCTCACTGGTCTCTAAGCAGGCAGGAGCTCTCCTGAGATACGTAGACACAAATTTTCAGGGTGAGCCTTCCAGCCCCAGTGAGGATGTGAGCTGTGAGTCTGGCCAGAAAACTGGCATGTCATGAGAAGGCAGCAAATCACCAGTGAGCATCTATTTTGTCCTTTAGCTTAGGGTACGTCCAGACTACCCGCCGTATCGGCGGGTAGCCATCGATTTTTCGGGGCTCAATATATCACGTCTCATCTAGACGCAATATATCAATCCCCGAAAGCGCGCTTGTCTACACTGGAACTCCTTCGGCGCGAGCGGCGGTAACGGAATCAAGATAGGGAGCTGCGGACGTTGATCCCGCGCCGTGAGTACCCGAGGTAAATCGATCTGATACTTCAACTTCAGCTACATTGTTCACGTAGCTGTGGTTGAGTATCTTAGATCGAGTACCGCCCCCCACCGCCCCGGTGCAGACCAGCCATCTGTCTCATCGCAAGTTCTTTCCAGCTATGGAATGCTCACTGGTGATTTGCTGCCTTCTCATGACATGCCAGATTTCTGGCCAGACTCATAGCTCACATCCTCACTGGGGCTGGAAGGCTCACCCTGAAAATTTGTGTCTACGTATCTCAGGAGAGCTCCTGCCTGCTTAGATGGAAAAATGTCCTTTGCTTTCTTTCTTTTTCTAAATGCTGCCCAAGAGGGGCGTTTTCTTCTTTCACTCATGACTGCTGTTCTGTACCAGCTCTCAACACTCAGTTGAAGGGGGCGAATAAGCAGGCTGGTGGCAAGGGGCTGAGTGAGGGAAGATAGCAGCAGCTTAAGGGCCTAACTGGCTCCTACTACTTCAGCTGACTGCCTGTTCGCCTCAAGTCGGTTCAGGGAAGCAGTAGGAAATAGAAAGCTCCCTGACAAGCTGGTGTTAATCAGTCCAGGCTTCTGGGGGTGCTCCTCTCCCTCTCTCTCCCTGCAGCTCCTGTTGCTTTTTCTTAGTACTCTCACCTTTTCTCCTTCCTGCCTATTAGTTCTTATGTGCTCTCCTTCCTCCAGCACAGCACTCCATCAGCTCTGTTCATCTCGAGCAGAGAGAATACATATCCAGCAGCAAAATTTTTTCTACACTATGAGGCCTGGTCTACACTGGAGGGGGGGTCAAACTCAGGTACGCGACTTCAGCTACGTGAATAGCGTAGCTGAAGTCGAACTACCTTAGTTCGACTGACTTACCCGTCCTGACGCCGCGGGATCGAAGTCCCCGGCTCCCCCGTCGACTCTGCCACCGCCGTTCGCTTTGTCGAATTCTCTGCGTTGACCCGGCGGGTAAGTATGGACCTTCCATTTATGTCAGCCAGGGAGGCTGGATGTGCACATTACAGGAAATAAACTGTTCGGCCAGCATAATCCACTGAAAAAAATTCTTATTGCTAATTGCAACCAAGGCTCTCACTGTGTGGCTCTTTGTCCTGTCTCTGTTGTCTAGAGCATGAGCAGAGCTTTATGAGACAGCTGCTGCTGTCACCAGCCAGCTAAGCAAGTTTCCCATCGTCTCTCTTCTGGCTGTGGATGCTTGACTGCAGCAGCTCGACAAAGGGCCCAGCCTTGCTCTCTAACGGTCATTCTCCCTTGCTTGAATCGCTCTTCATGTACCATCATGTAGCCTCATTAAAACAGCCCAGATGTGGACACAGGCATCAGCAACCAATTCCCCAAGCTAAAGTCTCCTTTGCAATCCAGGGAAACAGCCTGGGTTGTCTGGAGCGCAGGGTTTGGTCCATGGTGACTGCCGACACTGCACCTGCTGTACAGCGACTCATGGGACACCTCTAGCCCATCAGCACTCGGCTCTCCCACATTCTGCTGAGCGGCTGAGATCTGGGGGAACAGAAGCCCTTTGTTAGAAACAGAAAAGCTCCTCACAGGAACACTCTGTCTTGGATTCCCACAGGGGCGCTCTCTGGTCATTCACTTATCACCCAAGACCTAAAACCTACAGCACCAGAGCCCTTGCAATTGTCCAGAACCAGGCTCCAAATCCCTCGAGTGGCTCACAAGGTGGATAAGAGTCCTGGTGCAGCCAACCCATTGAGCAAGTAGCCCCCACCCTTGGTAAGTAAGAGGTTGCAGGCACTGAGGCCTCGAATAGCTCTTTCTGGAGCAGGATTCACCGCAGGTGTCATGAGATGCTGGAAATGTGTCTGCGCACTCTGGAACCCAACTCATACAGACAAGAAAGGACACTACTGCTCCCAGCAGCAATCTCTCCTGCAGCTCACCTGCTAGAGATTAGGGGTCTTTCAGATGTGGATCATTCCCATGCCTCACCTCACTGACATTCCCATGAGCCTCACATACTCCGCTGGAAACAAGTAGCAGGCTCTTGCCCTGTATCCATGACATGCTCACTGCAGGGGTGGGGGGGAGACAGCGCCACACCTGAGCACCGGTGGAGAGTCCTTACCTCCCCACATCCTGGCCATGTTCCTATAGCCCAGGCGCTCGGTGTCCTGGAGCCCGTCCCGACACCACAGCTCTCTTGCCTCTCTGATGTTCAGCCCTGGGGGAGAAGGACACACCCATTTGGGCCATTTGGCATTGCGGTTTCAGTGTCTGTTTCCTTCTGTTCCCATTGCTGGGTACACACTGGCCGGGGTCCTCGTGGCATCCATGGACCAATGGACTCGCAGGGTCCCCACCAGGTGGTTTAGTACCGGAAGGGGGATTTGTTTCAGTCATCGCAGTAATCATGGGACCCTTGTGGCCATTGTGCTCTGGGAGTGGGTGCCTGTTAATTGTGGCGTCTAATGAGAACCCCCACCCCCACCCACTGAAGTCAGGTCCAGCTGCTGACATCCTACAAGCTTTGTGTCCTTTCCTGTGGTTCCTGCTTCAGCTCCTACCCTCATGATGGGCTCTGTCCCTCCACATGCCTCAATAGCTCCATTCCTGTCCCCTCACTAGCTAGCTGCCCCGTCAGGGCTGATTTCCCTGGACTGGGGGACAGAGCTGAGCTCTGAGATAAAGCAGCCAATTTCCCTGGCACTTTCACATTCACCTCCCTAATTCAGAGAGGGGCAGAGCAAGAGTCATCATCTAAGGTGGGGTGGGTCTCAGAGGAGGGGCTTCTTTCTGTAGGGTCCCATTGCCCAGCTGAGGGAGTCTCAAAGGAGGGGGGGCCTTCTTTCTATTGGGGTTCCTCTGCCCCGCTACAGTGGGTCTAAATAGAGAGGCCTTAGTTCTAGAGGCGTCCCAATGGCCAGCGGGAGCTAATCTCCGAGAGGCTCGTTTCCATGGGGTCCCATTGCCCAGCGGGGTTTCTTACCGTTCTTCTGCAGGAAGAGCCTGTGCAGCCCATAGATCTCGCCCCTGGCTGAGCACTCGCTGCCTAGCTACTCCAGAATAACAAGGGCCCTGAGGCCAGGCACAAATCTGCCAGCCACTGCCCTATGGAATGCAGTCCCTTACGGACCCAGGGGGGACCAATTAGCCAAGGGATGAGGAACTTGACTCAAGCCCTGACACTGCAGGATGCTGGGGTCAAAGGGCACTTACCTCAAATCCAGGCAGGGAGGTGGCAAATTCGAGCAGGGCAGCACTGCTCTGTATGGCCCTGGCTCTCTCCTGGGTTTTTTTGGAGAGGAACCTGAAATGGATGTGCTGTGGGAAAAGGAGGCAGGGGAGGGTCAGCGGGCAGGCGTCGTGCTCTACAAACGAGCCTCTTCCCCTCTCCATGGGGCTGAGACTTTGTGCTCAGGGTGGAAGAATAGCTGATTGGAAAAGGGGACTCATGACACTGCCCACGTCTTGCTGGGCACAAGCTCATTGTCTCTCCAGGCTGGGACAATGGTCAGTCTTGGGGCTAGTCTATTTACTCTGAAACGCCTGATCAATGAACAGCATGTCAGGATCAAGGCACACGCCCTTGACACACACACCCCAGACCCCAGGTGTAAAGGACTTGGTAGCATGGATGGAACAGCCGTGAGGACAAAAGCTCTGGCCCAGGGCAGCTGGAGAGCTGAAGGGAGAATGTTGATGGATTCCCCTCTCCGCTTCCTGCCATCAGCGCTCCTCCGACTTCCCCAAGGCAGGTGACTTTGTGCTGCAGCTGGGTCTCTATGTATCTCACCCAGCCAATAACATCAGCCGGCAAGCCAGGGGCGAGATCTATGGGATGCACAGGCTCTTCATGCAGAAGAGGGGTGTAACCCCCAAGCAGATTACCTAGAGTCCTGGAGCTCTGTCTGCTGGCAGCTCAGGGAGTAGGAGCCAAGGCAAACTCAGAGTGTGCCCAGCAACCAATAGGGAGTGGAGATGCCCCTCCCAGGGAGTGGAAGAGAGGGGAGAAGCCATTTTTGAGGAGAGGCTGGAGCCAGCCAGGGCAAGGGCCGAACTGGCTGTGAGGGGGGCTGGTGAGTCCCAGGCCTGCAAGCAGGGTTCCCCCTGAGAACTGGCCTCTAGGGACCTGACCGCAGATCCCTCAGCTGGGTTTTCCTTCCCCACGGATGATTCCCAATTGTTACATTTGCTGAGAAATTTCCCCAGCCAGGCTGGGTTCACCTCCAGCTCCCCTGGTGAGACCAGTCCCCACATGGTCAGCACTGCTAGTCCAGGGCTGATTCCTGCCTGAGGAGGATCCCTGCCAGCGGACAGCAGCCCCTGGAATCGTCCAGCGTCATCCTCAACCCTGAAGATCATTTGTGGAGTTCGTGAGTGCCTTGTCTTTAGTTAGTTAGTCAGGGAATTTGTTTTGGGGACCCTCTACTCCCTGAACTGTGTCCTCAAGCCAGGGAGTGAGGGTTTGAGGATTCTATAATCTACCGCTTATTACACCTGTGGAGGGATTCACCACCTCCTCCCACTTGTGGGTCTTTTGGGCTGTACTGAACCCAGTCAGCCGCACTGCTACACCTCTGCAGAGAATTGTATAGGTCATCAAGGGCCCCAGCAAGGTACGCGGATTTGAGAACTGTGGCAGGGAATGGGGGCCTGTGGGGGATGGGTTAGAGCCCTGTGGAAGGGAATAGGGGGCTGTGGTGGACGGGTTTCAGCGCTGTGGCAGGGAATGGGAGGATGGGTTTGAGGGCTGTGGCAGGGAATGGGAGCTGTGGGGGATGGGTTTGAGCGCTGTGGCAGGGAACGAGGCGGCTGTGATGGGGCTATGGGGGATGGATTTGAGCGCTGTGGCAGGGAATGGGAGATTGTGGGGAATGGGTTTGAGCTCTGTGGCAGGGCACAGGGGGCTGTGGTGGGGCTGAGGGGGATGGGTATTGAGCGCTGTGGTAGGGCACGGGGGTCTGTGGTGTAGCTGTGGGGTTGGGTTTCAGAGCTGTGCAGGGAATGGGGGGCCTGTAGGGGATGGGTTTGAGTGCTGTGGCAGGGAATGGGGGCAGTTGAGGATGGGTTTGAGGGCTGTGGCAGGAATGGGGCCTGTGGGGATGGGTTTGAGGGCTGTGGCAGGGAATGGGAGCTGTGGGGATGGGTTTGAGCGCTGTGGCAGGAACGAGGCGGCTGTGATGGGGCTATGGGGATGGGTTTGAGCGCTGTGGCAGGAATGGGAGGTTGTGGGGATGGGTTTGAGGGCTGAGGAAGGGAATGGGGGCTGTGGGGGATGGGTTTGAGAACAGTGGCAGGGAATAGGGGGCTGTGCGGGATGGGGTTGAGTGCTGGGGCAGGGAATGGGGGTCTGTGGGGGATGGGTTTGAGGGCTGTAGCAGGGCACGAGGCGGCTATGATGGGGTTGTGGGGTTCGGGTTTGAGGGCTGAGGAAGGGAATGGGGGCCTGTAGGGGATGGGTTTGAGTGCTGTGGTAGGGAATGGGGGCTATGGGGGATGGGTTTGAGTGCTTTGGTAGGGAATGTGGGACTGTGGATGATGGGTTTCAGCCCTGTGGTAGGGCACGGAGGACTGTGATGGGTCTGTGGGGTTGGGTTTGAGAGCTGTGCAGGGAATGGGGGGGCCTGTAGGGGATGGGTTTGAGTGCTGGGGCAGGAGTGGGGGCTGTGTGTGTTGGGTTTGAGAGCTGTGGCAAGGTACGAGGCGGCTGTGATGGGGCTGTGTGGGATGGGTTTCAGCTCTCTGGCAGGGAACGGGGGGCTGTGGGGTGGGTTTAAGCGCTGATGCAGGGAATGGGGGCTGTTGAGATGGGTTTTAGCGCTGTGGCAGAGAATGAGGCGGCTATGATGGGGTTATCTGGCTGTGGGGGATCGGTTTATGGACTGTCGTAGAGAATGGGGGGCTGTGGGGGTTGGGTTTGAGAGCTCTGGCACGAAATGGGGGGCTGTGGTGGATGGGTTTGAGCGCTGTAGCAGGGAACGAGGCGGCTATGATGGGGTTGTGGGGTTCGGGTTTGAGGGCTGAGTAAGGGAATGGGAGGCTGTGGAGGATGGGTTTGAGCGCTGTGAGAAGGAACGAGACGGCTGTGATGAGGCACTAGGGGAAGGGTTCAAGTGCTGTGGCAGGGAATGGGGGCTGTGGGGGATGGGTGTGAGTGGTGCGGCACAGAACGAGGTTGTGATGGGTCTGTGGGGGATGGGTTTGAGGACGGTGGCAGGGATCAAGGCGACTGTGATGGGGCTGTGGGGGATGGGTTTGAACGCTGGGAATGAGGACTGTGGGGGATGGGTTTGAGCGCTGTGGCAGCGAATCGGGGGCTGTAGGGGATGGGTTTGAGGGCTTTGGCAGGGAATGATGCGCTTGTTATGGGTCTGTGGGTAATCGGTTTGAGCATTGTGGAAGGGAATGGCGGGATGTGCGGGATGGGTTTGAGCCCTGTGGCAGGGAATGAGGTCCTGTGGGGGATGGGTTTGAGGTCTGTGGCAGGGAATGGGGGTTGTGGGGTATGTGTTTGAGGTTGTGGGATGGAACGAGGCGGCTGTGATGGGGCTGTGGGGGATGGGTTGGAGGGCTATGGCCGGGAATGCGGGGCTGTGGGGGTGGTTTTCAGTGCTGTGGCAGGGAGTGGGCGGAGGTGGGGGAAGGGTTCGAGTGCTGTGGCAGGGAATGGGAGGCTGTGGGGATGGGTTTTAGCGCTGTGGAAGGGAATGGGGGCTGTGGGGGATGGGTTTGGGTGCTGTGGCAGGGAATGGTGGCTGTGGGGGATGGGTTTGTGGGCTGTGGCAGGGTTGGGGCTGTGTGGACTGGGTTTAAGCGTCTTGGCAGGGAATGGGGGTCTGTGATGGGGATGTGTGGGATGGGTTTGAGCGGTCCGGAATGGAATGGGATGCTGTTGGGGACGGTTTTGAGCACTGTGGATTGGAATGGGGGGCTCTGGGGGATAGGTTTGAGGGCTTTGGCAGGGAATGGTGGCTGTGGGGCATGGGTTTGAGCGCTGTTGAAGGGAGAAGGCGGCTGTGATTGAGCTGTGGGGGATGGGTTTGAGCGGTGTGGTAGGGAATGGGGGCTGTGGGGGATGGGTTTGAGGGCTGTGGCAGGGAATGGGGTCTGTGGGGGATGGGTTTCACCGGTGTGGAAGGAAATCGGGGGCTGTGGGGGATGGATTTGAGGGCTGTGGCAGGGAATGATACGCTTGTTATGGGTCTGTGGGTAATCGGTTTGAGCATTGTGGAAGGGAATGTCGGGATGTGCGGGATAGGTTTGAGCGCTGTCACAGGGAATGGGGTTTGTGGGGGATGGGTTTGAGGGTTGTGGCAGGGAATGGGGGGCTGTGGAGTCGGGTTTGAGAGCTGTGGCAGGGAATGGGGGGCTGTGAGGGATGGGTTTGAGCACTGTGGCAGGGAATGGGGACTGTGGGGATGGGTTTGAGCGCTGTGCTAGGAATGGGGGCTGTGATTGGGCTGTGGGGGTCGGGTTTGAGCGCTGTGGCAGGGAATGGGGGGCAGTGATTGGGGCAGTGGGGGATGGGATTGAGGGCTGTGGCAGAGGATGGGGGGCTGTGGGGGCCGGGTTTGAGTGCTGTGGCAGGGAATGGTGGGCTTTGGGGGCCCGGTTTGACCTCTGTGGCAGGGAATGGTGGGCTGTGGGGGCCCGGTTTGACCTCTGTGGCAGGGAATGTGTGGCTGTGGGGGATGGGTTTGAGTGCTGTGGCAGGGAACGAGGCGGCTGTGATGGGGCTGTGGGTGATGGGTTTGAGCGCTGTGGCAGGGAATGGGGGGCTGTGGAGTCGGGTTTGAGCGCTGTGGCAGGGAATGGGGGGCTGTGGGGGATGGGTTTGAGCGCTGTGGCAGGGAATGTGGGGCTGTGGGGGATGGGTTTGAGTGCTGTGGCAGGGAATGGGGGGCTGTGGAGTCGGGTTTGAGCACTGTGGCAGGGAATGGGGGGCTGTGGGGGATGGGTTTGAGCGCTGTCGCAGGGAATGTGGGGCTGTGGGGGATGGGTTTGAGCACTGTGGCACGGAATGTGGGGCTGTGGGGGATGGGTTTGAGCGCCGTGGCAGGGAATCTGGGGCTGTGGGGGATGGGTTTGAGCGCTGTGGCAGGGAATGGGGGGCTGTAGGGGATGGGTTTGGAGGTTATGGAGGGGTCAGTGGCTGTGGTGGAGCACACTGGGTCAGCGCATTCAGCTGTTAACCCAAAGGATGGTGATTTGAGCCCACCCAGGGATGGTACTGACCCTACTACCTCCTTGGACCCTCAAAGGAATCCTTTTGCTGCTTCAGAGCTGTCCCTGCTGGCCTCAGTGTGTTCAGCTTGTGGCCCGAAGAGTGCGCTGGCTGCGACACGAAAATCCATCTCCCAGCAGCCATGCCGGGGTCTCGGGCTTAATCCTCAAGGCCGAGCGCAAAACCCTTCAGCTGGGCATCTTTTGCCCCCTTTCCGCTTCTGCCCAAGCAGCAAGGGAGAAACAGAGGGGACATGCCGGCTCTAAGGGTATGTCTATGGGTAGCGATCGGTTTATCAGGGATCGATAGATCGCTTTCCATCTAGACGCGATATATCGATCCCCGAACTCGCTCCCATCAACCCCAGAACTCCACCAGGGCGAGCGGCGTTAGCGGGGTTGACAGGGGGAGCCGCGGCCGTCGATCCCACGCTGCGAGGATGGGAGGTAAGTCGAAATAAGAGACTTTGACTTCAGGCAAGCTATTCCCCTAGCTGAAGTTGTGTATCTTACATCGATCCCCCCCCGCCCCAGTGTAGGCCAGGCCTAGGAGTGCCTCCCTCCCACTTCCCTGTTGGCTGCTGTGATAAATGGGGGGGCGGGCGTAGCTCCCTTTTGTGGACACCCAGCCAGCCAGTTAGCTATAAAGTCCCTCTTGGTGGCTGTACTCTGCTTGTTTTACCTGTAAAGGGTTAAAAAAGCCTCCCTGCATAGGTAAAAGAAAGGGAGTTGGGCCTCTGATCAAAAGAGCCAATGGGAGGGCTTTTTAAAAATGGAAAAAAAAACCCTACCACTCTGATTTGGGAGCAATTTCCACCCCTTTTGAATGGGTGCAGGTGAGGTAATGAATTGGGCCCTCTGGTTTTTCTCTCGGACTGACCCACCTTGCCCCATCCCAAGATAAGGTGCAGGGCCAATCATGGAAGAACAGTGTCAGGGGAGGCAAAGGGCCTGATTCTGATCTCATGTTTGGTGTAAAACAGGAGTAACTCGATGGATGCCAAAGTTGGGACATTAGTGTAAATGAGACCAGAATCTATCTCTGTGGTTGCCTGGTAAATTTCATTCCCCATTCAGGGCAATTGCTTCCTCCTCCTATTTGCGTAAGGGATTTCCTCCTTAAAATAGGACAAAAGGAAAGGGGAAAGAAATGGTGACTGACAGAATAAGAAGCAGGAAGGTCACATCAAGCCTGGGATGATAAGAGCCAAGGTCAGCGAAGAGCAGGGCGCTTGTTGCCAAGGTCACTCAGAGACAGAAAATGAGAGTGTGACGCACTGGGACTGTTCTTACTGTCAGGGCCAGCTCCAGACCCCAGTGCGCATTTTCCCGGCAGGGCGGCAGGCGGCTCCGGCGGACCTTCCGCGGTCATGCCTGCGGGAGGTCCACCGGAGGCGCGGGACCAGCGAACCTCCCGCAGGCATGACTGCGGAGGTGCGCTAGTGTCGTGGCTCCGGTGGACCTCCCGCAGGCATGACTGCGGAGGGTCCGCTGGTCCCGCGGCTCGGGTGGACCTCCCGCAGGTATGCCTGTGGAAGCTCCACCCGAGCCGCGGGACCACCGGACCCTCCACAGGCACGTCTGCAAGAGGTCCCCTGAAGTCAGGGGACCATTGACCGGTAGCGCGCTTCCTGCGGTGCACCGCCCTGCTTGGGGTGGCCGCATTCCTAGAGCCGCCCCTGCTCACTGTGGTCTGTGAATGCTGCGTGGGGGGTGTTGGCCTGGGAGAAAGGTCTGCACTGGGAGATGGGAGACTGGCCTTGAGGGAAGATGCCTGAGCATGTAATGTGAGAACCCAGGAAGGGGTTAGAGGCCAGGTGACTCCTCTGCTTGGGAAGCTGAACAAAGGCCTGGGGGAGGAGACGCTCGGGAATGAGGGGGTTTTCAGGAGCTGGCTGGGGAATGGAGGGAAGCACAGATAGGGCTCTGACCCCCCAAGGGGGCAGTGGTGCTCCTGGGACCCCAAGATGGATCTAATTGGGGAGGATCCTGTTGTCTGTGCCTCCAAAACCTGACTTGGACTGTGTTCCTGTCGTCTAAATAAACCTGCTTTACCGGCTGGCTGAGAGTGATGGTGGGGGTGCAGGGCCTCCTCAGCGTGCGGCCACCCTTGGACTGCTTGCAGCCCTTATGAGGTAAGAAGAATAAACGCGCACCTTCTGAGAACAAAAATAAAGTATCCCAGAGGTTATTTAGGGTGCAATTATAAGTAGGTGAGGGACATTTCCCTACTTTAAGGTGTGCTTGATTGGGGGGGAACAAAGCCTCCCCCCCAAATTTGAGCCTGTAAAGTGGGCAATCCCAGGCCCAAAATTAGTAACTGAGCCCTACCTCATCCCCTCACTGGCTGTGGAGCTAACCCCTGATTAGCAGAGGTAAGAGCTCTGCTCCCCAGCTGACATGCCAAGGTAGTAGCACTAGGCTCTGCCCGCCAGGAGAGCCAGAGGAAGGGGGACAACATCCCCCTCTCGTCATCACAGCTAGCCAGAGGCCAGGAAGGCCACATGAGAGGATTAAGCCCGAGCCCCCGGCGTGTCTGCTGGGAGATGGATATTCGTGTCGCAGCCAGCGCACTTTTCGGGCCACAAGCTGAACACACTAAGGCCAGCAGGGACAGCTCTGAAGCGGCAAAAGGGTTCCTTTGAGGGTCCAAGGAGGTAGTATAGGGTAAGTACCGTCCCTGGGTGGGCTCAAATCACCATCCTTTGGGTTAGCAGCTGAATGCGCTGACCCAGTGTGCTCCACCACAGCCACTGACCCCTCCATAACCTCCAAACCCATCCCCCACAGCCCCACATTCCCTGCGACAGCGCTCAAACCAATCTCCCACAGCCCCACATTCCCTGCCACAGCGCTCAAACCCAACTCCACAGCCCCCCATTCCCTGCCACAGCGCCCAAACCCATCACCCACAGCCCCATCACAGCCGCCTCGTTCCCTGCCACAGTGCTCAAACCCATCCCCCACAGTCCCCCATTCCCTATCACAGCTCTCAAACCCGACTCCACAGCCCCCCATACCCTGCCACAGACCTCAAACCTATACCCCACAGGACCCCATTCCTGACACAACCTCAAACCCATCCCCACAACCCCCATTCCCTGTGACAGCGCTCAAACCCATCCCGCCATTCCCTGCCACAGACCTGAAACCCATCCCCCTCAGCCCCTTCACAGCCGCCTCGTTCCCTGCCACAGCACTCAAACCCATCCCCCACAGCCACCCATACTCTGCCAAAGCGCACAAACCCATCCCCCACAGCCCGCCATTCCCTGCCACAGACCTGAAACCCATCCCCCTCAGCCCCTTCACAGCCCCCATTCTCTGCCACAGCACTCAAATCCATCCCCTCAGCCCCATCACAGCCACCAAGATTCATGCCGCGCACAAACCCATCCCCACAGCCCCCGATTCCCTTCCACAGCCCGCATCACCCACAGCCCCATCACCGCCAACTCATACCCTGCCACAGTGCTCAAACCCATCCCCACAGCCCCCATTCCCTTCCACAGACCAGAAACCCTTCCCCCACAGCCGCATTACAGCCGCCTCATTCCCTGCCACAGCGCTCAAACCCATCCCCCACAGCCCCCCATTCCCTGCCACAGACCTCAAACCTATCCCCAACAGGACCCCATTCCCTGCCACAAGCCTCAAACCCATCCCCCACAACCCCCATTCCCTGTGACAGCGCTCAAACCCATCCCGCATATCCCGCCATTCCCTTCCACAATGCTCAAACCGATTACCCACAGACCCATAACAAGCGCTTCATTCCCTGCCACAGCCCTCAAGCCCATCCCCCACAGCCCCCGATTCCCTTCCACACCGGTCAAACCCATCACCCACAGCCCCCCATACCCTGCCAAAGTGCTGAAACCCATCCAGCACAGCCCCATCACGGCCAACTCATTCCGTGCCACCGTGCTCAAACCCATCCCCCACAGAACCATCACAATCACCTCGTTCCGTGCCGCACCCCTCCCCCCCATCCCCCCCAGCCCCCATTCCTGACACAACCCTCAAACCCATCCCCCACAACCCCCAGTCCCTGTGACACCACTCACACCCATCCCCACAGCCCCCATTCCCTGCCACAGCCCTCAAACCCATCCCCACAGCCCCCAATCCCTGCCACAATGCTCAAATCCATCCCCCTCAGCCCCATCACAGCCACCAAGATTCATGCCGCAGAGAATAAACCCCTCCCACTTAGCCCCCCCTTCCCGTCCACCGCCCAGACACCCAGCGCCCACAGCCACATCACAGCCGCCTCATTCCCTGGCCACAGCTCTCAAACCCATCCCCCACAGCCCCCCATTCCTTCTACAGCCCAGAAACCCATCCCCCTCAGCCTCATAACAGCCACCAAGATTCATGCCACAGCCCAGAAACCCATCCCCCACAGCCACATCACAGCCGCCTCATTCCCTGCCACAGCGCTCAAACCCATCTCCCACAGGACCCCATTCCCTGCCACAGACCTCAAACCCATCCCACACAGCCCCCCATTCCCTGCCACAGCGCTCAAACCCATCCCCCACAGTCCCCCATTCCCTATCACAGCGCTCAAACCCATCCCCCACAGCCCCCATTCCCTACCACAGCGCTCAAACCCATCCCCACTGCCCCCATTCCTTCCTCAGCCCACCGTTCCTGCCAGAGAGCTGAAACCCATCCCACACAGCCCCATCTTAGCCGCCTCGATCCCTACCACAGCGCTCAAACCCATCCCCACTGTCCAATCACTGCCCCCATTCCTGCCACAGCGCTCAAACCCCTCCCATACCGCACCCCATTCCCTGCCACAGGGCTCAAACCCATCCCCCGCAGCCCGCCATTCCCTTCCACAGCTCTCAAACCCGACTCCACAGCCCCCCATTCCCTGCCACAGACCTCAAACCTATTCCCCACAGGACCCCATTCCCTGACACAACCCTCAAACCCATCCCCCACAACCCCCATTCCTGTGACACCACTCACACCCATCCCCACAGCCCCCATTCCTGCCACAGCCCTCAAACCCATCCCCCACAGCCCCCATTACCTACCACACCGCTCAAACCCATCCCCCATAGCTCAATCACAGCCGCCTTCTCCCTTCAGCAGCGCTCAAACACATGCCCCACAGCCACCATTCCCTGCCACAGACCTCAAACTCATCCCCAACAGCCCCATCTTAGCCGCCTGTCTACGGGTAGCGATCGGTTTATCAGGGATCAATAGATCGCTTTCCATCTAGACGCGATATATCGATCCTCGAACGCGCTCCCATCAACCCCAGAACTCCACCAGGGCAAGCGGCGGTAGCGGGGTCGACAGGGGGAGCCGCGGCCGTCGATCCCACGCTGCGAGGACGGGAGGTAAGTCGAAATAAGAGACTTCGACTTCAGGCAAGCTATTCCCCTAGCTGAAGTTGTGTATCTTACATCGATCCCCCCCCGCAGTGTAGGCCAGGCCTAGGAGTGCCTCCCTCCCACTTCCCTGTTGGCTGCTGTGATAAATGGGGGGGCGGGCGTAGCTCCCTTTTGTGGACACCCAGCCAGCCAGTTAGCTATAAAGTCCCTCTTGGTGGCTGTACTCTGCTTGTTTTACCTGTAAAGGGTTAAAAGCCTCCTGCATAGGTAAAAGAAAGGAGTTGGGCCTCTGATCAAAAGAGCCAATGGGAGGGCTTTTAAAAATGGAAAAAAAACCCTACCACTCTGATTTGGGAGCAATTTCCACCCCTTTTGCATGGGTGCAGGTGAGGTAATGAATTGGGCCCTCTGGTTTTTCTCTCGGACTGACCCACCTTGCCCCATCCCAAGATAAGGTGCAGGGCCAATCATGGAAGAACAGTGTCAGGGGAGGCAAAGGGCCTGATTCTGATCTCATGTTTGGTGTAAAACAGGAGTAACTCGATGGATGCCAATGTTGGGACATTAGTGTAAATGAGACCAGAATCTATCTCTGTGGTTGCCTGGTAAATTTCATTCCCCATTCAGGGCAATTGCTTCCTCCTCCTATTTGCGTAAGGGATTTCCTCCTTAAAATAGGACAAGAGGAAAGGGGAAAGAAATGGTGACTGACAGAATAAGAAGCAGGAAGGTCACATCAAGCCTGGGACGATAAGAGCCAAGAGCAGGGCGCTTGGTTCCAAGGTCACTCAGAGACAGAAAATGAGAGTGTGACGCACTGGGACTGTTCTTACTGTCAGGGCCGGCTCCAGACCCCAGTGCGCATTTTCCCGGCAGGGCGGCAGGCGGCTCCGGCGGAACTTCCGCGGTCATGCCTGCGGGAGGTCCACCGGAGGCGCGGGACCAGCGGACCTCCCACAGGCATGACTGCGGAGGTGCGCTAGTCTCGTGGCTCCGGTGGACCTCCCGCAGGTATGCCTGTGGAAGCTCCACCCGAGCCGCGGGACCACCGGACCCTCTGCAGGCACGTCTGCAAGAGGTCCCCCGAAGTCAGGGTACCGGCGACCGGTAGCACGCCCCCTACGGCGCACCGCCCTGCTTGGGGCGGCCGCATTCCTAGAGCCGCCCCTGCTCACTGTGGTCTGTGAATGCTGCGTGGGGGGTTTTGGCCTGGGAGAAAGGTCTGCACTGGGAGATGGGAGACTGGCCTTGAGGGAAGATGCCTGAGCATGTAATGTGAGAACCCAGGAAGGGGTTAGAGGCCAGGTGACTCCTCTGCTTGGGAAGCTGAACAAAGGCCTGGGGGAGGAGACGCTGGGGAGTGAGGGGGTTTTCAGGAGCTGGCTGGGGAATGGAGGGAAGCACAGATAGGGCTCTGACCCCCGAAGGGGGCAGTGGTGCTCCTGGGACCCCAAGTTGGATCTAACTGGGGAGGATCCTGTTGTCTGTGCCTCCAAACCCTGTCTTGGAATGTGTTCCTGTCGTCTAAATAAACCTGCTTTACCGGCTGGCTGAGAGTCATGGTGGGGGTGCAGGGCCTTGACTCCCCGACACTCCGTGACAGAGATTGACACTCATCTCTTGCTGTTCTGCTTACATATTACTATCTCGCCTTTCAGTTTCCCCTTTTCTCCCCCCCCCCCCACTATCTCATTAAGAAACAGCTCATCTGCATGGGTCAACTTTCCGCTCAGTCAGACTGATGCAACTCCACTGAGTTAATACTGATCTTCAACAGTGTAAGTGTGGAAAATCATGCCCCAAATCTCCTGCTAGCAAGAAGAGGCAACCCCTCAGCTGGTGCCATAACTCCATCAGATCTGCCCCCTAATAGCTTTTCTGGAGGAACGGGAAAGGCCGTTAAATATGGAATAGCAGATCCACAGTCATTTTTGTTAAGGGTAGCACTCCTGTCATGGCAGCCACCCAGGAGGGATGGAAAAGAACAGAAGCTTCTGTCTCAGATGCTGCAGGCAGGACACAAGGACAGCTAGCGCTTTCGGCCCCTGGATCCTGACTCATGCAATGGACTGGGGAGACCATCTCACTGTAGCTTTCTCATTCCCAGAGAGATGCTGCTCACGCTGCTTCAGCCTGTGGTGCCGAGTACAGCGTATAACAGAGCTGAGTCATTTTTAAGGCCGGCCAGACTTGGAACAGACTAGAGAGAAAGAAAAAAAGATAGGCTAGTATAGAGAAGTGGGGTGAAATGATGTACCAAGACAGAGACAGCAGGAATCTAAAGCGTCAGTGTGACAAAGTGGGGATTTTCCCTTGTTATGGTGTATGTGTGTCTTACTGTTGAGCCTATGTGAATTTTACTGATTTGCATGAATACTGTGTGTGCCTCAGTTTCCCTGCATGCTGCACTAATACCTCGGTGGTGGGAATAGGGGTGTGTGACTTTGGCTGAGACCTCTGGGGCAGGTGAGGCTGCTCCAGCTGCCTGCACATATGCTATGACTGGTGCTCTTTGTAACCTGATACCCAGGAGGGGGACTACACCCAAGTGACGCCCAGGTGACTTGCCTGGCAAGCACGACAAAGCCAAGGAGGCGGAGCAATGGGGGGTGCCGGAGGTTGGGTTGCTGGAAGCTAGGCAGCCTGCTTGGGAGGACTGGTAGAGGGGGAGTCCAGAGCTTCTGGATGGACTTGGCTGAAAGTCACTGATTTGGAGCAAAGAATCCTGTGGCACCTTATAGACTAACAGACGTTTTGCAGCATGAGCTTTCGAAGAAGTGGGTATTCACCCATGAAAGCTCATGCTGCAAAACGTCTCTTAGTCTATAAGGTGCCACAAGATTCTTTGCTGCTTTTACAGAATCAGACTAACACGGCTACCCCTCTGATACTAGTCACTGATTTCTCTGCTAACAAGTTCAATTCTACCCGCTGCATTCCTGTCAACTAATAAACCTTCTGTTTTACTAGCTGGCTGAGAGTCACTGCTGACTGCCGAGTTGGGCTGCAGGGCCCCATCCGGGTGGACTCGCTGCAGGAAGCACACAGTGTGGAAGGGGATGCTCAGCTCCAGGAAGATCGAAGCTGTGTAAGCATCTTGCCCTGGAGACAGTGCGCTCACAAGGCGGAGGGTCCCCCAGAGTCCTGACTGGCCTTGTATGGAGAAGTTCCAGAACATAACCTGAGGACTCCGTGATTCGGGGACTCTGTGACAGTCAGCTCCGATAATATGGTGATGCGCACCTTCTGAGAACAAAAATAAAGTATCCCAGAGGTTATTTAGGGTGCAATTATAAGTAGGTGAGGGACATTTCCCTACTTTAAGGTGTGCGTGATTGGGGGACCACCCCCCCAAATTTGAGCCTGTAAAGTGGGCAATCCCAGGCCCAAAATTAGCAACTGAGCCCTACCTCATCCCCTCACTGGCTGTGGGGCTAACCCCTGATTAGCAGAGGTAAGAGCTCTGCTCCCAGCTGACATGCCAAGGTAGTAGCACTAGGCTCTGCCCGCCAGGAGCCAGAGGAAGGGGGACAACATCCCCCTCTCGTCATCACAGCTAGCCAGAGGCCAGGAAGGCCACATGAGAGGATGATCCTAAAATGGTCATCAAGGGGTTATCCAGAATATTATGGCCTGGTGACATGCTTCACCCCATCCTGTTTAGTCAATGGGGATTTTATTCCTGCCCCTCTTGTAACTTGTGATGCGGTTGAAGGCAGCAAGCTCCCAGCCTGCGGGGCGGGGACTAGGCTGGTTTCTGTTGCACAGAGCAGTCCTTTTACAGAAGGGCACCAGCCAGCTCCCTGTCCTGTGTGCGTTGGGGGAGAAGTTACTGGTGGGAGGACGGGGAGAGACAGCCCTGTTAGGCTGGACACAAAGGTGAGACAGAACATGCCTGGGACACACAGTGTGCTCCGGTAAGGAACACCCAGACTAAGCAGGACGGGGGGAGGGGGGGATACAAGCACTAAAGGAGGCATAGTGCTGGGGAGGTACACAGACATTTATCTATCTCCCACCAGCCATGGTGGGCCCTGTGGCACCATGGGAGTGGCAGTGGCGCCTGTGTCCATTTCCTGTCAGCCACTGCCAGGCCCAGCTGGACTTCCCATTTCCGGTGCGAGTCCAGAAGCAGAAGTTGCCATGAGGTGGTGCCGTGAAGGGTGGTGCTGTTGTCAGGCGAAAGCAGGAGGAGTAGGTGGGAATCCGTGCTACCATGGGGAGGTGACACCCTTGCTGTGAAAGGGCCCCGGCATTATGGGAGATGTCATCTCCCTGCCATGCCATGCTCTGCACCGGACCCAGCCTGTGGAGCTGAAGTAGGGAACTCCATACCCCAACACATCAGGCACCCTCATTCTCAATTCCCCTTGTCCCTGCCGCCACCCCACCCCATCAGTTATAGAACGGGAGGAAACTTTACTTGTGGGAGGAAGATCCAGGGAACTACAGGCCAGACAGTCTCACCTCAGTCCCTGGAAAAATCATGGAACAGGTCCTCAAGGAATCAATTCTGAACCACTTAAAGGAGGGGAAAGTGATCAGGAACAGTCAGCATGGATTCACCAAGGGCAAGTCATGCCTGACTAACCTTAATTGCCTTCTATGATGAGATAACTGGTTCTGTGGATGAGGGGAAACCAGTGGATGTGCTATTTCTGGACTTTAGCAAAGCCTTTGATACAGTCTTCCACTGTATTCTTGCCAGCAAGTTAAAGAAGTCTGGGCTGGATGAATGGACAGTAAGGTGGATAGAAAACTGGCTAGATGGTCGGGCTCAACGGGTAGTGATCAATGGGTCCATGTCTAGTTGGCGGCCGGTATCAAGTGGAGTGCCCCAAGGGTCGGTGCTGGGGCGGGTTTTGTTCAATATCTTCATTAACGATCTGGAGGATGGTGTGGACTGCACCCTTAGCAAGTTTGCAGATGACACTAAACTGGGAGGAGTGGTAGATACGCTGGAGGGTAGGGATAGGATACAGAGGACCTAGACAAATTAGAGGATTGGGCCAAAAGAAATATGATGAGGTTAAACAAGGACAAGTGCAGAGTCCTGCACTTAGGACGGAAGAATCCCATGCACTGCTACAGACTAGGGACCGAATGGCTGGGCAGCAGTTCTGCAGAAAAGGACCTAGGGGTTACGGTGGACGAAAAGCTGAATATGAGTCAACAGTGTGCCCTCGTTGCCAAGAAGGCTAATGGCATTTTGGGTTGTATAAGTAGGGGCATTTCCCGCAGATCGAGGATGTGATCATTCCCCTCTATTCAGCACTGGTGAGGCCTCATTTGGAGTACTGTGTCCAGTTTTGGGCCCCACACTACAAGAAGGATGTGGATAAATTGGAGAGAGTCCAGCGGAGGGCAACAAAAATGATTAGGGGGCTGGAGCACATGACTTATGAGGAGAGGCTGAGGGAACTGGGATAGTTTAGCCTGCAGAAGAGAGGAATGAGGGGGGATTTGATAGCTGCTTTCAACTATCTGAAAGGGGGTTCCAAAGAGGATGGATCTAGACTGTTCTCAGTGGTAGAAGATGACAGAACAAGGAGTAATGGTCTCAAGTTGCAGAGGGGGAGGTTTAGGTTGGACATTAGGAAAACCTTTTTCACTAGTAGGGTGGTGAAGAACTGGAATGGGTTACCTAGGGAGGTGGTGGAATCTCCTTCCTTAGAGGTTTTTAAGGTCAGGCTTGACAAAGCCCTGGCTGGGATGATTTAGTTGGGTTTGGTCCTGCTTTGAGCAGGGGGCTGGACTAGATGACCTCCAGAGGTCCCTTCCAACCCTGAGATTCTATGATTCTATGATTCTATGCTCACTGTTCCTGGTTGGACTCTAATAGAGCGAGTACAAGAGCATCTTAAATTCCATTCACTGTTCCGGTTGGACTCTAACAGAATCTTAACTTCCAAATCGGGAAAGAGAGTGTTTTTCCAGTGGCGATTTACCAGCAAGTGTATGTGATGGACGCGTTACAGAGTAGGCAGCTACTTCACTGCCTCACCCTGTTTGCTTTTCTTTTTCAATAGCTTTAACCCTAAAGCAAACCTCACAAATGCTCCACTAAGGACAAACATTGCTTGTTTCATAGTAAATATATAAATATGTGGCTGAAAATCCTCATTATTCAGAATAATGTGGAAACTAATACTTTAAAGTGAAGACCCTAGGTTTGATTGTTAACTAGTCGTGCCCCCAGTAATAAAACTTCCAAGGATGCTCCAAATTATTAATAAATTGTTTATAAAATTCATTTCAAGTTGAACTTGTTTTTTAGCTATAACCAAGCTCTCTAATGTTTACAATTACACAATTTTTGGACAACCTTTTTAATGCAAATACCTGTTTTAAGCCCCGCTTGGACACCAGTTACATGTGGGATAATTACTGTTTGAAATGTATGAAGTATTTTTGGTCTTTAGACAAGGTTAACCATTTGTATGTAGGAAAATGACTGAATCTGGTCACATCTGGGCAGGTGTGCATCCCAACAGGGTTGGTCTCAAAAGCCTGCAAGAGAGGAGATGTGGGAGGAGTGCAAGAGACTCCTACTGTGGTACTGGGTGCTAGAGTGATGCGGAAATGGGTGTAACCAGCCTATGGATCCATAGGTGTTGAATCCATTTCTGTTCATTCACTGGGGATGATGCAGAGTAGATTGGAGCGGGAGGCAGGGAGAGCAGGAGCTCACGCCTCAGTAGAGCTTTGGGAACCGAAGACTCTTTCTTGGGTTATTTCCTGTGCTTGCAGAAGACTCCTCAGGCCAGTGGAGCGGAGCAGGGCAAGAGTCTCGGCCCCAGGAAGAGGATCTGGAAGAAATGGACCTGCGCAATCTAGACATCCAACTTTCCAGAGGCATGTAACCAAAGATACTCAGTCCTCACCTCTTCCACATCACTGGGCAAGAGTTCCTGGTCACGGCATGCTAGCCCTGCTCTCTACCTTGCTTCAGCGGATGTGTGCATTCTGGTTAGGGGAGATCTCTGTGGGATAAAGGCATGGGGAAAGGACAATAGAATGCTGTGCTCATTTTGGATGTGGGAGCAGCCTGGTGCCTCTTACATATAGCCATGACTGCCTTGGGGACTATCAATCACTACCTTTCCATTCCCTGCCACTCGCTTGATGTTCTTGGGTTGTGTTTCCTGCAAGGGAGACATGGTGGAGAATCACTTCAGCTCTGTCCTGAGACTGAGCGGTAGGACAGCCTGGCTTTGAGACATATGTCAGGCAAGATCAGCTGGGAGCTGAGGACTGTTACTCTCTCTGAGATGAGTGGCAGCGTTAGAGGGGGACTTGAAAGAGCTATAGCCACCCCTAAATTTGCCTCAACCTTCCTGTATCCACCCATTCCAGCGCAAAGGTAAAATGTTAGGGAGACACTTTACTGGTGCTGTCAATGGCCTCCAGAGCTCGGCGCCTGACCAAAAGCTGCCGTTCTCAGCCTCCCCACTCCCCTCATGTCAGAGCCACCAGCTGCATAGGGTGGCTAACTTTCTAATTTGGGAAAACTGGATGCTGAGCAGTGGAACTTCCCTGCCCCCTGCTGCACCTCGTCTATGAAAGCACAGCTCCTGCTCCTTGTCTTCCCTCAAGGGCCTCCCTCCCCACCTTCCCCACCCTGTCACTCGCTGATCTCCTCACCTCCCTCCCCCCACCAGCTGAGCAGGCCTTGAGGGGCGTGATGGCTTGGATCACAGAAACACCACTGGGCACTGCCACCTGTTGTACCAAGACTACTCCGGCACCCTGTCTTGTTGAGCCAGACATGCCCATCTGCTCCAGCACAGACCCAGGGTCTGAACTGCATGCCCCAAAGCTGCAGACTTAACCTGAAAGCAACTTACGGAAATGTTCCTGTCTTTAACACACAGAAGTCTCCCAATGGGTTCTAAACCCCAAATATATCCATTTTACCCTGTCTATAGCATATACAGGGTAAACATAAATTGTTCACCTGCTATAACACTGCTAGAGAGATATGCACAGCTGCTTGCCCCCCGACATACTCTGGGTTAATTAATAAGTAAAAAGTGATTTTATTAAATACAGCTAGTAGGATTTAAGTGGTTCCAAGTAGGAGCAGACAGAACAAAGCAAATTACCAAGTAAAATAAAATAAAACATGCAAATCTCAGCTGTTCTCCTAAGCTCGGGATGTGTGTGTGACTGGGGCAGGACGCTGGAGGTACAGCTGTTCTCCCAGGGGTGGGGGGGTGCTGTGTGTGTGACTGGGGCGTTAAACTTCCCCGATGAGTCAAAGCCCTGAGGTTGCCTTAGCAGCTACTCTCTTGCAAAATAACGAGGCAGGCAAACTAGTGCCAGTAGCATATGAATGTAAAAAAACCTCAAGGTGCTGAGTTAAATTTTGATCCTTGTGATTCTGAATGTTTATCAGCTGTTTGGGCAATCCAGTCTTTTGACCCGCTCACGAGCACAGCCCTGATCACAATTCAAAGTACTCATACCCCACTCAACTATAGCTTCTCTGACAAACTGATAGGAAGTAGGGTCACCAATACACCTGTGGGCTCAATGAACCCTCATTCCGATCAATATAGCAGTCGTTACCAAAACCGTATCTAAGCCCGATTTATTGACTCACACTTTAATTGAAAAAGGAACTAAGCATGAATGTCCGAGGTTACTTTAGAACAAAAACTTGCACTGGTAGAGGCACCCTCCTTAAGGACAGGAGAAACAGATCTGGTTTACTGATGGCAGCTCAGTAGTAATTAAGGGGAAACGGTATAGTAAATATGCTGCCATAAACCTATGGAAGGAAGTGAATCAAGGGCATTTAGAGCATGGCTCAGCACAACATGCAGAGCTTCATGTCATATATCATGTTTTGAAATGATATTGACGCTTTCCCGGACAAAGCTATAGCTATGCAGACAGTGATTTTTGCGTGAAAGGCATACAGGATTGGATATTTGACTGGCAACGAAATCATTGGGACGGAGCAGATGGGAAGGAGCTAGCGTACCTAGGAGAATGGGAATGTATCCATTCTTCGAAGGCAAGGAACCCCAATCAGTTACAAAGCTCACAGCAGGGACAGAAGTGTGGAACCGCCGAGGCGACGCTATCACCCAGCGGCAAAACAGAGCAATTGCTACTAGAAGCCAGCTACGCGCCTGAGCTCATTTCTGGTACGCTGCTGCCATCTAGCGATGTGAGTGATAATTGCAGCCAAAGCCAGGCGAAAACAGCGGGGAAGAAGCTGACTGAAGCGGCACATCGGTTCACGCCTGACGGGACGGAAGGGACCTGAGAAGGCTAAGGCAGTAGCAGACTGAGACGGTATGGGAGATGATGAGTACATTGGTGCAAAATTGTGTGCACTGTGCAAAAGATCGTTCCCCGCACTGGCAACCAATGAGGCACCTGGGACCATGGCATAATATACAGATAGTTTTCATTGATAAGCTGCGGAGAAGAAACGAAGTATTCCAGTAGTTGTTGGTTAGTATAGATTCATTTTCAGGATGGGTGGACGCATTCCCCACTAGGGCTAATAGTGCAAGAACTCAAGTATCAGAGGGGTAGCCGTGTTAGTCTGGATCTGTAAAAGCAACAAAGAATCCTGTGGCACCTTATAGACTAACAGACGTTTTGCAGCATGAGCTTTCGTGGGTGAATACCCACTTCTTCGGATGCAAGTGGTGGAAATTTCCAGGGGCAGGTTTATATATGCAAGCAAGAAGCAAGCTAGAGATAACGAGGTTAGTTCAATCAGGGAGGATGAGGCCCTGTTCTAGCAGTTGAGGTGTGAAAACCAAGGGAGGAGAAACTGGTTCTGTAATTGGCAAGCCATTCACAGTCTTTGTTTAATCCTGAGCTGATGGTGTCAAATTTGCAGATGAACTGGAGCTCAGCAGTTTCTCTTTGAAGTCTGGTCCTGAAGTTTTTGCTGCAGGATGGCCACCTTAAGATCTGCTATTGTGTGGCCAGGAGGTTGAAGTGTTCTCCTACAGGTTTTGTATATTGCCATTCCTAATATCTGATTTGTGTCCATTTATCCTTTTCCTTAGAGACTGTCCAGTTTGGCCGATGTACATAGCAGAGGGGCATTGCTGGCATATGATGGCATATATTACATTGGTGGACGTGCAGGTGAATGAACCGGTGATGGTGTGGCTGATCTGGTTAGGTCCTGTGATGGTGTTGCTGGTGTAGATATGTGGGCAGAGTTGGCATCGAGGTTTGTTGCATGGGTTGGTTCCTGAGCTAGAGTTACTATGGTGCGGTGTGCAGTTACTGGTGAGAATATGCTTCAGGTTGGCAGGTTGTCTGTGGGCGAGGACTGGCCTGCCACCCAAGGCCTGTGAAAGTGTGGGATCATTCTCCAGGATGGGTTGTAGATCCCTGATGATGCGCTGGAGGGTTTTAGCTGGGGACTGTATGTGATGGCCAGTGGAGTCCTGTTGGTTTCTTTCTTGGGTTTGTCTTGCAGTAGGAGGCTTCTGGGTACACGTCTGGCTCTGTTGATCTGTCTCCTTATTTCCTCGTGAGGGTACTGTAGTTTTGAGAATGCTTGGTGGAGATTTTGTAGGTGTTGGTCTCTGTCTGTGGGGTTAGAGCAGATGCGGTTGTACCTCAGTGCTTGGCTGTAGACAATGGATCTTGTGGTGTGCCCGGGATGGAAGCTGGAGGCATGAAGGTAGGCATAGCGGTCGGTAGGTTTTCGGTATAGGGTGGTGTTAATGTGTCCATCAATTATTTGCACCGTAGTGTCTAGGAAGTGGACCTCCCGTGTAGATTGGTCCAGGCTGAGGTTGATGGTGGGGTGGAAGCTGTTGAAATCGTGGTGGAATTTTTCCAGAGTCTCTTTCCCATGGGTCCAGATGATGAAGATGTCATCAATGTAGCGTAGGTAGAGAAGGGACGTGAGTGGATGGGAGCTGAGGAAGCGTTGTTCCAGGTCAGCCATAAAAATATTGGCATATTGTGGGGCCATGCGGGTGCCCATAGCGGTGCCACTGATCTGGAGATATATATTGTCATCAAATTTGAAATAGTTGTGTCTGAGGATAAAGGCACAGAGCTCAGCAACCAGTTGTGCTGTGGCATCAGTGCAAGAACTGCAGCTAAAAGGCTTTTCACTGAAGTGTACAGCTATGGAACCCCTGAGACTCAGATAATGAAAGTGCATTTGTGGGGCAAATTTTAACGATAATGTTACAAGCCCTAGAGATCAACCAGAAATGCCACCTTCCATACTGACCCCAGTCCTCTCTTCAGGTAAGAAGAATAAATAGCACTATTAAAGAGGTATTGTGAAAAGTAGTATACCATACTGGTATATGTGTGGCCTGAGATCCAACCATGCCAGATTAATTTCAGTCAATCAATTAAGTTAATGATTGATCCTGCACATTTTACTATACACCCCAAGGATCATCCCACACAAGTCCAGAATGATTATTTCCAATGGTTTAAACAATTACAGGAGGCTAAAACCTTGGGGATTCCTGGCACAGTTATTCACTTTGGGAACATTCAATGCACATTGGGGATCCGGTGGTTTTATTTCACCACAGAAAACCAGATCCAAATTATACCACTAGCTATGTGTTACATGGGTCCTTTGAGTTACTTACTGGCTAAACATCACACCCTATGACCGTGACGGTATATTGGAGTTTAGCACACCTACCCAGCCTACCATAGATTACAATCGTCATTGTCAACCTGTTCTTCCTGGATACCATGGGTTTCCACCTTTTAAACCAGGAACCCTAGCGACTCAGACAATAACAATATGGGTGAATGGAACTAAATTGGTAGGAAATACAACAGTCTAGTTTTAAATGGTCCACAACCATAAAAGTAACTCATCCTCATTAGCTGAAGATGAAGCCTCCCATAGAGATGCAAGTAAAACTACACCTTTCAATAAACTGGACCAGGAATAATTTGACTCTAACATGGCCTGAATGTGCACAATAGAGCGCCGTCATATTTGAAGCATGGTCCAAATTCTTCCAATCAACACATCCCGTCCCTCGTCACTGTCGAGCTATAGCAGATACTTTTAAAGAGTTATAGGAACAGGGACAGGAATTATAAATTCAGTAGACCTAGAAGGGCATTGAAAAATAAGGCAAGCATTGCATCATACTATTGTACGGGGCAAGAGCACCAGATCACTGAATTGGTACAAACTTGGGATGATACAAAGAACGTGCAATAGCATACTTGGAAATATGTTAACCAGGCATTCTGGGCTCAAGAGCAAGCAAAATTATGTTAGCCTTCCGGTGTTCCAGCGGGGATCTGGCAGCCCTACTCCAGCAGCGGTGCAGACCTGAGCCCGAGCAACGGGCGGGGATGCCAAGAGAAGACCACTGGCCATGTCTCCACATATTGGGGGGTCACCACTCAGGGCAGGTAGAAGGTCCAAGTCTCCTCACAGCAACCCCGACTGACCCACCCTGGCTCCCCAATGGCTCTGCTGATCCCCGAGCCGGGCCCGCCGCCAGGCAGCTCCTAAGGGCTGCAAGCAGTCCAAGGGCGGCTGCACGCTGAGGAGACCACAGCGCTGCAACCACCCGCGCCGTGGCACCAGCTGCCGCCCACTGCCCGGCTCCGCTCGCCCCCTCTGACGTAGTCCCCCAAATTTTCCTTCTAGCCCACTCAGCCCCACCACCGGGCTAGTGACAGACTCCTCACGGAATGATACTCTATCTTACAAATGCTATTCCGATGCATTGCTGGCAATTTGGCAGAGATCCGTTTGGGAAAACAGCGAAACATGAGAAATTCACTTTGGATTATTGGGAAGCACGAATTCCTCCTGCTCCCATCCTAACTTTGCAATTCGGATGCACAGCTAGCAACTTGACGGAGATACGCTGTGAGAACAGCTATACCTGAGCAATTCATTCGAAATCACTCGTAAGCACGAATTTCTCCTAGAAAGGCAATTAGGTTCCACTGCTGGGCACTTGGAAGAGCTCCGTTTGTGAAACTTCCTAAAAAGGAGACGTTCAGTGCAAACCACTGCTAGGCAACACTTTCTCCTAGACCCATCTTACAAATGCTATTCTGACGCAATGCTGAGAATTTAGGAGAGATCCGTTTGGGAAAACAGCGAAATGTGAGAAATTCATTGCGGATTATTGGTATTCATGAATTTCTCCTGGTACCATCCTAAAATTGCTATTAAGATGCACTGCTCTCAATTTGACAGGGGTACGATTTGAGCGAAGGTTTCAAAGCAGCACAAATTCCTCCTGTTCCCATCCTAAACTTCCTATTCGGATGCACAGCAACAACATGACCGAGATACGCGGTGAAAACAGCTACTCATGAGCAATTCATTCCAAATCTTTCGTAGGCACGAATTGCTCCTGGAACCACCCTAAAAATGCTATTCGATTACACTCCTGCCCATTTGGCAGAGATCCGTTTGTGAAAATAGCTAAACATCAGGTATTCAGTCAAGACGTAAACTAGGCACTTGAAAAGAGCTAATGAAGAATTATTAAGCCCACATCAGTGCTAGACACGACTTTCACCTTGAACCAACCTCCAATTGCTATTCGAAAGCACTGGTGGCTATTTGTCAGAGTTCCTTTCGTGAAACTTCCTAAAAAGGAGACGTTCAGTGCAAAGCACTGCTAGGCAACACTTTCTCCTGGAACCATTTTACAAATGCCATTCGGTTGCATTGCTGGCCATAAGACTAATCTGTGTGTGTGAAAATTGATAAATATGATAAATGTTTTCCAGTTCGTTGCTAGGCACAGTTTTCTCTGAGAATCGTCTTTCACAAGCCAATAGCATCCCCTGCTGGACAATTGGTAGAGATTCCTTTCGTGAACATTGCTAAACATGAGCCAGTCATTACAGGTCACTGATAGGTACGAATTTCTCTTTGAAATATACACAAAATAGCATTCGGTTGCACTGCTAAGCCCTTTGTTAGAGCTGCTTCCGTGAAAATAGCAAAACATGACCCTTATCTCTGCGAGCGAGGAAAGTCTAATGGACTCGTCCTCCTTCTGCAATTCTGATGCATTGCTGGCAATTTGGCAGAGATCCATTTGGGAAAACAGCGAAACATGAGAAATACACTGCGGATTATTGGGAAGCACGAATTCCTCCTGCTCCCATCCTAAAATTGATATTCGGATGCACAGCTAGCAACTTGACCAAGATACAATTATCACTCACATCGCTAGATGGCAGCAGCGTACCAGAAATGAGCTCAGGCGCGTAGCTGGCTTCTAGTAGCAATTGCTCTGTTTTGCCGCTGGGTGATAGCGTCGCCTCGGGGGTTCCACACTTCTGTCCCTGCTGTGGGCTTTGTAACTGATTGGGGTTCCTTGCCTTCGAAGAATGGATACATTCCCATTCTCCTAGGTACGCTAGCTCCTTCCCATCTGCTCCGTCCCAATGATTTCGTTGCCAGTCAAATATCCAATCCTGTATGCCTTTCACGCAAAAGTCACTGTCTGCATAGATATAGCTTGGTCCGGGAAAGCGTCAATATCATTTTAAAACATGATATATGACATGAAGCTCTGCATGTTGTGCTGAGCCATGCTCTAAATGCCCTTGATTCACTTCCTTCCATAGGTTTATGGCAGCATATTTACTATACCGTTTCCCCTTAATTACTACTGAGCTGCCATCAGTAAACCAGATCTGTTTCTCCTGTCCTTAAGGAGGGTGCCTCTACCAGTGCAAGTTTTTGTTCTAAAGTAACCTTGGACATTCATGCTTAGTTCCTTTTTCAATTAAAGTGTGAGTCAATAAATCGGGCTTAGATACGGTTTTGGTAACGACCGCTATATTGATCGGAATGAGGGTTCATTGAGCCCACAGGTGTATTGGTGACCCTGCTTCCTATCAGTTTGTCAGAGAAGCTATAGTTGAGTGGGGTATGAGTACTTTGAATTGTGATCAGGGCTGTGCTCGTGAGCGGGTCAAAAGACTAGGTTGCCCAAACAGCTGATAAACATTCAGGCTCACAAGGATCAAAATTTAACTCAGCACCTTGAGGTTTTTTTACATTCATATGCTACTGGCACTAGTTTGCCTGCCTCGTTATTTTGCAAGAGAGTAGCTGCTAAGGCAACCTCAGGGCTTTGACTCATCGGGGAAGTTTAACGCCCCAGTCACACACACAGCCCCCCCCCCCCCCAACCCTGGGAGAACAGCTGTACCTCCAGCGTCCTGCCCCAGTCACACACACATCCCGAGCTTAGGAGAACAGCTGAGATTTGTGTGTTTTATTTTATTTTACTTGGTAATTTGCTTTGTTCTGTCTGCTCCTACTTGGAATCACTTAAATCCTACTAGCTGTATTTAATAAAATCACTTTTTACTTATTAATTAACCCAGAGTATGTCGGGGGGCAAGCAGCTGTGCATATCTCTCTATCAGTGTTATAGCAGGTGAACAATTTATGTTTACCCTGTATAAGCTATAGACTGGGTAAAATGGATATATTTGGGGTTTAGAACCCATTGGGAGACTTCTGAGTGTTAAAGACAGGAACATTTCCATAAGTTGCTTTCAGGTTAAGTCTGCAGCTTTGGGGCATGCGGTTCAGACCCTGGGTCTGTGCTGGAGCAGATGGGCATGTCTGGCTCAACAAGACAGGGTGCCGGAGTAGTCTTGGTACAACAGGTGGCAGTGCCCAGTGGTGTTTCTGTGATCCAAGCCATCACGCCCCTCAAGGCCTGCTCAGCTGGTGGGGGGAGGGAGGTGAGGAGATCAGCGAGCGACAGGGTGGGGAAGGTGAGGAGGGAGGCCCTTGAGGGAAGAGAAGGAGCAGGAGCTGTGCTTTCATAGACGAGGTGCAGCAGGGGGCAGGGAAGTTCCACTGCTCAGCAACCAGTTTTCCCAAATTAGAAAGTTAGCCACCCTATGCAGCTGGTGGCTCTGACATGAGGGGAGTGGGGGGGCTGAGAACGGCAGCTTCTGGTCAGGCGCCGAGCTCTGGAGGCCATTGACAGCACCAGTAAAGTGTCTCCCTAACATTTTACCTTTGCGCTGGGATGGGTGGATACAGGAAGGTTGAGGCAAATTTAGGGGTGGCTATAGCTCTTTCAAGTCCCCCTCTAACGCTGCCACTCATCTCAGAGAGAGTAACAGTCCTCAGCTCCCAGCTGATCTTGCCTGACATATGTCTCAAAGCCAGGCTGTCCTACCGCTCAGTCTCAGGACAGAACTGAAGTGATTCTCCACCAGGTCTCCCTTGCAGGAAACACAACCCAAGAACATCAAGCGAGTGGCAGGGAATGGAAAGGTAGTTGGCTCCGGTGATTGCTAGTCCCCAAGGCAGTCATGGCTATATGTAAGAGGCACCAGGCTGCTCCCACATCCAAAATGATCACAACATTCTATTGTCCTTTCCCCTTGCCTTTATCCCACAGAGATCTCCCCTAACCAGAATGCACACATCCGCTGAAGCAAGGTAGAGAGCAGGGCTAGCATGCCGTGACCAGGAACTCTTGCCCAGTGATGTGGAAGAGGTGAGGACTGAGTATCTTTGGTTACATGCCTCTGGAAAGTTGGATGTCTAGATTGCGCAGGTCCATTTCTTCCAGATCCTCTTCCTGGGGCCGAGACTCTTGCCCTGCTCCGCTCCACTGGCCTGAGGAGTCTTCTGCAAGCACAGGAAATAACCCAAGAAAGAGTCTTCGGTTCCCAAAGCTCTACTGAGGCATGAGCTCTTGCTCTCCCTGACTCCCGCTCGCATCTGCTCTGCATCACCCCCAGTGAATGAACAGAAATGGATTCAACACCTATGGATCAATAGGCTGGTTACACCCATTTCCGCATCACTCTAGCACCCAGTATCACAGTACGAGTCTCTTGCACTCCTCCCACATCTCCTCTTTTGCAGGCTTTTGAGACCAAGCCTGTTGGGATGCACACCTGCCCAGATGTGACCAGATTCAGTCATATTCCTACATACAAATGGTTAAACTTGTCTAAAGACCAAAAATACTTCATACATTTCAAACAGTAATTATCCCACATATAACTGGTGTCCAAGCGGGGCTTAAAACAAGTCTTTGCATTAAAAAGGTTGTCCAAAAATTGTGTAATTGTAAATATTAGAGAGCTTGGTTATTGCTTAAAAACAAGTTCAACTTGAAATGAATTTTATAAACAATTTATTAATAATTTGGAGCATCCTTGGAAGTTTTATTACTGGGGGCATGACTAATTAACAATCAAACCTAGGGTCTTCACTTTAAAGTGTTAGTTTCCACATTATTCTGAATAATGAGGATTTTCAGCCACATATTTACATATTTACTATGAAACAAGCAATGTGTGTCCTTATTGGAGAATTTGTGAGCTTTGCTTTAGGGTTAAAGCTATTGAAAAAGAAAAGCAAACAGGGTGAGGCAGTGAAGTAGCTGCCTACTCTGTAACGCGTCCATCACATACACTTGCTAGTAAATCGCCACTGGAAAAACACTCTCTTTCCCAATTTGGAAGTTAAGATTCTGTTAGAGTCCAACCGGAACAGTGAATGGAAGTTAAGATGCTCTTGTACTCGCTCTATTAGAGTCCAACCAGGAACAGTGAGCATAGAATCATAGAATCATAGAATCTCAGTGTTGGAAGGGACCTCAGGAGGTCATCTAGTCCAGCCCCCTGCTCAAAGCAGGACCAAACCCAACTAAATCATCCCAGCCAGGGCTTTGTCAAGCCTGACCTTAAAAACCTCTAAGGAAGGAGATTCCACCACCTCCCTAGGTAACCCATTCCAGTTCTTCACCACCCTACTAGTGAAAAAGGTTTTCCTAATGTCCAACCTAAACCTCCCCCTCTGCAACTTGAGACCATTACTACTTGTTCTGTCATCTTCTACCACTGAGAACAGTCTAGATCCATCCTCTTTGGAACCCCCTTTCAGGTAGTTGAAAGCAGCTATCAAATCCCCCCTCATTCTTCTCTTCTGCAGGCTAAACAATCCCAGTTCCCTCAGCCTCTCCTCATAAGTCATGTGCTCCAGCCCCCTAATCATTTTTGTTGCCCTCCGCTGGACTCTCTCCAATTTATCCACATCCTTCTTGTAGTGTGGGGCCCAAAACTGGACACAGTACTCCAAATGAGGCCTCACCAGTGCTGAATAGAGGGGAATGATCACATCCCTCGATCTGCTGGAAATGCCCCTACTTATGCACCCAAAATGCCATTAGCCTTCTTGGCAACGAGGGCACACTGTTGACTCATATTCAGCTTTTCATCCACCGTAACCCCTAGGTCCTTTTCTGCAGAACTGCTGCCCAGCCATTCGGTCCCTAGTCTGTAGCAGTGCATGGGATTCTTCCGTCCTAAGTGCAGGACTCTGCACTTGTCCTTGTTGAACCTCATCATATTTCTTTTGGCCCAATCCTCTAATTTGTCTAGGTCCCTCTGTATCCTATCCCTACCCTCCAGCATATCTACCACTCCTCCCAGTTTAGTGTCATCTGCAAACTTGCTAAGGGTGCAGTCCACACCATCCTCCAGATCGTTAATGAAGATATTGAACAAAACCGGCCCCAGCACCAACCCTTGGGGCAGGGCCGCCCAGAGAATTCCGGGGGCCCGGGGTCTTCGGCGGCGGGGGGCCCCCGCTCAGGGGCGGCTCTAGACCCCAGCGCGCCAAGCAGGCGCGTGGGGCGGCCCTTTCCCTGGGGGGCGGCATTTGGCTCCGGTTGAGCTCCCGCAGTACACATGACTGCGGCAGGTCGACCGGAGCCCGGGACGAGTGACTGCGGCGGGTGCCGTGGTCCCGCGGCTCCGCTTGACCTGCCGCAGTCATGCCTGCGGGGGGTCCAGCCGAGCCGCGGGACGAGCGCCCCCTCCGCAGTCATGCCTGCGGCAGGTCCACTCGTCCCGGGCTCCGGTGGACCTGCCGCAGGCATGACTGCGGGAGCTCAACCGGAGCCGCAGGGGCCCCGGAAAACACTCATGGGGGCCCCTGCGGGACGCGGGGCCTGGGGCAAATTGCCCCTCTTGCCCCCCCCCTCTGGGCGGCCCTGCCTTGGGGCACTCCACTTGATACCGGCCGCCAACTAGACATGGACCCATTGATCACTACCCGTTGAGCCCGACCATCTAGCCAGTTTTCTATCCACCTTACTGTCCATTCATCCAGCCCATACTTCTTTAACTTGCTGGCAAGAATACAGTGGAAGACTGTATCAAAGGCTTTGCTAAAGTCCAGAAATAGCACATCCACTGGTTTCCCCTCATCCACAGAACCAGTTATCTCATCATAGAAGGCAATTAAGGTTAGTCAGGCATGACTTGCCCTTGGTGAATCCATGCTGACTGTTCCTGATCACTTTCCCCTCCTTTAAGTGGTTCAGAATTGATTCCTTGAGGACCTGTTCCATGATTTTTCCAGGGACTGAGGTGAGACTGTCTGGCCTGTAGTTCCCTGGATCTTCCTCCCACAAGTAAAGTTTCCTCCCGTTCTATAACTGATGGGGTGGGGTGGCGGCAGGGACAAGGGGAATTGAGAATGAGGGGTGCCTGATGTGTTGGAGTATGGAGTTCCCTACTTCAGCTCCACAGGCTGGGTCCGGTGCAGAGCATGGCATGGCAGGGAGATGACATCTCCCATAATGCCGGGGCCCTTTCACAGCAAGGGTGTCACCTCCCCATGGTAGCACGGATTCCCACCTACTCCTCCTGCTTTCGCCTGACAACAGCACCACCCTTCACGGCACCACATCATGGCAACTTCTGCTTCTGGACTCGCACCGGAAATGGGAAGTCCAGCTGGGCCTGGCAGTGGCTGACAGGAAATGGACACAGGCGCCACTGCCACTCCCATGGTGCCACAGGGCCCACCATGGCTGGTGGGAGATAGATAAATGTCTGTGTACCTCCCCAGCACTATGTCTCCTTTAGTACTTGTGTCCCCCCATCCCCCCGTCCTGCTTAGTCTGGGTGTTCCTTACCGGAGCACACTGTGTGTCCCAGGCATGTTCTGTCTCACCTTTGGGTCCAGCCTAACAGGGCTGTCTCTCCCCGTCCTCCCACCAGTAACTTCTCCCCCAACGCACACAGGACAGGGAGCTGGCTGGTGCCCTTCTATAAAAGGACTGCTCTGTGCAACAGAAACCAGCCTAGTCCCCGCCCCGCAGGCTGGGAGCTTGCTGCTTCCTTCAACCGCATCACAAGTTACAAGAGGGGGCAGGAATAAAATCCCCATTGACTAAACAGGATGAGGTGAAGCATGTCACCAGGCCATAATATTCTGGATAACCCCTTGATGACCATTTTAGGATCATCCTCTCATGTGGCCTTCCTGGCCTCTGGCTAGCTGTGATGACGAGTGGGGGATGTTGTTCCCCTTCCTCTGGCTCCCCTGGCGGGCAGAGCCTAGTGCTACTACCTTGGCATGTCAGCTGGGGAGCAGAGCTCTTACCTCTGCTAATCAGGGGTTAGCCCCACAGCCAGTGAGGGGATGAGGTAGGGCTCAGTTGCTAATTTTGGGCCTGGGATTGCCCACTTTACAGGCTCAAATTTGGGGGGGAGGCTGTGGTCCCCCCCAATCACGCACACCTTAAAGTAGGGAAATGTCCCTCACCTACTTATAATTTCACCCTAAATAACCTCTGGGATACTTTATTTTTGTTCTCAGAAGGTGCGCGTTTATTCTTCTTACCTCCTAAGGGCTGCAAGCAGTCCAAGGGCGGCCGCACACTGAGGAGGCCCTGCACCCCCACCATGACTCTCAGCCAGCTGGATCCGCGGGACCAGCGGACCCTCTGCAGTCATGCCTGCGGGAGGTCCACCGGAGCCACGAGACTAGTGCGCCTTCTCAGTCATGCCTGTGGGAGGTTCGCTGGTCCCGCGCCTCCGGTGGACCTCCCGCAGGCATGACCGCGGAAGGTCCGCTGGAGCCGCCTGCCGCCCTGCCGGGAAAATGCGCACTGGGGTCTGGAGCTGGCCCTGACAGTAAGAACAGTCCCAGTGCGTCACACTCTCATTTTCTGTCTCTGAGTGACCTTGGCACCAAGCGCCCTGCTCTTCGCTGACCTTGGCTCTTATCATCCCAGGCTTGATGTGACCTTCCTGCTTCTTATTCTGTCAGTCACCATTTCTTTCCCCTTTCCTTTTGTCCTATTTTAAGGAGGAAATCCCTTACGCAAATAGGAGGAGGAAGCAATTGCCCTGAATGGGGAATGAAATTTACCAGGCAACCACAGAGATAGATTCTGGTCTCATTTACACTAATGTCCCAACTTTGGCATCCATCGAGTTACTCCTGTTTTACACCAAACATGAGATCAGAATCAGGCCCTTTGCCTCCCCTGACACTGTTCTTCCATGATTGGCCCTGCACCTTATCTTGGGATGGGGCAATTTCTGTCCGAGAGAAAAACCAGAGGGCCCAATTCATTACCTCACCTGCACCCATGCAAAAGGGGTGGAAATTGCTCCCAAATCAGAGTGGTAGGTTTTTTTTCCCATTATTAAAAAGCCCTCCCATTGGCTCTTTTGATCAGAGGCCCAACTCCCTTTCTTTTACCTATGCAGGGAGGCTTTTTTAAGCCTTTACAGGTAAAACAAGCAGAGTACAGCCACCACAGCGCTTTTTTTTACAGGATCTGAAAAATTTCTATAGTAATCAAACATATATGCCCATATTAAGCACCATAGACTGCCAAATTCCAGAGAAACAGAAAACACTCTAGACTTGTGCATGGAATCACTTTTATGTGTTATTTCAAATGCCCTTCCTGAAGTTCTTATGGTGATCTGTGGAGGGAGGGGAGAAGAATTCTGAATATAAAAGTAAATTCCAGTGCCATTTCTGTGATTGTGGAACCATGGGAAGCCAGGGGCACTGAATTTATCACAGTATTTACATTACTGTTACAAATCCAAATGTTTCACCTATTTTCTAGGAATACTTCACCTTGGTTAAAAAGAACCAAGCAAAATCACGGTGCAACGGTAATACAATTAGGGCATTACCGATGCACCCAAACTTGTAGATTGTGCAAGGAATATCAGGTTGCAACCTGTATAAGTGCAGGTAACTGTGCAAAAAGGGGCTAAAACTGTTTTTCTTTAATAATTGTATTCTCTGCCATGCATTGTCAGGGATTGAAGAAAGCACATGCCCAGCTTTCATTATCTGAAGATAACCTTCCAAATGTAAACCAGTGCAGACCTGTCTTCCTGAGTCTGCAAACTGGCAGATCCAGAGCTTCTATTCTGCCTCACAATGCTGCCAAGCACTAGCAGCTTTGGTCAGTTTCACTGCTGTTATTCAGAACCCCAGGGGTGACGGTAAAACAGAAAAATGGGGCCTCTTTCAGGAAAAGTAAGTTCAAGCAGAATCAGGCACTGGAGCTATTCATAGAGAAGCTCAATCCCCGCTTCCCTCCTCCCATGGAGTAGGAGGAGGGAGGGGATTTCTCCCTTTGGGTCTTGAAAAAACAAGAGTGAAAAACAGGGTGCTGGGCTATGGGGGAGATCTGTGTGTGTCAGGGCACTGCGGGTCTGTGTGGGGCATTGTGCAGTTATGGTGTGGGGCTGTGGGGAAGGGCACTGGGAGGGAGGAAGGAAGGGAGGGGAAATCTGTGTGTATTGGGAAACTAGAGAGTGGGGGTTTCTGTGTGGGGTGCTGGGCAGCTGTGGTGGGGCTGTGGGCAGGGGTGTGCTGGGCGAGGTGTGTGTGCACAGCACTGTGCATTTGTGGTGGAAGAGTTGTAGGGGGGTGCTGGGCAGGGGAGCTCTGTGGCACAGCATGGGCGCACCCCAATAGGAAAGGGCACGCTGGTAGCACACGGCCAGGCGGACCAGTGTGCCTCTGGCTCCCATGGGGCTGCGCACCTGTGTCTGTCTGTCTCCCAGCTCCACCAACGTGGCCTGATAGTTCACGCTTGCGATCTGGTCACCCTCCGCTCCCTCCATCCTTCACTCTCTTCCTCGTCCCCCCCCCCCCTCCGTCCCGTCTCCATCCGTCCCTGCCCCCTCCCTCCGTCCCTGCATCCCCCAACCCCGTCCTCTGTCCGTCCCCTGTCTCCATCCGTCCCTGCCCCCTTCGTCCCCTCCGTCCCGTCCCTGCCTCCCCCCCGCCCGGTCCGCCGTCCCGTCCAGTCTCCAACCGTCCGTCCCCTTCGTCCCCTCCGTCCCGTCCCTCGTCTCCCCAGCCCTGTCCTCTGTCCCGTCCCCTGTCTCCATCCGTCCCTGCCCCCGTCGTCCCCACCGTCCCATCCCTGCATCCCCCCAGCCCTGTCCTCTGTCCCGTCCCCTGTCTCCATCCGTCCCTGCCCCCTTCGTCCCCTCCGTCCCGTCCCTGCATCCCCCCAGCCCTGTCCTCTGTCCCGTCCCCTGTCTCCATCCGTCCCCTCCCGTTCATTTGCAGCCCAGCTCAGCCCCGGTCACTTTCGCCAGGTGGGGCCGGGCAGCTCCCCTGCGCTGCGATCCAGCACCGGGCACCGCGGAGCACCGGGCAGGCTGTGCAGGGTGGGGAGGGATACGCGCATTGCTGACACCTGCCTGCCTCAGGGCTTTCTCCCTGCCCGCCGCGAGGATCGCGAGGGAGGGGAGCAGCGTGCCGCTGAGAGCCGTGTCCAATTGGCCGGGTGGCTGCCTGCAGACAACACGGGGGAGAGAACCAGACAGCCCTGTAACGCAGCCGCTGCTCGGGACCCGGATCCACGCTGCTGTGCCACCGAGATCCATCAAGTGCCACGGGAACGGGGGACACACCACCCACCCCATGGAAGTGTCAGGGGCTGCTCGGGCTGGGAGCCCGGCGGAGAGTCCAGCTGGGGAGAGGCTCAAAGGGGGGGGGGGTAAAAACGTTGCACCAAAAATATGAAAAAGTTGCAAGACAAAAACCCTTTAATTACAGCTCGGACGGGCCCCTCCGGAGCAGGGGGGCGGGGCCAGCCGCGGTCCCGCCGCCGGGCAGCAGCAGCAGCAGCGAGGCAGCAGGAGCGGGCGGCGCGAGACGGCTCCCGGGGATTCCCTGCTCGCGCCGCTGCCGGGGGGAGCCGCTGCTGCTGCGAGCTGGTGCGCGGGGGGTGGAGGGGGGCGGTGTCCTCGCGGGCGGGGCTCGCTCCCAGCGCGCTGACACTGTCCGTTGGGACCTGTCACGGCGCGCGACCCGGCCGCCCCACTTGTGACGTCACCGCCCTCTGCCCCCCGCCCAACCAGCGTGGTCACCCGGGCTCCGCCCACTGTCGCCGCGGCAACCACCAAAACAAACGTTCTCGGAACACGTCGGGCAGCGAAGGGGGAAAGGATGGGCCGTAACGCAAACAAAGCAGCTGGCTGGCAGCGCGCGGCAATGACGTCCCCGAGGAGTCCGCGACGCAACGGCGGCTCCTCCCCCCGCCCCCCCGCTCGCGCGCAGCGACCCAGCGCCTCGCGCACCTGTGCTGGAGGGGAGGCGGCGGCGGATGCAGGGACGGGACGGAGGGGACGGAGGGGGCAGGGACGGATGGAGACGGGACGGGACAGAGGACAGGGCTGGGGGGCTGCAGGGACGGGACGGAGGGGACGAAGGGGGCAGGGACGGATGGAGACGGGACGGGACAGAGGACAGGGCTGGGGGGCTGCAGGGACGGGACGGAGGGGACGAAGGGGGCAGGGACGGATGGGGACGGGACGGAGGACAGGGCTGGGGATGCAGGGACGGACGGAGGGGACGAAGGGGCAGGGACGGATGCAGACGGACGGGACAGAGGACAGGGCTGGGGGATGCAGGACGGGACGGAGGGGACGAAGGGGCAGGGACGGATGGAGATGGGACGGGACGGAGGACAGGGCTGGGGATGCAGGGACGGACGGAGGGGACGAAGGGGCAGGGACGGATGGAGACGGGACGGACGGAGGACAGGGCTGGGGATGCAGGGATGGACCGAGGGGATGAAGGGGCAGGGACGGATGGAGACGGACGGACGGAGGACAGGGCGCGGGGATGCAGGACGGGACGGAGGGGACGAAGGGGCAGGGACGAATGGAGACCGGGGACGGGACGGAGGACAGGGCTGGGGGGATGCAGGGACGGGACGGAGGGGGCAGGGACGGATGGAGACGGGACGGACGGAGGACAGGGCTGGGGGATGCAGGGACGGGACGGAGGGGACGGGGGCAGGGACGGATGGAGACGGACGGACAGAGGACAGGGCTGGGGGGATGCAGGGATGGGACCGAGGGGATGAAGGGGGCAGGGACAGATGGAGACGGGACGGGACGGAGGACAGGGCGGGGGGGATGCAGGGATGGGCCGGAGGGGACGGAGGGGCAGGGACGGATGCAGACGGACGGGACGGAGGACAGGGCTGGGGGATGCAGGGACGGGACGGAGGGGACGGAAGGGGCAGGGACGGATGGAGACAGGGGACGGACAGAGGACAGGGCTGGGTGGATGCAGGATGGGACGGAGGGGACGTAGGGGGCAGGGATGGATGGAGACGGACGGGACGGAGGACAGGGCTGGGGATGCAGGGACGGGACGGAGGGGACGGCGGGGCAGGGACGGATGGAGACAGGACGGGACAGAGGACAGGGCTGGGGGATGCAGGACGGACGGAGGGGACGAAGGGGCAGGGACGGATGGAGACAGGACGGACGGAGGACAGGGCTGGGGACGGAGGGACGGAGGGGCAGGGACGGATGGAGACGGACGGGACGGAGGACAGGGCTGGGGGATGCAGGGACGGAACGGAGGGGCAGGGGCAGATGGAGACAGGGGACGGACGGAGGACAGGGCTGGGGGTGCAGGGAGGGGACGGAGGGGACGAGGGGGACAGGGACGGATGGAGACGGGACGGGATGGAGGACAGGGCTGGGGGGATGCAGGGACGGGACGGAGGGGACGAAGGGAGCAGCGACGGATGGAGACGGGACGGGACAGAGGACAGGGCTGGGGGGACGCAGGGATGGGACGGAGGGGACGAAGGGGGCAGGGACGGATGGAGACAGGACGGGACGGAGGACAGGGCTGGGGGGATGCAGGGACGGGACGGAGGGGACGAAGGGGGCAGCGACGGATGGAGACGGGACGGGTCAGAGGACAGGGCTGGGGGATGCAGGGACGGGACGGAGGGGACGAAGGGGGCAGGGACGGATGGAGACGGGACGGGACGGAGGACAGGGCTGGGGGGATGCAGGGACGGGACGGAGGGGACGAAGGGGGCAGGGACGGATGGAGACGGGACAGGACAGAGGACAGGGCTGGGGGGATGCAGGGACGGGACAGAGGGAGACAGGGGACGGGACGGAGGACAGGGCTGGGGGGATGCAGGGACGGTACGGACGGGACGAAGGGGGCAGGGATGGATGGAGACAGGGGACGGGACAGAGGACAGGGCTGGGGGGACACAGGGAAGGGAGTGAAGGATGGAGGGAGCGGGAGGGTGACCCAGATCGCAAGCGTGAACTATCAGGCCATGTTGGTTGGGCTGGGGGGGAGACAGACAGACACAGGTGCGCAGCCCCGTTGGGAGCCAGAGGCACACTGGTCCGCCTGGCCGTGTGCTACCAGCGTGCCCTTTCCTATTGGGGTGCGCCCAGGCTGTGCCACAGAGCTCCCCTGCCCAGAACCCCCCTACAACTCTTCCTAACTGCACAATGCCCCACACAGACCCGCAGTGCCCTGACACACACAGATCTCCCCCATAGCCCAGCACCCTGTTTTTCACTCTTGTTTTTTCAAGACCCAAAGGGAGAAATCCCCTCCCTCCTCCTACTCCATGGGAGGAGGGAAGCGGGGATTGAGCTTCTCTATGAATAGCTCCAGTGCCTGATTCTGCTTGAACTTTTTTTCCTGAAAGAGGCACCATTTTTCTGTTTTACTGTCACCCCTGGGGTTCTTAATAACAGCAGTGAAACTGACCAAAGCTGCTAGTGCTTGGCAGCATTGTGAGGCGGAATAGAAGCTCTGGATCTGCCAGTTTGCAGACTCAGGAAGAGAGGTCTGCACTGGTTTACATTTGGAAGGTTATCTTCAGATAATGAATGCTGGGCATGTGCTTTCTTCAATCCCTGACAATGCATGGCAGAGAATACAATTATTAAAGAAAAACAGTTTTAGCTCCTTTTTGCACAGTTACCTGCACTTATACAGGTTGCAACCTGATATTCCTTGCACAATCTACAAGTTTGGGTGCATCGGTAATGCCCTAATTGTATTACCGTTGCACCGTGATTTTGCTTGGTTCTTTTTAACCAAGGTGAAGTATTCCTAGAAAATAGGTGAAACATTTGGATTTGTAACAGTAATGTAAATACTGTGATAAATTCAGTGCCCCTGGCTTCCCATGGTTACACAATCATAGAAATGGCACTGGAATTTATTTTTATCTTCAGAATTCTTCCCCCCCCCTCCGCAGATCACCATAAGAACTTCAGGAAGGGCATTTGAAATAACACATAAAAGTGATTCCATGCACAAATCTAGAGTGTTTTCTGTTTCTCTGGAATTTGGCAGTCTATGGTGCTTAATATGGGCATATATGTTTGATTACTATAGAAATTTTTCAGATCCTTTAAAAAAAAGTCTGTCTTCACAGAATCCTCTCATCATTGGTACAGAAAGTGAAACAGAAGTGCTGCAGTATTTTAGGGTTTCTGGATTTGTTTTTCTCCAGGAAACAATTTTGGTGCTTTTATTATGCCAGATAATTACAAAAAATGTACTATCTTAAAAATATTGGTGATTGGCAGCAGTAGCCCTGGAAACGAAAATGGGTGAGATTTTCAAAAGAGAGTAAGTGATTTAGGAACATAAGTCCCATTAACTTTTAATGGGACTGGCATTTCTAAGTCATGCAGTTTTCAATGTCTCACCCATCATGTAAAATAGGGCTTGAATTTTCTATGATTTAGTTGACCACTGGCATGTACTTTCAGTATTTTCAAAAAGCATATACCAAATGGTAAATTAGAACATGCTGTAGCATGGCTAGTGCTGAATTATCAGAGAAGTAGTTTCAAAACTTCCAATTTTTTATGCAGTATGTAGCTATTTATTTGTTCTAAAATCCATACTCTTACTGGCAGACTATTCTCAGACTTTGTAACCTTGTATGACTCTTACATAAACAAAGTTGTAGCTTCTAGTAGAGACTTAACTGATTTGCTCTGCTCTTTGTGTTATAGAGGAAAATCTTGTTCTCAGATGCCGATTCTTGAAATGATGAGGGTTTGTCAATCCCATAAATCACCTTCTTTCAAGGCCGGATCAGATATTCAAACAAGGTTATGAACCTCCTTACTTGTACAGTCATAATTCCAAAACAGGTCGATCAAGAGGAGTTAAGTCCCTGCCCTGTATAATTTATAAACATGAAGCTGAGTAACCTTGGATGACTAAATTAAACTCTAAAATAATAATGAAAAGCTTAGCTTTATTTTAGCAAACTGGTATTACAAGTTTCATGACATAAATGTTAATTATCAATATCTTTGGCACTAGAAAATGGATTTTTCTCTGCACAAAGTCCATTTCTTGGCAGAGGATACATTGGGAACTATCAATATAAAAAGGATTAATGTGGAGACATGAAGAATAATAAAACATTAAGGATGTTATCTAAATATTTCAAATAGAGAGAAAGAGGTACATGTCTACCTATAATATGAGTTTTAGGATCAGCGGGCTCAGTTGTTTACAGATTCTGAATGATGCTTTGTTTTGATTCTTGTGAAAGCTTCCTTATTTATTTTCGTGGCCCAGGGTTGTCTCCCTGGTTTCCCTGTTTATATATTATATAATAAGCATGTTAATCAAGGGTGATCATGTTAGGTTCTTTTCATCCGTGGTTTAAAACAATTAGAGAAACTCTTTCTTTCCCCCCCCCCCTTAGCTTAGTCTGCAGAAAAATTCACAAGATGAAATAAGCTCTGTGTGGGTTTTTCCCATGTAGAGCAGTGAAATTGTCCTATTTGTTTTTCTATTTCATATTTCTGTACATGTTAATTTATTTTTATTCCTAAACCATTCCATAAGTTCCTATATTTAAATATAATTTGAAAGTCAGAGTCACTCTAGGCAAAAATTAGAATTAAATTCTTTATTAGAAGTACATCATTAAGCATAAAGAATGAGGAGTACTTGTGGCACCTTAGAGACTAACAAATTTAATAGCTCTGTAAAGGCAAAAAGGGAAAGGGCATGGGTGGAAATGAAACGTGCAGGCATTTGAAGAGGGATTTCACTGAGAGAGGATGAGGCTTGGAGATGGTAGCACACATTTAAAAAAAATTCATATTGCTTGTGTTTCAGGCAAAGATTAGGCATTTATTTACCTTTAAAATACATTTTTAACTGGATTTTCAAAACAGTTGCTCTCAGAAACCACTGTGTAACTTAACCCCCTTAATGTAATTGTCTAGTAATTGATAGAATTAGAAACCACAGATATTAAGAAAGATTACACCAGAGGTTATCAAGGTAATTCACTGGACTGCATTTCTGGCATCTTTTGGATGATGCTGCAGAATATTTGGGGCACGGGACCATTGTTTTGTTAGACAGTGCCTAGAACAATGAGGCCCCGAACCCTGATTGGTACAAATCATAATAGAAAGAACTGGGTGGAAATTGCTGAAGGGCCCGATCTTGCTCTAATTGAAGTCAATGGAAAAAATTCCATTGATTTCAATGGTGTAGAATTGAACCACAAAGGAGGCAGTTGGGGGAGGGATACCGCTGGGATCGGTTTACAGAAGGACAAGTGGCATTTGGGACTTCAGACACCTTGCAGAGCCAGAATGAAGTGACATACACAGAAGCAAAGACAGAGGGGTGATTGGTGAAGCTGTTAACAGCTGGGAGGTCCAGATATGTGAGCCACACTCAACAAAGTGAACATGTGCAAGCACCGGGGCCAGAGTTTATTGTTTCCTGAATACTTTAAACAGGATCATTACATGCTGAAATAGATGAGTATTGCTAGAGTTATGAATGCAAAATTGTCCTGTTAGATTGCACCTGGGGAAATCTGGGTTTTGTTTTATCTGTTGGTTTTATGGTTACTGTATATTTTGTTCCTGTCCTCTTTATAAAGTGCTGCTGATTTTTTTATATTGTTCCTTATTCATTTGATGCCAGGGCCTTATTATATCCCGTTGTTGTTTTTAGGCTACTCTTGTGGAGTATGAAATATAATTAAAAGGCCACATTTTCAAAGGATCCTCCTCTATTCAGGCGTGTAGAAATTTTCATGCAAATAGCAGCATGTGCATGTTTCAGGTAACAGCAGATGCATGCACAGGTGATAGATTCAGACTTGCAGTGCTCAGAAAGTGTGCATACAGATATTTGCATGGATTTAAATAGAGGCCACTTTTTGAAAACGTGTCAAAAAATATCAGTAAGTTAGGCCACCTTATAACTTGGTTACATTTAAATAGCTACATAAGTGAGATCAGGGAGATCTACTTTGTCCTGAGCTGTTACAATTGAAAAGTGCTGGGTCACTTTAATAATTTCAAACCGCTATAAAGAACCCCTTGTTATGGCAGGAGTCTTGTAGGTGATGTATGTGATGATGAATATGCCAGAAAAATTCCAAGATATCGTGTGTAATTGAGCAAAACCCCAGGTTTAATGGAATTGAAAAGTACTTGTGTCACAGATGTAGGCAATTACTGTTCATAAAGGCACCCGCAACTTGAAAATCATTTCAATCAGAAAATGCTGCATCTACTATTGTTACAATTAGCCACGGAGGTTGCTGTCACTGAAAGGGATTAATGAAAAAATAACATTTTCATCTCTTGTTTTCATTTGTTTGCTGTGTGCATTTGGCAGGTCTCTGTGTAATAGTCCTTGTGTGATGGTGCCTGCCCTTCCCTATGCTACTGAAGAATGTGCTGATCAGTACTGTGGTAGCAGAACTGAAACTGAAAAGGTAGCAGGCAGGACTATGCACAAAGAGAAAAGGGATGTAGACCTGCCCTTTGTACCCTGCAGGACCTGTGGTCACAGGCCCTTCCTAATTTGGGGGGAACCAAGGAATATAAAAAGTAATCTCTTGTAAATTGAACCAATGTTGTCTGACTGCTAGAGTTGGAATCTGGATACTAATTTTTCCTAATGATTGTAAGTTATTTACAGTCACCTGGCTGGCCTTTGAGGACTGACAAATCACAGCCAGAAGCTCTTTGATTTTTGGGAAGGCCCCAGATCATTTTGCAGCTGGAGTGGGCAGCACCACTCAGGCTACCGTTGATACACTAGGACCATCACAAGTTCTTCTGCTGAGCATCCAGCATGACGTTTGACCACAAAAAGGGTCAGACAAATAGAAGAGGCAATATAGTATGTAGTGGGCTCAGGGATGAGAACAAGGGACTAATCCTAGCGTTGACACTGGCTCCCACTGTGGCCCTGGTCAAGTCACATAGGCCAAAATTTCCATACTTGAGTGCCTATAGTTATGTACATAAATCATTGACTTTAATAGGGTATTAGAGCAGTGGAGGCTACTCCATCCATTGATCTTTTCCCATTTTGCATACTGAGGAGGGAGAGTGCTTCCTTGTGTCCCCCCTTGCAAGGATTCCCAGCACCCACGAGTTACTCATGTGGGTATTGAACATAAAATTTTCCCCATGCAAAAATACATTTTGTTTTCAAACAATCCAAGGACTTAGTTGACACGGAGAATTTTTTTAGACAAAGGGCAAAATAGCTTGACATTTCAAAAGAAATCGCTGTTTAATTTTCTTTATAGTTCAAACATTGTTTTAAAGGAGTTGAACTCAGATGTTCCTGAGGTTTAACAATGACTTGTATACATAGCTCCCAGAATGGAACCTGTGCAAACAAAAAATAAACAATAATAGTGTCTTTTAAATTCACTGTATTTTTAAAGACACACAGAGGAGAATCAGCCAGGCTGATTCATTGTATTTTCCCTGTGCTGATGAAGGAATTAGAGACAATAACAGAGCTTGACAAAACCAGCTAAAGCCACTAAACCAACTGGAGGGTTAAATCTATCAATCAGCAGTAAATATGAAATATACGGGGGTGGGATCAGGGCGATGCCCTGGGGAGAAGCCCAGAGAACTCCTCTTCCCCAAATGTCAGAAGAGGGAAGGTGCTGGGATTTTTATCAGAATGCCCTCCCTGAGTCCTATTTAGAGATTCAGGTTCTTTAACTGTTAGGTGTCTGAAACGTTTAAAACATTGCCCTCCTATAGCTGCTGGAAGGAAAAAGGAGCTGTCTCATCTCCTCCTGCAATACCTGCTGTTTGCTGTGTGAGGGGGTTTCCAATATTCTTTCACTCTCCCAGACGCCTTGGCTGTTATGAAGAGGATGGTGGAAAAGATGTCTCTTCCCCCCACCCTCTCCTCTTCAGTCTTCCTCCCCTTTTCAGAACTCTAGTGCCTGCTTTTGAGGCCTCTCATAGCTTTCCCAGCAGCAGCATGAAATCTAAATGTTACACTGTTGTCCACAATGTTCTGAATAGGAACTATGAGGCTGACCAATCTTCTTAATTTCCTTTTCCTGGCAAATTTGTGAGCAGCAGAAGCTGAGGCACTGGAGCTGCCTGCAGACTCAGGACAATATCATTTTACATTTAGGTCACAGATTGAAGGTTCTTTACATACACAAGAGTTAAAGATATTTTTTAAAATATGATCTTAAATTCTGCAGAAATTGTTGCTTTAAGTCCTCACACTCAGGCTGGAAAACTTCTCACTCATCGGTCAGGAATGGCTGAGTGGGCTTTTCATGTTCTATTTGGATCAGGCCTGATGTTTTTATTTTTTAAATGACAGCAATGTTTTTAAGTAACACAATTTATATTGATTCGATATTTTGAGAAAACAAACAAACAAACAAAACATTATAGCTGTCCCAAGTTTGCATAGTGCAATGCTTGAATTTACATGAAGAGAAAGTAGAGAGTAAGTAGTAAAGTTCTTCCAATTTTAAACTAGATGTATATTAAATTAAATCTGTGCTAATTAATCAGATGCATAAAGAGTATTTAAGACAACAGCTCAGCCCCTCTCACCCACCCTCTCTCCATCACCATTGTCAACTTTCTCTGGATGTGTTTTTATGGATAAACTGAACTGATCTGACTGGCTGAATCAAACAATAAGTTGTTTTAAACGAATCACGATGCTTCAGGTCAATAACTGTTTGGGAAACATCTGTTACTTTCCTGCTTCAACATTCAGCTGAGAAAATTATTAGATATATATTCTGATAATTTGAACAGAAAAAAAATCATTGTAACAGAACATTGAGAGAGGATCAAAGCCTTAGGTTTTGAAAATAAATATCACACGTCAACATTTTTTCCATAAATGCTTCGGCAGCGGGAGACCATTATCCTAAGATAACATTCTCCAGCAGAGAGATGATCTCTTAATTAGAGCAATATGTAAACTACTTTAGGATGCTTGATATAAATCCTGCAAACTGATTCATTGATACTTTTACTAAGATGAATTTTGATATCATGGGATGAAATCCTGGCCCTATTGTAGTTTATAGAACAAGGAGTACTCGTGTCACCTTAGAGACTAACACATTTATTTGGGCATAAGCTTTCATGGGCTAAAACCCACTTCATCAGATGCATGCAGTGGAAAATACAGTAAGAAGATATATATACAGAGAACATGAAAATGGGGTTGCCATACCAACTCTAACAAGATTAATCAATTAAGGTGGGATATTATCAGCAGGAGAAAAAAAAACTTTTTGTAGTGATAATCAGGATAGCAAACAGTTGACAAGAAGGTGTGAGTAACACTAGGGGAAAAATTAGCATGGGGAATTTTTTTTGGAAAAGTTATTTTGTTGAAGAATTGCGACTTTTAGGTCTGTAATCAAGCGTCCAGTGAGGTTGAAGTGTTCTCCGACTGGTTTTTGAATGTTATAATTCTTGACGTCTGATTTGTGTCCTTTTATTCTTTTATGTAGAGACTGTCTGGGTTGGCCAATGTATATGGCAGAGGGGCATTGCTGGCACATGATGGCATATATCACGTTGGTAGAGGTGCAGGTGAACGGGCCCCTGATGGTGGGGCTGATGTGATTAGGTCCTATGATGGTGTCCCCTGAATAGATATGTGGACTGAGTTGGCAACTGGCTTTGTTGCAAGGATAGGTTCCTTGGTTATTATTGTTGTTGTGTGGTGTGTGCTTGCTTCAGGTTGGGGGGCTGTCTGTAAGCGAGGACTGTCCTGTCTCCCAAGGTCTGTGAGAGTGAGGGATCATCCTTCAGGATAGGTTGTAGATCCTTGATGATGCGCTGGAGAAGTTTTAGTTGGGGGCTGAAGGTGACGGCTAGTGGCGTTCTGTTATTTTCTTTGTTGGGCCTGTCCTGTGGTAGGTCACTTCAGGGTACTCTTCTGGCTCTGGAGCACCTGGCATTGGCCACTGTCGGTAGACAGATACTGGGCTAGATGGACCTTTGGTCTGAGCCGGTACGGCCGTTCTTATGTTCTTATACTTGGGGAAAATGACTAGCAACCTGGTTACCATGGCAAGAGCTACCTTTGACAACTGATTGCCTCCTTATTACCAGAACATCATTACAGAAAGGTTGCTTGTAATGAAACAGGGCCAGATGTGGATAGCCGCGATAGCCTCCTGCTGTGCTCATTTGGGTTTGTACTGTAGTACGGTGCAGTGTTTCTTTACAAAGGGCAATTGTTTGCTACTTTCCTTAGTAGGGTCTAGGTGAAAATAAGATGAAAAATTCCAGTTTTTTGTTGGATATTGTTTATCTGCTCCTTGCACATTCAGGGTAATAGCTTAGAACTTTCACTGAAACTGAAGTTGCATAAAATGAGTTTTGTTTTAATACAGTTTAATTTAATTACTTTCAATTCTCTGATAAACACAGCATTGAGTGGTGAAAAAGGGACTGTCACAAAGATAAGAATGGCAATAAAATATATACTGAAAACAACAGATGAGTAAGAGCTTCATTGTTTAAACAGTACATAGAAAGAAAAAACTATTATATATTAAGAAAAAAATAGGGAAATTAACAAACCAAAAAAACCCTTCATTTAACGTTACTTACGTTTGCTTTCATCAATAAAATAAACCATAAAATAATTAGGAAATACAAAGTCAAGATTTTCAAAAACGATTAACAGTTTACGAAATTTTACGTTCTCTTGTTAGCAAATGTCCAAATAAGTGTTGCCCTGGGCACCCTTAATTCAGTCCTCTTGTGCATTTCCATGATGATGCAGACTTTCATTACCTGATCCCAGGAAGAAGATCAGCAGGAAGAAATGGAATAAGAGGAAAGAGAAGATGAGAAAAGAGGAAAGGAGGAAGAGGGAAGCCCAAAAGGACAAAGTTCAAATACCCGCAGCGAGTCACAGATTCATAAATTCCAAGGCCAAAAGGAACCACTCTGGTCTGACTTTCTATTTAACATCGGCCATTGAATTTCCCTGAAAATAATTCCCACAGAAATTAAAGCAGATTGTTTAGAAAATCACACAATCTTGATTTTTTTTTTTAAAAAAGGATCCAGCACAACCCTCGGTGAATGGCTCCAAACCCTGAGGTTAAAAATGCGCGCTTTCTCTCTAGTGTGAATTGGTCTAGGCTTCAACTTTCAGCCATTGTCTGCTCTTAACCTTTATCTGCTAAAGTGAAGAGCTCATTAGTAAATATTTCTTCCCTTAGGCTCACCGCTTACCCTTCTCTTTGAATGAGCTCCTGTACTCTGTCAGCACAAGGAGGGTTTTCTAATCCTTTCATCATTCATGTGGCTCTTCTGTGAACCCTGTCCAATGTGAGAGCATCTGTCTCAAACTGTGGACACCAGAAGTGGACACAATTTTCCAGGAGTGGTTGCACCAGTGCTCAGTACACAAATATGGAACCTCTCTATTTCTACTTGAGATTCTGCTATGTATGGCTCCAAGAGTCACATTTGCCCCTTTGGCCACTGGGAACTCATGGGGAACTGATTATCCCCCATGACCCCAAGTCTTTTTCAGAGTTGGTGGTTCCCAGGTTTGAATCCTCTATCTTGTACACAGAGCCTATATTTTGTCTTACTTTCTACACAGATGATGACTTCTTTCGACAAAATCTAAACACAGAAATGAAAAAAACTCACAAAGTATCTCCTCCCCACCAATCCTCTTGGTCCTCACAGAGAGACAGCAAAGATGGAGGCTTGCTGCAACCAGGCTACAGGGGTCTCCGAGCTTCCCCCTGCCCCATCCCTGTCCTGCCTGGCTGTTGTCAAGGGAGCTCTGTGAGGTCACATCCGCCTCATCGTCTTTGCCCAATAGGCTGAATTCCTGCCAAAGGCCTTTGTGAAGTCACTGCCACACTCACCTTTCCCTTGCAGGCCTGATGTCTGCCCCTGGCCAGCCCGGTTCGATGTTTGAGTTGCACCCCAAGATCTCCCCACTTGGTCATTATTGATTCTGGGGAGCAAGCAGGCTACCCAGTAAAACAGCAGAGTCTGTTCCTCACCCCACAATGAGTTTTTCACAGAGGTGTCAGTTGAGAAACAATTTGATGGCCTAATCCGGCCTCTATTTCTCAGGCTATGAAATTTCACACACTTAGCACCATATTAAGCCCAATCGCTTGTAGGAATTCACTAAAAGGCACCTTCCAGAATGACAACAAGTTGTGATGTGAGGATAGCTGGAAACAGAGAATCCACATTTCCCCTGGGTAATTTGTTCCAGTGGCTAGTGTCTCTCACTGTCAAAAATGTGTGCCTTACATTTCATTTGAATTTCTCAGGCTTCAGCTGACAGCCATTGGTTCTTGTTGTGCCTAAGGGAAATTAGAGAGGCTATCAAAATTAAGAACCCAATAATAGCGGGGGATTTCAATTATCCCCATATTGACTGGGAACATTTCACTTCAGGATGAAATGCAGAGATAAAATTTCTCGATACTTTAAATGACTGCTTCATGGAGCAGCTGGTACAGGAACC